>NC_133755.1:8182500-10682500 GCF_036562045.2 Rhinolophus sinicus | reverse complement strand
AGTGGATAGCAGCTTTAGGTCAGAAAAAGTCATCCGTGCCTCTAAGTAGTTTGGGGGTGGGCTGGGCTGGAATTCAGCTCCTACTTACCAGACACCCTCTTGACAGCTGTGAGCAGCAGCCCTTTTTTTGAAGGAAAATAAGGAGAAGGCAACTTTGATCTAACTAGAGTAGATGGATTTCAACTTTGCTTTTATGTATCTTAGGAAACGATTTCAACTCTGTAATCCATTGCCTTACTTGTTCAAGACTTATTATATGGAATATTCTGAATGTAAAATAAGTACTATGTATAAGAGTGCTTTGAGTATTTTTTAAATATTTTACAAACACGAGGGTCTTATTATTTATGTTTTTAATACTATTTGGGGTTCAGACTTCATCCTAAAACACAGAAACCTATGTCTGACCTCAGCGCCCTGGGTGCCAAACTTTTCATAACTGCTGCTTGAAATTTGTTTCACAGGAAGTTAGGGAGGTTTTACAAATTATTAAAGTTGTATACAGTAACGTAATTTTCTCTTGAAGATTTATAATGGCTCTGGACTGTATTCATAATATAAAGCTCAGAGAAATAACACTGATAGTAAGTGTAATTAAAATATATTTTGTGAACATAAGTTTAGAATTTTACTTTGCATTTTTTGGCACTAATAGTACAATGAATTGCTACATCAAAGAAGAGTTTTAAAGATATTAAACATTTGTATCTTAGGAGAAAATGTCACAAGCAAGACAAATCTGCCCAGAGAGGATAGAAGTGCAGAAATCTGCATCAATGCTAGACAAAGAAATTAATAGATTAAGACAAAAGATACAGGCAGAACGTGCTAGTCATGGAGATCGAGAGGAAATAATGAGGTAAGTGGTTGGTAGCTTTTCTACTTTAGTATGTTATCAAGACAAAAAACGTTTACATGTAAACCTTACATTTGGATAAAGTTTTGCTATGGCATATAGTTATAGCTAAACTAGTCTTTCAAATACGTATGATTAATAATTAACTTTTTGTCTTCTGAATTATTATAAAACTTATTACAATATGACATTTTAACATAAATGTCATTTTTATACCTATAAGATTCATATAGACATGAAAATGTTCAGCTTCACAAGTAATCAAGGAAATGCAAATCAATACAATTAGAAGTCATTTGCAATACATCCAGATGGAAGGAATACTTCATGTCAGTGAGATCTCAGTGAAATGGGTATTTTTATGTTACTGGTGAAAATGGAAGCTCCAGTATGGTTAGAGCACAGGTTCTAAAGCAAAAGTATCAGTTTGAATTGCTATTCTACCACCTCTTTATATGACTTCAGCAAATTAATCTCTGAACCTTCATTTTCTCATCTGTAAAATGGGTTTTAATATAGTACTTCCCTTATGAGGTTGTGAAGACTGAGATAATCCATTATAAATAGAATATATAGGATACAAAGTATGTTAGATATTATTAGTGTTTCTGAAATATATTAAGGCAATTTATGTCAAAAACACCTTGAAAAAATTTTAGTTTGCCTAAGAAATTTTCTTGCAACATAATCCAAATGAGAAAAATAATTTGTATTTGGATATGTTTATTGCAGTATTATTTATAACACTGAAAAATTAGAACTGTATTCAACTGTAAAATAATGATTAAATTATACTAGAGAATTGCAGGTGTTACACTTTATGAAGAACTTTTCTATAAAAAATGCTGAGAATAGGAGTGATCTCAATTGTATTTTCAGAAAACATTGGAAAACAAAAATAGTAAGAGTAGTTTCTCTTTAAAGTAAACAAAGTGTTTTAAAAATATAATGTAAAAAGGCGTAAAATGAAAAATTTTGTTTCCTCTTTATTCTCATCTCCATTTTTTCTTTCCTTTTATCTTATTAAATTAATTTATTAAGTATGCTTTCAGTGTTTCTGTATGCAAATGCAAAGTAATGTGAGTATATTATTTTCATCCTTGCAGATACAAAAGGTAGCACACTGTATAAACTTCTACAGATTGCTTTCTTTTATTTAATGATATATTTTGGAAGTCTTTTCATATCAGTACATAGACAGTTTCTTATTTTTTATAATTCCACAATATTTACGCATCTCCTGTTGATGGATAGTTTAGTTTTAATCTAATCTTTTGCTTTTATAAGTAATGGCACACAATCAACAATATGTTATAGTGTTTGTTTCCCCAAAGCCTAAACAATCTGTGATCATCTCATATGCTTTTTGCTGATGGATAGCTTTCCCCTAAAAAAGCATACACCTCAGTGTAATTTTAATTTGCATTTCACTTAAGTGTGGTTGAACATTCTTTCTTGTCTGAAGGACTATTTTTCTATGAACTGTTTATGTACTTCCTCATTTTTCTGTGAATATTTTTGGTGTGAGGAATGTATTTATCTTTTTCCAGATGGCCATGCAGCCATTTGAAAAGTTATTTCTCCTCTACTTGTTTCCTTAAGAATGGCTGTATGAATAATATTTTTGTGTGTTCAAAACTGTTTGTCTCTGACTTTGAATTTGAAGAATAGTTTAGCCTAATACAAAATTCTTTGTCTCTTGAGTATCTGTTTATAATAGTACTCATCTATTAAGTCCTATAACTTGTCCAAAATGTCAGATTCTGTAATCCTTTCCTTGGTATACACTGCTTTTTCAGTATGTAGATTTAAGCCTTATTTCTTAAAAGCTTTCTTATATTTTCACTTTTACATATTTTTTGTTCTGTTTTTTAGTTTTCTTTCAAGGTCTTCATTTATACATATATTGGATATCCTTTTTCTTCTCTAATTATTTTTGGCTAATCATTGTATTTGTTTTTTTTCTTCCCCAGTTTGTTTGCTTTTCTCATTTCTGTTCTTTATGTCTGTCAGTATGTTTTCTGTGTTGTGTGTTTGCACCTGTGCAACATCTCATTTTGTCTTATCTTTTTATTGTTGTTGTTGTTAACCTGCCCCCCACCTTGAGTTCTGCACATTCTCACTTCACCTTCTCTTCTTGTCTGGTTATCACCTTCTGTTGTTTTACCTATCTATTCTTTTAGTTTTTTATTTCTGCTTTGAGGTATTCCTTCCTGGTAGCACTTGTGTCGTATTTTGTTTTGCTTTAATTCATGGTATTCATTACAGTTTTTATCTGCTTTGTTCTCACATCATTGTTCTAAGAAGTTTTCTTTGTCTACAGAGGGAGTGTTGCTGCTCTTTCTTTCCCAACTCTTTTATTTTTTCCCATAAATATCTTTGGATGCTATGCCTGTGCCTGTTTCGTTACTCATATTTTAATTAGTTGGATCTTCTTGGACTGGGCATTTGAAGGAGGATGGGACGGGTAGCTGTGGGAGCCTTGGCTAGGGTTGCCTTTCATACTTCATCAGGAACTTTCTCTCTCTTTCTACAACAACAGTTGTTGCCCTCTGTAATAGCACTTCTGAGGAGCCATGTCGTCTCTGCCTCCTTGACATTGTTTTGTTCACTGGGGTTTGGGGCGGGGAGTCCTATTCCTCTGTCCTGCAGTGGCATCTGTGCCTGAGGGAAACGTTCCTTGCTTTCCAGTGTGAACCCTTCGCTTTTAGAAGGTGCGTACTTGCTGGCATTCTCTAAGATCTGCCACCTCTGGGCCCCACTGGGCACCCTCCTCCTGGACTTTCTCTGCCTTCTCCAGGATCGGACTTTGTTCCCACCCCTCCCCCATCCCCTGCTAAGGTAACAGCTCTTCCCAGTCAGGGCAGCACCCGCTCATTCTGAGTGTGTTTTGTGCGGACATTTATGAAGTCCCTATTGCTGGGCCCCCTCAGCACTCCGTGGACTCCCTGTTCTTCCCCTTTAAATATACTTGAGATGTTACTTTTCTTTATGCTTCTTTGAATGACATTTATTTACTTAATATTTTGTTCATTAAATAGGCAGTACCAAGAGGCAAAAGAAACCTATCTTGATCTGGATAATAAAGTAAAGACTTTAAAAAGGTTTATTAAATTACTGGAAGAAATAATGACCAACAGATACAAAACATACCAACAATTTAGAAGGTAAGTGCATTAAAAAATATTACCACATATTATACATTTTTGTTTTGGCTTTGTTTTCACTTATCCCTTCTTTATTAAATATTAAAATTAAATTAAAAGAACTTTACAGGATTCAGTTAGAGAAGAAGCTGCCCGTGCTTACTTTTGTCAGCAAGTATTTGCAGTCCTCTAATTAAATCAGAGAATTCTGGATGTGAAAGGACGTTTACAGTGAGCTTGTCCACTTTTTTACTCCATTAGAAATCCTTTACTAGGTAATTCATAGATGGCTGGTCATTATCTACATACAAAGGTGCTTTGAATGGGAGCTCATTGGTTCTGAGTCAGCCTTTTTCCCTCCTGGACATTGCATGTTCTTAAGGGATGCAAGGTTTTGGTGGACCTGTTGAAGCACTGTTGGAGTTGATTTACCATGGTCAGCGGGAATGGTGTAGCTCCATTGATGCAGAATCTATTGCGTTTAGTGCTGTATCTCTAGTACCTACTACAGTGCCTGAAATACAGTTGACACTTGATACATACTGGTTACATGAATGACTACAGGATTAGGGAAACGATGTTATTATCATACCCAAAAATGTACAGGTGCACAGGGGTAAATTGACCCCAATGAAAATCACAACAACAGAAATAAACTAGAGGGCAGTTTATAGGGAGGGATGGCCCTTGATATGCTTGATCCAAGGCCTCCCTCGTCTCTGCACTTAACATACTTTCCCCAGAGGCAATTCCCTCATAATGTACTTTCTACCCGTATCTGTCTTTATAGCCAAAACTCTGTCATCTCAAGACTAGAGGGAAAAAAAATATCTAGCTCTAGGGCATACGAGGAAATTCAGATAAAGCCAGAAAGAGAAACAGGCTTTGCGTGTTTGACCATATTACGTAACTAAACTCCAGGTTAGTTTTTGAAATGTGTGTTTCACTTTTATAAACATGTCACTAGAACTTAAATAGGGTTTGTTTTTATCCTTTTGAGGCTGCTTTTTAAGTTTTGTTAGGCGGGGCCAGAGAAGCCTTTAGTCGAGGACTCTGTTTTTCCTACCTGCTCTTCTGTGTACTCTAGTAACACTACCTTGTGTTATAAGGTTTCTCTCTCTTGCGAGTGGGAATCTGAACTGTTCTCGGCTGTGGGTGACCTTCGGGGACGGCTTCTGCTGCTTCCAGGCGTTTCTCTCCCCAGCCACGGGTAATAGCTTCACACCCATTCACTGATGAGGAGAGGACTCATTCTAGACTTGGGGTGCCCTCTCTAGGTCCTCCAGGCTTCTCTCTGTGCTGCGCTCTCTTCTCTAGACTCTGCTTTGTGAACTGGAGGCTCCTTGGGCTCCCCAGACTCCCTGCTCTGTCTGCTCAGACAGGCGGCCTCAGGCTCCACTGAGGTTTCCACGCCCCTTTCCGCTTTCCGTGAGTAGGAAGTAGTAATCGGGGCATCCAGAGGGCTCCGTTCCTTCCTTTCCCATCTTGTGTAGATGAGTTTGACTGGAACTGCCTGTGCTGCCTGATGCTCAGAGTCTGAAAACTCTGGTTTCATGTACTTTGGCCAGTGTTTTAGTTGTTGCAGACAGAAGGGTTACTGCAATGCATATTACTACATCTTTTCCAGAAGCAATAGGATTTGTTTTTTATGGTTATCCAGAAAATTTATATTTAAAATATTTTCTGTAAAAATGTTGCTCCCGTAGTTTATTACCTCTCTATGTTCCTTCATCACTGATATGGTTTATATTGTTCACCCAGTCTTAGGAGGTAGAATGAGAATGATCACATTTAAAAAGTTGTCTGTCGCCATCTTTCTATTTTATGAGGAAAGTCTCTCTTTTAGACATCTCGTACATGGAAGCAACTGAAGAAGACACATCAGTATTGAAAGAAAAAATTAACAGAAAATTCTGAAAGCCAGCCGACATTAGTTGCTCTGGCACAAAAGAAAGCTCAGGCTGTCATTATTTTCTAGTGTGGAGATTTAATGCCGTTTAGGAAATAAGCCTTTGACTCATTAAGGAGCAAAAATTTTAAGAAAAATAGCCAGTCTATTATCTTTCAGATCTTATATTCTAAATACCATTCTCCACCCAAGAGGAATCAAGGCTCCTTGGAGAAATGGCTGATTCCAGCGCTAGGCAGGGAAGGTGCAGACGACCTTGTTATGCCAGAAAGTAAGGAAGTGCTCAAGGAAATGTAGAGTCACAACACAAGAACATAGGCGGCGGAGCGAAGGGGCTCCCATTGGCTGAACCTGGGGCAATTTGAGGACCAAAATAAATAAGTAATAAATGATAATGCAGTGAGTAAAATAAGAATCTGTGATTCCATCCTGACAAATAGAAAGGTAGATAAGTAAATAAATAACGAAGAAGGGAGAGGTCTGCCTTACAGTAGAATACCCTCTGATAATACACAGAGAAGGCACGGTGGCATTGCATGGTGCAAGGCAGTGCGTAAAGCGTAATAGATAGAAAATGATGAAGAGGTTGTTGCCTCAGCCTTTTTGCTACTATAAAGTAGACAGGAGACAGGCAAATGGATAGGTCTCTTACCCACTATCTTAGCGCTGCTGGTTTAATCCTCTCAAGGACAAGATCGATGTCTTTTGATCTTATTAGGGTGATGCCTTATAAAAAATAACTGATGAATTGATACATCCATAAGGACTGACTCTAATACAATGGGATATATTAAATGTACGGTGACATCTTTGTTCATTTTATAGATGTTTGTGGTAAAAAATGTAGAGACACAAATGAAATTTAAAAATGATGGAAAACATCACCTAAAATTCCACTGTTAAATTGGCAACCAGTGTTAACATTTTGGCATATGCCTGTCTGGTCTTGCTGGTTTAAAGATCATGCTGAATATATGCTTCTGTATCTTTGTGTTATTTTTAATGTACCTAATTTCTTTATTTCAAGGTGTTTGACTTTACGATGCAAATTGTACTTTGACAACTTATTATCTCAGCGGGCCTATTGTGGGAAAATGAATTTTGACCACAAAAATGAAACTCTTACTATATCAGTAAGTATGTCAGTTCTTTAGAAGCATGTTAATTATTAGGAAAATTAGCTGATGCTTTGCCAAAATGTTGAAAATTAAGTTGACCTTATTGGTTAAAGCTGCTGTTGTAGTTTTTTATTTTTAGCATTTTTCAATATTTCCCCCAGACAACCACATTATTTTCTTACGAGGAAAATTAGGAATTTTATTTCAGTGACAAGTGTTTACCTTCTATTTCCACTCCACTGATTTCTTTTTTAAATTATTTGGGGCATTAAAGAAGGTCCGTATTCTCTGGTTTCCCACTGTAGGAAGCCAAGAACAGATTTTTCAGAGAATGTTCTGCCCCCTATAACTGTTTGTACTAATTTCTGAAGGTGTTCCTAGACCTGGCCTCTTTTGGACAAAGAAAGGCACCGCAGCCAACTTTGTAGAGTCTGTGTTTATGTATTCTTTCATAGTTACCTGCATTGAAAGAGGGGATGTGGGATACAACATTAGAGCTGATACAGTCAGGAGGTCAAGAGCAACTGCTCACGCTAAATGGAGCAAATGTTTCAGATGATCGCTTACTACTCTTAGTTGCCATAAAGCTTATGCTTCCATTTTAATACTTAGAATAAGTAAGAATTTGCAATATGTATATTTAACACAGGACTCATATCTAAAATTTTTGAAGAATAATAGCAATAAAGAAAAAGAATGACAACATGTTTAAAAATGACTAAGAGGCTTAAAGAGGAACTTCAGAAATTAAAATATGCAAATGGCAAATAAGCACATGAAAAAGTGTTTAGTGTTGTTAGTCATCAGAGAAATACAAATTGGTACCATAAGTTACTATCACGTTGCTATGTGTGACTGAAATGAACAGGCTGGTAATGTCTTGTGTGGGTGCAGGTGTGGACTGAGAGCTGCTGGTGGGAGTCTGATTAATTTGGGAGAACTAATTTAGAAACCTGTCTGGTGTTGTCTATTAAAGCAATTCCACTCTTCAAAAACCCGGTAAAATTCAGCTGTGTGAGTAAAGTCAAAATAGTGGTTACCTTTTGGGGGTTGGTAGTGACTGGGAGAGCACACAGAAAATCCACTGAGATGCTGCAGATGTGCTGTTTCCATCTGAACGGTGGTTACCCAGGGTGTGCGTGTGAGTGTCTGAAAATTTGAGCTGACCACTTAAGCTTTGTGTTTCTTACTGTGTATAATTTATACTCTAATAAAAATGAAAAAAAAAAAGAAGAAAGTATTAGGAGCGTTTGGGTAATTTATCCCCAGAGCTAACTGGGCAAGACAACTGAAGCTACTAGATTTTCTGACTTTATCATCCCTATAATTCAAAAAGAATATTACTGCTTTAAGAATCTAGTTATTTGGTCTTCATTTTTCAAAAAAGGAAACTGAGACTGAAGTCCCATGATAAGTTAGTAATAGATCTGGGATAAAATTTAGATCTCCATAATTCATTTAGGGCTTTGTTCATTCTACTGATACAAAAATGCAGTTTTACAGCGAAAGATTGCATCCTATTACTTAATTCTTACTTTTATATGGGGTTTTTTTGTTTGGTTGGTTTGGTTTTTTACTGCTTATGTTAATGTTGTTTTTTCATTTGGATTTCCATAGATGATTCAGACTTACAGATGATAAATATAAAATTTCAGAGTATGTTTAAATTCAGAATTTTTTATAACACTTAGAAAATTTTTAAAAACAAATGAAAGTTCATTGAGAGCTATATAATTTTTCATAGTGGTTTGGAAAATATGTGAAGCGATGTGTCTGCTAAAACACATGATAAAACGTCATGATCTAAAACAGGTCGTTGCTCTTTCTTTTTCCACTTTGTATTGCATATATGTGTATGTGGAATTCTGTCAGAATGAACTAGAATTCCTTCTAATGTTCCTTTAACCGTCTTCTCAGGAAATGGTGTGAAAGTTGGCTATTTATTTCATTAGTTGCTGTTTTAGTGTTCCCTTGAATCCTTATTTATTAAAGGGGAATTTTTCTAAGAGATTTTATGAACTTCAGCTCATTGCTGATGTATTCTTTGGCTGTGTGAGCCTATTTAAGTTTTGTGTCTTTTTGACATTCAGTAACTGCTTCTAAAGCAGTTTAACCACTAGATGTCACTGTAATACAAGTACAAAAGATTATGCAGGCACTTACAAATATACAAAACAATCCCCTTTACAGTACCATCAAAAACAATAAAATACTTTGACTAAGTTTAACCAAGGAGTTGAAAGATCTGTACACGGACAACTCTAACACACTGATGAAAGAAAGTGAAGAAGCCACAAGTAAACGGAAAGCTATCTGGTGTTCATGGATCAGAAGAATTAACATTGTTCAAATGTCCTGACTACCCAAGGCTGTTGATAGATTCTGCACAATTTCTGCCTAGAGACCAATAGCACTGTTCACATAGAAAAAAACAGTACTAAAATTCATATGGCACCATAAAAGACCCCAATAGCCAAAGCAATGTTAAGAAAAAAGAACAAAGCTGAGACATCACACTTATTGAATATTATAGCTTTGTAACATAGTTTGAAATCTTGTCCTAAAAGAAAACGTAGGGTAGAAGCTCCTTGATACTGTCCTTGGAAGTGATTTTTTTTGGATTTGACACCAAAACACAAGCAACTAAAGCAAAAATAAACAAGTGAAACTACATCAAACTAAAACGCTTCTGCACAGCAAAAGAAACAATGAAGGCAACTTATGGAATGGGAAAAAATATTTGCAAACCATATGTCTGATAAGGGGTTAATATCCATATATAAGGAGCTCATACAATACAATAACCAAAAACAATCCAATTTAAAAATTGGCAAGTGACCAGAATAGACGTTTTCCAAAGGAAACATACAAATGTCCAACAGGTACATGAAAAATGCTCAACATCTCTAATCATCAGGGAAATGCAAATCAGAACCACAGTGAGATAGCACCTCACACCTGTCAGAATGCCTATTATCAATAAGACAAGAACTAGCAAGTGTTGCTGAGGACGTGGAGAAATGGGAATCCTCATGCCTGTTGGTGGGAATGTAAATTGGTGCAGCCACTATGGAAAAAGTGTGAAATTCTCAAACAAATTAAAAATAAAATTACTGTATGATCCAGCAATTCCACTTCTGGGTATATATTCAAAGGAAGTGAAATCACTATCTTGCAGAGATATGTGCACCCTAGTGTTCATTGCAGCATTATTCACAATACCCAAGACAACCTAAATGTCTGTTGACAGATGATTGGATAAAGAAGATGTGTCATATACACACATGCGCACACAATGGAGTAGGAAATCCTGCCGTTTGCGGCAAGAATGAATGATCCTTGAGGGCATTCTGCTAAGTGAAATTAGTCAGAAAGACAAATACTGTATAATCTCACTTATATGTAGGATCTAAAAAAGCCGAATTCATGGAAGCAGAATGGTGGTTACCAGGCATAGGGACCAAGGGAAGTGGGTGAAGAGGTGGTCAGAGGGTATACATTATGTGAGATGAATATACTCTTTCCTATGTTTCCTTGTAGAAGTTTTGTTTCATGTCTTCTGTTTTTGAATCTTTAATAGGTTTCGAGTTGGTTTTTGTGAGTGGTGAAGATAGAGGTCCAGTTTCATTCTTTTGCACGAGAATATCCAGTTTTCCCAGCACCATTTATTGAAGAGACTGTCCTTTCCCCACTGTATATTCTTGGCTCCTTTGTCAAGTAGTAGTTCACCACATGTACATGGGTTTATTTCTGGGCTCTCAATGCTGTTCCATTGGTCTGTGTGTCTGGTTTTATTCCCGTACAGCATGGTGACTATAGCTAACAATATTGTGTTGTATACTTGAAAGTTGCTCAGAGAGTAGATCTTAAAATTTCTCACAACCCACACACAAAAAGGAACTGAATTGATGGATGTGTTAACTAACCTTACTGTGATTATTTTACCATGTATACATACATATCAAATCATCACATCCTGTACCTTAAACTTCCAGTGTTACACGTCAATTTTATCTCAGTAAAGCTAGCGCCGGGGGGAAACTAACAACTTCAGAAAGATGAGTTTAAGTTACTTATTTTCATCACTAACATTTGCCTAACATTGCATTGTTGTTATTAAGCCTTTGGAATTTTAGTATGTTAGATCCAGTTATGGTGAGAAAATGTTTTAAATATGATTCTCTTGCAGTAAAACAAAAAACACCGTTATACTCGTATAGCTCACTGTTTTACTGTAAAGGATTTCAAATGGAATAGATGTCATAACGTTAGCCAACCGTTTCTGTAAAGAATTTAATGACTTTCTCTATACCTTTTTTTTTTTTTTTTTAACTCATTCAAGGTTCAGCCTGGAGAAGGAAACAGAGCTGCTTTCAATGACATGAGAGCCTTATCTGGAGGTGAACGTTCCTTTTCCACGGTTTGCTTCATTCTCTCTCTGTGGTCCATTGCTGAATCTCCTTTCAGATGCCTGGACGAGTTTGATGTCTACATGGTAGTGTTAAATTTTAAATTCTCTAATTTTTGGGGTGGGAAGTGGATGTATATTTTGAAAGGAAACAATTCTTTAGCTTTACCCATAATAGAGAAGGTTCTGCCCGGACACTTCCCTCCGTGCTAAGTGGTAAGGAAGAATTAAAGAATTCCAGTTCTCGTGCTTGCTACCCTAATACACCTGCGGAGACCCTGTCCTGGATTTCGTCCCCTTCCGTCCCATCAGGGATTTCCTCACCCGCCACCAGATGGACTGTCCTTTGGCCTCTTCCCCAGTTTATGTCCATCTTCTGTTTTAACCAAAAATTCTAAGCAGTTCACCCCCCTTGCTTTCATTAACACTAGCCGCTGTTCCTTCTCCCTTCCTTCACTGTCACTTTTCAAAGCGCAGTAGATAGTAACACAAGGAGGTAGGAACGTTTGACTTCAAAGTTAAAAAACCTAAGACTGACACCTGTCTCTGCCACCAGCTACCTGAATGACTTTGGGCAAAGTATTTGTCCTTTTCTGATCTCAGTTTTTCGTCTCTAAAATAAGCTGTTATTAGTCTTGCCTACCTCATCGGGTTGTAGTGGGACTTCCAGCGAAGTCTTGCATGGTGCAGGCATTGACAAGTCCTTCTGGATTAACTCATCCTTCCCTTTACTTCTCCATGCCTCACTCTTTCCTGAATCCACTGTAATCTGTTAGACTGCACTGCAGCAAAACTGGTTTAGCAAAAATCACAAATGAACTTTTCATCTTACTTTAACTCTGGAAGTATTTGGCACCACAAATCTATCCTCCATCTTTTAAAATGTATCTTCTTGCTGCTTTCTACTCTCCTCTTACCTGGTTCTGCCTCCTCTAATTTTGTTGCCCTTAAATGTTTAAGGTCTTACTTATTGTTTATTTTTGATACTATTGTTGATTTTTCTGGATACCATGGCTTGCCCATCCCTACACACACAATACACACAGTTCCCCACACTGCTACCTACATTTGCATACCTCCCAGATCTAAGTATCTCTCGCGACATGTCTCTTACCCTGTAGAGCCATATGGCCAGCTACCTGTCAGACATCATCCAGTAAGTGACCTGTCTCTCAAACTCATCATATCTGAGATTTTTTGTTACTTAACTCAGAAAATGTAAGCACACAGTTTAATTAATTTAGTTTCAAAACCTGTTATAACTAAACATTATTTTTCTATATACTGATGTGCTATTTAACTTATTTTAAAGATTCAATTGAGAAATTGGTCTGTAAATTCAAATTGGTTTCCATTGTACAAAATTTAGAAGGTGAAGGGGGTAGGGACAGAATTTTTAAAACACCTTAATCATTGAGGGAAAATTTGAGAGAGTAAATTTACAGCTATTCACTTGTGATACTCTTCTGAGTGACTATTACTTTACAAATGGGATTCATCCTATAACATTGTGTCTTTTGAATATTTTCTCCTTTAAATTGCTAAGTGTGTTTGTGGGAGGGAGTTATGCTTATAAATACTTTGACTATAAAAATGACCTGGAAGATGTATGTATTCAGTTATTTTCTCCTAATAGTTTTGGGTATTATCTTTCCCTGTGCCTGGCATCGGAGATAAGGTAATGGATGATCCCTGGATAAAAATCCAGGGCTTTGTAATAGTCACAGCGTTTGTACAGGATTGTGACTCACACCACAGCAACCCTACCTTCTGCCTCTGTTCTTCAGGATATGGTTAACCGGAGAATTGCAATGGACATGATCCTGAAGATGGCAGATTCCCAGCGTTTCAGACAGTTTATCTTGCTGACTCCTCAAAGCATGAGGTAACTTTTAAAAACTCGTGTGTGTGTGTATAATATATATTATATATGTGTGTGTATATGTATTATATTTATTATATATTGTACATATTATGTATGTGTGTGTATATATATATATATATATATATCAAGTATATCAAAGAGGAAAAACAAATCTTTTATACTCTTAATTTTTTTTTTTTTTAAGATTTTATTGGGGAAGGGGACCAGGACTTTATTGGGGAACAGTGTGTACCTTCAGGCCTTTTTTCCAAGGCAAGTTGTTGTCCTTTTAGTCTTAGTTGTGGAGGGTGCAGCTCAGCTCCAGGTCCAGTTGCCATTTTCTAGTTGCAGAGGGCACAGCCCACCATCCCACCATCCCTTGAGGGAGTCGAACCGGCGACCATGTGGTTGAGAGGACACGCCCCAACCAACTGAGCCATCCGGGAGCTCAGCAGCAGTTCAGCTCAAGGTGCCGTGTTCAATCATAGTTGCAGGGGGCGCTGCCCACCATCCCTTGCAGGACTGGAGGAGTTGAACTGGCAACCTTGTGGTTGAGAGAGAGCCCACTGTGGGAATCGAACCGGCAGCCTTCGGAGTTAGGAGCATGGCGCTCTAACCGCCTGAGTCACCAGGCCGGCCCTATGCTCTTAATTTTTAAAGTGCAAATGCATAAATGACCAAAGAAATGAAAAAATTAGCCCCTGTACTGGTTCCGGAGACCTAAGATAATTTTTTTTTTTTTTTTACATATTTAAAATTTTGTTTGTGTCCTGTCCCTTCTTAACAGAAGCAAGGTTGATTTGAATGATTATTTTCTATTCTATTTTCAATCTTCTTGTCTGTGTTTATCATGACCAACTAATGTAAAATAATTTTAGTAATTCTATTTCTCTTTTCCTGGTTGGTTATAAGTACCAGTCTTTCTAAAGATCTCTATTTAAGGTGTTAGGCCCTATGTCACTTATAAAGTCAATATTCCTTCTCTAAAGTGGTCATTTTGATCATATAGGGATTTAAATTTGTGATTGGAAATATTCAGGTTAACTCCTTTCTGGCTATACAAGAACAGTTATAAATAGTTGATATATAAATTGCCTTCATTTTCTTTTTCCTCCAAACTGAAAACCCATGGCATTTTAATTTTTAAAAATGAAAACAAATTTCCTTATTTCTCCTGGAACTTCAGATATTCAACATACCCCTTATTAACAGAAAACAGCCATTTAGATTCATAGTTTCATGATATAGTGACAGAATTTTTTTGTAAATGTGAAAAAAATTCCTGGTAATTTCAGTAATTAATTTTACTTCCTCTAGCTCACTTCCATCAAGTAAACTGATTAGAATTCTTCGATTGTCTGATCCTGAAAGAGGACAAATGACATTGCCTTTTCGACCTGTGACTCAAGAGGAAGAAGAAAATCAAAGTTGATTTGTAACTTAATATGCCATATCCTCATGTTGAAAGATTTGTAAAAGGAAAAAAATTCAGGGCTGTTTGATGGAATAAAATGAAACTAAAGATATTCTCAAATAAGAGATTACTTTATATAGCTGACCACAATAAAATATGTAAATAAGCCAAACCAACTACAACTGGCAATTTAAAATTACTATTACTTTACTTTGAGAAAATCAGTGTCATAGTACTGGTTTTAAATCTTTTTAAGTTTGTTGCTGTGTTTTATTTTTAACCATCTACTTTTATAGATTCTTTTTCAGAAGTAAAATTTTGTACATATATACATGTACATATCTGTTTCATTTGGGTTCATTTCTATAGTATTTTGTAAGAATTAAAATAAAAGTTTAATTACCTGATTCTATTTAGTTTTGCTTTTCCAGAATTTTACATTCTCATTGCAGGGGGTGGGTGCACAGAGTGTGTGGACGGGGACCAAGTCACAGTGGGTTGTTGTCTGGTTTTTGCTTATTAATTATGAGGCACACAGGACTGTAAAAACTTTGGTCAGAATCCCTGCACACAGGTGATTTTTAACCCTAGAGATACGACCATAGATCTGGGCTGTACTTTTAATTACTGTATTTCATCAAATTTAACATGCCGTCTGTAAGACACTTACGGAACACATTTAGGAAACACTAAAGCACCGCCATTTCAGACACAGCGCCTTTCTCTCAGTCCTTTCACTGTCGTCCACTCAGCTAAGTATCTAACCCATGTCAGGATTGGGTTATGACACAGTTCTGCACCTTGACCTGCAGCGTGCTTGCCTGGTTTAAATCCCTCAGTTTTCAATCCACGGGCACACATGCTCCAGCTCTGCTGACAGAGGACACAGGCCGGAAGACACTGCAGACCAGGCTGAGGAGAAGGACGGGGAACATTGGGGCGGGGGGGGGGGGGGTCCCTCCCGCTGGAGAAGGAAGGAGCCTGGGGCCGGGGCCAGCCTGCTGATGGTGAGCTGGCGTCCATTAGAACACACATCCTGATTACAGAGTTCTTAAAAAAAAAGTGCCTCTTAGAATGGTAAACTATAGTGTATGGAAGAAATGGTATTTATGAGCTTTTTGTTTTAAAGAAAGCATGAATAGGACTCCTGCCTTTATTCTCTGTTTGGTACCAGGATCAGTGTTAAAACTGTTTTAAAAGACATGGATATCCAATAAGAAGCATTCCCTATATCGGTAGCAGTCAATACTTAGGAAATTGAAAAGGAGGTGTTTTAGGGGGAAAATCAGTATTTTAAAAGCCTCACCTCTTCAATAGTTACTGTGAAAAACTGGATTTTGTTTTTTTTTATTTTGGTGGAGGCCGGGAGTTTTAACTTAGTCTTAATGAGATCAGCTGGCAACTGAGAAGTCCAAAAACTTGTGTTTTTCTAATGTAAGAATTTACAGGAAGAAATGTTTTAAATATCCCCCAGCAACCATACAAAGTCTGATTTTTTTTTTTTAGTTACACTTATAACTAATGTCCATCAAAATTATTTTAACGTACATGTGCTTTTCAAATAAAATGTGAAGTAGAATAATGCATTTGGCATAATTTCAGTGTCTGAATTTTTGAATGTTATGATTCTTAATGCAGAGTGGGAATCAGGTACCCAAGCATCTCTTACCGAGTTGAAGATTATTCATTGCTTTGGCCTCACAAAGTTTTTATTTCAACCATCCTAAGTGAAAATATCCTCAGTGAATGTTCTAATTAATATTAACATCAATTAGAATAAAAGAAGCAAAGGAAATTGTTCATTTAAAGTATGTGGCACTTCTAAAAATAAACCTTTGAGTTGATATGTGTTGAGTGATTTAAATACATCACACAAGTGATTCCTCAACCCCTAGTTCAGAGCAGCTGTGACTGAACTGAGTAAGGAAGTCCCAGGAAACGAGGAAGAGATGCTTCTTGAGCCGCTAAACCCTGCCTTCTCCAATCTTTGGGATGGACATGATGGAAATCATTCTTAAAGTGACAAATGTGACGAGATTTTGTAAACCAAGGTGTAAATAATACAGTTATTCAAACAGATAATCAACACCAAAGATTCTGGCATTGCTGGCTTAGGTATTTTTCAAGTTTCATCTCTCCCTGCCTCCCATTCTTTAGTGTTTCGGTGTTTTTTGTCTTGTATTTGTTTTTGCATGTCTTGAAAATGCTTAGGCTGTTTATATATGCAGACCCAAATGCTTCAATTCTGAGTCAGAAACTATTGGCCATGACTCATGAGCTGGAAGAGAAACATTGCCGACTACAAGGTGACAATTAAGTTCTCGAACTTGTTGCAACGATGCTGCTAACCTTTTTTGGTATCAGAGGGATTATTCATTAAGAATTTATACCAACTGGACAAACAGTTAACCAAGTTTACTATTTGGAAGTGCTGAAACGGCTGTGTGAAAAAGACTAAAACGACCTGAACTTTACGCCAACAATACATGGTTCTTGCATCACGACAGTGCACCAACTCACACGGCACTGTCTGTGAGGGAGTTTTTAGCCAGTAAACAAATAACTGTATTGGAACACCCTCCCTACTCACCTGATCTGGCCCCCAATGACTTCTTTCTTTACCCGAAGATAAAGGAAATACTGAGAAGACATTTTGATGACATTCGGGACATCAAGGGTAATACGGTGACAGCTCTGATGGCCATTCCAGAAAGAGTTCCAAAATTGCTTTGAAGGGTGGACTAGGCACTAGCATCAGTGCATAGCTTCCCAAGGGGAGTACTTCGAAGGTGACCGTAGTGATATTCAGCAATGAGGTATGTGGCACTTTTTCTACGCTGAGTTCACAAACTTAATTATCCGACCTCGTATGATGAAAACCCAGTGATCCAGAGTGTCTGATTAAAAGTTTGAGTACAAGTTAGATTGTGGTACAAATTAGAATAATTTATTATGTCCTGAGTCAATAATTTTCTGGTTAGATATATGACTTGTTTATATGTTACATAGATGCCTATACTTTGACCAAGTCAGGTTTTTCAGGAGAATTGGTTTGAAACTTACAATTCTAAAAGGTTAAACAGTTACTGAAATTCCATGACTTCAACTAAAGGACCATGGACTTGAAGATACATCAAAATGCTTAATAGGAACAGATTTTTTTTTAAAGTAATAATGTGGATATAAATTAGATGTTTCTTTGAGTCAGCAAATGAATTTTTTTTCTTAATTATATATAATACTGACACGTAACCTATGGTTAGGGCATCTGGATAGAATGCATGCAGACTAAGGTGGCCTGAGCATACTCACTAATCCGCAAGCTCAGCAGGACTGTTGCTGCCTAATTTTTCTCCAGTTTAAGAATGTAGAGATTAATTCATTATGAATGATTAAGTTCCTGCCATGTGCTAGCAGGTACTTAAAGTCCTGGGAATACTACTGTGAGTCATGCTACATCTGCCCTCATGGAGCTTACAGTCTAGTTAGGGAAACAGTACTGCATATGGTTTCAGATCACGGTAATTGCTATGAATAAAGAGAGGGAGGAGTTGAGAGTTGAGTGGTATTTTGGATGGGGCTGGAGCGTTAAGGGAAGACTTTGCAGAAGGTAATTTAAGCAGAGGCCTGAACCGAGTGGGAGATGCAGGGCAGTAGTTTCCGGCAGAGGAAATGTGTGCGAAGGCCATAGGGTGAGGGAGCTTCTTGTTCAGGGATCGTGAGGCGGGTATGGATGGAGCTTCGTGAGCAAAGGGGATGGCAGGGGATGAGGTGCAGAGGCAGAAAGAAGCGAGGTCAGCTGAGATCCTAAGCACATTCTCAGACCTGATTCAGGAAGCATTTTCAAGGACTCGCTCTGGCTGCTGTGTGACTAGATCAGGAGTGGAGAGTGCCTAATGTGGAAAGAGCAAGCAATCTGGAGGCTCTTACAGTGGTCCAGGTAAGAGGTCATGGTGACTTAGACTAAAATAGTGGATATACAAACATGCAAATTTGAAACCTGGAGGCAGTGGCACTTGTGGATGAGAATGCTGTGGAGTTTTAAAGCAGAATCAAGGGTAGCTGGCCTGGGCCCTAAAAACCCCGATGAATGGTGGTGTCATTCATAGAGATGAGGGTGTGGAGGTGGAGTGCGTACTGGTACTGGATGGGTAACTACACTGGTAAGTGTAAGAATGAAAAACAACAGGACTGTAGAGATCTCTATTTCACCTGCAAAATGCTGGGCGAAATCCAAATTGTGTGCTCAAAATATTTGAGAAACTCTTGCTTACAAGAAAGGCCCTAAGGAGACATTGTGTCTGTCATGCAGGGTGTCATGCGGGGTCTCTGGTGCCGCTCCCCACATAGGAACACAGGATATGGTGAGGCCAAAAAGGACACCCACGGAGCCATAAATGGGGGAGTCATATCACTATATTCTCGCTGGCGGCTTTGTTGGAGACACAGGAAGCAGGAGCCATACTATCTGCAACCCGCCGTCCGCTTCTCTGCCAACCAACCTCACGTGCTAACTGCAATCCGCTCATGCTAGCTCAGCCATCATCTTCTTGCTAGCCTCCATTTTCTGCTAGCGTAGCCACGGCAGTTATATTAGTGGCCAATGGCTCACTGGTTACAGCTGACAGACAGCCAACTAGCCACAGCAGATGGCCATCCAATCACAGTTGATGGCCATTTACTACCTGAGCCAGCACCTTTCCACGTGAGGTCGAGAGCCTGGAAACCACTCCTGGCTCTGTCCCCACAGGCCCTCAAGCCAGAATCCCCCCATGAACCCGTCTCAAGTTCCTGACCCACAGAGGCCTTGGGAAATAACAAAATGATGATTTTTGTTTTAAGCCACTGAGTTTGGGAGATGAGTTCTTGTGAAGCAAAAGTAACGGAACCATTCCCATTACCCCTTAGTAACCATTATCATGTGATAGTCCCCTTTATTTTACATGACTTTGGTGTTCTTTTGGGAGAATGTATTATTCATTTATATATATTACACTGTGCAATAGATTCTATTGTTTCTTTTTTATCCCCATTCAGCATTAAAAAACAAAAATTAGTGACGTCCATGTTGCTGTGTGTACATCAGTCTATTGCTTCCAGCTGACGTGTAGAAAGCCACAGGATGCATTCCTGTTTCACTTACAATTCTTCTAGTCATGAACCCTAGAACTCTAATTCCCACACCACAACACAGCTGTCCCAAACACCCTGGGACATGTCCCCTCTTGGCCCTCTGTGAGAGCGTCCTGGGGCAGTGTACCCAGGAGGGGGATGCCGGGCCCGAGGGCAGTCTTCTTACTCTGCGCCAGGACTGCTGGGCTGCTGTGTGGTGCTGCACCATCTACACTACCAGAGCCCTGAGGGCTGGAACAAGCCAGTAACAAGATGTCCCCTTGCTGGCCAAATTTCTCCATTTTGTTTATAAAAAGAACCCATCAGTCTGCTGGTAGCTTTGTTTTACGTAAGTGTTCCGAATATCCACGTGACTCACTTCAGATCTTACTTCAAATGTCACCTACCCACCCTATCACATGTCGTCACTTCTGCCTCCCATCGCTTTCCATCCCTCTTAGCTTGCTGTGCATTTCTTCATTGATCATACAATTGGAGTGTGTGTGTGTGTGTGGTTCCTGTCTGTCTTCCCCCCCGATAAGAATTAAGAATGGTGTCGGGTGCATAGTAGGTGGTCATTGACGATTTGCTCTGAATTCATTGCCCAGAGTGACTCCAACCGAGTGCTGTCATAAGCCTCCCCAGCACCTCATCCACCCCTTCCTCTCTTAGTCTGGCGAGAGTATCTGGAGGTACTGAACCCCCCATCTCTCCCTGCCCCCCACTTTGGACTCACCTAACACAGGGGTTAAGGGAACTGAGACATTGAATTATTAGCACTTGGATCTGTTCTCTGGGGGCAGGAGCTTGGTTGCGTCAGTGTTTCAGAACCCGTCGGTATCCTGAGTGTTTGTGCTGTGGTTTCTTGTTGAATGGATGAATGGGATCATTAGGCCCTGGTCTCTGGTCTTATTTAATGATCGTAAGACAGACAAAGGAAAAGTATGGGGGCGGAGGGGAAGCGCCCATTAAAAATGAATGCTATCGCACCTTACTGTCTGATACTATACGAGCTACATGTGGCAAATTAAATGTAATTAAAGTGAAATGAGAAAATTAGTTCCTCAATCACGCCAGCCATCCTTGAAGTGCCCAACGGCCACATGTAGTTGGTGCAGATACACACGTGTCATCATCACAAAAGTTCTAGACGGCAGACAATGCAGGAAGAAACAGCTTCTGAGGCATGTTCTGAAAATGCAAAACCTGCCTTCAGAATTCTTGATGGACTCTCTTCTGCCTTTCCTCCTCAAGGTTGGAAGGGTCAGAGTTTGGTTCCATCATTAAAAATAACAACTAGCATCCTTTTGATTTGGAAACACAGACGTGTTCCTTCCTCCAGGCTTTTGGGGGAGACGTCTCAGCCTGCTGAACATGACCTCCTCAGAGCTGGGTACAACTAACAGTCACCACCCCACAGTCACACTGAGATAAAAGTTATGTTCATATAATGAGCATTTTTTTGAGAAAGAAACGTTTTTATGTTTCATATAAACTTGACATGCCGTGTGAGTTGCCCCTGTTTTGAGGGCCAGGATGAAGAGTCAGAAAGTTGCTTTTTTCCCTTTCGTGGTCATTGATTCTTTGAATTCCAAAGTTGTGTGTGTGTAAGGGTAGGTTTAGTAAGTTGTTAGCTGACCCTTGATAATGATGACTGTCTGTTTCAAATTTAAAATTATGAAATAAGGATTGAGGGGAAAACTCAAATGTTATAAATTTATTTGGGATATCATAGTGCCACCTCTTTGTAAGCCTTTGAAAATTCAAGCAGAAATCAATACATTTCCATCTTTTTGTTTTTACTTTCAATAAATAATATCTTTGTGTATATGTCTATATAGATAGATAAACTTAATGAGTCATTTAGCAGGAATTTTAAGTTTTATACTGCATTAATTCCAAAACACCTCGTTCCAGACTGATAGGATGCAAATGAGGTAAGAAGTAAGGCAAACCTAAAAGGCATGCAAGTGTAGTACATTTCTATTCACTGGTAATACAAGCTCTTGTGTGGGGGCCACACAGAGGAGCCAAGGACCCCTGTGTGTGTGTGTGTCCAGTACTATTTTACAGGAGAATGGTGACACAGCTTATAATTAAGTTACATTACCATGGGGGGTGGGGGGGTCTCAGTGCTACTAACATCATGGAATCAAGGAGACAAGAGCATTAGCAAAACATGAACAAGAAACCGTATAACTCTTTGTAGCACATTTCTGGACAGGCTTTGGAGAAGGAGAGTGTCTTTATGAAATGATATTACACATATCACATTGTGGCAGGTTGTTGGTTTGTTTTATAATATATGCTTTTTAAAATTCATTAGCAAATGACATTCTCATGCACACAAGTGTTTCAAACACAAGAAGCAAGTCCATTTATAGGAAGTCCAAGCAATATGTGTGTATGTGAGAGAGAGAGAGAGAGAGAGAGAGAGAGAGAGCTGCAGACTGAATGGAACATTGAGATTTCTGTGCAGTCCGTCCTGTTGACCTTAGCTCATTTCTGAATGTCGCACTGCAGAAGTAATACAATGGAAGGGTCGCTCTTGGCAGCTTCTTTGAATTCGTCCAGTGTAATCTGGTCGTCTTTGTTCTTATCCATCTTGCTGAAAATCTTGTCTACTCGCTGCTCAGGCGTGAGGCCATCCTCATTCATTTTCATCATGATCACAGTACCCACCATTTTGTAGATAGCCTTAGGGAGATAAGAAGCAGACCATGAAGTTCTCCTATGATATGACAAAGAATTTACTTCAAAGGACTCCTGGAATGGTTTACATAAGAGCGACAGCAATCAGCTATGTGTGAGTCTTGTGATCAATTGCATAGAGAAGAATTTTGGATGATTCCCAGGTTTCTGGCTGGAGAAAATTAGCAGAAATTAGCCATCTCCGTGGTGAGATCAAGAAGCATGGATTAGAAACAGGGCCAGAGAGGACAATGACGGGTTCAGTTTTAAACACATTGAGTTTGAGGTATGGATGACAGTCTAGTCAACAATACTGGGAGGATTTAGGAAAAGATGAAATGCGGTCCCAATTGATAAGGAACTTACAGTCTGTTAAGACAGTCAAGCAAGGTGGGCCAGAAAATTTAGCCCCGAAAGAAGTTAGTGTACGGAGGGAGAGCTGTGGATCAAGGACTCTGTCCTTAAGTTAAAGAGTAGAGTAAGAAGATTCCAATTGTTCCATTAATTGTACACAATTACTTCTCAGTGTGGAAATTTCCTAGGTAGAAACAATTTTTTTCCTTAGGAAAGTGCCTTAAAAGAATAAATGCCCATCTACATAAAGACTTGCAGACGTAAAGACTCATGGCAACATGGTTAGTAATAGCCAAAAAGTGGAAACAACACAAATACTCATCAACTGGTAAACAGATTAACAAAATATGACATATCTATACAATTGAATACTATTGAGCAATAAAAAGGAATGAAATAAATCCTGCAACAGAGATAAAAAAGGATGCCAGGCAAAAAAGGCCATGTACTTATACTGTTTGATTCCACTGACATGACACATCGATACAAAAAGAGAAACCCATGGAGACAAGGTAGACCAGTTGTTCCCGGAGTCCAAGGGTGGGTACAAACAGGTGGACAAGAGGGATCTTCCCCAGGGGAATGAAAATGTTCTACAATTGAATTATGGTGATAGTTGCATATTTTGCTAAATTTACTACCAATCATTTAATTGTACAGTTAAAATAGGTGGATTTATGGTCTATAATTATAACCCAATAAAGTGTTTTAAAATGCTAATTAGAGGAGCCATGCAGCATCTTATGCCCACAGGGCGAAAGCTGGTTGGAGGAAGAGAGCGACCTCCGGCAGAGCAGCGCTAAGGCAGGGGCTGGAGAACCTGAGTCCTGATCCTGTCCTTTGCGCCCGCGAGGTGTATGTTTGTGGAAGAGCTCAGTGTGTGAGTGTCCGGTTAGAAGGCTGTCAGTGGACAGTCAGGGCCCGGGAGCTTGGATCTGTGGCTTTCCCCAGCCCAGCGCTGGAGCAGGGAGCAGGGACGGGAGGATTCAAGGCGCGGTGCGCCACTAGCAGAGCTCCTGGCCGGGAGGAAAGGGAGCCGCCATAGGCCTGTGCCCAAGGATGTGGGGCGTAGACCCGGGGTCCGGCTTCCACGCCCACGCCCAGGTCCTGACCACGCCCAGGAGGCCCCGGGCAGCCCAGCACTGACCTCGATGATCTCCAGCATCTCCACGCGCGTGATCTTGCCGTCGCCGTCCAGGTCGTACATGTTGAAGGCCCAGTTCAGCTTCTGCTCGAAGCTGCCCCTGGAGGTGATGGACAGGGCGCAGATGAACTCCCGGAAGTCGATGGTGCCGTCCCCGTTCTTGTCAAAGGTGCGGAAGGCGTGCTGGGCAAACTTGGAGGCGTCTCCGTACGGGAAGAACTGCAAAGCAGAACACACACAGCGGGCGTCGGAGGGAAAGACTCACAGGCCCGGGTCAAGGCCGGGGTCTTAGCCAGGACAGACAGACCGAAAGGCCACAGCACACTCCTGCTGACGGCACCGTGGACGGTCCCCCAGGCCGCCGTGGAGGGCATGCGACAGGCTCGCCTGCGGACCGAGCAGCAGGTCACAGCAGTTCTGACACCAAACATGCGTTTTTTTGTTTTTTTCCCACAACAACCAATTCAATTCTGATACTAACTGTCCAGAGTTAGCGCAGACCCCACAGACTGAGGGCTCGGTCTCACAAGACGGCTCCACTTTGGACGCCAGCCACAAGTCCCAAGTTGCCACCAGTACCTGTGACAGACCTGCTATAAAGTTGGGGGTTCCCTCAAACCCCTCATTTTAAAATTTGCTAGAATGACTCCCAGAATTCAACAAGGCACTTAATTTACTATTACCAGTTTGTCACAACTCAGCGACACCCCAACGGGGGGAGGCACAGAGCAAGGTGTGAGGGGAGGGTGCATGGACCTTCCACGTGCTGTCTGGGCGTGACACCTTTCTCCTACCTCAGTGTGGTCACCAATCTGGAAGCTCCTGAACCCTGTAGTTTAAGGGTTTTTGTGGAGGTTTCATCACACAGGCATGGCTGATTAAATCAGTGGCCACTGGTGTTGGAACTCAATCTCCAGCCCCTGAAGTTGGGGTGGGGCTGGAAGTTCCTACTCTTGAATCACGCTTTGGTGTGTCTGGTGACCAGCCCCCATCCGCAAGCTATCCATGGGCCTCCAGTCACCAGTCATCTCATTAACATACACAAGACACTGTTATCACTCCAGTGAGTCCAAGAATCTCAGAAGCTTTTGCGTCAGGAACCTGGGACCAAGACCAAATATGTACTTCTTATTGTATCACAGTGTGCTATATGCCTTGTGCACGAGAGGTCTTCATCTCTGAGGCGGGCGCTGTGTGCTGACGTGCTCAGCAGGTAAGCTGGCACCTGTGAAATAGCCTAAGATCAGAGCACGGTGAGCCCCTTCGCCCATCTCAAGTCTGAGGTCTGTTCTTCCGCCAGCCTTTCCATCTGCACGGACAGGAGACCACTGGCCATCATTTTTCTCCATCCGTGAAGGTTTCTGACACTGGAATGCTTTGCCTATCTTATTTCTCACAGCATACTTTTCACGTAAGGGATTATCTGACAGCTTTATCTAAAAATAGCCGGGCACCTTAGATCTGTATATTAAAAATTAATTGAGGTCTGGAAATGCTTGAGAAAAAAATCGATTGTAAATTCTGAGCTATAAAAGTTACGTGTGCTTTGCAGAACGTCTGTTTGCTGACTTTTATAGCCAACATGCTCATGTGGGAAGGACTGTGCCCAAGTGCCCTCAAATTTTTGGAGGGGCTGTTACCTTTAGAAAATTCATCCTATCATGTTCTGAGTGCTCTTGAGTTTCTCCAGTCAGGGCAATGCTCCTTCTTTTGATAAAATGATTCAGCTCTGGCTGGATCATCATAGAAAAATGAAGCCACACTCTTCAGTCTCTAGGAAGAAATTGGGGGCCTGAACTCGTGTTTACTTCTCTTGGAGGAAAATAGTGCCTGAGAAGTACAAGTATTTTTTGCATATTCTGGCTTGAACTGTGTTTCTTTTTTTAAATTCAATGTATTTTGCTTCAACACCTGTATTAAAATGTTGATGTGGAAATCATTTTTGGTGGCATTAATAATCTACAAATCTTTTACTATAATAGATAAAAAAGAACTTTGAGATTGAAAATGTATATATATATGTATATATGTGTGTGTATGTATATATGTATATACACATACATATAATTCTGTATATATTTCACTTATGACTTACTAGCTCAGGCTTCTAATACAAACCATCACAAACTGGATAGCTTATCAACAACAGTTTATTTCTCAAAGTTCCGGAGGCTGAAGTCCAAGATCAGGGTCTCCCATAGTCAGGTTCCAGGAAGGGTCCTCTTCTAGGTTACACATGGTGACTTCTCACTTTGTCCTCATGAGGTGGGCGCGGCAAGGGAACTCTGGGAAAGGTCTCTTTTATAAGGCACTACTCCCATTCTGAGGGCTCCACCCTTATGACCTAAGCACCTTGAAAAGGCCCCAATTCCAAATACCCTCACCTTGGGCATTAGGTTTCAATGTAAGAATTTTGGCAGGACAGTAACATCCAGTCCACAGCAACTTGTTTGAAAGAACTTAATTTCAGTTACGAAAAAGTTTGGAAACTATTAGATGATCTAATGTAGCTAGTCTTCAACAAATTTCCAGTCTCTTTTTTATGCCTACATATGTAACATACACACTTAGCTTTTTAAAAATTTTAAATCAAGTTCATCGTGGATTTCCTGGCATCGCTGACATCGAGAGTGGGTCAGGGTTTCTCCACCAACTGTGTCCTCTGTCGTGTCCTTCAGGGACCCCCCTCAGTAAGGCCTAGCGGGCCAAGACTGCCTCTGCTCCTCTCCACATCCCACCACCCTCCTCGACTTTCCACTTGGAGCGTCTCCTGTAGCTTATCCCCTCTCTCCCCGCCGCCTCGGCCAGAGCCCCGTCTCGCATGGTTTGTGGCCCCAGTCTCCTAAGTCCCTCTTGCCTCTGCTCAACTCCAGGTCCAGCACCCATCGCCCACAGCATGGCTTCCTGCGTGTCGCTCAGATTGTGTCATTTCTCTTCACAAACTCCTTCACTTGCCCTCAGGTTCAGCCCTCCGGAGGCTCCCGGTGGCATAGGTTGAATTCTAAACTTGTAACCCTGCAGGATGTGGCCCTTTTTGATCACCCCAACCTGCACACACGTTCCTCATGGCTTTATGCCCCTGTATCTCGACTGTGTTCCTAGGTGTGGGGACAAAGCCCCAGAAAGCAGTTTCCAGGCTCTCGGCCTCACATAGAAAGCTGCTGGCCCAGGTAGTAAATGGCCATCAACTGTGATTGGATGGCCATTAGCTGTGGCTAGTTGGCCATCAGCTGTAACCAGTGAGCCATTGGCCACTAATATAACTGCTGTGGCTACGCTAGCAGCAAAATGGGGGCTAGCAAGAAGATGGTGGCTGAGCTAGCAAGAGCGGATTGCAGAGAGGTGGATGCCGCCAGAGAGAATATAGTAGTATGACTCCCCTACTTATGGCTCCGTGGGTGTTCCTTTTTGGCCTCACCACACCTGTGTTCTTATGCAGGGAGCGGGAGCAGAGACCCCGCAGTATCCCCTGCGTGACACTAGGTGTCACCAAACATGCCCCTTGCTTTCATATTTCATATGCCTCCCGTCTCTCCCCATCTCATCTTGGCCAATGAAGAAATCCCACCTTTTCTTTATGTCCGGTTCAAATGCTCCACCTTCATGAACCCTTCATGATGGGGCTGGATCGCTCCCTCTGCTGGGTTTGTGCTTCACTGTTCTAGATGAATCTTTCCAAACCCTCTGTCTTAGACTATAATAAGCTCTATTCTTGTCTCTGTCGCTCCTGGCCTGTGTGACAGTTTGCTCATCTCTGCACCCCGCTGACCCCAGCTCTTGACTTGGGGCCCCCCAAGGAGAAGCTCCATAAATTGCTGGGGAGGCTCCGTGGTCTCACAGGTCTTTGTATTTGTCCTTGTGTCACTTCTCTGAGCAGCTCACTTTCATCTGTGAAATGTGAATCCTGCATGAACCAAATGCTTTCATGTTCCATGAGGGAAGAGAAGGGTTTTCACCACAACTGAATGGTATTGAAAAGTATTAAAATATTACTCATTAAAATGTCAACTCTCCCACTCCCAGAATTCCCTTTCCCACTTCACTGCTTTATTTTCCTCAAAAGCTGGCCACCATAAGACATACTGTAATTACTTATTTGTTGTCTTTCTTCCGCCATAGGAAATGTAAACTCTGTGAGGGCAGAGCCTTGGCAGCTTTGGTATTTGGTTCCCTGCCCAGTTGCTGAGTAGCATGTGCACACCAATTACTTGGTGAATGAAGGAGAGAATGCATTTCTTTCTGACTCTCTCCTTCCTAATAACTGTACTGCACAGTTGCAATAGATCACACCACATTCGGTGTCTCCTGGAATCCTCAGACAACCCAAGGGGATGGTTTGGTTTCTTGTAAGCTTTTCCTTGGTGACAGAGAAGCAGGTTTCTAGGACAGAGGTTTAGCACCATCTGCCATTCCTATTTATTTAGAGGATTAGTTATTCAATACCTATTACTGAAGTTAAATTCCCAGAGAGCAAAGCCTATTTGCTCACCATTGTATCTACAACACATAGCATGGGATCTGCACACAGTAGGTGCTAACTATAATCCTGCTGAATGACCACATGAAAGGAGCAGCTGAGGTGCCAACTTGAGGGTGACCAGGTGATCAAAGGCTGCTGCCGAAAACAACCACCACTTGTTGAACATTTATCATATTCTAGCCAGCTCTGTCCAATAGGACATCTTGTGATGATGGAAATATTCTACAACCCACCCTGTTCAAAATGATAGCCACTAGCCATCTATGTCAACCATTGTGTTAGGTGCTGGGAATAAAAATAAAAACAAGCAACAGAGCATTGAGGACAGAAGAGGATGCAACCCTTGAGATGGTACAGGTGTGACAGAAGAACTGAATGTTTTAACATTATTTAGCTTACACATCAGTTTCAATAACAACCTGTGGCTCGTGGCTTCTGTATTGACTGGTGTGGTCTATGCTATGTCACGGCGCTCACCATACCTGTTTCAAGAGGCTACCTGAGCTCCACTTCATAGACCCGGCAACCTGGACTCAGAAAGGTCCAGCAAACTCTTAATTCTCTTCCCACTGTGTCTGTGGGGACAGAGCCAGGAGTGCAGTTTCCAGGCTCTCGGCCTCACGTAGAAAGGTGCTAGCTCAGGTAGTAAATGGCCATCAACTGTGATTGGATGGCCATCAGCTGTGGCTAGTTGGCCGTCAGCTATAACCAGTGAGCCATTGGCCACTAATATAACTGCCGCAGCTACGCTAGCAGCAAATGGGGGCTAGCAAGAAGATGGTGGCTGAGCTAGCAAGAGCGGATTGCTAGCTAGAAAGTGGCGGATTGCAGCTAGAAAGTGAGGTTGGTTGGCAGAGAGAAGTGGACGGCAGGCTGCAGACAGTGTGGCTCCTGCTTCCTGTGTCTCCGGCTCAGCCGCCAGCGAGGCTACAGTGGTATGACTCCCCTATCTATGGCTCCATGGGTGTTCCTGTTTGGCCTCACCATGTCCTGCATTCTTATGTGGGGAGCGGGACAAGAGACCCCGCATGACACCCGGCATGACAGTGTCAGTCTGTGGCAATGCCATGCAGAGAAGCAGTGAGAACTGTTCCTGGCCTGCTGAGAGAATAAGAACATACAAAATGCAAGAAGGTAGAAAGTTAGGGAAAGAGAGTTTAATGTGCCCCATTTGTTGGAAAACTCACGATTATCACACCGCACTGGAGTTGGCTCGGTTCTACAACTTGTAATGTGCGTTGTTTCATTTAGTCCTTGGAACACAACCTACTGCTGTGAACTCCGTGTTGTGGACGAGGAAACAAGCTTCAAAGGTCGAGGCGTTTGGGGAGGTTCCTGTGTATCCGTGGCAGAGGCAGGAGGTGAATGTGGATAGGTCTGATCATTTCTGCTACATCTTGCTGTTTCTCTTAATCCAATATTAGCTGAGGAAATAAACCTAAACCCACATTTGATGAAGCAAACGAATTTGTTGCATTATGTAATTCTCAGCTTCCATAGCTCTAACGCTTGAAATCCTCAGCGTGGGTATTTATCGCCACCTTCTGGCATCCTGTGTGTACTACAAGGAAATTAAAACGCCGCCCAGGGACATTTTTATGAGTCATTAATGCAGCAAACATATATTGAGCAGCAACTGTGTGTCAAGCACTGTTAGGTGCTGAATAAAATAGAAAAATACAAAGAGCATTAAGGATAGTGGGGTTAGTCGATACTAACCAACTACATGAATAAGTATAAAATTACACTATGATAAATCGCAAGTGTGTAGAGCTGCAAACAAGAGTCATGGAGATAATATGAGTATAACACTTTAAAAAAAAATTTAGTGTGTGGTCCCCTCCCACCCTAACATGCAGGCTGCCGATAATTCATAACTTAGGAATGGTCTCGGAGTCGGAAACGTTCTGGGCTTACACAAGTCTAGACTTCTCTGGACTGTGCTCCACGCCCTTGTTTCAAACCAACCAACATGCAGGAAAAAAAACACACAAAAAAACAAGAAAATGCTTGAAGTCTTTGTCTCTCCCCAGGCAAACAATAGGAGACTTTCAATGAAATAACCAGCTCCCACAGAAGACACTCCCCTACAGATAGTGGGCCAAATCCTGTATTTTTTTTCTTTTCAGTAATTCATCCAGTTGTATTAAAAGGTTTGTTGCCTCTAAGGGGTGCCGACTATGTGTCCTATCCCCTCCCCGGCCCCCCCAGGCTCCATTCAGGAAGGCGCAGAAGGCTGTTTGGTGGCTGCCTTCAGAAATGACCTCAAAACACTGCACTCCATCCCCTCATGCAATCTTTCCTCTGCACCACTTCGCTGCCTGCATATCTTATCCTTCCAGAAACTATACTAAGTTCAAAGAAAATATCGCAACATTTCTCTTTAGAAGCTCTCCCTCTCCCAGTGTCACTGGTGCCTGCCTCACTTTGATGGAGGATGGAGGTCCCCTAAAAGAGCCTGGCCTGACCTTTGGATGGAGGGAGGTTTGCACAAGTCTGGCCTTGGCCCACTGTGATGGCTGATGTGCTGTGTCAGAAGTGGGTGGCAGCAAGGCACTGAAGAGGATGGTCTCTCCAGGGCTCTGCCCATGGCCCCGCGGCTGGCTGATGCTGGGCAGCCCTCAGACCTCAGAATAGATTTCTGCCCATCAGTCTGCCAGAAATAGAGCTCATGATGGGATCAAAGAACAGAAGAGCGTTTTTGGATGACCCCGCTGCTCCGTCTTGGAGAGGGCTGCCATCCAATCCCCCACAGAATAGTACCTCTTAAAAGATCTTTGCTCAGGACAATTCTGTTTCCTTTGTTCTCAAATGTCAGAAGCCTATACTGCCTGGCTTATGAACCCACAGACACAATCCCCTTCCCAGTGGTGGAGTCTTCTTTTTTGCACCCCTGAAATATGGCTCTGTGCCTCCGCGGTCATCTGTCCTCACCTCTGCTGGAATTCATCAGGGCACTAGCCTCCTGTGGATGACCTAGCTGAGTGCCCATGTCCTCGGGCCCTGCTGTGCAGGCAGTCATTACCGTTTTGGGGGTGCCTATCAGGGGCAAGGACCTTGGAAGGATCACAGGCTACGTCAGCTCGTTCTTCAACAAGGTTAGCACTTGAGGGCCATTATTCTGGATTAAAGACCCGGCATACAGTGGTACCCCTAGCGGGGTGGGCGGGCTGGCTTGGAACGCAGCTCTGTCTGTGGAATGCTGCCTCTCTCCTGTACCTGGCGAGTCTGGGCAGCCTTTGACGCTGAGCTGCACTCCACCTCCACAGGAGGCTCCAGAGGGCTTCTCCTCAGCCCATTTTGTGCTTCTCCCTCCCCACACAGCGCTCCTTTCTCCCCAGTGGACTCTCAGCTAAAGGGAGGCAGGGTATGGCATGGTTTTGTCCCCCACTGTCGTCCCTGCTGCCTAGTGCAGGGCCAGGCTCACAGACAGTGCTCAGTGATCACCTGTCTATCAACAGGTGACTCAGCACTGCAGGTCTTTTTCAAGCCCGAGGAAACTGGCACACCCACTCAATGACCCCCAAACGAGCTGAAATGTGTTCTGACGGTTATCTTAACTCACTATGCTAAAGAAGGCTCACCATTTGGCCTGAAAACTTGTCATTTCCATCACTGCTTTAGCTGGTGATTCATGAGGCTATGAATCACCCCCAGAGCAGTATGTGCACTTGGTCACGTGACTGGGAAGAGGAGCGAGGCATCTCCCCTTAATTAGAAGCGGTGAGTCCAAAAACTGTTTCCTGCCAAGTGTTCATTCAACAGATACTCACAGAAGTCTAGCTGGTGCCAGGCTCTATGCTGAGTTCTGTGTGGGCAGGAGGGAGGGTGAGGAGAGGTAACGGAGAATCAGGGTCAAGTATAGGACCTGGCCCCTGCTTCACGCAGTTAACCAATCGGAGGTAGATGCAGCTGAAAAAGGGAGCTGCCTTCCACATGTGGGCTCGCTGGGAGGAGCCTAGAGACACACCCACCCAACTCCCCCAGGATGGATCACCCAGATCCTGAGGGCACTTCTCAGAGCTGCCCCTTCACTTGTCCTCTGGGTAACAGTATCTATTTTTTACAGCCGTGGTTTCCTCAGGACTCGTCTTTATTACAAGGCAACCACTATTACCTCATGGTTCTTATATAACCACATCTATTTGAGAAGAAAGCGAGCTCTGAACTAAATTTCTAGAGAAGGGGCTTTTGCCTGTTGGAAGTGGGGGAGCAATTTTCATTTATGTCCTAAACCAGGTCCCTCTGTGTGCATATTGACCCCTGCTCCATTGCCCCGAGAAGGTCATGAGCTCCCAGAGAAGTTCTGGTATATTTTTATGGAAAACTCCATACAAGCAATAGGAATCCAGACTCCTCACTAACTTTCAGCTCTGAGATTTGGTCCTTTCCCCGCAGGGCTGCAGGAGTGTGGTGTCTTTGAAAGAAAGCAGAAGCCCACCAAGGCTACTGAGGGGCCGAGGTGGGATGTGAACACTCACGTTAGAGTTCTCCATGAGAAACGCCCAAGCCGCCTCTACTGTAAGGGAAGTACTATGCTGTGCTCTTTATTGTCTCCTCACCACTCTTGGATTAGGATCTGGTATACTGAAGGTGCTTTATAAATGCTTAGGATGGATAAAGGAAGCAACTTGTTGCAGAGGAGAGGATGCTGGGTTGAATGACAGGGTGTGTCTGGGTGGGACTAAAGTCAAGCCATTTTGCCTCGTCGGACATCCATTTCTCTGCATATAAAATGAGGGGATGAATCAGGTAAGCGTCAAAATTCCCTTTAGTTATGTTTTATTTTTCTGATTCTGGAAGTAAAATCCAATTAATTAATTAATTATTTAAAAACAATGAATGTGGCAAATGGATGGTACTTTCCTGATTTGGGATTTGTCATTAACCAAAGCATCTACTGTCCTCTGTGCTGGTATGTCCTAATTACAGGATAAATTTTGAAGGAAGGGTGACTACATCTCTGTATCTACCATGTTTCCCAGAAAATAAGACCTAGCCAGACAATCAGCTCTAATGCGTCTTTTGGAGCAAAACTTAACATAAGACTCGGTCTTGTTTTACTATAAGACCGGGTATAATATAATATAGTATAATGCAATGCAATGCAATATAATATAATAAATATAAAATATATAATATAATATAATATATACAACATAATACTGGGTCTTATATTAATTTTTGCTCCGAAAGACGCATTGGAGCTGATGGTCCATCTGGATCTTATTTTCGGGGAAACACGGCATCTTTATCTTTATGTAATACCGCTATCTCTACCCCTATTGGAAGTGACACAGACCCTGAAGGATACTCATTGGTTATTCTGACTTTAAAATCAAATGAATTCTCTCTCTACTTCTGTCCAATACCCAATTCGCATTACAAATTGGATCAATGACATTTTGATTTGGGACAGAGGGTTTCCTCCAGTACTTCTCTTGCTGATAAATCTTGAGCCACCAACATAAATCAGCCCACTGTTAGCACTGACTACAAAGCAGGAGGTCAACTATAGTAAATTACCTTCTGGAAATTGTCGTGAGTTTCCATTTAAAGCCAATCTCCTGGATTAGAAAGAAGATTGTTTTATCAATTTAAAAAGGAACTCATTTTTGAAACTAGAGAAGAGGTGAGGCTCTTTGAAGGTGCTTGGTGGAAGGCTGGTTGCTGTGGGGAAAACTGGAAAGAGACTCTTCATCTGTTATTCTCTTCAATTATTTCAACTGCAGTGGGCAGAACAGCAGATTTTGCCACTGACGCTGAAACTGGTTATTTATTGCATCTCTCCAGCTCCTTCTAGAATGAAGTGGTCTATTCCTGATCCATTCCCATTTCGCCCTATACCCAACTTGTTTTACAGAATCATAGTGACAATGAGAAGAATGTGCAGCCTGACTGCATCTCAGTTAGAATCTACTGCAATGCCGCAAGCCACCTTGTCTGTCAGCCCTGGAGAGAGATAAATATGGAGATGTGAGAGCCTGGGCAATACAAGACAGTGTGAGCCACAAATATGGGTGACAGTCATTGGAAATTTTCTAATAACAGTATTTTAAAAAGGTAAAAAAATCAAGTGAAATTTATTTTCACTATGTATTTAATGTAACCCCCTGTATTCAAGCCATATCACATTCGATCATGTCACTTGTAATGAATATTACAGTTATTAATGAAATATGTTACCTTTTTTTTTGGACTAAGTCTTTGAAATCGATGTGTATACCATGCCACTGGCACATCTCATTTCCCACCAGCGACACTCCAAGTGCTTGTGGCCCGTGGCTATTGGACCTTGCAGCTCTGGACAGTGTGTCCAATGCAAAAGAATGTGTTTTAATTACCCCACTTCTAGAAATACTGGTTATTGCTATCAGTGGACTTCAGGAACATGTACATGTCACAGTGCAAGCATCCAGTGTGGGCTAGGGAAGCAGGGGTTTGTGTGTTAAGCAGGAAAGCCGTGAGTCTCTGAGAAAAGGCCGTAACCTCTCAGGCCCAGACAGTCTGGGCCTTCTGCTTGTGTGTGGAGGTTGGAACAGCTGCATGGATCCATGTTTCCATTCCAAATCCAGGTATCCAATGCCCTCATGTCTGGGTAACACCTTCCATTTCCCCCAAACCCTGGCCTGTGTTTCCCCAGGTTCCACATACCAGGGACCACACCGCTCACACTGGCTTTACGCAATACTTCTATTTCAGAAATGTCGCTCTGGGGAGTTCTCTCCAGCAAATCCTGATTACGCCCCCCGCCCCCCCTTCGGGCCCTGTCGAGAAAGCAGTATTTATTTATTTATTTCCTTCTCTGAGTAGCAACAGGGGACACAGCTTGACTCTCTGGAGCTGCAGTGACTGCGTCAGACCCCAGCTCCACTTCTGAAATGGCCATGTGACCTTGAGCAGGGCACTTTGTTTCTGTGCCTCAGTTTCCACTGGGTGTGAAAAGACCAGCCCACGAGTGGTTAATGCAATAAGCATTTTGTACAGTGCCAAGTACATAGAAGATGCTAAAATAAAAAATTTAAAAAGCAGCTTTTATCACTTTCTCTTGCCCTCACGACCATGGATGTCCGTTTTGGAGCCTACATTACAATTCGTACCATCTCTAACAAGGTACCTCTGTCCCAGAGAAGTGTAATTGGCCACACATTGAATCACATCCATGCTCTAGACGTTGTTTTAAGTCTTTCTACCTGTTTTTACTTAATTCTTATAACAGTCCTATCGGGTCAGGCTCATAGATGTGGAAACTGAGGCACAGAAAGGTAAAGTAAGTTTCTCAAGGTCACACAGTAAATGGCCGAGCTGAGATGTGAACCTGGGAAATCTACCCGCCGAGCCCTCACTGTTATACCAGAGGCAAGACTCCCAGGGGAAGGGATTTTGGACCTTAAACTCCAAAGACGCGGACGGCAAACCTGGGTAGAAGCTTTCAGGGCAGCCATAAGGATGACCTGAACCCAGATCCTGCCATGGGAAATCCGATCAGCAGACATTTGCGATTTTTCACATTTTGCCTGCCACCTGTTTCCAGCCATCCTGGCAGCGCCCTCGCGGCCCACAGCTTTCTGTCTATTTTCCGGAGCGTCACTCCCAGCAGGCCTCTGAGGTTCCTGGCGCGGCACCAGAGCCCTGACTATAGTCCCTGGAGGGTCTTCTGGAGGCGGCACACCAGGCTCTTCAGCTCGAGTCCCGCCTGTGGACCCTCTTCTCCTCCCGGGGGGCACCTGCGGTTGCAGCAGCCAGAGAGGCACTTAATTCCCAGCTCGGCCCCACAGCCTGTTGCTAAGTAGCTGGTGCACGGGGAGAGGTGTGGAGGAAAACCCTCATGGTGACATAAACAAACCCTCGTGTGCCCAGAGCTGCGTGCACATGTGTGTGTGTGTGTGTGTGTGTGTGTAGGACCTGGGGCTGAGCCTCCCTCCCGCCCTCTCAGGCCCGGCTGCCAGCCAGAGCTCGCTTCACCCTGCTGCAGACCCCAGGACTGCGGAACAGATGGAAGCACAGAGGGAGTGAAATGATGCAACGTGAGTCAAAACAGGGAGGTAACCGTTTTCTCTTCTTTGGTATTTGTGCTCCCAGATAAACCAAAACAAACACACAAAAGCACTTGTCTTCCTCCTCTCCCACCTCCTACCCGAGAACCTCATTCTTGCTCGGTTGATCACAATTTCCATGCAGAGGGGAAGTGAGGGTGTGAGAGAGACAAAGGGGGACCTAGTAAGTCTTTGCCTGGGACCCATTTTTCTCACGTATGCATTGCAGGCGCCTTCCCTGGCCAGGGCAATGCCACACACCACCAGCCTGGGCAACGCCACACACCACCATTGTATCTGTGGCTCTTCCACCAGAGCATGTGTTGAGAAGCCCCAACTGCAAAGGCTGGGAGAGAAGACACAGAAGCCGACTGCCCTCCCTCCCGGTCACCTGCAATACAAAGCTGGCGTCTCGTCTTGCCAGGACCCTTTACATAATCTGTGGGACCCAGTACAAAATGAAAATGTGGGCCCTTGTTAAAAAATTATCAAGAATTTCAAGATGGCAACAGCAGAGCGTTACACCAAGTGCCGGGTCCTTCTAAGAGGCTTGTCCCCACACTGCTGACAGAAGGAGCTGACACATGTGCAGGTCTAATTCTTCACTTGTCTACTGAAAGCTCTTTGATGGCCTCCCCACCATGCCCCCCAAACCCAGGATTAAAGCCACCCTGCTTAGCCCAGTCACACAAGCCCCTTCTGGACCTGGGTTCTGCAAATCTTTCCAGCTTCATTTCCCAGCCCGTGGCGCGGCTCTCCCATGCCTGCACTGATCTACTGCAAATCCTTCCAAAGCGCTTTTCAGGCTTTGCCCACACTTTTCTCTCTCACGCCTTGCTACTTCCCATTAGGCCTTTGTCACCTCCTCTGAGCTGTCTTCCTAGACTGCTCTTTCTTTTCAACACCGGAGCCCACACTCTCCCACACCTAAGCTTCTCCTCTGAGTGATGACACAGCCCTGCCTGCATGGAAGTGTTCAGGACACTTCCCTCTCATCACCGTATTGAACAGTTTATATGCCTGCCTCCAACTCTGCTATGAGGTCCTTGAAAGAAGGCTTATGCCCGACTCATTTATGTAGCCCTATCTCCGAGAGTACAGTGGGTACTCAACCAACAGCCCTTCATCAACTCCATCTGTCATAGACAGTTCTTTTCTTATTTTATATTAAATTAATCAAGAGATTTTTTTTTACACGTTGATTTCTACATTCTTTCACAATTCTTCTCCAAAGAGCGATCACTTTGATGTATAACTGAAGGAAATTCAGCGTTGACATTTTGTAAAAATCACTTTTCATTGAGTGAAAATAGCAATTTTTTTTCTGACTATAAAGACAAAACCCATTTATAAAGAAAAAAATTTAAAACATAACAATTAAGGAATAATTATCCCAAAATCTACTACCTAGAGAGAGCCATTATTAATAGTAACATTGTTCATTCATTGATTTGACAAGTATTTATTGAACATTGACTGTGTTTCCTGAATTGGGGGGACAGCAGTGCTGCATACCCACAAAAAGCCTTTCCTTCATTCTAGTCATTGATTTTTGTATGTGCCCACATTTCATCCCGCACACACATGTACACACACACACACACACACACACACACAGGCACGTATATTTGCAATTTCTAACTAGATTTATTCATTTAGTGATAGGTCATTTAGTGATAGGTCACCTTTTCTTGCCACCAGCTTTAAATGTATGACCCTCTTTTTTATAGCTGGTATGTTTCATACTTTATGTAATCAAATCTTAACTCTCAATTATTTAAAACTTCACTGTTATCAACACCTTAGTGAAATTATTTGTTTATTCCCATAATTATTTTGGTTAGCTCCCAAGATAGATTGCCGGTGAAGAGTATACACATTGTAATGTTGAAGCATATCGCCAAATGACACCAATAGTTCATCAGCGCTCATTTGCCCTGCATCGTTGACAACATTGGGTGTGAGTACTTGCCCTCCTTTGATACAAGAAAGATGACATCACAATATTATCCAAGCAGTTTTGCATTTCTCTGACTCCTAGTGAGGTTGAATTATCTTTTGTGTTTCTTTTGGGAAAATCATAAGTCAGCTTGATTGTAATTGTGTTTTTCTTTTCTGTTCTTTTTTTTTTTCTGTACAGAGCTTTGAACTTTTAGGTAAAGCCCATCAGTATTTTTCCAAATGGCTTCTGGTTCTGGTATCATACTGTTGAAAGGCCTTCCCCAAACTGAGATTCAAACTATTCCCCTATTCTCTCTCTCTCTCTCTCTCTCTCTCACTGACCTTTGAATATTCACATGTGTTCTGAGAATATAATGGCTAGACAACTGATACACGATTAGTGAAGATCCATTTTTTTCCGTACTGGTTTGAACGCCACATTTACGCTGTGTACTGGGGACCTATGTTTAAACTTGTTATTCTCTTTCTTTGGCTCTCAGTCAGTCTATTCCTCTGTCAATACCACAGTGCCTTAATTACTGCAAGCTTATAATATATTTGAATATGTGGCAAGCATCCCATCTTCTTCTTTTGATTATTATTGAAAATACATTCTCCCAAAGGACCTTCAAAATAATTAAGTCAAGTTGCAAACCAACTAAACCCAGTGAGATCTTGACAGAGATTGCTTTGAGCTGCTCCATTCATTTAGGCAGAGCGGCATCTCTGTAATACTGAGTCATCCTATCCAAGAACTAGGAGCGTCCATTTGCTTATTTCTGTCTGCCCACCTGATCAGGCTTCCAGAGTGGGAACAGCCATCTCCCTTTCTCACAGAGCTCAGAGCCTTGAAGCTCTGGATGGAGGCTCTGAGCTCTCACAATAGCCCAAGAAGAACTCTGGCTTGGAACTCCCAGTGGTCGTTGTAACCCACTGCCAGGTAAGCCACGTCTGCTGGACTCAGAGGGGCTGACACAAAGAAAGGATTTAGGAAAATCCTGCCCCAGAAGTAAATGTGTCTTTCTCTGGAGAAATTGCCACAGCCTAGGTCTCAGTAGGGATGGCCAGCAAGTCCTTTCCTGAGTGAAGTGACAGGTGGTTAATGTGGGCACACCTCCTAGAGAGGGTGCTTTATGGAAGTTTCTTTTGTGTCTCTTCACCAACCCTGGAGTCCTGGTGTGGTCTCTGAGACAAGGAAGGAGTTGGGAGTTCGCTGACCTGCCCCAGGCAGGGTAGTTAGTGCTCTGCGATTGGCTCCTAGACCTGTTTGCCTCCAAGCCTTTCCTTAAACCACCCTGAGCACCAGGGACTTAAGAACAGCCTGAAAACCCAGACTGGGCGTGAGTGGAGACTGAGGGGAGACAGGTCAGGAGCTGCAGTCTGGGAGCCCAGAAAGAGGTCAGGGGGACAGATCCCCGAGGTAAAGGCACAGACAGGACATAGGATGGGGTTCCGAAGCTTTGCCTGACTGAGCCCTGCATTGAAGGCAGATATTCTCTTTGTCCCGCGGAAGCCAGGAGTTTGGAAGTTCAGACAACAAAGAGTTGAGACTCTGTGACTGTGGGGGAGGCAGGATCAAAACAGGTGGGGCAGGGGAGAGAATGGGGATATGGGGGGGGGGGGAGAGAGAGAGAGAGAGAGAGAGAGAGATCCTCCAGTGTCTAAATGCAGGTGGCAGAAAGAGCAGGCTCCTGAGCCCCCGCTCCACAAATGCACTGGCGAGCTGCAGACTTGGCAAGAGGCAGTTCCCTGTTCAGGTCAAGGTCCAGCTGCCAGGACCCAGTGCCCTCCCTGGCTGACCCTTCTAAGCTCAAGGACCTTGGATAAAGGAAGCAAGACCCCCTGTCACCCTAGTGCTGGATATCCTGCTGGAGGTGCTGCGGGACTTGGAGTTTTGGGTTTTTTTTCAATTCTTTAAAAGTATTCCAACAAAGTGGACTCCTCATCCAGACACTCAGATTCCTGCAGTCTTCACAAATCTCTTTTCTCCCTGGAACAACCACTTCCCCACACCTCCTGCCTTTCATCACCATCCAGGGCACCGATGGTGGTGTTTCTAAAGCACACATTTCACAATGTCACTTTTCTCTGTAACAACTTTCTTATCCCGTCTTGTCCAGAGGAAACAGTGTAGACTCTGGGCTTTCAAAATGGGGTATTGATCTCTTAGCACACGCTCCCTCTGGTCTCTGTGAGACACGAGACACACTGGATTATTTGTTTTTATTCAAATTCTCCATATGCCTCCAGTGCTAGGTTAACTTAACAAGCGTTCGATATCCAGTATGTGTCAGACATGGTACTGGCCCCAGGTCAATGCAGAGCTAGAGAAGACGCAGCTGCTGTCCTCTACAGCTCACACTCTGTTATGCCTTTTTTTCACTCATGCTAGAACCTCTGTCCTGGATTTGTGTGTTTTTTACCTTTTAGGTATCTTTCTCTTAGGGGACATCTCCTATCGTGTCTTACTTTACAACTATGTGTGTGTGTGTGCCCTGATAGGTTCAGCTATACTCCCCAGGGGAAAAGGCCATCTGTTGTGTGTCTCTGACCCCTCAAAGCACAGAGCAGGGCACAGGGAGGTGCCTCATGGAAAGAAGGAATAACTGAGTCAGCCCTAGGAGCAATTACAGGCTTGTATGCATGTAAGGATATCTGAGTGCATGACGTGTCCTTCTGTGATCTCCTAAGGGACACTGAGGCAGCCACAAGCAGGGGAGGAGTGGAAGGGGACCAAGTGTGGAGTCGCACAGGCCTGGGTTTGCATTCTGACCATGAAGCTGTTTGGGTACAGTATTGACGAAATGAAATGAGCTCTTGGGACAGGCCAGGAATAGTAGTAGCCCTTGGACAAAATAGCGCTTTGCAGCTGCTAGATGTCCTGCTCAGGGCTGACCCCATCCTGAGTCTCGGTCGCAGTCGGACCAGCAGGCCTTGGCAACACGCAGACCTAATGGGAAAGGGGCTGGCCTACAAGCGCCCTCATTCTTCATCGTGTGAATAAATTCATGAATCTTTCCAGTGTCTCTTTTGAGAATCCCAGTGAAGCTTCCAGCCAGTGACAGGTTTTTCCTGGTGTCCTGGAATTATGGCCAATGCCCACAACTGGAAATCAGAGGTGCTAGGAGCACCCCTCACTTTAACTTTGGAGAGCTGCTGGCAGCTGGAGTCAGCCATACGCTGGTGGAATTTACTAAAAGGTGCCAGTTCAAGAACGAGTCCGGCATCCCACCACCCACCAGCACCAAGCAGACAATCAACTAACAGCCACTTCTCTTTCCTGAGAGTTTCTTTATTATTTGATTTCTAAAAAATGAACTCTTTAATTTATCTGGAATTTTGTGTCAGCTCGAAGGAGAGGATCTGAATTTATTTTCCATTCTCTCCTCCCCAACCAACCAACCAGATGTCCAGCAGTCACTAGTCTACGATGGCATCTGATCACATACTATATCTTAGATATGGGAAGGTTGTTTCGGACCTCATGGTTTGTGCCAGTTTTATGTTGTGGCACCAGTCCTGTGCGTTTTCATTACCGAAGTTATAAAACACGTTTTCATAGCTGACAGAACAAGTATCCCATTTATCAAAAAGTCAGCTGCTCTCAATATTTAGTCTTTCAAGTGGACCTCAGAAGAATCTAAAATTGACAATAGTATTACACCAAAAATTAATTACAGAATAATTGATATCTTTATAACACCCGTAGGTGATTTGGTTATCCAGGAATATTGTATTTCTCCCCATTTACTTAAGTCTTTTTTTATGTCCTTCAAAGTGTTCTGCGTACAAGTCCCACACTTTTTTTCTAAAGGTTGCTTCTACATATTTTATTTTACTGCTGTTATAAGTGTTATCTTTTTCTAATGTTTTCTGATTAACTATGGATCATACCTAGGAAAAATGACTGTATATACTTAACTTATATTTAGCCATTTAAAATTAATCATTATTAATCTATTTTTTTCTGTTGATTCTCATGGAACTTTGGGAGGGTATGTGGTCCCAAAATAATGGTAAATATATCTCTTAATTTCTGATGCTAGTGCCGATTTCCTATCTTGCTGGATAGAGGAGAATTTCTGCAACAAAATTAAGTACAATGGTCAATGATCAAGCATGTCCCTTCTTCAGGCTTGATTTTAATAGACGTTTATTGTTAAACCTACACCAATGTAGGTTTAAGATAAACCATCCTCAAATGAAAAGAATTTCCCTCCATTATTAGATACTCAAGTTTTTTTTCCCTGTTTTAGGGGGTGCTGTCATTTTTAAATGCATCTAGCCAAATGATTATATGTTTTTAAAAAATACTGGTATAATTATAAAGTATTTATAGTTTTCCTAATGCTAAACTATCCTAAACTTCTGGGGGGGGAATCATACTTGACTGTGGTCAATGATTGCTTTAATATGCTTTAAACATAGATTAGTAGGATTCATTAAAGAGTTTTCTATCTGTGTCTAGAGGGAAGATTGGTGCCAGATTAAAAGAGGAACTGGAAGACTGACTACTATGGGACGCGTCTGGGTTTGATTTCTGTGATGGATGGGGGGAAGGAGAAGGCAAGAAAGGACCCAGAAGAATTGGGGAGAATGAATGAAGACAGGAGGCAAACTTCACCTGTTTGGGTCACCTTCTCGCATTGTGACTTTCCCCAGTCTTCCCAGCTGTCCTGAAAAATCCAATGTAAAAATCAGTAGCTTCTGCAGAAACTGCTGATTTTTACTGGGTTGGCTGTGAAGTGAGATTCCCTGTGAGATGCTGGATATTGTTTTAAGATCTCTGTCCTTCATTAGGTTCATTCTTGTATGTAAAAATGACCAAGCTGCTCATGATTCACCACTGTAACACAAGGCGATTGTAATTTTCATATTAACTTGCCTTATTCTACTTGTTAGCATTTGATTACACAAATATTCTCTTATGGCTTTATTATGCTTATATGTGAGAGAATTATAATTGCATTCCTTAGAAATAATGTAGCATTCAAATGAGCCTTCCCCAGTGAGTTTAAATACAGATGTTTCACTCTACCTTTTTTTATGAATTTATCAGGGGTTAGTCTGTGTTTTCTTTCTTTCTTTTTTTTTTTTTTTTTTCACACAAGCAAGTAAAGATTGTGTGATCTTTGCCTTTTTTTTTTTTTTTTTTTTTTTTTACTATACACCTTCTTTGATTTCTGAGGCTTGGAATCTATTTGTAACGTCACTAGATCAAAGACAACAGTGGGTATGAAAATGTTTTTCTCTAAAGATAATATTATGACTAGCATATTGCTCACCTACCCGCCCATTTTTCCAGGGGAGCAGAGATGACTGTATTCTGTGGTGGCCCCTGGGTTTTAATTAGAGGCTTGGTTTGTGGGCGAGGAACCCGAGGCCAGAGCGAGAGCCATTCCTCCATCCTGAAAGCCTTCCATGGGAGGCAATCCACTGGGGGCTCAGCTGATCTTCGTGGAGGGAGGAGGCGGGGCCACTCCCGTCTCCCTCCTGGATCACCTGGCAAGTACCACTGGCCTTGCTGCCTCAAGCTTGACTCTCATTTTGCCAATCCATTGTCCATACTGCTGCCAGAACAAACTACTTGAAAAGGGGCCCTGTTGACCTCTCCAGAGTTTATCTCATTCCTACAGCGGTGCCCTGCCTGCCTAATCGATACTTTATCTCTAGCAAAATGAACTTTTGTACTTGCCAGTGTACCTCCCAATGTATGACAGGTAGTTTCTCACCCCCACGTTTTCCCCATGGAAAGAAAGGTTAGCTTGTCCTCTGACATGGATACATGGAGAGCTGCCACTCTGACACTTCCCTACCCCTTGGCATTTTCCTACACATCCTCTAGGACTCAGCTCATGTAGGAAGCATGAACTCAAAAGAAGGTTGAATGTCCTATCCTACCTCCATGCCTGTTAACACCCTAAACCGGACTCGATGGCACTAACCACACTATTGTAATCACTCAGAATAGCCCTGTACTACCCCGGGGATCTTGAGAGTAGGGGCTGCATCTATTTTTTTTTTTTTTTTTTTTTTAAGATTGACACTCTCACCTTCGAATCTCTGGTATGTAGGACAGTTTCTCGTCATAGTAGGTGCCCAATAAATCTTTAGTCAATGAATAAATGAGTTACCCTCATTTTTCAGGTGAGGGGAGTGTGGGGACAGAGCCAGGAGTGCAGTTTCCAGGTTCTCAGCCTCATGTAGAAAGGTGTTGGCTCAGGTAGTAAATGGCCATCAACTGTGATTGGATGGCCATCAGCTGTGGCTAGTTGGCTGTCAGCTGTAACCAGTGAGCAATTGGCCACTAATATAACTGCTGTGGCTACACTAGCAGCAAACGGGGGGCTAGCAAGACGATGGTGGCTGACAAGCGTGGATTGCAGTTAGCAAGGGGTTGGTTGTTTGGCAGAGAAGTGGACGGCAGGTCGCGGATCCTGTGACTCCTGCTTCCTGTGTCTCCAACCCAGCCGCCAGTGAGACTATGACTCCCCTACCTATGGCTCTGTGGGTGTTCCTTTTTGGCCTCACCATGTCCTGCGTTCTTACGTGGGGAGCAGGACCGAGACCCCACATGACACCCCGCATGACACATGGCGCAGCGAGCAGGGTACGGTGCCGGCCAAAGCTCTCCGAAGGGCGGTGGAGCAGTTTGTGCATATGAACACTCAGTCTCAGGAAAACCAGGAGGAGCAGCTACTGGAGAGCTGGACCCCATGGAGGGGTGGGAAAATGTGGACAGTTCCCCAACCAGCATAGGCTGGAGAAAGTGAAAGTCATTGCGGCCATGTGGGCTGGGAAGTGCTTGCTGAGGCCGGATGCGGGACTTGTAGTCCCAGGAGAAAATGCTTGCTGAGTCCTCCGTGGAGGATGCAGTCAAGGTCATCCCTCACCCCCAGGACAGCCCTGGCGAATGACTATGGACTATGGGGAATTGCCTTCCATCCCTGATTTGACGGACCGCTTGACTGTTTGCTTGGGAACGTACCACCATGCAGTGGAACCTGTGGATGTTTGCTTCCTGTGTCTTGACCGGCCGCCATCGAGAATATGTAAGCACCTTGGCTGTGAACAGCTGTTGTTCCAGCACAGTACCCTGAGAGGCCCAGAGAGAGTGGCAGCGCCCTGAGAACCCTGGCTGAGCCCAGGAAGTCTGGCTGTGCCTAGAGAGAGTGGCAGTGCCCTGAGAGCCCTGGCTGAGCCCAGGAAATCTGGCTGTGCCTAGAGAGAGTGGCGGTGCCCTGAGAGCCCTGGCTGTGTCCAGGAAGTCTGGCTGTGCCTAGAGAGAGTGGCAGTGCCCTGAGAGCCCTGGCTGAGCCCAGGAGGTCTGGCTGTGCCCATAGAGAGTGGCAGTGCCCTGAGAGCCCTGGCTGAGCCCAGGAAGTCTGGCTGTGCCCAGAGAGAGTGGCAGTGCCCTGAGAGCCCTGGCTGAGCCCAGGAAATCTGGCTGTGCCTAGAGAGAGTGGCGGTGCCCTGAGAGGCCCTGGCTGTGTCCAGGGCGACTGGTGGTACCCTAAGAAGCCCAGGAAGTCTGGCTCTGCCCAGAAGTACTGGTGGTGCCCTGAGAAACCATGGCTGTGCCCAGAGAGCCTGGCTGTGTCCCAGATATTGCATTCACCTCCAGGTTCCGTGCACAGGGCCCCTCGTGGAAGACGCTTGTCGCGCAGATTGTGAGGCGAGACCCTATAGGGGTGGAGTGTGGGGACAGAGCCAGGAGTGCAGTTTCGAGGCTCTCGCCCTCACGTAGAAAGGTGCTGACTCAGGTAGTAAATGGCCATCAACTGTGATTGGATGGCCATCAGCTGTGGCCACTAATATAACTGCCATGGCTACGCTAGCAGAAAATGGGGGGCTAGCAAGAAGATGGTGGCTGAGCTAGCAAGAGCGGATTGCAGTTAGCACGCAGATTGCAGCTAGCAAGTCGGGTTGGTTGGCAGAGAGAAGCGGACGGCAGGTTGAGGATAGTGCGGCTTCTGCTTCCTGTGTCTCCAACCCAGCCGCCAGCGAGAGTATGGCGGTGTGACTCCCCTATCTATGGCTCCGTGGGTGTTCCTTTTTGGCCTCACCATATCCTGTGTTCTTATGTGGGGAGCGGGACCAGAGATCCCGCATGTCACCCTGCATGACAGGGAGGCTGTAAAAAGAGCATAGGGTAAGAGAAAGGACAGTGTGTTCTAATATTGTGACCTGCTGACTCTACTTCCCTGCCTAAAAACAGGCCTTTTCTAAAAAGGCGGATATGAGAAAATCTATGTGACTGAGGGCATCAAAGTCCAGTGCCCAGACATTTCCACCAGTGGAGCCTTAAGAATAAAGAATACCTGGGTCCTCAGCAGACTCCGGAGCTGCTACATTTGAAGTTTCACGTTTACATAAAATTTGCATTATATTCCCTAAAATATCTTCTTTTAAAAATTGAAACATACAAACCAAATGTCCATCAACAAACTAACGGATAAAGAAAATGTGGTACATACATAAAATGGAACATTATTCCCCTACGTTACAACATGGATGGACCTGAAAGTCAGTCACAGAGGAACAAATACTAAAGGATTCCACTTAGATGAGGTATCTAAAATAGTCAAACTTATTGTAGCAGAAAGTAGAATGATAGTTGCTAGGGGTGTTGGAGAGGCCAACAGGGAGTTGTTTCTCATTGGGTATAAAGTTACAGTTATACTAGAATACCAGCGATGTGCTTGCAACATGCATGTGTGTATCTACTCAAACTCATCAAATTGTGTTCATTAAATATACGCAGGTTTTTGTGTATCAAGTATACCTCATTAAAGCTGGAAAAAAAATTGAACCCTGTTTATAATACCTACAGTTAACCACCCTTCAATCTTCAAGTAAAAGTAGCATTCCCGGAAGATGGCTGGTTATCCTCTGCCTGTGTCCACCCATATCACGGCCATGTGGACAGAGACCACGAAAGAATAGGAAAGAACACTGATCTTGGATTCAGAGGGACTTGGATCCAATTCCAGTTCAATTACTTATTAGCTGTGCTATTTTGAGCAAATGGCTTAACTCCTTATGGCATCATTAGTTGACTCTGTCAAAATAGTGTGATGGCAATGTTCCAGGGTCTCGTGAGGGGTCAGTGGGACAACCAGGGAGAGCAGCTGGCCAGGGCAGTCACATAGTGGGGGCTCCGTGCTAGTTCTTCTCCTTCACCCCTGAGCATCAGGTTCTCCCATCCAGTCCCACCCTAACTCATTTAGTCACCAGAGAATGACTGCAGGCAGGAGCTGGGAGAATTTAGGGATGACACAATGGAAAGCATTCACGAATACCTGGCACCATTCCTTCCTCTCCTCCCTCACCTAAACTCACTGGGCCAATTCACCGAGTTTCTCATGTCCAATTTCCTCATGTGTCAATTAGAATAATTATACCATCCTGTAGAACTTTAGTGAGGATTAAATGAGCTATGTGTATAAACATTTAGCAGCTTGTTTATCACATAGTAGTTAATATTACGTGGTAAATATAATCATTCTTACAATAATGGGTTATTGAGTATGTAGAAGGCAGAATAATGCTCCCCCAAGGGTGTCTACATTCTAATTCCCGAAACCTGTGAATATGTTACTTTGCATGGCAAGGGGACTTCGCAGATGTGATTGAGTTAAGGACCTTGAGATGAAATAATTACTTCTGGATTATTTAGATGGACCCAATCTAATCATAAGAGCTCTTGAGAGAGTCAGAAAAGGATACGCTACCCTGTAAGCCACAGCAGACAGAGATGTGAAGATGCTACACTGTTGGATTTGAAGATGGAGGAAGGGCCATGGGCCAAGGAATATAGACAGCCCATGGGAGGTGCAAAAGGCATGGGGCTGGAATGCCCCCTGGAGCCTCCAGAAGGAACACCCTGCCGATAACCCCGATTTTAGCCCAGTCAGACTTCTGACTTCCAGAACTGTACAGTTACAAGTTGGTGCTGTTTGAAGCCACTCTGCAGTAACTTGTTATAGCAGCAGCACGGAAGCTGACACACTGGGTGACCACGGCCATGCAAACAGACAACAGAATTAACCACCAACTCCTCTGATCTCCAGGTGCCGCGACAAGAGCTGGTCCCTCTCACACCTCCCTCACCTGCCCCTCCCCCACGTCCCTTTGTTGGGTTCATTACACAGTCTGAGCAGGTGCTGCCATGCCTGAAATGTGCCACTGGGAACCACAGTTCTTCTCTGGACAAAGGGAGAGGAACAAGTCGCAGGGATATGTGTGTGCCCACATGTGTGTATGTAGAGAAAGGCATTTCAAAACTGAAAATAATGCCACATGATGGGGGCCCTATTCCAGCCCTGCTCAACTCCAGAATACCCAACCTGGCAAGCCCAGGATGAGAGGCAGTTGCCATGGAAACGGCATCCCTTGGCTTCTGCTCACTGCCTCCTCAGCACAGCCCTGCCATTGTGCAATCCAGTCACCACGCAGCGCTTGGCAGCTCCACACTATGGTATGGTCTGCATACCTTCAGGCCGGGGCACTTCTGCTATTTCCCCTCTTTCTGAATTAACTGCGTGGATTCTAGAAGCCAGGAAACTGGTTTGAGAACTGGGATGAGAGGCTCCAAGCTACGCTGGGCAGCAGAATGGATTTAAGATCTCCTTGTTAGAGTCCTTTCTCTCCTGAGCCCCAGTTTCTACTTTGGTGCTCAGGGGTTTGGCTATTGTGACCCCTAAGACTGCTTCTAACCACTGAGACATGAAGTTCATGGGGAGATGATACACTTGGACAGAGGAACAAGAGCTAAAGAATGGTCAGGATGGTGGCCATTTCTCTGTGTTCCTGAAAACCAGCCTTCCCCACTGGAGGAAAAAACCCCAAGTGGTAGTTGAGTGGCAAAGAAAGCTGCTCCCTGTTTTATTCACGGGGCCCACCTTCCTGAGAGGAGGGTCGCAGTCTACAGGGAATGAGACAGGGGAATGAGCAATGAATGCACCCCACTGTGGCCTGTCCATCGGGGGACCTGCTGCTGAGCTCTGAGGGCCCTGCTTCCTGTATTATTCCTCAGGGACCATGTCAAAGCTCTTCAGCCCTGCCACGGGCCAAGACAGACTCTGGGGCCCAGATAACACAAGGCAGGAGGGACTCCTCAAACCAATCTAATTAACCAGTTAACTTTTCTAAAGATGCTTAACTAGCTCTTGACCTCCGGGAGCTCTAGTCCAGCAGGAAAGCTAAGACATCCGCACAGTAACGCAATCCAGGGTCTACGCGGGGCTCATGTGGCCAAGCTGGCCTGTTTAGAAAGCAAATTCACTTTGCACCATCAGCTCACACCACCCTCCACTGCACCACCAGCCAGCAACAGGATGTTTGGAGAAGTCCAGGCCTTCCTTCCCCGTCTTTGTGGGACTTGCCACAGTGCTGCCGAGAGGGCTCAGGGAGCTAGCAGGGAGGATGGGGCAAGGCTGCTCTACGCCATGTCGTAATACTTCGCCGTAAAGAAATTGGAGTTCATCAATGAAATATGAGAGCTCGACAGGAGTCAAAGAGCTGGCTGCAGGGCCACTGGAGGCCAGAGGCAGTATGTGACCTGCTGGGCTCCTCTCTGTGATGATGTTCACAGTATGTGAGCACCTTGTTCCCTGCACCGTGACCTCCCAGTAAGCGTATCACAGGCCAAGAGAACAGCTTGAGTCCAGGGCTGGAGGTGCGGGGTTGAAGCATGTTTGCTGACTGCACTCTGCCTGTGTTAGTGCACAGACTAGTGCACTAAGAAAGTCCCTTGGCAGATGGTCTAAGTCAACCACCTACTGTCCCTTCCCCAGTTTGTTGTTAACTTGGCTTTTCTTCAAGGCATCAATGTTTCCAGCCTAAGGCAATAGGTGATGACTGGGCTAAAACTAATCTAGACAATCCCATTGCTTGCTTTTTAAATAGATGTCTCTCTCTCTCTCTCTCTCTCTCTCTCTCTCTCTCTCTCTCTCACACACACACACACACACACCACATAGTTTAGGCAAAAGAGACAGAAGAATAAGTCTGCTGAAGATCGGTGGGTAGGAGGCACTTCTTGGAAATGCTTTTATTTCCTGAAAAAAGGGACAGAATGATGATGTGATGCCCGGAACTGCAGCAATCAGCTTAGATCCATGCGGAAAAGGCCAAAAAAATACCAGAAATGTTCCAAAGTTATGATTCCATGCTAAACAAATGTCTATCTCCAAACTTCTATTTACGTGTGAAAAATAAACTCCTGTCTGTTTAAGCCACTGTTTGTTGGATTTCGGTGCTCAGGGCTGGGAAGACGTGCCAACAGGATTCATTGTGTGTAGCCAAGTTTCTGAGACAGGCTCAACAGAAGGAAATGGAATTTGTATGTCTTCCTCTAGGCAAAGGGACCCATGGGAGGGCTTTTGTTGTTGTTGTTTAAGATTAGTTTAAAATGAAAAGTAATACATGTGTGTTATGAAAACTTCCAGGCAATAAAGAAGTATATATAGTAAAGAGGGAAGGGCCCCATCTTACTTTCTTGAAGGTAAACACTATGAGAAAGGAAGGGTGTGGGGAGAATGGTGTGCATATTTTGCAAAAACAGGATCGTGCTCTACAGTGTTTTGCAATTGGCTTTTTTCATTTAATAAGATAGCATGGACCCAGGCGGGTCTTGGGGAGAGGTAGGATATTGTGGCATCTGTGCTTAAGGAAGATGAAGCTGACATGCTTCGGCAATCCATAAACAAGGCATAAACAAAACCGATAAAACCTCCTCTGCCTCTGAAAAGAATGAGGGGACAGTGGGATGGGTTGGTAACTTCCTATGTACAGGCACTACGTTAGGTGTTTTCGTTTAATCTCAACTGCTCCGTGAGATTATTCTTTTTACAGTTGAAGAACCAGAGGTGAACTTGAAATTGGAACCTGATTCTGCCTGACCCCAAATCCCCTGGTTCCTCTGGTTTCCCAACAAGCGGGTTTGCATTTTTCCATGGGGTGGCCCATCAGAACTGCGCCCAAGCTTCATGCTGCCAAATGCAAATATTGGAATTGCCTTGATGGGGAGACAATGCAAAGTGAGTGCCCAGAGAATCTCTTCCTGATGGGTCTTGCTAAGATGGCAGAATGTTCTGGGCCTGACCCTGAGGCATAAATGCCCGCTTTGCTGCTGGGCAAAGTTGAGTAAGTGAGGCAGGGACAGACTGGCACAGGTGTGGAAGAAAAGGGGGACAGGATGGGAAGCCCAAAGAAGTGCCGTGTGGAACCCATCAGGCTGGCTTCCCTGCAGACTGTTAAGCAAAGGTCTTGGGAAAATGACAACTGGCACAACTCATAGTGCGGGGTAATTATGCTGTCAGAGGCACTCTGGTGCTCAGGGCTGGGAAGCCGTGCCAACAGGATTCATTGTGAATATGTAATTTGCTGAACGTTGTTAAGCCAATGTGTCCCCCTACTGGGAAGTCTGACAACAGGAAGAGTGGTTAACACCCCCTCCTGTGCTCCTACAAAAGCAAAGGTGGTGAGAGAAGCCACCGAGTCTTCTCAAGCCCTCAGCTGTGCCCCAGGGGCTCTGCCCCTATACAAGGACCTCCCAGTGCAATGTTTCCCCTCCCCTCAACAGCCCTGGGGAACCTCACCCACTTCAGAGCTCAACTCTAATCTGACCTCTTCCAGGACTCTCTTCTGACAGCTCTTCCCTGTCAGGTGAACCAGCTCTCACCCCACTTTCCTAACCTCATGACTTCCCTTTTGAAGGGAACTGAGCACATTTTGCCATCAAGAGTTAACTGTTTATGCCTCACCCCATGGACTGGGAGCTCTGTTGGGGCAGGATCTCATTTGATTGGTTTCTAGTTCTTGATCACCTTACAAAGAGCCATTTAAATGCCAGGTGCTACTTAGGTTTCTGTAGAATGAATGAATGAATGAATGAATGAATGAATGAATGAATGACTGGTGGAGAGAGATGTAGCCTTTGTTTCTAGGCAACAGGATGGAAAGTGAGGTGAGCAGTGATCAACATTAAGGAAACTTCGGGGTGACAGCCCCAAGAAGAGCCCTTAGAGGTTCTGTTATCTAGTCCGTGATGAGGGAGCAGGCCCAGAGAAGGAAAGTGTCTGGTCTGAGGTCTCATGGGTGAGTGGGGGCTAAAATGAGAACCTTGCCTGTTAGTGCCCAGGAGCCCAGAGCTCCCTCGCTGCCCAGGCTGCTTCTGTTTACCGTCCTGTGGCCATCATCGGAATTTGGCCATAATGATCTCAGGAATGTAGACACATGTATAATTCATCACATGTTTTCCAAGAATTTCACTGTACTTTTCAACTGACTTTTGAAATTGTTTTCTACAATTCCTATTTCCTACCTCAGTTAATATTTTCTGTACACTCACGAAATAACCCCCCATTGGAGATTCAAAAGGTCACCCCTGCAGCTGCTACATTCACACAGACAGCCGTGATCTTTCTTTTCCTTCCTGGCCATTCGTGGGCTGTGACGGACTACGGGGGAAGGATGTGCATGCAGTCTGAGCTCCCGAAAGTGAGAGAAGAGAGAGGAAGACGGGAGCAGTGAGGGTGGTGGATTTGGGGGTGAGGATAAGAAGGGGGGTGGCCTAGGGAAGAACAGGAAGGAAAGGGAATGGTGGGATGTGGAGCGTGGGCACTGCGAGGACCTTGAGTCAGAGTTGGGTGTCATTCATCTCTGTGTCCCCAGCACGGAAGACTGAGCCTGGGCCTGGTTTCAGGAAGAGCGTTGGGAACTCCTTGTTGAGCGAATGAATGAATAAACGAATGAACTGCAGAATGGGCCAAGCGCCTTCTGGGAAATAAAGCAACTGCCATCCCCCCAGTTGCTTTTCCCCATTCAGTGTCATATTAAAGCCCAGCAGTAACTTGGGATGCACTTCAGAGTCATCTTGGAGCTTTCTCAAAGTATGGAAGTTGATCTCCCCTCCTTTATACTGAATCAGAAGAGGGATGGGTAGGACCCCTCTGGATGCATCCAGGGGTATGCAACCAGAAATGAAAAATGCATGCCCCTGAGGTTAGGAAGCACTCTTTTACCTTTCTTTTAGATTCTTCTAGTTTCCCTGGCCTCTTGGAGATGGCCTTGCAGTGGCTGTAGATTAATCTCTTTGGTGGCATATTTGGGGTGATCCATTCAGTGAGGTATGGCAGAGCTGAATATCTACTTGGATTTTCCCCAACCACAGGAACTATTACTCAGTGTCCCACCTTCACTGTCACCTCTGCACCGGGCTCTCTGATTAAGAACTAATGGAGTATCAATAGAGGGAATAGGGGGCCTTTATACTGGGGGACACTTTGGGAGGAGAGATCCTTGCTGGTCAGTCCCCCACACTAGCCATAGGGAGCACACAGCTGTCTAGCACCTTTTGGGGCCACTCTGCTTCCCTCTCCAGCATTGAGAGCTTCACCCCAGGAAAGGACCACACTGCAAAGAGATTCTTTTGCCAAAGCAGCCAAAGAAAAGGAAGGCCAAAACTTTCAAAACATCCATCCCTTCCTCACCCCTAACACACACACACACACACACACACACACACACACACACACACATCACACCTGGAGTGAAGGACATGGGTTGTGAAATTCCCACCCCTGATCACTAACAAAGCCTTGCGTTGCCCACACGGGTGATGTGATATGAATTTCAGCACATAAAGAAGGTCTCCACAGGCCCTGAAATCTCACCATTATTGCTTTGGCTTTCCTTATAAACTATAAATCCCTTAGCATGGTGTACGCACTAAGTCTAATTAGTCATTGATATGTTAGTATAAGTAAATTGATTAGAAACATGTGGGGGAGCAGGTTTGGGTGAGAGAAGTCGGTAGGCATGAGGTGGGGGGACTCTGAAGCTCTAGAGAACGAGGCCCAGAAAAATGAAAGTGAGGATGCTGGAGACAGAGCTGGCTCATTTCACACTTGGAGCCACCACTGTCCTCTTCAGAATAATCATTCAAACCTCTTTCTAGATGAAAAGAAGTCCACTTTTTGGCCCAGGTCAAGCCCTACTTCCTGGATAAAGCCTCCTCCCAAAGCAGCCAAACATGAGTGTACTACTGCATGTGTTATATGGCATTGTCACCCTGCATTTTCTGTCTATACGAGCTTGGTCTCTCACACAATTGAAACCCTCACACCAGGGCTGAGTGAGGTGTTGCTAGCTCCATCATTTAGATGAAGAAACTGAGGCTCAGAAAGTTTATGTAATTTGTCCCAGGTCACACACTGGGAATTCCAAAGGTAAAGTCTACACCGTTCAGCTGTTTGTTAGTTGTGTGGACTTAGATACATTACTTTTCTCTCTTTGTGCTCAGTTTCCTCCTCTGAAAAATGGAGATAGTAGTGTACCTAGTGCAAAAGGCTATTGTATTAATTAAAAGAATGAATACATAGAATACACACAAAATAGTGCCTGGCACATCGTAAATGCTACATAAGTGTTTGCTGTTATCCTTAGTTACTGTTACTATTCAATATTGGTTCCAAGGGATTCTAGCGCCTCTGTTTCTCTCATTGCATCTACTGGACACATAGTAGGAACTCAGTAAACATGAGCTCCTTCCCTGTTTCCTTTCTTTTGTCTTTCTGAAAACTGCCATCAGGACCAAAAAACTGTCACAACTGTTTGTTTTATGGAACAAAGATTTTCATGTTGTCCGGGAAGAGGAGCCAACCCTGGTACTACTGGATCAAAGCAATCAGAGTTCAGGGCCTCGAGCTGTGGCCCTCGCCTGGCTCGAGTTCAGAGGAAGATTCCTTGGAAACACACAGTGGAGATGGAAAGCCAAGGCCCTGTCATCCGGATGCTTCCAGTCCCATATCACTGACACATTGGGACCCAACGTCATGTTCTCAGTCCCCGACAGGGCTGTTCTGATAAAGGGCTGACTAATGGGCAGGAAGGGGAACATTTTTGCCAATGTGTTTGTTTCCATTAGATTATGGATGTATTTTTAGTGTGGCTGAGAAATACCTAGGATCTTGCCTTGCAAGATGATTTTGTGGACTAAGAATAGAAAAAAATAAATCTTGGGGGAGAGAGAGAGAGAGAGATAGAGAGAGAGAGAGAGAGAGAGAGAGAGAGAGAGAGAGAGAGATCACAAATATTTGCTGCTCTCGGGAACTCCTTCTTTTCATTGCCACCTGGTTCCCTATGTTAAGATCTGGCTCAGTTATTATTTTTCCTGGAAAGCCCCCCTAGCGCCTCTTCCCAGCACCACCCAATTTCTTATGGCATCTAGCACAACATTTACCTCACTGTATCATCATCGCCAGTTTATTTCATGGTTTCCCACATTATCTGGGATCCTGGAGGACAGGGATCATGGGCACTGGTTCATCTCAGTACCCTCAGATCTTAATTTGAAACTTGAAGAGTATATTCATTAAATGATATTTAATTAATAAATAAATGTATACAGAGATAGATGGATAAATGGGTGGATGGATGGATGGATGATGGATGGAGAGACAGATGGATGGATGGGTGGATGGATAGATGGATGGATGATGGATGGATAGATGGATGGATAATGGATGGATGATGGATGGATGGATGGATGGATGGATGGATGGATGGATGATGGATGGATGATGGATGGATGGATGGATGGATGGATGGATGGATGGATGGATGGGTGGATGGGTGGATGGGTAGATGGATGGATGATGGATGCATGGATGGATGGATGGATGGATGGATGGGTGGATGGATGGTGGATGGATGGATGGATGGATGGATGGGTGGATGGGTGGATGGGTGGATGGGTAGATGGATGGATGATGGATGATGGATGCATAGGATGGATGGATGGATGGATGGATGGATGGATGGTGGATGGATGGATGGTGGATGAATGGATGATGGATGGATGGATGGAATGCAAAGACCAAACAGTCACTCGGTGTTGGTAAACACTACTATGAGTGTGCTTATAGGTCCTATGTCTCAGCATCTGTCACTCATTGTTAGGTGTTTGTCCCTCATGTGATGTTGTATTTGCCTAATGCCACCACAGTCTCACTCTTCATGAGATATTCAAGTCATATGGGCAAGTAAATGCCTCTGCTGTCAAACTGACACAAGGAGAGAAACAGAAGCATGAATCATGGTCCAGCAGCACACCCTGCAGAAGCACCCCAGTGGGGCTAAAGAGTGGGAGAGTAGGTGCAGCAAGATGGTAGAGGTGACAGGAGGGTCTTAAGTTAGCACATTATGGACAATAGCTTCCTGTATTTAAAAAAATAAACCCTACTGCCTGACACAAATGAAGTGACCAATCATTGGGATCTTTATGGTCAGAGTTTAACTCTATTTGGATGAAGCTTCTAGTGCATGAGACAGAGAGAAGCCTGGGGGAGGTTGTCTGGTGTGGCCCAGGCAGCAGAACAGCATATCTTGGCACCACCCAGTCTTGGTAAAGCAGAATCACACACAGAGTGAGTCCATTTCTGCTTGTCATGACCTCAGACCCCATCTATAGGGAAGCTCAAATAGCTGCACATCTGTACGTGACCTTGAGAAGAGAGGCTAACAGTACCCTCTGGGCACAAACTGCTGGTGATCCCCCAGTATCTAGTATTTTCTCCTTCCATGGACTCTGGGTATATGACAACCCAAAAATAAGCCTACTTTCCCAGTGTCCCTTGCAGCTAGGTGTTGCCATGAAACCAGGCTCTGCATGTGGGCTGAGGTAATGTGTGCAATTTCCGGGTCTTGCCCGTAAAGATAAGGGTATATTCTCCCATTGCTTCTGTCTTCTCCTTCCCACTAGCTGGAAAGTGACGCTGTGGGGAGCCACTTGGGGTCACGTGAATCAGAGCAACACACCAAGAAGGAGCACCAGGAGAGAAGGGGACCAAGTCCCTTTAGGCTTACGTAGCAGAGCTGCCAGGCCAGCTTGGACTTCCCGTGAGAGAAAAAAAATATTCTTCAGTCTTGTTGAAACCTCATGAGTCTGTTGCACTCATTTGGACTTTTATCCTAACTAAGGCACCCACATAAATGAATTAAATGTGTGTGTGTGTGTGTGTGTGTGTGTGTGTGTGTGTGTGTGTGTGTGACTATACACACATACTCTGGAAGGTCTTCGTTTCCTCCATTGACGGTTATGAATTCAATAGAGTTTTGGTCCTTCAAGGCAGTGAGTCATTCATCCATTTAAACAACAAAACATGTTAACATATGTCCCTAACCTAAAACAACGGAGCATCTTCAATGTATTTGAAGACTTAAGAGGAGATGATCAGACTGATTCTTAAGAAAATGATTATCTCTGCTTGATATATACTATTGTGTTAATTCTTTATCAACTGGAATTCTTAGCTGCCCAGAGCTTTCTCCATCAGTCTGACTACTAAGATATGTCTACTTAGGTGGCCGACCTAGGTGTCTAAGGCTACCCACTTTCACATGTCCCCACCATGTCCTCATCCTGAACAGACAATATTTCCTCCAACTCATTTCATCCCTTGACTCTAAGACATCCCCTGACTCTTCCCAGTTGGTCTTGTCTTATGTAATTTCCCCCAAAGCCAGCTAGATCCTCATCCCGGGAGTTACCCTGGCAACCCAGCTGTGTCATCTTGAAGGATGTCTCCAGGCACCAGCTTCTGAGTCTGCAAGAGATCTGACTGGGGCCGAGCTGCAAAGCCACAACGGATTAGCTTTAACACGTTGTCATCATTTATTGTGCTCCTGGTAGACATGTCACATTTTTTAAAAGAACATGGATAAAAATAAGTCCTACCTTGACTATGCAGTGAGATTTACTTAGAAAGCAGACACGGCTATCTATTTTCATCTCTGTCTTTTATGGTCTACCTCGCATTTCTTCTAAATGAAAATCCTTTCAGTTTTCACATTTTTCTTTAACAATCTCATTACCGACTCTAACATAAGCAGTCTAATTTTCAAGTCTTCAGATAGCTTTTTTATATTAAACATCTTGAGTTTTTACATTTTATCCTTTCATTTCCTATTTGGGAAAATAGTATTTAGGAAGTTCATTGACTACTCTCTTTGCTAACAAGTGCCTCACACACTCATAAGAAACGTAGCTCCCCACTTGACTCTGAGAATGGGGATACTAGTATGTAACCCTGTTATGCTGCATCCTCCTTATTTAAACATTCTATATCAAAACGGTTCATTAAGAATCTCTGTCGATTTATTATTCTAGATAACACGCTATAACACGTTTCATTCCTTTCATTTATTCTTCAAATTGAATTTCAGTTAAGCTATAAGACAGAGTCCTTTATTTAGTTATTAATTTGCTTTATCAACCAACTAATTTTTGTTATTGGGAGCTGGGGACACAGAGATGAATAAGACACAGTCCCCACCCCCATGGGTAGTTGGATAGGAAAATTGCCATGAGGCCAGTGACCTGTGGTTCAGAGACACACATGTCTAGCAGAGATCTAGTGACAGTTCCACTTGGTTTCTAGAATCTTGGCGTTAGAAGGGAATCTGAGAGGTCAAATAGCTTTCTCTCTCATTTTACAGAGGAATAGACTAAAGCCCTGCCTACCTTTCCAACTCCTGCCCTTCTGTCTCTTATCCCCTCATTTCCTCTGTTCAGCCACATGGAACTTCTTTCTGGGCACTTACATGGAGTGCACTCTCATCTCTACCTTGGTACCATATTTAATTCATTTCTATGTCTCCGGAGAAAAGCAGGAGATATAGCTCGAAAATGGCCCTCCGTCTCTCTTCCCCTCCCCCAAGCTCCCAAAGCTCCGACTGCCCCATAACCTCATAACTCTTGGGTTGTCCTTGCATTTGTCTGCTTGGACGGCTTTCCCCTCCCCCCGCCCCCTCCACCACACACACACACACACACACACACACACACACACACAGATGGCATGGGACGTCCATGGGTGTCCTACCTGCGGATCCTCCCAGAGTTTAGTGCAGCAACAAGGCACAGACAACAAATGTTTGATGAATACCTCAGTCAACTCTGACACTGTCATTCGCTTGAAGGCACCCTGGGAGCAACTACAGCTCCACTCACTGAGTCATTGGGAACATTTACAAGGAAGTGAAAAATAACTTCCCATTCCTGGTACTGTCATTATGTTGTTTTAAGAAGACCACAAGCCCAAGTCGCCAGAATTTTCATGGTCATCTCGCACATCCAGTAGGAAACCATCTGTCCGCCTTGCAATCAACATTCCAGGCCTCAGGACTTCGCCGTTACTTAATGATCTATCTCTGTGACCGGGCCCCACTCCCATCTCCAACCTCACTTTTCCCCTGGTACCTCTTTGGTCATCTGACATTTCAGCCAACACAGCTGCCTGCTGTTCCCCACACCATCCCCCGTCTCCCTGCCCTGTCCCCTTGCTTAGGGTGTCCCTTCTCTTAGGAATGTCATCCTTGCAGCTGCGACTCCTACCTATACTTCAAAGGATCTTGAAATCTTCAGCAAAGATATTTATGTAGAAATTCACTAGGCTAGAATATAGGCACCAGTCTTGGGGCAACTATCGCTTTCTCTAGTATCTCTTAGCTAGCAATATAGATTGTTCTACTAGGCTGCAAGCCCTTTAAAACAAGTGAGCCAGTCTCACTGAAACTGCATTCCCCATAGTTCTTGGCTGCAGACTTTTATAGATACTACCCGGTAGTGTTTGTGGAAGGTGGATAATTGCTCGTAACTTCTCGGTATTACTATCTACACAGGGAGTCCAGTCACCTAAGACAGAGTTAATAAGGCCCCTGGACATTTCATAGATGGATTTAGGGCTGTTTTATGGCTTACCTCCCCCAGCTCTCCCCAGTTACACCAGGACTGCATTTCATATGGGAGGGGAGAAGCCGACATAGCACAGCAAGGATTCCCAGCAACTTCAGGGCAGTCACAGATGGGACCTCAAGCTCCTTAACCACCCTCAGAGACAAACAAAAGTCCAGGAACCATTCCCAGGGGAGACATGAGAGCAAAGAGTAAGATGGAGAGTTTTCTTCTGGCAGGTGCTTGGTGGGCCACAGGAGGGGAGAGGGCATCCTTCACAACAACGTGGGTCAATGAGACCAGATCCAAGTCCCTCTCACCCTTTCAAAGGGGCAGAAAAACCCAATAACGTGAAACAGATGTACAAGGAGAGATCCAGACATGATCCTGTACCTTCAAGTCGACCCTGTAGTACACAAGGTCTGTTTCTTCTTCTTTGGCTCCCTTTCCAATCAGAAATGGATTGTCCTTTAACAACTAGCTGCAGATAATAGCTAAGGGGAGAGTGGGTCTTCCTGGCTTAAAACCTCCATGATCAGGCTGGAGTTGAGACACAGCCTTTGGGACGTTCAATGAAGCCATTAAGAAACTGCTCCCTCTTGAACTGCCCCTCCCCTTTCCAAGGGCTTCAGTTTCCTCCTATGTGAACGGCGGGTGGGATGGGGTGTGGGGAGGTGGGGAGTAGAGTGAGAGACTTCTAAAGGACTATTTCCAACCTTATTCTGAGAACAGAGGAGTTGAGGCATCATCTAAGAGCATTCCTTTGGATATCATGGCTACAGTGGCCATTGATATCTCTCTAACTGACACCTGCCCTATCACAGGAAAGCAAAATCCCAAGGTGTGGAAGCCATCCAAAAGAATTTCACACCCCTTGAGACAGGAGAAGGTTATCACTTCCAACCCTCTGGGATAAATTCTCTCTCTAATGCAAGAGACACGGGTAGCTAGCTGTTCCCTGAGATAATCTCCCTGTAATAAAATGCCGTTGGAACCTCACATGGGACCTCATTTTCCTAGAATTGTAACTTTATTGTCATCTCTTCCTGGAGATTTCAGACCCCAGCTCTTGTTCTCCACACTAATTCAAGTTGAAGCGAAGCCTCGATGGTGTTGGCAAACATTCCAAACAGAAATGAATTCCCAGGTTCTCACTAAAAATCACAGCATCCTCACCAGCTCAATCTGGACGACATTTTGTGTCTTACGTAATGTCTCTTTCTCAAAGGAATTAAAATGCTTTTGTATATAGCCCTGCCCAACAAATGTTTAATAAGGCCTACTCCTAATTACCTTGTAAGCACAAGCAGAATCTGCATCCCTGGAAACCGATCTTCCCAAAATCATTTTTGAGCCAAGACTTTTATTTTCAAAATTGTTTCGAATCTGATATTGAGAAGCCACAATAGCCATCTCTGTCACATTTTCTTTTAAAATAATATCTAATGGGGAGCCAGCTCTTGATGCTGTTGGGAGCCAGGGCAGGCCGCCCTCAGATATCCCACAATAGCGTATTAACTATTTTGAATTAAAATCACTTGAGAAGTGGCAGGGGCAGAAAGAGCTGTTGGACCTTCCTCTGTGTCTGTAAATGCAGGACATAAACCTCCACTTGAAAGGTGCCCTCTCTGCCATAAAAGGGCTAAGATGCAGTGCAGTCAGACTATAGACCAGACAACCTTATCGCCAGAGAGAGAGAATGCAGAGCTGAGAAGCTCATATAAACAAACCCTTGTCGATTTTACTCATTTACTGCCCTAAGCCTCCGTTCTACTTAAATTCCTTACTAACAGCATAACCCAACACCTGTGTTCCTCTGTCTTGTCAAACTCTCCACAAATTTATTGTTCCTCTTTGTGAAGGGGAGATAAATGGCCTGCTCCACTTCCCTCTCAGAGAATTATTCTTTTAATTCTCCCCGTCTGCACATAATAAAATTTGAGATTTTCTCCTGTTATTCTGCCTTGCGCCAATTTTATTAGTAACCTAGCTGTAAGAACTCCAGAAAGGTAGAAGGGGGGATTCCCTTTCCTGGACAATGCCGTAGCCCAAGAGACTGGGGCTGTTTGGTATCTGGAAGTTCTGCCATGCCCAGGTGCCTAAATCTACCAACTGATCAGTCTTACCTGGGTAAGATGATTCACTGTTTACAAAGCATATGAAGTATGCAAGGCTCAGTATTATCCCCATTTGACAGATGAGGAAACTGAGAGCCAAGTGGTTTGTCGATTTATTTAACAAACCTTTAAGCATCAGACTCTTCCAAGTTCACATGGCTAGTGTATAGTAGAGCCAGGTACATCAGCCTTCTGAGTAAACCACATCGCATTTGTATATATTCGGGCAAAACACCGATAGCGATAGTGTAGGCTCTGGGGAATGGAGAAGGGCTCCAATTCATGAGCAGGTGAGAAAAGCTTGCAGAATTGTACGGTAAATGTCCTTGAAAAAGGAGATGGGGGGGACCAAAGTCTTAGGAACCAAGAGGAGGAAGAGACTCTTCTGGCTTGAATGAGGAGATCAAGGAAGGCTCTCCCAGATTTTGAGAAATGAAAAGCATTATAGAAAAATAAGATGATATTCCAGTTCCATCAGGCTTTGAGCTTGTTGAGGGTGATGCCCAGGGTAATGTCTGTCTTACCGAAAGCACAGGGGAAATGAGTCTTGAATGAATGAATGAATGAATGAATGAATGAATAAGCCCACTCTTCTATGGATGAGCTGGAAATGCACTTTTGAATGACCAAATTACAGAAGCTCTTCAGGAAATGACCACTTGGAAGGATATGGAATGACTTGGCAGAACTCTTCTCTTATATGCAAATACATTTTACTAAAATTCAAACCGTTGAATCAGGATTGTTCTCTAGCCCCCATCCACCACCACCTCCTGCCTCAGGTACAGGTCCAAGTTGCCGACCACTCCTGAGGAGTTTTGCTGCGATGGTTTTTGCTTGGTGGAAAAGCAGAGGCTTAGAACTGGACTGGCACAAGAAGAGCCTTTGGCCATTTTGTTACATCTGAGACTTTATCTCTTTCTTCATTTGCAAAATCATAAGTAGCAGGGACTGAGCAGGTGGAAGTGTGTGAGGGACACTGAGTGATGGTGGAACTGAATAAAGAGGGCCTTGAATGCCACACGTCATCCTGTATGGCCGTAGGGGACTGGCAAGGATGCCGAGCTCAGTGTCTAAGAATCTACGACGGGAATGAGGCCAGCATAGCCTCGTGATGGGTCCTGCCCTGGTTGCTGTCCCCTCCTGGATCACATGGTAGACTATTGATTAAGGCACGTTTTCCAATTGAACCTCAATAGACCCTCTTCTGTAGATCATTTATGCTGCCATTGGCATTGGCAGGCAAAAGAAAACCTATTTTCCATCTTAGCTCTCTGAGAGTAAACGAGTAGGTTATCAATCATGGTGGCAAAAGCATCGTGTTCTAGGTTGTAAATAATTTTCACTTTGCTCTTTCCTTTGGGACTCCATCATTGAGGTGATAGGCTAGGGCCTATCATTTCCATATTAAAGATAAGGAAACAGATCCAGAGAGGCAGAGATCTGGCAAAGGCAGCACGGCTGGGATTGAATCTCAGATCTGTCAGATTCTAAATCTCATGATCTTTTATAACTGCCTTTGAACTGCCTTTTCACTTCAACCTGAACCCACCCAAATGGTCCTGATGAAAACAACCCTGACAGTCAAACTCCAAACAAATATCAGAATCCATTTGGGGCTTCACAGGACTCTGCCAGCTCTGTCACATGGTTTCTTTGCCTTTGATGTCACAGGGACAAATCAAAATAAACTGGCATCCGCCTTCCACGGAAAAGGACCTGGGACAGGGACACTTCCTCACACACTTGCATGCTCTTCCCCGGGGTCGGTATTCTTTTGAAACTGTGGCCAGTTCAGTGAAAATATAGTTCAAATCGCAAACTCTCAATCTTAGTTTGTGTTCTCGACTTGGCCATCACTCTGATTGTCAGAAACAGGACATTCTCATGAGGGAAGACCTCAGGTACTTGGTTCTTCATGACAAAATGCAAAAGCTCCCTTTCCAAACTGTCATAGCAGTGCTGGGGTGGGGCTGAGGAAACATCTCCTATAGCTTCTGTGCCCGGAGCACAGACTTCCCTGCGTGTGCCGGAGTGCCAGTGCATTCCTGACAGAAAGCATCCTTGCATCAGATACAGAGGGCTCTGGGTTTGCACATGAGAAGTTTGTGACAGAGAAGAAACGGGTACCGTGTTAGTCTGCTAGGGCTGCCGTCACCGAGTACCACCGACTGGGAGACTCAAACAACAAAAATAAATTTTCTCATGCTTCTGGAGGGTAGTAGTCCAAGATCAAGGTGTTGATAAGGTTGGTTTCTCCTGAGGCCTCTCTCCTTGGCATGTAGATGGCTGTTTCCCACCTGCGCCTGCACACGAACTTCCCTTTTGTGTGTGTCTGTGTCCTAATCTCCTCTTCCGATGACATCAGCCATGATGGATTAGGGCTCAGTCTAATGACCTCATTTTAACTTAAAATTACCTCTATCTCCAAATCCATTCACAGTCTGAGGTACTGGAGGTTAAAAAGTCAACACATAAATTTGGGGGGGAGGAAGGCACAGCTCAGCCCATCACAAGTATCAAGCTTTTTTGAAAAAGGTAAAAATTATCTACTCAGAGATGTTTTATCTTCTAAAAAAACAAAGAGAAAAGCCCTCCATCCCGGCATTAATTAACTTCTTATTTTAATATCCCACTTTGAAATTAACCTCTTCTTTCCACTCTTGCCTCACCCGTAAGCATTCATGTCGTTCTGCCTTATATTGTGGTTGATTGTGTCTCCTCCATCAGCCCATGAGATCCTGAAAGCAGGCAGGACTGTCCTTTAGTTACTTCCCTATGCCTCCACCACCAGGCTTCCTGAGGAGATCACAGCCAACATTTAAGATATTCACTCAACAAACACTTGCTGATGCTTGTTCTGTGGCAAGCTCTGTGCCAGCCACTGGTCTAATGGTGACGGAAATGAGGTGACAGTGGTCTATAGGACTGAAGAATGAACCCTGTATCAAACCAGGAAGGACCATGCCCAGATCTGTGTTTTTCAAAGGTCAGTCCAGCAGATAGATGGTGGAGGGGATGGAGGGCGTTGATGAGAAGCTGTCATGGGAATCCAGCTGCCGGGAAGGGTTGTGTGCTGCGGTGAGAGCCAGCATACCCATTTTTAATGTCCGTCCTGCCTTCAGTCTGTTTGTGACACTGGACAAATTGCCTCATTTTTCTGAACCTCAGTTTTAAACATTCTTAGACACAGACTTAATGAAAGAAGTCCTTTATATTTTGGATGCAGATGCTTCTAAAGTTGAGGGTTTGTGGCTCCTGGCCCGGCAGAAGGGCCTCTTCCATTATCCTGCCCCTCCCAACACCCTCATCAGAATTGGTTCTGCAGCAGTGAGGTGACTCTCCTGGAGTCTGAAACAGGTCAGGTTGGCGGCAGTAGACATGCCAGGCTGACCACACACACAGGAGGGCAGAGGCCTCAGGCAGTATTGCTCATTAAGCTGGATTCCAGGGTGGCTCAGGGTCTACACTGAGCTAGATAGACCCACTGAAAAGTGCCTATTCACCAGAATCAGGGCTGTGTCTTGCTGAATATTTGCACTTTTCAGCAGCATTAAAGGAAGGTTTTCTTGTCGGGCCCTCTCCGGGGCTTTATTATATAATCCACATTTTTTTCTGTGCTTCTCCCTTCCAGCGTATCAGATGTGTCTTTTTCTCTCTCTCTCTTTTTTTTTCTGTGCATGTGGCATATTCCCTATGATTCTTCTTTGTATTATGTCCTTGGACAACTCTGGAAGGAGAGTAAGACTTTGCCTGCTTTCTGACTATTTGATACAAGAGCTTGAACATGGCTGTTAAGAGGCTACCCAGAATCCAGACTCCACCAAGAAAGTCATATATTCCCTTCCTGGAACAAAAAGATCCATTCTGGGGTGGAGTGAGGGAAGTGGGGGTCGGCAATGATGATGGTACATATACATCATTGTACCACAAAACATTGAGCTGTGTTTAATGTTTCCATCCTTCCCCCCTCCCCACACCTGGAGGCGGGTGTGTTTTCAGTGCTGAGAACTTCCAGTATGTAAATGAAATACATCATTTCCTGCCTTTCAACTATTTCTTCAAAGGCAAAAGTCCTCTCATTTTAAACAAATAGTGAGGGACACTGTTTAGCACTCAGAGCTCCCTTAAACATAGAATGACAGCTTGCATAGCCTTCGGTGATAGGGAAGGGGCTTTGACAAATCTTATTTGTCTGTTGTTTCCTTAGGGCTGAGAGTAAAGACAGTTCTGAGGCTCAGGCTAACTTCTGGGTGACAAAATAGTAGACGAAATGACTCTGAAAACTATGGAGAGAGGTCTGTATAAAAATCTAGGAACACGCATACCATCACACTTCTCTGCAAAAGCAATTTATATCAGTTGAATCATAAATGCATTTCTCAGCACTTCTATATAAAAGATCTTCACATGCTAAAAACAAATTACTCAGCTCTTCTTAGAAACGTCCCAGTGATCTTCTAACCTGCACACCGGCCAGTATATGTGTAGCTTTCTACACACATTTAAGGAGAGAGTTTTGTATATACCTAGTGCCCTCAGGTGCTCAGCTCTGGATTAATGATAATTCTGGGTCCCTGACACTCACCAGTGGTCCATGTCGGGTTAGTGAGCTTTTAATAATGACATAAGCACCTGCAAACTCATCACCCAAAACCATAGGTATGACTTTGACTCACTCTGTGTGTTACCAAGTGGCCGTACCCCCATCTTATCCCTTCCTGCTTCCCCACTTGATATAATCATCAGTCTGAAGCCTGTGTTCACCACTCACTTGCTTTCCTTTTTATATGATTTTATTGCATTTATAGTCATAAAATATATTTTTATCTTATTTGCATTTCATTTGGAATATTGAGACTTAGTTTTTGCACTTAATGTTTTTTAGTGTTGCTACAGTTCAACTGCTTTGACTGCTGTGTGGATATGCTTGTATAACACAGTTTATTTTCCACTCTCCCTTTGATGGGCATTTGGGTTGTTTCCCAGCTTTGCTATTGTGAACGGAGCAGCTATGAGCATGACTATTATTATACATGTCCCTTCTTGTACATGGACGGGCTATGTCAAATGTTCAACTGCAAGAGATAATGACAATGTTTGCTATTTTACACAATCACTGCCCCACCCCCATCCCACACACACACACACACACACACACACACACACACACACACACACGTGGATGTTTCATATTGCTCGAATGGACACTTGCTACACATAAGTGAGAAAATCAGTATTGTCTATTTGGAATTTTCATCAGAGAAAGTTAAAAGAAAAACAATGCATTTCTCCCACAAGGCTCACATAGAAGTACATAGACACAAAACGAAAGGTCTTAGATCATGCCAAATCTAGAACCAACACCGCGAATAAACTCAGACAAGATAAAACCATCCCACTGCAGTAGAAATGGTACCTCCCGTGGCACAGTTTCTTCTAATGCCCAGGGCAAGATTAGCTTCTAGTTCCAGATGCTGGGTTAAGAGCCCATGCTGTAGACATCGACTCTTGGGTGTACACCGGAACTCCCACCCCCTTCTAAATGCAAAGTGGGGGGTGGGCTCTGGGTTTCTTTCTTATTGGCAAATAGGAGGACCTTTCTAAATCCCTCCCAAATATTTTCTCTTCAACTAAGAGAGGTCCAGATACCTTTAACAAGCTGACCAATAGTGTAATTAGCGGCTTGTCAATAAGTATCAGCAAACAGCATTATCCGAAATTTTTAATGTTCTTTCACTCTCTAAACTCTAGTGAGTGTTTTGATTGAACAATGACTCTTCTTGTTCAGAAAATGCTTGACTTATCTCTGGAACAAAACACACCCCTTTGCATTTTTATATTTGTCCATTCTTCTTTTTGGGTCAAACAAACTGGCTACTTTGAGTTATAATTCCACCTGACGCTACATTTTATGAAGACAATGTTTTCTGGCCTGAAGAAAAAAAGAGGTTGGAAAACAACTTACCTTCACGTACAGCTGCTGAAATTCCTCGAGATTCAGCCTCCCGCTTGGGCAGTCCTTGAGGAATCCTTTGTACCACTGCTTGAGCTCATGCTCGTTAAACTCTGTGCTCTTCACCAGGTCCTCCATCACTTCGGGGGCCAGTTTGCTATTCTGTTTCCCCATTGTGCCTGAAGAAAAGCAAATTAATGCAATTAGCACCATGGCTGTGGTTATTTCCAACTGGATTATGAGCCAGCTTGGAGTTCCAGTACTTCCAAGGTGGGAACTCCCTCCAGGCTGTGTGATCAAAGGCTCCCCAAGTCTATTTCCTTCTATGGTATTCTAGAAAAGAGATGAACTCTTCTCACAGTTCAAAAGGCTGTAGGGCTCCTCCTCTGTCACGTGTCATCGTTCACATGGCATTGACTACAATATGGGAAGGCAACCATCCCTTTTTATGCTACTCATGTAAAGTATATGGAAACTGTTTATATTCTCCTTCTATGTGTTGAGTCCATTAGCATTTGCTGCCCAGGTGTCTAATTCCACATTTAGTTTGTGGGGATATTAAGTGGGATTATTGACAAGAACAGTAAGAAGGCTTTATACTTAAATGATCGAATGTGGCTTGGAAAATCTGATCAGCAATTGTAAAGAATCTCAGTTGCTCTAATTTTAAAGTCGCAGCTTAAAAAAAAAATGGAAACAGCTCTTTCTGATTAGTCACATTAATTCTCTATTTCTCTTCTCATTTTCAGAGACTTCCTACATTGTTTTCAGTGTTGACCAACTCTTGGTGAATTTTTTGAAAGATTGGTTGGTGAGTTTCAGCTGACATAATTTCATTCTTTTATTATTGCTGCTAGTAAGTAAAAATAATGGTACATAAAACAATGTTACCTTATTGATTACGTGTCAGGTTGTATGGCCATTATCACAGTAGAGTGTAGGTTAAAAAAAAACAAAAAACAAAAAACATGGTTTGGGGTCATTCCTGATTTTTACTCCTTATTTGGCCATTTACTATGTATGTTACTTAGGACAATATTAATTAACCACTTTATCTTCAATTTCTTCCTTAACAAGGCATATCTAGTAACAAAACTCTTTCAGATTTACTGTGATGGCGAATTAAGAAATAGGTAAGGAAACAAAGATAAACAAGATAGTCCAAAATTAAAATAGTTGGTGTATTAGGGCAGAAAAACTAAGGATGATTTAAAAAATATTTTTCCTTTTAAGTTTTGGTTTTATAATTTAAAAAACAAAAACAACACAAATTAACCATAGGTTGATTTTAAAAAGTCCAAGTAAACTTGAATATCGGAAGGACTGCATGATAAAGCAAAACGTCACAAGAACTTTAACACGTTGCATACGGATCACGAGAATCTTCACGAGGGATTTAAACCCCGCGGTATACAACGTGTTAAAATCCTGTTGCAGGAGACCGAGGTACATTTTGAAGAATTTACCCAAGTGCTTGAGCGTGCTTGAGACACATTCATTAATCCAGGCTCTAGACAGGTCTACACTTGCAATAGCCAAGAAAGGATAATCTCATCACATTGTTATGTTTTTTACCTTCTTCTAAGACAGATTCCACACCCATTATCAGTAACCTGCCCTAACATCGAACAATACTTCCACTGAAATGAAACCAAACCACTACCACCAGGAAAGACTTCTTCCTCGGCACCATCCCAACAGCACACAGCATGGTGGGGGGATACCATTAAGATGGCCATGTGTGTTCTAGGTTCTTCTCTTTGAGGATTAGCAACTATGCCCTTTATCATGGAGCTTCTCTACTTATTTTTGCTCTTAATGTCAAGTTCCAAGTCTCCTATTAGCCACTATCTCTTAATTATAAGTTACTGTGGAATTCCACAGCTGGATATGGAAATCAAGTGGGTACTCAGGTGTCAGGTTTAATTAATCTAGCTAAGAAAACTGTAATTCATGATTATCCTGATAATCAAAAGACACGTTCCCAAGACTTTCAGTACTTCACGTTGTTCTTTTCAGTAGAGAATTACAAATTTTCTTTATTGAACTAGAATCTCACCTAATAATAACTGCTACTGAGTACTGAATGTTGGCTGTGGGGTAGACACAGTGCTGGGTCCTTCACGAACTTGCTCTCTGACCCTGTGACAACTCAGCAATAAAGATAATGGCAGCTCTCTGTAGATCGTACAAATCATCCACGGCAGAACTAGAATTTGAACCTGGCTTTGCAAGACACCTATTCAGTCACAGAGAGACAGGTGGATGCTTATTTTAGGAGAAGGAACGGAAGGAGCAAAAGCAGGAAGTTTTGAGAGGCTGAATCAGTGTCTCTTGGCACTTAAAAAAAGGATGAGAGAAGAATCAGTCACTGTGCCAAGTCCTTGTTTGGAAAACACTGTTAGATTTACCAAAGCCACAAGCTCAGAAGTGGGTTTGTATTAATGATGGGAAAATGGATTAAGGGTCATTAAAAACCGCCTCCCCCAAAGGCCTTTAGAAGGTCAGCCTGTCAGCTTCTCTTTTAGGCAAGGAAGTTTGGATTCCTTGTGGATCATTTATGATGACTTATACCGTTCTAGCTGCCTGGGAAGAGGGTGGTCTCTTACACACACAGGAAACGTTGTCAGGACCATGAATCATAGTTCTGGAGATTCAAATGCACTACTTCATGCTTCTTGGTTACAGTTCAGGGTTGGCACCATCATTCAGGTGTGCCTGGCATGGATGAATCATGTAGAACATCAAGTTCTGAACTGGCTCTGAGTGGCACAGCCACTGCCCTCGAGGTCTTGCCTGGATTAATGATAAGCCTCCTTACTGGTCTCTGTGACTCCAACCCACCTTCCTTTGCATGGCTGCTTGAATGAATTTCTGCAATATAAGCCTCACCATCTAATCCTCTCCCCAAAGCCCTGAACAGTTCTCCACTCTCTACAGGATGTAGCCCCATCTCCCTACTATGGCACAGGTCCTGTCTACTCATCTTCGTTGTCTGTCACTCTGTCTTTTCACTTCATATTCCAGACAATAATCACATTACAGGTCCCAGGGCTTACATGCTTCCACAGGTCCATGCTTTGTACACGCTGTTCTCTTTTCTTAGAATGACACCCTCCTTGGCTGCTCAGCAGACTCTTTCTTCTTTAAGTGGCCTCATCTCACCTGCCACCTCTTCTGTGAAACCTCTGCGGACTTTCCAAGGCCAACCCAGGCATCCTTTCTCCAAGGCATTCATCCATCCCCCTTCCCTTGCAAAAGCTTCCATGATCATTATTTATTTCTCTACTGGACTGTTTGTTTCTTGAAAGCGAACACTGTGCCAACACTTATTTCTCATTGCATCCTTGGTACCTCATATGAGGAGCTCAACAAATATTTTTTGAGGGACTAAATGAATGAGGGCGACTGAAGTAGGTATTCAAGGACCATGTCACTGATCTTCGTCACGTTGTGATATTGGATATGTTTCTTTCTGGGAAAATCAGCCTCATCATAATCTGTATGTGAGGAGAGTCAATGTAAACGTAAGTATAAACATAAAGTGCAGGTAGCAGATGGCAGGAATGTTGCGATGCACTGTAGAGAAAAGAGCCTGCTCTCCTGGAGGTGGTTTCCTTGTCTTTCCTCATCATTAAATTTTGAATGCCTTGAAGGTGGGACCCATGTCTTGTATCTCAGTACCCTCAGTACTCGGCGTACAGGTGGTCCTTAGTCAGGTTTGATAAATGAGTGGAAAAGCATCCACGGGTTCACGTTCCCCACCTATATCCTTTCGTTCTGGGGCTGCAGTGCTATGGCCCAAGTGGTATCTTACATTATGAGACCAGGATGACAGAAAGAGTAAAAATGACAGTAAAGCTTATCAGGTTCCCAATGAAAATATTCCATGACGTAATGTGAGGTGGCGTTCACCCAGCTCTTTCTGGCTGATTCTGTGATCCTGGGTCAGATCCTTTCCTTCCCTGTTGCGCAGTTTCCCCCTTTGAAAAATGAGTGGGTTGGACCAGATGATGTTTATGGCCCTTCCAATCCCACCATTCACTGATCTGCGACATAAATTTTGTAAATAGGAAAAGTTGAGTCACATGCTTCCAACTGGCTTGTCTCACAAGACTCAGCACACATAGATTCTTGACCTGAGAACCCGTCAGTACTTGAGTGTTTGTTACCTCACAAGGGAGGGGACAGAAACTGGAGTTATTATTTTAAAGCTACATTTCCAGGCTATAAGGAAAAACCAGCCCAGCCCCAAACCAAATAATTTCTCACTGCTTGAGCTGCAGTAAAGAAAAACTCAGTGCTAGGCACAAAATGGACTGGTGGAGGGGTTCTGGTGAGCAAGAGAAACTCACCCGGGATGGGCCCTTGGCTACAAGCCCAGCACCACTTAATTGCAAATATCCAGAAAAGACCACATTCTTATACACTGCAGTTTACAAAAGGTTTCTGTCCAACATTTACCCATATCACAATGTTGTAAGAAAGAGATAATTATCATCCCCTTTTTACTGATGAGGAGTTTGAAGCTCAGAGAGGTTAAGTAATTTACCCTAGCTCAACCAGCTAGTGAAAAGCTTCGTACAGAATGAATGAAGTTCCTGGGAACCCTGTTGGTTTCTCATGCAAGCCGTCATTCTCGCCTGGATTCTGCAACCACCTCCTAACTGGTCTTCCTGCTTTGAGTTTTGCCCACTTCTCATCCACTTCCTACCCTGTCTTGATAGCAGGATTCCAGAGCAGAAGAGGCGGAGCGTGTAAGAGTGCCCTTAGGAAAGAACTGGGAGACTTCCTGGAGGAGGAAGCAGGCCCACCAGGGGAACTGAGAAGCACCCAAGAGCGTTTTTCCTCCATAAAGCCTTCTGGTCTTAAAAAGGATTCAAATAGAATACGCGTGTGTGTGTGTGTGTGTGTGTGTGTGTGTGTGTGTGTAGCTCTGAGATTGTCCCTTACCCATGCTGATATCTAAGTCCAGCTTCCCGGGACACAGCATGGCCTGCTGCGTGCAATGAGGCACACAGAACAGCAGGTCCAGCTTCTCCTGGGCAATCTGGCCAACAGCCTGGCAGAATCTTGGCAAGATTCATGTAACGAGTGGGGGCGCTGAGATGGAGAGGTCCAGCCACAGCGCAGACTCACGGCAGGATGAGCACATCAGTGGGGAAACAGCCCTGGAAATAGGGCTCAGAGCTGAGGAAGGAAGGGCTTTAGGGGCTCAGGTGAAAGGCTATGGAATACATGACAGTGCCCGGTGTGGAAGGAGTCTTGAATGAAAGTTGAGCTGGTTCTAATGTCAGATTTCCTGGGTCAGCCTTTCATAGATCAGGTGCTCTCTTCAGGTCCTGGGCGCTTCACCTGAACATGGAAATAACTGAAAAGACTGGCCTTGCTCATACTTAGACTCCTGCCCAGACTGCCTTTTCCTTCCCTCCCCACCTGTCTAACTCTTATTCCTTATGCCAGGCGTGGTCCCAGTGCTGTCTTCTCCAGGACACTTCTCGGCGAGTGCTCATGACTTTCTTCTCCTTGTCTTTGACAGCATGGTTTTGTATCAATAATGACCCGTGGCCTGCTTAACTCTGGGCAGCTCAGCTTGGCAGACATGGATTGATGGGCACCGTCTATGAGAAAGGCCTTGCGCTGGGCATTGTGGGATACACAGACCAGACGGGGTTCCAATCTGGAGGGCTCAGAAAGGCATGCAGGAGACAGTCTCACCTCCTGGAATGTGGGGTGTGGTGACATGAAAGCTCATAGCACAAGGGCCTGAGGGACAGCTTCTCGCCAGATCAGGCAGCGTCACCTGTGACTGGTCCCTAGGCAAAAGCTCTTAAACAGTGTATCCCACACTTGCCTGAGTACAAGAATCACCCTTGCTTGTCTTGTCAGAAACATAGCTTCATCCTTTGAGGGAAATCTGTACTTTTAACAAGCAACACAGGAGAATATGACCCTCAGTCAATTTGGGAAGCACTGATAAAAACACGAATACAAATCACAACAGATGGCCCAAAGAGAAAAGACCCAAAGCAGCACAGACATAACCCACATTCTCCCTGATTCCTCACTGCTCCATCTGACGTCTCCACTATGGTTTTCAAGCTCCTGCATCGGGGACTAGCATTAAGAATTTAGAAATCACACAACTAGGGAAGACCAACGCCTGAAAAGATTTGCCTCTGGGCTCTTCTGTTTTAAGCCCTTCGGTTTTAGGTTGGAGAGATTGAGGTTCTCTAAGATCCCATGGGCAACAGGTAACAGAGCTGCAATGAGAAGGCTGGTCTCTTGATCAGTCCCTCAGCATGCTGTCTGCAGGCCAAACACTCAAATCCTATAAGCCAGGAGGTATGTTTATCTCTGTGCCAGGATGTTGAAACAATCCCCATCACCACCACTGTTGGATCCTATAAACAAATGACGTTAGGTTGCTTGTTTTCCAGAGACTGTTAAAATAACCCTGAAAACCAAGCCTCAAAGTTGCCGAGCGCATTGTGTGGGGTTTTCTCTTCTAATGTAGGCAAATATCTGACATTCTGGATCTTCCTGCTCCTCTCTCCTCATCCTTCCAGAGTCCAGTGCTCAAAAACCTCCAGCAGCATTTCCCAGGAGTCAGGGAAAGCGCTGAGCACAGGCTGGTGTTTCATGCTGTCTTTGGGGACCAGAGCAGTTTCAGAAAAGGGGAGAAATCCTTTCTCATGGCATTCTTGGGTGACTACCTCAAACCCTGAACCTCATGAGATTATAGCTGAGAGGCTGGCCCACAAGCATGAAACTTGGGGGCACAGGTTATACCTTTGGGGACTCAAGATGAGGAAATACTTATTTGATGTGTAATAAATGAGGAAAAGCATTTTGATGGCAGTGGCAGTGGCACTATTAGAGCAAGTGATAGGAGTTTCATTCTAGAAGTATAATAAATACACGAAGGTAAAAACAGAAGTGGGCCCCAGGGATCGATGCTCTGATCCAACTCCTTTGTTTTCTAGAGGATTCCTGGGGAGGTTATGGGACTTATGCCAGGCAACACAGCATATTAGTAACAGCCTAGCAGAGCCCTGGCTACTACTGAGCCTTGGCAATGCGACTCAGGAGCTGCTACAATGCCCAGGCCTGTGATGTCTGGGCACTGAGATAGACCGAAGGTACTATGCGCTGCAGGACTGGAGGGCCAATCCATGTCCCCATGACCAGGGTGTGAAGAGTGGCCTCCCTCCCAAGGCTGTCCCTCTACAGCTCAGAGGCTGATTTCCTGAAGGGGTCCCACAGCCTGGGCTGGATGGGCCAGCCCTGACCCGAGGACATAGCCCTCCAATCTGGCTAGGGGGCTCCCAACTAAACCCACCTGGTAACGAGGTGGCCAGATGCTCAGGGACTCTGATCTGCAAGGGGTCAAGTGGCCTGATCCGCCTTGGGGGTCAGACTCAACTGTCCTCTTCTTCTCCTGTCCCAGGCACAAAGAACAGGTCCCAAGTCCTGGGAAGTACAACTTAGACCAAAACTGCACTTTGGTCTAGCCCACGAGTTAGGTTAGGCTAGGACTTTGGAAAAGTTTCTGCCCAGACTCAGTTTTCCTTTTACCGCATCTTGTGGGTTGCATTGTGTCGGTCAGGACACAACGTCTTATTTTTCACTTGTACTTAGTTTAATGGAGAAAAAAGTGTGCTGCAGTCAGACCTGAGATCAAATGGTACTCCTGCGACATACAAGGCGTATGATTTGGATAAGTTACTGAGCCCACTGGCGCTTCAGTTTCCTCATTTGTCAAATGGAAATGATGACATTTACTCACTGGGTTGTTATGAGAATTAATGAGATAACTCATTGAATTCTTTCCAACAGTGCCTTCCATGTAGCAGATGTTCAACAAACAATAGCTATGATTTTCTGCATCATGTGTCCCAGCAAACTGGGCAGGTCCACAAGACAGAGAGGTGGTCATTTCTAGGTTCAGGTCTAGACATCTAGGAGTCACTCTAACCTGGATACCTACGCCAGGCCTGGTGTGTGTAAACAGAAGTCCATAAATTGTGAGACATGGAGAATTTTACTATGGTTCTATGTACTGTCCTCCCTTTAAGTAAAAGTGCTTCCGTATCTGACTTGACAGAGGAAAGTCATCTGAGGACCCACAGCTCTGACTAAGCATCAACTATTGAGTGAAACTTCCATCCGATTCCTCGCTCACCCGCTGAACAGAAGTGTGAGCTGATTAATAGCTGGTAACCTTTTATCTGGGAGTGTTTCAATCAGCCACCCACTTTTCTGCATCTTATTTTGACTTCCCTGCGTGTCTTGTCTGTGACTATTCTATGTGTTTCTGAGAATCAGTTTCTATGAAAGGAAACGGGCCATCCCTGGCAGTGTCAGGACCTCACTTAATTCAGGGAGGTAACAGAGGAAATGCTTTCATTAATAATCACAGCCTTCTGTCCAACAGATTGTGTTCTAGTCGTGCTGCCAAGTCCCAGTGGGGAGGGGCCGTGGCCCTTAGCTCAGAGCAGCAGGGGGCTGTGAGAGAGAAGAGCAGACCAGCGGCCTCTATGTCACCTGCACCGCGGAGCCATCAGGCGACGAGCAGCCCTGAGCACTGGCAGTGCCAGCCCTCTCCTTGCTCTAGGAGGGAGCGCTCGCGTATCCTGAGGGGTGAGGGACACAGCCATGTGTCTACTGATAGTGGCGGAGTCACTCAAATCTTCTGACTCTTAGGCTCTTTCCCCTCTGAGAGCCATGTGTACCCACCCTGTTCCTAAATTGTTATCTGTACAGTAATTCTAAAAAATACCTGAACACACGTGGGTGGGTCTTAAGTACAGAAAACTTTGAAATTTTCATGTAAAGGTAGCTTTATAAAAGTAAAATATTCTATTTAAAGGAAGTGTGATACTAAACTTATTCAACAAACTTTTACTCAATATTTATCATCTATTACAAAGGTAAATGTGGCTCCCACATTAATCTCCGGGGCAAGCCTTCCCGGAATACTACATAATAGATATGTCTCTCTGCTTGACATTTCTACATTTGTATCCTATAACCACATCAAACCCAACATATTCTCTTCCTGGGCTTCTCTCTGGGTAAATAGCCCTGCCATCTGCCCAGGGATCCATTCCGAGCCTGGAGTTACCCAGGACTCTGCCCTCGCCTTCACATTCCTGTATCTAATCAATCATCAAGTGAAGCAGTCTGAAGCCTGTACTTCCTGCCACTCTCAAATTCCGCCTACTCTCTGTTGCCATTACTTCAGATCAGGCCATCATCACCCCATCTCTCACTTTGATTATTACAATAATCTCCTAACTTGCTTTCCTATCTAAAGTCTTGCCCTCCTTAAATCCACCTTCCACACTATAGCCAAAATGATCATTCTAAGCATAAAATCTACTCATGTCGCTGCCTTGCTTACCCCCTTCGGTGGCCTTCCATTACCCCCCCTCTGAATCCAATCCTCAGCATGGCATTCAAGACTGCTCAGCGGGGCCCACTCTGGGGCTGCCCCCACCCAGAACCTCTGACGTCTGCTCCCTCCCCATGCTCCTACCTGAGGTTCCCTCCAGCTTGTTATCTCACCTCCAACCTCTCTGGTTGTGCACTAGCTGTTCCTTTTGCTTCAAGGAAAGTCCCATTAGTTCCACTTTGATCTTCCAGTAAACTCCAATCCATATTTCCAGACATAGTTGAGGCACCTCATCTTTGGCGATTTTATTGTCTGGCTTCCTCTTTTGCACCCTGACTCTTGTACACACTGCTGTCACCACACCCCCTGCCATGGTGGTCACCTTAAATCATGCTTGCCATCTCACCAGACCCAGGCTTCCTCAAGGGCAGAGTGATTGTCAGGTTTGACTCAGCACCCAACTCCGAGCCTACCACTGAACAGCTGCCCAGAAAATGTTGTCAAATCAATTAATTACAATGTGATCCCTGTCAACAGAGTGCTAGCGCTTATCAGATGAACGACAAGAGAGAACCTATGAAACAGAGATCCAATATGACTGTACTAAGGGCCGTTATGGAGAGACCAGCAAAGTGGAGAGAGGGTGGGGGGAACAGAGAAAGAGGAGGAGGGGGCATTCAAGGAATCAGTAACAAAATAACTTTAGGAGCTGAAACACTGTGTAAAGAATTTTTTACAAAGTGGTCCTTCAAAATTATCTCAAGGAAATAATCACACAAATCTGCAGAGACTTTTATACAACAATGTTCGCCTCAGCATTGTGTAAAACAATAAAAATAAAAAGCTTTTTATAAAACGATCTAAATGTCCACCATAGGAAACTGCCTAAATAGATTTTGGTAGAACTACACAATGGAAATTATGAAACCATCAAAAGTGGTAATGTAGATCTATATTGATTGATATGGGCTGGAATAGACTCATGTCATTTATTTAAAACACATAAATATGCAAAACAACTATGTATTTTCAAGTATAAACACTTACCCGAGGACATGTATTAAAAGCAATAGAATGGAGGAGGGGAGGAGAAGTGAGTACAGAAGATAAAAAAACATGTAATAAAACACAAGAGGGGCTTTGTGTAGACAATGATGGTTCTGTGCCATAAACAAAGGAGTATGATTGATTACATAAGCGTGCTTATTTTGAGTTTTGAGGTCCAAAAGAAAAAAGAGAAGACAGTGTAATACACTAAGTAAAATAAAAAAAACAAGTCACAAAATGTGTGTGTAGTACAGGCTTGCTTTGCTCTACACACAAGCTCAGGCTCAGGCTTGTGTGTGCAGGAACTTTGAGCAGTACGTAATTTACATCAAAATCTCAACAGTGGTTACAACTGTGGGATGTATAATGGTAATATTTCACTCCTCAATATCTCCCTGAACTTTTTATAGTGAGTACATATAACATTGATAATCAGAAAAATAGATATATAAATAATTTTAACAAACAAATAAACAAAGTGTCTTTTGTTTACAAAACCATCAATCTCAGGAATGCTGGAAAGACAACTCTTTGGTGCTTTCAATTAAAACCACTCCCTTTCAAACAATTAATTCCCACCAATATTTTAGAGTTCCCTTGTAGGCCAAAGACCTTTACTGCTGTGTTTCATCCTGGTTAGTTCTGAATTAAGTGATGAATACGGAGGAGAAACTCAGGCATATGAAGGACAAGTCTGTCACCGGCTCACCCATCTCAGCACTCTGGAGAAGCAATGATGGGGAGACACAGTGCTGGGGGTGGATCCCTGGATGAGAGTCCCTGGCCCTCGGGATAACCATGTTGGAAAACCTCTCTGAGGCTCAGTTCTGCCTTCTGTGAAACTGATGGTAACAATGCCAATCTCTTGTGTTATCACACGGTTTAAATGAGATATAAGATAGGAAAGAGCTATCCCATGTTCACTATAATGACTGACATTCAAATTTGAAAGGTAGAAAATTGAAACATAGAAAAAGATGATGCTCCCATAGATTATCACTTATGGGTGCCTGAGGTCCACAGAGGGTCCTACTTAAAGGTCAAAGCAAAGAACCAAGAAGGTGAACGGGAGCATAACTTGTCACCCCAAAATATGTCTCTTTGGCATAAGGATCCTTGTAGGCTGATTATTTTTAAGAAAGAGCAGGCACAGGAGAATCTCTGAAAACAGTGGAAGTTACCCTTCTGAAAGAGACATTTATAAGGGAAATTTCTGTTTGTAAGGCTGTCTCTATCTTTGTACCAGGAAGCGGGAGATGACTAAATCTCTAGAAATTTTATTCATAGAGAAGGCATCTGACTTAAATCGGCATAACAACCTTACCCTTGATTGCTGTGTTTTTTGCCCCATAGCCTTCCAGAACTGGCTTCCCTCCCAACCGACATCTTCCTTTGTCTTTAGCTGGAGAGGGTGGTGGCTTGGGCCATTTTGAAGAGTTACTCAGTTTTCCTGGGTATCTCCCACATACACAGGAGGTATACATGTTATTTCACTTCTGCTTGTTTTTCTCCTGCTAATCTGTCTTTTATTACAGAAGGGTCTTAGCCAAGAACCTAGAAGGATAGGTGGAAATTATATTTTCTCCCTTGGAAACAGTAGTATCTCTGGATACATCTGTGAATCAACCTTCCCTGATCTCTTTTCAGGAAATGCTGATTAACCTGAAGGGATAGTCCACCATTCTGGGTCCTGAACCTGGACCTGTTGGCGATGAAGCCAGGTGAGACCCTCAGGAAACATTTTCCAGGGCCCACCCAAATGGCCTGCGTGGGTTTTCTGTGCTTTGACGGGTTCATGGGATGACACCTTTCCCTAAAACACCAGAGCTGGGTTTCAGGCCCAACTCTGCAGTGTTATCCTGTGTGACCTTAGCAAAAGCCAGCTTCCTCCTGGAGCTTCAGTTTTCCCATCTCCCAAAGTTCTATGGAGGTGTCCACCTCACCTAATTCACCAGGTTTGTAGGGAACAAACCATGGAAGTGGTTTATAAACTGTAAAATTGTTCCTAGCTCTTAAGTTAGTGCACTTCCCAGGGCATCTCAGGAAAGAAAACAAAACCCAGATATATGTAAAGAAGTGGGTGTTGTTAGGCAGGAATGAGGAGAGAGAGTAAACTGCACACCCCATGCATGAAGGAGCAAAGGTACCTGTTGATGACACCAGCCAACAGAAGATTCATAAAGAAGAAGCTGGAGGAAGGAGGCAACCATGTGCCCCTTCTGGGAGCTTGGGGAGGTGGATGCACAGGACATATTTACCAAAGGCTGCTGGCGAGAGCCGCCCCTCCCATGAGGTTCCTCTCTTTGATGTGTTTCTCTCTCTGGTTTATGCTCATCCCGTCCTTGCTGGGCCTTTGTATAGTATCCAGCAAGGCTGGAACAAAGCGCTTTATTGTGGGCCATGAAAAATATCTTGGCTGAAAGGGACAATGCCAAGGCTGAGAGGGCTAAAATTAGACCTCCTGGTTCTGTTTGACTTGGCAGTTGTGTGCACAGGCTGCGAAGGTGGCATCCTCCGCCCACCTCCCTCCAGGCTGTGGGCCTTCTCAGAGCACAGGTAACAGGTGCTGAAGGAGAGGAAGTGCTGCTTCTTCTGCCACCCCGCGGGGTGACAAATGCTTCTGGGCCCGTGTCACTTCCACTTGAGCTGTGTGTTGAGGAATACTTAGTTTGAGGGATGTGTTTCCTTATCAGCTAATCTGCCGATTAGGATAAAACCATCTCTCTCCTTCCCATTCATAGAACACTTTCCCATATTGAAACCCAAAGGAAATCTCAAGGCAATCATATATTTGAACTTTCTATTTACCTCTGCCTAAGAATTTGCAGCTTCACCTATGTAACCACTGCAGAACCCAAAGGTCCACGTATAAGTACCTCACATCACACTGTGCAGTAGTGTCACCTACAGGAAAGAGCTCAGGCCTTGGAGTTAGACAGATGAGGTGACATCTCAAGCTCTAGCACTTCTATTGGATTGTGAACTCTGGAAAGTTACCGAAGCTTCCGTACCCTTTTCATTCAACTTTAAATTGTGAGTGTTCATGACTACCTCAAAATAGTAAATGAAATAATAAATCTATACAAGTGATATTTTAGCAGTAGTAAAATCAGGGCTTATCTTATCAAGTACTTACTATGTGTTCATGGATTATGCTTTCCATCTTTACAACAATTTTATGAAGTACATACCACTATGTCTTCATTTTACAGCAAAGAAAATAAAGTATAGAGAATGTAAGAAAATTGCCCAAGGTTACATAGCAAGAAAATGGTGGAGTTAGGATTTGAACCCTGGAAGGCTCTCAACTTACTGTTAGTTACTCTGCCTTATTAAAGGAGATGAAAAACAAGAAGAAAGTTCCCAGGACAAACACTGTTTATTTCAATGTAAGGGTTACTCTTTCTCCTTCCTTTCCTGGGTGCTGCCCCGATCTATGCATTTCTTTACCCAAGCCAGGCAACTTACTCTGAGGATTGGTCGGTTATCTTACAATGGCTTGCTTCTGGACCCCAGAGGGTTGTGGACGGGCTAGGATGCTAAATATAAGAGCAGCGGGTTAAAGGAACTGAGAATTTTAAAGCTGGAGAAGCAAAGACTCAAGAGAGGAAATTTGAGCTCTCCTCAAATAAGTGAAGGATTTACTGGCACAAAAATAGACTTATAGATCAGCATAAAAGAACAGAGAGTCTAGAAATAGATCCAGCTATACATAATTACTGAATATATGATCAAGGAAGATTTTCAGAACAAGGGGGAAAGGAGATATAATTTTGTAAGTGATGCCATCATCACCACTTGATAGCAATTTGGTGAAAAAAGTAAGTCAAAACCACACTATATTAACATCTTTGTAAAAATCATTAACATTTGAAACAAACAGCTTAATATAAAAATTAAGTCAAAGAAAATAATTAGAAACTAAAAATATGCTAGAAAAATGTTCATAGCCATTGTGTATGTATACACATAGCTTTATGTATAAAGCAAATATCAGTTATTAAAGAAACCGTTAGAATCAGAAGAGAGGAATGATCACAGTGTAAATTGATAATTCATACCAGTGTAAACACAAATAATAAACCCAGAGGAACATGTTTAACCTATTTATTAAGTTTAAGTTAGACTTTCTAAACATAAAAGCAATGACAGAAACTATAGAAGATAAGATTGGTGAATATACAAATTCAATGTTTAGGGAGTCTAAAAACACCAGAAAAAAAGGAAATACCAAAATAGGGGAAAATATGCAACATAAATGTCTTTTAAAAGATGTTTAAAAATAAATGGGAAGAGGATATAATAGAGAGCTGGGCAACAGACATGAACAGACTATGAACAAAAGATGAAATATCAATGGCCAAGCTCAATCTTACAAATAATCAAATATGGTAAAATTGTATGTTGGTACAACCCACTAGAAAATACTAGAAATCAAGAAGCATTAAATAGTAACACTTTTGATTCCAGGGGACGCTATCTTAAAGAAATAATCCAAGAGAAAAAAGTTGTGCACAGGGATATATTTAATGAAATTTTATTTAATAATGGTAAAAACTCTAGAACTGAAACCATTCGCCATTAGGGAAATGGTTAGTCAATTAAGGCATGCTAACTCAATGGAATATAAAATTGTGAGTATTATATTGCAACATGGCAAATCACTTATGGTATGCTAAGTGGTAAAAACAGACACACAATATTCATTATAATTACAACTATTTACTGCAAAAAATGAAGTCAGTTGTTTTCCTCTCTTCTTGCACACAAATCAATAAAAAGTGCACACTATGTGGAGAAACCATGCTATGTATCAGGATACAAAGGTGAATGAGAAGCTGCTTATTTCCTGGGGAAACCAATGACCCAATAGGAGAAACAGATAATATGTAAAAAATTTAATTACAATTTGTAATATGTAATGATAAGCACATTCCTACAATGCACAAAATTCTATTATAACACATTAATGTTAAATGGTGATAGATCGCCAAAAGGTTACCATATTAACATATTAAAATACGTTTTTGAAAAAATAATCTTTGTAAAATCTAATTAATCTTCCCTATTATAAAGTTGAGAAGGCTGAGGTCCAGAGAGAGTAAATAAACAGATCCTAATTTAGATGAATGCTTTCCTTTTCTAGATGAGAAACAGAGACCTATAGAAGACACAAGCTTTTTCTAAGAGTGTAGAAGATATAGTTCTAGAGTCTTGTTTCCTGATTGCAAGTCCAATGTTCTCTTCAAAGGCAGCTTTCACCCAGAATCCAGCAACCAAAACACCATGTGGGGAACAGAAGCAATGGCCTTCTCCATTCTCTAGAGAAGCATAAGGCAACAGAGGATATAATGGGCAGGACCTCATCTCTGTCTCCATAATTCGAGGAAGTCAGTGTTTGCAAGCCCAAGTCAGAAACTTAGCAGTCAGCATATGCTTCTCTATTTCTTGTTCCCTAGTTCTAACTAGTCAGATACTCTGTCGTGTTTAACCATGAATTCGTCTTCTGCTCTCCATCCCATAGATTCTACCTTACTTCAGACGCTCTGTTTTTCTTTCGCAACAACTACAACTATCTAATTAATCTTCCTGTTTGCAGTCTCTACTTTTCAGATTTATTCTTGACATCACTGCCATACTGATTTTACTAGAATAATTATCTGACCATTTCATGCCTCCCTGTTGCCTAAAGAAAAACTCTAAATTCCTTCATAAGATCCACAGGGGCCACCATGATGTTGGCCACGCCTTTTTCTTCAATTTCATCCCTCCCTACTCCTACCTCCTGCTCTCAGACTCAAGCTCACACTGAATTTCCCGTTTCAAAAATGTCTCAATATTTTATCAGGCTTCTGTTAGCATAGTAGGCACTTGTTGAATGGAAAAATGAATGAACAAGTGAGATAAAGGAGATTTAATAAAGCCATTTCTGAATGGCATTGATGTTTTGGCTAATTAATCCTTTCCAGGCACGAGCTCTATGACAATGGGTTCTATGTCTGTCCTGTTCACTGTTTTATATCCAATAATTAACAGTTGAATAAATGAATGACTGGGTGGATGAATGAATTAAACTTTGTACCAGAGATATGTAAAGCTGTGTGGAAGGGCAGAGGAAACAATTGGCCACATCTGTGGGAATTAAGGAAGGCTTCACATGAGAAGCTACCTTTTGCAATGGATGAATGGGGATTGTCAGGTAGAAGGTAGAGACACAATGAGTGCAAACGAGCATAGCATGTTCAGGGATCAAGGAATAATAGACTACAGCTTGAAAGCCTAAGATGTACAGGATAACCTAATGGAAAGGGTTAGACTGTCATATTCAAATCCCAGGATCATTCTCACTCTCTGCATGACCTCAATCAAGCTATTAAACCTCTCTTAGCTTTCATTTCCTCCTCTTAAAATAAATTATGAGGATTAAAGATAAGATAATATAAAAGAATACTGAATATTGCATGGCAGAGAATAGGAGCTCTCCTATTTTTCCTCCTCTTCTTCTTAGTATTGTTTGGTTTGGCACAAGTATCTTGGACATAAGACTAGGGGCCTCTTTCAGATCTAAATCTAAAACCCTCTGGGTGTTCTCTGTGGGCAACCAGCTCTTACCTACAAGTGTCACGTATCCTACTCATGCATCAGACTAATGCAAAATAAAATATTTTTGGTTGCAACTCAGATTAAAATAGGAAGGGCCAATGGAACTAAAATGTATTCATTTGCTAGCTAGTTGCTAAAGTTTTTGTTCACTTGCTATCCACATCCAAATAATCTGGCCCCTACTGAACTCTCAATAGGGAGATCACACAATTTATTATCCAGAGAGCACACTTTGTGAAAGAAGGTGCTATTGTTTACACCAGGACCACAGGCATTGTTTAGGGCTATCCTGAATAAAATGGGGTGTATGGTCACCCTACCTCTCCAACTTTACCTCCTACCAATCTCCCTTATTTACAATGCTGCAGCAATACTTTGTGGCTTTCTCTTTAACATAGAGTTTATTCTCATGGTAGATCGTTTGTATTCATTTTTCTTTCTTCTTAGAACACTCTTCCCCCAACACCTTTCATGGCTGACTTCACACCCTTCAAGTTACTGCTCAAATGTTACCTCTTCATTCTTTCTGTTTAAATTATTAAAACTGGCCTCCCCTCCAACACACTCTTAGTGATTATCCCATTACTTTGTTTTATATTCTTCGTAGCCTAAGACTATCTGAACTTCGCTAACGTATTTATTAATTTATATGACTATGTATTGACTGTCATCTTTCACTAGACTGTCACCTCCAAGGCAGCAGGAACCTGGCCTGTTTTGTTTACCACTGTTTATATCTAGACCGGTCCCTGGTACTGAGTAGGCACTTAATATTTATAAAATCTTAACTTTCTATAACTTTTAAACACAAGCTAACTTTCCTGATATTGACAGCCATTGATAGTTACTTTATGGATGGGCTTGTTTCATATATCAATGCAAAGAGGTTGTCTCTGCCACATTGTTTGAAAGAAAAGTCAACTTTAAGTTACCCAAGTACCTGAGCTCAGTAAGGATACACAACAGTCAGTAGAGGTCTTAATCATTGCCAAATTCAGGGAAGAACTGAAACAAACAGCCTTAAATCAGATTAGAGGCTATGTCAATATAAATGAGCCATGGTAATATTACTGATCTCATCATTCAAACCACCATTGCTACCACCTCTAAAGTCCACGCGTCAAATGATACCTATGCGGCAATATTTAGAACTTCATCCCCATAGTAATACAGTCACATAGGTACCATTATCTAAATTTCATAGATGAGATGATTCACAAAGCTCAGACTATTTTGTGACAGAGCCTGATTACAAAATCCACATTTCTTCCTGTAGCACTATTCTCATCTTATTCGATCAAGATTCTTTAATCCTTTAAAACCTTATGCCAGACACATGCAGTTGTCAGCATTTTCTTGCCATTATCGTATACTTCGGTCGCTGCTCTCTCTGTCAATAACAGCATGCCTGCTCCCCTTTGCCCCTTGTCCAGCTAATTCCTAGTCTTGGCATCCCCCAAGTTATCCTATCTCCAATCCCCACCCTATGGATGTTTGGGTGCTGTGTGCCCCAGAGGCACTCCTGCAGCACCCTGGGCTTCTCTAATGATTGTTCTTAACAGACTATCAATTATCTGTCTCCACCCTTGTGATGTGAGTTCTGAAGGGGCATGAACAATGTCTGTACCCCAGAGTACATAGTAAGTACTTAACATATATGTGTTGAACAAATGAAAACCACTTTTAACTTACAGAGGCACTTGGGCATGTTTAAAGACCCACATGTCTGTATCACATGAAAGTGACCAAGAGTTTGAGCAGAACACCTGACCCACAGGTGCTTACAGATTTCTTTATCTGGAAACTGTCCCAGTGACCTCTGCCTCAGATTGTGGTTCTCTTGGAGATGTACTGACATCAAAAGCTCTGTTGTTGTCATCTTAATGAGCCCTTGGGAGTGACGGATAAAGTGGGAGATGCTAAACCCTGGGAGCAAGGCCCATTCTCCTCAAAGACAAATGCAGTCACCATCTCATTCTCAAGGCCCGGGGACTGTAAACACATTTTAACAGCAATCCCAGGAGGCTGGGTTGGAAATCTAGACCTCAGTGGATTTCCCTGGAATCTGTTACTTCAAACAGCTCAAAATATGAGTAGGTTAACATTTTCTTGCTGCATCGTGTAGTTTTCTTCCATGGCACTTCATCTTATTTGTAATTTTATGCTATTTTATGATTATTTGTTTAATATCTATTTCTCTAACTAGACTCCGATCTCTACGAGGGCAGGGATTATGCCTGTTTCAGTTCACCCTACATATATATAGTACTAGGCACATTATTAATATGTATTTGTTGAGAGAATGAATGGATGAAACCGAAATAATACCTCATGTGAAAGCAACATAGTGAATATTGTGAAAGCAACAAGGTGACATAAGGAGAAAGAGTGGAGATCTGTTCTGGATCTTAGAGCTATTACTTACAAACTTCTTGACTTTGGGCAAATTACTTGACCCCTGTATCAATTCCTTCATCTAAAGTAGAAATAATATTATCTCATTGAGTTGTTGTGAATATGAATGAGATATGTATGTAAAGCGAAGCACCTGAGAGTGTCCACAGCACAGAGGAGAGATGAGATGTGCCATGAGTGTTTACAAACATTGCAGACCTCAAAAAGCATCTCATCCTCTATTCCCCTTTGTTTAATGAACTGTGGGGAGTTTTGGAACACCTGAACATCAAAAGGTGTAAGAATCTGTCAAAAGTGGAAATTACTCAGACGAGTAAACCCAGGCAGATGTAAGGTCTTTTTGCTCCTAAAATATCTTCCTCCTGTGGCTAGAAATTCCGTCTCTTAGACAAGCATTTGGGACCATTTGGTGTCCTTTGATTCATTCAATGCACATTTATGGAGCATCTATGGTATGCTATGCACTGGACTTGGGAATACACTGGTGAATTACATAGATGTTCAGTCTGAGAGCATTGCTTATATTTAAATGAATCCTGAAAGGACCTAGAGGCCTTAGTTATTCACACATAGCACTGTAAACAATAATAATAACTATCTGGTATTGGACATTCACTCTATCCACATCTCTGTCCTAGGGATGCCTTAGCCACAATCTTATTTAATCTTTACAAGAACTATGCAGGACAGACTTAATGGTTTCCATTTTTAGGCAAGGAAACAGCAGCCATGCAACTAGTGAGTGGTAATGCTGGGGTCTGAATTCAGGGCTACGTGACACTACAGTCATGCTCTTCCTCCTACCACAATGTCTGCCAGACGGTCACTTTAATGTTCTAATTGACTTAAGAAGGATAAATTGGCCTTATTTTAGAATTCGCTTCTTTTTATTAGGCTGTACCCATATATGACTGTCCAATTTACTAAATATGGTTCTTATAATAACTGATATAAATGTACAGGTTCATAAATGCTGGGTTTTCACTGGCACATGAAATCTTTGAGAAATTAACATTAAAATGGAAGCAAAAGTCAGGACCCAGGAGGTTTTCTTTTAGACCAGGAGTGTCAGATTCATGGACCTTGAACCACATAGAACCATGGATGTGTTTGTATTGGCCAGTTCTCTGGATGTCATGTTTCAAAAGGCAAAGATAGTAGGTAGGTGTTCTGCTTGGTCAGAATATCATCATTTTAACAGTCATTTAGCACCTGGCCCACTTTTGAGGCCTATAAGAGACCCAGAGATTCATAACTCCTGGGTCCGCTTTCTGGGAATTCACTGGTCAGGAAGAATTCTCGTAGAAGTGGTGGTGAAGAGGAGGACGATGGTAGTGGTCGTAGTAGTGTAACAAGAATGATAATAAAAGCAAAGAATGCCATGAAGACTGTAGAAACCAGCGTTCTGGGATCTCAGCCTAGATTTGGCTCACTTTCTTATTTCCTGCTTCAAAACAAAGTGACAGAAGTGATGGAATTTCAGGCAATTGCAGATAGGTTTTGATCAGAAGAGACTTTTCAGAGCTTCCAAAAGGAATGCAGCCATCTGCTCCTACAGTCGGCCCTGAAAATCACTAAGTAGTTTAGATAAATTTTCTGCAAAGTACTAAATGTTATGATTCCTCAGGCCAACTATTCTCTAGAATCCCACCCTCTGTAGCTAAGCAGCCGTCCCAGCCTAGGTTCAAAGTAATTACTCATTCTGCTAGAGATGCCCAGAAATCTGTGCCGAGGACATTGCCCAGGCCACGCGTAACCTGGTAGTGAGCTGTTGGCACAAAGGTGTTCCCCTCAGGGATATTTAAAAAGTTAACATGTATAAAAATAAGAGAATAGTGAGGTAAACATTGTCCATACGTATAATGGAGTGTAATGTCTTAAAATGACATTCGTGAAGAGTTTTCATTGTAAGGGTCATGTTTAAGGGAAAAAAGTAGGACACAAATTTTAAATGAGTAGACTCAATTAGAAACAATATTTACAACGGAGACAAATATGACCTATAAATAGCAGACTGTAGTGGATCTTATTCTTTTTTTCTATGTCTTGCTTTCCAAATTTTCTACAGTGAGTAAGTATTATTTTTACTTAGGAGAAGGTATTAACTCAGTACTTAAGAAGAGCAAATTCCCAGCTCTCAATTAAGTTCGTTTAAGAGCTATTATTGTATAAGGGTAGGGGAATGGAGGGAGTGAGTATTAGTCCATGAATTACCTGGAATTGCAACCGCAGCTCTCTTTAATTCTAGTTTTTAGAGTTTTGTTGAGTTTGTAAAACTAGATAAAAAGTCCTTTGAGAGAAAAAAAAAAAGTAATCTCTGTCTCCTTCACTTAATGAAAAAAGAAAAATTCTGCCCTTCTATGTAATCCTAGACAACCACAAAACAGGCATATTCTCACTGTTATAATGAGACACTCCGTCACCATGAAAACAATCAGTGGTGTCCAGGCTGGATCCAAATTCAGAGAAATGATGGGATTCTTGGTTCTCTACATGAGAACCAAGATCTAAGCTCAGAGAAGCTACTGGAACACTGTATGGATTTTTAGCCTTTCTTCTATTATATCATCCCCCATCGGGTTCCCAGTCACCGATGTATATAACCTTAGAGACCTATTACAAAAATCGAGTACTCTTCAGCAGCAACCTCTGGCTGGCATTTTAGCAAGTGATTCCCACATAACATAGAAGAAGCTGCTTGTTTCACATTTTCTAAATAAGCAGGAACAAGCAAGACGAGAACATTATGTTACTGTCGTTGTGTTATGAGCCTTTATAAATGCAGTGTTCTGCATTCATACATTTATGTTCTAGATAAAGTACCCATTGTTTTCACAAATGGTTTTAGATGTAACCAATGCAGGAGATGGCATGTCAGCTATACTCGGCTGCATACTTCTTGATTAAGAATTCATGTCATTTCTCGATTTAAATTAAAAGCTTTTTGAGAACAGCAAATGCTACTTCATTATTAAAAATGGAGTGCCAATTAAATGCTAGGGTCCTGCTAGGACCTTACTATATATTATTTCTCGTTTTCACAACACTTTTTGTGAGACAGGTTATAATTTATGTTTAACAAATGAGAAGACTGAGGCTCAGAGAGATTAAATTATTTGCCTAAGGCCACACAGCCATTAAGTGATGGAGTCAGAATTTACATTTGGTTCTGATTTACAGTCCAGTTTTATTTCCATTTTCCCATGTTGCTGACGTCTAATCTTTAGATTTAGATTATTTTATTCAGAATTTCTATTTTCTGTACTAAGAAACTGAGACCCTGAGGAATGAAATGACTTATTCAAGTTCACATAAACAAAAAGCATACTCAAATCTGAATCAGATTAATTGCCTCTATTTTTTTTTACTTATCACCTCTACAGCATTATATTAATCTCAGCTAACATATCATATTTTAACTTTTTCCTGTTATTTTTAATTGACCTGAAGTTAAAAATATTGTATAATATTATCATTTCTCTGAATCGGAGATCATTTTAAAGTCGCAAATCCCCTTCCTTTTCATGTGGGACACCATACAGAACTATACACATGACAGTGGGGAGGATTCAGTGCCATTAGGCATTAGCCACTTTGGCACAATTGTGGTCAAATTTCCATCCAGAAACAAAACGGGAGTGATCTCAAAGGATCAGTAGCCAAAGCACTCCAAGAAGTTTCTTCAAGCTTCTTGGCCTACTATTCCATTTTCATCCCTTTCAATTTTGCTTAGGAAAGGAAATTCATTGAAGAGCTATACATGCCAGAGACCGTGCTAAGCACTTTCGTAAACATTATGTTATTAATCCTCCCAATTAATCTCAGGGATATAATTTCCATTTTACAAAAGTTAAATGACTTTCTCAGAGTAACTAGGCTCCTCTTTGAAACCCTGTCTCCTTTAGCTATGCCACACTTCTCTCTAGCGAGAAGCATGTCTTACATAAATGTCTTATATAAAACAGGCGGCTGTCTGTTAGCCAACTGGGACGTGGAGACCTTATTTGGATCCTGATTCAGATAAACTATAACAATTCTTATGAGATTTGAAAACTGACTAGGTATTTGATGATATTAAGTAAATTTTTTTTGGGTATGTAACAGTATTGTGGACATGTTTTAAAGAGTCCTTATAGATATATATTTAAATATTTACAAATGAAATGATATAATACCTTAATTTGTTCAAACTAACCCATTAGAGGGGGAAGAGTGGGGATAAAAAGGCAGAAAAGTGACCTTAATAATAGTTAAATCTGGGTGATGGGTACATGGAAGTTCATTACATTATTCTCTTCAAATGTGTATGCTTTCCCCATTAAAAAGTTTAAAAAAACAAACAAACACAAAAGTCTGTAGATTGGTAGAGAGAGCCCTGGATTTAAATAACACCTTTATCGCGTAGTTCTGTGACCTTGGACAAATTGCTTTCTAGATACAGTTACTTAGTCATAAAATGAAGCATACCTTGCAGACACTTACCTTGCAGAGCTGTAATGTGAACTCAGGGCAGTCCTGTGTGTAAATATCCACACCAGTGCCCTGTACACTCTAACTTCTTTACAACATTTAAGTTAATATTATCACAACCTCCAGTTTTATAGAAGAGCTGGCACGTACATAAGTAATTAATATGAGTCCAGATATAATAAGAGCATTGAGAGACAACTCTTGGCTAGATGCTCCTAGGAAAGAATCAGATGTTGATAATCAGAGCTGCGGGCAGCTCACAAGGAATGATTTCCACTGTCCCTGAAGAGAAACTCTTGTCCCTGTTGTTCCAGCTCTGAGCAAGCAGAGTTTGTCCAAATGGATTCTCTCTGGACACATCCCCATGTGGGTCTCTTTTGCTTCTCTCAGGGGTTTCACTGCCCTTACATTGTTCAGATCTATATACACATGTTGATTCCGGGAATGGAAGGCCCAGTAACCCTCATTAGCATAAAAATCTTATTTCCAAAGCATCCCTGCTAGAGGAAACACATGGATGGGCATGACCATGGTGGCCCTTTTATTCCATAGGAGTCTCTCTGGAAATTGAGATATGTTCTACAACATGCAAAATCCTGAGAAAAATATAGAAGATACAGGTGTATCTCAAATCTTAAATCATTTAGGTTTTCCTCCCACAATTATTTTACTTCAAATTTTTTTTTTTTTCAATGTAATTGTGAAGACCTGGTTACAGCTATCATAAGTTCGTCATTCTATCCTAGGAGATAAGTGATGGAGGTTAGGGGATAGGAACTTATTTTAGCAGATATAACCTTGATGCAATAAACTGTGCAACATCAGTACTTTGACTCTTAAATTATATTTTTTTATCAAAGTTAAACTAAAATTCTAAAGTTGAATGATAATGATAAATTTCTCACCATCCCATGACACTATAATCTACAGAATATGTTCAAAGTCATCTCAATGTCACAGTAACTGCTAACTAGAGAAGGTAGGTAATCTCATCTTTATTTTCATTCAAGGAAACTAAAACTCAGAAAAGTTACCTAACTTTTCCAGGACGTCACACTTACAATGACTACAGCACAGCTGTGATGCCTAAAACACATCTATACCGTAATGACTCCTCATTTTATGTACTTTGCATTATGAAGTTCAGCTTTTGTCTTTCTAAAGCAGCTTTTCCATCTGGGTACTTCAGAACCACAATGAGTTAGTAATAAATATATTTTTTTAACATAAATTCCCTGAACAAACATTGGAAACATAAGGTTCAGCAAAGCTAAATCGATACTGGGGTCTTTACAACAGGACCACTCGGACTTATTATTAATAGAAAATGTGCACGGGGAATATATAAGAATGGGCTATAGGAGGCATTATTTCCTTCAAAAATGTTCCCACAAAACTCTTTGAGAGGAAATCACTATTGGAGTGATTTAGAAATATTTCTTTAAAGAGACAAAGTCTAAAATATCCTTACCACCAAATTTAAACCACCTCCCTTTTCAACTCTGCCACTTCATTTAGAATGAGGAAACTTTCAATAGGTCTTCTTTTTAATGTCGTCTCATAAGCACTGATTTGTTAATAAAGCTATTTGCTCTTAAAGATTTGGCTTAAAAAAATATAAAACTACCTATGCTAGTACATTGAATTTATTGTGTATATATCATGTACATACGTATGTATGTATGTATGTGCAACTTTCCCTCACCCCTGCTTTGAAATCCATTTGCTGCTCTTAGCCAATATGCATTAGTGTACACTTCTACAGACACTCAACAAATGCAGGTTCTAATAGGCTAATCTGGACTCGAACATGTTCCGTAACATGGATTGTGTGCACCACTAAGGGCTCCCTTTCTGCTATTTATTTGGTGGTACTTGATTGACATTTATATGATGGACAAAAGATATGTAAGTGATAGGCTAGACCTGCTACAAAGAAGTTAAATAAAGGCGTCATCAGAATGTTTCCCAGGCACCCAGGGCCTCAGAAGAAAAGGCAAAGGAGAGAGGATAAAGGTCAGAGACAATTACAGGCTGGCAGGTGTTATCGGACATTGTTTATGAAGAGCTCTATAAATCACTGGCGTGAGGGAGGCTTGTTCACTCACTGAATGCTGGTCATTAGAAGCTTTGGCAACTTTAGTAGGAGGCTCGTCTTAAATAAATGGAAGCGCTCTTCCAAAGAAATGCAGGGACACAGGTAGGAGTTAGGGCGTTGATTCAGTGAGTACACCTTTTCTAAGAGCACACTCACCATGCTGTCTGGGATGTGTGTGTGTTAGCTATTATTTACACCAGAGAATTTGAGCAAATAGACTTGGAAAGAGCAGAATATTTAGAGACTAGAAGAAATGGTAAATGCAGATTGAGGTGGATGGGTAGGAGGGAAGGTGGAGGCCTGGAGTGAGGGAAGAAGTATTTACTACCCACTAAGCTCTTTTAGGGGGTATATTTATAGGTATAAAAGGTCAACAGTCCGTAAGGTAAATAGGTAAATATATTATCCCCATTGCACAGGTAAGAAAATAAGCCCCACAATTAATTAGAACCAAAAGTCCTACCCGATTTTGTGAATCATCCAAGACTCCTATTATACAAAAGAACCTCAGGATTTAGGTGCAATTTTAATAGACTTCAAAGGGAGAAAATGATGCTCCTTTTTAACCACAGATAAGAAACACACTTGAAATCCCCTAGTAAATGGGATAGGGACTGGGAGAAGGGAGGAAAGGCTCAGGAAAAGGGAAGTCTCTCAGTAAAGCTAAAGGCAGTAAGGCCATTTTGGCCTCTGTGTGTGTGTGTGTGTGTGTGTGTGTGTGTGTGTGTGTGTGTGAGTGTGTGTAGAGGGCTGGGAACAAGTTTTCAGTGCAGTAGAAAAGAGGAGTTGGGAGGTATATTTTCCTTAGCATAAAAGTCCTGGAGAAAAGAATGAAAGGGTAGATCACATAAGAGTCCTCCCACAGAAAAACACTGAAGGATTAGTCATGAACTTAGTTGGAATAATAAGGGAGGTGAGGGGAGAGTATATCATATAACAATCCCTTTCTTTGGAAGGTATTAAAGGATAGAAGTATTATGGTATCATATTTACATTAAACAGTGGGGATCATAAAAAGTTTTTCTTGATTGGGAGGCTTGATTGGGAGTCAAGGGCCACATGATTTAGCTACATTGAAAAATAATAGATGACCTTAAAATGTGTTCAATAAGGAAACACACTTAAAAATCTCCTGTTAGTTCCATATCCTGTTGTGCTCAATTTATGTGGTAGGACAATGATGGTAAAGAAAAGATATAATGAAAAGGAAATACATTTAAAAAAAGAATAAGAGAAATGGGAAGTTTGAGGTCTCAATGTAGGTATGTCTTCCAGAAATTCTCTCCTCTGTGCATCTATCCCATCTTATTTCACCTGATTTACTGGATTGCATTTATCTGTCTTCTTCATTAGCCATATAGTCCTTGAAGGCTGGGATTGTATCTCATTTAATGTTGATTCCACAGTGACTACACAGTGCTTGGCTAAACAAGTATCTATTTACTCAGTAGACACTTGTTTTCTAAGGTAGGTTAAGCACTGTTCACTGTTCACTGCTCTTAATAGTTCAATTCCTTATTCAGAGGTCCCACTATGAATGGGATTACTACAATTCAGAGATTAAAGGGGTTTATGAACCATTGATTTCTCATGAAAAGGATGATAATGATAATAACTATCATTTATTGCACATTTTCAATAATGAGGCATTATATTATATTCTTTACATATATAGTCTTCTATTTTCTGTTCAAGTATCCTATGAACTACTATTTGAAATGGAAACTGAGGCTGAGAGGTTAACCAAATCATTCTAGGTCATAGATCTAAAAAACTATGGAACTGGGGATTTTTATGTAAGTATATCTAGCTTGAAAACTCTTGTTTACATTTCCTCTCATTTCTTTTGAGCCAGTTGAAACATTAGTGAGGGTTGAGGAATTTTCCCATTCACAAACTAAAATGAGGAAAGATTAAATGGATGGTTTTCATCTCACGCTGAGGATAGAATACCTTTATAAACAATTTAATAGAAAAAATAATAATTTTGTATTGAATTTAAACTTATTTCACAATTTCTCTTTTATTTTTCATAAAAATTTCCTATATGAGAAGAAAGCAAACATCAAGCATGTTATGTATAAATTTCAAAAACACTTGAACTTCTGCAATGAACAAAATTGATAATTTTCCATTAACTCATGGCATCAAATATCAAGAAATTCCAATAAACAGAAGTGGTTAATTGAGTCAGACTTGTACAGCACTATTTGATACATTAAAAATATTATATTAATAATCATGTCAACTTAATGGGACGCCAAGGGATATTTCACTAATAATTTAAGGTTGGGTTTCAAGAAATCAGAAATAAACACATTATTCACAAATTAATAAAATCAATGCAAAATATAAAATACCAGAGACTCCTGTAGTACCAAAGTCTACTATTCTAAGAAAACTTTAAGTGCAATAACCTTCTGAAATATGAAACAACAGAAATATTAGGATCTAGTTGTTTGAATTAGAAAAACTTCACCTAAGTGCCAAAGCACATTTTATACGTTAATGATTTGCAAAAAAATCTATTTACATTCAGCTCCTCAAAAGTTCATAGTCATTCAGAGCCTAAGAGATAATAAACAAGATGCAAAGAAATGAGAAAAAAGTATATTTAAAGTGACAGACTCCTATTTTCAGAAAAATCCCTACATGAGCAAGACTAAATAAAAATAGGATTCATTCTATAGATCTATAACAATTATAAGCAAATTTAACTGATTTGTTAACTTTGCCTTTATGAGCAATACTTCATAAAAATGAATTTTTTTTTAATTGAGATACCTACTTTCTATAACAAGTTTAGCAATTATTTTATTAGGTATATGGAGCTTGAAGGCCACTTGGTGAATGAGAGTACGCCAAGTCTCAATTGCAATTTAGAACAAAAGCAAATAGAATGTTCACCTGAAAATAACCCAATATATGGTTAGAAATGCAGTGCATTGTCTTTTAAAAATATTAACAATTGGTGGTTACACAGCAAGCCATCTGTGTTAGAACTGCAGTGAAGTAATGCAGTGGAGAATCCAGAGAAAGCATAAGAATCAAGATGAATTATCTTACCAGAGGGTAAGGGGATTGGAGATGAGGGTAAGGGGGATCAAATATATGGTGATGGAAGGAGAACTGACTCTGGGTGGTGAACACACAATGGGATTTATAGATGATGTAATACAGAATTGTACACCTGAATCTATGTAATTTTACTAACAATTGTCACCCCAATAAATTAAAAAAAAAAAGATGAATTATCTGACTTGCATGCTTTAAGTGAGCTGCTCAGGGTATAGAACACCTCTTTCATGTATTCACAGGCACCTTATTATTAAAGTGTCAAATCTCTTTGAGGCTTCTCCAGTAATTTGCTATTCCATTTCTGTTTCATTCATTAAGTGGTTTAAAGCACCCCCAAGATCCCCATTCCTGAAGTCTCAATGAATCAAGCTGTGAGCAACTCAGACTATTTTGATTCATTTAAAAGAGCATAAGTTATTTTTAGAAACAAACTGTAAATGAGAAATGCAGTGTTGTGGTCCCTTCACAGTGGGAACGTGTTAAAATAATTCCATAGCTCACGAAACCCATGATCTAAACAAGTGGTACCCATAGCTACCTACCATAGTCGAGGCTTACCTTCCCTCTTTGAATTATTAATATCAATTCTTGAAAATAGATCAAAATAATTTATATTTTTACTTAGTAAGAGATAAAAGGGAGAATTCTCATGTGAGGGGAGTAAAAAAGCACTCTTAAAGGTATTAATATTGTGCTTTTATATCTTTCTTGAAAATAAATTATAATTTTTAGTCTTTCTTTTCAGTGACATAAAGATGTTTAAAATAGTGTTAATTATGCACATGCTTTTAGTAGAAATGATTTATATCTTGATATAATTAGTAAGGTGCATACAAATGATTCTTGTTAGGACAAATATTTAATTGACAAATATTATAGAGTATCTACTATAGAAGACATTGTACAGATATTGTGGAAATCTGAAAAAGGTCATTAAAATCTCTGTGCTTTCATACTGTAGATATGTCTTTCAGATAAAAATGTTCCTTAATATAATATATGTTTTTATGTATTGGAAGGATGTATTAGGTAATTTACGTGGATTACATCCAACTCATATACTCTTATTGTTATATGAATGAACTACTGGGATAGTAGAAATATCAATCATGTATTAATTTATCTCTATCATTTGATGCTTTAGGAAAATTAATATATCTATATCTTTTAAATATTTGTGAAATGGACATCACCAATTTCAACCTTAGAGTAACTGACTGTGATTTCTTCTATAAGAAGAACCTTCCTATAGTCCTAAATAATCACTAATCTTAGGAGCATAGAAATCACTCAATACAAAGAAAATGATCTTTAGAATGACATTAAAATATATTGGTTTTGTAAATTAGGAAACCATGCATTGTTGTTGATGTTATACTGTCATCCTATTCTATGAAACTCCTCAGGGAGCTCTTCAGCAATGTTTGGAATCCATACCTATATACAACCCAAATAGAAAACCTAGAGCTTGCCCAGGACAGCGTTTCTAATCAAATTATCCTATACACAATGAGATTCACAGCCTTGCAAATCAAAGCAGAGCACTTAGCAGCTACAAGTCTCTGCTGCCTGCAGAGGCTATTCAGTGTTCAAATGCGTAGACATACTTGTTTCCAGAATGGGATAGCAAGACCAGGTGACATCTGATCATACCAGTATGTGTTAGGGACAAACTCTTACCCAAGACAGAGCTCACCCCAATTCAGTAAAGATTTACCGGGAGAAGAGTTCAGTTAAATTGTTAATTGGTGAATGTGTTGAGAAACTCACCACCTCCTTTCCTCAGCTTCCTTAACAACTTCCAAGAGTATTAACTACTCTTTGAAATGAGAAAGAGACTTACTCAGACTCAGTCTTCCTCAAGCCTGCCCTAACGCCTCAGCTTTTTCAGGTAAGAATTCCTGGCATTTCCCTCAAGGGGACATTTGTGGTGGTTTGGGTTATCTTTGCAAGTGCCTGGGAGATCACATTGTTGAAGAAGAAACAGGAGGGCCTGGATTATCTATCTTTAAAAAGCCTAGAGCTTTACTGTATAGGCACTCAGGAAATTTTTATGGAAGAAAGGGAGAAATGGAGAAAGCAAGCGGGGGAGAAGACAGAAAGGAGGAAAGAGAAGGGCCAATGAAGCAGGTATTACTGCCTGCGTTGCAGTCTCTGTCCAGCAAGACAGAGAAGAAAGCTGTGCAAGCGCTTTAAAAGCTCTAAAGATTCAAAAGATGCACTGCTGGCCTCTATAGTGCCTGGTCAGGTTGAACCAGTCAAGCTCTCCTCCCTTAGACCTCCTGCCCACCCCCCTCCCCTTCTCTGCAGGTGGCTTCATCGGGAGGATTTCCATGAAGGCCAGATTCAGGCATCTTGGATTTGAGTTCTGCCTTCTAGGAGCCATAGATGAGCTGGCAGAGCCCCGGGTGTGTTTATACTGCAGCTTCCTTAGTCCACAAGGTCCCAGTCCCTGTAGCTGCAGCAGTTCAAGGGGAGACAAGACAGTAGAAGAGTGAGTTTGGTGCCTGCAGTGTCTCTGAAGGCTGGATTCTCTGAAGGATTCTGGGAATAAAGCAGGGAGGGGATGGGTGGGCCTGGGCAGTCCTCAAACAGGAGCTGACGATTCTGATTTAGCCAGTTCTCTCAAAAACCTCCAAGGATTCTGAAGAAATTGACTAAAGTGCAGAGAAGGCCGGAAAGGCCAGACTACGCATCTAATGAGGTGGGTCTATTACAGGCGAGCGGCAACGGAAAAGAGAAAGAGACCTTACAAGAAAGGAGAAGCAGAGAAGTGCCACGGTATGTAAAGGAACCCTTGGGATTCTGGAAAGGTGTGCCGGGAGCAGAGAATTATTTATCTGAAGATTTTGGCAATGTCACTGAAGATGCTAAAAGTGCAGAGAGAAGGGAACATTTCCACTGTCCATTACTTTTTAATTGTATATTCCATAGACTAGTGGTCCATTGGCTTCTCCCTAGCTCATGGCTCTGGGCCTCAATTCCTCATCTGTAAAACAAGGGGTTTGGACTAGATGCTTTCAAAAGGTTTCTGCCTGATGTGACCCTTCATAACTGCCAGCCTGTGAACCAGGGTCTCTGACACCAAACATCTATAAGCTTCATACCAGATCCCCCCTTCTTCCTCCACCCCCCATTTATCAATGCAATGTAACACCTGCACCATTCATGGAGCTGATTCCCACTCTCAGTGATGACTGTGAGTGTGGCTCAATTGTGACAAATGAATGGTCCTTCTGCCCTGGAGTAAGGAAGGGAGGAACAGACAAGGCAGTAGGATTTGTTCTTTGGGTTTCCAAGGAGAGGATATTCTCCAATTTCCTATTTCAAATCTCACCCATTGGAATAAACTATACATTCCTTGAAGGGGTTCTAAATAGTTGGACTGAGTAGGAGGCCAAAGAGTCCTCTAATGATCTGCCCCACTTGGGGGAAATTTATTTCCTTTCATCCCAGACATTTTCTCTGCTTTTTCCATGGAAATCCAGCACACACTGGCCATGCTTCTGTCTTGTCTGCCTGCCTCATGCCATTCTGCCAACCTGCTTCAGTGCAGCATTTCCTGGGGTTGTTAAACACCCAACCTTAATGTGCGTGCACTCCTGAGTGAGGTGTTCAGCCGTGCAGAACCCATCCCCCACCACTCACACATGTGGGCACTTTAGATGGTAGTGGAGATAAAATGGGTTTTCACAAGAGTTTCCTTTTGTATTTGTCTCAACCTGAAATTTCTTAAAAAAAATTAATATGTAGCAATCCAGCTCCCTGGTTCCTCTTGCCTTAAAGTGGGATGTGACACACAGATAGTATACACTTGTGTTTTCTACACCCACAGCATTGCCATTTCATTTTGGTCCCCAAAATATGGACAGGAGGGCACCTCTAGAAAAATGGATTCCGACTCTCGCATCTCACAGGGCACTGATCCGTGCAGCGCAGTGCTGAGCCCTGGCAAGGGGCATCACCATTTCCTCCCGTCGCCTCCTCCCCCCATTCACCAGCACCTCCGAGTTCCACGGAGGTTGACCTTGCCAAGACCCTTCCTCTGTTTCTGGGCAAGGAACAACCCATTTCAACTCAAAACACAACACGACCTTTTCTCCTCTGAAGAAAACATTACCGAGCGTAACACGGCTGGGTTCACACTTCCCAACCCTGCACTCCGGAACGCGAATACAGGAGGCAAAGGCAGGCAACTAGTTCGGGTCTGACGCCCTATTCAGCCGCTCTGGGTCTCAAGACTCTTCAATATAGACGGCTGACTGTGCGGTTGAATATCTTTCTTTTTATCTGCCCATTCACCATCATGACGAGAAATCAAAAACGAAAAATGATCTACTCATTTCTCAACACTGAGAGAAATGTGCCCTTTTTTGCGCCTAGCTCGGCGGTTCTAAACACTAACATCCCGCTTGGAAACCAACCCTGATTTCCATATTACCTCGTCCACTCAGTTTTACTTAGCAAACACCTTCACTGCTCTTCCACAGTGAGAAAAATGGTGCACCAACCCCACGAATGACAGGTTGGTACTTGACTGCAACCGCTCAATAGTTTTATCAGCAACCGGAAAACTTCACAATCGGTCAATTAGTATTTAAATCTCTGTAAGGAAATCCTCCCATTGCTAGACTTAAACTAAAAAAGCACCTCTGTTTCACCTTTCTTAAATCTAGCCTGACAACCCCCTACACGCATATAAACACTCCTTCTTCCCCCTCCCCCATTATTCCAAAAGGCCCCTCATGAATCGCACATTCGGATCCCCAACATGAACCAAAGCAATTGTCACCATGCGTGTAGACGCATCTATGCAAAGTATGTGACAATAGCTAAAGCATCTCCCAGACAATTGGCTGCACTACACATGCAGAAATGCAACGAAGATTGTATTTTCCACTTACAGTTATAGCGCTGCGCACGGTCACTTAACGAAAATGATAAAACTCAACAGTTCTTTATATATGTATATATATAAATTCGGACAAACGGTTAAGCCGTCTCTGTGCGTGGTCCTCTCGCGCTTTTTTTTTTTTCCCCCCCTCTGGAGCTCTAGGCTGCTTAAATTCCTCTTGGGTCGCGCCTTCCAAGCCCAGCCGCGGCGGCAACACGCTTGGGTAAGTCTCTGCTGCAGATTGGGAATCCCATAGAAAACCTGGGGTCGCTGGAGCTGGATGCGCAGGCGCGCGAGCCGCTGCTCGCCAGGCACCCCCTCCCGGTTCGTCTTCCCCGCCTCTTCCAGCTCTGCAGCCCCAGCCTGGAGAGCTCCGGAGCCAGTGACCAAAAGCAGCCCGGCATTGGCGCATGCTCAGTTGAAGGAGCTTGTAGTTTCCGCGGGTGGATTCCATGTCTCCAGATTTTAGCTGAAACTCGAAAGGAAAGTAGATAGAAAAAGGGATTCTGGCTGCCTGAGCTGCCGCACCTGGACAGGCGCGAGGGAGGGCGACTTGGGCTCACCAAGCCCTACGGTTACTGAGTTTGGTGGTGAAGCCTGAGGCCAGGGACACGTGGAGCCTGCTTTTCCCGCCTCAATCAGCCCAATGGGTCCCTGGCCCACCTTTTGTCAGGCTGTAAGGTGAAGGAGAAAACTGCAGAAACCCCTTGTTCAGAAGGAAGCATTCCTGGCAAGCTATGAGCCTGTCTACGGAAGCCCTGTGAAGGAACCCTGATGGGGGGCACTTTGCTTGGGCCATTTCATCCGGGGATCTATGTTGGGAGTACTGAGGGCCGGCCTGTAGTACCTCAGTGCCCAGGATGGTCCTGGCCCAGAAAAGCATTGGAGAAATGTGTATTTAAAGGAGCTGGATCCTAGGATTCTTGCCCTGTGCGACCTTAGGCAGATCATGCCAACCATCAACACACGTTAATAAGCGCGTTCTGTATGCACCTAAATGCCGATTGAATAAGCTTTGAGTGGGATATAGAGGAGAGGACAGTGGAGGGCGAGGGAATGAACCATCCTTGGAATCTGGGGTCTAGGGCTTGAACTAAGAGATTTTATAAAACCCCCTTTTGTATCCTTGAAGGAGGCATACATTTGCCAGTCCTCCCAGCCTCCCCACTGGCCTGCCAAAGCCTAGAAGACTTGGCAAAGAGTAGTGCCCAGTAAATGTTTGGTCTCTTCCCTACCAAAAAAGCAAGGGGAATCCACAAATGTCCCCAACCAGATCAGTTTATTCAAGTGCGTATGTTTGTATTTTCATTCATTCAACAATTACTCATTGAGCACCTACCTACTGACTGTCCGGCACTGTTCTATGCTTTGGAGGTCCCACAGTGAACAACCCCCCCGCCCCCCGAGGTGTATTTTCAGGTGGGAATATTATTTCCAAGAAAGGGAAGTTCTGGGAGGGCAGTGAAGATCAGTGTTCTCCTTAAGAGAGCTTTACAATTTGCCAAGACCCTTCACACACCTCATCACCAGGAAAACTGCAGATTAACCTTTTTGTGCTGAGCACATCAAGACTAGAGCATCTCCCGTGGCAGAAGGGCTCTACAATGACAAATCTCCGCTGCCAAGGGAGAGCTGCTCCTAGTTGCAAGCGGGGGTGTCCAGCTTCCCAGAACTTGAGGCAAAGACCGGGGGAAACTGGGCTGCATGAATCTGTGGCAATCAAAAGCTCGAGCTAAGTGAAGGCCTTGGGCGGTGACGCCTAATCCGCAGCTTCGCGCTCAAAGCCAACCTGGCCAGCCCAGGAACGCGTTTCCTTGGGCCAGAAGCCCCGGGAAGGTTGCGCGGAGGGGGAGAGCGCTCTCGGGACTCCCGGGACACAGCTCGCCGAGGTTCCCCTCCGGGCCGGGCTCTCCCGTCCGGAGCTGGTGGCCGCGGAAACCCGGAGTGCGGAGTCGCGCGGAGCAGGCAGGGAGCGCGGCCCCGGCGCGCTGCCGCAGCCAAGCATGTTTTGAGCGTGCAGGACGCCAGCCCTGCGCTTTCCGGCCGCAGTGCGCAGTGCGCAGCGGGGCTCGCCCCGCCAATTCTTTCTATTTCTCCGCATGGGGTCGGGGCAAAAGTCAGTTCTGATTTAAGTCGCTTTGGTTGGCCACGGAGACAGCCTCCAAAGCTTTAAAAGTAATTTCCCGTCTTTTGTCGATTTGCCCTATTAAAGTATTTTGCGGTGGGCTCTCGGGTTTCTCGCTGGTTAGCAGTCTTCGCGCGGCAATCTGCATCAACCTAAGGGGTCATGATGCCATTTCTCTGCTTGGAGAGCTGTATCTATTTATTGCGCCCTGAAGGTTTCTTTCGCTGCAGTGTTCGATTTTAGATAACTTCCTTTGAACTCGTGTTTAGGAAAATATGGACACTGATCATTTTAAACCATGATGTGTTGTAAGGGAGATTTGATTTAGATGGATGTGCTTCTTGGTAAAGAAGCTTTGTCTAACTGGGCACGCAGGTTTTTTTTTGTTTTGATTTTAGTTATTTGCACTGAAGAGTTGTTTGACGTCTTTAATGTGCTATCTTAATCTTAACTCTTACTCTCCAGCTATTATGTAGGCTTATCTTTTTAGGCACTAATATTTTGTTAAAAAATTTTTTTCTTTGATATGCCCTTCGGTCGAGTTTTATGTGCCGCGGAAGTCACAGGAATGTCATAGATAACATACCAAAGGAATGTTATCTTTCAAATTACATAAAGTAATTCCCGTCTTTAGGAGGGTAGAATGAATTTGAAGAGAGGAATGTGGTGGGGACACTGGAAAACAGGGGAGATCTGTCTTTCTTTCTTTAGTCAGGTATTTGCATCTGTCGCGGTTGATCCCGGAAGACCAGAGGTGCGCTGCCCTGCGCTCCTACGCGCCCTGCGGTAAAGGGACTAGAAGGCTGCACCGTGTTGAGAGAAGACTGCCACCAGCCATAGCCGTTGTCCTGTCACTTGAGGCCAGGTCCCCAACACTGCAGACCCCCTGCAGTGTCAGCTTTTACACTCTGGAGATTTCTTGGGGGGAGGGGGTAAGTCGAGGAGGCGTGGGGAAGGGAGGGAAGAAGGCGCTATAGGGAGGAAGTTGTTTGTTTTTTTTCTGGAGTGCCTGGTGGAATCCTCACTTGCCCAGAAACAACTGAGGAGCTGGTTTTTTCTTTCCTCAGTTGCTGATTATATTCTTTTCTGAAGTATCCTTACTTCTACTACCTCACTCCTTCCCAAATTCAAACAAACAAAACAAAATAAAACCAAGAACGGCTTTTGGGGCATACTCAACTTCTTTTAATATTTCCATCCACTTTAATTGTGGCATGGCCAAGTTGAAAACAGAATGACTGGAGAAATGCAAAATGCCAGCAGTATAACAGGTCTAAGCTTGTGGTCCTGTGAGCGGATGGTAATGTTAGTTATTAGGTAGACATGCTGTGTATAAAATATATGATCCAAGAAGGGTGGAACTTAAGGCATGGTGTCATTTAGGAAATTGGAAGAAAAACATATGTGTTAGAAAGTGAACATTAAAATGAAAAGAGACAGGATTGGAAAAATGGATTTATACTCATTTAAATTCATAAAGAATAATGACAGCAATTTTCCTGAATGAGTAAAGCGCCCTTATTTTAAAAAGGGTATTAATCCTTACAGAGATGTGTTATGTAAGGTGATTATGTTTATCCTGATTTTTATCCTATTTTTAAAATATATGGATAGACCAACAAAATAATTTCTTAAAGTCAAATAGGAAGTTATGCCTAGAATAAGACCTTACAGTAGTTTTTCTGACACATAAAGTGTTTCATTGTATAATGATGTACTCCTTTTATGTGTTTTTCAAAAATAAGTGGAAAGATGCAAGATCATGAAGGAGTTTCCCATGCAATTAGAGGGAGCATTTCATGTCTCGCTATACAGAAGAGGGATTCACAGTTTCAGTGGACTGGGTTGATCATTTCTTCCAGTCCACTCCTGATTTTCCTCTGTAATCCATGATTGAATCTAAATTCGGTTTGAAAAATCACTCTTAGCTGTGTCACCAATTTCCCTTAAAGTTTGAACAATCCACCATAAAAGTTTCTTGAGTCCCTGCTGAATGAATTATCGTCAAAGCTTTGAGTTTCCTGGAAACTTCTTGGAGTCTCAGAAATGGTTATAGCAAATGAAAGTGGTCTGTCTGCAGTCTTCCATTCTCTCATCTACGTTTGGGCCTAACCTATAGATTCATAGCAGTGATTTTAAGCTGGAAATTTTTACCACTATTCTTAGTAACAACATAAAATAATGATAGTAAAATTGGACCATATATGACCCTATTTCTTTTTTGTTTTATTTATTTTAAAGATCTTTATTAAAAGATAGCTAACATACAATATATTAGTTTCACGTGTACACCATAGTTAGTCAACATTTATATACCTAAAGAAGTGATCACCATGATAAGTCCAGCAACCAACTGACACCGTACCATGCTATCACAATATTATTGACTATATTCCCTGTGCTGTACATTACATCCCCATTATTTGTTTTATACCTGGAACTTTGAACCTTTATTTCCCCTTTTAAATTTTTCAACTACACTTGACATTCAATATTATTTTATGTTAATTTCAGGTGTGCAGCATGGTGGTTAGACATTTATATAATTTAAGAAGTGATCCCCCTGACTACTCCAGTACCCACCTGGCACTATACATAGTTATTACCTTATTATTAATTATATTTCCTATACTTTACATCCCATTGACTACTTTGTAACTTCCAGTTTGTGTTTCTTAATCCCTTCACCTTTTCCACCCTGCTCCCAACCCCCCTCCCATCTATCACCCTGATAAATCTAGTACCCTTCTGACATCAAACATAGTTATTACAACTATATTGCTTATGCTGTACCCTACATCCCCATGACCACTGTGTAACAACCAATTTGTACTTCTTAATCTCTTCCCCTTCTTCACCCACCCACAACCCCCCTCCCATCTCACAACCATTAAAATGTTCTCTGTATGTATGAATTTGTTTTTGTTTCATTTGTTTATTTTGTTTTTTAGATTCACTTACAAGTGAAATTATGTGACATTGGTCTTTTGCTGTCTCACTACACTCAGCACAATACCCTCCATCCATGTTGTCACAGATGGCAAGATTTCATTGTTTTTAATGGCTGAGTAATATTCCATTGTATATATGCTCTACCTCTTTATCCATTTATCCATTCTGGGACACCCAGGTTGACCTCATGTCTTCGCTATTATAAATAATGCTGCAATGAACATATGGATGAACACGTCCCCTCGAGGTAGTGTTTTGGGTTTTTTTTTGTTTTGTTTTGTTTTGTTTTTTTTGATAAATAGTTCTTTTTCTGGAGCTTTGTTTTATTCTTTTATTTGGGACATGTTTCTTTGTCTCCCAATTTTGGATGCCTCCCAGTGTTTGTTTCTTTGTATTAGGCAGGGCTGCTATGTTCCCTGGTCTTGGTAGAATGGCCTTATGTAGTAGATGTGCTGTGGGGTTCAGTGGTGCAGTCTCCCTGGTCACCAGAGCTCAGTGTTCCAGGTGTGTCCCTTGTGTGGGTGTATCCTCCTGTTATAGTTGAACTTTAGTTGCTGTTTGCACATCAATGAGAAGTATTGACCCTGAGGCTCATTGTGAGGTTGTGAGGACTGGCCATTACTATAGTGAAGGAGCCGTTATGGAGGGGCTGACCCTATGGAGTAGCAGGGTTCTGGTGCCAGCTCAGTCTGCTCTTTGGGTGTGTCATCTTTGGAGGCAGCTGGGTGATGCTCCAGCTCATTTTGAAGCTGACCTGGCCACCTGGGAGGGGGCCCACTGCAGGCCAATTTCAGCCACAGCCTGGGCCCTACCAGGGACCACCTGGTACGAGCCACAAAGCAGTCCACAGATGGCCACCACCTGTGCTGTGCTTGCAGGTGCTTGAGAGGCCAAACTGTGAACGAAGGCTCGCTGCCACTACTGCTGGGCTTAGGGCTACTCAGCCAGAGGTATGGAACACGCTGCTTGTTTGGGTTTTGTGAACCTTTGAGAAATTTTAGGATAGTCTGCAGCATGATCCAAGACAAGCCATTTATATGGAAAAGTCACTGAAAGCAGCTTGGGTGGGCCCGGATATTGGGTGGGGCGGGCTCTTAGGAAAACAGGGCCAATGAGCAGTGTTAGCCAGGTTGATGGAGACTGAGATTGGGTGGCTGCCTGCTTGTGTATGCTGGGAAGGGGGAAGACTCAACAAAGAAATAATGTCTTCCGCCCGCTCCTCCATCTGAGAGAAAGCTGCCCGTCCCGCCCTTGCCCTGCAGCCAGATAACTCAGTTACTGCCTTTCACCTTGGAGCTGCTGTCCCAGCACTGGAGTTCAGAGCCAGTGAGTCTGACAGCAGGTAAGTTCATGCAGAGGCTCTTTAAGAGGATGCCTGGGACTGCAGCCACCCTCCGTCTCACTCAACCACAATCTCTGCTGGTTTTCACAGCCAGAAGTTTTGGGGACTTCTCTCCCTGGCTCTGGAACCCTGGGCTGGGGAGTTTGGTGTGGTGCTGGGTCCCCTCACTCCCCCATGGGGTGGGGGGGGGAACGAGTGTAGCCAAGATATCCCTCCCAATTTTTAATGGTCACGTGCAGGTGTGAGACCAGCCTGCTCTGCGTCTCTGCCCCTCCTCTCCTCCTACCAATCTCAAGGTGGCTTCTTCTGCATGTCCATAGTTGTTGGGCTTTTGTTCTGCTAGACTTCAGGCGATTCTCAATGGTGGTTGTTTTGTAGGTTAGTTGTAATTTTGATGTTGTGCGAGAAGGTAAGCGCAGCATTTACCTACTCTGCCATCCTCACCAGAAATCCCCGATTTCGTTTCTTCAGTGACTTTTTAGGTAGTCCTCTATGCTTGGCTATAGTCCTTTTCAGTTGTGAATAGCCATTGCAAATATAATTATGGATTCATATTCTGGAACGTCTATGCTTTAAAGACCATCTAATCCCCAAGAGTCTTCAAAAGTCCGTCTTGTCTAAAGCAGATCTTACTAACTTGTTTCTCCCTTCAATTTCTATTTTTCTTAATATAATTCCTTTGAATTTTTAATGAGACTCTCAAACTCAACAGAGAGAACCTTAGCATAAAATTTAAGAGAAAGTAAAGATAATGAATTTTACACTCCCTCTGAGACAACCAACAAAAACAAAACTCACATCTTTTACCAAAAGATATTCATATTTGGATTTATATTTTCACCTACTGCCTGAAAGAGGAAAGAGACAGTGGGCTTCCTCAATTTTAAGTGTTATCATAATTCTCCTTTAAAGTTCATTGTACCATCCTAAGGAGGTTCAAGAAAAGAAAGAGTGACTATTGATAATCTTTGATTTCTATCAGAATGTAGGTTTAGTACCTGTACCACAGTCTCTAAAAGGGTGGACTTTAAAAAAAAAAAAAATCTCAAGTAAACTATGGTAGTATTTAACAGTGGACACAAGCCTACTTCATGCCAAGCAGTATACGATCCTATTTGCATATGCAGAGGAAATTGACGCAATGTATATATATTAGTGATATTTCCAGATGCCTCGTTCATTTAGCCTCAACTTCTTCTTCACCCCATTCCAATTAATACTATGATTTTCCTTGTGTAAATTGCTACTTCTTTTAATCCACCTAATATATCTATGCAAGATAAATGTGGTGAATACTGTGATCATCTTATTTTTCTTCAAGGGTCTCCCTTTTCCTCCTGAGAAAACTTCAAACCCTAAGTCATGTATGTTCAGAATCTTCCACCATGTAGCAAACTGCTACTTCCCTGCCTTAACCGCAGAGCATCTATTTTAGGGCAGGGTGGGAAAGGGTGGGGAGGAAACAGGCTCAGATAAAAGTCTACCTTTTCCAGCATTCCTGCATTTTCATCTAGTGCCTGAAGGAGAAAAGACACAGAAGAGGGATCTTTTTGTTGTTCTTACTATATTTCTCCTTTAAGCTCATTTTACCATCCTAAAGAGGGAATGTTCAAGACCATTGATGATCTTAATCCAGACATTTCTCTTACTCTCCACTTTATTTATATCTGCCTACAGGAAAGCGTCATGTGAATTTCTTACAGCTACTTCAGATTCAACAAAATGATTATCTCCCCTGCCCCTCAGCCTCCACTGAGCTGCCTGTGCTCCCTAGCACTTTGAACGTGCCCACTGTCAAACCAGTCCTCTAAATCAGAACCTTACATATCACCTTCAGCTCCTACATCTTTCTCATTCTCCATCAACTCATTACTGAAATCTTACGAATTTTGTTTTCTGAATGTCTTTCAAATCTATCCCTCACTGCCACTGTATTAGTTCAGCTTTTCATCATCTCCCTTGTGGACTTGTTCTTTTTCCATTCTCATAACTATTACAAAAACAAATAAAATCACATCACTCCCTTGAATAAAACCATTAAGTAGCTTCTCACTTTAAAAAATAACAATTCCTTAGCACAGCATACAAAACCCTTTCTTTTCTGAGTCTTGAATACCCTTCCAGCACTGTCTCCTGCCATATTTTTTTTTAGTATTCTATGCTTCACTATACAGTTGGGTTGTATTTTTACTTGTCTATACTTTTGCATATGCTTCTTCTCTCTTCTTCGGAAACTTGTTTTCATTGCCTGGATAATTTCTACCAATCGTTCAAGTTCAGCTGAAGTATTACCTCCTAGCAGAAGAATCTTTCTCTTTTTAGCATATAGCAGACAGTTTGCCGTGTAAAGGTTAACTAAGATAGTATGTATGGGACTACTTTACAAACTGTGAAGCTCTATTTAAACATAAGATACTATGTGATGGCAATCTGTCTACTAATTATTAAGTGAAGGCTTTATGTTGTCTACTTTTTATTTCAAAATGCAAAATGAATGTAGTACATTGGTGTAAGAACAAAACTCTTGTTCTGTTTTGACTAATGTATGGGCTTTTATTGAATTTAGAGCCAGAAACTCTGATATAAAGAAATTTTGTAACATTCGTGCATGTCTTCTACCTTAGTGAATTACTATCATGCAAGTGGAATTACTATCACACAAATAACCCACATTCAACATATTTAAAAGACTCTCATAAACTAATAGATTTTCAATGTCTTTTATTCTATTGTTCTTCTTTGTGTTTCTGGACATCGAGCATATATGGTAAGCATAGAACTATAATAAAATACTTTGTACTTATAGGTATTAAATTACTTCATAATCCTTGTATTATTTGAACCCCAAACAGATATCATTATCCTTATTTTATAGATCAGATTATTAACTGCTTAGAAAGGCCAAATTATAATGCTTTCTAGAAGTCATGTGGCTATAATGTGGAGCTGGATGCAACCTAATTCTATTTTTTTGGTAACTACTCTCTGATACTGACAAAACACTCCACTAGTTTCCATCTTCCTTAGTTTCAGGTTCTTGCTTGTCATGATAGAACATGCACTAGTAAATTATAATCTAGGAAGGAGGTTAGTTATTATTAGAGTACTAGAATCTAGTCATGGAAATTTCTACACTAAAACTGAAAATTGTATGCTTACTAAAGCGTTTCTTATTTTTAAATTTTGCCTCCAGTCTTACAGCCATCAAAGAATCCACTTTTGTTTACCTTGCTTCACATATAATGAAGACTGAAATGTTTTTATTGGTTAATTTTCCATAGTAGCATTTCTCAGACAATCCACTGATACTTGATGATTGAGATGCAGTTTGCTTTATTATTTCAGACATATTTGGTATATTTTGGATTTTAATGAAAGAAACAATTACAATACAACCATTAAAAGATCACATAATGAGAACAACTTCAACTTTGTGTGTTTTACATAAATAGAATTTCCATGTGTGATTTTATTTGAAGATAAGTTTTCACTACCATTTTTTTTTTAAACCACTAAGGGACTGAAAATGGCATACATGGAAGTAAAGAGAGTTGGAAGGAAATTTTTACAATCACATCAGAAGTAATAAGAACTTGAACCAGAAAGATAGCAGTAGAAATGGAGAGTATGAATTTGATAGTGTTAGAGTCCATTGAACAGAATTTGGTATTTGATTGTGTATGTAGAAGAAGGTAAAGTCAAACATAATCTGGAACTGGCTCTTTGGGACAATAGTCTTAGTTTTACTAGAAACAGAAGTTCAAGTTTAGAGGAAAGGAGGGAAAGATGATGAGCTTAACTTGTGGACACATTTCTTGCATTTGAAAGGCTATGGGCATCCAGGTGGAAGAGTCCAGCAGACATCAAGAACTTGTAGGTCTGGAACTTTGGTGCACTAGAACTATAGAATTGGTAGTTATTCATATACAGATAGTAGCTGAGGCTATGAGACTAGGCATGATTGGCAAGGGAGAGATATAGAAAGAAGGGACAAGAACGGTGGAAATTTAGAAATCATTTAAGTTTGGAAGTTTATTGTGCACTTGTTATTCTCATTATTTATTTGCTCACAAATTCCTGGAAAGTAGTAACTGTTTTATTCATTTTAGTATTTTTCAAGCAACACTTAGGATATTGTCTTCAAAAAAGTATTTGTGGGATAAAATAATGATTTTCAAGGGTCCATATGTGCAGCTAAAATGGCATATGTTCCATAGTTAATAAATAAAACAGTAATAAATTTTTCAAATATATGCATGTTGGTTGAGTTGTTTTAGAAAGTAATATTTAATTAAACTGATGATGATTAATTTATCTATATGCATATACATACTTATATCTATCTATCTATCTATCTATCTATCTATCTATCTATCTATCTATCTATCTATCTGTCCATCTGTCCATCCATTCATCCATCTATCTATCTAATTTTTTGTTGTCATATATGGTGTCTGAAGTAGATACGTTTGGAGGAGTATGCCTAGCCCACAAACCAACAGCTCCCTCACCTCTCTATCAGTTTAAAGAAATATATCCCTGGCTAATATTTGTCGCTTGATTGGACACCAGAGCCTAGTGAGGCCGATTTGCTCCTGGAAATTTGGACTTGACATGGAGAGTTGTATCAGTTTGTCCATGTGCCAGTAAATTTAGTATGCAAACTTTTCCTTCAAATTTAGCTTTGATCATTTCCTTTGTATTCTGCAGAGGGTCTAAATTTTGATTTCCTTAACACTGGTTTGGTTTTCTATAGTGTTAATTTTGTTCTTTTATGTCCAGTGCAGATTTTAATTCTGGTAACACATTTATATGTTTTCTCTTTCAGCTTTAACATTTCTGAGTTCATTTCATTTTGTTATCTCCCTGTTTAGTTCCACAGAGGCCATTTCTTCTTTTATCTTCTCTGAAGATGCAAAATAGCTGTCTTCTAAAATTTCCTTCTGTTTTTTATAGAATATCAGTTTTAGAAAATTATTTTTTTCATGAGTTTCTAGAGTAATGCTCTCTTTCCTGGCTTTGCATTTTCAATGCATAGGTACCATATTGTTTATCCTTACTTGGAGAGAACACTATTTGGTCTAGAATTTTCCAACAGAGTTGAGTGTCTTTCGTTTAGATACTCTCACTGTTCACTTGGATACTAGGAATTTCTCTCAAACCTACTTGTAAAAGGCAAGTAGATATGCATAGCCATCAGTTCAGTTTGTAATTTCTAGTAAGTATTTATCTATTTTGTTCTGTTGAACTAAAGTTGGACCTGTTTTTTTCTATTTCAGGCCCTTTGGCTAAGCTAAATAGTTACGGTTTGTATTATTTCTTACTTCTTTTTTTCTTATACGGGGTGGTAAGGAGTAAGACTCTGGTCTAGATGTTTTCTATGGGGTCAACAGTGGGGTTGAATAAAATTTGAGGCCATTTATACTAGTCTGGTTTAAGAGGTTGGATATGTAATATGCATTCCAAGAACCTATTTTGTAATCCATCCTCACACAGTGCAAGTTGAAATTCCCCTCAAATGTATCTATCAAATTCTCTTAGCTTTAGTTTACAATGTCAGTGACATTTTTTTTGTCTTTTTCCGTATATTTTGATGGGTAATATATAAAATATTGCTCTTCTGTTTCTGTATTAATCTGGAAGAGGCAGTCTATAGTGTGCTTTCAAAAAAAGTAATTAGAAAAATAATTTTCCTTTAGTATATCATAAAAGATGAACCAAATGCAGCACGCCGTTACTACTGTGCTCAGCCAGCAAATATTTATGGAACATCTACTGCTAGAAAATGAAGGTTCAAAGGTTAATAAGACATTGTCCCTGCCCACAAAAGGCTTTTAGTCTGTTCCAGGAGGTGGATGCGTAACTAGATAATTACAAAACAGTTTGATAAATTCTAAATTCTATTCTAAGCACAAAACTATGGGAGAATATTGGTGGGAAAAAGAACCTAGACTATGAAAAGGATCTTAAAAGTGATGATGACTGACGTAAATCTACAGTTTCAGTTGTGCAAAATGTTAATGAGTTGATGCTACGTGCCAAGAACTGCGCAACTCTTATTTAATACAACTGAAGTTGTTATAATTAACAATAACAGCTTGTGTTTTCATAATGCATAATACTCTTCAAAATTCTCATACTATTCGATATACTCATAATATTCTTCTTCAAATCTTCATTATAGCCCTGTGAGGTAGGTAGTTTAATTAGTAGCTTAATTTTGCTGTTGAGGAAATAAAGCAACCAGAAAAGTTAAATACCTTTTAATGACCATAAAATACTTTCTTGTAGAAAGACAAGTAAAATTCAAATTTCTTTATTTTTAGTTAAATTTTTATAACTATATATTATATCTAATGTAATGAACTCAGAATCCAGAAGAGAGCATGTCATAAGTTTGAAATTATTTACCTTTCGTCAATGAATGACTTCAAATTCAAAATCCTTTTAAACAATCCATAAAATGTTGAAATTTTTTTTTTAAAAAATCTCTAAGCCAAAGAAGAGTAAGTAAACTTAGGATAAAAAAAATGTTTCTTAACAATCGTTTATCACCATTTAGGTAAGAAGATGAACTGGATTAAATAGTATTCCCTCAAAATTCATGTCTATCCAGAACATTATAATGTGATCTTATTTGGAAATAGGTTCTTTGCAGGTTAAAATGAGGTCATTATGGATTAGAGTATGCCCTAAATCCAAAATCACTGGTATTTTTATAAGAGAGGAAAGACACAGACATAATCAGAGAATGTCAGGTGACTATGAAGGCAGAGATTAGAATTAGGCACAAGCCAAAGAATGGCAGGGATTTCCAGGAAACACCTGCAGCTAGAGGAGAGACATGGGGCAGATTCTCCCTCAGAGGCCCCAAAGGAATCAACCCTAGTGACACTGATTTCAGACTTCGGCCTTCAGAACTGTGGGAGAACAAATACTTGTTGTTTTAAGCCACTCATTCTGTGGCGTCTTGTTACAACAGCCCTAGGAAATTAATACAGAGGACAATTGCATTTAAATACAGCATTTGGCAGTTAATTTTTCAATAAAGATATTCTGGCAGTGAGATAATGGAAAGATTGAGTTTTCTTTTCTATAATAGACATCTCCACCACCCCCCACCCCACCCCCATTATTTTCCCGTGAAAAATCACTGGACTTTGAATTAGGAGACATAGATTCAAGAACCAACTCTGCTACTTATTAGATATGGTCTTGGGCAAATCACTTAAATTCCCTTCATGATTTGATTTTTCTCATTGATAAATTGAGAAAGATTAAAACTCTACGTAAAAGTAGAGCTCTATAATTAAAAAATTCGAGATATTAGGCATGCACAAAACTCTGGATAGTAAGCTAATAGTGCTAATTTGCATCTAAGATGATATTGAGCCAGTTTCTTCCAATTGAAAACTAAATTAAATTCATGGTTTTGGTTTTGAGTTCATTTAAAATAATTTCCTTAGAGACTTTTCATATTGTTGCTCATGAAAATCAGATTAGGTACATTGATCACAGTGCCACTGCTAGAAGTAATACAAATTCTGTTTAAGATTTCCCAGGCTAGTTTACAGATGTTGTAATAAAATTGAGTATTAATAACACTAAAGTTAAACAATATTTTGAAATTAGACTTATATAACACTTTGCCAATATAATTTTTTAAAAATAGTCCTTACTTTTTAAAACAATGTTAGGTTAATAGTACATGTAATATTTTTAGAAATATTCATTGACCTTATTGATTCTGGTTGTGCAGAATGTAGTATAGTATTAGAAATTCAAACATGTTAATTGTGGATTGGATGAAAAATAAGACATTAAATAACATGTTAATTGTATTATTTCTTTAATGTACTGTAGACCCTTCATATTCGTGAGGGATAGATATGTCCTAAGACCTCCGGACTCCCTAATATACAAATATCACCCTATAATAAAATTGCTTTGTTGGTATGTCCATAACATCACCATAATATTACCTATTTTTAGAGTATTAAATTAAAAAAAAATGCAAACAACAAAGCTACATTGAACTGCACACGCTGGTGACCAGTTGACAGACTTATATTAATTTAGTTATTAATTATAAGCACCAGCTTCATAGTTACATAAACTTCACATTTGTGCTTTAGCAAAATGATATTACTGTCATTATAACCTTCAGGGTCATTCACAAAGAGCTACAGCCCATAGATTAAATCTATACAGGCCATATTCTATTAAAATCCTGCTATCTGGAAACATTAAAATTTTCATGTATCATTGTAGTACTTCAAAAATAAGTAATTAAAACTTGAGATCCTGACCATTTTGAAAGCAATTGGAATCCAGTGGATGAAGGTCAGTTTTGAAACAGCTAAATTTTATTCTTTGGTCTTTAGAGATTCAACATGCATTTGTAAAAAGAGACCTTTCTAAAGAGACCTTTTAAAGAGATTGAAGCTCTTTCTCTTTAGGAGCTAATAAATCTATTAATCTAAGAAGCTGGACTATTAGTGATATTATTTATACATGTACTCTTTTATCCTAATAGCTGTGTGAACAATTTCTCACTTTGGTCTAGAGCAGGGGTGTCCAAACTTTTTTCAACGTTTTTCACCAAGGGCCATATGCGGTAAAATACAAAAACTGCCGGGCCACTCACTCGAGGTGAAGTACGTATTGCCTCACCTGGTGTATTTAAGTACACTAAATATATTTTTGGAATTTGCTGCGGGCCAATAAAAAAATGGATTGTGGGCCGCAGTTTGGACACCCCTGGTCTAGAAGAAATAATATAGTAACTCTATTTATTTCTTTAGAAACTACCAGTGTTCATCTGAGGAGTCTGTATCTCTCAAGCAGCTGCTCAAATAACTTGTAGGGTCACTTTAAAACTAAGAATGCCTTATCCACAAACATTAAGGCCGTTAAGACACAATGTCCCTGATGCTGTCAGGTGAGTGCTTTTTATTTCATTCTCAGAATATTTCTTTTTGGTCCCTTCTATGGGAAGGATCACACTGTTTTGTGCTGGTGCGTTTTATTCAAATGGTATAAATGAGTGGAAAGATACCAAAGATGGATCTTTTTAGAGGAATGACAAAATCTTTTTGCTTCAGGGAAAGAAAAAATTGTGCTCTTTGGTGGTTATTGGGGTGCTCTTCTCCTGTGGGGTGAAGTAGGGCTAGGCAAAGTAACAGGCTGTAGCAGTGATTTCTGACCAGACCCTAGGTCTGAAGTTAGAGTGGAATAGAGTTCTTGAACAGAGTCTGAGCAGGGCAATATGTTCTCAAAGACCTGACTCACTAAGAGCATGTCCAGACCAGTGTGATTCCCCAACCTCTAATCTGTAGTATTCCTAGAATTCCACCCAAATTAGTACCTCTGCATAAGGTATTTTACAAGGGGTTAGCAGATTCCCACCAGAGTCAGATTACAGTGTGTTGCTGAATTTAGAAAGCTGTAATGTTTCCTCCTTATTCTTCAAGGTTTTATTCAAATATCGTGAAGGCTTTCCTGATGCCCTATTCCAGAGTGATATTTCCTTTTTTTCAATTGCCAGTAGGCTTAAGATCCTTAAGAAGAATAGAATACTAAATGAAACATCACCATGACGCATAGTTCTCCTTTTAGATTTTAATATCCAACTGTATTGTAAAACTACTTAATGCAGAAGCTGTGTCTTGTACTTCTACTTTGTGTCACTCAAAATGCCAAGTTCCTGATTCACAAGAGAATTCAGAATTTATTTGGTTGTTTAATTTCCTCTTTGTCTTTAGTTTTCGTTCTCAATGGGTTATTTTTCTGTGATTTCACTGTCCAGAAGAATTAAAATTCAGTTGGAAAGTCTTGTGATTGGGAAGATTATTTTTACAAGTTAATAATGATACTGTTTCACAATTGGTCCAGTGGGTGTGATAGATAATTCTCTATTTACGGAACCCCAAATAGTGGAAAACAGTGTTCTTATACTGATTTTAAAGAGAGAAAATTTGACATCTTCCAAGAGGTGATTATATTTATTATTCAGTAGAGGTTTGTACCAGATAAAGTGGAATATATTATAAAAGTATTTAAACTAGTAATTTAGTGTTTGAGTTGATTTCCATGAATACCATAGGATTAGATTTATGAATGAAAGAGGAAATAATACTTGAAAGGAGGAGGGAGTTTCTAGGTTTATTTGACTGGACAACAATTTTTGCCACTGGCCTCAGAACTGGAACTGAACCATCTGTTGGCAACCATCTTTTGGCAACCATCTTTTGGCAACCAGTGTAATCATTTACAAGCCAAGAAATAGTTTATATTTTTCTTTATGTAGTTGTCCTATCTTTTTTGATACTGACAAAGGAAGGTTGTGCTGGACTTTTTTTTCTCTCTCTAATTGTTCATTTGGTAACTTCCCTAGACCTGATCACAGCTTTTCAAGCCCTTCGTAAAAGTTTAAGTAGTTTTTCCCTTGAATACTTTCTAAGGGAAAGTCAAATATTTTCTTACTTTGAGAGCAATTGTCTATATGAAGATAACACAGAAATCCACATATTTATTGATTTAAAAATTCTTTGCCACTCATTCAAATGAATTTTTGTGAAATAAATTCCAAAATCAGAATATTAAACCTTACTATATTAAACAATAAATTATCTTCAAGGAGTTACCATTTAAAAGCATTTTGATGATGGGACATCACAGTAAAAATTCTGCCAGCTTGCAACACTCTCAAAATCAGACTACATTAAAGCAATAATCACACTTTGAAATCACTTTTTTAAAGACAAGCCAGTCATAAAAAGAGATGAAGTTTAATTTCACTGAGAGTCAAGAGGTTTTTATGCCCACACAGAAGTTATAGGTGTCATGTGATAGTATATTTAAGTAGCACAAAGAATAAATTATGTAGTTTTGTTCCTTACCATATATTTTTAGAACATAATTACAGCAACAAAAAGTTGCTGAGAGTATGCAGTTCAGATATTTCTGTCCTTCACAAACATGCCAATTCGTTTTAATACATATACTAGGACAAAATTGTCTATATTTACAGCCCTTACCTATGGTTGAGCTTCATTTCTGCTTTTACAGCTAACAGTCTAGTGCCGTAAAAAAAGTCTAGCAATTTCTTTGTGCAGTATATCTAAATCCAAACTCTTCACTTTTATCTTTATGATGCATTCTTAAACAAGTCCAATCTTTCCACTCCTTTCTTTTATTAATGGAATCTCTATTTTCCTAATCATCCAGGCTTGAAACCTTGGACTCATTTCTGATTCCTTCCCCCTCCAGTAGCACAGCAGTGATCAAATCCTAATGATAATTTCTTAAAAATATGATTTCTATTTGTTTTTCCTTTTTATTCCTAAGGTCGATGCTCAAATGAAGTCCTAAATATTTCTGGTTACATTATGGCAAATTGCCTCCTAAATATTTCTGCTAAAGATGGCATTGTCTCCCAGTTGTTTCCAATGCATCCGAAATGTGACGACTATTAATAGATGAAGTCTTCTATAATGCTATTTTATATATAGTATCTTTCTCCTGAAGCGAACCCACAAATATAGTCTTTCCTATGGCATAAAGTCGACATTTTTCTTAGCCTGGTATTCAATGTTCTCAGTCTCCTTCCTGTCTTATCTTCTTCCACTTCCTTGTGAAAACATTGTCTCATATACACATATACTCACGGTTGCCAAATATCTTACAAGTGTATTGCTCACACCTTTGTTATTATCTGGAGTATATTCTACTGTTCTGCTTATATCCAAATCATAAATCTTCTGTGTGATACCTTTAGTCCTAGTCTAATCCTCAATAATGCAATTCTTTTGAACTGCAAGTATATACTATTTATATAACCTATTTAAACTTACAAAGTTAAAAAAAAACTTTTATATTGTTATTAAATACTTTTTATTGTTAATGCCTTGTGTCTGGGTCACAACTTCTTTGTATAGCACCTGGTTTTGTATAGTACAATATTGACTGTATAACAGATTCTCAGTACTAACGACTATTGCTTGCGTTGGGTAAAAATTGGTTCCCAGAGAAAGTACCATTAAGTCCTCAGTAATGAGAATCTCATCTGGCTATATTTGATAAAACCATTTAAAAAACTATAAGTGATGACAACTGAGGCAGAAAAAAATCAGGATATATATCACAAAAATTTTTAAGTTGATTATTTTTAAATGAGGATTAATAAATGTATATAATAGACATTTTTAAAAATATAACTAATATTGTATTTGAAAAGCAGAGTGATAGCAATATTTCAGTGAAGATATTTAATACATTTGGAAATATATAATGGTGTGTATTTTAATTTCTTTCCTGATACATCTAGAGAGTAAAAAAATCAATGTAGTAAAGAATTATCTCCTATGGGGCTCTCCATAAAATAAAGAAGAAAAAAAAAAAAACTGAGCAATTTGACAAATCAATGAAAAGTTTGGAAGTAGCTGGGAAATCTTCTTAAGTGATTTAAAGGATGGTCTAAGGATTTTTATTCTAGAATGGTTAAAGATGTGAATGAGTTACTATTAACAACTGTAATACTTAAGCAGAGTTTGCTCTGAGTAAGGCACTATTCTACATGATTTATATATATGAACTCATAAAATCCTATAAGCATCATATGAGGCGGGGACTATTACTATCACCTCATTTTATGTTGAGGAAATTGAGGCACAGGGGGTTAAGAAATTTACCCAAAGTGATGCAGATATTAAGTAGTGAAACCAGGATTCAAATCCAGACAATTAGATTCCAGAATCTATGCTTTTTTTTTCTTATTTTTAAATGGAAATAAGGCAGACACGCAGAAAAAGATATCATTCATAAATATACAACACAGTGACATCACAAAATGAACACACCACCCAGGTGAAGAAGTAGAGGATTAAAGAGGGAGAAAGACTTCTGGAGTACGGAGTCTATAATCTTACAGTCTTAACTACTACTCTGTGTTGCCTTTCAGTAAATTTCTGGGCATTATGCTCCACCTTTAAAGTTCTTACTATGATTTCAGTTTAAATTGGTTCAGATTTATAGTGTTCTGAGTATTTTTTAAAGATTTTTATTAAAATATAACTAATATATAATATCATGTTAGTTTCAGGGGTACAGCATAGTGCGTCAACATTTACATACCTACAGAAGTGATCACCATAATAAATCCAGCAACCATCTGACACCATACCATGCTATCACAATATTATCGACTATATTCCCTATGCTGTATGTACATTACATCCCCATGACTTACTTGTTTTATACCTGGAAAATTGAACCTCTTATTCCCTTTCACCTTCCTCCCATTTAAAATTTATCAATTACAGTTGGCATTCAGTATGACTTTACATTAATTTCAGATGTACAGCATAGTGGCTAAACATTCATATAATTTAAGAAATGATTCCCGCGACTAGTCTAGTACCCACAGGGCATTATACATAGTATAATTGATTGTATTTCCTATGCTGCACTTTACATCCCATTGACTGTTTTGTAGCTTCCAATTTGTATTTCTTAATCCCTTTACCTTTTTCACCTTGTCCCCAACCACCCTTCCATCTATCACCTCAAAAGATCTAATGCCCATCTAACACCATACAATATTATTGACTGTATTCCTTATGCTATACCCTGCATCCCCATGACACTTTGTAACAATCAATTTGTCCTTAATCGCTTTCCCTTTTTTCACCCACTCACATCCCCCCTCCCGTCTGGCAACCATCAAAATGTTCAAATGTCCTCTGTATCTGTGAGTTTGTTTCTGTTTTGTTTATTTTGTTCTTTAGAGTCCACTTATAAATGAAATCATATGGCATCTGTCCCGTCTTTCATTTGGGATCTGTTTCTTTGTCTCCCTATGTTGGCTGCCTTCCTGGATTGTTTCTCTGTATTAGGCAGGGCTGCTATATCTCCTGGTCTTAGTCGAGTGGCCTCATGTAGTAGGTGTGCTGTGGGGCTGTCTTCATGGTCACCTGAACTGGGTATTCCAGGTGTGTTCCTGTGAGGGTTGTGTGTGCCGTCCTGTTGTAATTGAGTCTTGCTTGCTATTTTAACAGCATTGGGAAGGATTGATTCTTGGTCATACATTTTTTTTTTTTTTATCAATAATTGTCCTCTTACAAGATCCACTTATACATAGAACATGCTGAATTCAGTTATGAAGAATGTAGCAAACCCATTCATTACAATTAGAGAAATTCTGGGGCATACATTCCACTTCGGATAGGTAAATTTCTTGCTGTATTATAGTTTCTATTTAGATTTAGGTTTTAAAAACATCACTTAGCCTCTTCTAGACCCTCCTTGTTTGTCATCCTGACTGGCTAGCTCTGTCTGTAGCCAGAACCCTTGGATCAGTGACTTTCCTGATTGGTTCATCTTGACTTCCGTCCAATACTAGAGCTATTTCTCCACTTTCTTTGTCTCCCAGGAAACTAGCTCTGTTTTTCTGGATCTTTGGTCACTTTTAATTTTGTAGTTGGAACCCGTATTTTGAGGCTGCCTAGATCCTGTTTTCTAACTTTAGGCAAATGAACCAGCATAAGCCAGAGACTGAAATTCTGAAAAAGCCTTATATATTTAAGGCATGAAGAAAATGTTAGTGCTGCAGGAAAGCAAGTTGTGTCATGGAAATAGACATAGATGTTGACAAAAACAGTTTGGAGATGAACTATGAACTTTGAATCCAAATTAAAGAGTTTATATTTTATTCTGTAGGTATCAGAGTCAAAAGAAATTCTTTAAGTAAGAAGTAAAAAAATGATTCATAGTTTAAGAAGAAAAGTCTTATAGCAGTGTTGGGTAGAAGTTGAGGGGAAACTGGTAAAAAGATCAGTTATTACAATGTTCTCAGCAACAGATTATGATGGCCTGAAATATGGTGAAACATTATGGATAAAGAATAGAGGATTAAGTTCAGGGTTACATTTGATGTAGAATCAATGAGATTTGGTGAATGTCTACATAGGGGTTGGATGCTGGGGAAAGACAGTACAAAAGAGAAAAAGTTACGAATAGCACTAAGAGTTTCCAGTTTAGTAGACTAGGTAGATAATAATGTCATTAGTGAAAATTGAGACTAAGGAGGTGGTTTGCAGTTTAAAGTATTTGTACATACATTCTGTCATTTAAGATTATACTTATGTTATAAATTACCATTATTGCTCTGCTGAAAGGTTAACTGCATACATGGATATACACAACATCATGGTTTTCTGAAATATTTTCCCACCTAGTGCTTAAGTGACTTGATAAAAACTGCTATTTGTGTTATTTGTAGCCATATTTACTTTAAATATTTTTAGTAAGTAATGATTTCCTCTCTAACCTCCATATTTGGTTTAAATATTTTTGTTAGTGGTTCTTATTATTTAAAATATATTTGATCATCTTGTCAGTCTGAAATAAAATTTTACAGTTAGCATATTTTGTCACCATTTATTTATTAAAAGACATAAAAGAACAAATGTCTTGTCAAATATCTGGTCCTACCATGAAACTTAAATGATGTTAAAACCAGTCATATTTAACGTCATGTTTTGGCATTTATGATGATCTCAAGCAAATGTATGGTTAACATATAAAAACAGAACCAAAACAAGAAGCTTAAAATGCTCAAGACACCACTAGACCCATTTAGATTGGTACAGGTATAATAACAGTAATATTCAATTTTTCTCGTTCACTGAGGTACTTAGTGTGAAGCACTGGGGATAGAAAAATGAATAAATCTTTGCCCCAATTGAGGCTAGTGGAGAGGTTGTAAACAATTCAACACAGTAAGATATTTTAAATGTTATAATATGGTTGAAAATAAAGTTCTATAGGAACACAGATGAAGATGCAAGAAATTTTACCTGGGGATTGGATAGAGCAGGGATGAGGTAAAGAGCTTTCACAGTCCAGGCAACTTTTGGTAGGACTCTATGGCTGAATAGGAATTTGTCCAGTAGAGAAAGAGGACATTGATGGAAAGGAAATAATTCTGGTTTAGGTAGCATGGGGCAAATTGTAAGAAAAGAGGAAGCCGAAAAAGTTAAGGTAGGACCTACTTGTGAGGATTTGCCATACTGCAATAAGGACATTGGACTTGAGGCATCCTGAGGCACTGAATGACTTTCTGACTTAATGCTAACAGGAGCTCCTGTCATATTTTCAGTATGGGGTTTACCTCATTAACTTATTAATTGTTTCATTCATTCTGATCTGAACTATAATAAGACACCAAGCTGAAAGCAATGACAGGTGCTATCGTTAATGCTCAGTTTACTATTATTAAAGGAGTTAGTAGCTTTCAAAGAAAGTGCTGGTAAAGTGATAGAAAAATGTGACAGTTGAAAAGGGCTTTGAAGAGTGAGATTTGAACTAGTGTCATTTATGTTTTAATTATGATGATTTGATTAGAACTTTTTCCATTTCTCACTTATAACTAATGTATTTTCAAGGTATCATTTGAAAAAATAAAGCAAAAACACACATAAATACCGTATTTCCCCGAAAATAAGACCTAGCTGAACAATCAGCTCTAATGCGTCTTTTGGAGCAAAAATTAATATAAGACTCGGTCTTATTTTACTATAAGACTGGATCTGATATAATATGATATATAATATAATATAATATAATATAATACAATATAATACAATATAATGTAAGATCCGGTCTTATATTAACTTTTGCTCCAAAAGACGCATTAGAGCTGATTGCCCGGCTAGGTCTTATTTTTTGGGAAACAGGTAGTGTAAGTACAAAAGACTTTTTTCAGTCTTCATCGCTATAAAGTTTCTTCAGAATAGAAGAAAAATCCATATATTTCATACACCTGAGAGTGTCTTAGACATAGTTCTCAAACAATTATTGAGTTAAATTGGATATTTCTGGGTTTTATTTGAATTGTAGTCCTTAAACAATGCGTAGTTTTGAAATAATGGTGAAATGGAGATCTAAAACATAGTGTGTTCTTGGGCAAACTGGCAAGATGAAGAGACAATTAAACACCAAGTTACAAATCAATCTAAAATCACAAAGTTATAGTGTTTACTTTGCAGGTAGAAAACTTGTTCTTAATATCATGTTAGGGCACCAATTACAACTACCTTAGCTAAGCAAGTCAGTTCTTACGGCTGGTCACAAGCATAGAACAGACTGCATTAGAATGGAATGTAGAATTGTGGAAATCTGGGATAAAAAAGCAATGGAATTTAAGATATAGAGAAGTAGCACTTTGAGAACTCATTGATATATACTCTGAACCACTGCCACATTCTTATAGTGTTGATGAAGTGCTTATACTACAAATTTAAGCAAACATCTCACAGGAGGAATTTAAAAGATAAACTAATAGCAAGTCCCAAGAATTAGAGTCTCAATATATCTAAGAGTATTTACAAGATAGGAGGCTTATGAACATCTTATTGCCTAAAGTAGTATTTCAGTCATATCTTGCCATGTATGCTCCCATGGGTTCTGAAATTAGGATTACTGTTGCACATTATTGTAGTTCTTATTCATTTTTATTCATTTTTTATTCAAACTTAACAACTTTGAAACAATCATCGAGGGGATAGAGGTATTTGATTACTAAGCAGTAATTACATGTTTTTTAGTAAACATGTGTGTAATAATAATACACATTTTGAAAATCACTTTTCTTTTTGAGTATGGAATTCACAAAAATCAAAATTGACAGGTAATAATAAATTATTCTCAAAGCAGAGGAAAAGTAACATTTACAAAGTTTATTAGGTATGAGTCAGAACTGTATTATTATTTATGCTTACAATAAATGGAATAGCTGAAACATATAATTTTTATCTTTTTTTAATCTTCAATGTCGGGGAAAGAAACCCCACAGTGTGTGTGGAAACTATTTCTCTATAGTCTTAGTGAAGAGTAATAATAATTTCCACACTCTTTTTCCTGAAATATTGTTTCGGGAAAGATTGTTCAGTACCAGTGACCTTTTTCCCCAAAACACACTTTATTAGTGAAATGGAAATCTGATTTCAAATGCCACTGGGATGATTAAGAGCATTTTAAAGTTCATCCGCACACAGAGAAATTTGGTCTGGTGCTTGCAGAACTACAAGATTTTACTGGACTAGACGCTCTAGAGCAACTGTGGAGAAGTCACTTCTGAGGAAAACATAGAATTTTAGAATTTTAAAAATAAAGCTGTTTCTGTTCACAAATTAAAAAAAACTAATTGACATTCTATCGTTCCTTCTTAATTCTGACAGAGAGCAGAAAGATCTTTAGAACAGCTACAGTCCTGGCATTAGCCAGAGGTGCTAAAAATAGACAACGTAACGGCCGCTGGGAGTGTGTGCTTGGCGGGAGAGAACCCGGAGCTCGCGAGGGTGGGTGGGATGGGGGCAGGACCGGGGCGGGGCTGAGACTGGGGCGGTGTGGGGGCGTGGTCAGGGCGGGGCTAGTACTGAAGCTTAGCTGAATGCAGGCCCTAAGGGGCGTGTCAGGGGCGTGAGCGGGGCGGGTATGGGGATGTGGGCGGTGCCTCTTCGCTTGGGCTAAGAGACTGGAGCTTGACAGAACCTCGGACAGATCCTCTCAGTTCTCTGTCATGTCGCTCACGCACCCCAAGCGGCTGGCTGCCAAGCTCAGGGAGCCAGTCTCCCCTTTACTGCCTGCTGAGGACCCTGATACCCAGCCCCCCAGTAGTAAGCGGCTCCGTCTTGAGGTGCCTGGCGGTGTCTCTGAGGCGAAATGGAGGCTGCCTTTGGTGCCACGCTTGTCTGAGGAGGAAAAAGTCTGGGAGTTGTCGCCTAGACCTTTCAAGGCGCTCCTTGTTTCAGGGAACGTGATTTTCGAGAATTCCACAGACTTGCGTGTGGAGAAATCAGCCAGTGAGATGCAGATATGTAATCTGAGATGCCAACATAGCAAATATGAGATGAAGAGTTGTGTGCAGTCTTCCCCCTCACAAAGTTTTGATTCTGATTTGAGGGCTTCCAGAAGTTCTTCGGAACCAGGACTGAATGTCAGGGAGGTTTTCAGTGTGCACTGCAGTGATAGAGCCCAAGCAGAGGTTGGTCAGCTTCTGCCCAACGCCTCTGCACACGATACACAGCGAGTTAAAAAGGAGGATGGAAAACGATATCTAGACCAAGGAAGAGACAATAGTCAGCAAGACAATAGTTCTATAAAACAGACAGAAAATCTATTTTTGGGTGTTACCTTTTACAAGGAAACTGAATCAACATTTCATGAAATTAAAAACATATGTAAAGCTGACCCCGTCATGCCATCAAATATGAAAGAAAATAACACCTTTTCAGTATCTACGCTAAAAATACCAAAATCTCAAAACAAGCCCAGCAAGGAAATTGCCACACCTAACTATTTAAGAGCTAGCAGCACAATAAGTATCCCTGAGTTTCCAACTGATTTAAATAACAAAATGTGCCCTGTCTATTTAAAGGAAATAGCAAAGAAAAAGAGTGACAATGATGAGACATATGTTAGGGATTTCACAAACATTTACTGGTCCCAAAATAGACTGTATGTTAAGAAGCAAAAGTTAAAGGATGATAAAAAATTTGTGGATGCAGAAAATATTTTTTCTGAATGTTATGAAAGTAACCACCAGTCACTCAGCAAGCAAAGTATCTGTGTGAGAAAAAAAGACCTTATCAGTTTACACTACTATAACCACAGTAGTATTGAGTCTGATGTAAGAGACTCTGAAAAGAATTTTACTATAAAACTACAAAATGCAAATTGGGAAGAAGCAAAAACATGCCTGGGCAGTTACATATATACCAGATTAGAAAAATCTCAAAGCTGGGACTGTAATATTAGACAAATTTTGAGAAAAAAGAGAGAAAATAGTTGGATTATGGATAATTACAAAACTAAATGTGAAAATATGAAAAAAACTGGAGAAAACTTGAATTTGCTATGCTTACTAGAAATAGATCTTTTCAGCAAAGTAGGTTATTATAATACAAAAGCCATGAACACACATGAAGAACAATCAAAGCTTTTCATGATAGGAATACTGAGTCACCAAAAAGCTTTAATAAATTGTTTTTGGTTAAATGCTGAAGGAGAAAACAATAATATGCTACAGTTGAAATATTATACTACACAAAAAGGCTTTTATTTAAGCCACATGTTTGAGAGTTTCATTACAGAAAGTTTTTGCTTCTGTGAAAGTATTTTAGGAAATGAAAAAGATAATATTTTAAATTGGTATGAAATTTTGAAGTGTATAAAGCAAATTGATGTTCAAAATATAATAACAAGGACTATGAATGTCAATAGAGAGACTAATATTTTAAGCATATATTTACAAACCAATGTTTCAAAACCTCTAAATATCATATTGAAAACCAACATAACTTCTTTGCTCAATAACTTTGACTTTTTACCCAGAATTGAAAATGATTCTAAATTAGAAGAGGGATGCATTTTCAAATGGATAGTGGTGAAAAATCATATTGTATATCTAGAAAGGACTTTAACTTTTTCAAAACTATTAAAATATAATCTAAAACCTATGTTAGAGAAAAGAAAGCTTTTTAAAACTGAACAAGTTTTTGAAGAGTCTAAGAAAAACCCCATCAATTCCTTTGGTATGACAACTAAAAATATACATTTTCCAATTTTTGAAATATATGGAAAAATTCCTCTTTCAATGGACTGTGATAACATGGACAAAATTTCTTTGACAAAAGAAATTAGTTGCAAGAGTAAGAATTGTCCTGACCAAGTCATGAATATGGAAAATTGGGACCACTGTAGTACTAATACAATTAAAACACATGCTAAGTCTCTTCCTGAATTCACACACAACAGCTTTGAATATATTAATGAAAAATTTTATGAAATCAATATTCACAACCAAGATTTAGATACAGAAAGAAAACCAGAGCATAAAAAGATCAGTAGCTTTAATTTTAAGTACATATTTGAAGATTTCTTCAATATTAGGCAACAAGCCATGCTGACAAGCCACAGCACAAAACATAGTAAACCAACCAATTCCACAATCATAACTCAGGTGCTCAATTTTGAGAGTTTGCTGAAAAGTGAAATGGAAGGAAAGAAACATGACTTAATTTTGAAGGAGGAAGAAAAAGCTACAGCACAAAGTTTAACAAGCAATTGCCAAGTTCATAAAGATGTTAAGATAAGAAAGGAAGAGAAAAATAGTTTTTATTTAATGGATGGCATGTTTTCTGTGCAACCAGTTTCCTTAATGAGTAAGAAAGTAAATGTGGAAAAAACTAAATATGTTAATCAAAATAATCTAGCTGACAGAAATAAAGATGAGAGTATTTTGCAAGAAAGTGAGTCAGCTAATTTAAAGCATTTTCATCCAAAGAATGACTTTACAGAATGTGTTAACTATCAATTTGAAACGGATCTGAGCATAGGGAACAATGAATGTTTTCAGGACTTAACTGCCAAGTGTTTATCAACAGAAGCTCTGACAATAGCCAAAGATTTTGAGATGAAGAGTAAATTTGATTTAGTACTTGAAGAACTTCGTATGTTTCACGAAATTAGTAAGGAAAATGAAATTCTAAGTGTCATGGAAACAAACAATGGGCAAGGAAATTACTCTGGAGAAAATAATGGTGTTGAGGAGGTAAAAATGGAGATTAAAAAAGATTTGAAAATGGGTACAGCCAACAAAATATGTGCATCTTCTTTGCTCTGTGATACTATAGCAGTTCCTAATATGCATACAAGACACCAAAGTTTATTTAAATGGAAAACAGTACCCAAAAATAAAGAACAGGAATTTCCTAATGAATGTTGCTACCCAAGAACATCAGAGGAAGAATTACTCTATTCTACATCTGAGGAAGGTATGAAAGTAGTTTTAAAATGTTTTTTTCCCATGACAGAAAAACAGTTGCTGCTTTTTTCTTTCCTGTATAGGCCAAATATACAATTTTGGCAAAAAGAAGATAAAGTGTAAGGCAATGTTTATTGATGCATATTATTTTCCTATGAAGGGCTGTTCAAACATTAAATAATATACTGAACTTCAAGATAACAAGTGATAAAATTTTTAAAAGGAGCTTCATCTATCTAAATATTAGGAGCCAATGGAAGGAAATATTTCTGAAATAGTAATTTGTTTATGGTATAAACATTTTATATAAAAGCTACTTTTTGTTATAACATATTGATCTTTATTTTCAGATTGTGAGAAACCTTCACCTAAAAGACCTGCTTTTTTCTCTGATGAATTTAAGGAAGAAAAATCTAATTATTTCCTGAAGGGAGGTAAGATTTTTGGTTATTTTCTAGAACACCTTCTAAGATGATTATTGCATTCTTGTATTTTTAACATGAGGAAAATATACTTAGATTGTTAGAAAACAAATACAAAGTTTAATACTTTTGTAAACAACAATTTACTGATGCAAATTCTAATAGTTAAAAACTGGCTAAAAATTAAAATGCTATTTTAGAATATTAGATATATAATATTATTGGTAAATATGCTCTTCAAAACTGTGTTTAAGTATTTGCAGGGTTGCATTGCAATAATTGTGTGATAAGAAAGGTGTTATACATGTCTTATATACAGAAGATGCACATTTTAAGAACGGAAAAAACTCTATTAAAATTGTAATACTCAATATATACCGATAACAAAAGATAAATACAAGTCATATGTATACATTTTTTTGGCACCCCTGGTATACATCTAATGTATGTAACATTAATTGGCAAAACCAAAAAAGGCAATTAGTTAAGTTGGATTTCCATTGATGAGATATTACTCCTAATTATATAATTATTATCAAAGTTCTCCAGCCTTTATTATGAGACTCTTTATATGGACATTTAGTAATTTATAAAATTTAGTATCATTTAGGTATATTAACATGATTTATGACTATGGCATTTAAACTTTTGATTACTATTTAACAAATAAAACTAAAGAAAAGTTAAACAACTAACCTTATCCTTTGCCTAAGAGGATATCTCTCCAATATCAGAGTAAAGCACATCAAGTCTAACATATATTCTAATGTATAGTACCAATGGGGATGAGGCAGGGGAAGGACAGACCCTAGGGAACTGTTTGCTAAAAGACTAAATTTTCATTTGGTCAGAAATTGCTGGTATTAAACAACAAGACTAGATCTAGAAAGAATAATGATGTAGGTGAAATATAGTTACCGAAACATCTTCAGTCATACATCATCTCTCAAAACATTTTCCTGGCTTCTCATCAGTAGAATGCTGTCTCTGATACCTTTATTTAGTCACTTCAGAACTGCATCATTTCCTCTTTTCTTAGCTTACAATGAAAAATCTTAAAAATTAATCCAAGTCCTGGTAGATCAAAAGGCCACAGGTAATCTCTTCTCGCCTGAATAATGGGAATAAATGAGGGAACAATACTCCATGAGATTAAAGCAGGGTGGCACAATTAGCCTGGAAAAGATAGGAGTTGTTTTTTTCTAGGACAGAAAGAAAGGAAGGAATTGGGTTTATTTTATTTTAGAATGGAGAAAGATTAGGGAACATGCACCCATATTTATCATCATGATTATAATTGTGATCCTGAAATAGATATACTCATATGAGCAAGATTAATTATGTGCACAAATTGGAAAAACAATGTTACATTTGTTGGAAATATATGAACCCATAATACTGTATTGTGCCTTCAAAATGAAAAGTACTTTGTTGTCATAAAATACGAAAAATAATGTGTGAGCTCAGCCAGAATTATTTAATATTACATTAGGATAGTTGTCTTGGATTCACTTTCAAAGTACACAAAAATGAGATATTTTCCTGAAGCTTGTTAATGTCCATAGTGTGAAGGAAGAGTTGAGAGATACTGGGAAGTGGGGATAAGAATGAACTAACTGCTTAGGAGGGATGGATACCTATTTATGCAGTGTGATTTTAAAGGCATTGGGAAACTCCTGATTGTGCTGAAATATTTTTTAAATTAGTATCAGGTGTACAAAACAACATAAGGATTAGACATTTATATACCTCACAAAGTGAAAACCCCAATGACTCTATTATCCATCTGACACTGTATATAATTATTACAATATTGTTGACTATATTCCCTATGCTGTACTTTATATCTCCATGACTGTTTTTTAAAATTATAGTTGACATTCAATATTATTTTATATCAGATTCAGGTGTTATAGAGTAGTGGTTAGACATTGATATCATTTATGAAGTGATCCAATAAGTCTAGTACCCATCTGACACTATATATAGTTTTTATAATATTGTTGACTATATTCCCCGTACTGTACTTTACATCCCTGTTACTATTTTGTAACTACCAATTTGTATTTCTTCTTTTTATCTTTTTTCTTTATTATTAATTTCAGGTATTCAAAACAACATAATGACTAGACATTTACACCCCTCACAAAGTAATAACCTCAACAAGTCTGCTACCCATCTGACACCATAGATAGCTATTACAAAACCATTGATTAGATTATCTATTTAGTACTTCACATCCCTTGAATATATAAATATATATACCATGCACAGTTTTACAATATTTTTGACTATATTCCCCTCACTACACTTCATATCCCCATGATTTATGTAACTACCAATTTGTGCTTCCTAATCCCTTCACCTTTCTTACCCATCTACCGACCCCCTTTCCATTCAGCAACCGTAAGTTTTGTTCTCTGTGTCTGAGTCCATTCCTGATTTGTTGTTCATTTATTCTGTTCTTTAGATTCCACATCTAAGTGAAATCATATGGTATTTGTCTTTCTCAGTCTGACTTGTTTCACTTAATATAAAATTCTCTATGTCTATCCATGTTGTTGCAAATGGCAAGATTTCAGTTCTCTTTTATGGCAGAGTAATACGCCATTGTATAAATGTACCACAATTTCTTTATCCAATCGTCTATTGATGGGAATTTCGGTTGTTTCCATATTTTGGCTATTGTGAGTAGAACTGCAGTAAACATAAGGGTGCATATATTTTTTCAAATTCATGTTTTGGATTTCTTTGAATAAATACCCAGGAGTAGAATTGTTGGGTCATAAAGTAGTTCTATCTTTAACTTTTTGAGGAACCCCTGTGCTGTTTTCCATAGTGGCTGCACCAATTTGCATTTTCACCAACAGTGCACGAGGGTTCCCTTTTCTGCACATCCTCTCCAACACTTATTGTCTGTTGATTTATTGATGATGGCCATTCTGACAGGAGTGAGGTGGGATCTCATTGTGGTTTTTATTTTCATTTCTCTGATGATTAGTGACATTGGGCATCTTTTTATATGTCTGTTGGCCATGTGTATGTCCTCTTTGAAGAAATTCAGGTCTATTCAGGTCTGCTGCCCATTTTTTAATTGGATTGTTTGTGGGGGGTTTTGGTGTTGAATTGTATGAGCTTTTTTTTTTTTTTTTAATAAGTTTTGGATATTAACCCATTGTCAGATGTATTATTGGCAAATATCTTCTCCCATTCAGTAGGATGTCTTTTTGTTTTGTTGATGGTCTCCTTTGCTGTGTGAAAACTTTTTAATTTGATGTAGTTCCATTTGTTCATTTTTTCTTTGGTTCCCCTTGCCTGAGGATATATATTAGTAAAAATACTACTAAGGGTAATGTCTGAGAATTTACTTCCTATATTTTTTTCTAAGAGTTTTATGGTTTCAGGTTTAAGTCTTTAATCCATTTTGAGTTTATTCTAGTATATGGAGTAACAAGGTGGTCCAGTTTTATTTTTATTTTTTTGTATGTATCTGTCCAGTTTTCCCAGTACCATTTATTGAATAGACTGTCTTTATGTGCTGAAATATTTTTGCTACTTACCCACTTCTCATTGTGGTGACTCCAATTAGAGTTTCTACTACCTATGTCTCCAGTACATCCTGTCAGTCTTTGCTTCTATCTCTTCTCTCTGTGGTGTGGAGAAGGCAAGTGTTTTGAAATTATTTTGAGCATGTGTTCCATGCACCCAGCCATTGTGCCAAGTGCTTCACATGTCATTTAGCCTCAATGCTCCCCTAACTTTAAAGTATATGTGAATGACTTGGGCATCTTGTTAAATGATTCTATCATGGAGTACGCCCTAAGATTCTGCATTCCTAACAAGCTCCCACAAATGTAGATGCTGCTAGTCTGTGGACTACACTTTGAGTTGCAAGGATTTAGGAAACAATTGAGTAAGTATTATTTCTAAAAGACAACTAATTAATTTCATGACATATTTTTAAACACTGATTTTTAAAATGAGAAATTTCTGGTAATGTGCTTGAATATTGTGAATCATTAAATGATACAAAGCAATACATTAATCCAGAGTATAGCAATAATAAAAGGGATCATAATTTATTTAATAAAAAGGTGGGAAATCCAAGGAGACAAAGATGCACATCTTCACAATCACAAGTTAATGATTGTTTAAGGGCATATGCTTTGCAAAAGGCCTGCTGTTGATACAAATTGGTTCAGTGATTTCCCACCAATGGGAAATTACCAGATGTATCTGTCATGTTAGAATATGAAAAAGGAAAGCTATACTTTGAAAAAGTAACAAAATAGATAATTATGGCTTTGTTCTGAAATAGTAATCTCATGATGAAGTACACTTAGCAAAAATTGCTGAAATTATCTAATTTATAACCAAATCAGACATGATTCAAACAATTTTGTTTTATTTGGACAATCTCCTTTTGTTTAAAAAATGAAAAAAAAATCTAGCAATAAATTTTTCATTTATTTTTTGTAAGTAACTATAATTTTAATGTTACGTAAAGTATCATAAACTAATTTATAGCTGTTTTGTGTTGTTTTCTCCCTATTTACATATAGTTAAAATCTGTGTTTTATTTCCCTTTTGTAAACATGGATACACACACACATTCGTTTGCTTCAACTTAGAAATCATACTGTTTACCTTTTGTCAGATTTAAGGTTAGCTTGATTACACTATTTTTAGTATAATAGGCTTTTCCATTAAGGTCATACTAATGCATGAAAGCTTGATACATTTTTATCTGCACATTTATATCTCACTGTTTATTAAAAAAAAAAACACTGTCAAAGTTAGAGGTATTTTTGTGCTTCATTATGAAGTGTAGGTGACACTATTTGCCTGGTTAACTGATTTAGTAACAGACATACCTCCATGAAATATTTTGAGAATGATAGTGTGATATTATATAAAACTTCAAAATCAGCGCCCCCCCATTGATACATAAGAAATGAAACACATTTGTGCTCTATTTTTAATAATAATCTCTACCAGAAGCCAAGCTAATTATTAACACTATAGCCTAGTGTTTAGCTTCTAGTAGAAAATGACATGGTCTTTAGATACACTATATCAAGTCAACTTTAAAACCTATGTAGTTTTGTTGTTGTTGTTAAGTCAGATTGCCTGACTGGAATGCTGATTTTATTTGGTTGCTATTTTATAGAGGGTAAGTTATTTAACTTATGTGCTGAGGTGTCCACATTTTAAAATTGGAGATAGGATTAAGTAAACTGATTAATGTAAAACACTTAGCTCAGTGACTCAGTAAGGGTTCCTAGTACAATTAGAAGTTAGCAAAAACTTTTTAAGATTAGAAACTATGAGTAATTTTTACTGTCTTAGTTCCTATTATTGTCTTATATCTTTAGGTAGTAATTTTTCACATGGAATTTCAAGAGTACTACCTCTTAAGACATGCAGTCGACCAATCAGAATTGGTTTGTCAAGAAAAGCTAAGCTGAAACAACTTCATCCCTATCTAAAATAAATATGTTACGAGAAGTTAAAAGAAGATATTGGACTTTAATATTTCAAAACATGTTATATCTGTTAATCTTTTGTTTATTTCTTTGGATAAATGCTTTCTTCTAGCTTGGGAGTTTTGAGCTTTCTTTATTATAAAGTATGGAGAAGGGGTGTGTGTGTGTGTGTGTGTGTGTGAATTATCTAATTACATTTAAACATTATATAATATTTTATTGATGTTTTCATGTCATATTAACAATATGTACATTAAAGGTTTTTGCGATGTAAAAAAACTTGGCAGTTTAGTTTTCATTTTATATATATATAAAATGCTTTTGTGGAAAAGATTGATAGCTTTTATAAGTTTCTCAAAAGGATCCCATAACTCTTCAGGTAATGAATCACTATTCTAACCTACTTGCCCTATTTTTCAAGGGGAAAAAAAATAGAGGATGGGTAAGTTTTTCAAGATCACAAAGTTAGTATCAGGATTAGGATAGAGGCCCTCTCTTCTGTACCATTCTTTCCCACTTTTCTTTGCATTCACTTTATAGTTTCTACCCCCCACCCCCACAGTCTATTTTTGGCCCCAGAGTAGAATTGTGATCATGTAGTCAATATTTACTATTTATTTACTCTTAGAACAAATATATTTTAATACTTGTACTATCGTGTTAGGCTCAGTGATAGAATACAGAAGTCATGTATGAGACCTTGCCTTATAGAGTTTACTTTCTATGCTTGAGATTGGAAGAGAAATATAAGATATACGTGATTTAAAGGCAACCATCAGTAGAATAATACTTTTCAAAATACTAGACAGAGAAATAAGAATAAAATGGGATACTTGGCAAAAACTAAGGAAAGAAGGAAGCATCAAGAAAACATGAAAAACAGAAAGCATGTAATAAAAGGAAGACTGAATGTATCAATTAACAATGTAAAAGTGATTGGATCAAATTATCCTATTATAAGCCAAGATTCTCAGACACACTAAAAACCATCTCAAAATCATCTCTACTTATTAATTTCCATCTCTTCCCACGTATTTTGTAACTTCAACATCCCATTCTAATTTCATTCCTCCCTTCACCCTTCCCAGAACTCATCACCTTTTCACACTATTATTTGCACCTTGCAAGAAAGAATGCAAATCCTTGAAGGCAGGATTCTTTTCACTCCCCCCACTAATATCCCAGAATAGTTCCTGCTCCTTGTGTACCCATAAAATATTATTTGAGTAAATGAATGAATAAATTTCTATATTTGCTCATAATTGCTATGTCTTTGTGAATTCTTAATATCTTTATGACCTTGGGCAAGTCCTCATATCTAAAGGGGATAATATCTCATGGGATCATTGTGAAGATTAAATGAGCCAATATTTATAATATCTCTGATATATAGTAACTACTCAACAATGAATGATAGTTCACTGATACATAGTATCTACTCAATAAGTTTTTAGAATGTTTTTACTTTTTCTTGAAATTTTTTCCCCTGGATCCTGAATTCAATTATTTTCAGGAATATACCTATTCCTTTGCATTTTATGAAGATATGCCTTTTACTTTTTTTTCTGCAATGGTCCTCATATTCCTCTTCCTTCTTTTTATTATTATTATAAACCCCATGCTGTAATTTTCTTGTATCTTTATACAAGGCAAATCTCATCACAATCAAGCTTTGTCTTCATAAACCGTGGTCTTTTTTCCTGCTCTATGTTGCTGTGTGTGAATATTTTATTCTGTTCTCATATCTATTTCTTGAGGGCAAATTTATGTACTTCATGTCTTATCCATAATCTTTAGGAAGCTTTATAGATGCTGTCATCTTTTCTCATAACAAATACCATATCAACTTACAACGACTACTGGTTCTTTCATACTCTGAACTTTGTGGTAAATTTAAACTCCTAGCTCATACAGTACTGCTTACAGTGGTTTTCCATGCCACTACCCCATTACTGCTTCCATCTATAAAGCTTTCTTTGTAAAAATGTTGGGAAATTTTACACCTCCCCCAATGTAAAACTTGTTCCTGTTAGTGTCATTACTCAAGCACCCCTTCCCCCAGTACCTCTTACCCTAACACACATGTATACACACAAACAGACGTGACCTCCCTGCCTAGGTCTATAGAGTTCTTGTTTCTGGAATTAGAAAATTGGAGGCCAGGAGGGAGGTAACATTGTAGGTCTTATGTTTTTGTGTCTTCATAGCCAGATTTGGAGAGGCTGCATTGGGGGATGTGGTAGAATACATTTGAAATTGAAACCCATCCTTCCTCCACCTTAGTCTTTGTAACTTTGTTCTCAAAATGTGAAAGTTGAAGTCTTTCAGATCAGAAGAAAAATATTCAAAGGATGAAAAGTCACTTCAAAAAATACTTGCTTTTATTCAACCTTAGAATGAATCTCTGTGTTACTTCAGTTTAAAGTAACAAACTTTTGGATGCATAACAGCGAGCATGAGATGAGAAGCAGAGCCTGATATTAAATCAACTTGAAAAAGTTATATTGATAGTACCTTAAGTATGCAAACCTTTGAGTTAATATTATCTGTTTCACCTTATTTAGTTAAGCAAAATGGAAATCAAAATATGTAGTGAAGTTGGTCTTCAGCTCCATCTAATTTGTCACATAAAAGAATATTTATAATGTCAGCCATCATTTTGGGAAGTATAAACATTACACATTTACACAGACAAATAATTTCTGGCAGAGTTTCTAGTACTCAAAGTTATCTTTTGAGCTTAAGGGACTAGAATATAAAGATATCAGTAGGGTTCCAAATTGTATTTTATCCACTTTGTTGTAAAATATATCATAGTTTGAAACTATCCTTGCCAAATATTCCTATTTCATTTTTTTTCCTTTAAAACACAGGCACATGCTATAAATTCAGAAGAAATAGTCATTAAGCTATTGGCAAATGGGCAAAAGCTATCCAGGCTATGGGCAAAAAAATAAACTTAGGATCTAAAAAGTCTCTGTAATTATAATGTTTCTATAATTTTATAGATTTTATAATTTTGGAGAATATGTAATCTGGCATCAGTGTGGTACACGTTCCAATTGTTAAAACAATACTGACATTATTAACTGAAGATCATAGTTTATATTAGAATTCATTCTTTGAATTTTGTCCAAGGCATAACGTCACGTAGCCCCTGTTACAGTATCATACAGAATAGTTTCAGTGCCCTAAACATCCCCTATGCTACACCTATTCATCCCTCTTCCCTACCCCAAAACATGACAACCACTGATCTTTTTACTGTACTTATTGTTTTGCCTTTTCCAGAATGTCATATAGTTGGAATCGTACAGTATGTATTTGCAGATTGGCTTTTTTCACTTAACAATATGCAATTAAGATTCCTATAATCTTAACTTTTCTAGTGAGGGATCTTCTAGTAGAAGACTTAAATCCCAAATGTTTTAGGCCTTCACCTTCCATCATTATATCTTCTTTTAGAGAAAAAGACAATAATTCTAGTTCATTTTAAATTATGGCTGTGTCCTCTTATCAACTTCTGAAAAGTTTTCTCATGGATTTTCCTAATAAGGATTCTTCAAAAGATCTTCCCTGTCAACATTGGTAAAAGCTTCCTTTGAATACAGGCATTTCGAAGCATTTTAAGCCATGATAAAATGGCTCCAAAGGAGGTTTTATCTTCTATTTTGTTAGCAAGAGCTGCACTTAGGACCCAAAATGCACCATAGACTAAATGGTCAATATTAAGCAGGTGCTGTGAAATCCTATGCTAGGCTTGGAAAATTTCCAGTAAATGGAAATCAAAAGTACTAACCAATATAAGGGGATATTTTAATGTGTTACCCTTGCGATACCTTGTATAATAAATGTCCTATGATATGCTGCGTGGACATCAGAATACTATTAGTAATTTTAGTTCTGTGACTACATGAGTGATAATAACCATCAAGTATTTATTTAGACTCAGTAAATGTCTAGCTATTTGCCAGGTACTGGGATATGCATATATATTTGTCAAATTTAGTTAACAAAAATTAAGAGGCAAAACTCATTATACAACTAAAAGAAGAGTTAGGAGATTTGAGATTTCATTCTGACTCTTTCTTCATGACCTTCAATTTGCCATGTAGCCTCATTTGGCTTTCAGATGATTCTTCATTTGGCTTATTGTAATCACTAAAATAATCTCTGCTGTTCTGCAAATGAAATACCTTGTGGGTTACTAATTGGAAATAAAAGAAGGAATACCAAGAGGGAAAGACAATATAAATAACAAAGAACATGAAAATTTTTAGGTATTTTTGCAACTTTTGTCATTAAAGGATGATGAAAAAGAATAATAATAAAGATTAGGGTAGTTATTGTTTATCTTTCATGTTTCTTAAATAAAAAGTGTATGATGTTTCCTAACTCATTAATTCATTCATTTATTTATGCCCTCATCAAGCATTTATTGAGGGCATATCATAAGTCTGGAACTGAACAAATGACCTCATTTCCATAAATTCTCTTATTTATAAAACTCAAATCATATTATTCATAATTCTTTCTATACAGCAGCCATCCTTTTAAGGGAACCTATCCATGAAATGGTTTGGGCCTGTCTAACTCACTGTTAAGAAACTGCTTAAGAGAAAGAAACTGTTTCTTAAATTATTTTATTTTATATCAATAATAGGGATGAGCCATAGGAACGGGCGCTTGGATGTTCTGAAGTCTGTTTTGAACACAATCGTATGGATGTGACCTATTTTTCACATCTGGAACAAATAAGTTTCAATAGCTGTAATGTTTGTGATTTTGGCACTTGGGGAGTGGAGTAGGTATTATTTGATTGATTTTTATGGGGTTAACATTAGAGATAATATACATGAAATGTCTAGCGCAAATTCTGGTACATTGCAAGCATGTAATTAATAGCTATTATTATTAATATTTTTAAAAAGAGCTTTCTCATCCCTTATAGGTATAAATAAAAAGATTACCAATAGGGTCTCCTGCTTTAAGGGATCCTAGCTATGAAGCATGGGCTGAGAAATGTTTACTTTTATGCTTTGAAGTTTACTATATGTTTTGAATACTTACTTTTCAGAACACTTTATTAATGCACGATAAAATCATTATACATGTTTAGACTAATTTATTTAAACATGTGTGATATACTGTGCCAAGTCCCATGGAAATCCTTTCACTATAAACAAATTATTTAAAAAAAAGATACAGCCATTTTTTATTGCAGTAAAATGTACATAATACAAATTTACCATTTTAATCATTTTTAGGTACACAGTTCAGTGGCATTAAGTACATTCACACTGTTGCATATAGCACTTTTGAACTTTAATTAAAAATGTATGTTTTGCTCAGTTTTCCTTTTTTATCACAAGAGTAACATCATAAATCCCTAACAACAGAAGGCAGAAAGCTCTCACTTTTGCAACTCTTTCTAGTTTTTGACTCAAACTGATTTTGTGGTATAATTCTTAGCTATCGCTAACATATTCCTATGTGTCTTTGACTACTGCTTAGGAATTTGTTAGAACTTGCATGTAAATTTCCTTTGCTTAACAGTTTTTTGTTTGTTTGTTTTACAAAGTCAGTACATCCAGGAGAAAAGTTTTAAATTGGGATAGAATAATAAAAGTAACTGAGATTATACTTGAAATGAAATGAAATTTATAAAATAATTCATAATTTTTAGGCATAGAAAAATACTGTAAATTGGTAAATTAAAAAATACATAAAAATTTGTTAGATTAAAATAGATAAAACATCATTCAGTTGAATAAATATTCCTTGAGGTTTTGATATACTACGCAAAACACTTGGTAAATACTGTGGGCGTTAACAAAGATACACAAGATATGAAGTTTTAATCTAACTGAAGGGAAAAACATTGACAGATAATCCAGAATGGAGTGAACAATCTGAGTGCTATGGAAGAGCAGAAATTTGAAAGATTGATTCCAGCTGGTGAGGAAGGATTTACATGACACATGCAGAACTTAAGCTAAATCTTAAGATTTTTAATAATTATGGATTAAGGTAAGGCAGAGGAAATTCTACTCAGAACAGCATATGAAGATGAATAATTTAGTTTAACTGGAGATTTATCAATTTGTTAATTATATATTTTTTGTTTATTATTTTCATATAAAATCATGGGGAATTATAGATTTAAATATTTTGAAGGACTTAATTCTCTTCTTACTGTATAATGAAAAATTATTTTCTATTTTGAAGTCCCTTTAAATTTTGAGAATTTGATTTGTGTTCAATAAATCAGAAGACTAAAAGAGACGTCTAAGATAGCAAGCAGTATACCGGAATTCCAGAATTTAGAACAAATTAATTTTTAGTACTTTACACATTATAGCCCCAATAAAAAATAATTGATGCTCTTATTTTCCAGTGATTCATACGTCTTTGGTCTCTCTCTAAACCTATGCTGAGGGTAATTCAAAAGTTTGGCATACTACTCAAGCTTCCTTCCCTTCTTCACCCCCATCCACCTTCTTCCCTCCTGTTTTTCTATTTTTTCCTTCTTTTTATGCTGATTCAGTTTCTTCAAAGGTTTTCTTTGCTTTTATGGCATTTTCTCCCTTTTCCAAATAATATTCCTTTTCTAAAATACTGATAGCTACCAACTGCTTCCACATCAACTTTTATAATGTTCTTGATGGAAACTGGAATCAGAACTTTTAGGACTGAAAAGGAACTCATGATCAATACTTCCATAATAGTATAAGATTTATTACCCTCAACTGATATTATACACTTTACTGGACTGTCTCCCTGACTAAACTATGAGGTCATTGATGGTTAGGATTTAATTTTTATCTCTGAATTACCTTCTCTCTCAGTACTCAATAATTATTTGAGAAAAGCAAGATGAATATTTATTTCAGACATCTTGCTTTAGGATATCTTTTCATCCTTTGTGTTGTATTATAAGAACTCAGAAAACTTAACTTTATCTCTTAAACTCTTCTTAATTTCCTTTCCATTATGCTTGTTTGCAGAATGGTAGCTGGTTTATCATTATCATCCTTATGTGTATTTGTATAATTTTAAGAAGTTTAGCGTGCTTTCTATATTTTGCCTCATTAAATCCTCTCACTAATCCATTGTTATCCCCATTTTCAGAAACTGAAATTAATATTTAGATTGAGTGATCTTTGCAAGTAAGCCAATTGTAAGACCAGATCCTAACACAATACTTGGCACATAGTAAATGCTTGTTGAATTGAAATGAGGGCTAGTGCTCTTCCCACTAACTTCATAACTGTCACCTGCTTTTTTTTGCTTGTCTTCTTTCCTTCCCTTTTTTCCCCTTTCCTTTTTACCGACAGCTATTGTGTGCAAGACATCAGGCTAAACTCCTGGATCCACAGGGAATATACAACATGGTTGCATTGACGAGCCTGATAACCTGACTGGGGAGACACAGGAGACACATTTAAAAAGTTAAATAAAAACAAATTCTTTTCTTAAATCTTACGTATAAGAAGTAGAAGGAAGAAATCCCTCCCCCCCCAAAAAATAGAGATATTTTCTATCCATAGTGCATAGCATCTTAATTAATCAACTGTTTCAGTCCTCTTGTCCTTCACTTCTGCTCTCTGGGATCTTTTCCCAAATAAACTGCTTGCATGGAGGCATTTTTCCTAGACTCTGCTTTCTGAAACCCTTGTGGTGATACTTCTCATCCAAGAGATAGGGAGATAAAGGCTCAGAAAGGTGAGAGAATTTGTTAAAGTTCACATAGTGCTAAAGCCAAGACTAGAAACAGTATGTCCTGACACATTTTCAGTGCTCTTGTTACCACACCATAATTTATTTCCACATTATCGTTTGGCTGAGCTTATCAACGCTATTTATGGGCTAACTGTTTTGGTTATTATTAGGGAATGCTAAAATATGACAGGGAGGCATATGCTAATAAAATGCGTGGGTTTCTAGAATGCCAGCAAATCTGTTTATGCCATAGTTTAAAAAATTATTTAAAGACTTTTAGGTGTTCTACCATCTGGAATGTCTACAAAAATGTAAGACTATATCTCAAGTTGACATGACACTTAAATATACTTATGCATAGAATTGTACTTCTATAAGGTTTGCCTAACAAGAAGTGTTGTTAAAAACTTTCACCAAATCTCTGTGTTATTCAATATTTCACAAAATCTGAAGATCATTTTAAGACATAAAATGGCCATTGACTCTGGGAAAAATAACATCACATTAAATAGAGCTCAAAACTGTTGATCAAACGTGTTGTAAAAAAAAGGATTTGGAGGTATCTAAAGGCATATATAATAAATCTGAAAAATTATGAGTAGGCAGAAATATACTGCGACTTTATTTGGTGTTTACCTTGGCCTATCTGTAGTTTTACATATTCCAGAAGTTGGAAAGAGCACGGTGTTCTGCATAGACAGATCTGTTTCAATCTAATTCGCAGTTGCTCTTAATGAATTATAAACTCATGCCAACTGGGAGTTGATGCATTAATCCATGGTAATATTTGTGAAAATGCATGTGAACACAGTGGGTGAGTCATCCTAGAATCTGGATTATTTTGCTCAGGAACAAAAACGTCAGCAGGGTTTCTGCAACTGTGAGCTCAGAAAAGCATTAAGCTTCAGCTTACCTATCTGAGAAAAAACCAGACATATCCACGTGGTGCTGGATCAGGACAGATTTTCTATGAAAGTGCTGGTTCTGTTCTAAGGGGGAAAGGGACAATAGAGGTGGTTTTGCAGACAGACAATAGGATGACTGGTTCCGGGGGACAGGGAGCGAGCTGTGCTGTGCTAGAAAGTATTCACGCCTGCCACCCAAACAAGCAAAACAGAAGCAATTATGTATTTTTTATTTTTTTATTTTTAAACAGGCTTAGAAAGGCTTTGCAAATCCAGGATTACATTTCCGGAAAGTTTAAGGGATGCTGTTAGTTAGGTTGAAAACTTGCCTCAGAAAGAGGTTTTCTTGGTGGTGCTGGCCCACTCATTGTTTCCAGGCTACTTTTCTTCTCCTTAAGGCCCACATAGTATGTGACAAAGGCTTGTGGGGCATGTAAAATAACTTGGACTGTATTTTAAGAATACTGGCTAGACAAAGGCCATATTAAAACAGGGGAATGACTTCAGATATTTATTTTACCAATGAGCAGGAGTTAGGGGAAACTGGTGGCAAGAAAGACTATTTTATGAGTAATGCTATTGATATGAGATGGTGGAAGATTTCACTTGGTAAGTGGGAGTGGGAGTGGCAAGCACACATTTAATTTGGGAGTAAGAGGAAATTACTCACTTCACCTGTTGATTGAAGGAATATAACATACTTTCACATACATATTATGTATAAGTTCTTTCTAACATTATTGGCTTTTCTTCAGAAACATTGTGCTTTTAACATTTATTAACATTCATTCATTCATGCATCTATTCACTTAAATATTTATGGTACATCAAACATGCTAGATTCTTTGCTCAGCAAGAGGAAATAAATATAAAGATTACATGAAAACTGTACTGAGTGTGGTGACAGATACAAACCTTGATTATTGTTTTGGAGAAGGTTTTAATCTATTGAAGGGAGTCTAAACTTTCTTTATAATATGGTTATATTTTTTGTTTCATAGAGAAAACTAAGCATTAAATAAAAAGCCAAAAATGTATATTCTATTTTTGCCACATTTCTGAATCATCTTAGATAATTCACTTCTCTGTCAGTCTCTAAATTTGTAAAATAAGGAAACTACAACTTCAAAATGCTGTGTGCTGCTCAACATCATTAGTTATTAAGGAAATGTGAATCAAATCACAAAGAGATACCATTTCACACCCACCTGAATGGCTATAATAAGTAAGACAGACAATAACAAATGTTAGTAAGGATGTGGGAAAATGAACCTTCATACATTGCCAGTGGGAATGCAAAATAGTGCAGCCACTTTGAAAGTGCAGCCAGTTTGGCAGTTTCTTAAAAATTTAAACATAAGACTGCCATATAATCCAGCAATCCCACTCTAGGTATTTACTCAAGAGAAATGAAAACATGTCCACACAAAGACTTGTGAGAGAATGTTTATAGCATTATTTCTATAGCCAAAACCTGGAAACAATCTCAATGATCACAAACTTGTGAATGGATAGATAAAATGTGGTACATTCATATAATGGAGTACTATTTTGTAACAAAAAGAAACAAACTACTGACATATGCTGCTTCATGAATGAACCACCAAAACATAATGTAAAATGAAAGCATCCAGACACAAGAGACTACATATTGTATGATTCCATTTATATGACATGTCCAGAAAAGGCAAATTTAGAGAGACAGAAAGTAGATTAGTGGTTGTTTGGGCCTAGGGGTAGGGTACAAGTTTAAATGGGAATGAGGGATCTTATAAGGGGGATGAAAATGTTGTAAAAGTGACTTATGATCACGGTTGTACCACTTGGCAGAGTTATTGAGAAGCATTGAAACTCACAATGGGTGAACATGTACAAATTATAAAATTATACACTTCAGTAAAGTTGTTTGAAATATGCTATGAGCTGTAGGGAATGTCCTCTGATTCCAGTATTCTTTGAGAGACATGCAGGTAAGAGACATAGTATGACCAGAGCCAGCACATTTTCTGAATGTGATTTCTATGTTCTTACATAGAACCATTGCTGGACATTTTATAATACTTTACCTTCAGGGCTTCTCATAATATGATTTAATCTGTTTTGCCTCTGACTTTAATACAAACATCTGTCCTGGGGGCACCATGTTTTCTTTTGTTTTCCCAGAAGGATAAAGGGGTTCTGAGATATAGGAGTTGGCGTGGTGTACTCTATGGGGATGGCTCTACCTTGAGTTTCAAGCCATTGTACTAAAGCTGGATGCTTGAATAGCTAAGGAAATGCAAACACACAGTTAATGCCCTCAGAGTCACCCAGGAATTTGTGCAAAGTGTCTTAGATGTTATTCTCTGTAAATTAATTAGCTATTCATAGATATTTTTCATTTTTATTCTGTTTGCCAGCCACGTTTTTCTTTTAAAGTTTTTCATTAATTTCTCTTCATTCACTAAAAGAAAGACATGTTAACGCTTCTTTTCTAAGTATTTTTTTTTTCTTGTTTTATTTTATTTTATCTTCTATTTTATCTTTCTTTTTTGGATAGCTTGTCCATTTTAGAATTCTTGATTTCTTCTTTTTGGCAATAGTAGGTGATCATGAAAATCCTTTGAAAATGTAAATTCCAGGAAGGAAAAATATTATGAAGAGAAATAGAATCTCTGGAAACTTATTTGCTTTTGTTGCTCAAGTGTTTATTGATAGATCAGTCAAATGAAATCACAGTGCTGCAAAGACTTTAGCTAATCACTCCTTGAATGCATTTCCTATAAAGCTTTTTAAAATTCTTTGGCTTCCATACAGAGCATTTTGTTTGCTGCTTTCAGTGACACAAGAATACCAAAGTATTTATTAAGTTAGGATAGCTAACATTTAGTTTTTTTCTTTTTCAAATCCAATTATAATTTGTTCTGTATTCTTCAAAGAAAAGAGATAAGAACCTAAAATGTGGTTGCGAGGAGCTCAGAGTGGAAAATTTCCACTCGGCACAACACATTGCCTATACACACTGGAGCTAGCGTTCCTCCCTACGTATTTTAGAACTCCTTTTGTCCAGTTCAGATTACAATTCTTCCGGACAAGGTATGGCCTGCAGGACACATAGAGTTTTGTTGATATTACATAGGCATTTAGTAGGCATTAGCTCTTGGTCACATCATTATGAGTGACAAATATTTGTAGTTTTGAGGTCGGACAACTAAGTTCGTGAAGTTGTTGCAATGATGTTTGTAACTTTTTTTGATATCAGAGGGCTTATTCATTATGAAATTGTACCAACTGGACAAATATTTAACCAAGTTTACTATTTGGAAGTGCTGAAAAGGCTGCGTGAAAAGGTTCGATGACCTCAACTTTTCGCCACCAATTCATGGCTCTTGCATCACGACAATGCACCAGCTCACACAGCACTGTCTATGAGGGGTTTTTAGCCAGTAAGCAAATAACTGTATTGGAACACCCTCCCTACTCACCTGATCTGGCCCCCAATGACTTCTTTCTTTACCTGAAAATAAAGGAAATATTGAAAGGAAGACATTTTGATGACATTCAGGACATCAAGTGTAATACGATGACAGCTCTGATGGCCATTCCAGGAAAAGAGTTCCAAAATTGCTTTGAAGGGTGGACTAGGCACTGGTATCAGTGCATAGCTTCCCAAGGGGAGTACTTCGAAGGTGACTATAGTGATATTCATTAATGAGGTATGTAGCGCTTTTTCTAGGATGAGTTCGTGAACTTAATTGTCATACCTCATAAATCAGGAAGTGAGATAACTTGGAAATGGAGAAGAAAATCAGTGAATATTGATATTAAAAATATCTGGACAAATAGAAGAAGAGAGATGGGTTTTGGTTAAAAGTTGGATAAAATAAATTGGAAATAAAAAATTAAGAGTGAAATGGGAATTAGTGAGTGAGCGATTGGTTGAGCAAAAAAGTGCGTATCACCTGTATGGAAAAAGCAAATACTTTTAAGTTAGACAGACTTTGGATTTTGAATCTTGGTCATCCAATGACTGACTCTTGGTCATCTAATGACTTGGGCAAGGCAATGAACCTTACTGAAACTTAGTTATATTCAGGTCAAAAGCTCGCTGGGTTTAATGAGATATTGGATATAAAATATCTAGCACTGTGCCTCGTACCTTGTAATTCTCAATAAATACTGGTAACCTTCCACCATTCCTTCCACTTTCCCTCCCCTCTCCCCATAGTAGCATAACTGCTGAGCTTCCACACTAAGGTCTAATTAGTAAAATAAATGCAGGAAATTTCGATTCATGAAGTCACATAGAATTTACTTGTTATATATACAACCTGGTGCCTGGCTGTCTTTTCATATTTGATCTGAGTAAAGACCAAATTCCATCTGGAGTTTATAAAACATCTTTCACTTGTCATTTTCAACCAGATTTTTCTGCATGTGTTTACTGGATGGTTTGAAAGCTGTAAAGAGGAATGAAATGGTGTAAAAGAATTCCAAGGTAGTATGTAGATTTCTCCACTGTAACAGTTTTCTTTGTTATTAAAATCACCAAAGTTTATCTTCAAAATTACTAAATGGATTTTCCATAAGGAAGGAATCCATGATTTCTACTAATATATTCAATTTTCTCACTAAAAGAATAAGCCCCAAATTTTTAGTATGACAAATATGTCCCTCCATCACTGATTGGGAGACCTCTGTTTCATCATTATGTATTTTTCAACTTTATTATTTGCAAACTGTGTTTTACATTCTCATCTAAATCTCACAACTTCCCATTATCCATCTATTTAGTAGTAAGTGCCATGATTCAAACTTGGTCCCTGTGATTCAAAATTCGTGTTCTTTTTCCACAATAGAATGCCTTTCTCTTCCGTGCTTTCTACCATACGTGGTTTTTCTGATGTATACTCTGTACTTTCCCATATCTATGCTTTTCCCCTCCCACCCACAATATTCCCTCTGCTTTGAGCTCCTTTTACCTTACCTATTGTTCTATTTATCTTTCATGGCTCAAATGATACCTTTTCAATAAAACCTTTCCTGATGTTTCCAGCTGGAATTTTAATTCCTTTCCCGGTACTCCCAAAGCACTGTGGACTTTTATTATAGCACAATACCTGTTCGTTCTATTAGATTTCATTGTTATGGCAGAGATAGTGATTTGCTCCTGTAAATATCCATTTTTTTAAATAATGTATAGAACTCCCAATTTTTAGCTGGGCACATGGCTGCCTGAAATAAAGCAAATTCTTAGCTTCTCTTGTAGATAGAAGTGGCTGTATGACTAAGTTGTCGTTGTCGGGATACAAATGGATGTGCCATGCCACGTGCACTCAAGGGGTCTTTAATGGGAGGGTGCTAGTCTGCCATCCCTTCCTGCAGGCTGCAATGTACTGGTCATCTCTCAAATTCAGACGTCCATATCAGGCCACGCAGTAGGAGCGGTATCCTGAGAAACAGGAGCAACAAGAGAGAAGCTCAGATCTGTGATAAATTCACCACTATCTAACCAGTTCCCGCCTACTAATAGATTTCTTTTATGTCTGAGAGAAACTTCTATTTCTGTAATCCATTGTTATTTTAGGGTTTCTATGATTTGAAGCTGAATGTGATTTTACTTGATATAATTCTTATCATTCCTAGACAGCCTCTCGTCTCTACACTAACTGTCTTCCTCTCCCTCCGATCATGATCAAGAACTGCTTGAAGTTAGGAGTCATGTTTTATTCATTTTTCATATTTGAATAAACATATGTTAGAAGGCTAGACATTCATGCATTTATTCAACAAATACGTTAGTATATGTCAGGCACTATATGAGGTAGGAGCAATTCAGACATAGATGCCTATTCTGATGGAGCTTGAAGCCAATGGGGGAGACAGGCTCTGAGTAAGCAATATTAACAGAATCTCAACATTTGCTCCACATTGCATTTCTCTGGGTGATTTTAAAAACTCCCGAGAACCATATCACTCCCTTACCTCCTACCTATTAAACCAGAATCTCAGGGGATGGGCCTGGGCATTTCTCTTTTAGGAACTTCCCATGTAATTGTAATGTGCATTGAAAGTTGAGACTCACTGAATTAAACCAACAGGAAGGCATAGCAATGACTTTGACTTCATTACTAATAACTACCATGTGAGAACTCTACATTTGTTTCCTATCACTTCCATAAGAAATTACCACAAATGGGGTGGCTTAAAACAACAGTAACATTTTTCCTCATAGTTTTTAAAGTGTAGTCATGGCCACATTCCCTCTGGAGGTTCTAAAGTAGAATCCTTCCTTGTTTTTTCCAGCTCCTGGTGGCTTGAGGAATTCCTTGGTATCCTGGGCTTGTGGCCACATCATTCCAATCTTTCCGTCCATCTTTACATCTGTCTATCAGTGTCTTCTTTCTCTTACAAGGACACTGTCCAGGATGATCTCTTCATTTCAAGATTCTTAACATAAATCTGCAAAGACCTTTTTTTCCAAACACAGTGATATTCATAGATTCCAAAAATTAGGGCATGGATATGTCTTTTTGGTGGCCACCATTCAACCCATTTCAAGAACCTACTATGTATAAGGCACCAAAAGAGCTTTCATGTAAACCTATTAATGCTGGATGATGGTTACAAAGAGTTCTATTCTTTCTATCTTTGTATAGATTTGAATTTCTATTATAAAAAGTTTATTTAAAAAATGGCTTCAATGTGTTTATTCTTATTTAATCTTAATTTAGATCCATGAGGTAACACTATCCAAATTTTACAGATGTACAAATATAGACTACTTAACTTTCTCCTTTTTTTTAGAAAAAGATTTTTATTAAAAATACAGCTAACATACAATAGTATATGAGTTTCAGGGGTACACCATAGTTGTTCAAAATGTATAGACATAAGGCAGTGATCACAATAAGTCCACTGTACATTACATCCCCATGGCTTATTTGTTTTATAGTTGGAAATTTGAACCTCTTATGCCCCTTTACCTTTCCCCCTCCTTTTTAATTTTTCAATTACAGTTGACACAGAATATTATTTTATGTTAATTTCAAGTGTACAGCATAGTGGTTAGATGTTTACATAATTTAAGAAGTGATCCCCCTGACTAGTCTAGTACCCACCTGGTGCTATAGTTATTACCATATCATTGATTATATTCCCTATGCTGTAGGGAATATGACTAGTCCTATGACTATTCTGTAACTACCAATTTGTACTTCCTAATCCCTTCACCTTTTTCACCCCGCCCTCCAACCACCTCCCATCTCTCACCCCAACAAATCTAGTACCCATCTGACATCATACATAGTTATTACAATATCATTGACTATATACTTTATGCTGTACTCTACATCCCCATGACTACCTTGCAACAACCAATCTGTACTTCTTAATCCCTTCCTCCTTATTCACTCACAGCCTAACCCTCCTCCCATCTGGTAGCCATCAAAATGTTCTCTGTATCTATGAGTTTGTTTCTGATTTGTTTTGTTTTTTAGATTTCACATATAAGCAAAATCACATAGCATCTGTCTCTCTTTCTGCCTGACACACTCCATTCAGCATAATACCCTCCAGGTGTATCCATGCTGCCACAGATGACAAGAACTCATTTTCTTCCATGGCCAAACAATATTCCATTGTATGTATGTTTTTTTTATCCATTCTTCTATCAATGGACACCCAGGCTACCTCCACATCTTGGCCATTGTAAATGATGCTGCAATGAACATATAGGTGCATGCATCCCCACAAAGTAGCGCCCTAGGTTTCTTCGGACAAACACACAGAAGTGGGATCACTGGGTCTCCTTCTTTTTCTCCTGTTATAGCCCATGTTTTAAAGTCTATTTTGTCTGGTGTAAATATGGCTACCCCAGGTTTTCCCTCCTTTGTATCATTTTCATGAAATATCTTTTTTCATCTCTTTACTGTGTGTCTTTCAAGCTGAAGTGAGTCTCTTATAGGCAGCATATGTAAGGGTTTTGTTTTCTTATCCATTCAGCCCTCCCATGTTTTTTGATTGGAGCACCCAATCCATTTACATTGAAAGCAATTGTTGATAGATATGGAGCCACTGCCATTTTATTATTCATAATTTTGATCTTTTTCCCCCCTGGTCTTAAAGAAGATCCTCCAACATTCCCCATAACACTGGCTCAGTGATGATGAACTCCCTTAGTACTTTCCTATCTGGGAAGCTTTTTATCTGTCCTTCGGTTTTAAATGATAGCCTTGCTGGGCAGAGTAGGCTTGGTGGTAGATGCCCGCCCCACATCACTCTGAATATTTCCTGCCCATCCCCTCCAGTCTGCAAAGTTTCTGGCCTTCAGATTGGGTGTTTTCTGCTACATTGTTTTGCAAATCACTGGTTTGATCCTCTGCTTCATCCACTCTGCTGGTGATTCCTTCTAGTGCATTCTTCATTTCAGTTATTGTATTCACTTCTAACTGTTATTTTTTTTTTTATGGTTTCTATGTCCTTTTTTTATGCTTACTATCTCTTTGTTAGAGTTCTCACTGACTTCCTTGAACATCCTTATAAGAATTGTTTTGAACTCTGTCTCTGGTAGGTTGCTTGCTTTCATTTGCTTTAGTTCTTTTTCTGGAGTTTTCTCCTGTTCTTTTATTTGGGATGTATTTCTTTGTTTCCTTATTTTGGCTGCCTCTCTGTTTTTTTATGTGTATTAGGTAGATCTGCTAGGTCTTCCAGTCTTGCCTGGTGGCTTATGTAATAGGTGCTTTGTTGGGGCCCTGACCCAGTCTCCCTGGTCACCTGCTCTGGGTGCTCCAGGAGTGTCCCTTGTGGGGGTTCTGTGTGCCCTCCTGTTATAGTTGAGCCTTGATTGCTATTGGCATATCAGTGGGTAGAACTGACCCTCAGGCTGATTGGCTGTGCGGCTTGGCCATGTCCACAACCTATGGGCTGCTGTACAGGGGGCTTACCCTAGTGAGTGGGATTCCCTCCAGTGGGTTCTGGTGCCTGGTGAGACCACTCTATCTGAATGCCTCTTGTGGGGCTAATTGGGCAGTGCTCTGCTGTGGTCTGAAGCCAACCTTCAGGTATATTGGTTCTGGGACCTATTGGGATGGGCTCTGGTACCCAGGTCACCTACTGCCTGTGAGCAGCTGGGGACTACCAGGTAGGAGTTACAAAGCTATCTGTGATATCACTGCCTGTGATAAATCTGGAGGCATGTGGGAAAGGCTATGCTGCGAATTGAGGACATCTGCCAGGCTTGGGGTAGCTCCACCAAAAGCCAGGACACCCTGAGGCCTACTGTCACTGGCTGGATCCCTTAAAGTTCAGTCGCTGATAAAGCCTCATGTGGCATACAAGTTGGGTGAGGCAAGGTCTCAGAGAGTCCCTAGAATGGGAAGAGTTGTGGTCAGCAGGTTAATGTAGATTCTGGTTTGGTGCCAGGGCTGAGCCTGAAGCTACTCAGCAAAAATCTCAGAGCACACGGAGGCCAGTTGCCTCCCACCTGGGACCTGTGGACTGTGAGAGTTTTCCAAGGAAGAGTGCAATGTGAGCGGGGCTGGCTGCTCAGGAGACAGTGCCTCTGGCTCTGGGGAGTTGGGTGGGGTGGGGTCCTTGTGAATCAGCAGGGTGGAGCCCTGGAGCTCCCCAGATCAATCAGATTCAGATTTGGTAATAAGGGTAGGGGGCGGGCTCAACATATTAAAGATGGTGCCTGCCTTCCAGCTGCAGGGGAGCAGGACCTCTCACAGGGAAAATGTCAGCTGTCCTCTAGTCCTGGCCTTAAAGCCACACATCTCAGTCTGCTCCCCCTATGCTTCTGATGCCCTCCCCTGCCCCCCATGCCAAAACCCTGGAGTACTGTCCCGCCGCTGGAGCCCAAGGTGAGTGCCTGCAAGTGAGTCTGTGTGGGGGCCCTTTAAGAGGGCGCCTGGGTTTCGCACAGCCCTCCAACCCACCTGGATGGTTAGAATCCCCACTGTCTTTCACTGCCAGATGTTGTGGGGGCTCCTCGTCCTGACACCTGTACACAGGGCTGGGGAGCCTGAAGTGGGCCTCAGGTCCTTTGCTCCTCTGAGGGAAACCTCTAAGGCCAAGGCATCCCTCCTTATTTTCAACCACCATGGAGGTTTGGGAGATTCGCGTCTCTACCCCTCCTATGAGTCTAGACATGGCTTCTTTATATCCTTAGCTACAAAACTTCTGTTCAGGCAGATTTCAGATGGGTCTCCAGGTTGATTGCTCTACAATTTAGTTGTAATTTTAATGTGTTTGTGGAAGAAAGCAGGCACAGTGTTTATCTACTCCACCATTTTGGATCTCTCCTCAACTTTGTCCTTCTAACAGAAAACAACTACATTGATATTATCCTTGGGACCAATTTTGGCTTTAAAAATTATATCTACTATTAAAAATCAATAGTGTTATTCATGGAAGCATAATGTAGTATGATGGGTCATAGATCAGTCTCCGCTCCCCCCCTGAAAAAAGGATTATTCTGGGATCGTGCAGGTACTACCACACAAAGTGGGAAGTCTTGATGCATTTTTTGGGGGGAGGGGTTTGCAGTCAATGGTAATTATACAGTTAATTTCCATTAGCTATTGACTTATTCTAGGCATTCTGCTTTTGATTAAACATAAAAATGTTTCATTTTTAGTCATAACTTTTTTATTTCTGAAAAAGCAAATGAAAAGGACATCACTAATATTTCTCATAGCTTGAGAGATTAAGAGAACTTTCCTTTAGTTTCACAGTGTCTGGTCCCTTCAATATTTATGGCAGGCTAAAAAAATATGTCTTGATGCTTTCATTTGTTTCATTAGGATTTCTTACCAGCAATGAAAAACTACTTCATATGATATGCACCGAAATATGCAGATGTAGTATATTCTCATTTTAGATGTAGTATATTCTCATTTCACTTTTTAAATTTTAATCTCTAATGATGATAGTTGATACTCTAGAAAGAACATGAGTTTTAGAATCAGACAGGTCTTATGTATATTTTAATTCCAGTCCAAGCACTTTCTGAAGAAGAGAAAATAGTATCTACCTTATAAGTCTAAGTCTGGCAGGAGAATTAAATGAGACTCTGCATATGAAAGGACCTGGCCCACAGTTGGCAGTCAGTACATGTTAGTTACCTTCCCTCCCTTTACTTACCTCTGTCAAAGGCTGATTATACAGTTAATTTCCATTAGCTAAATTAAATAAGTTAGCCAATAACATTGGCTAAATTTAAATTGCCAATGGAGACAATACTTTTTGCTACCTAGATAAGGAGACCTTGATTATTTGCATTAAAATCTATGTTTCAATTTAGAAGGTAAGTTGATACTAAGAAAATGCTATATTTCTTTAAGAAATATTTATTATTAATATCAAGAGGACTGTAAAAATTATTTTTACAATAAGCTCCCAAGAAACTCCAGTGGTTATTATTGAAAAGAAATATTTCTTTGGCATTCATGATAATTTTGAAGATATATGAAACTTAAATGCAAGCATTTATCCACAGGAAAAAACTCCTAGGAAAAAGTCCTATTTTGTTAAATTCCTAAATTGAATTCGTTAAATTTCTTAGAAAATTGTAGATATTTAGATGTACACAATAGGTGATGTGGCTTATAATTTCAGAGAAAGATCAAAATGGGTGGAAACTAATTAAGAAAGAGTCAGGTCTTTAAAATCATTAACACCCACACATACCCAACAGCATACAAAAGAATGAAAATAAAAGCTCAGTACCTAATTAAAACTTATACTATCTAATTATGCTTTATACAGTACCTAATTGAAACATGCATACATTTAGTATGCTATTTTCTTAAAGTGAAATGTGTTTCAAATAGGAAATACATAAAAACTTGGGCTGTTTTACAAATGAGATTGCATCAAGTCTAAAACTTTTTAGTAATTAAAGTGCAATTCTGTAAGATTTTGAAACTACATATCTTTACTTTAAAAAGACCATGAAAAAGAGGGTGAAGCTCAGCTCTCCCTGTGGATCTGTTTATGAGACATTGTAATGGATGGACACTTTGGCTGTATGTTTATGCTGAATGCTCCACTGATTTAATGACAACGCCACCTAGTGACTGGAGGTCTCTGACTGTATATGATGACAGTGAAGAGTTACCTAAATGCTCTGAAATGTCCTAGGAGAGGACTGGCCTTAATAAGAATGTCATATATATGTACAGTATATCTATATGAAGTTCTTGTTTTGCCATCTTCCTTTTTTCTGCCTTTTCTTTGAGCACACTTCTTTCCTTTTCCATTGGGTGCTCTGCTGCCACTGCAGCCCTTCTTGTCACCATGAGATATGGTTTACTAACCCAGAGGGTTTTAAGTAAACTCCTCCAAATGCTTCATGGGTGTCTTTGCGAGGGGGTTGCTGATAGGGGTAGATTCCTAGTTCATCAACCTTCTCTAATCAGTCTGCTTTACTTCCTGTGCTTCCCTGTAAGATTATGTTTGAAGAAAGGTTTTAGCTCTAAAGAGAAAGTCTGTAAGCTACATTAATAAGACTTTGATTTCCATTGTAAAAAGTCTCTGACACACAGAAACATTGAAAGAATAATACAGTGAACATCCATATGTCCTCTTTCAAGATTCAATAGTTGCTAACATTTTAGCCTCTTTGCAGAATCATTTCAGAGAAAATCGCACACTTATACAGTTCAACATATGTCTTCTAAAACTAAGGACATTCTCTCATATAGGCAAAATACTGTTATTGCACCTAGAAAATTCACAAAAATTCTCATATGTTATCTAATGCTTAGTACATGTTTAAAACCTTCCCCGCTATCCCCAAATGGCTATTATCACTGGCTTTTTTGAACTTAGAATCTATCAAATTTCATGTTAAATTTTGGATCATGTCCCTGTAGTCTGGAATATTACCCCCCCAAGTAATTTTATTTTCCATAACACCGAGTTACTAAAAGAGACCAGATCAGTTGCCTAGTAGAATATCTACATTTTGAGTTTGCTTTCCTTGGTGCCCTTTATCTTGTTTCTCTATTCCCTGTAGTTCCTATAAACTAGGCTAGGTCTAAAGACTCAATTAGATTCAATTAGTCATTTTTGGCAGAGTTTTTCACAGCAGGAGATATAAAATGTCATTATTAGTGATGCTAGGTTTGATTACTTGGTTAAAGCAGTAATCACAGATCTCTCTATTGTGAAAGTGAATTTAGCATGTAATCTGAAGAGATAAACTTCAGTACAATATGAATATTCTGTTCCCCATTAACCTTCTGTCTAATGGTTTGAGCATCCATTGATGATCCTTGACTGATTTCTTTTAAACATATTACATTTTAAAACTATCATTCCTTCTATACTTATTATACTTCCTTCTATAAAAAAAAGTTTTCAGTCATCAGCTGTCAGTGATGAATAAAACTGTAAAAAGTATGGTAAATGCTTAATTATTCCCCTCCAAGCACCAATTTTCAGAGTAAGGAGCAGGAATAATAGTGAACTTTTAATGGAAGCAAGTGATTTTCTTTCTTTCTTCCCTCCCTCCCTTCCTTCTTCTTTCTTCTCCCTCTTCTGTCTCTCTCATTCTCTTTGTGAATACCATATTGTTCTCATGGGTTTTTATTTATTCAATACATTATAATCAACTACAGTTACTAATTTTGGTGCCCAAGTTATCCTAAATGTGGCCAATGGGAGCACTTTTCCACTGGTTCCTACTTCCATTTGATACATTAGTTTTTGAGTACTTCCTTGCTTTCTGACAACAGGTGATGGCCCGTGTTCTACTTGTGCTTACCCTGGCTCAGACCTGGAAGCAGCCATTTTTCCACGGAAAGATGATCCCCTTCCAATGTTTAGAAAACATTTATAGGTGGTGTTATACGGTTATATTCTTTTGTATCTGGAGCAGGACAGGCTGTTGGGTGTGTGGTCAGTGTAGTCACACAAGGCCCCATGTTTGGAAGAACTCTCCCTATGCTTGGGGTCACCTCTATGGTTGCTACCACAAAATTCTTACTAATTCTGTCTTTGAGTTTGTGCTTTGTAAGTAAAGTCTGATGGGACAACTGAGTGCACTCTGGAGTTTGGAGCCTTTGTTCCTACTGACACTCATTTCCTGCCTGCCTCTCTGGATTGAGTTCTTCACTGCCCACTCCCGGACCCCTGTTGTCCTGGCCGCAGAGGGCTCCTTCCCATTGCTCTTTCCCGACATCCATGGTGCCCTCTTCTCACAGCAGAGACCTGGTGTGAGCATACGGTGTATCAGGGCCATTGTGCTTGCTTTGCAGCCTCCTGGGGCCTGGTATGGTGACCATTCTCCTGGCCCCTAGTGCATGTGGTGTGCTGCCAGCTTGAGGCTATATCTCTGTGGGGACAAGTCTCTCACTCACTCTTAATCTAGCTACCAAGTATGTCCTGGTGTGGCGGGTGAAAGATCTTTGGGCCTTCTTGTTTGGATTGAGGTAGCCGACCCTCAGACCCCGCCTCTATGTGGCACTCAGTGTGTCAGTTCAAGGACTTGTAAAAGGGGGAACCTGGCAGCTGTCAGGCCTGAGAGAGCACATGCCTGGTCCATGTTACAGGGGGGACCCATAGGAACCTCTGCACTCACCCCATGACTCTCCCTTTGGCTCAGAGTGTTCTTTCAACAGGCTCTGTGCCTAGGAGATACCATCTTCTTTCTTCCAACCTTCCAGAGTCTGACTTTGTTGTTCCTTTTGGGCCAGCAAGAGGCACCCTCTGGAATCAGTTATGAAATATAAATTGCATAATTCTGGTGATGCCACATTTGAGTTAAACATTCTGATATTTGTACTTAAAACTGGCATTGCACAATATAAAGATGAACAGTAAAATTTGTGCAAATAATTAAAATTTAAAATTTTTCTTTAGTTAGAATGACATTAAAAAGTAAATAAAAGTCGCACGACAAGAGAGTGACAGTGGAAGAAAGGGAGAAAGGTTTATATGAGCCTTTAAGAATACATTTTAAACAGGAGATCCTCCATTTTCATTTTGCACAGGGACCTGAAAATTATGTAGCTAGCCTTTGTCTGTAGTCTTTTGTTCAGTATTATGTTTGTGAGATTCATCTATATTGTTGCATATAGCTAAGGTTTGTTCATTTCCATTGCTATATAGTCCCTTGTATGAATGCACTGTTCATCTCGTATTTACCATTTTTGATATTTGACTTGTTCATTTTAACTCTTATAGAAAGAATTGCTATGAATAGACTTATATTTATCTTTTAATGTAAAATTTCTGTCAATTTTGTACCTAGAAGTGATATATAGGATATGCATATATTCAACATTATTGGACAACACCAAGTAATTTTCCAAAGTGGTTGTAACAACTTAAGCTCCCAAGATTTGAGATTACTATTGTTCCACATTCTTACCAACACTGATATTATGAGGTGTTGTTTTTTTTAATTGCAGCTTGCTTATAGCTTTATTTTGTATTTCCCTGACCAGTAAAGCTGTTGAGTTGCTTTTCATATGCTTATTGGCTATTTGGATTGACTTTTGTAAAGAGTCTGTTCAAGTGTTTTGTTCATTTTTCTAGTGGATTGTGTGTATTTTTCTCCTTATCATTTTGAAGTAATTCTCTGTGGGCTCTGGATATGAATACTTTGGTTCTAAATGTTGAAAAATCTTCCCCTTCTCTGTGTCTTGCTTTTTAAGAGTCTTTGCAATGTCTTTTGAGGAATAGATGTTTCCTCAGTAATGAGACTGGGCAACAGAAATGGATAAAATTTTACTTTTATTTGCTAGTCATTTGAGAAATTTGCACAGATGAATGCAAGTTGCTTTTTATTATTTAACCTACAGAAACATTTCTAATGTCATTTTAATGGACAATGGTCATTTATCTATGAATGTGAGTTTCCTAACTTAGATTATATGATACACTGGACAGGAAAGCCTGATTTTATTTTAATTAGAATAAGGGTTTCAGCAAGAAAATAATTTCTTAATCAGTATCAATTGCATCCCTGGTCAGTACATTTGGTCCATTCACACAATTATCTGTAGGTGTGGCAAAAACCTTGTGTTGCTATTGATTTTCTCCAAAATTGAGGGCAGACTATGGCTGGTTTCACCTTTTCTGAGCCATGGTTTCTTATTCTTCCTTATTTTTTTGATGCCCATTTAGTTCTGTATTTTGAAACCCAAATTTCAATATCTTCTGACTTTGATGACCCATTCTGACAAGCTCGTTGGCTCAGCCTGGGCACTCGCTCCCAGGCAGCATTGGGGTATATATTTTTATCTGCAAGCATTCATTCTAAGGCAAGAGAGAGGTCCAGTCATCATGTTGACCTTGCTGACTGCCTGAGCTCCCCTCACGCATTTTCATCCGCAGGGAGAGTGTAGGCCAGAGCGTTGTGTGCAGCTGACATTTTTGTAGCAACTTACGTAGAAATGACAAATGTGTTAATTATTAAAAAAAACTAAAAAATATTTGGAAAGATCTCAGAAGGCATTCAGAAACAATATTTCCTTCCTATTCCTGACAGCTCTGAAGCTGTTTAAATCAATAACATTAAAAAAAAAAAAATTTTAGTCCCAGACACTCCATACTGAATCAGAGTGACAATTTTCCAATTAGGGTTACTTTTACGATATAACATAAATAAATGCTTTTACCTCAGTCAGTTCCTTGACAGATTAATAATAGTTATAAATATATAAACACGGCTCTTTCTATAGAACTTTCCACAAATACAATAGACTATAAGAAAACAGCATATTTTTTTAAATGGAGAAAAAATACTCTCAGAAATTCACTAGTGGTAAAATTGACCAAATCATATTTCCATTTTGACTATGTGTAATAATGCCATGATTTTCTTCTAGTCCCTCAATATTCAAAGTGTGATCTGTAGACAAGCAAAATTGGCATCACCTGTGAACGTATTGGAAATGTAGGTCCCCTACTGAATCAAATTTGAACCCTACTGAGTCAAAATGCATTTTAACAAGATACTTGGTCATTCCAATGCACATCAAAGTCTGTGAAGCACTGATCTAAGCAGTCTATTTTGGAATAATTTCGTTTTCAATTTTGCAAATTGCTAGTGACTGGGAGTGACAATATAAACTCCAAAGGTCATGGAAATGTTGGAAGGGCAGATTTTCCTCGAGAGAATCAAATGTTTTTAAACAAAACATTTGTATTCACTGCACAATTGTGATAGGGTTTGAGAACCATGAGTACCTGAACTTAAGTTCCTTTAAAATCCACACCTTACTGAGAGACTAGAGAGAGTTCACTGCAGGAAATGTTTGCAGCCACTTGAAAGGTTAATGTATGCCTGAAAAAGTTTATTCATCCCTGAAGGTGTTTTGATGATGAGATTGAAAATGGTGTTGCTAGTAAATCAACTAATATAAATTACAGCTTAGTACATATTTCATATGTGGATGGTTCTAGAAGGAAGGACATACACATATATGAAAGGTGGTTTTTTATGGTGAAATTGTGTGTGGGTGGAGAAGAACATACACGTAAAAATTATGATATTTCAAATTCCAAATATATTCAGATGTCATCTAGGCTAAACCCCTCATTTTAAAAATGAAAAACAATGGAAACAGGACATATGATGAGACAGGTTACATGAGCGAAAGTGCTAGAACTGGACTCCCAGACTCCTCTCCTAATCCTGCTGTTTTTAATTTACTCTACTGACATGGCAATATAAGATAGTATATGAGAAAAACCAATTGAATAATGCAGATTGTCAAAGAATGCTATAGTAGTTCATAAGGTGGAATAATCATTATAGGTTGGAGAAGTCACAAAGGGCTTTATTGGAGCCAAGACCTTGAGTTGGATCAATTGCACTGCCCCCTTCCCGTAGACTCCCAATGGCCATGCACTCGGCCAATTTTTTAATAATCCTTGGTTTCTGATCTATAATTTATAGGTTTATTCGATTTATGTTTTAATGTCTATCCTCCTCCGACCTCACAAGAATGTAAGTTCCACAAAATCAAGAATTTTGTCTATGATTTACCAATGTATCCCCAATGCCTAAAACCATGCCTGATACATGGGGACTTAATGAATATTTATGAAATGAATAAACCAATGATTGACTCATACATAAGAGTTTCATTGCCCTAAAAATCTCCTGTGCTCCACTTATTACTCCCTCCCTCCTTCTCAAGTCCTAGCAACCACTGAGCTTTTCACTGTTTTCATAGTTTTGAAATATATACTTTTTGTATAGTGTTCCAATGATCAATTGCTGCATTACAAACCCTTCCAAATTTTTGTAGCTTTTGACACCATGGGTTCAGCTGGGCATTCTTGCTTGGACTCTCCCAGCGGCTGCAGTAAGATGCAGCCATCTAAAGGTTCAACTGGGCTCATAGTACAAAACAGCTTCTTCACTCATGTGTCTGGAGCCTCAGCTAAGGTGACTGGATCAGCGGCGGGCTGGCCAAGCATTTCTGTCTTTCAGTGTGGTCTCTCCACCTGGCTAGCTCAGACCTCCTCATAGCATGGCAGGGTAGTTGGATTTCTTACATGGCAGCTGGCTTCCCCCTGAGTGAGTGTGCTATGAGGGAGGATGCAAATGCTGCCATGTCTCTTGAAGGCCAGGTCTGAAGCTGGCACAATGTTATGTCTATTGTATTCTATTGGTCAAAATAGTCACGGTCTCAATCCACATTCAAGGGGGTGGATAAGTAGACCCCATCTCTTGGTACGGAATTGACAAAGAGTTTATGGCATCTTTAATCCGCCCCAGATGGACAGAAAAATGGACGACTAAGCATTTAAGTCTGAAATGAGAGAGTGATAATTATGACAGGCCAAAGTATTAGGGAAGGACATTCCAGGAGGGGAAACTGTGAAATTGCATACAGGGAAAGAATAGTCCAGAATATTCTAGTTCTCTGCCATGTAGTCAATAGAAAGTGACTTGGTGAAGCATGTAACTAGAAATATAGGTGAAAGCCAGATAACACAGCTTGAGTATTATACTAAGGAGTCTCCAGCTGAATCAGCAGGCAGTAACTATAAAAGAATGTACAGTTTAGACATCCAACTTTGTTAAATTTCGATGAGAGAAGAGCTTACTACTTGTGCAGCAATACGTAGTTTTAGAAGTACGTTTTCTATTTGCCTATTCACCACTGCGAAGATAATTTGGACAAGGTGGTAAAACACATTATCACCTTGAACTCATTTTTCACCCATGCCTCCTTAACCGCAACTAAAAATAATGCCTTCCGCTCCTGTATCCCCATAGTACTTTCTTCAGTTATAGCATTATATGCAGTCACAGCGTTGTATCACGATTCTTTCTGCGTGTGTCTGTTGTTTCAGTTCCTAGACAAACTCCTCAAGGGCCTTTCCTTATTTTGTGTCCCATCGTAGCATTGAATGAATGATTTGGCTCCATAAGGTCAAATTAACATCTGGAAACTTAATTACTTTTCTTATCAGTTGGCTGGACAATTGATTCCTCATTCCTTTCCTTGATTACTTGAAATGAGGATTTGGTTACGCTAATCCTATCTTCCTCAGTGTAGTTAACTGGAAAGAAAAATTAAAGTAACAATCACTTCTTTATCTTTTAAAAAAATATTTTCTTCTGTTTGAGGGTTGCAGTGCTCTTCCTACTCTGCCCCTGCCTCACCTCGTTCTACTCCTATACAGGGGTGCCAAAAAAATGTATACACATGACTTGTATTCATCTTTTGTTATTGGCATACAGTAAGTATTACAATTTTAATACAGTTTTTTTTTCCTTTCTTAAATGTGTATACATTTTTTTGGCACCCTCTGTATTTTTCTCCTTCTAAATGTCATTTTATGAAAGGATCAAGAATGCTACATGGATGACAGAATCTATTTTAAGGCAATATATTTATAGAAATGTTATGCTTAGTTAAACTTGAGATTCTGTAGGGGGCGGAGATCTCACAATGATTGTGAGTATAGTAAAATGTAAAATCAGATGACAGAAAGAGAAGATGTATATGAAAGAAACTCTATTAATTTTCCTTTTTATGAGAAGTAACCCCTACACCTCTGCTCAAATATTTGTCCATTATGCAATTTGAAATAAGAAAAGCAAAGTAAAATGGTAGCTATTATGAGTGATCTAGAAAAATTCATTACGAGTAATACAACAAAGGATTCCTCTTCCATTTAACTATGTCTATTTCTGTAACATGTTAGAGTTTTTACCCGTAGGGTTAGAATTGGGGCATTAGTAATTAGATCACATCTCATATGGAATTAATTATATTCCTTCAGAAGCAGCTGCTGGTTTACGCACCTAGAAATTATAATTTAGCAGCTTTATATCTTACTCTTCTTCTCCTTTTATGGGTGATCGTGACATTTTTACTTAATCCCATTGCTCTCTAATTTGCTCCCAACTCTAAATCAGAAGATTCCCATGAGGGACTGGCTTGCTATATTTGAATGTTTTTTTTTTTTTTTTTGCAAATAGGTGTTGGGAATTCAAGTTGAAAGTGAGACGGAAGTTTAAGGTGTATTATGTTTTTCATTCAACCTCCAGGCTTCAAGAAAGATACTAAGTTTGTCTTCCCTAAATATACTGTTAGCTAAAAATCATTATCTTCCCTCTGCATTTTAAAAAGTATATAGTCTCAGGATTTTTTGTCTTTGTTACTGTAGTTCAGAATGCCCTAGGATATGCTAGATTTAGTTGAAATGAGACAGAGTCTTGAACTCTTTGTTTGAATAAAGAGTTCAGCATTTTTATGGTATTTTTGTGACATTTATGTATAAAGGGAGAGGAAAGGGAATACTAAAAGTGCTTCTCTGGGGGCAGCCAGATGGCTCAGTTGGTTAGAGCCCAAGTTCTGAACAACAGGGTTGCCGATTCAATTCCCACATGGGCCAGTGAGCTGCGCCCTCCACAACTAGATTGAAGACAATGAGTTGCCACTGAGCGTCCGGAGGGGCGGCCAGATGTTTCATTTGGTTGGAGCATGAGCTCTCAACAACAAGGTTGCTGGCTCAATTCCTGCATGGGATGGTGGGCTGGGCTCCCCGCAACTGAACATTGAAAATGGCAGCTGGACTTGGAGCTGAGCTGCGCCCTCCACAACTAGATTGAAGGACAATGAGCTGGAGCTGATGCGCCCTGGAGAAACACACTGTTCCCCAATTAAAAAAAAAAAAAAAGAAAAAGTGCTTCTGTGGCTTAAAAAAGAAACCTCATAACTATTTATAATTTTAGGAGACAAGGATGCCAATTTGAATGTTGTTATCAAGGAAAATAATAATCTTTATAGTCCAGGTGTCCCAAGAGACTCTTCTGTACAAATAACACTTCCAAGAACAGTTTCAGTAACCGAACAAAACAGATTGCCCTTTTTCACAACCATTTCATTGGAGTATAAGATCGACACTTTTGTGGATGTTCTTCATTGACTATTTTATCAGAACTAGCTGTGTGAAGCTGAATAATATTTGTTTTCTGCAGCTGTAGGGAGAGAGAAACATTTTGTCCTTTCTACAGTTCTGAGATTCCTTTCACGAACATTTAGGAGCACCTGCAATTTCAAAACTTATCACTGTATCATTAATTAACTCCAAGAAGGGGAAGAAAGGGCTGGCCTAAGATAATTACAACTTAAAATATGAAGAAGGCACAGACACAGTTTACAAAGCAAGCTGTGAGACATTTATGTTTTGCATTTACAGTTCTTTCCTTTGTTGACTGTAATCAATACTCCATTTTAAATCTGGATGGTGTAGTCTCCCTTAACTCTCTTATTGCAGTGAAATACTGACTAAGCATCCCAGTGAGAGAACGTTTGTCGTGCATCCTTTTAAGACCACATTGCTTGTAGCATTTTATAAGCATTACTTCTACATGTACATTAACACTATCCAGCTTATTTCATTTTATATTTATTAACGCCCTAAAATACTACCTATATAAATAGGTTCTTATCCTCAATATGGTGTGACTTGCCAGCTTTCTGTATGGGGTTTGATAAATCACGGATACGCTCACTTTAACTGGACAGGAATCCAGTTGGAGTGTTCCTTCTAGGGAGTGAACATAAGCCTCCTTTGATGGATAAGGTGAAACTCCAAGGCACTGTTTCAGTGGAGCCTAGGTATAGGGAAGTAGTCCTGGCACTTCTCCTTTGTTTTAAAAAGTTGATTGGGTTCTAGATCTCTTCCATAAAGCACGCAACTCCATAGGCTGGATGTGTTGTACTCTGAAATCACCTGCCTCTGCCCTTTCACAAGGAGACTGAAAGTTTCCCTTGTTGATCCTTGGGAGCTAACGTGTTACAACGTTTTTTAAAATTTCAAGTTTTATAGAGAAACATAGTTGTGATAGATTCTGCAAGGGTCACCGCAATGTTGGATATAGTACTGATGCTGGTTTTCAAAAACAATTTCATCATTCCTGTGACAAAAAAATCCAGAGACAACAGTCACTAAATATAGATCAAGTTCTCTCTGGGGCTAGAGAGTTACCGATTCCATACATATTAATCCTGGCCAGTATCATGCCCAGAATATTTAGGAAAGGAAATAGTCTCCTACAGATGTCAGGCTTTTGCTGCAGATGAAAGACTGTTATCATAGGGATTTCTCTTTCAGTGCTATGTGCCGTGGAGAGCAGACCCAACATTTAGAAACAGTTAAGGAGTGTGTTGTTGCTGTGTCTTTGACAGAGTAGCAGTAACTAGATGCAGGTGTATACTTTTTGTGTGATTTAGTTTTACATAGTCCTTGAGAATAAATTTTTTCTTTCTTACGCTTGACAGTCAATGACCAAGCTGGTAAGTTCCGATGGGACAGTGCAGTAGTTAGAAACTATTAGAGTACTCACTGAAACACACTGGTATTTTTGGTTTTAGGGGTATTTGTAAATCCAATATTTTGCATTGATGGAAGAGAGTGGATTCACAATCTTGTTTAGTCTCTTTATTGTGTGACGGGTCTCAAATGAGGATGTATTTTCTGGTGAGAAAGCAGTCAGATCAGTTCCTGGAAGAAAGGGGTTATCAGAACAGTTGCTGAGATACATTTGCTCATTTATTCATTCACTCACGCATTCATTCAGCTTCTAGACAATAGACAATGCCAGGGCACTATATAAGGGCAAAGGTAGGACTGGATTTAGGGAAGGCCAGTTAGAATCTAGTGAGGAATAAAAAAAAGTCAGAAGCGTGGCCTACCTGTTGCCAAACATGTAGGTTGAGTGCTGTCTCCTTGGGTAAGTATTAGTTTCTCATGTGGGCTAGGTCTGGAAGTTTGGGAAAACTTCAACACAAAGGTTGAATTTCTGTTTTTGGGATTAATTTAGAATTGCCAGGTGTCTAAAGAGTCTCACTATGAGGAGTTTCTATTGGTTGTCAACATGCATGGGTCTGGACTCAAGTGAATAAAATAAATCATTGGCTCATGTATCGGGAGAAAAAAAGCAAATTAATAGCCAGAAACCTGTTATTATAGGAGGCTGGAATCTAAGACAAGAGGCCTTGATACTCAACTATGTACTGAAAGTCAACAGTATGTGACAAAGACATTCAGTGAGGTCTGAGTTATACCTTCGTCTACTTAACCTCCATGTGAATTCAATTGTGTCCTCATGTCATTGCACTATTTGTCCAAGGCGACTGGTGGAGCTTCTTGTACTTGTGAATGGAATATGTTCATATGATTTATTAGTGTTTTGCAATAATAAAGCACATTATTGAGCGCTTAAATGTTTTTTCAGTGAGTGAGCACTGGGGAAGTAATCAGAAGCATCATAGACTATCCATTAGTATCTTATGTGGGAAGTTCCTTGTCTTCTCTTTACTATAGATCTCATGTTCTAAAGAACTTTGAGCACTGCTTCTGATCACTTCAATTCTATTTCTGCACAAACTTTGGTTAGTTTGTGTTTTCAGGATCCATTTTAATTTTCTGCTACGCATTGATGTGTGGAATGAAGTCACGGATGCATCTATTGGAATTTACACCCTTCCTTCACAATCTATCTTCTTCCTTCACAATCTATATTCTAAGCTGCATACCCAGTAACTTCATGACAATTATTCCAACCATGCAATGTGCTCATTTATAAGTGTTTTGCTGATAGTCATTTTGTTGGCTCTCTCACATCCTGAAAATGTGGATATAATTGCTAAATTGTTCTAATGTAAACATTTTAAAAGATGTGAATAAAATCAGTGGCTCTCAAAGGAAAAGGTAGGCTGCTTCTTTATTTTTAGAGCTTTCTTACATTGAAGACCTGAAAAATAGGGCATATTATATAATACTGTAGAACAATGCCAGAAACATTTTGCACATACTAATCATGCTAAATATTCTTAACGGCTCTTTTTGTTTTTATGTCTGGGCTATGAATGATGGATCAAGATGGAGTCGATTCTTTTTTTTTTGTTTCAGAATTCTGGTCTCCAGAACCAGAGGAAGTTAATTCTTTACTGCTACTAAGAGGCTATCTGAGAAATGCCTAAGATGGTCTAAAAGACACCCTGAGTGCATTGGCTCTAAAAAGCAATGCTCTAAAGATTATATATGTATGTGTATAATATTTATAATATTTATATTCAAAATCGGGGCTGATTTTGAAGGATGACATCCAAATGAGTTGACCAAGTCGAATTGTTAGTTGTTAAAGCTAAAACTTCCTGAGAATAAAAAATGGCCACAAGTGTAGTTGCAAAATTAATCAGAGGAGACACATTTTCTGACAACCTAACAGAAGCCAAGATTCCTCTCTGAAGCTAATTAAGCTTAAGCATTGGAGTCTCTCAACTTCATCCCACGTGGAACATAAAAGCTTTAAAATATTTCTGCTCCTTTAGAAGTGAGCAGTTCCACTGTTTTCAGAATTGCTTACAGTTATGAGACACCACCAGCACACAACAAGGGCCAGGAATGGAGCTTTGAGGGGTGAGAGACACTCTCTGGGGAGGGTAACAGGTTCTGCCTGCTGGGCAATATGCACAGAAGACAAAGAGGAACCTTCACTCACTCATATCCAGAGACCAGTTTGATTTTCTCAGACTGCTGGGTTTCTTTCCTTATGACACAAAATATTTTAAATTAACTTTAATCTAACTTGAAGTACACACATATATACAATACGGTCATAGTAAACACTATATTTAAATGATATCATTTAATCTTTAACACAATTGCTCTATCAAACACCTCATAAGAAAACATTTATCATGCCTTGATTTGCCATCTTCACTTGAGTGTTACGAGGAACCAACACGTTTGCACATTGAAAACCCGTAAAGACTGTGCAATGGCTCTTCATATTCCATCTTTTCCTCATGTTTACTTTTGCATTCTTTCAGCTTATTTCCACTTTTGTTTCATTTTCTTTCTGACACCCATTTTACTTTTAAATTATTGCAGACAGACACAGAAATTACTTTAGAAGCCTAGTCGCAAAATTATTGAAATTAAATGAAACATAGCATACTTAGTGTTGGAAATAAGAATTGTTTTACATTATCTTTTAACTGCCAGTTCTGTCAAAATTTTCATCTATGTGTTGACAATGTAGCTGTTTTTCCGTCACAATAAATGTCAGGATTAAGTCCGGTTTGATGTTTGTCACAGGCCAAATTGTTTGTGTCCCCACCCACAATTTATATGTTGAAGCCCTAACTTTCAGAACTTCAGAACGATTTGTACTTGGAGATAAGGCCTCAAGGGTGAGGCTACAGGCCAAGGTCAAGGCAGGGGGGATAAGGGTTGTCACCCAGGTGAGCCCAGAGGACACAGCATGAAGACAAAGAGGGATTATTTTCAAACTAAAATCTAATGGAATTTCCCCTGCTAAATTTTGGACATTCTTGGAACTATGTCTCCTTTATTCTTCCTGATTGTTTTCTTTTGGAATGGGAATGTCTATGCCATGTCTGTCCCACCTCTGTATTTTGGAAGCAGAGAACTTTTCACAGATTCACGGCTGGAAAGGAATTTTGCCTCAGACTGCACTGCAGCAGTGAGTCTCACTCAACTTGATTTAGATGAATTTAGGTGAGATTTTGGGTTTAGAGTAGGTGCTGAAGTGGTTTAAGACTTTTGGGCTGTTGGGGTGGGAGTGAATGTATTCTGCATATGAGAAGGACATACATTTTGGGGTTCAGAAGTGTAGTATTATGGGATGAATTGTGCTCTCCCCAAGTTCCTATGTTGAAGCTCTAACCTTCTTCACCTCAGAATGTGACTGTATTTGGAGACAGGCCTTTAAAGAGGTGAGTAATTGACAATGAGGCAGTCAGGTTGAGCCTTAATCCAATTTGGCCGGTGTCCTTAGGAGAAGAAATGTAGACATTCAGGGAAACATCGGTGGTGCAGGCACACGGGGGAAGGTCACGCGAGAATACAGAGCGAAGGTGGCCGTCTGCAAGCCCTGGAGAGAAGCCTGAGAAAGAACCAAACCTGCTGACACATCGATCCTGGGCTTCCAGCCTTCAGAACGGTGAGAAAATAAATTCCATTTCTCAAGCCATGCAGACTTTGATATTGTATTGTGGCAGCCTTAGCAAACAAATATAGTGTTTTAAGTCCTTTAAATTCTATGTATTCCTCTTCCCTGGCTTCTAAATTTGTTTCCTTATAATTTGAAGAAGACACCAGTCAATTGTCCTGCAGAGACTTCCATAGCCCAGGTTTTGCTGATTACAGCAGCGTGGAATTATATGGTGGTATGTTTCTTTGCCCTATATTTCCTGTAAACTAATAGTTGGATATAAAGGCTTGATTAGATTCACATTGATTTTGGCAAGAACACTTCACAGGTAGTGTTGCGTACTTTCATCCAGAAGCTCATTAGGCCTATTTGTCTCTTTTTGTGATAAGATTGATCAGTCTATTTAGGTGATGTTGGCCTGATCCTTAGATTTTAAAGGTTCCCACGATCTTTCTTTCTAGTGATTTAACAACCACTAATGATCATTACAAGGGTTCGTAATTTGATATATTAAGTCTATCATTCTTTCTTCCTTTATTAAATGGAATATTTCTTCTAAAAACTTATTAACTATTCAGTTATCTTACTGTCCAATTTGCATTTTGGAATAAATGCTTGACAGCTTTCTTTTATGTAACAGTTTTCAGTATAATGTGTTGGTTGCCTAAAATCCTTCATAGGTGGCCTCTGAGTTTCTGTTTAAACATAATTATGTACCGATAGATTTCCAGTATTCAATATTTCCATTGCATTTATTTTGTTTTTCATGCTCAAATTGTTTTATCTTTGGCCAGTGTGGGGTCTCTTCATTCATTCCAGGTCTTTTTGACATGACTTTAGTTGTCTCTGAAAGCTCTATAGCCTTCTGATACGACAAGGTGTTCCAAGATCAACATTTATACTTTCTTTCCCAACCAGTTCTTCAAGTAACCCCTGTTCCTTTTAGTGAGAAATAACATTTACAGACCATAATCTTTTAATGAACTGTAAATATTTATTTTATATTCTATATCTCTTAATATATGTGTTTAAAGTCTATCTTAACTGGTTTTTTTTTATGATAACTTTCACCATGATGCTTTGTTGCCTTGTATGTTTTGTAGTTTTTCATTGGTAGTACATAGTTGAAAGTTTATTTATGTTACTCCTTTGTTGCTTGGATTGATAGTAAGTTTCTCTGAAAGAGGTTTGTCTTTGGGGATGCTTCAGATTTGGGTCCACAATAAAATAGTTTGCCTTTCTATTTTGCACGAATAGACTGTGAATTTAAGCCATCAATTCACATGAGGAAACAGATAGTGATTATGGATAATCAGGGAGAAGGGTTTTCTTTCTTCTCAGAACCAAGGCCAAGACAGAAAAGTATTTTTGCTCTATTTCTAAGTTTATTTTCTTTCTTTTTTTCTTTCATTTTCTTAATTTTCCTAGTTCACCTTTTCGCTGTTCCCTGAGACTTGGGTCTGACCTATGGAACCTTTGTAATTGAATTTCCCACTGTGTTCCACCTCTTTGGACTCATGTTCTCTTTTCTTTCTCCTAGACTTGATGGGTTTCCTTATGTTTTTACATATTAGTTTATTCCTTTCTCCAGGATTTCCAGTCATGGTTTTCAGGATTTGTCATTCATAATATTGCCAAATACTGAAATTCTCCAAAACTTACATAGTTTTATTATGCTTCCACTTCTCTCTAGGAGACTTATCCTTTTGAGCAAAAGGCTAAAATGTAGTTGACTGATCTCAGACCCAAAGATTCTGATTTGGTAGGCCTGGGCTGGGGCCAAGAATATACTTTTTTTTCCCCCCCCAGTAAAGATCTTAAAAGATTCTGATGCAGTTGTTCTGAGAATCACACTTTGTGAGACACTATACTAAGAATTTTGTACTTTTTTTTTTATCATATAGGCAATAAGGAATTAACAAATGTAATCTAGCAGGTATAAACTCATAAGTTTTAAGATTATAGTAGTCCCCCTTATTTGCAGAAAATATTTTCTAAGACTCCCCAGGGGATGCTCGAATCTGCAGATAGTACTGAAACATATATATATATATATATATATATATATATATATATATATATATGCTATATACATAAACATATATATATATACACTTTTTCCTATACATATATACATACATACATTCCTAAGATAAAGTTTAATTTATAAATTAAGCACAGTAATAGATTAACAACAGTAACTAATAATAAAATAGAATAATTTTAACAAGATATACTGTAATAAAAGTTAAGTGAATGTGATTTTTTTCTCTCTGTGTCAAAATATCTTATTGCACTGCTCTTACCTTTTACCTTAAAGGAAAGCACTTCACAGCTTCTCTTTGGCGTATCTGAATTGCCAGCATCTCTACTCTTGCACTCTGGGGCCATTGTTAAGTAAAATAAGGGTGACTTGAACACAAGCACTGCAATAGAGCGACAGCCCATGTGGTAACCAAGATGGCTACTAAGTGACTAACGGGTGGGAGTATATACAGCATGGAGATGCTGGACGAAGGGATGATTTATGTCCTGTGAGGGATGGAGGGGGAGCAGCATGAGATTTCATCACGCTACTCAGAATAGCGTGCAATTTACATCTTACGAATTATTTATTCCTGGAGTTTTCCATTTAATATTTCTGGGCCTTGGTTGACTGTGGGTAACTGAAACCTGGGAAAGTGAAACCACAGGTAGGGGTGGGGCAGTTTACTGAGCTCTGGTAGCACTCATTATAGGAATGGATTAAAGTGGAAGAAATAGATGGCTAGAAGACTAGTAAGGAAGCTGTTAAAATAGTTTTAATGAAAGATTAGAGAGAGAATGTGGCCGCTGAATATTTCTTAGGTAAAGTCAATATGGTTTAGTGATGGTGTGAATATTGGATCTGAGGAAGAGGGTGGAGTCAATGATGACTGAGAGTTAGTCTTTCTGTATTTTGAAAGGTATTTGATTTCACAGAGGTGAATTCTTTTCAGGGCTCAACTTTTCTATATTTAGAATTTTATGTTTTCTTAGGAAATAGTACTTGAATATGCAATGAAAATCACTTCATGACATTTTCTAAAAGAGTATGAAATACACACACACACACACACACACACACACACACACGAAAGATGCTTTATGCCCTATCACCCTTGTGGCTACTCTAAGCTTGATATTTGGAAGGTAAATGTTCTGCAACATCATTGTAAGTGTTCTTCCCTTTTGGCATTTGGGAGGACCACAACGGACTTTTTTTTATAACAAAAAGTAGAAGTAGAAAAAGTCACACAAAACCAAATGTCATAAGGGATCAAAAGCTTCTCAGAAGCTCTGTGATGATGGTTCATGGATTAAAATCAGGATGACTTTCTACCAGTTTCCAGAATAGCTTAATGAAAGAGAAACAGTGTTCCAAATATACCTGAGCAATAAGCAGCAAAAGCCAGGACAGCAGTTGCTACTCTTTTTGCCTTAAACCTCATTCAGAAGTGTGTTCAAGGCCAATTGTACTCACCTTAAATATCTTCCGGTCACCTTGTTGTAAGGAAATCTTCAAATGTAATGATAAATTAGGGGCAACATGAACAATACTAGTTAGCAATCACATCCTACCCATGGTCTTTCTGGCTCTGAAGGTACACTGAAAAAATAATTTTCAAAGTCCTAATTAGAATCTCTTCTGGAATTCACATTGCACACAAGTGTGATGCATTATTCACCCCTTCACCTTTTATTTCTTGGAACAGGCTTTCCATTTTTACAGCTCAGAAGTCCATAGGAGAGAGAAGTCCTAGTGAGGAAGTTTTAAATGACACCATGTTATGAACATGTAACTCTCTGTTTTTTATGGTTGCTGGCTTTCAATAGATGCTTTGAATCAGAATCTCAGAATTCATATTAAAAGAGATTCAGGAACTTCAACAGAGAGTAGGAAACATGAATTTCCCAGCCTACCTTTACAAGGAAAAAGATAGATTTTCAACTTAGGTTCTTTTTTTAAAAAAACTTTTATTTACTTTAAGGGTGTTTTTTCAGGACCCATCAGCCCCAAGTCAAGTAGTTGTTTCAATCTAGTTGTAGAGGGTACACCTCACTGGCCCATGTGGGGATCGAACTGGCAACCTTGCTGTTAAGAGCTCCGCGTTCCAACCAACTGAGCTAACCGGCCATTCCAACTTAGGTTCTTTTGTGAAAAGCCAACAATAAATGTATATTTTTTAAGTTTTCCTTAAGTATTTAACCAGTCTATAAACTTTCCATTCTGAAAATGACCTGTAACTTTCTTTAATATGCTTTCTTTCACTTTGCTAAGTCAGAAAGGTCCTCACCTATTGAAGACCTAAAAAGACTAAGTTGCTGCAAGGGGAGGACCTCACTTGGCAATGATTTTATACTCAATGAGGATTTCTAACAGTCAAGTTCATGACTGCAGGGTGTTGGGTGGGGCTATGGAGACAGGCATGGGTGTTACTAGTTGTGGGACCATGTCATCTCTTTATGTCTCAGTTTATTCATCTGAAAAAATGGACAGTAAAATAGCTTGTACCTCATAAGATTCTCTTGAGGATTAAAGGAGATGATATACCGTGTTTCCCCGAAAATAAGACCACCAGACAATCAGCTCAAATGCGTCTTTTGGAGCAAAAATTAATATATGACTTGATCTTACATAATATAGTAAAATAAGACCGGGTCTTATATAATATAATATAAGACTGGGTCTTACATTAATTTTTGCTCCAAAAGACGTATTAGAGCTAATTGTTCAGCTAGGTCTTATTTTGGGGGAAACACGGTAGGTAAAATTTTTAGTGCACAGTAGACTTTCAATAAAATATATCTGTTATGCAATAAGTACTTTTCTCAGTGCAGTGCCATGCTTGTCATAAAGAGTTTATTCTAGACTTTGTGGGGTAATCCTGTTCAAAGTCAATGTTGAATAGTTTTAAAAATCAAGGTATCAGTCACTCCATTGCTGTTTGCTATTCATCGCTTTCCTCTGCAGAACCAGTGGAGTCAGTCACTCGTCCCTCCCTGGAGTGTCTCATGGTTGCTGGTTTTCAATAGATGCTTTGAATCATGGAATCTCAGAGCAGTGAGGGATTTAGGGATCGTAGTTCTGTTTAACTCTCTTTTCGAGTGTGTGTATGTGGGTGTGTTTGCAATTTTTCTCATGAGATTCCTGAAGCCCGCATTAAGAGAAGAAAGCAGCATAGATTTTGGAGTTATAACCAAACTTGACTCCCAACTTTTTTATGAACTAGTTGTGTATTACTGGTAACTAATTGTGTATTTCTCTGAGACTATTTTTCATCTAAAAAATAAGTATATAGTTGTAAAAATTAAATCAGATATGACATATAGAAACCTAGCAGAGTGTCTGATGCTGTAGGATTTAATGTTAGTTTCAAGAAACTTACCCAAGGTCACAGTGCTAGTAGTATCAGAGGATTTTTGTCATAATCCAGATATCCTGTTTCCAATCTAGCATTGTTTCCATAGCCTTAATGAGGAGACGTTGTGGGCAAGGAGATTAGCTCTGCAACAAAGTCATGAATAAAGAAAGACTTATCAGATCACGGAACAATGAATGCCCGCTTTTGCCATAAATAGATGTAAAAGGGAAATCACAGATGAGGAGAGTGTATTTTCAGTGCATATAATCAATAAAAGATCAGTGTCTCTTAACACAAAGTCTCCAATAAATCAATAAGAAAAGGAGGAAAAAAAGGTTAGATAAATGGATCAGGACTATGATTAGAACATTTACAAAGAGGTTAAGCTTATTAAAGTAGGGTTTTACAGTAGGGCTTGTGGGGGAAAATATTACTGAGTTTAATGAGATAGTTTTTTTTTCTACTCTATTTGCTATAGTCCCAAACACCTCTGCTGCTTCATTGCCAGTCCATAGAAAGATCTAACACAGTGCCTAGCATGCAGTATGTCTTCAATACATATTTGTTGAGTAAAAGAATGAGCATTTCCCCAATCTTCATTGTCCAGTGCCATTCTGGTGGGAGTTCTCCTTCTGGTACCTCTTTGTTACTCAGAGAGAGGCAGTCCTGCCACTGCCACCTGTTGATCCAGTTCCCCGTCAATACGTTGGTGCTGGTTTATGGAAACCCCACCTCTGCTCCTACTCCTGTGTGCATTCCCATCCACCCACATTTCCCCCTTCCTTAGGCTTTTTACAAAATGAAGAGACTACTTCTCCCTTCCGTATTATTTATCTTCTGCTTGGCTGGGGGGGGTGGAGTGGGTAGGATTCTTGTAGCAAGATTGCCTGGTTCCCAAATTCTTCAGCAATTATTGTGACAGCTCTTCCAGTGAACAGCTATAGTTCTATTCCTCTCCAGAACGCACACACACCTCCAGCATGTCTCTAAAAAGACTAAGCTGGGTAACAGCTGCCATGCTTTGCCTTGGTCTCCCTCTTCCTTCTGATCTATGTGCATTATTTATGAGTCATGCTACTGTGACACACGTCACTCTTTCTAGTGAATTTTCTTCAGGGGCTTTATAATTTTCTATGCAAACTGCCTCTGTGAACATTGGCTCCTTAGTCTGTTGGACACATCTTGTAATGTCTGTCTTAGTCAGGATTCATGATTTCCCCCTGAAGTCTCATCGCCTATGTAAATGAGTGTAGCCAAACATGGACATAGGTAAAGCTACAGCCTCACTCCATTCACTGAATATTTCTGAGTCTCAGCTCTCGATGAGGTAATGATAACTATTGGCAGAGTTGTGAGGATTAGTGAGATAACATAACACCAGGCATATGGTAGGTAGGCTTCTCAGTAAATAGAAACCATGTCATCAGGGGTTGTGAGCAGAGTTTCTAGAGCTAAATATGGACTCAAGGTTAGAAAAAATAGGATTATGGCAGACTATAATGGCCAGGACCCAGGCTAAGAGAAAAAAAAGTACTGATTACAAAGAAAGTACAATGGCATTGACAAAGCAAAAGTAAAGTCACTAGAATTTGGTTGCAAGACCAAGTGTAGGAGCTCTTAGATTAATTCAATGAGGAGTCTAGTAAAAATGAGCTAAGGTTCTTTACCCTCTGTGCCAGGGACAATCCGTGTCCCACCTTCTAACCAGGTTGCTGTCTTGTTTGCCCAGTCAGTGGTAGGTGAGCCAGCCCCAAATCCTCAGTATGCCCCTTCTTTTCTTGGACCACCTCTGGTACCACTTTTGTTAGTCTGGGATCTCTGAGAAGCAGACTGCAAAAGGATTAGACATTACAAGTGATTTATTAGGGGACATGTCTAGGAGGTAAAATGGGAACCTGGAGCAGGCTGGGACAGCCACAAAACCATAACGATGTTCTGAACTTTGTAAAGAAAAGAGGGCAGGTTGGATGGAAAAATCTTAGCCCATCGGCAGTTCAAAAAAGTTTGAAAAGGTTCATGCTGACTCCTCAAGCTAAATATCCAAGTCTTTCTTTGGAAGAGATCTTATCGCCCAGAAATAGACCCACCTGCCTTGGTATCCTTACCACACTCGGTCGTGGCATGTGAGAACATGCAGTGATGGATTTCTGAGTATGAAGCTGGGGCCTTCAGTCCATTATGCTCTTCAGCCAAAGGTGTGAGAGGGGCACTTCTGTAGCTACCACAGCTGGTATCACACTTCGTGTTCCCCTGTCCTGGTCTTGTTTAGAGCAGAATAAAGATATTTATGAACATGGGTCTTTAGTAAGTGTACATGTTAAAATATTTTAGGATAACTACTAAAACAAAGAAGGGAGAGACAAATTTAAATAAAAAAAAAACAAAGAAAAGATGAAATAAACAAAAGAGACAGAAAACTAGGGCAGACAGAAAACACAAAATATCATAGCACAAATATATCCAAAATATCAGAATTCAAATCAATGAAATGGATTAATTTCTCCATTTTAAAAGGCAAGTTTATCAAACAGAAAGACAAACACAAAATGAGGCTGTATGCTTTTATAAGTGTCATGGCTAAAACATCAGGATCCAGAAAAATAGATGGTAAAAGAATGGAAAAGATATAAAAAATGAGCACAAACCAAAACAACAACAACAAAACTGTGTTAGCTATATTAAAATGAGAGGTTTTACAGACAAAAAAATATCATTAGTAATAAATGGTTCAATACCTCAGGAAAGTATAATTCTAAAGTTGTTTGCATATAAAAGACATTTAAAAATATAACCCAAAACTTAATAGAATTCAAGGGAGAAATTGATTAATCTATCATGATAGAAGGAGGTTATAACATGTATATGAGTTCAGACAAAAATATATCAGTAAGGATACATAATGTTTGACCATTACAAATAATAATACTGACCTAATGGATGTATGTAGAATATTTCACTTAATAACTGGAACATTTTTCAAGTACACCTGGGATATTTAGGAAAATTGACCACATACTAGGCCATAAAGCATGATTCAATAAATTTCTAACAAATGATACATACTAGAAATCAAATCCCAAATCATATTAGGAAAAATGCATCCAGGAAAGAAAAAATAGACTTTGAAATAATGCATGCATTAGAGAAGAAACTTTATGAGCTAAGCACTGAACTTTAAAAGTTGCAAAAACAATAAATCCAAAGAAAGTAGAATAAGAGACCTGATGATGAGACAGTAAAATTAATAAAAACAAACGTGAAGATACAGTAGAGAGAATTAACAAAGTCACTTTTTTTTGGACAAAAAAATGAAATTGACAATTACACAAAATTGGCAAGATTGATCAATAAAAAGAGAGTGAAGGTACAAATATATATCATTAGGAGTAAAAAGTAGGCATAACTGCATATGCTATAGAAATTAAACAGATGTATTATGAACAGCAAGAAAGTGATAGAGATACTGCATGCTAGCAAGACAGTCACCTGTATTTTATAACATAATCATGGGAGTGACTCACCACTTTTGTCATATAATGTAACTTTGTCACAGGAGTGACATTCAGTCTCCTTCATTACATTGTATTGGTTGGAAGCAAGTCACAGGTCCTGCCTACACCTAAGGGGGCTGATTGATTCCACAATAGCTTGAACACCAGGGGGCAGCAATCCTTAAGGGCCACTTGAGGTTGATTCCACGACCCTGAGGAGTATGTAGTAAAAAAACCAAATGAAGCTGCTGCGTTTTTGTGCGTTTTTTTTATTTTAAAAAAATTTTTAAAAAATTAATTTTAGCTATGCAAAGCAATGTAATAGCTAGACATTTATACCCCTCATAAAGTGATCACCCCGCCCCCCAAGTTACTACCTCCTGACATCTTACATAACTGTTGTTTTTAAGAGTGGTAGGAGTTGGGTCTTGAAAATATTTGGATGCCATGTGTGAAATCTAAAGTAAATAGAATTACAGACATACTGAGGCTGAAGTTTATGCTTATATCCTTGAGAAAACCTTTCTTAAGAAAATTAACAACATAAACCAGTTTGCACAGAGAATAGTATGTTAACGTGTCTGGAATTACTAAGAGTGCTTGAAAATATAGAACTATTCCCGTTAGAGGGAAAACAAGTAATACATCATTTTAACTTTCTGTTCAGGTAGTTCATATCGATTCACTTCTAGAGTTCCGCTCCAAAAAGATGCACAAACTTTGCACAACCTTTCCTGTCTTTGAGTTACACAACGTCAGTTTATTTGGGGAAACTGACCTGTTGGTACATTAGAGAATAATAAAGATCTGACCTGCATATTGACTTTTTTCTTTCATTTCTCTCTTAAAAAGAAAAGAGCTGTAAGGTGAGTGTGTCTGCCACCCACTTGTTCTGGAGATACCTTTGCTTTGGGCTTTAGACAGTCAGGTTGAAAGGAATTGCAGTTCTGTTGGGCTCCTAGGTGTACCAGAAAAATGCAAGACAAAAATGGGTGTGTCATTTTTACAATTTGATGAATCTGTTTTTCCCTGATGAGAGATTTTCAATGAGCCTCCAATAATTAGTCTAACTGTTCTTTCCCCAATTTTTTAAATGATCGGAAATGTCATATATCTCTATCTCTTTATATATGTATCATCTATCTGTATCTGTATCTCTACCTCTACCTCTATCTGTCCATACAGAAGTAGAGAGACTAGTTTAATGAATGCCCATGACCCAGTATCCATCTTCTCTAGTTATTATCACATGGTCAGCCTTCTTCATCTACACTCATATCCCTTTCTTTCTCACAGCCATGCTTTAATTATGTTAAAGCAAATCCCAGAATAATTGACTTTCATCTGTAACATATCTCTCTAAAACATAAGTACTCCTTTTAAAAATAACCACAATGTTATTAAAGTATCAACATTTTTAACAGTAATTCTTTATCATCAAATATCCAAACTATTTTAACATTTTCTTCATTGCCTAATTTTCTTTTAAAAGAATTATTATTAGAATCAGATTATTTGAATCAGAACCCCAATGAAGTCCACACTTTGTGTTTCATAATACATTTTAAGTCTTTTTTAGTCTTTTAAGTACTCTCCCCTCCTTTTAAAATTTCCTTGTATAATTTTTTGTTGTTTTATTGTTGTTGCAGAAACTGTGTTTTGTGCTGTCTGAATTTTGTCCATTGTTTCACCATTGACTTTACCTTAACTTGCTTCTCTTTTTCCTCTGTTTAGATGTTGGGTTAAACCAAATGAAATTGTATTTTTGTTAGGTCAAAATGATTAAATATTGGCAATTATATATGGTTCAACTAAATAATTAGATCTGGAGGTGTGATCAGATTTAGCTTCAAATTTTTGACAGGGATATTTCATAGTGGTGAGAACTTTGTATTTTCTCACCTCAGGTAGAATTCAATGGCGGATTTCTTCTGTTTTGTGATGTTAAGATTAATAGTGGAATCATCAGCTTGATTGAGACATTATAAAGTTTCCCATCAGCTTTCACCTAATGGCTTCAGAGTCATTGATGTTCATTGCTTTGATCCATTATTTCATTAGAGGTTGAAAAGCAATGTTATTCTTTATTAATTAAGTGCAATTGTTTTAAAAAGACTAACTTTCTATCATCAGCTATTTCATTACCCTAAGATATAGTTCATACACGAAACACAGGAAAAATGCTGAGTTCTCTGCATTTAATTAATGAGTTTCAGAATTATGTGTTGGTTCACCTAGCATTGTCCAATGGTGAACAATAAGCTGGTTTTTAATTTTTAATTTTTTGCATCATCTAAAAACAAATGATAGCTTTAAATCTCATGAAGATCTTAATTGATTTTGATGCTCAAATAGTTCTATGTTTAGTTAGTTAGGGTCTCTTCAAGTTGGCTTTTGAGTCCTTTTGACACAACTCCAGTAGACTTTGACAGCTTCCTTGATTTTCCAATATGAAAGATCTGCTATGTTATTGCCCCAGATCTAGAATCAGCAATTTCTCCTAGGCAGCATAGATTGCTATGGTGGGAAATGCTATAAAAAGACAGTCAGGAAAATAAGCGTGCCCATTGCTACACTTTTTTAGTGGACAAAGGGAGGAAATGCATATTCTTAAAGATGTCATAAATTTATACTGATACTTTCAACTGAGATTTATTATTATAATTTTTATTTAACTTCTCTGATTCTACACTTGTATCTCTCCTCTCACATGGAAAGTTCTTTACTCCCAGCACCACCAACATTATCGCCTACTTGCTTTGCCCTACGCAGACATACAACAGTTTAGAATAACAACACCGATAGTACCACCAAAACCAGATTAAGATCTCTTGCAGTTATTTTTGCTGTTAGACTATATCCTGCGAGGGATGCATAGTCAAGTCACTGTGTTTTCATATCACTTGAAATAATTTCTGAGTGAAACAACTTAATGCACAGTTAAGTTCACTTGTTTTATTTTGTTTCCAACTCTTAAGAATTACCTTTATTTGTTTTTAAATAATTCTGTATTATAGTTTTTTAAAACATTTACTTGATTCTGTAACATAGCAAAATAGTAATGGAGATCATCTTTGTTCCTACTCCAGTGTGTAGATGTACTACAGTGCATTTAATCTTTCTCCTATTGAATGGATGTTTGAGTTGTTTCCATTCTTTTGCTATTAAAAATAATGACGTAATCAATAGCCTTGTATGTGTCTTTTTTGGAGTGAAGGACAGGCATGTATAATCCTTGACGTGAGATTGCTGATTCAAATGATGAAAACATGTAATTTTACTAGATATTGCCTAATTCTGTTTTCTAGTGGTTGTATCATTTGGCATTCCCATCAGCAAGGTACTAGACTTTCTCCAAAGCCTTACCGAGATGAATATATTACTACATTTTTTGAATTTTTGACAGGCTGTTAGGTGAGAATGGAATCTCTGTAGTTTTAGTCTGCAGTTCTCTTATAAATGATGTTGAACATATTTTCATGTAAAAGGGCCATTTGCATTTCTTTTTCTGTTAAATCTACATTCATATCTATTCATTTTCCAATAAAGTTATTGGAGTTTTTCTTCTCTACATTAGATAATTATCCATTTACTGTCTTTTTATTTTAGAGATACCAATCCTTGCCTGTCATATATATTGCAAATATTTTTATTTTTATTTTTCTCATTTGTATTTTTTACTTTGCTTCTGATTTATTTCTGCCATAATATTTTTAAATGTTTATCCATTAAATTTATTAATCTTTGTTTATTGCTTCTTACGTAAATTTGTCCTCTTCCAGATTATAGAGAATATACCCATGCTTTGTTCCCTAATATTTGTATGATTTCAATTCTTACATTTAAATGTCTATTCACTGGCAATTTTCCTGGTCTATGACTTGAGAAACAATTCAGTTTAATCTTTTTTATTTTTCATATTTTTAATTTTTTTAGTGATGTGACTATTCTGTTAGCCCAACATCACTTAAAAACATTTTTCTCTCCCACACTGATTTGCTTATTAAATATACTAAATACCCATGTGCAACTTGTTCTATTTCTCGATATTCAATTCTGTTTTATTGATATGTCTGTCAATCCATGTAGAAATACCAGATTGTTTTTCTCTTAGAGGGTTTATGTTAGGTTGGGTAGCCACATTTTATCCCATCTCATTTTTCTTTTTTTTCAGAGATATCCTAGCTATTATTGCATATGATTATTTTAATAATAACCTTTGTAATCAACTCATGTAGCTTCAGAAAAAGATGTTTTATTGTTTATTGGGATCACATTGCATTTATAATTTAATTTAGCGAGTATTGGAATCTTTTTTTTTTGCATTGAGTCTTTCTACTCCAAGATGAGATATGTCTTTCTATTTGTACAAGTCTACCTTTATGCCCTTCAGGAGTGTTTTATAGCTTCATTATTTTGTTCATTAGCTCTTGAACATGTATTGATAGGTTTTGCCTAGGTTATTTATTTATATCATAAACGAGAAGTTTTCTCTTCGGTTATTTCTTCTCACTGTGTTTTGTTTGTGTATGTGCAATAGAGCCTGAATCATAACCTGACATTCTACACTTTCCATTTCTCTCTTTTCTATTTTATTTATTACAATTTCCTGTACAAACCATCTTCATCTCCAGCATAATGGTCTACAGCCGTCCCCAGGGAGACCTATGTTTTCCTTATATCTCAGCATCGCTTACGTATCCCTCCTATCTTGGTGTTTCCTTTTTCTTTCTCTTTCATCTTTAATTCTATAAACCATTCTATATCTTCTATGTCCTCTCTTTCACGTATATCTCATACAGCGTTTACATCTCTAAATTATTCACATGCTATACAGCTTAGGTTCATTTGCAGTTACTTTTTTAGGTCTATTATCTAAGGCAGGCCTATGAAATACAGAATGACAGGAACTGTATTTCACACTTCTGTTTTCATATTACGCAGTGCTTTGTATGTACTCTGTGCTCAATAAAATGTATACATTGATTTTCATCAAATATTCAAATTTTTTTTTCTGGTTACTATCACCTTTCTTGGAAGATAGAGCTAAGCTGGAATAGAATGAACTTTTCTTTCTATCTTTTTTTCTTTCCTAATGTATAATTTTTATTTACCATTTTTACTTGCCAGTTTTGTTTTATTGTATTCAATATTGATGCTTACTTCATTATCCTTCTCTATAGTAACATATATAGCACAAAATGTATCATAGCCCTATACCAAGGTCTAGATTTATCTACATATCTATATGTACATTTAGATGTCTTACATTTCAGGAATTTTGTTTGCTAATTAACTTTGCTGTTACTTGATTATTTTTTTAATGTTCCTTAATTTTCTTGGAACAGAACGTTCATTCTATTGCCAGAAGACAACCCACTGGAAGAGTAAAGAGCCTGTCTCCACAGAAAAACCTGTCCCATAGAAAGCCAGGTCTCAGCCTGACTTTGAATTCTCAGGGCTTGAATTCTGCTATTCGAAAAGTTCAGAGCTTTCTCACTGAACTCTTTGGCTTCTCTTTGTTAAAAGGTCTGAGTCAGAAGTTGTCCTAAAGAGTCCTGAAGCACCTCTTCTCTGCTGTAGAGAACAGGTTGGTGGGGGTGGAGGAAGAAGAGTTTGGGTTCATTGTAGTTTCGGTTGGCCTCTAACACAGGTCTTGAACTTTCTGCCCAGTTCAAACACACACAATAAGGTTCTGTCCCTGATGATTGTTGATCTTGAAACAAGGATGACAAACCTCTATGCTTATAAATAAAACACAAATCCAAAAGTAGTAATAACTCTGCAAGCCTTTTTAAAGATCCTTGATCAATAACTAGAATAGATGTCCCACCTGTCTAATCCATCTGTTTCAAAGCCCCAAATAGATTTTGAGAGACCAAAGAAAAGGGGCGTATTTGTTTGAGGAGGTCAACAAAAGAACGTGACTGTCAGTTGACTTGTGAGCTGAACCCTGGCAATCAGAGATTCTTCACCCCTCCCTGTCCTTGGAATATATGCTCTCCCCATCATTTCCACAGTAGGAACTGGTTTCAAAGACAGAACCTTTAGAGAGCAATGTGTTTTTGAGACCTTCTGGACCGAATGTGTGACTGGACCCAATTAAGTCCTCTATATATGCTTTGAGATTCTAGTAGGTAGTATGGAAACTTATAAGATGTGATCAACAAACACCGTGAATGTTTAAATTTTTAAAAAAATCATTGCAGTAAAAGACACATTGTCATTAATCCCTCTCAAAATACTTCCCCTTGCTTCAAACACACTTATCCCATCCATTCTTGCCACTTTCTGAAGCAGTTCTGGAAGTCCTCTTTCATGAATGTCGTTATTTGCACTGTTGTGGCTGCCTTGATGACCTGAATCAATTCAAAACGTTTTCCTTTCATGGTCGTTTTGATTTTGGGGAAGAGCTAGAAGTCTCACAGTGCCAGATCCAGTGAATAGGTGGATGAAGATATACTGTAATGTTTTTATTTGATAGAAATGGCCGTTCCAGAAGCAGTGTGTGACATGGAGACTTTCCATTGCGATCACAAAATATGGTGATTGCTGCTGTTGAATACCATCCAACAGAAAAGTAGGGATCTTCAATACGGGAAGCAGTGTGTCGAACCTTAGTAACAGTGTGTGACCAGTTTGTTCAGTGCAGTCAGTCAGGTGTGAGCTACAGTTGAGAGAAGGTGTGTTTTACAGTGTGCTATAAATCACCTCCTTCATGTCAATGCTCTGTATCACACGTAACATGTGATATATGGCAATTTCTTTCAAATAAAAACATTACTGTGTGTCCTCACCCACCTTATTCATGTGATCTGGCACCGTGTGACTTCTAGCTCTTCCCCAAAGTCAAAATGATTCAGGACATCGAGGCAGCCACGATAGCACAACTAAAGATACTCCTTAAAAAGGACTTCCAGAAATGCTTCAGAAAGTTGCAAGAGTGATGGGTATGTGTGTTTGAAGCAAGGGGGAATACTTTGAGGGGGAGTGATGGCAGTATGTCTTTTGCTGTAGTACATTTTTTAAAATTTAAACATTCACCGTATTGTTTGATTACACCTCATACTTGTCTTGCGGACCCCGAAGAAAGGCCTCATATGTAAGTTCCCTTACTTATCAAACCTGCTACCTACCAATTTGGAGTGGTCTGCCTCTTATGTCTCTCCTTACCCTCAGTGCCTGGGGGCCAGTTTGCAAATCAAAAGTATTGCATTTCTTCCCATCTGTACTATGAGCATCTAAATAGATGGCTTTATGCTTCTTCTTTTATGGGGGGGAGGGGCATCCTGGCTCCGTGAATAGGCACTGTGGCTTAAAATAAACCTGGAAGAATTTGAATTCTACTTTTTCTTTCATGACTGTCTATTGAGCATGTAACTTAACCTCGCTGGCTTTTTAAATCATTCCATCTATCTGGGAGGGGCTGTGAGAGAAGTTTTACAGAGAATTGTGTAATCTAGTGACAACATGTGCCGTGTAAAACCACTACCAAGTTGTCACTAATCACAACTAGGACTTAAGGGAGCTGTAAGTATGGCAAGGGGAAGCAAGCCCACTGGGTGAAATGCCAATCCCTTCACGAGCTTTAAATCGCACAGAACTTGTGACACTAATACTGCAGCTAGCCAAAGAGGGGAAGACCAAGGTAATAATTGTAGGGGGTAGAAGGATGCCTGCAGGCTGGGTATCAGAGAACAAACTCTTCCTTACAGAAAGAATAATCCAAAGGAATCTGAATACGTGGAAGACGTTGTGATGGTGGAGCTGCAGAATCCTTCTTGTCTGTACCTGGCCCTAAGAGAACATGAAGGACAGTCACACACACCAACACGTGACAAGGGAAAGCCATTACTCTGCGTCTCTGGGAGAGCTCATTGTATCTTGACCGTGCTCACTCAGATACAAATTCTATCCTGTTTTTTAAAGAGTTTTGTGCCCAGAGAATCATATGTGCTCAGTAAATGTTACCGATTATTATTTTACCTGGAAAGGGAAAACTGCTGCTCATATTGGTCACTACAGGCTGCAGGGTGAAGCACATAACATGCTTCCACAAGCAGGGGCCAGATGCGAAACTGTGTGTATCTGTCTCCCCCCCAGCTGACGAGAAATACCTCTGACTCTGTTTTTGTCCCGGAAAAATATTTGGAGGCTTTTGGTGCTCGCCTCATTATATCCCTGAAAATAGACTTGATTCTAGTGTAGATTTTGATTTTTGACCATTGCCTCCAGACAAAAAGTCATTACACAGCTATGGTAGAATAGTTGTTCCCTGGACCTTTTTATAGAATCCACTGGGACAAAGGTTTTCTCTGTCAAACCAGGTGATTAAACCAGCACAGAAGAGACTGGAAACTCTTCTCCAGACTGTGGCTGCACACATACACATCAGATTTTCACAATATATATTATGCTTTGACTTCCCCTGACTTCCTCCTCTCCCACCAGCTGGAATGCTGGCTGTTTAGGCAGCTGAGCTTCAGCAGATTGTATTTCCACCTTCTTCCTGGAAGGCTGCAAACTTCCTAAGCATAGCTCCATTTTATTGTTATCTGGGATTGACCACCAGCTATGAAAGAACCCTTTAGGTCGCCCTAGGGAAATAAGCGGGAGAAGTGCCCTCCAATCACCATCAAGGTGCCTTAGTTCTTCCCATCATGCCGAGCCTTTTTCTTATTCTCAGATGAAGCTGAACTCTTTTAGGGAAACTCTGGAGGTAGCTTTGCCAGCAGAGTGACCACAGAGGACATTAACAACATGGAAAATTTAGTTGGTGTCTGTGACAGGGATTTAACATACATTATCTCATTTAAACCATAAACCAGACCTGAAGCTCACAGAGATGCAGTGACTTTCTCAGCATCACACAGTGAGGGTGTTACCAGGATTCACACCTAAGCTTGTACATCCTGCATTTATTGTAATCACGCTATATGCTATTAGTAATGTCAACAATAAGATCACCAGGAATCCTCAGGCTATGAAATTGCTCGCATTTCCCCCTTTGTGTTAGGCAGTGTGTATAATTAAAGCATCCCAAGATTAGAAAACAAACCAATAAACAAATAATTAAGAATCTAGATTATTAAGATGCCTATGGATGCTACTTTTACAATTTAACAATTTTATTTTACTATATTACTTAGCTACAAATAGTTCCAGGTTCAATATGTCCCCTTGCTGAGAATATAATTTCTGGAGGGTGTTCTTTGCAATGGAACTGAACTTGATGTCATTAAACAGCAATTATCATTAGCTCCTGCTTCTGCAGCATCATATTTAATGGGGCTTCACAAGAATTTTTATAATGATATGAAATGGGGTTTTAGTTTTCGTTTAATTCCAAAAAGAAAGTGTGTGATTATAAAAATCCACCAAAGGGTGTTTAATAACAATGCTCTCATCTCCAGTGACCAGACAATGCTGGTTTTATAGAGACAGTGCAGCTGCAAAGAAAACACAATTGCAGGACAGGAAGCTCAGGTTGGAGAGAAGGGACGCTGTACTGTTGTGTACCCAGAGTGTCCACAGAATGCTGAACAGTAAGTTTCGTGTTTTCTTATCTGAGCAAGAGATCAGCACCAAATACGAAACATAAGCCTACATATGAAGAGGAATCTAGTGAACAAGTCATTTAACAGGTGTTGTCTGTACAGTTTGAGCAAGGGTGATCCCACTCCGATCTTAGTGTCGATTTCATGACCTGTGATGATCCAATGTCCTGCTGAAATGTCCACAAATTCCTAGACGTGGAGAGCTCATGTTCTTATGGTTGTGAGTTCTGTCTTCCCCCAAGAAGTAGTAAGTTGGGAACTATTTCTCAAAAGAAGATTGCTTACTTGTTGTAGGGCATATGGATATTCTCCCAAATGGAGGGATGTCCTTTATACTCACCCATCTGCTCCAATAGATGTGCTGAGTATAAGGCAGAGTCATCTGCACTGAAGTCAGGACCAGCTTGAGCATCTTTTCTGGCCCTGGGCCCCGTCTAGACCTGTCAGCTTTTCAAATCACTTGGTGAAATTACCCAGCAGAATATTCAAATGGGGAGTATCTTACTTCTTTATCTGATGATGGCCACCAAAAACCGCTTTTCCTTGAAGCAACTTGCTCTCTGTTCCATCAATGTCATTCATGTCTTTGGAACTAACTTGTGGCACAGAATTGGGGAGTTGACAATCCAGAGTTGTCATTTCTAGGACACTAAAGCTATATTTTCGTCCCTACAAAGTGAAAGTAGACTAGTTTTAGTGTTCTTTGTTCATGGGAAGGGATAAAAATGCACCTGCTCTATCAATATCTACAAACTAGGTGCAAATAACGTCAGTAAAGGAAACCAAGCTGACAAGCAGCTGTAAAACGCATTGTCACTGATTCCTATTCCCATCAATGTTTTGCACTGGCCAAACTGGAGTTGAATGGAGGATCTTCTAGGAATCATCACATATGCATCTTTCAAGCACTTTATGGTGGCGTCTCTATGGTTTCCCTGGGGATAAAACATTTCTTTTGACTTATAGTTTGGTAGGGATAAGAGGTACTGTCAGTGCTTTCATTTGTTCCTTCCAATCATGGTAGTTATTTCTCTATAGGCGACAATTCATATGAGGATTCTGCAAGTTGGAATCAGTATTGGTATTCTACAAATCATTGAGAATATTTATTCCGAATATACACTTATGAACTGAGGTATGGTTCTGAATGAGGTGAACATCAATAAAACTCTATTTGGTGATGTTGCAACAGCTATGTATAGTGCCAGGGGTGTACTAGATTAATTGGGGGATCACTGCATAAATTATATAAATATTTAACCACAATGCTGTACATCTGAAAGTAATATAAAATAATATTGAATTTCAACTGTATCTGAAAACAAATAATTTTTAGAAACTCTGTTTGAATAAAAGATAAAGGGAAATAATCTATAGTTGTCACCATTATATCATATGGATATTTACTATATTATCTTATTGGATCATTGTGATGATTAAAGACAATGGATGAGAACGAACTTTTTAAATATCAGTTTCCACTCCCACCGAGGTTATAAATCTCTTGAAGAAGAATAAGGCTTTATCTATCCCTGTGCTGCCATATGGGTCTGGCATATTTCTTGACTCATAGATTAGGAAATAAAACAAATATATATTGATTGAATTGAATAAACTTTACATTGCATATCCAGATTCCTCCTAGCATCAAAGAGTGGTGAACACGATGTGAATGTGATATTAGAGCAAAGGGAACTATATAATCTGGAGAAATATTTCTGTGAAAACTTGACATATTCTATATCATATGGAAAAAGGGCAAGTTAATGGAAAAACTATAGACATGGGAATGGGAGAGAGCCCTCAGATTTTAAGTGTTGTTGTGGTTGTTATTTTACTGGATATCAGGAGAGGTCCATATTTTTTGCATCTAACACAGGTATGCATTTCAGCTAGTATATTCCAGAGTGCATAAGGCTGTCAGGTGTATCAGAGGGTTTAGAGATCTCTGAGGTCAGTATCCTCTTTTTATAGTGAGGAAAGCTGAGGTCATGAAGTCACAGTTACTTAATGGGAAAACTTAAGTCCAATCTGTCCAAGACCATACAGCTAGTAAGAGGTCCACATTACTAGCTCTGTGACATCAACGAACCCACCAAATCCTTGTTTCATTTGCTAAGTTGTTGTAAGGGGGTGATGAAAATAAAGTCCTCATTGTCTCAAAGAGAGCAGCACGCTAGACGACAAATTACAGATGATATTAGTGCTAAACTCCTACAGGAGAGAACTTCTCTACATTCAGTGGAATTAAGATTTTTCTGCTTCTAAATATTTGGCCAAATACTTGCTTATTGCTCTCTGGTACTGTTTTACTAGCCTCCAGGCAGATATTCTTTCTTTTGGTGTTTTTTCTTCCAATCTAATAATACCATTAAAAGATTATAACTTTCTTTTTTATTCAATTTTCAGTGCCCCAATCATAGGCCATTGATCTACCCCAGAGGCCTCTCCTCTAGACAGTTTCTTCTCTGCATCTTTTTATCTGAGCGTGTCCTCTGGGAGAATGCCTGGCCTTCAAGAGAAGAGGAGTTCTGCAGAATTCAAGTCCCAGGAATGACTGACTTTCTGGCTGGTGAGTGTCAGGAGTTGGTAGACTAATCTCCCAGCTTCCTTGCGTCTAAGTGGGTTTATTCTGAGATGTGTTTCACATTGTCCTAGAAGGCCCCCTTAATCTACTTATTAGTGCACATTTATTGGCTTTCCTTCCAATTATAAGTCACTTATCCATCCCTCACGGTGCTTGTTAGGACCACCTCCCAAATACAATTCTTGTACCCAAATTCTTGCCTTAGAATCTGCTCTTAGGAGAACCCAAACAAGTTGCAATCCTGCCTGGTCAGCCTATTCTCATCTTGTTCCTTAAACATCAAATAGAGGTGATCATTTTCTTCTATAGTACATATAGGCAAGGCGAAGGTTTTGCATGGTCTAAAGAGACTAATGGAGAAGAAATCAGCTATGAGTCCTCTCTATTCTTATCAGAATCTTGATGAGAAATGACGAGAACTTGAACCAGGGCCGTGACTGTGGACATATGGATTAGAGGGCTGCAGATATGAAAGAAGTCTAAGAAGTTGAACCCATAGGATTTTGTAATAATGCCCGACCCCTTCTTTACTCTTGTTTCAGAGTCATTGAGGTAATATAATTAATTAAAAATTATTTCTACTTAACATTTCTTGGAAGTGTTGTACTCCACACCGATTCATGGATGATAACATACAAACTGTTTTTGTCTTGTGCTATTGGATTTTTTTAAAAAAAACAAACACATTATGTTTCTTGAACCTCGTAACTACCCAGAAATGACAGTATAGTAGTTATTCTCTCCATTTCACAGATATGAAGACTGAGTAACAGAGGACACATTTTGTTGGGAAACATTTATGAGGGTCCTGAGAATCTGTGGGGATTTTCTGAAATGCCATTTTCCATGGGCAGCACTTTCTTTCTTTCCTTACAGATTCACTTGCATTGCATTTTGTGCTAAGAGTAAGAAGTCTGGAGTGAGACTGCCGGAGTTGGAATTTAGATTCTGCCACTTGTTTTAGGTAAGTTTCTTAGCCTCCCTGTGACTTACCTAAGTTCACTCACTGAAGGATTAGATGAGGGTTAAATATATTAACGTAATTCAAAGCACTCACAGGCGAACCAGGCATTATTATCAGTTCATCTACAGTTATGGAGGAAGCAGTAACTAGCAAGGTCAAAATCTTACAACACTCCCTCTACTCCCCCCAAAAAAAACAAACACAAAAAACAAAAAACAAAACTTACAACTCAAATGTAAATGCAGGCGATTTTAAATGGCCCCCCCCTTAAAGATTTACTTTCTATAGAGTCTTGGCCCACCTTTACTTGTCTCTTCAGTGAGTGGATCAAGTGTGAGGCTACTTCTTAATGGTTGAAGTGAGAGTGGCTCTTGTGCCAAGCTTCTTTGCTGGTATGCAAAGAGCCCTTTGCATTATAAACACTGGCCTGACAAATTGCTGTACTCTTTTCAAGTGATTCAGCCAACCCATTCCCCCAGCGCTGACAAAGCATCAATTCCCCGTCACTTCCCAAGAGTGTTGCCATTACCCACCATTTTAGGAAGCCAGAGAGTTTGGAGGGAGCAGTGTACAATTGTTTTTAGGACTTGGATGGCAGTACTTGAATGTGAGAGCCCGAATTCATGGATAATCCATGTCTCTCTCCCTTTATCTCTTTCTCTTTTTTTGCATACAGAGCAAAGGGTTATGGTTGTGAATTGCAACATTACCTATCAATGTGAAATTTATGGGGTGAATTTTAATAAATATGTAGATATTCCAAGCATCATTTATGGATGAAAGCACAGAGTTGAATTGATTGAAACTAATTTGCACAGTGTGTGGTGGGAAGTCAACAATAAAAAATATAGAGTGTTCTTAATGTAAATATATTTTTGATCTTGGGATATTGTTTGGTTTACATCATGTTAGTAAAGGTATAAATCTTATATTTGTCATCACAAAATATAGACTATTTCTAGGAATTTGCATTTGGAAAGTGATAAACTTTTCTTTGTATCTACGCAAGCGATTTCATTATCATGGGGCAGGATTTTTCTTATTTTTATGAAACTATTATATTTTTATTGAAGTTCAGGGATTTGGGTATTTTTCTTTAGCATCATACCTTTTATTAACTTACTTGATGGTATTGTGTGGAGTATTTTTCCCTTTAATATTATGGTGACATCCTTTTGCTTTAAGCTCTGTAAGGGCTATTTATATTTCTAATGGAATATTACACCTTGGAGGCTTCTAGAGTTTCTCTTACTGCAATCATTTACTATTAAAAGACTGAATTGTTGGTTCTGTAGGCTAGAACAGTCAGCCTTGTTGTGTGTTATAGTTTAATATCCATCTCATAAAAACTGCTGAAAATCAATCTTCCATTTGCAAATACCTTGGATTCGAGGCATAGGTTTGTGAGAAATCGGTAACACTTTTGACTGTTCTCTTTTATACAATAATCTTAAATCAATATCAGTTGTTGTGTTATTTTCTATCTCTCTAAAAATATTGGAGTATAAAGTTGGTTGCTAGCAGACTTGAAGTTTAATCCTGAATTTTCCCTTAGCTTACTGTGGTAACTTACTTCACCTCTGTGTGTCTTGGTATCTTTACGTAATGAAGAGGAGGAAGGGTTTGGGTCACACTAAAACATCTCAAAGATTCCTTTTCTTTTTTGCACTCTGATCTTACCCATGGCATATTGTGGACTATATTTGGCAGTCTCAGGCTGTTTTGATGATGATAGGTTGGTTGAGATTAGAAAAGAGGGTGAATTGGAGAAATGCATCAGGTCAGAAGGGACCTGGGGAAATTAAACTGTGTAGAGGTTCTAGTAGAGATTATTCAGAGGTCCTATACATGGGCCAAAATGGCTTCACAAAATTAGCTGAAGTTTGGTAATATACCTTCAATAGGATTGTGGCGGTGGGAAAGTGGGGCAAATTCTCAGAAATGGTGCAAAGAAAAATCACAGTCAGTAAGTCATACTCAGGGCCAGATGATACAGAAGCCTGGCTCTGGATGGGAGGACCAGAAAGAGGCAGGAACAACAGGGTCCAGTCACAGGGGATGGGTCAGAGCAGGATGAGATAAGGAATAGGAAATGCTGCAACCAGGCAGCTACAAGGTTGTCCAGAGCTCATTCCTGCGATACAGACACTGGGTGTGTTGGCAGAAAAATATTAATTCTAAGCTTGACCATATTTTGGTATCATCATGTCTAAAAACAAGAATATCTTCGTAGGGATTGTGCAGGAAAAGAGGGGGAACACATGAATAGAACCACCAGGACTTAGCTGCCACTTTTCCTTCTGTAAAAGCTTATTAGTGCCTTTTTTTCTCCTTATTCCAACCAGGCAGAGAGAATCAGAGAAATGATGGAGGAAAAGGTTAAGTACTTAAGGAAGGAGATTTTAAAAACTGAAAGTATCTGTTTTAACTCGAATGGGAAAGATGTTTCCTTGGTTACAGATCTTTATATGTGGTAAAATTACGGTGAAAACACTTTAGGGAAAATTACTTGATTGCTGGGAGGTATCAGAGTTTTTCAACAAATATTTCATTGAATAGAAACGGATTGAGCACCTGCTATGTGCAAAGCTTTGAACTGAGTGCTCTGGGGGGAAATGAAAAAAATTATACTACATTGTTTCCACCCCCGAGGAATTCATACTAGAGACAGAGAGACAAAACACACAAAGCGGTAATTAAATGATAAAGTAAGACTTAAATATATAGACTGCTGTGTCATTCTCTCCCCTCCCCTCTGAATTCTGGAGCAAGTGAGAAATAAGCCAAATATAATGCACAAAGGGCAATGGATTGCCTTTATTTCTAGGAGGTAAAGGTTAGAGTGAAGTACACACCATTTAACATAGATCTCAGTGGGTGGCCTGACACTGCCGTCCAGAATTAGACAGGCTCACACTTAAACAGACAATGCCTCTTTCCCCATGGAACCACTCTTTATGGACAAACTTACTTCCAAGAAAAAGAGAGGAGCTGAGTCTATAATTATGAGTTCCTTCTTCCTTACTTTACTTTGAGATGAAATGAATAAGAGTAGAGAGATGTCAATAATTAAGGCCCTTTTTTTTTGGGGAAAGATTCGCTGTGAGTGGGGAAGAAGCATTTCCTTAACAAAGGATAACAATGCAACAAATGAAGAAAGTACATGCCATGTGTCGAAGAAAGGTTTCGACTTTAAGTGCTAGAGAGGGAAAGAGCAATCTGGGCCTGAGTGTGCTGGGAGGGTTTTATGGAGCAGAAAGGATTGGAGCTGCCTTCTCAGTGATGGTAACGTTTACACAGCATGGAGAAGAGCTTGCTGGTGGGATGGTGTGAGCCAAGTATTGAGAACACAAGGAAGGATGTGAACTCCCAAGTGGGAGGATGGCAGTGGAAACCAAAAGAGGGGGTAGAGGTAGGAAGTGTTAAGAAGGGGGTGCTATTGAAGGGAGAAAATGTAGGGGAGAGAGGAAGGAGCATTAGGGCTTGAGGGCAGAGATGTGTATTCTCATTCTTCTTTGGTGACCTTAGCACGGCACTTAACTGCTCTAGGCTTATCTCAGTTTCCTCATCGGCATATTGGGAGAATTTGGATTGTTAGGTTTCTCTAGGCTTTGGTTAGTTAACATGGCCGGCCTTGCTGGAAAGAACTATTAAGATTGTCAAGTAGAACCAGAAAGGACAAGCCCAGAACAGATGTGTGGCATTATTTCTATACCCCCTGAGAGACACAGAGATAGAGAAGCTTTCAGTAGTGAGTGGAGGTCTCTGAGAATGAGGCTGTGATATTTCACTGGATGCTGGTGACATCTGTGGGGAGGAGCTGATTCCACAGCACATTGTGCAGACTGAGCGTGGAGGGTGAGGACGCTCAGTTCAAACCCTTTTGTCCTTCAATGCCCACATCCAGGTAAGGAGCGCCCAGGGTGAGCCTGGCCTAGACCTGAAGAGGCACAGCAGATAGCTAGTGGGGATGCCAGGGGAAGTCAGCGTTGTTTCGTTTCCTCACCTCCCCCCAGGCCAGCCCACTGTGAGGCAGGTTTGTCTCAAGTGAGAGACAGAACATTCTCTGGCGTACTGAGGTTAGGCACCGAGAATATCCTTCGCATCTTTGATCTTTCCAAATTCATAAACCTACAAAAATTTTGCATATGAAGGTAAGGACTAACCTTCAATATCCTTATTGTATTTCCCTGCCTTTTATTACATTTAGTGCAATTGGTGAGATTTATTATACATTTTAAAGTAGCTGTGATTAAGCTATGATTTAAAAATACATGTTTAGACCCATGTTCCAAAGGGGTCATGTCCTAAAGGGGAAAAATGGTGCTAGGCGAGGGGGAACCAATCCACAAAATAGTTGTTTTCAATGCTGACAGAATTAACACCGTGTGCATAGTCCACGGTACTTTTACTGTGAATTGATGGTACTTTAGCTCAACTGCAAACAAATGGCAATGCCTTATTAATATGCAGCGCTGAGTACTCTGGTAGAGCTGGTCTTACTGAGTTTATCGCTCATTCATTCATTTGTTCATTTTCAAGTACTTAGTGGGCCCCATTAAGCACCAAAGACTGTGTTAAGTACTGAGGATACAACGATGAGGAGGACAGTTGGCATTTCTGCCTTTCTGGGATAGGTTTAGGATGGAGTAGAGGTGCGTGGGGGCAGACAAATGTGAGCAAATCTTACAAACATATAATTATAAACCATGGAACTTGTCATAAAGGAAATGTACAGGTGCCTCAGTGATTTCTAATCAAGCCAACAATGGATTCCCTGGCCTGAGACTGCAGATACCTGTATACTCTGTGTTCCAACCTCACTGTGTCCAACCACAACTGAGTCCTTGTTCCCTTTTCTAGAACATTCTGCCTTACCGCTCCCTCTTCTACCTGGTGACCTCCTGTCATCCCTGCAGGTCCGTCTCCGATGTCAGTGTCTTAGACGATGTGACATTCGCACATTGAGCCTGGGGTGAAGCTACCCCCTCACCCCTCAATGTATTTCTAACTGTTCCTCTAATAACCATGTGACCTGAGCTTAGACCACAACTGGCTGTGTGCTGACCTTACTCTGCTCCCCTTATACAGGCAAGGTCTTCGTAGGCCATATCCAGTTCATCTAAAAGCTGTATCAGGTTATTTAAGTATGAATTAAAAATGAGAGAGGCAGTTGCCTTAAGCTACTTAAAGCAGAAGAATTTGAAATCAGATGTCTCGGCGTCCTGCTCGTTGGCACTCAGGTTCTGTAGTGGGATTTCACCAAAGGCTTCCGTGCTCCTGAGCTTGATCTCATCCCCAAATTGTCATTTCATTCTGGTTTATGAGGAATGCTCATTCTGACCTCCCTGTACTGGAACTGGGTTTATAATCACAATATGTGCTCAGCACATATCTGCAGAACTAAAAGGAAGAAAAAAAGAAAAAGAAAAAAAATTAAATAGCCAAGAAATGACTATAAGGAAATAAATTCTAGAAAAAACTGGTAAATAGCCAGGAGCTATATTGTCCTCAGGGGCAGGGTCTTCAGAGCCCATCAAGGGGAAATAGGACCACAGTCCCAGTACCCAAAGCATTGGGAGGGAGTATCCAGACACGGACAGACACTCGCTTACTGACTCAGGACTGTGGTCCCTTTCCTTCCTATGCGCTGGAGACCTCTGTCCTGCACTAAGGGATCAGGCTCGACATGCTCGACCTTCTCAGAGTGCGGGGTGGGGAAAGGGAAGTATGGGGCACTGGGACCTTAACTGAAAAATGTGGACACCCTTCCACGGAAATAAGTTTCATTCTGGGAGGAGAAGAGCACTACGGTATCCGGAAGCAGCAAATGACTTGGGATATGGAGGGGGCAAAGCAGAGGCAGGGTTTTCAGAGGTAGTTTACAAACCGGCCTCTTGCAGCTAAACTCCAGCTGTGTTTTATTGAGCTTTGTTTTTCTTCAGGTTTCAGATACAGCTCAGCTGCATGGGCTGTGCAATTTCAGTTCTCCCTGTGAGTAAGCAGCTAAAAGAAAAGGTTCTGTCAGACAACAGCTGTTGTAGAACTGGCTTGGAAATTTCTCAGCAAGCTGTACCCTTTGTCTTTTACGAAGTCAGTCTCTCTCTCTCACTCTCTGTCTCTCTCTCTCCCTTTCTCCTCGCCCTCCCTGTCTGTCATCCGTCTCTGATTAGCACTGTCAGTGCTGCATCACTGTAAGCCCAGGCGGTGAGCCTGGAGACTCTGCTGCAGAATGCTCAGCATCGGCTCTCTCTGTAGCCTCTCAGCCATTCCTTCCCCACCACTGAGTGCTGAGCCATCATTTCCTAGAGAGCGAGCAGGCTGAGTGCTGCATTGCAGTAGAAGCATTTAAAGAACCTGAGAGTACTGTGAGTTTGTCATCCCCTAACCATTCACATGGGTGTGCCATGCATGGGCTATGGACCTGTGCATTGATGCAGTGGAACAGGGGTCCTTCCTGTGCTGGGTGCAGAACCAAACTATAGCCCCCTGGGTTTGGAGACTGCACAGGGTGGCAGGAGATAGGATCGCTTATTGTTCCCAGCCCATCAATAGAAAGGAGTGGCAGCTCAGTGCTGGAGCTTTGGTCCTTTGTGTGCGGTTGTGTGTTTAGCCACGGAGAGGGCGTGAGGGCATTCCTTCCGTTGTCCAAGCATGAGATGCTGGGGTAAGGCCAGAAGCAGAATCACTTCAGCATCTGGCTGAGATTGAGCTCGCACCTAATGCTTGCAGTGTTTATTAGTTATTAATGTTTCCTGGGAAGCTATTCTGCATGAGATGCTGCTCTGGATGATGCTGGGAAGAGGCAGGGAAATAAAAACTGGTTCCCGTGGCTGTCCATTTGCGGAGAAAAGGGGAATAAGTTTGAATGAAAGCTGTGGGTGTTCAGTACCCAGCATGGGGCACGTGGATCAGAAAGGAGATAAGAGGAGGAGGCGGAGGTGGAGAGGCCTTCCTGGAGGAAAAGGGCCTTGAGTCAAACATTAGAGGGTGAGAGGACTCAGGCAGCAGGAAGCTGGAGCCCTGCCAGGCACCCTGCAGACAGGGAGCAGAGAGGGCTTCTTCCTTGAGAAGGTTGGCCCTGCAGGAAGAGCTGCATTTCTCCACCCCATTAACTCAGGAATTTTGTGAAAATGAGGCAGTATTAATCCAAAGGATGGCCATGGGGATTTCAGTACAATTTAATGCAATTTTTCAATGCACTTACATTCTGTACGAGGAACATTTATTGAGCACAGTCTGTGTAGAATTGTGGAGAATACAGGGGTGAGTACGACCCAGCCCCTGTCCTCAATTTGCACAGGCTTGGCAGGCAAACTTATGCCCAGGGGACTGTGAATGGGGCTGGAACCAAAGCGGAGGGCTGTGTGCTGCAAAGATGAGGGTGTGGATGGAGGTGGCAGATCTCAGCTTGTGCTCCTGTCCTCCTTCTTGGTGGTCTGGTTTAACCTAATGCACCTTTAGTTTCTTTATATGTCCAAGGTGTGATCAAAAGATACAGTGAATGTTTAAATAAAAGACACTTATTGTAGTAAAAAACACATTTTCATTGGTCCTCCTCAAAATACTTCCCTTCACTTCAAACACACTTATCTGATCACTTATCCCATCATTATTGCCACTTTCTGGAAGCAGTTCTGGATGCCCTCTTTCGTGAATGTCTTTACTTCATTCTCCATCATGACAACGCTTCGTGTCACACATTGCTTCTGGCATATGGCAATTTCAGTCAAATAAAAACATTACGGTGTGTTCTCATCCACCTTATTCACCAGATCTGGCACCGCCGTGTGACTTCTGGCTCTTCCCCAAAGTCAAAATGATTCAGGATATTGAGACAGCCATGGCAGTGCAACTAAAGACATTCACAAAAGAGACTTCCAGAACTGCTTCAGAAAGTGTTAAGAATGATGAATAAGTGTGTTCAAAGAGAGGGGGAGTGTTTTAAGGAGGATTAATGGCAATACGTCTTTTACTATAAAATTTTTTTTATTAAAACATTCACTGTAGTTTTTTATCACACCTCATATAATATTTACTAATGATATTCTTTCCTCTCTTGATATGGGAGTTTGAGAATCAAAGGGGTTAATGGGTCTGAAAGCGTTTGTCAACTGTAAACTGATGCACGGATGACAAAACTGATGCATCATTACTATATATGCAGCAGACCAAGCATTTTAGCTGTACCCACTGTTTATAATTAAAATGTGGTCCTCTCTAATATGTAACTTCAAAGCATGTATCTCTTTAATAGCATTTTAATAGCCTCCTTCGAGTTACCTATGGTTCTAAAGTAGAACAAAAGTGAATTATTTTAGAGAATCTACTACTTAGGTGGACTTTGCACATAAATAGTTTGAATTTATGTGGGGTGATTTTTTTTTTTTTTTTTTGCTTTTAACTTTGAAGAGGGGAGGAAATAATTAGTGCTTTTCAAGATGCTGGAGAAGTGCCACAGAATATTTGTACTCATTTGTCCACCCTGATGTCTGGAAAGCCAAATATGAGTTCCTTTAATTAATGGTGTGTGTCATTTAAGGTCACTATTTTCTTGTCGATTTTCTTTCTGGAAGATCTGTCCATTGGTGTCAATGGGGTGTTAATAACCCTACTATGACTGTATTGCTGTGGATCTCTCCCTTTATTTTGGTCAGTCTTTGTTTTATATACTGAGGTGCTTTTATGTTGGATGCAACAATGTTTACAAAGGTTACATTCTCTTATTGGATTGAGCCCTTTATTATTATGTAATGTCCTTCTTTGTCTCTTATTATAGCCTTTATTTTAAAGTCTATTTTGTCAGGTATAAGTATTGCTACTTCACTTTTTTTTTTTGCATTTCCATTTTCATGAAATATATTTTCCCATCTCCTTAATTTCAGTCTCTGTGTGTGCCTTTTGACCTGAAGTGAGTCTCTTGTCGGCAGCATATATGAGGGTCTTGTTTTCTTATCCATTCAGCCACCCTATCTTTTGATTGGAACATTTCATTCATTTACATTTGAAGTAATTGTTGATAGGTATGTAATTATTGCCATTTTATTATATATATATATATATATATATATATATATATTTTTTTTTTTTTTTTTTTTTTCTTTCAGTTAGTTTGTTTTTTTGTTTTGTTTTGTTTTACAGAAGTCCCTCTAAGATTTCTTGTAATACTGGTTTGGTGGTGATGAACTCCTTTAGCTTTTTCTTGTCTGGAAAGCTCTTTACCGCTCTTTCACTTTAAAATGACAGCCTTGCTGGCTAGAGTAGTCTTGTTTGAAGTCCTTGCTGTTCATCACTTTGAATATTTCCTGCTACTCCTTTCTGATCTGCAAAGTTTCTATTGGGACATCAGCTGATAGTCTGATGGGAGCTCCCTTGTAAGTAACTAGCTGACTTTCTCTTACTACTTTTAAGATTCTCTCTTTAAAATTTGCCATTTTAATTTTTATGTGCCTGGTTCTGGGTCTCTTTGGGTTCACCTTGTTTGGGACTTTCTGTGCTTCCTGAGCTTGTATGTATAGTTCCTTCACCAGGTTAGAAATGTTTTCCGTAATTATTTCTTCAAACATGTTTTCAATTCCTTGCTCTCTCTCTTCTTCTGCTACACCTACGATGTGAATACTGTTACACTTGATTTTCTCCCAGAGGTCCCTTAAAGTATCCCCATTATTTTTTTTTCTCTTTGCTGTTCTGATTGTATGTTTTATGCTGCCTTGTCTTCCAAGTCACTGTTTAGATCCTCTGCTTCATCTAACCTGCTGGTGATTCCTTCTAGTGCATTATTCATTTCAGTTAATGTATTCATTTCTGAGTGATTCATTTTTTTAATAGTTTCTGTAACTTTTTTTATGCTTACTATCTCTTTGTTGAAGTTTTCACTAAGTTCCTTGAGTACCCTTATAACTATTGTTTTGAACTCTGTATCTGGTAAGTTGCCTGCCTCATTTTGTTTAGTTCTTTTTCTGGGGCTTCCTCCTGTTCCTTTATTTGGGACATGTTTCTTCATTTCATCATTTTGGGTTCCTCTTTGTGTTTGCTTCTATGGATTAAGTATATCTGCTATGTCTCTCAGTCTTGGTTGGGTGGCCTTATGTAGTAGGTGCCCTGTGGGGACTAGTGGTGCAGTCACCCTGGTCACCTGTGTTATTTGAAAAAAGCAGGATAGGGGAGGGTACTAGCACCAAATAAGCTATTAAAGAGAGGAAGTAAATCTATTAGAAAAGAAAGATAAATGTTGGAAAGTAACAATACTAAAAAAAATTATTATTTTGGTATTTCATAAGCAAAAGAATGCGAATAATTTTCAGTCAAATCGACATGTGATATTGTTGGTACTCTTTTTTAAGGGTGTTTAACATTTTTAAATGGTAGAAATTTATAAAGCATCTAGTATTTTCATTGCTGAATAAATTTTTCTGCCAGTTTGGTTATTTTGTTCTGTAGGAACTATGCTTCTGCTTTAACAAATTCATAGTCTATATACCAAAGCAAAATGGCTCAAGCAAAGTCAGGTGGGATTAAGAGATTTTTGGGGTGTCTTCATGTCCATCATGCTGGGTTTTGAGCATTGTTTTTCACTCACTAATTCAGAACCAGATTCCAAATATCTAGAAGAGAGAATATGAATCTCTCTCCCCTGCCCACACAATTGGTGTATAAGGAACAGTTTTAACAATCAAAAGTTTATCTGTGGTAAAATACATAACTTATATAAGTCCAACCCGATGGCCATGAAATAAAACTATAAATAATAACCAAAATTAACCCCAAATTTCAGTCCCCAAGAATAGTAAACTATACCAAAAATAAAGCAGCTCTCCCAAATAACACTTGGCCAGAGAACAAATCTAAACTGAGATTATATGCTGCTCAGAAATTAATAATAAGGAGAGTGAAACATAAGAACTTATAGAAGGAGGCTAAGGTTATACACAGAGAAAAATCAATTGTATTTACTACATTTATAGTTAAAAAAGGACACTTAGAAAGTAGTCATCAACATTCTACTGACCAAAGATTAGAAGAAGATTCATAAGAAAATTACAAATGATAAACAGAAACACTTGGATGCCAAAATGAAGAAGTTTTTAAGTAGGTCTTTTTCCCCAGACACCATGTTTTGCCAACACATCTTGCTGTCTTTCTTTAGGAATAGATGTTTGTCTAAACACTTTGACCCAACCGGACTAAGTGTAGAAACATAGCTCTGTTTTTCATCCTCGTATAGAGGGGCGATATCCAGGCTGACCCTCTGATGCTACTGAGAAGACGCCCATCTGGAAGGCTAGAAACTGTGATAGTTACAGTGATGGAATGAGTGTTTCTATCATGTCTGCCCTTTGAACACTCCTAGGGTTCTTGGGAGAGAGTGGCCACCTTGGCTTTGAGTCAGAGGAGTGTTTTCTCCTTTATTAATTTTCTTCATAAACATTGTTCATCCAAGAATTGGATTATCAGAACGTTGCTCCTGGCTAGGATGGCGTATGCTTGTCAGGGAAAGAGTCCCTACTCTTATCCAGACCCTGTTCTCTAGGAAGCAGCAGGGCGAAGAGATGAAATGGAAGTGCTCTCTGGTCTTAAGGAACTCGCAGCCCAGAAGGAAGGAAGATATAAACAGCAGACTGTAATGCAGGATAGAATGACACGACGCTGAATACATGTTCAGGGTTTTAAGAAGTAAAAGCAATCAAGGCTTGCTGGGAAATAAGGAAATACTCAAAAGGAAATTGGCATCTTAAGTGGATCTTTACAGATGAGAAAGAGTGGGTTAGGACAGAAGAAGTAAGTCACCAGCCTGTGCAAAGTCTCTGGGTGTGAACACAGAGGTCATGCTATGGGAAAGGCACGAACATTTGTGTTGCAATCTGTTAAGTGACAGTCAGGGTTTTGAATGAAAAAGGTACAGGCTCAGGTTTCACTTTTTAGCTCTAGCTTTCAGCCTGTCCTGAGTGAAGCCCCCGGGGAAGTGGATTCTTTGCTTGCTATTGTCATACATTTATGTCAAAAGAGCCCTGGTTGGTCATTTGGGATCTTTCTTGGTCGTCGTTTTTTATGTGGGAGGCTTTAAATTGTACTGCTGAAAAATTATATCCATGCGTAATCTCCATTTATAACTATTCCCTGGGACCAGGCAGATGAACTTTCTCTAGATTACTAAAATAAAATATAATTCCCCAGTGCTAGCATAGAACCATATGTTGTAAGATAACACTGTGATAAGATATGTGTGAGGAGGGCTGGACTGGTGGTGGGAAATAATTTCTCTTGCCATCAGAGTTTTTCAAATTTTCTTTTGCTGAAGAATAACTCACACAAGTCACTTTTTCCAATTCGGATAATCTGGATACATACTGGTCTCTGCCGAAGTCATCCATTGCTGGCAAATGACTCAGGTGCATTGCTGTGAAATGGGCATTATGATTTCCTGAAGTACGGACCTATTTCATCATAGTGTTTGAAGGTCACACCCTGTGTGTTGGCTGGCTTCATTTGGGCTTTATTGGTAGACAATTACATTTTTCTAGCTGATCTGTGCTGGAAGTGCCTTGGGTGGGGGTGGTGGTCCTCTTTGGTAGGGCTGACTGCTCAGACAATTCATGTGAAGTTCACTCATCATGAAAACGAGCTTATCCAGGCTACCTGGTTCAGGAACGACAGTCTAGACTTCTACCATGGAGAACTTTGAATAACACTGTGGGCAAAGGAGTTTGGATATTTATTATATTGTATGCTCTGGAGAATTTGCAAACAGATAAGTTACTTCATCAAGCCTAACATTTAGGAATATTCTTTCATTTGGGAAACACTCAGTGAGTCCCTACTACGTACCATACCGTGTAGTATGTGTGGGGCATACCAAGGAAAAAAAGACAGAGTTTTTGCCCTCAAGTTGCTTGCAATCTAATTGGGAAATGAACCAGGGTTTGCACTATAGTGTGTTGGGCACGGTTTTAGAGCACAGGGGAGGGGCTTCTAAGACAGACTGGGAGATCCGAGAAAGCTTCAGGATGAGATAGCTACTGCTTTGGTCTTTGAAAGATAAATAGGAGTCAGCTTAGGTGAATTCAAGAGGAGGGATAAACAATGATTAATTCACAGGAGCAGAAAGGGCCTGATAGCCCTCTGACATCCGTGTTAGGCTGAAGCAGATGTTGCTGAGACAAGAGTACTGCTAGGGAGGCAACGACCGAATCAGGTCACATAGGAAAGGTCAGCAATAGGGCACATATAGAGAAGTAGCCAGGAGAGGCCAGGAGCACTCCTGCCAACACCTTTCTTTTAAGCATAGATGTTATGTTTGTCTGTATTTGATCTTACATTTTCCATGTCTTCTCTTTTTTTGTTCTGTTGTTCTATTGTTCTACTTCTCACTTTAGGCTAATTGATGGATAGTGTTCACTGAAATTGCCACTTAAGCTTCTGTTCTAGAACTTTCTTGAACTATGCAATTTGCAAAATTGTATAAACTCGTATCATTTCTATAATAATGACAATTTCTCTTTCTAAACCTGTTACAGGCTTCTTTGACTGCATTTTCCAGCTGGGATTCACACATGCATACAGAGTTACCTTCTCTGTCCTCAATTTTGGGGTCAGTGAAGCCCATTTCCAGTGTTTGCCAAATATTTAAAATAAAATTTTTTCAGACATTCTTACGTCTCTTATGGTGTTCACCCCAGCTCCTGTCTTCAAGGTTCTCATGCTCCATACTCTGCCTGTTTTTAAAGTCTAATCTCAAGTAAAGATCTAAAATATACACTCATATACATATAGGGCCATCAATTTTCCTTTTCTGTTCTCACTCAGATGTTTGTTGGGGGCTTTTTAGGCACCAGTCTGTGAATGGGAGATGAATAGCTCCCTTAATTTATGTCATGCAGACAGTTTCCTGCTCTACCTATGCATTTAAAAAATATTTTTATTAAAATATAGCCAACATATAATATTATATTAATTTCAGGTATATACCATAATTCTTCAACATTTATAATCGTACAGAAGTGATCACCATGATAAGTTCAGCAACCATCTGACACCCTACCACACTATCACAATATTATTGACTATTCCCTATGCCGTATATTATTACATCCCCATGACTTATTGGTTTTATTCCTGGAAATTTGAACCTCTCATTCCCCTAACCTCCTTTACTTTAAAATGATAGCCTTGCTGGGTAGAGTAATCTTGATTGTAGGTCCTTGCTTTTCATCACTTGAATATTTCCTGCCAATCCCTTCTGGTCTGCAAAGTTTCTGTTGAGAAATCAGCTGAAAGTCTCATGGGAACTCCCTTGTAGGTAACTAACTGCTTTTCTCTTGCTGCTTTTAAGATTTTCTCTTTGTCTTTAACCTTTGGCACTTTAATTGTGATGTGTCTTGATTTGGGACTCTTCAGGTTTATCTTGTTTGGGACTCTGCACTTTCTGAGCTTTATCTATTTCTTTTGCCAGGTTAGGGAAGTTTTTCATTATTATTTCTTCAAATATGTTTTCAATTCCTTGCTCTCTCTTTTCTCCTTCTGGTACCCCTATGATGCAAATGTTGGTATGCTTGATGTTGTCCCAGGGGCCCCTTAAACTATCCTCATTTTTTTTTTTTTATCTCCTTGCTGTTCTGATTGGGTGTTTTCTGTTACCTTATCTTCTAAATCGCTGATTTGATCCTCTGCTTCATCTAATCTACTGTTGATTCCCTCTATTGCATTCTTCATTTCAGTTAGTGTGCTTTTTCCAACTGGTTCTTTTGTATGTTTTCTATCTCCATTTTAATGTTTCTTGTCTCTTTGTTGAAGTTCTGTCTGAGATCATTGAGCATGCTTATAACCAGCATTTAGAGCTCTGTGTCTGGTATATTGCTTGTCTCCATTTTGTTTAGTTCTTTATCTGGAGCTTAGTTCTGTTCTTTCATTTGGCACATGTTTCTTTGTCTCTCTATTTGGCTGCCTCTCTGTATTTGTTTCTATGCATTAGGTAGGGTTGCTATGTCTCCTGGTCTTATCAGAATGGCCTTATGTAGTAGGTGTGCTATGGGGCCCAGTGACATAATCTCCCTGGTCACCTGATCCTATGCGCCAGCTGTGTCCCTTTTATAGGTTGTGTGTGCCCTCCTGTGGTAGTTGAGCCTTGGTTGCTGTTTGCTTGTCAGGTGTGTGTGTGTGTGTGGGGGGAGATTGACCCTCAGGCTGTTGTTTGTGAGGATTGGCCATGACTACAGTGGAGGAGTTGTCGTGTGGGAGCTGACCCTATGGAGCAGGATTAGCTTTAGCAGGGCTCTGGTACTTGCTCAGTCTGCCCTTTGGGTGTGTTGTCTTTGGAGGAAGCCAGGTGATGCTCTGACTCAGTCTAAAGCTGGTCACTGGGTGTGCCAGCCCCAGGGCCTTCTGGGAGGGGTCCCACTGTAGGCCAAGTTCAGCCACAGCCTGTGTCTTTCTTGAGACCATCTGGCATGAGCCACAAAACAATCTGCAGAGGGCTGTTGCACTGGGCTTGCCTCAAGAAGCTCAGCCAAACTGAGACTGGCCATGGCTAGTGCTGGGCTTAGGGCTACTCAACAAGAGGTATGGGACATGCTGAAGTCAGATACTGCTCGTTTTGAATTTGTAAACTTTTGAGAGATGTTAGTAATGTATGCAGAATGAGTCAAGACAGGCTGTTTGTACAGAAAATCCACTGGTAGTGGCTTGGGTGTGCCTGAAAGTTGGGTGGGGCATGTTCTCAGGGAATCACCAGGCCGGGACAAATGAACATTGTTAGCCAGATTGATGGAGACTCAGACACAGTAACCCCCTGTATCTGCACCCAGCAGTGGGGAGGGACCAAAAAAGGAACAATGAATTCTGCCAGCACTTAAGTTTGGGAGAAAGCTGCCCTTCCAGCCCTCGCCCTGAAGCCAGGCAACTCAATTCCTCCCTGTGTGTTTGTCCCTGGAGACTTTCAAGCTGCTGTTCCAGCGCTGAAGCTCAGATAAGTGAGTCTGTCAGAAAGTAAGTCTGTGCATGGACCCTTTAAGAGCAATGCCTGGGACTCCAGACACCCTCTGTCTTACTCAGCCACAATCTCTGCTGGTTTTTCACAGCCAGAAGTTGTGGGGACTTCTCTTTCCAGCCCTGGACCCCTGGGCTGGGGAGCCTGGTGTGGGGCTGTAGCCCCTTGCTCCTTGGGGGTGGAGGATGGGGGACCTCCACAGCTGAGATATCACTTTTGATTTTTAATGGTCATTCAAAGGTGTGGGACCAGCCTGTTCAGCGTCTCTGCCCCTCTTACCCTTCTGGAGGTGCCGTTTTTTTGTATGTCCTTAGTTGTAGGGCTTTGGTTCAGCTAGACTTCAGGTGTTTCTCAATGATGGTATTCTGCAGTTTAGTTGTAATTTTGATGTGATTGTGGGAGGAGGCAAGCACAGCATTTATTTACTCTGCCATCTTCACAGGAACTCCTACGTATGCATTTTTTTGACAAGGTCAACAGTGCTGGGGAAAACATGGACCTCTGAGGCCCTGAGACCAACTCTACCACTGACCCATGGCATGTTTTGATAATGGTGCCTTCCTCCTTCTGGAACTTGATATTTTTATCTATAAAATGAAAGGGTTGTGATAGATTTGGCTCACAGCTTTGTGACATTCTATTATTTACAATGATTACTGTCTAGCCCATCTAATATCTAGAGCAGAAAGTCCTGGCAAATAACTTCTATCCTTCCTCTGACAAAAATGGTTTTGTTTGATCAATGATGTACATAAGTGAACAGATGTACAGATGTTTAAAAAGGTGCATCAGTCACATCAGGCTTATTCTAACCTTGTGTATCAATGGGGTGAGCACAGGCTAGGTATGGCCTCCCCAGTACCTACTTGAAATTGCTTTAATAAGGAACAAAACTCTGACTTTATAGAGAAATTGAAAAATAGCTGAGAAGACGAGAGAGAGTTCAATGCCAGCACACAAAGCAACACATACCTGCTTAGGAGCCCCATTAACAGGGGAAGCCAGCTGGGCAGTTTTCTGGAGCACTTGCATATAAGAGACTGTGTGTTAAACATCATCAGAATAAAATGGCTAAATGTATTCCCACTTCCAATGACACTGAAAATATTATCCAAGGGAAATGTACATCACTCTTTAAGTGATAGAAGGGGTAATAGCCCCATTGCATGTTTAGCACCATGGTGCATGTATTAATCCTGGGCATTCAGAGTCATTATTTGAAACCAAATAATGCTTCTGTTCATTAAGAATGAAGAATTTATTATGTTATCCAAGTTCCAAATCTTTAATATGCCCCTCAGGAGCTATCAAGTTTGGGAAATTGTAAGGACAGGAATTACAGGGAAGTGGAGAACTGTTTTGATCGTTCTCTCTCTCTCTCTCTTTTTTAGAAGTAGACTCATCTTCAGTTATTCAAAATGGATTAGTAATTAAATCTCTTATGTATATAGTTCTTATTGGTATTATAGAAAAATTACTTGTTGCCTTCCTCCCACTAGAAAAATAGTGAACAAATATTTTAAAAGTATTGGTTTGAAGGGGATCCAAGGTTCCTATATTTATCAGTTTTTTATTTTTTTGTTCCGGGCAAAGTGTGGTTGACAATTACAGAGCCATCACGACTTATAGTCCTCACCAATAGAAATGCCGAGGCCCAGGGTACTTAGTCTCCTCAATACCACTCAGCATCCCGGTCTTAGCTGCTATCTCTCAGGTCCATGTTTCATTTTGACTGGACTCTGACCTTTAGAGCATTTCAAGAGTCAAAGAGAACTCTTGTCTGCCAACTTACTTTGTCTTTAAAGACTTACTGTTATGTACTTTCCCTAAGTGGATGCTTTCTATGGCCAACTCAGCATAGGGCCAACTCAGCACAGTGGGGGAACAAAGGAGAAAAACACCAAATCCCATCCCCTAGGGATTCCTATGTTTCTTCCCTAAAATAACAATGTAAAAGACTTAGCTTTACATGTTTTCTTCTGGCTATGCGAGTGTGTTTCTGAGTTAATATCCCTTTCAGGTATTGAATGGAAGTCTCTTAAGGCCAGTCCCTCTGCCAGGTGCTTCAGGGGTTCTTGTGGTTCTTCTTTGTTCTCAAATAAATATTTTATTACTTGCTAAATAAATTTCAGGCATAATGGAGGGCTGGATTGGGGAAGGTGGTATATTGTGTAAAGGCTGGGAGGCCCTACCTAGTTCTATGAGTTTGCATTCAAAAGGGCAGTGAAAACAACACAGAATCCAAAAATTGATGCCAAAGGCATTCAGGGTGGGAAAGATCATGTTACTTTGCAGGAAAAATAGCCAAAAGGAGGCTTCATTGAGCAAATGACACTTGAGCCTCTGAGCTGTTTCTGTGACCTGGTCAAGATTTGACAGGTGGAGATGAGCAGGGAAGCCATAGCAGGTAGAGGAAGAGAAATGAAGTATGAGGCAGAAAAACACAGAGCCTGTCGGGTAATGTTTAACAGCTAAGTGTAGCCAAAACACAGGGTCACAGTAAGGGGGTGGTTGGAGATAAGGCTAAAATTGTTGGTTTTAGCCATACTGTGCTGTGGCGTGGATCTCAGGAACTGGAAATTAATTTGTTAGTTAATGAGAGTCATTAAAGGCTTTTGTGCAGAGATGTGATAGGATTAGAGTTCCACATTTAGAATAATTCTGAAAGAGTGCATAAGATACATTGATAGAGTAGAGAAAGAAGGAAGAAAGTGATTAGCTAAGAGCTTATTACAGTTGTTCGTTTCATGTCAGAAGTAATGGATGAAGCAATAGGACCGCCATTGCAAAGGAGACAGTGGGTTTAGGGGCCGTTACCCAAAATGGAATGTTTGGTTGTTTTCAGTTGACTGTATGAGATGAGGTAGGGAATAAAAAATAATTCCAAGCAATTAAAATCTGGATAATTGGGGGTTGAAGATTGTAATATCATTTATGCAGTGTCTCCTTCTGCCTGGAGACTTCCTTCCACGTTCTCCTCTGCTCATTAATTGGAAAGATTTTTCTCTGTTCTGAATTCTCATATATTTTGTTCATCATTCTATTTCAGCATTTATAACCCTTTTCTACCTTTGCATTGTGCTTTATTTAGTAGCAATTTTGATTGTAAGTCTCCATGATGGTGTCCCCAGATTTCTAACTAAGTACCTTACTTGTAGTAGGTCTGCTAGCAGCATTTACTTTTGTCAAGAAAAGATTATTTTAAGACAGTGGAAAAGTTGAGGAGAGTTCAGTTAAGTACTATGTTTATTGTGTGTCAATTATTGTGTTAGGCGTAGATTCAGAGATGAATATAATATGGCCACTCCCTCAATGAGCAGTGGAAGCCACAGACACATAAGTAAATAGTTACAATATGCTGGGAAAAGTATTGTAATAGAGACTAATATGAGGAGCTGTGGGAGCACAGAGAAGGGAGACACAATTCTGCCTCGAGAGAAGGGAGCCAAATCAAGGGAGGCTTCTTAGAGGAGTGAGTAACATTAGCTATGGACTAGTGTAGGAGAGCTTTGTAGTGGAGAAGGGGCAGAGAATATAAGTGATATTTTTTCGTTCTTTGGCAGAAGGATCCGAGAAAAGGATGAAACTGAAAATTGGGGCAGCGGGGAGGAGGCCAGATTTCAAGGTATCACGATGTTATGGAATTGACTGCCACAAAAGTTATTTCCCTGAATACATTTCTAAGTGCCTTTGTATGTTTAATTAGTTGTAGGAATGGCCATATCCTTCCTCTTTGACCCAAAATGAGAGATTTAATAGTGGGTTTGTGGGAACTACACCTATGGATGGAAGAATTTTTGGAGACAAACAATTTCCTGTCAACCTATGATTTTTTTAGTCTAGAGAAAGTACAGACTAGAAAAGGGTATTAGGACGATGTAGTTTACTCTCTCAGCCTTTAGAATAACGAGGTAATTATTAACTTTAGAAACAATCCAGGCATCATTCTATAGATACACGAGTCTAAAGGAAAACTAATCTCTAATTCAGGATGGTGCCCCTATGAAGCAAATGAGAATGATTCATCAAAACGAAACAGAAATATCACAAGTGTGCTTTGATTCACTGAAAAACTTTGGCTGATGTGGTAGATATTTTGAAAAACCTTTACCTCTTTTTAGATTAAAGTAAGAATTCTGTGTTGAGAAGAGAAACAATTCTTATCTAATTTCTGGGGAAGAAGAGAGGAATCAAAACGTTGGCTGATTTGTGACTCTGTGCTGAAAAGACTCAATCCTAGAAATGATTTTTCCATTTGCAGTTTGGCACCTAGAACCTACCCAACACAAAAAATTGTCTGATTCTGGGCTTAAAGTATATTTAATAATAATCAATTAAACTTTTGCTTATCCTAAAAGCAGTATTAAAATAGATGATTTCAAAAATCTATTTCCATTTTCTTGGCAGTGAGATGAGATTATTATTAATTTATGAAACCTTTCATTGAATTTTATAAAATTAATAATTAAAAAATTTACCTTAAAAATAGAGTAACATATTTTAAAAATTCTTTATTTTAACAACTCTATTTTCAAGTATCCAATCTTGTAGTTCTTTGCATTGGAAAGATTTAAACTTTGTTTACTGGACCTTATGTCTCAGCATCACTGTGAAGTTTTTCCTGACTCACCCAGTTTTTAAATGATCTTTCCCCTTTGAATATATTGTCCTCTTCTTCTGTTGTTAAATATAACATTCATAAAGAAAAATGCATTACACATATATGTACAATTTAACAATACTGGCATAATCGACCCAATACTGGGATAATCACCACCCAAGTTAAGAAGTAGTGCATTGTCAACACCCCAGAAACCCTCAATATCACAATCCCCCTGCCACCCTGGAGATAACCAGTATTCTGACTTATGTGATAACCATTTCCTTGGTTTGCATTATACTTTCACTATACTTGCATCTGCAAATGATATAGTTTCACTTTTCCTATTTTTAGACATTGTACTCATGAAATCGTACTGTATATGTCCTTTGTGTTGCAATTTTTGCTCTATATTTTTGTCATTCATATTGTTGCAGGCACCTACACTTTATTTTCATTGCTGTATGGTAATCCACTGTATGATTTCATCACAATGTAAGCATTCTTCTATTGATAGTGATTTGGGTTGTCTCCAGTTTGGTGCAGTATGACAAAGGATGCTATAAATATCCCTGTTTATGTGTCCTTGTGTACATGGATTCCTCTAAAGCAGTGGTTCTCAAAATGTGGCCTTCATATCTGACATGTCAGCATTACCTGGGAATTCATGAGACATGTAAATTCTCTGGTCACAACCTAGACCTGCTTAATCCCGACTCTGGAGGTGGGGCCTGGCAATCCAGGATCTAACTCACCTTCCAGATGATTCTGACACACATTATAGGTTCAGAACCACCTAGAATATGTCCCCAGACCTGGAAATGAATCATAGATTATTTATATCTTCAGCGTCACTAAAGTCAAACTGTTCTATCAAGTGGTTATACCAATTTACACTATTGCCAGCATCATATTTTGTTAAGTTCATGATGTGAGTGCATGAAAACTTGAGATCTTGTTATAAAATCCAAGTCTTTGAATTTCAAACAATCTCATAAAAATTTAGATGCATTATTTATTTATGCGTACTAATGCATTCTTCTTTTTCTTGACTCTGAACAAACATATACTACACAATTATTGCCATTTACCCTGGACAAAGATTAATGATTTAATCACTTTCAGCCACCATTTTGCTTTTAATTAATTTGTGAGTAGGCAATGCATGCATAGGGTGCACATTTCAAAGGTTGAAAAATATATATGCACAATAAAAGTAAGTCTCTGTTCAGTACTATCTTTCAGTCACATACGCGTATGTCCCCTCCTAGCCAACCACTGTCATCAGTTTCCCAGTAAGGATTTAAAAACAGCTTCTCTGTGCACTCATTCGAATGCCATTTAGGATTAGGGGTCCCTCTTCTGTCTTCCTGCAAGCTCCGTGGCTTGTCTTCATCATGACATTTATAACATTGAGTGGCTTATTGTTTACATTTCTGTCTTTCACTATACACTGGGATTTCCTTGGGTTTGGAGAATTGAGTTTTATTATACCCAGCTCTTTAGGACAGGCAGTGCCAGGTACAGCAAAGGCAATGAATAAAAATATGACATTTAAATGAATTAAACCAGTAATTGTTTCCTTAGCTTTCTCAGGTTTGAATGTCTGGCTTTCTCAGCTGATTTTTCTTTCCCTGTGTGTCCCCCGCTGGGTGAGGTTTGTACAATGGCATCTCATGATGAATGTGGCTCTGTGCAGGTAGATAAATAGCTAATGAGCTTTGTTGACCTTTCGAGCCTGGAGGCAGGGAGACGGGCATCTTCTCCATCTCTGCCCTCCTCTGAGACGCTGTGAAGGACAGTGCTGCCTTCCTGCTTTGAAAAGGCTTATAAATGCTCCAGGTTACAGAATCCATCCATTATCATTGATTACACAGCAACAGGACACCCATTTGATTAGGGGAAATGATTACTTAGGATTTTGTACTCCTAGAAAAGCCAATGTTTGCTGAACAGGAGTTTTAACTTTTTTGCCTACATGAGGTTTCTTTTCAAACAAACCTACCAAGTTGCGTGTTTCTGAACATTCTGGGGTTCTGTCTGTCTTTGCTGGCCTCATCGTATCTGGAACTCCACTGTTTGAATTGGACAAGGAAGCATTTTAAGGCTCTCATTGAGTGGAGGGAAAGGATGCTCATTCTGTTGTCTCTGGCTACACTTGAGTGTTGAGAGGTTGTCTTTCAAACTCTGAGTTTGTCAAAATAACAGCTCAGAATTATAACTAGCAGGTTATTTGATCTTTCTATCTCCGGTGTGAAGAAACCTTAATTTTGTTCTCTTGTTCTTTTTATTTTTATTATTGTGAACTTGAGAGTAGTTATCTTGAGCTGACAGTTCTGAGGAAAAGTTATTGAAGTTTGTGTTGTGTTGATACAGCCAGTAAATGGGTTGGATCTTTTGCTTTGTGCTGTGTGTGTGTGTGTGTGTGTGTGTGTGTGTGTGTGTGTGTGAAAGAGACGACATTGCCTGGAATTATCCTATTTTTTGTGTGCAGCATCATAAACAACATGAAGGAAAACTTTTCCTTTGTAAAAGAGTAATCCCTGGCTGGATACTGGTAAAATACTGTTTTTAAAGTTGTCTTTTTGAGATTGATAATATGACCTTTTTTCAACGTTAGTTTTTGAATTTTTAAAGGAAGGGAGTTACCTGGCATGTTACAAAGGACACTGATTACAATGGGTCAGGAAAAATGAGTCCCATTTTTGACTCTTATAGAAGAAATGAGCTGTCATTAAACATAATGAGATAAAGTTAAGTGTGCTGTTCTGGAAAGCTTTCCAAAGTATATTGTTAGTGATACAAGCAAGGTGCAAAATATTATTTATAAGAGAATCCTATTTATATATTTTTTAAAAAGGCATGCCTTGATCCTTAATGCCTAATTGTAATGTAAGGTGCGTAATTTTCCACAAGGATCAGACCTGGTTGGTTTCTTCTGCGTAGTGGAAATGGGACTTGGGGAAAAGGTAGGGAGAGATGGAGGAAGAGTTGCTTTTTTTAATTAAAAATTTTCTTAGTGTTTGAATATTTCTCCATGAGCTAATATCACTTTTCTGAATATATAATAGGACCATTAAATAAATGTACAAAACTACAGGTGTGTGATCCCTTTTATATGACTTTGCATGCTTTGAACTTCAGTGTCTTTCTCTGAAACAATCAATCATGATTACTTCAATAATTATTGCCTGGGTTTGTCCTGTTTCTTGTAGGTTGCATCATAAACAACATGAAAGAAAACCTTCCCTTTGAAAAGGAATGGCCTGTGGCATGGCCAGCAACTGATAAAATATTGTTTTTCAAGTTCAGTCCCGTTGAAATTGATATTATGACCTTTTTTCACTTCAGTTTTATGAAGCTATTAAGGAAGAGAGTTACTTTTTGCTCATGAAGCTGTTGTGAGGATCAAATAAAGACATTAGTAAATATTTTGAGGAAAGATACTTTGATTTTTGTGAAGAGTCCAAAGAGCCTTGCTGCCTTAAAGAACAGAGTCTGGTGAGGAAGCAAAACCATTCAAACACTTGGACTTTAAAAAGAACTCTTTGTTTCATCTCTTCCCCTAGGGCTAAGCGTAAAAAATGTTATCTCATGGCCTTAAAGTCTAAGCACCTATTTTTCTCATGTATTTAGTGGAGATAATAATGGCTGCTTGCTTATCTGTGCTGCTTTTTCCAACAAGGAAATGATCAAAGAAATAGCAAAGATTTTAACATTAAGACTGCCATACAGTGGGAGGGAAATAGTGGTTTTGAAGGAAGAAATGAAACGTGATCACAAGGTGCCCCTTGAAGGCTGTAACCATGTCTGATTAGTTAATCTTTATAACCCCAGTACATAGTATGATATCTGGAAAATAGTAAGTGCTTATTAAATGTCTGCTAAATAAATCAGTGAGTGTTTTGATGGATGTTCTTATCCAGCTAAAGATTTAGGGAAACACAATAAAAATCGTAGCTCAGCAGCATAGTAATTAGTATTTCTTGTCTTTTTCTTGTCTTGCAAGTATTTGGAGGAAAAACATGGGTGGGACAGTGTTATGGACTTAATGTTCATGTCCTCCCCAGCTCATAGGTTGACGTTCTAATCCTCCATGTGATGGTATTTGGAGATGGGGCCTTTGGAGGTAAGAAGAGTTGGATGAAATCATGAGTGGGGTCCTCATAATGGGATAGTGTCCTTAGAAGAAGAGATACCAGGAGATTGTTCCATCTCCCCACCAAGTGAACAGAGGGAGAAGGCAGCCATCTGCAAGTCAGGAAGAGAGCATTCACCTGGAACGAAATTGGCTGGCACCTTGAACTTGGATTTCCAGCATCTAGAAATGTGAGAAATAATTTTTTGTTTAAGCCACACTCATATATGGAATTTTGTTGTGGCAGCCCGGGCTGACTACTACAGATGGATAGGGAGGACGTTAATTTAATATTGAAGTGCCAGCAAAATACTCTGCATAGATCATTTTATTTAATCCTCACATCTAATGCAGCATATTTATTTATTCTCCTTATTCTATTTCACCTAAAAGGAAACTGAGGCAAGGAGAGAGATGGAATAATTGGCTAGAAAATGGCAGAGCTGGGATTTCAACTGAAATCTGTCTGACTTAAAAATCCAATTCTTTCCAATATTCCATACTACTGGGGACAGTTGAAATAATTGTTTCCACCTAAGTCTTGATGCTTCACTTTTATTGTAATTTTGACCTTAGGGTTAGGTTAGATCCCCATGACATGAAAAACCGCAGTGTTCACAGGACTGTTGTCACTGTATTTGCATTATTTAAACCAAAGGCATTGCCTTTGGGATCTTGAACTATGGTTTCAAATCCACATCAGATTTGTTTTGGAGGGTAAATTGAGAGGAAGGGAGCTAACGTTATTTTTCTAAATGGTTATTGGAGCCCAACAGTACTTACTGATCATTCTTTTTCCCTCTAATTCAAAATACCATCTTTATCATAGGACTTATTCTTATATATATTTGAGGGATGATACTTTGCTCGTCTGATCTCTCATGTATTCGAATGTCAGGGCCTATCTTTAAATTTATGACTAAAAATAAATTTTAATAATACATAATTACCCCCTAATTGTTATGATTTTTAAAGTCTTTTATTCTTATGCAGTTATACTTTAAAATTGTTTCTAAATTAAAAAAAACACACATACATTTTAATAAAATTCCATACATGGTAGATCCATTTGTACATAATCGACCTCTGTAAAATAGTGTCATCTTCTCTAGGAAAATAGCATTTATTCTACATTTCTTTTTTTATCCTACATAAAGTTGTGTGGTTTTCTTTATATAGGTTGTATACATTTCTTATTGAATTCATCTACAGTATTTTTTTGTTTCTGTTTTTGTTATCTTTTCTCTTTGATTATTGTAAATATAGGAAAATACTGATTTCTGAACATTTATAACTCACCATGTAATTACATTCTTTAAAATTTTACAGTCGTTTAGTCTTTCAATGGGTAGTCACATTGCACTTTATAAGGTGCCTGGCTCTGGTTTTCTGTATTCTTTTATTTAACCTGAATGATCAGAAAACAGTCTTAGTGGTGGTCAGACAGGTGAAACTACAGGAACAACTTGCCCCAAGTATCTAAAAGGTAACAAATTTAATAAGTGAATCGTCTCTCAATATTTACCATTTAAGTTTACATAAACATTAAAAATGTTTACTTTTCTCCTACTTGCTCTTCCTGCCATATCCAAGCCCAGCTCCTGTTCTTTATCCTTGGCAAATATTCCTAATCGACCAGCCCCTTTTCGTCTGAGCTTCAACAGCCTCTACAGATAGAGCAGAAACTTTCTGTGAGAAGGCACCATAGACTCCTCTTGCCCATGTCTCAGCTCACTCACCCACCCATGTCATCCTTACCCATCGTAGGCTGCAGCTGGGCAGCCCAGGGGGCCTCTGTCAGAACTTGGGGGACTGACTGTCAGGTTCTACCACCAGTCGGCTTTCCCAACCCTCCCTGTGTAACAGACTCAGAGCAGGAGGCCAGATTTTCATGACATTCTTTCTCCAGGGATCTCCTCCCAGATTTGTTAGCATCCTTTAGCTCAGTTGATGGGGAGTCTTGCTAAAAATGGATATTCTTATTTCAATTAGATCTGATTTAACAATAAATTGTTCCATACAAACACTTCTAACAGGAAGGGGTGGTAGCAATAGAGAAGTCTCTGTAAGTGGCTAAGACAGTACCTATTGGCCTCTTCCCCAGGCGGGGGCTTCTCTCCATGCCTGGCTTCTCAGCAACCCTTCCCCCTTGTTTCTGCTTGTTATGGGTAACAAATAGTTCTTTGCTAATAATAAGGATGTTACTGCAGAGCCTACCTTCTATTTGCACACATTATTTTAATAATTACCATTTATTAGTGTCTGCTGTGTGCCTGAAAGTGTCTTAATTATCTTACTTAATCATAATAATAAATAATTGACTACCCATGCGTAAGACATTGTTCTAAGTTTCACATAAAATTTTTTCACTTGAACTTTTTAACTTTGGGACCAGGTAATCCGTATTTTCCCTCTTTTACAAATTAGGAAATCAAATTCAAGAAAGTTAAACAAGTTCATTGAGGACACTTATCTAGTAAGTGGCAGAACTAGAACTTGAATCCAGTTCTTCACAATTCCGTGTCCAACATTCATTCCATTGCATTAGACCCGCAGTTGCAGGGAACAGAGATTTTTAGGCCCTACAGAGAAAAGGTGGGTTTCCAGTGGAATGTTGGTGGAAGGGTCCTGGGACTGGGAAGCTATTCAGGGTCCAGAGCCATTCTGGGGACCACGTGGTCTCTCTTCTGTGGGGTCTTAGCTTCTTGCAAAGGATTGTTCCACTCTCAACTCGCTCCTGTCTGGCCAATGCCCTCTAGAGTTGCTAGCCTATAGGTAGTTGTTTGCCACTCTGATTGGTCAGTATCTATCTCTCCACTTGGCAAGGCCTTTAGTGATAGGCCCTCAGGTTTGCCAGCTGGCCATAGGCGTCCAGCCTCTGGGTCAGGAGCTGGTGCTTCTTCAGTGAGTCGCCAGCTGTGCATAAGACCTGGCCTAGCACTACTTCTCTGCCAAGGTCTGTGGATTGGGCAGTTCTATCCAGAGGGGACATTGGCCATAATAAACACTGGTCTGGTCAGGGCAGCTGCCCTGTCTTATATAAGTCACCAAAGGAGGAAGAGTATCAATACATTAGCCATGCTTAAAACAAAGGAATTTTCTCTGAACGCGTTGCTATCCCAATAGAAAACAGGTTTACGTCAAGTATCAGATAGAAACACGAATGATATAGTTCTCCTCAGATCAAACTTGGATTTATAACCTCTATCTCTGGACTAAATTCCCATGAAGTCTACTGCGAATCATAGAGGAGAGATTCTTTGGGAACCGTATGGCACCATTAGTTCTAAAACTAAGCCCCAACTCAGTTTGCATCAAAATCAGATAAATCCCAATCAGATTTTGTGGAAACCGAAGGTAAACCAATGCAGAAGCCTATGTGATCAAATCGAAACATGGATTGCATTTGGTCCCACATAGCCCTCCTGGAGAGACGGCAGAGCTCCCTGTTGTAGGACCTGCTTAGAGCCCAGTAGATGGAGGTTTGCTGGGCCAGCAACAGCCCAGGTCAGAAGCTTGGGGGTGGGAGCCTGAGGCTGGGGTCTGAATTCTAGGCCACATTGGTATGGGTCTCCTTGATGTCTTTCCTGTCAAGTTCCTGAAGATGCCAGGGAGTAACACTGTTAGCAAAACTGTACATTTTACCAAGGCAAATTGATGGATTTGCAGTTATCTAAAAGAAAGACACCATTTCTGAAATTTGTGCCAATGGACCCAGAGCAATTTTTTAACCTTAAAACCATGCCTCTTTCCTCTTGGATTCAGTAAAAGAAAAAAAAAATCTTAGTGTTGTTCTACCCCCGCCCCCCATCTCCGCCAATGGGCTTGCATATCCCCCACCCCCATAATGCTCTAGCTTCCCTGGCACCAGAAATATTCTTTTGAAATCATAGAATTAACTACTTATTAATTCTAGATGATTATAATATAAAAATTATATAAATCAGAGAAAGAGTTAAGAATTAAAGTAACCTAAGTAAAATTTAGTGTTTTTGTTCTGTTTTGACTTTTACTAAATTGCAATGTTAGTGCTTTCAAGGACACACAGATCTTTTGGCCCCTTAGCTTTGTCACTTTGGGTCTTGAAAGCAACTTTCTCATCAACAGCTCCTAACCCCAAGATAGGAGACTTTAAATTACCCTTCTATGTACTTCTAAATAACACTAAGTGGCCTTCCCCCCCACACCCCCATCTGTAATACTTAGTCTTCGTTCCTTTTTCATGTGGTCAGCTCACATTCAGCTTGAATAGGTAGAGATTTCATTTTTTTAAAACATTTTTTTTATTAGTTTCAGGTGCACAAAACAATGTAATAGCTAGACATTTATCATTTATATCCCTCACACAGTGACAATCCCCCTCCAGATAGGGAGAGATTTCAGATGCTCATGTATGCTATCGGCATCCCTGTGATGGTCTTTCTCCAGTTGGGTGATTTGAATTCCCCCTGATTCCTCTCTTGCCTCCTATGGCAAGAGACAAATGGTTTACAATCCTGGCTGCACATTAGAATCCCCTGGGTGCTTAAAAATGCTGATATCCAGTCCCTTTTCAAAAGGTTTGGATTTAATTATATGGAGTGGGGTTAAGGGATCAATAACTCCAAAGAAGCAGACAATGTTCTTCTAGATATCTGTCATTTACCGGGAGATTTCCATTCCAAGGCTTGCTCATTTGTATCCTATTTTACCAAGTGTGAGATGAATTTATCTGAGTTAAAGAAACAACACTGTGATTAATCATGCTCTTTCATGCTGCCAACTCTCTCTCCTCCATAACACAGTGATAGACCTGCTGGAGGGGATAACATTAGAAGTTTGGCCCCCAGTTTTCCTCTGCTCAAAGGGAACCTTTATGCATCTGATGGGAGAATTAGGGCCATGGGTAGAGGGACATAGGCACGTATTTGGGACTCAGTGAAATATTGGTTGATGCTTTCCTCCTGGGCACTTAAACTCTATGTACCAGAAAATATCGAATGGCAACTTTATTTTGATTTTCTGGTTTATTAAAACAGTGACAATTAAAGAGAGAACATTACTCTAATTAAGTAATTGAATAAAATGGCAAACAGATGCACTCTGGCTGCTGTGGACAGCAGTCCTCGTTTACAATGGTGAGCACGACAAAGCCATCTGGACCTTTTTTGTATTCTTTCATCCAAATCGGTTTTTGTTTTTGAGATGTCACTCCAAGAATTTCCATACCATAAAGTCTACTGTTCCAACAGGACAAGGATTGGATGGAGAATAGTGTTCACAGTCTTATTGATGAAGTCATCTTCTTAGACATCTCCTACCTGTTGGGAAGGACCAAAGGGCCTTGCTTCACCCCTTTCTCTATTACTAGGTCATTACCTGATTAGCATGCTGATTTGATATTATGCTGTAATAATTTTCTATGTATCCTTCAAAAAGGTTCTTGTCAAAATCTGAACTTCCCATATGCCTGATTGCCCAAAAGCAGAAATGGGACAGATATTTACATAAGGAACTAAGCAGCATGACTTCTCTCACTTTGAGAACTGCTCTGATGTGGAGCATAGTACCATCTGCTACAATAAGAGAATTAACTTCTTTTTTGAAGGGGGAAGTATCATATGTAATCATTTGGCCTTAAACTCTTAGGAACTGTGGGGGGCAGAATGCATGTAGTGCCTGCTCACTGGTCTGATGGTTGTGGCTTCTTTGTTTTTTCTAAGCATGGAATAAATCAGAAGGAATTTTTGAATCTTCTGCCCCAAGGTACACCATGTCCATCAAATGCTTCCTTTTCTTCTACCAAGTTTTTTTTTGTTGTTGTTAATGAAACATACTCTTCTTTCCTCTAGTATTTCTTTTGCACAATTGCCTATATTGCACAATGAATACTGATTTATGTACAATTGACCCTTGAGCAACCTGGGTTTGAACTGTATGGGTCCACTTACTTACATGTGGGTATTTTTTTCAATAGAGTAAACATATTTTCTCTTCCTTATGATTTTTTAATAACATATTATTTTCTGTAGCTTACTTTATTATAAGAATACAGTATTTAATACATATAATACACCAAATATGCATTAATCATCTGTTTATATTATTGGTAAGGCGTCTGTTCAACAGTTAGGTTATTAGTAGTTAAGTTTTTGGGGAGTCAAAAGTTACAAGCTGATTTTCTACTGTTCTGGGGGTGGGCTCCCTTAAAGCCCCACATTGTTCAAGGTCAACTGTACTATACTATTCAAAGAAGAGCTACAGCCTGTTCTAATTCTGCAGTATGTCAGGGAAGCTGACACCAAGAACAGGACATCTCAGACTAGACCAACCAGAGCTACACTAAATTGTGTTAAGCCTCAAAATTTGAAATCATGGCTCTCTACATCAATGTTTACTCCAGATCTATCTCTAAGTGCTGGAATATGCTGGAACCCAAGTGAACTGTGTGTGTGTGTGTGTGTGTGTGTGTGTGTGTGTGTGTGTGTGTGTGGAGGATGGTGGCGGGAAGACTATTTCACATACTATTTCTCCAAATCTTCAAGCAAGTGGAATTATCTTAAATACCCGGAAGAAATAACCCTAATAAATACTTTTTACTCTAGAAAGTGGAAAATGATTTTGGAAACTCTCTCATAGATGTATTTAATAAAACGTAAGACAGTCTGTTGTCAATCTAAGGACTAGGCAGTCATAAGGAGAGACCGAATTGAAATGAAGGTAGGAATATAAAGGGAACTCCAGCAATGAAAGAATTTTAAAAATCAAAATGTAATATTGGGACAAAAATCTGCAATGGAATGAAAAAAAGAAGTAAAATGTTAAAAATGAAATAAATCAAAGATAAATTTGAAATACTCTCTTCAAATGCAAAGAAAGGACAAAAAAAGAAACTCAATAAGAAGATAATGTGCAGGTTAGAAAACAAAGATGCAACCCTAGAAAAACAGTTGTTCCTAAAACCAAAAATATAAACGGAACAATAGATTAGAGACAATAATAAAAAAATGTATTAGAAATATAATTTTTGGAGCTGAAAAGGTTACTTGTTGGCAAATTGGAAAGGCTCACTATATTCTAGGTAAATTTTAAAATAATGATTCCTTTCTACGTCTGTGACCTTGGGCAAGCTTCTTGAGTTCTCTGTGCCTCAGTTTCCTGATTAATAAAATAGGACTAATACTCGTTCAGTCTTACAGGTTTTAAATAAATGTTGGTGAGCATTTAAAATCATGGCTGAAGCATAGAAAGCAGTGCATGTCTTAAATAAAATAAATAAAAAGGCATGCACGTATTTATAGACACACTTTGTTGAGTCAGTAACTTGACATCAAGTGCTGCTCAGTACCTGGGCTATTTTGCCTCGTACCTTCATTGTGGTGATGGGCTCCTGTTCCTCTGGGACTCCATCTTGCACCACCCTCTGTTTTTGTTCTCTGTTTGGTTCTTATGTTCCTCCAGTCTCGTTTTAGCTTGTTGCCCACCTCTAATTCCTTCCACGGCTATAGAGTAATGTATCATAGGTCCCACTATCACGAGGCAGCCATCTGCCTCAAGTCCTTCTTCATGTTTCCTGTTCATTAGACTCCTTCTAGCACCATTTGTAAGTCTCCGTCCCACCTCTGAGCCATCACTTCTTCCTGTACCCTGTCACACTGCCCAGCTCACTCCTGTGGCCTGATCTGGATCCCACCTTCCTGCAAGAGCCCAGCTTATACTGATGAGAATCCTGCATATAACTTCTCGTTGACCCATTATCTATAGAAGGGTATTAGGATCAAATACCCTTTGATCCTTAAGCAGTCTTGCTGAGGGGGTCACCTAATAAGCTTTCCATGTCGTGACTTTGCTTTTGTGTAACACCTGTGCTCAAGTACTAACTGGGAAGCACTGCGCATCTCCAGAAATACTCTGGATTCAAGGCAGACCTTTACATAAATGGCTACATGGTCCATACATTTGCTTAACCTAAATTGATTTCTTCCTGTGTAAGTGATCAATATGTCAGAGGCCAAAACAAACAAGCAAATGTTATACAAAAAAACTGACTTACACAACATTGCATTGTTTTCAGTTCTTTAATTAGCTGGCTTTAAAGTCCAAAGAAAATCATAAACAACATAGAGACTATAAGACATACTATTACATTGACTTATGCTTAACCTTAAGGCAGATGATTCTGCTGCTTTTTTATTTCTTTCTATAAAATGTACAGGAGTTCAGGAATAGCTTTGGGTAAGAAAAAGTTTAGAGGAATCATGAGAAATACTACTGGATAAATCATGGTTTACCCTTTGCGGAGTTGAGTAATGATGTAACTGTGGAAAGCTTCCGCCTAGAGTAAGTTCTTTTGTTTTTGTGTTTCTTTGCTTTTTTTTTTTTTTAATTGTTTTTTAATTAAAATATATTGGGGTGACCATGGTTAGTAAAGTTACATAGGTTTCAAGTGTACAATTCTGTAATACATCATCTATATCTCACATTGTGTGTTTACCTCCCAGAATCAGTTCTTTTTCCATCCCCATATATTTGACCCCCTTTACCCTCATCTGCTACCCCACTACCCCCTTACCTTCTGGTAACCCCCCTTACCCTCTGGTAACTAAACATTGTCTGGTAACTAAACAATATGAGTTTTTGTTTCTTTATTTGTTTATGTTGTTCCTTTGTTGCTTTCAGTTTTATATCTCACATATCAGTGAAATCATATGGTTCTCACAACCCAGAATAAGTTGATGGAAATGTGTTTTAGACTTACAGAGTTTGTAATATGTGAGTCTTCATTCCAATATGTATTTTGAACAATAGAGATGTATAATTATAAGCTTGGTGATATTTGAACCTTAATAAAATAAAGCACAGAATGATTGTGCATCAATGCAGTTCCTGATGTTGTAGAAGGAACATGTGCTTTGAAGTCAGAAGATCTGGGTTTACAGCTCAGATTTGCCACTTACCTGCTATATGATCTTGGGAAAATGGTTTATCTGGGCTTTGCCAGTGGTTCTTCAATTATAAAATGGGCACATCTCATAGGTCTTTGGGAAGATTCACTGCAAACATGTACCTATATACCAAATGTGTGCCTGGACCTGGTGGGTACTCAAGAAATGCTGGCCTCTTTCTTCTTTGGGGAGTAAGAATGCAAAGGTGTAGGTTAAGATAGTCACTCCTCATGAAAATCTCATTTTCTGAAGTTACAACACTAAAGCACTACCCCACTGCCAGCCATGGCATTTAAATGAGAAGTTAGTAAAAATCAAGGCATGTGTTTTGTGAACATTTGGAATATTCAAGCTCCCAAAGTAGCCTTGAAAAATTCTGAGACCAGCTTCCATTTCTGAAGGATTCTGTCCTCTTCCAGGAAGGTTTCCCTAAGCGCCCCAGTACCAGTGAAACTTTTCTTTATTCAGAAACTGTAGCTCTTGGGCACAATTTGTGTCACCCTTGGAAAACTCTTGCACTGTCTTTAAAGTATATGTGGATGACTCAGCTATGGAACTTACCAGAAAGCTCATGGCTGTCTGGGGTCTCATGCAATAGTCACTACAGTACCAAGTGGGAGAAGATCTGAGGAAGACGGGAGAGAGTTTCTAGGCTATGTGAGATCCTCGGGAGATAAGTTTGCTTCACTTTGGAATATTTCCCAGGATTGTACATCTTAGATGAATAGCCACATACTAAACCTCTAAATGTTTCTTCTCCCAACAAAGTATTTTTTTAAACATCAAATGACTTTCCCATTGTAGGAAAAGCTGACTTTCTCATTTGTACATATTTTGTATACCAACCATTCTAACAAAACCTACAAGTCATTATTACTGTGATGACTTAGCTTTGCATTCCACCTGCTCCTTAATGGCTGAGGGGCTTTAACTATTTCTTTTTTTTTAAACATACCAAACAGGTTTTTTTTGTTTGTTTGTTTGTTTTTGTTTGTTTGTTTTTTGTCACCACGAAAGTCTGAATTTTAAACACGTTTTTGGACTGGGGACTCATATCTATCAGCTTATTCAACTTTAGCACCTGTCTCATCCCCAGTAGCTTGTCCAGAACTGCTCCCTTCACCACGAAGCTCCATGAGTTTTCCCAGTTCAAACTTGGGCTTCTTCAGCGTTTTGACTTTTCTAATAAAGACACATGGAGCAGATACATAGACTGGCGAGCCACTTCTATGTCCTTTCCAACGCTATCTGGGATCAGTTTACTGACCACTTCTTTCAAGTCATTTGTTTGTACCACTTGGGTCATGATTTCCATCATCTTCTTCCATATTTGGTAGACCTGTTGATGCTGAACATAAGAGGTCGTCCGAATCTGATTGTTGCATTTTTCAGTAAGACCAACACAGAATAGATGAAGCAAATAACCATCGGTAGTCATGACATCCACATGAGCTTCGATCACGGTCGGCCATTTTTTGCCCATGGAGCACATTTTGTCCCAGGTAAGATCCAGGCCATGGAAATTAGGCAGGGTGTTTTTGCCCTGAGCATCCTCAGTAATTAAATTGAATTTTCTAAATGCAGCTTCATCATTCTGCAGATCAGCTGGGCTCACTTCAAAAACGTGACTCTTGAAACCATCAGATGTGATTTTGGTTCCTTAAGTTCTCGTGACTAGTGTTTTCCCAATATTTCTTACATCGGACATAGCTGGTTCTTTCACATCACAGCAATCTTGCTTAGAAAATGGGTCAACCACATTTTCCTTGGCTCCCTTCTTGCTGCCTTTTGTAAGGTGCTTATTTTTACCAACTGCCATGGTCTGCTCAGAGAGCCAAAAGACTAGCTATTCTTTTTAAACAAATGAGTGAAATAATGTAAGAGACATTATAATAGAAGGTGTAAAAGCACTCAATATGATGCTTGGCATGGAGTGAGCACACAACCCCTTCCTGGAGAAAGTGTTCACCAGCTGGCCTGGGGTTGAGATGTGTGGTTGGAGGGTTGAGATGGGAGGACATTCAAAGAGATGTGGATGCTGTGCTGTATGTTAGACATTGAATGTAGTTCCTTGTGGTCACAGGAAAGTGTGCACGAGGACAGATAAGGCAGCATGAAAGATGAGACTAGAAAAACAGATAGTGATCGAGGTGAAGATTATACTGAATGCCACGCTGGAGAGTTTGGCCTTTGTCATGAAGGTGCTAGGGAACCATGCAACAATATTACTTAAGGCACTGCTGTAGCCACTCCTGACCCCCACGAGGGTCTCTACAGTATGGCCTTCCTTTCTCTATTCCTGGCCTTCTGTGAAAGAATTAGGTCTTAGGCTAAATTATCTCAACTATTCTCATCTTTTCATATCTTGTGTATTTGAGTTCACCTCCCCAGATTTACAGACAACTTGATTATAAATTAGAATATGAAACTTGCTTGTATTTTAAAAAGTGAAACCATGAGTTCTTAAGGAAATCTTGTGAGGGGGCAATGGGCTACCCCAGAATCATAAAGAGCATCTGAGTGTATTAATTCTGTTTCACTGTTGGGTGCCTCATTGGAAGAGTTAGCGAAGCAGCTGCCATAAACCACAGAAAACCACTCAAAATTCTTGAATGGGGAAGTGGCATGATCTACAACAGAGGAGACATTTTAGCTCTGGAGAAGCATCCATCTTCGCAGGAATAAAAGTGTGACAGAACAAGTCTAGACAATGGATAATTTCATGCCAAGATGGTACAGAAATAAATGCTGTCAGAGCTCCAAAGAGGGAGAAGTCTCTGTGGCCTGGAAAGACTAGAGAGACTTGCTTGCAGGATTAAGACATGAGCTGGATTTGAAAAGACAGAAGGACTTAGGAGGGCAACGAGGAGGGAGAAGAGAACAAATGGAGAATATGCAGAGAACATGGTGCCATGTGCGCACAAATGCGTGTTTGTGTGCGCGTGCATGTGTGTGTGTGTGTGTGTGTGTGTGTGTGTGCATGGTGCGTGTGTGTGTGTGTGTGTGTGTGTGTGTGTGTGCATGGCGCGTGTGTTGGGAGAAGTTCAGTAAGCAGATTGGAACCAACTTGGCTCCAGAAGCAGTCTGAGAAGGAACACTCTTTTTCATTATATTGAAATGTGTTTAAAAGGTGGATCAAAAGAAAAAGAAAAGGGAGTTAGAGACATTAAGTTTCTGAGAGGAGAGAGAGAAGCAAAGGAAGACAGAGACAGAGAGAGAGAGAGGCAGAAAGGAAGGGGGAGCAAGAAGAGAAACGGAGAACTGGGGTTGAAGGAAATAGTGCTTTTCCTTTTCAGTTCTTTCTGTCTTGGTTTAGCCATGTTGGAGTCAGCCGCAGTGAGAGCGCTTCTCTGAACAGGGATGAGAAATGAAGTTTCATATTGAGAGGTAGGTAGAAGCGTTTGGGGTAAACAAGAATATCCAGCAAAGCCACATCCAATGGAAGATTTTCAGCCAGGCCTATGAACTAGTTCAGTGAAGTATGAAATGTGCTTTGAGGGAAAGATAAAAATGAGGTATTAAACCTTCCATCAGTGTTTGAGGTATCTTCATTTGGGCTTTATTTTCAAAGCTCACAGAGAATCCAGTGCCCTCAATTTATCATCCTGCTCAGGCTTCTCAAGTGTGCATTATATTTTGACAAAGTATTAGAAACTCCAGTGACAAGTTTAATGGAAAGAAAGGGGGCAGTCATACCTTTCTGCAGGTTCAGCGCAGGGGCTCTAGAAATGGTAGGTACGGAGGTCAAAGGTAGACTGTCTTTCCCCAAGGGGAGGCCACCTTCTGCCAGTCCCACAAAGCTGAGTGCAGCCAGCATCTATTCTAGAATGTACTTCCAGACCCCATCAAGTGAGGCAAAGGGAAGTTTTTCCTGTGACATTCTGCACAGCCTTTCTAACACTAATGAAGTTCTCTGTTTGTGTGAATGTTTTGTCCACCGGGCTGTGAGTTCTTTGAGTCAAGGGTAGTTTTTACTCATCCTTGGAGCCCTAGCACTGAGGACACTCTATAAATATACGTGGAAAGAAATTTCCTCAGAGGGAGCTCAGGGAGTTAAAACTGGATTACTACAGAAGGCTTGGATTTTCTATTCTTTCCCCTAAGTGGTCCCCTGGAAGTAATCCTGTGTCTGCCCACAGGCTGCTAGCTCTGTTACCACCTCTAACTTCTGAATCAACTTTGAAGGAGAGCTTGGAATAATACCTAGCTGCTGGCTGGTGCGGGCTACTTCCCAGCACGTCCTTTCTAGCTTTGTGATTTGGCAGCCCATTTGTCTCTCTCTGGCTCAGTTTCCTGATCTATAAAGTGAGCAGCATAACACCGTTCCAAAAAGGGTTTACTATGGGGGTTAAATAGGACAATGTATGTGACCATACCTGGAATTAGAAAGGGATCCATACATATTTCTTTCTATTGTGCTCCATCATATTCTCCTCGCCGCTGAGAGTCTAGATCCTCAGTAGAGTTTCCCAACGAGGAAAAACATGGATACCATTGCACTTTCAGGCAGCTGACCTTCCATGTCAGTTTCTTCTTAGGTCAGCAACCGAAACTAAAGCTGTGTGTTCCTTCCATCTGAAGTTAACTCCTGGATTTCAAGAGAGAAAGTGTTCTAGTTATCTATTGCTACATAACAAACTCCCCGATAGTGAGTGGCTTCTTTGACTCATGACTCTGTGGGTCAGAAATTCAGGAAAACTTCATCTGCTAGTTTGTCTCTTATCTATGCATTAATTGGGATGGCTGGCACTGGAGGATCCACTTCCAAGATGGTTTCTTCCCTCATACCCCTGGCCCCTTGGTGTTCTGTGGCATCTCTCTTCACCTTGCATCTTCAGGTTGCCTCAGGTGGCTTGAGTTTCTCACAGTAGTTTTCAGGGTAATCACACTGCTTACATGAAGGCGGGCTTTGTCTAACATGAGCATTTCATGAGTGGTGCTTCCTAAAGATGCACGCAGAAGTTTCAGGCTTTCTGTGAACTGGCTTCAGAAGTCACACAGTACCATTTCTGGTACATTCCATTGGTGAAACAGGGCCAGTTCAAATTGGCTGTGTGAGGGACTACAAAAGGAAGTGAATACCAGGAGGTGTGGTTTATTGGGGGGTCATCTTGAAGACCGGTTATCCTAGCAATGGATTTTAGTTGTTTTCTTTATTTATTTCTATTTTTAATCTCCTGACCTATTGAAATTTGCCAGTTAGGTGCTCAGTGCTCACTGTCCCTGGTAAATACCATGCAGAAAGAGCAGGTGGGGATCTTTGGCACGATAGGCATGGAGAATGTGGATGGTGAACTATCTCCCAGTACGTGTTGGAGATTTCATCTCGCTCAGTTTTAAGTGGGGTGAGAGTTCACGAGCACACTCCCCATGGGCACAGTGGGCACATTGAGCTCCCATAAACCCACGCACTGCACAATGGAAAAGAATGAAGGACTGCATGAGGGGCATGGTATTTTTCTTAGCCCTCTTAAAAAGCTGGCAACAAATTGGGGATTGACATGGTAATTAATTTACATGAATCAAGGAAAACCAGAGAACAGGTAGTGGGATTGATAGCATAGAATAGGAGGAAAGTGGGAAGAATTATACATTAAAGTGGTAATGAGACATGACCATACATTGCAATTGGCTCGAGGCAGAGAGAAGTAATTCTGCAGTTTACCGCAGCACTTCTGATTATTCACTCTTGGTGCGAAGAAATATTTGTCAGCTCTCAACTTGCAAATGGAGACAAGTCTTACATGTTTAGTCGTGTCAGGTTATCATCTGGTCTATACTAATGGAATTTCTAATAGACCAGTCTGAGGCCTGACTTTCCACAAAGCTTTTCCTGACTACTTCATCTCTCATCAATCCATATTCTTATATTATTTTGACCACATAGTTTGGTACACTACATTGTTTTATATAATTAACTTTTATTAATTCACTAGATTATGTCTTACAGCCTCAGATCAAGTATTTATCCTTCACTACTCTTTCCCCATTCTCTTGCACCCACTCAACACACACACACACACACACTCACACACACACACTCACTCACTCTTACAAATACACACTCTCTTCTATCCCAAACAGGCCTACATCCTTAGGAAGCACTTAATAAGCAGTGGATTTAAAAAAAAAAATTGAGTTCCCTTATATTCAAATCTTTACTTTACAAACAACCATCACGATTTCATGTGCGACACCAATCTAACTTTGGGTGCTGTCACCAGGAATATCTTGCTCTGTTTGCTACCAACACTGTTGGTAGTTGTAGCTTTTCTTAGATTAACATTCTCTGAAATGGTTCCTTAAAATATAACTTTAGGATACTATACATGCTGCATGAACCGTTGGGAGCTCTACAGTTAGTTCGTATTAGCATAGAAGACCTGTAGTAAAGGAAGCCATTTGCTAACTGAATATTTTCCACATTTATTTGACCATAGAGCATCATTTATTGAAAAGATATCAGTGCCTATTTGTTTTCCAGGCAAGTGGTGTTTCTTGGAATACACTTTGGCAAATGATGTCCTATACGTCCCAACCGTATTCTTCGTTTTCCTTGGTCTTATGCTTCCACTATGCTAGCTGCCTCCTCTTGCTTCAGCCCAGAGCCTGACTTCTTGCTTCTGAATAGGCAGAAACTTTGAGAGCGCATGGAAAGATGGCTCTTTGGGTTAACTTACTGTTGTTTGGGACCGAAAGGGACCCTGAAAATACCATACCCAATTTTTCATTTTAGAATTGCGGATAAAGGTGCAGATGAATAGAAGTCCATTAATGAACTCATTAATGTCAGAACTGGGACTAGCATTCAGATTTCTAAGTTCCAAGGCAACAATATTTCTCCCTTCTATTTTTTCCTCCATGTCTATGGAGTTCTTCCTAGAGAGTCAGTGTTCGATGCCTGCTGGCTTCATTGAAAATATGTGGGCCCAAAAGCTGGTAGTAGGATTATGATTTGCACAGGATATAATTAGTGATTTTGAGGAGTTCAATGCATGTCCTGGAAAAGAATCAGATTGGCAATTGGAGCCCATACTTCTGGCAGCGGATGAATGCTGCCTCTAAAACTCAGAAGAATACAGTACATTAGGCGCCCTGCCTCTCACCTTGAAATAAAGCTTCTGGCTCCCACAGCTGGGCAAAGCAGGAAGGCAACAACTTGATTTTCAAAGAAAGACTTTCTTTGAAAACCTTCCCAGGAGATTAGATTTGTGGGAGCACAACCCAGTGATAAATGATGGCACAGGGAGTAAATGTGGCCATGTTTGATCTTGGCTCTAAAAGGCCTCCATCAAATTCCCAAAGGATGTGGAAATCCCAGAGGGATGAACTGTGCTTTGGAAAACAGCCTTTGCCTCATGAGGCCAAGTTGGCCACTTCCTTTGGGATGGCTCAGGGCAGGTGGGTTCATTCTAATAGATGTGTTTGTCGGAAGCTCTATGTAAAGATGGGGCTAGACATGAAAGCAGGGTGACAGAGACATCTGATAACTAGTGGATAAAATGCAGACCTTTCTAAAGGCTAGAGATCTAGTTAGAACATCAATTCCAGGAGAATTCTATGGAAAACAGAGCTGGAGAAGATCTCAGTAATGGAGAAGATCTGAAGTAGATCAGAAAGACAGTGAGAAGGAAGGAGTTTGGTGTGGTCTTCCAAACTCCTGTTAAATAGCTACCTTCATGAGGTCTTGGGACCTCAAGATCATGTAGTGATTACTGAGGGACAGAGTTCTGCCCTGATTGTCTGTCTATCACAAGTTGTTTCTACCCTGAGAAGATGAGGATAAGGAGGAAATTGTGCCCAAGGTCCAATGTCCCCTGTCTACTTTAGTGTGGGAGAAGGGGATGGGTCTGAATCAACAAACTTTCCATGTTTGCATATGACCCATAGGCCATAAGAGACCAGTCACCCCTGGGGAGGCTTGGATAGAGTCTCATCCTTTGGGAAAGGAGATTTGTGCTTTTGAGCACATGGATCTCTCTGGAGGATTATTCTTTGTTCACAGTATAAGTTCCCCGACTCTGGGGAAGCCCATCAATACTTGGGGTTTCTAATGTTCTGGCCTCCACTGACCTGTTCAGTAGACCTCCACCTGGACACATACGCACCTTCACCAGGGCTAGGGAGGAGAAGCCCAGGGCCTCTCACCCTTGGATCTTCCCTCTCCCTCCCTCACAGACTCCCAGGGATGTGGGTCTTAGAGAGAAAGAACCCAACTCTTGTGGAAGGAGACAGAGGTGATTCAACAGAACCTTAATCAGCCAGACCTTCTCTGTGTAAGAAACAGAGCTGAGAGAAGGAGGCAGATGTGATCCGTGGTGTCTGCCCTCAAAGAACCACAGATAGGCTGTGGCACAGTAGACATTCTGGCACATCTACCATTAGGTGCTGGGCTGTGTGAAGTCTGGGGAATCCTTGTGGTCAGAGAATGGAAAGTAGGTCTCCTGAAGGTGCAAGGCCTTTTCTGAGGCCTCCCAGAATTGTTCTATGCCAGGGAGCAAGTCACACAGGAATTCCAGGCCCCTCTCAGCATAGTCCAAACTGCAAACATCCTAATGAACCCAGCAGAAGAGTTTTAAACACACTCTGAAAGGTGTTACAAGTGTCAAGGGAGCCTTAGCAAGCAGAAAGGCAGAGCACAGGCCTGGGTATGGCCATGCAGGGGCTGAGTGGAAAGAACCCAGACAATTGCTAATTTTCAAGTATCGTGGGTTTAGCTCCAGGTCCAGGAAGAAATGTCCCTGTTAATTGAAAACGTGGACCCGCCCTTTTCACTGAAGTATGGCAGTCCCATGCCTCATTTGGTCCCATTCTCCCACTGCTGCCTTTCCAGAGCTGATATTCAATCCTAGATTTCCTTGGGACTAAATTCAAGCCACACAGCTGTGCATTGCAATTCAGCATCCTGGACTGGCTGTTTTTCCATCCGGGTCTTCATGCATTCTTGCATTAATGGCAGAACAACTCCATAGCACCCTGTGAAAGGGCACAATGCCGGGCACACTTTGGAGACGTCATTCTTAGGAAGCCCACTTCTTCCAGCATGTGACAGCCTTGTCACGGTGAGACCACTCGCTAACGTGGTCCTGTGGTCTTGTCTGAAACCTCAGAGCTGGAAGATGCTTCCGCGGTCAGCTAGTCTTTCTACCTAATGCAGGAAACACATCGAAAGGAGGTTGGAAAGAGGAAAGGAGGTTGAAGAAAGACGATTAAAACACGTTGAGTGATTATTCGACCAACACTACCATTAATATCATCATAGGTATTATTATTTATTTACATGTGCCCTGCACTGTTCTTGGCACCTTGCTTACCAGATGGTAACAACCCTGTGTAGAAAATTGAGACTGCAAGAGATCAAGTAACTTTCCCAAAGCCACACAGTGAGTGGGTGACAGAGCCAGGATTCAAACCTGGGTCTCTCTGGCTCTCATGTCTGTAGTATTTCAACCGCCCTATATAATCTCTGGAGGCAATGATAATTTCCCTCCTGGATTTTCTTTTGCCCTGTGAAACTGATATCGTTGTGACAATGTGGTCCTCCCCAATTTATGGGACCCTTTCACTTAAGAGAGACAGTGGTGTCCTGGGGCTTAGAAATTTCTCTGCTCTTCATGGTCAGTCACAGCAGCTCGGAAAATGTCCTACAAGGATATTTGATCTTGATCACCTACAAGGGTGGCCAAGCAAGCGATAGAGGTGGCAGGCATGGGCAGATATCACTCATTCTGGTGAACAGAGAAGGAAAGATCTACAATTCTATTTATATAATATTTACCAGGCTCTTCTGTAATTTGCTGAGAACAAACAGATTTCAGTTACCTTTGAGGTGATGAGCAATTCTGTTAAACAGATGGGACCAATAACAAAACGCTGATGAGACAAATGTTTCCTATAGAATGGTGCTTGTACCATGTCAGGTTTGCTATTGGGAGAACAAGTCCAACAGAGAACTGGACCCAAGGTGACAATAGGTGTGGATTCTTTAATGTTGTTGTTTTTCTTTGTTTTGTTTTTTTTCTTTTTCCTGCAGCAGACATTTTCCTGTATTCACTGTCAAGGGGCTGTTTTGTAGGACTTGCACTCACTGTAGGCCCCACTGTCCCATGAGTGAAGACACTCTTAGGGCAAAAGGCTCTGCCCTTGGTCCATCCGCTCCCCCATACATGCAGCCCAAATGCACACAGCATTTCATTATGGAATCCTCTGCAGCAGGCTGAGCTTCCCTTTGCCCCTCAGGCTGCATTGGCTGATCTCCAATTCAGATTTTCTGAAAACTGTATATTGCCTTTTATTCTCTGCAGTGAGCAGCACAGTGACTTTTCTTTTTTGTTTTTCTGTTTTTGTTTGTTTGTTGAGGATAATGACTCCCGGGCAGCAGCAGCACCCTTCTGCTTGTCTGCACCTGCAGGGCACCCCTATGCCTCCAGGGTTATGTAACCTCTGCAGTGGGTGCCAGCAGCGCTGACGCTTTCTCCTGGTGAAAGCCTGTCAGGGTTGCAGTCACTTCCTGCAGAATTCAGTTCCTTGAAGTTTTTCCACTTTCTCTTCCACTCTGTTCCTTGAAAAGTGCAGGGTGCATAACAATGGCAGATTTCGATTTGATTCCAGGCTCTGTCGGTACCAGCCCTCTGATCTTGAGGACATAACTGACCCTGGCTAGTGGCAGCTCCGTGTCTGTAAAGGCAGGGCTGTTGTGAATGGGTGAGGAGGGCACAGAAGGTACGATGTCTAGCACAATGCCTGGCATCTGGCCGGTGCTCAACCAATGGAGCTATTATTTTTGTTATTAGCCAGTAGGACAGGCTGGACTAGGTAAGATTTTGGACTGAGATGGTTCCTGTTAGCTTTGCTGCTTAAGGCAGTTTTTGTCCTGAAGACTCGGCCCCCAGAGAAGGGAGTGGCAGAAAGAGCCCCAAACAAGGTGATCTTGGGTTTACGTCCTCATGCTATTCTAAAGTTATCAAAGTGACACTGGTCAGAAGTCAGATTTTCATATTACATGAAAGCATCCTATGAAATGATTCTCATGGTTCCTTCCAGCTTTTATATTCTTTACTGAAGATGCTTAAAGGGAAGCCATAGTATGAATTGCAAACGATAGAATGATGGTAGGAAGAGACCCCCTGCCCCATCTTACCGCTTTTATTCCATGTAGTGCTTCCTACCACTCTTCAGACAGGGTCTTTCCCTCATTCACCAGATGAAACCTCTCTGTCAAAATACAAAATACCTTGCCTAGGTTCTCCCAGGGAGCTAATGGCAGAGTTGGCATACACTCTCTTTCTGCAACACTTTGCTGCCTTTCTTAGAAGATTGTCCCTTGTCAACATTTGGGATGCAAACCTTTCAAGGATTGCTCAGTCTCTTACGAGTATTCTAATGATATTTAAATTGTACTCTGTCATGCCCCTAACATGGGAATATCTCTTAGAGAAAGCTGTCATGGCAGGCATGTCACCTAATGGCAACAGTAATTTCAAGTGTTTCTCTAGGTGCTATGAAATCTAGGGGATTTCATAGTTAAATGTCTGTGTAGCAGTCGGCATTTGAATATAGTGATGTCCAGAATTGATCTGCGCTAAGGAGAGGAGAAATATTCCATAGAGGGATTCAGTTCTCACTGATTTGAAATCTGCAGTCACTCTTGTTCAATTTATAAGGAACGGATTTGCTTACCAAATTAATAGCACACAAAATTGCCTGGGTCTCTTTACCTACGCAAGGAAACTGGCTTTTCAAACTCGGAAATTCTTTGTTGTGGTTTATTAAAGCCAAACCCCCAAGTACCTTTATACAATTCTCTTAAGTTCTTTGAAATTTACCATCTTTCAGACTTTATGCATTTAGCTTTTCTCTCTAATTAGCTTATATTGCTGAGGCTTAGAAATACATCGTAATGTATTTAAAAATGTACGTATGATGGCAGGAGAGGCTGTCTCCTCTTGTCTTCTTCTATCCCTCTTTGGTCTCTTCAGTTTTTCTCTACTCCAATCCCTCCTGGAAGATATTAATAACGTGATGGCTCGATTCCCAGGACATTGATTGAGGCACATTTCCTCTTTGTTACTAGTAAGGATCAATGTGATTAACATGCAGTGCAGGAGTGCAAGTAGCACTTTCTCTGCCTCTGTGCCACGTGGCACGGTGGCAGGCTAAGTCAGGGCCCCCTTTTGAGCTCTACCACCCTCTCATTGCAAACACCACATTGTCATTGTTTTGGTATTGAACAGAGGATGCCAGGATCCTGAGCCCTAAATTGGTAAGTAAGGCATCTATGAGCTCTCATGCAATTTTGAAGCTAAAACCTCGTGCTCTGATTTAGCTTTCCTGGATTCTGTTGTGGGGCATATTGGACAGTGATCTAGGAAATCTGAGGTCTGACAATTAAGTTCATGAACTCATCCTAGAAAAAGTGCTGTGTAACCCAATTACTTAATTTGAGAGAAAGTTGTGCAAAACAGCACAGAGAAGATGGCGACTAAATACCTTTGGTATGGGGAGACTTGAGCTCTTCCGGTTCTGCCTCTAGCTTGCCACATTGTTTTGAACATGAGAAAACCGCATATGTTTCTATGACTCCCACCACCCTGAGCTCTGGTGTCTCGAGAAATCCTGACTCTGAAGCAGGGCCTTGGAATCTGCATTTTTCAAGATCCTGGGTGATTCTAACATGGGGTCAGATTTAGAAATGACAGCGTTGAAGCACCTATGACAACACATATTTATATGTGTGACGATCTTCTGCGTGTATATTGATCCAAGTCAGTGTTTGACACATACCCTGGAATTGTTACGATAATGCAGTGCCAATTTCAGAACAAGAACACTTTATTTCTGAGACCGAGTTGGCAATGTTGGGAATGGCCTGGTAGGAATGGGTACATCTGCTGTATAGATGGTGCCAAGAAGAAGCAAGTCAGGGATGGAACAATCTCAAGGTCCTCCTCCGGACACTGTGTTCCTGCCTTTTTAGAAGGTAGACTCATATACTATGCTAATTTATTTGATTCTTTGTATAGTGAAATATTTGTTGGTTCACTTTGCCAAAATTCAGCTCCTATTTTAAGATTAGGCAAAATGATAACTTCCTCAGCTATCTCTTAGGTTGGAATACTGACATCTCCCCTTAGCTATGTCTCTACTCGTGGTTGGTGGTGACACTGAGGACACAACAGCAACAGATGCATCATTTTCTAATTTTCTGTTTCAATTATTATGGAATGATGACAATCAAAAATTGTAAAATTATACACAGTGGAATACTACTCTCCCATAAGAAAAGATGAAATAATGCCATTTGCAACACCATGGATGGATCTTGAGATTATTATGCTAAGCAAAATAAGTCAGAAAAAGTCGAGAATGATTATTTCACTGATATGTGGTATATAAAACTGAAAACAACAAAGGAACAAGACAAACAAATGAAGAAACAAAATCTCATAGACACTACAAATAGTTTAGTGGTTACCAGAGGCTAAGGTGGGAGGGGAGTGGTAGATAAACGTAAAAGGGTGTCAAATATATGGTGATGGAAGGAGAACTGACTCTAGGTGTTGAATGCACAATGTGATACTAGATGATGTATTACAGAATTGTACAGCTGAAACCTATGTAACTTTACTAACCATTGTCACCCCAATAAACTTTAACAACAACAAAAATATTGTAAAATTAGTGAGGTTGTGCACAGGATTTCTAAATATGTATAAAATGTTAAGGAACCATTTTTAGATGTTAATACAATCTTTGAAATAGCTCAGTATTGAAAAAGCTTCCTACTGCATGGCTTACTTGAATTAGTGTGTGGGAAGAGAATCAGAGAGAGTCATTTTGTATTTGGAAAAGAAAGAAAAGTGAACTAATTCTACAGTGCGGAAATGGCTCCTTTTGAAAGGTGCCCTTCACTTGCTTTTGTTTGTGGTTAATTATATACTTTTAAAAGTACTTCCCACAGGAATGATTTTTTGACTCATGAGTTATTTTTGCATATATATGTTACCCCTCCAAATATTTGCCATTTTGCTAAGAAAATAGTAGTCAAAAGCAACTTTCTTTGTAGGTATCTAAAGTCCCTTTTGGTTTTTACTATAAGAACAATAGAGTAGTCCTCCCTTATCTGCAGGGGACGTGTTCCAAGACCCCTAATAGATGCCTGAAGCCACGGATAGTACTGAACTCTGTATATAGTGTTTTTTCCTATACATACATACCTATGATAAACTTTAATTTATAAATTAGGCACAGGAAGAGATTAGCAATAACTAATAATAAAATAGAACAATGATAATAACAACAGACTGAGTAATAAAACATGTGAATGTGTTCCCTCTCTCTCAAAATATCTTATTGTACTGCATTCACCCTTCTTCTTGTGATGGTGTGGGATGATACATGATGAAATGAATGAAGTATTCAGAGTGGTAAAAAATGATGAATTTTTTATTTCTGGAATTTTCCATTTAATATTTTTGGACCTCAGTGACTGCAGGTAACTGAAAGCATGGATAAGGGGGGATTAACAGGGGACTACTGAATAACACTAAGACAACTTTGCAAAAGAAAGACATAATGCCCTCAGCCCTACATAAGTTTTTATTTTGTACTTTCCCTTTGACTAAGATCATTTTAAATGATATTCTCACATGATTGTCTATGGGATGTGACAGAAGACTGATCAGAATGTAGAATTAAATCTTGTGGCATCAATTGTTCTTTTCTTTTTTGTAAGCACATGTGTCTTCCTCTTTAGAGTAGAAGAGTAGATGATGACAATACTGGTTTTATTCTCAAAGGTGGGGATTGTTCTCCTGTAGAAATTAGACGCTCATATCCTTAAACTTTGCCATATGTCTCCTTCCTTCCTCCATCCTCTGCCTGGCCCAGGCTTGCCATCTCTTTTCCTCTCTGCACTGCCATGTTTGGCCCGCGCATGTAATGTAGAATTACAGACCATGGTCAGGAACAAAAAAGAATAGATGCCTTTCAATGTTTATTGAAATAGAACAGTGATTCACTCATTCCAGTGAGGACACGGGGCCAGTATTTTATCTGAGAAGATATGAGTCGACCTCGCTGTACAGAAAAGGTGGCAGGATTTAGCTGCAGCATACATCACAAAGGATAATAGTGATGTAACACATTGTCACAGTTGGTATGACCTACGGGGGAGGGAGTTTGCTGCAGCTGCCTAGCAGCAAAGGAAAGTGTCAAATCACACATAAAGAAGCTGCTAAGCAGATTAAAAACTTGAGCAGTGGTCCATGAGGATCGTTTCTGATCATTCCTTTCTATTCAGAGCCATTAAGCAAGTGTGGAGGCAACCACATGTTTAAAACCACATTTTCTGATCTTATCATAACTCAAAATGTCAGTGTTGGTGGTAAATATGCTTTATGGCTTATATTTTAGAATAAATCTTTAACTTTTGTTCAGATTTTATTTATACCTTTATTTATGTTGACAACAGAAATGTAATAGCCAAAATACTAAACTAAGAGGATAGTCAAGACAATAAATTTAAAGGATTGACTCCACTTAAACTTTCTTTTGTTTTAAAGATACGCTGATTACAGAAGCCATTTAATATGAAAGTATATGATTTTTACAGTAGTATCTACCTAGATATTAATAAGTCAAATATGCTTGGTCCTTGGCACCTCTGCACTTGAATTTTTCATTTCAGATTTACGTTCTCCCTGTCTTTCACTTTTTTCCTCCTATATTCATTTCTTCAGACAGTCCTCAAACATATAACTAAATAGTGTCCTGTTTTTACTCTTACTTTGAATAGTTTTACATGCTACCTCTTTAATAGAATATGTGTCCATTTTGCAGACAGGAAGCTTAAATCACCTTGTCTGTGATCTTCCCGAATCTCAACCAGAGCTGAGCCTAACCACACCTGTCTCAATGCTGCTTCAGTTTTCCTTCAGCTTGTCTTATGCAAACCTGTCCAATAATTATCATTTCATAGGCCTTTAGGTGTAGAGAAAATTAATAAATGTTCAAAAGAAGAGCTAATTTCAATGAAAAGTCATAGAGAAATGCCATAATAAGAGTATTTTCCAGTGGTGGAGAGAGGATGCATATGACCTAGAATCACAGACTCTGGATTAGAAGGAACCTACTCACAGGATGTCTTTCCCAAGTACCCATCCTCAGCAGTCCTACCATCAGCTTGAACACCTCTAGTGATGCCTTGTGGGGTATATTTGGTATTGAGGTTCCACCACACCTGTCTTGGTCAGTTGGGCTGCTATAACAAACTTCCAAAGGTTAGGTGGCTTAAATAGCAAACATTTATTTTTTCACAGTTCCAGAGGCTAAGAAGTCCAAGAGTAAGGTGTTGGCAGCTTCGATGGTTCATAGATGACTGTCTTCTCGCTATGTCCTCATGTGGCAGAAGGGGCAAAGAGCTCCCTGGGGTTTCTTATAAGGGCACTAATCCGATTCATGAGGGCTCCACCCTCATAGCCTAATCGTCTCCCAAAGCTCCCACCTCCTACCGTCACATTGGTAACTGGATTTCAACGTGTGAATTTTGGGGGGATACATTCAGTCCATAACAATGCCGATCTTCAGGGAGACCCCACTCTTAATTGAGTCAAAATCAACCTCCTTGAAACTTTAGTTCACTTTAATTTCATTCAGCAATTATCGGGAATTTACTGTATGCCAGGGGATCTACTTGGCACTGGGTTACAAGGAAGAATAAGGAAGACACAGTTCATGAAGCACTTAATGTTTAGTGAAAGCAACGGTCAGGATTTTTTTTTTTTAGGGTAAATAATAGAAACCCCCTCAAAGTGCCTTAAACAAAAAGATAATTTATTGAAAAGATCCAGCAATTGGTTTAACGTCATATAAGGTGAACACAAGTACTCACACCATGTCCCAGCAACTCATGTCTGTAAATCTCTGAGCTGTTTTTTTCTCTGGGTTTGTTAGTTTTTTCTCTGTAGGGCTCTGTCCAAGTGGTGAGAAAGATGATACGTGGTGGCTTCCACAAACCTAAAAGTAGAAATCTCAGAGAAATGAAGGTACCTTCTCCCTGATAATACTAGAAAAAGTCCAGTGGAGTTTCTGATCAGGTTTGGGTCATATGACAACCCCACAGGGAGGTTGGTGTTGTTTGGAGTGGGGGGGGGATTCTAGCATTTAGCCCCACTTGGACAATGTGGAATGGATTTCTCACAAGAGGTTTCCATTTACTAGAAGGCACAGTGAAAAGAGGCCATATGAGCAGTGAAACTATCTGTCTACCATGGTCCGCTATGGTGAGGACATGACATGTCTTCAATGTTTGAAAATAGCTGCCCTATTCCTCCACCCCATCATAAATATACCCACGCATGTGTGCACGAGCGCGCGCGCACACACACACACACACACAACACACTTACAGATTGCCTCCTTCCTTAATTTTCTTGTCTCTAATCCAACAAACATGCTTATTTTCGGCGGCTCCTTCTGTGAAGCACTCCCTCCAGGTCACCAATCTGTGGCCATTCTATAGTTTGTCAACATCGGTCTCTGTACGTTGCATCATTGCCCTGATGTGGTTCAACTCGGGCAGATTTCCATGGAGCTTTCACCTTCATCTGAATTGTTCTGTGACTTTCACCTATGATGAAAGAGCGAGTTTAGCCACTGAGTACACAGTGTAGATTTAGACTGGGTATTGCAAACGTGTAGGCTGTGGATTCTGTCTTTCAAAAGGTGTGCTTTGTTTAGGACAAATATTTGTTTAAGTGACTCAGTTTCCAATATTTTAATTCAGCTGATTCCAAATAAAAATCTGAATTTCCACAAGACATTGAGGGTAGAGTCCTTGTTTCTCAGTCTGTTTTTAGTGCTTGGCACCTAGAAGCAATTCAATAACTATTTACTAAAATGAGTTTTGGGAGATTATCTGGAAGGTGGATTCTGTGTACCCCATGAGCTGTTCAGCCTGATATTGTGTCACTGGACAATATGATCTGTCTTCTGTCTTTACTCATGTCATTTCTAAAAATGGTGAGTGGGGTGAGATTGTTGGAGCATTGGTGCAACCAACAAGACTTATTAGCAGAAATTCTGTGGTTTGATTACTCGGTGTGCTGTGGAGCCTCCCGTCTGCTTTGCATTTCAGTGAAAAGTTCTACCTTCTTTCCAGAAGGTTGTTAGGGGACATTTGGCAAGTGTTTGATGGCAAGTCTATTTAATGTGTTTTCTAATAATCAGACTAATAGCGCCATTATTTTAAAAATGATGTCAGTTTAACAGCAGCTATTTGCTTAGTGAGTCCATTTTGGCCCTTGGTGATCATCTCGTTTCTTTCTATATGACTATAAATGATCTGTTTATCAACAACTAATTCTGGAAATGGATCAGGGGTAAGGGTCTCCTATGTCCTAACACTCCCCGGCCGTAAAGGGTCACTGCAGTGACTGTCTCCAGTCAGCAGAGGGCAGTGTGCAAGAGGAATGGACAAAAAAGGTCTCCAGGCAGGGGGAGCTGTGTCCGCTGTTCCCATCTGACAGTTGTGTCCTGAGTCTGGACGATGGCTGAGAGATCCTACAGCTGCTACAGAAAAAAGCGTGTGTAGATGGACTCCAGTCAAACAGGGAGAGAGTAGACTAGAGAGAAGTTGGTACGGAGAGCATGCTTGGGGCAACGGGCTAACAGTAATAATAGTTAAGAATATTTATTAATCAGCTATTATTTGCCAAACACTGAACTAAATACTAAATCTATTCTCTCAGTGAATCTTCATAACAAACTTGTGAGGGCAGAACTTTTATTCCCCTTTTATAGAGGAGGAAACAGAGTCCCAGGAAGTTTGCAAAATTTAGCCAAGTTCATACAGATAGCAAGTGAAGAATGGGGATTTGTCTGATGGCTAAGCCTGTGCTACTTCCACAGTCTCTTATTATTCCAAGAAGGAGCAAAAATTCTATTTCCAGGAATCTACGTGAAGGAGGAAGGACCAGCAGAGAATCAGAATGCAGCCGCTGGCCCTGTTAGCCCGGCTGGCCCTGCCCATTGGCCAGAGTCTAAAAATATCCAGCTCTGGGTATTCTATTGATGAGGCCTATGTTTTTCCCTTTTCATGACGGCATTTGCCCATTTGCAGTCTGGGTATCTCTGTCATTCCCTTCTGTGCCTCAGAGGTACGAGCAGTGGGCCTGTACCACACTTTAGGGCCAGGCGATTCGGCTAAGCGTGGCAGTGCCCTGGGCTCTGCTGACATGACCTCATTTTTGTTTCAGGCCTTGTCTTCACTTGGCTTTCGTCTTCTTCCTTGGACTGTGAGCCCTTTCAAGTGGAGAGAGAGAGAGAGAGAGAGAGAGAGAGAGAGAGAGAGTTCTGGAATATGTAATACAGTGATTTCTACAGATACATGATTAATTAATATTTATTGAAGGAAGGGAGATTATTCTTCATGGAGCAGTGGGAAGCCAAATTATGGCTCAGTGTTATGCCTTCATTCTTTCATCATTCGCTAAATGTTATATCTAGACCATCATCTCATGGTGAACCCCTTTAATACTCCCTTTGATTGTCTCTAGAAATTGTAATAGTTTCTGGATTTCGACCTTCCCTGATAACAACGTCTCAGCCTATATTACCCCTTGCATGCATTGCTTTTTGGTGCTTCCATAATATGCTCTTTAAAAATCGGAGCTAGAATGAGAGTTATTTGGTGCCCCCCTCTTCTGTACAGGCTGACATTCCAGGCTCCCCTTTCTTTCTTTGATTTAGAACCTCGAAATGCAGACAGCACTTTCTTCAATGGCTTTCCACGCCCACTTATCACTTTGGATTCCCTCCCGCGAGACTGACGGTGGAGTAGCACATGGTCTTATCAGCCTGCAGCTACCCCCTTTATTGTGTTCCCAAGCAAACTACAGGCCCTTCTATCATGAGGGATTTACTGTCGATTTCTGTGGGAAAGAGGCAAAGGAAAACCCAAATCAGCAAGAAGGTGAAGTAGCAAAGTTTCCAGTGTCCTTGTCCCCTTAGTTTTTAGCTCCCGACAACCTCAACATAGTGACAGGAACCTCTGTCTCCTGCTCTCAGCTTTTGTTTATAAAGGAAGAGCTGGCTCATCCACCTGCCTTCTCGTCCTGTTTTAGCAAAACTAGGATGACCCCTCCCTCACTGAGGCAGGGATGCAGCTGCCTGTTTGTCTCATGTGCACGTTTTGCATCTCCTTAGCTTTCCAGATCTACTGACGGCCAGTTAATTAGGTCTTTAACCTGCTCAGAAATAATCCTCTCTTAATACCTCCTTTTAAAGTAACCCCTTCCCTCTGTTTGTGGGTTATTTTAAAAAACATATCCTGAATTTGATTTCTTAGTGGTCTCATTCACTTCAGTTCCATTTCCTTTTAAAGCTCCTGGTAGAGGAATCAGAATTTTTCTTCCTCTGCTTGGTTTACCGTGTCTTTTCTTGAGGCCAATATGAGCCAATATGAACCAGGATACTCATGGTTTCTGTCCTGGGCAACCTTGAAGCCAGGATGACATGATTATATTCTTTCAAGTTTTCTGATACTCCCCAACTCATAGGTAGGAATTAAGTCACGGATACATTTGCTCCTGATGCTTACTCCTCTCACTCTATCCTTCATGATCATCTATGATGTATTCTGATGGCACTTCAGTCTTTAACCTCAGGTTTCCATTGGCCAAACAGGTACGTTTTTTAACTGCATCTTTGGTAGATCCACCTAGATAACGTCCAACACCTGGGACTTACCGTGTACAAATGAAATTTCTTATTCGCACTTGCCACTTGCCTTCCAACCTAGGTGCTTCTCCTGTAGTCTTTGTCTTGGCTGCAAGTACCACTGTCCAGATAATTATAGGTACAAACCAGAAGCCATAGATTCAGCATCCATTCCTTTCTCTTGAGTTTCCAAATCCAGTTAATTGCTAATTCCATCTTTGGTCTCAATTGCCACCCAACAAGTTCAGGCTTTTTCATTTTCACTGAGCTAATGTAATTATTTCTACACTGGATTCTTTGCCTTTATTTTTTTCTCCACTTATTTTCTCATTCACCAGTTTCCTCTCAGTCAGGGAAAAACCAAATCCTGGCTTCCCTGTTTACAGCCTTGGGTTTGTTTTTTCCATGGGGGGAATTTTTTCCGAGATACTGTCATCAGTTTGCCTGGTGGTAGAAGATATGTACGTCCTCCAGATATGTGTATTAAAAGTCTTTTATAAACTCTTTTCTTTTTTCATCATCTTCTCTTCAGCACTACTCCTTTCCAAAACATACTTGCTTTTTAATAACTATATGACTTTGTTCAATCAATTGCCTCTGGAAGGCCTCCCCTAATCTCTAATACCAAATGAACTCCTTCCATGTAAGGTCTGCCTCTGTTAAAGCTTCCTGATACCCTTTCCTATGCAGGCCATTATATAATAAAGTCAAGTAAGCTGAAAAGAAAATTCCTTTAAGGAAGAATTTGCTTTGTTGAAACGATGATCTAATAAGCCCTCTGTGGGTTGAAACAAGCCTGCGTGATCTTCATGTCAAATTGGATCAGAGATCTCCCTGCTGAAGGAAAACTATTCTGCCCAGTAGAGAGAAAAACCAAAGAGGTGAGGGATCCTGGGATTGGGTGAGAAGGTACAATGAGAGGTCTTGAATGCCAGGCTGACAATTTTGGATTTTACTTCTGATGAGTTGTCATCACATGCTTCTAAGCTATGAAAGCACATCATCAGAACTGTGTGTTTGAAAGCTATTCTATTAGCAGTGTGAGGGATAGTCTAGCTGTCAGGGTGAGGCTGGAGCAGGATAATTTGCTAGTAGAATATTACAATGACATATACCAGGAGTTAGCAAGTTTTTTTCCGTAAAGGGTCAGATAATAAATATTTCTGCCTTTATGGGCCATATATAGTCTGTGTTGCAACTACTCAACTCTGTTATTGTAGCTTGAAAGCAGCCCTAGATGACATGTAAATGAATGGGTGTGGCTGACATCCACAAAAATTTAATTTCCAAAAATAGGTTGAAGGCCAGGATTTGGTCCAAAGTTTGTAGTTTGACAATGCATGATCTAGACAAATAACAGTAAGGGCCTAACTTGAAGTAGGATATAATTAGTGGAGAAAAATGGAAGAGAAATGGTAAAACTTAGTAAGCAATTGGACATGGATGGGAGGTGGGGGAAGGAGGAAGAATTGAGGTGAGTCTCAGGCAGTTAGCACAGGCTTCTGGGTAATGCTACCATCCAAGATTGAGAACATAGGAGTGTATGTTGGACTTAGTCTTTCACTGGCTGCATTTTAGGTGCCTGAGGAATGTGCAGGAGCAGCTGTACACCAAAGACTATACGGTTTGGTGGATTTTTGACTGTCATGGGAAATCCTGCTATTATACATCTTTGTACCCCCCTGTTTTGTATATATTTTGAGTTAAAACATGTTTCTTTTAATCATCTCACCTACAGAATGAACCATTTTGGATGCATTTTATGTTTTCTCCTTATGACCAATAGGTCCCTTGTAACTAAGTCGACTATTAACAAGACCTTAAACCTAAAATGTGATTCATCTCATGCAATAAGAAAAGAGGCCTATTATTCTTTCTGGGAGATTTCATCCTGCCATTGGGGGCATTACTTTACCTCCATGTTGCAAGTAGAGATCTCTTCTGCTGTTTCTGACTTTAGTTTTGTCCACCACAAATCTGTATTTGCTTGTAAAGTCCCCCTTTCTCTGCCTCTATCTTTTTCCCAATTGTGAATTTGTTCCAATTGTTCAAGAGGATACTTAACATTAAAAATGACTTTTCCTTTACTTTTGACAAGAACCAGTTTCACACAGCATTACTGTCCCATCTCTCAGAAGCGATGGAGACCGGAATAAATGCCTAGTGATGTGTTAGTGCCATTTTGCCAGGGGGTAAGGACCACCATCTTCCTAGCTAAGTCTCTCCTGAGCTGATTTCCAGGAGCATGGCACCGATTCTAGCAGCCAGTGTGGCTCTGTGCAGGAGAAGAAGGGTCCAAGACCCAAGGGACCCAGGCTTTTGGAAAAGTCAATGGGCATTTGTCCATCCTGTGTCATACCTTTTCCAACTGCACCCTTTGTGTTGAAACCTAATACATTCCATGTTTCTGGGGCAGCATGGAGACTGGATTATTACTGTTTACTTTTTGGCACTTATGGCAGGCTCCCAGGAAGGAATCAATAAATTAAACACTGTATCAGTGGTTCTCAATTCTGGCTGCATATTAAAATCAGCTTGGGAGCTGTTGACAGATACTGATGCCCAGATCAGTTGCAGCCAAATCTCTGGAGATAGGACCGGGGAATTTGTGTTTTTCCAAATCATTCCAGATGATTCTAAAGTGAAGCTAGGTTGAGAAACGCTGCAGTAGAATCAGAATTTAATGTTTTGTTGTCAAGAAATTGGTAGGGAAGTAAAGCACTAAAAATTAACATTGCTTTAATCTGCTAGTCTGTGGCCAGTTATTATTTAACCTGATATCCACATGTCCTCATGTATATGCCCTAAGCATCATCAAAGCCTTAGAAAAGGAATCTACCAGCATTCCCAGCAACCACCACATCCTGTTCACCCTTGTTTGCCTGTGCTGGTTTCTTCTGGGTCCATTAATATAAATGCATAAGAGGACATTCATCATAAATAGTTTTTCCAACTAAAACAGGTAGTCCTTTTACAACATATTACTGGCAATAACTGTAGATATTCTTCTGCCCTATGTTCTAAAGGAAATTGGATGTATTTAAACTGCATTCTATATATACAAACATGAAATATAATGAATACAGTGTGTGAAAAACACGTCAACCATGCTTACTGAGTGATTGCAATGTCTTGGGCTATGGTTCAGAAAAACAAAATCTCTTATTCTGAATCAGTCAGCCGTTTAGAGGGAAGATGTGCGAGGTAAATGAATAGCATTAGAAAACTCAAGCACTATGGGGAGAATGCAGACTACTGGGTAAGCTAAATGGCAGGAGGTGAACACCGAAAGGAAGAGAGATGGCGAGTTGGTCAGCGTGGGCTTCGTGGGAGAGTGGCACGGAGCTGACCCTTGAGGGAAGACTAGCCTGAGCGCGTGTCTGCTAGGGTAAGATGAGAAGTCAAATGGAAACCAAAAATTAGTACCATTGTTATTATTTTGGTGAAAGATAGGAAGCAAGACAGATCGGAAAAGATTTGCTTTCAGTAAAGGAAGCATTTTCATTTTCATCACTAACAATTTAAAAATTCACATTCTCCTCTCTTTTCTCTTTCAAGATAGCCAACCTACTGAGAGTTAAGCTCCGTTTCCTTTTTTTATAAATAAAACCATTGCTCTCTGATGAATCATAAGTCAGCACATATTAAGTATTCAAGGTTAGGTATAGAAAGCTCAACAGTGTGGAAAATGTAAATACAATTTTCCATCTTTTCTTGCTTAATTGCTAGATAACAAGTCTTAGGCATTACGCAGAACCACAGCGGATGTGGAAAAAAATCCTAAAATAGATTCTTTGTCTTTGTCAGATCATAGATTGCAATGGAGAAGGGCACAGCCAGGCAGCCTTGCTGATCACAGGTTTGTCTCGAATCAAGTCCAGCAATCTCAGTCAAAAATGACACCCTCCAGTTCTGGGTTTTTCACTATCTAAGGAAGGAAGGAGGAGAATCAGTTCAATAAGCATGTAAGAAGCACTTACGTTGGGTTTAGCTGTGTGAATGAGGAGGCACCAACCTTTAAGGCACATTGACCTATCTCCAGGGGATTCAGCTGTATGTGAAGAGATGCAGCATATTTATAAGGAAGAAGAAATCCTGAAGAGTAAGTAATATATGAACAGTGGTCACGCATCCGATAGGCCTATATTCAAATCTTTATTTCCTGCTATATTTTCTTTATTTTCCAAGGAAAAATTATTGATTTAGTCTCAGCTTCATTTACTCTTCTTAAAAATGGGGTTAGAAGCCAGATTGTTACAAAGATTTAAAAAAAATAGTCTATGGAAATTACTTAGCGCAGGAGATAAGAATGTTAGTTTTTCTTCCTTCTGCCTGAGTCTTCTTTTTTTTCCTCTCCATTTTTGTTGTTGTTATTGTTGTTGTTGCTATGGTGGTAAAGTACACATAACATAAAATTTACCATCTTAACTATTTTTAAATGCAGAGTTAGTGGCGTTAAGTAAATTCACGTGTTGGGCAACCATCACTACCGTCCAGCTCCAGAACTCATTTCAGGTTACAAAACTGAAACTCCAAACTGATTAACCAATAACTCTCCATCTCACCTCCCCCACCCCCTGGCCACCCCACTACCATTCCACTTTTTATCTCTATAAACGTGTTTACTCTAAGTAGCTCATATTAGTGGAATCATATAGTATTTATCTTTTTGTGACTGGCTTATTTCACTTAACATAATATTCTTAAGTTTCATCCATAATGTAGTGTGCGTCAGAATTTCCTTCTTTTCAAAGGCTGAATAGCATTTCATTGTATGTATGTACCATGTTTTTATTTTTATCTGTTCATCCACTGATGGACACTTGGGTTGCTTCCTCATTGCAGCTATTATGAATAATTTTGCTATGAACAGGGGTGTACAACTATCGCTTTGAGACCCTCTTTCCACTTCTTTTGGGTATTCCTAGAGGTGGAATTGCTGGATCATATGGTAATTCTATTTTTAATTTTTTTGAGGAATAGGCATAATTTTTTCCACCATGGCTGTACCATTTTACATTCCCACCAATGTACAAGGATTCCAATGTTTCTACATCTTCACCAATACTTATTTTCTGTTTTTCTGATAGTAGCCATTCTAATGGATATGAGGTAGTTGCCTAAGTCTTTGAAATTCGGTGAGATCAATCTTAAATTAGGAGATGCAGGAGTTAAATGAGACAACGGTGTAAAAGAATGTGCCAAGGAAGGACCGGTTTTATTTCTGATTTACTGGTGCAGGCTGTGTATGCTATGGGTGAAGAGGGGGAAAAGTTTGGGGGCTGAATTTATTTAGGAAGTCTTCCTGAGGAAAAAGAGGTTTTAGTTGAGAATTTATAAATGGGAAGAATTGAGAAGGGCAAAGATAGCAGCTTTGTGTGTAAGATAGAAGGGTCGAGGCCGAGACGTTAGAACAGGATCAGTCACATTTGGAGAATGATGAAGCACTCAGAACAGGAACAGCCTAAGGAGTGGAAGGTGGGCGTGGACCGGAACACAAAGCCCACTCATTCAGCCTTTGTGATTGGCTAGAGAGTTTGCCTTTAGTCTGGACTCTCTTGGGGAAAAGACTAAACTGAAACCTAAGCCGTCTTAGGTACTTATCAGCATATATATCCTAAGATATATATAATATACAATAATATATATTATATACAATAATCATGTGTACATAAAATATATATATATATATATATATATATATATATATATTTATTTATTTATTTATTTATTTATTTTTTTTTGACAAGCCAACATTCCATTGGTGACTAAAAATTGTGACACTATGTGCTTTCTAAGGATAAAACTACTTGAGACAGAAAGACTGTGTTTTCATTTTGTCCTTCCACAGACTCTTACTCTCCCGTCTGGGTTTTTAGCTGGATATTTTGGAAGAGGCACTTATTATTAGATTCTGTTTCCAATGAATGTGGTTTATATCCCATGTCTTCTATGTGATGGATGTATAAACTATGACTGGAGTATTATTTAAAATGCTATCATTTTTTTTTTTTTTTTGGCAGTCAGGTGATCATTACCTCTGAACATGAAAACCAAAATTTCCCACCAGAACTTTATTAGGCTTAACTAACCTATGACTTCACATTTGGCCAGGCTGAGGCCTGATGAAGTGGTCGCCAGTCCTGGCCTATGTGTGGGAGAACCAGCTGCAGCAGCCACAGAAGTTGCTTTGAGGCTGACCATGAGGGAGGTTCATGGTTCTGGCTGTACAGTGAATACTTGACCGCTGTGTTAGGCTTTGGAAATTAACTTGTCTGTCTGGAAAACACACACAAGCATCAGTATGGAATGATGGCTGGAGACTCGGTGAAAAGATCCCACTTATTGAAAGAAGCCTTGTAGGGTAACCAGTTGTAACCACCACATAGCTCTTTATTTTTCTGATGTCACAGGAAAAGTGGATCTAACATGTCTGGCAGCATCTTCAAAATTGGATGCAGTGCATAAGGTATGTGCTGGTGCTCAGTTCAAACTGTGCAGGTAGCTGAGCAAGCGAGTTAATGCCATGGGGAAGGTGAACACATACCTTGTCAGAGAAATAATGCCAAGAACAGTGTCAAGAAGCAAACCTGGGCTTCCTTCCAAGGACTGACTCGTGTGGGACATTCTGGATGCTGGGAATCAGGAGACGAATAATAATAATTCCTGAGGAGAGAGAGAAGGAAAAAAGTAAAGGGGAAAGTTCAGAGACATTTGTCATCCATAGACCTGGAATGTCCAAAGCTCATTTTTATTGGCCACCATGGAGCAGTGCATCGGGCTTTGGGGATAGTTGCCTGATTTAAAGGCGTTGAGCTGATCAGATGCTCTTATAGCTGGAAAGGGAAGGGGCTGTCTTTCTCCCAAGGCAATGTTCATGAGAAGGTGTTTAATGGAAGAGTTGGGAGTATCTAACCCAGGAAATCCTAGTGGAATTGAGAAAAATGTAAGTACTCAAAAAGTGATATTTGAACACCAGTGGACATTCTAAGAGAGGGAAGGTAGCTAGGACGTGATATTGCTTCCTTGTGGAAAGTAGGAATATGGGCATGGAAAGGACTGAGACTTCCAGAACAGATAGCCCTGAGACCGAGGAAAAGGAGGGACAAGGAAGCCGGAGAAAAAGTCAGGACTTGAGGGCCTGTGGGAAGTGTGTCTGTGAGGATATCTGTACAAAACCGCGGGAGGAATAGAATACAAAGTCCCCGCGTTGTCCTGCGAATGTTCTGTGGCCATTCCCTTCAAACAGCCGAAGTCATGGTGAAGGAGTAAAGTGTCCCCTGTACATTCCTGATAGAAATGGTATGTGGTCCTGTGGGGAATTGTTGGAGGAGAGGCTGGGGGCAGGGAGCTCCGGAGTGGCCAGCACCCCTCTGAGGGAACTTCCTAGGCCAGAGAGAGGAGCCAGCTTTGTGCAGCCTACAAGGCAGGGCCAGGACCAGCGAGGAGGCACTCTGCACTCAGAGCTGTCCAGCATCAGCTGGTAGGGAGTATCCTGGGCAGGCGTTGACCCAGAAAGAGCTGACTGTCTGAGATGCTGAGGGTGTGTTGGCGGGGGGGATGGTGGGACGTCAATAGGCTGAGAGCTGGAGTAGTGACTATTAAGATCCTCTCCATGAGCTGACCTTGCTCTATGGCAGTAGGTATCTTGGCTACTAGGGAAAGAACAGGGCTTACCTAAAAGGCTAGACCACAGGAGAGACGTTTCTGAGGGCTGGAATGGAAGTAGAGATGGGGGAACACTATCTCTTGAAAGTTTGGCCTGCAGAATCCCATAGCTTTTTCTAATCCAGGATGAGGGAAGACAGAGACATCTGGGAGTGGGACAGATGTTGTAGGTCGGAGCCGAAAGGGAATTGGGAAATAACAGAAACTAGAATAAAAAGCCAGCCACAGAGGTGGTCAGGAATGGAGCAAGTTCTAAGGTAAGCCCAGAGAGGTGGTTTAGGATCTCTCTCTGAAGGCCCTGTTTACCCCCAAAAGGGCCCCTTTTGTTCTGGTCCCGGTGCCTATCACCAGGATGGGGGGGTGGAGGGGCAGATTCCTAAAGGTACCAAACTGGCCTGGGACCCATAGTCCCAAGCAAACTAAACAGCAGTGGAGGAACTCTCACTATAGCAATAGTGCAACAAGGATAGATGGGAGATGGAGATGGACTTTGGGAAACTCAAGTGGGGAAGGTGTCCCTGTGTGCTTCACACAGACAGTTACCCTGTAAAGCTGTCAATTCTTGGTATCTCTGAGTCATCTCCCACTCTCCAAGAAGCTTCCCAGTTAAGTAAGGATTCTTGTTTCCCTGGCAACAACAGAACCACAGAAGCTCAGCAGGTGCTTTTGTGGTGTCTTCATAAACACCTTGATTAGATCTAGTTTCTAGGTGTGTGTGAGCAGCAGGGAGGGTACAAGTGGTAAAGGTGGCTGGATTCAATGGAATCCTTTTCTTGCCCTGCTCCCCAAACAATGCTTCTTTTCATTTCTGGATGCTAGTACTTCTGAATCACAGAGCTATTGAATCACGAAGCTAAGGATGCTGGAAAAATAAGCTAGGTTTACTACTTAAGATGATATTTCTGTGCCAGACCGCTCTAGGACAATGATCGCAGTTTTGGCGTTAGGTAGATGGAATCCGCATCCTGGATCTTCCATATACCAACACTGTGACTTTTGGTAAATCAGGTAGCCTTCCTCAGTTTCTCTTATCTGCAACTGGCGATGCCATACAATTTCCCAGGCTGTTGTGAGGAAGCTGGCCTGTTGTCATCAAGGCCCTCAGAAATCAAGGAGAATTGGCCCTCAGGACTCAGACCCAGATGAGTTGTCTCCCTTGGTATTCATCAGGTGGGGGCCATGTTAACCTCTAAAGTGAAACCATGCCCATCAGCCCCATCAATGGAGCCTCTTGTTCTAGTAGACTTCTCAATAAAGTAGTCTAATACCCTTAAAGATGGAAAACAGGTTCAGAGGAGAGTGACCCTGTTAGTCAGAGGGTGGGTGGACGCTGGACCTCATTCCTTTTGCTTCCTGACTCTGGGCTCATTGTACTATGCCATAATAATGGCACTTTGACCAAGGGAAAGGCTCTTACCTCATAATAAATAGTCAGTAAACATTACTAAGTTCCTGCTTTCTATTTTGTGGTGGTTAAGAGGGTTTGTGAGCCAGGCTATTGGGGTTCAAATCTTAGCTTCCACATTTGTTAGATGTATGACTTTAGGCGAGTTACTTATCCTCTCTGTGCCTCAGCTTTCTCCTTTGTAAAATGAAATAATAGTACTTGTTTATGGAGAGTCAAGATGTTATTTTATATTTTTATCTATAACTATATCATACATAGATCATATTTGTAATCTCAGAACAGTAGTAGGCACACTGTAAGTGCTATATATAAGCATGTATAGCTGTTATAACCATGGATAAAGGCAGTGAGAAATAATTAGGTGATACATCCTAATTGGTGCATGCCTATTGTCCTGGAATAATTTTGAATATTATTCCTTTTGACTCTTAAAAATGCCCCAGTTTGGGCTATAAGTTAAATAGTCACCCCCGGTGCTATGTGGGGAAAAATCCACTGGTCAGTGAATCAAGAGACCTAGCTTTGTCAGAAAGTTTCTGTGAGAATTTGGGCTTTTAACATATTTGTATTCTAGTCTCTTCATCTTTCAAATGGATATTTAGTCTAAATCTAATTTATAGTCATGTCAACATCCAGTTATTAGATTTCTATTATGTACTCAGCACTGTTCCAAACATCTAAAAGTATACAAAGATCAAGAGGACGTATCAGCAGGTGTTTGTCCACCAGAAAATTTTATTTTGATTTTGATGGGGTAAAAGCCATAGTGGTAACAACGTTGGTACCAAACAAAGATTGATAAGATACACCAGAAATATGAGAGGACATCCTGTCCTCAAGAATTTCATGGTTTAGTGGAAGACAGCAGTAGAGACCAAGAGTTACCACAGGACAGAGTCTGTCAAGGAGTCAACGAGTGGAGAAGAAAGACATGTGAGATTGTTCAGAGATTTATATTCAATGAAGACTTTCTAAAGTAAAGACTTTCTGGAGGAGCTGGGCTTTGAGCTGGTCTTGAGAGAAGAAACATTATGGAAAGAACATGGATTTTGAGTTAAACAGAGTTTAAATCGTGGTTCCATCACTAGCTGTATATTTTGAATACATTGTTTAACTTTGATGAGTCTCTGGTTCCTCATCTGCAAAATGGAGACAATTTCTTCAATGACTTCAAGTGTGGGATTAGATGCACCCCGTTAGATGAGAATAAATACAGTCATTATTTTTATGGTCGGAGAGGAGCCAAAAAGGCATTCTAGTGTATGGTCTTAGTGAATATAATCACAGGCCTAGGAAAATAGAGAGCATGCTGGAAGTGAGTGAATGCTGCTATTTGCTGGAGTTGAAGATTTAGGTTGGAGGCAGTGGGAAATTTGAATGCATGCAGAAGCACCACTTGACCCAATACATTTGTCCTTATCAAGGAACTTCTGACATTTTCTCAGTCCTGGTGACTTCATGTATTCTTGCAAATTAGATTTGACCACCCAGGAAACCCTAGGAGGTTATTAAAATTTTGTCCAGGACTAGACCTGAGTTAAAAAAAACAAAAACATCTGACTCTTGTCTACAACATCATAAGGCAGTATCCCGTTAATCCCGAGATCACACTGGTCATTAGCTGGCAAATGGATGTGACGTGTCATGTGGCAGTTAGAAAGCTCACGGTAGAACTGTCTGAAGTAGCTCCCTTTTTTGAATTTATGAGATAGTTTACATAAATCTGCATAATTACCAAAAGGAATTCTTAATGTGAAGAGCTAGATTAACACACCAGCAACACAGCTCAGATCCTGGATGCAAGGCAGAGAGAGCCAGCCAGGCCTGACACTCAGGGCTCCTTAAATTGTTGGTGAGGCCTGCTTTGGGGTACAGATGGCTCGACCCCGCAGGCCTCACAGGCTCAGGAAGAAACAAGGATCAGGATTTAGGCAAGATAACACTAGTTAAATCTCTGCTTTTTGGGGGAAGATTTCTCATTTCTTTCTCAGAATTTTAAATACTTTCACATTGTATTTAGTCAGTATTTTATCTTCCTCATGCCTCTATTTTTAATAGAACTAATAGATACAACTCTTTTCATAAATAGTATTATTTAGTTATATAATTATATTATTAAATTAATATATTAAATTACATGAATACACATTAACATTAATAATAAACATTTTAATAAACATGACTCATGTTAGGGAGGCAAGTTAAGAATAGCGATTACAATTTTACAAATGAGGACATTGAAGTTCAAAAATGTAAAAGACATGACTTCAGGTCCTCAGCGATACTTGTAAATGGTTGGATTCCAAAGCGAATGTTCAGTTATTCACCTTGGTCAAAAGGGGGTTTAGCGGGACAAGCTGTACCCAGGAAAGTAGGAAATCTGAGTATTATTTCCAACATCATCACTTTCTAGGCCTGTATCTTTGGGCAAGACAGAACCTCTTCTATAAAATTCCAATAACATTTGCTTTATGTACCTCCCAGGCATGTTGCAAAGATCACGTTAGGAAATGGATGTGGAAGCATTTCATCAGCTGAGAAGCATTATGCAAATAAATGCAAATATACACAATGTTCATCACAGAATCTTATTTCATTAATCCCCCTAGTGCTTTCTGCAGCTCTTTCAGGCATTCCCCTGCCAGTTAGTGAAGGCCGGGCAATTGTGTGAGCTGGTGTCTGTCACTTGTTCTGCTCTGAAACAGTTACTGGGTGCCAGTATCTGCGCTAGACACAGAGAATGCAAAGATGAGTAAGATGTGATCCCTTCTGGTCCTTACAGTCTGGTTGAGGGAGATAATACTTAAACTAAGATATGTACAACTTTGAATCCAAATATTTAAGTGGCATTTTGTGAATAATAATTAAGAGCTAAGCACCATGCTATTTCCTAGAGATACAAAAATTGATAAGGCATAGTCTTTGCACTCGATGGCCTCACAGTCTAATGGATGGTTGGGGGCACAGATAAATAAGCACACAGGGATAACAGCAAGCAGAGGCGCTGTGGGGGTGAACCCAGCAAAGACTTCAAATTCAGATAGAGCATAGGTCTGGATCCTATAAATCAAATCTCCTGCACGAAAAAAATGGGCTAAAAATACCTTCTTAATCTCAGTTGAGAATCTCTATAATTTTGAAATAAAAATAAAAATGTTTCTAAGGAATTAAATAAGATATATACCAAGGTTTCTGGCACAGACTAAGTACTAAAACACAGTGATACGTTCAAACAGTGATATAGTTGAAAGTGGCAGCGTGTCTGAGAAATGCTACCAAATGCACCCGGTAGCACTTCTGGTTTATTGGTGCAGCATCATTCCCTGACACCCCTCACACAACACTGGCTGGGGTCAGCTCAGGGCAGTGTTATGTTCCCAGTAGGCTGAGCTCCCAGGAATTGCATTAAGATCAGGGAATAGAATGTATTTCCTTAAGGGGTGTGGCTATTCTGCATGCTCTTTCTATAGTTCTGGAGTCTCCTTGGAAGGAAGAAAGTTGCAGATCTCCCCATCTTTATCTTTGGAGAATCTCTCCTTGGACAGGGGAATGGGGACAGACTGTTCTTCCAGAAGTTCGCTTTAGGAAAAAGCAATCTACTAGTTGCAAAGTTCCCCAGAACACCCGGATTGGTTCACATATTGGGAACATGGGCTAAGAGAGGCTGCATTTTTTTTTTTTTAACAGTGGCTGGATGCCCACAGACAGGAAGAAACAAGGATCAGGATTTAGGCAAGATAACACTAGTTAAATCTCTGCTTTTTGGGGGAAGATTTCTCATTTCTTTCTCAGAATTTTAAATACTTTCACATTGTATTTAGTCAGTATTTTATCTTCCTCATGCCTCTATTTTTAATAGAACTAATAGATACAACTCTTTTCATAAATAGTATTATTTAGTTATATAATTATATTATTAAATTAATATATTAAATTACATGAATACACATTAACATTAATAATAAACATTTTAATAAACATGACTCATGTTAGGGAGGCAAGTTAAGAATAGCGATTACAATTTTACAAATGAGGACATTGAAGTTCAAAAATGTAAAAGACATGACTGCAGGTCCTCAGCGATACTTGTAAATGGTTGGATTCCAAAGCGAATGTTCAGTTATTCACCTTGGTCAAAAGGGGGTTTAGCAGGACAAGCTGTACCCAGGAAAGTAGGAAATCTGAGTATTATTTCCAACATCATCACTTTCTAGGTCTGTATCTTTGGGCAAGACAGAACCTCTACTATAAAATTCCAATAACATTTGCTTTATGTACCTCCCAGGCATGTTGCAAAGATCACGTTAGGAAATGGATGTGGAAGCATTTCATCAGCTGAGAAGCATTATGCAAATAAATGCAAATGTGACAATGTTCATCACAGAATCTTATTTCATTAATCCCCCTAGTGCTTTCTGCAGCTCTTTCAGGCATTCCCCTGCCAGTTAGTGAAGGCCGGGCAATTGTGTGAGCTGGTGTCTGTCACTTGTTCTGCTCTGAAACAGTTACTGGGTGCCAGTATCTGCGCTAGACACAGAGAATGCAAAGATGAGTAAGATGTGATCCCTTCTGGTCCTTACAGTCTGGTTGAGGGAGATAATACTTAAACTAAGATAAGTACAACTTCGAATCCAAATATTTAAGTGGCATTTTGTGAATAAGAATTAAGAGCTAAGCACCATGCTATTTCCTAGAGATACAAAAATTGATAAGGCATAGTCTTTGCACTCGATGGCCTCACAGTCTAATGGATGGTTGGGGGCACAGATAAATAAGCACACAGGGATAACAGCAAGCAGAGGCGCCATGGGGGTGAACACAGCAAAGACTTCAAATTCAGATAGAGCATAGGTCTGGATCCTATAAATCAAATCTCCTGCACGAAAAAAATGGGCTAAAAATACCTTCTGAATCTCGGTTGAGAATCTCTATAAATTTGAAATAAAAATAAAAAAGTTTCTAGGGAATTAAATAAGATATATACCAAGGTTTCTGGCACAGACTAAGTACTAAAACACAGTGATACGTTCAAACAGTGATATAGTTGAAAGTGGCAGCGTGTCTGAGAAATGCTACCAAATGCACCCGGTAGCACTTCTGGTTTATTGGTGCAGCATCATTCCCTGACACCCCTCACACAACACTGGCTGGGGTCAGCTCAGGGCAGTGTTATGTTCCCAGTAGGCTGAGCTCCCAGGAATTGCATTCAGATCAGGGAATAGAATGCATTTCCTTAAGGGGTGTGGCTATTCTGCATGGTCTTTCTATAGTTCTGGAGTCTCCTTGGAAGGAAGAAAGTTGCAGATCTCCCCATCTTTATCTTTGGAGAATCTCTCCTTGGACAGGGGAATGGGGACAGACTGTTCTTCCAGAAGTTGGCTTTAGGAAAAAGCAATCTACTAGTTGCAAAGTTTCCCAGAGCACCCGGATTGGTTCACATATTGGGAACATGGGCTAAGAGAGGCTGCATTTTTTTTTCTTTTTTTTTTTTTTTTAACAGTGGCTGGATGCCCACAGACAGGAAAAACTGCAGTGTGTTTGAGCCTCTGGAATTACTTAGCAATTCTCTGGAGGTCCATTAAGTTTATTCCTAAGTAATATCATTTGGTTTGTTTTTTGCTATTACAAGTGGTTTTTATTTCAGTAGTCAATTGCTGGGTTACAAACTACCTCAAAAATTCAGTGGCTTAAAACAACTTTTTGTTTTGTTTTAATTTGTCTTGCATTTCTAACGATAGACTTGGTTCTGCTGGTTGATTCTTACTTGGAGTTTCTCATGAGGCTGCAGCTGAATACTGGCTGAGACTGAAGTCATCAGAAGTTTCAACTGGGCTAGATATACAAGATGAATCACTCACACGGCTGGCAGTTGACACTGGCAAACAACTCAGCTAGGACTCTACGAATGTGTCCACATGTGGCTCAAGACACCTGACCTTCTTTCACTCTCTCAGTCAGGCCTTGAGGTCTTTTCTCAAGTTATTCCTATTGCCTGGAACTCTCTTCTGACCACTATCCTGCTTTCCTTAGTTATGGCTCCTCTTCTTTCAGATCTCAGGGCATTGCCACTTCCCCACAGAAATCTCACAGCACCATCCATGCATGTCTGTTTCATAGTGCTATTTGTGTGTTAGTTTTTATTGGCTTTGGTTGTTCCATTCAATGGTGGGAATCTCTAAGAGAGAAGATTTAATTTCAGATTTTATTCAGTATTTTCTTAAATTGGGCATGTAGTCCTTAAAGTGCAAAATAAGCCTTTGTTGAATGAATGATTGAATAACCACTAATATTACTTGAGCTTTTACTATGTGCCCGGCACTGTACTAATAACTGAGTGACGCCCCACGGCCTTTAGGGGGACATACAAATTCCTTCCTAAGAGCAAAGTCCTTCATGATCTGGCCCCTACGTAGCACTCCAGCTGCATTTCTCAATGCTTCTCAATTTCTTTTTTTCAAATTAAAATTTATTGGGGTGACAATGGTTAGTAAAAGTATATAGGTTTCAAGTGCACAATTCTGTATTACATCATTTATATATCACATTGGGTGTTCACCACCCAGAGTCAGTTCTCCTTCCATCACCATATATTTGGCCCCATTTACCCTCATCTACCAACCCCCTCCCCCCTTACCCTCTGGTTACCAGAGGTTCTCAATTTCTTCTCACAATTTTTAGCCTCTTTTCTTCAGGCACGCTCAACCCCTGGCAGTTCCCAAACATGTTGTACCTCCTCCTGTTGGCCTTTGCATATATTTCTTTTAAACCCTTCTCACTACACTGGCCACACTTCACAAAATTATAGACTCCAGCTCTGAATTCCCCTTTATGAGGCAGGTTCCTCTGAACTCTCAGACAGGATTTCGTGCCCTTTAGAGAGACCCTACAGAACCCTCTTGTCACATATGTGGTAGTACTGTCTATTGCTGATTGAAATTGAGCATTTCCTTCTTGGTCTCTGGCTGAGAAATTTCGTTAGCATAAGGTTTCTGTCTCATCTGTCAGTGTGTCCTCCGTGCACAGCGTGGGGCCTGGCACACAGTCAGCACTGAGTAAATATTATCCTTGCTGGTAACTACAGGAATGAGGCCTCCAGGAGGGCTGCAGCTTGCTCTGAGGCAGCCTGTCAGTCAAGGCCAAAGGACTCTCTGGCGATGGTGGGAGCCCCCAGGGGAGCAACACCCCAGTGAGGCCCAGAGAACTACAGATGCCCACTGCCTTGAACAGCTCAAGGCCTTCCACTAGTCCTGCCCCACTGTTCTGGACTCCAGATGAAAGGCCTTGCTCTCCAGCAGGATTCTCTAAGGAGGCTGACTTGCATGGGTCACTGGGTTGAGTAGAGGTCAGATGCACGCTCAGAAGCTCTCGTGTCTTCCTTGCCTCTTTTAGGCCCCTCTTTTTCCTTTTGCATTCCTGAACTCAAACAAACATTCACTCATTGCCTACTTTCTGTGGGGTCTTGCTTTCCACTAACTTTTCGCTCCTTTAGTCAGGACTCATGCCCCATCATCCAAGGCATTAGTTATCCTTCAAAACAGCCACAATCATCCCGGAATTGTTTCTGGTTTCATGTGCTAATGGGTTTAGCCTAGGAGCGCATATGTATTTTAAGAAATATATTGAGGATCTCAGAAATTCCAAAGACCTTTAATATCCTACAAGGGATGACTCTTGAATGGCAGAATTCAGATGTCATGTCAAAGTTTTAAAGGATGTTTTAGACTGAAATGTCAGAAATCGTTTCAAGGACCAGTCCTGCCTGGGAGTCTCTTTCTGTCTGTGGTAGCCATGCAGAGGTTTTGCTTAGGGTCCCCCTTATAAAAAAGGACTTTTTATTCAGCTGTGGGGTGATTAGCTGACAGCTGTAGCTTTGTCAGGGTCTGCCCCTGCTCTGGCTGTGGTCATGCTATTCTCAGGCTTGATTCTGGCCCGTCTGAGCAAGACAGTGCTCTAAAGGCCTAGCCATTTCCACACATTGCGGGATTTCTCTGATGGGTAGTTTTTATTCTGCAGCTTCCTGTTGGGCTGGCAAAGTATCATTAGATTAACATCTCCCTGTTATCTCTCCCTGCCCCAAACTGCTTCCTCCCGTTTCCTTTCACAGATAGTACTTGTCAATAAACCTTTGCACTCTTAACTCCATATCACTGTCTCCTTCCTTGAGAACTCAACCAATGATACTGGCTATATAGAGTTAATAATTCCTCTGTACGTAATAGGTATCTGATGACATGATGGGCTAGAAGGTCATGGAGGGCAAATACTGCTGCTATCAATGCTTCCCTGACTTTGGATATTGACAAGCCCAATTGGAGGGTAGCGTCTCTCTTGGGGAGCGGAACAGCTTAGGCAAAACCAGGGCTGTCACCTGGAGTTTGACACAACTCCAGGGCTGCTGTGGAGATAGCTGTGTGTGCAGAGGTAGTTTGAGGTCAGGCTTGGCATCATGTTAAGGACTGTGGGTTTTATTTCATAAGGAGTTACTGCACTGGAAACAAGGTCGTGCTTAATGTACTTTGTGGGATTATCTGCTTTGGGCCCACACTGGGATTTGCGCATTACATCTATCTAAGCAGAAGCCAATTAACAAGCAGCTATTATGTATTTGGGTTTATATTGGAAACTTGATTTTAAAATATAGGATTAGTGGGAGGACACAGCACAGTTCAGGCTGCGGGATCAGCTGAGTTAATGCCCTGTGACCCTCCCAGGGCCGGTCATCTCCTTTCCCTGTCCCAAGCCCTGGGGTTCTTTAGGGGTGCCACAGGGGCAGCATGCTCACCAAATGCATATTCGGGTTGCCAGATTTAACCAAAAGAAACAAAAACTATGAAATAGCTCTCTATACACACATGTATGACATACTCATACGCAAAAATATTCATTGTTTATCTGAAACTCAAAAAATGTAACTAGACGTCTGGTATTTTATCCAGCCATCCTACCTGAACTCTCTGTTCTCTGCTTTCCCTTTGGTGGCCTAGATCTAGTTTGAAAGGGAACCTGGCTCTTTAAGGCCCTTTCCTCATTCCTGGACTTCCTTCTGTCCCTAGGTGATTTTCAAAGTTAGAGCTGCTTCTCCATGCCACTCAGCCCAAATCGCAAAGGGCTCCATCAGAAGAGTTCCAGATGCTGCCTGCCCCCACCCCCACCACTTTCTGGGCCGCCCTTATGGAAGTGCTCTGGTTCTGCACTTCCCTTAGAGCAGAATTATAGCAGAGTGATGCAGAGCAGTGGGGCCACATGCCACACACCTGTACTTACACAAGCTAGGCCACTTCCGCTCCAAATGATCCTGGGCCAGTGAGGCAACCTCTTGGACTCTGAATTTCTTCATCACTACAATAGTGTCTGTACCATACTTGCTCCTAGTGTTCCTGAGAGGGTTGGAGTCCTACCCCTCGTACAGCCGTGGCTGTCGGTGGTGCTCAAGACGTATCAGCTTCTACTCCCGTTATTCTTACTTGCCTGCCTCAGGACCAAGCCTCACACATGGTATAAGCCTTACGCCTATTTGTTAATGAGTCAATGAATGTAGGCCTCTGGGGGTTGCCCGGACCTCACTGAGGAAAGTAGGCAGGGTCCAAGACAGCTTGTGGGTCCGACCGTCTCAGAAAGACAGTCTGACTCAAGGGGTTGGCATGAGCCCAAGGGCTGGACAGGGGTCAGAAGGAAGTGAAACATTAAGGGAAGTGGCACCATACCCACTGAGTCTACCAAATGGATAGGAGGGCATGAGTGGAAGAACTAACATGGAAGAAAGCTCTGGAACTAGGAGTGGCAATGGCCAAAGAGAAGCCAAAGCAGTTGTTGCCTCGTAAAGAGCCCAAGAGTGTCTGCCATATTCTCTTAAGTCAGCACAAGTAATACAAGTAAAACAAGCCTGACTTCTCACAAATGTTTAAAGGGCCATCCCTGGTCCCATAGCTGTCCTTAGGGTAAATTGTCTCTGCTAGGTCAAACATAATTATCTGCTGGATAATTTGTTGTCTAAACGGGACACTTATGAGAGTGAAATGGGTACTATTCATAGGTCTATTGAGATATCAGACTGCAACTCTCATGGGCGACCTGGGAAGCATGGTCACCGTGTCTTTGGCCAGCGTACCTCTTTTTGCAGAGGGAAGAGGCTTGGTTGTCCTTTTCAAAGAGCTATCAAGACTTGATGTAAATTCCTCAGACCCTCCCTTAGGTAGTGTGGTACAAGGGTTTCCAGAAACAGGAAAGAGCTACGGTGAGCTTCCCAAGCGCTTGGCTGGGGAAGACTACAGCCCAGCTGGAGAATATAGGATTCCAATTAATGTTTGCTACCATCCTCTTTAACCGTTTAGCAAGTACTTAGATTACCTATGTAGTTCACCTGTGCAAGAAATTATGAATAGAAATTATGCATGAAACAAGAGAAGACAGGATTTACTAAATCTTCTAGCTCTAATTAGTCAATTTACTTATCTGTAAGCTAGGAGACTGAATTTTTAACATTTATCTTTCTATCCTCAGTGCCTACTGTAGAATCAGAAACACATCAGATGCCCATTAACTACTTCTTTACTAGAGGAGTAAATTAAGAAGCACAAAAATTATCACGTGAAAACTGAGAAAACAATCAAGTCCTCTATGGATAGTTTATTCATTCAACCAATATTTTTGGAGTGTGTCTCTATGCTATCCTCTGCTGTTTTCAGCACTGATGATACTGCCCTCAGGGCTCTCATTAGAATTGAATTTGTTTGGAATCTTAAGAATAATTCAATTTCCAATGTGGTAATACCAGGTAAATGTTAGCAATAGGAAGAGATACGCCCGGGCTGGCCTACAGCAGACTGTGTGGTACTCCTGACTTGAGTTTTATGAATGATGAAAGAGGAGAAAGAGCGTCTTTGGCAGGTGCATCCAAGATGAGAGGTAAAGGTAAGGCATCCCATACCATGCGCAGGGCACTAGGGTGACATCTGAGGGTGTACGTTGGTAAGTTGGGAGTTTGGATTTAAAAAGTTAGCTGGGGAAAGATTTTTAATGCCGTAAAAGAGAGTTTGGACTCGACATGTATTAGTTTGTTAGGACTTTCATAATAAAGAACCATAGATCGAGTGGCTTAAGAAACAGAAATGTATTTTCTCACAGCTCTGAAGGCTGGAAGTTCAAGATCAAGGTGTCGGCAGGTTTGATTCCTCCTGAGGTCTCTTTTTTTGGCTTGCAGACGGACACTTTCTTGCTGTATCCTTCATGGTCTTTCCTATGTGCACCTGCACCCCTGGTATTTCCCCGTGTGTCCAACCTTCCTCTTCTTCTACGGCCCCAGTCAGATTGGATTAGGGCCCATCCTAATTCCATCATTTTAACATAATTGCCTCTTTAAAGACCCTATCTCCAAATACAGTCACATTCTGAGGGGCGGGGGTTAAGGTTTCAAAATATGAATTTTAGGAAAATACAATTGAGCCTAAAGGAACCAGGTAGGTCAGAGGTCTATCAGGGAATTTTGAGCAGGGATAGCATTAAAATCGAATAAGGTGATCGCATCTATATGTCATGCTAGGATGGGGGGCTATGCTAAATTAAAACCTCTGAGTTTTTACAGATTTGACTTCTGAATATCAACATGGGCCATCACTAGCTCATAGCTATTAAAAAATAAAAATTTGTCCTCTTTGATTTATTGTTAAGCATTGCAAGCTCTGACCACGTAATTTAGTCATGGTTCAAAATACTTTTGAAAATCAATGATTTTGTCCTTTAGCTGGCAATAGATGATAATGAATAGCCTTCCCAAAGTCTCAGCTAATATAAGTTTTTCTTTCCAATTGCAGCAGGGAGTATCATGATTAGACAGGAACAAAAGGAAAACACAAATTTGAAAATATACATGTCAGAACTTGGTATCTTTCAAGGGGGCATGTCATGTATTACTTCATTGAGTTTATTTTTGTCTAATGATTACTTTTTAGTTATATACTGCCAGCCACTTTCAAGAATGGAATTAATTGGGGATTCCTCAGATGACTGACCTTTATTAGATTTATTGCTTTTCTTTGGCAGGGAGACTTTTCATTCTAGTTTAGTGAAAACCCATGTTGCCAAGTGGTATGAATAAAATGGTCATACATTCTGTTCATTAAAATAAATGTATTTGTTGAGAGCTTGTTTTAGGTATTGACTGATGCTACATGTAGAGATGATTAAGAAATGTCACTCCTTGCAAGAAATTCCCAGTATAGTTCGCCACTCACATCCTCTAATTATTATGCCCTCAGCTTTATCCTAGTCTTCCCAAAGGTCTTTGATAATGACCTCAATATGTTTCCATTTACACATTTTTTTCTTCGTTATATTTCAAAATATGAATTTTAGGAAAATACAATTGAGCCTAAAGGAACCAGGTAGGTCAGAGGTCTATCAGGAATTTTGAGCAGGGATAGCATTAAAATCGAATAAGGTGATCGCATCTATATGTCATGCTAGGATGGGGGGCTATGCTAAATTAAAACCTCTGAGTTTTTACAGATTTGACTTCTGAATATCAACATGGGCCATCACTAGCTCATAGCTATTAAAAAATAAAAATTTGTCCTCTTTGATTTATTGTTAAGCATTGCAAGCTCTGACCACGTAATTTAGTCATGGTTCAAAATACTTTTGAAAATCAATGATTTTGTCCTTTAGCTGGCAATAGATGATAATGAATAGCCTTCCCAAAGTCTCAGCTAATATAAGTTTTTCTTTCCAATTGCAGCAGGGAGTATCATGATTAGACAGGAACAAAAGGAAAACACAAATTTGAAAATATACATGTCAGAACTTGGTATCTTTCAAGGGGGCATGTCATGTATTACTTCATTGAGTTTATTTTTGTCTAATGATTACTTTTTAGTTATATACTGCCAGCCACTTTCAAGAATGGAATTAATTGGGGATTCCTCAGATGACTGACCTTTATTAGATTTATTGCTTTTCTTTGGCAGGGAGACTTTTCATTCTAGTTTAGTGAAAACCCATGTTGCCAAGTGGTATGAATAAAATGGTCATACATTCTGTTCATTAAAATAAATGTATTTGTTGAGAGCTTGTTTTAGGTATTGACTGATGCTACATGTAGAGATGATTAAGAAATGTCACTCCTTGCAAGAAATTCCCAGTATAGTTCGCCACTCACATCCTCTAATTATTATGCCCTCAGCTTTATCCTAGTCTTCCCAAAGGTCTTTGATAATGACCTCAATATGTTTCCATTTACACATTTTTTTCTTCGTTATATTTTAAAATCTAATTTATGCATCCAAAGACACAATGACACTCTCTCCATTTAAATGCCAATCATTAATCTTTCAACATTTCAGGACTAAATTTGAGGATTACCATGTACTCACCATCACTACCATTTGCTACTATTTAATCTAGGCTACTATCACATAATTATTTTTGACAATTTAACTTTCTCTTGTTTATTTACACTCTGGTTTTAAATGACTGAGTTTAACATGAGATTCCCTCCCCCCCATTGTCTTACATGTCTTTCCTCAGTTGTACAATACTCACAAGATTTTTGTAAAGATTAACAGGAATATATGTTGAGCTCATGGAAGGTACTCGGTCATCCCATATTCTTATCACCCCATTGTACCTAGCAGACTGCCCTGCACGTAAGAAAAGCTCAGCTGACTTTGCAGTAATGGCAAATTGTAACCCTGAGCAAGATACGCTTATCCTTGAGTATGTACTTGCTTTGACTTCTCTCTGAAGTCTAGTCAAAGCGTCACTATCATCAGGAGTCATGCTATTTCCTCCTTATCCTCTTAAGGCACAAAAGTGTTGTGGCTGAGAGTTCAAGCTCTGATGTCAGCTTGCCTGGATTTCATTCCTGGGTCTGCTGCTCACAATCTGCATAGCTTGGGCAGGTATCTCAGCCTCCCTTTGCTTCACTTTCCATATCTATATAAAATAGTTATCATAACAATTCTGAATCCTCTAAAAGGACCAAATGAGTATATATGTGAGGCACTTAGAAGAATAGTAAATGCTCAATAAATGTTACTATTATTGCTATAGATTTTCTTCATATGCTATGCATCCAAGAGACACAATTTGTCTGACTACAAAGCAAAAGAGTGGTGCTAGAGAGGGGATGGATATGTGCATCTTGTGACACTGCTTAAAAAGCTGCTAGACTGGTCTGGAATTGTCTCCCATTTACAGAGTTGTAGAGTATTCTGATTGCAAGAACTGCTTAGGGCCAAACCATGGTCTCATGGAAAACCATGCTCCTCTATTGCTCATGTACTAAGAATTTCCCATAGGCCAGAGCATGTGTCCCATCATCCCCCAGCATACATTCTAGGACTGTGTTCATACAATGATCATTTATCCATTCATTCTTCCAAAGTTTATTGAGCCCTGACCTTTCCAGGTAGCAAGTAGGTAATGGACGAGTTTGAGAAGCCATATTTGAGGAGGGTAGGAGCCAAGTGGGAGGAGACTGAGTGTCACTGATGTCCTTTTTCATGCAATGACAATGAGTAGAGTGGAGATGATTATAGGAAATGCAGCATCCTGGACAAACCACATGCAGATTCCTAAGAGAATTTTGGGCAGCTGAGTTTCTGCCTGGCTGGGGGTCAGGGGGAGGTCATTGAAAATGTTTCCTGATGAATGAAGCACTCTTGCCCTTGCTATTTTATTTATGTACACACCAGCACTGTAATGCAGGTAGGGGAATTGTAGCTATGCCCACGCAGCATGCCTGTGTTCAAGCATTGCGCTGGATAGAAACATTCTTGTACTGTTTCTGATAGCGTTCTTTTCAGAGGGGACAGAGGTGGCTTTGTACGCATCTTTAAAACCATTGTGTGTGTTTAGTTATTTATTTGTTTGTTTATTTATTCATATGTGTGACATTTGACAGGTTGGAAATTTTTTTTCCCCCAGTTTTGTGGCCATACGATTGATAAATAAAAATTGTGTCTGGTTAAGGTGCACAATGCGGTTTTGACATATGTATACATTGTAAAATGAATAGCATCACCAAGCGAGTTACCATATCCATCACCTCACATAGTGACCATTTGTGTGTGTGCGTGTGTGTGTGTGTGTGTGTGTGTGTGGTAACATTTGCGATCTTCTCTCTTAGTAAATTTGAAGTATACAATACGTGATTGTTAACTGTAGTCGTGATGCTGTATATTAGAGTCCTAGAACTTCCAGAACTTATGCATTTATAACTGAAAGTTTGTACACTTTGATCAATAGCTCCCTTCTTCCCCTTCCTCCATCCTGTGGTAACCATTATTCCACTTTTTGTTAACTATGATCTTGACTTTTTTCCCTAGATTTCACATAAAAGTGTGATCATGTTCATCTCTATAATCCTTATAGTATTACGTGCATTTTCTGGCGTATAACGTGACCTCCATTTATCTGTTGAATTAATATAGATTGTAGCCTGGGATTTGGTTTCCTATGGCACAATAGAAACAGGAAATGAAAGGAAATACACAGTTTCTAGAAGCAGGTATATTGATAGCAATGAAAAGTGACAACTGATCATTCTAATTTTAAATATGTCTTTTGACACAATTTAGCAGAGCAGGCAAGTACTCAGGACCATTTAGTTCAGGGTGTATGCCGTCATATACTTTAGAGGCTTGAGGGCATCAACAGCAGATGGCATCATACTTAGTATTCTTAATAAAAATCCTCAGTTGGTAGGCAAAAGCGAATTATGTTAATTCTTTGGAAGATTTATATCTCAAATATCTTTATTTAAATATATATTATATATGTATATTTATATATATGCTGAACTACATATATAAATAGTTCATATATATAGTGCTATATATATACACTGAACTTCTCTAGGACTCACAAATTTAGGGGGCAGATGATTCATAGGAATAGAAACTGAAATTTCACAGGCTTATAGATATGCTTATATAATATTGTCCTCCCAAGTGTTTCTAGAAGTCCCTGGGGAGTAAATTACTTATTTTCAAGAAAAATTTCTGGTCCTATTGGGTGCAGTGTTTGCACTGCCTGTCACTGCGGTTTTTCTAGCTACTGCTGCTGCTCCACGCATGTCTCTGCAGGTCTCCATCAACCTCTGGGCACTATAAACCCCACTGGGCACAGTGTGATACCATAGTTCCTATCCAAGACTTCACCAATACCTGTGAGCCTTATGAAAGCTGCTCTATGATGAGTGGTGAAAGATGTCCATCTTTCCCGGTGTCATAGCAGTACATGTAGGCCCCAAGGTTGTACAGAATTTTAGTGAAAAGGCTCTTTCAGATTTCACCTACAGCTCCTCTGTTTCTTAAAGGATTTAGATCTGAGTCCAGTGAGGACTACACCAGAAGACAAATCCTATAGATAGTTACCATGCTATATTTAGACCAGACTTTCCCCTTGATGGCTCAGATTTACTTATTGGCTCAATCTCAGAAAGGCTTTTTCCTTCATGTAGGAACAATTGCAGAAAGTTCCTCATTCTTTATGGAAATAGCTGTCTAGCAGGCTGCCCATAGGTTGACCGATAAGCTCAGGTACGTGTGAATTCCTCCTTCCACCACAGCCTCCTACACTTTGGTGTCCCATAAGTTAATGCTTTTGATGTCCTCCTCTTAAAAGAAAATGTTTTCAAATGTAGATTATCTAAGGAAAAAACCCCAAACCTATAATTGCATACCTGTCCGTAGATTTTGCTGTCTTCCTGATGAATGAAGCACTCTTGCCCTTGCTAGTTTATTTATGTACACACCAGCACTGTAATGCAGGTAGGGGAATTGTAGCTATGCCCACGCAGCACACCTGTATTCAAGCACTGCGCTGGATAGAAACATTCTTGTACTATTTCTGATAGCGTTCTTTTCAGAGGGGACAGAGGTGGCTTTGTACGCATCTTTAAAACCATTGTGTGTGTGTTTATTTATTTATTTGTTTGTTTATTTATTTATATGTGTGACATTTGACAGGTTGAAAAATTTTTTGCCCCAGTTTTGTGGCCGTACGATTGACAAATAAAAATTGTGTCTGGTTAAGGTGCACAATGTGGTTTTGACATACATATACATTGTAAAGTGAATAGCATCACCAAGCGAGTTACCATATCCATCACCTCACATAGTGACCATTTGTGTGTGTGCGTGTGTATGTGTGTGTGTGGTAACATTTGCGATCTTCTCTCTTAGTAAATTTGAAGTATAAAATACGTGATTGTTAACTGTAGTCGTGATGCTGTATATTAGAGTCCTAGAACTTCCAGAACTTACTCATTTATAACTGAAAGTTTGTACACTTTGATCAATAGCTCCCTTCTTCCCCTTCCTCCATCCTGTGGTACTCCATTATTCCACTTTTTGTTAACTATGAGCTTGACTTCTTCCCCCTAGATTTCACATAAAAGTGTGATCATGTTCATCTCTATAGTCCTTATAGTATTACGTGCATTTTCTGGCGTATAACGTGACCTCCATTTATCTGTTGAATTAATATAGATTGTAGCCTGGGATTTGGTTTCCTATGGCACAATGGAAACAGGAAATGAAAGGACCCTGGGGCAGGAAAGCTTGGCCTATTTAAGGAACAGCAAGAAGGCCAGATTGGTTGGAGCAGAGGGAATGAAATGGAGAGAGAGATAGGAGAAGAGGTCTGAGGGTTCCCCAGGGGGAACACTCGAGTAACACTTTAAAGGAAAGTTTGTGGGGTCTTGAGCTGATCAAGTGATCTCACTCACCTGAAAGGATCACTCTTGCTGCTGTGTGGAGATTGAATCATGAGAGGGTCATAGTGGAAAAAAAGAGATGAGTCAGAAAATTATTACAAAATTCCAGGTGAGAGGTGATGGTAGTTTGATTTGGATGACAGAAGTGGACAGGCACGAGCATGGTCCATTTTGGGATGTTATTTAGAGGATTTAAAGGTAGTAATCAAATACTGAATCACTTAAGGAGTGGGTTGTTAAAGAAATGTTAAAGAAAGTTATGAATCAAGGGAGATTTCACTGTTTTTGGTCATAGATACCTACAAGGGTGTATCACCATTTACTGAAATAGGGGATATTGGAGAAGACCAGGTTGTAGAAGGTAGAATCCAGGCTATGGGCTTGGATATGTTACATTTGAGACCTTTATTAGATTTTCAAGTAGAGATGCCATATTAATTTGTTAAGGATGCTAAAACAAGGTACCCCAAACTGGGTGGCTTAAACAACAAAAACTTATTGTCTCACAGATGTGGAGGTTAGATGCCCAAGATCAAGGTGTCAGCAGGGTTGGTTCAATCTAATGTCTGTGAGGGGAGAATCTGTTCCAGGCCTTTCTCCTCGGCTTGTAGGTGGCCGTCTTCTCCCTATGTCTCTACATCATTTCCCTCTGTGCATGTCTGTGTCCGAATTCCCTCCTTTCTAGGAACATGAATCATACTAGTTTATGACCCATCCTAAATTTTAACTTGATTACCTCTGAAAAGATCCTATCTCCAAATAAGGTCACATTCTGAGATAACGGGGTTAGGACTTCAACATATGAATTTTGGGGTGAACACAATTCAGACCATAACAGATATCTAGCCCAGGAAGAAGTTGGAAATGAGATGTATATTTGCTATTATCAGCACATAAGTGACATTTAAAGCCATGAGGCTACATGAGATCACTCTCTGACATGAGTGGAGATAGAGAAGATGTCTTCAGATGCTCTAATATTTAGAGGTGGGTGATTCGGACTCAGACTCACTCTGAATCTCCAGTTACATATATTTTCATAAATTATAATTCCACTTAAATTAAGAGTCAGTGACTTCCTGAGCCACGAAGAGCCCAAGCCAACGGGCCCTGCTTTCAAAGGAGAAGGGCACTTTGGATGATGGTTCAGATAGAAGCAGAAACTTTGCATAGAGAGGGAGAAGAATCTGATGGTCTCTGATGCCAGTAGCTGTTATTTTCTTTAAAAAGTTCACTTCTGGGCGGTTTTTAGCATTGCCGTGGAAGCACTTAGAGCAAACATTTAAAATACATTAAGAAACTTTGCCTTGACCGAATAACAGCCTTCATAGAAAACAAAGTAGGAAACTTATTTCAGATGTGTAACTCTTAGAAAGTCCTGAAAATGAACTAAAAAAAATAGAGCCATTTTCTTTTCGTCTTTCGTTACTTAATGGTACATGACAGAATATGTTGCCTGTTTTGAGCTTTCACAAGGACTGTAAATCATGGTTTGGTCGTACTCCTGAAAGGTGGTCTCTGTACATCTGGTTAGCAGACACTTGCTGAGTGTTCTTACAATTCATGACACTAGGTAGGACGATCACAAGTCTGACTAATGGATAGTAAGTGATGATTTTGCTTTCTGGGATAATTCTCCGTGCAGCCAGAATATTAGTAGGAAGAACTTGGAACCGAGGCATGAATTATCTCCCCAACTCTGACTCCAGTCTAGTGCATGCCCAGGAACTAGTCACTTATTCCCAGACTTAGCCCAGAAGATAAGGGGTGGGACTTGGTGACTTCTGAGATTCCTCCTGGTCTAATGTACTTATGAGTTAAAAATAAATTATCTCCAATTTATTGAAGCTTTCACTGTTTGCAGACAGACATACATGGACTGGTTCTGTGACTTGATGTTGGCTCTGGAATGACTTTCTGGGTGAAAAGACTCAGTGTTCCTGCTAACAAAATAACAAGAGCAGCTCAAAAACAAATCCCCAGCATGCTAAACCTTGCCTCCAGTGTTAACTTTTGGCTTTTGCTCTTCTATTTCCATCTTGTATCTGTGACTCACATTCCATTACAATGTGAGTGTTAGACTTCAAAGTGTTCAACTTTCTTAAGAAACATATTTAAAAATATTGTCTTTTGATCTCATCTTCAGACTATTATTTTGAGCTGTTTTTCTCCTATTTGAGTCCAACTGGAGGACTGTTCCTCACTTTCTGTTTCATACCAACACCTTGAGGTGCAATGTGTGTATAAGAGGCTGCCCTTGGACTATACTTGTTCACCTTGTGACTTTGAGGCCCAGAATCCTTGCCAACAACTAAGACTTCCCCTTTAATGGCTGCTCAACACCTGAAGTTCTCCTGGGCTTTGATGATACACTCATGGTATTAGGCGTCTTTTCTGTCATCTGTTGTTCTGAATTAGCAACCAATGAGATACAGGATTATGTCCGTTGAATGGCACAGAAAGCCACCTAACTAGTGTCAAAGTTGTGGTTTCCCTCTTATTCCAAATACTGAATTCCCTTCTCTTCACTTGGAGTCTTTATTTTCACACTCTCTTCTCATGAGGCTGTAACTTTTCATTTGCTCTTAAGAGTAATTCAATTTACATTTTTAAAGGCTGGAGCTGGACGGCAACTTAAAGATAATTGGACTCATGAGAAAGCACGTCTAGAGGTAAAGCAAGCTGTTGAGGGCCACACTGACACAGGGACAGTGCCAGGACTTAAACAGATCCGGGACTCGCATCAAAGCCTTTGGCAGGAGGAGAAGGGGCCACCTGGGGCACACCCACACATTCTGCATTCCCTCCCAGCAAGTCGCTCCCCCCAAACGAGACTTAATTTTTTTGATGAAATGAAAGTTTCCATTTAAATATCCATATTCTTGATATATATATTTATAAACCTTGAGGACTAACCAGTACTTCATGGCTCTGGAATATTATGACATTAAGAAGAAAAGATTTTGTGTTGCTGTAGAGGTTTCATTTATTGTTTGGAGGACCGGGAAGGTTCTGGAGGTTTTGAAGGCCAGGTTGTTTTCTGAAGGTAAATGGAACCTTGTTAGAAACAGCGGGTGGGTGGGTCTCAAGGATGAGAAGTGTGTTGTCATCCTCAAGGCCCTGTGCTTACAGGTCTTTCTCTCACAGGTGCCCACCCAACAATGTAGCATTAGGATCTAATTCAAGGCTCCAAACCCAAACGAGATCGATGTATGCAGAGGTCCTTCTTCTTTCCTTAGAATTCAGCTCAGAAGCCCATATAAACCCTGCCCCTTTCTCTTCTACGTCACTAGATCATGGACCTCCATTTATTTCTATGGTTCCCTCTGTTGAAGCACCAGCCATGTGCTAAAGTGTCTATTCCTTTGCCTTCTCCCCTAGGACTCTGTGACTTTTTAAGTAAGGGACTAAGTCTCTTTTTTGCCCATATGGTACTTAGTACAGTGTTTGAGACATAGTATGTGGTCAATAAACATTTCACTAAGCAAATAACTGAGCAAATGTATAGTTGGATAGAGAAAATACTAGCTACGGTCCTTCGAAGAGCAGGTGAAGACAGGATTAGATGTGGAAGGGTTTTGTAACAGAAAACATCTGTAAGAGAAAATGGAGACCTCAGCAAGTTTGGAGGCCCATCAGACTGTGTTAGAAATCCGACCTGAGTGAGGAGAGGGAATATACGGGGGGTGGTCAAAGCATCGTAGAGTCCCAAGCATCCTCAAGAAGGCTGGGTAAGGACACTGGGGAGGCCTCAAGCCAGCTTCAATCATCCAGGGGTTCCCAGGTCTCCCCGGGATGGGCCTATCTTAGTTACCCTGTCACTCCAGGCCATTGATGGGGAGCAGCCTCCTGGACACATGGCCTCAGTGTAAACTCAGGCATAGAACAGAGCACAGCAGCTGGGCCCACAGTCAACGATGATCCCTTTATTGGAGGTCTGTGAGGGACAGCCTCTTGGTTGAGGCACATATGGAGGATTTTCACCTTGTTTCTGCTAACTTCTTCATGGGACAGGGTTTTTCTGGGGTGCTAGAGAGCTAGATAGGGGCAAATAAAGTATTAAGAGGTCCCTGGGCACTGATTCTGCTTTCTTCCCACTAAATAAGGATGTTGTGCCCTTGCTGGTGCTATTCTGTCCAAATTTAACTATAAACAAATGTAAATGAAAATATAAATGTGGGAAAGCACTGTTTGCCAGCGGAAGGTGCTCAGGAAAGGTGATGGTAGCCTGTGTGTGAAAGGAGACGGGTATAGCAAGAATTTGACTTCTTTCTCAGTCCTAAGCACCCCTCACCTGTCACTGGAGGCAGTCAGCCCTGTTGTAAACACTGGGCCAACAAAAAGCTGCCACAAGTGGTGGGCACATCTGCTCTGTATAGTCCTGTGGCAACTTTGCTTTCATTCGTTTTGAGTTCCTGGCTAAGTACATTGGGAAATAAACCGTGTGTGTGTGTGTGTGTGTGTGTGTGTGTGTGTGTGTGTGTATCTCGGGAGGGCTCCTCCATCCGTCCCTACTCCCTGGATGGCTGCCCTTCCTTTGGTGTAGTCACTGCTCTTTAGGTTTCCAGCATTCTGCTCATCCTGTCTGGTCCTTGCTTTCTTATCTGAGCTGACTTCCCTGCCCTTGAGATTCAGGTCTGGCTTTAGAGTTTACTCACATGAGCTCAGTGCCTGGCACATAAAAGATGCCCCCAAGTGATAAAAACCACTTGACCATTTGTGAACTTATTCCATTTTTGTAAATTACATCGCTGCATTCTTATTTCCCTTCAAATATCCACAGATGATAGGCCTGAGTGTAACATGTCCCTTTCAAGGTTTGTTATGAGCTCTGTTCATGGTTGTAGGTTTTTGCTTTAGCCAAGTGTGTATATGTATGTATATATGGGGGTTCCATAAGAACATGAGCCCTAAGGACAGATCTGGCAGTTAAGGCTAATACACCATCTTGGGATAAGGAGAAGGGGGTTGTGGTTTGGAACTTCAAAGGGCAACAAGGCAATTCACATGGAGATAGAAAAGCAAATATTTGATAACTAAGTGTTTGCCCGGCCATCTTTAATAATGGGACCCAGAGGACTTTGATCAAATGGGTATTGCTAGGTTCCTCCCTGTCTATCACACACCAGTTCATATTAAACTATTGTTATCTATGATGATAACTCCATTTCTGGAGCAAGTCTTTTGTCTAAATTCCTTTTAGGCAGTTAGGGGGATGGCAAAAGATTTTTCCTGAGTCTTTTTTCCCCCTTAAAAATAGCCAGCTTTAAATAACTACTATCCAAAGAGGCATATTTTAGGGTGACAAACTCTGCTTCTATTCATTAACACAATAGAAATGTCCATTATAACATAATATATTAACATAATGTAATAAAACAATGTATAATAGTATCTAATAATGTACACCTGAAATCTATTAAGTCAGCTCAGTGCTTTCTTTACGGAGCAAAATTAACATTTTTTTTTTCAGTTTTGTCTTATTTTAAAAAAAATCAACCATTTGAAGTCTGTATTATTTTATATTGTGTCTCAAGAATACTGACCTCTTCTTGGATTCATTTCATGGCAGCAGTCCAGTTTCTTAGTCCATTTGTGGAATAAGCTGTAGATCATGTAGAAATATTTTCTGAAAGCTAGCTTGGGGGCAGCAATAAACTGTATCTCATGGTGCAGGCTAATAAATGTGATTTTTTTTTCTGTGCTGATCTAAATTGCTTTTGTCTTCTCAAGTCTATGTCAGAGTTAAGAATTAGAGCACAAAAGAATGCTTGAAATGCAGTCACTGCTTGGGAAATAGAGTTGAGCCTGACAATGATTTTAAAAACAGGTAAATAAAAGTAGAATCAATATATGATCTTATAAAATGTATGTTATCTCCTGGACACTCAGGTTTTACATTTTTTAGCTGGGCATTATAATAATAATAATAATAATAATAATAATAATAATAATAATACTTACTGCATAGCATGTTTGTGAGGGATAAATGAGACATGATATAAACATTAAGATGGAGCCTGGATCATAGAATATATTTATATATTGTTTTAAGCATGATATTAACTAAATTATGGTAAATAAATATTGTAGTATACCATTTATTGATACTGTAGAATAGGATTTAATGACATGAAATAGAGAAAACGCAGTTTACAACATCACATGTCCCATTTTGGAAAAATACGTATACATGGGCTAAGAAAATACTGGTTTTACCAATTACTGAAGGGTTTATACAGGTCAGAAACAGTCTGAGAGGTCAAGGCAGAGCCCTGTGCTCTGAAAGTCCTTATCACAGGCCCTCATTCATGTTCAGTGTTGTTTGGGCTGATGATTCTCCCTCGTGCCTTCTGCTGTACTCTCTATGACCCACGATTCTGGGGTTTTTCTACCTTTGACCTTTGCCTAGCCTATTTTAACATTTACATCTTTTCTCTCATGTCCAAGCTTTAGAATTGAGAGAGAGAGGCTAAGGCCACCATTTTTAGCCCAAATTTCATCAGTTGTGCTTGTGTGATTGGGTGTGTGTTAACTCTATTGGAAATCATCCCAGATCCTGCCCAGAGCTTTAAGTATATGGATGTATATACTTAAATATATTTATACATATTATTATATATAATTAGTTTTCAAAAGGAATAAACTTTGCAGCCATGAACAAGAGATAGAGGACATATTCTGAACTTATGTGATTCCAGATCACTGTCCACAGGCCTGGACCCACTGACAAATGGCTGCACTTAGTATTACTTCCTGCAACTTACAGGATTGTGGTCAGTAGGGTCGGGTTGTCCACCAAATTCTTGTTGCTGCTGCTCCACATTGTAGGATTAGTACTGGGAAGTGTCTCTGAAGTCTGAGACGGCAGCTCTGCAAACTGGTCCCACCTGTGTGTGCGGCCACATGACTGGCAAAAGTAATCCGTGTCATTTCCAGACCTGATCGAAAAACACTGGGACTCGTTTATGCTCTTTTTCTCTTCTGCCTGCTCACAAAGGAGAGGCTGACCTTGGAAACGACATGTTCAAGATAGCAGAGCATCTGACAGCCTGGGTCCTTGAACGACAGCATGGAGAGGGCCCATTCCGTGATCTTCACACTAGCCTAGGACTGGTCAAAATGTCTATCATGCTTAAGCCAATATTTATTTCAGGGCTTATTTGTTAGCAGTCTGCCTACCATCACTAATACACTGGAATTTAATAGTTTACTTTTTTGTTGTTGATATTTTCTAAGCTTTGAGCAGGATGTTGTATTTTATTTCATGTGATGAAAGAAAGGAAAAAAATAACCCAATCTCACACTGAGTTAATTACTGAGAAAACTTACTAGCTATATGTGGTTATCTATAACTTTGACTATCTGCTCCCACAGAGTTTACTCAAACAATTCTCTGGGCCTATTTTCATCTTAGAAGATCTTCTTATTGAAGTTCTTAAATGTATACTTAAGTGGCTTCATGATAGATACAAATATAAATCTTTTCTAAGTAATTTTCCATCTTTCTCATTAAAAATTATATCAGGATGTGGAAAAGAGTAAAACATAATCGAAAAGACAAAATAAGAAATTACCTTAAATATCAAGTTATATTTTTCATCAGCTTCCTCTGTTAGCTTTAGTGAGATATTTAATTTTAGAAGGAACTGCTCCATGCACTAAAGTGGAATGCGTAACTTAAGTTACCTAAGAAATTCTTTTAGTATTTTTGTGTTGGTTTTGTTTTATGTTCCTTATTTCAAGTTTCTGCCAAAAGTTGAAATAAGAATTATGGATTCTATATATTATTAAGGGGAAATTTAGGAATGTGCTATATTCTTACATCTCAAATTTCAATTTTAAAAAAATCAAGTAGGTCCATGAGAACACCTCACCTTTTTTTCACTGTGGAAGTTCTGAAAAATAAATGGGCACGGTGATCCCTTAGGGCTGACACATGAATCATTCATGGGATCATGGAGATACTGTGTTATTTGCCAAGCAACTTCCTGGACTTAATACTCCATCCTAATTTTAAATAGCCTAACCTTTTAGTTGTTTGACAGCTTCTGAATTTATTTATCTTTTCAAAAAAGGTTTATTTTCCCCCTTCCATGCTGAAACCAGTTTGTTGTCATGTTTGGTTGATTTCGCCAAATGATTCCTCCTCATAAAACATGTTGACTTTCCTCAATCCTTCCTCTTCTTGACCACTAAAAAGCATTCGACACTTTTAAAAATTTTTTTCTTATCTATGTAATTTTACTAACAGTTGTCACCCCAATAAATTTAAAAAATAAATAAAAAAAATTTTTTCTTTGGATTTTTCTGACATTTTTCAGATCTTGTTTGTTTATCTAGATTCCAGGCAGAGTCAGGAGTTGCTCTACACTCTCGAGTTGAAAATAATCCCAGTGCTATCAGTGAGCATGAGCCCTGGAGACAAATCAAGAAAAGAAATTTCTTTGAGCTTCTCCAGCTCTGACTGAAAATCAGAAACTAAGCATTATTGAATGATTAGTTGCTTATGAAAGAACCCATTTACATGAAGACATCTTAGTACATTTTAATATTGGGTTTTATTAAAAATTCCATTTATCCTCCACCAGAGGAATATATCTGCTACAGGGAGTGAAAACCTCTCCAGATGTTTTACTGCCAAAGGCTGCGAGAACTGATGTCTCAGGCAATAATTCCCTTGTCAAAAGGGACTGTTGATGGCTCCCCTCCTCTGTTGCAGGCACTGGGCTCGGTGTTGTGGTCAGTGACGAGTGGAGGAATGTGAGAAGGAGGAGCTGTTATTAGTAAAGTCAGCTTTGTGTTTTCAGAAGGCATAACCATCTATTAAGAAGGATAGAATGATTACTTCACTAACCCAAGCACAAAGTAGAATTTTGATAAGTGACATGACAGAGCAACGAAGTATTATTTCAAAAGGGAGAGAAAGTTGGTGCCCAGTTGTGACAGGGAAAGTTTCAGAAAGCAGTAGCACCTGATGATGGTCTGGTGGGATGCAGGCAATATAGGCAAAGTAGGATGATGTTGTTGGATTCTGAATCGAATAAATGAGAAGAAATCCAGGGGTAATTACGCCCAGATGGACTGCACAGGAGACACCTGTGATTGACCAAAGGTAGAAGGAAAGTGAAGGAGACGGATCAAATTAATCAGAATCGGTCATAGGAGTTTCTACATGGCAACGTTTTCTATTCACTCTTAAACATCCAGCTTAGGCATCGTCACTTCTGGGAAACCCTCCCTGACATTCTTTTTCCACTTTTGGACTCATTTCCTACTCTGCATCACCTCTGAACCTTATCCATTTGCCCATGGATACATTTGACACACCATGTGATAATGTATTTGCTGGTGTGTCTCTCAGGTAGATGGCAAAATCATTGAGACAAAAGCAATGTATCATCTCTATTTTTGGAAGCAGACTGAGTACCTACCCTTTAGGAAGGAAGAACATAGTAAATATTCATGGAATTCAATTAAATATAATTAACAGATCTTTTGTCTAAATTCAGTCTTTCCCCGGGATACTCTCTAGTGAAGTGCCTAATGAGGTTATTGAAAGGCCCTGATATAAATTTTAAAATGTCTTTGGTTTTAGTGTGAACTTTAGCTGTAGGCTTGATGCACAAATAAATCAACTGTATAGAGTAAAGAAAAAAGTGTTTAATAATGTTCTATAATTTTACCAGGAACATAAGTGGGTAGCTGGAAACCGTTTAATAGCAGATAACCAGAAATATGGAATCTTCCCAAAGACTAAAAGTTGCAGAATGACTCACCTAGAAACTATATAATTATTTCAGCTATTAAAATTTTTTGTAAAGAGATTTCTATTTAGAGAGCAATGTATAGCAGGGAGACGTTTGTGCGGCTAGATGAAATGGATGCATAGCACCGCTAATTTAAATCATTTTGGATCATATGATTTAAATCTATTCAGCTCAGAACGGAAAGGGATGTTTAAAGAAAAACTAGCAGTTATAAGAGTTTTTAAAACCTCGATTTCATGTTTGATGACTCATAAAGCTTATTAAAGTAAATTTTAGGATACATTATTAAGACATTGAACTTTGCAGTTAGTCAGACCATGGTGTATCCCTCCCTGTGTTGTTCTGGCCCCTGTGGGCTGGTCGGCCCTGTGCAAATTACTGCACTGCCTCTGAAGGTCAGTCAGTACATCCGTAACGTAGTTGCAATATGTATTTTTCAGGATTGTTTCCAGAATTAAATAAGATTACATGTGTGAAATACCTAGCCCCCGCTCATCTGTTATCTGTGCTCAGAAAATGATGGCTATTGTCATCAAAACAGATACATAGAAATGGATGATGCTGAACAGTTCTCAGGAAAGATAACATTGGAGAAATAGGGTCTAATTTTACCAAATATTAAGCAGGAAAACTGTGGATGTTGTGAGAAACATGTGGGATTATTCTAGCAACTGTTAATGGTGAAAATCCAATATATGTCATTGTACTAAATTTTGATTTGTGTCTTAGAGACATCTCTATTCTTCCTCATGACTGGTGAAGGGGTTATTCTAACTTTGGCCCAACCCAGCGGCAGGTGCTCTGACCAACAAGCACATCTTTAAAAGGCAAACAACAGTATCACTGGTGACAGCCTTGTTGTAAGCTAACTGACACAAAAGTAAACAAAGGGTTTTATTTTTATAAAGCTGTAGGATGACAAACTGCCCTGGTTTGCCAAGATTGAGGGGATTCCCGGGATATGGGACTTTCAAGAGCTAAAACCAAAACATTCCCTGCGGTAACCCTGGACATCTGCTGGGGAATTGATATTAGTCTGTAAAGCACCCAGACCTTGGGGGGCGGTAGGGAAGAGGGGTGGGCTGTGAGGTGGAGGAAGTCTTTGAACAAGTCTGTTAGGTGGGCTGCAGGGCCTGCTTGCCCAGTTCCCCACTCTTTGTTAATCAGCATCTTAAAGTGTGTGTGTGTGTGTGTGTGTGTGTGTGTGTGTGTTTACTTTGGCCTTAATTGCAATACAACATATAAATTTATTGCCATCTCCTCTATTATGTATTTTACTTTTTTAGGAGTTTTTTATGTTTGTCTTCCCAACTAGCTTCATGAGGTAAGTTAGAGATTTTGGGTCTGTTTTGTGTGCTTGGCAGGCTATAAAGACACATGAAAAGAAAACTGAAATCAACTGTCCAATACCCATTACTTGCAACTCACTAAACCAGAACAATTACCATTATTGTTTTAGATTTCTTTCTGGCCATTTCTCTAAGCATATTTGCTTATTTTTATATGTGTATGTGTGTCAATGTGTTTTTTTGTCATATATTTTAAGTCTACATACATTCTAAATCCATAATTATCATCATTTTGCATAGTCAATATTCATTTATATCTACCTAGTTATTTATCTGTTTTATTTCTCCTTGTTTCAACTTATAATTACATATTGGATTCTGGGATCATTTTCCTTCTTTTTGAACATTTCTTTTTAGTAAATTTATTTTAGTGCAAGTTTGTTATTGAAGATTCTCTCTTTGTTTAACAACACCATTACTGTATCTTCCTTTTTGAGTGACATTTTCACTGAGTACAGAATTTTATTTGGCATTTCTTTTTCTTTCAGAATTTTAAGTATATCTTTTCATTGTTTTTTGTTTGTTTCTGTGATTTCCATTGGGAAGTCAGCATTTTTATTATTCTCTTTTACAGGTAATGCATCTTTATTTCTCTAGCTAGTTTTAAATGTTTCTCTTTCCTTTGTGTTTCATCAATTTCTCATGTGCTCAGGTATAGCATGTTTTGTTTTGTTTTTTCCATATATTCTTTTTAGGATTTTAAGAGATATTTGAATTTGTGGGATTGTATCTTTCATCAATGTTGAAGAAAAATTTCAGCCACTATCTCTTAAATATTGCTTCTTTTCCATTTTTTCTCTCCTATTCTCTGGATCTCTAGTTTACACATATATTGCATCTAACCTAATTTCAGATTTGGGAATTGTCAGTGGAACAACTTCCATTTGCCTCCCCACCCCATAGTTTGCAATTCTGTAGTAAATTCTCCACAGTGGTATCTATTTTTCCCCATCTTAAAATCCTCATGCGGTGATTATAATATCTTCATCAGCATGTACCTGTTTCTTTTTTTTTCATGGATTCCAGTTATTATAGTCGTTTTTTGACATGCCTATTAATTTTTGATTGAATGACAAAACTTGTATAATGAAAGTCGTTACTTCATTTTTCTTCTAGAATGGTCTTATCCTTCTTTTACCTCGTAGATAGTGATAAATTATTACTTTATTCAAGAAGGGACTGTTCCAATGTGAGCTCTAGTGATACCTGGCATGTCACTATTTCACTCCAGGCCTTAAGAGTTTTTAACTGAGAGCCTGAAGTAGTCTGTGTAGGGAGTTTGAGGAATGTAGCGGCAATCAAGTTAAAAGGTGTGACCATGAGAGGAGACGCAGTAAGACACAACAATTTTTATAGAGTGGTACTTGGACAGGGTAACATGACATGGGGAGTCCCTCACTGTAGGAGAACATCTAGAGGCTTATGTCTGGGGTCGGGGACACCACCCAGAAGGGGAGAAGGTCAAGGAAACTCCAAGGGGACAGAAGACTCAGAGGGGAGGCTTAGGAGCAGATGGAGAATCTCTGGGTGAGGGAGCGCCAAAGGATAGCAGTGGTTTGGGGCCTTATAATTACAAAGGCCCTGTCTTATCTATGGGCAGTAACTGTGCAGGGAGGTTTTAAGGGGTATACAAGGCAGGCAGGCTCTACATGGCTAAAAATCTGCATGTTTGAGCCATTTCCAAGTAATTGGATTTATAAAAATTTGAGTTTGGAGAAATCAGGCTTTTGAGCTAATGGGTATCAGCATGTAGTGAAGAAACAAACAACCTAGAAGCCAATACATGGAGGCCATCTTTGTCCCATTAATATAATAGTCTGTAAGTTCCTGTCCGGTATGTCTTGCAATCTCATTTTTGTCTTTCAAGAGCACTACATAAAGGTCACTTTACTTTTCAGAGGTTCTTGTCCCTTGGAGTCAGCTTCGTTGCTACTGTTGCCTCAGCTGTCTTCAAACAGATGATTTCTGTTTTTCATTTGGCTTTTAAAATTGTTCTAGGAGGGAGCAGTGGTCTACTATTGACTAGTCCCTCCTGCCTAAAGCTGAGAGACTTTCTTTTAACTGGTGATTTAATCTGTTTATATTTATTGTGATTACTGATATATTTACACATATTTGTAATTTCTATGCATCTAATGCTTTGTTTACATTTTATCTCTAGTCTTGTTTTATTTTGGACTAATAGCCTTTTTATTACTGTCCTTTTTTCCTTGACTAATTTAGAAGGTGTAGATAGAGGTTCCATTTCTATTCCATAGTGATTACTCTGCTAAACATACATAATTTCATATTTGAATCAGAATCCAAATTGTATACCGGAGTGCCAAAAAAATGTATACAAGTGGACACTTTGGTCAGTGTTGCTCAAGCAGTAGTTCACCCTAATCAGAAGTATCTGGATGCTGATGGTAACCACTTTGAGCACCTCTTGTAATTGCAGAAGTCAAACATGACTTGTATTCATCTTTTGTTATTGGTATATATTGAGAATTACAATTTTAATACCGTTTTCCTTTCTTAAAATGTGAATACATTTTTTGGTGCCCTCTGTATATATGAAACAAAATACATTATATATAATACTGCATGTATGTATGCATATACTTGTGTACATACACAGGAAACTCAGTATGTTTTCATGTCCCTCAGGAACTTCCACAATTCCCTCCACTCCCACACATAGATGCCCACAGACAATCCTCCTTTTTTAACATTTATTACGTATTTTTATTAAAGACTATTTTTTTAGAGAAGTTTTATGTTTGCAGTAAATATTGAGAGAAAGTACAGGGACTTCCCATATATCCACTGCCCCCACACATGCATAACCTCCCCCATTATCGACATCTACACTAAAGGGGTATATCTGTTATAATTGATGTACCTGTGTTGACACATCACAATCACCCAAAGTTCATATTTCACATTATGATTCACTGTTGGTGTTGTAAATTCTGTGGGTTTGGGCAAGTGTATAACGACATGTAGCTGTCATTAGAATATCATAATAGTAATTTCACAGCCCTAAAATTGCGTGTGCTGTGCCTATGTATCTCTCCCTCCCACTAGACTCAGGCAAGTACTGGTCTTTGTACTGTCTCCATCGTTTTTCCTTTTCCAGAATGTCATAGCTGGAATCAGATCATACATAGCATTTTCAGATTGGCTTCTTTCACTTAGTAACATGCATTTAAGTTTCCGCCATATCTTTTCATGGATTCATGGTTCATTTCTTTTTAGCAAATATTCCATCATCTGGCAATGCCGCAGTATTTGTTTATCCATTCACTTCCTGAAAGACATCTTGATTGCTTCCAAGTTCTCACGAGTACGAATAAAGCTGCTGTAAACATCTATGTGCAGATTTTTGCGTGGAAAGAAGTTCTCAATTCCTTTGAATAAATTGCAAGGGGCACAATCACTGGATCATATGGTAAGAGTATGTTCAGTTTTGAAAGAAACCGCCAAACTGTCTTCCAAAGTGGCTGCGACATTTTGCGTTTCCACAAGCAATGCACGAGTGTTAAGTTGATTCACATCTTTGCTGGAATTTGGTGTCGTCAGTGTTCCAGATTTTGGCTGTTCTAATATGTGTGTAATGGCATCTTGTTATAATTTGCATTTCCATGGTGATATATGATATGGAGGATCTTTTCATATGCTATTTGCAACCAAAATATCCTCTTTGGTGAGGTGCCTATTAAAGTATTTGTCCTATTTTTTTTTCTGTTCTGTTTATTTGTTTGTTTTGTTTTTTAGATTCCACATATAAGTGAAATTGCATTGCATCTGTCTTTCTCTGTCTGACATACTCCACTTAGCTCAGTACCCTCCAGGTCCATTCATGCTGCCACAGATGTCAAGAACCCATTCCCATACATGGCCAAGCAATATTCCAATGTATATATGTACAACCTCCTCTTTATCCATTCTTTTATCAACAGGCACCCAAGCTGCTTCCACATCTTAGCCATTGTAAATAATACTGCAATGAATACATGGATGCATATGTCCCCTTGAAGTAGCATTTTGGGTTTCTTTGGATAAATACCCAGAAGTGGGCTTAATGCATCCATCTGTGTCTCTTGTTATAGCCTTTGTTTTAAAGTCTATTTTGTCTGATATAAGTATTGCTACCTCAGCTTTTTTTGTTTGCTTGTTTCCATTTACCATCTCTTACTTTCAGTCTGTGTGTGTCTTTCAATCTGAAATGAGTCTCATGTAGGCAGCCTATGTAAGAGTTTTGCCTTCTTATTCATTCAGCCACCCTAACTTTTGATTGGAAAATTTAATCCATTTATATTGAAAGTAATTTTTGATAAAAATGTAGTTATTGCCATATTATTATTCATATTTTTAAAAAATTATTTTAGTTGTTCTTCTTTTTAAAGAAGTCCCTCTAAGGTTCCTTGTCATTCTGGTTTGGTGGTGATGAACTCCTTTAGCTTTTTCTGGTCTGAGAAGGTTTTTAATCTGTCCTTTGATTCTAAATGATATTTTGCTGGGGAGAGTAACTTTGGTTGTAGGTCCTTGCTTTTCATCATTTTGAGTATTTCCTGCCAATCCCTTCTGGCCTGCAAAGTTTCTGTTGAGACATTAGCTGAGCCTTATGAGAGCTCTCTTGTAGGTAATTAACTGCTTCTCTCTTGCTGCTTTTAAGATTCTCTATTTGCTTTGAAACTTTAGAATTTTGATTATGATGTGTCTTGGTGTGGGGCTCTTCAGGTTCATCTTGTTTGGGATTCTCTGCACTTCCTGGGCTTGTCTGTTTCCTTTGCCAGATTAGGGAAGTTTTCTGCTATTATTTCTTCAAATAGGTTTTCACTTCCTTGCTCTCTCTCTTCTCCTTCTGGTACCCCTATGATGCGGAAGTTGCCAGACTTTATGTTGTCCCAGTGGCCTCTTAAACTATCCTCATTTTTTTTATCATTTTTTTGTCCTTGCTGTTCTGATTGGGTGTTTTCTGTTACCTTATCTTCTAAATCACTGATTCAATCCTCTGCTTCATTTAATCTACTATTGATTCCTTCTAATGTATTCTTTATTTCAGTTATTATATTTATTTTGGACAGGTTAGTTCTTTTGTTTTTTATCTCCATTTTTATGCTTCCTATCTCTTTGTTGAAACTTTCCCTGAGATCATTGAGCATCCTTATAACTAATATTTGGAATTCTGTGTCTGGTAGTTTGCTTGCCTCCATTTTATTTAGTTCTTTTTCTGGAGTTTTGTTCTGATCATTCATTTGGTATATTTTGTCTCCCCATTTGGGCTGCCTCCCTGTGTTTTTATCTATGTATTAGGTAGGGCTGCTATGCCTCCCAGTCTTAGTAGCGTGTCCTTATGTAGTAGGTGTGCTGTGAGGCCCAGTGGTACAGTCTCTCTGGTCACCTGTGCTGGGTGCTCTGCGTGTGTTCTCTGTGTGTGTTGTGTGTGCCCTCCTGTTGTAGTTGAGCCTTGGTTACTGTTTGCATTTCAATGGGAGTGATAGACCCACAACTTTATTGGTTGTGAGAACTGACCCTGACTATAGTGGATGAGCTGTGGTGCAAGGGATGACCCTATAGAGCAGGAATCGCTTTGGCAGGGCTCTGGTTCCTGCCCAGTCTGCCCTCTGGGTGTGTCATCTTTGGAGGCAGTCGGGTGATGCTCCATCTTGGTCCAAAACTGGCCACCAGGCGTGCCAGCCCTGGGGTCTCCTGAAAGGAAACCAGCTGCAGGCCAAGTTTTGCAGCAGCCTGTGCTCTGCCTGGCGCCACCTGGTATGAGCCACAAAGCAGTCCACAGATGGCTGCCACCCACACTGGGCTTGGAGGTGCCTCGAAAGGCCAATCTGTGAATCAAGGCTGGCTGTTGCTAGTGCTGGGCTTAGGGCTGCTCATCCAGAGGTATGGGACATGCCAAAGCCAGGTGCTGCTTGATTGGATTTTGTGGACTTTTGAGAGATTTTAGAAAGTCTGTAGTATGAGTTAAGACAGGTTGTTTTGTACAGATAAGCCACTGGCAGCAGCTTGGTTATGCCTGAAAGTTCACTGGGTCAGGGTCTCAGGGAATCACTAGGATGGGGCAAACAAAAGATGATAGCCAGTTTGATGGAGACTCAGATATTGTAGCTGTGTGTATCTGCATGCTGGGATGGGGGGGGAGGTTTAACAAAGACACAATGTCTTCCTCTAGCTCCTCCCTCCAGTTGCAAGCTGCCACTCCAGCCCTCGACCTGCAGCCAGACAATTCAGTTCCTCCCCATATGTCCCTGGTGCCTTTCAAGCTGCTGCCCCAGCACTGGAGCTCAGATCTAGTGATTCTGAAAGTGAGTAAGTCCATATAGCAGTCCTTTAAGAGGAGCACCTGGAGCTGTAGCCACCCTCCGTCTCCCTTAGCCACAATCTCCATTGGTTCTCACAGGTAGAAGCCATGGGGACTTCTCTCCCTGGCCTTGGAACCCTGGGCTCAGATGCCTACTGTAGAACTGGGACCCCTTGCTCCTCCAAGGTGGGGGGGACCTCCACACCAAGCTATCCCTCCCAATTTTTAATGGTCATGCACTGGTATGGGAATAGCCCATTCCGTGTCTCTGTCCTTCCTAATGATCTGGAGTTGGTATTTTCTGTATGTCCTTAGTTGTAGGGCTTCGGCTCAGCTAGACTTAAGGCAATTCTCAATGATGGTTATTCTGATATGTAATTGATATGGTGAGAGAAGGTGAGTACAGCATTTGCCTAGTCCGCCATCTTGACCAGAAAAAATCTCTTTGGCATTTTTTTTTTTAAGTGTGTTTTTCCAGGACCCATCAGGTCCAAATCAAGTAGTTGTTTTAAATCTAGTTGTAGAGGGTGTAGCTCACAGTGGCCCATGCAGGAATCGAACTGGCAACCTTGTTTGTAAGAGCACCATGCTCTAACCCTGAGCTAACCGGCTGCCCCCTCTTTGGTCTATTTTTTAACTGAGTTGTTGGTCTTATTGTTGGGTTTTAATTAGTTATCTTTTTATATTTTGAATAACAGTACTTTATCAGATGTGTATTTTGCAAATATTTTCTCTTAGTCTGTGGCTTTTCTTATTCTCTTGACATTGTCTTTTGCAGAGCAGAAATTTTTTTTTCTTAATTTTAATGAAATTCGAAGAGTCCATTATATATTTTTTGATTTTTGAAAAATATTTATTTCTCATTTGATAAAAGGAACATTTTTCAGCAATGTACTTTTAAAATCTTCTGGGTATAATTTGTTTTTTAAATACCCATAATGTACCATTTGTACACCTCAGCATATACATAGATCATGCCTTTAGTATTATATCTAAAAAGTCATCACTGCACCCAAATCATCTAAATTTTCTCCTGTTATCTCCTAAAAGTTTTATAGTTTTGTATTTTAATTTAAGTCTGCAATCCATTTTGAATTAAGCTTTGTGAAATGTTAAGGTTTATGTTTAGATGCATTTTTTTTTTTTTTTGCATATCTAGTTGTTCTAGCACCATTTATTGAAAAATTGTTTTGCTCTATTGTATTGCCTCTGTTTAAGATCAATTGACTATAATTTTGTGAGTCACTTTTCAGGCTCTCTATTTTGTTCCATTGATCTATCTGTCTATTCTTTTGTCAATACCACTCTCTCTGGATTACTACAGCTTTATAGTAAGTCTTAAGTAGTGTCAGTTCTCCAACTTTTTTCTTCTCTTTCAATATTGTGTTATCTACTCTGGACCTTTTGATTCTCCATATAAACTTTAGAATTAGTTTGTTGCCATCTGCAAAGTAACTTGCTGGTATTTAATTGGAGTTATATTGAATCTATAGATCAAGTTGGGAAGAATTGACATCTTGACAATATTGAGTCTTTTTATCCATGAACACAGAATATCTGTTTGCTTACTTCTCCTTGATTTTGTTCATCAGAGTTTTATAGCTTTCCTCACATAGATATAGTACAAATTTTGTAAGATTTATACCTCAGTATTTTACTTTTTGGATGCTAATGTAAATAGTATTGTGTTTTTAATTTAAAACTTCACTTGTTCATTGCTGCTATACAGGAAACTGATTGACTTTTTTATATTCACCTGTATCCTGCAGCCTTACTATAATCACTTATTAGTTCCGGGAGCTTTTCCTCACTTCTTTCACATTTTGCACATTGATAAACATGTCATCTGTAAACAAAGACAGTTTTATTTCTTCATTCTCGATCTGTATACCTTTATTTCCTTTCCTTGCCTTATTGAATTTAGCTAGGACTTACAGTATGATGTTGAAATAGTGTGGTGAGAGGGGACATCTTTGCCTTGTTTCTCATCTTACAGGGACAGCTTCAGATTTCTCACCATTAAATATGACGTTTGCTGTTGATTTTCTTGAGGATATTCTTTATCAAGTGAGGAAGTTCTCTATTCATAGTTTACTGAGGGTTTTTGTTTGTTTGTTTTATCATGAATGAGTATTGTCAAATGCTTTTTCTGCATCTATTGATATAATCATGTGATTTTCTTTCTTAGCCCATTGATGGATTGCATTAGTTGATTTTCAAATGTTGAAGCAGCCTTCCATTCCTGGGATAATTTCTACTTGATACTCATATATAATTCATTTTATACATTGTTGAATTTGATTTGCTAATATTTTGTTGAGGGATTTTGCCTCTATGTTTATGAGAGGTATTAGTCTGTTGTTGTCTTGTAAAGTCTTTGTGTGGTTTTGATATTAAGGTAATACTGGCCTCATAGAATGGGTTAGTAAGTTTTCCCTCTACTTCTCTCCTCTGAAACAGGTCTTAGAGAATTGGTATAATTTCTTCCTTAACTGCTATAACTCACAAGTATTTATCAGTTTTCCCCCCTTAGATGGGACAGGATGGCTAGAGTGATCTGAAGTTCAGTATTTACCTTCTTCCACATGGAAGGCTAGAGGGGACTGGGGTTGGTTATTTTCCTTCCCTAAAATTAGTTAGGCTCAAGTTAATTAGTTTCTCCTGAGAGCAAGGCTTCTTAAGAAGAAAAGAGTGCTTTGGTATATTTAAAAGTGATTCCTTTTCCCTTTCCCTTGGTGGAAGCACAGGGTGTTTGTTTGTTTGTTTGTTTTCCCACTGATATTTACTGTGAGAATCTAGTTAAGCTCCTGGAACTAAATCTCACAATATTGTGAGGCTTCCATATGATTGGGTCCCCTTGGAGGTTTATAACTTTAGAGTTGTCCACACTGAGCCTCCAACAATTCATTAATTACAGTTCAGGTTTTCCTACCTTGGTTCCTGTGTTTATTCTCACTCATGAATCTCTGCTTCAGTGAGTCATGACTCCCTGTATTTGCCTGTCTCTCCAATCTTGGGGGCAGAGATTACTCTCCTTTCTGATGGATCCAAGACTTGTTGACTAGTCAATCTGTCCAGCTTTTTAGTTGTTAGGTTGGAGTGGTGACTTCCCAGATTTTTACTAGACAAGATGTCCCTCCATTTTATTTTTGTTTCCACAGTATGTTTTTTAACTTACAGTAGTAATTAATTCAATTGAATCTTTATTTAGGCTTTCCAAAAATTTTATGGGTATCTTTGTACATCATTGCTTCTGTTTCCCTTTTTTTTTTTTTTTTTTCTGGAGTTTTTAAATATAGCCTTTATAGATTTTTTTCAGTAGACTCTTTGAATAACAAATTATTTTGGTGTTTGAATGAAACAAAGTGTTTTTATTTTGCCCTCAATGTGTCAATTCTGTATAAGGAAAGTGTGTGTATGTGTATCATGTATATATATTTGACTTTGAAAGTCAAATTGAGGGCAAAATAAAAACATTTTGTATCATTCAAACACTAAAGGAGTTTTATCTCAGTATGTTAAAGTATTTAATTTTTTCCTTCTACATTAATGGTGGGTGACAAGAAGTTTACTGTCTTCCTGATAGTTGTTTTTTTTTTTTTTTCAATTTTTTTTAGGTAAACATTTCTTAATCTTTGATAGCTTTAAAACTTTTCTATATATCTCTGAGATTTAATATTTCACTAAATATACATAGAAGTATGTTGTATAATTTATACTTCTTTGGACTGTACCTTTTAAGTCTGAAGAGTTATGTCTTCCTTCATTTACAACAATTATTTGTTTAAGTTTCTTTATATTACTTCTCTCCCATTTTCTCTACTCTTTTTATGGAACTCATTCCAATGCTATGATAGAAATTACACCCATTCTTTGTGTTCTTAACTTTTTTCTTATGTTTTTTCCCTCTTTAATTTTCAGTACAGTATTTTTGTCATTTTTTGTCAGATATGCCTTCCAAATGTATGAGTACTATTCTTTCCCTGAGTTGGTTATTTCTCCTAATGAGTTTATTTTCTAATTTATAGATTTTTACATAACTACACTTGTTTTATAATATCTTTTGTTTGGGTTTTGAATATTTACATATTCTGTATTATCTTGAACATTTTATATATACTTACTGTGAAGTTGTTATCTTTTTCCACAGTGTAAATGCTTCCGTTTATTAATTCCACAGGCTCTCTTCCTTGGTGTTATGCTTTTTGATAACTGACATTGTAGATGTTGTGCGTGATTCCCACATATGCTCAGGGCATTAGAAGCCTCCTCATTCAAAGTTCTTGTAGGTGATTCTGCCTAAGTGCCATGGGATTCTTACGTGTTACCCAACTTTCAGGCTACGTTGTTGACTCTGGGTTTTTTGAAATATTTATTTAGTATAAACTTGGGATCAAAGGTAGTTTTCTAATACTGGTGGCTAATTCTCTTCCAATCACATCCTGGAATTGGCAGGTCTGTGATCCTGGGAAATAGGCAGGTTTCATCCAGTTCAGTTGATGCCCACTGCTGGGTCCCTCTGACCTGTGAGATCAATGGCCCCAACTCTAACACGCATGTGGAAGTTAAAGCTCTAGTCTCTAATGTGTGTTTCAGATTCCAGTTCCCTGTGAGCTCCCTAGCTTCCAGTGCTGGTCACCACTACATCTAAGTGTTTCTCATTCGTTCCTGGGACCTAGAAAATCCCCACCTCCTTTTTTATTTGAACAATAAAAAAATTTTAGTTCTGAAAGTTTGAAGTTGGAGGAGAAGCTCTTGCACCTCTTCATGCTGCAGTTTCACCCATAGATGTCTATTAAAGGCCATTAAAACACTGCCATTTACTCCACTGCTAAGATTTCCTTCTAAGGAGGTAGTTCAAGGGCATAAAGTCCTTGAGAATGTCCATTGCAATAGCAAAAAATTGTAAAGACCTAAATCACCTTTAAGAAGGACAGCTCTAAATAAACGATGTGCAAAAACCCAGTGGAATATTATAGCGCCAGTATATATACTGTTAAATAATATTTACTTTCATGGAGACACAACATTGTTCCTCTCAATGAGAAGAAAGTATCATTAACAAGAAACTCAGGTGGCACTTTTTGCTGATATATTTGTTATTTTCATCTAGGGGCAATTGTCGCTCCCAGCATGCTCTGCTGGGGCTGGGATGACCAGCCTCATGGTCTGGAGATAACATGTTCTTTATGGCTTTTGAAGCAGAAACATAGGCGATGCTATAAATCTTATCAGATTTTGAATAGATGCTTTCATGTTCTCCTTAAGATAAGCCAGAGTTTTATTCTTTGAAGAAAAATGAGAATTTGGCTTGTTTATTGTGAAAACATAGGTCATCTGAAAAGGCAAACAGTTTTCAAATTAAAGATGGTATCTTGTGTATTGGAGGATAAAGGAATGCGCGAGCTGCCAGAGTTGCAGGAAGAGCCTGTCGTCTCTCTGGTTGGGAGCTAGTGCTGCCTCATTTTGGGAACTATGGCAAGTCACTTCATCTTTCAGGGCCTCTGTCTTTTAGCATCCAAATGAGAAAGACAATTTTCTTGTATCTTGCCAAGGAACAGATATAATATAATGTAGACGGATGTGCTCTGTGAACCCTATAGCACTGGCCAATTGTGCACGAGTGTTCATATTACAAACAACCATTGATAGGGTTGACAATAATTGAGCTGGGAATTTGAAGGCCCAAAAATGAGATATGCAATGTTAAAAACTGACTTTCTCTGGGACAAGCAGTGGAGGATGGGGAGGGGGCACTGGCTTCTCATGCTTAGCCTCTCCCCACCTCTCGAGTCTCCACAAAACAGAGTTTGAAAGCCACTGTCTTAGAAAAAGCAGAGAACCATATGATTTCACTGATATGTGGTATATAAACCAAAAACAACAAAAGAACAAGACAAACAATGAGAAATAAAAACTCATAGACACAGACAATAGTTTAGTGGTTACCAGAAGGTAAGGGGGGGCGGGGGGTGGGAGATGAGGGTAAGGGGGATCAAATATATGGTGATGGAAGGAGACCTGACTGTGGGTGGTGAACACACAATGGGATTTATAGATGATGTAATACAGAATTGTACACCTGAAATCTGTGTAATTTTACTAACAATTGTCACCCCAATAAACTTTAAAAAAAAAAAAAAAAAAGAAAGCCACTGTCTTATCTCACTTGATTCTCACTACTCACTTATGTTTATTATTAATCCTACTTTAGAGATTACAAACCTGAAACTCGTATGCCTTGCCCTAGGTCCCTCAGTCAATAGGTAGCTGAGCTAAAACCTCCACACAGGTCATCTGACTTCATATTGCATGTTTCTAGGAGAGAATGATGATTGTATTCATTCTATAACAGCAGCTAGGGAATAATAAACCTATGCGTTTATAAAAACAGACTGCTTTAAAAATAGGGAGTTCAGTATGATTATAAAAGTATAAATCCTCTTGTGTTTGTAAAGTTGTAAACACTGAAGAGGATGAATTATTTAACAGGCGGAAACAACTTGTCATCCATCATTGCAGAGTGAGAAGGACTGTTTGCTGGTAGAATTTAAGACCTTGGTGTCTCAATCTAGAACGTCCTTTTGGAACATCCTGAATTTCCACACTGAATTTGTGTAATCTCCACCCACACAGTTTCATATATGTAAATAAAATATGTTTTAGGGAAAAATTCCATTTTACACATACCTATGGCAAATCTGAGTATTCTTAGATTTCTCATTAAAATTTTAGACTGGAAGAAACCTTAAAAATCTTTTAGTTCAATATCTGTCTGACACTTTAACCATGTCTCTGAAATCACTGGACTGTGTTCACTCTCCCTCTGTTTGCCCTCCTCCATAGTAACAGGGACAGGGGCACAGTGCAGTAAGGCTATGGGGACTAGAATCCAGGATGTGAGCTGAAATCCCAGTTCTGTCTCATAAGATACATGATCCCTGGCTTTTCACTTAGAAATTATGTTCATGCTTTCATTTATTCTTTCATTATTCACCCACAGATATCAAGAGAGTACCCACCAGGTACTTGGTACTGTGCTTAGACCTGCAGGCGCCATATTCTATATGAGCCATGGCACTTGCTGTCACAGAGACTGAGGGCAAAATAGAAATGATATGATAACAGACGTGAAAGTGCTTTCGCAATGGAAAGTCTGATAAGATGTTAGATATCATCTCCCAAGGTAGAACCTTAGTTACGATAGCATTAACATATGATTTTATAGCAAATGAAATTTTGGTTTAAATAAATGATGGGAACAGGTCTGGGGAAAACAGACTGCTCTGTGAGGCTGTGTCAAGACAGACACGTGATAGGAGCAAGGTGCTTGCCTACCATCCCGGGGGGTATTGTGGGAGGTGGAGAGGGTCCAGAGTCTCAGCAAAGATTTGGAAGGCTGTGGAACATGAGCAGCTCAGAAACAGTGTTAGCAGAAGACTGTGCACTGTGCGATATGATCCAATCTCTCAGCCATGCAAGTTTTCCTGAACGTAACCAAAGCCATGAGCTAGTAAGTATGATTAAATTTCTTACAGAGAAATAGAAAGGCGTGTGCTTAGTCTAGGTTTTACATGGGACAGAAGCTTGGTGACCCCGAAGTGAAGGCAGAGAGGAAGTAAGGCAGGAAACCATCAGAGGGACTTTAAATCCACATCCCTGGAACTGGTATTTGAGCTTATTTAACCAGATCTTTGTATTGGGCCATGTCTGCCGAGTAACCTGCAAAAGCAATCAATCTAGCCCATGTTTCATGGGTGTGGGTTTATTACAGTTCTGTACCACACAGTTTCCTTCTGTCCTCTAAGCTGAGGGAGCAGCCCCTAACTGGGGCATGTTGTTCTCATGGGAAAAGCAAAAGAGTGGAATTAGGAATTATGTGATGGCTCTTAAACTTCTGCAAAGAAATGTTACTTCTGCTCACATTCCATTGGCCAAACAAGCCCCACAGCCATGCCTAATGTCAGTGTGGCAGAAATGTATGATCTTCTTACAAAAACGGACCATGAATAAGTTAGAACTCTAATCAAGCTTCCACAATATCTAAGGGAAGGGAGACAGTACCCACCATCAAGACTGCATGAATGGGTAAACAAAGTCATCTACGGAGAGTTAGGAATCATCTAACCCTCAAACTGGACAAGTAATGGAGTCGTGGGCTCGTGGAGAATGGGGTAGCAAGAAAAGATGCAGGTGAAGGGAACACTGGGAGTAACTTGCATCAGTTTCGAGGACCATAGGGAGAAATGTACATTTATTTATCACAGGTGAGTAGTTATTAATTTTTGTGCAGGTAGCTAATAATTTTAGGGCTGTTTTCTGATGTCAGTGTGGAGAATAGATGGAAGAGATGAGAAATGTAGATAGAAAAGTCAGTTGGATATGGGTAGAAAAATCCAGGAAAGTAATGACAGTGGTAAAGCCAATGCAAAAGAAAAAAATAAGGACTAATCGAGATTGTCAGAGATATGTTTGGCAAGACTTGGCTGCAGGTTTGTTGTCAATGAGCTGGGGAGAATTTTACTGTCAGACAATCATATGAACGTAAGGTTTACAAAGACTATTAATAGAGTAAATAATGGAGTGACAGGGTTTCCTTGGCTTCCTTAGAAGCAGAAGCCCCTTGTAAGACACTCTAGAAGCATATTAACAGTGTCATCCAGTAACGGTAACTTGAAAGGGGAAATCAAACTCACGGACAGGGCAGAAATTCTGCTGTTCCCATTGGTATGGCGGTAGCAGTTATTCATGGCTTGTGTGCATTCTGATGGGCCTCTTCTGATTGATTGAGGTCCATGTTCTACAGGCTAAGAAAAATTTGAATACCATCCTTGCCCCAGGTCACTTTACTTATCCCTGTATTCTTCTAGTCTACATGACAGCACTGAGTGGGGATGGAAATGGACATCCAAATTCATGGACATCCCCTTCTCCCAAACCCAAGGTTATTTTGCTTTACTTCCTTGTAAAGACCTCATGAGAGAACACACCAACCCATATCTGAACATTCTTCCTTCATCAATGGCCTCCTCATTTCTCCATCAGAAGATGAATAAAGTTCCACCCTTACTCCCTGCACAACTCATATTCATCTTCATGAGTCTTGGTTGTGGTCAAATATTCTCAGCTCCCCCTGCAGCACTACCATCTCATCTTCCTAGAAACCTACTCTCTTCCAGATTGATTTGGCTAAGATCTTACTTTCCATTTGCCAAGAATCCACAAGTTTTCACACATGATCGTACATACTGCTTCTGTAAACTTTATTACTATACAAGCACCTGAGTCAAATAATGTTTTCCGATATGCCCAGAGGTAGAGAAACTCCTGTCTTCTTCTTTCCTGTTGAGATCAGGGCGATTCACCCTGTCCTTATTGAATTATTTTCTTCACACACTGTCCTCTAATCCTTTTCTTTATTGCACACTGAATTATAATCTTGTTTCATTAATGATATGCAAATAATATTTTAATCACATAGCACTCGTATCCATCAATTATATCAGATCCCCTAAGGCCTCTTATTACCCAGTAGCTTATTATTCTAATTTCAGTTATGTTCTGCTATCTCTTGAAATTCCTTCTGAGGCATCTTGTTCTCTGTCCATTTTTCTTATATGTTGGCGTTTTTCAGGATACTCTGTTCCCCCCCACTCGTTCTGCTTTGTCTAGTTCATTGTCTGCTTATGTATGTTGAGTGAAACTGGAATTTTCTAATTTTAATCAGAACACATACATATTTGCTCTTCCATTTGTGATGAGCTAGGCAATTGGGTTTGGTTTCTAGCACCGAGGGAAATTGGAGGACTTTTCTGTACGATAAAGAAGCAACTGCTTCTTCTGGTCATCTACTCTATAGTCCCGTTTTCTGCCTGATGTATAATTTCTTGCCCCTGTCTTCTCCACGCTTAGTGGGAACCTTCCATGCTCATTTATGGCATAATCCCTAATGGCTGAAATGTGTGTGTGTGTGTGTGTGTGTGTGTGTGTGTGTGTGAGAGAGAGAGAGAGAGAGAGAGAGAGAGAGAGAGAGAGACTGTGTTGCTTGCTTTTTTTTTTTCTTTTTGGTGCTGCTTGTGGATCACCCAGCAGAAATATCACTGTTGTGCAACAAGAAAGTTCATTTCAACTTGTCCAACTTACTCCAAGAGTTGACAGTCTGTTTTTAACTTCTAATTATGTTCAATTTTATACTGTTCTACATTGCATGTGCTATTTTTGTCCTCTCCAAATAAGATAAAACCTTTTTTTTTCAAATGAAAATATCATGTTCCTTACCTTTTGGTGTCCTCTCTATGTTAATTCTGGAGCTAGGGATATAAATGTATAGATTAGAAGTTGAAGTCCCTTTTAAGGGGTCTGTGACATTTTTCTTCTTCATACATCACCTCATGCCCCAAGTATCAAGGCTGAAATTGGCCCATTGGTTAATTGAACTTGTGTAACTCTAAAGCAGTGCATTGTAGTATTGCCATGCTTTAAGACCTGGGAAAATGTTAAGTGAGATCAGAAGCAGCCAGCTCTTAACTTTTCCTGGGGCTGCTGTCACTCCTGTGGGTATAATGTCTCTGTTCATCAAAAGACATTTTTTTCCTGCTTAATGTACTTACCATGTGGTTTTATTAGAATGAATAGCTCTGTCCTTGTGAATGGATTTGGTTGGAAATCCAATTTCTTTCAAGGCAAGTGGGAGAGGTGGAAGGGCCATAAATATTCCTCTTCTACACTGTTTATAAGTAAAATGGCATTGCTGCAAAGGCCCAGCAAATGTCCTCCTGTAGCCTTCATTATCCACAAATCTCTGGCAATCTTCTCTTTCTTTCTTTGATGAAAACAGATGGCACTGCTGTCTTTAGTTATGAGGTATGCTTGTGGGTGCCTTAAGGGATAGCAATGTCTATACGAGTGACAGAGGATCCCCAGGGCATCAAACCAAACTCCTAGTCTTTCTCCAGTAATTGGGAAACAGAACTTCTCATCAAGCTTCCCTCATCGTTTCATCTGTGTCTGGACTGAGGAGCTCTGGATAGAACCAACTAATCCCTCTGCCTCTGATTTGTGTGACTTGGGGTAAAGCCCGTGATCACTTCAGTGTGTTTTTTTCTTGTGGTCCGTAAGAATATCATCTTCTATGCATTCTCCAGCTGATTGATGTAGACACAGATTTCAACCTTTTGTCAAAATCAGCACTTATTCCATTCCATCAGACAATTAGTTTCACGGAATGTGTTCTTGCCTTTCTTGAAAGTGATTTGCTGGCCTTGCACATGATAGACACTCAATTAAATTGAATTGAGTCGTAAAGAATTCCAAAGTAAGGTCTCCAATTAAATTGTAGTAGGAAGAGCTTCGTAAGGCTTCATTCTGCCAGACTGAAATGTGCGAAAGTGAGTGTCAGACAGTACATGAATACCCACTCTCTGAACGAGGAATCCGAATTTTGATATGCTAATCGTGGGCCAAATGTGTAGAATAAAGCAATTTCTGAAGGAATAAGAGAGCTCAGCGTGCTGCAGTACTCTAGTAGGACCACTCATCTAGTCAAATACCTTTATAAGTAGTTAATTATTTATACTACATTTCCTCTGTAAAATTGAGAAATGTGGTTTCTGACTCCTGACCAGACTCTGATTTTATATACGCATGGTCACCGACTACTTGGTGCTATAATTCCTTGCTCTGTTTAATTACTTTAGTAATACAGGGTGGTTATTTTTAGAAGTGAAATTTCTTCGTTTTGCATTTGAGAAAAGGACAGAAGGCTCACACTGAAATATTAATATTTGCTAATCACTTCCCATTGTATATCCAGATTGGTTTTATAAATGACAAGGCATAAAATGACATGAAATAAAATGGCTTCCAAATCCTGAGGTTCAGAAGGAGTCTGTATTGCTAAGAAAAACTAAGTTGGCATCAAGCTTTCTTTTTAGCCAATAGTTTATTGCTTCATCATCTAAAAAAGGATCACATTTCAGCTAAACATTAGAATAAGTTTGTAAAGATAACCCTACATCCACTGTTATATAATGATTACCTCATGAGTTTCCTTGAAATGCGGCACAAACTCCTTGATGTGTCATTCAAATGCATGACTGACTTGACCTTTCCCCACTTTTCTAAGCATTTTTTCCATTACTCTTTTTGTTTTTATTCTAAAACACGTGGCTGCCCGCCTCCCCATCTGTCCTTCCTTCAAAGCATACTTTAAACAGTGCAGGCTTTGGGTTCCATGAAATCTAGAAAAATTCTGCAGAGGCTACAGGACGGTAGGGACATTAATTTCCCCTATGGCTTCTCAGTCAATGAAGAATACTGCTTGTTAAAATGGGGAAAACATCTCTAATTCAGAATGCCAGTAGTCACAAAAATTTAACTAGGAAATGGAGAATTCATTATAATGGTATGAAATATATCAACTTGTCATATCACAAAGTAAATCTCAATGGCTCAGCTTTAGTCTATCCATCTTGCTCAGTGTGGTCCTTGGCTTGGAAACATCCAGACCTCCCAGGAGACACATATCTGGCTTATCTCAAAGGTTAGCCATCCACCCAGAGACACTCTTATCACTTATCTTCTTCCATGTCTTTTTGATATCTTTGCCTATTGCTAGATGTATTTTTGGCCCAATTAGTGACGTTCTAGTGATGTCACAGTTTTATTCATTCGTTTATTTATTTGTTTCTTTCTTTATTTCTACTCAGTAGCCTGGCAATGCTGTTACTATGTGAGTTTTTCCTCGTATGGTGGTAGGAATATGTTTTTCAGGAAGGCACACTGTTTGTCCCCAGATCCTCGAATCACTACAGTGATGAGTTAGCTAAGAGACATGCTATGTCCTGAGTCGTTTGGACCGAGAATGCATTCCAGGAAGTGAACTTAACCAAAGAACCAAGGTGACATCTGCTTTTTACTTAGCCTTCTAACTGCATGGAAAAAAAAAAAATATATATATTATATTATATTATATTATATTATATATAATATATATTATATATATTATATTTATAAGATATATATTATTATATATATTATAATATATTATATATATATATATATATATATATATATATATATATATATATATATATATATACTGGGTATATTATATATATATACATATATACTGGGTAGCCAAAGTGTCTGGATAGTCACACTACTAAGTTTTCTCTTCCTATCACTGAAATAGTGAAATCATTTTTCGGTGTTCATTCATTGATTTGTGAAAACCTTTACTGAGTGCTTACGGAGTGAGAGGTCCTTTGCTAAACACCAGAATAGAATTATCAAGGCTGAGTTCTGAATCAGTCAGAAGTCTGTGTAATTTGTCACATATTTTTATACATGACTCCCTTCACCTATATGGTTAGTGGAAAGTCATACCTACTTCTACTTTTATACTCTTTAGAACCAGAGAAGTGTTTGCATTTTCCTGAGCACAGCACGTTGTTTCTTTCTTCTATGACGTGCTTGTTCATTCAGCAACAGCTGTTTGGATTGCACTTGACTGTCTTTCTGTCTGTCCAACTTCGAGTTAGCTTCTAGTGTAAACTGAGACCTAGCTGTCCCGAAAAAAAACGTTCTGATTTCCCAGACAGTGGTAGGTATACTTTTTCTCGCCTCTGAGGGCAACCTGTACTTAACAATATTAAAACATTTTCATGTTCTGTTTCACTTATGTTTCCCCTATTAGAAGAAAGTTCCTTGAACACGAGGGGCATCACTTATTTTGAATCTGGAAGGCCTGACACAATCAGCATCAGAACAATTTAGAATTTTGACCTAAACTAAACTGCACACAGGCTGGTTCCTTTCTTGCTCAGAGAAAATATCTTCCAGCTTTTCCTAATACCTGGAGCTACTCCCAGACTTCACTAGTCTCCTCTCAAGCATCAGTTCCACCTTGCCCAGGGAGGAATGCGTTATGTCCTTTGAACACCAGAGTGTAGAGCCCTCCGGCATCAGTTCAATGCCTTTCATTATTTGGATTTTGAAGTCACCTTTACATAGAGTATAGGATTCTGAATTTGTGGGGGAGTTACTGGGTTCAAGACAGGAAATCACCAGGTTTTATCAAGTGTAAAAAGCCTGGCCCGTAGGAAATATTTCTTTTTAAATACTTGTTCTATTGAAGGAAATAGAAATATCACCTTTGGTAAATTGCTTACCTAAGCAAGGAATTTTTGGCATTGTCACGTAACCCAAATTATATCACAAGGGCAAAACAAATTTGTTAAATATTAAACTCCTGAAAATGTCTCCCAGTGATTTCTGAGAGTTCCATGTGGTGTGTTCCATACTCTGGGAGGCCTTTCCTTTCTTCAGCTTCCTCTCAAAGCTGCTGCACACTTACCTCTGCAGGCAGCTGCTGTTATTGCGGTTCTAGGAGAGGAAACTGCCCTCCCATGTTGTCCCTTTGAGTCCTCGTTGGTCTGCAGAGACCAGGCAGTATCCTTTAATGAGACGGTATTAAAACTTGTCAAACAATGGAAGAGAAACATAATACAGACAGTCATTTGCAGCCCTGCAGCTTTCCCCAGCCCGTCACAGAGCTGACAGTTACTGATGGGATCTGAAGCAAGGATGCAAATGTGCCCGCATTGGAGGTGGAGTTCAGAGCACATTTTGTGTCCTTTATCATCCATCGTTAGTGATCACATGACACGCTCTTTACAGGTCTCCTTCCAGAGGCTCCAGAACGCAGCTTCTGTCATTCTCAATTCTTTCATTAGCTTTTCAAAATCAAGTTAATGACCTACTTCCAGGTATGGGTATAAATAAATATCTTGACCTTGTGGACCACACCTGACTCCTGGTGCCATCATTCTGGTGGTTAGATAAACATTTTTTGTGACATACTACATCAGCCTGACTTATATTCCGTATGTCTGTGTGGTACAGACGACAGAGCACTGTGTTGGATAACGTGTGATTGATTTTCTGGAAACACATAATCAAGTAGGTGAGACACTAAGAAAACATTTAATATTCTTTAATGGAGGTATAATATTAGGTTGGTGCAAAAGTAATTGCGGTTTAAAAGGTTAAAAATAATTGCAAAAACCGCAATTACGTTTGCACTAACCTAATAGCTTAGAGGAGGGAGAGAGGGAAAATTGTTTGGATGGGTAATGTGGATAGTACTTGAGCAAGATCTTAAAAGATGTGTTGGGAGAAGGAAAGATTTGGGCAGAATTTCATGGGCCGAAGAGCTGAGAGTGTATTTGGAGAATGTAAAGTAGACAGATAGGGCTGAATATATGGGAGGGGAATGAGAGGGAGGATGGTGTGCTCAGAGGTGACGATAGAAGGTCCTTTAGGGCCACCTTAAATGTGGAGACTTTTGAATTTCAGGCTTAGCTGTAAGAGCCAGGTTGACTGTTCTAAATCAGACTGAGTCATATGCCAGGACCGTGTGGCACTCTAGCAATGATTGGCAGTTGTCAGAAAGCCTCTATGTGACTTTTCCCTTCCCATGGCTCTTGCAGATTTTGAGCACAATAGTGATCGCCGGGTAGTTTTCAAAGAAGCAGTGACTCTGTGCCTTACCCCTTGGATCCACACAGGCGCTGAGGTGATAAGAGTGAGGTGAACCAAATGCTGAAGCCACGGGAAATCGATGGCTGTAAGTGACTGCAGCCCCCAGCTGTGGATTGTTCCAGTGGCTGCAGCATTGATTTCAGTTCCACCTTCTAATTGGTGCAGCAGGCAAAACAAATGCTTCACTCTTGAGTGTTTAAGGTTCTACCAATTTTCCTGGTGTGTGAGCTAGAGCTCTTTTTGCTTCCAGTGTTTCTCATTTGGGCATTCCATTAAGTCCTGGTCTATTTGAAACCTTTTTGTTTCACGATTCTATCCTATCTTCTAGGACACAATGTGGTTTTCAAGAGGCTGTGGCTTAGCTATTCTAGTATGTTCTATAAGTTAAGCATATGCTTAGTTGAACAATCCTTGATAAACTGAATTAAATATCAATTTATGCTGTGATTATTATTAAAGCCTTACAGCTATCATATGGAATTTTTAAACAGGAAAAAATATAACCCATAACCCCACTTATGTAACACAATGATTCTTTCACTTTTTCGTGCTCTCTTCTAATTTTTTGTCATTTTCATGCCTATCTGGACACGACAGCAATCCATTTCTTTATCTAACAAGTATGTACTGAGTACTTGTTAAGTATGAAGCACTGATGATGAGATACATATAAGATGCAATTAGTAAAAATCTATAAGTTTTAGGATTTTGTGATCTTGGTGTTATATCAAAAGGTTTTGAATATTATTTCCTAATTTTCATAACAACGTATGAAGGTAACAAATCGGATACCTTCCTTTGCTCCCAAGCCAGATGTCGTGTTATGGAGAGCCAGAGATAAGTGCATTCATGTCATGCTGTAATGAAGCTTGAATTCATAATTGCCCTCATCAGTTCGAAGAGGTCAGACAAATCAGCCCCACGGTGGATGGTCATGATGGCTGACACTCATCTCATACCATCTGCAGTGCTTAATGGAAAAGACATTTCTTTCCGTAAGAAAATGTTCACTACTAAGATTTACATAAAAGCTGAATTCAGACTTTTATGGTTAGTGCTTGCATTTGTGCTCGCAAAATCTGAGAAATGAAAAATTTCTGAAAAATCTGAAAAATTTCTCAGATTTTGCGAGCACTATGATTAGTGCTCGCAAAATCTGAGAAAATAGGTCACACATGAGTTTAACTGTGTGGACATGAACGCAAACTCAACTCTTCATCCTGCCTAACCCTTCCCCCAGGTAAGCACTCTCATTGAATAAAAAACGTTTCTACCTAAGTGGGTACACTTCTTTCCATCTTGGGTCACCCCAAACCAGCTGAACAGGGTGAAACTGGAGAATGCGAATTATTAAATCCATTTCTACTAGTCCCTACTAGTCCCTACCCTTGGATACTCATGACCCAGATGGGCACCTATGAAAGACACATCCACGGCCAGTTACCTGAAGCTCAGCTTTCTCTTTGTTTGTGAAAGTGCTGATATTTCTCTCTGGTTAATATGTAGCTCACATGATCGTAGACAGGCATGATTAAACAGCAATGCCCTGAACAGTCATATTCCCAGTAATTGTCATGTCCCAGTCAAGATTTACTTTCATTCTGGACTCTGACAGGGGTTGGCTTTCCTAACAAATAGAAAAATTAAAGCCTTTTTCCATCTCCAAAGAGTACAGAGTGTGATCACAGCGCAGCGTAGAGAAAGCAGCTGACAAGAGAAGGCCTAGGGAAGATGCCCCCTCACTCAGCCATCCCTATACTTAACACTGAAAAAGCAGTCAGGCAGTTGTGCGGACGACACAATGGAGGAAAGTATAGGTTGGCATAGTAACATCTCAACAGCTTAAGCAATTCTGTTTAGGTGTATTTTTCATAAATTGTATATAAAAGATTAGGCTTTCATTTTAATTTTCAAAGTATAAAATTAGAATATAGAGTGAATTTTTATAAAACATACCTAGGGTTACCTAGATGTTTTTATATGAGCCCCTGAAATGTCCGTGTCCTGGTGCTTAAATCTTCAAGTTAAGCATGTTTAACCAGATTCCTAGTCACAAAAAATTTGAGATGAAACCCACCAAATGTCCATTTTTATTGCTTTGCATAGTAAACTGTATATATTCTCATTCCATAGGATGTGTACAGTTTTATTTTCTCTGTTTTATTTGTTATGTACTTTTCTAAATTAAGGAATTGCCTTCAAGTATCATTATAGCTAGATTTCTAGCTAGCTAGACTTAAGTGTAGATAGATATATAGACACTTAGGGCAAATGAACCTGATCTGACCCTTAGACTCTAGATTCTTGCATTAAAACTTAGTGAGCTGATTAGAAGATCCCATTACGGAAGACATTTTTACTAATCTTATTTTTTGTCTATATGTTCAGAGAATTAAAAAGAATTCGTGTTTGTCTAAGCCCTCTGATTGCACATTTTCTTTCTTCTCATAATGCGTAAAGTCCCGTATTTCCAAAGACATTGAAGATTATTTCTTCTGGGTCAGTTTGAGTGGCAGTAGAGTTCAAGTCTTTAAATGGGTACATATCGAGGGAAGGCCATCATATTTAGATGCATTAGAGTGTTTTTCATGGTGGGCAAAATTAGTTTCAGAACTGCTGGGCATTATAAAATTAGTTTTATCTGATTAAAAATTATACACACATTGTGGAATGTCCTGAAATTATGGAAAAGATTAAAGAATGATCTCCTAATTTACTACTATGCAGGTTGTTTTTTCAAGTACCAATTTTTATTCATTCACCCAATACACACTTGCCTCATACTTAAGGTGGATCAGAATGTGTGAAGAAAACTGAAATGTTAAAAGACAGGAAAGATAGTGCCTGCCTTCAATATTTCAGTTGAGCAAGGAGACAGCCAAGCACTCAAATAATTCTACCTTCAGGGAGAGTGTTGTAAGTGCTATAAGCCTAGAGAGGAAAACTCATGAGGCCGAAAGGTAGCAGGATAGCAGGAAGGGGTCAGTCCCACAAACACAAAATTCTGCGGAGTCCAGGAAACCAGAACCCTTCTCACTGAGAGTTCTGGGAAAATTTCATAAAGGAGGAGGCATTTGCATGAATTTGAAAGACTAGATAGTGTTTCTATGGGTGAAGGTGTGAGAAGGGGTATTCTTGGAAGATGGAATGCCATGATCAAAAACACAGAGGCAGAAGCATGCTCAGGAAATGGTGACAAATCCACTTTGGTTACAGTATAGAAAGGGAAATAAGCAGAAAAGATAGGTGATGATCAGAGCACAACACAATAAGGATGCTGAATTGTTCTCAAACATAGAAGGAGCCATCAAAGTGTTCTGAGCAAGGTGGTTACATGTTACAGGAGTGCTGGGAAGATTAGTCTTTATTCATTCTTAAATATGGATTAAAATCTTGACAATCCAAGATATTTGACTTTTGCTACAGTAGTCTCTTAGCAACCGTGTGCAGAAAAAATCAAATTGCAAACAATAATAACTTTACTGTGTGTCTAAATGCTATTAAATAATTTATAATATTTATAGTTTAAGACACATGTCAGTATTATTCTAGCATAATTGTACCTGGTTTGGAATATGGATTTATATAAAGGTGTCTTAGTGAGTGAATTTTCACTTTATTGGGATTATAATGGAGACTTTAATAATGTGCTTTCATGCTACATGTAGACTATGGCTTGTTTTTACAGTATTTTATATCAATAATAAAGGACATGATAATTTATGCAACATGTAATCAATCTTATCTTCTGTATAATTTCTCCAGTGGTCGATCATCAACAAAGCGATTGTGATTATATTTTGAGGCAATATTTATTTTGGAAAAACCATTTTTTTCTTATTCTAATTATCACGACTTTACTATAAAGTGGATGTGCTCTTTCAATATCTCTCTTTTCCACTTTTATTCTAGTTATTTTGATTTGTACACATATTGTACCATTTTTAGAACCAGTGGGCCTATGAATGGACATTCCTGATTTATTTGTGTTGACAAGGGACCGAAGCTCAGCAGGTCCTTCCCAGTTGCTCAATAATCTTTCTCTTACTCTTGTGGAGAAATTTTCATTCTTCCTCAAGGTCCCTGAACAATCCCTTTTTGGTGTTTACCAACAAATCTTTCTTTACACAAAAAAACGGAAACTTCTAAGGGATAAGGTCTACCCACTTCCCTCATGCTTTAAGGATTAAACACGTCTTCCATTCTCTCTTGGCTCAAAGTAACCCAAGGTTTTCTTTTCCAAGGCTAAAATGTGCTGCTGAGTCTCATGTACTCTCACATCCTCCTTGGTCATGATGTATTGATCAGCCCCTTCCTGATATCTTCACTCTCTCCCCCATCACTGGTTTTTGTCTCTACATAGAAAAATGACTAAGAGTTCTTCATTCTATGAAAACCTGCATTAAGCTTTCCCTTAAGTTGTACTGTTAATTTCTTTTTTTCCCTCCATTTGTACTTATACACTTATTGCTTTTATTTCCCTCCTTTGCATTCATTTCCTCAACAATTCTACTTTGTGTTTGCCTTCTCTAATCTGCTCAATCTTCTCTTAAACGTTTCCAGGAATTTTCTGATTGCTGAATCTGGCAGCATCTTCTTATTGCTATTTCCTTTTTAAGTTCTCTGAAGCTTTTGAAATTACTGACTGACTGCCACTTTCCTCCAATCGCTTTGCGATCTTCCCTGGCCTTTCCTGGTAGTCTGATCATGGCTTCTAAGTCTCTGTAACTAGTGCTCTGGTTTCTACTTATTGATTAAATGTAGGCACTCCCCACAGTTACAGTCTTGGCCTTTTCCTCCTCTCCACATGAGTCAAACTAGTGTAAAGGTTAAGCGTGGGTTTGGGAGTAGACTACACTGGCTATTTATTTTAGTGGTGTGTCCTTTAGTAGTTACTTAACCTCTCCATGACTTAGCTTCCATTATCTGTAAAATGAGGTGAAAATAACTGCCCACATTTATTGAACACTTACCTTGTGCCAGGAACTCTTTATAAACACTTTACATGCATTTAATCATTTCTCATCTCAATGCTAGGGATTATTACCCCATTTTACAGGTAAGAAGACTGATACACAGAGATGTTAAGTGATTTGCCCAAATGACACAGATAGTAGACAGCTGAGCCAGGGTGTGACTGTTAGGTAGTTCTGTTCCAGATATTAATCACTACATTATTCTGTTCCTTAATAGTGATATTCTTTACTCATGGGATTCATATGCAATTAAATGAAACAAAGCATGTCAAGCTCTTAGCATAGTTATTGGCATAAATTAAATGCCTAGCTAATGTTAACTCTTAATATTCCTCTTATTATTAAATTTTCCTTGAGGGGTTGGTCATACCATATTCACTGATTATATATTCTCTTCTGCCGTTGAACAGTCAAATATATCTCTAGCCAATATTTGTCTCCTGAAATACCTAACTGAATACAAGGTGTGATCAAACAATACAGTGAATGTTTACATAAAATATAACTTATTACAGTAAAAGATACATTGGCATGAATCTCTCAAATACTCCCCCTTGCTTCAAACACCCTTATCCCGTCATTATTGCTACTTTCTGAAGTCGTTCTGGAAGTTCTCTTTTGTGAGTGTGTCTTTAGTTGCACTGTCATGGCTGCCTCAATGTCCTGAATCATTTTGATTTTAGAAGAGCCAGAAGTTGCACGGTGCCAGATCTGGTGAATACAGTGGATGAGGACACATCGTGATGTTTTTATTTGACAGAAATTGCCACATACCAGAAGCAAAGTGTGACATGGAGCGTTGTCATGATGGAGGATGATTTACGGCACACTTTAAAACACACCTTCCCTCAACCATAACTCACACCCAACTGACTACACTGAACAAGTTGAAACTTGCCACATACTGTTACTAAGGTTTGAAGAGTCATTTCCTGTATTGAAGATCCCTGCTTTTCCTTTGGATGGTACTGGGCAGTAGCGTGCACTGTGTCCTTTGATCTCAATGAAGGGCTCCGTGTCACACATCGCTTCTTGTATGGCAATTTTTGGTAAATATTGGTTAATAACATTATACAAATTTCAGGTGTTCAATTCTGTAATACATCATCAGTATATTTCATGGTGTGCTCACTAGATTCATCCACAATCTAGTCATTGCAGAAACCAAAATCTTTGAGGTCATTATTCGTAACTTGAGGAATGAGTCAGGTTTTTAACTGAAGAAGAGCTGTGCAGCTATTTTTAAATCAGAAATGCTCTCTAATGATCTCCTATTAGAGAAAGACAGTTTTTTCCTTCTTTCTTTTTTTTAAATTAGTTTCAGGTGTACAAAACAACATTGTGATTAGACATTTATATATCTCACAAAATGATAATCCCAATAAGTCTATTACCAATCTGACACTATGCATAGTTATTATCATATTATTGACTATATTCCCTATGCTGTATTTTATATCCCCATGACTATTTTGTAACTACTAATTTGTACTTCTTAACCCCTTCACATTTGTCAGCCGTTCCCACCAAGCTCCCTCCCATCTAGTAACCATCAGTTTGTTGTTCTCTGTATCTATGAGTCTGTGTCTATTTCGTTTGTTCGTTTTATTTTGTTCTTTAGATTCCACATTTCAGTGAGAACATATGGTATTTGTATTTCTCAGTGTGACTTATTTCACTTAGCAGAATACCCTCTAGGTCTATTCATGTTGTCAACAGACTAGAAAGACAATTTAAGATGGGCATTATTTCCTGAAACTTGAAATGCTTAACATAACAGCAATCACTATTAACTGACTATGTATATGAGCCAGCACTTACCATACATAATTCCTAATCTTACAAAAACTCCATAAAACTGGGAGAGCAAAACTTACAGCAATTGGCCTCCCAGGTGTCATCTTCGGTCTCTGCAGACTCATGTAAGAAAGAAAAGATTCCTGGAATGAGGCTCATGCATTTATACAGTCTTGCTTCATTTGAATTTCAAAGGTAAGTTGGGTTCTGAAAGATAGCTAAATCATTTTCTAGAGATTAAACAGTGACTTACAAAAAGGTAAGCTCTTAGATGTGTTAAAATTTAACAGGTAGTAGAGTTGAGATGCAGTTCTATTTTTTCTTTGGGGGTAAGCCAGAGGCTGGCTATGATGGATTTGTTGTGTGTGATTCATATTGCATATGTTTGCGTTTCTCTGCATCTTTGCAGAAATGTGTAGGGTCAGTCAAAACCTTCCATTAGCCTAGCTCCTAGGCCCTGTCCATACAAGAACAGCCTTCTTCCATGTTTCAGAGTGTAGTTCATCTCCTTTGTAATTCTACTTAATGCTTTCACTTGATTTTCTTTTATTTATTTATTTATTTATTTATTTATTTATTTATTTATTTATTTATTTATTTTTTAAAAGATTTTATTGGGGAAGGGGAACAGGACTTTATTGGGGAACAGTGTGTACTTCCAGGACTTTTTCCAAGTCAAATTGTTGTTCTTTCCATCTTAGTTGTGGAGGGTACAGCTCAGCTCCAGGTCCAGTTGCCGTTGTTAGTTGCAGGGGGCAGAGCCCACCATCCCTTGCGGGACTCGAGGAATCGAACTGGCAACCTTGTGGTTGAGAGGACGCGCTCCAACGAACTGAGCCATCCGGGAGCTCAGCGAGCAATCAGTTCAAGGTGCTGTGTTTAATCTTAGTTGCAGGGGGCAGAGCCCACCATCCGTTGCGGAGTTGAGGAATCCAACCTTGTGGTTGAGAGCCCACTGGCCCATGTGGGAATCGAACCGGCAGCCTTCAGTGTTAGGAGCACGAAGCTCCAACCGCCTGAGCCACCGGGCGGCCGTCACTTGATTTTCAATTTGAAGCCTGTTGCAATAATGTTTCTGCTCCTTTATGTCTAAATAAAATATGTATTTCAGCTACACAAACAGTCTTCTGATTAACCTCATGCTCTTGTTCATCACACAAAAGAATCAAAGACTAGGGAAGCCAACTTCTGCTTCGCTAATCATCAAATAAATGAATGTATACTGATATCTCAGTGTTCCAGTCAGGCCTGCCAGAAACTGATAATTCCATGAACACAATTTAAAAATGAGTACAAACTAACACCTCGAAGAAGCAAAGACTTTTTAATGTTTAAGTGGTTTTGATGAGAAATTTTGTAGCATCATTACATGTTACCTTACCAAACAGTAGTTTTGGATCATTCGAATAATTAATTATTATTCTTTCCTGTTTCATGTGAGTACTCTGGTAGCTGGATATGCTTTCACTGGAGGGAGCAGAGGATTAGTAACATGATTGTTAGATTTCTGGTTATTTTTCTTGTTCTTAGCTAACACCTTTCCTTATGTGGGTCCCCAAAAGACTATTGAAAACTGTTAAGTGAGTAAACTTGACGTCACATGGAACATTTACCTTTCTATGGTTTTGGTCTGAAGATGGTGTCACTATTCCATGAAGGAGTCAAGTGTATGGATTTGTCATAGTTTGCCCCCATGCTGAGGAGCCCATTGCAGATTCGTGGCCACATTCTGGATGATTAGGATTGCCAGATGGTAGAGGCTTCATGGTTAGGACTTGAGGAATGCTAGAACTGTCTCTCTGGTAGATGACAATTATTCTTTGGAGTTCCCTGACATTCTCATTTTTTCATGACTCTGTATTTTCCACATACTCTTCCTTCTGCTGGGAATACTCTTGATCTTCAAATAAATTGGAGCCAAGCCCACTCATCCATTAGGACTCAGCTTCAATGTCACTCCCCACCCCCCACCCTGGCATTGCCCTCTCCTCCCAGGGATGGTTTCTCTTATAGTATATAGAAATTTTCTATTTTAAAACTTACCATCATATATGCCTTGCTTCTTCACTAAAGAGTGTGATCTTTGAAGGCAGAAACCATGTTTTATTCATTTTTCATTTCTGCCTATTGGTACAATGCCTGTCACATACAGGCCCTCAATTTATACACATTCAATGGGCACCTCACACCTTCATTTGTTCATGTAACAGATGCTGCTTAACGTACCTTACTGGATGCAAATAAGCTGTGTTGTAAGTTCCCGCAAGCAGTTGGAGTATGGGATTTAGGGTCTATTATAACTCCTTAGGCAAGCTGAGAGCTGCTTTAATCAAGGGTCTCCTTTGCTGCTTACCTTAAAAGCTGGCTTCATACCCACACAGCTGCCTGTGTCCATGGCAACTGAAATGCATGAATACAGGTTCTGAAACATGACCCTTCTAGAAGGTGAGGCCTCTATGAAAACTGCAGTTTACATCTGCATCCTACTCAGAGAGATATTATCACAGGCCTGCATGGGTGACTATTTCATCTAAGCAGGAGTGATGTCATATAACATCATATCTTCAAAGCAGTTTTCCCTTAGGACATAGTGAGCTGTCACTAGATCTAGTGTGTGAGGTCACAGGATCGCATCAATTCCTGAGAGGGCTGCTAACAATGAAAGTGTAGCCTGTACCACTTCATTTATGCATCAGGTGGCATCACAATCCTCTGGCCCCATCTTAACAGAGGTAGCAACCCCGTCTGTACTTTCTATCAATGTCTGGGTGGAGGGTGGGGGCAGTATTGTAGGTCCCCTGTCCCTCAATGAAGGACTTCTATGTGGGAATGGCTCTTATGTGGGGTTACAGAAACAAGAGATGAAAAATGCCACTTGAGATGAGAAAGAATTCAATGGACAGATGTTAGGAATATTTTGTCAGATCTTCACATATGTATCATTGGGCAGTGAGTTTAACCCATGCTCCATTGGAGGACCTTCTAGATGGGAAGCAGGAACTATAGAGAATTGTATAGATTTGGGAATAGTTGTTACATCCCCATGATGGTTAATACGTAATCATTTCTTTTTTCCCCAGAGAATTTAGTGGAAAATCCTTACAATGTAAAAAGGATGTGGCCGTGTCTTAAGGTGCAATGGGAAAGTGGAGAACGGGCCTGTTCTTTAGCCTTTCCTGAAGGGAGAATAAATGGCCTGAATAGGTGGTTGCAGCTTTAAAGATGGAGTTTGCTGAGGCTATGCGGCCTTAAACCTTTAGTTTTTGCATCATGGGGGAAGCCCCTTGGTCCCAAGAAAAGGGTTAGGTTGTGGAGGGAGGCCGTGAGTGCCTTGAAGACTCAAAATAGTGATACAGTGTCTGTGTACCAACTAGAAGAAAATCAGTTCAATATTTTGACAACGGGTCAGCTGTACCAGGGCATGTTGACTATAGTGGTTTCCTAGGGAAGCCATAATAAGACAGCAGAACTGGATAGCTTAGAACAATGGAAATTTATCATCTCAGAGTTCCAGAGGCCAGAACTTCAAATTCAAGGTGTCGGTAGGGCCATGCTTCCTCTGAAGATCCTAAGGAGGCATTTATCTCAGCCCTCTTTCCTGGCTTCTGGTAGTTCCTCGGCTTGCGGCAGCATAACTCCAGTCTTCACAAAGTCTTCTCCTTGTGTTCACATCTGTCTCTTCACGTGGCATTCTTTTTATAAGGATGCCCACCATATTGGTTTAGGGGTCTACCTTACTCCAGTATGATCTCGTTTTAACTCTGCAAATTCCATCTGCCACAACTCTATTTCAAAATAAGGTCACATTCTGAGGGCCTGGGGGTTAGAACTTCAACATGTAAATTTTGAGGGGACACAATTCAGTCCAAGTAGGAACTTTCTTAAACATATTTCCTGGTGTACATACTCGAAGTCTTCTACAGTAGATGCCTAAGAATGAATACAAAAAAGAACTTGGGAGTTGGTTGGAAGCCCAGATGAAGTAATGGGATCAACTTGGTGACAGGCCTATATGTTCATTTCCTGACACGAAACAGCTGTTGTATACATGGGGTTTGGAGCAATGCCTTCTCTTTACTGAAGAAGTGCACTAGAGAAAGGGGTGAAGAAATCAACATCTTACGAGTAATCCCATAACACATTGAAGTTGGGTAACTTACAAAGTAACATTTGGCAACTCACCAGTCACCAAAACGTGGCTGTCCTCATGCTTCTGCCTCAGAAAACAGTAGCAATGACACAGGCTCTAGTCTATGTTTCTCCTTCCTTTTTACTTCCTTCTTCTAATGACTGTCTTAATTTTTTTTTAATTATTCTCAGGTTTCTCCAATTATCTCAGTAGCTTTCAGAAAATTATTTTTTTTAATGCAAAATGCATTTTTTTATTAATTTTATTTTTTTTACATTAGTTTCAGGTGTACAAAACAACATAATGATTAGACATTTACACCCCTCACAAAGTGATACCCCCATCCCCCAAGCCTACTACCCATCTGACATTTATTTTTAAAGGCGAGAAGAAGCAAAACAAGTGCTTACTCAGTGACTCTTCTAAGTAAGGTGTATCTTAGGCTATCTTCACATCATCCATTAAGAGGAGATGATTTTATCTCCCTTTTTTACAAACAAGAAAATTAAAACTCATAGCAATCAGATAATTTCTCTCAAAACAAACAGTAATTGAGCAGATTTGAATTGTGATCTTTTCCACCCCAAACCTTAACAGTTACATCATATTGACTATTTAAAATATTTATTTCTGCAGCTTGGTTGATTAAGTGGAAGGAAGTAGTTTCACGGTTACTACAAGCCATGCTAAGATATCGTAGGCAGGAAATACGCAAAAAAGAATCAATCCTTTAATGAGGACCTATCGTATGATGGGTGCTTTGCACCTCAAATTTTGTTGGGTGCTCCTAAAAATCCTATTCCTCAGTATTGTTAATCCAATTTTATAATGAGGAAATTAATATTTAGAGAGATACAGTGATTTGTTTAATATCATGTTACAAAATGGTAGAGATGTGGCTTAAACACAACCCTTTAATGTGAAGTCCCATGTTTATCCCTTTGTTCCATTTTTCTCCTGTTTATAATTTATTAGAACATAAATTTAATTAAGCTGAGACTATTATTTTTATATCCTGCACAGAGTGAATGTGAAATAAGCACATGTTGCAAGTTTTAATGAGAACAGTTTGCATGTTTTGTTATCAGAGCAGTTTAGGGTTAGAATGGAGGATTTCAGGATTCCAGGGGACAGCATCTCGCTGCGGTTTATAGTTTATGACAACATTAAATATACGCTATCCCTAATCAGTGGTGGATCATCCTAGTTCCAAAAAATATCTCCAGCTTTCCAAAGTCAGGTCCTTTGAGTCCAACATGAAAAGCATGTCATTTTATAGCAATTTTCCATATCTCATCAGAGAAGGATGCCTTCTCACACAGTGTAGACGTCAGGGTCCAAAGAGTGCAAGTGAAAGAGACTCAATCTGGGGAAATCTGACCCACTTGTGTTTACCTGGGTAATAGGTGAGTTCTGTTCTTTGTGAATTTTGTATTTCATAAGCTTTGCTCTCACATAAGAATTTCATGTCGCTTTATATAAAAAACCTTACTATGACCAGCTTAATTTTTTTAAGAACATCCCCAGCTTAATTTAGCTTTTCTTAATGACCTCTTAAGAAAGAAAAACTGGCCTCTGGGTTGGGAGACATGAGGAAGAAAGCTTCTAGGGGGGTTAGAGAGTGTCGGCCCCTTTCATTCCGTACGTATGGTAAACGGGTAGCTCAGGCACCGAACTTTTGCTTTGACTTATTTTTCCACCTAAATTCTATTTTAAATAAGTAATCCATACAAGAAAAGAATGTCCAGTGAAAAGTAAGCCTCTTTTCATTTTTTATCCATTTTGCTCCGATATCGAGTCCCTCTCACCAATGAAAACCTCATAATAGTTTTTGGTAACTTGTTTCCAGAGATATTCTGTAGAGAGTAAGGAAGGATTTTAAGAGTGTCTTCACAGAGCTAAGGCCTAAACAATGAGCGGGTACCCACCAGGCAGCATTCTAGGCATAATATAATATATGCAAAACATTAAAATATGAAGTAATATAGTTATCCAATAGCAGACTTAATGCTTAGCTCCCAGGCTCTGTGCGGACAAGAACAGCCTTCCACTGGGCACGTTCTTTCTCATCCTCTCCCTTCTTAGAGTAGTTTTACCTGTTCTTGAACTTCATATAAATGGAACCGTTCAGTATATACGCTCTTTTATCACTTGGTTTACTCACTATTTTGTCTATGAGATTTCTTTATGTTGTCATGCAGCAGCAGTTCATTTATTTCAATGTTATGTAACGTGCTAGCTATAACAAAATATATTCATCCGTTTTTTTAGTATTGGACATTTTCTTCCATATTAGAGTTTCCATCACACTGCCCTGTATTGATGACTTCACATGTGTTTCTCTCGCAAATCTTACATAGTTCCCAAGGGCCTACTTCTTGATAGAAGTGAATAAGACGAAGGTTTGATATTGGGCACCTGGAAGGCTATGCCCTTATTCCTTTGCTTATCCCTTTGGCCTGGATGGCTATGACAGGTGATGATGTGGTTTAAATTCTGTGTCCATGCTGTGACTACTTATTTATTCATGTTGCCCACCATTAACCAAACCATTTCCAATGGCCAATAACCAAATGACTTCAGCATCCTTAAGAATTTTATTCCAGTGATCCAGGAAGTTCTACTTCTGCCAGATTTGTGGATAAAAGGCTATCTTTTACATGATTCTGCTTAAATCATAGGACCTCAGAACTTGCACTTGTCTTCTTCTGCAAGAAGTAGTTCTGAAGTCTGTATGGACTACACAGTTTGGGGAGCTACACTCCTTCTCAGGGAAGGCCTTGATTGGAGATCAGGAGTTTTTATACAATATCGATGTTCAACTAACTCTCCTGCATTTAGACTTACAACTTCTACCACATACTTTCTGCAAAGCATTTGTGCTGAGAATTGCTAAGAGAGAAAATGTGGCTATATTTTCAGGTGGGGTACTGCAGTTTGGGCTTCCTGATGGTTGTGACAGAGGCAGCCATCCCAGGGCCTGTCACTGAGAAAGATGGGTCTGCAGAGACCTCTGCTCAAAGCATTTCCTGAGCTGTGCCCTCCTGGCAAAAGCCAACAGCCTTTTTAGTAGACCCATCTATTCTCTGAAATGCTTTTCAGTCGCCTGGACAAATCAAATTCCCTCCCCACTTTCTATAACAGCAGATGCATGAATAAAAGCAAACCCAGCCAGCTTTCCATCATGATAAATTATCTGGAGACATAAACTCCAAGGAGTTTATGCAAATGAAATTGCTAAAATATTGAAGTACAGAGTGAGCTGATGTGTTATAAAAACTCAAAAGGTCATCTAGATAGTTCAAGGATAGATCCCAGAATTTAAATTGGGTGTCCATAGAATCCAATTAAATCCAACAAATATTGACTCAGTGTCTAGTTCCATTGGGACAGGTTAGCAGCAAGATAGGGTATGATCGGTAGGGTAGAATGAGAGGTAAATGAGACATAAACCCTGCCCTCAGGAAACTCTCGGGCAGGGGTCTACAGGATGGTGGTGGGGAGATAAGAAAAATGACGATGATAAAGTGTGGGGACAGAAAACCAAAAGGTCACCCAGGTGCTGGGGTCAGACTGCATAGGTTTGAAGGCTGGCTTTATCACTTAGAGCTGAGTGACCTTGGGTGACAAGCCTCAGTCTCGTCATTTGTAAGCCTGTGTTTATGACACTATCTACCTCATAGTGTTATTTTGAAAATTAATTCTGATAACCTGTGTATAGCACTTAGTCTGGCATCTGTCACACTGTAGATGGCAGCTATGAAATGTCAGCAGGGAAGCACAAAGCAAGTAGGAAACGTCACACCTCAATGAAGAGTTTAGAAAAAGCTTCAAGGAATAAATACCATTTGGAAAAGGGGGGTAGGATACCAACTGATGGAAATTGTGGAGAAAAGCACTTAGCATATGTTTGTAGTAGTTGTCTGTTGGGGTATCGGTAGTCTCCGAGGCAATGTTCCATGCCAATCCCATTCACCAACATATACCAAGTTCTCAGCACCATAAAGGGGCTCCTTTATGAATGGAAGAATGAATGAATTCACAAGGGGATGAATAAAAAGTATACCATGAGCTGAGAAAGGCAAAAGGTGTGCTGGGGGAACTGTGCGTCGGTAATTCTGTCAGTGAACGCTTTGTAGGTAAGGCTGGGATGTCAGGCTGAAGCCGGATCATGTAAAGCTCATGTTGAGCTAAGAGTCATGTCCACAGGCAATGAAATCACGGAGCTTTTATTCCTTTTCCTTTAAATTGTGAAGGAAATAAAAACAGCCGAGCTGCACTGCAGAGTCAGCTAAAATGTTACACGCTCTTCTTTCATTTTACTGCCATCAGTTATGGGCAAATCAGACATTCTCTGCTGCCTGTAAATTGCTTAGTCAAGTTTGTGCTGCAAATGATACCAATAGCTTTTGAAGCTTCTGTTGGAATTAAAAACGAGGCTGATAGATTCTTTGAGATTTATTTTCTAGATGAGGCAAAGTCTGCAGTAACCAAATGTGAAACGATCCTTAGACTAAAATACCATGTGGCTTCACTGGTCCCAGGCACCCAGATGTCAGGATTTTTATAACCCCTGGTTTGCTCTATTCAAACATGTCATGGGCGTCTTGTGAGGTTGGTCAGTCCAAGGAGATATGATGGTCATTCCCCATCTTTGTTTTGTCAGCCTCCCACTGTTGTTTTCATATTTATGCAGGCTTTTACAAGCATTGTCTGAATATACTAGGTTGGTGCAAAAGTCATTGCGATTTAACAGATTAAAAATAGTTTCAAAAACTGCACTGACTTTTGCACCAACCTAATAGCATATCATTTAGTTCCCAGAACCACTTTGCTCAGTGGGTTTTGTTGCCCTGGCAGAGGAAGATCCAGATCTCACTCCTGTGTTGTCTGACTCCCGGTCCCAGGCTCTTGCCCCCCAATCGCTGTAGAGTGTCAGCATTTTCTTCTGACCCCCCCAGAATTCTTCCTGCAGTTACTGCTTATGTGTGCGATGCTTCCTCTTCAAACCACAGAAAGGTTTTCTGCCCTTATGGCACCTCCTTGATGGATGCTTCATACAACTCTTTTTACCTTGATTTCTTTTTATTTTAAAATCTAGTTATTGTTCCTTAGCTCATGCACAAAAACCACAACAGAGAAAGCAAACTGTTGATTAATTTGGTTTCCTTTTAGAAGGCCTCTTGATCTTTTAATAGTTGGTGGTCCTGCCAAAACTTATTAGTAAGGTTCTAATGCAGATATCAAAAGGCATTTATCTAGATTTTTGTGTGGAATGATTAGGAGAGAGAAGGTAGATGCCTGACTACCAAGTGTGTTCTTACCTGAAGATGAAAGAGGGGCAGTGTGGTCTAGTAGAAAGTTCATGGGCTCCGAGTCAAACACACCTGGGGGAATTGGTTCAGCCACTCTCAAGCTATCAAAACTTGATCTTGACCTTTGGCTCAGACGCTGAGCTTCAGTTTTCTCATTTGGAAAGTGTGTTTAGTAACAGTTATATGATAGTCACTCATTTCAATCATTCATGAGTCAATAGTCATTTATTGAATACTTCCTGTGAGGCAGGTATTATGCTAGCTGTTAGCACCATGTTTGAAGAGAAAATAGATATGATTATTATCTTAACAACTTAGAGTCTAGTGGAGAAGGCAGATAATGTATAGATAATTATGCAATTGCACACTGAAAACTGTGATAAAGGCTACTGAGGAATAATACAAGATAATTTGGGAGGGTTCTAGCACAGTTTGGGAGATCACGAAGCCCTAAAGTTGAGACAAAAAGGACTAATAGAATGAGTTGCCTTGTACAATTATTGCGACGATCACAGATTATACTTGTTGAAGGGCCTAGCACAGTGCCTAGAACTAATCATCAGTAATCGTAATGAGAACAATAATATTAAACGAGGTGACTGCCCACTTCAGATTTGTTGAGATACTCCAAGGAGGGCTTCCCCATCGTCCTCCTTTTCCCCAGCCCTGATCCCTTTCCTAGGGAACAAAGCCCTGTTTCACAGGCTTTGATGGCAACTCCCCAGAGACTTATTCTAAGTTACTCCAAATCTAAGTTACTCCAATTCTAAGTTACCGATTGATGGAAAATCAGTCCTGAGAGTTACTCATAGGAATGAGTATTCCAGTGCCTGCTCAGTTACTAATAATTGATACAATATTCCATTACGAGAGCAGCTTTTATTAAATGGGAGAGCACATAAGAATGGTCTCTGAGACTAGAAGAGGGTCCATGTAGTGTGGGTCTGTGGGGGAAGAGAATGTCAACTAGAGAGGCTGGGAGCTCTTACACCGAAGTTAATAGAAAGACGTTGGAGTGTTTGAAAACATGCCGGCTTCCTGAGGAATTCTATCCAGAAAACCTGTTGGATGTCTATTTTCTAATGGCAAAAGTGTTCCCTGCCACATTCATATCCATAACATCTTTTACTTGATTATAATAATGTCTGTGCTCTCTCATTTTTCTCAGTGTTTCTGACTGAAAACGTCTTCCACAGCCATGATTTCCTTTGATCATTTCCACAAGATGGCTGACTATGCTTATTGTGCCATTAAGAAGAGATGGTTTCTGTACTGCTGGGGCTTTCTGGGGTCTTCTAAAGACTTAGGCAAAACTATATCCATTTTTCCATCTTCCATCTATCTAAACCTTTTGAGCACCTGTTAATTTTTGGTCCTGAGTTAGGAGCTATGGGAAAAGAACACATCAAAAATAGTTTCTACCCTCAAAGAGTTCATAATCTAGTGTTTTCATGGAGCAATAGAGCAGGAGTGAGAGCAGGTGAAAGCGTGGTTCAATTGGCACGGGTGTAGTGAGAAAAGGCTTCAGGTGGAGGGGCATGTTTGGAAAGGCCATAAATGAGAGCTCCCGACCAGAGCTGGGGTTGACAGGCATTCTAGGCAAGGAAGTTACCTGTGGACGTGCAGAGCAGAATGAAAAAGCAGAACACATTTGAGAGATATGTCTCAAACATACCTAAGAATCATTGATTTAAATTAATTTTATTCCCTTTGGAGGTTTTTTGAATGATGGTGGGCAGGAGGGAGGGAGGGAGGGAGAGAGAGAGAGAGAGAGAGAGAAGCAGAAGCAGAAGCAGAAGCAGAAGCAGAAAGAGGAAGAAAGAGGAAGAAAGGAGGAAAAGGGTGCAGAAGAGAGGAAGGGAATGTACGAGGGTGAGGAAGAGGGCAGAAAGTTGCTGAGTCATAATCCTTCTCCTTCGTATTAAGTAGATGAGTGTGACACTGTACACCTTTGATTCAAGGCTTCACAGGTTAAAGCGACGCTGTCCAAGGTCTTGTTAGCCTCACGCACTTGAGTAGGTTGTCAACCTCACATCCCTCGTCAGCTTTGACGAGACGACCTGGTGACATACTTAGATCCCTGAGGACGTGGATCACTGTTCTAATTCTAAAAAGCAATGATGTTAGAATTTGGTACCTCAAGGTTTGAGCCCCACGCTTCCACTCGTTTGCCATATGAATGTGAACAAATTTCTTAATCTCTCAGGGCCTCAGTTTCTCATGTAACATGAGGATATGGTTCTTCTTCTGTGTTGTTGTTGAAAGAATCAGGCATAATTTATCTAAATATTGAATATGGTCCCTGCTTCATAGGAGGCATTCAGTGAATGGATATTGATGTTATTATTATTTCTGTCATCATTTTTGTTTTCAATAGTAATTCTTTTAGTATTATTTTATTTTTTCTTCTTGGATTTGTTTTAATACTAGATTATAAAATCCATGGAGAAAGGTGTTAGTTGGACCTTACCCTTCCCTAGGCCCTGTTGCTTAGTAGACACCTGACAATTGACTGATAGAAAATTCTGTGATGATTGAAAATGTGGAGTTGAGAGAGTACATTCATGTCTACTTCTGTGGTATTCATTTTATCTAATGTTTTATGTGCTGTATAGAATTTCCTGGAACTTCACTGAAAGGGAAGATAATTTCAGTCATAAAAGGGATAGGCAGTCTCAGGACGTCTCAGAAAGAGTCCTTAGTCCTTAATGCCGCCAGGAAATGGAGAGTGGGCTCCACATACACAGAGAGATGTGATGTGGGGAAGTCCTTCTGAGTCATGTTCGCTAATTGATTGGTGTTGTCTGGATGGAAGGATACCAGAGATTCTCAAAAATTAGTGGAGGTAAGAGTCACATGGGAAAGCTGAGCAGATTGCGCGGGGTTCTGACCCCACAGGTCCTGACTCAGAACTGCAGCCCTGTTTTGTGTCTGCTGTTACCCCGAGGTTCTACCCAGGCCACCACCTCAGCTTGGGCCCAGGCTGTCCTGCCCCTGGCTGGGACATGGAAGCGCTTGTGTCCACACAAGGGCCACTCCAGTCAGTACTGTCACCTAATACCGTGGCCGTCTGAGCCAACAGATCATTGCCCCTTTTCTCGGCCCTGCTCGCAGAGCCACGGTTCAGGAATTTGCTAATTACTGTTCCCCACTGACTGATTCTCTACATCAATGGTATATATCCTTGGAAATATTTCTATCCTGCCGCTGCCACCGCCACTGGCCGCACCACTAACGCTGCCACCACTAATAACACAGCTAAAGAAGCAGCTATTGTCTAGTGATGCCTCCCACACCCCAGGAGCCTCCCGGAGGCTTTAAAGCGGCCAGTGGAGGTGGATTAGTCCCTTACCGTTATATAGAATCCTTGCTCAGAGGGATTAAATGTCATGCTCAAGGTCACAGTGCTAGTAAGTGGCAGAGCTGTGATCCAAACCCAAGTCCACCTGATTCCAAAGCCCCTGTGACTTCCCCTAAAATTAAGCAAAGGCCAATGATCTCTTTTCATTATTTGTACCAGAAATCTATGAATTGCAATATTTCAAATCTTGATGAGAGAAGAACCAGTTTTGCTTTCTCAAGGTGAGAATTGAGAATGAGTTTTCACAGTTAATGTTTTAGATTCTTTTTGTCCTTTTAGCACAGAGATTTGGTGGGAGGATGAATCAATGCTGTGCCATGCGAGGGGGCACACGCATCTTTGGGCTTAGCCTGAGCTAAGGTCTCCAAAAGCAGATGTTTGGCTCCAAGAGGCAAAGCACAACCTTCTGAAGTCCTCTCTTCCCTGTGAATTGTTAGAGCAAAGAATTTCTTGCACATGTTTCCAGAGAGCTTAGGAACCGTGTTGCTGGCAGCTTCTCTGCAGAGTACAGCCTGCTAGTCCAGTGAGAATGGGACAGGCCAGAAGCTGGTCAATCACCGGAACAACTTCTACTGCATTGCAGCGTCCGAGGAACTAGTGCATGGAAAACAACAGCTGAGAGCGGGAGCCAGGGCTCTGCTGGAAAAACAGGGAAATGCAGGTGCAGTTCCAGACACACAGAGATGGCGTGCGCACAGAAATAATGCAGACAGAACGTTTGCATCTCTCTCATAAGATGAGCAGGAAAGAACTCCCACCCCCCCAAAAAAAAAAGTTTAAGATGAAAACTTCCTCCTGGCTGTTTGGGAATGAAATGACAAAAATAATTTCTCGTATTGAAGAAGCTGAGTGCTCACAAACAAATGACCTTTGAGAGGAATTGCTCACATCAAGAAGTCACTCAGCAATGAGTTCTGGAAAGAATAAGATGCAAGGGTGAAGGGCACGTGTGCAGTGAGATTTTAGGGTCCTGAGGGCCAGGTTTCCAGAAATACTCACCATTGGGGTCACTTCTCAGGTGGGAAAATTTTTGTCACAGGCCCCTGCTGAAGTACCAGTATGATGCCTGTGATGCTTCATGGTGTGGAGGAAATAAGGTCCAAACCAGAAAAGGAGTTTATTCCCTGGCAACTCGGGTCCTCTGTTGGCCTGTTTTTCTGTAACAAGAGGGGTGTGGACTATCTGAGTGCATAGAATTACCTAGAATCTCATCAAATGTGGATTTTTGATTCAGTAGTTCTGGAGTGGGGCCTGAGACTCTGCGTTTGTACCTAGGTCCCAAGTGACACCAGTGCTGCTATTTTAGGGTCCATCTTTAAATAGCCTAGAACTGTATTTTTTTTCAAAACCTCCTCGCCTTGACATTAGGTTAGTATGATAAGGAAGTTAGGTAAATGGATCAATAGAATTCAGCAATCTCAGGATTTTCAATGTTTTTAAGAGTCTTATTTATTAATTCTTTCAAATATTTATTGGGCCACTATTATGTTACTGGTACTCTTCCAGAAACTGAGTAGAGTGGAAACAGGGTAAAAGAAGACTGCCAAGTAGTAGCATAGTGGAGGGACATAGGTGACAAACAAACAAACACAAACACCCAAACAAAAGAAGTGCACATGATAATTCAGAACCAGTGAGAATGTTACCTGGAATGTAACTGCAGTTAGGGCATGGACTTTGCTCTCTTGTTCACCTCTCTATCCCCATTACCTAGAAAAGCATCTGAAACATAGTAAGTACTCAATAAATAATTTCTGAACAACCAAATAAGTCAAATATATTAAGTGCTATTTAAAAAAAAAATCATAAAATAGGGCAATGTGATTCAGAGAGACCAGGAAAGTCATGTGGGCATTTCAGATTGGTAAGCGGAGAAGGCTGCCGAAAGGGGAGGCATTTGAGCCAAGCCTTGCATGACAAAAAGGAACGGACCCCGTGCACACTGATTTTTCTAGACACAGGGAATGGCAAGTACAACGGACGTGGAATGAGTTTGCTTGGCACATTCAAGACTCAGTGAAGGAACTTGGAGAGAAAGACTGACACAGTGCTCAGCAGGGACAAAATCATGTAGGTCTCGTTAGTGGTGGTGAGGGATGTGGATTTTATTTAAATGACATGGAGGTTACAGAGGCTCTTCAGGAAGAAACTGGCACGATGTAATTCATATCGTAAAACACCAATAACTGTTGTTGGAAGATGGAGGAAGGCAAGCATGGAAAAAGCACGTCAGGAGGCTGATCTTCATGAGTGGGAAGGCTAGTTCAGTGGGGAGGCTGTTCCATTTGGGGGGTTGGCAGGTTGAATTTAAACCTACCTCTCGGACGCTTCTCTAACCAACCTGAGACCTAGCTTTTGAGATTGTGGACTCCAAGTCTACTGCCTCTTGCAACAATCCCCAAATATTTAAAGACAGCGATGATAAGCCCCACCCTGCCCTGCACACACACTGTGCGTCTGCTCTCCTCCATGCTAAGTATGCTCTGTGTGTGGATGTGATCCTTTCACATCTGGTAAGACTTCACTTCTACAACTTACTTGCTGCCTGAATTAAAATCTCTCATCCTCCCTGCACTCCGGATGAAATTAGATGTGGACTCAGTGAGAACTGGAATTCTTAATCAGTGTTTCACAAATGCGCTGTACTTTAGAATCACTGGATGAGTTTTAAAGAATAATGCCTTTGTCTATCTGCAGAGAGTCTGATTTAGTTGATATGGGGTGCAGCCCAGACGTCTAGAGTGTCAAAAGCTCCTGTAATTGATCCCAATGAGCAGCAAAATCTGAGAACTGCTGCTATTTTGATCCTTGCTATTCAGAGTATGGCCACGGAGAGCAGCACTGGCCACCCCTGGGGCTGATTCTTCCTGAATCAGAATCTTTATTGGTACCTAATTCTTAGGTTTGTCCTTGCACATTAAAGTCTGAGAAGCATTTGTCTAAATAAATGATCTTAAAGCATGGGTGCATATTGGAATCACATTGGGAACTTTAAAAAAATATGATCTCCCAGTTCTAAGCCCAGAGGGGATTCAAATGTGCAGCCCAATGACAGCCATTGTTCTAGATGTGACTTGGCTAGTCGCCTTGGGCAAGGTGCTTCTTTTCTCTTGGTTTCCTCTCTATAGAAAACAAAACTTGGCTCTGCCACAGAAAACCGTGTGTGTGTGTGTTTGCCACTTAAAATATTTTCTAACAAGGGTGACTTTATATCTAGATAATTATAAGTTTAGCCACCAAGGACATCCCAAGACTGAAAAATAAGGCTGATGAGGAAAGCTAATACCTGGGAAAGAATTTCCCCGGAAATGTGGAGGTTGGAGATTGGCCATAACGTTTCAGTTCCCAGAGAGGTAATTTAATGGCAAATGTTGCCCAGCTGTTCTTTGCCACCAGAACCACAGCCATGACTGCAGCATGACAGATGTTGTCATGGTACCCAGGGTTATTTTCTGATGATTACTAGGCTGGGCACTCATGTGCTAGCATCCTTAGAGCAGCTTGTGCCAGGCGCTACAGGGGTGAGAGGGGCTCCTCCTGTGACAACTAGGATTTCCAAGGAAGATATGCAAGAAAGATTCTGGGGGCTACGGTAGCTGAAGGGAGATGAGCAGAGTTTGATTAATAGCTGTAAAGAAATGTAACCTTTTGGATGTTCATACTATCCTTTGAGGATCCTATGAAAGCAAATCCATTATTTTCCATCTAGAGGGTCAGTCCACAGGAGGTTGCCTTCTTGGTCTCACTTCTCTGGGTATTACTATTTTCTCTAGTAGGTTTGAGGATGGGCAAAGAACAGGCTGTCCCCATGGAGTAAAAGAAAAACAATTCACATCTGTATAAACCTTTATGTGCAAAATCCAATCCCTCTTTTGCTCTGCTTATATATTCTGTGAAGCTAGTATTCTCTTTTATGTATGAGAAAATTAAGAAAGGATGTGACATGTCCACTGGACAGAATACTAAGTGGCAGCTCCTCAATTTGAACCACGTCTTCCAACACAAATTCCAATTTACTTCTGAATTCTAAGAAATGGGCCATATTTTATCCCTGAAATGTTTTACTTATCAGCTTGTTAGGAATTTGAAAAAGAAGTAACCTGGAACAGAAGGAAGTGACCCTCACATTCATCCTTGACGATCCTGGCTCTGCCCTCGTTGTCATGATGCATGTGGGCCTCTACCTCCAGGAAGGGGGCCCTGAGAGTGAACGGGTGTGACTGGGAATGGATATAGGGTTTCTTTTTAAGGTGATACAATATTTTGGAATTAGTTAGTGGTTGTACAATCTTATGATTATACTAAAAGCCACTGAATTGTATGTAAAAAAAAATCATAGACTTAATTTTATACTTAAATTTATACTTTAATCATATACTTTAATTTTATGAATGATATAGCAATAAACAAATAGTTGGGGAGTTCAATACCCCACTTTCAATATTGGGTGGAACAACTACATAGAAGACCAACAAGGAAATAGAAGACTTAGAAAATGTTACAAACCAACTACCTAACAGATATCTGTAGAATAGTATACCCCGCAACAATAGAATACACATTCTTCAGGATAGACAATATACTTGGTCTTAAAACAGGACTTAATATATTTGAAATTATTTAATCACACAGTGTGTCCTATGACCACAATGGAACAGAATTAGAAATCAATAATAGAAGGATGTTAGAAAAATTCACAACTATGTATATATTAAGCAATATACTCCTAAATGGATCAAAGAAGAAATCATAAAAGAAATTAGAGACTACTTTGAGATGAATAAAAACAAAAAACTCAGCAAACATAATGAGCTGTAGCTAAAGGAGTGGTTAGAAGGAAAATTTATAACTATAAATGGCTATGTTTTTTAAAAAATTCCAAATGAATAACCAAACCTTGCATTATAAGACACTGGAAAAATTAGAGCAAACAAAATCTAAAGCAAGTGTGTGGAAATAGCAAAGATTAGAGTAGAAATTAATAAAATAAAGAATAGAAAAAACAGAAATGAAATTAAATGAAACAAAAAGTTATTTCTTTGAAAAGAGTAATAAAATTGACAAACCTTTAGCTAGTCTGAAATGTTTTTGCACTGAGGATATTTTCCAAGATCCTCTCAAAAAATCAAGCCATGTAGGCAGTCTGAGTCCTTATGGAGTAACTTTTATGAATGAAAGCTCAGAGATTATATAGACTAGGCACAGTTGGAAAGCAGGATATTTAGGTATCTTTGAGATCAGTCCTTATTGGAGGGAACAGAAGAAATTATGTCTTAGGCTCTGCTATGGTCTAAATTCAGGTCACATAATCCGAGAAAATGTACTCTGAGAAGAGGTCATGTAAAAATGTGCAATGATTTTAAGAGTTAATTCCAGAATAGAAGAATAATATAGCAACAGAGTAACCTTAATGGGTAAACGGCTCACAAGGTAGGCAAGGGAAGACAGGTAGCAGCCAACTGCATTTGTTGATAAGTGTCTAAGGCTGTAGGTTGGTGAAAATAGGTCCTGAGCTGTCATAGGTCTGATCAGAAAATGACATTCAAATCAAATAGCTGTGGACACAAATCCTAGCCCAGGCACTTACCAGTAGACGACTTCAGACAGATTATTTAATTTTTCCGAGACTCAGACTTTTTAGTTCTAAAAGACAGATGGTAATTCTTGTCTTACAAGGTCATTCAGATATTAAAATGGGATTATATAAAAAGTGCCTTTTATAGCGTTTGGCACCAAGAAAGATGTTCAATAGATGGTAGCTCTTTTTGTTATCATCGTCATTGCATTATTACAATAGTTTCAAGGGCGTGAAAGCTCAGTGGATAATACAATCAGAATTTCTTTTTTCAGATTTATGTTTATTTAAATACAACTGCTTTATGAAATGTGACAGTGGAAAATGTTCCTAAATTAAAATATTATTTTCTAGTATGTATACCTTAACTCATATCTGAAATTAATTTTTTAAAAGAAAAAAAAATTATTTTCAACAAGCAGCACCATAGCAGAGAGATGAATTTCTGACCAGGAGGGGCCCATGTATGTTTGTCAGGATTGATCGTTACACAAAGGTCATTCCACACCCAGAGGTTTTCCAATGGGAAATTATCTTGGATCATCGATTTTTCAAATTGGCCCTGCCATACGAAGTAGTGGCTTTAATAGCACAATTGGATGAGCCCAAAGTATCATTCTATTCAGACACACACTTTAAGAATGAAAGTTTAATTCTAAAAATCCATACTTAAACCAGTTTTCCTTTATGCAAGCAAATAGTGGTTTTCTAGCATGGCAGTGGTCAGTTTTTGCCTTTGGGTGTTGCCTCTCTTAAATTTAGAAACATATACTCAACATCAGTGTTACACATGCCTAATCCGTGCCTTTTGTTAGATAAAAATTCAATAAATATGTGTTCATATTAGGAAAAATTATTTCCAAGAACTATTATCACTCCTTCTTACAGATGGAAAAATAGAGACTTTTGTCAAATATCATGTAGCAGGAGTCAAGCCCAAGTGTGTTTTAGTCCAAGGCCTTTTTTTTCCCTCCTCTACCATCTCTATGGTTTCACATCTACATCCAGAAATAAGACTTCAAGTCAGAGTAGGTTTGGTGAAATGAGCACAGTCAAAAAAGCGTTTATGAACAGTTGTGTGGGGGAGTGATTACGCCTGGGGAGAAAGCAGACGTGTGCACAGAGGAAACATATTTCTATACTACATCCCTAAGTCTAACTCTTTCTCTCATGTTCATCATGAATTAACTCATTTATTTATTCACGCTCTCATTTATTCAGTTGTTGAGTACCTGCTGTGTGCTGGATATTATGTTCTGTGCTAGGTAGGGAGCCCGCAATGCACAAGACAGATAAGCAGATGCAACTGTGCTCCCGTTGTGAAGCCTTCCTTCATCTTTATGATGGAAAAGACTTTCTCTCTCCTCTGAAGGACCATGCCAATTTCACCTAACTTTCATGATACCCAGTGCTCTTGGCAATTGCCTGTTAGAAACCATAGAGCCTGCTGCTACGAGAAAGGACGCTGCTTCCAGAAAGTCTCCCCTGCCCACATGTTGCTTACCAAAATCTCGCAGTCCTGATACCTGACCCTTCCCCCACACCCGGACCCAAACAACCTGGGCTCTAAGATTGTGTGCATGGCAGCTAAACAGAGTGGGTTTTGCAGTGGGATTCAAGCTCTGTCTTGGCTACGTAATAACCATGAAACCTTTGGAAAATAACTTAATTCCTTCGAATCTCAATTGCCTCATTTGTACAATAGGGATAAGGATAGTACTTACCGCATAGAGTTGGTGTCCCAATTAAATGTGTTAACATATATGAATTTCTTAAAACTGAGTTTTCCCATAATTCCTCCTTCTTGAGGTATCGTCACGGAGTCCTTCTTGTTCGTTTAATCAAATCCAAACTAAATTTGGTGTCCACAGTACTCCCTCCTCTGTATTATCTTTTTTTCTTTTTCCTAAACTCACCAGAACTAATAGCTGTTCCCTACAAGACATCCTGAGCTCTCTGTCCCACGAATCTTTGCTCAGCCTTCTTCACAGAGGCTGCCCTTCCCTTTGCTCTGCACTGTACACCTTACAAATCATCTCAGGTCTAACTCAAGTACAACTTCTTCCACATGGTTTCCCCTGATGCTTCGGTCAGAATTGGCCCTTCCTTCTCTGCTTGCCATGGCCGTATTCCCATCTGCCCTTTTTTGAAACTACTTGGGTAGATGTTTGCACATCCTACCTACTCAATGGTGAGCTTCTCAAGGTCACCAGGGAACATGCCTACGATTCTTTGTTGAATAAAATGAAATTAAATTCACTCTTTAACTATCGGTAGTATCGACACTGGGTGAGTTCTGACTCCAAGTTAGGGTTAGTCAACGTTAGCACCAGGAAAACTAAGGAAGATCACTCCAGCAGGAAACTGGGATCCAAGGAAAAGCTGGTTTGCCTTGAAGGAATCACCAGGTCTCCCATTTAAAGTGGAAAAATCAGGAAAACACAGGCCAGCAGTGGTTAGACATGCTCACGCTTCACTTTTCCAACCAGGATTCTTCTCAGCAGCACCGGAGCAGAATTCTAAGGTTAAAATTGAATTATATGATGATATGAATGGAGATTTGATTCTTAGACTCAGAGTCAAGCCCTAAATAAGAATGAAAGATGGTAAACATCTCTCTTTTTAAGTTCAGCTGGCCATCACCAGTTGGAAACGGCCATTTTTCTGTCAGATTGACTGAAAGACATCAAAATTGACCCAATAATGACAACCTCTGCAATAGGTCCACCTCCCAACCAACTAGAGCTGAATCAGGAGAAAGAAATTCTGCCTTTTGAGGGAGGATATTTCCCTAGAGAAAAGTGCTTCTCTTTCTACAAACCAGTGGAGGGGATGAATTTCAAGACAATCACTCAAAATGGAGACCTGTGAGATGGGGACACTGCCGCTGCACCCATTTCCTTGTAAGTCTGCTTTGCTAGTGACCTGGCTTACCAGTCCTTGCCCAGCCTGAACAGCCAGGAAGAATTAGTAAGAGACCATTTTCCAGTCCTATTGAGCTCTTAGGATTTACCAAGTAAGAGACCGAGTAAGAGGCTGAAGCCCAGCAAAAAGCATTCTCACTATTTGTCCTGAGATGAATGTGTAAGTCCTAAGAGCTGAATGAGGACTGGAAAATTGTTGGGTTTGAACTGTCAGCCAAGATGTCCACCCGCTAGGTGAAGGGCGCTGGTAGCAAGCGGCCAAGGGATGGCCTTTCTCTGAGGGGACCGAAGAGAGGATGGGAGAGGACAGACAATAGACCAAGTCATCTGCAAAGCTCACTCATATGACCCCAAACGAAGTCACCCAAAGCGCACGGATGACCATAGAAGTAACATGAGAAGCAGCAACCACCAAAAGGCAAAGGACTGTACTCTGTCTAATCAAGTAAGAGAAAGATACCTGCCCTCATCCTATCCTTCCATAGCATCTGCAACATTTGAGAAACCATTGTCTAGAAGAGGGAGAGGGGTGGCAGGAAGTTTGGAAGCTAGGCCAACGCCTCACTCCCCACCCCACGCACCTCACTCCAAGACATGGTTCTTTCCTGTCCCAAGGAAGGTGGGGAGAAAAAGGGAGCTTTAATCAAAATTGAGATTGTCATTTAAAATGAAATCTTGTGTACCAGAATGAGATTCCTCTAATAACTTAAAGTGCCTGGAAAGTAAAGGAATCAGACCAAGATGTTATTAAAGGAGATATTCTCATCAGGAAAGGGGAGTGACACTGCACAGTCGGGAAGCAGTCTTTGAAAAACATAAAACCATTTCATGTTCATAACCAGTGAGCTGAGACAAAGCAATAAACATCAATGTCACTTTTCAAAACTAGTATAAAGTTAAATAGAAAAGGAGAGAAGTGACACTGAATGATGATTCACTTAGCTTGGATTCTCAGCAAATTTTACAGGGGAAATGTTTGGTTAAGAGGAGTTGTTTTGTTTCTACAGCCTAGAGTATTAAAATAGCAAATAAACAATAGAAGAGGGAATTTGAGCTGAGGAGATGGGCTGTGGCTGAATGCTTCATCATGTTTTCTATTAAAAAAAATCACAATTTACAGCCAATTTACTACCACAGAGAGAAACAGAAATAAATGCTTAATGTTTCAGGCTTAACTTGAGCCAAAAATTCAATGATTTCCCATTAATAATAATTCTACTCTCTGCCATCAGATCGGAGCAATTTATGGCCACTCTCATTTTCTCTGTGCAGATGCTGCCACGTCTGGATATTCTAGTTAGAGACTGTGGAGATGGGTGATTCAAAATGGATAAGGCCAGGTTTGACTTCTAGAGAAGCAGGTTTTAGCTTTTAAAACCCACAGGAAGACCAAGAGGAAGCCTGTTTCATGATCAGTAAACCCAGGTATTCTTGTCTGCTCACCTCTCCAGGTTCTGAGAAAAGCAGGTGGTGGGAGGATTGTTTGGAGTCAGGGGAAGGGAAGAACCAAAGCCCCTACTCCAGGAGGTGAAAGTTCTGGATTCCCCCAAAGCAGAGGCGAGGCAGAGGAAGTCATAAAGCTAGGGTATAGAGCAAGGGAGCTCACGTGTAAATATGAGAAAAATAGGTGTGTGTCCGAGGTGCTCTGGTTATTAAAGCTGAAGGTTGCAGTGAAAACCCACAGAGCTTGTTTCAAGCCCTTCGGGTGTGTTTGGTAGAGTCTGTGTTTACATGCACATCCACAGATACACAGTGACACGCACAGATGTGCACCCAGCACACACACACGCACAGGTGTGATGCTGTCATGATAAACAATAGACACATATTCTTTCTCTTTGTTCCAATAAGACATGGCCTTTGCAATCAGGAAAGTGGTCAAAATACTCAGTCCAGAGAACCAACTGACACAAGAGAACTGGAAGTATGCTATCCCCTGTAACCTTTTATGTTGTTTGCTGACACTTTGTTCTTAGCTCCCTTTTCTCTCTCTGTGCCTGCTATGATGCTAACCAATGTTGCAGTGTTAAAAGTCAGTATCAACCTTTGTTTGTAGCTGATCTTCCCACATCTTCCTTGACTTTAGTCAAGGAGAGCAATTGCTATGGCATGCCTGGACTGGCTGATGAGTAAGGCCGCATGCTACATGTCTATGGAAACAAAGTGACCAGGGCAGGAATCTTAGATCTGTCATCTGACATCACAGTTCCTGTCTCTGAGTTTTCTTTACTGTCTGCAGTATGGAGACCAGGTACTAGATCTTTGATGATTACCTAACAGGGCAATAGAGGAGTGTTAACCCAGACCTTGACCTTCTTCCAAGGTTACTTTCAGTTTTATGGTCACTGGTGTGTACAGTAGTCCTTTTGTAAAAAGTGCCCTTTGGGTAAATGTTATATGTCTCCTCTTGTTTAAAAGAGAGACATTTGGAATTCACTAGTACTTTTGGAAAACCCATAAATAGAAAAGATGGACTTGTAAAGGAAGAAGTAATTTTATTTAAATATGAAGAAAAGAAAAACTGCGTTAAGATTTAGGTAGAAGACAGAGATAGAGGTCCATGCTGTTGAGACACCTCTAGGGGTCAAGAACGGTACAGGTGTCTGCACACATCAGTCTGGGCTAAATTGTCGGGGACAGAATATATGTAACTCACTGAGCTGTGAGGCTTTACAGAGAGAGAAACGCGATGCCGTGAGCATGGCTCCTGGAGTACAATAAACCTGAAACACCGTTAGCAGCCCTCATCACAGCACAGCGGGTTCTGGATCCCTGAACGGCCATCCTTCCTAAATTCTTCCTGGTCTCCAGCTTTCTGGCAACAGCTTTATCCGTGTCAACCTTGGCTTCTGGTCTTTTCCACCTTGTCATCTCAGGCTGATCCAGCATCCCGCTTCCCCTTGCAACTCAGTTCCACACGGCCCTGCTTGCTTCCATGTCAGTTTAGGAAAAATCTAGAGTTCAAGGAAACGAATGCTGCCAGGCTGGGAATTTCCAGGCACCCCCCAGGACTCATCTTAATGAAGTGACACCAGGAGGTGGTGTCCACGTTTGGCTCTCTGCCCTGCGTTATTTCTGTTTCTGAGGAAACTAGGGCAGCTAGATAACAGGGGCAACTGACTTTCCCATGAGGTCTCTTGTGCAGGCGAGTTTCCTATTCAGTGGGTCAGTTTCAAAAAGCCATTGCCCTCACCGCCACCCAGGAGTGACACAGAATGTGTTAACATTCCAAATCCTGGCGCCCTGGGAGATAATTGATCTGCAGTCTTTGAAGGGGTGGGTATCTATACACACCAGGATCTTTATTTGGCAAGCTTTGAAGTGCTTGCCATTCCTCAAAGATTCCGAAAGCTTTCTACTTCATTTCCCCTGAAGGGCTCATATTTTTTCAGATTGGTTCCATTTAATAAACGTCATTGGAGGCTGCTTCTTGTATATTTTAATGAGGACGGATGTGAAGCTAGAAGTTGAAGACTGGTTTGGATTTGTGGTTGTTAAAGTGCAGTTTTAAAAATGGAGGAATAAACTCCAGAGACTAGATGCATGAAAATCATTTCTCTCAGAAATTATTTTTGAGTTATATTTCTTTAAAAAAAATCTCAATTCTCCAGCTAATTTCAGGTCACTAGAATAGTTCAGGTGGGTGGTCACAGTTTTTCTCTCTAGTGGCCCAGTTCCCAGAGTGGCAGATTGTGCCATCTCAATCTCATTGTTAACCCTTAGTCCTTAAACCGAGAACTCCATGAGGGCAAAGGTGACTTCTGATCTATTCTTCCTTGTTGGGTCTTCAGAGGGTAGATGATTGCTAAGTCCTTGCTGAACAAGTAAATGCTGATTGCATAATTATGTTTTACACGTCTTGTTGAAGAATTAGTCTTAGTAAATTTTATTTAAATACAAATCTTTCCCCGACTTATTTGTAAAATGTAATGCTATTGGGTTCTGTTTTCTCTCCTGAGTACTTTTGTGTTTTAATAAGAAATGTTCGGTTAGTAGAAGGTTAGGTTCCTACTGTGCTAACAACAAACCTTATATTTGGTAAAGTAGTTGTACCTCCCGACCTCATATTGAAAACTAACAATGGTAGAAAGTTCAAAAATTACCCACATTCTTTCTGGTCTGTAGATAAAACGTTTTCACCTCAGCTTTCTTTTCTGCTTAAGTTTATGAAATCTCTAAATGAATTTTTAAAATGTAAAGAGAAAGTATCTTTTTTGAATGACCTGTTCTGTAATCACAACGTGAATTATGTTTGGGGTGTTCTGGTAGATATAGAAAAAATATCAAAGGGAAATGTTAATTTTTATTTATTTTCCTTCTGCCCCTTAAAAACTGTGTGATCGACAGCAAGTCATTTATTTCAACTCCTCTGGGTTTCAGTTTCTTCATCTGCAAATTGGAAGTCTCAACTCACTGACTTTGTTTTTTTCCAGCTGTAGTATTCTATTATTCTTGATTTCTTCAAAGCTCTTGTGACTTGCCACTGGTGTTCTGGTTTGGTTTTACTCATTCATTCATTCATTCATTCATTCAACGAACATGACTGAACACCTGTAATGTACAAGGACTCTGCTAGATTCTAGAAAATTGTGGTGAACAAGCGACATGCTTCCTTCCCCTAAAAGTTATCATTTCCTTATTTTGCCTTTTCTGATTTCCTCTGAAAACATCCAAAATCCATTAAGAGATGGATAGAGGACTATAAATAAGAAACACAAAGGTCAGATCTTCATGTATAGGAGAAATATTGTGAAAAAGAGAGCACAATCCCCAAAGGATGGGTTGGGGAAGCAGAAGTTGGCACCAAGTTCAAATTTCAAGTCACATTTATAAATTGCTGTTTTCTTTCTTTTTAAAGATTTTTTTCTTAGTTATTCTATTTTGTTATATTTTCTGATATACCCTTCATTCTTTTCTAATTTTCACTTTTTAATTTGTTAAGAATTTAGATCAGCACATGAAGGTACATCCATTTAAATTCCGATTGTTACTCACCTACAATAATTTGTTAAATCTTTCTGTTTCTCACTGATTTGCTGGACTGCCTTAATTCCACAGAAAGCTTTCGTGGAGGAAATAGTTATTCTTCTCCACCCATATCTACGTACTAGTCCTATAATAATTATTTCAGCTTAATACTATTTTAAAATATAATTCAGAAAAACTTCTTTCTCATTTCCTTCAGGATTTGTCCTTTAGATGAATTTTACAAGTTTTTAGCTACCTAGCAAGAAAAATACTATTGGTATTTTTTCTTGGGCTTAGAGTTTTTGAACCATGGAAAATTGATACCTTTTTGATATTTAACTTTCTTTTAGGAATGGCATCTATTTTCTCATTTATTCACGTATTTTTTATAACTGCTAATTGTAATTTGTGTTTTCCTCATTTAGATCATGCTTTATTCTCATTAGGTGTATTAATTAATTCTCTCTTTTTTACCGCAAGGACGTACAGACTGCAAACATATGCTTTAGACAGCTTGATTAGAAACAGGGTTTTGTAAATGTTTCATTTCTCTTCTCAAGGAACAAATTGAATATTTTGAAAATATTTGGCCAATTTATTTAGTCCTAAATCATCCATCTAATATCGTGGCAGGTCTAACTATTGAACTTATTATTTTCTGAGTTACATATATTCTGGGCAAGAAAACAAATCATTTCACATTTTAAGATGTATTAATAAATACCATTGTAAGAATGGGGCCTATTTCAATGGGTTCTTCCTTATACTTGAAAGTAATTGCTTTTTCTATATCTCAGCTGACATTAATTAAAATTAATGTGAGGAGAAGTGTTTTGAAATGGCCAGATAATAATACTGATAGTTACAGGACACTTATTACAGGCATGGGCACTTCACATACATTAAATATTTTAACTCTCACAATACTATACTGAAGTGAATGCTAAGACCTCATTTTACAGAGGAGCACTCTGTCCAAATCATCCAGCTCAAACCTGCTCTTATCCACCTCCAAAATCTGTGTTTGTTTCCACTGTAGATACTGCCTCCCTTTAGATAGAAAACTAACTAAATAGCTAAATAGAAAAGTCTGAAGCATCTGCAAGGACATTTCAAAATATTTCTAGAATTTGGTCTCTGTAAAAGGAAGGAGCTCCCAGTTCTTTCGAGATAGAAGATGCGAAGACAGTCAATAGCTTTTGCATCTCATTTATACCACAGTTTTTCCCCCTTTTTATTGAAATTTATTGGGGTGACGTTGGTTAGTAAAATTATATAGGTTTGAAGTATACATTTCTATCATACATCATCTATGTATTATTGCATTGTGTGTTCACCACCCAGAGTCAATTCTCCTTCCATCACCATATATTTGATCCCTCTTTCCCTCTTCTACCATCCCCTCTCCCCCCTTAGCCTCTGGTAACCACTAAACTGTTGCTAGTGTCTATGAGTTTTTGTTTCTTTGTCTTTTTTCTTTGTTGCTTTCAGTTTTATATCCCACATATGACTGAAGTCATATGGTTCTTGACTTTTTCTGTCTGACTTATTTCACTTAGCATAATAATCTCAAGATCCATCCATATTGTCCCAAATGACAATATTTCATCTTTTCTTATGGCAGAGTAGTATTCCATTGTGTATATGTACCACAACTTCTTTATCTAGTCATCTACTGAAGGTCACTTTGGTTGTTTCCATGTTTTGGCCACAGTAAATAAAGCGGCAATGAACAACTGGGTACATATAATTTTACGGATAAATGTTTTCAGATTTTTTTGGGTAGATACCCAGAAGAGGAATTACTGGTTCATATGGTAGTTCTATTTTTAATATTTTGAGGAATTTTTCCATAGTGGTTGTACCAATTTACATTCCCACCAACAGTGTATGAGGGCTTCTATTTCTCCACAGCCTCTCCAACAATTCTTAGTACTTGTCTTGTTGATAATAAACATTCTAACAATTGTGAGGTGGTATCTCATTGTGGATTTGATTTGCATTTCCCGAATAGCTAGTGAAGTTGAGCATCTTTTCATATATCTGTTGGTCATTTGTCTTCTTGGGAGAAGTGTCTCTTCAGATCCTCTCCCATGTTTTAATTGGATTGCTTGTGTTTTTTTTTGTTTTGTTTAGTTGTACAAGTTCTTCATTTATTTTGGATATTAGCCCCTTATTGGAGGCATTGTTTGCAAATACCATCTCCCATTTGATTGGTTGCCTTTTTGTTTTGTTGATGGTGTCTGTGTAAAAGCTTACAGAAAACGAAAACCTTCCCATAGTGCTCACCACACACACACACACACACACACACACGTGCGCACACACACACACTGTACATTAACTTTATAAAGGGTATGGTTACTCTTCCAAAGTCAGAAAAATATAATATTTTAACTTGTATTATTTTATTTAAGATTAAAATGATTCTTAGCTCTCAGCTTTCTGAAACCAGAAGATGGTGTTGATTTATTAAGGATATCTTTTCAAAACACCATTCTAAAAAAGAAAAAAAAAGAAAAATTCCCAATAGCTAATAAGAATACAAAACCTTTTAAAAAGAGTGTGAGAGTAAATCACATAAGTATTCTAGTAGCACACACCAAAGGGTATTATTTTAGGAAAAATAATCATTGCTATCCACTTGAGTAAATTCACATTCTTATAAAAATTAGTTTCCCATTCTTATAAAAAATAAAAGTACATTTGTGTGTTTATTCACTAGTGTAAAATAAAGATATTGGGTTTGATTATGGCTATTTCCTGTCAGCCTTCTCTACTCAGCTTACGTTTTAGAAAAACATTTTTGAGACCACATGCTTTCTTCATGGGACTTATCACCTGGTGTTATGATCACCTCTCCACTGTTTACAACCTGAGGACACAGATATATAAGGTCGTATCAGTACTGCTAGGGTCTGGCAGAGGTCTTGCTTCATAATAGATGTTACTGAATGTTTTATCACACAAGATAGTTATTCAACTGAAAAGACCATTTAATTTACTAATATATTTTAATTTGTCCAGTATTATTTGTCCAGAATATGGTAGTGACTCTGAAATGAGCAAATTCAAGTGTTAGAACTGCTGAGACATTAAAAGAATGACAAGGAACTGAGTCAGTGATTTTCAACTGATTTAAGTGGGTCAACTAATTTATCCCTTGAAATGAGAAGTACTTTGAGTTTTTCCCTACATGAAATAGTGACAGGTCTCCTTCTGATGGTAAGAAGGATTTTCCCAAGGAGTGACTTTGTCCAGTAATGCAGACAAATAAAACAACTAAAACATGAAAGCCCCATTTCAGAGGAAAGTGTGTGTTTGAGATGTTAAATGCACATATGTATAAGTATGCATATATTAAATATGTATCTACACACATATACACATACACACACAGACACCAGCTTCCTCTTTTAAGACGTGTACTATTTTGAATCAGGAAATTGCTTTGCTAGCTGGAATTGGTAGGCCAAGAATATAGACTTCAAATCAGATTGCAGTTTTGCTTCATGCTGTATTTTCTCTCTCCCTAAGACTCAAGATACAAAGCAGAAAACTATGAGACTCTTCCTTTTGACACTTTGCATTTCTCTTAAAAGAAGGACACATATAAGTTTAAGACCCAGGGCTTAAACATATTAACATAAAGTTATGCAATGGCTAGAATTAAAAAAATGCAAACTTATAAATGGAGTCAGTTGGCACAAATGAGTCAGCAATACCTTAACTTCCTTTTTGCAGCTCTTTGTTTTTAGAGCTCTAACGATTTCTGTTACTGGTAGTGGAGCTGAACACACTCACTTGTTCCTCTTACTGTGACATTCAAATTTATAAAAGCGTTCCTAAAACACCACAGCAGCACTGTTTTCTAAAAATAAATGTTGATGATTGTGGCTGAGACTAATATTTGTGTCCTCAATAGTCATTCTTCCCATCTTTCTAACTAACAGAATGCTGTGGGAGGAGGAACAAAAGTGTGACCAGTTAAAATATATTTCTATATCTATCATCTATCTATCTGTCTGTCTATCATCTATCTATCTGTCTATGTATATGTACTATGAATAGATAGATAGATATACCGGGGGTGCCAAAAAATGTATGCACATGACTTGTATTCATCTTTTGTTATCGGTATATATTGAATATTACAATTTTAATACAGTTTTTTCCTGTCTTAAAATGCGTATACATTTTTTTGGCACCCTCTGTAGATATAGCTACACATTTTGCAGCCTCCCTTAAAGATGGGATAGTGACACAGCAGTAGTGTTTGGCCTTTGAGATGGACCACATGTGACACCCACCAAGATGTAAACGGAAGTGTTTGGGTGGAGCTTCCAGGAAAGCTCCTTAAAAGAAAGGCAGACTCAGCTGGTGCAGACCCCTTTTCCTCTACTAGTCCTTTCCTTCCTGTGTAGGACGCACATCAGCTCCCTTAACAGACTGGAAGGGAAAGGCACAAAGGGTTACAGAGACTCTGCTGAGCCTCAGAACCAATACTAATCACGGCTTGCCACCAGACTTCTTATTTTCATGATGAAAAAAGGCAGAGTACCTTAGTTTTGTTTGCCAGGATTTCTGTTGCCCCTAGTGAAAGCACCACTTCTAATTGATAAAATGTATCTTCAGATAAAAATATCTTCAGAAACCTGGAAAGAAAAGACTGATGTCTGGAAACCAGCAATGAGCCAACTAGTATATTTTGGTCTTATAGTCACATTTTTAAATAGAGACACGTTTTTATTATACACATTGTCAAAAAGATTTTTGGAAAGTGAGTCCTCCAATTTTATTTATGTTTTCTTTGGTCCTGGGTTGATTTATGGCTGAAGAACTGAATTAGTGTCCAGGCTCTGACTCGTCTATTTGGATAAGGGAACACAGAATGTGCCTGGAGGCATGAACGGGGAATGCAAGACTGAGTGTGGCCCCTAGGACCACGGAGAGCACAGTGATGCACCACGCATCTTTCCTTTCTCCCTCTGCCCACTTCCTGGGAGGTTGCATAACGCTGGATTTGCCCTTGCCTCGCTGCCTTGTAGCCATTTATCCTCATGGCTTTGCCCTCACTGATCAGTGGACTCGTTGAGAGCAGGATTGCCACTTTATTGATTGATCTATTCTGAATGCCCATCACACTATACCGTCCACAGGTAGTGCTCAGTAAATGCATGTTGGATGGATGAATGCGTGCACTGAGGTCATCCCCGGTCGTCCCGGGCCTGTCTCTGAGGCACTGAGCCCCTTCCAGCATCAGGAAAGGACTGAAATCTGTGCTTTGCTCTGGGGTTCTTTCTGACAGAGACGGGCTTCCGCGGATTTACCTAAACAAAGGCGTTGGTCTGATGTTCTCGCCCTGGTGTTGGCCTGGTCCCTGATCACCATGGGGCCGCTAATGGGGAACAAGCACTTGCTGTGAGCAGCAACAGGGTACAGTCTGTCAGGTCCTTTCCAGGTCTTTTTTAAGGAAGGGCCATGAGCGGAGAGACTTTTGCTCAGAAGGCAGTGTGACATGGTAGAAGGATGGTGGGGTGGGGGGAGGCGCAGCCACAGGGACAGCAGCTTGCATCTGAAATGTATGATTTGACTCTTACCCTTTCTGAGTCTCTATTTTTCTCTCTCCAGAATGAGGTTATATCTATCACATAGGGCTGATGTAAGGACGGAAAGAAGTGATAAGTTTAAAGTGCATGCCTGCCTCATAAAAGCCACTCGATCAAAGGGAATTATAATGCTTTATTATGTCATAGGTCATACTGGTGTTATATGAAACATTGTCAGCATTTTCTAGGATGCATGATGAGGAAAGACCCCACTTTAGGCTCAAATACTTCTGGGCTGTGACTTCATTTACAGTATACAGTATAAAGCAAGGAGTTTCCCATTCTTCGGGTATCTCTTACTACTCAAACCAGTAACTGCTTCTCACAGGGGATGGGGCCAGAAGCCACAGGGCAGGGCGTCTAACAAAAAGGACCCCCACCCCCCACAGGACCTTGCACACCAAAGGAAATACGGGAAGAAACCAGGGACTATTGTTTTGACAAACATCTTTCTTGCCAATGCCCCTTTCTCTTCCCTCCGGTACTATTTTAAGAGACAGTGAATCAAATTATTTCAGCAAGAATAGGCTTTCATCCTGACATTTCAAAAAGATTGATGTTCATATTAATTATGGACCAACTCTGTCTCTCTCCACTAGCAGCTCTTTTATTATTATTTTTTTTCCTGTTTCAAGCATCTTTATTCACTTGAAAGTCATCTCCTCATCAAGTTTCTAGTTCTAGAAGTTTTCTGGAGACTGGAAGCAAATTTTGGAAACTGTAATCACTACGATTTCATGTGTTCTATGGCTTTTTCAATGCAGATCTAATGATAGTGCCATTTTATTTCCCGGTTGTCATACACCTGCTACTTAAACCCACAAAGGTTAGACCATATGTTTGTAAATATCTGGAAATAAATACGCCTTCACAAGTTCCTTGTAATAAAATGGCAATACGAGACCTCTGCCGCTTCCTTCTCTCCGGCCCCGGCCTCCTCCGCCCTGCCCTCCAGGTGGCAGCAGGCGACCCAATCCTTGGTGTTTTCCTCCAGGCGTCCATGCCTCACACAGGTGTTCTGTCTCCCTGTGACAGCCTCAGTCAATCATTCCTCTTTCTTTCTTCACATCTAGCGATCCCACCATACGTGGCTCTTCCTCTCCAATCCTGCTCAAGCCATTATGAGGAGTCATTTCCATGTGCGGTCTGATGGCCATTGCAAACCTTGACCTCACTGGTTTCAACTGCACTTCCTGTTCAGCCCATCAGTCATGCCCTCCTGCAACTTGCCACCTCGAGCAACTACTCCACATCTAAGATCTTATGTTTAACCCTGCTATTCTCTAACTAGAATCGCCTATCTTTCCTAGTGCCTCATCGATGATTTTCACTAATTGAATCCTCTGACTTTACCAAAATCGGTGGTCTGCAGACTCTTATACTTGTTCCTCACCTCTCAGCTTCCTCCGGTGTTTGTTTCCTTCTTACATACCACGGTCTTTCACATAAATCACCCTTGCCAATAACCTCAGCTTTCCTTCCTATTCTCTGTCACATTCACTTAAAACATCACTAATATGAAGTAACGGTCCAACTTCTTTCTCCTTAGCTTATGTTTCTGAACATTGCTGAACCAAATACACAGCCATGTTACTGAATGCCACATATATGCAAGGTGCCCAGCATGGTCCGGGACCTCAAGGATTCCCAGCCAGTGTATGTGCTTCTAATTAGTCTTCCCAGTGTTTTTTTTTTTAAATTAAAGTTTATTGGGGTGACAATTGTTAGTAAAGTTACATAGATTTCAGGTGTACAATTCTGTATTACATCATCTATAAACCCCATTGTGTGTTCACCACCCAGAGTCGGTTCTCCTTCCATCGCCATATATTTGATCCCCCTTTACCCTCATCTACCATCCCCCTCCCTCCTTACCCTCTGGTAACCACTAAACTATTGTCTGTGTCCATGAGTTTTGTTTCTCATTTGTTTGTCTTGTTTTTTGTTGTTTTAGGTTTGTATACCACATATCAGTGAAATCATATGGTTCTCGACTTTTTCTGTCTGATTTGTTTCGCTTAGCGTTATAATCTCAAATCCATCCATGTTGTTACAAATGGTCCTATTTCATCTTTTCTTACTGCTGAATAGTATTCCATTGTGTATGTATACCGCAATGGAATACTACTCAGCCTTCCCATTTTTTTAATACAGCCTATTTTAAAATTTGCTACTGTTAATGCATCATTTAATTTCCCAAATGTAATTTATAAAACCCAAGTTCCTGCTTTTGCATCCAGCTTTCTTTCTCACCTTACTCTTCACCCTCCTGTGTTCTGCATTCAGTCATATCCTGAAGGTCATTTGATCCCTGTAATATGCTGCTGCTTTCTCTCTCCCCAGAACCTTTGCCTGTGGTTTTGCTCTTTCTGCCTGGAATGTCTCTACTATACTTCAACATCCCTCCACTCCCCACCCCCCAAACCCCACACCTTATTCCTTCACCTGGTTAATTTCTGCTTAGCTGTTAGGACTCCATTTAGATGTCACTCCCTGAGTTAAAACAGACGTATGTCACCTTCAATTAATGACTATACATCCTCTATTTACCCCCAGGACAGCTCTTCTCACATTCAATTGTCAGTGCAAATTACTAGATAAAAATTCTTTGAGGACAGGGATCTGCTTAATTCTTTATTCTCAGAGCCTCGCTTAGTGTCTATACATAATAGGTACTAATAAATATTTGTTGATTGAATAATTATAAATGCAAGTGTATATATAAATAGACTGTTCATCGACAGCAAATAAATTTGTTCAGTGTTTATATCCTTTAAACCATTTCCATGTTTATATCAATTTATAGCATTTGATTATCACAACAACCTTCTGTTGTACAGAGAAGTTTTAAATGTTAAAGATGTGTAATTTACCATTATTTAATTTTATATTTAGGATAAAGCTTGTTGTGCACTGATAAATCTTTACCCACCCTAAGTTGGGAAGATATGTCCTGCATTTTCTTCTAGAAGTATTACAAAGTTAGCTTTTACACTTAGATTTATATTCATCGTAAATTAATTGTTGTGCATAGTGTTAGGGAGAAGTTGGGATTTTTTCTCTCCATACATTTATCAAGTTGTTCCAATAAAAGTATTTGAAAAGACTTTCATTTTCCAATGGAATTGCCCTGGCATTTTCATCTAAAATCATTTAATCATATATATGTATATGTGTATATATCTATCTTTTTGTGGACTCTATTTTGTCTTATTGAGCTATTTGCCTGCCCTGTTACCTATTTGTCTACACTTCGTCTTGATATAGTAGCTTTATAATAAATTCTAAAATCAGAGAGTGAGTTCTGTAAATTGGGTTGTCTTTTTAAATATTATTTTGCCTATTGTAAATGGTTTGCATTTCTACAAAAAGTTTAGAATAGTCAATTTGTACCAAAAGCCAGCTGAGATTTTGATTAGGATCTCGTTGAATCTATAGACACTTTAGCAATATTGAATCTTCTAAACTATGAAAATAATATATCCCTCAACTTAGTAGATTTTCTTCAGTTACTTTTAGCAATATTTTATAGTTTTCATTAGAGGTTTTGTATGTCTTTTGCTAAATTTATTCCAAAGAATTTTTGTCTTTTTGTAATTTTTAAATACATTCATTCTCCAATGATGCTTGAATATAGAAATATACTTAATTTTGTTTATGTTTTCTTTTTATCCTTTGACCTTGCTAAAAAGATGTATCAGGCAGAAAGATTTGTGTATATTTCTTGAAATATTTTCTTTCTTAAGTCTTTGATAGAATTTAACCAGGAAGACATCAGGGCCTCAATTTTCCTTTGTGGGAAAATGAATTATTATAAATTTGAAGTTTTAAATAAATCTATTGCTGTTCAGATTTTCTATTACTTCTTGTAAGTTATTTATTAATTAGTTTATCTAAGGTCTCAGATTTATTGGCAAAAAATTATTCACAATAATCCCTATCATCTTTTTAATGTTTGTTTTAGCGATAATATCTTCTTTTCTTAGTATCTTTCATTTTTTTAGCTTTTATTTATCCTGATCTGTCTTGAGGAGATTTATTAATTTTACTAAAGTTTTCACAGAAACTATTATATATTTGGGATATCATTTTTGTTTTGTTTTGTATTTCATTAATTATTGCTCCTTTTAATTCCTTCCTTCTTCTTTTAAGCTTAGTTTTTCTTTTTCTAGATTCTTATAGTAAAAAGTTAAATAATTGTTTATAAATCTTTCATCTTTTCTAATATGAGCATTTAGTTTCCCATTAAACATTACCAGCTGCACGCCACAAATTTTGATATTTTTATTTTCATATCATTCAGTTCAAAATATTGGCTTTTTTCCTGTGGCTTCTCTAATTTATGGATTATTTAGAAGTGTGTTGTTTAATTTCTAAATATTTGGAGTTCTTTATATATCTTATTTTATGATTTATCATTTAATGCTATTCAGACAGTTTGTAACATTTTAATTTTTGAAATATGCTGATACTTTATGGCCTAGTGTATGAACTAACAGGGCATGCAATTAAAAGAAGAAGTATTCTGCAGTTGTTTTGTCCATTGTTCTTTAATGTCATAAGTCAAGTCATGAAATAGCAATGTTTAAATCTTCTATATTAATTAATTTATAGTTTTGTCTATTTGTTTTACTAATTACTCAGATCCACTTGAGAGCCAATGTATTCTGCATGGCCTTCACTGCCATGTCTCATCCTGTTTGCTCTTTGGAGGTTAGCCTCTGTCATTGCTGATGCAATTTGTCAAACTTGGTCTTTGGTCTTTTCTACAATATGCTGCTGAATGTGTTATGTGGTTACCACCCTCATCACCCTCCCATCCCCAGGGCCATGCATACGTCAGTCTGAGCTCTTTTGACATTACTGAGTCTTCCGCTGTGTTGTGTAAAAATTTCTGCATCTTCTTGAGTCTATGTTTAGGTGAAATGCCCTATTTTAGAGCTGTCATTTCTCTCCTATTTATTAATAAATCATTTCTATTCTCAATACACCAAGAATTTTTGGTTTATTCTCACAACCGTTTTTCCTGCAATAAACTTGAGAGCCTATCTTTGAAGTAAAAATTAAAACACTAATTCTTTTATTCTGAGCTGAGTTCTTCCCTTCCTCCGGAGAACTCAGGCTCAATAAACAGAGATCAGTGAACAACTTGAATAATCATAATTAAAAATATATAGGATGATATATTTAAATATTATCCCCATACACTATACAAGAAAATCATGATGCGATTATGAAGGAAACAGAATTGTATCATGTATTTTATCAATTGATGTAGTAAAGGAAAACAGAGAATTCAATGACCTTGAAGCCTGAAGTGCTATTCCTTGAGTGGCAAGTATTTAAAGATAAGCTTACATTTCCTTCTCTAGGAATCGATAACTACTAAATGTGCAATCCCTAATGTTGAAAAATTATAATATAATATTTTACTCAGTTTTTTATTTTATTATTCTCCTATGAATAATGCTTGGGTATCTTAGTCACAGTTATGAAGCACAGTTCAAATGGTATAAATGTAAGAATGTGAAAATAATATTGGGACTGAAAACAGCCAGTAAGTAGGACTAGTGTTGGATAAAGAGTAGAGGGCATTTCTTTCCTCGTTTTATGCAGTGAGGTATTAGACACAATCGAAGAGCTAATGGTCTAATGGATGAAGAAATATAGGTTTGAGTATGTTATTTTTAACTGGAATGAAATAATAACTGGAAGATTTAAATTAATAACAAATAAGAAGATTGGAAGGAGGAGGAAAAAGATTAAATAATCTGGTATTTTCATCTTTTACATAAGAAGCCAATATTTAAACAAAGTTTATAGCTCCAGAAGTAGAGCTGCACGTATATACTTTAGAATTGTGTGGAGAATTACAAACTTTATTGTAATAAACAATGCAGTTGTAAGGGAAATTAAATTGGAACTGGGACTATGAGTGCAAGGAATTGGGTGAAATATTTTGAATATTCTTTTATCCTTCAATATGGATTTATTTATTTTCACTATGCAAATATATTGATTTTATTATATTAAAATACAAAAAATATTCAAAATAATTCTGTATCATTCCTGATCTCATATTTGCCATTTTTTCACTTTTGTCATATAATATTTTATAGATAAATTGTCTTAAAAATAAATTTGAACATCTGCAAGTTAATATCTGAAAAAAACATAATCCCTAGCAGATGTTTCCATCTGGCTCTGGGCCCAGAGATATTAAATTATAATGGAGAAGGTCTTGAGCAAATGTATTTGTCAGTCTGCCTGTGCTCTCCATCTTAAATTGTACTGAAACAGATGATAGGGTGGCATTAAATAAAACTGCAATAGGGCCTCCGCAATTTATCTGAACATCTGGTTGATTCTATTCTCTTCTGTTCTCTTCTTCCAAAGCCAAGTTTGTTCTTATACCATATTATATAACCCAAGATTCAGATTGGTCTTGCAAAGAATTTTAAAACTTTTAATTTCCATATATATTTGAATGTGCACTACACCTTGGGCACTTATGATCTCACACATTTTCCTTGTTCCTATCTACTTGCAGCTACTTTTTCATATTCCCCCTCTACCTTGGCATGATCAAAGAGAAATAGCAACTAATTGCTGTAAATATACTCATATGCCATCAAAAAAGACCAATGAGAATCAAACAGTATTATTTTCAGCATTGTTTTTGAGCCAGATTTAATTATAAATTCTTTTAATCTACTCTGTAACATTTTGTGTAGTCAGTTTTTATAGTGATTTATTTAGACAAGACACCAGTAGTCAGGTAGTTTTAGGCTCTGTATAAGCTCCTTAATGCCTCTTGGAGATGGCTGAGTTCCCATGAGGTCAGGTTCCAAGACAGTCTTTAATAGCAGAAAATTCCCTCTGTTGTTATTGTTCAAAGGTGATGGAAGGGAATAGCAGGAAGAATTTGACACTGGCTTTTTGTACTTCTCTCTTTATCATCCTAATCTCTCCCAAGAGATTATAAATTCTTTAATAGCACAAATGGGTTTTTGACTTTACCTTGTAATTCTTTAATTGCCTTGGACACATTACAATATCTGCAAACATTTTAAGATGAATCCATTTGTTACAACTGAAGTTCTCATTGACTTCCAGATTGGTTTGATTATACACATACACACACAAATACACATTGTTTTCACTGTCTTAAGAAAATAGTGGACTTTCAGCTTCCACTTAGGGTATAGAATATTGGAAACAGTATTGCCCCCACCATAACAACCAGGAAAAGCCAGATCATATTTTAAAAATCATAATTGTTATGAAATTTAAAGAAGTGAGGTTGCAGAGCAAGCAACTAGCCTGAAATGTAAGGAAAAGCAGGCATATCCAATGAGAGATGGAACACAAGAAATGACTAACCTATACAAAGAAGGGGAGGAAAAGAGGTCCTCCATTTACATGGGAAAGAAAAATTCAGCTACTATGCATAATGAGTGGGTAAAGCCCGAGTGTGGAATAGTGTAAGGCTAATGGGCCTCAGGCACAAAGGGAATTTGTAACCATTCTTAGGTTCTTTGCCATGGATCTCTATCAGGAAATCATGGAAAATACTGATGGCAGGGCAAAAGACCATAGAAAGCATACCTTGTAGTACAGGCCTAGAAGATACAAACACTCTTTACTAATCGCCAAGCAGAAGAGATGTCCATAGGTTCAAACATAAACACTCTTTACCTCAGTGTCTACTGTCCTATACATTAGGTCTGGTTTTTCAAAAAAATATACCTATCATACACACAGAAAAATTAGGAAAAACAAACAAACAAACACATTGTGAAGAGGTAAAGTAGTCAACAGCCAGATAAGAACCAGATATTCGAACTATAAAACATAGAGTTAAAAATTACTATAATTAACATGTCACAAAATTTCATGGAAAAAGTAGAATACATGCATGAACATGTGGGGAATTACAACAGAGATAAAAACTATATAAAAAAGATCAAATTGGAGGCTAGAATTAAAATATAGTAATGGAAATGAAGCATGCCTTGACTAATTCATTTGTAAACTCAACAAAATCAAAGAAAATAAAAATGAGTGAATTGGCCAATAGAAATTATTCAAACATAAACACAATGAGAAACAATAATGGAAAGACAAAAACAGGGCAAAGTATCCAAGTACTGTGAGGTAACATCAAAAGAACTAATCTAAGTTTGACTCCCTGGAGAAAAACATAATGAAGTGTATGAATTATTTAAAGAAGTAATGACTGATAGTTTTCCCCAAATAACAAAAGACAAAAAACCCCACACACCCACAAATTCAGAGAACACCAAATACAATAAAATCAAAACACAAACACACACAGCGAATACACACACACTCAAACACACACACACACACACACACACACACACACATCATGTTCAACTGCTGAAAATATCTTTAAGGCAGCTTAGTGGAAAAGACACATTATACACAGGAGAACAAAGTTAGAAATATGAAAAACTTCTCATCAAAAACTATGCAAGCCAGAAGACAATATACTGAGAGAAGAAAAAGGTCAATACAGAATTTTATATCCATTGAAAATATCTTTGAAGCAGTGAAGAAGAAATACTTTCAAAAAAATGATATAATGTTTGATCAACAGACCAACACTAGAAAAAAAATGTTTAAAAAAACCCTTTAAAGCAGAAGAATATGGTAATATACAGAAATCTGAATCTACAAAAATAAACAGGTCTCCAGAAAATATTTTAAATAAAAATTAACTCAAAATAGATCATAGATTCAAATGTAAATCCTAAAACTACAAAGCCACTAGAAGAAAACATAGCAGAAAATCTTTGTGTCCTTGGATTAGGCAAATATTTCTAAGGTACTACACTAAAAACATGATAAATTAAAAAAAAATTTGAACTTCTTCAAAATTAAACACTTCTATTATTTGATTTTTTTTTTAAGAAAATGAAAAGTGAAAGACTGCAAGAAAACATTAGTAAAACACATATCTGACAATAGACTTGTATCCAGATATAGTTGACTTTATTCTAAGATGATTCCCTTAGTTTTCATTCCTTGTAATGTATAATCTCCTCCCCTTGAGTATGGGCAAAGCCTTTTAATATGATGAGATAGTCCTTCCCTTGATTACATGGCGTCATATGAGAAATGTGATGCGGCAGTCACTTCAGTGCCAAGAATCCATCATAGAGACTGGAAAGAGATGCTGAAATAAGCAGCCATGTTGTTGGGGAGCTACTTGGCTAGGACCTGAGAGTGACCTCTAGTTGCTGAGAGCAACAACTGGCCAAGATCCAGCAAGAAAGTATGATGCCCAGACCCACCTATAGCCACAAGGAACTGTATTCTGCCAACAACCTGAATAAGTTTGGAAGTGGATCCTGAGTTCCAGCTGAGACCAGATGAGAATGCAGCCCACCGACACTTTGAATTAACCTTGTAAGACTGTGAGCAGAGAACCCAGTTACGTCATGGACAGACTTTTGACACACAGAAACCATGTGATAAAAAATGGGTACTGTTTTGAGTGACCAAGTCAGTGGTAATATATACAACATTAGGAAGCTAATATACCAGATAATATACGCTCAAAACCCAGTAATAAGAAAATAAATAACCCAATTAAAATTTGGCAAAAGATTTGACTAGGCATTTCACTAAGTCAAAATCATTAATCATTAATAACAAATTAAAAACTACAATGAAATACCGCAAATGTTTACAAGACAAACAAACAAATGAAAAATTCTCTGTCCATTTCAAGTACTGGTGAGGACTCAGAACAATTTCAACTCTCATACATTAATTGTGAAAATGCAAAAATGATGCAGTCACTTTGGAGAACAGTTTTGCAATTTCTAATAAATGAATTATGCACTTATCACAAGACCCAGAAATTCTACTCAGGGGAAATGAAAGCTTAAGTTCACATAAAAACTTGTGCTCTGTTGTTTATAGTGGTTTTTTCCATAATTACCAAAGACTGGGAAACAACCCAAATGTTCTTCAACTTGTCTGTTAGTTTTCTATTGCTGCTGCAATAAATTGCTTCAGTCTTAATGGCTTAAAAAAGCACAGGCTTATTATCTTATATTTCTGGTAGACAGAAGGCTATTGCTGTTTCACCAGGCTAAGATCAAAGTGTCAGCAGGGCTGCATTCCTTTCTGGAGGCTCTAGGCTCCAGCTGTTGACAAAACCCAGTTCCATGTGGTGGAAGACTGAGTGCTCCTTTCCTTGCTGGTAGGTGCCTGGGTGCCACGTTTAGCTCCTAGAAGCTCCTCTCTGGTTCTTGCATTTAGACCCTTTCCATCCCAGAACCAGCAACAAGGCAGCACTTCCTCTGACACTGCCATCTCTCTATGGGATTATATTTGGCCCAGGATTTTTTACATTCCAATCCCCAGTTCTGCAACATAATTGCATTAGCAAAGCCCTTTTTACCATGTAAGGTGACATATTCCTGGTTTCCAGGTATTAGGGCATACCACTTTTAGGGAGTCATTAGTCTGTCTACCATAATTGGTGAATGAATGCAGTGTAATAAATCCATACAATGAACACTATTCAGCATTAAAAAATGAGCTAGTGATACACATGACAACATGAATAAATCTTAAAACATTCTGCTAAGTAAAGAAAGCCAGATTCAAGAGGCTGCATATTGCATCATTCTATTTATTTGACATTCTGGAGAAGGCAAAAGCCCAGATACAGAAAACAGAGCAGTAGTTGCTCAGCACTGTGGTCTAGGGGAGGACTTCATTACAATGGGAAGAGAAATTCCTGAGGGTGATGGAACTGTACTAAATTCTGATTATGGTGGTGATTACACAACTATATGCATTTGTCAAAATTTGAAGAACAGTACACTAAGTATAATGTGTCCACATTATACTTTAAGAAAAATGTCTATTTTTCACTGAGAACTTACTGTAAGTAAAATTTATCTAAAAAAATAGAAGCAAAAAATCTAAATTTACCAATACCTGTAATTAAACAGAATGAGCTTTTAAAATCATGAACTGACAAAAGTGCATCAGACATTGAAGATTTTGTGGATGATTGCATGAGACATTTGCAGGTGTAAAATTCCCACCAAATAAATGAATGGGACATTTATATCTGGGGCAGACATAGAATAATAAGCAGAGCAACCCAGATCCTTTTTGAGGCCAGTGTAACAGTGATTAAAAAAATAAAAACGTAAAAGCTAAAGATAGCATAAGACAAATATCTACCATTTTAATATATACAGAGGGTACCAAAAACAAAATGTATACACATTTTAAGAAAGGAAAACACTTTATTAAAATTGTAATACTAAAAAAAAAATTGTAATACTCGATATATACCAATAACAAAAGATGAATACAATTCATGTGTATACATTTTATTGGCACCCCCGGTATATGAGGTGTGATAAAAAAATACAGTGAATGTTTAAATAAAAAAAAAAAAAAAAACACAGTAAAAGACACACTGCTATTATTCCCCCTTAAAATACTCTCCCTTATTTTGAACACACTTATCCCATCATTCTTGCCACTTACTGAAGCAGTTCTGGAAGTCCTCTTTTATGAGTGTCTTTAGTTGCACTGTCGTGGCTGCTTCGATGTCCTGAATCATTTTGACTTTGGGGAAGAGCCAGAAGTCACACGGTGCCAGATCTGGTGAAAAAGGTGGGTGAGGACACACCATAATATTTTTATTTGACAGAAATTACCATACCAGAAGCGATGTGTGACACGGATCGTTGTCGTGATGGAGGATGATTTACGGCACACTTTAAAACACACCTTCTCTCAACCATAGCTCACAACTGACTGATTCCATCAAACCAGTGGAAACTTGTCATACACTGTCACGAAGGTTCAATGTGCTGCTTCCCGTATTGAAGATCCCTGCCTTTCCATTGGATGGCACTAGGCAGCAGCATTCATCACATTTGTTTACCACACCGTGTGTGAGTGAGTGTGTGTGTGTGTGTGTGTGTGTGTGTATAAAACAAATATACTACATCATAAATAAACTACTAATGAATTGGGGGAAAAAGAAAAAAGTAAACTATTTGCAATACAATATCTTTATTTAAATGTAATACCTTCTTAAACTCAAAACAAACTACTGAACAAATAAAACTGGAGGACCACACAGTTCCTTTATAAACAGATAAGAAACAAGGCAAATAAAAACATGTACTGAGCACGGTACATGGCAGCCATGTTCAAAGCTGAGGATAAACGTATGTGTCAGATACAGGTCTTAACTAAGTAAGCACAGAGTCTCAATTTGGGGAATAGAAGGGTACTCATAAAACAAATACATAAACACTTTTGTATATGTTGTTGAAACAGAGGGTAAAGTCAGGTTCTCTGTGGCTTCAGGGTAGAGATGACCCACACCTAGTGAATATTTTCACGTATGGTGGAAAGATGAGGGAATTCACATCACAATAGACTTCATAATATTAGGTTGGTGCAAAAGTAATTGCGGTTTTTGCAATTATTTTTAACCTTTTAAACTGCAATTACTTTTGCACCAACCTAATATTTGAGTGCCTGCTCTGTGTGTAGTTTTGTGCTAAGCTCAGTGAGAAATATAGTAGTCTCATGGACCAGGCACCTGGAGTTCTAAGCACTGCTCTGGGTACTAGAAATACATTGATGAAGATTGACAAGCTCCCTACCTTCTTGGGAAGAGAGGTAGTCAATTTAAGGGTTGATATTAAAACACAGTCATACTTCAGTCGCTGTGGAGGATTGGGTCCAGGACCCCCCACGGATACCAAAATCTGCAGATGCTCAAGTACCGCCATATGATTGATTGAATGAATAATTCACCCAACTAGAATTATTGAAAAGTGACTTTTATATATTATGCACCGTTCTAGTCTTTGTGAATACCAGTTTATAAATAGATGAAGTCTACATCCTCTTGGAGTTCACATTTTAATGAAAAGGTATAAAAACAAACATACTGACTGGTACTTATTTCAGGTTAGGTGATCAGAGAAGTTCTCCCCAGAAGTATATTTGCTATGCAACCTTAATTGCTGAGAAGAAGCCATTCATCCATCTATTCAAGCCAGTCCAGGTAGACAGGGCACTTAGGCAAGAATGTGTGGGAAGAAAGTGCTTGTGCCTTAGGGGAATGAGAGAAAGTCATTACTTCTGCAGCACAGTAAACAAGAGTTATTGATGAGCAAGAAGTGTGAATGTCTGGTGGCCTTTCCCCAGACCTGGATTGTCATCTCAATAATGGTACGCTACTGATGAATTGTAACCTGGAAAAGGAATTAGGATGTAATCCATCTTCAAATGATCGCTTTGTTCTGTGGACAATGGGCTGAAGTTAGGAAAAGTAGTAGAAAGGAGGTGACTTACATTTTTATGGTAGTTGGTGCTACCCATTACGGTGACTTTGTTTACAGTCCTGGAACTGGGGGAGGATGCAGACATAGATGGATACCAGCTATGTGCTTTTGTTTGTTTTGACTATAGTAGCCATGCTTTCATGATGCATTCAATGTTGGTGGAGAGAGAAGTGACAGAGAGAGGTCAGGGCTGACTCCTAGGCTTTGGCTTTACTAACTGGTGGGGGGCTGGGAGGATGATGATATCATTAACTGAGATGGAAAATACCAGAGGAGAATGAAGTTAGGGACTGGGAGAAGGGAGTGAAGATTCTGAGTTTTAGACAAGTGAGACAGAGAAGTCTATGAGACATTAACCTGCAGGTTTCAAGTAAGAAATTGGATCTTTGAGTTTGAGTATGCAAGCGAGGTATGAGCAGAAGTTATAAGATTCACAATTATCTTACCTGTCAGAGGTCTAAGAGTGGAAAAGCAGGCAATGATGTAGGAAGGGAACCAGCAGAGTGTGGCACTATGAAAACTCAAAGAGAAGGGGATTTCAGGAGAGAGGAGTGGCCAACCATGCCGTGTGCTAGGTAGGAGTTTGAATAAGATTAACTTGTTTAAGATGGCAGCATTGAGGTCACTACTAACCTTAATAAGAACCAAATTCTGCTGACTTCAGTGGAGGGAAAGAATTAGATGAAAGTGGGTCGAAGGCTGAATGGGCGGTAAGGAAGAAAGACAATGTGTGTGAGCAACTCACCTGATAGAGACTTAGAGAGGAAGAGACAGACAGGACTTCTTTTGAGAGGGATGTGTGATCAAGGAACACTTTTGTTTCCAATGGAAAATACTGCAACATGTTTGCATTTTGATGGGGATGATCTAGGAAAGAGGAGACATCAAGGGTATGGGACAGAAAGGAGATATCGAATCAAAAAAAATCTTTTGGTGGGAAGACACAGCAAATGGATTGGACTGAGGCAGGAGGATACTTTATGCTTCATTGCAACAGGAGAAAAGGATGAGATGGATGCAGATGCAGGCATGATTGTGGAATTTGTGGTAGAAAGATAGTGACATTCACACTCCCTAAAACTTTGCAATGTACATTACATCTTTACATGCACATATCTCACCTTTAGCCCCACCACACCTGTGCGAGGAAGGAGAGTAGTTATCATGATGTTTAAGTCACAAATGAAGAAACTGAGGTCTGATACACCAAATGACCTTCTCAAGGTCATAAATTAGTAAGTAGTGAGTCAGGGTTTGAACTCAATTTAAGTGTCTTCTCTCAACACCAGGAAAATGCATCAAATTCTAGACATGTCAGCCATGAATTCTTAGTCCCAGGATCAAGCAAAATTATTCTTGGATTTATTCCCAGGTCTCTGCTCTATACTCGTTTTTCTGCCTTCTACTTACTGGAGTGTGGAAGTAGTGAAGTAAGTTTGTTTTTGGTATAGCTGCAATTAGACACAGAGCTAGACACACAAGAGGTATGAAAGATGAATGTTTTGTTTTTAAGTGGCAGTCAGAACTCTGAATATAATGGGGCTTTGGCTCAATTGAACTGGATAGGTTTTGACTTGTGCAAAGGAAACCAGTCATGACCATGTGAAGAAGGGAGGAAAACCAGGTTTGATTGGAGGCTGATAGATTTAGTCATGGATACGTTGAGCACGGAATGTCGAATTGGCTGTTGAATGAATGAAGTTTAATCCCAACAGATTACACATAATTTTGACACCTGGGTTGGAGATAGAGCTTGGGGAGTCATCACCATATGGATAGCATTTGCTCTAAATTAGAAGGTGGTAATAACTTGCCTTTGAAAAAACTTGAAATTTCCTTGAGATTTATGAACTCTCTCCAACTTCACCTATTGGAATAAAGATCTTTCTTGTGCCAGGAGATCCTGTTGATATGGTAATTCTAAGGGAATTTTCTCTTTCTGAGCAAAGTTAGTTACAGAGAGTTTCAGGGTTTATATTTGTCATATCTAAATGGCATTTCTTTCACACACATAAATGGTCTTACTGACAGGAAGCCATGCAAATGTTCCCCTTTTGCAATTTACTGAAATTACTGGTTATTTTTAGAGGGAGTCAGGCATTTGTGAACCCGGTGCCGAAAACAAGCCTTTGATAAACTGACAGTTTAAAATTCAACCTAAATTGCACCACTTTCAATGCCAATAATTCTAGCAGACTTTTACTTTCTGTGTTATAATTCATAAAAACATTAAAAAATATATATATCCTCAAGAATTCTGTATGTTGCCAGGGCAACCATCATCCAGTTTTATAGATGGGTAAACTGAGGCACTGGAGGGTGAATTGACTTGCTCAAGGCCCTGGAGAAACTACCAGAGCCCAGCTCATGTGATCAGCTCTGTGTTATACCATTGTCAGTCCCCACAATAGTGATGAGTGTTCTTATTATGTATTCAGTGAGTAAATCAAGATGCAACTGTAATTTAATTTTAATAATTTATGATTATTCATAAAGTTGCAAGCTGGTGTTCTAGTAGACATCAAATAAACTCTGAAAGTTTAGGTGATAAGCAGTTTCTTTTAGAGTTCTGGACGAATAAGCTTACGGGAAATGAGGGTGCGGTGGGAGTTCAATAGAGGTGGAGTATTAGTCATTTCTTATTGAGAATACAGTCTGGAACTAATAACACTAAATTTTATTTTTCTGGTGGCTTTTCAATGGTGCTGTCTATTCCCAATACCTGTTGACAAAAACAAATTAATTCCTATACTTGCTTAAACTTCTCTTCGAAAAATTGACAGTCAAAGGCCATCAGGCATGACTGTAGCTACTGTAGCTATTGATTACCAATGTTGTTTTACTAAAACAGCCAGAGTTATTTCCGATCGACACTATTGTTGGTCTTTTAAAGCCACATTAAAATGAGTTCCATGGAATTAACAGGTTATCAGAGAAGCATGGGCACCAAACGTAACCACAAGTTTCTCTCCTAAAGATATAAAACTGAATGATAAAAACGAAAGTCCCCCAAAGGGAAAGTTTTGATGGTCTTTTTTGTGTCAGATAGTGGGTGCCGCAAGCCCTTCTTCCACACTTTGAAGGCTGCAGAGAGCTGGGATTGCATTGTCAAGCCCCTGTGCCTGATACCTTCAGGCTGCAAGAGCTGCTCAAGGGTAAAGCTGAGGGAGAGGAATTCATGTGTCTGAACTGGGTAGGATGCATCTATATCGTTGCTCTATATTCTCCACTTAGTCTACGAGTATCTTGCTTCGTCCTCATAACGCCTTACGACATAGGTGCTAAAATCCCCATTGCAGATGGGGAAGCTGAAGGTAAGACAATTGAAATAATATGTTCAAGTTCATACAGTTACTAAATGATGGAGTTGGAGTTCAGTCTCAGGTGTTCTGTCTGCAAAGCCCATGTTCGTGCCCCTACCTTTTCCTGGGAGTACTATTTTCCAAACGTGGTCCTTGATGTGTATGTGTTTTTATCCCCATTGACCCTGCCCAGACTTTTTTCAAGAAAGAGAACTCTTCCCGTGGGTAATGAAGGCAGTGCTTCTCGCTGGCTCTGGTTCTCCTTTCCAAAGCCACTTTTCAACAGCTTCTTTTAACTCTCAAGATACTTCAGCTATACCTCCCATCTTTCCTCCTAACCAACAGTGGACCTGGCTTTGTCAGCCCTTTGCAAACTCCACACAGACTCTTCCTGACCAATGGATCAGGGAGTCAGCATTTTACTACAACAGGAGGCATCTTATTTGGACAGCCTCTCAGGTGTCCATCCAATATAATAAACTCTGGGATCTTGAACTTGTATTCCCCTCACTCTTTCCTCAGAACACAGCTCTATGAAATGTGTAGGTCCTTTATTAAACATTTAGGTATCTCCAATGGAGATTTTCTTCCTGTGGGGATTGTCTTGACCAGGATACAGACTCACCTCACCTATACCTTTGCAGATTTCTTGCTGTCCTGTTCTATGGTTGTATTCTGATGACGTGTCTCTCCCCAAACTAATATCCTTCTAGTCACCATTATCTTTGGGTTAATGTCTAAACTCCTAGCGTGCCATGCAATGTTTTTTGCAAACTGAGCTCATTGTTTTTTCAGCTGATCTTTTTACTCCCATTCTTTCTTCTACTCCTTGCTTTAGATTTCCCTGCTTCAAATATGTCAAACTACTCACCCATGCTTTTTTCCCCCCTTTCTAGCCCCACAATTGTTTTTAATTTTTAGAATCTCCTATACCATTCTCCATTTGCAAAACTGCTACTTATCTTTAAAGCACCAATTCAAAGGTCATTTTCTCTGCAAAGCCTTTTCTAACTCCTCAGTATAGATGTAGTGACATTTTCCCTTGGGCTTTCCTAGCACCTAATGTGTGCCTCTGAGGTTGGATTCAATGCATTCCCTTACACTTTGCATTTTTGTCTAGACTGTGAACTCCTATTGGGCAGGTATTTTAACTTATTTCTCTAATCCTTTCTGCCTATAACATAACCTTATCACTCCTTATAAGCTAAATTTGCAGTTTTAAACCTGGCTTAACAGACCTCAACCTTTTATTGTTTATACAATTGTCTTATTTTTAATAATACTTTAAAAATTGGTAACATGCATCAAGCACTTACTAAATGACAAGCACTTTCTCAAGCTTTTGACATGCAATTTTAATCTGATTTTTAAACAACCTTAGGAAATAGAAAGGTTTGGTATCCTTATTGTATAGATAAGGCATTTGCAGCTTACAGAATTTGAGTACCTTGCCCAAAGTCACGTAGATAATAGGGGACAAGGTGACATACTGTTTCTTGGGGCTCAGAAGAAAGACCGTGAGCAAAGGAAGTATATCCAACACAGCTGTCTGAATTGTCCACACACATAAACTTTTCCATCTTCTAAGTATTAAAGATTTGGGAAGCAAAGGGACAAGCATGATTTTATGGATTTTAATGGAGTCAGCTCATCTTTTCCCTTCTAGGTTGTAGCTTCCCACTTTTGTAGTCTGTCTATACAAATGGTAGGTTTGTCAGTATCAGTTTCTGGGTCTTCTCTGTTTGCATTACTTTTCTTTGAAGTGCAGGCAAAATAAACAGAAAAACTTTCTTCTGGAGGTTGGCTTCCCTCTTCTAAGATGAATACTGTGTGTTTTGTTTACCATCACCATTTCCAATTTCTTTTGGTTCTTTCTCCCTAGTTTATAATGCCATCCAATTTAGAACAACAGATTTAATTAATATGATTTATTGTCCTTAAGATTAATGAAAATGAGAAGACCAAAGGCAGTGTTGAGCTCTCTGGCAGCTCGTTCTAAGTTAAAATGTTGATCAAATCAATCTTTGTGCTCTTTTATTGTTCATAAGAGTTTCTGTTGGAGTGAAAATAGCACTCTGATTTTTTCTTTCTTTTTTTAAAATCATTCTAGAGATAATATGCTTGGTATTAGGCTAAGGAGATCAGTCTAACACAGAGTCCAGGGGCAGATTCAGATAAGATTGAACCCCACTATCAACAAAGAATATAATCCAGAACTGTGGTCAAGTTACCAGGTCAGAGTCTGGATTTATAGTTCAGGATTAAAGCAATGAAAAAAGGCATTGGGAAGCATGTATTCCTGATTTTATGGAATACTGAAGTTTGGAAAATAATAGCAAACTTAGTAGGAATCTATAAAAATATCAAATTATTCATCCTTGCAGTGTGTATTTGGAAATCTGATCAAATCTATTCTAAAAATATTTTCTAGGTGCATTTTTTTTTTCCAAGGAGGGCACAGCTCACAGTGGCCCATGTGGGGATCAAACCAGCAACCTTGGTGTTATCAGCACCACGCTCTAACCAACTGAGCTAACTGACCACCACAAATAGGTGATGTGGAGACAGAGACCCAGAGAGCAGTTTCCAGGCTCTTGGCCTCACGTGGAAAGGTGCTGGCTTGGGTAGTAGATGGTCATCAGCTGTAATCAGATGGCCATCCGCTGTGGCTGGGTGGCCATCAGCTGTTACTAGTTAACCACTGGCCACTGATATAACTGCCGTGGCTGAGCTAGCAAGCGTGGATTGCAGTTAGCAAGGGGTTGGTTGGTTGGTTGGTGGTTGGCAGAGAAGCAGATGGCGGATTGTAGCTAGCAAGTGGGGTTAGCAAGTGGATGGAGGATTGCGGATCGTGTGGATCCTACTTCCTGTGTCTCCAACCCAGCCGCCAGCAAGTATGTAGTGGTATGACTTCCCTACCCATGGCTCCGTGGGTGTTCCTTTTTGGCCCCACCATATCCTGTGTTCTTGTGTGGGAAGCAGGAGCTGAGACCCTGCTTGACAGTGACATATTTTGATCCATTGAACTGTTTATGAAATTTCAAACATATGGTTATAATGAAAGATAGCCAATAAATTATGTTAAAAGAGTTGGATGTAGCAAAAAACCCCACAAATTTTACACTTTATACTGCACCCAAAATAAATTTCAGATTTGTAAAGTGTTTAAGAAAAGTGAAATTATAAGCTATAAAATATACACATGAACAGTTAATGGATGTTGCAAGGAACATAAACTTTATAAGGATATAAACAATAAGAAAAATCATGAAGGCAAAGCTAATATATTTAACTACATTAAAATTTAATACTTGAATCCATTAGTATTTGTATCACATATAAAATGTTTTGATATCTTTTTTGTGAAGCATTCTTATAAGCCAATAAGAAAAGCACTAAAACTGAAAAAAGGGAATGCAAAGAAAAGTTACAGAGGGGGAAATACCAGTTGACAATAAGTACAAATAAAAAGCCTACAATATTATTAGTTATTACAGATGCAAATTTAAATGACAATACACTGTTTTTACTTATTTAATAGAAGAAAGAAACAAACAAAAGCTCAATGACTTAAAAAGTGTAATAAGAGGGGTATATAAGGGGTATAATATATTATTGTTGCTGTAAATTGTGTAACCTTTTAATTAAAGTATGTAGTAATATGGATTGAGCCTTAAAATATTCATATTTTTTTGCCTATAATCTTCATCTTAAGTGCTATACTCCAGAGTATTAATCAGAGATCCATAAAGAATGAACCTACATGGAAATAAAAAAGAATATGCTAAACAGTATAAAAATTGTTCATTAAGAGTACACTTATATGATGGAATATTATGCAGCCATTACAAATATGTTTTCAAATAACATTTACTACTAATATCTTAATAATTAAAAAATTAAAAGTCAAGGAAGTAGGTAGAAAGAAGTGAAATAAATTAGACTGTAGAGCAGGAATAATATATCTACGGTGCAAACCTGGGAGAGATTAAAGACATTGCATCAAAATACAGTAGAGCTTTAAGACTTCATTTCTGTTACACAGGAAGGAATTATAAAGCATATGAGGGCTTTAATGAGCTAGGTTCAGCTGTGAAAGCTAGATGACTGTAGGGGTGGAAAAGATGTGTGTCGTGCGGGGTGTCATGCGGGAGACCCTGCTCACTGTTCCATTTGTCACGCAGGACGGCCTGTGGGGTCTCTGCTCCCGCTCCCCACATGAGAACGCAGGACATGGTGAGGCCAAAAAGGAACACCCACGGAGCCATAGGTAGGGGAGTCATACTACTATATTCTCGCTGGTGGCTGGGTTGGAGAAACAGGAAACAGGAGCCACACTGTTCGCAACCCTCACTGCACCGCTTGTGGGTTGCAGCCACCCAGGCTCAGCCACCATCTTCTTGCTAGCCCCCATTTTCTGCTAGTGAAGCCATGGCAGTTATATTAGTGGCCAATGGCTCACTGGTTACAGCTGACGGCCAACTAGCCACAGCTGATAGCCATCCAATCACAGTTGATGGCCATTTACTACCCAAGTGAGCGCCTTTCCACGTGAGGCCGAGAGCCTGGAAACTGCACTCCTGGCTCCGTCCCCACAATGTGTATAGAAACAGCCTCCGGCAGGCTTTGAGTTCTGTCTAGCTCTTAGTTAAATGTAGTGATAACTTTGAAATCAGTGTTGTTTTGTTTTGTTTTGTTTGTGTATCTTGAACAACCAAGTTTTCTATGTGTCATACCCAAGGCTATATAACCAAGTGCAAAAGTATTGAAGACATGAGTAGAGCAAAAAAATGTAGAAGCAGGCCAAGGATATAATGGCAAGATATCATGGACAAGATGCTAGAGGAAGAAGCCAAAGCAGACTCAGGGACTTAACCCAGGCAGTAATATACTGCTCAAAGGGGGGCGCCAAACCTCAGCAGGAAACACGGGGAAATTAGTCTGGTGTCAACTCTGAGATCAAAGGCTGCAGGAATGAAGTAGGAATCAGAGACAGGGTCTAGGCTAACCAGTAGTAAGTAAGAGAGCCCTGTGGGTAACGATCTATCCTGATTGCCTGGTTTATTTCTAAATGTCAGTGTCTGCACCTGGCACACAGCAGAAATGCAGATAATTGGAAGGCACTGCTAAACTGAGCAATCAGGAAATGAACAGATTTGTTTATGTTGTCATTTAAATGATCAGTCTAATGCTTTGTTAAATGTTTTTATTAGGGCATCTTAACAAACTTAAAGAATTTACCCTGTGGCTAAGGCAGTACTCAGAGGCAATTTACATACTTAAATGACTTTATCCAATTAACAAAAATTAAAAACTTTCAAACAGAGATGGGAAAGGGAAACCAACAAGCAAACAACAAGACAAAACTAAAAGTGTGAGGAGGAAATAAATAAAAGATAAAGTACAAGAGAAATAGTTTTTCTCAATAAAAATCACAAACCAATTCTTTGATAAGACCAATTTACATAACTCATACTGCTGCAGCCGTTCATTCAGTATTTATTGAGACTCCATTAGGAGTGGAATTGCATGAGACAGCTAAAAATACAAAAACATGAAGCCTAGGATATGCTCTAGGGTAGGCAAGAATTGCCAGGATAATGATTTATTGTCACCTGAATACTAAAATTAATTTTATTTTATTATTTGTGACTTCTAGAACCAGTCAAAAAACTAGGTTGGTGCAAAAGTAATTGCAGTTTGAAAGGTTAAAAATAATTGCAAAAACCGCGATTACTTCTGCACCAACCTAATAGATCACACAAAATGTCATAACTAACAGTTTAATATTCTATGACATTAAAGGAAATAGCTATTCTTTTTTTGCAGAAGAATCTCACTGTTCTTAACAAATAAGAAGTCTCTAAAAGGGGAAGCTTTGGGTTGCAAGACAGTATTTTAACATGTTAATGTGTAGATAATATGAAGAGCAGGTTTTCTTTTTCCATTGAGGATCTCCCTGCCACAGAACCTATTTGCCCTGTAATTTAGGCAACTAAAGTCACATTCTGAATGTTGGTTTCCTTATCAGTAATTTTTTTTAAATTAAAGTTTATTGGGGTGACAAATGTTAGTAAAGTTATATGGATTTCAGGTGTACAATTCTGTATTACATCATCTATATATCACATTGTGTGTTCATCATCCAGAGTCAGTTCTCCTTCCATCACCATATATTTGATCCCCTTTACCCTCATCTACCATATATAATTATGATTATAAATGCCTAAGTAAATGCTAATGATTACACTGTCCTTTACAAATGTTAATATACTGTGGGTTATTTGCAAATTTTTATCATGACAGCTTCAGAGCTAAAAAAAGCTGAAAAATTTACAGTGAATAGTTATATACCCACTGCTTATATTCAACAATTATTTACCATTTTGCCTCACACGCATATACATGTATGTTTATATACATGTACATATGTATACTTATATGCACATACATATGTGTTTGTGTATCTGAAAGCAAGTTGCAGATATCATGATTATTCATCCCCATATATTTTAGCATAATCTCTCAAATATAAAGATCTTTTACCAAAATACTGTTTTCTCACCCATGGAATCAACACAATTACGTGACATTATGCAATAACCTTTGGAAAACCAGGATCCAATTAAAGTTCATGCTTTTTATTGAGTTGTTATATTTCTTTTGTCTCTTTTAATTTGTCATGGTCCCAGTTTTTCTTGTAGAATGCAGTTGTCTACTAGAAGGTCCCATTTTCTGGATTTGCTTGATTGTTTCCTTACAGTGACTAACTTGTTCTTCTGTCCCCGTAATACCTGTAAATTGGACATTATGCCCAAAGGTTTTAGGATGCAAGTTAAATATGTGGGGCAATAACGTTTCAAAGCCGATGTTCTGTACTTCACATTACATCATTTCCAGGGGCACACAGAGTCAGGCTGTGCTGTTATCAATGCTGAGTGTGATTACTTGGTTAAGGTAGTGATTATCATACGGTCATTACCATAACATTACCTCTCCATTGTTAAAGAAAGTTTTCCCTTTTGCAAATAGCAAATATTCTGCGTATGATGTTTTGGCACCGTGCAAAAATTCTGTTGCCCTATATTGCAGCTAATGATTTTCACATTTGCACACGATTATTGTCTGAATCAAATAGCCATTGAATGTAGCAAAATGGTAATTGATTGATTTTACTGATTTCCTTCTTTATTTTGTTGACATTCTTTTGTAAAGAAGAGCGTTACAATTGGAGATGAACTACAGATTCTCCTATAAAACCAGGATAAATACTCATAATTCTTTCCCTTTATCTACTAGTTTTCAGAGTAAGGAGTTGGTGCCAGCTTACATCCAATGGAGGCAGATTTCCTTTTTATTCTTTCCATCATTCTCTTTCCTTTTACTTTGCAGGTGTTATTGTGCTCATCATGTGCCTTCTCCAGCTCTTCCTGTGCTCTGATGAGGTCAGTGTCACAGTGAACTCAATTTTTCAGGCTTCCTGAACAACTGGCCTCCAGGTAAGTCCAACCAGTAAAAGGGAATATTGGGGGCCTGGAGGGCAGAGGGAGCAGGAAGCCAGGGCACGCCGCCCTCTTCCAACAGCGGTGACCTCCCCTTTGACTCCAGCTCCCACTTGACACCTCCTCCCTCTGTGGTTTCAGCTTATACCAGGCATTTCAGTTTAGTTTTCGCTCCCGCTTGTCACTCCAGACCTGGGCCTGATAAAATAATAGATTGGCATGTATCACTACTGGGTTTTCATGGCTTCTAGGTTCTTTCAGTGGAAAGTACTAAGAAAGATGTTTTTAAAATCATGTGTTTGTATTGATATTCTCAGGTCTAGTTCACCTTATATACCCTTTCTTGATGTTTTTAATTTTATTTTATATTTTATTTGTATTCTCTTGCACTGAAATTTGATTCCTAATAGTATTAATATATTGTCTAAATTTCCGTATCCTACAACATATATTTTTTGTTTCCTGGGCAACCTCTATCTATAACATAAAACAATTTTAATATAAAAAATACTGATATTTCTATTAACGGAAATAAAATTGCTATAATTGTCAAGATGTTTAAGTTATTTTGCTCTTAAAATACATCCCACTAAATGCAGAGTTTAGCATTATGTTTTCCAAATCACCTGAAATGCATATTCTTTTTGTGAGTTTTGTTACGAGTTTGATGTACTATTATATATTTGACACACATTTGTTTCTAATTATTTTCATTTTTAGGGTTTGGATTTTCTTCTTTTTGAGTACATTTTATTTTCTGAATCTATAAAACTATGGTTCAAAAGGCAAAACTGGTCCCTTTCCCTAGTATACAACAGCTCTAGTCCACAGAATTTCATTAGCTTCCAGGATGAGAGGTGATTCAGTGTATGTCTACTGTCATGGTCTCAGTGTTCTGACTTCTTTACATGAACAGAATTCTTTTATTTCTTATATCTTAATTTCATCTTTTATAAGGGTATTATTAATAGTAGACTGAGAATTTTCATAATTGTATTAAAGGAGTGTTTCAGGATCTCCAACCCATTCAATTTCCAGAATAAGATCTCTTAGTACTGTGTACATTTATCTCTCATCTCAGAACCTAGGAGAAACTTCGTGCTTCTTACCAACTGGCCTCCAAGTAAATTCAGCCAGTAAGAGGGAATAAGTTCTTAGTAAATCTTTATTGAATGAAGAAGTGAATTCTTCCCTCTCTAACACCATGCTTTTTTAATTAATAAAGACCAGGGTTTCTCAACAGTAATGCTATTGACATTTTGGGCTGAATAATTCTTTATTATAAGGGCTGTCTTTTGCATTATGGGATGCTTGGCAGCATATCTGGCCTCTGACCACTAGATGCCAGTAGTCCCAGTCATAGCACTCAAAATGTCTCCAGATATCGTTAGATGTCCCTTGGGGAAGAAATCACTCCCAGATAAGAACCACTAATATTAAACCACATGAGAAGGCATTTTGTTATTCAATGATAACAGTATTTTGAATATCAGATATTCAACCAACATGGTTGATGCTTGTGATGAGAATAAAATGACCTGCAGTTGCAATTAACTCTTTTTTTTGTTTTTGTTTTTTAAGATTTTATTGGGGAAGGGAAACAGGACTTTATTGGGGAACAGTGTGTACTTCCAGGACTTTTTTTCCAAGTCAAGTTGTTTTCCTTTCAATCTTAGTTGTAGAGGGTGCCGTTCAGCTTCAAGTGGTTGTCCTTTCAGTCTTAGTTGTGGAGGGTGCAGCTCAGCTCCAGGTCCAGTTGCTGTTGCTAGTTGCAGGGGGCGCAGCCCACCATCCCTTGCGGGAGTTGAACCCGCAACCTTGTGGTTGAGAGGCTGAGAGGACGCGCTCCAACCAACTGAGCCATCTGGGAGCTCAGCGGCAGCTCAGCTCAAGGTGCCATGTTCAATCTTAGTTGCAGGGGGCGTAGCCCACCATCCCTTGCGGGACTCGAGGAATTGAACTGGCAACCTTGTGGTTGAGAGCCCACTGGCCCATGTGGGAATCGAACTGGTAGCCTTCCGAGCTAGAAGCATTGAGCTCCAACCGCCTGAGGCACCAGGCCGGCCCTGCAATTAACTCTTGACTTGATTGAGTCTCTCCTTGACACTTCATTGAGGAATAGCTCTGCCAGAGTAAAGGCATCCTTCTAAACCCCTTAGAAGTGATCAAAATAGGACAATGGGCATTAGGAAACATACTTTCTTCTGTGTGGCGGTAATCAAAGCCAATTAATTTAGGAAGCTGTCCTGCCCAGTATCTGCTGAGTCTTGCCATGCTTTGCATTCTCTTTTGAGACACTCAGCATCACCCACTTCATGTCTCCTAGTATAAGTTGACCAACCCCAATTTCCATAAAAAACTTAGTATCAGTATTGAGTAAGCAGTTGGCCAATCACATGGCAGGGATTTGTTGATTGTAGTAACAAAGGAAATGAAAGTTTTTGCTGTGAAAATGCTGATAAGCCCCATTAGTAAAGTTTATATTGTCATTAATACAGCTTTTATTTTTTCTGCCGAAACATTCACTGTTTTCCTCCACTTGATGTATCACTCTGTTTCTATTGACTGATATTTTTAAACCCATCAATTATTTAAGAGCAAGGGAAGCATTATTCATATGTCAAAAACGAAGTCTTTGGAGAAGCTATTCCATTCAGAGAAGAGCTGAGGGGAAATGCAGACACAGTCAGGAACACCTGCCTCGTATTAGATTGGTTAGCAAAGCACTGTCCTTGTTTTAACCAACAAACATCTGTTGAGTAAATTTTGCACTGGGGATACCAATGAGACATAGGGTGTGCCTCACCAGTAGCTTGTCATTAAGATGACCAAGTTAGAGCACTTTTGAGAGTGAAAGGGACACTATGAATGAATGCACTGAATAACAGGCATGACCGAGAACTGTCCCAGGCAAAGCACAATGAGGTGGCTCCAAATTATATCATAAGGTTGAGGAGATAAGTCATCCAGTTGACCAGATTTGCATGGCCTTGTACTTAGAGGTAGGGCACCTGAAGGAAGCATTCTGACCTATTCAGGGCAGGCAGAAGAGTGCTAAATCCCTGCATGCTGGAAATGGCGTGGGAGGAGGAGCTGCATTTCAGGAAACACCCTCTCAGAGGGACAACTCGCATTATTGGAGTACCAACCATGTGCTATCCTCGTGCCCTCTATAGTGTCTGCTAGACTTCTCATAACCTTCTAAGGGAAGCAATTTCATACAAGGCAAATGCTGCAACTTAGTGATTCATTGCTGATATTGTCATTAAGGCTGGATCACTTCAGTTCAAGGCTACTTAATGAGCACGTGGCATGTGTCAGGCATGTGCCATGATCAGGACTCTAAGATAAACAGAGCACCTCACTTCAGGAAGTTTACCAGCTGTAGGAGGAACCTGCCGCCTGGTGAATGTTCTCTTTAAGGCAGATTTTAGAATCTGTTTTAGTAAAGGGAGTGATTGATAGCCTCACTGGATTTTAAAGTCCTAAGGAAAGTGAATATTTTACCTGCTTTCCAAAGCTGAAATGTTTTTACAAGCTAGGGCTCCAGGAGTATTGCAGCTGCTATCTGATGGCAGCCTTTGGTACATGCAGATGGCATTGTACCTATATTATTTTGTTTAATCTTGATAATATTCAAAGCATGTGCTATTTCTCATTTTATGGATGAGAATACTGGGATTTTAAATGGCAGTGACAATTTCAAATCAGAAGATACAGTAAAGCTGTAACTATAAACTGAGCTTATATAAAACATTTCCCTTGCGTTCACTCTGACGTCACTTCTGGCTCTGTCCTGGATGAGGGACAACCACCGTGGGTGGCTTCACAGTGGTGGCAGAGGAAGAATTAAGGGAGTTCAGCAATGCCAACAAGAAAATGGGACTACTGCTTGTCACAGCTAATACATGTTGAAGTCGTCCCATTGTTTTATTTTCTATTAAACAAGTTCTATTTATCTGAAAGACAAAGAGATTACATTCTCTTTGTTTTAGACAAGCATGATAGAGAGACTAGCCTGAGTTTTTTCTGCACTATGGGATAGACAAAGAACCTGCATAATCCTGCTTGTTTTGAGTATCCTTGCGATTACGTTCTTCCATAATCACTCACTTTCAGTGATATTTGTGACATTATAATGTCTTAGAATTGAAAAATAGAGAAAATACTGTGTAGTCTCTATTTCTAACACCAATACTGGAAACCAATACTATGATGTAGGCATATAATAACAACAACACAATTCAATAGAAAAAGGGAGGGATTTGGGAATGATTGAGCAAAGCTGCTTTGCACAACCTAATGAGGATAGAAAATGACTTTCTGGCCTAGGCAGGAAAAGTAAAATGGCAAAGGAGTAATTAAATACTCCTTAAACAAGAAGTAATTAAAAACTCCTTAGAAAGAATTTTGGTGACATTAGCACCTTGAGTAAAGAAAGTTAAAGAGTAAACATTTATCCTGTCTTTCCTATGTAAACTATACTACTGGGCAACCAAATAGTAAATGAAGGAAAGTTCTTTTTATACTTTTTCCAGCTAATGCATGAAGAACTAATGCCATCATTAATGGAGTTAGATATTACACATCAGTGGCTGCTAACATCACCGGAAGAGAAGCATTAATTATTTTCCTCTGGGTGGAAGAACGTACTGCTATCTATAGAATAGTTTTACTGTAAAATGAATTCTGATTCTGAATAAGTCTCTGGGTCCAAATACTAATTTACAGTAAGATCAGAGAAGAGAGGAATGTGTTAAACTAACCATAGGGTTACAATCAGCAAAATCTGGACAGATGATTCTATAGGATAAATTACCTGGTCTATTCCAAAGATAAATTACAAGAAAGAGAAAGAGAGATGGAAAAGGAACTTATAATTAAAAGAGATTGAAAAGTTGCCACACCCAATCATAATATGTGGATCTAAATTAGATTCTTTTGCATACAAACTGTAAAATTGATGATATTTAAGAGACAATCGGATATGGTAAGACTAAAAATACTTGGTGAAATTAGGGAGCTGCTAATGTTTTATAGTTTGATAATGGTGTTGTGGTTATGTTTCATAGTAATTTTTTAGAGATACAATCTGAAATATTTAAGACTGAAATGATAGATATTTGGAATTTGCTTCGCATTAATACAGGGTGACAAGATGAAAAAATGAGATTTATTATTGTTGTGGACTTAATGTCTGTGTTCCCCAAAATTCATATGCTGAAATCCGAACTTCTAAGGTGACATTAGAAGATGGGGCCTTCGGGAATGGGGCCTGAGGTCATGAGGATGAAACACTCATGAATGGGAAGAGTGCCTTATAAGAACAGACATGAGAGAGCTTTCCAGGGACAAATGTTTGCTGTTTATGTCACCCAGTCTGTGGTCACTTGTTGTAGTAACTCGAACTGACTAAGATGATAATTATCAAGGCCGGTGATGGGTACATGGAAAGTGGTCCTACAATATGGTCATGCATTCTGTCTACTTTTTGATATGCTTACACTTTTCCAGAATAAAAAGTTATGAAAAGTAGTAACGTTGCCCAACCAAAGGTAATAGTTGGGCTTCAGTGTTACTGAAAACAATTTTCTGACTGTTTCTAAGACTTAGCATCTCATTAGAATACAAAATCTGGCCACTGCCCTCCAGGATCTCTACTTTTATGAAAAAAAAAAGTAAACTTTAATGAGAACAAGTTAGGGGAATGGGGTTTGCAATTTAAGGTTGGATAGGAATGTTGTGATTTCTGTGCAATTTTCACTCTTTACATTTCCTTATTTTTTATTAATGAATTTTCTAAATATATTTTTGTACTAAGAATGTTTGTAACAAATTTCAGTTGCTCTAGAATCCTAGGAAATAGGCAAAATTTAGTCTACAACCAGGCAGTGATTTTGTGAAATGATGGGAGCAGGGGTGGGCATTGAAGGTAGATAGGAACAAGGAAAAACTGTGTGGACGGAGGGGTTCCAATCCCAACATTCCGTTTTATTTACATTTAAGAAGTTCAGCGTGACTAAGGGAAGAGTGCAAAGCAAAACAGAAGGTTAGCTGGGACTGAATGAGCTCATTCAGGCTGGCAAGTTCACAGCGGCTTGCTCATAACACGTCGGTCAAAGATGTAAGAAGAGAGGCCTTCTTAGGTTTTATCCCACACCCTACCAGATGCATCCAGTTCTCGCTTCGGTCAATTTTCTGCACAAATTGCCTCATTTTTTTCTCCTCTATTTTATGGAGGATAAAAATCATACTCAATTCAAAGACATGCATTTCTTTTCATCATCATTCCTCCCCAACGCTGCCCCTCCAGTGTGCTTCGGCTACTTAATATTAACACCCAGGTTCGGAGAATATTATGCCTGGAAGTGTTCTCAGAGAACATTTATTATTTTTCAGAGAGTCACAGTGTGTCAGGATGATGGTAGCAGGTGCAGGTGTGGGGAGGTGTGGCTGGAGGAGCCACCAAGGTCGCGTGTCTGGTCGTTGCATAGCTGTTACCAGGATCTAACTCTCTGGACTTGCAGCACTCTTATCTCCCCCAGGCTTTTTCGCATTGGAGACCATGCCCCATCTTTTTTATGGAATCCTAGTGGTTATGGTTAATGTTCTATCAGTTCTACAGTCCAGGATACTCTGCATGCGGTCATTTATGAGAGAAAAGGGGGCTTGCCCATTTCCCTGGCATAGCCCCTCAGCACCCCCCTTTCTTACATCCTCTGCCCTTGACAATCTCTTGTTATTTAGGATTCTGTGTTTCTAAAAAAAAGTTGAGATGGAAATATTTGTTAATAAATATACTTGAATTATTCATTCGTGGGGAGCAATTGTGATTCATTTTTGTGAAAAATCTCAACTTTAAAGAGCAACCCGAGAATGCTAGTGGTCCCATTGCTGAGGAATAGGCCATGTTCCTGTGAGTCTCTGAGAAATAAATGGCGTAGCATTTCCAGCACAATGTTTCCTGAGAGCAGATTAACGCCATGTCCAAGATTTATTTCTTTGCTGGAGCTTCTGGGCAGATGGATCGGGCAAAGACATGGGGATACTAAGCTCCCAGGCATCCTTTCCTCAAACTCTCTGACATATGTTTTGCTTCAGGAACATCCTCTTAGGGTAACACTGGGGTGTGAATGGGTGGAGTTAAAGTACAAATCGACAAGCCGTCCTGGTCTAAAAGGTGTGCCTGTGACCTAGTGTTGCAGGTACAGACTACAGAGAGTGTCCCGTTGTGGCACATGGCACCTGCTGGCACAAATTGTCTATCCTTAACTCCTGACCCACAATTTCCCAGCGCTATAAGCTTAAAGAGGTTACTTATCTAGCCTGTGCCTTTATCTCCTCACACTCTGTGCCTCAAGCTCTTAGAATAGGCCCTAGGACCTAACAAGCGCTCAGTCAGTGTGTGTCCTTATTGAATACTAGTCTTGTCAAACCTGCTCTAAACCATCCTTTGCCACAACTCCTCTCTTGATTACTTTTTTCCATATCCATTACTATTCTCGGGTGCCATGGAACTGACAATCCCGGCAGTGACATTATCTTTACCCCTTTGTTTTATACCTCTAACATATGGCTATAGCACCTACCGAGCATAGTTGCTTTGAGAATTGAATGGGGCAGTGGCGGTAGTGCTTGAAGAGGGCTAGTGAGTGGATTTCAGGAAATACAAATAGCCCTCCCCTAATGAGGGCTTTACCGTCTACCTTATTGCTTCTGGAGTGTTGATTCTTCACTGCTAGTGTTTTGTATGCTGCCCCACATGAATATGCCACATTCACTGTCTTATTTTGTCTAATCCATTCTTTGTGGGCTTCTGAAACGTGGGCCAAGTTCCATTTCTTCAAGAGTTAGTAAAGCGAAAGGAACGGATTTAATTAATGCATTCACCATTCAACATTCACGGAGTGGCAACTATGTGCCAGGCACTATGAAGGAGAGACATGAGCTCCCATTGCCCTTAGAATAAAACTCAAATTTCTTGCCGGGGTCTCAATGACCTGACCCCTGCCTGCTTTGCTAATGCCTCCTTTGGGTCCTAGAACAGAAGTTCTCGAGCCAGATGGCCCCTTACTGCAGGTCACTCTTCCTCCCAGGCTCATGCATCTCTTCCTTGGAGACGTTTTCCCTGACAATCTGCGTATTTTCTATTATTGCATTGGGTTTATTCCCTTCCAAACCCCCATCACAATCTGTAATTATAGGATTATTTGTTTACTTGCTTATTATACTCTTTATCTGCTCAGACTGTCAACGCTCAGAGGGAAGAAATGATATGCAATATCTAGCATGTTATTTGGCATATAGTCAATGCAATAAATAAATACCAGTTGCCATAATGCAGGTTTCCTAAGTGTCAATGAAAAAATAATCACTAAGAAAAATACCAATCCCCTTAGCGACAGTCAGGCTTAACTCGTGCCAAAGCCATAAGGCATTGGGGCAAAGTCACGGGCAGCTTGCTGGGCTTCCTTTTTCCCCTGAGGGTCCTTCCTAATCTCCACGGAGCTGGGCTCCTCTGATTTCCTGCTTCTGGACACTGGGGATTTTTCCATTAGCAAGGACAAAAGGCTCAGGCTAAAATATTTTCATTCCTTCTGAAAGTCACACCAATGTGTATGTCGATCAACAAAGAACAGAACTTTTAGTTTTCACAGAAGAAGAGCATTTTAAAGATGTCCTTCAGTACTGGGCACTTGTATTTTTTGAGGCTCCACCCTCTCATCATATCAAGAATATGAAAATGAATTCCTACCCCACATTTAATATGATACTCGTACTGTACATTATATTTTAAAGATGTTTGTAATTTTGCTCTTGAAAGTTTTAGCTGTGATCAACATTTAATTTTTGATTGGCTATTAAAGGGGGCAAAAAAGGGCGTGAGATCCATCAATCCAGAGCTTCCGCAGCCTTATGAGGAGCTATATAAACAGATATTTACACCAGTAAACCATTAATCAATGCTCTTGGAATTACTGTGTTTGGATTCTACTCCAGAAATAATTTTAATAAAATATTTAACTTCAATTCTTAAAAACCTATAGGCTTTATTGTGTAATGTTTCTAGATTTATTAATTACAGGATGTTATTGGAAGCCAGAGCGTTGTCTCATTTAAGGAAATGAACTGCTTTATTAGGTAACGAGCTTGCAATTACTGCAAGGGTTCCTGCTGGCTTCATGGAATCCTACTTCCTTGGATTTTGTGAACCACATAGCACTTCAAGTTTCCTAAGCAAGAAAATGTCTCCAGAGTATCAATTCTCCAAGCTAAGGAAATATATACATTTGGTCTATGATTATAGGTCGACAGAGTTGGTTTTGACAACTGAATGCATTGATTTTCCTGGCTCACAAGATATTCCTGCCCAAATTGAACTCTGTCATGTAGTCTGAAGTAATTTCATTGTCAAAATATATTCTGTCAAAACTCTTAAGACTCCCTTTCCACCTCAGAATGAAACTATTGAGGTAAGGAGGTTCATTTTGATTTTCTATATATATCTATTGTGAGGGAATGAGTTTAAAGGAATTTATACTAAATCTAAGGGAAATGTGTGCCAGGTATCAGGAAACCCTATGTAGGTGGCTCGGTAGACTTACGGGGATTTTATCTGTATTTTGGGGGTACAGAATTTGCAGGTAAAAGCTTGCTAAATTAGAAGGAAACATGATCCTATGGAACAAGGAAACAGAATAAATGAAAGCAGACCTGCCTCTCTCTCAGACCTGCTTCTCTCTGCATTTCTCTTTCACTCCCTGCTGACTGGCTTTCTCTATGACTTAGTGGAGATGGCAGGAGACTCCTGCCTCATAGCTTTGAGCTTTTACAGCTTCTCTGTTCTGGACACGGGACCACACTGGGATCGAAATCTCCAAGCACCATTCCAAATTCCTAGGAAAGAGTCCAGGAGCTGTCCAGGTTGTGTTAGATGATTACCCTCAGCCTACTCAACCTTGGCCATGGGGACACAATTTTCTGTGACTTGATGGTAAGCAGCCTGCTTGTATGAATGGGGTAGACCATGCCCAGAGAAATAGGGTGTCTGACTCACAGCCTAGGAGAACGCCTTAAAAGATGTCCGATATTCTGTCCATTTAAGAATAACTGAGAGGGGAATTTACATGCTAAGAAGAAAATGTATTCATTATAATAACAAATCTGGTGCAGAAATACAGAAGACCAAAGGAAAAGATGATAAAAACTGTATTTTGCCTGAACCTTAAACTGTTCCTCAAAATAATAAGTGTAGTCTGTTTTTATCAAACACCTGCCATTTATTTGCATGCCTTCAGGCATTCTCAAGATTAAATACAAGATCAGGCTGAGTTGTATTTCACCACAGCTAAGGCTGTGAGGCAGGAACGATCCCTTAGGGAGACTTGCAGAGAGAGGTGGCTAAATTATTTCCCTAAAGGATCACCGCTGGTATCTGGGACGCACTCAGAGGCCCAGAGCGCCCGAAGGACAAGGATCCAAAGATGTCAGTGCTACCAAATTAATACTGAACAGTTTCCTCCTAGTCAACGGAAATTAGATGAGGGGGAGGAATCTCACTCAATCTGTCCCAATGCGCTAAGCTCTGTAATCACTATTAACTCTCTTTTGCCTTTATTCGCTCCATCTGCCCTCTAACATGTCTGAAACCTGCGGTCACTTCTTCACTTACATAGATCTTATCATTTTCTTGACAGAGTTACTGAAAAACTACTTTTATAATTTATTCCTTCTTCAGTGAGCAAACATTCACAAACTACATTCATTTTGGGGTTGCCTCTGGGAATGAGGAAATTGAAAGAAGAGGCTCTACTAGACTCTTTTCTGACTGAATTGAACAAATTTTGGTCATTATGATTATTACTGATTCCCTGCTGAGGAGAGTTTTGGAGAGAGCTTTGGATTAAGGCTCAGCCTGACTGGAAGCTTCATCACTTCGGACAGATTGATTTTTGACAGAGGTCAAAAGTGACTTCATTTTTCTTGCTTAAGTGTAGCTCTCGTACTTTCTGCCAACGTCTTAGAGTCATGTGTGTAAACACGCGCATATGCTTGCTTGCTTTGGGTTAATCTTAGGGTGTGCTGAGCTGCTTTCACCAAATATCTGAAATATTTGTTTTACTTTTACCAACCTGGTATCCTTGGCTAGGACTTCTCAGGTGTGATTGGATCAAAGATAAATCACAATGGCTTTTGTGATGTTTTGTGATACTTTACAAGATCAGGATAAAAGTCAATGGAAAATGGAAGACTTTCATTTGATGATCTTTGAAACTAGTTTTAAAAATAGTGGAAATCAGGCTGGTTATTCCTCAGCTTCTGTCTCCCACCCGGTTAAACTCATCTGCAAGTGCACACACCATCCCTCTCTTCCCTCTTTCTTACTGAAGAGAGGCCCCCCTGCCTGTGTGCTGGAGAACGTTCCAGCAAGACTTGGCTCTCTGTGATAAGGCTCCATGGGACGAAATATACAGATATGACAACTTGCACATCCAACGATATACACAACTCTCTTCCATCTCACAAAGGAAAAGCGAAAAGTTCACCGATCTCTTCTGCAGCTCAGCCTCTGCCTCAGCTCCAGCTCTTTCCTCTCCTCACGGTCATCTCCTCCTTTCTTCCTGTTCACGCCTCACCTAACTTTAATCCAGCTCTCATGTGCTCACAGCCTGGCTACCACCCCAGGCCAACGTCAGCAAGAACTTCAGCTTTGCCTAAAGAGATGTTTCCGTCTTGATATTATCAACCACTCCCACCATCCCACACCTAACTCATCCATGACTTCTGGGCACCACCCACACTGGGTTCTTCCCTGCTGTTTTTCTCACACAGATGCCCTACATGGTTTCCTCCTCATCTGGTGTTCTCACTACCTCATCATTCAATGTCTCCCAAATCTCTGTCTTCAGTCTACACTTCTCTTCCAAACACCAGTCCCAGATGTCCAACTCTGGGCTTCTGAGCTTTCCCACCTGGATACCCCCATGGGTCTCTCAAATCATCGTGACTGGCCTGGTCTCATCCCCACACGTCCCTCTCATCACACAGCGCCTCCTCCTATGTTCCCTAGTTCAGTGAAGAACACCAGCTTGTATCCAGTTATCTAGTCCAGAAATTTCAGTCACCCATGATTTCTTCATGCTCACCGAAACATTGGGTCAGACACCATATTTTACCTTTCAAAGTCTCTATGACTTATGCTAGCTGTCAGTTGTGCATTGCCTGGATTATAGAAACGACACTGAGTAGTTTCATTTCATTGACTGCAGTCTTGGCCCTTATATCCATCCAACTGCACTGAAGCCAACGTAATCTTTCTGAAATACAAGTGTGGTGATGCCAGTTCCTTGCTTAAAATTCTTCAAAAGCTCTCAGTCGTGAAGAGTGAAGTTATGCTCCTTAGCATGGTACAAACACCCTTAATCTGGCTTTTGCTTATGTCTCCAATTTCTTTTTCTGCAAAGCCTTTCCCTCTCAGCTGTATGCTCTGTGGCTTGAGAAATGCCCCTTTTTTATCCCCAACTTGCCGATCCATAAGAGTTTCATTTCCTCTTACAGATTTGCCAAAAGCAGAGTAGCAACTCTGATTCTTGAGAATCTAATCAGTCTATAATTTGCTTCAGTATGCAAATGTCTCTGCTTCTGATAGCCTTGGTTATTTTCCCTTCTCTCTTCTTGCCTGTACTGCCTGGAAGGGAGACTCAGAGCCTGCAGAATTGACGCTGATGAACCAGGAGGATTCTAGGCCTGGAGCCCAGAATCTTCCATCCATTCTTTAGTTTGTCTAGTCCTGTCTTATCATGTCCGTGGAACTAGAAGTCTGGTTCCTGGGCACTCGGCAATGGGTGAGTCCAATCTCATGGTGGTTACTCCTCATTAATTACCACAAGTAAATGTTAAGCTCTCAGGCCCATATTCCTTTGCATATGCCAAGCCCCATGCATAGAATTTCCTCCCAACTCCATGTCCTGTTCCCCAATTCAACACCTGGTGAAATCTCACCCTTGCTTCTAGATGCTGCTCACACACCACCTCCTCTGAGCATTCGTGCCTCCCACTTGCCCTTCTCAAGGACAGATAACTGCTTTCTCGAAGCTCGCACAGTACGGCTAGTACATCGTTCTCGCCTTGCCGTTCACATGGCACACGCTGAAGTCCACCCTTGTATCCACTTCTCTCTCTCCCACACTTGGCTGAACTCTTCACAGGCGCTCAGTGAGTCTCAGTCATTGCTGTTTCCCGTGTCTCACCTGGGGCCTGGCATGAAGTGGTTGCTCAGTAAATGTCCGTGAGATGAACAGTGTATAACTACTTGGAAGAAAATAATGGAAGCTCATTAATCTATCATCTAACTTTATGTACAAAGGCATTTCAAGTAGAATGACGAGGCAGCAAAACCTTTGAAATCACCAGAGGGTGGTGGTAGCTGTTTCCCAGTGAAAACCCTTAAACAGGTGTGTGTGGATACACGAGAGGAACCTCTGGAGGATGTCACTGAACGCCATTTTGGTTTCCCAGGGTTGGCTGGTCCTTGTAATGCAAACACAGATCTGATAAAGAGACCTGAACTGAATAGACGTGCTCTTTCTTGAAGCCCCTCGCTCTGGGTTCCTTGGGCTCTTCAGGGGGGACCTCCCAGGCTTGGATGACAAGTATTTCCCCAGGCCACAACAGGGTGGGACATCATTCAGTGGTCTGTGTCCACTCCATGCTCCTGGCTGTTTGATTTGCTGGAGCTCCTGCTCTGTAGAAATTCCTCCCTGATTCAGATGCCCGGTGGCCTTAGACACTATGCTACTACCACTCTCCATGTCACAGGAGTCCCTTCACTCCCAGGGCCCGTGTGATGAGGTGACAGCTGACTACTCCCAGCAAGCTGTGCCCAGCACAAAGTGGCTGTGAGGACGAGCCCCTCCCTTTCTCTGACAATGCCCCCAACACATTTGGCCTTTTAGGATTTTGTCTCTAGCAGTCCACTTGACCTTGGGGTTGGCTCCTCTTTCGCTGCTTTCATTAGATTTGGGCAGGACTCAGGGTTAGGCATGCTGAGAGTCTTGTTCCCTCTTCTTTCCCAGTTCAACAGCTATTTCCTACTGTCTACTGAAGACTGGACACTTGTCCAGAGTTTATACTCAAGTGTCAAACGAGGGAGATTTATGTTTAAACATCAGGATCCCACGAGAGAGGGATTTGCTTCCCCTCTTTCCTCTTCTCTCAGGGCAGCAGCAGGCAGTCCCCCTGGCAGCCCCACTTTCTTATTCTCTTCAGATTCAACCAATAAATAAATGATCTCAAGCTTTGCGTATCACTTTGGGGCTCACAAAACAGTTGAATTTATCAAAGGAGCTTTTGACTTCTGCCTTCTGAGACCTCCAAAGCCTTTCAGTCCCAAGCTGGTCCAGGGTCCTGCATGCCTCACTTACAGTGCTGTCTGGAACATAACACAAACTGCCTTCATGCCTCAGAAAATGTGCATATTTTGAGAAAATTACTCAGCATTTAAATGTCAAGACAACCGAGCCCACACCCTCACCAATAATTACGTAAAGGACAGCAATGAGGCATCAGCGCTGCCCGTCGTGCCAGGGACCTTCGGGGCCATGGAGTCCAGCCCATGCCTTTCACAGGTGACAAGCAGAGAGGTGGCAGTGCTGGGCCACATGACTCCATCTGGCAGCTCCCACCTGCCTCTCATGAGGTCACATCTAAGACCAGGAAACCCTTATACTGGACAGCTCACCCTCATAAAGCCCTCATTTTCAATTTGTTTTGTTTTCCAAATTATCCTGCATCTCCCTTCTGCTGAGATGAAAGAAAAAGGGGAAGGGATGTTGATGAGACTTGAGGAAATATTGTGATGCTCTTTGGGTCCCAACAAAGCAGACACCCTGATTCACTTCTTCCTGGTGGGAGGTAGCACAACATCACACAGCTGTTGAAAGCCCATCTTTGGAGTGGGCGCAGGAGAGCAGCGACCCTGGGCACTCTCTCTCCTCTGAAAAGGCCTTCACTCTGGTTTCTAATGAACTGGGGACCTGACTCAATCAGTGAGACTTTTCCTGATATGTATTTTAGTGTGACAGTGGCAACAGCAGCAGCAACTGGAGGTTTTTTAAGGATGAAGCAGCAGCAAAAAAAGACCGTGATGCTTACACACAGGTGGGAAAATGTTCCAATAGGACTAGTCGTTGGAGAGCGCACTGGGATAAAGAGAGCCTGGTTCCCCAGGGCCGTTTCTATTTCAGAGAGGACTTCTCCCAATTATTCTATGTTCAGATAAACAGCTATCCTGATCCTGGACAACAAAAACAAAAAACAATAGCACACACACTTGATTGTATCATCAGGGAAGTTGATATAAGTTAGACACATGCTAGGTGCTACGCTCCATGCTGGGTGCTGTGGGACAACTGCCTCCTGTAGGCTCAGGATGAGAATATCAGCAGAGCAAGGTGTATGCGTCAGTGGCTGCTTGACAGTGAAAACCCTAACTGCTTTGGGCAGTCAGAGTGAGAGGTGAACCTGGAACTCAATGTAATCTCAGAATTGAGTTGGCCTTCTGTGTTCTGTGACCTTACAGCCCTGTACACAATGCCATTCCTTCTGGGAACCTTTCATCCCTTCATTGTCAAAGTAGTGAAGGCTCATAGAGCTCTGGGAGCCCATGTAAACAGCTTCTTTGGAGAATGCAGTCTGGAACTTATCTGATTGCTGCTGCTTCTCTGAGCTTTGTAGTCATACTGTGTGTTTCCCTGGCAGGTCATCAATGATCGTGCCGCAAATTCTATAGGTCATTTCTTGGGTTTGTCCTACTCGACATGTTAGCAGCATTTGACGTATGGGATTACTTTCCTTCCAGGATACCATAGTGTCCTGGCTTGACTCATCCTCTGTCATTCTGCTTTATAGAGTTCTCATCCACCTGAGCTCTAAACGGGGCAGGCTCCCTGGGTTTGGTTCTCAGATCTCTGGGGTGCTACACTAATCAACTCCAGGCACACTCAGAGACATCTATGTATGTGGTACTCCCTGGAGTTATGCAGTGCCCTGCTCTTCATGTAGATTCGTACTATAGCATGATCGCAGAGAGAGCAGAGCTGGTCTGCAGACCGTTACCAGTTCATGACAAGATAAGAACAGCTACTGAGAGAACACATGAGAAACATTTAGAGTGGGTGGACATTGTTGCTACAGCCACACCTGCAGTCGGTGGACTCTTCTCATTGTTCAAGTCTGAGCAGGTATAGTTTGGGCATCATTGGCCTCATGTGGTGAGTCACCTGCTGCATGCCTGGGTCACCTGCTGCATGCCTGGGTCACCTGACGCATGCCTGAGTCACCTGACACATGCCTGATGTATGAGTAATGGGACCATGTTACAACATGGGGTATTTTAAGTTGAATCAGTCAACTGTAAAGGACATAAAATCTGAATCCATTTCTTTCATTGACAGATAATTTCAATGGAAGAATAGTTTAAATGGTTACCAGATAAATTGCTGAAACTGGCAGCTACTGAGGGGTTGAAGATAAATGTTGAAAACATGATGTCCTTTGTTTTATTGTAGATAAAAGTTAGACATGAATATTCTGAGCCTGCAGAAGTTGCTTTCAAGTTTTTTCTTCCATTCCCATCAACCTGCCTCCCCTACCATGAGTAATATTAAAATAAAACAGAACCGTTTTAGGTACGCGTTGCCCTCAGCGAGTACTCTTGTCATCAATCCAACCTAGAGTAGATAAATTAACAAGCAAGAAGCAAGCTCATTTATCACTTTAAAAAGCTAGATACTGGTATCCACAGTGTATGTTCAAAATGTATATAGGGATTTTGAAAATTAGTATTTCATTCATAATAATGAATGAATCACTATTTCATCCATAATGTTGTGTTTAGTTATGAAATATGGATATGCTCGTATACCTCTGAGGCAACGCAGCCCCTGTAATTGGACAAGGCCTTCTTTTCTCCATGTACACTGATTCTCATGATATCATCGAGGCTCACGTCCTTAAATTCCACCCAAATACCAACAATTTCTAAATGTACCTCTTCAGCCCAGACCTTTCCCTTGAATTCAGCCTCACTGGTCCAAGTGCCTACTTGACATTTCCACCATGGTGAGTGACAAATCCAAACCTGAACTCCTGATCTTCCCCATCCCACTGCAACTTTTATGTCAGGAAATGGAAATATCTTTCCAGTAGCTCAGGCCAAACACTCAGAGTCATCCTTGGCTCTGCTCTTTTTCTCATATCCCACATCCATTCTGTACTGAAATCATGTTGGCTTTACCTGTGAAATGCATCCAGAATTAGGCTATTTGTCATTACTCCATTCGGATCCTAGCCCTATCCCCCACTGCCTGGGTTACTGTAATAATCTTCTGAACAATTTCTCTGCTTGCAACCTTGCTTCATCGTGTCTACTCAGCTGGAATAAGTCTGTCCAGCTAAGGACAGATCTTGCGATACGTCTCCTCAGACCATCCCATTGAAGCACCGTCTTACTTAGCCTACAAGTCACTTGTAACGCCTTTCAAAACCACACATGATCTGCTGTCTTCCTTTCCTCCCTCTGAACCCACCACGCTGGCTGGCTTCCTTCTTGTTCAGCATGTGCCCTTTTCCTGTTCCTGCCTCAGAGCCTTTGTCCTCATCATTTGCTTTTCCAGAACACTCTCCACCTACGGATGCCCTCAGCTTGCTCTCCCATTAGATGGTTGCTCCAATGTCTCCTCAGGGAGGCTTTGTTCCAGGCCCTTTTTAGTTGGTGCTCCTCCTTGGACTTCTCCAATTCCTTTTCCATGTTTTATTTTTCTCTGTAGAACTTAATGTTTTCTAATAGACTGTGTAATTTATTTTTTTAAAGCTTATAACTAGAATATACACTCCGCAAGAGTAGGAATGTTGTCTCTGGTGCTCACTGCCTACTGCCTCGCACCCAGCGCAGAACTGTATCCATAAAAAGGAACTTACCCTCCACGTTACAAGATCTGTTATTTGACTGGGCACCCCCTGATCAGGACAGAGAATGCCCTGTAACATTTTATATTGTCTGGGCTAACCCAGTGACAAGCAGAGAGCAATGATGAATGTGTGTTTCCTAGTAAATGAATGAAAAGCTGTCTGGGAGGCATCGCAAATTATGAGGCTGTACAATAGGACCTCAGGGGTTTGACTATCTCATTTTGAAGATGGTACAGCTGCAAATCAAATGCCTTACCTAGATGAGAGGTACAGATAACAAATGATGCATAGTTCTGGGAAAGAACATATAATTGAGGTTTGGGGTAGAGCAGGTGTGTTTTGAGTTCTGGTCCTTGGCATGAGAGAGAGAAGGAAGGTTACCTCCAGATGCGGTAGGAACAGGCTTGAATGAAGAATGTTTGGTGAGAATTTGAGCAAATTGCCCAGGCTGAATATACCTCTCCAATACCGAGGACTCACACTGTCAGTCAGAAGTCTTTACTTTCTCTTTACTCTTTCAAAAACTAACATTTGGAAATAAAAACTCTCACCCACTGGAGAGAGAACTGTCTCTTCCAACCATTTGCCTTGAAACAACCAAGTGTTAGACTTGAGTTTCAAGAGGTAGGCCTCAGCCCGCTGTGTACATACATGGAGGAGATCTATTCTTCTACCAAGGGAAGGGAAGGAAGGAAAGAAGGAAGGGAAGGAAGGAAGGAAGGAAGGGAAGGGAAGGGAAGGAAGGAAGGGAAGGGAAGGGAAGGGAAGGGAAGGGAAGGGAAGGGAAGGGAAGGGAAGGGAAGGGAAGGGAAGGGAAGGGAAGGGAAGGGAAGGGAAGGGAAGGGAAGGGAAGGGAAGGAAAAAAAAACCCACTGCCTTCTTTTAAGAACAAAGGGAAAATGATGGATACATTTTATGGAGTGATAGGAGAGGTTATGGAAGCTTCCCTTTCCCTAGATCGTAAAGACATGGTATGGCCAGTGCAGTCATTCACACTTTAGTATAAATAAGCCTGTCTTCTTAGAGAGATTTGTACTGTGGACTTCATCTCTGCTTATAGAATGAATGGACTTAGGTGTCAGCGGTCAAATGAAAGTAAGGGTCATTGTGTTTATTAAATGCATATGTTTCTATCCAGCTTTCATAGTCCCCTTAAGATTTCCAAATTTCTGGCCAGATTGAATGGTCCATTTTAATGCAAGGGATCAATAAATGCAGATATTACTGTCAGGAGAAACCTCCAACACTTAGAAGTATTTGATTTGCACTCTCTTATTGAATAGCTTTAAAGATCAGGTAGGAAGAAAACCTCATGAAGAAGAGCTTTTCTCGTTGCTGGTGTGTCGTGCCCCTTTGCTCCTATCAAACAGGACCAGTGTCCAAGATATGTGATATTCTCCACCATGAGTTGTGGCCTTGGCAGATCAGAGTGCGTGTTTCTTGAAACTCAAGATGTGAAGATCTATTATTCATCCTGTCTGGTATTTATTATTCAGCCAGCTGTGAAAATGCCAAAACACTGATTATATTCACCACCTTCGTGTTTGATACTCTGAACTGTGAAGTTGCTAAAGAGTACATGTTTCTGTTAAATATTTATAAAAGAGGATTTGTTCTATGGAAAACTTGATTCCAATAAGTTCTACCTTGTGGAAGGAAAAGTGTCCACCAATGGGCATGTCACTCTGGACACTTCAATTTTCTTCTCTGTGTAATGAGATTTTTGAACCCGAGAATCAGACTTTCTGAGCCAAGAAAAAGAGCATGGATTTTGGAGCCTATCTTGGATAGCAAGACAGTTTGGAAATGCACTGTAGATGTTGAAATGTTGACATGTGAGGGACAAGTTAGTGGTTTATAAATACAGAGGAGGTAGTGACATAGTATTTGAAATTAGGTCTGTGTTTTGCGATCCTAGGAGGAATAGTTATAGTAATGTTAACATCCCACTAGCTATGAGGGTTTCTGACTTTAAACAGCATCCGTAAAACTTTCTAGAGATGTGTCCAAAAGAAAGACAGGCATAGTTAGGATATGAATTTGTTCTCTTCAAACACGAAGTCTGCCTTTGTGGTCAGTTTATCTCTTTGGACTTTTAGTTTGCTTTCTTGGCAAAATAATAATCATAAGAATAATAGTAATAATAACAACAACAACAAGAACAACAAATGTTTATCTGCAGTATGAAATACACTTTGTAATTCTAGGGAACGGCAGATAATATCTGGATCTTTGTCTTACTATATAAGAGGAATACTTATGTAGTGTTTATCATGTGGCAGAAGTTTTCAAATAATTTCATATGTATTAACTATATTAACTTATTTCATCATCATAACAGCCCTCAACCCTGTGGGCTGGGTGCTATTATTACCTTCGTTTTTTTGGTGTGTTTTTTTCTTGTGTGTGTGTGTGGGGGAGGGTTCCTGGCTTTACTGAGGTAAAATTGACAAATAAAATTTTATATCTTTCAAGTGTACAAAAGATGTTTGAAGGTGCCGGCTCAGTGGCTCAGGCGGTTAGAGCTCTATATTCCTAACTCCAAAGGCTGCCGATTCGATTCCCACATGGGCCAGTGGGCTCTCAACCACAAGGTTGCCAGTTCAATTCCTCGAGTCCCACAAGGGATGGTGGGCTCTGCCCCCTGCAACTAAGATTGAACAGGGTACCTTGAGCTGAGCTGCCGCTGAGCTCCCGGATGGCTCAGTTGGTTGGAGCGTGTCCTCTCAACCACAAGGTTGCCGGTTCGACTCCCACAAGGGATGGTGGGCTGCGCCCCCTGCAACTAGCAATGGCAACTGGACCATGGAGCTGAGCTGCGCCCTCCATAACTAAGACTGAAAGGACAACAACTTGAAGCTGAATATCCACAACTAAGATTGAAAGGACAACTTGACTTGGAAAAAAGAGTCCTGGAAGTACACACTGTTCTCCAATAAAGTGCTGTTCCCCTTCCCCAATAAAATCTTAAAAGATGTTTGAATAAATACAAATGACTAATTTTATGAGGACAGACCAAGAAGTCCTTCAGGCTGTTCATCAACAGAAACCTGCCGAAAAAAGTTTGATGGCACCACTGGCAGCCAATATCAGAAAAATGATACTATTTCTTTTATTTATTTATTTTTATTTTTAATTTTTAAATTTTATTTTTTCTCTTTTTAAATTTTTTTATTAGTTTCATGTGTACAAAATACTGTAATAGTTAGACATTTATTGTTTATACCCCTCACAAAGTGATAACCCGGCCTCCCCCAATCTACTACCCCTCTGACATCGCATACCTTATTACCTTTGTTTCGTAGGTAAGAAAACGGACGCATAGAGAGGTTAGTAACTTGTCCGAACCAACACTGCTAATAAGAGGCAGAGGTAGGACACAGGTGCAGGCAGTCTGAAGAATCATGCCTATAACCATTATACTCAGCTGCCTCTTGTCAGTAAGATCAAGCCTCCTTGAAAAGGTGTTGTTGTTTTTCGCTATTAAAAATATTTTGGTTTTAGGTAAGTTAAGGCCATAAGACTATAAAAATTCCACTTGTCCTTTGCTTTACCTCCAATGCTTCAATATTTCCTCCCCAAATCAAGATTTCAAACCTGATCTTTGAGAAATATCAATACAATTAATAAGCCTCTAGAGTTTGATAAAGAAAAGAAGACAGAGACACAATTTACCAAAATCGTGAATCAGAGACGTGCAATCACTATAGATTCTACAGATACTAAATAGGAATAGTATTTAAAACATTATACATTAGAAAACAGATGAAATGAAGAGATTCCTTGAAAAAGACAAACTACCAAAGCTCACACAAGAAGAAATAGACAACCTGAATCTATTAAAGAAATTGAATTTGTGGTTAAAAATCTCCCCACAGAATGCAGACTGGTGCAGCCGTTATGGAAGGCAGTGTGGAGGTTCCTCAAAAAATTACGAATAGAATTGCCATATGACCCAGCAATCCCTCTCCTGGGTATCTACCCAAAAAATCTGAAAACATTTAGAGATAAAGACACGTGTGCTCCAATGTTCATTGCAGCTTTGTTTACAGTGGCCAAGACATGGAAACAACCAAAATGTCCTTCGATAGATGAATGGATAAAGAAGTTGTGGTGTATATACACAATGGAATACTATTCGGCAGTAAGAAAAGATGATATAGGAACATTTGTGACAACATGGATGGATATTGAGAGTGTAATGCTGAGCGAAATAAGTTCAGACAGAAAAAGCAGAGAACCTTGTGATTTCACTGATATACGGTATATAAACCAAAGAACAAGACAAACAAATGAGAAACAAAAACTCATAGACACAGACAATAGTTTAGTGGTTACCAGAGGGTAAGGGGGGTGGGAGGAGGGAGATGAGGGTAAGGGGGATCAAATATATGGTGATGGAAGGAGAACTGACTCTGGGTGGTGAACACACAATGGGATTTATAGATGATGTAATACAGAATTGTACACCTGAAATCTATGTAATTTTACTAACAATTGTCACCCAATAAATTAAAAAACAAACAAACAAACAAAATCTCCCCACAAAGGAAATTCTAGGCCCAAATGGTTTCACTGGTAAGTTCTACCAACTGCTTAAAGAAGAAATAATATCAATTCTATACCAGTTGTTCCAGAAAATAGAAAAAGAGAAAATACTTTCTAATTCATTCTATGAAGGTAGCATTACCCGAAACCCAAATGAGGCAAAGCCATTTCAGGAATCCCAAACAGACCAATATCCATTATGAATATAGAAGCAAGGTTTCTAAACAAGATCTTAGCAATTCAATCTAAAAGTATATAAAAATATTATACATTTTGATCAAGTTTGGTTTATCTCAAAAATGCAACATTGATCTAACTTTCAAAAATCAAAATGTGTAATTTGACATAGTAATAAACACAAAAAATTGACAAAATTCAACATCTATTCATGACAATTACTCTCAACAAACTAGGAATATCAAGGAACTTTCTCAACTTAATAAAGGGCATCTGTGAAAGACCAAATACTTTCCCTTTAAGGTCAGGAGTAGGATGAGACATTCACTTTTAATCAGTTCTATTCAACATTACACTGGAGGTTCTAGGACAGTGCAACCAAGCAAGAAAAATGCATAAAAGGTACCTGCATAGAAAGAACAAGGTAAAACTGTCTTTAGTTTCAAACTATACCATTGTCTATGTGGAAAATCTGATGAAATCTAAAAAAATCAGAACACACAAAAAACTAGAAGTAACGTCAGTTTAGCAAACTTGCTAGATGCATGGTGAATACAAAATTATTTGTATTACTATATACTAGGAATTAACAGCGTGAAATTGAAATTTTAAAATGTAATTTCCCACAGTACCAAACTATGGAAATAATTACAGATAAATCTGACAAAAGACATGAGACTTTTGTGCACTAAAAATATAAAAAATTAAGAAAAAATAAAGACCCAAATTAAAGAAGACCTAAATACATTGTTCAATGGTCAGATTGATTTAATATTGTTAAAATGTCAGTTACCTCCAAATTTATCTATGGATTCACAGTAGTTGAAATAAAAATTCTTGTATGCTGTTTTAGAAACTGACAGGGTCACTGAAAAACTCATATTGAAATGGAAAGAAATTAGAATAATCAAAACACCCTTCAAAACAAAACAAAACAAAACAGCTGGAGAGTTAACATTACCTGACTTCAAGTCTTGCTAAATCAAGTCACCAAGATAGTGTGACACTAGCATCAAGATAGATAAGTCAATCAAAGGAACAGAATAGAGTCCAAAAACAGATTCATACATGTAAGGAAGACTGATTTTTTGACAAAACTGCCAAGAAAATTCAGTAGAGACCTGTTTGTCTTTTCAGTAAATGGTACTGGATATCAAGATGCAAAAAAATGAACTTGAATGCATTCCTTTCAGCATATACAAAAATTAACTCATAATGGATCATAGACCTAAATGTAAAACTTAAAACTATAATACTTCTAAAAAAAACAGAAAATATCTTTGTGACCTGGGATTAGGCAAAGATTTCTCCCAAAATCATGATCTATGAAGCAGAAAATTGACAAATTGAATTTCATCAGAATTAAAACATGTGCTCCTCAGACAGAAATTATTAAAGGCATGAAGACAATCCATAGTTTGAGAGAAAATTTATTTGAAAAGTGTACATCTGATAAAGGAGTTGTATCTAATTAAAGATCTTTTAGAAGTAAATAATGAGAAAACAAATGACCCAATTAAAATTTGGCAACCTATTTGAACATTTTACTATAGAAGAAATAAGAATAGGAAAAAAGCACAGAAAATATATCTGACATCATTAATTATCTGGACACTGTAAATTAAAGGCACAAGATACCAAAGTACTTCTACTAGAACAGCTCAAAGTAAAGGTGGACCATATCAAGTGTTGGTGAGGATGGGAACTAACAATAATTCACAAAGACTGCTGGTGGGAATCTAAAATGGTGTGACATTTTGGCAGTTTCTTAAAAAAAAATTTAAACATATGCACAACATATGGTCCAGCCACACCTCTTCTCCATATGTACCTAAGAGAAAAGAAAGCATATGTCCATATAAGGAGTTATACACAAATGTTCACTGCAGCTTTATTTGTAAAAAGGCAAAAACTGGAAATAACTCAAATGCCTATCAATGCATGAAAAGCTACAATGAAATACTGTTCAGAAATAACAATGATGACATAGTGATACATGAGACACTAAGAATGTTACAACACATGCAACAATGCTAAGTGAAAGAAGTCAGACAAAAAAAGTACATATTGTTTGATTCCAGTCATAGAAAACTTTAGAAAATGCAAACTAATCTATAGTGACAAAAACCAGTGATTTTGAAGAGAGGGACAGAGAAGGGCAGGGGAGAGTGTTTACAGAGGATCCAGACGAAACTTTTCTGACTGATGGATGTATTTACTATCTTGATTATGATGATGGTTTCATGGGTGTCTATGTCAAAATGTATCAATTTGAACACTTAAAATATATGTATTTTGTTGTATGTCAATTATTTTTCAATGACATTGAAAACACTAGATGAACAGAGCTGAACTCCTTACAATAAATGCTAAGTAGCTCTATAAAATTAATTGCTTTCAACAGTTCCCTTATTTGAAGTTATGTTTGATATGGTGAAATTCTGATGCAACCAAAATATTTAGTCAGTCTGTGCGCTTGTTCCCGAGGCAGATTAACATGTATTTGGGGGACGAGTTGGCGTTTTGCTCTGCTAATTTAAATTCTATGCTGCAGAGGTGAAGTCATTTGTATGCAGCCCATGTTCTTCAGCAGCAAACACAGACTCTGTAAGTCTAAGAGTAAATCTGAGCAAGCGTTCTGGGTGTGCTGCGAGCAATTTGAGTCTTGAATGACCTTGAGAATGAGCTCGTCTAACCTGGAGGGAAAGTTGCATCATTTTTTAAAATGTAAGTGAAAAGAATTGATTCATTTTAATCATCCATAGGAGTCATATGTTTATAGTACCTTTTAAAAATCGTTTCAACAATATTCATTAGCCCAACAAGTACAAAATTCCCTGGGAAGGACAGAACAATTCTGAGAGCTGATACCAATTCCCTAACATTGAAATCTGGCCTGGGGGTTAAACAGGAATGACACATTTTTACCATTTAAAGCCTCTTTTTCATGTTACTTTTAAAGGCACAGCTAGCGTGTGTGTGTGTGTGTGTGTGTGTGTGTGTGTGTGTGTATATGCTTATGCATAATCTCTTAATTCTTCTAAATATCTAAATAGATACACAAAAGTAACAATACCACGATTTGAGGTCCCAGTGCCGCTACTGTTTAGCTTTTGAATTTTGTCAGGTCATTTTACATAGCTGAGGCACAGGTTACTTAACACGTGCAGTGTCAGACTTGTCTATTCTGTGTGCTGAAAGAACACGTTGTGCAGTCATGCACTTTACGGTATTTTTAGGAGAGGGACTGCAGAAATCTTGGATTGCAGAGGAAGCAGCGGAAAGGCAGTGCAGGGCAGAGGGTAGGAGTGGGCCTCCTGGAACAAGACTGATGGATTCAAATCCCAGCTCCACCCCTGTCAGCTGTGTGATCTTGGACAAGTCACCTACCTGTGTGAGCTGCAAATTCTTTACCTGTACAATTAAGGACACCCTGTGTCAAAATGTTGCTATGAGAAATTTAATAGCCGTACTGGGACCTCAAATCCAAGGTATTGTTACTGTTAGCTGAGTTCCTAATCCACCCCAGTATACTTTGTGCATATATTTGGATAGTTAGAAGAATGAAGAGATTACACATAAACATATACACATACACATGCTAGTTTTACCTAATTTTGAGGTCTTTAAAAGTAACATGAATAAGAGACATTAAATGGTAAAAAAAAATATGTCATTCCTATTTAACTCCCAGGCTAGATTTGATCATGTTAAATTTATTTAAAAACCAATTTATGATAATATTAAAGGTTGCTCAGTGAAAGTTAGCAATTATTATTATGAAAAACTAATAAAATTGTCATGATCAGCAAAAAATGCACTTTAAAAAGAAATTATTAAATTTCTGACAGGGTATGAACAATGCCAAATCTTGAACATTTAGAAGTAGATTGTGGAACTGAAATGCGTTTATTTTAAATGAGAAAATTTTCCCCTCATTATATAATAAGAAATTCTATTTCTGAGAAAAGATTGATATGCCATACACCAGTTTCAATGAATAATTTTTAATATAATTGATACAGCCTGTACTTCAGTCAAATGAATGTTAATACATCCTTCAAAGTAAACATTACGTATCTAAAAATTGCATGGCTGGTTTTATTGACGCCATAAAAGTCAGAGAAATGAGAGACAATAAAAATCCTTAACGTAATGCCAGTCAATTTTCCCCAGTAATTTGACCTTGAATATATGGAATGTTTTCTCAATGGATATGTCATTATTTAAAATAAACACAACAGACACTGTAGAACTAACCCTAGTACAGCCTGGCTTGTGTCTCTAAATTTGAAGCATAGGTGAAACAATGTTACTTGGTAAAGAGTTCTGGAATGGTGAGAGAGACACACACAGGAAACTAAGCAATTAAATTAGGGGGAGATGAGTACATAGCAATGGAGGTGGATGTGGAGACGCCCAGGACAATGGGAATTTACTGTTTATCGGGTTCAAAGAAAGTTTCAATGAACAAGTAACTTTTGGGGTGCATCTCAAAGGGTGACTAGATATCTTCTAGGAAAATAAGGGAAAGGCATGAAAAGCAGACGGCAGGTCTGTTTGGGGGACAGTTAGCAATTATGTGCAAAGCTAGAAGCCTGCAGAGCAGTGGGGGGGGGGGAGGCTGAAAGGGGAGAGCCAGGATGGAGTGCTGATGGTCCTTTGATATAATATGTAATAAGAATGTTGCACTACCTAGGACTGAAAGGTGATGCTTGCAGGTGTCTGGTTCACCAACTATTCTGGCATCCAGGAGCCCTTGCTGTGGGTTGAAGGATTGGTTTGGTGGATGCAGACAAAATCAGCCTTGAGTATCTGCTTGGGACGGAGTGTTGTAAGTGGGCCCATGACCGTCAGCAGGAGCTGTGTGAGCAAGGCATCAAAGGTGCCCCACGGAGGGGGATCCTGGATCCCTGCAGTCTTATTTGCTAGGTCGCTCAGAACCAGAACTTTGTTAGAAAGGTTTTGTCTTCACCTCTCCCACAAGCATGAAAACTGTCATGATGGCGTTGTCGTCTCCTCTGTGCGTGCGAGAGAGGAGGCTTTGTGAGCCCTTGAGTCTGAGAGTCTCACTACAGATTCTCAGGTACCTGATGCGGGCAAGTTCCACTCCAGGGGAGTTTTGCCATCTCTTCTGAAAGGCAGCACAACAGCAATATTGAACGTGGTGGCGGCGCTGAAAAGAGCTCCCTTTGTCTCAGAAAGTGTTCAGTCATTCCATTCATTTCTTCCTCTTGGGTGTCTGGGACAGGCTGATGTGTGAGGCGCTATAGGCAATGCCAAAAGCTGACCCCATCCCACCGCCTGGCCTCCCCCTTAGGCACTTAAACAACTTGAGATGACAGTTGCTGGGGGTCCAACGAGGGTCAGATTGTCCGGCTGTTAGCTCAGGGAGGAGAGAGGAAGAGCTCTGAGCTGTGGTGTGGGGCACAATTGAACCCATAATAGCAAGCTAGTCGTCTCCCCTTCCTGTAACCTTCCACAGCACTGACTCTGCACTTTAGAAATGTCGTCAAGTCCCTGTTATTTGCCTTTATGTAGGAATTTGTACAGTGAGATAATTCTTCCATGGAGCTGTGAGCTTCCTGAGGGGGAGGCCAGGGCGAAAAAAAAAAAAAATGTGCAGAGAGATTTTATGAAATGGAGCATAAAACAAATATTTAAGTGCCTTGAAAATTTAAGAGTCACAGTAATAAAGGCTAATCCTAAAATTTTTATATACATGTTTAGAAAAAGGAAAAAAAAATCAATCAGGTTGCTTGAATGACAGCTCCTGCCTGGATGCTTGTATGTTTCTCTCTTTGGGAAGAACAAAAAGCTATTTGAATTTGATGTAATTGAATTGCCCGTGTGGCCTGAATTTTACTTTTTCCCCTTTTATTTTATTTTTCTTTATTATATTTTATTTTATGCTCGTCTACTGACAGAGTAGCCATCAGCGGGAAGAAAATCTTTTTATGTAGATCAAACCCTGTGACTGCCAGAGACGCCGGAGTGAGGGGAAGAAGGAAGATAGATGCACCAATAAACACCAAATGCCTTTTGAAATAACTTACCTAAAAATTGCAAGATCTTATTGACAGTTTTTAGAGATATAACTTTATAAAATTCATTACTCTCATGCTATTTCTCTGAGATACCTGGATCAGTTAACTCATTTTATTTCAGCTCTTTGCCTCTGGTCTGGTTCTCACCAGCTGCTTTGCAGCTACCAGAACCCACACCCTCCCAGGCCTAGCACATGTGTTTTCAGTGTTTATGCTCAGCCTGTACTTTGTATGTGACACTTAGTAGTTGCTGAGCTGAGGTTTAGTTTATGGATTTCTAGACTAATAGAATTGGTGATTAATATAAATGATGATGATGATATATCTAATCCCAAGCTCCAATTTATTAACTTCTGTTGACCCTTTCCACTCAGATTATAGCATAAGGACATTTTCTGAGTGTGCCTCTGACTAACAGCTGCCTGACGGCACAGCGCAGGTTAAGCATCCTCTCAGGTGAAAGTGGGTGAGGGGTAAGAAGACTGGACAAGGGGAAGAGAATGGCTTTGTCCCACAGTCTTTGTCCCGTCTAGCAGGCTGGATTTGGGCAAAGGAAAATGATAAGTTTGAAAGGTGATGAAAACGTGAAGTAGCCATCATATCCAGAAAATTTTTGTTTTGCTCCAACGTAAGCAGAAGGAATAGCATCAGTTACTCAAATCACACTAATTATGAGGTTATTGTTACCTTGGAACTTTGTTAGTCTCATTTTTTTGGTAGTCTGTGGTCAGTGGCTAAAAAAAGGAGGGTGAAGGCAAACCCTTTTAGCTGTAAGGATGGATCGTCTTGGAAACTTGCTTATCCTCTTCTTGCTACTGCTACTCAAACATAACAGGATCAAAACTGAATGAAGAAGGTCATACATGAAATAAACCGCATGATTTAATGGAGAAGTATATGGGCAATGGGATCCAAAGATACACATTTATTTTTTTCCCCTTTCATCTATTCACATATAGATGAAATACTTTTTCTGTTCTAGGTTCTATACTAGGCACTGAGGTGCCTGGTATATTTGTACCAAAATATGAAAGCCAGGATCTCTGCTAGCAAATATGTTTCAGTACACTAGGGGAAATAGAAAAATAAACCTATTTACAGTTCAGTATGATAATTCTTATAAGAGAGCTATACGTCCATTGGGGAATAAGAGTACAAATCTGTTGAGGGTCATCAGGGAAGGTATCATAGAAGAGAAATATTTGAGCTGAGATTTGAAGTTTATGTAGAAAATTTCCAAGTGGACAAGCCTGGAGAAGGCATTTCAAGCTCAGGAATTCATTGAACTCTAAGGACTTGATTTTACCTGAAATATAAACTGTAAGGAAAGGAGAAAAGGCAGGATGTAAATCTGAACACCAAGGCAGTCAGTTATGAAGGGTCTTCTTTGCCAAGCCAGTAGTTTTAGATTTTATGATGTAGGCGATAAGGTATCATTAGTGAATAATAATAATGACCATATATTTGCATATTCAAATTATACCATCGCAGTGCTATGAAGGATGAGGTGGAAGATGTGTTTTAAAGACCACTAATAATCTATTATATCAATAAGCTAGAAAAGAGAAAAGTCACACCATCATATCAATAGGTGCGGAAAAAGCACTTGACAAAATCCTATGTACATTAATGGTTTAAAAAGTCTCAGTAAATGAGGGCTAGAGAGGAACTTCCGCGACTTGATAGAGAACATCAGAAATCTGCAGCTCCGTCAAATTTAATGGTAAGAAGCTTGAAGCTTTTCCCCTAAGATCAGGTAAGAGGCAAGGATATCGCTTCTCACCATTCCTGTTCTACATTGTACTGTAAGTTCCATCTAACACAATAAGACAAAGGAAATAAAAGCTATAGAGATTGGGAAGGAAGAAATAAAATTGTCTTTGTTCACAGATGACATGATCATCTATGTAGAACATCTGAAAGATCAACAAAACAACCGTTGGAATTAATAAGTGATTATAGCGGATATAAAGTTAATATACAAAATCAATCATTTCCTATGTACCAGCAATAAACAGCTGGAGTTTTGACATGTAAAATACAATACCATTTACATTATTGTACAAAATGTTAAATACTTACGTATAAATCTACCAAATTCTGTATAAGATCTATCTGAGAAAAAAACTACAAAACTCTGACAAACAAAAGTAAAGAAGAATTAAATAAATGAAGAGACACTCCATGTCTATGGCCAGGAAGACTCAATAATGTCAAGATGCCAGTTCTTCCCAACTTGATCTATAGATTCAACACAATCCCAGTCGAATCCCAGCAAGTTATTTTGTGTATATTGACAAACATGTCTCAAAGTTTATAGTGAGAGGCAAAAGACCCAGAATGACCAACATAATATTGAAGGAGAACAAAGTTGGAGAACTGACACTAGCCAACTTCCAGATCTACTATAAAACTACAGTAACCAAGACACTGTGGTATTGGAAAAAGATTAGATCAATGGAGCAGAATAGAGAGCCCAGAAATAGATCCATATGAATATAATCAACTGATCTCTGATAGAGGAGCAAAAGCAATACAATGGAACTTAGATAGTCTTTTCAACAAATCGTGTGGGAACAACTGGACATCCACATGCCAAACAAATGAGTATAGACAAAAACCTTACACTCTTAACAAAAATTAACTCAAAATGGAGCATAGACCTAAACATAAACCACAAAACAATAAAACCACTAAAAGATTACATAGGAGAAAACCTAGAAGACCTTGGGTGTGACACTGACTCTTTAGATAGAACACCAAAGGCATGATTCATAAAACAAATAATGGATAAGCTGGACTTCATTAAAATTAAAAACTTCTACTCAGCAAAGTCAATGTCAAAAGAATGAGAAAACAAGCCACAGACTGAGAAAAATATATGCAAAAAGCATATCTTTTGAAGGACTGTTATCCAAAACATACAAAGAACTCCTAAAACTCAATAATAAGAATACAAACAATCTGACTAAAAAATGGGCCAAAGACCTTAACAGACACCTCATCAAAAAGATAATACAGGTGGCAAATAGTATATGAAAAGATGTTTCACATCATTTCACACCAGGGAAAATGTAAATTAAAATAATGCTGAGATATCAATACACAACTATTAGAATGACTAAAATCCGGAATACCAACAACACCAAATTGTGGCAAAAATGTGAAATAACAGGAACTCTCGTGCACTGCTAGTGGGAATGCAAAATGATACAGCCACTTTGGAAGACAGTTTGGCAGTGTCTTACAAAACTAAACATACTTTTACCAGCAATTGCACTCCGTAGTACTTACGCAAAGCAGCTGAAAATTTCTGTCCATGCAAAAACCTTCATATGGATGTTTATAGCAGCTTTTTTCATAATTGTCCAAACTTGGAAGCAACCATGATATATTTTACTAAGCGAATGGAGACATAAACTGTAATATATCCAGACAATGGGATATTATTCGGCCCAAAAAGGAAATGAGCTATCAAGTCATAAAAAGACATGGAGGAATCCTAAATGCGTGTTACTGAGCGAAAGAAGCCAATCTAAAAAGGCTACCTAGGGTATGATTGCAACTATGTGATCTTCTCAAAAAGGCAAAACTATGGAGACAGTGAAAAGTTTGGTGGTTGCAAGGGATTGAGCAGAGGAGGAATAAATGGGCAAAGTATAGAGAATTATTAGGGCAGCGAAAGGACTCTGCATGCTACCATGAGGATGGGTACATGTCATTATACATTTGTCCAAACCCATCGAATGTGCAACACCAAGAGTGAAGTGCAAAGTAAACTATGGACTCCGGGTGATAATGTGTGTCAGTATAGGTTCATCAATTTTAACCAACGCACCACTCTGGTGGGGGAGTTTGATAATATGGATTGCTATTCAAGTGTGGGGGCAGAGGTTATGTGAGCAATTTTTGTACCTTCCTGTCAATTTTGCTGTGAACCTAAAACTGCTCTAAAATATAAAGTCTTGATAAAATAAATAAACTCTTAATTTATAAAAAACATTAACAATTGTTTGATGAATGACTGGAATATTAAGTTAGTGAGCAAAGCTGCCTATCTGATAGTTCTTAGACCTAGTTTTCATTGGAGAAAAAATAAGGTCATACCTGAAGGGAATGTCCCTCTTTTGTGGTTAGACAACCTTCGCATTGAGAGTCATGGTGGCCTCTCGGTGGCCAAGTCTACCCGAAACTGTTTAATTGATTATCCCGTCTGCTGCTCTTTCAAGTTTCCTGTGTGAAGGTTGTAACTCTCTCGCATCACAGCTGGCTCCTAAAAAAAGATTCCTTTTTGGAGGAAGCCCATTTAGCCACTAGCCTCTCCTGTCTTATCCTCCCATGGCTCTTTAGCTGTCTCATCACAATCTGTTTTCCAACTAATTAGTGTTGGGACAACTTAGCCTTGAACTTCAACTTGAAAGTGTTAGTGTCACGGGGAGAGAGCACTTCATCAAATGACTTGTGATTCTTCAACAAAGACGTTTTCTCTGATTAATTCTGCCCCCCTTTCTGAGGCACTTGGTCTTCTTTCTTACAATCTTGGCTTGGGCTGGCTGTGCTGTGGCAGGACTGCTGAGGCCACCCATGTTTTCCTGAAGGGGAACAGACAGATGACGCCAATATCACGACGAGGTCTGCAGTGCCATTAAAATCAAGGGTAATTTTACACAGTTCCCTACTGGCTATTAAGTTTAAAAACTTCAGTCTCTTACCATAGGAATGATTAAAGCTCTCATTCAGCTTTATTGGCCTTGTCCTTCCATGCTCTTCAGGTTGTAAAGATTATGGCAGGTATAATTGTTTTAAATTTTTTTTAATGTTTATTTGTTATCAGAAGGGACGTGGGTTTTGATAGATGGACTTGACAGTGAGCAAACTTTTAACTTGTTTTCTCCCTGACATTACTTGGGAGTGGGGGCAATTTGGGAGCAGTAGAGCGGGGTCAGGTCCTTGAGACAGGATGGCCTTGGTGACAATTGAATTCTGTACTCACGGTGCGATCTCACACAGGTACTGAACCCTACCTTGTTTAAAACGAGGCTAACGTATGCATAGTAAAGTACTCATGATGGTAGAATGGGGTGCCTAAAATAATTCTTGAAATATTTGTTGACATAGGAAGCAAGTATTTCATAACAGTTCAACTACAGTTTAAATAGAAACCAGACGGGGTTGTTTTTGACCTCCCATAACCTCCACCGAATATTTTCCTTCTCACATGACTCTTTCTTACTAGGTTTCATGGACAGGAGAAAATGACAACAAGTTCCCCTAAAAGAAAATAACTTCTTACTATAATAAATATTCCTTACCAGGTAGTTCTGGGAGGCTTCTGATGACCCTCAAAGTGGTAACTTTACTCACAGCTCAGATGATGTATTTTCCTCCTCCATGCAGATTGCAAGAACCTCATGCAGGACACGGGGTGCCCTCCAGACCTCAGATTCTGAGGGATGCTTGTTCAAACAGATTGTTTACTATCCGCCCCCCGCCCCCAATCAGACATTGCCAGCCTCTTAATTTGTTTCTATCTGTATGTGATAACGAAGCCTAGAATTGGCTCCTCGACAGCAAGTTCAAGCACGTTACCTGCATTTGGTGAAATATTGATGATCTCTTCCCCCAAATGGCAGCATTCCCAGTCCAGCAAAGCAGGATGGAGACAATGAAGAAGAAATATCTCTTTCCCCGTATATCCCTGTGCTGAAGACATTCAAATTGAAGGGCTGTTTCTAAGTCATCTATGTTTATGATGGACAGATTGAGAAGTTAAAGTAGCAAGATATGGTGATAAGATTAGGGGCTTTGGAACAAGGCAGACGTGATCTGTGTTCCCTTTCTCTTCCTCACTAGCTCTGTGACCTGAGACAATGAACTGACTTACTCATAGTTCCAGTTTCATCATAATCAAAATATGGATAACAGCCCTGGTTTACAGAATTGTTTGAAGGAAAAGAGAAAATGTGCACGTGTGCAGTGAAGAGCCTCACCCTTTGTGGACATTTAATGAGCAGTAGCTGTTATTACTGTGATGTTACGGATTTGACAAGGAAGAGAAGGGGCGGTCACCCCTGACATCATGCCCACTCTTAGAGCATGTCCTCTGCCCACCATCTGCTTCAATCCTGAGGAGCTGGCCATGTGGGGGGACATTCCGAGGAACCCCAACACAACAGCTCCTGGTTTTCCCTTCCTTCTAAAAGTCCCTAATTCCTGCACCAGTGACAACTGCCAGTGAGGGTACGTCTCACAATGTGACGTGTGACACAGAACAGCCCTCTACTTCTACACTTTCTATGCCTAGAAGGAAGAAAGGGGGACTGAATATTTAAATGCATCCACTTCAGAGGTCTCTCTCCCAGGTCTTCCTAGAATATAAGCTCCTGGAAAGGGGAAGATGATGCTCTCAGTAAATGCTGAAATGACACAGGTTCAGGAGGCAGGGCAAAGGGAGGCCCTCGAGTGACAGGACCTGACTGTTTCATCCTTATCTTCCCAGCGCTAATCATCGTATGTAGTACCTTCGTTCTGTTACTCTACTCTCCAGCCTAATTAAACTATTAGAGAACTTCGAATTGTTGGACATTTTTCTGCTTTTTTAATTTGAATCACACCAGTCTCTTGGCCAAGGACACTTGCCTCTTACAATCAGCCTAGGTAATTCTACTCATCGCAGATTATGAAGCCTCACGGCCTGAGTTAAAATTCTGGCTCCAACACTTACTTAGCTGTGTAATCTTGGGCAAATTACATACCCTTCCTCTGCCTCAGTTTTCTAATCTTTAAAATTAGAAAACAGAACGATCCCCTTGGCTGCTCGTGATATGGCCCCAGCCCAGCAGCACGAGCATTTTTTGAGTATCTGTTGGAAACATAGAATCTCAGGCCCCACCTCAGATCTACTGAATTTCAATCTGGATTTTACCAGAACCCCAGGAGGTTTATATGCAAATTCAAGTTTGAGATGCTCTGATGATGTCTGCATGATAAGTTATTCTGGGGATTAGACAAGGTGATAGACGTAAAGCGGAACCTGACACAAATGCTAAGTGCTGAATAAATATGTTATTATTCGTTCTACCGCACATCAAGATATACCTCAAGTGGCAACTTTCCTATCAAACTCCCTATGATTTTTCCATTATCCTCTTATTTAATTACTCCATCTTTTGTTTGTGCTCTGCAAAGATCTCTAGGTACTTTGGATAATTTATTTGCTTGGACCTGTCTCTGTAAACTCAGAGATTTTAAGGACACATAGTATTTTTTATCTCCCTGACCTCTGGGCCCAGGACAGTGCCAGAACAGACCTACAGAGGGTGCCAAAAAAATGTACACACATTTTAAGAAAGAAAAAAACTGTATTAAAATTACGCTGATGGTAACCACTTTGAGCATGTCTTACATTGCCAAAGTCAAATGTGACTTGTATTCATCTTTTGTTATCAGTATATATTGAGTACTACAATTTTAATAGTTTTTCGTTTCTTAAAAATGTATGTACATTTTTGACACCCTCTGTATATCAGTTGAATACACATTACACACACACACACACACACACACACACACACACTAACAATCACAATAAATCCGAACATTACCAACTGGATGCCATGAAGATTACTGACTAAACAATCTCAAGGAATGCTGAGGTGCTCTGAGAAATTTCCTTAGTGAGGGTGAGATTTTAGCTGTTTTTTTTTTTGTTGTTTTTTTTTTAGCAGCATAGATATTCAAGAGTTGAAGAGCATGAAATGGTGTAAAGTCTAGCTGCAGGTAATAATGTGAGTGAAACTTAAAAATGGGGGTGTGAGTAACGGGTTCAAAGAAGAAGGAATTGATATGTGTTTCTGGAACAGAGAATCCTCTGCAGAATTATAATAGAAAATGTAAGTTGTGAATTCACATACTGAGTACTGAGCTAAGGAAACTGAAAGTTTCCGAGTTGGAAAGTAGCATGCTTAACGTGTCTTTTAAAAAGGAAAAAGAAAGAACGAGAGAGAGAGAGAGAGAGAGAGAGAGAGAGAGAGAGAGAAAGGAAAGAAGGAAGGAAGGAAAGGTAGGAAGGAAGGAGGGAAGGGAGACCTTGTCAATTGTGTCTGCCTCCTAAGTAGGTCTATAAAGAATGAGGTGGATCGCGCCCACCCAGACTCAGGTGAGTATCCTGTAGGAGAATGCATGCCGGATGTAGGGGCAGTGATGATGGAGCCGGTGCATACTAGCAAAGCAAGATTAATTTCACTCATGCTATGCTGTCATTTGTTTTTGCCAAAATTAAAGATGAAAAAACAGGGATCAAGTCCATGTGGTTGGTCACTTATGGATTGTTTCAAAATTGTTGTTTTCTTGTCACAGGTGTTATTGTTGTTTTCTACTATGTAAATACTCTGAAAGCCTATAATTTCCTCTACAACATTACAGTGAAATAGGACTGAGCAATTCAAGTGACCAGCTTACGTCCCGAATTTGAGTTTTTGCAAACTAGTTACGAGTAGTAAATCGCAGTGCTGGACTGGTGTGGTCAGCTGGACTCTCTCACTGGCTCCTTCTGTGACTGTCTTGCAGATTTATTTAAACTTGGAGCTTCAGTAAATTTCCCAGTATCTCTAGGCCATTGGTCAGAAAAGCAGTCCCCAGAGCACGCCAATGACTTTGCAGATGTGCTAAGAATATTTGAAGTGGATTCTCCAGGATGAAATGAGGGCTTTGCAGTGTTTCCATTGGAGTTGAATGATTTACCAGAAAGAAGTTCTAAGAACAGTTAATCTGCCCTTAATATTCTGTACTTCCTTTGTGTTATAGATAAAATAAGAGTCAAAGAGGATCAGGAATAAATCAAATCTCTTACACCTAAATTGCTTATGTTTTCATCCCGTTGACTGATTCTTTTCTGGATTATACTCCTTGTGGGAAGGTGTGTGACCTTCTTTTTTTCCTTATTGTGCAAAAGATGTGCAGGCCAGACCTGAATACACGGAAGCAGTTCAATGAAAACTTACTAAATGGTTGAAATTCAAAAATGTCTTTAGTAAGTTTCCATTTGCTCGTTTTACTGATTATGCTCCTGGTGTTTTATGTAAGCAAATGATGCCGCTGAGTAGCCTGTATTCTATCTTGGGCTTCAGGCAGGGTCTCTGTTCATAGCTCCTTGAGGCCATAAACCTCCCTCTCAAAGACCATGCTGACTGTGCTGGTGGAGAGAGTCTATAACTACAAGCGTCTTAGGAGGGAACAGAGGGACTGAATCACAGAGATGTTTAAAGAGCCTTTCTAGAGGGATAGGGGAGAACACTGGGGTAAAAAATAGTAACACACACATTTTTTTTTATAATGCAATGTAATATTTTGTAAATAAGAGCTGATATCTATCGTATGTATATTATATGTCAGCCATTGTGTAATAGCTCACATGCATTCTCACTTGTTATTTACAAACTCTCTGTTAAGCAGGTATTAATACTTTCTTGATTTGACATAGGGTGACACTAAAATCCTGAGAGATTATGTAATTCAAAGAGCTTACTAAAAATGAATTTTTGTTTGAATTTGTATGATTTCTAGGGAATTTGCACATTTATTCCCATATGTTTATTGGTCATTATTTTTTTCTGATGAGTGACTTCTTAGGATGCTTCTAGATCTAGTATTTTGTGATTAGTGAAACATTTGCCTATAGGCTTTTCTGGATATTGATTTTTGAGAATGGTAGTTCATTTAATGGCAAGTCAAATTTTTATTTACCAAGTTAAAGTTGTTTTATTCACACAGGTAAAGGTCAAAGAGATCAGACTTTGATGGAGGCAGATCACATATATAGCTGACTCTTCTGATGAAAAGATATACATGCAATTCCAGGAAGAAACTCTGATTGAAAAGGGAAGTAGAGGGTTTAAAACTGGAAAGCAACACTCACTTCACTGACCTATCTTCTCAGACCACATCCGTGAGTCGTCTATATAGAGGGTGAGAAGAGAGCCACTGGGACAGACTGTGCTCTATGTGACTGAGAACGGAAAGGACAGGAATGGCTGTCGAGAGAAAGATCCAGTATTATTGGGCCTTCGACAAAATTAAAAGCTTCAGCTAAACCACTTAAATTCCCTGTACCATAGGTTTTTGTCAGAGCAAATATTCTCTAAAAAATATGAGTTATTACTAACCTTGGTTTAAAAGGAATATTATAATTAGCCTTCAAGGTGGAATAGGTAGGTAATGCATGGTCAAAAGCTGTTGTTATTGTTGTTGTTGTTGTTTTTTCAGTTGATGTTTATTGAGTTCCTGTATGATATATGCATTTTTAATCTGTAATTTACCTAAGTAGAATAATGTCAATTTATGAAGCTCATTTAAAAAGCAAATGACAACTCATTCAGATATTTCCAGTGAATCATTTAATATGAATGATTAGCTCAATGTCACCAAAGCAGAATAGAAAATAGAAAAAAGAAAAACACTTTTCCTTCTTCTGAAAAAGTTTTGATGCCAGGATAATCTCGCTTATTTTCCAAACACGGGAGGTAAAAAAGACTAGAGAATCTGTTAGAAACAGATGTTCTTGGAAACAATGGCATCTGAAGGCTTATTTCCTTAAGGGAAGCAAACTGCTGAAGAAAATAATTTGTTCAAAAATCATATTTGGAATTTTAAAAGTGACTCCATTTACAAAAGCATAAAAATCAAATAGGAAAATAAAAATCTAGTAAAAGAAGTGCTGAAACTTTTACCATTGCTACTCAAACTATGGTTCACGTAACACAGCCAGTCCATGATTTTATTTCTTATTTGTTCTCAATGAGGTAAGTACAGAAATTAAGATTATGTGTTTAGAAACTTTTATGGTGATTTGCATTTTTGTAACCTGCAAGCCTATGATTCATAGATCTGATTCATTGAAAAGGTGTGTAAACTAGTTTGTGTATTGTTGGACTTAGTTGGTAAGTTATATATGGTGCAAGCTACGACCTAGTCATGCATTGTCGTCGTGCATCTATTGACCTGCAATGGTTAGAAAACAAAACTGGCTCTTCATCACAGATACAAAATCTCCAGAACTTTACTGAACAGATTAAGGGACCTAAATAAGAGCAGGGATAAACTATGTCCATGGATTGGAAGATTCAGTATTTTGAAGATGTCAATTTTCCTCCAGATTAATGAATAAAGTCAATGCAATTCCCAGTAAAATCTTGGCATATTTTTTTGTGGAATTGGGGAGACAGAGAAAATGGTAAGCTGAGTCTTATATGGGCTAAAAAATAACCAAAGCAATAAAAAAGAAGAAAAAGAAAGTTGGAAGACTTAAACTACCAGCTACCAATACCTAGTATAAAGATATAGTAATATCTATAAGTAAAATACAGTGTGATACTAAGACAAAGAAAGACAAATAATGCTGGAACAGAATAATCAAGAAACAGACCCCACACATTTGTGATGACCTACTTATGACAAAAGTGATGCTGCAGAGCAGGAGGAAAGGACAGTCTTCTCAAAAAATAGTGCTGAGTCAGTTGATATAAGGGGAAAAAAATTCACCTTGGCTGTTACTTCAAACCATACCAAAAAATCAGTTCTTGATTAATTGTAGATCTAAATGTAAAAATTAAAACAATAAAGCTCAGGTGAAAACATCGGCTTACATCTTAATAAACTTGAGGCAAATAGATATTTCTCAAATAGGACACAAAAAGTATTAACTGCAAAAGAAAAACTTGATATAGTTACCTAAATTAAAGTTAAGGGCTTTTGTTCTTCAAATCACATCTTTCAGAGTACAAAAGCAACACCCAGAATGGGAGAAAACATTTACAGTATATATATTCAACAAAGGACTCATATCCAGAATATGTTTTTTTTTTTTTACTTCTAGAAATCAATAAGAAAAATGACTGACAATCTAATTCGAAAATAGGCAAACAACTAACATGGATACTCCACAAAGGAGGATATCTAAATGGCCAGTAAACAAATGAAAAAGTGCTTAGTTTCATTAGTCAACATGAACATGCAAATTAGATGTAAAATGGCAAGTGTTGACAAACATTAGGAGTAACGGGAACCCTTATATATTGCTAGTAAGAGTGTGGTGCAAACAAAACTGTTTAGCTATATCTACTAAAGCTCAACATATACCTACCCCATGAAATGAAATCTGTTCCTATTCTACCAGAAGGCATTTATGGGAATGCTCACAGTAACACAGCCCCACACTGGAAATCACCTGATGCCCATCAAGAGTGGAATAAAAAATAAATGACGGTATAGTCGCACAGTGGAATGTTAGACTGCAATGAGGATGAATCACCTACAACTATACCTGGTCACATAGATGAATGTCACAGATATAGTTTTGAATGAAATGAGTCAGACATAAGTGAGCACATATTGTGTTATTCCATGTATTGCAACAAAAATAGGCAATAGTAGTCTATTCCGTTCAAAGCCCCAATAGTGGTGCCTTTGGGGAGAAAGTAATGACATAAAGGGAACACAAGGAAAACTTCTAGAATGCTGTGACTGTTTCTCAATCTGCTTACATGAGTTCATTTTGAGAACATTCAGTAATATGTGCTGTCTTGTCAATGTATATTTTATACACCAGTCAATCAATCAAACTCTAAATAAACAAACACACACAAACATACATACACACAGAGAGAAAGAGATGGGGCAGGTGTCAAATAAAGAGTGAGTCACAGTAGCTTGGAAGAGAAAGATTAGCAGATAATAATTAAAGTCAGATTTCCAACTCTGAACTTTCACTGAAGTTGCACTAGCACTCTGAGTTCAGTGAAAGTGACATAAGGGTCATGCCCCCTTTAAAAAGAGCGGCTTAAAATAATAGGTTGTCCATGTACAAATTGCATTTTCAAATATAAATCTAATATACATATATACCGAGTAATACCAAAGAAAAAGCAGCAGGGACTGTCAACTATATGGAACATAAAATGGTTCAGCATCCATTCAAGAACTCCCAGCTTGAATCTTTTTCATCCAAGGAAATACACTGTGTCTCAGGCTAAGGAAACCCTGAAGGTACTGCTGATGGTAGTTTATTACGAGCAGGGAGTGACAAGACTCTAACAGGATCGCTGGTAGTTCAAATTGAGGTGCCACCTGGGAAGCCCAATACTCTAAATTATGACTCATTTTTGGTCTTGGTTTAAAAGGAATATTATCCTCAGCTTTCTAGCTGAAATAAATGGGTAATGTGCAGTCTAATGCTGTTACCTAAAAATAATAAACGTTTTAATTCAGTTTAGAATAGGTACCAGGATTATATTTCATTATGTCTAAAAATGAAGACTTTTAGACCCCTACCAAGGAAAATCAATACATGGGCCAGGCTGATGGACAGAGTCCTGTGGTTTAACAAATTACAGATGATGAGAACGTTCCTTGTTCAGGGTTAGAAGGTGGGCGGAGGCAGTCTATTGAAAGGTTTCTGTTTCCACCCCATGCTCTCTGGAGTACTTCTCTTGGTTAATCAAATTTAAGGCACCTTTTTTATTAGATAGTGATCTTTCCCCGGGACGCTGCCACATATCAGCTGCACATTAATTTTTCTTGCATAGATATGCATTAATACCACTGCCATTCATTCAGTTATTTGTGCATTATTTTGGTCACTTGATAATTTATGTGATTGCACGTTGACTAATGACATTGTATTAGGGGCTATGGGAGACCCAGAGATGTTTAGGAAATGGTCCTTGCCTTCAACGAGAATGAATAATAATAAAATTGTTATAAATATAAAAAAGCAATATAAGGTAAAATGCAGTAAAAGAAATTAAAAGACTGGTAATGGAGAGAAAGGAAGGTTTCCTTCAGAGAAATTAAACAGGGATTTGCAGAAGTTATGGTTTTTGAAATAGCCCACAGAAAGGAAAAACTTTTGGACAAAGTAGGTCTTTGTCCAAAATCAAGTAGGTCTCAAAGAGAGGGAACAAGCCGAGCAAATGCATGGGTATAGGAAAGTGTGGGTATGTATTGGGAACAGCTAGTCATTGCGTTTGCCGGGAGCACAGGCTGTGACAAAGGGAATAATGCACAGGAAAGGCAGATGGATGTGGTTTTGGAGTGTCTGAACTCAACAGAGAAGACTAGAATTGAGACTCCAGGACTAGGGAGCTGCTGAAGACTCGACTGAGGAGAGAGGGAGGCTGGTTAGCAATGGTCCCACCATTAGAATGTAAGTTACTTAATGACAGGATCTGCTGTATCCCTCGTACCTACCACAGTTGGCTCACTAGGCATTCTTTAAATGTAGAATATTATACTGAATGTTCTTCAAGTTTGGCATTAAGGACATTCATGACACTTCTATTCATTTAAAATGTTTATTTTCTGAATGGGTAATACATGCAAGTGACGGGAAATCAAAACTGTTCGGGTGAACATACATTAAAAAGGAAATTTTCTCTTTCCTATTCCTGCACCCCTGTCTCTCCACCATTTACTTCCCCTCCAAGAAGCAATCATCTTTACCAGTTCCTTGTAGATACTATGTCAAGAGGTGTGTGTGTGTGTGTGTGTGTGTGTGTCTATACACTTTTATACATAATTTCTACTTTTTATACAAATTAAGACATTCTGCCTACAAGATTATGCAGGATGCTTTTATATTTGTTTATATATCAGTGATTATTTCTTATCAGTACATTCATCAGTACAGCCTCATTCTCTTTAAAGTACTGCCTATTTTTACTGTGAATGAATGCAACGTAACTTATTTAAACACTCTAAAGATAGATATTTTCTTTATTTTCTCAGTTAAAACTTATAGCCAGTATACAGGATTATAGCATTTTTCTTCTTAAAATATTATCGTGAAACTTTTAAACATAAGAAAAAGTATAAAGAATAATTCAACAAAACTATTGTGCCCTCCACCTGCCAAAGAAATATAATATTTACAATATGGTTTAATCCCATGTGTGGCTCTCTCCAATTACATACTTCTCTCTCCCTTAGATGAGCATCAGCATAGTTATGACTACAGCTCAGTAATTCTACAATATTTCAGAGCCATTTGTGCTTCTGCTTTTTGATGAACTTTCTGTTCAGAACCTTTGCCCATTTTATATGGCATGTTGGTCCCTTTATTGATTTATAAGAACTCTTTGTATATTGGTGAAATGAGCTCTTTGTGTGGAAAGACAAAAGAGAATGTTTGTGGTAACCCAGGTGGCTCTTTCTTGGTTGCCTGGCAGTGAGTCAGCGGCTCTTCATGGGCTTCCTCTGTCTCACCTTTCCACAAGGTCACCAGGTTGAAGTAGCTTGCATACCCAGCAGTGATACAAGCTCTGCTGAACAGCTGGCGCCCACGTGCCTACTGTCCTTCCTTGGACTTGCGGGACTGCTCTCATGCTGTCCCTACAGAATGGGAGACCAACAAGGAAACAAAGCCGCTGTCCTGCAGCACAGCCGCAAAGAGAATCCATTTGTATCTGACCCGAGCACACATCCTTCCAGTTCGCAAACTAACACATGTAACTTGCTGATCTTCTGCCAATAAGTCACCAAAAAATGCATAAGTGCTTGTCCTGATCCTTTTTCATGATAGCCTGTCGTGTGGGTTGCACTTACTTCCTTTCCCCGTTTACCATTTGTCTTTGACTTTGTCTTAGGCCTTCGAAACGGTTCTGAACTTTTTGTAGCTCATTTGATTTCAAAAATAATGTACTAAAATGTGTGCTTCTATTGACAAGTACAGGGTAGTTTTTTTCCTGAACTTAGCATAACTTCTTGCGTTTTGCCATAGCCAACGTAAAATTATTATCTCAGCTGGGTGTCTCTAACTGCATACTTTACTCCACTGACTTCCTGTTATACAGTTTAGTATCTAGTAATATTCCACAGAAGCATGTAATTCTCCTTGTATTACTCTAGTGGGGGGCTCATAAATTCTGTCTTCCTAATGGGAAGAAGCATTGATTGATTATTTATGTGTTTATGCATTTATGTATGTATGTATGTATGTATGTATGTATTTGTTTATTTATATGATATAACACTCTGTCTTTTTAAAGCTTTCAGTTATTCAAACTTAAAACATAACAAAAACAGAAAGAAATAGACAATAAATTTCCACATTCTTATCATCTGTCTACAACAGTCAGCAATTCATGGCCATTATTGTTTCATCCTTACTCCCGCCTCCCTCTCCCCCTCCCTCGTCGCTGGGTCAGTTTATCAGTCTTTTATGTTATGATTTCAGACTTGTGTGATGCTTGAAAAGGCTTTTGCCATGACAAAGTTATTAAAAATAATTATCCATGCTTCTTTCTACTAGTTTTGTAGTTTTATTTTTCAAATTGAAGTAATTGTTCAAATTATTTGTGGGATTTATTTTGGTCTAAGGTCTAAAGAATGTGTCCTATTTATTTTTTTTCCAGATTGCTTTTTAATTGTTCTAGTACCATTTATTCAATAACCCATATTTTCAGTAGTGATTTGAAATGTCAAATTGATCGTACAGTAAATTCCTGTTTGTAATTAGAAATTTGTTTTTTATGGATATTCTGGTATAGTCCATTGATCTGGCTTAGTATGTGGTTTTAATTGCTATTAATTTATGTTTTTCCATCAATATTCGTAAGCGATATTTTTTATTTTTCTTTTTATTGTATTTGTCAAATTTTTTATATCAATATTATGCTAAAGTTACAAATGAACTGGGAAGGTTTTCTTCTTTTTTTAATTCTCTGGAAGAGTTTAATAGTGTTGGAGATGTTTACTTTTCAAGTTTGGACAGACTTTACTTGTGAAATCATTTAGATCTAATATTTTTGGTGGGTATATCTTTGATACGTTTCTCTGTTTCTTGTGATAATGGATTGGTTTGGATTTGCTATTTCATCTGGAGCCAGTTTTCATATTTGATACTTCATAAGAAAGGTTTCTAGTTGTTTTAGATTTTTAGGTTTTTTTGTTCCCTGTGATCCAGTCTAGGGAACACAGTTCCTAGGTGGTAGGAACAAGTACTTCTGCGGACCCTGTGAACGTTTGAGCATCAGATACTATTTGCTGTAATCCTTTCAGATGATTCATCCACAGCTTCAGGACATTTCCTTGCAGGCCTGCACTAATCAGTGCTCTGCTGGATATTGGAAGGGTTCTTTGCTGACCTGCAGGGTCTCATCTCCCTGCGGCTGTCTCTTCTCCAGTGCTCTGCCCTGACACTTCAGCCTCCTTGGTCTCCCCAAAGTGTTGGCTCCATTGTTTCAACTCAAGAAGCCCACAGGGCTTTACCTGGGATCCCCCTCCATGATCGGTGGTCTGGCAACTCTCTCAAGGCAGTAAGTTGGGCAATTGTAGGGCTCACACCATTTATTTCCCATTTCCCATTGGTCACCATCCTTCCTTGTCTGATGTCCAGTGCCTTCAATCTGTATGATTCAGTCTTCTTTTAATTCTGAAAACATATTTTGATTTTATCTTTGGCTTTTTTATCCCACTATTTCTCTTCCTTAGATATTGTAATATTTCGGAGGCTATTAATAGGCATAGTTCAAATGCCCCTTTCCTTCTAGTACATCTATCATTTCTTCCTGTTTTTGAAAATGTCATGTTGTTTGCAGTCGTCATTCCTGTTCCCCATAGTATGTTCAGCCTTGTCTCCATTTTGGGTTCGAATTGCTTGCATGTTTGTTTTCCCCAGGCTCTGTCAGCTCATGATTTGTCTCTTTCTATCCCTAAGTTTATATACCTCTGCTTGTGTTCTTGTATTATGGACATGATTGCTTCATAATATTTTTTTAATCTGTGATGATATATTTGGTTACAATTGTCATCTACTAGGTCACAATATATTTTCTGGTGAGTGCTCTTCGTCTCCTTTTCTCCATATTTTCTTTTTTCTCATGTTATCATTGCACAGGGGATATTATTTTTTTTATTATTACTACGACTCCTTATGGACCAACGCTATTTTCTTCAGGATAGCTAATTCTAGGAATGCAGGTGGGGGAAGACCCCGAAGCCTGTTCAGGTGAGTGAGCCTTCTCTGTAGGACCCAGAGGTGTCGCTCCGTGACTGCTTGGATCCCTCACTGCTCTTTAACCAAGATTGGAACTGGCGGGCCACGGCACTGCTGTCTTTCTCCTGCATTCTCCTCTACATTAGCTAAGTCCTGGACTTCAGGTTTTTATTTTCTCCTAGGGCATTAGAAACCATAAATAAACACGTAATTTAAAGAGTACATCTATAAATATGAATTCATTTTAAAGAACGTTATTCTTGGCGTTCTGTGAGACTGGATCTCTTTGGTGAGGGTGTCCGAAGTGGCTTCTCATCTAAGAAGTACAGTATGGAATGGTTTTGATGGTGGAACTGGTGACTTGGTACAGGATGACCCTCATCTGGAAGCCAGTTTTCGTCTGATTTCTTCTTCTAATTGGTCGTTAAAACTTAAGCAAATGTCAGTCTTTAATAAAACTTGCTTTTAAGTTAATATTTATTTTCTGCCTCCTCACAAAGCACTCTCCTAGCAATTGGGGGCAGGAAAGTCTACTCCCCCCATACCTCTGGAGAAATAGGAAAACTCCTGTGGATATGTTTGAAGTGTTGAGTGGACATCTGTCGTTTCTGCCTTCCACGTCCTCCTACGTCAGGCCAGAACTTGCCTGTTAGTGTCCTGATACTGTTTCATTCTCAGCTCAATTTTTCACATGACCCTCTGTCTGCAGAGGCTGGCTCTGCCAATTAGAGACATCTTTCACAGACGTGGTCAATGTCGGCCTGGCACTATTACAGACAGGAAATCTCACAGTCTCTTCATATGCTTTGCTCTCCTGAGAAATCAAATTTCACTATCAAAAGTAATTTTGTCTCTTCCCAAATATGCTCCATTACCATCTTGTTTGAGGACCTGGGGATTCTTAAGCACACAGCATGGCAACCCAGAAAGTTCTGTCCTTCCTTTCTTCCTTCTTGCCTGCCTACCTCTGTTTTTTTCTCTTCCTCACACACATTGTGGTGTTCAAATATTTTGAGATGACGTATCAGTGATGATACTTAGCACCACCATTTAAAATGTACCCAGCTTCAGTGAGAATCATCATTGATTAGAAAGGACATACAGCTAACAAACAGTCACCTCAATACTGTGCTGCATGAAGCCAGCGCCTGTAAGGGACACTCAGGCATGACTAGTGAAAAGTGTTGTGTGTCTCTCTAAGCTTTTATATCTTAGACCAGATGGTTACAGGATCCTCTCACTCAGTGACCTGGATACGGCTGCATGGAGGGGAGGAGTGGAAAGCTGGGTATTATCACGTCACTTAACTTTACCCTGCACACTGAGATAGAAAAGAATAAGGTGGAGGCATAATAAAAAACAGGATATAAAACTCAATTATCTTCCTCTGCTTTTCCTTGCTCCCTTCTGTTCCTTCCCCAGTGTCTGCGCTCAGCTGGGTCTCCAGTAATGGCCCCATCTCCACCAGTTCTTTTCCTTTTTACAGTCTTTCATACTTAGCTTTAAAGAGGCTTGGAAAGTGCCTTTTGTTACTGCCAGCACTTAGCAGAGTCCCACGGAGCAAGCCCTCTCCTGTGGGGCTGTCGACACTTCCTGCCGGCAACTAGGCAACTAGCTTCCCTACACGTTGGCAGTCGGACACCTCCCATGAAACACCATTCTTTCTCTGCTGAATCAGGACATGGAGATGAAGGAGCTGGCACAGCTGGTAGGATTGTTCGTTAATGGTAGGGCTTCTACAATGTGGATGGCGCTATGTCCCAGTTGGGACTGAATCCACAAATGGGTGGATGCAGTCCTCATTAACTCCTCTGGCGTGTCAGAGGGTGGCTTAATCAGCAAAGAATCAGACTCGGGCAAAAACAAGTTGGAAGTATAGCTTTAAAAATATATTTTCTGAAACATTAAACTGCTCACAATTTCTGAAAATGTAGCTGTGACTATGGTACAATAGGATAGGAAGCAATTTTAGAAATCAGCCTGTGCAGCCATTTTACTGATGGATATGTTGAGGCACAAAGAGAAGGGGCCTTCCCAAGTCTGTGCATTTTGTGGACAGGACCCTGAATCTGGAATGTTACAGCACAGGGTTTTTCAACCTTGGCACTCTTACATTTGGCCCTGGATAATTCTGTGTCTTAGGTGGCTGCCCTCTGTGCTGCAGCACGTTTAGCAGTAGCCGTGACCTCTGAATGCCCAGAGCAAACCCTTCGAAGTGTTATCAAACAAAAATGTCTGCAGGCAGTGCCAAAGGTCCTGGAGGGGCACAGTTACCCCCAATTGAGAACCACTGTTTTAAAATAGGCAGATGATGAGCTTGTCCCTGATTAGAGTTCCTTGCAGGCCCTCTGCATCTGTTGCTTGTCAGGGCAAATCTAAACTTCTCAAGCAGGCTTTCATCAGGGGATAGACAACTGGCAGGGCTCGAGAGAGATCATGATGGTGGAAATATATATATATAGTGCCAAATAGATGTATACACATTTTAAGAAAGAAAAAAATTATTAAAATTATAATACTCAATGTGTACTGATAACAAAAGATAAATACAAGTCACGTTTGACTTCTGCAGTTACAAGAGGTGCTCAAAGTGGTTACCATCAGCGTCCAAACACTTCTGATTACAGCGAAGTACTGCTTGAACAACGTTGACCAAAGTGTCTACTTGTACACATTTTTTTGGCGTCCCCAGTGTGTGTGTGTGTGTGTCTGTGTGTGTGTGTGTGTGTGTATACCGGAGGTGCCAAAAAAATTATGCACATGACTTGTATTCCCCTGTTGTTATTGGTATATATCGAGTATCACAACTTTAATACATTTCCTTTCTTAAAATGTGTATATGTATTTTTGGCACCCTCTGTATATATCCATCAATTCAGAATTCAAGCTCTTGTCCATCCCGTTCCTCTCTAAAAGCCAGGTTCCTTCCCCAAGACAAAGCATGAGCGTGACACTCCATGTAGGATCTGTCCTGTCTCTGCCACCAGCTCATGTAATACTTGAAGCCTGTCATCACTACCCTGGGTATCAGTTTTTCTCTTGTTAAATGAGAGTATTTAGAGAATATGTTTCCCACATCTCGTCTAGCTTTGATAATATTACTCATTCATGTTCCAAAAGTGAAAAGCCCATAATGGTTTCCAAATTAAGAGAAAAATCTGTTCTCCCAGGACTTCCTAGAAGCCAAGTCCTTAGGACTTTCTAATCTCTGAATTAAGCACATTTTCCTAAGCGAGTTTGAGCTTTCATTTCTGTCTAGGGCTCAGATGAGTTGGAAAGAGAGCTAAGACGCCAGGTGTCATAGTAGTTATTAAAGTAAGAAGCTGAAAATAAAAGTAAAAATCAAGCCTTGAATCACTTACCGTGATGGTGTAAGCAAGAGGCTAAATTGGATAAAGTGCCAACTTCTCTCAATTTCATTTTTAACCTAGAAACTGCTGTAACCACGTGGGTCAGCACAGATGTGGGAGTCATCTCACTGCCAAGGGACCCCCAACACAGGCTACTGCAGTTTTATGGACTTGTTGGCTTGGGGAAGGTGACTGGTGAGGACTAGGAGTGGGAAGATACGGGGCACTGAATCAAAGTAGAGAAATATGTCTTCAGTGTTCCCTACTGCCATAGGAAGTCGCAGCAGATACCTGAGAAAGACCTCAGCCGAATGGCCCAGTTAGAGACCTCGGAATGAAGGCACCTGTGTTAAGAATGGAACCAAGCGTGAGTAACAGCACGACTAGACAAAGGGGTCTGAGTCTTTGACTACAACGCCCCTTGCGGGACTGCACCAAGTCTGGTATGCAAAGGGAATTCCCCCGTGAAATCTGCTGCATAAAGTCTTCATGACTGTCTATGGTCCAGTCAGAAAAAAAATCCCACATAAGATTTTCGGCCAAGAAGTGGACTGAATTTCCCTTCAATCCGCTCAATTTTCTAGCAGGTACATAGACTGAGTCTCTTTATGTCTATTCTGATTTTAGTCTTCAAAACACCTACCCTGGTTTCTTTAAAGTCTTAGATACTTGCTTTTCTTTGTGGCTGCTGGAGTTCTAATTTGCTATCAGAAAGCAGAAAAGAATTTGTGCCATATTAAAAAAAAAAAAAAAACACTGATTTTTATCCTTTACTCTGTCCATGTCACATGATTGATTTTGTGTGTACCAATTAACGTGTATTACATGAATTGCTATTCATATGTTGACACATTCTTGCCTCCCAGGGGTAATTCCCAGTAAGTCATGGTGTATGATCCTTTTAGTATACTTTTGGATTTAATTTGCTGGTATTTTATTGAGGATTTTTACATCCTAAATCAGGAATACTGGCCTGTAGTTTCTTTTCTTGTGGTGTGTTATTCTGTGGCTTTGGTATCTGGGGAATGCTGGCTTCAAAAATGTATTTGGAAGTGTTCCTTTCTCTTCAATTTTTTGGAAGAATTTGAAAAGAATTGGCATTAATTCTTTAAATGTTTGATGCAATTCACCAGTGAAGCCATCTGCTCCTGCTCTTTCTTTGTTGGGCGTTTTGATTATTGATTCAATGCATATTAAATATGTCTGTTCAAACTTTCTCATTCTTAATGATTTAATCTTAGTAAGCTGTGTTTCTAGGAATGTATCCATTTCTTATAGGTTGTACAGTTTATTGACATATAAGTGTTCGTAGTAGCCTCCTATGATCCTTTTTATTTCTATGGACCAATGTTAATGCCTCGTCTTTCATTTTTGATTTTTATTTATATGAGTCCTCTCTCTTTTCCCTCAGTAGATGTAGAAAAAACACTTGTTAAAATTCAGAAGTCTTTCATGATCAACACTCTCAACAAACTAGGAATAGAAGAAAATTACTTCAACATAATCAACACCATATATGAAGAGCCCACAGCTCACATCATACTAAGTGGGGAAAACTGAACGCTTTCCCCTCCAAATCAGGAACAATGCAAGGGTGCCAACTCTCACTGCCTCTTATATTCAAAATAGTACTGGGAGTCCTAGCCAGAGCAATTAGCCAAGAAAAAGAAATAAAAGACAACCAAATCAGAAAGAAAGAAAGTTGTCCCTGCTATCAGATGACATAATTCTACAGAGGATGCCAAAAATAAAAAAAAAAAAAAAATAAATATATATATATATATATATATATATATATATATATGCACATTTTAAGAAAGGAAAAAACTATGTTAACATACGTCGATAACAAAAGATGAATACAAGTCATGTTTGACTTCTGCAATTGCAAGAGGTGCTCAAAGTGGTTCCCATCAGCGTCCAAATACTTCTGATTACGGTGAACGACTGCTTGAGCAACACTGACCAAAGTGTTGACATCTCTTAAAATGTGTATACATTTTTTGGCACCCCCAGTATATGTAAAAAATCATAAAAACTCTCTACAAAGCTGTTAGAACTAATTAATAAATTCAGTAAATTTGCAGGATACAAAATTAAAATACAAATATCACTTGTGTTTCTATATACTAACATCAAACTATCTGAAAAAAAAATTAGGGAAATAATCCCATTTACAATACCACCAAAAAGAAAAAACGACCTAGAGATAAACTTAACTAAAAAGGTTAAAGACATATACTGAAACTTACAAAATATTGATGAAAGACATTAAACATGACACAGACAAATGGAAATATATCCCCCTTTCATGGATTGGAAGACATATTGTTAAAACGTTCATAATACCAAAAAACGATCTACAGATTCAATGCAATCCCTATCAAAATACCAATGGCATTTTTATAGAAGTATAAAAATAATTCTACAGCCCATATAGAACCACCAAAGACCCTAAATAGCCAAATCAATCTTGATAAAGAATAAAACTGGAGGCATCATACTTTTTTGTTTCAAATATATTACAAAGCTTCCATAATCAAAACATTATGATATTAGCATAAAGGCAGACATATAGACTAATGGGAGAGAATAGAGCCCAGAAAAACCCACGCATATCTGGTCAACTGATTTGCAACAAGGGTACCAAGAATACACAATGGGGAAAAGATGGTCTTTTAAGTGGTGTTGGGAGAACTGTATGTCCACTTGTAAAAAATGAAACTCAACCCTTATCTTATACCAAATTCAAACACCAACTCAAAACAGATGAAAGACTTTAACCTAAAACCCGAAGCTGTAACACTTCTAAAAGGAAACATAAGGGAAAAGCTTCATGTCATTTGTCTTGGCACTGATTTCATGGGTATGATACCAAAATCACATACCATGAAAACAAAATTTTGAAAAGTGAACTAGATCAAACTACAAAGCTTTACACAGCAAAGGAAAAAAAAAAATCAACAGAATGAAAAGGCAACTTACAAAATGGGAGAAAATATCTGCAAACCACATATCTGAGAAGGAATCAATCTCCAAAATATATAAGAAACTTCCACAACTCAAGAGTGAAAAAGCTAACAACCTGATTAAAAAATGAGGAAAGGAACAGAATGGACATTTCTCCAAAGAAAACATACTAGTGACCAAAGAATACATGAAGAATTGCTCAATCTCACTAATCATCAGGGAAAAGCAAATCAAAACCACACTGAGATATCATCTCCTACCTGTCATATCGATAGGATTTTTCTAGTATCCTAGAACAAATTACGTATTCATTTGCAATTTACCATCCCCTAGAGGAAAATTTAGGAAGGCTAGATCACATTGAGGTGGGGCACTCAATTTGTGTGTGCACAGGGCCTCATTTTTCCCAGGCTCTGTGCTAGGTGGAAGGAAATTAGTAACAGAGATTTCCAGGGCAGACTTCTCCCTCAGACTGCAGACTTGGAAACTCACCTTTCTCCTGTGCATCTGTACCTAGATGTCTCACAGGTACTCCAAACTCAGCATGTCTAAAATCAAATCCTTCATCTTCATCTTTCCCCCTAATGTTCTTAGCTCTCCAACCGGTAGCAGAAGACTTCATTTCTTCACACCCCCTTTTACCTTGGGAGTGTTCACCAATGTGTGCATTAGCCATGTATATTAAAATTAGAAATATTGATATTATTAAATCTTCCCATCCAGGAAGAGTGTATACTGCCCCATTTGTTTCCATTTTGTTTTATGCCCTATATAAATTAGAGCTTTTATCTTATAGGTCCTATACATTTTTGTTAAAATTTGACCAAGGTACATTTTAGAGATTTGTCACCAATGTACGGGACTTTTGTCTTCTTTGATTTCTAGTTTGTTATTTTTAAAAATAAAAACTATAGAACTTTGACATTCATGTCTTAATCTAAATGTCATCTCCTTCCATGATCATTTCATTTAAAGGAACCCCCACTCCTCACCCAGACTCTTTCTCTGTCTCTTTCTCCCTCTCCCCATTTCACACCCCTGCTTTATTATTATCACAGCATCACTATCTGATACTTTATTGATTTTTAAAATAGTTTAAAATCTATTTCCCTTCAATTAGGATATAAGCTCCATGGAAGCTCCTGTTCGCCTCTGTATTTCTAGCACATAAAATAATGTCTGACATAAAATAACTATTCAAAAATATTCTTTGAATGAAAAAGAACGCATTTATGTATATTTATCATATCTAACATCTTTTTATATCATCCTATTATCGTTAGGTAGGATTCTTGTTCTTATATTTTGACTAGATTTTTGTTTTGTTTTTTCTAGGTATATAATCATAGCATCTGAAAATACATTTTTGTCTCTCATAGTCTTTATATTTATGATTTAGTTTATTTTTTGTCTCTAGCTCTACTAGACAGACACATCAGAACTATGAACTGTAAGTGATTGTGCAGGATATCCCTGACATATGTTGGGTTCTATGGAAGTAGCTTTATTATTTCACTATTTATGTCAATGTTCACTGCTAATGTTTGCAAATTGTTGGCCTTTGAGCTAACTTACTTAGCATTTTTATTAGAAAAAGCTGCTAGATTCTATAAAGTGACTTTTTAGTATCTTGACTTAATTTTATGGTTATTCTCTTTTTTTAATGCATGGTATTATGTATATAGAATTTTCTGATGGTAAACCATGATTGCATTCCTGAAATAAAATCCTCTTAGTTTGATACGTTATGCTCTAAGATGCAGTTGGATTTAATCTGAAATAGTTTGTTTAGAATTGTTGTACCTATATTAGTAAGTTAAACTGAACTATAGTTTTTTCTTCTTTGTACTTTCTCTACTAGGTTTTAATAATAAAGTTACACTATCATCACAAAATGAATTGGAGATTTCTTCATCATTTTTATCTGTGGCCTGGAATAGAATAACTTTGAAATTATCTGTTCTTTAACACTGAAAGAGAAGTCAACTCTACAATTTATAGTTTTATGTAATCTCTGCCTTTACTATCCAAGGTTATAACACGGAGTTTTTTACAAATCTTAGGTGTCATTGATAGTAAGAAGCCTATTATTTCATATACTGCCAAGAAAATAAATTATATTAAGATTTCTTATCGTATATTTTTTGTTTTTGTTATTGAAATAACTTTTTAGAGATATAGAACATTTTATCATATGTGAGTCTTGTGAATAATTAAAAAGAAACTGAAGATTAATAATTTGATAAATGTTATCTTAAGCACACTTCACATTCAAATTTGACTCTTCTGAATCTCTTTTTTTATTTGGAACATCAGTGTTCATATTGACTATAGCAAAGTTTTCTATATTCTTTCTCATTTCTTTTCTGTTTACTTATTCTTTAATATTTTATTTGCTTGTCTATGTAATTCTTAGTGGAAGGACATACTATGTCTGTTGTTTTTAAACTGCAATTTTCATCATCATTAATATCTCCTATTATTCTGATATAACCCACACTCAGAAAACAACCTGTGATCAGTCATTTTCATTTCTCTTTTGCATTCGCATATAGATCTCTTTTTTGAAATTTGTGTTTAAGCTTAGTTTCTCACTAAGACTTTTGCCCTTAATAAAAGGATTTCAGGCTTAGCAGACATGTCAGAAAACCTTTATTTTGGTATTATCATCCAAAATCAAATAAATGAAACCCATCTCTACCTCTCCTTCCCGCCCAGGATGACAGCCAACATCCTCTCGCTTTCTTGGTCTTTACATCAAACTCAGACTCTCACCGAGTAAGAAAAAGACTGATGTTGCCTGAAGAAGAGACTGAGGCCTCAGTGAGAAGTGGAGGCAGAATATTCCATCTTTAGAGATTTGGTGGAACTGAGATTCATGATAGAATTGTCAGTCCAGGCTCCCTCTTCCATCCTCCCTGTTAGAGAGGAAGCTAGAGACGCATCATTTTGGTGGTCTCCATTTGCCTTTCTTAAAAAAGAGAACGTCATTGTTTCCTTTTGCCAACTACCCAGAGTGCAGCGGATCCTGCCAATATTGCCGGCCCCAAACATTCATTTTTTTTTTACCATACTTCTTGAATTGTGTTGAGATCTAGAGATTATAATCCATCAACATTGACATGAAATGAGTAAGTCTGAGATGGTTATCATTAGAGCTCCTTCTACTCAGAAGAAAAAGATCCTTTAGAGTTATTGCCTTCATTATTTCCAAGAATTGCAAACCCTGTCATCTCTGTGCTGTGGCAGGGAGGAAGGAGGGAAGTAGGGACATTCTTCTCAGGGGCTTCCCTACCTTACCCTCAGGGTCAGATTTCCACTTCCAAACTGGAGTTACCATACCCTGTTCAAATACTTCTAAGAGGGAAAACGCGAGAGTGATGTTCACCTTTCTCACACACGATTGTGGCGGAAGGGGAAGAAAGAGTAATGACGTGGCGGGTCAGCAGAGGATGTGTTGGCTTATAGCCCTGGGAATGTTTTCAGGCTCAGAGGTGAGGAAACAGTCTTCAAGCATGCACACGAATCTGAAGTGATTTACCCCTGAGAACATACAGTGTCTGTCTGGTCAGCTAAGTGTGAGCCCCTTCCCTTCCCTCCCTGAAAGCACTTTGCTTCTCCTCTCCTTATATCCTCAGCTTCTTCCCCCAGTTTAGGCCCAGTTTGTTAAATTAAGCAACAGACAGCCTTTTAGAAAACAGACATCCCAGAGAAAAGAGTTAGGTAATTCACCAATTAACAGGAAACTCTGAAACACCCCCCACCCCCACCCCCGTGAACCATGAGTTCACACCAGTACTTTAAATTCTAATCCAACTGTTAGCTTCATTCTTACTTTCGTCCTTTCCATCTTTCTGTCATAATCTCTAACTATTTACTTCTTTCTCTCTCCCTACCTACATGTGATCAACTGGGTTTCTGTCTTAGTTGCCTCCTCACTGGGTCCAAACCCCACCTCCCCACTGTCTTGCTTGACTATGTTCTCTCTTGGTCCCAAGTCCCACAGGCCTGTGGCCTCTCTCGGTTGTCTGCTGTCCATGCTCCTAAACCTGATGTGAAACTCCAGCTCAAAGTTGCTGGAAAGTACCTTTATTATTTCCTAGCAACACATTTTGGCTATAAGTCAGTTTCTGTCCTAGCTAGAAAGCAACTGAGAGGCTGCGTATCCCTTCTCACCTAGAGTAGGAGTGAGATAATTTTGTTCCCACTCTCACCTTCACACTTTCAAAGGCTCAGAAGGAGTCTGTTGATGAGACCTCATAGCAGCAATTGGGCTTGTTTCGTGTTTCAGAGATGAATGAATGGATGCGGAAAGAAATTCAAGCAATATTTATGGAGCACATATTATTATGCTGCTTGCAATGTTCTCACCATTGGGGATAAAAGATAAATAAGATTGCGCTCCTGCTCTGTAGAATCTCCCAATTTGCAGTGAGACACTTACAAACATGAAATAAATACAAAATAATATGCAATATGCTGTGACAGAGATACATAGAAAGTTCAGCAACAGCAGAGAGAAGAGAGTAATAACAGCCTGGGCCTAGGAACGGGAGTAGAGGACTCCTCATAGAAGAAATAGGCTTTGAGATAAGCCTGGCAGGGTAAAGAAAACTTTATCTGACAAAGACAGGGAAATAGCGTGGGCAAAGGCACAAAGTTCTTCTCATTTGAGAGGGTTAGGGACTGAGAAGAAATAAGAGAAGGGGAGAGCGTTTTGTTTTGTTTTTAAGTAATTCTAAGTCAGCTAGCTATTCTTGGCCAAACAAGGTTTTATGGTCATTATAAATGTGCTCCTCAGAGACAGCAGGTTCTAAATTCTATGCGTGCACTTAGCTTTCTGGATCCTCTTGTTTTCTGAGACAGACTTCACATCTTTGGGAAGAAATGGAGATTATGCAATCCCATGAGCTCTTTAAAATGGGTCTTTCTAAAAGTGATTATAAGCAAACAAAGACCATGAGAAATGTCAGTGAAATGGTGAGAACTTGAACAAGTTGTTCAGCCACTCTAGTCTTCTAATCTCACAAGAGAAGCTAAAGCGAAGATGATTGCCAAGCCATTTCCAAGTCTAAGCTTCCATATAAATATATATGGAAAGTGTGTTATCATGGGAGAGCTTCACAAATTTGGACTAACTGAAGAGTGGCAAGAATTTTGAATTAATGAAGACTCTGGAGAGAATACTTTCAATGAGTTTTTATTGCTTTCAAGTACTCTAAGGATCTCCAAGTGGGCTAAACATGTAAGCAAGTGCTTTCATCACTACATAAGCCTGATTTTGAAATTCAGTTATTTGTATACTGAAAAGGTATTGGAATCTGCTTGGAATGTACTGGATGCCCCAAATAAATTAAATCTCTAACCAAATGAAAGATGTTCATTCCCATGTTTGGAAAAGATCTCAAGAAAAATCCTCTTCCTAAACCTTATGACTTTTAGAGTAACAGGTTGTTCTTGGATAGTCATAGCACTTGATGAAGGTCACCCAAGCACAGAACAAGGGATGGTCTTAGTGTTGTGAAGAAGAGTCATTGAGGGCTCATGCTCTCTACCTTAAAATGGAGATAGGACCGAGGCTACCTTAAATAGCAACACACATTACTGACTTTCCTTCAGAAACCATCAATGTGTCCTGTCTATTAATGGAGGGGTGGGGCAATGTTGTATTTTGCTTCTGAATACCATACCAGAAAGGAACAAGAAACTGCATGGGGGGGAAGGTGCAGGATGGGCATTGAATTACAACCAGCAATTGTGGGTTCTCGTCCTGATTCTGCCACACATTCATGGCAGGTCCTTGACAATGTCTCTTCTTAAATGGGCCTCATTCTTCCCAAATATACATGAAGAAAGAAGTGGACTCCAAACTCTGCAGTGAGTCTAAGAACTTACAGTAAGGAAGCTCCAGCAAAATTGCATTGGATTCATTCTTGCTGTTAAATTCCCAGTAGTAAATATATTTGGCTAGTCCATGAGGAAATGATATTAAGTAATTCAGCCATATTTCTGAAGTCAATATACCTGATAATAGAGATTTTTATGACCTCTCCAAGATCACATTATAGGTTGTTGTGGAAGCAGAAATTCCATTTCCCTGCTCTTTCATCTACCAGGTGACCCACCCAAGGATGTCAAGGTGATTAATTGGATCCCATGAAAGCCACAATCGATGAGACAGCTTGCACAAAGCAGATAAATGAACAAATAAATTTGCCCCAGTTTCTTTGGCGCTTTACTTTTTCTTTTCTTAGTGTCGCTCTGTGCCTTTGGTTGATCTCTATGGTCTCCATTTAAACTCATCGGCAGTCAAGACTCAGAAACAGCAATTCTCTAGAAACAACACCAATGACTCATTGATATGACTGTCCACAGCTCCAGGGACAACTCCAAATATTTGCTTCCTGAGTCTTACCCAGCCGGATCCCTGGAGACTCTGATGGAAATGTGTGCTATCCCCGATGGAAGGACAGAGAGAGCTCTGGTCTCATCAGGCTGTAAGAATTATGAGCTCTCAGGGGTTGGATTCACTGGACAATAAGTTTTTCATGTTGTCAATTTGATTTCTGCCTCAAAAATAGTACATCAGCAGGAATAAGGAGAAACCAGGCTATGTCTTCCTATCAAAGAAGAATGCAGAAATAAATAGAAACCTTAGTTAAAAAAAAAAAGTCACTCAGTTTCAAAGTTTTGGAGCTGCACTTATATTTGATAAAAATAATGCAGTATACATCCCTCAACTCCAAGAGCAAGTCCAAAGTATGGAACAGAGAGTTGGTAATAATAGTGGAAAGAGGGAAATTTATATGGAGAAACTGAGAGGAAAGAATTGAGGGAAGTTGGAACCAAATAAGAATGATGGGGTGGGTGTGAATGAAGATAACAGCCAACTCCTTCACGTTTCATAGAGCAATTGTACCCACTTAGTCATTTTGTTTAGTCACGTGTTGACTGCATACCTACTGCGAGCTAGGCCTTCTTTTTCTAACTCTGTGTAGAAATGGATCTTTTAACAAGACAGACAAAATCTTCACCTTGACCCAGTGGTGGGTTGAAGATATCTATTAAATCCATAACCAAATAAATCCACAAGATAATCTCTAATAGTAAAAAATGCAATTATATGGCAAAAATTAAAACACAGACAACTCCAAAAGCTGGTGAGGAAATGAAGCAGCAGGAAATCTCATTCATTGCTGGTGGGAACAGGTGGAACAAAATGGTGCAGACACTTTAGAAGACAGTTGGGCAGTTTCTTAGAAAGCTGAATGTAGTTTTAACGTATGATCCAGCAATCACACTACTAAGTATTTACTCAAATGAGCTGAAAACGTGTCCACACTGAGAAGACCTGCACATATGTGTTTATAGTAGCTTTATTAATAATTGCTAAAAATTGGAAGTGACCAAAATATCCTTCAATAGGTTAAGGTATATATAAACAAACTTTGGTGCATTCATACAATGGAATATTCTTCAGAAATATAAGAAAATGAGCTACCAAGCCAGATAAAGACATGGGGTAACCTTAAATGCATATAGCAAAGAGAAAGCAGCCAACTTGAAAAGGCTACAGACTATGATTCTAACTGTATGACATTCTGACAAGGCAAGACTAGAGAGACAGCAAAAGGATCAGGGTTTGCCAGGAGTTCAGGTGCAGAGAGACATGAATATGTGGAGCACAGATGGTTTCAAGGGCATTAAAACCATTCTGCATGATACTGCGATAGTGGGTAAATGGCATCAATTATGCATTTGTCAAAACAAAAGAATGAAAAAAAAAAACACAAAGAGTGAACGCTAATGTAAACAGTGACTCTGGCTAATAATCATGTATTGGTAGATCTACAATTGGGCTGAGAGTCTGTATTTGTAACACATTTTCAGGTGGAGTGGGTGCTCTCGGTCCATGGAGTGATGCAAAATAAGATTTTTCTTCAAGTTCTGCTAGAGAGACATGGTAGCACCTGTTGCTATGCATTAAGACAAGGAAAAAAGCACTGTCAGGGCCCTTGGCATATTCATTCATAGCTGCTATGCAATTCACTCCTGTTCCTTCCACCAAATCACTCTGTAAGTAATGGGAGGTTATCTGAGGGGGAAAATGGTGAATTTCTTTCCCAAATCATAATAATCACATTTACTCAGTGCATACTTTGTGCCAGACATAGTGTCGTGGGATTTAGATGTATTTACTTGTTAACATTAACGACTTATTATATAAAACTCTTTATTTTGATTTTTCAAATAATGAAACTGAGACAAAAAGAGGTTACATCATTGCCCTAAGGGATATAACTAGTAAGAGAGCCCAGTCTCAGCATCTGTATGAATACAAAGTCCATGCTTTCAACTTCCCTGCCGATATGCACTAGATTACAAGAGCTTCTTTGCACAAAGGCTGGGCATTTCCAATACGCCATGGAACAAGGTACAGGTGACATGGATTCCGGAATCAATGAACAATGCTTATGAGTGAACAAGGTGGGGTTTAAATAGTGATGATAAATCTCGGATTCTTGATAGGAGTTTCTGGAAACATCTTAATGTCTTGCTAATATCTGTGATTTTTTTTTTTTTTTTAATAGGGAAAGAAAGCCAGTGTGTGAAGTCTGGGGATGGATATTTAGCTAAGAGTCCGGAGACAAAGATTTTTGTCCTGACTCTGACCCTAGCTTTATGGTTTTGAACAAGCCGTTTTTCCATCCTACCCACAAGTGAATTGCTTGTTCATTTCCTATTAATCTACAGGGCATAGAACTACTCTGATTTCCTCCAACAATTTAGTGATTTAGGATTTGCTAAGCCATTTTTTCCCTCTACTTTTAGCTATAGTTTCAAGGGAAAGCTTGTTTTTAATAATAAATGTAGTTTAGTCATTAAAACAATCTGCTCTTTCTTTGCTACAAGTATAATTTCATCTTTGGAAATAATTGCCTCCCATCTTTCTAGTCCTCCCAAAACAAAGTCCTAAAAATATTCTAAGGAGTAATAAGGGATTCAGATTATTGTATTCAGACCTCGTCATTCATGAAACTGGAGCAACACAAGAGAAAAACAAATCTTGGCATCCCTTCATCTCCATCTTCTCATTTACACTAAGTGAAAGTAAGTAGAAGGGTCAAGAGTGGAACCTGGTCTACAGGCTTCCTGGCCAGGGTTTTGCCTGTTGTGCTTGACCGAGAATCATAAGGCAGCTAAAGGCTCTAGATCCAGAGGGCATGAGAGGAAGCTTTGGGTTTGCTCAGGCTCAGTGCTTGGAGCATCAGCCAGTAGTGCATCTCTGCTCTCCTTCCCAAAAATAAGACCGTGTTTCCCTGAAAATAAGACCTAGCCTGACAATCAGCTCTAATGCGCCTTTTGGAGCAAAAATTAACATAAGACCCAGTCTTATTTTACTACAAGACTGGGATATAACATAACATAACATAACATAACATAACATAACATAACATAACATAACATAATAATATAATACCAGGTCTTATATTAATTTTTGCTCCAAAAGACGCATTAGAGCCAATTATCTGGCTAGGTCTTATTTTCGGGGAAATGGTACCAGAGGGAGGACACACCTGAGGAAAACTAGCCAAATGGGTATGAAAACCAGCTTCATTGATAGCTGGGAAGCACATGATAGGCCAAACTTAGTACTCTTACCACCATGAAGTGTGGCTCTCCAAGAAAGCTGGAGTGGAGAACATGGCTTTTCCTGAGGCTGACGTGGATTCTACCCACCTCACACGCCACATCTGTACAATGAAGCATGGAGTCAGTCATACAAAGGCAGTGAGAGCTCCATGGCCCAGAGCCCAAATCCAGTTTCCATACCACTGCATGGGCGAGGGCTGAAGGCCAGTTTCACAGCAGTCAGAGGGAGGAGGAATGAAAACCTCACTCCAAAAAGAGCTTCTGCCTGAACTGTGGGCAGAGTCATCAAGCTCAGGGGCCCACCAGCCTGAAATTCGGCGGTGAAAGGGAGGCAGACCTGTGTGTCGGGGATAGCTGACTCTCTCCCCATATGCCTCTTTTGTCACTGAAGTGATTGCAGGAAATAACAAACCCAAAACGCTAACTTTTCAGTAACAGACCTTCTGAACTCCAGCAAAGGAGAAATTTCCAACTGAACAGATGCATTGTTAAAGAAAGTTTTGTTCTGGCTGCAAAGGAAGAACTTGTTTATACAACAAAAAGTTATACGAACTCTTTTTACTGTCTTTAGAAAGCGTGTTGCATTCTGAGTGGATCATGAGGTCACTTTGGAGTGTCGTGAAAGAGATGTGAAGGAAATGTGTAGGAAACAGCCGTTCCCTAAATGTGTGTACAATGAAGGAAACACAATGGAGCTACCACCCGTGCAGCCCCGTGTCAGGCACAGTGGGGACAAACAGTGTGAAGTCCATGGGCCCCATCGTGTGGGATCATTGATACAACAAGGAGACAGACGCTGACCCGAGAGCTTGTTATAGAAGGCAGACGATGGCGCATATGAAGTCTGACAATTAAGTTCACGAACTTGTTGCAACAATGTTGCTAACCTTTTTTGATATCAGAGGGATTATTCATTATGAATTTGTACCAACCGGACAAACAGTTAACAGAGTTTACTGTTTGGAAGTGCTGAAAAGACCGCATGAAAAAGTTAGACGACCTGAACTTTTTGGCAACACTTCATGGCTCTTGCATCGCGACAATGCACCAGCTCACACGGCACTGTCTGTGAGGGAGTTTTTAGCCAGTAAACAAATAACTGTATCGTAATACCCTCCCTACCCACCTGATCTGGCCCCCAGTGACTTCTTTCTTTACCTGAAGATAAAGGAAATATTGAAAGGAAGATATTTTGATGACATTCAGGACATCAAGGGTAATATGACGACAGCTCTGATATACATTCCAGAAAAAGAGTCCAAAATTGCTTTGAAGGGTGGACTAGGCGCTGGCATCAGTGCAGAGCTTCCCAAGGGGAGTACTTCCCAAAGTGACCATAGTGATATTCAGCAAGGAAGCATGTAGTACTTTTTCTAGGATGAATTCATGAACCTAATTGTCTGACCTCATATGTGCTGAATGACGGCACGAGTATGGTGGTACAGGGAAAATCTGGCCCAGAGAAACCAGTAAGGTTTTCTCGTATCAAGATTTAAACTGCAGGATTTAGAATTCTAATGGTGAAATGAATCTGACTGGCATGAAAATGCTAGAGTGTCACCACTGCCCTCGCCATTGGCAGTGCAGGCAAAAGATCTGTCAGGCCGTTGCTGCTTGTGTGCTGTGTTACGGGTTAACCCCGGGGTCTCTTGGGAACTCAATTTTGTTACTGTTGAAAAACTGAAAAGGAACTTTGAAAACACTCAGTCCAGTTTACGTCTTTTGTCCCCTTGCCAGTTTAAAATGGAGGATATTGGTTTAGAAGGAGAAGCGTAAACAGTCATTTAACATCAGAGCTAGACCTAGACTTGGGTTGTTTCTAGATCAAATTCTTAAGAGCTGGAGGAAGAATTTTCATTATAGGGGCTCTAAATCCATGTTGGTCTTTATGCCATAAACCTTCACTTGTAATTTTGAACTGTATTATTTTTATTCCACTAAAAATGTTCTAGTTTTTTAAAGTAAATAATTCTTAATGGAGCAGAGCCTTAAAAAAAAATCCTCCCTTATTTGAATCATGCTGCATGACAGTACACACTGTAGGTTTGGGTTGCCATCAAAGGCATTTCCTTTTTCAACTACAAACTCCCTTTTTCTTCCCCGGTGATTTCATTGCTCAGTCCAGAAGTTTGATGTCAGTTTGCGAGAAATGTGGCTCTGGGGTGTAATCTAGCCAGGAATTTTTCTCAAGGAGAACTGAAACCTAAGTTATTAAGCTGCTAGAAGATTTATTTCTAAAGGATTTCCTTTCCCCCTAATGAGATCAGAAGCTTCTGTTAGGGGCCTGAGTTTCTCCTGACATAAACCTTCAAAGGGATCAATTACTGATACTCAGAACTACTGCCTCACATTTGTAGTTTCAGCCTGAGTATTTTTAGCTTTTAGATACCTTTTTTTTCCCCCTCCTTATGCTATCAGACAGTAGGGTCGGGGAGGCATCACAATAACCAACGTGGAAACATCTATCAAGAAAGGACTGCACATACCCTTTTCTGCCATCAACCATTTATTTTTCCCAGATTCCTCCTCAGTTGTCAATCTTCTTTATGTTGTGCAATAAAATTCAACATTATATGTTGAAAGTGAAAGGGACTGTCTATGTTTCCACACTTATTTTTGAAGACAAACACTTCTACACATGTTAATCATGACGAGGAAGTTTATAATTATGAAGATGATGACAACTCAGCTAACATATATGTAGTTCTTTATGTGTTGGGGGCCAGGAAACGTCTTTCATTCACTCATTTCACAGAAGTGTGATGAGGGCTGGATGTGTGTCAGCCAGGGTCAAGTATTGAAAGTACAGCTGTGAAAAAAATGAAAAGGATCCTGCTTTTTGGGGTAGCTTACACGCCAATGAATGTCTTGACATGAATTACCTCATTTATTTGCAGGAGTACGTACATTCGTTTAGTCCTTGGCCTAAACTTAGGATGCTGGTAAGACTTTGTCTTTCATTTTACAGAAGAGGAAACTTAGATGCTGGGTTTTGTATCACGACAAACTTTCCTTATAACCAGGTTATAGAAGCATTTTCTTTAATACTTGGATAGTTGCATTGTTTTTACATTTAAGTATTTGATCTATTGGGAGTTTATTCTTGTATATGACGTATGAAAATGATCTAATTTAAATTATTTTCAAATGGCTATCCAGTTATCCTAACACCATCTATTATAAAATCCTTTCCCCATTGATACAAGATACTACCCTTCTTATATACTAAATTTTCATATGTAGTTCAATTTTTTCTGGACTTTCATTCCATTTGTCTTTTGTCTATTCATGCATTAGTATGTTTTAGTAAGGTGTGGCTGTATGTTTTAAGATGTGTTGAAACTAGTCCTCCTTTCCTTATAGGTCTTCTTTCACAGTATTATTCTAACTATTATTATATGTTATTGTATGTTTAATTTTTCCATATGGACTTAAGTATCAAATTATCTTACTATAGTAAAAATGTTTGTTTGTCTTTTTACTGGAATGAATTAAAACTTCCGCCAATCAACCCTCAGTTGCCTGGAGCCCATGCTTTAATATATTTCTCAGAAAGAACGAGAGTACGGAATTCCTTGCATTCTTACATGTTCAAAACTAGCTTTCTATGGCCTTGAAAGTACAGCAGTGAAAAAAAATGAAAAGGATCCTGCCTTTTGGGGTAGCTTACACACCAACGAAAGTCTTTACATGAATTACCTCATTTATTTTACATGAATTACCTGAATGATGGTTTGGCCTGTTGTCCTTGAGTTACTAATAAAACTCCCCCTGTGGCAATGCTTTGTATTTGTTCTTGAGAAAGCTGATGGATACATGTCATAGATTTGTCCAAACCCATAGAATGTTCAACATCAGGAGGGGTGATCTGTAATGTAAACTATGAATGTTGAGTGATTATTATGTCAATGTACGTTCATCAGTTATAACAAATGTACCTTTTGGTGAGGAACGTTGATAATGGGGGAGGCCATGCATGCTTGGGGGTAGTGGGTATGTGGGAAATCTCTGTACCTTCTTCTCAATTTTGCTGTGAAGCTAAAACCACTCTAAAAATATAAAGTCTTAATTAAGAAATTCCTCTGGCCATTGGAATGAGGGTGGAGGCAGATATTACAATGAGGGTGCTAATTAGGAATCCGAGAGAACATGGAAGCTTAGACTAAGTTTGTGGTCAAGGCTATAGTAAGAATACTTTGGGACCCTTGATTAAAAAGTCTAGCACATTCTATGCATCAATTTTTGAAACAATTATAAAATAAGTGAACTTTAGTAATCTCTCTTGGGGGGAGCGGGTCCCTGTATTTTTATATTTGATTTTCAAGTGACATTTCTTATGAATTACATATCAAAATTGGAATCTCAGTGCTTCAAACTTTATAACTATAATCAGTCATCTCTACTGGAGCTTGAAGGGCAAAGCTCATCACGAATCTTAACAGTCCAGTTATAAGCTCATGGTCAGGTTAGATGGGGCTTTCTGAACAAGGTGTGCCTGTCTCCAAACTCTAATCAGGCTCTTACTTCCTCCAATTCTGCCTCCTTCATTCTAGATAGATGCTGAAATACCCACAATGCAATATAAAATAATGCTTTATAACATTTTGTCAATTCCCTAGTTGGAGCTGGAGAGCTGGAACAACTGAGTTTGAATCTGTGTACAGTGTGTACAGACCCGTTTGGTGGAGAGAATTGAAAAATCAGACACTCTGTATGAGACATTTTAATCTTTCTTATTTTTCACTGGTGACTCAAACATTCTCTAGAGTAATCACTTGGAGTTTAGTTTTCACCAGCACCTATTCTATTAGGTCTTATTATTTGTCCACGCATTTGATTGTTAGGCACAGTATAGTGTTTTGGTATTTAAAGACATGCTATGGTGAATAAGGGAGAAGAAAAGGAACTGAAATGATAACGTCTAATATAAGCCAAGGGAAGACAAAAGTGGAACCCCATGTATGCACTGCCCATGCTATTGGACATTGGCCATTTATTTCAAAAGCCGTCAAAATAAATCCACATCCAGGTTAACTCAGTAAATTTGCTTCTGAGACTTTATTCTAAGCAAATAACTTAAAGACAGGATGTGGAGGGGAAAAACAACAACACTACAAACCTGGGTACATTTAATTATAAAATGTTCATGAAGGAAATGGTCCTGGGCTCCACATAGAACCAGCCAGGTTTGGACATGAAGGCTGGGCTGAAGGAATGACCCCCTGCCTTGCCTTTAATTTTCCTGCCCATGTGACCGAGGACTTCGACACAGCCTCCAAATTGGTCTTCTTGGCCTTGGTATCAAACTCTGCAGTCCGTTCTCCTCACAGCATCCAGGTTTGGCTTCAGCTGCCTAAACCCCTCCATGGGTCCCTTTTGTCTTCAGGATAAAAACCTGAGCATTTTTATACAGAGAACCTTTCACTCCTAAGTTTGCACTTAGCCAAGAGCATCTAGCCCATTTCCCTGTCCTACACCTGACATTTTCATGGGACAGAACCTCTCATGTTTACCGGAACATCCTTCAGCACCTTTTGCTCAAGCTGGAGCCACTTCCGAGAGATCCATCTCCCCACATCCACAAATTCTTACAAATTCTAAAGACTCAGCTCAAACTGTTAGCTTTCTCAAACCCACAGGCTACAGTCTCCACTCGCTTATTCATTATCCCAGGCCTATGCCCTTCCTTGCGTCTCTCCCACTGTAAGTTGCTTTATTCATCACATCAGCTACAGTGTTTCACTCCGGGCCTGGCACAGCGTCAACTCTCAGTTAAGTTTTGCTCAGGTGGCATTGAACTGAATCAGAGAAGCCACTTTCTCAAACCCGGGCACAGCACTTCACAGTTTTTAGTACATAGTTTGTCAGGAGATGATGTTCCATGGTGTTTCTACATTTCTCTTCATTTTTGTCCCAGGCTATCCTTTCAAAACTGTTTGTGTAGCAAACAACCCTGGAAGATAGTGGTAGTGTCTCCTACTAAGACAGAGGGAAGAAGATTTCTTTCCTTATTAGTACACTATGTCTCCCTCTGGGCAAATATGGGGGGGGGGGTAGATTTGTGAGCAGCACCTTGTAAGATTGGGGCTTCCTAACCCAGGTTCCTCAGCAGTGACCCCAACCCACTACGTGTGCAGCGTCCATTTCAGTCCCTTCCTATCATCCCTGTGGGACTTGGGGAGCAAGGGGAACTGATGCAAACATGAAGCTCTTGGGACCTGCTGTGTTGTGAGTAGCAAAGTCCTTTGTCTCTGACCCAGGAAATCTCTTGTTTTCTGCCACTATCTGTGAAATGGGGGCAGACTCATTTGCTGGTTTTCAAGCAGGGTAACATTTCAGACGCTCCACAATTTTTTACGAGTTTTTTACATAATGTGCCAAATAGGAAAATAACTCCCCTGCAAAGCCATAGACATTTTAGGGCTGCCAGCTCCTTCATTTTTATAGAGATCCAAAGGGATGAGGTCACTTTTCCAAGGTGATGCAGCTTATTAATTGCTATGTGGAAGCCAAACAGTGTCATGCAAAGCGGATGGACTCTGGGGTCTTCTCAGATCACAATAGTGTTACTTCAGAGCTTCAGCTATTTATTTAACCTCTCTGAGCGATAGCTTACGTATTTGTAAAATGTGGTTAATAGATCTATGTCAGAGGCTGTTGAGAGGGTAGACTCAAATGGGATAATGTGTGACATCTAATGAAACAATCCAAGGGCACAAGTCTCCTTCCTTTGCAGGTACCAAAATAAAACAGTTCTGCTGAGGTCATCCAAGATTTCTGGAATCTTCTTTTCTGTTGATCCTCAAAGAGTTACAAAGTCTTCCTTCTCATTGATTCCAGGTCTGTTCTACTGGCTGCCATTCGTTCCTTAGGAGCCCAAGCAGAAAAGACACTGACCAGCACTGCAGAGGAGTTGTTTATAGATTATGTGGGAGTAGACGTCATGTTTTTCCTTGCAAATGGTCTAGGTAAGACTGACTTCTCTCTGAGCCTGTTTACCTCAGCTTCTATGACTCTTGAGTCATTAAATATCTCTCTGTCCCTGTATAAATGGGATTAAAAAGACGAATTTGCCTAACAGAGGTGTTAAATGCATTAATTAAAAGCTTTGATAATTCACAGATTGTCACTGGCTGAAACCCAGTGTGAGTGGAGCCTACACTGAGTTCCAAGCATGTTGTTTACTGACACTTTTCTTTCTGCCTCTTCTGAATAGAGGGGTGATTTTCACCAGCTCTGAGGCACATCCTGCCATTTTCACCAAGTGAGAAATTGGATCTTACTTATCTTTGAAAGCAGATTAGTTCTCTCTAACGGTGGAATTCATTATCAGTGTTCAGGTTGGAATGAGGTCCGTCACATACAACTGTGGTTCTTTTAAATCTCAGCCTTAAGAGAAGTCATGACTCCCTACAACTCCCCGACTGCAGAATCTACCACCATTTTCTGTGGAGTTTACACCTTAGAAGACACAACTTCTTTTGGAATTTCTGCTGAAATTCTGAAAACAGCCACCCTGCTAAATAAAGTAGATCTTTCCATAGAGAAGTGTGACCTTTCTTCTTCCAACCATAGGAGGAATAATGACCCCCCCAAAAAAAACAATGAAGCTTAACTAATTGTCCATTTAGTCCCTTTTCCTGGGAAGACACCAGTGTCAACTGTCCTTGACTGACACAAAAATTTTAAGGGCCAATATGGGATAATTGAGAAAATCCTGGAGGCCCAACCCATGCTATGTGCTGGAAATATAAAAGAGAAGTGAGAACTCAGTTCTTCCCTTCCTGAAGTTTACAGCTGAGGTAACAGAAACATAAAATGAGCATAATTCATCAGTTAACACCACATGTATATTAGAAGGCTTTGTGAATTGCCAATGATTCTCTCAGACGCTCCCCTGAAGGGCTTTAAGACGAGGGAGTGATCGCAAGTGATTTGGGAGAAAAAGGGTAGAGAATGCATTTTCCTGATTGAGGTCAAAACCTATGTACTATTTAATTCAACAGTTGTTTGGTTTTTTATTTTACAGCAACAAACACTGTGTGTAGCCCACAAGAAGGCAACAGAAAATGTCTGCTTATTTAGATTGAATGTAACTTAATTGAAACAATTACCTACTTTGTAGGTAATCTAAACAGAAGAGGATATATATATATATATATATATATATATATATATATACTCAGTTTTTTATAAATGTGATTTTTAAACATTTCTCAAGATAAGTTTCCAGCATCATTTTTGTCACAGAATACGGGAGCTGAAGGGAAATATGAGGCTAAATTAGATAAGTGTCCTGGTCCCCTCAAAGTATAGGTGAGGAATTTTGATTTCTGTGCAGGCAGCCCCCACCTCCACCCCCGAAAGCCTCTGGCTATTTTTACCCTCCTCTTACTTCTCAGTGATTTTTGCTTTCACGGACCACAGAAACCAGCGTCCCGCAGGAATACAGAATGCATCTGTTCTGTAAAATGTTACCTGTAAAGATTGTGGCTTCAGGCCTCGACTGGCCCAACTCCAAAATGCTGAGTCAGGCCTCATTTAGGGGTAAAACTCTGAAACTGGTGAAGCTTCCCTGAGTTGCCTACAATTTCACTGTCCTTACCGTTATCAGCCATGACACTCAACCTAGTTGCTTTGTGCTTTTTCTCCTTGCCCATGAAAACATCTTAGAGTAAAGGCTACAAAATGAGGGAGGCTGCAAACTGAAACCATTCTGCAAATGGGTTATGTTTGGTCCTCATACATAGGGTTTTGTTTGTTTGTTTGTTTGTTTATTGGAGGTAATTATGAATATTTATAAATCTAGAAATATCATTTAAAAATCCGAATTTGGGGCTTCCTAAAAAAAATCGAACATATTGTGACATTGAGCTCACCTTCTTTTAGGGTACGTCTTGGCCAGTGCTGAATAGCAGCCATCTCCTTTGCATGAAATGTGTACTTTCCTAATTGCTATAGATCGTTTCAATCCCTAATGTCCTCACAGCAATGTTGGGTATAGATTTTAATTTATTGGAATGATGAGTTGTTATCTTCTTATAGTAGTGTTCAGAGGAAAATAAAATAGTTTGTTTATCTACACTTCTATAAAAAGTGAGAAAACAGAAGATAGGCAGCAAACACATATTTAATTAGTGCATCCAAAGTATCAGTGACTAATGGGATACGTCAGGGAATAAGAAGGAAATATGCTTATGGAATTTACATTCAAGTGGGAATTTATAGACAATAAACAAATAAACCAATAGTTAAGATAAATTTGAGGGAACAAGAGTGCTATGTGGAAGATAAAATAGAGTAATGTAGAATGAACCAAGGAAGAAAAGTGGACGGGATGATTTAAGAAAGGGAGATAGGGGACAGAATGATCAAGAAACATCTTGCCAGGACAGAATTGTATTATATTCTAAGTTCAGTGAGCAGCTATTTCAGAGTTTTAAACAGGAAGAACCAGACCAGATTTGTTCTTTAAAAAATCACTATGGCTGCCATGAAAGAAGGGACTCTCAGGGGGAAAGTAGGCAACCACAGAGTCCAGGGAGGTGTGGTGGTCGTTTGTGTTGGTCTAGTAGAAGTGGAGATGGTGAGAAACGGTCATATCTAAGGTATAGTTTGGAGGTAGTAGCAACAGGGCTTCATGTTGGATTGAATTTGGGCTGTGCAAGAAAGTGAAAGATGAAAGTCAAGTTTTGGGCTTGAGCAGCTGGGTGGAAGAGATGGAGAATACTAAAATGGGATTGGAAGTGGGACTAGAGGAGACAGGAAAAGCAGATCTGGGGAACTGCAGAAACATTGTCACCGTTTCAGCCACATTGGGACAAAGATGATTATTATGCATCTACGTGTAGATGTCGAGTCGGCAACGGACTGTCAGAGCATGGAACTTAAGAAAGAGGTTTGGGCTGGAGGAGCTTAGTGCCTGGGATTGAATGAGATCACCGAGGAGAGGGTATAAATACACAAGAGAGAAAACATGTGGGCAGGGAAAATATTCTTGGGTCACCCCAGTATTTAAAGTGGAAGAAAAGGAAGATGTATCAAAGGTGGTCGAGAAGAAATATACACTGGGACAGAGGGGAAACCAGTGGAAGACACTTTTATTGAAATCTAGGTAAGAGAATAGTTCACAAAGGAGAGACCAATGCAGGCGTATGTTATTGAGAAGTCACATAAGTATGACTGAAAATTGGTCATTATCTTTGGCATGATGTAATTTTTAGTGAAATTGCTGAAAGCTGTTACAGTGGTACAGAGGATGGAAAAGCTGAGAAGGGGGATGAGTAGGTAATGTGAGGGGATAACATGGGGGACGAGTATTAACATTATTTTGAAGGGTTTTGAATTTAAGAAAAGCGGAGAAACGTACCTTACAGAAGCGTATTAATATGATGATAGAAATGATCCAGGAGAGCCTGTTGTTAAATTTCAAAAAGGAAGTGAAAGGAATTGAGAATCAGGGGTCCAGGCCCATTTGTATACATATCCATGCTGCTGAATAGCTGATGACTCTGGGTAAGTTCCTTAGCCTCTCGGCACTCAATTACCTCACGTTTATTAAAACTTATCCACACAAGGCTGTAACAGAGGTTGGATGAAAGGTCACTTGTGGATGAGCTTTATAAATGGAACGGCGAAGTACAAATTTAAAGGAGTATTACTTTTCCTTTATGAATAACACATGATTTTCATCTCAAATTACTTAGTGCTATTATTGTTTAAGGTCATAAAAGAATGTCTTAAAAAAAAAACATTCAAATGTAATTTTCCAAATAGGTAATTGACATGAATCAGAAATGTACTAATATAACGCTGTGAGGTTTGCTTTTCTGGAGTTAAATTTAGATTTTCTCATTTTTCTGGACACTAGGAAGAGCTTGTTCTCCCAGTGTGTTCTGTAAGAAAATTTTAATGCCTACCCAAAAAGGTCAGACTTACCAAAGGCAACAATAGATGGAGAAAAAAAAAAAAAATGATACTGTCATACTGTCATTTCTATTCCCCGGGCCAAAAGAAATCTGTTTTTTTTTTTTTTTTTTTTTTTTTAATATCTCATCTCAATCTCTTTACCCAGTTTTCTCCTTTTAAAAATTCAAATCCAGTCTTTATCAAGATACGGGGGTAAGGAGAGTAAAGCACTTCTCTTAACATCAGCATTTATTCACCAAGTACATGGATCAGACCAAACCACACAATGCCAATGGCATATTTATTTTTACCTGCGGCCCAGAAGATGATATTTTTTTCAGAACAAATAGATTGCCATTTAAGCCCTCAACAAGATAGGTTAAAGAGGGCGGAAGCATTCTCCTACACGTGGCTAATACGTGAATCAATGAAGCCTATTTAAGAACAAGCCCTAAAGTAGTCTGTGGTTCCATATTTAAATTTATACTGGCGTGATCTCACAGGGGGCAGTCCTTTTATGAGGCTATCATTTGTAATAGAGCATATTAAATGCCGTGCTCAAGAAAAAATCATTTTCCTTTTTATGTTATTATATTTATTACAATGCAGCTAAATAGTTCTTAGATACCAAGTGGCTAGTGTAGAGTGTGACAATGCTTGTTTAGCCAGGTGCTTGATCCGGAACATAGCTGTGACCTGTGCCATCCTCGCAAAGGCACGTGCACTTTATTTATAGAAGAGATCTTTGGAAACCGATTTAAGTTCATTCATTCATACTTTAGACGTAGTTATAATAAAAAGATCTTTTTTTTTGTGGAAAAACAACAACGTTAGCATCTTTTCATTTAAACTTCCTATTATACTGTGAGGTAGAGTGAAGCAGGTGTGTTTAAATGTATTTTTGGCATTTGATGGAAATGTGACCAAAATTTAGGGCAAATACAGCCCTACAGAGCATCTCTCCTTCTCTTCGAGATATAAGGTTGAACTCTGTAAAAGCATGGCAAATGGTGGCAGAATGAAAGTGAAAAATATACTACTTTGTTATTAGTGTGTCAGCACCCACACGGGCTCTCTGAGACAGTTGTACTGGTCTCCTTCCTCCAGGTCTACAATCCACGTTTTGTCATCCTTTCACCCCTAATGGGATAAGGAAAGAAGAGGGAGATGGAGCTGGCTGTCCTCCAGTGGGACCCTCAAGCCTGTATGTGTGACCGCTTATCCCGCATTGGATATGTCCACTTAGTGTTAGTAAAAGGGGCATAATCAATACTCCAGACTTCGAGCCATCTGATGAGAGACTCCCCTTATGAGTGGTGGGGGACCGGGGCAGGGGCGGTAGGCAGACAGTGAGGAAGAAAACTAGCCTTTTCTCTTCTACAGATGCCACTGGTTTCATTGTGTAGTTGCAAAAACAAGCTTGCGTTGGTCACGTGTTGTCCTGAGTTTCACAGCTGGTAAGACGCAGACCCAGATTCTGAAGTCAGGTCTGAGTGATTCTAATTGATTCCAAACATCCCTGCTTGTCCTTTTCCTCTGTGCTGTTTTCCCAAATTACTCTTTATTTGATTTCCTAATGTACAGTGATTGAAGAACCAAATAGGTGTTAAAGGCATTGCTATAGGCACGCTCCCAGACAACTGCCCCAAGGGACAGAAATGTCACATCAGGGTCATGTACATGACGTATAGCTACTAGTGAGTGGAATTTTATTTTTTATAAGCATACAAAAGAATTACACCACCACACACACACACACACACACACACACACACACGTCACTACTTGGCATTCAATGGAGGGAGAAATCACTCCATAGTCCTCAATAGCATCTGAGGTTATCCATCATGATACAACTCAAAATTATATTGATCAGCAGAAATATACTGGTCACCAAGAGAAAAATTCAGTGTAGTTTATTTTAAAGACAGGAAAGGGTATAATAAAGAAATGCCACAAGCATATTTCATGACATAACCATCCCTCAAAAATGCATTGTCTTATGATAAGATATGGTTTTGAACTACTATATTTTATGTAAGACTTTATATATGATTCATACTGTGTATGAGAATGTAAAATAACAGGTATGGTGATAAATAAACTTTTGCATTTTTGCATTGTTTAACCCAGAATTGCCCAAACTTATTGGACCTTAAAATTCTTTTTTATCACCCTGCCTAATACAAGCCATGGAACTGGATATCAACAGAATTCACTATGAAAAATAGAGGTATCAAAATTCTGAAAATATTTAACTCAGAACATGTAAATTAAAGTTTTCTCCTTTAAAAATATTTCAGAAAAGAAAAGTTCTGGTATTTAGGGTAAACTTCGGTTACCTGGAGCATTCCTGAGATGGCATCACTTGTTCACTGAATACACAGAGATTTGCTTTGTCATGTGACAGGATTCTTAGAGAAATTCAATCACATTTAGGATGAAATGGTTGTTTGGGGTCTAGGAGTTGAATAGATCTATTTTCCAATAATCTTCCACTTAAGTAAAAGGTCTCAGAAACTTCTACTGCTTTTGCTTATAATAACCAAATTCAATCAATGATTAAAATGCAATTGATTTTCTAGTCATTGTCCGCGAACCTCGCAAAATTGACCTCACGTTATTGAAAACCTGCTTCCTCAGAAAAGCTCCTTTTTCCCCCCTCAAATATTTTTTAATTGAGTTAATAACAGGAAAAGGGTAGTTTAAAATAAGACCTACAAATAACACTTCTCATGCCATCTCACCATCTAAGTCAGAAGGGATGTAGACAAACGAAAAAAAAAAAAAAAAGATTAGCAATGGTGTCATCACTTCAAGGGCCTTATATTTCCTCATTCTACCCCAGACAAAACAGTTACAAGGACCTACTTTACTCTAGCAGGCTGTCTGTTCCTCTTGTTTTCAAAATATTTGTTTAGCCTCAGACCTGTCCTTCACACATAAGAGGACTGACAAGCCCGATGTGGTAATTAACATACAAAAAAAGAACATTATGTCCAAACTGCAATGAACATCAAGAAAAAAATAGATGGGCACTATTTCCTGTTTTAAGCAAGTTTTGTAATAGAGCATCACAAAACCAGCAATCCAAGGACAGGCGCCTTTTTGTTGGATGTGTTCAGTTCTTTCTGTTGTGAATAAATGCAGTGAAGCGTTTGAAACTGCCAAGTGACAACACGGCACACTTGCAATCTTTCCTGTCTGTCTCTGCAGCAAATCAGCAGACGATGTCCTCCTCTCCCACATTTTGTCTGACAAGTAGCGTTTATTATATAAAGACAGATGAACGAGTAAATGAATTCAGTGCAGAGACAGCGCGGATAGTCACTGCCGGCTGTGTTGGAACCTGGGAGAAGTCAAATGGTCAGGGTCCAAATAGCCTGTATCAACTCAAACTCAAAGAGTTTCGAAATTGCAGTGATTGTTTTATGTCTGATGGCAGAAGGTCACAGTGATTCTTCATTGTCACTAGGTAGCAGTTGCACTCTGAATAAACCTATGAAACAACTTCCAAGCCCCTTGTGCCTGGAAGTTTTTCTCCCACAGGATTCTGGAGGCCGATGGGGAGTCCTGCCTGAGCTGCAGGGAAGTTGACGTCATTGTGCCATGGCCGGAGTTAGAGCCCATCAGAAACTTGTCCGTGTGCTTGATGCTGCCCCGCCCCATCTTAGGAGCGAATCCTCATTCTTTTCATGCTCTATTTTAGACAAAGTTTCTAGGACACCTCTGACACCCCCACCCCCCTGCACTTCTAAAATTGTCCCTAGTCTGTTACCCGGGGATCCTTTGATCCTCCACACCTGGTCCAGAGCTGGCAAAGATCTGATGTACTTCCCAGTCTTGTATTATGTAAGAGCCGGTCTTATATTATAGTAAAATAAGACTGGGTCTTATGTTAATTTTTGCTCCAAAAGACGCATTAGAGCTGACTGTCCGGCTGGGTCTAATTTCCGGGAAACACGGTAGATGGTTAGATGCGCTGTCCTTCCCCAGGGGCTGCAACTCTGTGCCTATGACTTGCTGACATCCTGTTGAACTCCTCCTCCTCCCAGCATGTCATTGAATTAATGCTGTGCTGTGCAGTGTCCCAGTCTCCTGTGGGAAGCCAGGAAAAGGCACAGGGGGTGGGTGTCAGAGACAGCAGGATGGGATTAGGCACTGAATACAGACTTCAGATCATGGTGCAGGACAGTAAACACCTCAGGTACCCTGTAAGTGGTGGTATGAGAGGGAGTGAAATACTGGGATTAGGAACTGACATAGCGCCAAAGTAAAACTGGGACAGGCTAAGAATACACTAAGGGAATTTTAGGGAACTAGAGAGAACAGTCTTGGAGTATCCAGATTTATTGGTCACACTTGGGCAATAAACTGGCTTAAAGATGCAATGCCTAGAATACACATCATAAATAAATTCTTAAAAGACAAAGATGACATTTGGGGGAACTGTCTTTGAATAACAGGATAACAGAACACAGAAAGTTAATATTCTTAAGGACTCTGGATAAAGACTAAATCAGAAAATGTCTCTGTCTCAAGGACCCCAGAGCTGAGGTAGGATGTCAGCATGCACACAGCTGTTACAATATCATGAGATAATCTCTATTAGAAATAGAAGTCAGGTGCTGTGAAAGGGCACCAGCTAACTCTGTGTGCAATGATTGGGCTGGTTCATAAAGCAGAGAGAGGTTGCAGCACATGAAAGACAAAGTAGGAGGCCTTTCCCGGCAGCTGGGTCAAAAAGACAAGGGCAGAGATGGGCAAGACGCATTCAAGGGACCAGACAGAATTTGGTCTGACGGGCATGATTATCTTAGCATTACTTGTACTAACAAAACTGTGGAAATAATGTAAGTTTCCATAAATAGTGAATGCAAAATATATTGTGACATTAAAACAATAACATATAATCATATATATGTTGTATAAATATAATATACAAGAGTTGGGAACATGTCTATAATGGCAGAGTGAAGACCTCCAAAAAATGTGCTCCTTCCTACACGTAAATAGAACACTGTCCCAAAAATGTCAAATCAACTTTTTCATAACTCTGAAAATTAACCTAACATTTGCAACCATCCAAAGAGTGTGTGTTCAAGAAAAGCAGCTGGGTTTCCACAAGAATAGTGAGCTTTTGGGCACCTTAACTTGCCCCTCTCCTCCCCTTTCTCTACCTCTGTGACAGCCTTGAATCCTAACAGCCTCATAACAACAAGAGCTGTGAAAACCAGCGGCTTGTCAACCACTGTTGGGAGCTGAGCCAAACAGAATTGAAGCTCACCCAAAAGCCTGATCGCCAGAGAACTATGAATATTTAACCAGACTGACAACTCATACCCATTTTCAGGACATGTCTTTATTTGCTCTGTGCAAATCAGTGTTATCCTTAGGACACGTATTGAAAACAATCAGTGAGAATTTTACATTGCAGATGCTTGAGGCAGCCATACCAGTTGGGGCCAACAAAAGGGTGACTGGAACACTCAAAAGGAAAACCTGGAGGATGGAATGTCCACAGGGGCCTTGAAAATCTTGGACATAGTCCTGAGAAGCTGGAAGTCCACATGTATGTGAAGGGCTGTGCGCATGCCCAGGAAAGATGTAAGAAGGCCCCAGTCTCTTACTTCCAGCTGACCTGGAGGCTTTGCATGAGCCGGAAGTAAAGACTAAAGCAGAGATGGAAACTGTCAGTGGGAGCTTTGAAGACATGTCTCAACGTATGCAGAGCCTCTCAGCAAGGCCCATTAGGTTTATTGCTCCAAGACATAAAAGGAAATCTCTGTCTAAGCGAACTGAGTAAAGACTTCAGAGGCTACACGCAAGAAAGAACAAATACTAAACAAACATCAGAAATAAAAACAAGAAGAAACAACAATTGTTGGAAGGGGGGTCTCGTTTACAGAGTTGCCACATTATCTTTTTTAAATGTCCAATTTTAAACAAAAGTTCATATCATGAGAAATGAAGCTAAATAGGACTGTATGGCCCATAGGCAGGGAAAAAAGCATCACTAGAAAACGTTCCCTAAGGTAATCCAGACTTAACAGGCAAAGAGTTTAATTCAGATATTATATATGTTCAAATAATAAAAATACATCATGTCTCAGTAGCTAAAGGAAAGTATGAAATTGAAATTGATTTCATTTGTTCCAATGTAAAGCTAACCTACCAGCGTGCTGTGCTCATTTTCACGTGGGTGCCTCTTCTGCAGTCTGCTACGGGCCTGCATTTGACCCATCGCTTTGCTTTGCACGATCTACCAGCCTTGGAGTGCATAGCCCAGCTGGAGCCCTGGACTTGGCTGCATACGAGGTCCCTTCCGCTCCTCTGGCGCGAGGTATGGCTGCCTTGTGATGAGTATTTTTTCTCTTGTTTATTTACTGTTCTCAAGCTAGCCTATAAAATCTTGGAAGTTGGATCCATTTCTGTTTGTCTTTGTCACCCGCAAATGTTTGCATAGTGGCATGCACATACTCCGTTCTAAAACAGTATCTGTAAATGTACTACATGAATAAACTGGGACAACATCTCGTGAAAGTTTAAATCCTCAGTCTTAGCATATATAGGCTTATAGATAATAGTCTTAGTGTATAGTGTATTTTTTGTTGTTGTTGTTAAATATACTACAGAAAAAATGGGAAAACACGTAGGAACAGAATCAGGACTGCAGCCGTGGACTGAAGATGTTGGCTGATGACAAGACCTTGAACGGCTCCATGCTATTTTAAGCAGATATTTTTAGGGAGTTCCATGTAATAACAATAATACAAATGATAAATCAAATACTTAGTGTTTATTATGTTAGTGCCAATTTCTAGTTAAATATTTTATATGCTTTTTATCCCCATAAAATACTTAGAGCTTCCTTTACCTAAGAACAAATGAAGAAATAGAGGCCCAGAGGAATTACATAATTTGCCCATTGCTAATCAATGGCAGCTTCAGAGCCCTTGCTCGTGATGTCTCTATGTGTACTATGCTTAGACCTTTCTGTGTGAATGGGAAATTGCCCTTTTCTGTGTTTCCAGCTCACATGGCCCCATTTCCAGAGAAGAGCTGTTTAAGATGTCTGTAGCCACTGGCTGTGTCAGAACTTTCCTTCTACCCTTAATCTCATTTATTCCTCAGGCAAATTGGAAATAGCTTCTCCACTGACCCAAATATAGTCAAGAATGTTTTAAAAAGTAAATCCCTGAGTTCCTTGTGTCCAGAAATTAACTCTCCTGGTGTGCAGAGATAAATCTTGAGAACATGAAGGACAGCAGACACTCACCCTGTGTAGAAGCCTGTCTTAAGTACTTTGTCAAAAGGAGAGGTGTACAAATCTTAATTCAAATGAAAATTCCAGGCAGGATATGCAGAGAGGATCTAAGTCTTTATGATTTCCATTTCCAGATCAGAAAACAATTCAAGGTGGCTATTAAGACAATCAACATAAAACAGATTTCAGAGACCTAATTTGATTTGAAAATATCAGACTCTGGCAGCCAATTTATGAAAGGGGTTGGTGTCAATAACAAGCCCTAATCTCATCAGCATATGGCTGAGATGGTCCTTCCAACCTGGCCCTTCTCACTGTTTTATAGTAAAGCCTGTTGAGAAATGCCTTGCTACACATTCATGTGGACAGATTTTACCTCGCTCTGTAAGAATTATCTTAGTCTTATATAATCTCTTCTTTATGACAGCTGGGTTCTCTTAAGCCCTGACGTGGTAGCCTGGTCGCCCTAACATACTGTGGAAAGTGGCAACATGTGAACAGAACAATGTCCATGAGTCCTCGTGTAGATCTATCTGGAGGAATTCAGGCGCCAGCTTTTCAGGCGCTTTTAGGCTTCATGGGCCTTTTATGAATAGGACAGTGAGACTGTGTCAGGGCTGTTCACTTAACAGGCCCCGGGGTTCCAGGAAGACCACACATCCCTGACAGGCTGTGCATTGAAGGTTGTTTGTCTCTGCTGTCCTGTACTCATTACGTAACGACAATTATTGGACCACCTTTCATTAAATCAGCAGTGGTTGTGAGAAGGAATCATGTCTCTTCTTTCCTGTAGCTCTAACTTCCAACCTCGTTCCTAACCCTTTGCTCTCAATCCTCTCCTATTTCCAGTTACAAAGACTGTCACTCGCTTCTCAGAGCAGCTGCAACATCCCCGCTCACTGATTTTCAGCACCTCTCCTGCCATGTCCATGAGCATCTTGGGTGTTTCCGTTCCAGGAACAGGGCTTATAGTTTTTGTTTCATCTGTTTAGTGTGAATGAATTGCCCTTTTCAGACTTGGAATGTGTCTTTCGTTTCTGAGTGTGTGTTTGTGGTGCTAAAACGTGTTCATTTTAACCTGTTGGGCAATGATCCTCCTTTCTTCACTGCAGTGGAGCCTAAAGCTGTCCTCTGGGAGGAAAAAAAAATCTTCCTCTTGGTCTTCCATCCGAGGCCCTCTCTGCCCATCCATCCACGTGGGATGATGGACTAGAGGTGGCTTCTTGACCGTCCAGAGAAGTTTACTTCATTTCTAACGCAACCTCATGGCACTAACCAGGGTTGCCCAGAGAAACAGAACCGGTTGGATATAAATTAAGAGATTTATTACAGGAATTGGCTCACATGAATATGGAAGCCAGAAAGTTTGACAATCTGCCACCTGCAAGCTGAGAGTGAGAAGGTCTGAAATGCCAGGATAATGAGGATAAGGAGACTGATATCATTAAAACTGTGATTGGAGACAATGAATATGGGGGCAGGTGTCAGAAGAGTGAGGTAACAGATAACAGTACACTGCATAGTGCAATCATTTAAGTTTGAGTTGCTAAGCGTCAATGCAACAATAAACGGAAAGGAACTTTCTAACTTGTCGGATAGAAGTGTCAGCATTCAATTTTCCTTGCTTATGGAAGTCGTGGTACGACTAATGGGCTTGACTAATGCACAAGAAATTGCAATAATTTTCCATGCATCATCAGCATATTTCTGAAGCAATTGTACTACCTGATGATGGCCTGCTTAAGCTCGCACTAAAATTTGTGTTACATACTGAGGGAAGGCATGGCCACCAGGAAACTAGAGGAAGTATAAAGACAAACTTCCTGGTGAAGAGACAGGAGAAGGAAGGCGATTAACAGGAATCTTCACTTGTTCTGCTGAAACGATGTTGATTCCAAATTTTCATCTCTCCAATTCTTGACAGGAACTGACTCATGCGTGAGGCTGAAATTTATGTAGAACGAGCCACATCAGTTGAAACGATGGACACCTTTCCATCCTCACTAGCAAACACCAATTGAAATGAGCATAACCATGTGTCTCTAAGAACGTTTTCTTAAATGTAAAATGTTGGTGATATTTATCTCACAAGGCCCTTAGAAATTGCAAAAGAGAATAACGAAAAGAATAAAGGTCTTTACCACAGAGGCTGGCATATGAAAAGTGCTCAGGAAATACTGGTTGTTTTGTTATCCTACATTTGCACAATGAAGCGGTTGTACTCAAGGATCTCTGCAGGCCTCTCCATCCTAACAACGTGACACTGTAAATTCCAAAACTGTTGCCTAGCCACCATGGCTATTCAATTTGAATTTCAAATAATTAAAATGAAATTAAAGTAAGTTTACTTTTTCAGTTGCACTGACTACATTACATGTGTTCAAAAGCTGCATGTGGCTAGTAGCTAGGGTATTGGACAGAACTTTCTTCATCGTTGCAGAAAGTTCTGTTGGGCAGCATGAGCTAAGAGTTTAAGACATTGCACTGGGGTTCATTTTTCAGAATTCAAGTTGTTGGGTCAGACGTAAGTTAGAAGAATAACAAACATAACTTCAGTTCCAGTGGAGCTGAAAATCTCAGTGGCTCATTTGTTTTTGTCTTTGTTTTTTTTATATACTCATGTTCTAGAGCCAAGGCTGAACTCTATGCTCTGCATATCTGTGAATCTCTGAATTAATTCATGCTTTCCTCAAGTGATGGTTACACAGGATGGCAAGTGAAAAGTTCACTAGATGGGAGGGGGGTTGGGAGGCTGGGTGAGAAAAGTGAAAGGGTTAAAAAGTACAAACTGGTCTTTATAAAAGAGTCATGGGAATGTAAAGTACAGTATGGGGGACATAATCAATAACCCTGTTTCCCCGAAAATAAAACCTAGCCGTACAATTTTGGAACAAATAATGCCTATTTTGGAGCAAAAATTAATATAAGACCTGGCATTATATTATATTATATTATATTATATTATATTATATTATATTATATTATATTATATTATATTATATTATATTATACCGGGTCTTACAATAAAATAAGACTGGGTCTTATAGTAATTTTTGCTCCAAAATAGTCATTATTTGTTCCAAAATTGTACAGCTAGGTCTTATTTTTGGAGAAACATGGAATATTGTAAAAACTATGTATAGTGTCAGGTGGGTACTGGACTTACTGGGGGGGTGAGTCACTTCATAAATTATATAAATGTCTAGCCACTATGCTGTACACCTGCAACTAATATAAAATAATATTGAATGTCAACTGTAATTAAAAAAAAAAAGTCACAGGTACATGTAATACAGCATCCAGAATATACTCAATAATTTTGTAATAAATATGTACAGTATCACATAGGTAATAGACTCATCGGGGTTATCACTTTGTGAGGTATATAAATGTCTAATCCCTATGATGTTTTATACACCTGAAACTAATTTTAAAAAGGAAAGAAAAGAAAAGCTTGGAAGCGATCTTGCGATACAGAGTTCCAGAGAGCAGTCTTAGCCCAACAGCAGTCCTCACTGTAGGGAGAGATTCATCCTAATGGTTGAGCACTCATCATGGAGCCTCCGTAACCTGTCAGGTGTGGTGCTGGAGACATTGACACACATTATCTCGTCTGAAACTCAGAAGTCCTCAGGAGTGGTATCAACGTTCCAGTTTTATAGAGAGGGAAACTAAAGATCAGAACAGTTAAATAACTTACCTGAATCACACTGCTGGTTGATTGAACAAACCAGGATTCATATCCAGGGCTTTCTACCAGAGTCCGTACTTTTTCCACTGCAAAAAGTTACATAAAAAGCCAGAGTATGTTAAGTTCTGCAGGACTCACGCAAGTGCTATGTGAGCACAATAAAGGCTGTGGTTAGTGGGTATTATTTAATGGGTTATAACTCATTAAATAATATAGTTTACGATTTTGGGGTGTATGCATTTTGTGTTAAGAATAGACAGATCAGTGTCTTAGATTCCTCTGAGAAATGGCGAGTGATTTGGGTACATCAGAAGGATTTCCAGAGACATGGTATGGCACTTGGATTCTTAGGTATTCTGAGTATTAGGGAGAACTCTGGAGTCCTGAGTGAAGAAATGGCAATGGAAGAGCTGAAAGCACTGCTGTATAGTCATTTGCTGTCTCCTCTGGGCCAGGAGGAGAGAGGATCATGCTGATACTGTATGGTAGGCATCATGAGAGGGTTAAGTAGAGCTTCGCCTGAAAAAGACACTGGGGGCTAATCACGGTGCTTTTCCAAATCAAGATCAGCAGGTATTGAAAAGGCAGAAGCCTGAAGAGGCTAAAAGAGAGGTTGAGTCACTGTGAAATCCTCCAAATTAGTATTCTGAGCTTTCCAGCAGGACCCTGAGGGAAGCAGTACCCTGTGCCACACAATCAAACCATGTCCTGTAGAAATGCAAAAAATGGAGCCTCTGTGAGTGTAATTGTTTCTGTAAGATTCCAAGAGTCAGCGTTTCCTTCCAAGACAAAAACAGGTCACAGGGAAGATGGTGCTCTCAGAGAGCATAATTGCCCCAAACTTCAGTGCTATGGAGAGGAAAAGTTAAAACAATGAGAAAGTTGATCTCTGAAGATTCCATCTGTAACTAACTGACTAGGACAACCCTGCAAATAATCACTGGCCCAGGGTCAGAAGTAGTATTGACCTGTCCTATGAAATGGCGCTGCCATTTACCACCTTGCCCTAAATCTATCCACTGACTTCCATCCCTCCAAGCCTCTCTTATGGGCTACTGGAAATAACCTACTAAACTGGTCTCTCTGATTTTGGTATTACCCCATTACATTGACTCTACACAGTGCAGTCTTCTATATAAAACCTTTCAATGATTTTAGTGATACTTAGGGGAAAAAAATCCAAACATCATAAGAGGCCCTGACTGCCTTCCTGAACTCATTTACTATCTTTCTTCCCTTACTCTGTTCACTAAAATTCAGGTATGTTGCCAGACTTCTTTTTGTTCTAGAATATGGCAAGTTCAGTCTTACCTTTTGACTTTGCACTTACTTTCTTTGCCTGGAATTGTGTGATTCTAGATCTTCGTGTACCTGGCTCTTTCAAATCATTCATGTCGACTCAAATGTTACCTCTTCAGAAGGACTCGGGTGACCCAGTTTAAAGAAGAATTCTCAATATTCTTATATATCATTGTTTTATCTTCATCATTACACATTTGACTATCTGAAATACCTTGTTTACTTTTGTTTGTTTGTTTACCTGTTCATTGTCTTATCTGTCTCCATCTTCTAGGAGTTAAAGTCCATACAGACAAGATGTTGTGTGTTTTATTCTCCATGTGTCTCCAGGGTCCAGCCTTGAGCCTTCCATAGCAGATGTTCAATGAATATGTATTTGTAACTAAATGAATGAAATAGATGACTCACTGATTTATGAAATTTCACAACCTGCTTTCTTCTTGGTGCCATTCATTCAACAAGTTCATGTTTTAATCTGCGTAGTACTCTATCCTGCTTTTTATAATTTATCGGATTGTAAGAGTGAGCTACCTACAAATCCCTGAACACATCATTCTGTCTCATTCTTTCATGCATTTATCCATTGTCTTCCATCTTTGGGCCATGCCCCCCTGTTATTTCCTTGACAGTCTAGAAAACTTTTTCAACTTTTCAACTCCTGCTGAGGCCCAAGCTTTGTGAAATCGACTAACCTTTCTTCCCAGTCCATCACCCCACCTTCTGTACTTCTTTGGAACTTTGTGCATTATTATACTCTATGATAATGCATTTCACATTATCTTGTACTTTTTTGCATATCTATTCCTCTTAAACTGTAAGATTTTTGAGAGTAGAGATGGAACATTGCTTATTGCTGTATCTTCAGCAAGCATATCATGTAGGCACGTGATAAGGAGTCATTGATTCACTCAGAAATCATTTCCTTAGTGTCCACTATGTACCATGGGTGGTTTAAAGTACTAGAGGAAGAATAATAAACATGAGAAAGTTTCTATACTCATTCATGAAGCTTACGTTTTAGTGAAACTATAATAAAAATGTGTAAATAAACCCAGGTTCCAATTTTACATATGAGCTAACTTGGGCATTGATAGTATATATGACTTGATGCTGACTTGAAGTTTTTAGACTGTAAATAACTCACCTTTATATCAAATATTTTTGGAAATGCTTTTAGAAACTTTAGAAATATTCTAAAGTAAAAGAATGCCTATGTTTTTAAGCTTTAATGTTCGTAATCTATTCCAGTGCAACCGCCCAACACTGATTATAGGGAAACTTGATTTCTGTTCTGTACAGTTGGACTAAATTTAGGACTACAAATCTGGGCTTCACATTTATGACCTTTCACAGTTTTTCAAGTCACAGATACAATTCTGTTGACGTTACCTTCACGTACACATTCGTATAAATTTGATTTTATTCACTGCATGTTAATTTTATAGATTGAAACCTCAGTTTCTGAGGACCTTTCCATCATGTCTGCATGGTCTTCTGTGTGTCAAATATTGAGAGTAGAATGGGGATTTCTGTACAGCAGAGTAGTTCAAATCAAAGTTTTCAGAACCAGACTGTGTTTAAATCTCAGTTCTGTCAGTATCTGGCTATGTGACCTTGAGCAAGATAGTTAACTTGTCTATTGCTAAATTGTGTGTTTTGTAAAATGGGGCTAAATACAGTACCCACTATTAGGTTATGATGAGCTCTAAGTTGAGGGAGGTATGCAGCATGAGGTTTTCTGTATACAAAAAATTAAAAAACAAAAACCGCATTCATGGTGAGTCTATTAGGTTGGTGCAAAAGTAATTGTGGTTTTTGCAATTATTTTCAAACTTTTAAACCGCAATGACTTTTGCACCAACTTAATACCTCCATAAATTAATAAAGTGTCAGTGGTCCATGGGTTGTGTTATGTCAAACCATTAACCTCACCTCTCTAAACACCAATCTATTCTGTGAAAGATAATTGCCACCTACCTCAGAGCATGGTGTATTCGTTGGCTAAAGCTCCCATAACAATACCGCAAACTGGGGGTCTTAAGCAACAGAAGTTTATTCTCTCACACTTCTGGAAGCTGGGAGCCCAAGATCAAGATGGGCTCTCTTCGTGACTTGTAGGTGGCCACCTTCTCACTGTGTCCTCACATGGCCTTTCCTCTGTGTGCACATGTTCTGGTGTCTCTTTCTCTTTGTATAAGGACAGCACTTTTGTAGGATGAGGGCCCCACCTTTATTACCTCATTTCACCTTAATTCCCGCCTTACAGCTCCTATCTCCTTATTACAGTCATATGGAGGGTTAGGGCTTCAATATATGAGTTTTGGGAAGACATGATTCACTGCATAGTAAGTTATGAGGACTAGAAGAGAAAACATATGCAAAGTGCCTAAAGAAATGTCTGGTGCATCACAGATTGACCTTCAATTATTATTGACTCTTTTATTCAAAAACATAGCTGTTCTATGTGGCAGCAATTAGAACATGCAGGGCCGAGGTTCAGAACTTGGACGTTTAGCAACCCCATGATGGCAAGGCCACACAATTTGTCATTACAATTATCCCTCACTTTATAGGAGCAGAAATAGATTGGTTAGTAGATCCCAGGTTCATAAGGTCAAAGTCAGGTTGGCTCTCTGCAGAGCACTGAGTCTATTCATTCCATCTCCGGCCTGGAGAAGCCATATTTGATTTCCAGTATACGACACAGGCAACCACCCCAGGGACTGACTGTTTCTGCTATTTCTCTTCACTGAAGCTTGGCAGCACTTAAAAGAAGGTCTGAAAAATAGTCCTCTACCAGAGAGCGTGGCAAAAGACTTTGGTCACAGACTTTGCTGCTATACCTGTGGGAACTGTTCCAACCATAGAGGTACATGGGCTGATTTAAAAAGAAAAGATTACTGCCCTTTGAAAATTGAAGACTGTGGTTAGTACATACAGGTGCTAGGGACATTTAATTTGTCTTTAAATTTGACTTATGAAAATGTCTAGCTTTGAAGCTCTTAGCATAAAACCACTTAACCATGAAAAGGGCAGAGCTAACACTAACACTCTCGGTTCAGATGCTGGCAGGAGAAAGGCCGTTTCAGCCTCAGGCTTGGAGGGGCAATTTTGTGGCCTGGGGGTGCACGCTTCCCTGAGGAAGGCTAAGGCTTTGAACACCCAAGCAGAGCCTGCCTCGTCTGGACAAGGAAGGGCAGTTAACTCCAGTTTCCTGGTCCTTTACCCTCTTCTCTATTTTTTAGTGGCCTTTGGCTCCTGTTAACCTCACCCACTCATTCTACTTTTCAGTACAGATATGCCATCAAACAATTGTACCTCAGGACATATGAATCATTAAACCAAAGAACCTAAGAGCTTGAAGGAAAATGTAATAATGTGTTCGAGATATTGAAAAGAGATAGAAACTCAGTAAGACTCAGTCTGTTCCCTGAGAATTCTCAACATCTCAGCTTACGGCAGAGATGTGATTAAAAAGCAAATCTCCTGAGTTCCAGAGCAGGACTCTGATTAAAAACAGTGAGAACGAGGCTTGATTTAGTCTACAGACCAAGCCTATTACAATTTGCATGGTTAAGTAAAAAAGCTGAGAAAGAAAATATTATGAGAATGACATGGAGACACGTACTGGATCTTCATACTTGTTTGAAGATCTTTCCAAATTGTGGTAGGCAGGATTTTCAGATGGCTCCCAAGATTCTCACCCTATATAACCCGTTCCCTTTGAGTGAAGGCAGGACCTGTGAATATGATGGGAGATCACGCCCATGAGTGGGTTACCTTATATGGCAACGTTTAAGGGATTTTGCAGGTGCAATTAGGAGCCTTATCAATCGACTCTCACTCAAAAGGGAGATTTTTCCTTATCAAGCCCAGCTTCAGCGGTGAGTTATTATAGAAGTCAGAAATCTGAAGGGAGATTTTCCTGCTTGCCAAGGAGCAGGCCAGTATACGTTCTATAGATTCAAGAAAAAGAATCCTTCCAATAGTCGTGTGAGATTAGAAGGGGACCCTGAGTATCAGATGAGACTTTCGTCCTGGCTGACACCTTGTGAGGACCTGAGGAGAGGACCAGGCTAACTCACGCCTGACCCCTGACCCACAGACACTGCAAGGTAATAAGTGGATGTTGTGTTAGCTCCCGAGTTTATGATAACTTGTTGTACGGCAATAGCTAACTAATCGATTTGGGTACCTGGAAGTGGAGTGCTGCTGTAACAAAAATCTAAAAATATATGAGAGCCACTTAGGAGTTGGCAGTGGACAGGGCCTGGAGGAATTTTGAGGAGTGTAACAGAGAAAGCCTGAATTGCCTTGAATAGACTGTTAGGAGAATATGAACTTGAAGGCTGATGTGAGTAAAGGGCTTCAAAGGAAGGAAGAGCATGTTTTGGAAACTGGAGGAAGGTTACTTGTTACATATAGTGGCAGGAAGCTTAGTGAAATTGTCTCCTGCAGTTATGTGGAAAGCAGAACTTATAAGTGAGGGACCTGGTTATCAGCAAAGGAGATTTCCAAGCTGCTGTTTTCTTCTCGTTGCTCATAGTGAAATATGAGAGGAGAAAGATACATTGAGAGAAGAACTATTAAAAAAACAACAACAAAAAAAACCTTCAGTAGGACTTTAGGATCTTGAAAATTTGGCCTGTAACAGGTTTTATACAGCCATATTTTTAAAGAACTGATTAAAAAAAGGAAAAAAAAAGGACGATAATGCAACAGACTGGCTATGGTTTGCAAAGCCTAAAATAATTGCTATCAGGCCCTTTACAGAAAAGATTTAGCCACTTCTGTCCTGAAAGTGACAGTAGAACCTCTCAGAGTAAGTTAGATGGTTTCTGGAAAGCCTTTACAGTCACAGCAGGGTGGGAATGGAGGGATGGGACAGGTGACAGGTGACACATTCTGAACAAAGGAGAAAGAACCAGAATCTTGACAACATCAACTCTAGCGATGGGAGGAAAATTTAGGAGACTCTGATCCTTTCTCCAGTGCTTAGTTAGAGCTGCATTTAATCCAGTTCAGAGAAAAAGTCATCAACTATAGCTTAGGTCCATCTGCCTAACATATTGAAGAGAGGTGTCAGCTAAGGCAGTATCGTGGTTCATTAAAATGAACTTTGATGACTTTGTGGCCGTGTTTGGAGGCTTGGATTCTGGTGACCTCAGAAGAACTGTGGAGAAAAAGACATGCACAACGAGGCTTGTTTCTGTTTCCAAGGTATGTCTTACTTGAGAACGTGTTCTGAGTCTCCACATACAATAGGTAAAACAATGCTGACAAAGAAGAAATAGTGGGTGTGGGGGGTGGAGTGGGAGGTAGAGGTGGGCAGTGTGATTAGTGGCAAAACCCTGGCCTTGCAATCAAGATACTGGGGCATGTCATCAGCCTCTTCTTCATCTTAATTTCTCCATGTGTAAATTGGAGAGAGAGTTGAAATAGGCCTGTGGTTTTCAAAATGAATTCAGAAAAGCACAGGGGCCAGGAAGTGCTACAAGAACCATCATGGGGTATCAGCAGAAAGACTACCTGTAAGCTCTAGGTCCCCACTGTCTGTTTAATCAAAGAAGCTCTGCTGTTGTATCTTATGTGTATCAGATTTTGCGTACAATTTCTTATTAAAAAAAGACTCCGTCTAAAAATAAAAATAAACATCCTAACGATTCTCTCTTGTACTACGATCACTTGTACTAGAACATTCTATAATCTGTTATTCTCCCCTTCGTGCCAGCTTGGTGGTAAAAAAGGAGCTAGTTAGAAGGGCAATGGGGAGGGGACAAGCTGATCTACAGAACTGATATTGGAGGTTAAGGTGAAGCTCTGGGTCTGGAGCCATGGAGAAAGCAGATGTCTCTGAAGGACCTTCTTTATCTCAGCTCCCAGGATTCTGAGTCTATAGACTGTGCAGATCAGAGTCCAGTAAGCGATTGAAACCAATGGGCAGCACCCAGTTCAAAGTCTCTAAGGGCAAGAGGCACCCTTTCCCCAGGTCAGGTAGATTTAGGATTCTAGACTAGAAATCTGGGCAGCAGTGAGGTGAGAGGCCAGGCAGGATGCCCAGGCAACAAGAATATTTAGTGTTGGCATATTTACTGCTCCTGTCAGGAAGCTCTTTATAGTCTTGCTGTTGGGCTCAGTGGTAAATCCCAGGGCAAGGGCAGGCTGTCACATGGCATCTCCTCACACGTGTCAAGTTCCAGAATATAAATTCTATAGTGTTTAATCTGGAGACACCCTTAAGGTTTCTCTCTTCAAACCACTGCCTTTAACAGATTAGAAATTCAAGGACACGGTCCGAGAATAATTTATTATTTAGGGTATAGGGTAAGCTGCCATACAAAAATAGACTCAAAACAGAAATGGCTTAGATAATAAAGAATTCTAGTTCTCTATTTTGCAGGAGTACAAAACTGGGTAGCCCAGGGCTTGAGGAGCTAGTCTGTTTCTGTCCTTAACATGTGACTTCTATCTCTGGGACAAGGCAGCCAATAGAAGTAGGAAGAGGACAGGTGGTCAAATCTTGGTCACATAAGTCAGGGTGGATAATGAAAAGTCCTAAAACGAGAGAGGAGCAGGTGAGAGGCAGGACTGGTTCAGGGATGCAGGCAGGGAGAGTGTTCAGCTTGAGATGGATGTGGCCACAGAGGAGGGTGAACTAGTGACAACTGGATGTCATCATAGGGAATCTTCTGGACAAAAACGGGACCCGTCCCCTGAAAAGATCAGATTTCCATTTATATTTAAAACTCTCAGAAAGTTCAGGACACAGAGAGGTTCACTATAGATAATTCGTAACTCAAAAATTGATTAGTTCTTTCCATCTCACCCCTATCTACAGATTTTGCACTGGGACCTGGATCCTGAGCCATATAGGATTTAGATCACTAGAGAGGAGAAGAGAGGCCATTTTGATTGAAGAGGAGAGAAGAAGGTACATAATGAAGGCTTTTTTTTTTTCTATCAGCGGAACTAATTGTGATCCTAGGAGACATCTAAACATTGGGACGACCCTTCAGTCATCTGGAGATCACAGAGAGAGTAGTAAATCCTGGCTGCTTAAGTTTCCGACCAGTGGTCTTAATGTGCCATAACAGATCATGTTCACACAATCAAGTTTCTCTGGTCAAGCAAATTCTAACAGGAAGATAATGAGACAGCAAGAATATTTGATGAGAGGAAGTAATCAACCAAACTAAATGTCCCTCTAAATCTCAATTGCCCTTCATAACAGCTAACAGTCATTCCCTTCAGCATTCTGGTCACTGTGCTAAACACTTCGCATGTACTACTTTGAAATACTCTTATTATCCCCATATTTTAAATGAGAAACTTGCGCATAGATTAAGTAAGCTATGTAGGAGATACTCGGTTCTTAAGCAGTGGAACTGGGATTTGGACCCAGGCTGTTTGGCTCCATACCCTGCTTATCTGACCAATAAACACTTTTGCTTAGCAATACTGATATCATTTTTATGTTCTGGCCTTTTTTTTTATCCATTGATCATTTTCTTTGGGCTATTCCATCTCCTAAGTAAAAATATAAGCCTTTTAAAGGCAGGAGCCTGTGTTGATTTCCCTCGGGTCTTTACCTAGTGCCAAGCATAGAATCATCTTGGATGTGGTTGATTGATGAATTCTTGAAGATAAACCCTCACAATCCAGTTAAAAATTATTTGCACATTATTGCTAAAGGCCAATGTGAGAGCATTCTCACCAATTTCCTTTTCTACTTAGAAATAAATTGCTTGGATATTATATTAAGAGCCAACAGCGTAGTTCTCATCCCACTCCATGGCTAGAGAGGTCAGAGTAGCACCCATCAATAACCAGGTCACTGCAATACCATGCTGACCCAAGCTGCCACCAGGAAGAGATCCTTGAAGATTGAGTTTCTTTTTGGCTTCTTTTATCGATAAGCATTTCACCCTTTAGTCGGTTTCATCCTCTACTCGCTGGGATATTGCGTTGCTAAGACCTAAGATTAGTTGCTTGTGGAAGAACGAGTGGGCGTTTGCAGCAGGCTCTGTTAAAATCATTACCCATTCTCCTCCCATCACTGCCTGGACCAAATGTCCAGATTCGTGACTGTGTTCAAAAAGCAGTGCTCAAATCCATAATCCCATTTTTTAAAATAGATCTTTCTAGATGAAGAAGAAAAAGTGGAAAACATTTTTGTTGCAGTTATTTTGGAAAAGTGACCTGAGAACATAAAGGACTCTCAGTAACTATTTGTTGAATGAATGTGTGAATTGAAAAATGTTTGCAGAATTTTACATTAAGAAGACCCCATTCCCAAAGGATTGGCCTTCTGCCAAAGACATATAAGTAGATTCCTCCTACTTAATAGTGCCACCTTCCTCTTGTAAAAAGCCACTGATTCCAGCACATATTTCCTTATCCAGCCTTTCCTTTTGTCCATAAATAACTTACTAAAGGCCTCCCATTGGTCAAAATTCATGTGAAATTGGAATGCAGAGTTGACATAGATAAGACGCTTGAGCAAAAGATTATTTTATAGCTTCTGTTCCTTGTCTTGATATCTCTGTATGAAATTGTTGATTTGCATTCATATTCTGGGAAGGTCTTGAAAACTCCTAAAGTCTCTCATCAAAAATCTCTCCCCTACATGGCAGAAGTGATCATGAAAAGTAACTTTCTCATTTCATGAGCCTGATACCTTGGTCACAATTAATTGGATTAAAGATGAATGACTATTTATTTATTGGAGAACTTATCAGATTATATCTTTTGGGGAAAAACCTAAAGAGAGGGTTAATCAGCAAAAACAAAAGTGGGTGGAGAAATTATATAAATTGTTCATTCCACCAAAAAAATGATGAGTAGGCACCCTTTATTAGTCAGAAAGGGTTGTGTTATTCTGCAGTATCAAATAACTCCAATCTCTCAATGACTTCACTGAACAAAGGTTTATTGCCTACATATACTTCGTATGCAATGCCAGGGATAGTTCTGCTCCATAGAGTTACTCGGGGACCCAGGCTGATGGGTGGCTGCACCACCTTATTGTTACACCATCTGGACCATGCAAACTCCTCAGTCATGACCAGAGGCAAGGGAGAATAGAGAATTATGCATGGGCTTTGTATGGTCTCAACCGCGAAATGACACATGTCACTTCTGCTCAAATTTTATTTTCTGGGACTAATTGAATAAAGCCACTTCATTGCATAGTTTTGGGAAATGTAAACAATACTTGGTAAGCATTACTCTTTCTGTCATATACAATGAATACCATATATTTATGTGTTTATAACTTAGATGTCTATCCTAATTTATGATACACGTAATCAGAAAACCAGTCAAAATTAAAAGAATAAATGATGAGATTAAAACATAAATAGGTATTCTAATATATTTTCTCCCTGCACTCTGTCTCATCTTGCACACTCATTGGAGACCACAATTCCAGAGTTATTAATATATCATGACGTTCTGACTTCCCGTGAGGCATTACTGTGTCACTGTTGAAAAAATTTATTTTTTCCCTCTACCTTTATATCCTTACAATGAATCCTCATTTATGCAGATAATCTGCGTTTACCTTTGTTCTAAGCAACCTGAAAGAATTTAGCTAACAAAGTTCCCCTCTGCTCATCCTGTCCGGGATCCATTAGGCCATTTCAATCTAGAAATGACATCTAGCTGCTTTCTGACTCAAGAGAAACCGCAACATCTGGGCTGCTTGTTCTTTCTTGGATGTTCACCTAAATCCATGTGAATCCTTCCTGCAAATATGTCTTGCTGCCCTTTCCAGCACAGTGCCTGGCACATGATATTCATTCAAAGATAATCTAAAGTTGACCATTCAGCCTCAAGGAAAGGGTGATCCATAGTACAGTCGTTCTCCCTAAATAGCGGGCATTCACATATGGAGTCATAACTTTCTCGAAGAAGAAAAGGACTTGGATTTAATTCTAGAAAATAGCAGCCCTCCTTCTTAGGGGGCAAGTCCTTTCATCTGTGATGAGGAAGGGGTCAGAAACAGGTGTATCTCCCAGAAGAGTGGACGGCGTTTAGCTTGTTGTGCAGTTTCTGTTTCCAGTTTTGCCAGACGGTTGATTCCCCCTTCAGTGGGGAGGAAGCGGAGGGGGAATTCAGAGAAGCAAGGAGGGTTTTACTAATTGAAGTCTCTCCAGATATACCTGAAGCTGGGAAAAGAAGATGCTCGTCATCCCTATTCCAACAGTCGATGCAGATCACAGCGCTTCAGAAGCCTCTCCTGTTTCTCATTGGCTCCTAGAGCTTGACTGTTATTCTAAGAAGGTATAAATGTTCCAGCATCTGCATATTGTCACGTGTTAGTCATTCCATGAATAAAGGGAATCTATCCTGTGTGCTTTTATAACCTGATAGGGAATTAGTTTTCCATTGTAGAAATATAATTTGGATAGCTTAAGCTTTCAAAATCAAGAACAACATTATTCTCCACCTCTAAATTTCTGTGATTATCATAAACGTGGGTATTGTAAAGTAATACATGGCTCTAGAAAAGACAGGCATTTATGCCTACTTTCCTGCTGTACACAGAGGAAAGGGCAGCCTTTAAATGCCTCCATAAATCTGGGTCAAAATGTCTTACACATGAGCGGGGGTGTTCTTCTCCCCCATAGAAACTCTTGAATTCACAAGAATAATGAGACGTCACTTGAATTGTGTCCTGCCTATATATCTGTCTTTTCTAAGCACTCGTGTGATCCTCTGATACCCGTGACTTCTAGGGTGATGAGTACTAGGCATATTCGAAATTGAGGCTTGCAGAGAGAACATGACTGGCCCAAGGTCACAGTGTCAGTAAATTACAGAGCTGGGATTCAAATCTCCAACGATTTCATCCCAGATGCTGCTCTTAGCCAAGTATATTTCAATACTTATTCTTGCATCATCAAAAGTCGCCACTGGTTGATGTTCTTCATCAATAAATGAATGGAAAATGAAGATGGACTTTGGAAAATGAAGACCCATAATGTGTACAAGACATGCATACAGCGCTTGTTGGTTGGTGCCCCCTCCCCCAAGGGAAAGGGGTGAAAAGGGCATTATTTAGCAAAATCAGACAAACATTAGCCATGCAACAGCTTTCTCTGCAAGCCACAGTGTGAGTTTTCAAAGCGGGGGGGCTGCAGTTTTCTTCACAGGCCAGTGTTTTGTGTCATCAGTGTCTCAATTGTATCAACTGGAATTGCTAAAGTGAGAAGTCAATGTGGAAATGAATCGACCTCCTGCCGATTACCTCCATCATGACCAGACTAGTCAAAGACGGACCAGCCCCAGCATGCTGGGCAGAAGGGGGCTGTGTACATGCACACTTTGCGAATCACCCAATGTCAGGCCAGTGTTATCAAGTCTCACAGCAACAGGAGACAGGAAAAGCACTAAGCAGATTTTCCTATGTCTTCTTGGCCCTTTCAGGAAACAGCCCATATGAGCTTTTCTTACCTTCACAGTATGTTTGGCCTGCATTTGTTAGGTTCAGATATGAAGCAGTCTGCTCAAATGTCCCCCAAATAGGAAGGGTCCCAGTAATGTGGTGTTGTGCAGAGGTTTAAGCCCCTAGCTGAGAATAGTGTTATTTACACACACATACACTCACACACACCCTCTCCATCTCTGGAAACTCTGTTTCTTTATCATGTTTTCTTTGAGACTTATAAAAATCTAAGCACATGCACGGCCTCAGCTGACCAACAGCAACCCCACAGGGCAAACAACGGAGATGGTTACCCCATGTTACAGGCAAGGGGACAAGGCTCAAAGAGCTGTGCCTTGGCCTTGGTCAATCGAGTGTTAAGGAGTCTCAGGGGCTCACAGGCTTCACTCCTCTAATTTTAAGTGCTTGAGCTTCACCCAATGTCTCCAAGATGAAAAACCATTGAGCTTGGGTGACTTGTTATCATGACTAGCCCTTGAGTCATTTCCTCAAGCCTCCAGAAGGGACTCAGGAAAGCACTAGTTCTGGCAGGAATCCACCCAAACAATGCTGAATTGCCACTGGGAAGTGAGACTCGAGGACAGTGACAAAGCTGAATTAGAATGCTTCCATTATTCCAGGAAAACAAGTAAACAAACAAATAGATAATTACTGTTTCTTTTCTAAAATGAAAGATGAATATGAGCAAGATAAGCCAATTCATCCGCTGCTCTTATTGTCCAACCCTGTCAGGCTGGGTGGACTGTGGAGATTGCTTTCTTAATAATACCTTATTTTTCACTTCCAGAATCAAAATAATCTTATCTGTAGTTGCAGAAAAACAGGACACTTTGTTCCAGCAAAATCTTTCTTGCTGATGCTTCGCAGCACACTCTTTGTAACAGAGGACGAAACTCCCAGTTTTCAATCCCTTAGACCACTTTCCCCATCCTTGCTCCCTCCCTTCACCAACTCAGTGACACATCTAGATGCTATGCCGGATTCTACACGGGGTACCTTGTAGAATTTTTTCCTTGGGGAAAAAATGCAGATATGGCTTTTTAAAAAATCACTATGTCTTTACTTATCCTTGCTTCTTTCTTCATTTATAACCCTGCCCTCAAATCCTCATTGATAAATTTCTTTTGCTTCCTCAAAGCCTCTTCACATCCCCATCTCCCTGGGAAGGTTGATTGATGCTCAGTGACTTGGCAAGATAGTTTGGCCTTATTAAAATCTGCAAGAAATAGAAAGGTAAGAGTGACAAGGATGCAACGTGTGGGCAACGTGCTTGGGGTATTGTCAGTGTATTAGCTCCATTTATTGATTGACCAATAAGAGCCATCAGAGACCATTAATATTATAGTGTGATTTTCTGTGAATGAGCATAAGTCAATTAGCAAGATTAAGAGCGAGCGAGAGAGAGAGAGAGAGAGAGAGAGAGAGAGAGAGAGAGAGAGAGAGGCTAGCTTGGGATGAAGCATTGTTGCTTAGAGAAATCAGATGTTTTTGATGAGGGACTTTCTGAGAAAGGTATTTGTGTGAGAACACCTATGTATCAAGTGGAGGAAGCTTCTAAAATAGTGTGGGTCATTATGCAGTGTGTGTGTTTATGTAAACGCACATGAGCAGGGGTGTGAGAGGGTCCTTATATCCCCCCAATCAGAGTTCCACTTCCCGTGGTATCAAAATACCAGAAAGTGCCTTCAATATCCAATTTAACTGAGTTAATTTTATTTTGATTCATAAAGCAGCTGGCATTGTTCAGAATCTCAGTTTTACCTTCTAATAGTTCTGTGGATCCAAGCAAATTTCTTTTTGAACATTTTCCTATACCTTATACTTCTTCTCTATAGAAGCCAGAAAAACGACGTGTTTGTACCTTTGAAGATCAAAATCAGATAATATGTGAAGATGCACTCTGGGAAGGAAAAGCTCCCTTCCATTCAGAGGACTAGTATTATGCATAATAATAATGCATTGAAATAACAGAGCATGGATTGCTCATCCCAGAGTCAACTCAAATGCAGTCTCACTTGGTCTTCACACTGGGGAACCTGCTCCACTTTGAAATACCCAAACAGTTGCAAGGGCTGCTGCTGCTGCTTCATTCATCAAAGGAGCATCTAGAAAGAATCAGCATTGCACTCCCTCCTGTTTCAGCCTTAGGAAGTTATAAGAAATGAGATGGCCCCAGGAGTCTGACCAGCTAGAGTAAGGTTGCGGTTTATTTGTGAGGTTTAGTGTCACGCTCTAAAGTACTAATTGAAGAAAGATAAAAGCATCAGTGTATATTACCAAAAGTAGATGCATTTCATCCTTGAGAAAGCATGCACTGGCATTAAAGTGGGCATGTAATTCTACTTTTTTAAAAAAATAGTTCTTCTTTATACATACGGGTGAAGAATAGATCTTCAAGCTGATATCTAAGTGTATCTAAGTATGTATGTATGTGTTTGTTACTAGAACAAACTAGTTTTCTGACACAAGTACGTTGTTAGAATGAGGAGGAAACTTTAAGTCCATATGTTCAAAAATGCTCACTACACAGAAGAAAAGCAAATGCACGTCTCCACAATAAGGTAAAATGCAATTGCTATTTATGAAATCTCTATTAAAAGCTTAATAAAACATTTGCATATTGTTTAAAGAGAAATGAGAAAGGCATTGGATAAGATGTGAGGAGGTTTACCAAATCACAGATAGAATCTGAATGCATCTGGGAAAGATATTTGTATGATTAGTCTTTTCAATCTGGTATCTATGGAAACAAACATATATTAATGCTCAGAATAGATCATTGTGTCTGTGTTAGTTTAGGACAGAGCCCATCTCTTCTCGACACCACCACATCTTCGGGGCCCAAAAGCCTAGGTCTGCTCCCCAGAGGCAGCCCTGAACCTAAGGAATGGTGGTCCCATCCTGGTATTTGGTCAAATCTGCGCACCCACTTTCCAGACCTGTAGAGTTCACTGCCCTGTTTGCAGGTTTTTCCAAGGCTGAAATACGAATTTCAACCATTTGCTTTTTAAAAATCGAAAGACAGAAAGGTTACAACAGGGACCCTATTATCACGAGGGGTAAATTCATGACTCAGTCGCAGGTTAAGCAAATTTGGGAGGAGGTCTCCCTGACAGTCTCTATTTCCGCCTTCAGAGCACAGATGCTGGAACCTGCGTTCAGCTTCCGGAGAGCAGGGGGAAAGGTAACCACAGGATGGCGTTCTGCTGGTAAGCGGGGATGGCATCTACTTCCTGACCTGAATACCTCCAACTCACTTGTGTGAGTTTTACAATTTCTCCAGCACTGAAAGACTGCTGCTCAAAATAGCCTCTGACCACCTGAGCACTGGTGAGTCCAAACATGAGATACAATGTTGTCTTCCAATAATTAGCAAGCAAAGAAGGAATGGTGACTTCAGGTTAGCCTTCCAGCAGCAGGGAGATAGTGTTTGTTGTTGCCAATACAACTTTGTTTAGACCTGCACTGATGAGAATTAAGAGCATCCTGAGGAATTTAAAAGATATCTATTATCAAAAAAAAAAAAAAAAAAAGGAAGCACCATATATATGAGTTATTTGGGGCCCTTTCCATGGTTACAAATGACCAGTCTAAGGCTAAAGAACACAGTATCATACCCCATCTTGGAAAGTCACGATGGTGATGATAAGATTGTTTATGTGTGTGTGTAGTGGGGGTGGGTAGGGGGCGAGGGGGATACTAAGCATCAAATACTTGCTTTAAGGTTACTATCATTGACTGTAATTCATTATTTTACTCTTAATATTTATTGAATACCTACTAAGTACTAGCACTCTTCTAAACATTTAGGATACAATGATAGAAGCAAACGTGTTCTCTGTTCTTAGGAAGCTTGCGTCCTAGTGGAAGTATCAGATAATAAGCAAATAAATATATGACAGATGGTAGGTGGTGCTACAAAGGAAGCTACAGCTGGGGAAGGGACTAGAAAACAAATAGGGAGTCTATTTAACATGTCTGGCCAACAAAGGCTTATTTCATTAGGTGCCATTTGAACACAGCCCTGAATGAACTGAGAGAACCAGCCACGTGAATGTCTCAGGGAAGGTGTTTCCAGGAAGAATAGTGAAAGTAACAGGATGTGAGGAAACACTCGTGGGTGGCTTGTTATTAATCTGTCAGATTCAAAGTAAGTTGGTTCAGGAAAGTCTGCTCTCCAACGAGAACTGGGGGGAAGAGGGGGGTTGTAAGGAAGCTAGAACTGATTTAATATTCTCTAGTGAGTGACACACAAAAGGTCTCATGTTCTGCCAGCTGGCAATGCATTTCCCATCCTCTACCTTTCACTTCCATTTCTAGATTTATGTGGCTCAAATAAAGTCTAAACAAACAAATAAAAAAACATACAGATAACACATGCACACAATAAGAGGCTCCTCAAAGGAACTGTGCAGTATCAAAATGGAGCAATCCTAGGATGTAAATAACATAAGTCATCGCATGCAGGAAGTAACTTTATTAAGGTGGCCCTGTCTGTCAAACTTGGAAATGTGTAATAGGATTTCTCAGTGCTTCCCAAATACAGGGACTGTGCCTACTGCTGTGAAGGAGGTAAAACAAAAGGAATGCATAACCCATGTCCCCAAGGAGCTAATTTCTGGTTAGAATGACAGCAGCCCTGACCAGACCTTCATGATGGGTCTAAGGACAACATTCATCTCAGTCTTTGATGTCAGAGAGAAAACAGTTGAGACCCATTTCTACTACCTATAAGCTGGCAGACTGCAAGCGAACCTTTTAACCTTGTAGAAACTGAGATTTAAGCAGGGCCTCATAGCCACCTCCTTACTTTGTTATGAGACTAAATGAGATAATGTGCATAAAGCAATTAGTACCCTGCTATATATTTTCTTCTGAAGTAGTGAGGTTATTTATTCCTAGAAAGCTAGAGGTAGCCTTCAAAATGGCCTTTACACAATAGACAATTTATCCAAAGCAGTGCTGTCATTTAGTAATCATCCAAATGCCTAGATACTTGGAGCAGTACAAAGGGAATAGATTTGGCATGCTTTGTGAAATTTATTTATATCTGTAATCATGTCTGTGCTGTATGCTTTTTTACATTTTAGATAAGAGTTGTCATGTCTCTGTGAATTACGTTCATTAAATGTATCAATCCGTTTCCACCTAGAATGCATAATCGTGACTCTTCTGTTTGCCAAAGAAGGCTCAGAACATATGGATATTACAAATGCATATGTCCAATCAGTTAGCCATCTCATATGCGAAATACACCTTACTATAAGCTAGATCCTGGACATACAAAAATCAAGTTGGATCCTACTCTCCAGAAAAAAACACACTCTAGTGATGGGGCAAGAGGTGTAAAAAATACTTGCAATATAATGTGATCATCACTGATACAGAGATAACTTCACTTACCATGGAAACACGAAAGAGTGATCAACTCCATTTAGGTGTCGGAGGTCCCCAAGGGAGTCTGAAGCTCTTAAGAGAAGTGAGGATAGAAATCATTTTGGGAAGTATAAGCATGTATGCTACTGTGTTTCCCCGAAAATAAGGCCTAGTCAGACAATCAGCTCTGATGCATCTTTTGGAGCAAAAATTAATATAAGACCCAGTTTCATTTTACTATAATATAAGACCGGGTCTTATATAACATAACATAATGAAACGTAATGTAACATAACGTAACGTAACATAACATAACACCAGGTCTTATATTAATTTTTGCTCCAAAAGACGCATTAGAGCTGATTGCCTAGCTAGGTCTTATTATTCAGGGAAACACGGTAGGTAGATGAGTTCAGCCTGACAGGGTTTGTGGATTAGATGTGGAGAAAGTGGGGCAAGAAGAGAGGAAAGCTGATGGAGGAAACTGAGTAGTTGTTTGAGTAGTCGTAAATGAGGAAGAAGAATGATGACAGAAGCAAGACCAACTAATGAAATGTTTGAAGCCATCATTGACCCTACTTTCATTAAGGACCTTATATGTCTCATATACGGCTTGATTCTGGAGATGTACAATTGAAAGATATATGACCACAGAGATGTATGTCACTGAACCATCTACCTTGTATCCCCTGAACACACTGTCACCAGTATTCAAGGAGAAATCTTGCCAGACTTCTCTAACGTTTTATCTGTTAACTTTTCACTAGGAAGACTATATATGAGGTGGTAAAGCTTGGACTCAGTGGTTTCAAATCATTGTTGTAAACCAGAAAGTGGACAGAGCAGCAAGATGCTACAGGAAGTAAAGATGAGTTTTAAAGCTAACAGATGATACTATGGGCATCCAAATAAGAAAACATACCAACTATATCTCTCTGATCAGAAATATACATAGGTTTGTAGTCAGGGTTCCCCAAAGAAACAAGCCAATAGGACAATAGGGTGTGTATGATAAATAGATGGGTAGATAGACAGATAGGAAATGAGAATGATTTATTTTAAGAACTTGGCTGATGTAATTTGGGTGATATGTCCTACATTTTCAGGGCAGACCTAAAGAAGAGCTGATTTTGCAGCTCCAGTCTAAAGGCAGTCAGGAGGCAGAATTCTTTCCTCTGGGGATCTCAGTCTTTGCACGTAAGGTCTTCAACTGATTGGATGAGGCCCACCTACTTTATGGAGGGTAAGGTATTTACTCAAAGTCTACTGGTTTAAATGTTAATCACATCTAAAATACACCTTCTCAGCAACATCTAGGCTGTGGTTTGACCAAGCAATTGGCCACCATATCTTTTCCAAGTTGACACATAAAATTAACCATTGTGACATCTCTAGACAGTTTTAGCCCCTGAAAGAGCGTATGAAGAGCAAGAGAGAGATACAGTCTTCTAAACTGGCCAATAGACCACAGGTTGCTAACAATGATGAAGACCTTGCTAACAGTCAGCACGTACTGAAATCCCATGTATTCGTTCATTCTTCTGATAAATATTTATTGAGAGCATAGTGTTTGTCAGATACTGTCATTTGAGATCAATCAGTGTTACTGGCTTGTCCCAAGAAGCTTATGATTAGCAATAAATATCAAAGCTGAACTAACCCTCAGAAACGATCTATCACCTGACCTTCTCCTTTTAGAGAAATGGGGAGGCTCTGACTCCTAATCACGCAGTATTTTAATTCCAGAGCTGGAGTCGTGCCTCAGAAAGTCTGATTCCCACTTAGTGTTCTTTTTCCTAAGTGGGAATGCACTTAACCTCATTTGCCAACCATTGTGCAATCCACCTGACAATGTTTAGGCCTCGTTGCACAATGAAATGAGTCATATTAGAATTTCGAGAAGTATGACATTGATCCAGAAAAACAGCAAAATGTGACAAAGATCCAGAAAAGTAGCAAGACCCTTTTACGTGTTCCTTTCGTAGGCTCCTAAATAGTATATTTTAAACACAAACAACAGACAGACTTGTACTCTTTTCCTCGCTGCTGAGAAATAAGCCTTAGAGGGGCACGTTGAGCTGGCAGCCATATGACTCCCGAGTGCTGTTGTGAGAGAGGATCCCCCCATGGCAGGGGAGGATTCTTCTGTGTAAGTTCCACTGGTTGCTGTGAACTCGGGTTTTCCATTCCTAACCAAAGAACCAGTCAGCTCAGGCTTTGGAAAGCATCTCCTCGGACAGCAGAGCTGAACAGCTTATTTAACAAAAGGAAAAGAATTCATAATAAGCCCTCCATCTAGAAGGTAGCTTCTTCTCAGAAACAAGAAACTTAATAAAAACTAAATGAAAATGCTTAGCACTATTTTTCCAGTTCCCTCTCCCATTCTTGTTCATCTATTTGAAGGAGGTTTTACTTCTGAGCAAAGCAGGGGTGGCTGTTCCTTCTTTAGAAAACGGCCCGTTGAAGCACTTACTTGCCTGCTGTTCTGCTACAGTGGTCAGTGAACTGTGACAGCGAGGTAACCCTCTCTAGAAACAACTTCTTTTGCTAGTCAAGCTTTGTGAAGTACCTTAATGAAGAACAGCTTCAAGCATAGTTGAATGATATAAATAGAAATGCATGATTCCCGCATTATCTGTATGAGGGCTATCTTTTCAGGCAGCCATTACGCACTACCATTACCTCTGGGTTGGTATGAAGATGAGACACAGATCATTCTAGCACACAGAAGGCTGATTGCCTAGCTCTCGCCTGGCATAAAAGAATATTTTTTTAAACAAAGCTTATGAAAGCTAGGTGCAAACTGTATCCCACAGCATTCTATCACCATCCTCTCCCAATCTGAGTCACTCTCTACTATCAAGTCAACTGATGATGCTTTCAGTAGAGAAATTGGTCTGCCATTGTGACCTTATGAATGATATTTCCCCAATTTTTGGAGATCTATCCGTATCTTGTGACATTCAGCACAATATCTCGGCACTCCGAGCTCTCCCCACAAGCATTGTCAATAAATCAAGCTTCATAAAGATGGTGCCAATTATGTTAGCTCTTGAAAAACAATTAAAAATTGGGCATGAAGAAATGTTACAGTTCAAGTAGAAAAGAACTGTCATTATTATACACTTGATGCAATTCACCCACCACTTCCTCAACTCTGGCTCAGAGGCTGGAAACCTCAGATCAGTGATGTTTAAAGGAGATCATGGCTTACAAGTTAAGTAGATGCTACCTTGATTACAAGAGTTGGGTTTCTTTTGGGTTTTATCATATTTAACTCTTTGTAAAAAGACAAAACAAAACAAAAAACTGGAGTCACGACTTGTATCATGTACATACCTGCCACTGGTGACCAATGTGCTCTTCTCCCAGGAAAAGGGAGGAAAACATTTTGAGCTTCACAGAGCAGACCTTTAGTCGCTCAGTGAGAAGAAGTATGTTCTCTGACATTAGCTGATGGAAACATTTGAGCAAAAATCAACATGAGGTTTTATCCATGGCTGAGTAAATCTCTGTGTCTTTCCGTCAAGAATTCCATGCCCTCTCCATCCCGCCACCAAAAAAAACAAGTAAGCAGTCAGTATACTTCAGTGAGAATTTACCTAGTCCTCAAAGCTCAGAAGATGAACTAGGAAAGAGATTAGTCGGGAGGTTGTGGAAACCAGAACGGCCCTTAGGGTGCACACTTTGAAAATAGGTGGCCAGGTTGTTGTTTTTGTTTTGTTTTCTTTTGTTTGGCACACCTCAATTTGAGAAGCTCGTTTCTTGGAACAGTGAAACAGGCTTGCTTATTTTCTGTGTGTGTGTGTGTGTGTGTGTCCATGCTTATTTGCCCTTGCATGTATGTGCTCCCTGTGATAGAGGCAATTAGTTTTCAAAATACACAATATGCAGAACAATTGTTAATAGAAAATGGAGAACTTGGTTATCTGCTCTTAAAACCCTGGACTCTTGAATCTCTGTATTGGCTTTGGTTTCCAGGAACTTCTCACATTTGTGACTTTGTGTAGGGATTTGGCTGTGAACTTCAGTAAAAGGCCTTCTTTGACTCAGGCCTCCTCTGCTTACCTAGAATCTTAGTTTTCACTTCCTGATTCAATGTTCCCATTTTGGACATCTACTGAAGCTTCTGCACCAACCCGTTCACTCAGTATTTGCACAGGGTCTTCTGTTTCCTCAGCCCCAGCCCCCACTCCCCAGTTTCATTGAGTAACAAGTCACACTGCATCACTGAATATGGAAGCAGATGCAAATAAGAGACAGGCTGTGTTCTTTGACCATCAATGACAGATTCCTATCCAGGATCACCTGGAAGGGGAGCCTAGTAGAATTCCATTTGCCATTAAAACAAATAGACTAAGACTAGTTGTATGGCCCAGAATTAAGCGTCATTTAAACAAACCCACCTCCAACCATAAAGACTCTGTCTCATACCTAATGATTTTATCTGCACCCGAAACGTTTGGGGGAAAGCATCTACCTCTGACCATGTCACTTGTTTTGGTGAATGGCTCCTTTATAAAACCATGAGAGCACACCAAGTACAAGGATGGTGGCATGACCACAGCAGTAGTTTGCTGGATTTAAAGCTTTTGCATTTCAGCAGGCCTGGAAAACCAATCCAAACCATATTACAGAGAATTTTGTTGAGGTAGCACCAGAATGGATCAGGTTCCTAAACCAAGAGTTTTAAAGGACGTTATGCTGAGTGAAATAAACCAGGCACAGAAGGGCAACTACTGCATGATCTCACGTATATGTAGAATCTAAAAAAGTTGAATACATAGAAGCAGAGGACAGGACTGTGGTACCTGGGACAGGGAGTTATGGGAAATAGGGAGATGTCAGTCAAGGGCACAGAGTTGCAGTGATGTAGGATGAATAATTCTAGAGATCTAATGTACAGCATGGTGATTGCAGGTAACACTAGTGTACTGAATACTGAGAGTATGCTAGGAAAGTAGATTTTGTGCTCTCATCACACACAGAAAGTGGTAACTATGTGAGGAGATTAAATGCTAACCAGTTTACTGCAGTACTCTTGTCACTGTGTATATGTATATCAAATCACGATGTTGTACGCCTTCAATTATACAATTGTTATTAAGAAAATAAAATAACTTTTAAAATGTGGGCCCAGAAGAATATCAAAAAATTTTACAGGCAATTCTTCCTTTGTCCTCCTCTCCCCTCCCTTCCTTTCCCTTCCTTCTATGTCTAATGTATGGAAAGTATCAGAGAGAAAATTTCAGGAGATAGAAAGAAAATAAATACTCCACAAGAGACAAATGAGACTGGCCCAAAGAGAAGAGAAGCAAATGGCGAAGGAAAACCGTAGTCCCCTCCCATTTCACAAACATGAAAAGAGTTCTGTAAATTACCTGTATATTTTTTCAAAGATTCAGAAAAGACTGAATGCAGTTGATGGCTACTGTTGGTTGAAGAGACTCGAAAGGGAGGAGGAGACAGCTACGCTGTTCCCTGGGTTATGGTGATAGCGGAGAGGGGGTGTGTATAAAATAAACTCTCTTGGTGTCAGTTAAATGAGCACCGTGAAATCAATCACTGAGTTAAAATTAAACTTTTCTTTCAATTAAAAATTGTGATTTAGCTCTGCTTGTATTTCTAACATTCCCGCGAGTTCTGACAAAGAGGGCATTTGGTGATGTCACCCTGGCCAGGGAAATTAAAATATCATCTTGGCAGACTCACTGGAAATCCTACCAAGACAGATTCTATAATTTTATGGTACACAGGCACTTTTTGGCACTCGTATCTCACTGTATAAGCCAGGCAAATTCATTTAGAGGAAGTAGCATTATCTCGAGGGTGACTTCCTGGATTGCACTCTGGCAAAGGAAATAAAAATATTTGATTCAGGCATAACGCAGTTCACTCTTGAATTTAAAGTTGTAATTTGAATGTTCCTTCTGCAATGAATATGTGCCCCAAATCTCGTGTGTGAAAGCATATGGTCGTGTCTCTCGCACAAGCTCTCAGTCTCTCACAGGCTGTGAGAATTAATAACCATCAAAATAACAACTTTTTGGTGTTTGAATGGTTTGCAGTTTCTCATATGTGTTATTATCCCATTAGACTTTCATAACAACCCTATGTGGTAGGCAGCAGGGCAAGTAGAATCATGCTCGTTTTACAGGTGCAGAAACTGAGACCCAGATTGATTAGCCAACCAGCACAATATCGCATCACGGGCTGGTGACAGAGCCAGACGACAGATCCGTTTTGCAGCGGTAGCTCCAATGCGCCCGTCATGCCACAGTCTTGCTCTGAGAGCTCTGCTTTCAGTCTCTCTGTTGTTCAGTCCCTTGTAGAGAGTACATTTAAGATACTTACCGGCCCAATGCTATATGTATTTATCTTTAGACATAATACTAAATCAAGAGACTGGGGGAAAGTGTCCTGCTAGACACTAGGCTTTAGGAACGGATGCAGCGGAAGTAGCTCTAAAGGCCAAAGGAAAGCAAGACCCTCTCCTGAGCTGGGGAGAAAGGAGAATGCTGGGGTCTCCTGAGCTGAGAAAGTCACTGAATCATCAGTACACGTTTAACTAAAAGACAGGAAAAAAAGAGTCCAGTGTTTACAATTTTCTGGAAGGTTGGTGAATGAATTACAGGATCATTAAAGAGAGGTCGAAATCCACTGTTCTCAGCCTCATGCCATCTCCTCCGAGCCGTGTTGCCCATTTTCGTTATCATGTTCAGATTTGAGGCTATGTCTGCAGTAGAATCGGCTGCCACCGTCACAGAAGTGCCAACTTCCTTCTAAATGCGAACATGGTCTGTTCAGGGTGCCAGGGCTTCGTTTGTCGTTGTAAGTTCTTGTAGTGAGGTAATGGGGGTGTAAAAGTCAGTATTCTCGTGCAGGAATACTAATGGACTGCTGTACTCAAGTTCTCTTATTTACCATCCCCCAGGACAAACCATGGTCCTAAGAGTGTTGAACTGCTAAAATAATAATAAATATTGGTGGTGTTTCTTTGTGTGTGTTTTTTTCAGCAAAGATTTACTGAGTGCTTGCTATGTTCCAAGCACTTTTCAAAAAACGTCACTTGTACTTGCTCATTTAATCTTTGCAATGACAATACGAGGCAGGTTCAATTAATGCAACCTCCACTTTATAGTTCGAAACACTGAAGCACAGAGAACTTAACTTGCTGAAGGCTATTAGCTAGTGCTGGAGAATTCGGGGTTCCCAAACCAGGAAGTCTGATTTCTCAGTGTCTCTAAGGTTGTGGATAGCAACAGGACATGTAAACCCTTATTCAGGTGTTCTGAGAGAACAACTCCTTGAGTCTCCAACCTTGTAGATCAGAATTTACTCAACTAGGGTGGCCAGATTGCCCAAATGGAAATACAGGATTCCCTGTGACATTGAATTTCAGGTAAACGACAAATAATTTTTCAGGGTAAGTATGTCCTATGCATACTTGGAACATAGTTACCCTAAAAAGTATTGCTCTTCATCTGAAACTCAAATTTAACTATTTGTGTTTTATCTGGCAACCATACCACCACTGCCACCCTGCTTCATGAATCAAGCTCTCCTTATTTAAGTATCTTACAGTTGGGCAGTTCTGAGTATTCTTGCTATTGTTAGACTATTTCTGTGGGATCTCTAACAATTAAGATGGATAAGACCAATTAAATTAAATCAAATCATCTGGGGTCTCACAGTGAAAGGTTGTGGCCCAGTACCTCCCATAAATCAACTCCCTGAGAGATGGTTATGTCCCGTCTTCACACTCAGGTAAGGAAATACCTTGAAGGTGATGGCTTGGACAAAATTCTCTCAGCAATTCTTCCCATGTGCTATTTTCCTAAAATGGGATTTATCACAAACCAGAATTTAAATATATTGAGCATCTTTTCCTATTCAGCAGCTGGTAATATTTAGAACCCTACCCCAGCCCAATTCTCTCTCCCTTCTCTTAAGAAGTTGCTACAAGCTACCAGAATATGACAATCTTGACATCTGGTCAAGCATCTAAGAATTCTTGATCCTTTCCTTTCTGGGAACAGCCAGTAAAGAATGGCCTTTCCAAAACCAACTTCCTGCCATATGTGAAATTTTCCAGGAAGTGAGCCACTTGCTGTATTTTTTTTTTTTGCCCTCCAAGTAATGTGATGGGTTCTGCACTCCATGCTATGAAGGGTAACTTACATGTGGCCCTTCCCACCAAGAGGCCCAGTGTGTTGGGTGTGAACAAAGACTTATGCCACTGCCACCATTTGAATAAGAATTCAGTTTCGCAAAACTGGTTTTTTACTCTGCATTTTCAGTCCAAGGTCACCCAAGGTTCCTACACCAGGCATACAGTGAGCGTTCAGGACCAACTCAGGTGGAAGAAGGGAAGTACGTCGCAGGGCCCTTTTTGTGTGGAAGAGCTGGGCAGATGGCTAACTTTTTGGATAGATAATGGCAGTTAGGGAAGAATTATTCCCAAATATGTTTCTTGAGGAACAATTAGTAGAAAGGTTGGCATCTGACCTGGCACCCTTGTGGGGTGATTTTGCTACGATGAGGAAGCAGAATAGGGCCTACGATCTAGATCAATGGAGGTGCCAATATCTGTGTGTTTAGAAACTTCATTTAGAAACTCTTTCTTTCAGGAATAAAACGATATGAAATTACAGAAGTGGAATATTAGTTTTCTGTCACATCTAAAACCTTTCCAAGTTGGCTAATTAAATTATACCTTCCAACAGAGAATGCAAACACAATTTCAGGTTCTAATCTCTCAGTAATCAAGTGTTCTATTGTTAATGTCCTCTTCCTTTTTCTAGGCTAATTGCTCATTGTGTTACATGTGGCATTGATTAGCAATAGGAAGAATGTGTTCCATTTTGTTGGTTTGTGAGGAAAGTGGCTATAAAAAGGCATTGAATTGGAAAGCAAGCTCTATCCAGCTGTGATATGGGGAGTGGGGAGGTCTGTCTCTGAGGGAGCACAGCCAACCAGCTTGTTTAGTTTGAAACAACAGCATAAAGTTCCATATTTGCCCGTGAAACCATGCTTGATCAAACATGACCCCCAATCAACTGGGAACTTTTAACAGTAATTTGTACAGAGCTTAGCAGTTTACGACACACTTTTGCAGCTATCATTTTGGTTAAGCTGGACCATAAATCTGTGAGCTAAACGTTTGTATCCAGATTTTACATATGAAAAGTCTGATGCTTAGCAAGATTAAGCAAAAACCGTCAGATCACATAGCCAGTGTGATGAAGACAGTGTTTGAACAGACACTGTAATTTCAAATCTTATGTTCTTTCCATTATATTACACCGTCTCTCAGCAACAGTGAGTCAATTCAATGTAATTCATCAAACAGTGAGTGGCCAAATACCATGTTCCATAAACTAAGCTACGTACTGTGAGAGAATTTAAACAACAACAACAGCAACAAAAACCTGTAGAGGCAGACTCTTTAACAAGATGCATTTTTTAATCTAATGTGTTATATTACAGATACAAAATACCAAAGAATCAAGAAGGAAAAAGGTACTCAGGAAGAAAAATCTTTTAAAAGGGGGAGATATTTCAGTTGGCCTTTGAAAGATAAGACACTTCGACAATCAGCAAAAGGGGAAGGGAACGGAGCCTGCATTCATGAGACGGGTATGGTAAGAGCGATCTTGTGTTGTGGAAAATGTGAGTTAACATAATTTATAAGATTGTAAAGTACTTAAGAGAAAAATTGAAGTGCAAACTGAGCCCATATGAAGGAATTTAATTTTATTGTACAAACAGCAACAAACTTTGAGTATGTCTCCAGAAATATCACTCACTCACACAAAGTGTTTTGAAATTGACTTTTTTTTTTTCTCTATTTGTAAGACGAGAAGCATTAAACACAAGTATTAGCTACTTGCATTTTTACCATGGCACCTCAGCAGCAAATGCACTCACTTTGCCACTAGTACTGGGGGCCATCACTTCTCACTCTGGATAGAATTTCCTTTCCAAGACCCGGATCAGATAATGTCAATGGTTCTCTTCAATCCCAACGTTCTCTTCTGTATATGGTCAGCTTTCAGGAAGGCAAATGTAATTAATCCACTAGGTTTCTGACTACAGAATATACTGCTTAAGGCCACTGAGCTACACTGGAGGAACAAAGGCATGAGACAGATCTTCACATCAGGAAGATCTTTATTTAACATCTCTCCTGATGTTAAATAAAAGTAACAGCAGAATTCTTGTTTTGTTCTCAATCTTTAATGGATTTGTTCTCAATCTTTAATGGAAAACATTTGGTTTATCATTATGAAGGATGATTTTAGCTGTAGGGTTTTGTGGACACCCTGTGTTGGGTTGGGAATGATTTCTTCTATTCCTATTTAGCTGAGTTTGTATCCAGGGTGGATATTGAAATGTATCCTATACTTTTCCTCTATTTATTGAGATGATCGTATATTAGGTTGGTGCAAAAGTAATTGTGGTTTTTACAGTTATTTTTAACCTTTTAAATCACAATTATTTTTGCACCAACCTAATAATTTTGGATTGGGTGCTAGACAGTTTGAATGCTATCTGCTCCTGAATATATGGATTTTATTGTCTTCCTTTAAAGAGTATTAAAATTTGTCTTGGGAGGCAATTAATTTACTGAAAGATCAACTTGACCCTTTCAAAACCTGAGTTTACGCTTTGCTAAGGTAGTCTGTCATAGGGTTAGTTTATTTCTACGTCTAAGGTATAATAAAGTATGGATCTTCCCAGGAGTCATAATAAATGACCCTGGTATTTGGGTTACTTTTCTACTATGGAAGTTTGGAAGTTGACCATCTCCTAGCTGTGTGTTGGCTCTAGGTTTGTGCAGCTTCTGGGTCTTCAGTAGTATCTCTTTCCCTTGTAGCTGTCTTTTGTCTAGTCTTATGGAGTCTCACCCCTAAACAAATGAAGCTTAATATCCAGCCAAATACTCAAGGAGAGCCCTATGTTAGTTTCTTGACATCTTTCTCTGCATTGCTTTCTCCCCTATTTTATTCTGCCCTAAAAATCACATCCACTTCACTGAAATATAATTCCTTGGTTACTCAGGTTAGCAAAACTGGCCTTATCTGGTTGGATTTCTTCTTCAGGAACTTTGGTCCGGAAAGTACCTCTAGGCAGAAAGCTAGGGTGATATTAAAATCCATTTTGCTGTTTTCCTTAATTAGAAATCACATTCCTGTACTGCCTACTGTCCAATATCTGAAAACAGCTGCTTCATCCCAATTTTTCGTTTGTTTGTTTTCCAGGGGAATTATTCTGGTGCACAGTCCTTCATCATCATTAAGCAGTATACTCTTTTAATGTAATATCAAACTTTTATTCAGGAAAGTTTTCTTAACTTATAGCTTGTCTACTATTTGTTTCATTGCATCGGTTTTCTTTTTCAGAGTCTCTTGCTATATATTTGTTGGATTGTCTTTGCCTAACTTCAGTAATTGTCACTTTGCTCAAATCTTTTTTTCCCTCTGTCACTCTGTCTCTCTTTTGACTTTTAAAAATTTCAGAGGATTAAAATTTGACATTTTATTTGTGTCAAGTTATTATTTTCTCCTCTTTGTAACCCCCATTTAGTCCAGTCCAGTCTTCAGGGACATCTGTTCTCTATTCCTTCACATTCTGTCAACACGTATTTTTTTCACACCAATTTTTTTTTTTTGTAACTATGTAAATAAACAATTTTCTCTTTATTTTAGCTGTCACTCTACCTGAATTTCACACTATCTTCTGCTTCCCTTTTTTTGAAACCCTCTACCCTCTGGACTTCGGCACTACCCTCTATCGACCCTCCTACATTTCTAACCATTTTTTCTCAGTCTCTGTCCTGGGCACTACCATCTCCATTAACCACGCAGTTTTGGGAGTTATACTCACGGCTCAAAGTTCTGATTACTTACCATGCCTTATGTGAGTTCAGGTTTCCCCATGTCTTTCTCAAACATGTACAGATTTTCAACTGTACGTGTCCTGCCAGGGCCCTCTTCCAAGCTCTAGAAACTGACCCCTCCGTATCATACTTACCACCCACTTTCTGGTGCAGATTTTATCATCAGGCCTTCTAAGTGCTCTTTCCACTTCTGTTCTATTCACTCTCAAATTAATTTTTCACATGGGCACCAGACAAGTTGATTTAAAATACAAATCTACCCACGTTGCTGTTCTTTCTAAAAATCCTCCTATTGCTCTCCATTGTCTTAATAGTAGAGTATGTTACACAGCACAAAGGCCACCGGCATCTACAGTTTGATCTCTTACCATTTTCAGCCTTACATGTTACACCGTGAAGTGCTAGGCTACTTCTCATTTCCTATACACAGCATGCTTTTTCACACCTAGCATATTTCTCAAGCTCTTCCTCCTGTCTGCTGTGCTCAGTCCTTCCACTTTATCTTGCTAATATCTTATACTTAACATGGAGCACAGACATGATCTCTTCCAGGAAGCAGTCTGGACACCCAGCCCAGGTCAGTGATCTTCCTCAGTGCTATCACCACACCCTATGGTTTCCTCTATGGCTGCAGTTAGGACACTCTATGGAATTTGTTACTTGACAGTGTTTCCCCCTGGGTTGTGTAACCTCACCAAGAGCTGCTTTGTGAATCTAAAGCCTATTATGGTGTCTGATCCACACCATGTGCTCAATAGTGTTTATGAAACTATACTATCAGAAGCAATGTGTTGTTGCGTAACACGAGGCGTGTATATCTCTATGAACATGAGAGATATAAGAAAACTAAGGATCAGTAAGTACAACCCTCTTGTTTTACAGAGGAAGAATCAGAGTACACGATAAATTCTGGACCAGAACCAGAGTATCTTGGTTCTTAGTCTGGTAATATTTCTAAGAATTTCATTCTGGGTATGATGGGAAGTTATAAAAATATTTCCCCCCTCACGCTATTTACTTTTAAAATTCCAGCCAGACTCTGCTCCAGCCTCACAGTAAACATCGCGGTGCTCCCTTGATTTGATTGTGTTCTTTAAATTACGTTCACTGATTTTAGGTATGACATTCCATTCTGTGTTGTAACTTTTCCTGAAACTATTGTCTTGATCTGTGACCCAAGCCATAAGGTGTTGGCCTTGTTTCAGGTAACGTCCTGTTTAGCAAAGTACAGTGGTTTCTGCATCCTATGCCTCTTACAAATAGGAAAGAAATGGTGCCACACCTCATATTTATGCTGTTTTTCTAGGAAAGACACAGAAGCCCAACAGTAACTTTCTGTTTTTCTTGTTTTGAGGAATCAACTATAATCATGGGTTGACCTGGATTAGAATTTAGGGATTAGAGTAGCTAGTTAGAGAAAAAAAAAAAAAAAAAAATCCTAAGAAAATAAATAAATAAATAAATACAAATGTTCTTTCTACTAAGTATGATAAACATGGAATTTCAGCTTTGAACTGATTGTTAGCAAACTGTGTAATTAATAGCACTTTTGAAGGATTTTTGAAAATCCACCAGAGGAAATGATAATTCTGAATAACTGTGGGTTCTTCTGAGCTCTGTGCTATAGCAGACCAGCTGTGACTAAGGTAACTGTAGTTCATTAACTTCTCAAAAAAAAAAAAAAAATACCCCTGGTGAGTTATGACTTAACTTTATATCCTCAAGTTTTATTAAGTTTTGGATATCATAAATGGTTATATATAAAAAAAAACTTCCACCATCTACTACCAGATGGCTATGGCATTGCATATCTTTTATATACAGAAGCTCACAGTAAATACTTTGCAGAATTTGAGCTGAAGGGATAATATATACAAAGGATGCCAAAACTGTATAAACATTTTAAGAGAAGAAAACTGTATTAAAATTGTAACACTCAATATATACCAATAACAGAAGATGAATACAAGTCACGTTTGACTTCTGGAATTACAAGAGGTGCTCAAAGTGCTTCCATCAGCATCCAGAGACTTCTGATTATGGTGAACTACTGCTTGGGCAATGTTAATCAATGTGATTTTTTGGACATCCCTGGTATACTTCTCTGATAAACTGATAGGTCACGTTTATAAATTTAATGCAATTCAAACAATATGTACATCCTCTTATTTTGGAGTTGCTGGTTTCAAGCAATAGAAACCAAATCTGAGTCACTAAGCTAATGGCATATATTGGAAGGTGATAGTGGGCGTGCCCAGACTCTATCAGAGGCAGAAACCAACGTATATTTATAGACTTAGAAACAATAGGACAGCAATGGTGTCACAGCCATCACAGTCTGATCAGAACACAGCCTGTGAGAGAAATATATTCTAATATTTGTTTTAGATTTTTGACATCCACTCAAATTTCAGACCTCCAAGAGAGAGTGTTTCATTGGCTGAGTTTAGGCCCTACACCTGCCACAGCATAGCAGGGCAGGGAGATTTGGCCCCTCAGACTTCCACAGTGAAATGTGAGCACATAGATTTACCTTCCACTATGACAGCACACAAAGAGGGACAGGTGATTCTCCAAAAGTAAACTGGGGGCTATTTGAGAAGGAAGAGTGGTTATTGAGCTGTCAAAATATGACAAATATCCTCTGTCCCCAACTCTCTCCTAGCTGCTGGCAAGAGAGAAAGGCAACAAAGAGTTCTTGGCCTCAGAGAGCTTGCAGTCTTAAAGGAGTTAAAAGAAAATCAAGGGGGAACAAAACCTCAAATGCAGGGAGCGTTATCAAAAGAGAAGTAGAGAGTGCCAGAGAAGGGTTCTAACCCAGCCAGTGAGAACCGCCTTGTTTATCTCTTCATACTGACTTGCAAGAGGCTGGAAGAGAAATGGTCTGTCGTGTGGTACATGTCACTGCGATTCCGGGTACTGTCCTTCCCTTCTTCTTCTAGTTTCTCATTTTCCATTTTAACTACCTTTTGTCTGTGTGCACACAATGTATAGTCACATGACTTAGGGTAGAAACAAATAATAAGAGCTGCCATTTATTAAATACCCACTTCTCACCAGGCCCTAGAGACACAATATGATTCTAAGGAAAATGTTATTATTCATACCTTTTAGGCTCAAGACAATTTTGTGAGTTGCTCAGAGATAATGTCACAGGCTAGATTCTAACATATTTATATGAATCCAAAAACCAAATCCTTAAGTGGGAGAACCTCATATTATAAAATAATAGATGCAGAAATACATAGAAAATATTTTCTGATGCTTATTACAGATATTGGAAAACCCTAAAAGAATGCCAGCAAAGGATCCGGGTAAAGAACAAGCGTATTCGAGGTTATGATAACACAATTGTTACTTTTGAGACATTTTTTTTTTCTAATAGCTACACCTGGGATTTAAAAGCATGGGCTAGAATTACAAGACTGAGACCCCAAGTCCACCATCACTGTTTTTCCTCTTTGTGGCCATAGGGAAGTCACTTGAATATTAGGTTCTCATCTATAACACAAAATAGCTTACAATTTAAATAAGAGGGAACATGTGAAATTATTTTGTTAACTTCGGATTTTAGAAACGTACTTAAAAAAAAAAAAGAAAGAAACGTACTTATGTTTACTATGTAATTGTGCTACAGGGAGTAGTAACATGTAGTATACATCTTCCCAGTGTTTTGTCCTTTTTTTCACAGTTTAGAACTGTGATTGTTTATTTCCGTGACTTAGCAAAAAGATAAAATAATTCTCCTTGAAATATAGGAATCATTTCACAGCTCCATTTCAGTGCAACTGGGGTTTTCTCTCCAGGCTGTGAAGTTTTGCACCATTTCTTCTGTAATTCACTGCTGACTTGGACAGCAGGCCTATTTTTCAGTGGGAGTTAACAAGAGCCTTTCCGAGAGAAGCATTTAGTGGAAAGGGAATCACGTCTCTCACATTTACTCTCCCTGGTAATCGTTTCAGTTAGCCTTGTCTCAACTGTTCTGGAGGGCTTCCGGGTGCTCTGGGACTATTTCCATTCTCACTTTTGGAAAGATGATTTGAATTCTCTGTTTTCAGAATTGTAGTCACCGTGGGATTTCTCTGTGGGGACAGAACCTTAGTGAGAAGGAGTTCAGTGAATTATTATGCTCGCACAAATGGATTCACGGTGCTATGAAGCTATAGGCCATCTCGAGAACGAGCAGGAGAGAAAAGAGTCTGTTGACCAAGAAATCCATCCTGAGTAAGTATCAGGAATCAGTCTCTATCTACCTGTCTACCTCTCCGTCTATGTCTATCTCTCTCAGTATGTCTTCCTCCCTCCCTCTCTCCCTTCTTGCATGTTTCCCTCTCTTCACCCCCTTGTCAGTTATAGGTATGTTAGTTTTGAGACCTGTCCAAACTTACTCAAGATTTTGGGGATTGACTCAGGTTTCCCATCATTTTCCAGGGCCTCCAATCACACCATGCTTCCGGCAGGCATTTGTCCTTGGTCCTCCATACGGAGGTACCAAACAGAAAGCCAAGTACCTCAGCCCTCCCTAGGCACTGAAATTATGTCCGTCTCTGCTGAGAACCACCCAGCAGGGACTCGGGAGGGATGGTGGCTCTTATAATGATGAAAGAGAAAGGTTTGGTGAATAACTACATGGGTTCAATCTCAGTTCCACTACTTACCAGACTTTGACTGAGACAGTTAATTTCTGGGAGCCTCAATTTCCTTATCTTTAAATGGGAGGAAGTAAGAATAATTTTGTGGGGGTTTGTGAGCATAAAAATAAAGACTGTAAATTGGATGGTTAATAGACAGATAAGGTGGGGAGGAGATTTGAAGTTACTTCCTAAACTAGCAGGCACTGCCGCCTCCATCTCTGTCCAGGGACAGAGTTATCTTTTCACAAAATACTTTTTGTGACTTTCTCTCCTTCACACTTTGCTCCAAGTGTTGACAATGAATTCTTCAACCCTGGTATGAGACAGTCACAGTTGACAGCTGGCAATTTCTTTAGTTCCCAGGAGAAGCTGCTCATGTACTTGTGTATAAATAAGGAGTTCTCTCTTGATTTTGGGGGGCACACATCAGCAGAACAGACCAGCCTGTGTCTTCGTGTTGTGTTTCAACACCACATGGACAGATTAGCCAGCTCACATATTAACGCTGCAAATTGTACCAAGAATCTAATGAATTCTTAATAAAAGGACATGATCTCTCGACAGTTCTTTTGAATTCCTGCTATGTGACTATTGCTCAGATAATTTCTTCCATCTTGAAGGGTGTTCTACAAATATTAGATAATTCATGAGTCACTTTTAGAAATAATAATAATGTTAAAGGGAAAACCTTTCCTTCCTTCTTTTCTTCCTTCCTTCCTTCCTTCCTTCCTTCCTTCCTTCCTTCCTTCCTTCCTTCCTTTCCCTCCTTCCCTCATTCTTTCTATTTCTCTCCCTCTTCCTCTCTTTCCCTCCCTTCAGAATAATCTAACCTCAAGGCTTGAGAAAGATATGGGTTGTCAGCAGTAAGAAAGAGGGAAATGCTGCCTCAGCCACAGTGAATAATGGATGAAAAGCCGTTGTAGTCAGTATAGTTAGGATACAGTGGATGCTTATTTAAAATATGGGTTTTATTATTTTGAAAATTCAGATGATATTAAAAGCTGCTGTCACTTGTATAAGAAAAATGAGCAATAATTAGATGAAATTGCTTGTAGTGACAATTGAAAAACAGATTATGCAACTTTGAAGGAAAATCTAAGTAGGCTGATGCAAGTAAAAATGACTAGAGTTACAAATACCAAGCTTACCCTAAAAACAAACAAACAAAAGAACCTTGACACTGCCTCTAAGGTCAGTTTCAGAATTCACTTAGTAGACAATTTGACATCAAACGATGCGTCATGATGTCCTGTGCTATTGATATGGCCATATCTATTGTAGATGGGGAGGGGGAAAGTTAGGCAGCTTGTATCTATCAAGGACAGCTTAAAACGTAAACTTTAGTTTGCTGAAAAGAAACACTTGAGGATTGGTTGAGGTTCTAAAACTAAACTGTTGGACAAATGCATGGATATCAAAGAATTGCTCATTGTATTTCATTTTAATGATGTAATTTGCAAAACAGATTAATCTTTAAATTATTTGAGGGCAAAATAATCAGTGAAGAAATTTAACTTTTAACAAGATGTGTGAGTTTTTTCACGTTGGGGAAAACCCAGAATAAACAAAATTATGTTTTATGCATGGCCAGAAAACACAGCATTCTTTAAGAGCCCGTCCCATCTGGGAGTGAGAGATTGACTCTTCGAGTTTCAGGGTTCCATGGGCTATTATAAACAGTACATTTTGTTTAGAAAATACCATCTCCACTAATTTATAATGAAATAGGAACTGAGTTTGACAACAAGCTCTACTGGTTTAGCTGAGGAAAGCTACTTGTGAGGTTTTCTGAATTCAGTATTGAATTTTTTGAAATAATAAAATGATTAAAAGTGATGAAATACATTAATTCGTTTTTAATTTTAGTAATAAGGCACGTTCATAAAAGTGACTTACTGTTGTTGTTTTTTTTACTGGTTTCTTCAATGTCAAACGCTTTTTATCAATAATTTCGAAGCAAAACGGTCAGTGATTTTGCTGCACATAGAGAAAGCTGCTATAAAAACGATACCTGCAAGTTGGATGGAGGGACTTTATTATGAGTGTTCTGAGTGTAAAATTTAGATCATTTACATGGAATTCGAATTAAAGAGTTAATGATAAACATAGAAGTGATTTAGTGAAACACTCTCACTCAACATGTTTTTTAGTAAATGTTTTCTTGTAGTAAAGTATCTCATGGATTAAAACAAAAATTAGCACAGCTGTGTCATAACAGATTTGATGTTCAATAAAAAGATACACTAATTGAAATTTCCATCTAAGGAATGTAAAAACATTGTATCATTACCCATCTTTGGCAGCACTCAGAACTTCACTTTTCACTAATTACTGGGGCAGTGCAAATAAAATGTTGCCATTATATTTACACATATATGTGAGTTTGAGTTTTGAATGGTTGGGAGAATAGAAAAAAATTAAGAGAAATTGCCTAATTATACATCTGGTACGTGTTTCCTGCTGTCTAATTCAGTGTCTTCTACCTGTTAATTCACAAAATGTGTTAAACTTTATTTCATTCCAAATGGTCAGCTCAAAACATTTTTTTTCACATTGAAGAAAATACTCCATATGCATAGTAAAGAGCTTGTAAAGTTATATGCAAAACGGTTAGTTTTGGAGGGAGGGATTATGAAAACTTCCATTTTTCTACATTATAGACTTCTATATTTAAAGTTTTGGACCAGAGTATATCAAATTTATGGGGAAATTTTTAAGTTTAAAACACAAGTTGGAAGAATGTTTGAAATTCAGGTGAATTTTAAAGTAAAGCATGAATAATAAAGCATAGTAGCAAAGATACTGCAAGTTTAAACAAGGTTATTATAGGATGTTTCCTCAGGCTCCGGTATTATTTGTTCTGTGAGCACATTCTGTCTTTGAGGGAACTTTATTGCATATTTTGACAATACTTCAATATTTCACACTGAGTTTAATCGAAAATGCATTAAAGTTGTATATGCCATATTGCAGGGGGGAAAGTGCACAATTTGTATCAGCACAAAATCTCAGTTGACTTTCTTAAATCCCTCTGTATTTCCTTTTTACATTTTCTGATGCTCACTGAGTCCATATTCAACCAACATCACTCCTGAAATCCTGTTCAGGGCTACTTGTTCTCATTTGAGCCATGGCTGTGGTCATTCTCCAGATGTCTTACCTTTTTAGTCTATCCTATTTTTTTTCTAGTGGTATCTATCTCTAACTGAAAAGCCTTCCATTGTTCAGAGATATGAGGAAGGACGTGACCTTGCCTCAGCTGTCCCTTAGACGTAATTCAAAGGGAAGTTCCATAAAACCTTCACACATAAGCAATCAATCACTAAGTAAATGGATTGTCCTACATTTAATTTAATATCTAATAAATATTCATCTGCCACAGTGCTATGTTCTATGGGGGAGAAAATAAATGGGATACACATTAATTCACTTGCATCAAAGACAGCTATTTGTCCCCCTTTCTTTCTTTAGTAATAGAACCTGCATATTTTATTGGGACATATGGCCATCTGGAATGAATACTACATTTTCCAGCCTCCTTTAGGTTGGGATATGTCTGTAGGACTAAGTTATGGCCAATATGATGTAAGGGGAAGTGATATTTCTATTTTCTGCTGGCTCTAATGTGGGTGGAATATCCATTTTGGGTGAAGAGGTGACCCAGGCAATGTCAGTCACATGGCAGAGCTATAAGACTAAACGATTAGGGTTTCTAACACAAAGGAGAACCACTTTATACCTAGAGAAATAAATTCTTTTATTGAAACCAAAGTTATTTTTTGGTTCACAATCACCCATCGCCATGCTTAATCCTTATTTAAATAGCTATCAAAATAATTCATATAAGATTTGTTAGAAAAAAACATCTCATTTAAAACACTGGGACACAAGAATTTTTGGTGCTTTTCTTTCACCAACATCTTAAATGAAAACATTTGCTAAAGCAGAGTTTTTAATGTTGTGTTATTTTGCCAATATTTTTCCTTCAAAGAACAATTTTAACTACAACTCAAACTTCAGTGCTGTTTAATCCTCAATCTATTTCTATTCTATCATATAGATAGTGGTTTCTTTTAAAATATTTATCTGTGCTTCAGTGAGTTTTATCCTTCAGCACCACACAATTTTAATGGTCAATGGTCACAATTTTAATGACACAAATGAGGTCAAGCAGAATGAGGTCCCGTCCCTAACTTACTATATGATTATATTAGTCAATTTACCTTCTATCTCTTGTATTTGAAACAACTACTCTATGATAGAATTTTTATAAACATTGAATGTGATGTTTAATGTTTATAGAATTCTGCAAAATGCATAGCTTTTTCTGTTTTACCAAAGCAGGCTGTGCAGTATGGTGCAGTTCTGAGGGTTGTGTATTCCAAATATTTTATCCTTATGCTCCAACATTTATTAAAAATATCTGAAAGCTTTTGATACATTGATACATATATAGTATAAATGTCACCTACAAAGCAAAATATTTTGACAAACACTTGTGGATATATCAACATTGAAAGGCATAGAATGTTGCAATTATTCTAGAAACTACCTCTGTGTTTCTTCTCTATGCTATTCCCTGCTCCTGTCCATATGAAATTGCTACTGTGAATTTTGTGTTTCTCATCCTCAGGTTACCTTTACTTTTCAAATAGTTTTATTTTATATATATATATATATATATATATATATATATATATAATTATAATTATATATATATTATATATATAAGAAAACTATATATAAAGAATAAAAAATAAAACTATATATATAAAGAATATATTGTTTAGTGTTGGTTATTTTGAACTTTCTACAAGTGGAATCGTGTTTTTCTGTTTGTTTTTGTTTGTTTGTTTGTTTGTTTGTTTGAGCATTATGTTTCTAACATTTGTCCATACTGTGTGTGACTGCTTGGTAAAATCCCAAAAGTAACTATATAAATTCTAAATTGTAGTGGGTAGGATGCAAGAAATAACACATGAAAATAATAAATAATGTCTAAAAGGAGACACATGAGATATAGAATCAGTAAGACAACAGAAATGAGAGCCAAATTTTGAAGTAAGTCCCAATATATCAATCCCTGTACATTCAAATGGGTTACGCTGGCCAGTGAAAAGAAATAGCTGGATGAGGTTTAAAACAGAAACAAGTCTAGGTATATACTGTGTTAGGAGACACGCGTCCATGTCCAGGGCTTGCTATTAACCTGGGCTCCCGTTAGTTCACGTGGAGGAAAGTGGCTCAACGCAGGGGACCCTGCCGGTGGTTGGAGACGTGGACTGTGAAAGTCCTACCCTCCTGGCTTCATCACTGGTCCCCTTGTTAGCATGTCACTCAAGCTTCCTGCTCTGGTTCCAGCTTGTAAGTGGTTTTTCTTTGGTTGGTTGGTGGTTTCTTTTTTAACCTTTGGAGATTTCTCTTTCTCTCTACGGAGGCCAGTGGTGCACTAAAAAGTAAGTTTTTCTGAATTGCCTCCACGTCTAGTGTTATTTGACTGTGAGAGCTCTTCAGATTATTAAACTCAACATACTGAAAATTTTCATTCCGTATCATTGCCAAAGGTTTAATGTGAACCAGATATTTTGTTGGACAATAAAGTTAAGGGAGGAATGATTATAACCTCAAGTTCCCCAGAAGTGGAACAGAAGCTTCATGAGGACAGGATCTTTGCTCCATTCAATGCCTGGGGTGTGGCAAGGGCTCAGTAAGGACTCCGGACACTGGGTGATGCCTTTGGAGGAGCCCTGGGTTAAGCAGTAATTTCAACTGCCCGGTTTCTGAATGGTAATTCTGAGAAAGGAAATGAAATCGCTTCTTACCAATTGAATCACACTTACACTTGGATAAGGCCCTGTGAAGGGAAAGGAGAAAATCCTCAGGGAGCTTCCTTCGGCAGGGATGTGTACCAGCCAAACTTATGACCTCATTTGAAGAAAGTTTCACCACCGGGGTCTCACACAGCTCGTTCATCCCATCCCGTCTCTAATGTCCAGACTCCATAAAATGCTCCTGGTCAGCCCTTTAAGGTTTTCAAACATGCAAACTCAGACCTCCTTGCTATGCAATGCCGACGGGAGCCAGTTAGAGGAGAATAAGGTTTCCTGGCTTTCAAAATGTGCTTCTAGTCTCTGTTGTCTAATGCCCACAGGTAAATTCAAAAGTGTGTCCTTTGCAAGTAAGTCCTTGGTTTGTGGGCCATATATGGAACAGGGGAGAAGGGAGGTATTTCTCAGGCCATTCCAGAAGGGCTTAAATGATATGGGGCAGGAGAACGCTATGTTTTTTTAAGTGATGAAACTAGGAGGCAAGTGGGCCTCTTTACTAGGTGATAAAATAGAAAGGTACTCATCCATAAAATAGAAATAGCTGAAGACGGCTGCTTCTGGCATTTCATTTCTGTTTCTGCAGATAAATGTTTGTTACCACGAAATCACCAAAGAGGAGGTGGACCTGGCATTTTAAGATTTGGAGAGTAATTTAACTCAGTCACAGATACCTCAGATATACCTTTCTTTGCACACTTCTTCCTCAGGCCAGAATCTACCCCTGCCCTTCAGTGGGTAGAAACAGAACTGAACAACCAGTAATGAAATATCCTCATCCCTCCAGAAATGGATTTTGTTCCTCACGACAGAATCTACCTGCCAGCTCCCAAATGTGGAGGTCAATAAGGAAATTATCTGATAATTGCTTGGAAATTGTGCAGAAACAGTGGGGCTGATGAATCTAGCATTAGATTCTGTACAAAGTCACACCCTCATGATCTTCGCTAACCTATACCTTTGCACCGGCCCCCACCGGAGGCAGGCTCTGTTTGGCTCCTCGCCACGAGGCTCTCCCTCCCCACGCTTTTCCTAATCCCACACCATTTTCAACCAAAATAATGTATCCGTTCCAGCCTCACAATCTAATATGTAACTCCAAGTCCACATCACATACATGACCACAGACCTGGTAAGTGGGCTGCTACCTTTTTCAAGACTTACCTTGTACCAGGTGTGGTGAGGGTCCAGTGTTGCTTTCCTGGGCCCAAGTTTTGTTTGTTTGCTTTCTTTTGTTTTTTAACCTACCTCCTATTCTAGTTTACAGTACAGCCTGCATTGTCCTCGCCAACACCTCCCCAAACCACGGATTTGATCCCTGGAGTTGAAATGCTAGTTAATTCCGAAGCTGGGACTGGGCAGCCTGCAGATGGGGTGCTTTGGGGTTTGCCGTGTGTCTGAATATCACCGCCACGTGGTTTCTCTCTTTTCTCCACCTGACTTCTGAGTCTGACTGTGTCCCTGAATCTTTACCAGCAGCATCTGGAGATACTTTGCACGTGGATGAGTTTCAGCAGTAACTACTCCACACTGGACTGAACCAGCATCCCCTTTACCACCCAAATCCACGGGCAATTCTAGATAAAAAGCTCGTATCCTTCGTATCTTCTCTCGCTCCTACTGCAATTCCCTGCTTAATGGCCCCTAGATGTAAAACTCAGAGTAGAGATGCCTATTCCAATTTCATTGGGTTTAAATGAGCTTTATTTCCATTTCCATTCTGTTTCAGTATTGTTTCTATTGCTAAAAGCAATAGTTGACTAAAATTTCAACAAATGTTATATCTCCTTTTATCACAATAGTAAGATTTTATATTTTGAAAAATACATATAAAACTACTTATTTTGGGGTAAATATTTACTGAATGCCATTTTAGCATTCTGAATGAGCCTCTGTCCTTAACCTGATTTTGCTCTTACTGTAGTTATGTTCTGCACAACAGGTATTTTTAATCCAAAGAATTTTACTTCACAGAAAATTCTCAAAAATACATGGGGCAGAAGTGATTTTATGCAGTTTGGATTCTCTCATCAAAATGAGATATTGATATGGACTTTCTGCTCTAGTGATTTTTAAGACACTGAATGGTGAACATGAGTTTTGATGGTAAACAGAAAGGAAATTGATTTTTGCCCAAGAGCTCTGCAATGTGGTTATTAGGAATAAATTAAACACCTAAGGAAATGTGTTCCCAGCCTCCATCTGCTCATCCTCATTAGGATGTAATGTCCGAGTTAGGAATAATGTCAGAATTACGTAGAGGATTGTCGAAGTGAAAGCTGCATGGGCTTTCACTCAATTCCCATTTCCTTCACATGTACTCCTTGCCAGGCACTGCTATGTACTAACAGGAAGGCAGGACCAGCAGGGAAAGGTCTTGGAGGAAGAGAAACATAGCTTTGGGTGCAGAGAGGGCCTCCACTACAGCTGCTTTCACCATTCCCACTCTCCTGTGAGATTTCCCTCCTCCCAAGCATGGGGTTGTTGTTACCCCCTAAGGTTCACCTTCACTCATGGGACATTTCTGTTAATGACTGAGGGGAGAATAAACAAAATACCAAAAACAGAGAACAAAGACTAATAAAGAAAAGGAAGGGAGGAAGGAAGAAGGAAGAGAGAGGGAGGGAAGGAGGGAAGAAGGAAGGAATCTTATGAATATCTTTCAAGTACTGAGTATCATTTTACGTTGATTGTTGCTGATATGAAAAATGCTAATGAATTTCTATTCTTAATCTTTTATTCAGAAAACTAGCTGAAGATTCTTATTAAGTATAATATTTTGTCTGGGGAATCTTGAATTTTCTGTGTAGAAAATAATATCTGGCAAAAGCAATTTTGTCTCTTTCTTTCAAACCCTTGTTCTTATTTCTCTCCCACACAATCAATGGTTATGACTTCTCAAATCTTATTGAATAATCACAGTATGTGTGGGCATATATTTTTTACAACTTTAATTGAAATGCTTCTAAACTTTTTTCACTAACTATAATTTTTCTATGCATTTTCGCTGCAGACCCTTTACCTGTGAAAGAAATGTCCTTCTATTTTTGTACAAATGCCTGCATTTTAAAATATAAATTATTTATACAATAATTCTTCTATATATTCTATATATACTGAGATAAGCATACATTCTTTTTTTTAAAAAGTATTCTGGTACTGGGTAATCTTTGCATTTCTGTGATATATTTAGTCTTTCTGTTAACATATACACTTTTTATACCGATGTATTTATGAATAATTGGTCAATCATTTTCCTTTTTCCTATTGCCTTGTCAGGTGTTGATAGTAAGTTTATATAAAATACTTCCCTAGTCTCAAGAATGGGAAAAGTGCATAAGTGAAATTATTCCTGAAGACTCAATAACATTGCCTTGTAAATAATATGGGCCTCATTGTTTTTGAGCAAGAGATATTTTACTATTGTTTTCAATTTGTTAAGTGTTTTGATCTGTATCATCTACCTCTTCTTAAGTTATCACGAATAACTTAAAATGTTTAAGAAAATTCTTAATTTTGTCACTTATTTTTAATAACTTTTAATCTCAAATTTTGTTAGCTTATAGACTTCTTTTTAATTCTTAATATTGTTTATCATTATCGTCTCTTTTTTTTATAACTCAATTTTGACAGCCCATTCATTATGTCCTTTTTAGTTTTTTAAAGACCCAGCATTTTTGGTTTTGTAAATCACTTTTATATTTTCTCTGTTAACTTTCTGCTTTTATCTTTACTAATTTCGATCTTTTATTTCCTATTTATTCCGACATTTTTGCTTTCATTTCTCATTTCTATAATTTTGGAATCTTTTTAATATATTACTTTGCAAATTTTTTGGATATTATGCATTTGTTGTTATATTTCCATTACTTAGTTGGTGTGCTTTAAAATTTCAACATATAAGCATATAAGGAAAGTTTTCAGCCATTATTTCTTCAAATAGGTTCTCAATCCCTTGCTTTCTCTTTTCTCCTTCTAGTACTCCTATGATGTGAATGTTGCTACACTTGATGTTGTCCCAGATGTCTCTTAAACTATCCTCATATGTTTTTGGATTCTTTTCTTTTTGTTTTTCCAAATGGGTGTTTTCTGCTACCTTGTCTTTCAAACTGCTAATTTGATACTCTGCTTCATCTAGTCTGCTGGTGATTCCTTCTAGTGTATTCCTCATTTCAGTTACTGTATTCTTCACTTCTGACTTTGTTTTTAATGGTTTCAATGTCCCTTTTAATGCTTGCTGTCTCTTTGTTGAAGTTCTAATTTCTTTGAGCATCCTTCTATACATCATTTTGAACTCTGTATCTGTTAGGTTGCTTGCCTCCATTTTGTTTAGTTCTGTTTCGGGAGTTTTCTCCTGTTCTTTCATTTGGGACGTATTTCTTTGCTACTCAGAAGTCTCTGAGCCGACTGAGGCCAGCTGCTGTCCACCTGGGTCCTGCACACTCTGATAGTTTTTCAAGAAAGAGTACAATGTGTGTGGGGCTGGCTGCTCTGGGAGAAAGTGCCTCAGGTGGTGGGTGAGTTGGTTGGGGCGGGGTCTCAGGGAGTCAGCCAGGTGGAGCAGCAGAGTTCACGAGGCCAATCAGATTCAGATTTGGCCTGTGTGGGAGGGCTCAACACAGGCAATATGGTGCCTACCTGCCAGTTGCATAGAAGGACGCCACACAGGGAAAATGGCAACTGTCCTCCAGCCTTAGCTCTGAAGCCACACACCTCAGTCAGCTTCTTGTATGCTTCTGAAGCTCTCCAAATCACTGTCGTTCCACTGGAGCCCCCAGGTGAGTGCCTGCGAGTGAGAGAGTCTGTGTGCGGGCTGTTTAAGAAGATGCCTGGGTTTCCTGCAGCCTTCCATCCTACCCAGATGGTCAGAATCCCCCTTTTTTCACATCCAGATGTTGTGTGGATTCCTCTTTCCGGAACCAGTATTCTGGGCTGAGGAGGCTGGTATGAGGCTGGGGTCTCTCACTTCTCAGGGGGGAACTTCCATGGCCAAGATATTCCTCCTGATTCTCAACCGCCACACTGAGGTTTGGGGCCCATTCTGCGTCTCCTCCCTTCCTATGAGTCTCAACATGGCTTCTTCTTGATATCCCTAGTTACAAAACTTCTGTTCTTCCAGATTTCAGCTGGTTCTCCAGGTTGATTGTTCTATAATTTAGTTGTAATTTTAACGTGCTCATGGAAGGATGCAGGCACAGTGTTTATCTACTCTGCCATCTTGGATCACTGGCTCCTTTCTTAAGCAGCACTGTTGAAATTTGCCTCACCTCTTCCATACTCATCCAGCAGATATAAATTGCACTGTCCCACAAGTCAGATATGAAGCTTCAGGATTTTCATTTTACTATAATTCAAATTAGTTCATGAGTCCCATTTTCACAACTGGTAGAAAATCTAAACCTGCCAAATCAATATAAGCCAGACACCTGTTAAATTTTGTCAGTGCAAGATTTGAATTTATTGCTTCCTCACAAAAGAATAAATTTTTGACCCTACTTCACATAACTCAAAATGGATCATAGACCTAAATTTAAAAGCTAAAACAATAGATTGCCTACAATAAAATACAGGAGTAAATCTTTGTGACCTTGGCTTAGCCAATATTTTCTTAGATAGGACACTAAAATCACAAGAAGCAAAAGAAAAACTAGATAAATTGGACTTTATCAAAATTTTAAAAACTTTGTCCTTTAAGGACATAAAAAATGAAAAGAAAACCACAGAATGGGAGAAAATATTTGCAAGTCATATGTTTCACAGGAGACTAGTATCCAGAATATATAATGAACTCCTACAAATTAACAATAAAATGACAAATAACCCAATTCAAAAGTGGACAAAAAATTTGAATAGATGTTTCTCCAAAAAAGATACACAAATGACCAATACACAAAAACATGCTCAACATTATTATTATTTATTATTCATTGGGTAAATATAAATCAAAAGCACAATAAAATATTATTTCAAAAACAGTAGGTTGGCTATAATTTTAAAAAGGCATAATAACAAGTATTAGTTATGATGTGGAGAAATTATAATCCATATTCATTGCTGGTGGGAATGTAAAATGATTCTTTGGAAAAGAATTAGGTGATTCCTCAAGATGTTCAATACAGTGACCAAGTGATTGAGCAATTTCTCTCTCTCTCTCTCTCTCTCTCTCTCTCTCTATATATATATATATATATATATATATATATATATATATATCCAAGAGAACAGAAATCATATTTGTACAGAAAAACTTGTTCATGGATTTTCATAGAAATATTATTCATAATAACCCCAAAGTGGAAACTACCCAAATGACGATAAACTATGGTATATCAATACAATAGAATATTATTTGGTGATAAAAAATAAAGTACTAGTACATGGTGCAACATGGATTAATCTTTTAAACATTGTACTAAGTCAGCCATGAAAGACCATATATTATATAATTCTATTTGTATAAAATGCCTCAAATATGCAAATCATAAAGACAAAAAGTAGATTAGTTGTTGCTTGGGGCTGTTGGGACATATCAGAAATGAGAAATGGTTACTACCGTTTTTCCCTGAAAATAAAACTGGGTCTTATATTAAGTTTTCCTCCAAAAGATGCATTAGGGCTTATGTTCAAGGGATGTCATCCTGAAAAAAATCATGCTAGGGCTTATTTTCCACTTAGGTCTTATTTTCGGGGAAACATGATAATCAAATGGGTGTGAGTTTCTTTTGGGGTGGTTAAAATATCCTAAAATCACTAGTGGTGATGGGTGTATAACTCTGTAAATACACTAAAAAACATTCAACTGTATATTTAAAATAAGTGAATTTTGTGGTATGTGAATTATATCTTAATAATTGGCTATTTCAAAATAGAGAGTTTCTCTAGGATATTGGTGACCTTTATGTGTCACATTCAGTAACTGTCTTGAAACTCATTAGTGAGGCAGTACTTCTGCCTAAGAAACTACCTACACTACCTACAGCCCTTCTTATTTTCCAGGTGGCTACTAGGATTGAATGTCTTTGTTTTCCTGGAAGGTGTATTTGAGGGCAGTAGCTTCGGATTTCTGACAGACACTGCTATACATTTCAGCTATCAGGTATGACAATCTGATTTTCTTATGGGACAGATAATGACAGATTCACTAAGGGAACTCTTGTGAGTGTCACTGTGAATTCATGTGTAGGCAGTCCCCCGTCTGCTCAGTCAAGACCAATAGTGGGCACTCATAATGATGGGTAGTGAGCCAAAGTTTCTGAATATCTTTTATGAGAATATATCTATACAGGTATTTGTACATGTAGGCAATGTGAGTGATGTAAAGCACATATGCGTATATTTATGCAGAAAAAGGGATGACTGGAGGAGGAGCTGGTCTTGCTGTGAATGTATAAATATTGAGAGTACAAATAAATCTTAAGGACCATTTGCAGAAAAATGAAATCATTTACAAATCAGTCAAGTTTTCTTTTTGGTCACATATAACTTGCTCAGGTGCAGGGAATAGGTTTATCAATGGATCTAAAACATTTATAGATAGACATTAGTCCAAACCGAGCACTGCTGTTTATGCCGTTTAAAATCAGTGAAATTACCAGTGGAAATGGGTAGTATTTATATTTGTGATGTAAGTGTATGGGATTCACCACCCACGCCTGTTGAATATGGAAGGAAGGCCTGCAGTCTGAGTAATCCCACACCTTCTCAATCTACCTGTCAGTGCCCTCACTGGGAGGTTCTACTCCATTGCGCCTCAAGAGACCTGGAAGGGGGTGGGGGTGTGGAGCTAACAGTGCGTCCTGAGAGCCAGACACGTTCTCCTGTTGAGACCAGAGAGCTCAGGTGCTGTGTATGAAAGCTTTGCAGCTGTTCTGTTCTTTCTTGGAAATTACCTATCTCCTTGTTCCCACCAGCACGTGAAATCAGCATCAGGTAGTTACTGCTGGTTGTGCTGGTTGTGAATAGGTCTGCAGTCCATTTTCATGTGGCAGAGAAGGCATTTTTACTTCAGTGCTTTTGAACCCATGTATTTCCAATCAACCCCACTGTGCTGGGGATTTTATGCACGTAGAAAGTAGTAATATGGATTCGTGGACTCGTAGCATGAGAACCTAGAATAAAAGGGATGATGGTGAGTAGGAGAGTAGAAAGATGGAAGAAAGGAAGGAAGCAGGGAAGGAAGAGAGGAAGGGAGGGAGGGCGGGGAAGGGAAATGGTATTAAAGTACCAGACTGTTGTTATCTTTTACTTGCAATACATCAATGGCAGCATCAGTGGAAACTCTGCATGAGCTTAGTCCCAACTTATTTCTAGAGGATGCTCCAAGAGAACCCAACATGATAATTAACCTTAAAGATGTCAAGAGACTGGGGAAATGGCAAAGGCTTTCCTGTGAGAGAGTCCTAGGCTGTGCGTCTTCCAAGTTCAACGTCCTTTGGGCAAATCCTTTAATGGCCTCTCCGCCTTGGGTTTTTGATCTGTAAAATGGACATAATACTAGTTACCTTGTAGGATTAGAATCAAACTGATAACGCAAGTAAAGCAATTGGAAAAATAAGTGTTCAATCAAGCAAGTAAGTGTTCAATCAAGCAACTGTTATTATTACTGGGAAGCTAGATGTGCTCCTACAGCACAGTAAGGCTGTCTCTCCCCACTTCCAGTTAAAATATGAATGAAGACGGAGAAAGGAAGAAACTGAAAATAACCACAGAGACTAGTAAGATGGACTGACAACCTTATGTCACAAATGAGAGACATTTCTACTACCTCTAATGGGTTTTAACCCACATAGAGAAAAACCTACGCAGGCTTCATTTTACGAAAGAAAGGTTACCTAGCGAAAGAAAGACACTTTTACTTCTCCCATAATCTACCCCCAGATTCAAAGACTACACAGTGTCTGTACCAGTCCAAGAGCTGAGCAGCTGCCCGTCTTGCTTTTGGGTGCTGATTCGTGAGGAAGCAACTGTCACTTGCTGTCATTTTCACATCTATAGACAGCAACTCTCAGAATACAACTAGAAGGAGGGTGGGGGTTGCTTCGTCACAGTCCATTCTAGGCTCCACAAGGAAAGCCGTGCATGCAGACTGGAAAGGGCCATCCTGGGAACTGTGCCTGCTGACAATTATAGTCCCACCCCAACCAAACCCCCTTACCCAGTAACTCAGAGGTCAGTGCACCTGTTACCGGGGGCAGGGAAGGCTATCACCTCCACAGACTAGCACATTGAGCAAATGTCTGCTGAGTATTGGAAGAGGCGGAGTCACATCTGCCAACAGTAGACAGGAGGGAAAGACTCAAAACGTCACCCAGGTGGGCAGGAGAGCGCTGAAGACAGTTCGTTCACCTTGTTTGTTGACAAACACTGAGGGTGACAGCCAGCTGAATCACTGGCTGGGAGCAAATAAAGAGGGAGAATAAAGTCTAGGAGAAAAGTGCTGCCATGCAGGGAAAAGAAAGACATCTGGAAAATTCTGACAAAGGCATATGTCTGAATGTGATTTAATTCAGAATCCAAGAGAAAATATTAGAAAACTGTTTGCCGTCTTCAATAAAGAATAAAGGGAAATAGGCTTTGTGAAATCACATGCAGGAGACAATAGGTTATCAGACAACATATGGGAAGGCAGGGGCTCTTGTTCTGCTTTTATTGCCAGCACTTAGCACAATGCCAGGCACAGACTAGTCACAACATAAATAGAAGTGCCACTCAGCAAATGGTAACTGCATTTATACCCGGGCAGTAAAATTACCAGCGATACTCATTTTCTTCCTATTGTTTGACCGCACTTTCTAAAATCTCTACAATAAACATGACATGCTATTGGACTAAGGAGAAAAAGGCATGTGAATTACGTGACGTCCTCACTCCTGCTATCCACTGCTAACACAGTTGCTGGAGAGCCTCCCAGGAAAATAACTCTGACAGTGCTAAGATTAGGGTGCCAACATATCCTCAAGCACATCTGGTAAACTGGGCAGGAATAACGCAGTGGAATGAAATTTCAAGAAAGAATGTGGATCCGTATAGAGAGAATCTACCTCCAGAGATGAAGAAATTCGCCAAAATGAGCTGGGCTTGGTAAGAGGCTTAGTATAATAATCTGGAGGATAAAACTGCCCCCTCTTATTCCTGTGGTTCTTTGTTCCGTGTAGTCCTCCTTAACTAGAATTAAGTGTTTTGTTTTGTTTCTTTCTGCATTCCCAAAGTAATTAATGTGTCCCTCTTTTAGAGCCTTATATTGGATTTGTTCTAGAGTTTGTTTTGTACACACCTGTCTTCCTGCACAGTCAAAGGTGCTCTGTAAAATAAGGGTCATGCTTCATCATCCTCAGGTCTGCCCCATCCTCACTCAATTATTAGTGAAAGTTCAGACAATTCAATTGAATTATAAGAAAGTGTGTTGTGCACCATCAAATAAGACCTGAGGCGATCAACCGATATCAAAATCAACGGCCTTCCAGTGATCACCGGAGTGGAAGCTAAGCTGTGCTGAAGATGGAAACAAACAGAAGCTCAGGGTTTATGGGTCACTGAAGCGTCAGAGAACCTCGGGGAGCAACTAGGCTTTACACCCCACCGTGGTTCCCCCATTTTTTACAGAACAAGATTATCTCCTGAAAACAAAGCTCCTCTTTTGGGGCCCACCTGTGCACCTAGATAACGTCATCTTTTTTCCCCTCACTACCCCAGGTTTATGTAGGACACTTAATTTCCCAGACATCTCACACCATTTCAAAACCCCTGCCTTTGTACAGTTTGTCAAGAATGTTCACTTTACTATTTCAGGGCTGAACATCAAATGTCATCCACTCTATAAAACTTTCCCTGACCTCCCTTAATACAGTTGACCACTCTCACCCCTCTGTACCCTTCCAACTTCCTACTTACAAATCAGATTCAATGAAATCCACAAGGTCTCTGGATTTATGCGTCTGGCTATTACAATGGCTTCCCCCAGCTATACAGAGAACTCTGACATTTCAGAAAGTTGTAGATAGGCTCACACCTTTCCAGTCATAGGTTCTTCCTTTTAGAGGGAGCTCCGATAGTCTAAGTCTCCCAGTCTCTCTACTTTTATTGAATCACACATCCCCCAAGGAGGAAGTGTGACTTTGCTCAATTGTCAGTTTGGCAGAAGAAACTGGGAATAAGAAGTTAAGTCCCTTGTCTTCCCTTTTCTCCTTGAAAACTTACTACGCTCATTGTGGACACGTTCCGCCCTTCTCCATGCTGTAAAATGTAAAGTCCAGGACCCAATGTGAGGAGGTCTAGAGTTTTCCTACAGCTCATTGTTACAGCACACCTAAGCCACATTCTCTAGCATCAGCTTCAGTCCAGTAAGGAAAAGAATATTTTGTAGTCAGAAAAGGCTGCCATCTTGCGTTTCCTTAAACTCTCAACAGGGTTGCCCTCCATGGCAGAAACCCACACCCCCAGCTCCCAAGTAATTCTTTGACTTGGTTTTACACTAAGCAAAACCTTAGTTTTACTAAGGTTGATACTAGAGCAGCAACCATGAAAGATGGAGACCGAGAGGACCTAAGAGGATTAGCGAGAGGTCAGTCGCTTTTCCAGTTAATCTAGGGGAGATGGCCCCTCCTCAGGATATTTCTTCCTCTGTGGAAACTAGCTCTGAGCATAAAAATACCATCACCACACAGTCTATTTCCAAAACTGTTAAGTGGAGGAAAACATTTTACTTTGCTGAGGTTTTGGGTTTTTTTCCTTACATAGCCAGCCCTCCATCACAGCTCACAAAAGCCTGCCATATAATTATTGAAGCCTGGCAGGCACTTCACAATTTCCCTGAGCACCTAAGTGGGTTTCCTTCCTCTACCTCTTTCATTTTCAAAAGAGTAATTGGAATGAGTCAGTCTCTCCTGTTGCCTCCCATTTGCCAAATCCTCCTTGAGGAAGACTAAGGCAGGTGCTGTTTAGCACTTATTATGTGTTTGTAGTCGGGCAGCAAGACAAGTTTAGATTTGACATTTCCAGTTTCGATTTTGAATCATTATACTCTTGTTCACTCAATATTGACTTAAGCGTTTCATCAGATCGCACTGATGACCTAAGTCTTTCAACGTCCTTCCCATTTCATGCAGGATTAAGTCCCAACTGTTGTCCTACTTTAGTCTAATTTTCTTTTCCCAAGTTATCCCCACAATAATATGAGCTTTCAACTTAATCGGAAGCTTTTGTTGTTGCCAAGATGACTTCCAAATTCTTCCCTCTATACTTTTTCTTACATTGTTGCCCTTTAGGGATGCGATCGCCTTTCTTTCACTTAGCCATGTCCACCCTTCAAAGGCCAGTTCAACTTCTTCTTCCTCCAGGAAGATGTACATCCTACCCTATAAACCCCTATACTTAAAAGAATCACTCACTTATATTTGCAAAACTGCCTCATGGCATTTTGGTTTTACGGGTTACTAATATTATTTCTTACGTAAAACCCTGAAAGTCACACATCTCAGGGAGCTCAAAGAGCTATCAGGGATAGAGAAAAGCAACAGGCAATGACTTACCATGGTGGTAGGTATGTGCTGTTGATAAGGCAAATGCAGGATTCCTCAGAGGGACAGGTAAAGGTATTTACCCAAGGTTAAGGGTAAGGACAGGCTTCCTGCACTGAGCATCAAGGAGCAGGTGGTATTAATCAGATCGCTGAAAGCAGTACTGCATTCCAGACAGAACAGCACGTGCAGAGACCAGGAAGAATGAACAGGTTTGCCAAATTTGGAGATGTGCGAGCAGTAGCAAATGGTCTGGGGTCGGGTACCAGAGGTGGGCATCTAATGGAGCTGGGAGAGCAACCGTGGTGACTCAGGAACCAGACTGTGCATGGCCTTGTGGCCTAAGGTACAGAGGTCAGTGTATGTTACAAGCACTGGGGGCATGATGGAAGAGTTTTTGTTGTGTTACAATTCTCATCATTAGAGACTCTTAGAAAATGCACTTTCAGAGTGATATTTTAGATGAATCCCAGGTAGACACACTGGTTTTTCTGTATTAATCGGGATGTTACGAGAACCCAGACACACAACGAAGAAGCACAGATTGCCTTTAAGCCCTTGGTTATTTCTTGAGGTGAATATTGTCTCCCGCATGGCTTCATTAAGCTCCACAAGGGTTAGAACTGGGCCGGATTGATTTCTGCCTTCTCTCAGCCTACTCCGAATGTGCTGAGCAGAGTAGAGACAGATAAGATAGTAGGCACGCTGTGAATACTGACCTCTGATTCAAATCGCCGCCCTTTATCTGCTTCCTTCTTCCTTTGTAGCCGAGAAAGGGCCCACGTGTCAGATCTACCAGGAGCACATTGGATGCTCCTGAGGGTCTTCCTGTCTCATCGCCCCCTGCCCTCGCTACACAGAAAAACACACTCCTGAACTCTGTCTGTCATTGTCCTGCTTGCTTTTATAGTTTGACCACATCAGGATGTATTCATGAACAATATATTCTCGAGGTTTCTAATTTTTGAATCTTATAAAACCAGATTCATATTGTACGCATTCTCCTAAGGCTGGCTTTTCTCAGCCGGTATATTGTTTCAGAGATTCAGCTCATTTCACTGCTCTGTACCAGTAATGAAATGAGCATATCACAATGTGTTTATCCATCGCTCTATCAGTGGACAGCGGGGCTCTCTTTTGGCTATCTCAATGTTGCTGTGAGGAACTGCCTTTTGCATATTTTCTGATGGATTCACCACTAGTTGATTCTGTGGTTAGAATAAAAAGTTATAAGCTTTCAATGTTGACTGATCTTGGTATTGCAAATGAATGTGACAATTGTAGAGATGAGAAGTTGTTTTATTTTTTTTTTACTAGAAAATGAAAACATAGTTGGCATTTTCTTTCTCTATATGATCAAACACTGGGTGGAATTAATAGAATGTCTACATTTCTGTGACCATAGCAATACAATAAGCCAATAGTGCTATTAGACGCCAGCCTGATGGAGCTAAGGTCTTACGTAAGAGCAAATATTGCCTCTGATTATTTGCTTACAGATCTTTATCTTATATTCACTGGGAATTAACGAGAAATGAGACCCTCAGAGGGTTATAACTACCTGACTATAAAGCTTGGAAAGTAACTCCTAACCACAAAGAGTAAGATGAGAACAACGATGGCAAAACATGTAGAAAAATTGCAACTATCCTCTGAAAAGATTAGAAACAGTTGTTCTAGGAAACTGAATTTTCTTAAGCTACAACTCATCATCCTTGTGTTAATTAATTCCCTGTTCTCTGTGCTATGTGTGTTTTTGGTTCATCAAAGAACATTTTGGCTGGCTCTCACCTACAGCTGTCTCACTCAAGCTGCCCTCGCTGGCTCTGATCCAAACACAAGGTGGGGTGCTGGTCTTTCACAGGGATGGGGGGCAGCGCAATCTATCTGAGCCTTGGATTCCTTTAAAATGGGTATTATCACCTCAGGCCTGCCTTCCTTAAAGAGCTGAGAAGGTCAAAGGAGGCCAAGCACACACAGTAGCACTTTGCCATCAGTCACATTCTGGAGAAGTGTAATGGATGCCACTGATGATGATGGTGACCACAAACATGATGTTACTCTTGTGCCCAACTCGATAGGACACTGGAAGACATCAGTGGGGGAAGGTACTAGGGTGCAATGTGAATCTTTGAATTTTATGCTGCATCAGATGTGTCAGTCTGTAAGGAATACTGTTACAGATTGAATGTGTCCCTCCAAAATTCTGACATGGAAGTCCTAACCCCCAGGGCCTCAGAATATGAACTTATTTGGAAATAAGGTGATTGCAGGTGTAATTAGTTATGTCAGGATAAGGTCATGCTGGAGTAGGGTGGGCTGTTAATCCAATATGACTGGTGTCCTTACAAAAAGGGAGAACTTGGACACACACACACACACACACACACACACACACACACTCGGGAAAATGCCATGTGAACATTAAGACAGAGGAGGGGTGATGCTTGTATAAGCCAAGGAATGCCAAAGATTGCCAGGGAACCACCTAAGATGAGGCAAAGGTCCGATTCCCCCTTAACGTCCCTCAGAGGAAACCAACCTTGCCCACACCATGATTTCAGAGTTCTGTTCTCCAGAATCGTGTTATATAAGCCACCCAGATTGCGGGACTTCGTTACAGCAGCCTTACCAAACTAATACACACAGAGCCCGGCTTTCAATATTATATTATTAAGGGAAATTGTTGCAGTATTTGATCAGATTTATAAACGCCTTTCACAGGGACGGAACGGATGGTGAACCCTAATGTCAGGAAGCCCACTGCATAATATTTACACATACAGGATATGCATTGGTGGTTAATAAGCATGAGCATAGTCAACCTCATCAGTATGAAAAGAATTAATATACCGGGGGTGCCAACAAAATGTATACAAGTGGACACTTTGGTGAGCGGTGCTCAAGCAGTAGTTTCGCCATCATCAGAAGTATCTGGACGCTGATGGTAACCACTTTGAGCACCTCTTGTAATTGCAGAAGTCAAACGTGACTTGATACTGTTGAATGACAAACACGGAATATATATGTACTGGGGATTCCCAAAGTCTGGAATGTGGATTGCCGGAGGTCCCCAAGGCTCTTTTAAGGAATCCGTGAAGTTAAAACTACTTTCATAATAATGCTAACATATTATTTGACATTTCACTCTCCTTCTTTCATGAACGTACAGTGGAATTTTCCAGAGGATATAGGACACATAACAATTATCTGGAAAAGCTGGTAAAATGTTCCTTCTTTTTCTAATTTCATACCTGTATGAAGCTGGATTATCTTCATATATTTCAGCCAAAACAATATATCACAACAGGTTGAACGCAGAAGCAGATGAGAACATCCAGCTGTTTTCAATTAAGTCAGACATTACAAAAATTTGTAAAACAATGATATTTTTAACAAAATGTTTGTGTTGGAAAAATATTGTTATTTTACTAAAATATGTCATTATGTTAAGTAACGTAATGAGTTTAGTATTGAAATTTTAAACCAATAGATATTTAATTTGTTTCTCAAGCTTAATATCCAATAATAAATATCAATCACAAAACACACAAACAAAATTCTTTGGACTATTCAAGAATTTTAAAGATGTAAAATGGTTCTGAGATCAAAGGATGTGAGAACTCCTGTCTAGGAAATACTATTTCAACCATAGAAAAAAGAGCTGGAAGGAATTTGTTGAATTGTTGGGACTATGCTGAATTGCTAAGCATGCTTATCTATGCGTGTTGAGTTTAAGGATCATTGTTATTTTAGCATCTCTAGTTTTCTGTGTTTCCAAAATTTTTCACTTTATCATGCGTTTCTTTATATCAGATGAAAGGTAATTTTTTTTTTAATTTGCACTTTCTGTTCTTTATCTTAAAAAAAATTACTCTGCCCTTAAGCTATCATTTAGACCTAAAATTGTAAAGTATCTCTTAATTATACTTACATAGAGTCTCAGCTCATAAAATGCTGCCAGATTTAAGGTCTGTAGGCAAATTAAGCACAAGCTACCTGGAGGTGGAATTTATAAATGCAATTTGCACCGCACCGGCAGTTTTCAGAGAAATGGCCCTTGGAACACCAGTGAGGAGAGGTTGTATCCTCTGGGGGATATTCACGCCAGGGCTGAGGACAAAGCCCACCTTGCATTTATTAGTTAGCAGATTCTATTGCTGTGGAACCTTATAATAGTTAATGGTCTTAACTCTTCCATTTCAAAATCTCTCTGGTACAGGAAGGCTCCCAACTGGAGCTCTCCACCTATTTCTTTGGATGTTCCCAACGGCCAAAGGTTTTGGCTAATACATTCCACCTCTAAAGAGCTCTGATTGTTTTTGTTTTTTTAAATCTAGTTGTTATAATCCTCTTAATGTGCACAAATCAGAAATGGATGTGTGATGTGTGGCTAGTTCCACAGTTCAAACGTAATGTTCTCAATATGTCATAAGACTAATGATATGTGTTCTCATAGAGTTGTTGTGAGGATTGTGTAACATATTATATGAAAACAAACATAGCAGTGCCTGATATACAATTGGTGCGTAACTTGTGCACAATATCTATTATTTTTGTATTTTCAAGCACTCCCAAGCTGGTATTGGATCAGTCAAAATGGCCCCTCACTATTTTAGGACCATTCTAGGCTCTGCTTACCTCTCCCTAATCAATCTATTGCTCTGTTCCATTTTTACGTCCTCCAGGAAACCTTCCCAGCCCACTTAGGATTTCTCCCCTGGTACCCAGAACTTCTAGAGCATATACTAATTGCCTGGGATACTTTCTGCTGCTTCTCTGCAACTGCACCAAAAGCTTCCTAACAGGCTGGACAGAGTCTTCTGTTTCCTTTGTCTTCTCCCACTTAGTGTCTCTCTGTGGATTGAGCATTTTTTGACACATCATCTTTCTCATGGTTTTGCTCAACATTTGTCCTCTGGAGTATTTTGGGATTATTTTAGTCTCCTTGCTTGTCTTCTATGGAATAATTATTACACTAAATTGGACTCCTGCCCTCTCATTTAATCATGGCTCCTAGAGTCCCGAGAGTAACGTGAATTAAAACAGAAGTCTTTGGTTGAATCCGAAGAAATTTGATTAGTAATTTGGCACATTTCTCTATCCTTTCAGACTAGATGTTATCCTGGGCCAATTGTCACTCCAACAGGTTTTCATAAATATTTTATTAACTCCCAAATGCTAATAACTTCCTAAATCATCTGCCATTAATTTCATCCTTCTAGAAGAAGCATGTGACTACCCAGAGCTGTATGGAGAGTAGAGAGGAGTGGGAATCTTAGCAGGATAGACAGGCTGCATTATGGCCTTTGCCCATATTTTGAGAACCTGGATATTCTCAATAGGCCAAGACTAGTTTCCCTCAAGCTGAAACTCAAAATTCCTACAGATACGTATAAGCCAAACAGATAGATACACATTCTCTATATTTCTTACCTCTAGTTTACTCTAAAAGATGCTCTAAGTAAAGGCATGTTTATTTAAAAAATAATAAAAATAAAACTTATTCTGATGACTATAAAAATCCACCTCATTCATTGTGTTTTGAAGAGTCCATATACAGTTTGGAAGGAGAGTAGCCAATTTGAATTTTTCTTTTACCTGGGTTTATATTGAATTCTATTTCAAACGAGAACTCTGTATGAGTATGGAAATTAGTTCTCAACAATATTATAAGATAACATATGAAAGTTCCTAGAACAGTTCTGGATGCACAGTAGGGTCAAGATGAATGCCATTTATCTTCACTGTCTTCTGCAGATTAGGTAAAACCTGAACTATTTTTATAACTGTAGTTTATCATAGAGGACTTGACAACTGCTTTTTAATATGGGTAAATAGTGGTCATGTTCTCCAGAGCTCATCCATCTCCCACGTGTACACATCAGAATGGGAGTCGTACGATGACAATCAAACACATTGGTGTTTGCATATTTTTCTTCTATGGCTAGCAACTGCGATACGTCATAAAGTATATGGCAAACGCTTCCTGAAAGTTTGATTTTCCTAAGTTCTGGTCTTAAAATGCCAGCTCTCACAGACAGTGGCCACCAGCCTATACCTCTCTCTCTTCCATTATTTTTACCAATCCCTCAACTTCTGTTGGCACAATAAGCTATCATATTAAAATGGTGTCAGGATTGCATAATGCTGAAGAAGATAACTTCTGTAGCCAACATCAGATCAAGAAATTGCCTCAAATTCTTCATATGAGCTTAACAAATCTTATATCAATATATTGTATCAACAGTTATATCAATCTGTGCATTCATTAATGGTTTGGAAATTAATCACAAAATGATTACACAAGTCCATTTTTAATGTTTCATCTTCTCTCCTTGTCTTCTTTTAGAACTTCAAATTGGTATATTATGTATTTATGCTGTACTTCTAGTCTGTGCTTACCTTCCTATGTGTATATTTGCATACTGTTGCATATGCATATCAATATATATGTGTCTTCATTCATATATATATATATACATATATATACATATATATGGTTTGTTTGCAACATGTTTCATAATACTATATGTGTAGTTTGTGTATCCATAATTTGTGTATGTATATATATCCATGTGTGTTCATGTGTTTTTGTGGACTTGCCACACAAAAGTGAGATGCTTGAGTTTCCTTCTTCTTGGAAACCAGAGAGTTTGTCATATTGCCCTGTTGTTACATAAGCTGGATCATTTGAAACTCACTGGGTTTATCAAGAAGAAATGGATTTTGCAATCTCACACTGTATCTGTTATTTCTTCCTCCCTTGTAAACAAATTCTAGTGACGTGAGTGCTCACTGATGAACATCAGCCTGAGAAAGGCAGTGATGTGAGGCTGTTTAATTGAAGTAACTTTGGAAGGAGCTGTTATCTTTTTAAAATTTGTTTAGGACTATTGATAAAAAGCTTCATTCTTATTTTATTCTCTCAGTCTTGGATATATTTGCTGACCAGATTTATCTATGGAAACTATGAAATTTCATGCACAGCTGAGCTCACACAGAACAAAAAAAGTGGGCTTGGCTGTGCTGAGATTGAAGATATCAAGAGTCCTGGCAGGTTGCATGGCCCCCCAGGCTCAGCAGCTGTCTGCCCTGTTTTTTTTGGTAGCAAAATCCAATTTTCACTCTCCCCACATGGGCTGGGAGACAGCAAGGGTCCCCATGAGCCCCAGAATTTTGGCTTTCTCATTTGTGAAACGTGACCAAACATATTAATCTCAGTGGCAAGCAAGAGATTGGAAAAATATTAGACGGGATGAACAAATTACAAGCATCAAACACACACTGGCAATGCCAGATCAAGATCAGAGACAACCCTGGGTGAGGGATCAAGAATGTACAAAAACATAAGAGTTTGGAAGAAGGTCTCAGTTTTTAAAATGATACCTAGCGTACCCCCTATACATAGCTGAAAGACTTCAGAAGTATTTTTTGCTGGAAACAACTGATATCAGTCAACTATCTTGCACAGATAACTTCAGGGGCTGTCTTCTCTGTGGTCCACAGAACGAAATTTAAGGCTTTAGTTTGTTATTTGAGGCCCTCTATCATCACACTTCATCTCTTTCTACTGTGGTTACCCACTGTGGCTTTCTTAAGCCCTCTGCAGAATGACCAACCACTTTCTTTTTTATTAGTTTCAGGGGTACAAAACAGTGTAATAGACATTTATACCCCTCACAAGGTGTTACCCCCCCCCCCCCCCGCAATCTACTATGCTAATCCAAATCATTCGGTTTCCCCTGCAGCTGCTCATAGAAAATTCTTTATCAACTTTCTTCTCTGAATTCCTGGCCTAGATTTATAATCTCTCTCTCTCTCTCTCTCTCTCCCCCAACCCCCCAATAGAGTTTTAATTGTGCTCTTCCCATGGCCCTTCTTATTTCTCTTTTGGATTACAGTTGTATATCTACCTGCTGGATCTTCCTTACCAAACTCTTTAATGAAAGCACAGGGTCCACTTTATTTGTACATTCTCACGGTACCTGCCAGAGATACTTTCATGCACATTACAGGCAAACAATAATTATTTTATAAATGAATAAGTGAGTAAATGAATGCAAGGCATCCAATGCTACTCTATTATCTTAGTATCACAGCACCTCAGTTCACTTACCTCTACAGTGAAAAACAAACAAACAAAAACAAAAAAAACAGCATTATCTTAACCATTTCACAAGCATGATATAATCAAATACAGATGCTTTTATAGGCAAATTCTACCAAACATTAAAGGCCTGATCATTCCAGTCTTATTCAAAATGTTCTAGATCGGGGTTTCTCAACCTTGGCACTCTTCTTCGTTGTGGGGACCTCCCTGCAGTGTGGGATGTTTAGCTGCCTCACTGCCCTTTACCTACACATGCCAGTGGCATCTGCCCTCAAGTCATGACAATAAAAGATACTCCCAAATGTCCCTTGGGGAAGAATTTGCTCACAATTGAGAATTATTGATCTAGAGACTAACACAAAGGTAACAATTTCAAAACTGTGAATGACAGCATATAAAAAGAAAACTGTAGACACAGATTTATTTATGTACATGCAGTAGTTGTAAAAATTTAAGCAAAACATTAGTAAACCAAATTCAAAAAGATGTAGAAACAATTTACTAAACTAGCTTTTTCTCGGGAATAATTTAATAGGTAAAATCTATAAATGTCTTTTTGCCACATTTACATATTAAAAAGAGAAAGCCCATTTGACCTTTTCATTAGCTTCAGACTGAGGATTTAATGAGATTCAATACTGATTCATGATTAAAATAAACCAACAAAAACTATTAATAAACTGAGCATAAAAGGAGTTTAATAATTAAATACTTTTAAAAGAAAATATATAATATTTTAAATAGGGAAACATTAAAAGGATTCCCTTTAGCATCAGAAGCAAGGCAACAATTGCTACCATTTGCACTTGAATTCAAAATTGTATTGTAAGTCTTAGCCAGTACAAGATAAGAAAGACAAACTAAAAGTAAAACTATTTTAAAAAGGAAGATAAAACTGTCATTATCAACATAGAAAACCTCAAAGAATTCAAGGCAAACGACTATAATTAATTTCTATACACCCAGAACAAACAAATAGAAAACATAAGCTTTAAAAGCTGTATTTTGATACATTAACAAAAACTGTAAAGTACCTGGGAATAAACCTAACAAAATAAATATAAGATCTGAATGCAGAAGAAATTATAAACATCATTGTATATATTAAAGAGAACCAAAAGATATTAAGAGAGATTCAATGTTCATGAAAAGATTTCAAACAGTGCAGATACCAGGTCTCTCTAATTAATGACCAAAATTCCAATTGAAAGTCAACAATTTTTTGTTCTGGGTAGAAATTTTCAAGTTGGGTGTTCTAAAATACAAATTAAAAAGTAAACAGCTAAGAATAGCCAAGACATTTAAAAGAAAAAGGAAGTGGAAAAGGAGGAGGAAAAGAAGAATGGAAGCTATGCCCCATCTGATATTACATCTTATTATGAAGCTGAAGTTATTAACACTGTGCTGTTGGTACAGGGATAGAGAACTGGATCAATGGGGCATGACTCTGAGCCCTGATACGTGACAGAGATGGGATGACAAAACAAATGTAAACACAAGTGCAGGAAAAATGGACTATCTCATGTCATATACAAAAGTCAACCCCACATGAATTAAGGACTTACATAAAAAAATTAAAGATTTAAGTAGAAAATATAAGTGCTCTTCAATTTGAAAAGAAAATTATGTTATATAACCCTAGTGTTAGAGATTATATGAACCGACTTATCTCTTATACATGGTCTGGAATGTGCAGTTTGGTAGAACATTTGGAGAAAACATTTGTCATTATCTTGAATGTTAGATATTCTCATACCCTATTTTTCAGATTTTTTACTCTTAGGTATTTACTCAAGAGGGAAAAAAGCAGACTAAATAAGAACTACTAAGAATTTCACAAGGTGGTAAAATTCAACTCCATACCTCAGGGGGAAAAAAATAAGATGATAATAAAACCCAATACAGAAATAAAAACCAACTCAAAAAAGCACCAAGAATAGAACAACTTAAAATAGCGTTAAAATGGAAGGGCATAAGCTTGAGAACCAAGCCATGCAAAAGTAGTTAGAAAATTGCAAAGAGATCGACATAATTAGAGAGAAAATGATACCTAAGTTAAAAAGACAAAGGGTGCCTAGCTTTCAAGATTGCTTTTCTTTTTATTTCTATAAAGAATAAAATAACTGAAACAGTGACTGTATTTAACTACCCAATGCAAAACACTTCCCTATAATATAGAAAACATGTACGTAAACTTTGAAAGGGCAATGTGCTTTCAGGAAACTGACACGGAACTATAATGTCAAGAAACATCCTGGTAAAGTGATTGAATTTCAATGATTCATCAAACAAAAGAGCTCAGAAATTGGATGTCATTTATATAGACGAACTCATGATTCACAGTGAAGCAAAGAGCCAAGGCTAAAACAAGTATGGATATTATGGTTACAGAAAAAGGCATAAACATAAATCCTTACAATGTAAGACAATATAATTAATAGAAATTAGGAGATTAATGTTCTTAATTAGGAAATTAAAAGGATACATAATTGTATTGATTTTCCTCAGTTTTCAGGCTGCAACTTCAACATATTGATAAAGTAAATAGGTCAAGAAATACAGGTTTATGTATATTATTTATGATTATCGTGGTAACTACAAGACCTAAGGACATATTATACTTTCCACATTTTCTGAAGGAAATGCATCCATACGCACACATACACACTCACACCCACATTCACACACGCACACACACACACACACACACACACAGCATCATTAGCAGGAACAACAATAAGGACAGTGAAAATCATATAGCAAATCTCTCTCTCTAGCTCTATATATAAATATGTGAATATATTTATTTATACAGAGGGTGCCAAAAAATGTATACACATTTTAAGACAGGAAAAAAAAACTGTATTAAAATTATAATACTCAATATATACCGATAAGAAAAGATTCATACAAGTCATGTGTATACATTTTGTTGGCACCCCGGTATATTTCATGTCTTCAAGGCCTAGAACAACATACTTCACAAAGTAGGTCCTCACAAAATCCATATTACATTGGAGGATTTCAGGATCACTTTGGAACCATTGACCCTATTGCTCACACCACTTCCTGCTAGGACCTGCCAGCTGCACCGCCACCCCCGACAACACTGTCCTTTCCTTTATCTAAAGTCCTATAGCCTCTATTGTCTGTGACATCAGTGTTTGAACACTATCCCGGAATCCAAGAGGAGATATAATTGGAAGGGACCTTCAGGCATGGGGAGTCACCTTACCCATCTGATTCCATTCATTCCTTGTAAAATGCCTTCCTTTGCTCTTTCACTGTTTCTAGGCTACGCATCTTATTTTCTCACTAAACTGTATCGTTGGAAAACTTGGACTCTGGTCTTGAAAATCTTGTCTTTCCCATAAAGTGCCACGCACTGTCTCTTGCTCATAGGTTGGTCTCTGTAGTCAGTTATAATCGAATTCATATGGGATTGCATGTAAGAAAGGTAATAACAGATTGCACGTATTAGGGTTTTACTCTTTGCCAAACCTTCTGCGAATCGCTTCACATGCATTGAATAATTTAGTCTTCTTAGCAATCCTATTGCTATTTTCTGTTCCAACCAAAGAACAAAGAGATTAATAAACATGCCCGAACCAGGATTTGAACCCAGACAATCTGGCTCCTGGCTTCACCACTATGCTGCGCAGCAGAAACAAAAATACAGCACATATTCTTCTGAATCTTCCATTGAATCATCACAGGTATAAAAATTTAGAATGCATGGCTCACTTCCTTCACCATGCCTAGTTACACGTGTAGTCGGGAACTTCTCACCCTTTCAGCAGGTGGAGAGATGCTCAGTAAAGCAAGTGACTGGCAATTTTTGAGGATAGTTTGCAATCCCAGGCGTCACTCTTGCATAACAGCCCTTCTAACAACCAGGCCTTCATGGGGTGCAGCTAAAAAAGCATATGACCTGACCTTTTGGGCAACCGGACCCTCTGCAGACAGCTTGGGAACTGAGGGCTTCCTACTTACCAGGCACAAGAAGAGGTCTGGGCGAAGGAGAGCCTCCAGCTTTGAGGAACCAGGCGAGGCAGTGGGTCTACCCTTACCTGTGTGTCCCTCTAAAGAACCGTGCCTCTTGAGAGCTCCTGAAGCTTTTGCAGTTGTAGGAGAGAATCATCACTATGACTGTAGAAATGTGTTATGTCTTCCAGAAATTTTAGTTTTGTTTTCATTTCAAAGGAACCTAACTTCATTCATTCTTGAATCTCCTTCAGTGGCTTGCCACGCTGTCTCTGGCTGTTGTCTGCTCCTGTGACAGCCTGAGATGCCTGGATGTATTGCAGCACTTACTGTATTATGATATGATCTCTGTCTCCTCCACTAGACTGTGTGCTCCTAGAGGGAGGGGATGTGTTACTCATCTCTGCCTCCTCAGCATCTAGAAGAACCATGTTTGACACCAAGCTGACATCCGTGCACTTGTGATACAAGGAAAGGAGAAATCAGCTGTCTGGGAAACATAAAAACCTGTCCAATGGGATTGAATGAAAGGGAACTGCTGAGTTTTCTGACTGGAAAGCTGGTCTCTTACCCCATGGCCCAGGGCCCATTTCCAAGGTCAAAGTCCCTGACTAAACCTAAGGTTTATTCAAGTGGAATTTAAAGAGCAAGGAGAATGTGGATTATTCTTCATAGCGTTCAGGTCAATATTGTAATTAGTATTCAAATTGCTGGCGTAGCATTATTTTATGTGTGGCATAGAAAATGACACTGCATATTTTTATGTATTTACTAGTTATATATATATATATATATATATATATATATATATATATATATATATATTTAAAAAAAAACAAAAAACACCCTTATCTGTACAGGAATAATTACTTTGACATTGTGGGGTATTTCCTTACTATTTTTCATTCCCCTTATCATAAACATGTGTAAGTAGTTAGCTAGATTCCTAGATAGATAAAAATAGCCCCCCAAAGATATCCATGTTTAAATCCCCCAAAACTGAATGATACCTGACATGGCGAAAGGGACTTTGCAGTGTGATTAAAAGCTTGTGTGGAAAGACCTTGAATTCCATTGGGTCGGCCCAATGGAATAACAAGGATCCTCCTAAGAGGAAGGTAGGGGGGTTCAAGTCAGAGAAGGAGATGTCGTGACAGAAACAGAGTTTGGAGTAACGCAAAGAGGGCCATGAAGTGAGAGCTCTAGAAGCTGGAAAAGCAAGGAACAGATTCTCGCCGGAGCCTCCAGAAGGAACCAGCCCCGCTGACCCACTTGGACTTCTGGCCTCCAGAATTGTAATATACTAAATTTATGTTGTTTTCAGCCATGAGTTTGTTGTAATTTGTTACAGCAGCAAAATAAAACAAATATAGATAGAAAGTCTATTATTAATAGTTTCCTAGGTCTGTTGCAACAAATTATTATAACCTATGTGGCTTACAACAATGAAATTTGTTTGCTCAGACTTCTGGAGGCCAGAAGTCCAACATGAAATAAATGTTGGCAGGACCATGTCCCCCCCAAAGACTCGAGAGGGAAGAGTTCTTTCTTGTCTCTCTCTCTACTGTCTGGCCATGGCCAACAGTCCTTGACATTCCTTGGCTTGTAGATGTATCACTCCAATCTCTGCCCATTCATCACACGGCATTTTCCCTGTGTGCATGTGTCTTCCCATGGCTTTCCTATAAGAACACCAGTCATTGGACTTAGGGCCCACCCTAATCCAATCTGATCTGGATTTAACGAACTATATCTGCAGAGACCCTATTTCCAAATAAGATGATATTCTGAGGTTCCAGGTGAATATGACTTTTGGGAGGGTCCCATTCAACCCAGTATAGATTGATAGGTAGGTAGGTAGCTAGCTAGGTGGGTAGGTAAGAAGAGAAGGAAGGAAGGAAAGAGGGAGGGAAAGAGGGAGGGAAGAAGGTAGGAAAAAGGAAGGAAGGAAGGAAGGAGGAAAAGCGGGAGGGAGGGAGAAAACAGGTATATAAACACATTCTTTGATAATACCATTTTCATTTTTGTATAATGAAACGTTGTCCAGCAGCCATTAATGTTGAGAATTTGGTGGGGGAGGGACTACAGTATTGAAAAAGTCAATTAGAATAGTATCAGCACATAGGTAATCTCTAAAATCTGGGGACTGGATGAAAATTTCCATAGGAAACGTAATTAGAAAGGTCTCAAGGGAAGAACCCTAGAGAACATCAACAGAAAGGGCCTGGGGGTGGGGTGGGGGAGCGAGGAGTCAAAATGGAGGCTGGTGGAGTCCTGAGCAAACCTAGGTGGAAGTTCTGCCTTACAACCCTGCAGGAGAGTGCCAGGAAACAGGAAGCAATGAGCAGAGAGGTTAATGAACGAGGACTGAAAAATGTATATTGGATTTAGCAAGAAAAAGACCACGGAGGACCTGAAGGAGAGCAGTTCCATGGAAGGTAATTGCAGTGAGCTGGCTCCTGATTCAGCATGTCTTGGGTATGTCCTTCAGCCATTAAGAAAATTTCATTATATAATGTTGATTCTTTCTAAGAATTAAAGGGACATAATTTGAGTGGAGGCATCCTTGGGCCTCTGACCTTATTGAAAGGAAAGCAGGAGATGTTTCATTTGTTCATGTTATGTATTTCCTTGGCAAGCATGGAGCACATTCAGTGGGGGGGCCATACTTCGAGAATATAGCAGAAGTAGCAGTAAGAGGTCCTCTGGTAATGAAGGTGAAAGGGTGGTCAGCTCATGACGCAGTTTGTCAAATGTTATTGAAGAAGGAAAAGGAGATGACTTAGAAATCTACAAGTGAGTCAAACGATGGCACAGCCTGTGTCGATACAGACAAGCTGTAATAATGAACAATTTCAGCAATCTCACATCATCCAATTTCTTTTCTGTGAAAGTCCCAGAAAAAGATTTCATAAAAGTGTATCTGGAAGAAAATAGGAAATGTCACTGCTGCTGAGTTCCATTCGAAATGGGCAGGAGAAAAACACAGACTCAGGTAATTAGGTTTTTAGATCCAGCTCAGACTGTACTGTTACCTCGCAGTCTTCCGGGTCTGGTGTGTTGATCAGGTGTGCTGTGTGTGGTGGGAGGCAGACGGTCCAGAGCTTTCCTTCATGAAGCAGCTAAGAGCAGAGCAAAAACAGGAGGTCTGAGCTGGCTGCAACATTAGTTAGTTCTGTACCATCTGCAAGTTACTCAACCTCTCTGAGTTTCATGGCTTTTGTTTGTGTTTTATTTTCATTTGTTAAAAGAAGTTAGTAACACTTTAGGAAAAAAATATTGAGATAATTAAAATGCCCTTTAAAATATTCAAACAAGTCTATGAAATGCTTGGCATATTAGATGATGAGAAATTTCTTGATTCCTTCGTTCGTTTCTTCCTCTTTCCTTCTCCCTCCCTCCCCCTCCCCTCCTTCCCTCCTTCCTTTCCTCCGTTCCTTCCCTCCTTTTCTCCTCAGTGAATATCTGCTCCTTCAGGTAGAACTTTACCTCTCAGGAGTCTAGGTGCCACCTCCCCAGAATTTTGCATTATTTGCATGAAAACCATATCTGTCATTTAATGGTGCTCATTTGGAAGTGTCACTAGATGCAGGATGGCCTCCCGGAGGCCTTGAAATTCCCCTAAGCAGAATGGCCCTTACCAGGAACTTCATTATAACAACAACAAAATTCTCCCAAGCTGTAAAACAACTCAGCTCCCATGAGGGCCATAAGCACAGTTTTCCATCTCATTAACAAAAAGCTTATTTCCCATAAGTTCTTGAAGAAAGAACAGCTCTTTCCCGAGAATTCAACCTCTCCCCACTTCAGTCTCTGAAATCAGATTGAACATCGCCATGCAAACTGCAAAGATCATTTTTCAGTGCAAATGACCCTCATCTCCAGACTTGGCAGGATGGGAAGTGTTTTCTTTTGATATCCCAGCTATCTGGTATTTTCTTAGCATCAAGCTGTAACCTGCAATTTGGAGAATCCTAGCTATTCAATTTTCAGCGCAGAGAATTTAGATTTCTTTTTTTTTTTTAATCCAAACATTTCAGGAAAGAGAAACTAAACTGATCTCTGGCAAGTGGAAATATATGTCAAAGTCTCTTCATTTCACTCGGAAAGACATCTCAATCCCTTGTTAAGAGGTCTATTTCCTGAGTCTACATTCAGGTCTAAAAATAGTGTTTACTGATAGCCAAGTGCATGACAGATAGAAGTAAAACAATTGAAGTGTAATGAAAATTATGGGCAGACGGGCGTATCCAAAAGAAATGTCAGCTAATATTTATTTAAAAAGAGAACGAAAGCTAAATATGACAAATAGAGGACGTGAGGAGCCACAGAAGTTAATGAACATTTTGTGCTGAGTGATAAACCACACACACATCAGACCCCTCCACTGCTCAGCAGAGTGATGTGGGTCAGTGCAAACATTGAAAAAAGACAAATGTATAAATGAATCACCACTACCTCATTAAGATCTAGAACCCTTCCCTCATCCCGGAAGTTCCCTCACCGCTCCCTGAGTTTCAAGTACATGGACACATACAGCATGTATTCCTCTGTGTCTGGCTTCTTTGATGCAACATCATGGTTTTGAGATTTATTCAGGTTGTTCTGGGTGTCATGTATCCTTTCTTTTTTTTTTTTTTTACTGCTGAATAAGCATTCTCCTGTGTGAATATACCCACAAAGTTTGTTTATCCATTTACCTATTGACGATCATTTCTATAGAAGTCATTTCATGGGCATATGTTTTTATTTCTTTTGGTACATATCAAGGAGTAAGACTACTGAGTTTTCTGGTTAATGTATATTTAACTTTGAAGAAACTACCAGTTTCCAAAGTGATTATACCATTCTTCATTCCCAACAGCAATATGTGAAAGTTCTAATTTCATTACATGTTCGCCCACACTTAGCACTGTCAGTCATTTAAAATTTTAGTCATTCTGGGTGTGTGTGAAGGGATATTTTCACTGTTTTATGACTAATGAATGACTTACAGGGCAGGAATCTGCAAACTATGCCCATGGGCAAGGCTATTACACAATTTGTGGATCTTCACATAGAATAAAAATGCAGGGCCACTTGTTCAAAAGTTAATGAGAATTCCAAGATGACAACAGCAAAGCATTAAAGAAAGCAAGAGACCTGTTAAGTGCAGGCCCTGTGAGATTGTCCATGTCACATGTGCCTGTAAACCTGATCACAGGTTTACATCCGGCCTGTCACCTGTTTTGGTATCGCCCATTGAGCTAAAAATGTTTTGTTTTGTTTTTAAATATTTTTAAAGAGTTAAACATTTTTTTAAATCATATTTGTGATACTTGAAAATTATAAGAAATTCACATTTCAGATCCATAAAGTTCTATGGAAGCACAACCATGCTCATTCATTTGTGTATTATCTATAGCTAGACACTGACAGAGTATTACAGTTGCAACAGAAACTGTATGCCTGTAAAATATAAGATATTTACTATCTGGCCCTTTAGAGGGGCCAGAGAAATTTGCCACCTCCTGCTACCGACTGTCTTTTCTTGTGCTTATTTCGCCATTTGTACGTCTTCTGTTTTGATGTGTCCCTTCAAGTCTTTTGTCCATTGTTGTATTGCTTATCTCTTCATTTCTGAGATGTAAAAGTTCTTTTTTATATTATGAATATGATTCCTTTGTCATCTCTAAGTGTGAAAGAATATATTCTCCTAGTCGCTGATTTGACTTGATACTTTATTAAAGATTTTTCAGAGTAGGCAGGAGGTTTTAATTTGGTGAAGTTCAATTATCAATTTTTGTTCTTTTATGATTAGTGCTTTTGTGTTTTAAGAAATCTTTTCTTACCTAAAATTTGCAAAGAATTTTTTTCCTATTTTTTTCTAGAAATATTGTACATTTATCTTTTGCACTTAGGTAAATGATCCATTTCTAATTATTACTATTTTGGGGACATACTGGGAGATAGAAGTCAAGGTTCTTTTTTTTTTTTCAAATAAATGTCCAGTTGGTTCTGAAAAGTTTGTTGAAAAAGAATATTTTCCTTCCCTCATTGAATCAGAGCTGTGTTGAAAATCAATTAACCATATCTTTTTAGATAGTTTAAGTTTTAAAATGTAACTATCTGTGTAAACTCATGCTATATTTTCTCTTCACACAATAGTATATAGTTTCTAGCTCTGGCCATTGGTGGGGGCCTAAAAACAATAACTGTTAAAATGAGCACCGTAACTCAAATTTTGGTGTCTAAAAAGGCATTTCACACCAGAAGAAACCAGAACAAATCTGTAAGAAAAAACATACAAAACAATCCATATGCTTAGAACTGTGCAAAAATAAACACACAGGTATACACACACACACACACACACACACACACACACACACACATACATAGTAATTCCTCTTATATAAAAAGCATTCTAACAGTAACCCAAAGCAGATCCGTGATTCTCTTGGGGCTGGGGCAAAGAGAGCGGGACTGCAGCGGGTACAATGACTCCTTTAGCAGAGATGGACGTATTCTCTACCTAGATTATGGCAATGGTTTCACATATCAGCAATTATCAAAACTCCTCAAATTGTGCACTTTACATGGATGCAGTTTATTTTAAATAAGTTCATCATCAATAAAGTTAACAAGGAAAAAAATTTGATTAGGTATATTTAGTTGAGAGTATTTTTCAGAGTTTCTACATGCTACTGATTGTCCATTTATTCTGTCCATTAGTGAGAGAGGAATGTTGAAATGTAAACTATAATTGTGAATTTGTCTATTTCTCATTTTAATTCTATAATTTTTGCATTCAGGAATTTTGGAGCTGTTTTTAGATTCATACATATTTATGATTGCTGTGTCTTCCAAATGAATTGCTGTCTGTATCATTATGAAATGCCCCCCTTTTTATCTTGTTTAATACTCTGTCTTGAAAAACTACTTTGTGTTTTAAAAATACATAGCCATTTTTCTTATGTTTACTGTTTGCATGGGATTATCATTTGCATTTTTTTTTTTTTTTACTTTTAACCTGTTTGTGTTTTCAAATTTAAAATACATTTCTTATGGGCAGTCCATAGTTGAGTATTGCTTTTTTAAATCCATTCTGACATTCTTTCTCCTTTTTCATAAATATCTTTAGTCTTTTACATTTATGCAATTATTGATATGACTGGTTTATATCTACATTTTTCTTTGTTTTATTTGTTCCTCTATTGGTCTTTTCCTTATCATTGCAAAAAAAAATCAATTAAAAAAAATATTTCATTTTATTTGACCAGGGCCAGCGACATGCATCATTATCTTATCAATGTCTGTTTAGAGTCCATATTGTACCACTTCATGCTTCACACTTTTCATTTGGCTTTTCATAGATTTCATTTCCTAATTCTAACTTCATACCTGCTGCTTTGCGTTCTCAGTTCCTATTCTCTACTTCACAAATTTAATAATTTTGGAAAAATAATATCATTTACCATCTCGCCATCTTTTTTCTTACATTGCATTAAACCATCAGTTGTCTTCTATGGAAGTCATGAGAAAAGTAAAACATGGTATGTTATATTTATCCATTTAATTACCACTTGCTGTGCTCCTCATTCCTTCCTATAGATCCCAGTTTGCATCTGAGGTCATTTCACTTTCAGCCAGAAGAATGTAGTTTCACATTTATTGGGCATGATTCTGCTGGCAGAAATATCCTCTCACTTCCAGTTGTACGAAATTGTCTGTTTACTCTTGTTGTTGAAGGATATTTTCGCTGGTTATTTGATTTTGGGTTAACAGGTTCTGTTTTTGCTTGCAGCAATTTAAAGCTGTCATTCCATAGTCTTCTGGATTCCTTTTGCTCTTTGTCACTGATGAGAAGTTACATATCATTTGTATTATTGTTCTCCTGTAGGTAATGTGTCTTGTTTTCTGTAAATGCTTTCAAGATATTTTCTTTATCTATAGAAAGAAACATAGTTTATCTATTTTATCAGTTTAACTATTATATTCAGTTAATTGTATTCATACATGGATTTCATATGTATTATTCCTGCTTTGAATTCACAATGATTCATGGATTCATATGTCAAAATTTGGGGGCGAAATTTCCAGTCATTGTTTCTTCCAATATATATTTTTTCTGCTCTAACCTCACTCTCCTCTTTTTGGGGCCCCTATTACATTTACAATAGACAGTTTATATTGTCCTAGAGGGTCCGAGGTTCTAATCATGTTTTAAAATCTATTTGTTTCTTTCAGATTAAGTAATTGCTATTGATATATCTTTAAATTTATTGACTCTTCATACTGTTAGAATCATCCATGGATTTTTTCATTTAATTTCTCTCACTATACTGCAAATTCAGGGATATTCATTTGGTTCCTTTTGAAGTTTATATTTCTCTGATGAGAATTTCTCTATTATATTTTGTTCATTGTATTAATGATTTTAATTTATTAAAGTCATTTTTTTTCCTTGTATAATTTAACAGTTTTTCCCATTAGTTCTTTGAACTTCGTACAATTGCTGTTTTAAATACCATATACTAAATCTAACATTTAGGACATTGCAGGGTTGATTTTTAGTGACTATTTTTTTCCTTGATTATGTGTCAACATTTTCTGTTTCTTTACTTGCCTAGTAATTCTTGGTTGTGTACTGGGTTGTGCTGATGATATGCAGTACAGATTCTGGATTCTTTTGTCTTACTCACTGAATGTTGAATTTTGTTCCAGTAGACAGTTCAAATACTGGCTAATTACATGAAACTAGGGTAGACTTGATTTTATGCGTTCTTAGGTCAGATCTATGGAACACTCCAGCTGTTTCCCAATTTCCTCTAACTTGGCAGTATCTACCCTAACATTCAAACTCTGCCTCTGCTGTCAATCTCATCAGGACCTGATTTTAGTTTTGTTTAAGGTAGGTCTAAAACAAAAATCTAAAATAGATTTTTCTCTTGAATATGGCCCTTGCTCCTGAGACATGGCCTTTGTGGTGTGCCAGGTAGATACCTGCAAAATTCATGAGATATCACTGATTTTGTCCATTCCAGCTAGATCAGAACTTCAGTGTCCCCCACCCCTGCTAGACCACTAGGCTATTTGCTGTAGTCTCACATCTGTAGCTGCCACTCTTTAGTAAATATCATGAAGTCTCCCACGTGAATGTGCAGCTCAACCCTTAGCTAAGGACTTGTAAGGAACTCCCCCCACCCACAGGCTCCTGGCCCAGCCCTCCACTCTGTACAGTTTCTTCCTCTCCAGTGCCCTGCAGCAGAATTACAGCCATTTTTGTTGTCCTGAACTCAGATGTTTACTTTTTCAATCCAGTGGGATTACCATTCTCTACTTGTGGATCTTGCTCTGTGCAGAGAACCAGGGCAATTATGGGGTTCACCTTATGAGTTTCCCTTTCCTCGTGGATTGGAGTCTTGCACTGCCCAGTGTTCAATGCTCACAAGAATTTCTCGGTTTTGTTGAGTTTTATGTTTGTTTACATTGGGAGGGCTAGACCTGTATTAGTTACTCAATCTGAGTCAGAAACAGATGTCCTATGCAATTGCTTTTATGACTGTAGCATATGGCTATGTAACCTAAATTTAGGTTTCTGTTTTCTAAAAATGTGCACAAACAAGCATACAGGTGCTATTAGCAAAAAATCTTCAACGAGTTTAGCATCAATCATTAATATCTTAATGGATTAATATTTTAACAGTAAGTTAAATAATAATGATAGTTAACCTTCATTGTTGGAGGTGTTTTTTTTAGCAAGATCATAAGTTAATGGCGGAAAAAAGATAGTAGCCACATAGCTCTGAGGCCATTACTGAGGATCTCTGGACTCTAGCTTGCTGTCAACTCCTTAACTTCACCTCCACTTCCCTCTAACAACGGAGACTGGCCCTATCCTGATGGAGGAGGAGCCATCTAATTTCAGTACACTTATTCTCCTGCAACTCAGAGACTATGTATCATTCTTGGAGCTCAGGGTCCAGAGTTGAGGTTAAGAGGAGGTCGCAAACAGCTGATACATTCTCATCTAGTTGGAAAAAATGATCTGTGAAGCACTAATTTAATGTTCCAAGTACTAGGTAGGAGAAAATATTCCAAAATAAAGGAAGGAAAAGAAAAGAAAAGAAAAGAAAAGAAAAGAAAAGAAAAGAAAAATGGGTCCCTGTTCTTAAAGCTGATACTGTTGAATAATTTCAGAAGACCTAAATTATAATGCCATATGATAAGATTGAGTATGAAGATATAAGTGAAGCAATAAGGACTTTTGGAGAAGAGCCACCAACTACTTTATACAGGAGAAGGCAAGCAGATAAAGTAATATTTAAGTAGATATAAATGCAATAGGTACAAATTTCACAGTCAAAATGTCTCACTAGTAAAAATATCACTTGTTTTATTTCTTTATAACAGCATTTAATTTTTCTCAGGAACCATCGTCATTCTGCATTGGTAGGAGACAACTTAATCTTACCAGTTCAAGAAAAACATTCAATCACTTCTGGCTTAGTATTGAGTCTCTTGAGAAACCACTAAGCCAGTTCAATATTTTCCTTCTCTCCTTCTCCTTTCCTGAGGATGCCTTAAGATTATCTAAACCTTAGGAATTTCTCTTTATTTGTTTGGTTAGGTTTGAGTAGGAGGCTTTCTTATTATTCGAAAATTGAGGGGAAGATATCTGGCCTGTAGTTATCAGCATGTATCTATGTTGGCATTTTCTAAGATAAACCATCATTCTTCATCTATCACTGCATTGCTGACAGAAATGTTTCCATTTCTGTGTCTTAACTGTCACGATGTTTATGTGGGTCACTCTCTATCCTCCTTAATCCCCCTCCGATGCCTGTCCAGGTCTGCTGACTTTTCCTCAAACATTTCTGCACCTTCCCCAGAGCACATGCATTTAAAAAAAGGACATTCACCTGCCGCAGACTGATTGCATGGTGTGTAGCCGCCTTTAGGCTCGTTCTGAAGTAGTGGAGCAGAGGGAGTAAGTGTGGACGCTGGAGTCATTCTTCCTGAGTTCGAGTCCCAGCCCCACCAAGGTCATTGTGTAACCTGGAGCTTTGCCTAACCTCTGCTTCATTTCCCTCCTCTAGGAAATTAGGTCGTAGTGTTCTTACTTCCTAGAATGGTTTTGAGAATGAAAGAAGGTGATATAGTCAGTGTGTTTAGAACAGAGTCTGCACAGACTGAGTTTTATATAAATGTTGTTCGTCATCGTCAGCATCATCACAGGTATTTCATTCAGCAATTTCTACGTAAGCACCAGTTGAACCTGGATCTTAGATTACAAGTCTTTCAGTCTCCTCAAAATTCATCACGGAAAATTAAAGATAATAAAAAGAATAGTTGGACAACCAAAAATAGAAACTAGGTAATGTTTCCTAAGATAAAGTTAAGTTTATATCGGAGACCTCTTTCCGCTTCACAGTAGCCTTTCACTCTACTTGTGTTCTTCAAATTTTCCTTTTCCCACCATTTCTTTTAGCATTAGAAAACATCTTGTGCAATATTTGGTATTTTGTTCTTCTGTGTAAACTTATGGGATAAACATGTTCTGGGTCCTAGAGTATTTAACCTTTGCCATTAAAAACAAAAGCAAAACTGAAATCCACTTTCTCTTTCAAGAAAGTCTGACTCTTAAAACTTTGATTTAAAAAACTTGAATTAGCTGTGGAATTCAAAGCCTATTTTTGCCCATCAGAGGTTGAATATTAACTGTTTGCTTCTCTTTGCAGACCTGCTATGCTAACCTGATGCCACGAATGCTAGTGACCAAATAGCCAGAATATCAGGAAGTGCTTTTAGGCAGGTCTGGGTGCCTTGCACCTGACAGACAGGCACGTAGCACATGCTCCATTCAGTACTCCTGTATGAATGAATGAATGAATGAATGAATGAATGAATGAATGAACGAACACACCAAGGAAAGGCTGGTATTGTTTTTTGGTGTTTTTTTTTTTAAACAAAACAGTGCATAAATAAAATGAAAAACTGCTTATCGAATAAAATAAACCAAACAACCAAGCAAACAACAAAAACAGAATTTAGGAATGAATGTGCTAGTAAAGAAGTAAATAAACAGAAATAGCCAAAAATGTAATGTTAATGAAAATTAGACTCTGGGATATCAAAATTGCCTCCAGCATGAAAAATACCACGTAGTCTGTTTCCCTCCAGATTGTGTTGTAAATACCTAAAGTTGAATCTTAGCCCTTATATAATTTTGTTTTATTTGAATTTACATTTTAGTTCTATTTAAGTCCATTTCTCTTGGATAAATCCCAGGTGGTCCTATAGTTGACATTTGTAGTAACTAGTGCTATTGTATCTGATAACTCTCTCTGAAACACCTACCACTAATACACACACACACACACACACACACACACACACACACACACACACACATACACACACACACACACACACACACATACACACACACACACACACACACACACACACACACACACACACACATACACACACACACACACACACACATACACACACACACACACACACACACACACACACACACACACACACCAATTATTTATGCAGGATAGAATGGTAGATAAAAGCTCGGTTTGAAAAGTCAAACTGATCAGTGTTTAGTCCCTGGCCCTTCACTTGCTAGCCTCACTAAAACTAAGCTCTTCATTTGTAAAATTGGGTACATGATGTTTATGTCATAAGAAAGTTATAAGGAAATCCTCATTTATTTGTTTTACAAATATATAGAGTCCATTCTATATACTAGGCATTGTGCTAGCAACTTAGAAGCATACATGAGATTACTGCCGTCTTGGAGTTTACATTTTAGAGGAATAAGACAGAGTAAAAAGGCAACAAATAAGTGATAGAAATAATTACAGGCTGAGTAATACTCTAAACAAAATGAACAATTATAATATTAATACTGTGAACCAAATATACAGGGTGTTTTGGTAGACAACGATAGGAGAACCTCATTCAGAGAGTGCAATCTGAAAAAGCTTCTTTAAAGAAATGACATTGAATCTGAAACCTTAAAAGTGAGAAGGAACGCTTGAGAGAAAAGATGCAGGTGGGGAGAATGAGGAACCCCCAGGTCCCAGGGGCTGAAAAGCGGTGGTCATGGAAGAACATTACGAGGTGCGTTGAGGAGGGTCAGAGTCAGATCACACAGAGCCTGTAGACCTGGGAGAGTTGAGATTTTATTCTGAAGGTCAAGTGAAGCTGTTGAAAGTATCAGGAGAATGGAAAATTAAAAATGTTCCATTTCCAGGAGAATGGCTTTGTCTGATCTACATTTTTTAATAGTCTGGCTTCTTTCTAGCATATGAACAACCGAGGAGCAAGACTAGGTGACAAAAGACAAGTTAGGAGGCAAATCCTATCCGATCAGGAGAGAAGATGGAGCCTTGAACCAGGAAGGGGGCAGTGCAGAAAGAGATGAAGCATTTTTCATATATTTGGGGCAAGGATGGCAGGAGCTTGATGGAAGATTGGCTAAAAGGCAATGGAAGACAGAGAAGGCTAAGATGACCCCCAGGTTCTGCTTTAGGGAATAGTCTTCCCGTTTACTGAGAAGGAGAAGTCCTGCTGTGAAACAGGTTATGGGTCACAAATAAAATAATGCATCCCTTGTAGGAAAAGCACTTAACACCATTCCTGGCATGTAATGCACTTTCAACGGGTGGTACTAAAAGAAAAAATGCTTCTGTTATGTCATAATTCGGTTCTATTAATTTCCCTTGACAACCCACTACAATTTAAATGAGATCTTCCAAAAGCATTTTTACTTTCATGTTTCTGTGCTTTTATCGTTCACTTTTCAATAACTAAATGTTTAAGGTCGAGATAGTCCTTATTTTAAAATCTCATGGAGTAACAAAGGCAAAAATTCCCATCGCTGTTCCGTTTTCACTTTAAATAAACACTGCGCGTTAAAATGATTATCGTAATTGGTTCTCCCCAGCTATTCTCACCTTTCCAAGATGACAGAGAGCCTCTTTGGGCATCTGCCATAAAAGTACCGCTCAAGCCACGACCACACGGAGATGGGCCCACAGTTTTTCTAGGTCAGTTGCCCAGTACTAGAGCAATACAAGTTGCTCACATGAACAGGGAGAGCGCCACAGGCTGGACACTGTCTCCAGCACTTTATACAAGCTTGGCCTTTGGAGCAAGCAAGTTGTTCATTGTCTTGCGTATTTAGATCGCTTTTATGGCAATTTTCCAGCAGGGGGCAGTAAAGGGTCTTAAAAAGGGTAACCCTTTACTCAGTTGTATAATATTGCTGTTGGGCTAGGGTCTGGGTATGCAATATTTCATTAAAGACTTATAACCACCTAATGAGATGGGTTATATCATGCTGCCCCCCATTATGCAGGTAATGGGGGTGAGCCCCCATGACAGCTTATGCAACAGCAGTGTGTTACCCAAGTTCAACCCTAGATAATGGAAGTGTTGGGATTTGCATGCAGTCCTCAGTTAAAAACCCCTGGTCTCAAATACTATGCTATATGAATTCCCAAAAGACATCCCTGGTCCTTCAGACCAATTGTGGAACTCACAATCATACAAATTTTGGCTTAATATAAGGGAGCCCATTCTAAACAGCAGAGCTGTCCCACAGTAGAACAGACTATTTGTTGACATGAATTGCTCACCGAGACTGAATACACGCGTGGAGATGCTTGGATGGCTGACTGTGTCACGGAGATTTCTGCCATGAAAGACAGATTAACCAAATAGCCCATGACACTGAGTGATGCAGACACAGGCAAAGCCCATCTCCGGAGGAGAGATGTAGGCAATGTATTCATTTCAAAGGTTCTTAGTGACTCAATATTTGGGTTATATTTGGAGAAAGGCTTCAGAGCCTATTTAAAAGTCACACAGGAAAAGTCACTTCATTACTTAAGTTATTTCTTCTTTCTCTTTGATAGCTTTCCCTCACTTGATCACCAGACTTGACTCTAATTAACATTTAGCTGTTTGTTAAATGTTAATGGAAATCAACACATGACCCACAATCTACTGATTATATTCAAAAGGACATGTTTCCTAAAGACAGGTAGGATCATTAGACAAATATATCATCTTCCAAGGTAACAAATTTTAATCAGACAACAATACATTTTAGTGCCTTTGTTATAATTTAGTCACCTTACTGTGTAGTTATATTTGGTGCCTTTGTAATCATATCAATCACCTAACATTTATCTAGCACATTATACACTGTAAAGCTCAGTTGTATATAGTATATATTTGGGTGTGATCCTCATAAAAACCGTGTGATGTGTGACAGACAGAGATCATTATCTCCATTTTCCAAATAAGGAAGCTGAGAGAAAAGAAGTGACTTACCCGTGATCAATGTCTGAATCAAGCCCTGAACTCCTGGACCCCAAGAAGCACCACCTTGATTTGGTGTATAAAAGCTTGGAACTTATCACCCAAGAGCTGGTTTCACTTTCCGACTTTTTCTTTTCTAAGCCACCTAACACTGAGCAAGTCATTTAACTTCTCTGATCCCTGGTTACTTCATCCTTAGAATAGAGGTAATAAAGCTATCTATGAGATAAAGTTGTGTGGATTAGATGATGAAATTTGGGCACTGACCAGCGTCTGGTAGTACCTAGCAAATTTAGCTACTGTTATTATGCCCCACTGCCTCTGACACTTGTGTATTTATGCTGCGTATGTGAGAACCACCTACTGGCAGTTGGCTCTGACACTCTGGAAGCAATAAACACACTTCAGTGTGTCCCAGCACCAGTCCTGCTCTGACGCACACACCATGAGAAGAGGCAGGTGCAGCACCCAGGGTGACTGTTTCAAAATATGAACCCAAATTGCAAGGTGTTGTTGATAAAGGGGATGATTGTTAAATGGCACACATGCACACACAAAATCTAGGGTGGCAAAAACGGATAGTAATATGAGCACATTAAAATTAAGAACTTCTGTATTTCTAAGTATGCCATGATCTATGTGAAAATAAAAACTCCAGTCTAGAAAAAGATAATCTATACTCTAGAATAAATAGCACAAGATTTTTATCCAAAATAAATGAAGAACTCTCAAATATTTATTTTATCATTGTTTCCTTTGTCAAGTAGTTATTGAACGTCTACTGTGTGCCAGGAATTTTTCTGCATAGTGCAGGTAAAACTTACATTCTAGAGAAAGAAGCAATACACACATGCAAAAGCTAAGCATACAAATGCATACATCATAAATAAAAGCATGGTCGGTGCTGTGGAGAAAACTATAACACAGTATGTAGAGTAAGACTGTTGAGGGTAGTTCCTTTTCAATGGGAAGATTAAGGAAATTTCTAAACAAGTGACACATGAGCAGAAACCTGAATCAAAGGAGGGATCCAGTCATGCCAACCTATGGAGGAAGAACATTCCAGGAAGAGAGGACAGCAAATGCAAAGGTCCTGAGACAGGAACACACAGGGTATGTTCAAGGTACAGCAAGGAGACAAATGGAGTAAGTGCTGGAAAAGTCACAAGAGATGAACCTGATAAATTTAGACATTTTGACCCACAGGTCTGGGAAGGGCACAGGATTTTATTCTGAGTGTCATGTGAATCCATTGGAGGATTTTGAGCAGGGAACACATGATCTAATTTCAATTTGAGAAAAATATTTTTTGCGAAGTATGTGGAGGATTATAATAAGAATGGAAGCCATTGTAATAAGATGGTTGTTAGAACGCCACTGCAAACACATAGACGAGACGATGGTGGATATGACTTCAGTGACAGCACTGGAGATGAAGACAAGTCATGTTTGTGGGATATATTTGGAGATAAAACCAACACTGCTTCCTAATGGATAGGGGAGGTGAGGAAAGAGGAATCAAAGGTGAGTCCAGGGGTTTCAGCCCCAGGAAGTAGTTAAATAGTGATAGTGCTTTCTGAGATGGGGAAATCTCAGGGAGGGATAGTTGCTTATTTAGGAAGGAAGGCTATCAAGAGTTGTTGAGGCAAGTTAAGTTTAAGATGCTCAATAGAAATCGGAGCAGAAATGTCAAGTAGGAATTTGAAAGTATAAGGTCTTAGGAAAAGATGTAAATGTGGGACTGGATGAGATCACATGGGTTTGTGGAGATGAGAAGAGGGAAGGAAAGAGAAGAAATAGAAGCCTAAAGTGGGAGTGATCCGGACATGGGAAGAAACTGCAATTAGGGTGGAAATGGAAAGTGCTTCAGGAAAGCTAGGATTTTTCAAAAGCTAGGATTTTGCAATAAAAATTACAAACACACTTACCCTCCCTCTAGAACCTTCAATTCATGGAGGTAAGAGAAAAAACAGCACCCACTGGAGAGGGCTTCTGGGTAGGGGGAAAGTCCTTCAAATATATCTATATTTTAGGTACAATAAGAAAGTGAATAGTCCTAGAACATTCTCATAAGTGAATTCACTGATGACAGACAGTGAGCTCTAGAAATCTGGGAGAGGGTTGGAAATTGAATTAGATGGCAGAATGTACAAACCATGTAAGATCAAAGTCCTGGGAATGGTGGACGAGCTGGTTATCTTGAATTTCTGATCTGGGAGGGTCATCCTGTTATATTACTTCTGATGATCTTTTGGGGGGAGATGGGTAATGAGTTGCAACAGCAGCCTTCTTCCTGGGTTGGCTTTAAGGCTCTTCATAGTGTGCTGTGTCGTGGTGACAGGTACCTGTGTTTGTGAATTAATTCCAACAGGCCTAGAGTTTGCCTGAGATCTTATTACCTTTGTGGTACTGACCCAGGGTCAAGAAGTGAAATGTCCTGATGAATAGTTTTGCTTGTAAGCCTGGGCCCAGTCAGGGTGAACTTGGGGACAGTGTTTACCACCTTGTTAGCATTATTTATTGCTAACAGCAAAATGGCAGCCTCATGCCTGGGTTTGATGAGACCCCCACCCTCAAGAGTTCTCTGGCTTTGGGGCTGGCTTTGTTGCAAAAATATGGTTATGGGGCTCCGGCCAAGACCACATCTGGGGCTGTCTTGTTTTGGGGTGCTCCACGTAGTCGTCAGTGGTTCTGGGTCAGAGAGCACATCCAATGTGGCCCGCAGAGGGTGGGCAATCGGAGCCTGTGCTTGGCCTCTCTGGACCTCTTATTGTGTGAGGCGACCTCTAAACGTGAAGCGTATCTTTGCCTTTACATTGTTGCCCAGGGCTTCCTGTTCCTGCAACAACTGTGTGCTCATGCGCATCTGCCATGGTCACTTCTGACCCTCGGAGTCTTCTTCAGCAGTTCACTCTGCCTGACTGTCACCGTTAGTGGATGGAGGAGCTCAAGGAGACTTATGTGTTCTCATGAATTGCAGCTTTGTTTTAGTAGTAAAAGGTGGGGGGAAGCACAACTGTTCCTCAGTAAAAGAGCGTATGAATACATTATGATTTATTTCTATAATAGATGCACTATAGCAAAGTTTAAAACGGACACTTGAGATTCAATTTATCAACGGGAATACATTTTAAAAATGTAATGTTAAGTGAAAAAGCAAGCAGTGAAATATTTGTACTCTAAATAAGACACAAGGGGCACGAGTCATAAAACATTAATAAATTGAATTTAATAAAAATTAAGAGTATGTGTTCATTAAAAGACACTACATATTAAAAGAATGGCAAGGTGCCGGCAGCTTCCGAGCCTGGTGGGAGCCCGCTTCCTGGTTCATAGGCAGCTGTCGTCTTGCTGTGTCCTCATGTGTGGAAGGGGCCAGGGAGCTCTCGGGGTCCCTTTTATAGGGACACTAATCCCATCAATGGGACTAGAGTTGCTATAACATGGAAGATGGAATAATTGATGAAAACAAGAGGCGTGTAGTCGATTCAGGATCTGAAGCAAACTGTTACCTTCTGAGCACACATATCAGTGATGTGGTCACATCACGAAGGCCCAACAAATACACAGATAAAAGAGGTGTTTTGTTTTAGTTTTATGAGCTTTGAAAAAAGCTTCATGGAAGTATAATTTGCATACCACAGAATACACCTATTGCAAGTGTACATGAATGATGATATTTAGTAAGTTTACAGAGTGATGCAAACCATCGTCATAACCCTGTTTTAGAACATTTCCATCACCCTAGAAGGTTCCCTCTTGCCCACTTGCAGCGAATGCCTGCTTCCGCCCCCCACTGCCCTTGCATTCTGCCTCTACAGATTTGCATTTTTTGCAAAATTCATGTCAATCAGACAGTCTGGTCCATCTGTGTCTGGCGTCTCTCACTTACCATGATGTTCTGCAGGCCCATCCATGTGCAGCAGGGATCGGCGGTCGGTGCCAACTTGTTTCTGAGCAGCATTTCATCATGTGGACACACCACACTGTGTTTATCGATTCCCCAGTTGATGGAGTTAACAGATTGTTTCCCGTTTGTCATTATTAGGAAACATGCTGTGAATATTTGTATATAAATCTCTGGGTAAATATGTGTTTATTTCTTTTGGGTAGATCTAAGAATGGAGTTGCCGGATCAGATTGCATGTGTGAATTAAATTTTTAAAGAAACTACGTTGCAAAGGAGTTGTACCACACTCCATTTCCACCAGCAGTGTGAGGAGGGTCCACTCTTCCTACTTCCTCGCCAACACTTGATATTGTCAGTCTTTCATTATAGTCATTCTAGTGGCTCCCTCCCTATATTCTACCTACTGTATCATTGACCTTTTCACCGTTCCTGGGCTCGTCATATACCCTCACAGACCTGTACCTTTGCCGATGGTTTTTCCTTTGCCTCTAATGCCATTCCCAATCCTTAGACCGCCTTATCCTTGAAGACCCTAAGTTGAGATGGTTTCCTAATGTCCACAGACACACTTGGTTGGACATCCCTTCTTCTGTGCTCCTTGAGTACGTTGACCATCCTTACACAGTACTTACAGCGCCATATTGGATATCAGGAATGGTCTATCCACCTTCCTATGCTGATTACTTTTGTATTCACATTGGGTAGTGTCTGGGATACAGTAGATATTCACTATATTCTTAATTAAGGAATAAAGTAACGAGTTTTCAAATTAGTGGATGAGTGAGGGATCAGGAGATGTAGAAACAGAAACACTTTAACGAAAGGGGAGCTTGGAGGCAGTACTGCTCCCTGGCTGTGCCTCTGCCTTCTGCTGTAAGGGAAGCTGATGGCAAAGGTGATGGGAGAAAAACCTACTCATTACACTAACGTGGAAGGCGTGCTGGCAGGGAGAAGGCATTAAGATGGAAAGATTTTGATCACAAGAGCTGAGAGACAGGGTTCTTTCATAAAGAACTTTTCACTTGACAGTAGCAATTTTCATCACAATGTTTGCTGACCCACAGACACATCCATGTTTTGTGAGTATGTTTCCTCTCAGGGTGTAGCTCTTGACTTTTAAACTCCTTCACTTTAATGAAAAAAACCGTGATACACTGGAATCATTAAATAATGGCTTTCCTCGTTAAGTGAAATTTTTAGTTTAAACCCTAAATATAAATGTATTGAACCTCATTTTAAAGGCTAGAAAAATTTCTCGGCTTCCTTTCTTCACTTGAGCTTCAGATGTCATTAAGTATACTGCTGTGTAAGCCTAAGTTCCACTTCCTTTTAAAAGGACATATTATTAGGGAATGGGGACAGGAGATTCATAGCACAAGAGAAACCTGAGAATTGAACAGAGATCTGCAGAATAAAATTCAGAAAATGGAATCCCCAGGAGAAGGAATGCTTCCAAAACATGGTAAAGATGAGCTATAAGACCTTTTACTTTACATTAGGAGTGAGAACATAGTCAATTTGGGGTGGATCCATTGCTTGATGGTAACCATGTTTAGTTTCTACTTTTTATTCATTTATCATGTCACAGAAGGAGCGACCACTGAAACTCAGTCTCTGCCCTCAGGAAGGTACGATGAAGAACTTGTCAGTTATTCGATAACTAAGAAGCTTTAGAGACCTGCACAATTCTCAAAAGACTGAGCACCAGCTGTCTGTCTCTTCCTGGGTAGGACAAACATTGGAATATGTTCTGGAGTGGTCACCCGCACATTCAGCAAACTTGCCGCTGTCTCTTTCCTTCAGGGATCTTCATTTCCCATCGGTGAAAGGAAAGGCTTTCTCTAAGATACCTCCTAGTTTCTGGAGAGATATCATTCAAGTAAAGATCTTCTTGAAAAAGACGCATCACACATGAAGGACACATGTTGAAAATAAGCCATTGGTCAGTTGACAAATGACACAAGCCACAGCAGAGGACACAATTTGTTCATTCAGGCCAATCATCTTACTGCACAGTCATGCAGATTCCCACTGGCTTTTACTATTAACTCTTTTTACAGATGGGGAAACTGAGGCACAGAGTGGCTAAGTAATTTGCCTTAAGCCATACATGCATTGAGTGACCATGCTAAGATGTAGCCCAAGCATGGAAGTCTCAGGTTAGCACAATGGCAGGGTGAGGGCACATGGCAGCCAGGAGAGGATCCAGAACCCCCAGAGCGATCCCCTCAGGCCCATAGTTTCTGGTGGCATGAAATCAGAGACTGCCATCAGAGCCCTCGATTTGGTTCTTCAGCTTCATTGTGGAGGACGTGTTACCTGCTTCTAAAGGCAGCAGAGATTAATTGGGAGTGAGAGCTTATAACCCAGGGACTCATCAGAGGGAAAGGCCATGCTCCTGTCTGCAGTTCTGAGTGTGGAAACGATACAGACCAGAAAGCTCAGTGAAGGCGGAGGAGGTGGCACTTTCAACGGGTACGTGTGTCTGTGAGGAGCATGTGGCACGGCCACTCTTGAACACTGGGGATGTGTATTGGGATTCTGGGACCCAGCTTTCACAGGCAGAGGCCAGAGGAAGACCTCAAAATGTCCCACCTGCCCTGAGCTATTGACCCCTGGAGGCCAGCCTGAGACACCCCAACAGAGGAGGAGCCATGGATTCTAGTGCCTGCAGGGGGAAGGGCAGGGAATGTTTCAGAGTGGAAAGACCAGGGACTGTGGAATCGTCCCAGTTTAGTGTCAAAGCCCCAGTTCTCTCCTTACCGTTCCATGAATTCACCTCCTTGAGAAGCTCTCTTTTCCTCATGTACAAAAGGAGGGTAAGAAAACTTTGGTGTAGAATAAACAAGATAATTCATTCAAAGTCAACAAGTGCATGGCATATAGAAGGCAATTAATAAATGGCTAAAATTAACAATGATTCTGAGACAATCAAGAAGACAGTGGGTGGGAATGTTAGACTTAAAAGAGCCAAAATGTGTGGGGACAATCCGATTCCACTGGCTTTGGAGGCTGGTTTCCCACGTTGAGGCTGCATTGGAGATATTCCGACACAAATATGGAGTCCTGGCTGCACGATTGCTCCGTGAGGCACCGATCGACCAGGAGACAAACAGTGACAACCTTCTCCCTCTCCACCAAACAATCTTTAATGAGATTCTGAAAACCAAAACGTACCTTCTCCAAAGTCGAATACTGTTCAACAATCCTTCTTCCAACACTCTGAAGATGAAATCCTTCTTTAGCAGATTCAAGCCCTGATGAGAGAAATGAAGAATAGTTAGGTCTAGAGGAGTAATTGGAGCACATTTATCACCTCCTCCCTCCCATTTGTCACGTATAAGGAAACTGGAGCCTAGAGAGGACCGTGGCTGCTCAGGCACAAAACAACTGAGTGTATTTGAAACTCCCAATTTAACTGCTGGATCCATAATCCTGACTGACTGCTGCAGAGGTCACTTTTAGGATTCGTTTTTCTGGACTAACTGGGATAAAAAAAAATTAGAGGGAAGGAAGGAAGGAAGGAAGGAAGGAAGGAAGGAAGGAAGGAAGGAAGGAAGGAAGGAAGGAAGGAAGGAAGGAAAGAAGGGAGGGAGGAAAGAAGGGAGGAAGGGAGAGAGGCAAGGCAATCAAGTACCTCTAAGAAACACTGCCAAGTGTAAGAATTTTTTCAAGAGGCCGTCAGTGAGGGAGCCCCCAGGGTAGGCAAGCCTGCCACTTGCTTGTCCTCCGGCCCTTATCTCGCAGATTTCATCTCCTGCATGAGCCCCACTCACCCTCCTCTCCACCAGCAGATCCTAGAACAGACCTGCTTCCTGATCTTTGCACGCGCTGATCCCACATGTCTGTGGAGCTCAGATCTCCAGCAAGTATAGCACTTCCGTTCTCCTGCCTGGGGCCTTGGTGAACCCACTGGGCCCTGCATGGGCCCTTGCTTCCTGCATGCAATCTCAGAAAATGTTCTAATGTCCCTCCAGCAGGGTAGGTGGACTGTTTACCTGATGGCTCAGGGCTTGGAGAGAGAGTGCCTGGGCCACAGGGAGCAAATGTTGCCAGTCTCTTCCAGATGCCTGGAAATTGACACTTATCTCCAGAGACGCAATGGCTTTCCACACTTGTATTGCCCTGCTTACACCCTGCAAGTTTATGGAGCCCTTACCTTTATAGCAATTGTTTATGTTCTTGTTCCAATTTCTATATGAAGTGTTTTCAGAGGATGAACTAGCAGGAATGGGGGCAGGGAAAGGAGTGTAATGTTTTAAGGATTCCCACGGTCCTCGAGTTCCTAGCCATATCCAGATTCAGGAGACCCTCTCAGGACAAGGATACACCCAGAGGAAGGAATGTGGGCCAGAAAAGTGTTGCTTCCAGGAGGGAAGAGATAAAAATCAACAGAAAGGGGAGGCTTAAGAGAAGCCGGAGGTGGGGAAACTTAAGAGTCACAGCTGACTCTTGAGATTTCCGAGTTGGTAATAGTAGGACGGTGGTGTCATTGACAAGATGGGAAAGTGAGGCCCTGAGCTGGGTTTGGGGTCTGACAAGTCTGCGGTCTTTGGGCAACACACAGGAGGAAACGTGCAGGGTGGTGCCGGGCACTTAGATCTGGACGAGAGGAGAAAGCTGGAGGCTGGAAGGGAAGCATCACCATGGGGATGGGTGGTGAGACCATGGGGACAAGTTCTAGGGGAAAGACTTTGCCAAACAAAGGGGGTGGGGACATGTGCGACCATTTAAGTAAGAGAAGAAGGAAAGGGGGAGAAACAGTACAATATCTAGTCATTCACCACCGTCCACCCATCTGCCCGGAATCGGTCAGTGTTGCACTTCAGAAGCTACAGTGTTGAGACACGGAGGGGAGAGGAAGCGGAGCTTAACTGATTGCATTGTCATAACGGTTCCCTATGTCACTATGTTCAATGCTGAATGGGGGCGGCAGCGTGGTGCAATGCTTGAGATCCCTGACCTTGAAACCAAAAGGGTGGGATTGAGATCCTGGTTGCACCTAAGTAGTTACTGGCAGGATCTCAAAGCAAGTCAGTGAAACCCTCTTTGGTTTCTCAGATGTAAAGTGGGGATAGCTCCTACCTCGAAGGGTCCTCCCAGGGATGACTGATGTCTACATAAGTCCTGAGATCTGTGCCTGACACAGAGTAAGTGTTATGAAGATAGTTAAAAATACAAATATTCATAGACACACACGCCCCGCTGGAAAGAAATGTTTGAAACTATGTGGGAGCCGTTGTGCTACTTAATGAGCAGTTTTGGTAAAAAAGGATAGCATTGTTGGCTACCTGACTGATGGTCCAATCAGAAGGTTTGAACAGCCAGGGACTCTGGGAATTATGACACGTGCAGGCTGAGTGACAGTCATATGGGGAGAGGTCCACATAGTGCAAAGATGCAAATTAACTCGAGTGTGCAGGCTTGAGAACTGGCAGCCCTCAGGCTGAGGCACATACCAAGTCAAACCAGATTTATAGCATGAACCAAACCCTGGAGACTGAGGTGGAAATGAAATTACTCACACAGGACAATGGAGACCCAGTAGCACCGTGACTTAGTGACGCCATAAAAGAAGGGAGCAGAGAACGGGGATTTTAAAGATCATCCCACGCTCGCTGTGTTCCTGCTTCCAGCTGCCCTGGAGGACTCAGTTACTTCTGCTTTTCCATCCAGGGAAACGCTGAGAACATGTCACAAAATTCAAGAACATTTATGTTGGAGGGAGTGTGTGGAAATGCAGCACCTAATGAAGGCGAGATTGATGTGCAATGTCAGTAAATCTTTCTGAGCACTTCTCCTCAGGCTTTTAACACACACACACACACACACACACACACACACACACACAGTATTGTTTTCTTTCTTTGTAATCCGTGCAACTGGTTCCCCATTGCCTGTAAGGTCACGTCTCTTCTTACTGTGCCATTCGAGACTCGCTTTTGCTTTCTGATCCCCATGAGTCTCTCATTTCTGCCCTGCAGCTAAAGTGACTGCTTCTCGTGTCTCGAGCATGTCACAAAGGCGTGTCACTTGTTATCTTTAATAATTTGTTCATTTAGTAAATCTTAGGCAAGTCAATTAGTCTCTCGGTCTCAGTTTCCTTTTTGATCAAACACGTATAACACAGATTGCCAGGCTTTGTAAATAAAATGCTTTCCATATAGATAAATCTCTCATATATTACCAAGTACACTGTAGGAACACTGGAATAAGTAGGAGCAGTTCTTTTATTACTACTATTATTATCATTATTTTTTCTGTTAGCAAAACTGTTATTTACTGGAGTCTTCGCTTATTATAAAGATTAGAAAAATATAGAGAAGAAAATTAAAATGCCCCGAATCCTATCTTCCTGAAACATTCTGTTCATTTCCTCAATCACGTATATAAAAAGCCAATGCACACATTTACGAGTTCATGCTATATATCACTTTGTTGTCTGATTTCTCCACACAGCGTTCTATCAGAAATATTCTCCCACGTCATTAAACATTTCTTAAAATTAAGATTTTTAGCCGTACATTATTCAGCTTCATAGATTTATTGACTTGATCCATCTCCAATTCCTGACTCTGTAGGCTCTTTTGAAAATTTTCTGTTATAAAGCCGTGATGTTCCTATTGTTAGGGGGAAAAGAAATCTGAACTTTGATTATTTCCTTAGAATGTTAGAGAAATTGAATTAGTGTGTTAACACATATGACCATTTGAAGGGTTTTGACACAGACTGGAAGCATTGCTTTCAGAGACATGAGACTGATTTTATACCCACATCCTCCCCTGTCAGGGTTTATCGTTTCCTTCTCACCCGCTCTCCTCCAGCCCGGTCAGCGAGAGAACATCCGTCTGCCCTGGGAAACACCAACAGCCTGTGTTCTCCAGGAAGTGGAGACTGGCCTTTCTGAATGCCTGGACATGGCATTGGTTTAAATATCCCCATGGTCTCCCCACAGACTTGCAGGTGAACCTTTATCTCCCATGACATGATGGTAGAGTCACGTCCCTTGGATCAAATGTCACATCACCTCTGTACCTCAGTCTCCTCATCTGTGCAATGGGGATCATAATGGCACTTGTCGTGTAGGGTTTGAGGTGAGGATTTTGACAGCTAGTTTGAATTTAGAATGATTAGAACAGCATCTTCTTGAATTCAGTTCTTCCACTGCTCGGTTGACACTTGTGGGAACTGCCACCTTAGAAAGACTTTCTAATGAGTCACAATAGCTGCAGCAAAATAAACACCACAACCAGTGGATATAAACTCTGCCTGTAGGATGCGTGGTCCTGGAAAGGCAGGACGTTGCCAAAGGTCTATGACAGGTCCTGTTCTAAGGCTTTGTTCCACGAAGCAAAGTTCAGAGTCTAAAATTAAACCCCATCTCCACCACCCCAAACTGCCATGTGCATTTGAGTGGCGCCTGCACTAAGGAACACTTTTTCATCTGATCTCATTACCATGGTTACACCTCCAAGAGCAAAAAATATATGGCTGCTGCTATTGTCAAATCAGGTTGACTTTTCCGTGATTTGGGACCATCGCTGCAAAGTGGTTGATGGCTGCTCTCCAGAGGAGCTGGCTGATATAGCACGGAAAGGACCAGAAACTCTTGGTGGAGAGCCATGCCTGGGACCAGGGTGCAGACAAGCTTCCTGGCACAGTGGCCAGTTCTGACTTGTAATGCACCTTGTGATATGACAATCAGTCTGTGGCATGGACCAACACAGGGTCATTTAGCAGCATGGAGGTGTCATCCCTCAGCCAGGGCCACAAGGCAAGCCCTTGTTGCAGGCGTGCTGCTGCCCTGAGTCTGCGAAGCTGAAAGACACATGGAGGAAATACTAAAGGGCTGGCTTTGGGGCTCAAATAGAACCCTCCACACTCAATCTCAGAACCACTAAGATACAGATGTAAGAATCAAGAGACTAAAATGTTACCTTGATTAGTGGAAAAATGGTTTGGAGAGTTTGGCTTAGATGTGCCGAAAAGTGAGCTCACCAGCACTTCACACCCCCAGTTGCGTTGTCACTGTGACAGCTGGACCACCATAGGCCCATCAGCACAGCAGATTCCCAACCTGCCCCTCTCAGACTATGCTGCCTGCGGACAGAGGCCAGAGACGAAGGGCAGAGGTGAGCGTGCCTTGTTCTTTCTTCCAAACCCACCCGGAAGTCAACTGGCTCTTCCCATGGAGTGGGAGGGGCAGCAGAATTCCTTTAGTCAGGGATCCGTGGGCTTTCCCTGTAAAGGGTCAATGGACATCATAGGTTTTGAGAGCCATATATGATCTGTCACATTTCATCTCTTTTTTTTTCCCCATAATCCTTTAAAAGGGTAAAAACGTTCATGCTTAGCTCACGGGCCGTCTGGCCTCTTGCTACTCAAAGTGTGGCCTCTGAACCAGCAGTGTCCCCATCTCTTGACTGGTTGTTAGAAATGCAGAGTCCCGGCCCCATTCCAGAGCTACTGAAGCAGAGTCTGCATTTTTAACGAGATCCCAAATGAAGTTTGCGAAGAACGACCCTGGAAATCCCACACGACTTGCTGGGAACAAGTGTTTGCCTCTTAACTGCAGAAAACATGGAGACCTGCAAAGGATGAGTGACGTTCCCCTTTGGCACATTCTGCAGACCATCATGTATTACAGTCTGCCTTGTAGTAGAGTATGTGTGAGTGTGTGTGAGAGTGTGTGTGTGTATGTGTAAGAGTGAGTGTGTGTGTGCAGGTGTATTTGTAAGTGTGAGTGTGAGAGCGTGGGGGTATGTATGTGTGTATGTGAGTGTGCGAGTGTGTGTGTGAGTGTATGAGTGTGTGTGTGAGTCTGTGAGTGAGTGTGTATGTGTGTGTGTGTGTGTGTGTAACCAGACGGTGAACTGCAGCGCTCGCCCCCCTGAGTTCTTAGTCCTGTCCGAGCGAGCGCAGGCACACAGAGCACAGAGACACTCCCTTGTCCTTACTGGGCAAAGACACCTCCCCACCGCTTGCTGTGACTCTTTCCAAGCCTAAGCTTCCTCCTTTGTAAAATGGGGCCCTAAGTCCCTGCCATGGCTGTTGAGCGCATTCAGCTGTGTACAGAACGGTTCCTCCCAGCGCCTGGTATATAACCGGCTCTTCACCAGTTGCAGCCATTGCAAGGGTGATGGGTCTGGTGTGCAGGGAGAGTCCTGAGAAGTTTGTGGCATCACACTTGGCAGAGGACTCCCACTGCAGGGAATGAGACCAGCGGGGGCTCTGAGAGGCCCACAAGCAAACCCTGGCGTCATGGGTCAGCACCCCTCTCCCCTGGCACAGCGGATGTCTGCAAAGCGGTGCTCTCAAGTCCTTCCCCACCGAGTCGGAGTTTCAGGGACATAGATATCCGAGTGCCAGCATGACTCTGTCACGCTATGGGACCAGGGTCACGGATAATTCCTCACATGACACTAAGAACACCAAGGATGTGAGGTGCTCAGCACTTGTGTTTGCTAGTGGTGACTTGTGGGGTACGCGCGCCATCTGCTGGACACAGTTAGAAACACGTTCAAGATGAGAGAGAGAGAGAGAGAGAGAGAGAGAGAGAGAATCTACCCCGATATTTCTTTTTGTTAAGTTGCATCCATTATAGCTTCAGTGCTATATCATGTACTTCGTATAAAATGCAGCCATTCATTCAATCACTCCTTCAAATATATATTGAGTATATTGAATATATTCCTGTTATAATATATGTCGGACACTGTTCCCAGTATTTGGGATATTCCCATGAATAAAATGACAAAAATACTTTCCCTCATGGAATCAGATGATAATCAAGAAACTTAATAAGAAAAGGATACAAAATGTTGGAAGTTAGGAAGTGCTATGAACAAAATGTGTAAGGGGGATTGGGGGTGAGGGGGTAACGGGGGCAGGTTGAGAAGACGATATTTAAACAAGACTTGAAGAAGGTGAGGGCTTGAGTGTTGACGTCTGGGCTTCAGGCACTCAGGTCAGAGGGAACAGGCAGTGCCAAGGGCCTGAGGCAGGAGTACTCGGGCATAATTGTGGAGCAGAAGAGGCCTCTGTGGCTATGGGGGAGTAAGCCACGTACAGTGGGAGGAGAGGAAATCAGAGAGGAAACTCAAGGCAGATAGCATCGCACTTCAAGGATCTGGGCTTTAAATCAATGGAATGGGAACGCATTGACAGAGTCTGACAGAGGCATGGCTTATTCTGACTCACATGTTCAAAGTAGCATTCTGGCTGCTGAGAGGGGACTGGTGCTGTGGGAGAGGGGGCGAGGACAGAAGCAGAGCCTCCTAAGGGGCCATTGCATTTTTCCAGGTGAGGATTTAGAGTGGCACAGAGCAGGGCGATTGCTGTGGTGATGCACACCTTTTCTTTAAACTAACAGATGAGATAAAAGTAGGCAACTAGAAGCTCTAATAGTTTCTTTCCACACGCCAGTGGACCATGAGAGCGTGCCACATTGGAGATCACAGCTTAAGTTCTGAAGACCAGAAAGCTGCAGAAGGACTTTACAAATACGTACTAAGTGTTATACAAGAGAAGGGTTTTGTGGAAAGCCATGTGTTTAATACCGATGAGACTGGCTTATTTCCCAAAGATGTTGGCAAGCAAGGCTGTGTAACAGAAGTGGCATTTGAGGTGATGAAAATATCGTGACCTGAGGCTCCCGGGAACCTAGCCTTGAATTTCCCCCTTGCATCAAGAATTCAGCATTTACTAATTCAGTGTCCTTATAGAACATAACTATGCTGGGAATAATAAGAAACGGCTGTATGTTTTCTGAATGCACACATGACTGTGTTCATCCAGTTTCGGATGCTGTAGTATATTGATTGGGGAATGGCCCCAAATTTCCCTTCACTTGCACTGACTTTGCAGGTCTTTCTTCTAGAGGCAGAGTGTACTTCCCCACCCCTTAAACCTGCACTGATTTCTGTCTTGTTCTGGTCAATAGAATGTTGAAAAGTGATACTGTGTCACTTCTGGGCCTCAGGAGACCTCACAGCTGTAGTTTCTTCTTCTCCGTCTCCTCCCCCTCTTCCTCCCCCTCCCGCTCCCCTGCCCCGCATCCTTCTTCATTTCCACACCCCCTGAGATCATCCTGAGAACATGTCAGTGGACCAAAGGCAGTTGTTTGAGCCAAGGTCATCCTAGATTAGCCTGCCATCCACTGAGCGAGCCTTTGGTTCACATCAGAAGAAGGGCCCAAACACGTCACCAAGGTCAGCAGAACCAAACCATCTCACTCGTCTGTGGATTTGTGAGCGATAATACGTGGGTGTTGTTTTAAGACCTTGGCCGTTGAGGTGGTTTGTTACACAGCGTTGTTGTGACAGTAGATTCCTGATACACGTGCTCAGAAACTCTGTTGGATTTCCTTGGTATTTTCTCTCAGAAGTAACTTAAGGTAACAACTGAGACTAGAGAAAGAGACTTGAGAGACAAGAGTCCGCTTTAGTTCCCAATTATTCTATGTGAACCAAGTTTCTGTACATGTTGGTTCTGTGCCTTCTGGAGCCATCCGTCATGCTCAGGCCTGGACTGTGGCTAAGACCCCAGGGAACCGGCCACACACCCGAGGTGGGTCACGGGGGTCTCAACCTACTGAAGGAACATAAATTAGCTTCTGTGCTCTGAGCAGTCAACAGTCATGCACATAGTCCCATAGTGAGCTTCTCATTTAGGTCAACAACACAGGTATCTTGAACAGTGTATACCTGCTCAGCAATTCATATGTGTGCAACCTTAGGACACTTTCATCAACGACAGCAGTAAGCCAAAGGGGTCCCATTCTGTTACATGCACATCTGCCACAATTTTGATATTGAGGAATTATTCATGCTTGTTTCCTTTCTGTCAGAAATCCTGCAAATGCCCCAGTTTCATGATGTAATTTTAGTGAAATTGGACTTGAACATTTCAAAATTGTGGAATTAATATAGTCAGCTTCAATAAAGATCACTGATTGATTCAAGCCACCAACAGGACACCTGGTGGGGTCAGATACACATCAGAGGTGGTGGCCTCGTAGGGCCTAAGTATAATAGCTAATTAGATTCCCAGACTTTTGAAAAATTAAATTCTCTGTTTGGTTAGGCTCAGACAGTTTACTTTCAGTCCTTCACTGAATGTTTAATGTCCAGTTTCAAATTAATGTCATTGGAAGACTTAGAATATTATAAAACTAAATATAATATGAGCTCAAATGCTTTAAGTACATTTCCAGCCTTGGTAACAAGGCAAAATGACGACTGCGTCACTTTTTAATGTCATCTTCGACCATTTTGTAACAAGCCTTCCTGAGAGTCACCTTCCTTTCTCAGGAATCATAACTTCCTTTGACTCATTCACTGTTCGCAACCGACTAGGGCTCAGACATCCTGTTTACCCAATTTGCTTGGAACTCAGAACAGAGCGGGTATACCTACTTGTTGTAGCGATGGAACCAACCTCCATCTTGTTTGAGAAACGGTCAGTTATTTAGTAACCAAGGAGTAAACATACCAGAGAGAGAAAAGGAGGAATGGGAAGAGAAAAGCTGGGAAAAGAAAAGGAGAACGTTATTCCTGCTCATAGGAAACCCTGGCACCAACTTTCTGGCAGAGGCTCATCCCCCTTTTCGCAGGCAGACAATGGCGGGAATGGAGGCAGCGGGGAGACGCAGAGGAAGAAATCAGAGAAGTCCTTGGAGCCAAGTCACGTAGGGTCTTGTCGGGTTTTGCCTTCGGTCCTGGGTGGAAGAGAGACTGCAGGAGGCAGGGCTGCCGGCAGGGAGACCTGTTGGAAGGCTGAGGCTATGTCAACCATCCAGGTGGGAGATGACGGTGGCGGGACCAGAGGGACAACACTGGAGGTAGTGAGAATTGGCAGCCCTGTGTTGTATTGTGAAGGCGGAAACACCAGCCCATAGAATTTACAGCCAAGAGCTATGTGGGCATGTGCTTCAGAAGACAAGGGGTTGTACTCCTGGAGTTTCAAGTTCACTTTACGATCAAGATCACAACTCTTCTAAGAAAATAGCTGGGTGTAGTGGGCACAGATGTGCCGTAAGGACCATGTAAAACTCTGCTCACTCTGAGCTTAGTTTATTATGTTTGTTTTATTTTCACTTAAAAATTAAATTTGGGACTCTTATTTCAATGACTCTTTTGTCTCTAGTCCCCTGGTATAATCTTCTTCGCTTTCTCAATAAGGCTTCAGATCTCTCTTTGGAGCTATAATAAGAACAGTAATGACAACCGCTAACGTAATTGTGGATGAGGCGCGCTTCCAAGTAGTCCCCGTAACTACTGACACCCCCATCTCAGGATGAGGAAATGGGGCGCAGGAAGTTAACTTGTGTGTGGCCATAGATCTTCTCATGCAGAACTAGGGCTCGAAACTCTGGGCCACCATGCTCTGCTACCTCCCAACCAGACCTGCCTCGTGTTTGCATACTTACAATCTCGAAAGAGGACAAATTATAAATTGAAAAAGTGTAAACAAGCTCTAATTTGAGCATGAGAGGGGAGACCTTGACAGTCAAAAGTACAATGTGAATTTCAGTTTTCAAACTGTTTCTGAACGTTACCTCCATCTAAGGGGTCCGGGCTCAAAGAAAGACATCATAATTCTGTCTTCACGGTGTTGTCACCAGGAGACCAGTGACTCAGGAGGTAGTTCAGTCTTACAACAGGAAGCTAAGTCTCATGGGAACTGGGGACACAATCCTGATGGTAAGTGTTCAGGAACCAGGATGATCAATTAGGGAAATAAATTTGCTTATGAATAAGGCCAGCTGCTCCCCACTGTGTGGCACTTGGGGGTTAAAATCAAAACAAGATAAAGAACTAGAAAGAACAACCTTGGATTTTACAGTCAAGCAGACTTGGATGTGAACCCTGGATGCAATGCCTGCTCCTTCTGTCACCTTGCAAATGACCCTCTGAGCTTCCCCATAAAATGCAGGTAATCCCTGCCTTCTAGGTTTGTCGGGAGATGTGCATGAAAGTCTGTTGTCAACTCCACGTCCTCTTATTCTCCCATGTTGGCTAAAGGGATAATCAAATCAGCAAATCCTCTTTGTTTTCATTCATACTTCAACCATCCTAGCCCTCCAACCTCACTACCTTGAGCCTTTCACTGAAGCCCCTCCCTCCACATTCTCCCCGTTCCATAAGCAATGCACAGCCCTACGAGATGCTGGCCCCACCTGCTAAGTGGCAGTCTTGAGAAAACACCCAGGAATGACATCTTCTGTTTATAGAGTGGGAACTTTGTGCCCCCCATTGTTATATTTTACACATATTATATAATCATAACAACTCCGTGCAATGTGTACTATTATCCCCATTTGGCAGACAAGGAAACTGAGGCACAGAGACATTGAATAAATCTCCTAAAGTCACACTGCTGCTAAGTGGCTCATAGGCCGTCTGCTCCACATCAGGACTCTACCCCTGTCTCCCTACATATGGAATTAACTTTCTAGTAAAGTCGAAAGACACACAAAGCATTCATTCTAAAACCAGTGGGCACAATGACAGCAACTTGAAGCTGTTAACACTAGGGCCCAGAGGAGAGATGCCTGCTCCACTTGGTGGGTGAGGAAAGACTTTCTGGAGGCCATGAGGAGGTGTTAAGGGAAGAGTCTTCATGCATCAATGCACATGAGAATCCCTGAGGGATAAATAAGACTGTGGCACTTTCTTGCTCAAACCTTCTAATAACTTCCCATTGCAAGCAGCACACAAACCACTCCCCCCTAATCCCGCCTCCTCATACTTCCCTGATCTCACCATCCTCTGCTCTTCCCCTGGTCCCCTGGTCTACACCCTCTGGCCTTCTCTGTGCCCTGGACCTGCCAATCTTATCCCAGACCCAGGGCCTTTGCATGCATTTGTCCCCATGCTTGGAATTCTCTTCCCTCTTTCCCAGCCTCCTTTGCAGCTCAGCCACCTTCAGAACCCCTTCCCTGATAATTCTAGCTAAAGTTGTCCCCTCTCAAAATCATTCTTTATTGCATTTATCTTCTTCAAAGCACTTACTAGTACGTGAAATTATCTACCCATTATCTATCTATCTATCTATCTGTCATCTATTCATCCATCCATCCATCCATCCATCCATCCATCCATCCATCCATCCATCCTTTCATCTGTCTATCCACATATCCACATCGCTTGTCTCCCCTCACTGGAATGGAACCCCCTGAGTGTAGAACTTTGTCCTGTGAACACTATATCCCAGTGTCTAGGCCAAGTCCTCTGTAAATATTGAATGAATGGCTGCCTGCCTGTGAGATTTCCAACTGCTCAGGGAAGACTTCCTGGAGGAAGGAGGACTCGAGTTGGACTCAATTGATAGACATTTAGAAAAAAGGAAGGAAATTCATACGGAAGTGAAGATTGGCCCTCCTTTGCCTCTAAAATAGCAATTCAAATGTTTAAAAAATCAAATATCACAACAAGCTGTTCTAAAGTGCTAGAATGGATGAGTGTCAGACAAGAAGGACGGAAACCTGGGTTCTTATCTTACCTCTTCAATTAATTTATCGTAAGACTTCCCCTCCCTGGACCTCAGTTTGCCCATCTGAGAAGTGGGTGGGTGGGACTGGATTGGCCTCTCAACCAACCTTCAGCTCTCCGATTCCAGAAGGATAAGCGTTCAGCATCCTTGCCCAGTTACTGCCCATAAGAGGACCTGGGCTGCTTCTTCTAGCCGTGGCCACACACACTCAGCCTTGCCACCATTGAGCAGACGTTTCAGGGATAACAGAGCCTATTCTGAGCCTCAACCAGGACCTCAGAGACCCTGCTGTTACACAGCAGAGACCCTGTTGTCACACAGCCAGTGTGTGGGGCGGCAGGCCTGGTATTTTGCTTTCCCCAGACTGAGAACATTAACTACTGTGGCCACCAGGTGGCGCCACTCTCCAAGGCACTGTGCTTTCCAGTTAGAAGGTCGTTTGGAACGTCCTTGGAGCTGGATGAAGCGCAGCGTGGTGTTTGTAAATATGTTTCAGTGCTGGTGCTGGCTCCCATGGGATGAGAAGGGACTGACACAAGCAGATACAGGCGAAAAGTGAAACGTGGGAAAGAGGCTGTGTAGAGCAGCCTCCCCTGGGAGAGCCTCTGCAGCCAGTGTGTGTGGGGGGGGGTGGGATCTGGGCCTGGGGTCTCCCTCAGTGCTCACTCTGGCTCAGTGGTCCCCATATCTCCATCTATAGCCCCCCCACCCCCACCATTACCCTGTGCGGCCTCCTCCCACAGCCCTGAACTCTAGGCCACGAGGATGTTGCAATCCTCATTTTTGGAGAGAACACAAGACAGTTGTTTCTCTGACCCAGGGGCTTTGGCCTGCGGGCCCTGCAGCTGTCTCTACATGAGGCAAAGACAGGCCGGGGCGAGGGAGAGGACTGAACAGACCATCTCATTTGAGATCCGTTCTCATTCTCTGACAAATTCAACAAACATCCATCAAACCTCTAATCAGTGCCAGGCCTCCCCGAGACGGAGCTGACCCCGCCTTCCAGAACTCCCTGGCCATCAGGCAGATAGACAAGTACATACATGGTGTGACGGGGCCCTGCGGGTAGTGGGACAACTGTCTTCACAGGGGAGAGTGAGTGGCTCACTCTAATTCTGATCAGGACCCCGCTGGCCAGGAAAGGCTCATGGAGGAGGTGACACAGAAGCTGGGAATTTTAGAAGGAGCCAAGGAAGACAAGGGTTCCAGGCTGAGGGAGCTTGGGAGCCAAGGCATGGGTGACGAAAGAAAGCCTGGAGCTTGGGGGGCTGAATGTGGTATAGCTGGGACTTAGATTTTAAGCCCAGAGGCAGATATTACAGAGGGTAGTCGCAGAGCTAGGCAGCAGATGAATCCTGAAGGACTGCGTGTGCCGTGGTGAGGAGCCCAGTGTCAGTGAGAGCGGTGGATGGTCAGAACAGGAGGGTGATGTATGGGGTCAGACAATTTAGAAGAATGACCGCGGCTGGAGTGTGGTGCTGAGATTAACTGGACGGGGCGTGGGGCAAGACCTGAGCAAGGCTGACAGATCGGAGCTTGGCAGCAAGATGATGAAGCCTGTTTAGGGCTGAGGCCACGGGGACAGAACAGAGGCCGAGAAGGCAGAGACCCTGGGAAAAGGAACACCTCCCCTGGCAGCAGTAGCAGCCAAAGAAAAGCAAGCCCCCTTGGTCGGTCAAAAGTCATCCTCGATAAAGACCAGAGAGAGAAGTAATTTATGTGTAAATGAGCCTGCATTTCCACGGGCTAACTGCACAGGATATTTGAAGATCTTGTCATCCGCCTTCTTTGCTCTCTGATTTTCTCTGATGAAATCGTTTGAAAATCACAACTTTCACATGACTCACGCTTGTCCAAACCTCAGCTGTATGCACAGTGTCATTTCCCATTTCTCAGGAGTAGCTGGTCTCAGTGAAGCATCAAAAACAAACAGATGAGATGAAGCCAGAATCAAAAGGCAGAAAAAAAATGTGATTATGAAGCAACGTGGGTCATGGAACTAGTTCGCCTTCACAGTTGTTTTTACTCACTGTTTGCATCAATTTTCCCAGTGGCATTGACTGGCCCCTCTTCCCGCCCACACTTGCTCTGACCAGAGGCAGCTTGGACGCCTGAGAAGGGCTCCTTCCAAGACTGAGCGCTGGGTATCTGCTGGATCCATCTGCTCCCTGAACACTTTACAAGATGACTGCATGGCTCATGGCTGCTCTTCCAGCAGCGACCGCGCCAGGGAGGGCAGGCAGTGTCCATCCGGGAGGATGGGCTGGCAGTGCCCATCTCTCTCTGCAGGTCTATCACCTGTGGCCACGTCCACAGTTCGGGAAGCGGCAAAGCACAAAGCCTGGGCCAACACAGGCCTTGGCAGGATCCCACTGGGCATCCACAGGCAACATACCACTGACAGAAGTCCCCAAAACACTAGGTGACAAGAAAAGTAGAATATAGTCTTCAAAGCCCAATTCAGGAGCTAGGTTAGATCCATTGGCTCTCCCTGTCGTGGAAGACAAGACTTGGCTGAGAGTCTCAAATTCATTGCCAACCAGCTGTGCAAACTTCAACCTGTTGCTTAAAATCTCTGAGCCTAAGACGCTTTTTCCCCCCGCCCCCAATGACAAATGAAAGGGTTTAACTGATGGCCTCCAATGTTCTCCTAGCTGTAGGCGTCTCTGATTCCTTTACAGGATTTTTACTTACTGATTCGGTATGAGTGTTGGGCTGAGTAGAGGGAAACTGAGGGGTAGGATGGTCCTAAGTCTTTACAAGGAGTGAGTTTACCAATGATCACAGGTCTGGGTTCCACAACCCCAGGGAAAGATCCAGAGGAGCTGGGATTTCTTGATGCTCACATGGCCAAAGGTGTGACACCTGTGGCAGGAATCACAGGTGGTCCAGAGATCAAGGCTCAGAGACCAAAGGAGGAAATGTCATTCAACACTGGTAAACGGTGTCCTCGTGGAGACACTGAAGCACAGTGAGTTATATGAGTACACACGTGGGTCTCAGTGCAGCCTCTGCCATACCATGTAGCAGCGAGTGACTTATTTTTAAATGAGTCCTTCACATCTCTTAGCCTCAGTTTTCTCCTCTGTAAAATGGGGCCAATACTACCTTCCTTGCAGGGTTATATTGAGGGTTAAATGAAAACACATATATGTGGCAGAGATGGATGACTACCCCCAAAAATGTATGCTGCTGAGAAGTGGGAGTCCAGCAGGGGTCCATTTTCCAGACCCCTTTACATTGTGGCAGGCCCAGGAGACCAAGTTCCAACCTCTGAATAAGGGTGAGAGCCATGTCATAAGGATGAGATAAGGGTGATCTTTCATCTTCTCTCTTACCCCACCCGCCAACCAGAGGTTGGTGACTACAGTGGTCTTAGGCTCCAGGTCTTTCAGCCTGGCTTCCTGAAAATTTGATGGACCCAAGCTCCCCTAACCTCCACCCTCACCCCCTTGCCCGCTGACCTTCACAGGAGCAGGAAATACGCTTCTTCTGTATGAAGTCACTGAGATTTCAGCTTGAGGTGTTATCGCACTTCAATCCAGTGTTGGAGAACCTAGAACTGTGCCCGACATGTACAAAGTATTCAATACATGACTTCCTTTAACGGCCATCTAAGCAAAACTAACTGATAGAAAAGAGCTGCGAGCAAGAAGAATTCCCATCCTGAAGGAGCTGACAGTCTGTGGGAAACCCAGACAAGTAATCAGGAGATGACGGTGCAGAGAGGAGGAGGATGGGTGAGGGCCCAGGGTGTGGGGGCCCCTGAGGGCTGACAGAGGCTGGAGTACAAATCATGAGTGGGGAGAAGAGACTCTGGAGAGAGAAGCAACAATCAGATCACAGAAATCCTGCACTCCGCATTAAAAAGAGTTGACTCTCAAACACTGGTACATGACTGAAGAAACGTAGGTGGGAGAGAGTTCATAGATATATTTGCTCTTTAGACACATTATCCCAGCCGAACTCTGGACCACCCATTGGCGTGGGCGTAAGCCAGGAGCAGGGGCGATCAGACGCTGACTCCTGTCCTAATCCATAGAAGATGGCTGGTAGTTAGTAACAGCTAACACTTTTGACCACTTACAGTGCTAAAAGCACCATTGAAGGTGTTTCTTGCATATTACCGATTTTAACCTCTTAACAACCTCTGTCAGTACAATTATCATCCCCGATTCAGAGGCGTAGAAACTAAACACTACGTTGTTAGATAAGTTCCTGAAGGTAAACCGGCCCCCCAGGATCTCTAACTCTGGAACCAACATGTAGACCCTCGAGCAATGATACCAAGAGAGTGGGACGGAAAGAAGCAGTGACGTGAATACAAGCAAAAAGGACCCGGGAGACTTGGTAGAGCCCTAACAGGGACGTTAGGACAGTGCAGACCTCCAGGGGCAGTGTCTCATCTAGGAGGTAGCATTAGCTTCCTAGGGCTGCTGTACCAAATTGCCACAAACCGGTGCCGTACAACAGCAGAAAAGTATTCTCCAGCAGTGCTGCAAGCCAGAAGTCCAAAGTCAAGGTGGTATCAGGGCGGGTTCCTTCTGGAGGCTTTGAAGGAGAATCTGGGCTGTGCCTCTCTCCTGGCTGTGGCAGCTGCCAGAAATCCTTGGCATTTGTTGCCTTGAAGCTGCACCACTTCAGTCTCTGCCCCTATCCTCTCATGGCCTTCTCTCTTTCTCTCTTCTTCTAAGGACGTTCATCGTTGGATTTAGGGCCTACCCTCATCTAGGAAGATATCATCTTGAGATCCTTAACTTAATTACACAGCCAAGACCCTTTTTCCAAATGAGGTCACACTTACAGGTCCAGCTGGACATATATTTTGTGACAGTGCCATTCAAACCACTACACCCACCAGGGTGGAAACCCAGAAGGAGAAAGATGCCAAACTCCGAAGGCTCCTTTTTTAAATATGCTGAGATTGAAGGGTGTGTGAGATTTCTGAAGAGTGTTATCTCTTAGATGGTTATGTAAAGAAATCTAAAGCCATTTATAATCCATCCATTCTGAGAATCAGAAATCTTCAAGAAAGGGCTGGAGGAAATGCCCCCGGGAACACATATTGGGACTGAGAGAAGAGGATTCGGGCAAAAGAGACGTGAAACTTTAGGGCCAGAGGAGAATAGGGCGCTCATATAAGAGCCTGAGAAGAAATGGCCCAGGGGCTTGAGACTGGTCTGGGGAGTCACAGAACAGAAGAGAGAGGTCATGCTGGGGGGGAGGGGTATGGTGCTAAGAAGCAAGGAGCAGCCAGAAACAGGAGACTGCGCAGAGAATTACATGTTTGTGTTTAAGAATCTAAGGGACAGCAGCTCCAGGTGACGGCAGTATCCAAATGTGACACACTGTGGCCCCAAGGAGCAGGGAGGATGAGTCTTACGTAGGGTTCCCTAGAAGCAGAGCCTGTAGGGTTTAGCTTCGCAGAGCTGTCTTGGGGTCTTGGTGAGCACGGCGTCAGACGAGGGTGGGGGGTAACCTGCCGACCATGTTTTCTGTGAAGTTTTCATCAGACTTCACTGAAAGGGCAAGAAGAGATGAGGTTGTGTTCAGAGGTGGACACGAGACAAGAAGGAAGAAACTTGAGCGAATGGGGACGATCTGGGCGAGGAAAGATAGAAAGGCCAGCAAAGGAGCAGATAATCAGTGGGGAACGGGCGAGAATGAGGGGGGGAGTCGGGCCTGGGCCACCACAGGAAGAACAGGGCTTTCTTTCTGGGTGTAGAGGAGTTTTAAAAGGATGGGGCTGTGAGTAGCTGGTCGGTGTGAAGTCAGGAAGTGGAAGAAGATGGTATTTTCTCTGAAGCAGAAGATAAGGTTATCTGCGGGGAAGGAGTGGGAAGTGGTGGGTGGGAAGTTTGAGAATCGTCAAGAAGATTTTAAATAGCTGCCATGGGAAGCGAAGCTGACTGGGGAACAGAAGGATTTCTTGGCAGCCTCAGGATTGTAGACCAGAATGCTCTCCAGCAGCGTTCGGCTCAGTTGTCTGAGTTTCCCCGGAGACTGAAGGACGTTGGCAAAGAAGGTTGAAGGGCTGGGCCCTAAGCTCGCGTTCAAGGTGAAAGGCAGGAAGGGCAGATGGATTTGGCAGGAGACTAGAGGGGTCAGAGGGCTGGCAGTGTCGGTGTGCGAAAGGACTAGGGGTAGGGGAGGAATGGGAAGCCAAAAGCTCAGGAGACTGTGAGCTGAGAATTGCATGTTTACATTTAAGAATCTGAGGGACAGCAGCTTCTGATGACGGCAGTATCCAAATGTGACAAACGGTGGCCCCAAAGAGCAGGGAGGATTTCATCTTTTGTTGGGTTTCCTAGAAGCAGAGCCCTGAGGCAAGGATTGTTGTGTTGGGATTCAGTAATTTATTTGGGGTGGGGGGGTGCTCTCAGGAAAAAGGGAGCGAGAGAAGCAGAATAAAGCCAGGGAAGATGACTAAGCAACGGTGTGGTCTTGCCTGAAGACTAGCGTCAGCCAATGGAGTTCTGGGGGGCACAAATTGTACCACTGAATTGGCCCTCACTTGAAGCAAGGGGCCAGCCTTTTGTGCCACATGCTGGTTAGCTGTAGGTCACTGGTAGGTGGCCCCGTTTGCTCAAGGGTAATTCTATAGCGAAAGGAGCAGCTGTGAGCATTTGGCTCCGAGCAATACAGGTGTTCAGACAGTGGTCCCGCTCATGCCCATCTGCTCCCGCCCCAGAGGTCTGCTCCCAAACACCTGGATGTCGTGTGTCACCACCTTCGTGGCCAGAGGAATGCGCCCTGTGACCAAACCATGAGAGAAGGAGAATCCTGGCCTCCTGCCACAGCCATGGCTGTGGGTTTGGACCTCATCCCCCCAGGAAGGAATCATTAGGAGGGCTCATGGAAAGACAGAAATCTCATTTATTTGCATGTCTTGCCCCTTTTTTATTGGTTGATTCCAGGCTGGTAGGTGAGTGAGTAGGTGAATGGAAGTCCTGTACCTGGTGTTATAGTGATGGCCAGAGCAGGCTCTGCGGCTCCTTCCAGCTATGGACATCATGGAGATGCAAAGTGAACCCCAGGAAAAGCATTTTCAGAACTAGTGACAAGTGGAGAAGGGCTGTGGGTTTAGGTTCCTTTGGTTTGGGTCAGGCTGGTCCATCTGCCCTGAACCACCACTACACAGGCAGCTGTTTGGTTTATTGACAAGCAGACCTGCTGTGGCATTGACTTCCGGTCCTGAGACCCAGGAGAAATGCCCTGAACTCCTATGTATCTGAACCCAAAGAAGCAGAACAGCAGGATCCCAAAATCCACGATGCAGGTAGATGCGAGATGAGTATAACTGATTCAAGAGTGAGTCGGGGAGGCATAGAGAAACAAAATCTCAGGTCCCTTTTCAGACTTGAGAAGTCCTATGTTTGCAAAGACCCTTGAAGGGACCTCTCCTCTCTTCAGAGAGGCAGCTGAGGTCCCAAAATAATCATAGTCAGTCTCTTAGTTTGCGAGGGCTGTCATAACAAAGTGCCACAGACTGGGGTGTGCGTGTGTGTGTGTGTGTGTGTGTGTGTGTCTGTGTGTGTGTGTGTGCTTAAACAACAGAAATTTCTCACAGTTCTGGAGGCTGGCAGTTTGAGATCAAGGTGTCACCGGCAGGGTTGGTTTCTTCTGAGGCCTCTGTCCTTGGCTTGTAGATGGCTGCCCTCCCCCTGTGTCTTCCTGTGGCCTTTCTCTGTGTGTGTCTGTGTCCTAGTTTCTTTCTCTTTATAAGGACACCAGTCATACTGGATTAGGGCTCACACATATGACATCATGTTGCCTTATTTCTCTCTTTAAAGACCTGATCGCCAAAGACGGTCGCATTCTGAGGTCCTGGCAGTTAGGACTACAACGTATACATTTTGAGGGGACACAGTTCAGCCCATGACACCATAACCAGTTTATTGATTGAGCTGGCACAGTAGGGTGTGAACAGCAAACCATTTCATTCTTTCTCATCATTCCTCATTCCATGCTCTCAGTAGACAGCCCCTCACCCACTCTTAGATGAAGTCTCTGGCTGGTCTCAGCTTTTCCAGTTGCCCTCAATATATAAAGCTTAAAAAAAAAAATTCTATTTCAGTCTAACATCAAAACTCCCAGACTCTTTGTGCCGTCTAAGGCTTCTCTCTTTCAGCCTACTTTCTCCTCCCATTATTTCCAGAACTCAGCACCTTTCCCACCCTGCCCTTCCCTCTCCTGGCTGCAGCATTCAGCCATGGTCCCCATTCTGAGTCAGGTAGAGGTTCCTCTGTCTCCCCAAGTTGCAGAGGGTCATGGGTCAAGTTCTCCAAGTGGATTTATTGCCGCCTCCCTCCCTGGATGTTAGGTGGGAGGTGAGCAGAATGACCACACCTCTCTACCGTGAGCAGGAAACCATACTCAGCAAATGGAAACTCTCTCCAAAGAAACATTCCCTGTCCACTTTCCTACCTTCTTTCAGGCTGAGGACTGAAAACAATGATTGTGCAATTTTCAACATGCCCTGCAGAGGTGTGTGTCACCTATTGTTTTGGTGTCAGCCTTTGGGGTCTCAGCAGAAATGGATAGAGAAAGTCTCAGTTTAACCTCCCATAAAGTTGTTTTGTTTTTTTTTGTTTCGTTTTCACGTAATTTCGAAGCCAATAGATAGCTTACAAAATCTTAGATGTATAAGCCAAGTATCTGGGAGACGGGACTGGCCCACGCTTGCCCAGCGGATGAGTAGCCGAAGCAGACCACAGGCAGAATGTCACACCGCCCTGCAGCACTCCTACCCAACACACCACAATGATACTGGACTTAAATCAACATGGCTTCAGATACATTTCTTCCTGAATTCAGTGATATTAATACCTCATTAAAAATATATTAATGCAATATGCTTGAATGTGTTTTAAAAAATGCCTCTAACACTGCACGTTACAGAAAGCTTTTGTCTCCATTTCCCTAGGAATGCTATTGTTTAGAAGGGTCTGATTGCAAGGGGAAGAGAGGGGAATAAATCATTATTGAGGTCAAGGAGAAGAGCTTGGCTCGGTAACAAAAAATCGTGCCTATGCTTTGTCCCTAGCATTACAATCCATTCCTGGGTTAAGAACAGTATGATGTCTCCCTCCCCCTTAGCTTTCTTCCTGCTTTCCCTCATTCCCCACACACATCCCCAACAGGAAGATGTTTAAATTCTGGAAGTAGAGCTCCCATCTGCTCACGTCTTCTCCTATCACCATGGTTACGGGGCCCAGAGTGGTCTCTGTGGAGACAGAGGCAGAACAGTAACCAGGGACAACTAGATAGCAAGAGGCAGTAAAAATGAGGATTATTTTTTTAACCCCCATTTAAACTGGCATTCTCATACTCATGCGTGTGTGTTTTTTTTTGGGGGGGGGGGTTGTTTTGTTTTGTTTTTGTGTGGCATGTCAGATTTTAAAGGCTTTTGATCTAGAACAAAAGATAAAATATGATATATTTAGTAATTCCTCAGAACTGTATTAAAATATTCAACCTTCAGGCTGTGCTACATCTGAAATGCTGGGGCGAGTGCTGTGGGCAGTGAGAAGGCAGTGGCCAGATGTCAGCCCACTGCCCATGCAAATTCCAGGGCCCAGAGGGGAGTGGGGAGTGGGGGGGGTGACCTAACACAAGGGACAATGAAAAAAGCTGGTGACACTTACCATTCCTGACACCAGTGATTTCATTGGGCCCCAGAGGAGCTTCCACAACACCTCCGGTTCTGTGCCCAACTCTCTTAATTTTTTTCCAATCAAGTGGGATTTGTATTCTCTGTGCTCTGGGCTCGGGTGCCATAGGAAGAGGGAGGGTGCTGGTGCTGGACGTGGTTGGGAGGACTTCCCATTGAGTGGAAAAGCTTTATGTGAATTTAGTAGAATGAGCTTTACATCAGAAGGGTTTAGCTTCCAGGCGAGGCTTTGCTGCTGTCTGGGGACTTGCATGGTCATTTCCCTCGTGCTGGAATGGGTGGGGCAGCAGGATGATGGATTAGAGCAGAGTATCTCAGCCCCGGTTGCACATTGGAACCACCTGTGAGGATGTTGGAACCAGACCATCACAGTCCCTGAGAGTGGAGCCCAGTGGAGTTTTAGAAACTTCCCCAGATGACATAAATGGGTGGTCAGTTTCAAGTCACTAACATGGAGGTGCTACGAAACATCTTCCAGCAATGAACTGTAACTATGAGGAAATGAGATGGAAACATGAGCAAGAGGAAATGCCCAGTGTGGACCAAGCACAGGTGTGGCCAAGTGGCAGGAGGCACTACTGCAGGAATGCCTCCTGGCCCTGCCACCAGCCCACGTCTCCAGTGTGGGCACGGCCAGGGTGGGAAGGAATCCAGAGGCACAGCTCTGAGGTCCGCATGCTGGCCTGCTTGGCCATAGACAAGCTGTGTGGCCTTAAACAAATTATTTTCCACTCAAGGCCACAGTTTCTTCATATATAAACTGAGGGAGGCAATATTTTGAAAGTGTTACAATGCAGACTCCTAAGCCTGTGTAAATTCAGTTGCCGGTGATGTACTAACATCCTGTGTGACCTTGAGAAAGTTTCTTAACCTCTCTGGGCTTCAGGGTCCTCAACTATGAGATGGAAAGAATAATAGTTTGCAGTTCAAATATTGAGGTGGTTACTGAGCGAATTCATATAAAATGCATAGCAGCTCCTGTCTTTAGTAAACACTCCAAGAATGTTGGAATTTACAAATCAACACTGACGTGCAAAATTAGAAGGGTTGGTCCAGGTGCTCCCTGAGAGCCTTTCTTTGTCACCGAGGTGTGTCCATGAGGAACAGACCAGGCCTTTAGTAGATTGTGAGGGTGAGGGAGGGAGTGTTGCAAGCAGAGAGAAAACAGACAGAGGAAGTGGGGAAACCTGTGAATGTATGGGAATACTAATGGGGTGCAAGACTGTTGGGAGCAAGGGCTGGAGCTAAGGGAGAAATAGGATTTACCATTGGACAGAAGAGTAGGGAGAGGTTATGAATGCTGGTATATATCAGGGTGTGGAGTGGGGGCTTTTCAAGCACACTAGTGATCCCAAAGCTTCTTCACCCATGGATTTCAACTTCAAACAAAGTCCTGTGGAACCTGACTACATAAAACCAATAAAAGCAGAGGTCCTTGAGTGTAGCCAGGATGGAGGTCTGGAATCCCTCGTCTCCTTGGCCTCCTCTGACCATGGCTGGACCTTCAGCAACCCTCCTAGCACTCCAGGAGTCCATGGAGCACAGGAAAGAGTCACCGCTATAAGGAGTAGTTACTGGGACACAGGAACCAACTTTATTTTATTATTACTATTCCTTATTATTATTTCTACTGTGCTATATACATGCAGTCTGTTGGCACACACTCCTTGGGAATCCCCATAAAGTCAGAGACAGGCCCTGGAACGGTGGAGTCTTTGAAACTGAGCAGTTCATGTACTTTCAGGCTTGTTTCCATCATGTGCCCCATCCACTCAGAGTGGTTAACAGGCTTACCTGAGTTTGCTTATGATTCAAACACTGCTGTAATAGTGCTGGGTAACACACATTCCCCACAGCCTCCCTAGCTTAGTAAACCACAGAGTTATGTCACATTCACAGATGGACAGATCCACTGTGCATCTGCCAGGTTTGGTTCCAGTCAGCTGGGATTCGCTGAGGTTGGCCCTAGACAACGGGTTGGGTGTTACATGTGCTCCACATGTCGACTCGTTCTGGGACCAGCCGCCACCTGGGTGATTTTCTTTTCTTGGTGGAGGGATAAAAGCAGTCTGCTGGAGCTTTGCCTTATCCCTGGAAGTTTTGAATTAACACAGGCACTTGTCACTCCCACCCACATTCCATGAACCCTGGCAAGTCATATGGCCAACATCGAGGTCCAGAGAACAGATACCATTCTGCTCATAGGGAATCCTTAGCAAGAGAGGTAGGAGCAGGAAGAATGGTCAACAAATAGCATCACCTACCACGAGTATGACGGGAAAGCTAAGCAGAGGCATATCTACTCTTCTCCAAGCCCAGCCCATGTCCTAATTCCTCCAGCCAGCCTTCCCAGGCTACCCAGATTCAAAGACAGCTCTGCTTCTTTGACTTTCCCCAGGCTTGACGTGTGTCCCTCTCACTCAGCTGTTTCCTGGGTGAGACTGAGTTTCCTTTGCAGCCCACGTGGGCACACAGGCTCTGCTCCCTGAATATGCAGTGCTTGATGGATGCATGGAGGAAGGACCCAGGAAACATCCTTGGGAAGGTGAGGCAGGATGATAAACTCAGGGGTCACCACACTCTCTTTTTCAACCAGCAAGTGCTACCTTCAAACGTGTCTGTGTGACGGAAAGAACAAAGGACTTAGAGTCCGAGAGACTTGGGTTAAAATTACCACTCTTCCATCCACCAGCCCTGTGACCTCAGGCAAGCCTCTTGGCCTTTCAATGCCTATAATTTCTTATCTGTAAAATGGGAATGATATCGTGTTTCCCCGAAAATAAGACCTAGCTGGACAATCAGCTCTAATGCGTCTTTTGGAGCAAAAATTAATATGAGACCCAGTCTTATATGATTATAATGAGACCGGGTATTATATTATATTATATTATATTATATTATATTATATTATATTATATTATATTATATTATATTATATTGTAACTTTTGCTCCAAAAGGCGCATTAGAGCTGATTGTCTGGCTAGGTCTTATTTTCGGGGAAACACAGTAGTAATTACTTTGCTTGGTGATTATTATGTGTCAAGCACATTCACACAGCCCTGCCTCGAGGCCTTCACACTGGCCACTCCTCCCTGAGCCATTGTTACCCCATTTCACTTCAGTCATGTCTCTGCCAAAATGCCATCTTGCCAGAAGTCTTCTTTTATAGTTTTACATAAAACAGCACACACCTGCAGTTACACTCTATCTCCTTGCCCTGTGTCCTTTCCTGTCATGCCTATCCATACTCAATATTAGTTTACGTGCTTAGTTGTCATCTGTATACTTTCCCAATTATGATGTATACTTGGTGGAGAACTGGGATTATTTTAACTATTTTCACAACCCCTGGATCTCCATCACCCACTGTGATGCCTGGAAACTGTTTGCTAAGTATTTCTTGAACGAACGAACTGTGAGATTGGCATGAGGTTGTGTCTGCAAAGTCCCAACACAGTGCCTGGCACATGATACACATTCAATCAACGATGGCAATGCCTCCTTCCAGCTTGCTCCCACTTGGAGCCCAGCCTGGATCTTTCTGCCCTGGGTGCAGAGAACAAAGCTAGCCAGAGGAGAGTGCTGAGAGTCTGGGGCACCAGCCCGCATGCAGACTTGGGCACATATCTGAGAATTTTCAAGTCATTTGCTCTCTTCCTCCATCCTTAACAAACAAAAGAGCCTTGATCTGGAGGAGGCCCCAGAGCATACTCCATCATCTCTATTTCCTCTGAGGGCCCTGGACACATCATCACCCAGAGTCACCATGTGAAGCACACGCATTCAGCTTGTTCCTAAATGCCTCCTTCTGTGGAAAGCAGAAAAATCAAGCCAGAAAACTGAACTTGAATGAAACACATGCATGATCCCATTTTGTTCTATTAGAAAAGCCTTTATAGTAGAATGCATTGGCATGAATTGTGAGACTGAAACTATTTTATACAAACAAGAAAAACAAAAACAAAAATCCCATAGTGATGACTCTGGCCCCTATAGTATGTGACTTAAAAGCTCTCAAGAAGTGAGATAATGCTGTGAAAATGGGGCATTAAAGCATAGACAGTTCTGTAAAAAGAATTTCCGTACAGCTTAAAATTCAAAACCCTGCTTCATCGGTGTTTCCAGATTTGGGATGCTTTGCTTAAAATCAAGGGAAGTGAGTTTCAACGGTTCATGATTTAAAAGTATGGATTCAAGGTGAGCACGGTTCCCATGTGCTGGGCAGTGGCCTGGGCTCTCGAGAGATGCTTCAACAGTCTCTTCCCTCAAGGAGCTGTCCTTCCTGCAGCCCTAAGCCATGTTCACACTTAGGGGCACCCGTGAGGGTGACATGTGCAGCCCAGAGGAGGGAGAAACTGCAGTGGGGGAGGGGCACAGCAGGGTAACCTTCCCAGGAGGCACCTGAACTGCAGCTTAGACAGCGGGTGTTCAGAAGCAAGCCAGGGAGGGAAAGGCTGCTGGGCCAGGGGACCAGCCTGCAGGCAGACGCGAGGGCTGAGGGGAGCATGGCCAGTTCAGGGAACCATGTGACATTTTGTGGGGTGGGGAAGATGGGACTTCTGTGTGAGATCGTTCTTTCTCTGTCTCTACCCAGAATAGTACCAAATATTGTCACGTATGATATCACAGGACAAAACATGTTTCCCTTTGTATTTTTTCACAAGAGTTTTGAGGATGTGTACTGTGCAGCCTCTGCTCTTAAAACTGACTTTGTCAGAGACTGTGCCCTTTAGCCCAATGGACTATCCAAGGAACAAGGTCTGCTGGCCTTCAGAGAAATCCCCGGGAGCAGAAGGTGCCCTTGAGTTTGTCCTGGAATAAGTGTGTGTGCATACACACACACACACACACACACACACAATCACACATACAGTCACACACATACTGCACATAGTCACACACAATCACACACAGTCACACACATACCGCACATAGTCACACACACAGTCACAAACACACAATCACATACATGGGTCACACACAATCACATACACATATACACAACCACACACACAGTTACACACACAGTCACACACACAACCACACACACAGTTACACACACACAGTCACACACACAATCACACATGTAGACAGTCACACACACAGTCACACACACACACACACACACACACACACACCTTACTTCCTGGCCCGGTTCAACTTACACATGTATTTGCCATGTGTAATCTGATTTGCAATCTGAAATCCGATCCTCCGTTCTCATTCTGAAGTTTCACACTGTTCATCCACGACAAAGTTCAGCCACCAAACTGACCTAGGAGATTCGTTACCATCCGGACCCCTCTCCCTCCCTAGTCCCATCTCCGACCACCCCTACTTGGTACTTTCTGCTTCATCATCAAACAGCTTCTAGTTCCCTGTCCACGTGCTCCCACTTCTTACCTCTTCATCTCTCATGGTGTTGGCTCTCCCCCCAACACCTTCCTCTCTCTCCGTGCCTGCTCCACCTCACCCCTTGGCTCAAGCTTCGTGTTTACCTGTCATGCCCTGGGCAGGCACACACCCTGTGGAATTAGGAGACCCTGCCCGGGGTCTCAGAGAACAGCGGGCCGCCCCTTGACCTGCTTGCTCGTGACCTTCTTTGTCTACAACCTCTCCCTTTGCTCTGGGCTGACTTTCCCACTGGGCTGGTGCCTGCGTCCCACAGTATTTTTAGAGGCAGATGAAAATGTTTTAATTCCTCTAAAAATCAGAAGAAAAAACTAAACATAATAATAATGATCATGTAATAATGAATCCAGCCCCGACTGTATTTGTCTTTATACCAATGCAATCATAAAATATAATTTTAAATTAAAAAAGGAATTTTTTCAGCAGAGGAAGGAACCATGAAGGGGGCAAAGTACCTAATGCCTTGCAAGGCTAAAAGCAGCCTTGCCTCCCTCGCCCACCAGGCGATGGGGTTTTGGAGATGCTATTCTTCTAGTTCAATGTCCCCAGTGCCCACATTAGTGCCGGGCACACGCTCGTTAAAGGTGTGTAGAAAAAACTGGGCCATCTTGGATAGGGCAAGAAGGGAAAGCTGCTTTCAGTGCATCTATGAGGGAACTAGGACACTGAGTCCTATGAAATCAATTCCTGCGACCCCAAAACTCTATTTTTAAGAGCTGAGAGAGGGGAATTGAGGAAGATTTTAAATATTGGGGGAAAACTAAATATAACAGGTGCCCAAGCCTCACCTTTTCCTGGGTCTCAACATCAATGAAGTGGTTCTATATTGTGATTATATGGAAGAATGAGTTCTGGCTGGGTCTCCGAAAGAAATCACGTGAAAATGCAGGATTCTGGAGGCAGCCCTCAAGACCACAGGAGCTGGGCACGCTGGGTAAATCCACAGGAAGAACGAGTCAGGGTGATATATCTTCATTTGCGTACGGTTTTTCAAGCATGTGGGTCCTGGGATGATAATCAGCAGTGATGCAAGTCCTCCTCGTGTCTATTGGCAATCATCATACCAGCACATAAATTCTGGCCTATAATAAACGAACCAGGAAGTAAAGAGTTCTCAGTCACAGACTCCTCAACTTGGTAAACTAGGAAGTTCCTCAGAGAACATTCTGTGCCCTCTTCCACTGTGCAGTTGAGGAAACTGAGGTCCCCACTCAGGTCACGACTGGCCCAACATTTCCCGCCAAGGTACCCAGCGGTGACGGGGCTGAGAGTAAACACGTGACTTCAGTCCCTGCTCATCTAGCCAAGCTGCACACACCATACAATGCGAGTGAGAAAAGGGCCTGTGCAAGTATTCACTTCCCTTTGAAGCTTTAAGCTGCTTAGGACTCTTTGGCTGAGGGCAAGGGATAACTGTTGGAGTATGGAGGGCTGTTTCCCATGATTACAATTGTGAAATCAGATGAAGGGGGTTTGCTGTTTGTTGCATTGGGATCCTTTTAGGTCCAAAAGGTCTTGGCTTAATGCTGTCAGCCACACCTACTCTACAATGGACAAATCAGTGTTCTCTTCCAGCTCGGAGTCCTCTGACGGAGCTGAGGAGACGAGGACACGAGCAGAGCTGTTTCTCACCGAGGATGATGCTGAGAGCGTGGGCAGGCTCTGGCGATGGCTCCCCTCTTTGCCCTGTTTACCCTCCATGCTGCCTTCTGCGGAGGCTCCCAGCCCCTGTTAGAACAAGCAGGTTGAAAGCACCTGCTCAGCAGACCCTCCTTGCCTCTAAAGAGCTGAAATTCGGGACAATAATAGCATATAACTTAGAATTTAGATGGGCAGAGTTAATGTTGATGTTATAAAATTCTGGTATTATTAGGAAGAAGTTACAGATATTGATTAAGTTAATTTAGGTAAAGATAAACATGTATATGTCTAATTTCCACACTACAACTGAAGAAAATTGAGCTCTGGAGGAGGGGCGTAAATCAATACAATAGAAGGCAAGACAGGAGAAAAAGAAAGACCAATAACCAACCAACCAAGCAACCAAACAAACAAATAAATGAAAATGCTGGATACTACAAATGGAACTGAAGGAAGAATACATTGGTATAATCACGATTGAAAACAATTTTGCCTTGCCCACTGGACTGAGAGGGGCATATGCTTTGATACAACACTGCCATTTCTAAATATATATTTTAAAGACATTTGCAATCTATATCAGGAAAAATGGTCAAAAATGTCTATGAGCATTTCCTGTAAGAACAAAAAAATATTCTACCATCAGGAGACTAGATACACAAATTGTGATGATTTATACAATGGCATATTATACAACAGTTACAGAATTAATGGACTTGAGCCTCATTCATTAGCATGGATGGATATTTAAAAATGATGTTGAGTGAACAACGCAAGTCAGAAAAATACAAATTATTTGATACAATGTACATTCAAATACAGGCGAAAGTGTGTGTTGTGTTATTTAAGTGTACATACAAGTATGGTCAAACTCTACAGAAATAAAAAATATAATTTAAAAATTCAGAAAAGTGGTAACCTTTGGGGGAAGGTAAGAGCACAGAATTAGAGAAAGGCACACAAAAGTTTTCAAAAAAAGTTGATAATTAAGCCAGGTGATAGATATTTAGGTGTTCATTTTCTTATTGTTCTTTAAAGCATACTATACAGTGGGTGCCAAAAAAATGTATGCACACTTTAAGAAAGAAAAACTGTATTAAAAGTGTAATACTCAATATATACCGATAACAAAAGATGAATACAAGTCACATTTGACTTCTGCAATTACAAGAGGTGCTCAAAGTGGTTACCATCAGCATCCAGACACTTCTGATTATGGTGAACTACTGCTTGAGCAACATTGACAAAAGTGTCCACTTGTATACATTCTTTTAGCACCCCTGGTATATTATGTATATTTATTTGCAAGTTTTAGAATGTTTTTAAAAATAATAAAATAAAAGGAACAGGAGGAAAATGAATGTCAAAAATGCCAAGGGAGGGACAGCCAGATGACTCAGTTGGCTAGAGCGCAGGCTCTGAGCAACAGGGTCGCCGGTTTGATTCCCACATGGGCCAGTGAGCTGCGCCCTCCACAACTAGCTTGAAGACAATGAGCTGCCACTGAGCTTCCAGAGGGGTGGCCAGATGGCTCCATTGGTTAGAGCACGAGCTCTCAACAACAAGGTTGCCAGTTCAATTCCCACATGGGATGGTGGCCTGCACCCCCTGCAACTAAAATTGAAAATGATGAGTGGACTTGGAGCTGAGGTACACCCTCCACAGCTAGATTGGAGCTGATGGGCCCTCGAGAAACACACTGTTCCCCAATATTCCCCAATAAAATTTAAAAATTAAAAAAAAATAAAAAGAATGCTAAGGGAGAAAATGATGGAAGCCCTCCCTGAAAGAAGCACAGTGATGTCTGGGTGTCTTGGAGGATGGGATACTTTTTTCTTGAAGGTTGAGTGGAAGTCTCCAGATGAAGTGGAGACCAGGGTCTGTTAGTTCAGAGGCCTTTCAAACCTGGACAGTGGAAAACTACAAGTCACTGTGTGTCTGCAGCATGGGAGCCTGTGAGGGAACAGGGGGAGGTGAGGCTGAAAGGGAGGCAGGCGCCAGACTCTGCTTGGAGCCTCCCTCGTGCTCTTGTGTCATGGCAGGAAGGCATTTAGCAGACTTGGAATTTCCTCTTGGTGATGGCCCGAGATGTAATATTTTATGTGGGTGACAAGGATGAGATTCATTTTAAGTGAGGCACACATAAACCTTTATTCTGAATAACCTTGCAGCACTCTCTTTCTGGAAGATAAGCCGTGAACTCCACTCAGAGGAGACTGGAAGGGTCTCTTGGGTAGGAAGGAGACTAATGTCTCCATAGACACAGGCTGTTGACATTTCAGGAGAAACAAACATAAAAAAGCTTTCCCTTGTGGGTGGAAAATCATCATGATACTATGAAATCCTTTTACTTAGGTTTTGCTTTTTGCTTTCAAGTACAGTGTCAAATAAGATGCTTTAAAATTCAGATGGAAAAATCCTTCAGAGAGAAGGACATTGCTCAGGATGGCACGGAGTGTCAGGGCAGTGATTAGAACCCAGGGCTCCTAGAAGCTCTGAGATCATGAACCTCAAAAACTAGTCAAGAAAAGTTGAGTGTGAACATTAGGGCCACACTCAACACTCACACCCTCCACACTGAGGAGTCAGCCTGAAAGGCAGAGCTTCCATGTGTGATCACGTGATGGGAGAACGTAAAGTTCACTTCATAGGCTGACCTAAGAGGAGGAAGCAATCAGGGATCCAATGAGATGGGAGGATGGGAGAAGCTATGCCATTGTGCAAAGTCTTTCTAAGTGGGAAATGACTGAACCCCAATCTGTTACAGGGTTAGGGCACCAACTGCTTTAAAGGGAGTGTAAGATCTTTGTTCAGGAAATGCAGAGGCCAGCATTTGAAAACAAATTCCTCCAGTTTACCAGTTTTGCTAACCTATGGTCAGCTGTCATTTGACAGCTTAGTAACGAGTGACTATATTTCAGTATTGAGTGTTCCCTCACTCTATAGGCAAATCAAAAGACAATGCCCATTTAATTTTCTTTGTAACATCTTGTCTAGGAATTATGTTCACTCTGTTCAAACTAGGAAAGCCCTAGGCCAAATTTCTCTGCCTTATTTGGGACATAGGTGGTCTCAGATCTGCTCTGGTTTTGATATGTACAGTTCATTTATGTTGTGAGAAAGATGCCTATGTGTGCCAAACAGATGCCACTTGCAATGATGTAGAATGATGCTTATTGTTGCACCTTAGTGCCATGGGTCCTCAGATGCAACAGAGTCAAATAATGACTCAAAGTATATAATCCAGTCAGAGTAAAATCCTGGTGAGATCCAGACAAGAAGGATGGCATGAGTCCCAGACAACTTGCAGAGCACTCTGTGTGAAAATGGGTGCTCCGCCATCAATAAACACACAGGAAACAAACCCCTCTCTTACCTCTAACATTGCGACATCATGCCAGGAAAGAACCTGCTTCTGAAGTGTAAGGAAAAGAAACAAAACCTGAGGTTTTATGAAAACGTTACCTTGATGTTCGCAGTTTTCTTACATATCGGTTGTGAAGCTCACAGCAATGGTGTGAGTTTTGTTTTTGTGGTTTTATCTTCCTTGTGCCACGAGGGCAAATGATCAAAACAGAACAGAAGTATTTGGAGAGGACGAAGCACAGTTCGCTGAGTTGTTGAAGTGCCTCCCAAATCCCTGGATGAGAACGGGGTGTGCGTTTTAGAGTCTCTCACTGGCCATTGTAATGGGACAAGCATTTGAGAGTCGGTGAACAGGTTGATGACTATTTAATCCCAAGAAAATCGTTCCTGGAACAGCCTAAGAATCTGTAAGGATTTCAAAGATGTCTGAGAATCTGGGCCTTTTCACATTAAATCTTTCCTTATGTAAATTTAATTATTTCTATTATCTCAAAACTCAATTTCATGTTGAAATTATTCGCCAGGAAAAGTATGATGTGGGAAGCGTTCTTATTCTTATACAGTATGTTTTCTCTCTCCTCTCCCCGTTGGTGAAAACACTTTCCTATCTTCCGAGTACCTTTGCCAATCTCCTCAGTTGAGTTCTCTCCTAGGATCCATTTGTTGTATCATCTTGTGCTTTTAAATTATTGAGCAGGATTGCCTTCTCCATAATGTCTCAGTCACAATTATACTAATCATATGTTGTTACTCTATTCCATTCCCTAACTTCATATATATTTCATTCTTTTTCTTGGACAAAATGCCTGTCTTCTGGGTATTCCTTATCCCCAGCCCAGCAATGCCTTCTACTAATATTTTGGTTGTCCAGCAGTTTGTAGACTTTCCCTTGGCAATGTTTATATGAAGCAGTGCCAAAATACGCGAATCCTGGTATGTCTCTATTTCCGCAGAAAATGGCATGGTGTACTCAACAACCCGTGCGCACTTTTGCTCCAAAGTCCAGCCAACAACCTACCTTGTCCTCTGCCCTCTTAGAAATTTAAAGGTCATCTTAAATTAAATGTAGTTTTCTTAGGTCACCAATGAGTTAGAAGCGCTCTTGACTCTCAGCTGTTGCCACACACAGAGGTGCTAGGATCGTGGGTATGTGACAAGGTGTCTGATGGGTGTTTGACTAGGAACTTTTCAGTCAGCGGCCTCTGGTCTTGACAGATCCTGATATTAAATGATCGACTCTCTGGTCTGGGTTGTTGACACTCATGGCTGCCTCCCCTCTCTTGCTGTCAACTCTATGTCCTCAATTCAGAACAAACACCACCTGTGCACTCAGGTGTGCAAATCACACACACACACACACACACACACTATGCCTTCCACCTCCTCTGACCATGCTGTTTTCCTTCTCAGACATCAAGGGAAGCATCAGACAGATGAGAAGGGCTACCTGGTGTCACTTTTCTGCAGCTAATTGCTTCCGATCTTCTAGCTGGCACTCAACGTTCCATTGAATTCAACCAATATTTCCTGGAAACTGTACTAAGTGTTGAGAATGCAAATTTCAACAAGACATCACCCCTGCCTGATGGTTGTTCATCAGCAATCATGTAAATGAAAAATTGAGACGGCAACTTGATCAATGAGATAACTGAAAGATTATATGACTTCTCTGAAGCCACAAAGCCAATGACTATGGAAAGATAACTAGAATACATGTTTTCTTGTCTTCTAGCCAGGGACTTCAGCAAACTTTTACAGAAAGAAAAATATGCATTGATTTTTTTTTATAATAAAGCAAAAAATGACTTAGAAAATAAACTTAATTGTCCATATCTGTGAGGAGCTTTAAAATGCTTCAAGGACTAGAGAGGAATAAAAAGGAAAGAGGAAGGTGAGAGGGGGTACGGGAAGAAGGAAAACAAAACTATGAAAAATCAAAGTATATTCTAGTATTCTATTTTAAGAAGATGCATACCAAAGAGTACCTGCCAGTCAATCCTGCTCCAAGCTTCTGAAGGGAGCTCCAAAGTCTTCTGGGCCAGCATGGCTTCCGGAATATGAGTACAACTGGGAAATGTGAGGTGTGAGAGGTCAAATGTTGGGTGTCTCAGAAATAGTAGCTCCTGTTGGATTTCCAGTCAGGAAAAGAAGGGTCCTTCCGAAAGACCCAGGGAGAGGCAGGGGTCAGGCATTCGTGGTGGTGTCCTCCACTTGGCTTGGACAGAGAAATATTGGATACATTCCAAAGGCACAAAGGGTATGCACATTGATTGAAATGATCAAATGTGATGAAATGGAAAAAGTCCAACCTTCGAGTTCGAGTACGTGGCCCTCGTCCTAACTCCTGCAGCTCCTAACGAGCAGCTTCACTCACGCAGTGTCACTTTACTCTCCAACAACACAGTCTTCTTGTGTCTAACAGCAGAATAATGATGCCGTCCTTCCCTGGGTAGCTCCTAGGATGGCAGTGAGTTGAGGATACAATAAAGGACTTGATGCCTGGGAATTCTGAAATGCTCCCCGCATGTGAGGAGCTATTAAAAAACTGATGACGTGCCACGATTCACATGTCATAGAATCTGAACCCACAGAGCTGGGAAGACTGTTTTAGCTAACCACTCCTTTCATTAATTTGTTCAGTCATCGATCCACCATTCGTCCATCACTCAATCTGTAAGCTTTAACTATGGATCTACCCTGTGGCAATCACTGTGCTAGACACTGAGTAAGACACTCCTCTCAAGGAGCTCACAGTTGGGTGAGGGAGACAGACGCTCAGATGCAGGATGATCTGAGCGTATCTGTGGCAAGGATAGCATATTGAAGAGGCAGGGGTGATTTCCGATGAAGGGGGAACTACAAATGGTGGGTCTTGAAGAATATGTAGGGTTGAGGCTAAGCGTAGGATTAGAAGGGCAGGGAGCAGGACAGGAAGTTCAGATTAAACAGAAGGACAATCCCAACCTGAGTTTGCACTAGAAGGTAGAGTCCCTGCGGGACTGGCCTCCTGGGGCTCTATCAGAACAACCTGGGGCTTTCTGCTCTTTCTTCCCCAGATTCTGACTCAACCACTGACATTGGAGACATAGAAACTGACTCTCTGTTATTGAACTGAGTGTACTATATACCCCTCAGGGGTGCTGGGGTGGCAAAAATATTTTGAGAGCTACTGAGCTTACGCGATTCCCATGCAGCACATCTGTGAACATGTTTCTATATATGCTATGAATGAATGCATTTTTATCTGCATCTGAAATTAAGTAGCATCATCAGCCAAAAAGGGAGAGAATGGAAACCGTGTGGTCATGTCTCAAAAAGTCAAGCATCGTATTCCATACCAGGTTCTTAACACAGGCCACGTTTGTAAGGACCGTGATAAAGGAAGAGCTTCTTCTCCAATGGCTTATTTCCTAATCTCAGTGTCATTATTCAGGGACGGACTTACAGTTTCCATGTTGCATTATCGATGCCCTGGGAAGTCAGGGCCCCTGTGTGCTGCAAAGGCTGGCTCCAGAAATATGTCTGAAGTCAAGCTGTGTTCAAAGACAAGGGCTTAAAACCTACCTCCAACTGCCTTCAGATCTCTGCTCACACCAAAACTCGGTTTGGGCCCCTTAATACACATACTCCCCATTCGTGTGGCTTGTCCTCTTTGGGTCTATATCCCCTAATCCTGCCACTACCACCATCAGTGTTCTCCTGGCCCAAAGCCAAACCTTGCCATCCTCATTATTGCATCCTTCTTCTCACTTGCTGTCCAGATCAAAGTCCCATCAGATATGCATCTCCTTCTCCTCTCCCCACCTCAAGCCTTGTTCTCCTGAGGTCTCAGTGGGACACCCTCACCCACTCCAGGTTCCACGCAACTGCAACATTGACTTTCCTCAAGCACACACTTCTTAGTGCCTCTCTGTATCCTACAAAGTTACTGGCTTCATGTTATCTGGTGTCCAATTCCATCAGCTGGCATCCCAGTCTGCCCAGTCTGTACCCTTCCAACCACGTCTCCAGCACCACTCTAGCATATATAGGCTGTTCCAAGGAGATGTGGCACGGTCCTCACCTCCTTCCGTCATTGTCTATTTGTGTTGTGGTTCTGAGCATTCCATATTGTACGAATGCAGGATATTCTCCTCTGGTCATCAGAAATACCGTATCTTACTCTTCTAAGACTTAGTGAGAGCTTCGTGTCCTTGAATTACTGTCCCAACTCCGAGTGAACTTCCTCATGGTAGGAATTCCTGCTGGTTTACCAAGTGATGGGAATTATTTCTTAGTTTCCTCCACCCCCTGGCCTTATGTGTCAGCTTCTTAGCAGGAAAGTAAATTTCTCAAGGATAGGGATAACACATTGTAGGTGAGTCCCACTGGACCTGGCATATGAAAGACATTTAGCAGATGCTTTTGAATCAGGGTGTTTTTATGACTGCCTACCTGAAAGAGATTTAGAAATAAAAAAAGAGAAAAGCATCCATACTGTCCTATTTTGCTATTAAAGTAATAATTGGAAGCTATAATAGATTTAAAAATATTAGGCCTCAAAGCTCATTATTGTGCGTACTTTATATTACAGATAAATAAAGTTCAGAGAGAGATTAATGATGGTGAGAGCTATAGTAAAGTCTTTATAAGGTCTGATGAAAAGATGAGGGTGGGACTCATTAAGTCTGTAGGTACTGGTCAGAGACGATTTCACAGAGGTGGTGATGGGTCAGCATGGGAAAGGTAATCTCGAGAGAGACCAGCATGTACACAATATGAGAGTCTGAGGAAAGACTACACGTTTGGTAACAGCTTTCAAACTTCATCGAATCAAAAACTCAAATTCCCACACACCTGCTCAGGTCCTATTATTTTGCCTTATTAAGGAGAGGTTAAAGAATACTCTTAAATTGTTCCTTTGTAGTATAGAATCCTATAAGACTCGAAGAGCTTCGTAGAGTGTTTCTACTCAGGTCCAGGGAGAGAGCTGATCAGAGAGCCTTTCCTTCTGCCAACCACCCTGGAAGCTTTTGATTCCAAGAATTTCATTGTCATTTGCCTGCTTCTTCAGATAAACATGTTCTTATCAAGATAGCACAATTGTGTGAGCTACGTGTCTTTTTTACTTGTAGAATAATACCTCTGTGAAATCTAAGCCCACGTGTAGGAGCAGAAACCACTTGAGAAGGAAACTCGTGTAGAGTCCTTGCAACAGATGCCACACTACCTGGCCTGCTTCCCTTTGGCTCTCTCTGAGAGGCCATCAGCAGCTTAGGTGGACAGCTCCTTCTATGCAATGCCTGCCTTGAGCACCTGTACCTCTCCATTGGAGAGCCCATTCTCCTTCCAGGAGCGAGCTGGCCATGCAAGGAGCAGACACACGTTGGGAAGTTAATACCCCCAGAAGCCTGAACCAGTGAGAAACAAGCAGTGGTGGGTAAATGCCTCAGCTGTCTTGCCTGTCAGTGGACAACCTTGAACCCAAACCCTTGTCTCAAGAGTCTACTTTGGAGACCAGTGAAACTAGACAACCCCATCAGCCATACTACCATACTTAGGAGTTTAGATTCTACCTTGTGGAGCTAGGAGACCAATGAAGTATTTAAATTAGGGAAATGACGTGGTTATACACACACATATATATGTACAAGTATATACGTGTATAAATATATTTGTACATACATATATTCATGTATAACATCACCGAGATGTCTAGAATGAGGAGGGACTATAACAGAAAAGGAGAAGAAAGAATCAGGTAGGAATTTGTGGCCAAAATTGGAGGTGTGTTCCAAGGTGGTCATGGCATAAAGCATAAAGTTCCCGACCTCTGGCCCCAGCCTGTGTGGCTACAGCTGTTCATCTTTGCCTATAAGAAGTGACTTATATTTCCAAGGAGCTACCCACCCACTTTTACTGGAATCTCTAATTGCAGAATTACACCCATGTTTTCAAAGGAGCAAATGCTGCCTCCCCACTGACTCATGTCCATATGTGGAATAACTTCTCATCCCCGGCAGAACATGACTGATTTTAACACCCCGTCCACTGTTCTCATCCCAGAATTGACCCCGGGCCTTTCACCCTGCACACGATTTGAAACATTTTGGTCTATTAGGACTGTACTTTAACTGGCGTTAAAAGACTTTATTTTCAATCCTGGCTCTGCCACTTTCTCGCCTTCTGTGAGCTACAATTTCCTCCTCAGGAAAACGGGTATGAAAATCTGCACAGAGTTGTTGTGCAGATGAAAGGAAGTAGCTAATTGTTCTAGATGCTAGTTGTCGGTAGGGCCCCAATTAAAAGGTGGCTCCACGTCCTGAGCTCAGCAACGAGCTAGTCAGCATTCCTCAGACCTGGGAGGGACTTGTTCCTTAAAAGCTTTCCAAGACCCAGGATGCAGAGAACCAAACCTGCTCAACTCTGAATCCCTACAGGGCCCACCTGGGGTCTAAAATGTGCCCATTCTCACTAGTGAACAGGGAACAAAGAGGCCTGAATAAACGTGTGGAGGAGCCTGGCAGCAAGCTGTGACTGCGGTCCCAACAGGGGGTCCATGGGGGGTAGAGGACAGGGGGAGGGGAGCATGGGTGTGTGGGGGCCTGCAGGACAGGGCATGGCAGGAGAGTAGCAGAGCTGTGCCCAGGAGGAAGAGGCTGATGCGCAGCTCTGAAACGGCTTGTGGGCTCCTGCACTGAGTTACACAGGTGCTGAGCCATACGGTTCTGAGGAGAGAACAAGGCAACGCGCACCTCTGGCCTTTTTCAGGGACCTGACAAGGGGCTGGGTGCCAGGACTCACATATTCGATAAAACTAACGATCCCAGGATGTTGTGGGGAGTGTCTAGATATGGGTCTCCTTCAAAAAATGCTTGCGGATGACTTGGCTTCCTCTACTCTCTCGTAATCCCAAAGTCCTCAGCTCCAGATTCCAGCGTTCTTCCCGGAGTTGTCATCCAGGTACTATCCTTATCACTCCTTCTCAGTTGCAAATGTCTGGCCGGAAACACAACATCCACAGAACTCTGCTCAGTCCAGAGGGATATGTGATGTTTAGAGTAACCCGCAAGATTGCAAGATTGGTGAGATAAATGGTTTCACGATCTCCAATTTACAGATGACATAGAGAGGTCTAAAAAGTCCACCCAAGGCTATGCAGCTCCCATATGTGGGAGTTGGACTTGAACTCCTGATTCTGCTTCCTATGGAGGAGTTTTCAAGTTACTGGTAGTTTCATCAGTGAGGTCAGATTAGAACACAAGAAAGCCCACGGGCCACTGTGCAGACTTCAGATGGTAAATGAGGTGTCTGGATACTCCTGGTCAGGGCTGAGGAGGACAGCTCTGCTCCCAATGGACGGTGGGAAGCATGGTCTCAGAGCCTCAGGGTCTCTCATCTGTGGGCCACACGAGCTCAGAGCTGCCAGCTTAGCTTAGCTCTTAGGAATCCCGGATGTAGGATGTGGAGAAGGCCATTTGTACACCCTAATCATCTGATGACGCTTTGCATCGCAGTGGAGCTTTACACTCGAAAGGTCTGTGAGATCCCCCATGGAGCCCCAGGACCTCCCTACAAGATGTATGCTCAGCGTTCTTGGCACCATCTCTAGTTGGGGACGCCAAGACGCTGTGCTAAATGACTTGTCTAGCAAGGAGATGACAGCTTTTCAGGGCCCCCACCCTCCACTTCAGAAATTATTTTCTTTAACAGAGAATTATCTGAAGGAAATCAAATAAAAAATACACACACACACCCCATCCTCCTAGGAGTGCACTTGCTGTGTGACAGACGGATTCTATTTCTGTTCCTGAGAACACGCAGCAGAGTCAGCAAGAACACGCCAGAGACAGCAGTGCCGAGAAGATGGCCTGCTCAGCTGGGCCTGTGTTCGCATCATGATGGGTTTGGAACTCGCTGGTTGCCAGTCATTTCTGACGAGCTGACACTTCACAAATGCTGTTTCTTTCTGATTCTGGGGAGATTGCGTAGCTACAAATGTCATCATGGAAAGCTCAGCGTGTGGGAGCAAGTGCGATTTTTTTTTGTTAAAAATAGACCCAGAGAGGGACAGAATTGAAAGGCACCTTTCAGTTTATGATTTTGCAAAGAGAGACCCGTAGCCGGCAAGGCGCTTGCCCAAAGACACATAGCAAGTTCACCACGTGGCTGGGAGACAAACACAGGCATCTGGCCTAGCCCAGGGCCCTTTCCTGAAGGCGACAACCCCTCTCTGTTTTCTTTAAGAAACACAAGAGCTTCTGTCAAGGAATCATAACCACTCTAGGCCACGCAGCCCTCCCTCGATCCCTTCTTATGAGATTTCAGACTGCAGAGATAAAAGTAAAAAGAAAAAGAACTTTAAAAAGTAAAAATCGTCTTTTACTTCCGAAGACCATGACATCGTCATGTTTGTATACATTTTCCACCTTTGCCACCGTCTTCCTCTTGTGTTTTATAACCTTCCAGCTGCTTTGCTTCTCTGACAGCTTTAGCTTCTGGAAGCTCCTGCTTGTTGATCTTTACAGTGACGGAATCTATGGCTTATGGCTCAGTCCCTCAGAGAGGAGACCCTATCAGGGATGGGCACTGTCCCCTCCCGCTGGGAACTCCTGAGAACAGAGCAGGACTGGGACAAAAAGGCTTGTTTGCAAACTCCTGACCTGTTTTCATAAACCCCCTCTTAGATGTCCCCTGCTCTGGAAAGCTTCATTTGACTCCAAGAGAGGTGATCCATTTTACAAATGAGCGTGCAAATTGTATTTCCGAGCCAGCTTTCTCAGAAGGAACCTGAGCATATCTGTTTCACAGTGTTGCCAAGAACACAAGGTAACATGCAACCCATGGGCCATGGTCACCACTGGATCCACACTGGAACCTGCAAAAGTATGTGGATATGCTCCCTGTTTGACCTTCCTGAGCTCGCCTGCCAGCCAGAGTGAGACGGTGTTGACAAGTGGCAAACTCTGAACACTGGTTTGATGCCATTCCTAGCTCCTCTCTGTTCTGTTCCATCGTCTTCTCCATGTCAGCGTCCCACACCTCCCCCTCCCTCTGTTCCTCCCCAACACCAGCACATCCAGCTACCAAAAAGGGCCACATCTCTGACCCGGGCCCCAAACTGACGGTCCCACAATTTCCCACATCTACTCTTAATGATGTGCTCAGAGTCTAAGCTGTCTTTGAAAAATGCTGTCATCTGTTAAAGGGGGAATTCTGGTGTCAAACAGTAGGATTCTCATGGCAAAAGTCAGAGAGACTTTCTGCAGACCCTGAAATTGCCCAAATGCGCAGGAACCGCCTCTCTCCTACACTTCATCAGCCTGGAAGGCAGCCTCAGAGAGTGGCCAAATTCCAGACTTGTAGGCTAGCCAGTTCGTAGAACCTGACTCCCAGTTGGAAAATGTGGGCCGTGGGCAAGGATGAACTCTTGGAGGAGGAAAGACATTTCACAGCAGGCCCTTTGCGTGACCTCTGGAACATCGGAGCAATTTGTCCAATGATAGTACTATTTCTGGGAGGAAGTATCATACCCCTTGGCCTAGTTAATCAAGTTCCACAGAGTCTGAATTCAGGGACATGGAGAGAGTCTTAGTGAACTTGCTGCAGTGTGACCTCTGACCCTCTGAGAATGGACCCACTGTTCTGGAACAGGCGTCGGCTGGCCTCTCAGCATCTGTCCTCTGAGTCCCTTGCTGCCACTCCAGCCAGTCCACACTTGTAGCTGGGGCTCAACCCTATGAGAGGTCCCAGAGGGGCACCGGAGGCCTCAGACCCGCCCAACCTGGAGCCATTCTCCCCACTGGGTGCAGGTTCTGCTCATAAGTATCAGGGCACAAGTTGTTTCCCAAGGTCACAAGTTTTGGGGCCCAGTCATGCCCTGAGCACAGAAACAGAGCAAAGCCAGGGCTGGGATGCTGTCATTCCCATCGCAGCTCCACATGGCAGCCAAGGTGGCCGGGAAACACTGAGTTCCCTACATGAGACACCAACACAGAAATGAGTCTAAGTAGATGTTGGGGAGAAGCACACATGTACAAAAAGGTACGCCTGTGTGTGTGTGTGTGTGTGTGTGTGTGCATGCGCGCGCGCGCGCACACACACACACACACACACACACACACACACCCTGAGGCAATATCCACAACACAATCCCAGGAGGAAGAGGGGCAGAGACGGCAGGAATTTTGAAAGATCTAGGGCGGCCAGTGCAGGAAAAGCCACACATGCGCCAGGAGAGCTCACTGGTGAGAGAACAGATGCGTGTGGCAGAGAAAAGTCAATTTCACAGCCCCTTGCTGGCTGCTCTGTGGTGTGTCAACCAGATCCCCCCAAAAGGCTGAGTCACTCAGTCCCCCAGGGCCGGGGTGTGGGTAGCAGATGGCTCTTAGCTGAGTTCCTCTCCCTGAATCCTTCAATATCACTTCCTTGAAGTGAACCACGTTGCTCAAGGTCACACCCTTCCTGGAGGCAGCCCATGTCCAAGGACAGCTTAATAACAGGGGACAGAGGCCCCAGGCTCCTCGCTTCTATGTGAAACAACTCAAGCACCGTCCCAGCCCCAGAGCTGCCTGTGGCATCTGCTGAGGCCTTTCTGGTAACTTCACTGCAGTTCACCATCTCTGTCTGCCCAGTCCTACTTCCTTCACTCCCACCAGTATTCGTCCTGATGGGACTTCCCAGTGAGCTTCCCGCACACTCATCTCAGCGTTAGAGCCTGGGGAACCCAACGCTAGACACCAAGCCAGCCTGGGTGAGGCGTGCAGGAGCAAGGGGGAACCCTGCGCCGAGAACCCCCTCGTCTGTGGGGCACGCAGGCCGGCACCATTGATGCTCAGGCGGGAAGTCACGGACGTGAGCCTTCGGATCTCATTCTGCCACTTCCCTCCTCTCAGAGCCTCAATTTCTCTCTTTAGACTAGTTCTATAACCCATCTCCCGCAGGTATGTGAAGATCGCACAAGAGTAAGCACTGGTTCATGTGCCACGTGAGCTGGGAAGTGCTACACAAAGTGTTTGCAGTTAAACTTGAAGTGTTCCAGGAGCCCACAGGGCAAATCAGGAGGAGTTCAGTCAGCCTTTGGGGAAAAGAGAGATCAGAGAGTGTGTGTTAGGGCTCTCCAGAGAAACAGAACCAATCGGATATCTACAGATGTGGAGATGCATTATGAGGAATTGGCGCACAAAAGTACGGAGGCTGAGAAGTCCCACAGTCTGCCGTCTGCAAGCTGGAGACCCAGGACCACTGTGATGTAATTCCAGTCTGAATTCCAAGGCCTGAGAACCAGGAGAGCTGATGGTATAAATCCCAGTGCAAGGGCAAGAGTCCCAGCTCAGGAGGCAGGAAGAAAAGGGAAGAGTTCCTCTTTCCTCTGTGTTTCGTACCATTCAGGTCCTAGTGGACCAGGTGGTGCCCACCCACACTGGAGAAGGCAATCTGCTTTACTAAGCCCGCTGATTCAAGTGCTGACCTCATCCAGGAACACCCTCCCAGACACACCCGGAAATAACGCTTCATCTGGGCACCCCGTGGCCCGTCAAGTTGACACCAAAAATTAACCATCACTAGAAGGCGTCCCAAAGGAGGGGGGCTTTCGAAGGATCCTGAACTGGGAGGCCTGGGTTTCCAGCACCGTTCACCTCTGAGGGCCTTGGACAGGGCATGGCTTCTTCCTAGGCTGTACTATTCTCCTTTCTCCTGTCCAGAAAGAAATATGAAGGCATCATCTCTGCTGAATTCTCTAACTGAAGCCAGTGGAAATAATGAGTTTTGTTCTGTTACCCAGAGCTCTCAGAAATACTACTTTGACAGCTGGGATATTACCAATCTTCCTAACTGAGTTCCCTAATTGTAAAAACACAACATGAACTGAGTGAGACTGTCTCCTAAGCCTCTGTAGCCCCCCTGGACCAGGCACATGCTGTCTTGGACTGCACTCGAAGGAGCACAGCAAGGGGCGCCCCTCCTAGGGAAGAGGAAGACCTACGAAAGCGGGAAGGAAAGGCAGAACCCTCTATGGATAACGTGTATGACCCAGAGAGCATGTGAGGCTTCACTGAGCCCCAGCGCTGTCACCTGAGCACCCACGGACAGAGGATTTCAGCACCGTGCTGCTCCAAGCATGCAAGCAAAGCCAGCATTTCTCCATCTCTGCTGGGCATGACTCTTCCATTGACTGAACCAATGACCTCAGAGACTCAAAGTCTGGCTTGCTCATCCCCTAAGTGAATATTTCTTGAATGAACGAATAAACGATGCCTAATCCTCAGCTGTTCCCTACCTGCTACTTAACAACAAACATGCATACATTTAGTAACACAGACCTATACAGACACCTCATGTGACTTTCATACGTGTCCCCACACCCTAGTCCATAAGGTCGCACGCACAGATGCATGTACCTAGACACGTAAATGCACGCACACACACACACATAGACCTAACCAGGTCCATACTCAGACACACACAGAGATATTTACATATATTCAAATTTCTACTCTTGAGTCCTGCGTCCCAATCCATGGTTCATCCATGCATTCCACCAAGTGTGACCCTGTGAGTTAGTGAGTCATACTGAGAGTGGGACAAAGTAATCATTGTCTGACAATGTAATCACTCACAGAATCACTTATTCCAGCACACAATACATAAATAAGGTTGAAGCATAGTTGGCTGCGTTAATAGCAGGCAAAAGACTGAGAAAATAGTGCTAGGGGAACTTCATCTATTCAAACATGACCGGCAAAGCTCTCTGCTCCTCAGGCTATTTTTGTTGTTCTACTTTTGGTGAGAAATGAGAATTTCTTGTTCTTCCATATACAAATGATTTCACAGTATGTCCATCTTTAAATTGCTCAAGCTCAGCAACACAAACCAGGTGTGGACGACAGAGAGTGGAGGGGGGTCCGTCTTCAGGGAGGCCGATCGCTTTTATGTCCATTTCCACTTCAATTAAGGAAACATGGGTCCAGTTCAGAACCCCCGGTTTGATGTGCCAGGCCTCATGATAGAAGACCTCAAGTTGCAAAAGCACACCCTCAAACTGATGTCCCTCTTACCTCTTTAGAAATCACTTTCCATTCTATTTGTAATTTCATACTCACAGCATTACAAGGGAGGAAAATTGTCAGATTAATGACTGCTTCTATTTCATAGAAGGCACTGTGGTAACTGTCCTCAGGTCATAGTTCGGAAGAAGCAGAGACACGTTTTTAATTCTGTCGAAATGGGAAACCTAAGCTCTTTACACAACAATATACAACGTTGCCCACATTTCAGACCATTTATAACAGGAGTGACAGGCAAACGTGATTTCAAAGAAAGTAAACAAGAACAATTAGTGCTCTAAAATAATTTCAGTTTGGGCCATGATTCATGCTGGTGATGGGAAATCAGAGTCCTGCTGGGCAGGCAAGGGACTCAGAGGCTTCAGACACAGGAATTGGTCACATTGAATTCTGTCATCAGGTTCCGGGTGTATCAGTTGTGCTTCATTTGCATGAAATGAAAAGCAGTCCCAAAATACACACTGTTGCTAAGGTTACATCTTGCTGGATGCAAATGAAGATGTGTTTGTTCAGACCAGTTAAAAATATCTTGGCACGAGCTAATTTTCCCATTGGCAGAAAGGGAAATATCAGCAACCTATTAAAACTGAGAGGTGAGGTTTACCTTAGTCAGCAGTCAGGATCAGCAGGGCATTGTTTCTGAGTTATATTTTTAGAACTTGCAAACTTTTTCTTTTATTAATTCAAGTCATCAGTCTGGTTTCAGTAGTTTTTTTTTTTTTGTACAAATATCATCCAATAACAGGACCTACAACTGCAAATGTAGAGCTACGCTTTCTCCAGGTTCTGGAAGAACCATCTGCATTGACATTTTTGGAATCTGAGAGGAAATGTGTATAATCCGGGATAGGGGTTGCAGTTCTGTGAAACAGGTGGAGAAGGAAAGCATAATTTTCACCTTGCTGAGTTTATTATGTCATTATTTTACTTGATTCAAAACAATAACCCTGCAAAGCAAGTACATTATTATTTCTCTTTGTAAACTGGGGAAACTGAGGCTCAGAGACATTCAGCCATTCTGTAGTGAGTAGAGAGACTGAGAGTTAAATTTAGAATTAACTCTGAACCCAGGGTCTTTTCTGTATATCATCCTGTTTCTATAACTGAAGATAAATTATCAAAGAAAATTGTAAAACCTGAGTAAGGTATATAAGTCCAGAAAAACAGTTGAAGTTTTGACATTTGGGGAAAAAAAGAAAAAGGCATTATTCAAAATTGAAGTGATTTTGACCTTTTAACCCAAATGCATAGCTTTTCTTGACTGTGTCTCAGCCTCCTGCGAGTCAAGCACAAATGCTTCTGCTGCTTCTCCATCTTTGGACACAGCCCACCCCCAAATCACTGAGTCTCATTGATTATCAAATCTGAAGATGTTAAAGTCAGAAAGGACCTCGGAAGTCATCCCACACCTCTGACCTGAGGCCTGAATCTCTGGAACCGCATCCTGGAAGGGAGGCCATCTAGCCAGCTGCTAGGAGTCCTGAGTATAGATAGTAATTCACGGTTGTTGAATGCTTACTCAATATTGAGCACATGGCACTCTTTCTAAGTACTTTACTCCTTTTAATTCATGTAATCCTTATAACCACCCTGTCAGGTAGGTACTATGGCATCTATTTTACACATGAGGAAAGTGACACACAGAAAGTTTAAGTAACTAGTTTAAGTTCACATAGCTTCTAAGTAGTGCAAATAGAATTAAACCCCACATAATAGTCTCAAGAAACTGAGCTCTTGTCCACTGTGTATTACTTTCTCAAGTAGGCGACTACCCCACAACACAGCTCCTGCCACTCTGTTCATAGAAAGGTGTTGCCTATATGAGTGATACTTTTTGTTTGCTTTAGAATTCTCTGAGATCTGGTAACCTGGTCACGTGTGGAAAGAGGAGGCTGAAGGAGGGAGAAAAGAAAAGCATGAGACAGAAAAGAAAGCTTAGAAAATTGGGGGTTCTAAAATAATATGGGATAATCAGGAACTCTTTCTAGGGCTATCCTAGGGGGAAGGGGACCAATCCAATATTAATGACTTCAGTTTATTGAGCATATGTTATAGGTTAGGTGTGCATTGTTACTAAGCGTCACCACAGCCTGCAAACTAAATTTCACTATCACCATTCCAGAAATGAGAAAAATGAAGTTCACAGAGGCCAGGTCACTTGTCCACACGCACGCAGCTAATTAGTGGTGGCCCCAGGATTCAAAGCAGGAGCAGGATAACTACAAAATATGTTTTCTTTCACAATGAAACTTTCTGTTTAATTTTTTGGATCTTTTTTGTGCATTTTCCAGCAGTAAGAGCTAAGACCAATGTGTAGAAGAAGTGATATGGAGTCAGATATAATTTTAGGTATAAGAAAGAACTATGGCTAGTGTCACTCCCTTCTGAAAACGTCCTCTTCCTGTGTCACCACACACTTCTGTTTTCCTCCTATTTCCTTGGTGTCTCCTTCCCAGTCTCGTTTCCTGGTTCCTCTCTCCACTCATTATATCCTTAGAGCATTAGAATGTCCACTGCTCTCTCTGGGGCATATTTTGTTCTCCAGCCACATTTTCCTCCTGTTTAATTCTTCTAGTCTCATGGCTTTGTGTATCTAATATCTAAATATTGACTCACAAATTTATATTGCCAGCCCTGACCTCTGAACTCACTTATCCAACTGTCTAGTCAACATCTTCACTTAAATGTCTAATAAACACTTAAAATAAATAAGTAATAAATCTTGTGATTCTCATTTTCCCTGAACACACCCTGTCATTCCATCCGTGTCCTCCCAAACACCACTCTTTCCATCTGAGTCAATGGTACCAACTGAATTTGGAAGAAATCTAAACTTTTTATCTCAGGATTTCTCCCTTGCTTTCTTTACTCTTTAACCTAAGTTTGTACCACCTTCTATGTCACCCACCATTCTCTAGTCACCCTGATTTCTCTCTTCCTGGAGTACGCCAAAAGTGTTTTTAGTTGCTGCTCCTTCTGTCTGCAAAGCTCTTCCCGCTTCTTTTCACATGGGAGGTTATTTCTTATCTTTTAGGTCTCAAGCCAAATGTCCTCTCCTGGCTTGAGATGAAGATAAACATGTCTTCATCACTCAGTGTAAAGTATTCTCTCTAACACTCAATCGTGGTACCCTATTTACTTCTCTCATAATATTTATCAATATCTAAACTATGTCTTTTACTTGTTTACTGTTAATTATTGCTGTGGATTGACTGTGTCTTCCTCAAATTCATATGTTGAAACCCTTATTTCTCAAGGTGATTGTATTTCTTTGAACATATCTGTGTATGTGTGTGTGTGTGGGGGGGTGTACATACAGAGGGTGCCAAAAAAATGTATACACATTTTAAAAAGGAAGAAACTATAAAAATTGTAATATTCGATATATACCAATAACAAGAGATGAATACAAGTCACATTTGACTTCTGCAATTACAAGAGGTGCTCAAAGTGGTTACCATCAGCGTCTAGACACTTCTGATTATGGCAAACTACTGCTTGAGCAGCATTGAACAAAGTGTCCACTGATACACTTTTTTTTTGGCCTCCCCAGTATCTATAGCAGAGGTTCTGGAAGGATACCTCAAACAGTGAACTATGGTTATCTCTGGGGAAAAGAGTAGGTTGTGTACACTTACAAGGGCATGTTGGCCTATTACTCTGTATACTTCTATATTGTGGAAATTTTTACATTGACTATGCATTCCCACACTAGCAATGTTTAAAAAAATGATTCCTTAGTAAACTCACTATATCTTAATTAACTCATATGCAATTTTCCGTTGGTCCTGGCTCAGCCTGTGTGGTACAGCCCACAGTGCTCTCTGATGTAGCTTCTAATATCCCTCAGCTATGTGGGAAACACAGCTCAGGTCATGTAGTCTTAGCATGAGTAAAAATGCTGGGAAAGCAGAAACATGATGGAAATTTCATTAGGGAACTGCATTGCCGAGCCCAAGACTGTTAGGTTTGGAAACTCCGTGCTTCTGCCTGGGAACACGGGTGTAAGGTTGCTGCAGCGGCTTGAATCGTTGTTTCCATCTTGGATGCCTCTCAAGACAAAAAAAGAGAAATATAGTCTTGAAAATTTAATTCTTCGAATTAGAAAAATTTATTTACCAAGTGTCTACTATGTGTTAGGACCTGTGCTAAAGATGTACATACAGATGCCCATTGAAAGCTGATAAAACCATGAAAAAGTGATATCATTGCTCCCATTTTACAAAAGAGGACATGAAGCTAAGAGAGTTTGCTTCACTGGAATGGTTCTGAGATCCTTTAATGAAGCACCTTATTCTCTTAGGAGACAGAAGAAAGTGAAATGCTCACTACCCCCTCCATCTTCCCTGAAGTTAATTGTTATCTTTTATGTTATGCCTTTTTTCTCTTATCCCACTACCCAATTCTCCCCAAAGGGCAACTGATGAAGCGAGTGAGGAATGGCTTTGAGATGCCGGCCAGTTCTTTCTTCCATGTAAGGTTTCCTGAGTCATTCCTTCCTCTGACCACACTCAAGAGCCTCACTCTCCTGGCACTGATACAACAGAGGGAGGGATGGGGAGAGAGACAGGAGGGAAAGCCAGGAGCACTCACCTCCCAGAGAATAAGTCAGTTGGAGCAGATGTCAGAAACAGAAGAGTTTGCCTCAGACCAAAAAGGAAGAAACTGGAATGAGCTACGAGGTTGGGGGAGGGAGGTAATGGGGGAGCAGAGTCAGAAGGAGTGTTGGTACATTAACTATGTTTTCTTATTTTCTGTATTCAGGATGCTGTGGCATCGGAAGCTTTACTCATCCGGGACAGGTGCCCCTTCCAGAGCTACTAATTCTTAGAGGTAGCAAAAGCCTTGCCTGAGAGTGCATCTTTCCTGTGTGTACAAACCAGTCCAGAACCCACATTCCCAACCAACTCTTCTATCTGTCTCCTCTACTCCAGGAGGCAGTATTCCTCTATACCCTCCTCATACTCGGGCCAGGTCCCAGACAACTAGGGACAAGCCCTATGCCCCAGAGACGGTTGAAATTATTCAAAGAAGTCAAGTCTAAGTCTGCTTACCCTTCCTTACCTTACTTTCCTGAAGAAGCCCCAGTAAAGGCTCTGGCCAATTTTTCCCTCACTCTCTCTGCCTCCTGATGGTCCCTGATGCTCCCCTGTGTGGCGCGCCATGACTTCTGTTTTTAGGGAACACTGGGTATAAATTTCTTCCTTTGTGACAATTATTTCTGTGACCATGTGTCTTACTGTACTTGACTGGAAACAAATCCAGGATATACAGTGGTACCTTGGTAATCTGAAACATTCGAAAACAGCCGACAGCTAGGCCTCAGGATCTTGCACTCAGCAGAAGTCATGTGGCATGTTCGATTTCAGAGTCATGTTCGAAAACCAAAACATTTACTTCTGGGTTTACGGCGTTCATCAGCCAAAAGATTCATCAATGGAGATGTTTGAAAACCGAGTGTGGAGACAGAGCCCCAGAAAGCAGTTTCCAGGCTCTAGGCCTCACATAGAAAGGTGCTGGCTCAGGTAGTAAATGGCCAACTGTGATTGCATGGCCCTCAGCTGTGGCTAGTTGGTCATCAGCTGTAACCAGTGAGCCATTGGCCACTAATATAACTGCTGTGGCTACGCTAGCAGCAAAATGGGAGCTAGTAAGAAGATGGTGGCTGAGCTAGCAAGAGCGGATTGCAGAGAGGCGGATGCCACCAGCGAGAATATAGTGATATGACTCCCCTACTTATGGCTCCGTGGGTGTTCCTTTTTAGCCTCACCATATCCTGCGTTCCTGTGTGGGGAGCGGGAGCAGAGACCCCACCTGACGCCCCGCACGACACTGAGGTACTACTGTATTTTTAAATAGTTGGTCAGGACAGAAAGTAAATATCAAGGTGCTTAAGATGTTTGCTAGTACAGGCAATGCAGACCAGTGAGTGTAGCCCGTAACTGCTCCACCCTGCCCCTGAGCAGCAGCGTTTGTCACTCAGAACTCTAAGACTCTTTCCCTCTTCCTTCAGCAGTACTGGCTTTCTGAAAAACATCTCAATCGGTCACTTAGCAGTTGGCATTTACTCTCTGATCTTGCTGGTCTGTCCTAAAGCTTGGAAACTTGTGTCCTCTGGGAGAGAATATGGAGACCTTAGCATAGGATATGCAGATGATTGGAAAACCCTGAACCCATATCCCCAGGGCACAACTAATAGCTGCAGAAGGCAGCCATTGTTTTTAACCTGTCTCCTTGCAAGACAAAGGGCTCATAATTAGGATTTCCTTTTCTTTCTCCCAGTGAGTGGTAAAAAGAGGAGATGACTGACTGAAGCACAGCAAAAAAGTAGACAAGGATCTTTCCAGCTGCTATTTCCCTTATCTCTCATCCAAAGTAGGATCTAGTACTCAGGAAGGCATTCTCCTTTCGTTTCTTTCAGAACAATCAAACCTGGATGTCAATCCCTGAGACCTACAGTTCTTTTACCTCTCTTTCCTCAGTTTCCCCATCTGTATGATAAGATTGCTAAGTAAGTTGATCTCTAAGGTCATTTCCAGGTGAAAGAACCCTTGTTGTCCAACTTAAGCCCCTGAGACAGGCTGAGACTTGAGTGTACCAGAGTGACAGTCCCACTTGGGCCGAGAAGCTCTAACTTTATTTCAAACGCCAGCTCCCTTAATGGTACGTGGCTGTGTGCACATACACACATGTGCATATGAGAGAAAAGAACTTATTGATTCTGGTTTCTCAAGGTTAAAAGCTAAAACTTCAAATTCCAGACAATGCTTTCTGGGTTGTAGGCCATCTGGATGGTTCCCCAGATGCTGATCAGACCCCACAACTTACTAGTAAGTCATGCCCCTGACCCTAAATGATGCAAGAAGCACAAGAGTATTCCATAGACAACAACGACCTCAGGCCCAGGATACTCTAACAAATGCATGTGCAAAATTCATCTTAGAAGGAGGAGCTAAGTGAAGAAAAGCTCATGTTATTCTTTCACTTTAAGGAACTTTTCTTGGAGCTTTGGATTTTAAATATCCAAAACCAGTCACCATTAATTTTCGTTTCAAAGGCCTTTTCTGTGAGCTCTAATGGGACTTAGGAAGACACTGATGGTCATGCGTTTGCTCTTATTCCTTTCAATGCTGAGTGTTTGATGCGCTAAACACACTAAGTACCTAAGAAGCTATAAATTGAATGGAGAACAGTTTCATTACGGTGTTCAGGACTGAGCTATCCATTAGTTAATTCACCCGTTTGCAAAATAAACAATAGACATATTTTACAAATGGGAGAAATATATTTTTAAATGACCTTTATAAATTCATACTGCTGACATTCAGGCAAGGGGGCAGGCTGATAATCAGCTCCATCACACTTCCATGCTTCTCCCAACAGAAGAAAGAAAAAAGAAAGAATTCACTTTCGCAGCTGTAGGAGGGTAAGTCAAAGGCAATTCCTGAGTACCTGTATTGGACATATGACTCAGGAGCTAAGATTTGAATACCTGTAGAAAAATGAAAAGATGCAGCCATGTGTTTGGAGGGCATGTAGAACTGGCCTCATTGCATGAAAGCCAGAGCTCCACAAACTGTACTGCCTGCAGACTACACTAGGACTCTTCTAACCAGTGAACAGAAGCAGGATGGTCTACGCAAGGAGGAGATAGAAGCAGAGATGCTCGAAAGAAATTAAAGCTCTCAGACTGCAAAGGGCACTGTCATGTGTCCCCAGTGAACACTTTTTAGGAGATGTAAAAATTTCTGAGTTGGGAAACTTGTAAAAAGTGACTTGGTTCTGGTTAATTCCATAGGTCTCCGTATGACTGTCTCCTAAAACAAATCAGTTCACAACCAGGACTTCAAAAAAAAAAAAAAGAAAAGAAAAAAGGCCAACTCTACTGAACTATGAGAAACCACAAGAAAAAACTGCCTGATGATGTAATCAGCAGTTGTGGCAAAGAAGGAAATTTATGCCCAAAGAAGACTTGAATCAGGAATGCTTAAAATATCCAAAGAGACAAATTACAGAAGAAAAAATATTAAGTAAGAAAAACATGGAATGAAAGCATAATGGGAAAGCTTCAAAAGGAAGTAATAAATTCTAGAAAAAGACAATAAGGGATTAAAATCAGAGGAGGTAGAAACTCAATTAATTGGTTTAATAAGTGATTACCAAAACCAAGAAAGAGAATCATTCAGAATTCAGAAGAGAGAGAGAAAATAGGTAATAGAATCTAAGAGAAATGGAAGCTAAAACATGAAATTCCAACAGGCATTGAGTAGATATTTAAGAGAATTGGCCTATATTTGCTATTTTGAAAAAGCTGTGACCAATTTTGGTTTAAAGGTTGCAATAGCCTCATAAAAAGTGTTGGTCAGTTATCCTTCTGTTTCTATTTTCTGGAACATTTTCTATAAATTAGAGGTTCCTTGACATCTGGTAAACTGTCTATTTTTAGCCATATGGGCATGGGGAATGTGTGGAGTGGAATTGGTGGTGGTTAGTCATTTCAACTATGAATTAAAGTTATTTGATGGTAATTTTTTAGGGTATTTATTTCTTTTTGAGCCAATTTTCATATTTATGTTTTACTTTGTAAGTGTATATTTTAGTCATTGACATAAAATTAATTCACTTTTAAATGTGCATTTGACAAAAATCCAATACCCATTAATGATATTTTTGAAATGTGAGTAGTTGAAGATTTGAAATGGACAGACTTAATCTGATAAAGATACTCTACTACTAAAATATGTCAGGAAGTATCCTATTTAATATGGAAATATAGAACAATTTCCCTAGAGAGTAGGAATGAGACAAGGATGCTGACTAATGCCAATTTATTTAACATTATATTGGAGGTCCTGGACAACACATTTAGGGGGAATAAAAGATAAATAATAAAAAAGTTTGAAAAGCATAAAATAAAAATTTTATTATTTGCAGCTGACATTATTGTGTAGATAAAAAAGTCAAAGAATCTACAAACTAATGGAAATAGTTAATAGTTAATAATAAGTAGGTCTCTGGATAGAAGATCAAGAAATAAAAATTGTTATTTTCATATACCAACAACGAAATAATTCCAAATAAAATGAAAAATTAATTCCATTAAAAGAGCATGAAAAAAATATCAAATATCTAAGGATATGTGTAAGATACATAAGGATTCTGTAGAGAAAGCTGCAAAACATTATTGAAAGAAACAAAAGAAGATATAAATAAAGGGATGTAGCATATCATGAATTGGAAGACCCAATATTATAAAGATTCAATTCTCCCCAAATTGATTTAAAGATTCATTGCAAACAAAATCATAATACCAGTAGATTTTTGTTTGTTTGTTTCTTTCCTTTGCATTATTTTTCTGAGAAAATTAACAAACTGACTGCAAAATTAAATGAAAATTCAAAGGATCAAATAAAGCCATGATAGTCTTGAAGAAGAAAACAAAATTGAGAGAATTTGCATCACATATTAAGACTTAACACATATTAAGACTTATTAGGAAGTTACAATAATAAAATGTGTATGACATTGGCTCGAAGACCAAGAAGTTAGTGGAGCACAATAGAAGAGTCAGACACAGACCCACATATATATGGAGAATTTATTTATAACAAGGTGGTTCAGCAAAGCCATTGGAAAAGGACAGCTTTTTTAATAAATTGTTCTAGATCAAATAGATTTTCATATTGAAAATCACAAATCTTGACCATTGTATTATATGCCTCTTACACAACACCAGTTTCAGATTATTTATCTAAATGTGAAAGGCAGAACAACACACTTTCTAAATGATAACACGTATTAAGTGATACCTATAACAAAGGATATAATTCAGCAAAAAGGCAAAGCCAGTTAGTTAAGAAATTGATAAATACCTTTGTAAGTCTAAATTTTATTAATTGTAAATGTTAAAACTTAAACTAAATGTTAAATGTATATGAAATTAGATACTATTAACATTTCAAAGAATTCATATGTTAAAGAGACAAAATGGAACTTAGTTAATATCTATAAATGAGTAGAATACACTACACCTTAAAATTGGAAGATGCAGTTAAAGCATACTTGGAAATATAAAGCAAATGCATCAATTAGAAAACAATAAAAAATGAAAACAAATGAGTTACCAATGAGGAAGAGCAAAATAACAATGTAAAAAAATCAAACTATAAAGTACTTTAAATAAACAAATAAAACAGTAATAGAAAACAAGAAAACACATATCAGGAATGATTATTCTTCCAAAGACTTTCTTTTCAAAAGCCTAATAAAATATGAAAAACTCATCAAGAAAACCACCTTAGAAGGGGTAAATATCCAAAATATATAAGGAATACAGACAACTCAGTACATAATAACCTGATTAAAAAATAAGCAAAGGACCTGAATAGACATTTTTCCAAAGAAGACATACAACTGGCCAACATGTACATGAAAAGGTGCTCAGCCACACTAATCATCAGGGAAATGCAAATCAAAACCCCCGTGAGATATGACCACACATCTGTTAGAGTGGCTGTCATCAAAAAGACAAGAAATAAGAATTAATGAACATGTGGAGAAAAAGGAACTCTTGTGCACTGTTGATGGGAATGTAAATTGGTCTGGCTACTATGGATAACAGTATGAAGTTTCTCAAAAAAATAAAAATAGAACGAATAGGCATTTTCAAAGTGAGTTTGTCAGGTGCAAGTCCAGGCAAAGCCTAGGCCAAAAGGAAACTGCGGATGTCTATGCAGTGCTCCTTCCCTTTGTAAAACGTCTGCTTTTTGCAATGACCAGGAATCTCTATTAGAAAGTAGTCATCAGGAGACCCCAAAGAGTCTTCCAAAAAGAAACACCCAGTGTAAGCATTTTCTGTGCTTGGTCCAGCATCCACCAGTAGCAGAAACATTAGTCCCGCCCCTTTGCTGAAATGACCGCTTTTGACATTGCTTACAGAAAAGGGAGATGCCTCATAGTGGTCAAAATGACACTCAAAGAAGTTATGACTTAAAAAAGTAAAATGGAAACAAGATTTCTATGGCAGACTCTATTGATTTTCCCTCTAAATCCCCTCAGGTTCTTGCAGTGTTTTGGGGTGCCTATTTGTTCTTCTCTCTTTGCTTTGCAAGGCTTCACCTAAAACTCTTCCTTGGTCTTCTGGAGCTGCTTTGTCGGAAAGCACACAGAGCCAGAAGGCCTGGGGGTTTATCCCCTCCCTCATCACCCTACCACCCCCAACTCCCTGTGACTGGTGTGGGAGTGTGAGACTCATGAAACTTAAGGGGAGACCAATTCCGATGCCTAATTACACCCCAGAGCTCCCCTGTGGCATCGGCGGAGGCTGGAGCTTTGCTTATAATTTCATCCTTGCTTGGCTCCTTCCTCCTTCCTCTTCTCTTTTCCGATCCTGCCACTCCATCACTAGTTTATCCTGGCAGCACATTCTACATAAATCATTTGCACATAAATTTTCCTCTCTGTCTGCCTCTGGGGAACAGCCTAAGAAAGTTTCTAACCCCCAAAGAAGCTTACAATTGTGTGAAAATGGATATGAATACAATAGTGTTAATGCAGCATTCAGTCAACCAATTAAGTGAAAGCCCTGTGAAATATGTTGTGGAGATGTAAGGCTGACTCATGCCCACAGGGAATGCAGAGGCCAGTGACCACACAAGACAGGAGCACAAGCCATACCAGAAAGCACCACGTAGGACGCTAGAGTCGCAACGGTCCACATATTTGACTCCTTCCACATCCCATTTCCCTTTCCAATGTCCCACTAAAATGAATCACCCAGGGAACAAAATAAAAAATACATATGAACACTGGAAAAGAGGGACATTCATACTACATGCCTGAAGCTACAGACGACAGTAGAGAGAGAGGGCAGTCATTTCCCACAGGCAAGGTGAAGCCCTTTTAGGCAGGAAATAAATACGGCCCATTCCTCCTAGCTTCTTGCCAATATCACAATAACAGATATTTTTCCAGGATGGGGAACAAGAACGGAAGAGGAATAAAGTCGTTTGTCAGAACTCAGGAGGACAAGGTCCTCTCACACTGCTTTAAACAGACAGCCAGGCACATGTCATGACTTTGGATTGACAGGATGGACGCGAAGAAAAATGTGTTCACAGGAGGAATTGCAAGATTCCCCCCAGAACCTCTGTGGGCACCCAGCTTAGCTATGACATCTATGAAGATGATTAAGGAGAGAAGTATTACTGGATATATGAACATTTTCAGAAAGTTATTAAAGGTAACTAAGTTCAGCATTCAGATCAAATGGGACATAGCAAGGCTCTGGGGAAAAAAGAACACAGGAAAAACCAACAAGTCGTCTCTTTGTGCTCTGAAGGCTCAAGGTTGCATCTTGCTGAGGTTGAAGGTCGTAAATCTGTACATTCTGCTTCACTCTGGACCTTGACAGAGAAATACAAGTCAATTTTTAAAGGTAAAGCAATCATGGGAAGACGAAATCGAATTCCAAATAGAAATAACTTCCAAATCAATATAGTAAAACTCAGAAAGGAAATAAGAAAGCACAATCGACAGAAAGCATAAAAGAGCATGGCAAAAATGAGGTAGGTGTATCCACTGTCCATGATAAATGTGACTAGATTATGAAAACAAAATGTATCAGAGGTAAGAAAAGAAACAAACAAAAAGCAACCAATGAAAATATTCCCCCAAATGCAAACAAAATACAAGTTGTAGTGACTCCGTTATAATTATGATATGGAATTCAAAGTAAAAAGCAGTAAATGGGGCATTACAGATTACTGAAAATGTATACTTCATAATAAATATAGAATTCTTATGAACCCTAGAAAGATTTTTAGCAAAGATACCTGAGAATTTACTATAACAAGTACATAATAAATAATAATATGATAGAATAAAGTTTGCATTGAACAGGCTTAAGTCTATAATTAATTTTCTAATGTATACAGAACATTGATCATGTAAAACTCGACAAAGAAACAAAAGTCCCCAAAATAGAGATTGACAGACCTTAGTCACGAACCAGACTGCAATAAAACAGGAAATTACAAGCAAAAAAAGAACAAACTTAATTTGAATTAACATTAATACATCACTCTTAGAAATAACTTTGTTTCAAATAGAAAATCAAATTTGACACCCTAGATTGTTAGTAAATTAATACACTGCAATAAAAACACCATAGCAAAACCTAAAAATGTACATATCTAAAGGAAATCCATAATCTTAAAGGTTTTTCATTACTAAATAAGAAAGACTGAGAATAATTGAAATAAGTATCAAGCTCAAAAAGTTAAATAAATGAAAACAAAAACTGGTAATAAATTTATACAGATAAAGCCATAACATATTGTTGTTAGAAAACAAAAATTACATTTAAAAATTGTTTTTGGAAAGCAGAATCAATGGAAGGCACCAATAAAATGATAATTCCCTAGTAAATTATATCAGGGAAGAGATAAAACAGAATTTAAAAACATCAAAAGTCAGACCTTTAAAATAAGTTTTTAAATTATAAGAAAATTCTGTGTGTAATAGAATGCTAATGAACTTAAAAATCTCTTTTAACAGAAATACAAATTGCCCAAATTGGCTTATGTAGAAAAACAAAATCTGAATAAACCAATAACTTGAACAAACACTTAAAACTGGTACATAAAAATGACACTAGTGCAAAATATTTTAAGAAGTAAACCTTCAAGGATTGAATCATTCTTATACCACTAGGTTTTTAGAGCACAGAAAGAAATGGAACATTTCCTAATTAATTCTATAGCTGAACGCTAGTGTCAAAATATTATAAAGGCACTCAAAAATAAAACCACAGAACTAACACATTTGAAAAAAAAAATGTATATAAATAAATAAATTACATATTTGCAAATCAAACCCTATATTTCACCACTTGAAAACAAGGCTGCTCTCTAAGGTTACATAGGGCAGAAAGGTTGTCGTGTAGCGAACAATTTTATCAAATGCAACAGGTAAGCTTCATTTTAGTTATGCAAATGTAGTCGGCTCTAGGAAATGTCTTAAAGCAAGTTAGTACATTAAGGAGATAAAGAAGGAAAAGCCCTATGATAATTTCTAGAGAGCAAGTGGGCTTCTGACAAAATTAATATCCTTTCCTGATTTAAACAAAGTAATTTTTAAATTGGAGTGAGAATGATACTTGTAAATGCCATCGACTTTGGGGACCAGAAGTGACAAATCTTTAGCATCGGGGAACCCAACAAGCACAAAATTGCATCCAAGGGACAGTCCACAGTGAACATCTCCCAGACCTCCAGTGCCAAGCCAGCCTACCAAGGCACCCGTTTAAGAAAGAACATAATCCCTTAACTGGGGCTCAGTCCCAATCTCCCAACTCGGTGGGTCAGAAACTGCCTTACAAGCCAGTGTGGAGGCAGAGAAGTGAAGAGGTGACAGGGCATTGTAATGTAAGGTGGAGAAGCAGAATGGGATGGAAACCTTCCTCAAACAGACTCATGTTGAGGGTGGCGATTTAACTCTAGAACAAGTCTGGAGTTTCATTTATATGTTGGACTTTAAATTCTAATTTCTGGATTGAGATTGTCTGGAACTTAAAGTGACGGTTGGACTATCTGTTAGCAAAGAATGAGGAGGAAAATCATGTGTCTACTGAAGTTTTCATTGAAGGGTAGGGAAAAATTATCTCCTCTGAATGCATTCTAAAGGGATTTGGGTTTTAATTATATCATCAGTTGTGCTCAGTCAATTGTATTGTTTACATTTATTTTCAAGTCCACATAAACATTTGAATCTTCTTGTCAAGCATTTTTTTTCAATCTTGAAATTCCAAGTAGAGCTGCATTTAATTTATAAACTGACCTGTGGTGAAGTGATATTTTTATATTCAGTCTTTTCTATTCAGGTGAATATATATATATATATATATATATATATATATATATATATATATATATATATATATATATACCATTGAGTAGTTTTCTAATTTACTTCACATAGGCTATGCATATTTTTGTTAGGATTTTCCCAGGCATTTTTAACTCATTTTTGTAGCCATAGGAATTTCATGTTTTTCCTTTAATTTCCAAGTAATAGTTATCACATATTGGAATTGATTGAGATTTCGTGTTGGTTTTCAGTCCAGCCACCTAACAAAAGTTTTTTCTTATGTTAATTTTATCATCTAAATAATTAAATGGTCTGCAAATATTTTTTTTAAATATTTATGCCTCTTATTTTTTGCTTTTATTTAATGAGTTGTGTAACTTCATAGATTCACTTTATGGGCGTGAAGTTGTTTCCTTCTATTGTTAGCTTACTGTGGAGTGCTTGTATGTGTGTCTTAGTGTTGTTCAGGTTTTAGTATCAGCGTATCGTTAAATTGGCTGTAACGTGCTCATTTTTTTCTGTGTTCTAGAACAGTTCATATAACACAAGATTACCTTATTTTTAAAAGCAACCTGGGTAGGACTCTTTCATTGGGCTATATCTTGGCTACTTTTTTCTATTTCTCCATGTTAATAGACAGGGTGTTAACTTTTATTGATTCAATTTAGCTAAATTGTGTGTTACTAGAAAAATCCCCCATGATTTCCAGTTTTCCAACTTTCATCAAAATTAATTTAAAAACCATTATTATATTGTTTTCTAATCTCCATATTTGTTCTTTTGCATTGTTTTTATTTTTACTATTTTTTGTTTTTTATGAGTAAATTCGTTTGTCAGAGATTTTCTATTTTATTGATGTTTTCAAAGAACCATCATTTCATTTTCTTCTTCAAATTTCTTTGTCACTTTTTTCTAATTTCTGTAATTTTGCATTTTTCTGTCAAATGTTATTTAATTTTGATTTATTTTAATGGTTTCCCTACCTTTTTAAATTATATACTTTCTTCTTTTATTCTTAATTTTTTTCTCTTATATGAAAGTAAGATTATTTTCCTACTAAACTGAAATTATACAGCTTATAAAATGTAGTACACTCACTGTAATTTATTTGCAAATTGGCATGTTGATTTTCTCTTTAATTCAAAACTTATTTAAAATATTTTATGTTGTCTTTATATTGAAGTATAACACACATACAGAAAAGTTCACAAAATTACCAATATAGTGTATAAAATATTTTAAAATTTGAAATTAATATATTTTTAGTGTAAGTCATCCTTTTGATGTATCTTCTAATTTTATTACATTATAGCCAGAGAATAAGATTTATATGAAAGTTTTCATTATTTAAATTTTATTAAGATTTTCTTTGAGATAGAACACATTATCAATCTTTTTGGAATATTTATATTTTTGAAAAAAATGTGTTCTTTCTCTTTATAGGTACGAAGTTTCATGGAAAATATATGTAAATACATAATACAAACATATATAAGATCATACATGAGATATCTACATACATGTCTCATATCACGTATGGGATCCTATTTAATTATCCTCAGTCCTTCCCAAATGTGTTTAGGTCAGTGTACAGCTCATATAGCAATTGATTTGAATGGCACCTTTGGAAAATGAACAAAGCTGCTTCAAGTGTGAGGTAATTGATTGGAGGCTGTGGCTGCCTCAGGTCCCACCAGGCCACTCCCTGGCCACATGGATCAATATCTCACCACTTCAGTGACCCATCTGTGGCCCACCGCTGTGGGAAGGTTGGGAAGCTCAGCTCTCGATCCTTTTTTATTGTTTTTTTAATCTACTGATTTCAGAAACATGGGTGTTAAAGTATTCTACCTGAATGTGGATTTGTCGTGTTTTTATTGTTGCTTTTTTTAGAATTTGTCAGTTTCTCTTTGAATATTTTAAAGCAAGATTGTTAGAGGTCTTAAAATCCATAGTTCATATCTTCTAAAAGATTATAATTTAATTAAATACTTTAACTCTCTGTTGTTTTGCTTAGAAACCCTCACTTTAAGTTCTCTCTTGCCTGAAACTAATGCTGTTTTGGCGTTTCTACTGCAACAACATGTCTGGGAAGATAAAAGAATCACTTTAACTTGTGCCTTTTATGTTTCCTTCTGTTTCAGGTGTGCTACCCCTGAACCGCACCCTATCTAAGGATTTCATATTCATTGTCATTATGTCTGTTGGACTTATTTTGACATTCGTATTTTCTATTTTGTACACTTTCTTAGGGTTTCTCTTTTATTTCTCTGCCCGGCATTTGTTTTAACTAATTGAGTTTTCTTTGTTCATTTTGTTCCTCTAGTATTTTAATGTTTGTACATCCTATTTAACTTTTGATGCTGAAAACCCTTAAATCCTCACATCTGTTAGCCTATGAGCCAGATAGTATCTGTATCCTTTACCTCTCAGGATAAAAACCTTAGTAAAATGTCACTCTCTTCCTCTCTCTAATCCTAGCCTCCTTCTATATCAAGATCCAGATTGGTACTAAAATATTTTAAAATTATGCAAAAAGAATCACTTCAGCCATAAGTTTTATTGGTCTCTGGTGTTTGTGTGGTTTTGCTTGTCATAGGTTTTTTGTGTGTTTTTTTTTTGGCAAGGCTCATTATTTTTTTAACCTGTGTCTTCCTCTTTCTTGAATGTATTACTTATTTTGCCACAATCAAAGCTCTAACAAGTCTATTTACTGGATGGTTCTCTGAGTCGTAAGTTTCATGAGTCTTTGCATTGCACGAAACATCTTTCCTTTGTCCTCTCCTTTGAATTTCAGTTTGAATCAGTTCTAGGATTCTAGTTTTAAATTAATTTTATCTGAGAATTTTAAATAAACATGTTTCAGTGTTTTTAGCGACTGACATTGCCGAAGAGAAGTTAGGTGATCTGATCCTCAAGCCTCTGCAAGTATCCTGATTACTTTTTTCTATCCCTAGACACTTTGAAGAATTTCTGTGTTCTTTTATTGTGAGCTTTTACCAGCATGGATCTGGGTGTCCGTCATCATTTGTTTGTTTGTTTGTTTGCTTGCTTGCTTAAATAAACCCATGCAGCACTCTTGGGTGTTTAGATCTAAAGATTCTGTCTCTTCCTTAGCTTCTGGAGAATAAAATGTGACCTGTCTCTGTCACATTCCTGTTGTCCCTGGAGAGGGGCAGCTCTTGGGTAGGATCCACAACCACTCTGAGGACTAGACTAATGCCAGGGGCCTCTGCCCTCTCAGTGCCAGAGGTGTCATGACTTCCCCCCACAGACCAAGGATCTGTCCCAGGCAGAGGAGAAGGGAGGCTGTCTCCCCAAATGAGGGAGCGGTTTTCATGCAATAAGAGATTGAATAGTGCCTTGAGAGACCGTTTCAATTTTAAGATCAGACTAAGCTTTACACCAGATTGAAATTTAGGTCTGGATAGTTTGCTTTGTCTATAAGGTGTGTATATTTATATGTGTATATATGCCGTGTGTCATGAGTGTGTTTTGTTTTATTCTGGCTAAAGAGCAAGTAGAGATTTGGGAGCAAGGCCATTTAATCCTACACACATTTTTTTTTTAATTACTATTTTCTCCGCAAATCCAAGTTGTTGTGAGAGTTCATCTGTGACTTCCTCCTATAGGAGCCTTTCAATGAATTATAATGAGAAGAAAGATGAGTAGGAAGAAGAGGAAACTGGAATAAAATCCCAGGAAATTACTTAACCTGACTGACATTTAACTGACTCCATGATCTGTCCCAACCTCCCTTCAGGTATCATTTCTCATTTCTTCCTTTAATTTACCCAACCCCTTTCTAAATTCGAGTTTCTTGAAACATGTAATGCAGCTTCATAATTAGAAAATTGCTCTTTTATTTGAAGCAGGGGCGTCCCCATCCTGCCACCTGTCCGACTGCCTCTCCCTAGTCCATTTTTCTTCCCCTCTTTGTTCTGACTTCTTAGACTCTGAGTATCAAAGGCTGAGCCTCAGTGGGCACAAAGAATGGGAACTGAAAGTGGAGATGAGGAGAAAATGGAGCATCAGCCTGGCAGAGACGTGGAATCAGATAAGAACCAGTGGGCAGGAACAAAAAGAAGGGACCCTATACAAGTGGCACAAAAATGGCCTTTGTGTAGAACCGTCATTGCTGGGAGATGAGTAGATGGTCCCGGCTGGGCTGTTTTCAGGAATTCCAAAGCACGCTGTCAGTGGCCTCTACTTGTTTGCTTGTCAGCTTTCTCTACCTGCAGGCGTCAGGCTCCAGGCTAGCACCGACTGGGGTGTCAGCAACATGGGTCTGAAGAGAGGAACTCTGGTTATAAAACAAGTTTTGTTAGGAAAAAACTCGAGAAACTTCCATCAAGGATTGGCGGCTGTGTGCCTGGCACTGTGCTAGGAGATTTGGCTGCAAGGAGGTCTTATCAGAAGGTACCTGTGCCAATGGGACTGTGTGGGGTGGGACAGTTCAGAGTAACCTGGCAATGGAATGGCTGCCACGGTGGGTACAGAAAATCCCTACGTCAGCAATGAGTTTCCATAAGTGATTATGAAAAAAGCTTACCTGGGCTAGTACTCTGCCCAAACCGCCCCCTTCTCCTCCCAACGCTGTCTCTTTCCTCTGTACCCTCTTGGAACCATGCTCGTTCCTCCACTGGGTTTGTGGTATTTGGTCATGAGGCTCACAGGGCAGTTCTTGAGATGTTTAAGAATATGAATGTGGTTGTTTGAAAGCAGCTTTATTGAAAACGATCAAAGTGTAAGTTGTTTTCCTTACCAAGTGATGGCAGAACACTCACATTTAACATGCTCGTTTCATCCTTCAGTGTCATCTCTTCTTAACGACTACCCATCCCTGCGCCTCCAGGCACAGTCGGAGGGTTGATATCAGGATCAAGGTGCACATTTTGAGGGCTCCAGGTCTAAGGGACAAACCGCCCTCGCTGCATCAGTCTTCAGTCTGGGCCTGTCCGTGGCTGGCTGCGTTCTGGCTCTGAGTACACAGGCCAACAGCTGTCCTTAGAGGGCTGAGCTCCATGTGCCACTCCTGGGTGGGCTGTGTCTGTGCCCTCACAGTGACACCCTGAACAGCTTTTACAGCCTCTGCGAAGATGCATGAAACTGAATTATAAACCAGAGATTCCATCCCACGGCCCAGTGAGCTTGGCAGACAGAAGTGTTCGTTCTTCTTCCCTGGGTTGTGATCGCCCACATAGAGTCTCTCCTCTCGTTCCCGGAAAGGCCTCGTCATCCTCCCCCTTTGCTCTCTATGTGAGTTCTCGGCCAGTTGGCTCTGCCCTTCTGTCATGGTCTCACCAGAATCCGCCTTCTTCCATCCCTCATCCTTGCTGGCTCAGGCCTCTGCAGCCTTCTCCTAAATACCTTTGGCCCCCTTGTGTCCTCATGTTGCTACTGATGGTGCATTTACAGATGCGTGTTCAAAATGGCCCAATTCCTCTGCCTGCCAGCTCTCCTCAAACTGACCACTCTCTCTGACACTTAGTAAAACCCAGAGAATCTCGCAAACAAAAGGAGCTGACCCAGTATATAAATAACCCCCTTCTGCAGCCTTGCCAGGCGGCCAAGCAGCCCTGCCTCACTGTGTCCGATGACAATGGAATCCCTGCCACCCATTCCTCTCCAATCTGTGCTGCTCTAATGGGAAGTTCTTCCTCAAAATCAATGAGAAGAAAAAGGGCCTTGGTACTCACATCTATTGTGGTACATGAATGAACCTGGGCCGGACAGCTACAATGAAATGCCCTGTCACTCAGCAAATCAGTGCAATTTCAGGCCTAGAACAGCTGCGTGGCCTTCCAATCTCTGAGTGCGCCGTGCCACACAGGCTCTCTCAGGTCTAGCTGAGCTCTGCCTCCTGGTAATGTCACCCCTAGCCATACCATTGTCCTCTGGGGCCACAGGGGAACCAGTTTCCTTCTCTCCCTGGCAGACCCTGCCCACTGGCCTTTACGTAAATTCTTGTCATGGGTTCCTGGAGCTTTCTCCTCCTCAGGCTCAGTACCCCAAGGTGTATCCATAAGCTGACAAGAGCCACACCCAGGCTTTTGCTCAGGCCTTCACCCAACCTGCATTCCTCTGTGGCTCTGCTTCCCTTGAACACTCTGAGCTTCTCGGAGGCACAGACTCATGTATCATTGCTCATATGTAGAGAAACCATGTGAGACTTTTTTTTATTAACAACTGGTTTCTGACTTCCTCATTTTGTCCAACTTTACATAGGAAAGTGAAGCCCAGCGAGGTTGGGTGATTTCCAAGTTCCCTCAGCTAAGTGCTGGGAAAGCCGGGACTAACACCCAGGTCTCTTGACCCCCATTCCAGTGTGATTTTCCAACACACCCCCTTGGTCTATAAAAAATTACAGTATAGCAGTTCTTTATGTAAATGATTCACCTGTTCAGGTGTCTATAGGTCCTCTGAGTAACATGATAATCCCCCTTGAATAATGTCAAGTTCATATACTATCTCAAATTGAGCCTTTGTATGTTTTCAGCCTTTTTTAAAGAATTATATACAGATGGTCATTTAATAAGTGCTTCTTTGATGACAATAGTGATTTTTACCAAAAGCCTTCATTTGGGATAAGGGTACAATTCTAGGGAACAAGGCTATCGTCCTTACTCATATTCCCACGTTCACTATAAGCAACTTCAAAGAAGCCCTGCAGATGGAGAATGCCACTATATTGCAATTTAAGCTTTCTCCCGTCATTTCCCTGCAACCACCCTCAAATTTTCAATTCCCCAAATAGAAAATGAACTCAATAGACATTAACAAAGTAATCTCTCCACTTCTTTGAAAATTGCAAACTAGCTGCATTTTTCTCTTATGGTTGATAATAGTCATGAAAAAAACCAGCCATAACTCCTCTTCCGCCACTGAAATACATCATTTGAAAAAGTTTTCCTTATTGGGAAATAAAAGGAGAAAATCATATTAGAGATGAACACACTCATATAGTGTTATTTCCAGTATTTAGTAACCTCGGGATATGGATACTTTTCTTCAAACAAATTTTTAAAGGGTGGACTAAAGGACAGATTTCCATAAAAGCCTGAAGTGATCACAGTATAGTGATAACTTTTTTTTTTCAAGTTTATAAATTTTGAGACAGAACAACAGCCTTTTACATTTTGGGGTATCTTTAACTGTCATCGCATATTCTATCTAACGCCTGGGGACTGACCCAGATTGAGAAAAAGGAGACACATGTTCCAAAGGCTTGAACATTGGTAGCAACACCCTGTGGCCACAGTTCAAAGCAGAGGCATACCTTCCTGCAGAGGTGGACAGAGGACTTCTCATGGAGGCTAAGCACACACTACCAGCTGAAGCGTCTCCTGGGAATCCAAGTGGGTACCCACCAGAGCAGACATTAGCTGGACTGGCCTTGGAGAGTCAGGCACAGGCTTCACTGACCTCAGAAGCCAAAAGGAAGGTGTGGTGGAAAGGTTAGTTGTGTCACCAGGCAACGCTGACTCTGCCACATTGGTGGCATGGTGTGAGAGTCAAGAATAAGCCAGCTCAGACGAGTGTTTCCTGTGCCCCTCCAGAGTCTCTGTCTGGCTGCCCACAGGAGAGCCTTCCTTTCTGCTCAGGCTTGGTGAGTACCTTTCAGATTATATATGTCCCCCATCCTCTGGAAAGTAAGGCAAGTTAAGCTGAAGTGGAAGCCACTCCCCTTGCTCAAAATGTGATAAAAATGCTGGACTGAAAACAAAAAAAGCTAGTGATTGTAAATTCATAGCCTAACTTGAGACCGGGAAAGGAAAATTCCAAAGTGATAAAAGCATGAGGCGGAATCTCAAAATTGGTAAGTGAAGTTAAAATTGAAAAGTGTTACGGGGGAATTGAAACCTGTTATAGGCTTTAACAGCTGGGACCAACCCTCACAGAGAGGGAAGGTCAGCGAGCAGCCCCATGTGGGTGGGCAGCTGGAGCTGAGTGGCCTGACTGATTCTGTAGCTACTGCGTAGCACTGCGGTGTGTAAGAAAAGCACTGCCTCTCTAATCCAGGAAAGCTGTAATGAAGCTTCCTATCCACCTCGGCCACTGGATGGACATGGACACACCTGTAAGCAATCAGAACACAGGAAAGGGTCCAAATTTAAGCCACCACTGTGGTTCAAGACTCCAGAGAAATAAATTAACCTAAACATTAGTCCAGTACACTTAAATTCATAAAGTCCCAGTAGATGTAAATAAGAAACTGTCACCCAAAGCATGTCACATGGGTTTCCCATGGATAATATACTCACAACAAGATCATGGCCAAAATTATAAACCATAGGAGAAAATGAATGACAAGAAAGAAGAGGCAAGAAGAACAACATATAATCATGGAGACATAGAACAATTTTTCAAAGAGTATAAAAGAAGTAGTTTGGAATGTTGGCAGAAATAGAGGAGTAAGTAGAGGTCACAATGTTAAGAAAAGGTCAATATGAAAAGAAAAAAATACATTCTAGCAATATAAGTCATTGAAAAACTCATGACACGCGAAGCACAGAGACATACATTCTTTACAAATACACAGGAACCATTTCTAAAACTTAACAATGTGTTAGGACACAAATGAAAATGTGGTCATTGACCCAAATGCAGGTCAAACTAAAATACACTAAATGAATATTTTTGTTTTAAAATTCAAAGCTGGAGATTTCTAGTTCAATATGTAAAGCACTTGGAAGTCTTCACAGCCATTCTCCCAAGAAAAAAGCTGAGCAAACTGAAAACTAACAACTTTTCATAGATCCATCAGGGAACTGAGGTCACAGGGCCAGAAACTTGGAGAGCCAGATAAACACAGACAGTCACAGCCGACCAGAAGCAGAAGCCATGTGTGAAGCCTGGTAGGGAGCCTGGTAGAAACACTTGATGGGTAATTGACTTACTGCTGCTGGAGAGTAAACGAGGACAAGCTTGGGAGGTAAGAACTGGGAGCCTAGTCTTAGCAAGCCCCTCTCACTTACAGGAGCTTTACCTTCAGGACCCCCACCAGGTTATCAGAGCAAATATTAAAGAGAAATCCCCTCCATCAGTCCTGCTCAACTTTTCACATTTTTTCTTGAAAGCCCTTTGTCACATACTAGGTTGAATGTCTGTCCCTGAGTTCCTTAACAGGCTTCTCATACGATAAGGCAATTCCTTATGTGTTTTCACGTGTGTTTCCCACCTGGGCAGTAAATCCACAAGAACAGCCTTCCTCGTATTCCCTAGCACCTATCAGAATGACTGACCTCTAGTAAGTGCTAAATAAATTCTTAAATATATGAAAGTATAAAATTTGTTCCAGCTTTAGTTGATAGGAGAAAAATAAGGGCCAAAGAAAACCTGACCACCTGCAAGAAATTACATCAAATGACCACGCAGGACACCGTGGCAAGGAACAAAAGCAAATTCTTCTGCTGTGTTTCTGCTGCTACACAAAATAATGATTTTTTCATTTAGCTTTTCACCGTCTTTCCACATCTGTCATTTCATTTGAGTCTCGCAAAATTCCTCTAAGGTAGGCAGGGCAGACGTTTACTATCCATGGTGAACAAATGAAAACATTGAAACAAGAGAAGTTTACTGACCTGCCCCAAATCATACAACAAATAAAAAAGCAGTTCCTAGAACCCAGGATTTAGGACAAGCTCTTCCCACCAGACCACTCTGCCTGTCGAGAATGGCAGATTCAGTTCTTGTGTCCAGACTTGGCATGGACCTTTCACTAAACAGGCTCATCGCACTTGGGGACAAGACCCAATGCAGATCAACTGAATAGTCTGGGGATTTATGAAAAATTGTGGAGGAAACTGGACTATTTATGTACAAAGAACTAGCATCCTAAATACACAGCAGACCGAAAGGCTTAGTGCTCAAATCAGAAGGTGGATGAAGATTTGCTCAGCATCAGGGAAAGAAAAAAGCATTAGCCTGAAACCAAGACACCATGTTTTTAATTCCAGGGCTGCCACTTACTTGTCATATGACCTTGGGAAATCGCCTTGCCTCTCTGGGCCTCGGTTTCTCCATTTGTCAAATGAATACATTGGATTAGGTTATCTCTAAGGCCTCTTCTGCTCTGAGCTTCTTTTAAGATCTTGAAATGTCTAAATATGTGTAATAAAAGGTATTTCTTTAAAAATCACATTAAAGAGATTCATGGGAGCCTGGGTATAGATGAATGGTGGAACTCAGAAAACCAATTGCATTTATGTATAACAACATAAAAATCAGTGTATTTTCTAAAACCTTCCATTTCCTCTCCTATTAACAGATGGAAGCAGTTTGATGGAGTTTATTGGATGAAGCAGCTGCCATCTGAGCAGTCATGCCACGTGAGTGACACTAATGAGACAGGTGAAATATTCAAGAACCCAAGACTGTCCCCAAGAAATCACTGTAGGTGCACGAGGGCAGGCCTGTGAGTTAGTCTGCAGTTCTAACAATAGACTGTAAATAATATTTCTTATAATGATGATGACCATTATTTATAGTTTGCCCCACCCTCCCAGGCACATGTCCAGGGAAGAACCAAAAGAGGCTTAGTATAATTAACACAAAGAAAATGTAGAGGTGCGCATATATGAGGAAAGGTTTTGACATCAAAAGCCGAGAACTATTTGTTGTATTTGATTAATAATCACTTAACATGGATTTTATTTTAAGATCACACAACTAGAAAAGCACATTGAGGGAGTTTTGTTTTATTCACCATTAAAAATAAAAAAGAATCCTGGAATCGCCTTTCTATTAAAAAGTTGCTATGGTGCTCTTCCAGGCTTGATTATACTTTACTTTTCTAGAAATAACTTGAAAGTTCATATTTTTCTAATATCTGGATCTTGAGGGATTCAGTTTAGCCAGATCAACTCAATGGATATTTGCTAAGTGTATATTAGTTTGTCAAGCACTGGGAATACAAATGTTTTATATAAATAGATGTATATATGTACACATGTATGTGTATACACACACACATATATATATATATATATATATATATACACACACACACGTATATATCCATACATATACACATACGTATTCCAGGAGCACAGGAAGTGACAGGCAGAATTAAAACACTGTGAGATGAAGTATGCAAGTTGCTGGGCCTGGGAATGCGGAGGCTCAGAGTTCAGAAATGACTTCATTACAAGGCGATATTTCTCCTACCTGGGAGGAAAACTTAGAGTTTATCCATTTGATAATGGAGAGTGGGGCATTCCAGGAAGAGGAAATAGCAGGTCCAAAGGAAGAGAGGAGTGATACTAATAACTAATATTTTGAGTTAAGAGTGAAAAGAAATGAAAGAAAGAACAAGGAAGGACGGATTACAAATGGCCATATGAGTTCTGCGAAGAATGTAAGATATTGTTCTGGGGTGGTGGGGAGACACTAAAGGGTTTGAATCCGTGCCATGACCATGTATGTCTCTTAGAAGGGTCACTGGGGCTTTAGGTTGGACAGTGGATTGAATGGGCTGAATTTGAAGGCAAGGGGACCAATCAGAAATAACTCAAAATGACTCGGGCGAGAGCTGATAGGGGTTTATCTGGACAGTGGCTCAAAGGAGAATCACAAAAAGAAGATAAGTGTGACTTCTAAATATACTAAAGTTCCTGCTAGTGTCACTATGCTAAGGCATGCATCAAGTAACTAAAGAGTCAAAAGGCAAACACAATGGTTGAAAACCATTAAAATGGTGATTTATGTGATTGTCACATATAGTAGCTATGTGCATTTAAACAGGAAACATTCATATATTACTAGCAGGACTTGTATAGAAGCTCTATAGAATCAACCATTCTGTTTGGTGGGAATTTTAACATTGTCTTAGTACCCAGTTGCATTTTCAGTTCCCTAAACTGGGCAAAATCTCTGAAAGCAAGAAAGAGAAACTGGCCTGTGCCTAAATCAACCTGCCTTTTCCCTCACTGACAAATGTCTTGTAAAGCAAAGGGACTATTTGCAAAGAAAAGGTAGACGATCTGGTTGTTCGAGAAATTCAAGGCTTGGTTTTAAATTCAAGGAGCCATGACACCTGCGTTTTATTTTCGTGGTTGTGGCTGGGACTCAGTCGATGACTTGAATAAGTTACACCAAACCTCATTTCCCCTAGCTATAACATGGGTATAGTCAGAAGTGACTTCTATGTACATGTTTGTGTTGCTGCATAGATGACTAGGCTGAGCCTATAAACGCTGTCAGTCTTTGCTCAGGGGCCCTCATCTATGTCATTACTTTGTTAATGGTGATTTTGGAGGCGGTGTAAGCTTTGTGGGTGGCGAGGTTGAGTCCCCTGGAGGGGCTGACTCATTTTGTTAAAGGTGCCAAAATTGATATAATCAGCAGTTTCTGGATTTACCTGGCCAGATGAAGATTGAGATCAACTGACCTATGAAAAAGTATCAAAGCGTTTAGACTTAGAAGAGACTAGAAGCCATACATTGAAATCTTGCAAAGTAGAGAGAGAAAGAAAGCAGATTTAAATTTATGGTGCAAATAATTAAAATCCCTTTTTCAATTTGGTAGCTAGGTTATATCAGGCACAGTGCTAGGTACTTATTCATTATGTGCGCAGTCATGATCACATTCATATTTGTATCTGGCACACAGTAGGCACATAAGAAACGTCAGTTGCATAAACAACCCTTTGTGGGAAGTCCCATTACCCCCATTACATATGTGTGTATGTGAGAAACAAGGAGAGAGAAGTTGAGAAACCTGCCCCAAGTCATACGCTGTAAGTGAGGGAGAGGGGCCCAGATATAAATCTTGACCTCACTGCAAAGCTCCTGCATGGTCCCTGTGACTTCCCTGTCCCCAGTTGTCCACTTTTCTTCCCTCTTACCGCTCTGTACTTCATCACTCATGTCCCCTTTCAGTTCCTGAGCTATGTGATTTTTCTCATTGTTGGCCATTTGACTCTGTTTTTCCAGATCCTTCAAATTTAGTGCCCCCTCTTCTCTTTTGGTGAAGATGGGTGGATGGTGGTGTTCATAATTGTTTACCCATCATCATCCAGATGTGCCCCATAGGAGGGATCTACTCCACGCAGAATGGTCCTTACATTTAAGGGCAGGACTCATCTCAAATATTGAAAGGGACCAAATCAAGTCTTTCACATTCATATGGGAGAAGAACAAGACACATTTTGGTACTTCATTAATATAAGTTAATACATTGTTGGGGAAATGCCCAGAGAAATGCAAGAGTGGACTGAATGGTTCAGTCATTTGATAGACATTTATTGAGCATCAGTTCTTTATGCATCAGGTGCCCTTAGAAGGGCCAGAAAGATACCAAGACCAATAAAACGCAGATTCTGGCCCTAAAGACTTCAGAGTCTAGTCTGGAGACTCATACAGTCAGGTTCATTGTTTGTGGATTCTGTATTTGTCAGTTTGTCTACTCACTAAATTTCGTCTGTGATCTCAAAATGAATACTCTGGTGACTCTTTGTATCACTTGCCAACGGGCACCAAACAGCAAAACACTTGAGTCACCGACGTGCATCTTCCAGGCTGAGGTCGATTTAGGCAAAGTCCTGCCTTCTTGTTTCTGCTCTCGGACTGTGAACAATTGTCCTTTTCGTGATCTATTTGGAGCCACGTTTTTCACATTTCTGTGCTTTATGTTGGTGATACCACTGGTTTAAAACGGCCCCCAAGCATAGTGCCAACGTGCAGTTTAGGGTGCAATGCGTTGTGCGAGAAGGCTGTGAGGGGCCTTATGGAGAAAATGCCAGACTAGCTTTGTTCCCAAGTTATATGAGTTAAAGGGCTACCGGCTGTGAATTCAATGTTCATGAAGTAACACAGTATATTAAATAAAGTGTCTTCAAACCACAACACGCATAAAACAAGGTTATGCGCTGATCAGCTGATGAAAATATTGTGACCAGGGGATCATAGTAACCTAACGTTATAGTATTTCTCTTAGGAGCAGTGGCTCAGGATTTACCAGGTGAGTGTTTGTGATAACTTCGTAAAACTGGGACTAACAAAAATTGACTGTATATAATCTGATCGGGTCAACATAGCTCGGTATTAGTGCCACAGTAAAGGTGTGAAGGCAGCACTATGGAAATATACAAGCGGAAACAATTGACGTGGCCTTGGAGAGTTGAAGGAGGCATTAGAGAGGGGTTGGTTTGGAGCAGGGATTTTTCAAAAACGAGTAGAAATTCAATGAATAAACCAGGATGAAAGGTCATTTCAGGCATAGGGTAACCAAGTGTAAAGGAAGGGAAGTCTGAAAAAGCTTTAGTCACTCGCAGTGAGTGACTGGAGAAACCTCTGAAGTCAGATCCTGTTAAGTCATAGGCGCTAATTCAGCCACAGGCAAGGATTTTCAACCATTACCAAGTTTCTCTACATAGTTTGGGCTGTGATATTTGCAACAGGGAAGAATGCAGCATGTCAGCTGTGAAAACTGGCTCAATATTCATAATCAAATCTATTATGCTCCCTCTGAAGCCTGGCCATGTTTCCGTAGAAACCCCTAGTTACTATAAAGGAACCCTGGCCTGTAAATTGGCAAGAAAATCCACCACCCTTGAAAGCCATTATGGTAATGCCAGAGGGAAGGCACTATATGATTCCTGGGGAAATAAGTGAACTAGGACAAAATACACATGCCTTCCTGCAGAGGGGCGAGCCGAGAGCACTGCAGGGCTTCATGACACTGAATCCTTCCGCCCACTCCAAGTCCTCATCTGTGAATCAATCCACTAAGGAACAAGTCTGAAATAAGCACTTACTGTATGCCCAGCATTATTCAACACACTAGGAAGCAACACACACACACACACACACACACACACACACACACACGCACTATTCTTTTTTTTACCTACAAAGCACTTTACATCAGCCCTGACTGACATCGATCTTCTGAGGTTAAGTTTTATTACTCCCATTTTGTAGAATAGAAAACTGAGACTCCAAGGGTTTAAGTCACTTCAGTTCACACAGCTCGTGAGGGTCAGAATCAGGGCGTATGCTCAGCTTTTGATTCCAAATTGAGTGGTAGCTTTATTTGTTTCAGATAAGATCCTCGTCCTCAAGCAACTTGCATATATGCAATGAGTCAGAGTAAGTGGCTCAGACTGTCAGTTTTATGGGCATTTGGTGGAAAGAAGTGTGAGCCCACAATGCCACTGCTGTCCTGAGGGCATGGTTAGTAATGCAACAGTGATCTTTGATAGCAGGAGATGGGGAGGAAGTCATCCAGGTGCCCCTGTAGGAACAAAGGTTTAAAAGCAGAAATGGCCTTTCAAAGGAGCAAGGGGACTTAGGCAGGGAAACGGCAATGTTCCACCTGCCCCCAGGTGGACCTCAGTAGATGGAGAGGCGCTCTGGGTGCCATCAGCTCTTCTGCTTTGTTTGCAGAGTGGATGCCCATCTTCGTGACCCTATCATTCATTCAATCAATATTATCAGTGACCAGTTTGTACCAAGTATTGCTGTCAGCACTGGGGATGCTTCAGAGAATGCGTTTCCAAAAATGAGGGCGCACAACCTGGTCCAGGGAGGGCAGCCCACAGCCCCTGGGCAACGATGGTAGTGTTCTCCTGATTATTATCCCTGCTGCCACCTTTTCTTTCTCCACCTCTGGTCCCCACACACCCTTAGGCTGTCATCAGTCTCTTTATTGGAGGCTCCAGTTGAGGCCGCTCCCTCCGTCCTGTGGCGCCCCCAGGACCAAGTGCAGCCTTCTCAGCTTGGTGTTCCGATTCTCCACTCTCAGCCTCACTTTGCCCTGTCCCTCTGGCACTGCGGCCACACTGAACCCCCTCGCACAGGGCATCCCTTTTGTTCCTCTACTTGGAGTGTCCTTGACCTCATTTCCCACCTAGCGTAGTCTAGCTGATCCCTTAGGGTTCAGCCTAAAATAATCTGCTTTCAGTTATTCCCAATCACAATGAATTCTTCCTTGTCCTGGGACCATATAGACAATACCTCTATTTTAATCTGTGTCCTGTTCTGCCTTGTCATAAACTGGGGGCAAGCTGTCTGTGTACTCCTTATGGCTAGGGACATGTGTCCATATCATTTAGCACAGTGGCTGGCACTTTGCCGAAGTTCTTTTAAAAAATAAATTAACGATGAGGATGTCCTTGAAACTAGAACAGTTCAGTTTAAATTTAATTTAACTAAGATATTAAGGTTCATTTTAGCAAATTTATATTGTGAATAAAAATTATCTAAAATTTGATCTCAACCTACCTGTCCCCCAATGATAGTTTAATTTCACTGAAATCTTTATTATGCTACCTCTAAACTTGTTATTAGAATTACTAATGAAGTTGAAAGACTATTTCATCTGATTATTGTGTCTTAGGAAACACTTAATTATTAAATTCCACACTGATAATTAGAAACCCTATTATTTCCCAATGGGCTGGGCAATACCATGCAGGTATCCCTCAATTACTGAAATAGAAGCCGTCTTTATATGTGTGGAAGTGAAATTTCATACATCAAATAGTCTCTTCTCACCAACTTAAGCTGTATTATTATAGACAGATGGGTGTAAAGTAAGGAGTCCTCTCATTGTCTGAAATGATAATATTTTACGGGGTGAATGGCGTCTGTGGCTGATTTGTCCCTGCCCTTCCCAGAGCCTGACTAGGTTCAAGGTGGACAGAATAAGTCAGACATTCTGATGCGTATGTATGTGTGTATATGTGGGGGTGGAGCAAGATGAACTTTCTAATAGACCCACCCAAAGATGAAACAGATCTTTTTGGCAGGGAATAACAACAGAGGCTGGGCCAGGCATGGCTCCCACTGGAGCTCAGAAAAAAAAAGAAATAAAAAAGGAGGCTACTTGACCAAGGTCTCCTGAAGTTTGTTTCCTGCACTCGGAGACCTGGGCACCTTATGCTTCCAACCCTCACACTCCAGTACCAACACATGGCTTGGCCCATGGCAGGGGTTTAATAAATATTCCACGATGCTCCAGTTGATTGACTGGGAAAGGAAGCAGGAGAAGCCTGGGCCTGCAAGACACCCCCCCCCACCCCACCCCCCAGGAGCTCTGACTCACAACCTGTTTGGCTCTGTGCAGGCCTCTCTGGTTTCCTGAATCTCTCTCTAATGCAAAAAGCCTCCATGGCAGATGTTGTAAAACAATGATCACGACAATGACACTAATCCCCTACTTTCCCCTTGCATCACAGAATTTTTTTAAGTGTTTTTGCAGGCTTACTCTTTGGGGTAATTATATTTGGACTAAGCGTTGTGTAGACGTGTTTGGTGGTCTCATCAGGTACCTGCGGCTGCCAGGACTGGGAACCTGTTAATAGTGTGAACCGGAAGGCTGGGTTCAGAAGCCACAGTCATTTGGGAGAGGGGTAGGGCTTGGGATGGTCTGGTTGGGCTCATGGGCGCTAATTAGAGAGTGGGTATGAGTCTAGGATGTATTGCAGGGCCTTTCAACCTGTTTTTTTGGTTTTGGTTTTGGGTTTTTTCTTTTTCCCTTTTTTCGGGGGTTATTAGTGGGCATGGAGGAATTCGATGTGCAGAAACAGCAAGAGTAGATCCGGGCTTCCTCTGGGAGAGCGAAGCCCAGCGGCCAAGGCCAAGAGAAGGGCAGGGATTACCGCGTGTGGACATGGTCAGCATCCGCTCTTGGGCGCAGAAGGGGACCAGGCCCGGTGACAGCGGGGGTGGGGATCCCCGGGGGCCGGGGCGGGGCGGCCTCAGCGGGCCGGGCTGGGGGCGGGGCGGGGCGGGGCGGGGCGGGGCTCCGGGGCCGTCTCGCTGGCTGCGGCGGCCGCGGGAGAGGCGTCCACAGCGGCGGCGGCTGGGGCAGCAGCGGACGGGCGACCAAGCAGGGCGGCGGCGGCTCCGGTGAGCACAGCGCGGACGCGGCGGGGACGCGGCTCGGGGGCTGCAGGGAAGCGGGCTCGGGAGGCGCCGGGTGAACCCCGCCATCCTTTCCCCGCTCCCGACGCCCCTGCAGCCTGGGGAGAGGAAGGGAGGGAGAGCCGAGGACCCAGTCCTTTAGCCCTGCGATCGCCGTGCAGACGGCGCCTCTGTGCCCCATTGCCTTTTCTCCCCCAGGACGCCCTCTTGACTGTGTTCTAGATCGCTCCCCTCGCCCTTCAACCACTTACCCTCCACCCCCACCCCCAGGTATCTTCAGCTCCAAAGCTATTCTTCCTGGAGACCCCAGCCCTCTGCTTCCCCATTCCCACCAGCAGAGGCCGGGGTTCCCCACGGCTTCCTATAGCCCCAGAGGCAGGGCTGAGCCCTCCCCAGCACCTACACCTGGACTCTTCCCTCTGCTGCCACCTGCCTCATAGATTCTTTGCCAGGCAGATTCTTCTGGCACCTCATAGATTGTTCGCTGCTGTGCCTAGGACCCAGGCCTCAGTGCCACCCCCTGTGCCCTCCCCCTCCCTATCTAGAAAGAGACTGACTATGGATCCTGAGCTTTGGGAACAATTTGACCCACTTCCCAAAAAGCTGGTCCTGGGCCAACCATGCTGTTTGGTGGAAACACATGTCTTGCGTGCCAGCTGAAGGACCCAGAAGCCTGTGTCAAAGGGGCCAGCTGGTCCCTGGGTAATCCTCCAAACTGCACTGATCCTCAGAGACAGGTCATCATTTGAGACCTCCACAGTATTTGCCGACCCCACCTCAGATCCCCAGAATTTCCCAAGCTATTGTTTTGGGAGTGCAGAGTCTAGCCCAGGGGGACCGCTGTTTTGTGCCCGGTCTCCTCTCCCATACCCTGTTTCCCCACCTGCTCCCTGGGGAACCCAAGGCAGAGTAAGGAGGCTGGTGTTCAGGCCCTTGGTCTCCCCCAGAGCTCTGTGGCCCTCCTTCTTTTCCCTGTTTGAAACTTTTCCCCTCTTTCACTAGTCGCCGTCACTCTGGTTGAGCCTGGGCCATCTCCACAGCATTGAGTCCCCAGGACACAGAAAGCTGGGCTGGGTCCCTGAAGGGCTGGGACCTGTGCTAGGCCGCAATAAGGAGGGTGGCTGCTAACAAGGTCAGGCTGGGCATCGGGGCCTGGGGGCCAGGGCCTTAGGGTGGGTCATTGGCTTTCACTGAGCTCCGAATGGGGTCCGAGGGCTTGCTTTGCTGTGAAGAGAGGAGGCAGAGCAGGGCTGTTTTTCCTGCATGCTTCTGACTGTCTTGTGTTGCTATGGTGACAGTTTTGCCTCTCTTCCTCCTTCTGACTCTTCTGGGAGCTGGTTTTTATTGGTCTGTTGTCCTGTCTTTTATGGCTTTAATTTCTCCTTTCTACTTGCTCTGAAATAAACAGTCATAAACATGGGCACTGGGCCCAGCCTGGGGGCTGGCAGAACTTCACCTCTTCCTGGCCCTGGGCTCCTGTGAGGGTAGACTAGGGGAAAGAGGTGGGGACCGACCAGCCCACACTCTCTCCTGTCCCCAGCTCTGGGAAGGGAGCATCACAGTCTCAGGCACACAGTGGGTAGCATCCTGCCTCAGTGCTAATAATAGATTTCCAGTGTGGTGCGGGAGCTCACGGATGTTATTTCCTTTCATCTTCGTGACTGTGGACACTGTGGGGTAGGGGCTGTCCCCACTTTGCAGATGATGAAACTAAGCTCAGAGGGAGCTGTTTCCCTGAGGTCACACTGATTTTTAGCACATAGTCAGTGCCCAGTTTTTGTTGAATGAAGGAACAGTGATGGAGCTGGCATCTCCCTGACTCTCCACCCTGTGGGTGGGCTTCCTGGCCCTGCGCCCAGAGGGAAAGCAGAGCCCCTAAACCCATGTTCTGGGAGGCTCACGGGAAGGTGTGCCCCAGTTTCCCGCTCCTAGGGTGTGCCGCTGGAGTCCCACAGAGGCGAGCTGCCAGGGAACTGCCTGTCAGATCCTTTGTGTACCCTTGACCCCAAGTGTTGGGACCCAAGTTGAGAGGGGAATGAAGCCACTTGTGACTTCCTGTTTTTACTCAACACTAAGAAGCATTCAGTTTGCTTTATACTCTTAGGGCCTAAATGCAACCGGATGAGTCAGGGACACTGAGAGCCCAGCAATCCCTCCTAAGCCAGTCCTGGTCCAAAGCTGGCCAGGGCCATAGGGTCACTGACTGTCAGCTGTCAGTGACATTCTCCAGAGAAGCTTCCCCTTCTTCCCTTATGATTCCTTTCATTGCACACTCTCTTCTTTCCCACTCCCTCCCCTTTCTTCCTTCACATTGCCCATGCTTTAGTCTTGTTAATAATAAGCTGAAAACGCATTATGGTGACATGCAAAGACCAGGTCAGATGTTGGCCCTGAGGAAGTCAGTTCCTTCATAGGGCCTCAGTTTCAGTCTTTAAAATGGGGTTGACAGCATCTGTCCTAATGGTCACATTTGCTTGTTCTTATAGGATGGAATGCAGTAGTTTATAGGGAGTACACAGTGTCCTCATTTTATCAGAAGGTCTCTCTCTCTCTGCTAAAAAGACCCCAAACCACTACCCAGAGATTGAGAACTGATTAGAAATAACAAAGCCATAAAATCTCAGGGTTAGAGGTATTCTCTAGTCACCTTGTCCAGCCTTGATGTTGAATTTGTTTCTTTATTTATGTACCTTAGATTAATTGAGCATCTTCTTTGCACCAAATACAGCCTAGGGAACTGGAGATTTTTTAAAAAAACACAAAAAATAAAAACCACTATTCCTGTTTTCAAAGAATGTCATCTGGTGGTAAAGACAGGCATCGATAGCGATCCTTGTAATATAGTCAGAGAGGTGGTGTGATAAGGGAAAGGCAGGGTGGCATGGGGCCCAGGGATGGTGACTTGACCTGGTCGCCCATTAAGGTTGAACCTGGCAGTGTGTATATTGTGGCTGAAATACAGCAGTCCGGCCCCGGCCCACTTGGCCAGCCCTGGTCCAGCCCTTACAGCGATGGGGTGACTGCTTCATAGTCCCTCCCTCAGCTCTGGTGAACGGGCCCAGGAGAGAGGCAGGTGGCAAGGAGCCAGGCCTGCCTTCCTTGCTGAATTTTGACTCATCGCCTCATGGTAGCGTCTGGTTCCTATTTCATCTTGGTCCAAATCCTTTCTCAGGGGCTGCACGCATTACCTGACAAGGCACCGTGCAAATGGAAAGAATGTGTATTTGGGAGTCAGACCTGAGTTCAAACTCTACTGCTGTTATATCCTAGCTGAGGGACTCTGAAAGAGGAACCTCTCTGAGCCTCAATTCTTGTATCTGTAAGATGGCAATAGTGATACTTGCCTTCTATGATGTAAGTGATCTTATGTGTTTATAGGGTTTGGCATGGTGCCCACCTCGCAGTTGACGTGCTGTTATTTAGTTACATCGATTAGAAAAAGTTCTCAGTTACTAGGCCTCTGGGTCCTCTTATTGCTGCGGTGAGGAGCTCCTTGGACTCATTCCGGCCTTCAGAGATCCATTTATTATCTGGGAAGGTTAAAAATGGCCTATGCTCAGCTTCCTCACACCACTGGTTAGTCTTTGAGTTATCTCGCACGAGATAAGCTGTGTTCTGCAACACCAAGATGCTGTGCAAATCACCATCGCTTTGGTTTTCTCAAAGAGGAAAACATTGGAAATGGCAAGCCACGCTCTGAGTTCCAAAACCATGTTGCTCTCTGTGAGAACACTTTAATTTGATGTAGTCCCCGTGTTCATCTGTGCCTTTGTTTGCCTTTGCTTTTGATGTCAAACCTGAAAAATTCATTGCCAAGACCTATATCAAGTAGCTTACTGCCTGTGTTCTCTCCTCGGAGTGCCGTGGACTCAGGTCTTACGTTTAAGTCTTTAATGCAATTTGAGTTCATTTTTGTGTGTGGTGTAAGAAGGTGGTCCAGTTTCATTCTTTTGCGTGTGGCTGCCCAGTTTACCCAGCACCATTCATTGAAGAGACTGTCCGTTCCCCATTGTGTATTCTTGGCTCCTCCATAGAGAACACTTTAAAGTTAATGTTTCATATATATTATTTTTTATTCTGAGCATGTTTAGCTCCCTGTCATTTTTTTTTTAATTACCATATGTGTATATTTACATTTTCTCAAACCATCGATACAACTTTAGCATTAGTATTATCACCCCTTTTTACCATTTAGGAAACCAGGAAAGGTGAGGTCACTTGCACCGAGTCCAGCAGTTAGTAAGTGGCAGGGCCAGAATTTAAAACTAGGTCCTGCTTGCTCTTTGTGCCATAGTACCCAGTCTTGTCATTTCCTTGGCTGGCATGTCAGTGACCTAAAATACTTGTGTTTGAGGAATGCGAGCAGATTTTAATGGGGTGGAACTGGTCAGTGTTGTAACTCAGACTCATAGTAAATATTTAGAGACTTTATTAGGGTTTTGCTCTCAGCACGGCATTAACGAGCCTTTCTGCAGTTGGCTGAGGCTTCTTTGCTAGACGTGATGAATAAAAAAGGAGTTTCACATGTCTGAGTTACAAGAAAATGTTTGATGACGCTAGAAGTAGCTTCCTTTGCACAAGAATGGATTGCTGGTGTGTCACTGAAATAAACTGAACAGGTTTTACAACAGAACCTATGAATGGAAAGCATGGCGGGTACATGCCGGAGATATAGAGGTGGAAGCAACAAGGCCAGAAAATGTGGGTGGATGGCTCCCCAAATGCAACGGTGATTTGGATTCAGGCAGTATGACTCACATCTAGGAAGATGGGGGTATTGAAAAGCAGTTATAGAATTGCTCACTAACCTTTCTCAGGGTAATTTAGAAGACTGATTTGCCTGGGTTAAGTACCTCATTGTCCCAACACATTCAAGTGTTGGACACAGGCGCCATGTTTGCCAGCAGCGTGCTTACCAGGTCTGCCTCAGCACTGCAGACAGATGCGTTTCTATTTGCAATTATCTCAGGCCTGCGTCTGGTGTCTGCTTATTTAATGACGTCTCTTTCTAATAAAAATCCCGTATGGCATGGATAATTAGATCTTTGAAATGAAACTGGGGAATGCAGTGTCCCCAAAGAGTAACTGCAGTTTTCAGATGGATCAAGCATAAAAATGAGATCATTCATTCATTTACCAAATATGTGCAGGGTAGGTTCTTACCCTGTGCTACCCGGGCTGGGGCACAGTGCTCATGAAGGGACTGTGTCTGCCCACAGGTAGCTTTCACTCCATGGGGCGGCAGAGGCCGGAACAGGTATCTAAGTGGAGCTTGGCCAGTGTCCTGAGTGTGCGGTGTGCTGGGGGAAGCGGGACCTGTAATTGTTTCAACTCCATGCAACCCAGCCCATTTGCTTCCATGAGGGTGTTCTCTGTGGAGCGCCAGAATCACAGCTGACATCTTCTAGGGAGAGGAAGCATGGACCAGAAAAGCACATGGCTAAAACGGAGGCTCGCTCTCAGCTGTGCTCCTCACTGCCTGGGTGGGAGCGGAGCAGATCTCTGTGCTTCCTTTTCAATGTCCATCAAATGGGAAGGTTGGATATGATAACTTACAAGGGCCCTGATTCTAATAAGCCCTTGGGCTCTTTTCCCGAGTAGAAGGTGAAGAAGCAAAAGCTGGCAGCTTTGGGCAGCAGGGTTGCTGAGACAGAGCTGGGGATGGGGAGAGCCAAGTGTGTCTTTGAAAGATCCTCTCAAAGAGCGGAGGAACCTTGCTTTCCCTCCCAGAAAGGGAACCGCATTCTGATTGAGCATCTGATAAATGATTGAAAGTCAAGGCCCCTGACAAAAGGAGATAAAAGGGAGGATGTCGCTCAGCAGAGGCTAGGCGGTAAGTCAGCAGCTTACTGCTATGTTCCAGCGCCTCCATGGGCTTGGGTAGGGAGGGCTGGACCTCACAGATGCCTTGGGTACTGGAATGTGCTCTTGTTTAAAGTGAATGACCTTTAAAAAAAAAAAATCACTTGGTTTGATGATTTCCAGGTTTTAGAATAAATGAAAATGCACAGTTATTTGAGGATCATGAAGAACAATGATAAACACACAACTGCCTCAACACACCGTCAAGTGCTCTCATTCCCATTGGCAAACAAATGCCGGTCCTTCCAGTAGCAATGTCAGCCCTGGTCCCCGGCGTCCAGCACAGAGAGGCAGCGTGCTGTGGTTGGGGGAGGGCAGACAGGCAGAGAGGACTGTGGGTCTTACAGCCACACTGCCAAGCAGCCTGAGCTCTGCTAAGTTAGCCATCTCTCTGCGTCTTGTGTCGTTCCCCTTGGTAAAATGCAGGCTACAGCACCTTCTGAGCGACATAGGGTATTATCAGCAGGAATATCAAGCACAGAATGTCCACTTGAAACAATCTTCTGAAGAGCTTTTGAAATAGATATCCCTCTTCTATGGAAGAGGAAACTGAAGCCCAGAAGAGTTGAGGAACTTGCATAATGCCACCCTATTAGGAAAATTGCTTAGCTGGTATCTGAAACCATGTCTGTGTGCTTTCCAAGCCTGGCCTTTCTCTCCCGCCCACCCGGTAAATGAGGGCTGTACATATGTGAGGCGTGTGGAATTACTAAGCACGTATCTTATGTAAAATCCTCATCTCAAAGAGCTAGATGTGCCTCCACAACTTAAAATTGAAAAAAAATAAAATAAAATAGAGCCGTGTTTTAATTGCCTCCCTGTGACCCGTACCTCTGTGTTGGATTGATGTCCTTCGAGGGCGTCCTCTGCTCAGTTCATTTCATTAGAGAATCCCATCCGGTAGTAATGAGCTGAGCCTCTGGCGTGTGCAGCATATGGCCTTGCTGAGCTGGGAGCCCGCCGCATCAAGGCAGGTCGTGTAGAACCTATTTTTCAGACCCCTGTCTGAGGCAGCTGGAGGTCAAGGGAGCATAAGGGAACTCTGGTCTCTGCTTGCAGAATGACAGACTTGTCATTAAAGCTGAAAGGACACGGTTAGTCTAATTCCTCTTTTTTATAGAAACTGAGGTCAAGAGAAGGATAGGCAGATGATAGATAGATAGATAGATAGATAGATAGATAGATAGATAGATAGATAGATGATAGATAGCTAAAGATAGACAGACTGACTGGGAGAAACCAAAACCAAAGGCTTTTCCAAAGCCTGAACAAGAATTCAGCATTGCAAAGGCTTCAAGTAGACTACAGCTCTTTCAAATCCACAGAGGTGAAATGCACCTAGAGGTTCTGTGAGATACAAGGTCTCACATAAGTTCCGAGGGCTACAGGGTCAGCAGCCCAGCGCCCCTGGAAACAAACAGACCTAGGTTTGAATCCTGGCTTGCCCTTGGGCAAATTCTTGAGGCTTGCTACCTTTTCTCATTTACAACCTGAAGTTAATGAGATTTGTGGCTTTGGAGGAATACCGCAAACAGTAAATAAACGGGTATGTCAGTCTTTCTTTACCAGGTCTTGGAAGAAAATGTGGTTGAAAAGTTTTTGCCAGTTCCTTTAGGCGCCTCTTTATTTGTTGTTTTGGGTGGAAAACAACAGGGAACTTCGTTCTCTGACAGATACATTCCTGGATCGCCCCTGGCAAAGCTCCCCGCATCTACTCTTCTGGACTTTTATTTCTAGCTTATGAGCCTCCATTTCATACTTGAAATGAACTTGGCTGTGATGTTTACTGGAGTGTAACAAGGATAATGATTCCAGTTAGCATCCAGCATTACACTTACTGTGTGATTGATCTCCCCACCCTAAGTCTTTTTCTTATTGTATAACTGTGGGGTGTGTGTGTGTGTGTGTGTTTTTCTGGAGTGGTGAGGTTTCAAACCTGGGCCCTTGAGTACCTTCAGAACTAATAAATGGGGACATTCCCTTATTTACAAGTCCAAAATCCAAAATGCTCTGAAAAATTGGTCTTTTTCTTTGTAGCTCATTTGGAGGCAAAAGCTGGCCTGATTGTACAGGACACTATTTATAGGCAAACCTCAGAGATATTGCAGGGTCAGTTCCAGACCACCTTAATAAAGTGAATATAGCAATAAAGCAAGTCACACAAACCTTTTTGGTTTCTTGGTGCATTTTGTCTGAAAAATGATGTACATACTTCAATTAAAAAATACTTTATTTCTAAAAAAAATGGTAACCATCATCTGAGCCTTTAGCAAATAGTAATGTTTTGCTGGTGGAGGGTCTTGCCTCAGTGTTGATGGGTGGTGGTTGAGGTGACTGACAATTTCTTAAAATCAGACAACAATGAAGTTTGCTATATCTATCGAGCCTTCCTTTCATGAACAATTTCTCTGTAGGATGCAATGCGGTTTGATAGCATTTTACCCACAGTAGAACTTGTTTCAAGATTAGAGTCAGCCTGTTCAAACCTTGCTGCTACTTTATCAACTAAGTTTATGTCGTATTCTAAATCCTTTGTTGTCATTTCAGCAGTCTTCACAGCATCTTCACCAGAGTAGTTTCCATCTCAAGAAACCACTCTCTTTGCTTATCCATAAGAAGCAAATCCTTATCCGGATCCATTAAGTTTTATCGTGAAATTGCAGTAATTCAGTCAATATCTTCAGGCTCCATTTCTAGTTCTCTTGCTGTTGCCACCACATCTGCAGTTTCTTCCTCTATTGAAGTTGTGAACCCCTCAAAGTCATTCCTGAGGGTTGGAATCAACTTCTTCCAAACTCTTGTTAATGGAAAATATTTATCCCATGAATATTTTGACCGATACTCTTAATGGCATCTAGGGTGGTGAATTCTTTACAGAAGTTTTTGGATTTACTTTCCCCAGATCCATCAAAGGAATTACTATCTTTGACAGCGATAGCCTTATGAAATGAATTTCTTAAATAATATGACTTGAAAGTTGAAATTACTCCTTCATCCTTGGGCTGCGGAATTGATGTCGTGTTTGCAGGCATCTTCTTCCAATACAAGACTGTTTTGCATACATTGGAAATCTGTGTTTAGCATAGCCACTTTCATTAATGACCTTACCTGGATTTTCTGGATAACTTGCTGCAGCTTCCACATCAGCACTTGCTACTTCACTTTGCACTTGGAGAGTGTAACGGAGACATCTTCTTTCCTTAAACCTCATGAACCAACTTCTACTAGCTTCAAACTTTGTTTCTGCAGCTTCCTTACCTCTCTCAGCCTTGAAAGAAGTCGAGAGAGTTAGAACCTTGCTCTGGATTCGGCTTTGGCTTAAGGGAACATTGTGACTGGTTTGATTTTCTATCCAGGCTACTAGAACTTTCTCATTGACAGTGCCTCTGGTCACCGAAGAGCTTTAAATGGAGAGGTACAATAAGATGAATGCTAATGCTGTGGTGACATGCTTCATCTTGAGCTCATCAAAAGCCTTAATGATCGGTTTTATAGTTCATCAATTTACATAACAGGAAGTGAATTAAATGTCCATGCTTGGCACAAAGCAACAACAATAACAAAAACTTGAAATCACAGGTTCCAAAGTTTCATTGGGACAAAGTAATTTTTAAAAAAAAATTCCTTAGAACTAAAAATAAGCTGGAAAATTTTGATCGATTGTTGTTTATAACCAAGTTTCATCATTGGCCTTTGGGGAGGAGGTAGAGGGAAGTTTTCAAATCCTACTCATCATTTTAGCCTTGTGAAGAGGAACCAGGCCTGAAGCATGAGCATGGGGAAGTGAAACGCTCTGTGTGGAGCGTGAGAAGGTCTTGGTTCTTAACTTGGGTCTGGACTTGACTTGCTGAGTGAGACTGGGCATGTTGCTTCCCTTCTCTGGGCCCTAGGAACTCATTTCTAAGTAAACGAATGACTTCTTTTTCTCTCTGTCTCTGAGAATCTTGGAGTAGAGGCTGGGGCCCATGAGAAAGTGAAACGTGCTCAGAAGCCTGCCTGGTTGCATTCTCGTAGCTTCCATCCAGCCTGTGGGCCGACAGGAGGAAGATGTCTGTCTGCTCTGCGCTGCTTGGCTTCCTCCTGGCCACCCCTTTACTTCTCTCATAACACTGATCCTCTGATGCCTTAAGCTGGTTTGTATTAGATTCGTTTTGGCTCCAGCTCCTCCACGGATGCCCAGCAAGGGCTCACTGAACATGTCACAAAGACTTACAGGTGACTGTTTACCCAGCTGGTGAGGCCATCGCCAGCTGCTGTGCTGCATTGTCAGGGCCACAGCTGAGGCCGCAGGCATTGTGGAGGGGGTGTCAGGAAAGAGAGTGAAAGTTCCCTGTTGGAGAGCATAGGACCAGTGCAAGTTTTGCTCAAGGAAATGGAACAGGTCCTTGCTATATATGGCCTGTGTCTTTGTGGATTAGCTATTGAAATGTAGAAACTTTGGGTAGAGGGGAGTGGTGACTGACCTCCTGCTATCTCTATCTCATTCTCTCTTTCCTTATGTCTTGTCTTTTGAGTTTAGGTTCAGTGTATAATTCTGACTTTTGCCAGGTGGAAAGTGTAACGTGTCCTCCAGAATCTAAGGAGGTTTAGAAAGCCGGTGTCTGCCTCCCTGAGCCCCTACCCTGCTCGTTCAGGAGGTTCTCACTTGGCAGTAACTCATGAGGGGAACCAGGGGCCTGACTGCAGATGGGGGTTTCCACAAGGGAGAAGAGCCCTTGAATTGTAGGATCACATTGCACAGACTGTTGGAGCCACGCGGGAGTTGTAAATTGGTTGACACCAGGGCACACTGAGATGAGGTTCCTCTGAGGATGGCTGGTGCTTGCAGATGAGCGAGGCCTGGACCGTGTGCGCGCACACGCGCGCGTGCTGTGAGTGGATATTTGTGAATAAGATTATGTGCCAGTACATGGGTGTGTGGTATGTGAATGTGTGAGTGTGTGCAAGGTGTGTGAGTGAGGGTGTATGCGTGGTGTGAATATGTGAATGTGTGTAGGTGTGTGTGTGAGAGAGACAGCATGTGCACACCTGTTTTGGGGGCCCTTTCGCATCCTGCCAGGTGCTGCCAGGCACCCTCTAGACAAGGCTGAGCCTCAGCCCCTACTCTGGCCTTTGTGTTCAGGAATGGAGCTGAGCACTAGGGTGCTGTCACGGGGCTGAGGGACCTCTTGTTACCCACGGACCAGTGACCACCGAGAAAGGCAATTCTGAAGTTAACCGGCAGGACGTAACTGCATAACGTTTTCTTAGGGGAAAAATATTTAATCCTTCTGCTTCTGAAACACAGAACCCTGTCAAATCTTATTCTATGTACTTGTAAAGACTCAAATCATTTGAGCATACTGCCTTAGAAATAAATGAAAGTAAAACCAAGTACAGGTTTATGACAAGTGAAGGACTAGGAATAAATCCTGTTTTATTTAATAGCCAGTTGGGGGGAGGTAGGAAAAATTAGGAAAGAGACAAATGGAAAGAGGAGAGTAACACTGAAGAGAAAGTGGACTGCAGCTGCCCTGGCCGCAGGGCACGTGGTGCTTGGCGTGCTGTCATCTCCTCCTTCAGGCCAAATCGTTGGGAGACTGGAGCTGAGGGGGAGAAGGAACAGAGGAGGGAGGAGGGGGCTAGGGAGCTTTGCACAGTTTTGCTTACTAACCTTCCAAGCGTCAGGAAAACTTTGTGGGTGGTGGGGAGAGCACTGTGCAGGGAGTTCCCTGGGAATTGAGGGCTGCACTGACTCATCTGACCTTTTGTCAGCCTCTTTCCCTCTCTGAGCCTCAGCTCTTCCATCTCTAAAGAGTGGATTTGACGAGATGAAGTCTAAAGCAATTCCTGGGTTGGCGAGGGAAGCCTGGCCCCAGACTCCAGGCCCAAGGCTCTCCGGGAGAGGAGCCGTGATGGTGTCGGCATGGATGAAGCACTGTGTGAAAATCCCCTTCTTCCCCCATTGAACCATCCGTGTGTCAACGTCCCACCCCTCCTCCTTTTACTCTGGTCATGCAGTGACGTGCTAGTGGGGTTGTGGGTTGGGGAAATTTATTTGTTTAAACTCAAATTCAGGAAATAATTTGAGTAGCTCATATAAACGAAAATAGCAGCACTGTGCTTGCTTCCTATTTCGTGGTATGTGCACATGAGTTATTTTTTCTACCCAGTGACTTACAGGTTACCCAGTATGGACACGAACCCTCACTTTTCACAGTATACCCCAAATTTTAATTATATTAGTAAGAATGGATTATGCTCTTCAGCATGCCTCGAGCACCTATTAATTCTAGTTTGCTAGTCTTTTTTTTTTGTATGCATTTCTCACCATACAGACAAACTTGCAAGGTAGGTAAATTTATTTCTCTTTTGAGGATAAAGACGTTGAATCTAAGAAAGTTTTAAAAATTTGCCTTGAGGCAGAGGATTGAAAATGGGGCCCCAGGATTTTGGTTCAAGTCAGCCTGGCTCACGAAGTCCTAGTATAATTTCCCACACACCACACAGTTCACACTGCTTCCAGGCCACAATTTTATTTTTTTAGGAAAATAAAAAGCTGTGTCTACTTTCTACTTTCTACTTCAACGTCAGAAAATACAATCGTAACTGGCTTTCTTTGCCTTTTTCCAGAATGGAGTCCCGTGGCTCTTCCTTCCTGGATGTAAACTTCATGCACATAATACATGTCCATTTAACACACTTTTACCATGTACTTCTAACGTGCCAGACACTATTCCGGAAACTTTCACGTGTGTCATTTAATGGGAGAAGATGTTGTGGACTTCATTTTATAGAGAGCAAAACCAAGACTGACAGAGATGCACTTATTAACTGAAAGGCAGGTCGCGTGTGAGAGCTGGTGGCTTGCTTTGTGAGTTAACAATTGGACGACAGTTCTGTAGAGTGCTGGGATTTTACCTCAGCCCATGACGGAAGCACCCCTCTTCGAACTGCGAAATCAGGTCCTGCTGACCTGCCCAGCTCTCGCCTTCATTATGCTGCTCCCTACAGGGAGCCGTTGATAAATGAGAGCTGTCCGTCCACTACAGTCAGAACTCCATCTGGTGCTTGTGGAGGAAGGCACAGTCCCTCTTGTCTTTCCTGTCTTGCATCAGCCTTACCATCCTTGGCTCATTTTAGCTGCCCCAAACTCCTATTTTAGTTGTCATGGCTCATCACAGACTTGCCAATATTAGGCATGAGCTTTATATTGCAGGAGAGAAAATGGTCACGTGACTTGCCTAAGATCACATATGAGGTACACATTCTCTTTCTAAGATGCTCTTTCTTGACCCAAACACATCCTTGAGATTTACTTCTGGTGTTACATTTTCCTGGAAAACTCCCCCAACTTCTTCCCAAATTTATCCATCTATCCATCCATCCATCCACTTACAAATATTTACTGAGCATCCACAGTGAGGCAGGCACTTCGCCTTTGGGTCAGTTGCTGGAGATTCAGCAATGAACCAAAAAGACAAACTCAAAAAAGCAAAAAAAAAAAAAGCAAAAAAACTCCCTGTGGAGCTTATATTCAATTGGGGATAGATGGATCATACACATATAAACAAGTAAAATGGATATTATATTACATGGTGATATGTTTCATGAAGAAAAACGAAGCAGAGAGGGGTGTACAGAAAGAGGGGTAGGGAGAGTTTGGGTGAAAGACTGAAAGAGTTGCTATTTTAAGAAGGGTGGTCAGGGAAGGCCTCACTAGAAGGTGATGGGGAGTGAAGACCTGTAGGAAGTGAGAGAAGGGACCATGTGCTCGCTACATGTTCCAGGCAGTCAGCAAGTGCTAAACCCAGGGTGGACAGTGGACAATGGCAGGCGGTGAGGTCGGGGAGATGGACATGGGCCTGCGTGTGACTTCGGTGCCATCCGGTGCTGCCTCTAACTAAGAACCTATACTGTATTTTTACGGTCCTCTTTTTCACTAGTCTGTCCCCTACTGGCCTGGGCACCCTGGAGAGTAGGCCCCACTTACCATTATTTTTCATTATCCATAGTATCAAGCTCTAGGCCTGGGGGAGAGGGAGAGTCCAGCTTTTACAATAACTCTGCTCCTTTTTTCTTCTTTTTAAGGCCAAGAGTTTGAATTAAAGATTATTTGTTATTCTTTTGATAAAAAATGGGAATTTTGAAGGAATACTGTCTCTAAACTCCAATTAGCCAGTTCCTTTTTGGACAACCATCACACGAAGTGCATTGCCAGGGAAAGAATAAGGTGCCAGGAAAAAGCTGGAAGTGAACAGTGTGGAGGGGAGAGTGCTAACTGGAGTCGGGAGGAAGGGGCTTCACCAGAAATCCCAGGGATTGGCAGGGCTGCCGGATCCCTGCTGGGGACTGGTGTTTACAAAGTAAACCACAGGCTGGAACAAGGAGGCTCTCGAGAAACCCACAGAGCGTGTCAGAACTGCAGCCCGGACTTTCCACTCCCCACTTTGCTGACTCAGAGGAGAGCTGAGGGGGACCGGGGACCTAGAAGGCTTCGTCTCTGGAGACCTTTCTGGAAAGAAAAGAGCATTCTCCCCCGTCGGGGATTTCTCCTCTCAGAAAGGAACGCTGGTATCTGAGAGGCTAGGGTTTCTTCTGAGGCAGGAAAAGAACATAGGAGATTCAGGTCCACTAAAGGAGGGGCAGAGAAGATGGCTGAGCAGAAGCATTTGGCCACTGGTGACATGCCATGCCAGGGCAGGGACCTCTCCAGGCTGTCAGCTCCCACCTTCATGTTTGCTCCCAACTGGAATCCTGCCAGCTCAGGACAAAAGGACCCTTAGAGCAACTTGTCCCAACTCATAGCAGTTGGTACAAATAGTTCAGTAAGATTGGAGCATGGCGGGAGGGGATAGCAATTAGAGGACACGGGGGCTGGAGGCCATCCTGAAGTCTGTGGGAAGCCATTAGGGAATTTTAACAAGGCGGGGCAGTGATGACATTGGATTTTCAACTGTGTGTGTGTGTGTGTGTGTGTGTGTGTGTGTAAGTGTGTATGACATAGTTATAAAATTGTGGAGCGTTGATAAAAGAGAGTATGGGTGGGAAGTAATTCCTTTTTCGCTGTTCTGTCGGGGGATGGGTTCATCTGAAAATAATAAAAGAAAAGAAAAAGAGAAGATGCAATCATTCAGCAATGATTTTTTTGAGACTGGACTGTGTGCAGGCACTGGGCCAGCTGCTTGTGTCCATGCACAGGGTCCCCTCCCTGGGTCCTCCTGGAGCCTGCGTTCTCCAGGTCCTTGCTAGCAGAACAATACTTCAAAGTGCTTGGGATAAGCACATTTGAATGTCCTGACTTCAAATGCGTAGAGGTGGGGACATAAAAATTCACAGACCTGGTATTCAAAGAATGGAGAGACATTCTATACCTGCCAGTGATCTGTTTAAAGCAAGTCACGCCAGCCTTTCCAGCCCTTTGTCTCCCACCAGTGGAGTTGATCTTCTGTTCTGCTGCCCTCCCTCTCAGGGATATGATGAAGGTAACAAGCTTCGAAAGCCAGTTAAAAGCTGTGTACAAATTGCAAGGTGTCACTAGCATGCCTATGAGGGACTTCTGTAAGCAACGTGGTACCTGGTGAGAGGTTTGGATGAAGTCTAACATTTGTCCACAGCTCAATTTTTATCAACTTTGCTTCCCTTGGTGTGTCGCCAACTGCCTGCTGGGGCTTTCTTCCAGCTTTCAGAAGTGCTTTTCCTGATTTTATATTAAGTGTCTGGTTTCTGCAATTCAGTGCAAAGCTTTCAGAAACATACAGATGTATTATATGTTTACCTAAACATTATGGGGTCAAATGTTTGTTTTTATTTTATTGTTGATATTACACTAATGAAAGAAAAAGACCAGGATTGTTGCTCAGGATGTGAAAAGCCTTGGGTGTGATATGAAAACGGCCTCTGTGGGTATGAGGGGGAGGGAGTTGTCAGAAGTTAGCCTAGCTTGGGTCAGGGTAAGAAACCTGCAGTGTGAATTGTCGTGAAAGGCAACATACAGGGTGCCAACTCTCTCAGACCACCTCCCTCCCCCACAAAAAATAGTTGTTAAAAATTGAGCTTTCTGGTGAAAAGCTCAGCTGCTGCAGAATGTCCTCCATCTATGTCAGCAAGCTGGGACGGAGAGCAGAGAGCTGCCTGAACTGTGTCTAAATACATGAGTCAGGTGACTCACTCCTGTCAAAAGGAGCTTTTCAAAAAAGTGAAAGTAAGAGGGAAAAAAGAGATTCAAATGAAGAAAAAGAACAATAGGGTTTGAATTGAAACAATAGGAACAAGAAAATTGAATGAGTCACTCCTTCAGGTCCTGTGAGCCGCTGTCCCGAGCTCAGTTTTAAGGTCAGGATCTCTTTGTATGTGAATTTCCTGGAGAGAGAGCTCACCATTCTCAGGGCTGGTTGCAGGCCTGAGGCCTGTGGTGGGCACTCTGGGGATGTTTGCCCTGTAGCTGCTGCAGCGGTACTCTGTTCAGCTCAGGAAGCCTTCTGATGGCCACAGAATAGCCTCTGTCATGGAGAAGTTTCAGTCGGACCATGTGCAGCCTCAGTCACAGGACACACTTCCTGAGGCAGCAGTCCACTCAGTTCGGTGGAGGTGGAAACTCTGTCCGTAGGTGCTGCTTTCCCTTTGTTGTAGATCTCTCGTTCTTTTGCTGCATCATCCCTGGTATCAAGCACTGGCCCAGACAGTGACCAATAAAACCTGTAGGATTTGTTAATGTTTTAACCAATCTTCCGTTTGCAAAAGAGATTTTTTTTTTAACACTAAAGATGAGTCAGTCTTGTTTTTAATCACACTTGGCTCTGATAAAGTACTTGATTTTGTTCCCATTGTTTTTATCTCTTTGCTGCTTGATTCTGGGCCATCACTTAACCACTGTTCGGTCTTAGGGACTTCATCATAAAATGGACATGATACCTTCTTTGCTGACCTCACCATAGCACCTGTGAATATGAAATAATTTGATCTAGGAAAATGTGGTATATTAGTCAATGTTGCTGCGGTAAGAAATAATCCCCAAATTTCAATGGTTGGAAGCAATAAGCATCTTGCTTATGTCCTATGTGAGGGCTTGCAGGTTGGCCCTTGTGGCCCTGCTTCGTATTTCTTCTCCTTCTAGGACCTGGGCTGAAGGGACAGCTGCTTCTTGGATTGTGTCATGCTCATGACAGAGGGAAGAGAGTGAGCAAGGTGGCAGAAACTTGCAGTGGTTCTTGAAGCTTCTGCTTTATTCTACTGATGTTCCATTTGCTAAACAGGGCAATGGCCAAGTCCAGTGTCAGTTGTGTCCTAGGGGAGGGTGTGTGCAAGTGTCATGGCAACCAGAAAAGCTATATAATCTTTTTACAATTGAAAAAATCATGCCGCCTAACCCATACGCTCTAAACCTATCAAACTGATGTGAACATTATGTTCTTAGTAAAATAATATTCAGTGGCACAGTAGAAAATGAGCTTGCATCCGATGTTGGTATTTTAGCCAACTAGACTACACCGTTTCAGCCAACATTCAAATTGTACTAGAATGTAGCTGCTCCATGCTGCAGAAATCTCGTGTCATTTATCCCCATGTGCTAGGGGTGAAACCTAGCATTGAAGATGAGAAAATGTGGCAAAGCATGTATTTTAACCTTGCGCTAGATAAACAGATTTATCAGTTTATTTCTTAAATTCAAATATAATCACATCTCTGAAGTCTCCCCTCCCCCCCATGTTGGAACTCATTATATCAAAGAACTCTCATGGTGCAAACATAATTCAAGGTCCCATGTTGTTGACAGTCACCATCCTTGTCAGGGACAGTGATAACAGTGCTTTTGACCATTGTTGCGTCTTTCTTTCTGGCTTTCCCAAACACTTACTATTCTTCATATCTGTTGTTGTTGTTTTTGTTCCTACCCTATCTTGCTGGAAGCAATGGTAGCCTCCTAAATTTAAAGAAATGAAAACCAAAGTCCCAAGATGTGAGGGCAAGACCAAAGGCCATGCAGGGGTGTCGGCCACTGCGCCACTCACCTGCTGTGTGACCTTGGGCTAGTTACTCAACCTCTCTGAGCCTCAGTAGTCACATCTGCAAAATATGGATAATCATAATAACATCTTCCCCCTAGGGGTGCTGTGAGGATTTCATGGAGTGATGCACGTGAAGTGTTTGGAGCCATGCTTGATACCTAGTGAGTGCTCAGTGCATTCGAGGTCTGTTTTAGTTATTAGCTCTGACCAGTCTTGGCACAGAAGGGAGAGCAGGAGCCAGAAAGCAGCACAACTGTCAGCTTCTCAGGAACCATCCTCCATGTTGCTGGTCTTTTGGGAAGAGACAGCAAAAGTAGAAATGAGGTCCTGGGTTGAGCCAGGATGTGGGACTCCATGCACTGAGGGACTGAGATGGATAGTGAGGAAGGAAGGGCCTCTGCAGCTGACCTGGCCACGGTCTCATGACAAGGTGCCGAGACCGGAAAAATCTTCAGATTCAGGGTTCTCATCACTGTTGTATGTAGCCTGGGCAGTCGGGGGACCCCGTGTGCTCTCGGGCTAGGCAGGACTGCTGGTCAGGTCCAGCCATAGGCCTCAAACAATGCTCATTTGAGGCACAAGGGACATTCACAGTGACGTTGTCCATCATTCTCCTGGGCCTCTGATTATGTTTCACGTAGCGGCCTTTGTCAGATAGTGCCAGGCCAGTCTGTCAAAGGTGTGGGGCCTCTTATGTATGAAGTGCAATTCAGGAAACTTGCCCAGAGCCATGTCTCAGGAAGAGGGCTTAGGGGGTTCTAGGAGGATATTTAAAATGCCAAGGGCCCCCACACAGTCGGAAGCACCTTCCACGTGTATAGTGTGTTTTGGGGTCCTGGCAGACCCTCATCATCTACTTCCCTCTAAGACCTTGAGTAGACAACATTCTAAGAGGCCATTGTGAACTAAAATATGAACTTGGAAATGATAAAGCGCTATTCTGCTTTTTATTCTCTAATTGAGATTTTCCTTTTCTCTAACATATTTAACTTGAGTAATTTCATCCTGAGCATCCAGATATTTCAAAATCCATTTCAACATCTAACCCTTTTGTCACCAGGATTAAGGGGTTTTACCAAGGGAAAAAAATGGCTCATTTAAAATGCTGTGTTTTAGTAATAATAGGGCAAATATTAATCATGTTCCCCTTCTGTCAGCGTTGGTGGGTAAAGCATTCTGTGGACAGCTCTGATACCATGTGTTCACGGGCTCCAGGACACTGGTTTTCCGGTGGATTCCCATCTACACGGTCTTTCTTCCTCTCCACAGCAGTCCTGGAAACCACACATTATTAACACCCATTTGATGGAAGAGGGAATTGAGGCTCAGGTTATGAGCACTTGGCCCAGGTGATGAGAGCGGATGAATGGAGGGCCCAGGACTTGAACCTCAAGTGTGTCTGACCCAGAGTGTGTGTCCTTGGCTGCATACAGTAACAGTCAGTTGTGTGATGATTGGACCAAGTTTCCCGAGGGCACGTTAGCTCCCCAGCTGCTTGGGCCAAAGTGGATGAGGATTTGTGTTGATAGACACCTTTATAATGAGTCTCAAAGTGTTTAAGTGAGGGTAGTCCTAGTGGTCAGGAGAGGTCGTCCCCTGTACGTGGTGCCCTCCACCCAGCCTGGGCTCCTTGGTGGAGGAGTGCTTCTCATCTATACTCTGCCATCAGCTTCTACTCAAGGCTGAATGTCTACCCTTTGTACCTTTTGTCCTTCTGAGCATGCGCAGTGGCAGTGGGGCTGTGATGACTGGAGCACTCCTTCCTTTGCTCAGTCTGTCAACATTTATTGAGCACTTACTATGTTTCTGGCACTAAACAAAGCAAAGTCCTAATTTTTTTCTTTTGTGTGTACACACACACACACATTCACACACACACACAAAACGTCAGGCAGTGGTGCGTACTAGGTGAAGAAGTAAAGCTGGGTTATGGGGATAGACAGGAAAGGAGGTTCACTTTTATAGGGTGATTCAGAGAAGGCAGCCTGATCAGCAGATACTGAAAGAAGTGGGGAATGAGTGATGTTGACATCCGCAGGAAGAATGTGTATTGTACAAGGCAGAAGGAAAAGAAAGTGGGGGACCCCGAGGTGAGAGTGTGCGTTGCTGATTCAAAGACGGAAGAGGGCTGGTGGTTTGGGAGAACAAATGAGGCCAGAGTAGTAAGGGGCCAGGTGAAGGCCCCGCAGACCTGCAGAGCCTCGTGGAATGGGTTTGTAACAGGGAGAAGGGGAATTAACATTGCCGGGCACCCCATGTGCATGAAGTTCTCGCCTGACACTAACCTTTGCAATAGCTCTGCCAGAGTAGCTGGTAAGATGGAGCTGGTGGGAAAGCGGAGGTGCTTACCTGCAGTCAGGTAGCTTACAGATGGCAAAACCAGCATTTAGAGCATTTAGACAAGGTCTTTTGGATTTCAGACCTGCTTCAATTTTAGACATTGTTAACTATTTAGTATTTGAATATACTTGTTTATGTATTTTTTTAAAGATTTTATTGGGGAAGGGGAACAGGACTTTATTGGGGAACAGTGTGTACTTCCAGGCCTTTTTTCCAAGTCAAGTTGTTGTCCTTTCAATCTTAGTTGTGGAGGGTGCAGTTCAGCTTCAAGTTGTTTTCCTTTCAGTCTTAGTTGTAGAAGGCTCAGCTCAGCTCCAGGTCCAATTGCCGTTTTCTAGTTGCAGGGGGCACAGCCCACCATCCCTTGCGGGAGTCGAACCGGCAACCTTGTGGTTGAGAGGATGCATTCCAACCAACTAAGCCATCCAGGAGCCCAGCGGCAGCTCAGCTCAAGGTGCCGTGTTCAATTTTAGTTGCAGGGGGCCGAGCCCACCATCCCTTGTGGGACTTGAGCAATTGAACTGGCAACCTTGTGGTTGAGAGCCCACTGGCCCATGTGGGAATCAAACCAGTAGCCTTAGGAGTTAGGAGCATGGAACTCTAACCGCCTGAGCCACCGGGCCGGCCCCTATTTGTTTATTTTTTTTTGCGTCATATCAATTGTGATGATACAAGAAAGCTCAGTTTCCACTCACTAGTTTGCATTAATGCTATAAAACAGCTTTTTGATAGGAGGATTGTACCAGATGTGGTTTCATTGCTTGATCAAATTAATACATCCCATTACCTAGTACGTATTAGTGTGAGTTCGCCAGAGAAATAGACCCAATACAATGCAATATATATATGAAGTCCAAGATCTGTGGGCAGTCCACATGCTAGAGACTCAGGAGAGCCACTGGATTGAGTTAAAAGACAAAAGACCAATGTACCAGCTTGAAGACAGACAGAGAGCGCGAATTCTCCCTTACTAGGCCTTTTTTTTCTATGCAGGCCTTCAACTGATTAGAGGAGGCCCACCCACATTGGGTAGCTTTACTGGGCCTTCTGACTGAAATGTTCATCTCATGCACAAACATCCTCTCAGACACATCCAGAAACAATGTATAACCAAAATGTTGAGCACCCTATGGCCCAGCAAGTTGACACAGTACTGACCATCACAGAAACCAGTTTTAAATATAAATGCAATGAAAGAAAACAGGAAGTTACAGGGAGGAAGCGTCAACTCTAGCTGTGCCTGCTGTGGTCTTGCAGGGAGGCCTGCGCTCACTTGCCAGGACAGTGCCTGGAGCCCTGGACCCCCATGTGTGGCACAGCTTCACTAGATTCCTAAGACTCTGCTTTTGGCCCACTCAAGCCCTCTCCATTTCATGGCAACACTCCAGCTCCGCTTGGTAGGCTGACCAAACAGGCAGGCTCTTTGAGCTAATCTGGACTAGATATTTTTCAAATGTTCTGTTCATGGCCACATGGATAATGGTCATTTTTGTACAGCACACAGGGGAAATAGGTGAAGTGGCTTGTGGTCACAGGGGAGAGGTCTGGGGGTCTCTGGCCACCCTGACCCTACCAGCTGTCTCCATAGACAGTGGGCATAAGTTAGCATAACTTTACCACATGGTTGGAGAAACCGGAATTAGACCCAGCCACCTATTTTACAGACGGGAATACTTAGGCCCAGCGAGGGAAAAACCAGAGCTATCTGGTCCCTGCCTGAGACCGTCTCGCATACTTCTGGTTGCACTGCATGACTTGCCTTACCGTTTTAGTCACTCTGAGTTTCTGAATTATTCATCAGCCATTTGTCACAAGTTGTCAGGGAAAACTGGCTTGTGTATGTGTGTGTGCATGCATATATACACACATGACCTCTTCCCAACTAGATTATAAAGTATGTGGGATCAGGGTATTGGTCATGTTCTCTCTTTTTGAAAACCCTCCAAATTACCAAGCACAATGGCTTTGACTTTTCTATACATTAAAGTATACATGAATAATCCATCCTTGTCCTTCAAAATAAACTGTGGCATCCTCCTACAGCATGTCCCTTCTTCCAGAAAGCCTTCCCAGGCCTCGCTGGCTGTAAGTAACCTGTGCTTTGTCAGACCCTCTAGAGCATTTTCTTTGTGGTATCTTTTACCACTTTCTACCTTATAGTAGCGTTGTAGGTGAATATAGTCCATCTCCTTTTCCAATAATTCGACCACTTGGAAAGCAGAACTATGTGTGGTTGACTTCACAGATGGCGTCTACTTAACAGTCATTCGATTCAGATCAGCATTTTTGAGTGCCTATTACATATCAGATACTATACTAGGTCTGTTATTACAGGAGCTCATCTAATCGCCAGCAACCATGTGACACGGGCATGACATACTAGCTTCATTTTCTCATATGAGGAAACTGAGGCTAAAAGAGGGGGAGGTACCTTTTCAAGACTGTTTTAGTTGACGCTAAGACCTACCTCTGGCTCTAAATCCTATACCCTTTGCACCAGCCCAGGATACATCCTCGTTCACCTTAGCTAATGTTTTCTGAATAACTATACAAACCAAGAAGAGATGAGTTCATTGATTTAGAGGCTAATAAATGCCAGACATAAGTCATGTGTGATTTTTGTTAGTGGTTGTAAAAGTACCCTGATATTGAAAAGAAATGAGAAAAGTGTTGCTTCTCATGGATGTGTTTTGTTCTGCCAGTTGTCCCCTGGAATGTCTGCAAGTTCAATTGAAATATAACTTGCAGATGAAAGAGTACTTTAACTATCCCAAGTCTTCCCCTGCCGATTTCTACCACAATAAAGACAGGAATTTATACTTTTTCATTTGATGTTAATCAATTTCCTTGATAAGTCTTGCATTTATCAGGTAAATCCAATTAGCTGCTGACCAATAGAAGGCTTGGTGGTTATGGCTCTGTGTGTGAGTGTGTGAGTGTGTGTGTGTGTGTGTGTGCACGCGCACGAACGCAAGCGCGCTGTGAACATCCTGCTGTATTTTTCTGCTCCACTTTCTTCTTATTTCCCACAGCAATAATTGACCCTCTTCCATGTAAAAGATCCCCCAAAGATAGAAGACAGCATGCCCAGCGATGCTGAATTCATCTGCCGTGCGATGATCTAAGTGTGGCCTCCAAGGAAGTTACTTCTCCAGCCCAGTTAATTCCTGACTCTAATCAGAGCCCATAAACCCCTAGTATTGCTTCTGAGTTGGGTAAGGGCCAGTCTCTCCACAAACATCTGCCAAGAAAACACGCGTAGTGGAAGCTTTAGCTAGACGACAGTAGTTAAAGCACAGCAGACGCTTGACAGATGCATCTTGAATAGCCCAGTAGGCTCCAGTTCCCTGGGGCACATGGTCGGCAGTGCCCTTAGAAGAAATGGTCTTTCGAGACTAGAACTCAGTGAGGTCAGTCTTCAAAGGGTCTTACAAGTCCTCACCATAGCCTGTGTGACACGCTGTGTGATGGTTTCGTTTTTAGGGATGCGAACATTGGGGGTTCCATGACACAGCCCATCCACTGACTGGGCTGGTCTTAAAGTAGAGCCTTCCTGATTCCAGTCATAAGCTCTCTGTGTTTCAGGGTGAACACCACAGCTAAGTGGGGTGTTCTACTGTGCCCCAAACCAGCTCTCTGCCTCAGATCAAATCACAGTAACAGAGGAGAGAATGCTGAGATGCTGGCACAGGGAGTCAGCAAGAGAGGCGTACATCAGTGCCCTTTACCTCTCCCAGGTCTGCAGGTAGACGAACTTGACTTATAGGCAGGCATCACATCCTTATCGCATGTCTGCTGGAAGCCGGGCACCGGGGAAGAGTGAGGGCTGATGCATTTTCTGCCTCAAGGACAGTTCTGGTGGAGAAGTGTGTCTCAGAATGTATTCTTGTATCCTGGAACTAGTTCTGGCAGCAGACATTCAGAAGGCATTCATTCACTTCTTTATTCATGGAACAAGTAATTTTAAAACACTAAGTCGAGGTGGGCCCCGAGGGTATGACAGGGACCAGGACTGACAGAGCCTGGTCCTGGAAACACACTTACAGGATGTCGAATTGTGGGTGAATATAGATAGAACTACGGATACTGTCTTTGTAATACTTTAGAAAAAAAAGTGTGAAAATGTGTAATGTGAATAAAATTACAGAGGGAAAGTTTATACATAATTAGTTACCAACTTTGGCGTGCTTCATTTCCATTTTGATTGTGTGTCTTTTTTATAAAAAAAGAAAAAGAAATGTAGTGTCCGTTGAAGTACTTTGAAACTTTCCTTGACTTGTCTGGACAAGTTGGAAACTGCTCAACTTTACTTCTTTAGTGGCTTGGTATACTTCAGGCAGGCTTTTGGGACAATGTTGCATCTTAGGACATCGGAAATGCTTATATCTACAGGCCTTTGCTTCTTGCGTTTCTCCTGCCTACACATGCCTTTCATCTGCGGCTGAATGCTATTTATTTTTTTAAGCTACCATTCAAAGATTATCAGCTGAAGTTGTTGGTTGAAGCATTGGACAAATATTTATTGAGTGCCTGCTTTGTGCCATGCACAGTTCTAGGCACTGCATAGATGACGCATCAGTGGAAAGGAATTAGATAATAAATAATAATGATAATAACTCAGGTAAAGGTAGTAAAGTGATATTTATTGACTTCTGACATATTAGAAGCTCAAAAGAGCAATGGGGGGAAGTGGAGCAGAGAAAAGGGCATGTATTCCTATCTGTGTGGAAAGGTTTCAAAGGTAAAGCCAGAAGATTTCCCTGATAGATTAGATGTGGGGCGTGAAATAAAAAGGAGGCTAAGATAACTAATTTTGTCCTGAGAAATTGGAATGATGGAATGGGCGTTAGCCAAGCGGAGAAACATGAGTTCAATTTGAGGCCCTGTTAAGTTTGCATTAGACATCCCAAGTGTCGATTTTTGAGTAAGCTGTTGGTTGTTGCAAGCAAGGGAGAGGTCAGAGCTGGAAATAGGAATCTGAGATTTCTCAAAATGTAGATGATACTTAAAGCCATGAACTGGATGAGACCACCAAAAGGGTGAGTCTTGATAGAGAAGGGAGAGACTAAAGACCTGAGTGTTGGGGAAGGCCAGTGCTAAGAGTTTTTTGGGAGAAAACAGAGAAGGAATTAGTCAAGGAGACTGAGAAGGAGCAGACATTAGGAGGAAGAATAAGAGACCGCAATTTCTAGAGGTCAGGTAAATAAGACTCTCTAGAAGGGGTGATGACCCCGTTGTGTCAAAATTGCTGACAATCTAGGAAAGATGAAGACTGAGAATTGAGTGTTGGATTTAGCAATGTGGAGGTCATTATGTCATCCACCTAGCACCGCAGCCCACCCAGCTGGCCTCCTCGCCGTCCTGTATGCTCCTTCAGTGATGCTTTTCTAGATGCCATGACCTGACGTGTGTAGGTAGCTGGGCCTCCCACAAAGTCGCTTCATGTCTGCCATCCTGGAGCCATCCTTACTAACTTACTCCTGTAAAGTGAGTGAGCTGCTACTACGTATCAGGACCTATCTAGGTAGAATGAATATGTATGTCTCTGGCTAAGATAACTAAACAAAGCAACTATATCTGACCGTGTCAGGAGAAAAACAAGGTATAGACAGAATCTGTTCTAGCAAAAGAAAGCGGTGGAGGTATAGTAAAGTGATGGGAGTTCAGAGGACAGGGACATTTTCCTTGGGGTCAAGGTTGAGTTCATGGCTGAAGTGACCTTTGAATTTGGTCTTGAAGGATGAATAGGATTTGCAGTTAAGGCGTTAGAATGGCGAGGAGACTGTTTTAGATGGGCAGAAATATAAGAGCAAGGGTACTCACGTGGGAGAGCTGGCAAGGTGGCGCTGAGCTGGGAGTGAGGCTATGGGCAGGAGGAAAAAGTATGAGGCTAGAATTTCAGCCAGGCCCTGATGAAGAGCGCCTTAGAAATTATTGGCTGGGCTTTATTTCTTAGCCAGTGGGGAAATCGTTAAAGGCTTTTGAGCCATGAAGTGGCGCAATAATAGCTGTGCTCCTTCAGGAAGAGTCATCTGGCTGCGTGTGCAAAACCATCCTGGAGAAAGATAATAAGGCCTAAATTAGGGCAGTGGCAGGGGGAGGCAGGGGGAGGGGCACTGAGAGACACTGCAGAAGCCGAATCCGCAGGACGTAGCCCTCCAGCGTGCAGGGTGTGTGGAGTGGAGCTCTGGCTCTGAGCCCTCCCTAAAAACCGCGCGAGCCTTGTTCAGTGCAGTGGCTTATGTGGTCACTCCCCCTGTCACCTCCACCCCCATCCTCTTCCAAACTGTGAGTGTTAAGCTTCACCTCATTAATGAAATGAAACTTGCTTATTTTTAGAACTCTGTGATGAACATGGTTTCTGCATTTAAGAAACAAAGCACCTCTGTGCATTTCAGGCGTCTCCACCTGCCCTGTGCCCACTTCAAAGAGGCAGTTGTGGAGACGCGAGCGATGCGAGTTCTGGTGACAGCCCAGCCAGGTCACCTCCAACCTCCAATCTCTGATCGGCTATCGCATCCGATTTAATAAATTGCATCTGATCTGATCGATTGCATATAGCGTTTTTGGGAATTGTTCAGCAAAAGCAGTTCTCAAAGACCAGGGAGGCGATTCATGGTGCCACCCCAACCAGCAGTGCCACAGGAAATGCCAAGTGACCCACATGGGGCCCAGGCAGCCTGCCTGCTCATTTCCTTCAGAAAATCCAGCCCCAGGAGTGTGGCTTTTGTACCAGAGGATGGAAACGTCCTAGCTGCTCTGTGATTCACCATCGGCCACAGTAGGCTGAGACATGGCAGGTAATGGCACCCAGGGGGCTCATTAGTGATTTCGGTGAGATTGGAACCCCCGGCTGTGGGGGAAGGGCCTGGCCTGCAGCCAGTCCCTGCATCCCAATTCATGTGGCAGCGGAGGGGAACAGCCTTTGTGGTGAGGCTGGCTTCCTCCTGAATTTGCCCATAAAAGGATAAAAGTGCTGCTATCTGGTCGGCAATGGGTAGGGTTGCTGACGATAAATTTTCTTTTTCCCCCCTTTTTGCAAGGAGTGTGTGTGTGTGTGTGTGTGTGTGTGTGTCTGTGTGCTCCTGCTTTCGCACAGTTTGCAGCCTATATGTGCTAACAGATGGATTCAGCCTCATCTTTTATCTAGTGTTACAGAAGATAAAACTGAAACTGGGTGATATGCTGCGTCTTCAATTTAAGAGAGAAAAATATTTTTAAAAAGCTCTTTAAGGGAACGCTTATGGTAGAAAAAAGTGGTCCAGAATATTGTCTGCTGTACTCAAAAGGCAAATACAGAAGATCCATTTAAAAGTGATTTTCTCCCTCCCCCTCCCCGATGTGTCCAAAATATATGATCTCTGTGTCAGAAATAGGCCAAGCTTTAAGGCTATCATGAATTATATATCAAGAGACATCATTACCCAGGAGTCTTGAACAAATGCCTCATGGTTTAAATTTTACAATTTCCCCCCCAGTGGCAGCAATTTCTGTGTCTGCATTCTTCCTGAGATGGAAAAGGAAAGTGTTTTACAAAATGCAGGAGGCATTATGCTAATAAAGGCAATTGTGCAATGGTTGGAAACTGTCCCTCTGAAGGAAGCTTTTATCCCCCACACTGGCCTGCAGTCCAGGTACTTCGGAGGGCAGCAGTCTGCTTGGGAAGCTTTGTCTTGCCTGGTTTCAGCAGGAGTCGGACATCCACAGAGCCAGGCTGATTGAGAGAGGAAACAGATTAGCCGGCCATTCTGGTGCCCAAGCTCCACGGCAAAGACCTAGTCGTGTCATCTGAATATCAGATCTGCTTTATCCACCTACGTATTCACTAGGATTCAAGAAAGGCTTTGTGAAAATAGTTCTTTTATCTGAAGTTGGAACCATTAACTAGGTGGGGTTTTGGTGATTGGTTTTTTGGCCTCTTTACTGGATCAGAAAGCTAACCCAGAACACAGGCCCCCAGGACAAGGCGGTTCCCGGGCAGAGCACTGGGTAGGGAGGGGCCTTTCCAAATGCAACACCTATGGCTGCACTAAGTAGTCTTCTCAGCACCCTCCTTCCCACTCTCATTCTCAAGTCCCCGTGTGCTCAGCTGGGTCCCGTGCAGATTCCACACTCAGCTTAGGCATTGACCTTCCCATGAAGCCTTAAGACCAGCTTCCCTCCAGGTAGGTGAGGTTAGCTGCCCACCTACTACATGTGGCAGCCCTGACTTACGATGGGTCGACTTAGCAGTTTTCAACTTTAAGGTGGTGCAAAAGCGGTACACATAATAAGTTACACCAGGTACTCAGCACTTTATTATAAACTAGGCTTTGTGTTAGATGATTTTGCCCACCAATAGGCTAATGTCAGTGTTCTGAACATATTTAAGGTAGGCTAGGCTAAGCTGTGATATTTGGTAGGTTAGGTGTGTTAAACGCATTTTTTACTTATATTTTCAAGTGAGATGGGTTTATCAGGATGCAACCCCATCGTAAGTCAGGGAACATCTGTATTTTAATTGTTGTTTTATGTATTCATTTGTTCTGGTCGCTCATGAGCTACTGGCAAACACGAGTGAGGTGCCGTCCTTGGTTCTCAGAATCTTCATCCGCAGAGTGGAAGGAACGCAGGAAGCTGGTGATAGGCTGTAGGCTGGGCTTTGGTGGACTCTTCCTCCCTGTGCTTTCCCTCTGGACGCACCCTAAGCAAAGACTCACCCCACCAGGTAGACTTTGGTGATTGTCCTGTGTGCCGTTCAGGTGTGTGGCTGCATTCAGAACCCAAGATGAGCTCTCAGCCACGGCCCCATTCATCACCTCTGCGGTACTGTGCCCAGCTGACACATTTAAGAAGGAGGTGGGCCCCCCACCTCTGTGGGATTTGATCTAGCACTGAGTCAACTCAGTCACTGGGGAAGAAGCAGGTCGTTAGGGTCGAAGGCACACAAAGCTGAGTCAGACAGACCTACGTGAGAATCCCACTTCTGCCAGTGATAGGCTGTGCAATCTCAGGAAATTCATCTAAACACTGCGTCTTTGTGTTAGCATCAGTAAAATGAGAGAGGGAGATGTTATATGCAGCTATTTTTCAATAATGAGGAATTATTTTGTAAAGTATTTCGCACATAAAGGATAGTCAGGAATATTGGCCATTATTGGTATGAACAAGGTCAAGCTTGCAGTCCAATAAATCAGGAAATTATTGATAATACAGTGAAATCATTTTGCCATTATGAAGAAGTTATCATATTGTTGCTTTAGATTGTACAAGTTTCAATTTAAAAAGAAAAGAATTTATTTAAGGCACAAGTGTTAGAATCAAAGAAATTCATTAGCTGGTTGGCCTTAAGCACATTTCTTGACTTCTCTTAGCAGGGGCTCCCTTCTCTCCATTACGGGCACAATAAGACCCAGGTTGTGGGGTCGTGGATGTGAGGACAGAATGAGAGGTGAGGGAAGGAAGGGGCCGAGCTCAGCCCAGGATAGAGCCGGTTCTCACAAAGTGGTTGTGCTGAAATGCATTTCCCTGAAGCTGTCGACTTCATTCTGTGGCTCCGGGTCCTACCTGGATAGGAACCAGCTTGTGCCTCAGCTCCACGTAAGCCCTGTAGTGAGAGGTGAGAAACCTGAACAAAAACATTCTCTGGGCACTCAACGTCGGCATTGAACCGAGAGTCGCTAAGAAACGCTGGGCAGGCCTGGGGCAGTCCGTCTCCTCCCCTGGGCCACGGCTCTCATCCATAAGTGAAGGGGGCAGGCAGCCAGTGGCTCAGGTGGCTCCTAGCTCTGGCAGAATGTGAGTCTAATTTGTACTTGAGTGAGTTGTCATTCATAGACCAGGAAGGGCAAAATGATCCTCATTATTCTGCTCGCAGTTCTGGTGCCTGAGAAGCCCCCGGGTCCTGCCCCATGTAGAATTACCGTTGAGCCCTGGGGCTTTTAATTAAAGGGCTTTGCAAGTCAGGTGGTTTCTGGGAAGATTCAGATCTTCAGGGAGACACTGAGGGAAGTCCTCTGTCCTGTAAGCCACTCCTTGAGAAATCAGCTGCTGCTCCCCGTGTGAGGATGGGGAATTGTGAGGCTCACAAGGGGACTTCCGGGAGGGCTGTGGTTACATGTCCCTCACAGCCCCGCTGACTGTCCTTGGGCCAGTAGTGTGCTGCATGTCACTGCATCTGCCCTTGTGAGTTGTGCCAGACACATTTGATTTTGATACGGTTCCCCCTGGTTGTCAACAACGCCTAGACTATTTCTCACCCGATGCTGTTTCCACTTCGGGTGGTTTGTGCTAAATGTATTTTCAGTCCCCAGTGGTACAAGGATGAAAGGATTGTCTACAAAAAAAGTGGTTTCTGAATGTGTTGGAAGCAGGGCTGCCTGCTGTGTGTTTTTAACAATTGCCTCCCCGGAGGAGGGTTTGAAAACCTCACCTTTCAAGATGTTTCAACTCATATTAGAAAGTGACTTAAATAAAACTGCTCTTCTGACCACCACTGCTGTGATCGCCAGGCTGGTGATTATTTGTCTAACCCAAGTCTCCAGGGCTGGAATGTCACACTGTTTCTTCCTGTTACCCTCCCAGAGGAGGTGAAATCACACTTGTCAGATTCTTCTACCTAGGGTCACTCTGTGTGCATGAGGGGCTGACACACTAAACATGGGCTTGCGAGACAGAGTGCATTATGGTTTCAGCTGCACCCGTTTGCTCTTCTCATAAACCATTACTGAGCACCTACTGTGTGCCTGGCACCATGTTAGGGCAAGAGCCCTGACTTATTCTTGCATTGTCACCCTGTAGCAAACCTCACAATATTCTGTACCATTGGCCCCCAGGGTTCCTGTGAACTGACCCAGTTTCCTTTATATTCATCCTGGATGCCCATGTGTTCAGGAAACTTGAATCTGCCACTGTTTGAATGTCTTTAGATCAGGGTTTCACAATTCAGCACTACTGACATCTTGGGCAAAATAAGTCTTTGTTGTGGGGACTCTTTTCCACCTTGTAGGATGTTTACAGTATCCCTGAATGTCAGTAGCACCACACACTTCAGCTGTGACAACCAAACATGTTTGTAGATATTGCCAAATACGTCCTCATAATATTACATTTACCAAAATGTCCTTCTAGCCACTGTCTTAGTTTATGTAGTTATGTGTGAGGAAAGCAAGGATTTTTGCTCCTCTTTTACCATTAAGGCAACTGAGGGCCAGGAAGGGCAGAAACTTGCCCATCACACTGAGTTGGGAGCAGAGCTATAGCTACAATTCAAATCGCCTGCCTTCCCAACCCAGCGTCCTCATGGATCCATTTAGTGGTATGCTGGTAAATGTTTAATAACTGATTCTCCGGGAAAAACAAAACCAAAACACACCTGATTAAGATGTTTGCCAATTTCATGGTGTAAATACTCCCACCATGGCTGGTTTCTACTTACAAGACCTTACTGAACGTGGGGTTGGGAAGAGTTATGTATAAGTGGCTCTGGTGAGCCAATGTCAGGTGGTTTCAGGATGCCACTGGATCCACGTGTGCTTTGCTCAAATATTCGTCTTGCTCCCCCTGGATCTTGTTCCTCCACCCATCCTCCTTCCCTCATAAACACACACACACACACTTATTACTGTGGTGTGTGATGGGGAAGCATTAGCCTAGTAAGGGGTTTTGCTCATCTGCTGGGAGAAGTATAGCACTGTTAGAGTAGAATTTCCTCCCTCCCTCTTCTGTTAAATGCACATTTCTTTTCATAATCTTTCCATCTAAGGGGTTGCAGGAGCAGAAGGGCAGCTGTGGTCTTAGGGCCAAATCCATAGGGAGCTCATCAGTAGGAGATCCTGGATAGAGTGAACCTCTGGGCAGCGCAGGAAGTAAGGGCTGTTGCTTGCATCAGTTACGTTGAGTGTGCAGTGCTTGTAGGTACAAGGTAGTGAGGACCAGCAGGTTGTTGGATATACCATGCTAGAGCACAGGAGAAGGGGCTTGGCTGGAGTTTTGGTCCGGATAAGATCTGTGACTTCTGTAAGCCTCAGCCTCCACACATGTGCAAGGAGAAATAATACCTCCCCCTCCACCGCACTGTTGATGCAAAGAGCAAATGCACTATCTGATGTCTTCAGAAACCTACTCTCACAGTTGATTGTTTGGTAGATTGATGGGACTTATCAAGCCTAAGGATTTAGCTGATCTTGTGTTTTATATCTTGGCCATGGTTCTGTGCCGTATGCTCCTGGCCATCTTCTCTATAGTCCAGCATTAGACCCGAGGTGGGGGTGGTCTGGGACTGTGGGAAGAACCCTTCCCTGGTTATCACGTGACCGGGTTTCTTGTCCCACCTTTGGTTTCTTGTACCAACTCATTACATAACCTGGGAGAGTAGTTGGTGTGACTGTAATGTGTGTAACCCTGGAGGAGGAGCGGGAGCATTTGGATTTGATCCTGGAGCCAGTGGGAAGTACTTGAAGGGCTTTAAGCAGAAAAGACACATCATCGGATGTGTGCTATAGAAAGTTCCTTCTGCAGAGCTCCGGGCAGAGTCCAGGCAGGGTGAAACCCAGTTAGGAGATTGGTGCAACAGTCCAGTCAAAAAGTGCTGAGGTGACTTGTGGGTGCTAAATGCTGGGTGGCTCAGCTAGAAAGTGCTATGAGAGTTCAGAGACGGGAGACGTCAGTGTGGACTGGGGTATCAGGGTAGTATCAGAGAAGTATCAGAGAAGTATCAGAGTAGTATAAGAATGGTATCAGAGTAGTATCAGAGAAGACTTCATGGAGAAGATGACGCTGCAGCTGGCCTTGATGGATGATAGATGGCATGGAGGTGTCAGGCTGGGCTGCACAGCTGGGAAAGAAAACAGGAAGCAACAGTAAATCACACTGGGATTAAATGGAGAATGTATATAAAGGATGGTTCTCAATGCGTACGGACCCGTCATGGAGGGACTTGAAAGCCAGGCTTAGGAACATGGACTTTGTTAGAAGGGGCTGGTTCTCACAGGAAAAGTGCATTTCCTAGAGTTGGTTTCTGTGGGAATCTTATCGCTGGCATTTCCCTGTTCACAGCTCCCACCTTGCTTTTTCTCATGGTGAGGTGTAGGGTGCTGGGACCCTGGTGAGAGGGTGTGTGATTCACCCCCTGCAACCCTGTGCTGGTGGGGAAGACAGGATCCCCTGGAGTCCTGAGGATGAGTGCAGCCCTGAATGTTGACCATGACTCCTGATTTGCCTCGCAGCAGGGACCCAGGAATGGGAGCAGCTGTGCTATTGTCTCCAGGCAATCTCCAGTGTTTGTCTGCCTAGGCTGGGGTGACGTCCTCAGCAGTATAGATAAGCCGGCTGCCAGCTGTCGCAGGTACCTTCTCAATCATTCTTCCTCCTGTCGATTCTGACTCTGTCCCTTACTAAGAATAATAGCAATTCCCTGTTTTCTCCTGCACCTGCTTTGTGGCAGTGTGTCTGGCTCTATCCACGGAGGGGAGGAATGGCTAACCTTGTACTGTCTGAGTGATACGGGATTTGCACTTTCTGTGAAGTGTTACAAAGCATGCTTGCTGGGAAATGGTATGAGCTAGATACTATTACCTCTGATGCTCATGTGAGAAAACTGAGGCTCAGAGAGGTACAGCAACTCACCCAAGGTTGCACAGCCAAGAATTGATGGGGTGAGCGCTAGAAACCAGGGATTCGTGGACTGCAGCGTATTCCTGTTGGATTTGGGTTGGGGTATTCTACAAGAGATGCTCCATTTTCATGGGATTTTTAGAGGAAGGCTGCCCGATAAGAAAATTGCTTTCACAAATGGCAGTGTATGTCACAGGTGAAGTTCATACAAAAACACTTCCTTGAAGGACTCTTCCAGACATTGAGGGTCCCAAGTCTCAAAGTCCGCTTCATTATCCAGATGGCAGTGAGTGACTTGCCCGATCTTAGAGAAATTTAACATCAAAGTAGAAATGGGAGTCCAGATTGTCTGCTGCTCGACCCACAGTGCTCTGCCTTCTATCTGGCCTCATGGTGTAAGTGGGGTTTCTCTAGAACACTCGACATAAGCCACCCAAGAGGGGATGTTTGTTGATGCCAATCGTGGCCAGGGGCTGCTGGGGAGCCCACAGGTGGTTTGTGGCACTCTGGTGGTGTTCGCCATGGGAGACCCATGTCGTTTTGGGGAGATGGGTGCTGCAGGGTTTCACGGATCTGCTGGAGCACCCCCGAATCACAGGCAACGTGGGCAACAAATAATCCAGCCATTGGCTCTCAGATTGCGCTCTATGTGATCTGTCCACGGCACCATTTCTTAGTTTATGACTCCTAGGCAGCACTAGCGTTGAATTTCCAGAACAGTTATTTAACTGACATTCCAGGTCAGTCCTGCCCCACTTATTTAGGGGCAGTCGTATTTGCTGAAGTTCAAATAGGTGCCAACTACTGCACTGGCCACTTTTAATGTTGGGTAACCCTAAGGATTCCTGAAATGGAGACATTGTTCCCATACTAGAGAGGGGACAGCCAAGGCTCAAAGAAGTTACAGCTCACAGCTGTGGGGCTTGAGACCCCAGGCTCTTTCTGCAGCTCCGTCTTCCCACTAGTACTTCAAAGGCATTTGCTACATGAGCTTACTGTTGGACATCAGGCAGCGTCAGGGCACGGAAAGTCATCCACAGCCTGACACCGGCCTCTTTTACTACTGTGTTTCTGCCACCTCTTTCCTCCCCACCAGCCACATTGAGCTGCTCACTGTCCTCAAGGAAGCCAAACTGTACAAATTCAACCCTCAACACTGGTCATCTGTGTCAGGCTCGGGGCTGGTTACAATCAGCCCGTAAAGAAAAGTAAGACATGCCCCACCTCTTAAGGAACTTTCCATTCAAAGGCAAAGATAAAACGTGAACATCGATAGCTATGGTGCTTTAGAAGAGAGAACTCACCGCATCTTCAGTGTAGTGCAAAGAAGCCGGCTGGTGCACATCATTGTAAGATCTGCATGTGACAGACTTTGCAGCTGAAGACCAGAGAGAATGAGGAACTGCAGGTCACCCGGCCCCGCCAAGGCCAAGTTGGAGGTAGACCCAGGTTTCCTTGCCCCCCTATGAAGCATTCGTGCTACATCAAAGTGTACCCCGAGCTTGTATCACCGGTGATGGTCAGGCACGGCCACTGCAGCCTGAACTGTGTTTGTTTCTATCTTGTTAAAAAGCATTTTTAAAATTTTTTTATTACAATATTATATTAGTTTCGGGTTTACAGCATAATGGTTAAACATTTACATACCGTACGCAGTGATCACCCCCATAAGTCTAGTTCCCACCTGATACCCTATGTACTTATTACAATATTATTGACTCTATTCCCTATGCTGTACTTTACATCCCCATGACTATTATTATAACTGGCAATTTGTACATCTTAATCTCTGTCATATTGCTGCCTGCCTGATGGAGACAGGCGGTGTCAGCTGCTGATGCCTCAAACCTGTTAAGTTGTTAAGGCAACTTGCAGCCCTGAGAAGTGAGGAGGGAACATGAAAACGCCCAGGTTGTCTGAGATTTCATTGTACTGATGCTTGGGGTTGTCAGAAAGACGAGGTTCCTAAACTGTCTCCTCCTCCCCACCCCAGAGAAGGACCTGGTGTAACAAACACTATGAAATACTGTCTTAAAGACAGGGGATCCACCTGGCACTTTTGTTCAGTTGAAAAAAAACCTAGGTGGAGTTTTCTGAAGTCATCAGCCAGTTTGACTGGTGTCCTCCTGCCATTGACATGGGGGCACTTACCTTAATGGCTGTTTAGGTGGGAAAAACATCAGGACAGATGTTAAACCACAGCCCTGGGAAATTGAGCAAATATGAGCTCAGGGGTAGAGATCTGGGCTCTTCTGGTTCTGCTACCACTTGCCACTGCCCTTGCAGCCCGTGACAGATCCCCCATCTGTGTGTGAGGGGCTGGCTTCTCCATTGAACTTGGAGTTCAGTGGAGATTGAGCTTGTGTTCAAATGTGTGCTTCCCTACGAACTTGCTGTTAAGCGTGGGCTGGGCACTCGGCCTCTGCATCACTGTACAGTTCCTCATCTGTAAGGGGTGCTACCAGGAGTACCACCATTTCGCAGGATTGCTATGAGGGCTGAGGGAAATAGTCACGTGACGTGCAGCGTACTGCAAGTGAGGAAGAGTGAGAGTCTGTGCCCTCATGGTCATCCAGTCCCTGCCCTCTGACAGTCTCCGATTGCCTGAGCCCAGGCCACTCTGGTCGGTCACCATCAGGTCTCTAGGCTGTGCTCACGTCTGGCTTCCCACCATGGGTCCCCAGCATGAGAGCCACATGCTGAGATGGAAGAAACCTGGAGAACTGTGTTCTAGTCCGGCTTCTCCACCTTCCCCACTGGCTGAGTGCCATTAAACAAGTCCCCACTTTCTGCAGAGCTCAGGTAGATGTCCCTGAAGAACATTAGTGATAATAATGGCAGTAGTGGGTTGAATGGTGCCCCCCCAAAAGATGAGTCTATGCCCTAACCCCCCACAACCTCTGAATGTGACCTAATTTGATCAAAGGATTTTGCCCATTTACCAAATGACATCACTTGCAGAAGCCCCTTCACAGAACAGATGGAAAGCCTGGCTGTGTTACTGCAGGAGGGGCCCCCAGGGCCTGCCACCGAGCCCCTTCAGCATCTCTGGGGCTCCTCAGACCAGTGAGCTTCTCTAGAGCTGTCAGTTAGTCACTGAACTAGAAGCCCTGTGATTCTCCGTGACTGAATAAATGCGAAAGCGGATGGACTAAGGCCTGTTTCTTTCTCATTAGCATTTTACTTTACCTGTGTGAGTTTGATTCAAGACTGATTTCCTGGTTTCAAAAGAACAGCAGATTCTTTGGGAAAGGGTGAAACAAAAGGCTTTAAGTGCTGTGTGCGTCCTCCCCAGGCAAGTGGGGTGAAAGAGGAGATCTTTGGCCAAACAAGCCCAGCTCTGCATCTCTGGGCAGGGTCAGTGCCTGCTGGCAGTGAAGAAAGGCCAGGCCTGTTCCGGCAAAACGCTGCCCTCTGAGGAAACAGGGTCTGTGTCTTGTCAGTGGCCTGCTGAGTCTCCAGGGGGTCTGGGCAGTAGCTGCTTCCCACACTGGTTGCCCATCCGGCTGCCTTAGGTGGCCTTAGGAGAGCCACGGAGCCCTCACAGGTGGGGGGCTGGCTGGTTATCGGAACAGATGTGCATTCAGGTTCTGGGTGCCAGGGCACAGGGAACCCAGCAGTTCTTTAAAAATACATTGCTAAAGGTAGTCACACCCTTGCTTCTCAGATCATAGCATGACTGCTTTATAACCAGGTTGTATCGGTCTGTTTTATATATAAAGCTTACAAGCCCAGTAGATTTAGAAGACATTCTGATGAGCAAAGGAAGAGTGAATCATTGCCAAGGATATTTATGTGGATTAGAAAGCAGAGGATTGTCTAGGAGACAACTGGACAGAAAAATAACTGGCCCCACAGGACTATGGATTATATTAGGATGACCATCTATCCTGTGTGTCTTGGACAGTCCTAGTTTATGCCTGTTGTTCCAGTGACGTGAATGGTCCCCTTTCTACTCTCAGAAGCATCCAGGTTGGGATGATAAATCACATGGTCACCCGAATTGTATGTGACCGTGTATATGCACTTAGTATAGATATAATGTGGGTCATATAGTTAAGTACAAACCTGTACCTGTGTGCTTTGCAGCTCAGAAGTTGGTTGTGGGTTAACAGCATTGCACCATCACAAGTCACCATTTCACAGCACGTGTGGCTTACGGTGGGTGAAATCATGAGACAAAATGTCACACAGGCCATGCTTCAGATCCTTTCTCTGGGCCAACTAGCTTTTTGACTTTTAGGAAATTACTTAGTGAATCTCAACTATAAATTAGAAATAACCATAGAACCCTCACAGAGTCAGTGTAATTACTAAATAGCCCAGGGAAAGCATGTAGCTTATTTCCTGACACCTAACAGGCTGCCAACAAATGGCGGCTGTCATTATTATTATTATTATTATTATTCCTATTACTATTCAGTGGTACTGGGGGTTTAATCTCTCCATCTCTAAAGTGGTGAGGGGTGATCCCTGCTCCCAGGTCTTTGGGAGGCGGAAACCAGAGCCTACTGTCCCTGGGAGTGTGTGCAGTGTTCACGGTGGGCACTGCAGGCAACATCTCGCTTGCCCACCTGCCCAGTGAGTCCCTCCCCCACTGACATGGGAACTGAATTCCTAAGACACCATCCCTTCCCTTCGCCCTGATGACTGCCATCTGTGGCCCTCCCTCTGGCCCCTCCCTGGCCTAACCTACTTCCTCCTCCCAAGAGTGCTGCTGTGTAAACACCAAGGCCAGGACGTCATTGACGGGTGCTGACTGCCCCTGGGGGGCCACCACCCAAAGAGGACTGGGGACCAAATTCCTGGTCCTGCCTGCACAGCACCTCTCAGTATTCCCCCCTGGAGAGGTGCCTCTCTTCCTCGGTCGTCTGAACGAAGGTGTTGTCCGTTCCTAGTGTTCATATTTGATTCCCTGTTTCTTTCCACTAATGTGCCTTTCTGCGTGCCTCAGCCTTTCTTTTTCATTTTAATGTAACTGCTTGGGGAGGGAGAGTTGCATATTGGTCTGCATTCTAATCTTGACTCTGCCACTCAAAAACTGAATCTCCTGGATGAGTGCCTCAGTTTCCTTCTCTGTAAAAGGGGGTGAGAACAACGCCTGACACACTGTAGGTACATGATACATGGTAGCTATCTTGTTATCTAAAGACCTGCCCATTTGTGTTTCTTCATGTCGGCCCGTACGCTTGGTGCTGAGGGAAAGCGGCCACACGGAGGTTTCCAGCCTCAGAGTCTGGCTGTGCTGTTGCTTTCCTGAGACTTGGAACAAGCATGGTCCACCGTGGGCTGCAGGTTTCTTACCTGCTCAGCTGGAGGTTGGGAATGTGCTCTTCCAAGCCCTTTAGTTCTCTCACCATCTATCTTGCCTTCTTTTCAGTTTGCCCCTGCTCTGCCCTCCGACTTCCAGAACCTTCAAAAGTGGAAGACACGCAGCTCGGTTCTAAGCTATTCCTTAGCCCCTCCACTAAATGGGGTGGGGGTGGGGGCCCACAATGTAGTGAAAAGGTCACAGGTCAGTAGACTAGATATGAGGAGATGCCTAGTCTCATCCCAGTTCTCTTGTGTGACCCTGGATAAGTCATTTCATGTCTCTGGATTTCAGCCCTCCTCCCTTTACATAATGGGATAATTACCCCTCTGCTTTGTGCCCCATTTAAAATGACTGAAGAAGACAAGATATTGAAAAACATTTTGCTGGCTGCCAGGTGCTATAGAAGTGTGGAGTTCTGATGGTCTCAGGTGGTGTCAGTCCCCTCCGTGCAGCAGAGGGACCGTGACGACATCTCTGGCCGTCCACAGCTGCTGGCGATGGAAGCAAATTAATATTGATGTGCTGTGAGGTTGTGCTGCATGTGGGGGCCCGAGAAGGGAGTTGTAAGTGTCTTTCCCTGCTTGATCTCAGTTCTCTCGGATGGACATCTGGCCTGTGGGTGACTCAAACAGGAAACCACTAGCCATCGGTCAGAAAGCTTGAACTCCTCTCAAAGACGTGCTTACTTTTTGTCACTCTGTGTTTGTTTAGATGGTGGGGAAATAATTTACAAAATCAGGGCCAGGTCCTGCCTGGTAGGTCCTCTGTGATGGAATCTATAGGATGGGAGGAAGTGGGATATCCTGAGGGCTGAGTTAGGATCCAAGTTATACAAATACAAGTCCAGGGACCCTTGCCAGGCTGGTGACATCAAAACTCAGCAGAAGCTTTGGCCCCTGCTCCAGATGGGGATTGCACTTTTTTGTTAGCTTCTCCAAATACACAAGCAGTTTAGGGAACCCCTGGGTGGGTGGGACCAGTATCTGAGGGCTTGCCTGTTAGGGGGCTGTGTATTCCCTACACTCTCCTGGTACCCGTCAGGAGGCTGTAAAGTGTGATTGGTATTAGTATTAAAGTATGACTAGGTTCTTATTAGGATTATCTGTGTGGTTGTTCAACTTACCAGGTGATGGCCATCCTTAATGATGGCTGATGGGAGTTAGGGAACTTGTCTATAAACAAGTAGATTGGACGAGATGGATAGGAAAGGATTCTGGAAGTCTCTCAGAGACATGGTTGAAGGAGACTCACCATTCTACTTGCCAGACTTTCTTAGTTTCGTGGTAGAAGAAAGCTGAGCTCAGTTGGGTGAATCAAGTCCCAATCATATATATGAAAATGGGTTATAATTTTGAGAGTGTTTGAAAAGGAAAACAGGGGATGGGATGGCACCCTCTGATGCTCGATCACTTCAACAGATTCTCTTCTTTGCAGGTTCTTTTGCGGCGCACCTGGCCTCCCAGCCACAGCCACGAGGTGAGAGATGTGGTCTTCCCACAGGGTTCTGCTTTGGAAATTCTCCTTGCTCAGCGTCCACACCCAGTGGCCGTGGGAAGCAGCCCCTGTGTCGGGGCTTCGGGTTGTGCTCTGGGGTGGGAATGTCGGGGCACCAATCCTGAGTCTCTCCCAGCTGCCACCATGACATGCTTTCCCCAAATCCAAGGCCAGCCCCACAACTGTCGGCTCAGAAATCACTTTCTCAGTCACGCCAAGGACTTTTCAAAGTTGCTGTGTTTTCTCTATCATTTCCTTCCCTCCCCCCTTCACTTCCTGTTTTTTCTTCCTCTTTCTCCACCCCCACCACATCTCTCCAGCCATGGCCCTTGTTGTCTGACAACAGGAACAAAGCGTGGAGCATTGATAATCATGATTTCCTGACTGACTGGCCCTCATGGCTGCTGAGAACTGGAGCCAGAGCTAGCCTGGCTTTCTGGGGCATGTGAGCCCCAGCTGGGAGCGCGGCAGGAAGCCTGGCCTTTACACCCCGCCCCCGTCTGAAAGAGAATCTAATAAGAATAACCCTTCATATCCTTACAACAATTTGCAGCTTCCAAAGAACTTTCTCCTGCATTCAAGCTAAAACAATGCAAAACTCCTAGTGTGTTGGCTTAATAACTATAGTCCAGTGTGGATGGACAAACAGATTTGGGAGTCGTATGTGTGAGTTTGTTAATGGTTCTGCTCTGTATCCTCTTTATGACTCTGCAGATCATTCTAGCTCTGAAGCTCGGTTCCCTAGCCCTTTGGAAAAATGAAGTTAGTGGTACCTCACAGGGAGTTTTTGAGGACAAATTAAGAACATATATCTATAAGAGTCACATGGTATGGCTGGCAGATACTTTTTGCTTAATAAATGCGAGATCCCTTCTTTGGTTTTTGTTGTCTGTGCAGAGGAATGGCTGTTCAAACGTATGATAGCCAGAAGAATCACATAATAAATGATACCCATGGGAGGAGAGTCCATGTCTGTTACTGTATTTTCCTGAAACATGGAGACAGAAAGGAAGAGACAGGGAGGACCGACAGAGCTACTGGCTGGGTGCGCACGTGCCTATTACGGAAAAACAAAGCCCACCCACCACTGTGCTCCTGGGTCACGCTGTTTGTTCCATAACAATATTTTTCTAAGGGGAAACAGGGAGAACCACCCCAACCACACTCCATGAGGTGGACTGTTTTACTGATTTAGCTCCCAGCGTTTAAAACTGCAAAAACGACAAAAACAGCAATCTGGAAAAAGGGCCACCTCCCTTTTTGAAAAATCTGTTAAAAAACAAAGCAAAACTTCCCGTTTAGGGTCAATAACCAGTTGTTTGAGGAGTCAGTCTGACCATGTGGCTGCTTTTTAAAAAAATTCCAAAGGCCAGAGAGTCAGAGACCCGTTCTAATCTGGATTCTCCGCCCAACTTGTCGGATCCTTACATGAGCCTCAATTTTTCTCAACTACAAAATGAAAGCATTAGACAAGGTTATCTCATTGATTTCTTCCAGCCCTGGTTATCTGTGATTCTGGAACTCTCTTTACTTTCCTTACAAAAATGTATCATTACTAAAGGAGAACAGGAAATGGCCTCTCACAGTAATATGACTTGCTTTCCCTTTTAGCAGATTGCCACTCACTTAAGGACAGAGACACCACAGGACTCAAGGGGGCCACGGCCCTGATTTGGGGAGCCAGACGTGTCTTGGCGTGACAGCGGCTCAGCGGGTTCGTTCCATCGTAGCCTGGATTGGTGAATCTGAATCAGAAGCGGCATCTCCAGGTAAGAAACAAGTGACTTAGGCGATAGCAGAAACACAGTGATACCCACCATTTTTAGGGGGCGGAGTATGTTATACGCATGCTTATAAAACACTTGAAAGGATTAAGGAGGGTCATTTCACTGGATTTGTCATCTTTGATTGGAAGCCATGCCTCCTAACACCACATACATGTAAAAGGAAGAAAAAAACAAGGACATAATTAATAATTGACATGCATGTCAAGGTCACTGTGATTTTGAAATGGTTAACAGTCTCTGGGACCCATACGTGCATTCCTAGTGGAAGTGTTGCTATCTTGAGACTTTTGACTGTTTTGCCATGAAATAGAGTAGCTTAGAACTATGTGCAGGAGGAGAGCATATTACAGCTCTAGTTGTAGGTTGCTTTTTGCTTCCAGAATTGATGTTGGATTAGGCACAATCGGGGTTCCTTTCTGCTCATACTGGCCGTCGCGATTTAGATGAGCAAAGGGAGGTCTTAAGTAGCCAACCTGGGATGGAATTTAGGTCTTGTGCAGCAGTCTAGCTGGCATCTCACTCGCTAGAACATTTTTGGAGACGAATTCAGTTCATGAAGTTGTCACCCAGGAGGACTTGGGGAACACGAGCTGCAGGTCACCGTTCCCCTCGCCCTCTTCCCTCACTGCCAACGCGTTGCTTCTCTCTTGTTACCTCCTTCTTTTCTCACCTCCTCCCAAGCCATTATAGACACTTCGCTTATCATCTCTAAAGGGGGGTCCACATCTGTTTGAACATCTTTATTTGACTTAGATGTGACATGAGCTGATATCCCTTCCTGATGACTAAAGACCTACTGAGGGTTCAGCTCCCTGGGCTCTATTATATCGACGCATCTCCTCTAAGCTAGCCCACAGACCCACGCATTCAAGATCCGGAATCACAAAGAGGTACCAGTATTATGGGACGGCCACACGCTTGTGACCTTCCCTTGCTGATGTCACCTGCTGCCCCCCTCCTGAAGCTCTCCTTTTTCATCTAGATATCTTGAGTTTCCTTGAAACTAAAACCAAAGCCTTTTATAAAGCGGAGCACAGTACAGGTGATATTTAAGGTGTTTCCCAATTCTGAGTTCCCAGCCTTGTTCCTCATACCAGATTCTCATTCTCCGGGGAAAGGGCTTTACCTTGTGCTCCCTTTCTTTCTTCCTCTTACTGTTTCTTCCCCCGGCATGGTCCCTGAGCAATAGCCTACTTCAGAAGAAGGAGATGAGGTTTGAAATTAGGCAGACCTGACTTCAAATCTTGGTTCTCTATTTATTGGTTGAGTTATTTTTACCTGGGTGGTTTTAAATTCCTGATCTTCTGTTTTCCATCTATAAGGAGGAGACTATGTTGTAGGCTTGTGGTGAGACTCAAAGGAGGTGATGCATTAGCATAGTTTCTTGCTTATATTAGACCTTAAAAATTGTTTGCGTTTTTCCTTGCCCAACCTTATTTATAGCTATTTAAATATACCTCTTATTCCCCCATTGGCTTCCATTTGAGCCTTAACCCTAAAATCCAGGGACCAGCCTTGGGTACACACACTGCGTGTCCCGACTAGTTACAGAGGAGAGGAGCAGTTAACAGGCTTTTGATTTCAGAGCTTGTCTTCAGGGGAAGCCGTCGCTCACATGTCCAACTTCAGGACGTGCCCCTCTCCCAGCACCTTGACACCGTCCTTTGTCCCATGAGGTGTTCACTGAAAACTGACTCCCTCCCGCGGCTTTTCCACTTCAGACCAGCATAGTCCCAAGACCCAGAGGAATGTCCCGGCAACTGGGATCAGTTGATTTGGGGACAGGTGTTGTGGTCTGGTGCTCAGCAAGACAGTTAGCTTCAAGTATGTGTGCATTCAGGATCATGGCACGGCTTTCTTCCTCGTCGGTTTGCTCTTGTGGGGCATTCATTCATCCAGCCAGCCACGCATTCGACAAATGTCTGTGGGGCATGTGCCATGTGGCAGGTGTTCTTCTTGGTGTTAGGGATACAGCGTGGACCAAAACTAAGTTCCCACTCTCGTGGAGCTTGCATTCTGGTAAGATCGGAGAGTTGTCAACAGGTGCTAAAGATACATGCATGCATCATACCAGGCAGTCCTGAATGTTATGTAAAAAAATAATAATAATAAAGCAAAAAAAAAAAGTATATATATATATATATATATATATATATATATATATATATATATATATATATCAGAGAGCTAGGACGCTGGGGGAACAAGCAATGCTCTTCTATAGGGTATGAGGTCTGGTATTATTTCAGCAGGACCTGAACAAAGTGAGGGCGCGAGGCCAGAAGGAGTAAAGGCTCTGAGGTGGGGATGTGCTTGGCGTTCAGGAACTGCAAGTGGCCAGGAGGACTGGAGCAGAAGGAATGAGGGGACAGTGGAAGGACACGAGGGCAGAGAATAGTGGCCAGATCCTGTAGGGCCTCATTAGCCCCTGTAAGAACATGGGTTTATATGTTCTGGCTGGCTTTTCTAGAGATTCTTCTACCCTCTTCCCCGAGCATCTCAAAGGCCCCACCCCTAAAGCATCCTAAGCAGAAATAAGGATGGGTGTTCCTGCCTAGTAGAGTATCAGCCATCCACTCAAAAACCTGCACTGGGCATGAGGTACTGAAACTCTGGGGATGAATGAGACTTGGCCCCATCCTAGGGTCCCAGGGTCTGGCGCTGGCTCAAGGCTGCTTGGGGAAGATGTATCGGTAAATTAGGTCAAAGTGTTCTAATTTTGTCATTGTGGAGCCAATTTGCTAGCGTGGGATTTTTCCACTGGAACCTCCCATGGGTCACTTCTACCAGTTCTCCTGGAATTCACTCACCTAGGCCTTTGCCAAGACTTGCCTTCAGTGTAGAGGGAGGATCCGTTCACTCAGCAAACATCTGAGTGCTTGTTGTGTGTCAACGCCAGTGCTAGATTTGGGTGATCAATGAGAGCTGGATTCAGCCCTGCCCTCAAGCTATCTGCGGTTTTCCTGGGAGACCTGCTAGTGACCTGCCAACACACACGTATCGTTGTTGTGTAAGAGTGAGTGTGAGCAGCCCAGAGGAGGGGCCCCAACCCACACTGAGGAGCAGAACCGGGGAAGCTCCCAGGGGACATGCTGTCTCCACTCAGTCCTGGAGATGAGGTGTCATCTGGCAGATGGAGAGTAGGGGAGGGAGTTTCTAGGCAGAGGAGAAGCATAAGCAAGGGCTGGCCTTTGGAGGAACTGTGTGCACTGCCATCCACTGTGGCTGTGGAAAGTGAGGTGAGGCAAGTCTGAGAGATGAGGGACTCTTTCAGAGAGAGAAGCTGGAAAGGTGAATGTCAGGCCAAGAGGGTTGAGTGTAGCTTGAAGACAACTCAGAGCAGGTAAGAGTTCTTTAAGCAAAGGTTGGTGGCCTGATAAGATTGGAGTTTTATGAGGAAGCAGAGGGCCTAAATGTGTGTGACACCTGGTTCTTTAAAGTGCTTATTCATACCCGTTTCCTTGTTAATATTATAAGACCAGTTTCCTCTGCTATAAAGCAGGTTAATGCAGATGGACTGAAGGTGATGCCTGCCGAGAGTGGATGAATCCCCAGCCATTTCCACCACCGAGTGTCCTTGTGAAAGTTAAATGTTGACAGCATTTCACGTGTAGTCTTGGTACACAGATTTCTGGGAAATGGTTAGAATATGAGTCTTGTTCCTGATGGGAGAGAGTAGCTGGCAAAAGCCCAAGCAATTCTAGTAGAAATCATGGAATGTAGGTCATGATACATTTTTTGTTAGTCAGAAAATGAATGGGTAATATCCATCTTTTAACCGTCTCTCTGTTGAATACTAAAATAACAGTGTTCTCTTTAGAAATGTACGCATTCATTAAGCAGATACCTGAGTACCTACCATGCGTCAGACACTGTGCTAAGCCTGGGAACGTCAAGACAAATCAAACACGGTCAGCCCCTCAAAGTTCATAAGCTTGTGACAAAGGGACAGGAGCCAACAGTCCCAGGGGCAGATAGAGGGTAAGAGCTCCAACATGAGCAAAACGAGGTGGGTATAGAGAGGGGCATGTTCTCTGCCCAGGGGAGTCGGGGAAGGGTTCCAAGAGGGACATATGAGCTGGGCATTGAAGGATAAGTAGGAGTTGGGATCTCAGAGAGAGAGAGAGCAGAATAGCACTCTATAAATAAGGGCCCACACGCAATCCTCTGTGATGGGTGGGGAGGAAATTGCCAGAGTGATCGTCAGGCACAGATAATACCTGAACTCTGCTTTTTAAAAATCCATTAGTAGCCACCCCCTCATCGTCCCACCTTGTTCCCAACAGTGACTAAAAATAATTAAAGTGACTAATTTGAGTTGATCCCTTCTCCGACCCCGTGGAGGTGTCAATGAGCAGAATAGGATAAGGAGGACTAAGAAAAGAAGCAGAAAGAAGAGGAGGGGGAATCCATGTCCATCATCCGCAAACACTGATTCAACAGCCTAGCTTGTAGTTAGCTCTCTAGTGGCAAGACTCAACTTTGCAGAGAACTGGGTCTGCTTCTTCACCGTGAGAACTTGGAAGAGATTGTTAAAACTCTGTCTGTCCTGCCTTCCTCTTGGGAAAAATATGTCTTGGAAACAAAATAATATATTTTATATATATATATACATAGTATATATATACATAGTATATGTGTGCATATATATATAAAGCATATATATATACATATGCACATGTACATATGTGTATGCTATATATGCGTGTGTAGATATATGTCTACACACATACATATATATGTTATACATATATATATACATATATATATATATGTATATATATGTTAAGATTACATCTTAACCCAGCACACAGCCTGGGGCCGACAACCTCCAGTCACACGTGCCGTATGGAAGATGAATGGGTGGGTTAGAATTGCCCTTGCCATCCTGCACACTTCCCCGGATGAGCCCAGGTCTATGCACTCATGATACTGGAAGGTCACAGGTGCTCCAGGAGGGAGAACTGGTGCCAACTACAGAAGTGAAAACTGAAGCTCAGCGAGACGGAGCAGCTTGTCTAAGGCCCACATCTACTAGGTGGTCAGGATTCAAGCTCTCTTCTAATTGCCTTCTCCTCCACTGTACATGCCGTGTCACCGTATCTATAAATAGGTGAAGCTTCTGGTAAACCACTGAGGAGCAACGAAGACGCTCTCTTGGTCGTGGTCCTCACTTAGAGCTCCACGCCGCAGAGCTGCGCAGAGTAGTGACGTTCTGTGGTGGGGTCAGGGATGCGTGTGTCTAGATGGCTTCTCCAGACTCCTCAGGTGCAACATCTTGCCCTGCACATGTCTCCTCCCATGCTTCCGGGGACGGGGAGTTCACTACCTAACAAGGCAGCTGGTTCCAGTTCCAGGCACTGGGCACTTTCCCTCCTCACAGAGCTCTCTGAACCTAACCATGTGTCATTCTGCTCGGCTTAAACATCTCAGCAACAGCCAGCTAAGGTGCAGGGGCTTTGCTCTGGCTGGAGTCTCTGAGAGACACAGGAAGCTCATGACACGGCCTCCTTTCCGTTTCTCTGGGAGAACCAGTCGCCCCCACCAGAGCCAGGGCGCTCTTGTCTCTTGCGTTGGAGGATCTAGTGGTTCCTCTTGATGGATTTGGCTGAGTAGAAGTCACAGTACCTGATTTCATCTTGTCTCCATCTAAGGAAAGATCTCAACATGAACTTTCTCTTACCTCCTTCTGTCTAGAACCCTGGCTGTACGCAGGGGAGTAAGCCTTTCCTTTGCAGATATTAGGTAAAGTTTAAAAAGAAAAAGAAAGAAGAGAAGAGAAAACAAGAGAAAGAAAAGGGAGGGAGGGGAGAGAAGGAAAGAAAAGAAAAAAAAGAAAGGACAGATGGCTGTGGTGTCTGGTTAAGTTGGGTTCTAGCCCATGCTCCGGCACTGACTCACCATTTGACCTTGGACACCCCTTTCCCTCTCCATCATCACTATGAGAGAGTTGGACTTGATTTCCAGGTGCTTCCATTTCCGAACTCATCCCCAAGGACAGTCTTTGAATCCTACTGAATTCCCATGTGGTCCAGCAGGACCCCTGTGTGGGGCTCATATTTGCGTCACCACCGCCAGGAAGCCTCTCTGGAAGGTGACAAACTAGACCCCTTGCCTCTTCATGGAAGACCAGGCCTCCATCAACACAGAACAGCTGATCCAGTTCACAGAGTCAGAGGAGGCTCTGCCTGCACCCACCCCACCCAGCCTGTGCCGTGAGTCCTGGTGTAGCCACTGCCCTTGTCTCATTCCTTTGTTCTAGGTCTCTAGCTCCCTTCAGCTCTGTCTTTGCTTTTTCTCTGGGTTGGAGAATAGGAGGAAAATCAGTGTGGGGACTTTGGCTTGGCCCTAATGGTGAGCCTGCTTTTCCCTGTTTGAGCCTTGTAAGCTCAGGGCCCCAGGATGGAAATGTCACCTGATCTCGATAGAAAGTAAGAAGAAATCCAGGGGTCAGGACCCGGCTGCAAAGTGGCAGAGGAGTTGTGCAGAATTCTTAATGCTGGAAGCAGGTTTGGAAAGCGTTTCCTCTGAGGACCTCCCCTTGGCTGTCAGTGCCCCCACAGGATCCCCTTCTTTCTCTGCTCCTAACTGCTGCTGGTCAAGGAAGAGAGGCGATGGCAGTTTCGATCGTCTTCAGTGGCCATCACATGCAGAGGAAACGTGGTGACATTTGCAATGGCCCATGTCCCTAGTTATAAGGAATGGCACATAACAAGTATTGTGCATTGGAGTGGACCCCCGGTGAGGTTTGCTTAATTGTGCTCATCGTGAAATGCTGTGGCACGCTGTAGTTAGGGCCCAGCCTGAGCCACGCTGCCTGGGCTGTACCCTCCTCTGAGCTGGGACAGGCTGCCACCTCTCCTGGTCCCCAAGTTCCTCATCTGCAAAATGAGAAAGCCAGTAACTGCTGTGGTCATGAAACGAGCTAATATGTGTAAGCACATGGAGTGGTGCCTGGCCTATAGAAAGGACTCTGTAAGTGTTAGCTGTTTGTATTTTCATCTAAAGCCTCAGCTGAATTTTCTATTAAAAATAAGTTGCTGGGATGTGTTGCGGGTTCAGTCACCTAATGGCTATTTATTAAGTATCTCCTGTGTGCGGAACGAGTCTTAGATGACAAAGGTTCAAAGCTGAAGTCAGCAGCAGTGATAAATAGTCAGATGCCACTAGTGTGTGACACCATTCAAACAACTAAAGAAAGCATTTTAGGAGACCAGAGTCCTCTCAGAGGAGCTGGGAGGCCCAGGGTGGGGACGGGAGCAAGACGGGGATGGAGGCAGGAATGGGGGCAGACGGTGGGTGGAGAGAAGATGGAGGAGATGACTAAGGATTGCTGAGGGACAGGGGAGCCATTCTGAATTGGAGACGGGGAGGATAGTCAAGGCAAGGAATTGCTTCATAGTGATTCTGTGGCTTTGGTGCTGAGGGTACGCTCTGCTCTAAGCCTTTCAATGTGAAATGCTTCGGGGCACTTGGTGGAGATCCCGCCACGTTGCCCAGCTCTGGTGTCCAGAGAGGAAGAGGGCTCAGGATATGGACGTGGAGGCCCCACCACGTAGGACAGAGCAGGCCCCGCTGCTCCCGGCTGAGCAAGCACAGGCCCCTCTGTGTGCGGCCTGAGAGCCCTGGCCCGGCCTAGCCTCCTTGAAGGCCCGACAAAGACTTGCTTGTTCTCCTCTGACATCCGACCTCACCCTCAGGATTTCTCTGTCCTTCTGGGGCAAGATTTCACACAGTGATAATAGAATGAAAGGGAAGGGTGGAATCCAGTGAAGACTGGCTTGGCGTTACCATGCCAACCCGCTTCTAGGGCGGAGGGGAGGAAGATGGCACCTGCCCTGTGCACCGTGCACACCTTCCAGGTCAGACCGCGGGATAGTCCTGAGTTGCTGAGCGCCTGGTCGGAGCGAAGTGGGAGCTGCTGGTAACCGTCCCGAGAGACGCTAGCTGTCTGGTCAGTCATGGACAGTCTGTTAGAGGGTCAAACTAATGAATTGCTGCATACAATGGGTTGATTGTTTGCTGTTTTTCAAATTTGTTTTTCTTAAGTAAGCGAGGATTGCCTTTAAACACCTGGATTTTCTATTTTACAAAGATTTATATGGAAGTCTTGCCTTGGAAATTTCCTAAGAGCTTACAGTTCAGGGGGATCTGCGAGATTGTCGGGTTGAAGTTCTGTCTGATTCTTTCGTCAGGTGAGTATACTGAGGCTGAGAGAGTGTGGGAGGCAGTGTTGAAAATGGAAAGCCACACAGTCCCAGGCTCCAGGATTGGGACACTATAAGCGCTTAGCACAGGCCGGGCCCAGAGTGGGCACCCAATAAATGCCATCTGGTTACTTTTTGGTCTCTCATTTGTGCCAAGTGGGATCAGTAAATGAACTGACTCCTAAAACAAAATGCATATTAAGCTAGTACAAGGGGAACTCCCGCTAAAACAACCAGTCCTGAAGCAACCACTGACTTGCAGATACAGGATAACAAAAGGGATTTGACTCTGGAACTTCAAGTGCTTAGTCTAGAATGCAGTGTCTCTCCATCTTACGCTCCAGGCCACAGGCGAGCAAGTGGAAGGGGAGCCGGCGTCTCCACTGTCTCTTCAGTGTGTTTCTCACATTCCACTGGGCGTCAGATAACCTGAGATGATTTTGTTTAGCTGGGTTCTCAGATGCTATGAACTGAGGAGCGACCCTGGACCTCACGTTAGAATAACAATTTGTTATCTTCAAGTGGAATTAAGACATAGCCTAAACAGTACTTGATCTGCCTGGGAGGCCTGAGAGCCCCGCGGCAGTGGTCGAAGGGCAAAGCTTTCAAATTTAGAGTCCCTTGTGGTCACAGACACCAGCCTGGGAACCCCGGCTGCAGGGTGAAGTTCAAATCAGGACAACACAAGGTTTAGTCATCAAGAGCAGGGCTGGGCTTGAACATAAATTTGGAGATAAACTTGGTGAGTTTGTTTGTTTGGTCCAATTGTGGTCTTGGTTGATAAATCCAAACGGGAAGTTGCACGGTGACTTTGCTGTCTTCTGTGTGGATTGTGAGTTTCCTGCAGTAGCATCCTCTGGGAAACGAAAAACCTTCCTTCTGTCCCCTCTCTGTGCATAAGCCCTGGGGTGGCGGTGCCAATTGCTAATGAAAGTTTCATCAAAGTGAGTGATAGAAACTCATTTGGGTAAGTTTAGAGTAGGAGTTTAGTCTTTTTTTTTTCCCGTCATCTTTTTTCTTTGCAGCTGGAGTCCAGTTGATTCAGCCACAAGACAGATGTTCCCCTGGGTGGAAAACATGATTTAAGAAATTAGCAGAAGGGGCCAGGAAGGACAATTACTAAACCAAATGGCTGACTCTATTAATTTTTTTTTTTTCCCCCAAATGTCATGGTTCCTTTTCTGGCAAACTGGTCATGATCAATACTTTTGAAATGACCTTGAACAGGAATTGAGTTACTGCATTGGCTGCTGCGGCTGTGGGTTTGGACAATTTTTACTACTAGGAGGAATAACATTTAGAAAATATTCAGCATGTTGAAATTGACCCGTTTTGTCCTTTTTAACAAACTTCTGTTTTTGTATTAAGTACTTACCCAGACCTGGCCTGGCATTTTCAATGTGAGTTGATACCGCCCCTTAGTGGGGAAAATGCGTAACTGCAAGCTCTTACATTTGCCCAAAGAAAAGTTCTCTGTTTTAGCAGAAATACCACTTTAGTAACTTTTGAAACTAAGCTACTCGTCCACTTTTGAGGATTCTTATGAGGATGAAATGAGATATAGTCTGTGGGCTGCACTTAACATGCGGGACTGACACTCAGTCAATAGCTGCTCTTACTGTGGTTTTCTGATAAGGAGGATTTTTGGAAGCGGAGGGGCTGAGTGAAGTAATTTTTCGAGTCTTCAGAATTTCAGTGCCAGGGCCCTCTGTGTCAGCTCTGATAGGTATTAGGAGAGGTGGCTAAAGAGTAGCATGTCCTTACCTAGGACAGGACTCTCACCACCGGCCCACCGGCCCAGGGTCAGAAGGCAGGGAGGACCACTTCTGAAAGACCACTGGGGTCTCCCAGACGTGTGCGGGAATTTTGATTTAAGGATCGTCCAGAAAACGTGATTCCACCACCCAGCTGGTGAGGAGACGCTGCTATTTTGCCACACCTGTCCCTGACATTGGACTTCTCCCAGCTGGGCCTCCAGAAGCTGATTGGCAGGGTCAGAGCCCACACTGAGAAAGTGTCACAAGCTTCTCTTGGGGAAGATGAGTCACTGGCCATCTCCTCTGAGTGGCAGGAGACAGGCTGTGCTTAAATCCTGCTCTTTCAGAGGGGAATTTTGGCACCACTTGTGCCATATTTTGCTTTTGTGATGACTCAAGTTTTCTTTCTTTTAATTTTCAAACATAGCGTGGAATCCCTATGATTCTGTCCCTTCATATGCCTGAAACTAGTTACATCTTTACTAAACTAGTGGGAAAGTAGGAAAACAACTTTCCTTCTCTCCTCCCTCCCTCCTCTTTTTTCCCCTCCCTCCCTCCCTCCCTGCTTCCTTTCTTCTTTAGTTCTTCCTTCTCTCTTTTCTTTCATTCCTCCTTCTCTGCCTCTCTTTTCCCCTTTCCTGCCCACCCATCCTTCTTCCTTCCCTCTTTCTCTCTTTCTAACTAATTGGCTGGAACTCAGATAAGAGGTCCTTGAATACAGATTTTGGCCTTCACGCCATCGGTTGTCCAGTCATTTTCTCATTTATTCAGAAATATGTATTTCCTGAGCAGGCTATTTTGGGTTCAAGCATCAGTAAGCCCAGTTCGATCCTGGGGTATTCACCTTTGAGGAGGAGAGGCCACCAGGTAAGCAGGCACGACAGGAATTGAGAGGACTCCTGGTACTGCAGTGAGAGAGGCAGTATTGGGAGTCCGCCCAGGACGGTGATGGGTGTCAGTTTGCCTGTCACGGAGCTACCGTCAGGGGAGGTTTAAAAGTCACATAGGAAAACTCCACTTCGTCATAACCAGAAGACTGGGATCTACCAACAGATCTCCGGGCTGAGCCTATGACAGCTGTCACTTCAAAGGCCCCTCATCTCCACCCACCCCACTGAGAGTGTGATCTCAGTAGTGAGGGTCCTGGGGTCCCCTTCCTTCCAGACCCCAGGCCTCACTGTTCGCTGGAGAGCCACTGGCAGTTTCTCCCGCTCTCCATCCTCCGGGATAGCCCCGAATGAGTCGTCTCCTTCCTCTCCTGCGTTCCCTTCCTGGAATACTTTCTCTTTACCCAGATAGAGCCTGCCATTCTGTCCAGCTGTCCTTGAACATGGCGTCTTGCCCTGGGTGTGCTCCCAGGCCGCTGCAGGGACCACGTCTTATTTACCTCTGGTCTCTACAAAGAGCAAATGTTCACATATTGGACGATTCACTTATTTTCTATACTCTATCACGGACTGTGCTAGGTATGGAGGGTGGAATGATGATTAAGACCTGCCCTCAAGGAGCTCAGCACACACATGAATATTGTATATTTTGATAAAAATATATTCAGGGTACATATCTTAGGGCCATAGGCAGGAAGAGGTCAGCTCTAACTTGGGAGCGAATTCAAGGGTTAGGGAGCATTTAGATTTGGGTGTTGGCAGGAGATCAGCTGAATCAAATCAAATATGATGTGAAATGTGGGTAGACAGATAACCCGACACAGCCAACTAGACAAAAACTGTAGGAAGTCTGAAGAAGCTTATTACTTATTCCTACTATATACAGCCATCTCCTGGGCAATGTAAGTAGACTTCCAAAGCCTTGGGACCTGTATTAACAGTATTGTTTCATCATCTCAAGGAACTTTTTGAAAGCTAATGGACATAGCTTTGGTATTTGCAAATTATCCCCAACCTAGTACCTTAATGTTACAATTTTACTACTGTTATAATTGCAGTGAGACCTTATTTCGGCTTCTAGGGCTGGGACTGAGGCAGGTCCTTGATTGCTTCTTGAGTTCCAAAGGAAAAGAGTCTGAATTAGAGAACATCACGTGAGACCTCTGAGTACATGTGATAGATTAAACCAGGCTGTCTAAGCATTGCCTAATGTAGGTACTTCGGGGCCCACTTTATAAATATGTGAAAATTATTTGCGGTTCGCGTATTTGTACATTTCATGACATTTGATGCTTCAAAAGTATTCAAGGACTTGAGAACAATTTCTCTTTAGTAGTTTAAGCATTCCACTTGAGTTTTGAATCACTGCTTTTCCACAGAGATAAACTCGACAGCATCCCTGATTGCAGCAGTGGCCAATTTTGATACAGCATGGGACATGCGACAGTGCTGGGACGCTGTCGTCATCATTCTTCCCGGAGAACTTGAATCCAAAGGGCTTCGAGGAACAAGCCCAGGGATGCTCTGCGGACTGCTGTTAGCGGGCAGCTCTTTTCCTTAAATGGAAGTGGAGTCCCACATCTAATTAACTTAGCTCATGGTTTGTCCTTAGGTCGTCTAAATGTATATTTGGTAACTGTTGAACATTCTCATTGCATAAAACTCTAAGCTGTTGGAATAGGAAGAGTTTTCCAGATGACCTAGCCAGTGCTGGTGGGTTGCAGATGATAAGGATGAGACTCAGAGCAGGAGAATGACCTTCCCTAAAGACTGATAGCAAATAAGTGGCTCCAATGAGATTAGGACACAGAGCCCGTGACTCCCTGTACACTCGGTGGCATTAGAGGCGTTGCAGTGATCGCTGTCTTCCATGCCCTTCAGGCTCAGGGTTACACATTAACCAACTGACCCGCTAAGGGGCCAAGCTGCAGTCCTGCTCAGGAGGGTCCCTGCTCCTGCTTTCTAGTTTCCGAGTTCCTATCTAATCAGTCCCCAGCTGATTGTCCTGGCCTTCTGTCCCTCTACTGCCCCACCCCCCAAAACTCACTTTGTACGTTACAGTTTCATTCTATCCCTTACTAAGACCGTACTCCCCAACCATACATTTCCCCATGCCCTGAGTGGCTGCTTCTCCATTCTTATCCAAGTGAAAGTGTGTGACCAAAATATCAGCTGACCTGAGAGCCTCTACCGCCATGGAATGTGGAGGGAGAAGCTTATGTTTATTGAAAGAGAAGTTCCAGGGGCCATAGGAATTTTGTTCATGGACAAATGACTTCATTCATTCCATATGTATGTATGGAGTTTCTACTATGTATCAAGCCCTAGTCTTCGAGTTGGGGGTATATATGTCAATGGTAATAGAGGTTAAAAAAATAAAGACAGTGCATGGGGGTGGGGTAAAGTACTCTTTTGGACAGGTTGGTTAGGTTGGGCTTTGCTTAAACGTAAACCCCGAACAAGACCTAAAGAAAAATCATGCAGATATATTGGGGGAAAACATTTCAGGCAGAAGGACTAGCAAATGTAGAGGTCCTATGGCAGAAACATATGTAATAAAGAAAGGAAGAAAAAGTGAGCAGCATAGTGAAGGAGTGAGAGACGTAGGAAATGAACTACCTTGGGATAACATCACATTGGGCCTTGTTGACTACGATAAGGACCTTGCATTATACTCTAAGTGAAACCGGAAGTCATTGAAGGAATTTAAGTAGAGGAGTAACATGATGCAACTTTTAAAGCATCACGGTTGTAGCAGCTGACTAAGTGATTAGGAGTGGAGAGCTGGGAGATCTGTTTAGGAAGTGAGTGTGATACTCTGGGCAAGAGACGTTGATGGCTTTTAGCTTTATCTAGGGCACTGATGATGGAGGGTGTGAAAATGACGGAATTAAAGTATATTCCAAAAATAGAGCTGAGGGAATTTGTGAGCTTGAATATGGTATATGAGAGAGAGAAGTCAAGGAAAACACCAATATTTTTGGAGTGAGCTTCTGAAAACATGGAATTGCCATAATTGCCAACAATTCAGATGGAAAAAACTTTAAAAGGTACAGATTTTGAGGGGAGAAACCAACTCTTTAATTTTGAATGTGTTAAGTTTGAGGTGTCTATAAGAAGTCAAGTAGTCAGTTGGATATATGAATCTGGAGTTCAAGCAAGGGGTCAAGGTAATAGTTATACATTTGGAAGTCATCAGCATATATACTCTAGGATGGTATTTAAAGCCCTTGGAGATATTAATAGTTATGAGGAAAGAACAACTCCTCTCCTTGGCCAGGGGGACAGAATTAAGACCAGTGGGTGGAACAATAAAAATTGCAATAGTAATAATAGTAATTATGGCAACTATCATTTATGCTATTTATATATGTTGGCTCATTATTCCTAAAAACCACCCTTGAACAGATTGAACTAATCCCTGTTTTACTCATCCGGAAGCTCAGACTCAGAGAGTTTAGGTAAATGTTAAATACACTGATTAAAACCACCCTGCTATGTAGTGTCTGAGCTGGGATTCAAACCCAAGTTCATGTTCTTGGTGCTACACTGAACACCAGACCACCACCCAGTTTAAGAAGTTCAATAGCATGGCCTTTTTTCATCTTTAAAAGGTACAACTTAGCTGATATTTTCTGCCAACCCATCCTCCACCTTCAAGCTGAGCCTGTCCTGGAGGTCGGGCATTTGAGATGCCAGGTGAAATTGTGCATATAGACTACCTGTGCCAACACACCACACACAATGTAAAGCAAGGAAGGGAGAACAATTGGGAAACAAGTTTACAGAGATAAGACCTCAGGAAGATCACGTCACATTTCTGCTCTAAAGGCTGGCTGCAGTTTTAGTAAAGACAACAGATGCTTGTTGATTGCCTTTGCTAGTTCCAGAGGCCAGATGACAATACCTACCCTATGAAGTCAGGAGGAGAAGGTGGAATGCAGGCTTTCAATCCACACTGATCTAGTGGCAGGCACTCTGCCATGTGTCTCATTCCCTTTCAGCGGCCACAGTCAAATGTGTACAGTGGACTCCATCTAAGCAAGTAAGATCTGAGGGAAGAGATGACGGATCCAAAGACCTATAGCTAATACATATAGCTACAGTTGAGATTTGAACTAGGCTTTGCAGACCCCAAAGATCATGCCTATTGCACTGTACTCCTTAAAAAGGGAACAGAGAGAAGAGGCTGGGATCCTGAGAGCACATTGCTTTATCATCCAAGTAGCCCAGCATGCAGTGCCGTGGATAGCCAGCAGAGGGGACCTCGCAGCCGGGTTTCTCCAGCCCCCTGCCTGAAGCCATGTTGAATGAGCAAATGTCTGCAGCAGACTCCATGAGATCTAAATGTCTCCTTGGCAGGAAATCCGCGAGGAGCACTGCAGGGTTGTGCAAACAGCCTTACAATGTCCGCTTGTGTGTGTGCACTCGGCTTCGCCCGCGTCGCCCACAATGCTCTGTTTTTTTTGGATAATGGGGCTCTGTGGACCCATATGCCTTGTCATGCAAAGGGAGTGACCTGTATTTGTCATAAATGGGCTCTTGTATGATTAATAGCCATGTGAATGAGCCCGCAGCAGCCGTAAGGCACTCTGCTTCACCTCTTCACTGAGGCGGTGGTCCGGGCCGGCTTTCTTCCCTTGCTCCAAAGCAGCAGTGCAGAATTTATCGCTAAAAGGGAAATCACTTGTTTGCATTGTGGTTGCAATGTTTTATATGCAAGATAGGAGGTGCAGAAAGCTTGCTGACTGTATGCCAGATACTAGGTGCTTTACCTGCGTTATCTTATTTACTCAATAAAAATACAGCAAAGGGAGTACTATGATTTGCATTTTACACAGGAGGAAAACAGATTCAAAAGAGTAGAACGACTTGCCCAAGGTGTCCAAGCCCAGGCCATTTCCTCTAAATGACTCCGCTTCCCTTTCAGTGTGGTTCGTGGTCCACACACTTAGAAATGTCTTCCTCATCCTGACTGGTGTTGGCGATTTTAAAATAGATGAGGAATTTCTATTCCTGGGTGTCAGTGTGTTCATTGTACCTCCTGGAATTATATATATGTGAACATGCGCATGTGTGCATTTTTCTGAGAAGGCTGATTTCATGTGATTCTCAAAGTCATCTAGGATCAGAAAACAACAGAGTCACACACTCCAAAATGTTTCTCTTTAGGAAAACGCTTGTTCTCCCCCACCCATGTCTCTTACCAATAACTGCTTTCTCTGCTTGGTTTGCTTGCAGTTGACATCTTGTTGTCGTTGCTATGCAATGACTATTTATCTAACACTCCCAAGCTATTTCAAGGGACATAAATGAAGAGGGCTGTATGCTGGACATGCACTTGGTACTTGGGTGGGGAGGAGTGGTTGACATGGGTGACATTCCGAAAATGAAGAAGACATACTCGTTGAAAGAATTCGCAGCAAGGAAGGTTGTTAATTCACCCTGGGGGGTGGGGTGGGTGGGAGGTTTCTGGGAGGAAATACTATTTGATTTGGACCTTGAAAGATAGACAGGACATCCATAGTGAGAGGAGCAGGTAAGGGCTTTCTAGGCAAAGGGAACAGCATGAGCAAAAATACAGAAGCAAGAACAAGGGAGGCCAGAGCCCCTGGCACTGTCCATATTCTGATGTGATCAGAGTACAGAATGTTCAGAGGAGTTGAAACTCAGGTGAATGTCGGGCAGGTTTTATGGCCCTGAATGCCTTGTAAAAAACTGTACTAGCTCCATCTTACAGCCAACTTGGGAAGTGTTTAGGCTAAACACGCCTTCCTTCCACCCACCAAACTACACACCCCACTGGGCTGTGGAGTCTGTCTGGGGAAGCAGCTGTCCCCCAGCACGAGGGCCCCACCGCCCCGCCCTGAGCAAACCCTTACCTCGCCCATCTTTCCTGACCCAACTTCTCTTGATGGTCTTCACCGCTTCCTTGGGGTTCGACCCAGGTATTTTATTTTAAAATGTTAGTTTGGCTTGCACTGAAGAGTACTTTGAAATCAAGTTTCCTTTCAGAAACTGGAAATGGAAGCAGAGCCAGCCCTGCCTCTGAGGAAGATTTCAAGGGAGGTTTTTGGCACTTTGAACGTCGTTAATGCTTGAGATGTGGTGGAGCCCACCAAGCTCCCTGGACTCTGATCCTTGAGGAGTTTAGCGTCCCACATGGTGTCTGTGGATGTTTTTCATGCTTATATAATTTTTTGACGGGGCACTCTCCTCCAAATAAATTTGGCCTGGGAAGGAAGTAATACTTGCTTTGACCTGTCAATTCCAAAGCTGCCTTTGGTACACAGGTAGGCCCCAGGTTAAGAAAACTCAGCCTCAGGGCGGCCAGTTGACTTGGTTGGTTAGAGTGCAGTGTTCATAACACCAAGGTCGCCGGTTCGATTCCCACATGGGCCAGGGAGCTGCACCCTCCACAACTAGATTGGACACAACAACTTGATTTGGAGCTGATGGGTCCTGGAAAAACATGCTGTTCCCCAATAAAAATTAAAAAGGAAGGAAGGAAGGAAGGAAGGAAGGAAGGAAGGAAGGAAAGAAAGAAAGAAAGAAAACTCAGCCTCTGGAAACCTAGACCTACGAATGAAGTCAATCCAGGGCTCTGGGGCCGGTGAGATTCCTCGAGGGCTCTCACCTCCCAGAAGGACTGCTTCCAATAGCGCCGTGCCCCCCTGTGCCTTGATCTGCTAGGGTCATATTTCACCACCTGACAGCAAACTATGGGGGCAGAGAAACTTCAAGCACAAATGTGTGAGGCAGCTGCCCAGGAAGCGAAAGGCAGGCAAAAACAAGGGGAAAGCCTTTTTTTTAAGGTTATATGGTAAGATAACAGCAATGCAAGAGATTTAATTCACCAGCATTGATTTTACACATGACATTTCCTGTAACACGCTCAGAGACTGATGCTGGATCTGAGATGCTTAGGGTATCAGGTGTCAGATTGGTGGGAGGCGAGAAGGTGAAGATAGTGACTGGAGGCGCTGAGAAGAGATACAACAAGGGGAAGGGCCCAGACAAGAGGTGGATCTGAGGGCAATGTGGGAAATTAAGTGGATGGAGTTTGGTGAGAGAATGGGTCTGAGGGGTGCAGGCGATGCAGAGCTGTCAGATGGCACTCCTATGCTTTCTGGCTCCTATACTTAGATGGATGACGATCCTTTGCATTGAAGGAGGGAGGAGAAGGCCATGTGGGGAGGGCAGAATGAAAGGCTATTAATCCTCACTGCCCAAAAAATTTCTATGCAGGAAATTCACTTAAATGTATAGGCCTGGAGTTGAGGGAGGTCAAATTTGGGGCTAAAAGTAGTGTGCTCGGCATATGGGTGAAAATTGGAGTCCAGAGGGTCCTACCTGGGATGGTAAGACAAGGTATAAGAAAGACCATTAGAGACCGACATTTAAGGGTCAGATGGAGGAAGGGGACATTTAGAGAGATGAGAGAGGAGCAGGGAGACAGAGGCCCTCCAGGTTTGACCATCCTGTGTATGGGCCCTCCTCCCTTGCTCCTTTGTGCTCCGAGGAAGAGGGGCCTGGCTGTTGTTCATTCCAATACCTGAGAAGGAATTCTGGAGGAAGGAAGTTTCTAATCCAAGAGACCTGCCAGTCTGATGAATCTAAATCACTGATGGTCAGAACAGCCCAAACTTTAGGTAACTTCTCGGTGTTTCCTTTCATTTTCTAGACTGAAGTGAGGCCCTATGAGAGAGATGGAATAAACAAGTTGCCTAACATCACTCAGTAAGCAAAATGTATTTCCAAGACTAGCAATTAGGTCCCTGGGGCTGTGGCTCTGCAAAGGTTCTCATTCATTCCCTTTGAAATTCGCTGGCCTGGGTGGGCTACGACTGTCAGCGCCCCCACTAGGTAAGGGACAGCCTTATCAAGCAGTTTCCTCATAACTATGTTCTTGATTTCACAAGTGAAAGTGAACAAATTCACTAATGACTTCCCAGCGGTGGGCTGGTCCCGAACCTGGCCCCAGTTTGATTGTTTCCATGTTGACTAGCATTTCAGATTGGGAGTCCCATTGACTTTCATTCCCTAAAAAAAAAAAGAATCTAATTTTGCCCTCATTTCTTGGAGACTTTTTGCTGCTGTAATATTGATGTTTATGGAGAAATTAACCATGATGAGGTAATAGTCTATTTTAGAAAACTGAACTCAGATATTGACAGGGCTATTTTCAACCTGAAGTTAATTGTTCAGCTCCATAGTGGTCCCTCAGTAATTTTTTTTGAGAATACCCGTGGACCGCCTTACAACTGGACTCCAGCAGCTTGAATTCCACGGGGAACGCCAATCCCTTTTGAGGGACACCATGGCATTAATGATCGATGAGAATATTCAAGGCATTTTCCCATTTGAGCGCCATTACTTGTAGTGTTAAAACGTTTTGAAAACACATTTTAGCCATTAACTCATTTTTATTGTCAGATGAAAGTGCTTAATAGACTCACTCTCGTTCAGTTTTCCTCCTTCATCTTGGAATGAAATCATCTGTTGGATTCTTGGCAACACATTCGGCAACGGAACAGAAAACCTTATGACTTCATTGCAGAAGTGGCAGATGAGGAAGGGACTTCCAGCCCAGCCCAGCTCTCTCAAATCCATAGCTTGGTTTAGCAGATCCAGGCACCCGAATTTATAAGCTGAGGCACTTCATTGCATTGGTGCATTTTCCCCCTAGAAAAACAGGTGCTTGCTTATATCGTTTGAGAAATGTGCCTATACTTGGGTTGAAAAGTTGTTGTTGTTTTTTTAAGCCTCCTATTTGGTAGCTGATGTATTATAGGCTCATGGCTAACTGTTGTTGTTTTTTTTTAATAATTCCAAACAATTAAGTAATGTAAGTATTGTATAAGGGGATTTAGCGGTTACCAGGAGAAAAGTGGCTCTGAGCCCTGTGAAAACCAGCATAACAGGGATCAGGGCTGTCCCCTTTCCTCCTGGGACCGCTTCCTGGATGCCACCGATGGTTTATGGGAGGCAAGCCAGAGGAGGTGCTTGCTTTGCAGGGTGGTGTGGGGAGTCTGCAAGCCTCTGGTGTCATTGGGAGCAGCTGCCATCCTGGCTGCCATCATGATTTCTCCAACGCTGTGGATCAGGTTGAAAGGTAGATTGTCTTAATAGCCCTTCTAAAATCACATCCAGTCCCCAGAAACATTCCTAAAGCCAGAACTGGACTCCTTTCCTCCATTGTGCTGGGGAAGTCTCGGGTCACTGTTGCAGTTAGGAGATCAGACTTATGGTGAAACTAAGAAAGGCGGGTAGCAGGGTGCAGCTGGGGGCCCTGGTCTGAGACCGGACACCAGGCCCCTCTTGTAGCTCTGTTCTCAAGCCCGGCAAGTCACTGACCGGGTTGGCAGCTCCTAGAAATTTGAATTTCATAAACCAGTACAGTTTCAAAATAAACTTGAGTGATTTAGGATGCACCTATCTGCTATCATTTTGAAAAATAAATAAAATCACTGCAGCATTAAAAATGTTTGAATAACTTTAGCTTTCAGCGAGACATGTCACAGCATAGCCTTTTTTTTTTTTCTTTCTCATTTTGCCATGGACTGATCAATGTTTTGGAACCACTGGACAGAGGAATCTTAAGGATTTCTTTTCCAATGGTAACTGAATGGTAGGCCCTGTGCTAACTGCTGGGGATACATTGGGGCATAAGGGCAGCCCTGCCAAGAAGACCGTATTCAGAGAGCTATGAGAGAAAGCGTGTAATTAGGGTCCACACTGATAAGCGCTGTGACGAGGTGCACAAAGCATGTTAGGTGGGCAGAGAGAAGCAGAGCTCACTCAAGGGAATGGGTTTTGTTTTATTTGAGGTGGAGCCAAAGACTAAGGAAGACTCAGGGTTCCTTCTGAAGGCCCTGACTTCCAAACTCACACTTGAAAGGGAATTCTGGGGAAGCAGTTTCCTTTGAGGTCAGATGGAACCGGATTCCAGATGGTCCCTGCTCAGCCATTGTGGGCTTGAGCAGGTTTCTAAATCTCTAAGATTATTTCTTTAGCTCTCAAATTGGGATAATAAGAGTTCCAACCTCATCCAGTTGTAAAAATTAAAATGCGATATAGGAAAAGCTCTCATCACTATGACCTGCTGATCATTAAAAAATGTTAGCTGTCCTTATAATTGTAAACAGAAGGAGCAACATATGCAAAGGCTCTGGGTCAGTGAGGAGCAGGGCTCCTTTAGAGAAGTGCAGCACGTAAGGAAGGTAGGGGGCAGGGGTGTGGAGGAAGAGAGGGAACGGAGGAGGCGAGCAGAGGCCAGGTTTTCCGTGCACAGTGCATGCATTTGGATACATTATATCCTGCAGGCACTGGGGAGCCACAGAAGTGTATTAAGCAAGGAAGTAACATAATCAGATGGGTGTTTAGAAAGATGACTCTGCCAGCAATATGGAAATGAATGGGAAGGAGACAAGGCTGGAGTCAGGAAGAGCTGTTTGGAGGCTGTTTTCAGGACACAGGCAAGCTCTGCTGAGGGTCTGAATTGGGATAATCCAGGTACGGATGGAGAGACGTGCACACACCCACGTGCACACAATTTTATGAACCACCAGTGCGGATGTTATGTAGCTGTTTCGCATGTTCTGATGACACGCTACCAACGTGGAGCAGAAAGTCTCAAGAAACAGCAACACACTGTACCTTAGATTTTCAGGTCTTACAAGATGGGTTTGATGTCCCACTTATATTTTGTGTTAGTAGACAGAGCATAAGATTAAGAGTCAGGACATCCCCATTCTGGTTCTTTCTGTGGCCTCATGCATTGTGGGCCTCTGGGCAAGTGCTTTTTTTGTAACATAAGAATTTTTAAAAGATGATCCCAGTTCTAATACAGCAGGTATTCTGATGGCATTGTGGTGGGGGAGGATACAGTGGGACTTCAGATCAGGAAGTCCAGAATCCATCTGGAAGACTTTGGGAAGGACACTTACTATGCCTGACCCACCAGTTCTGATCTGTAAAATGGGTTCAATAAGACCTTGCCTGCCTTTGATACATGCTCATGTTGAGGATAAATGCAGCCAGACACACCTTTGACAAAGATGGGATGTCATATAAATACATTATTGCTGATAAATACCTGATTGGTCTGTAGTTTCTTTACTAACTATGTTGCCAAAAATATTTGGATGTGCCAGGAGTTCTCAATCCCCAAAATGCTGATTTATGGATCTAGCATCTAAACCTTAATTCCTTAGAGCCTTTGCACCAGAGATGCTAAATACTGTAGATTTCCGGAGGCATTGGCTCATTCAAAGTGCTAACAAAGTCTATCCCTTCGGATAGAGGCATTTAATACTTATCATCTTAGACCGTAAGGAAAATATTACAAAATAAAACCGTGGAGCTGCTGTTTTATTTATTTTTTTCTCACCTTCTGTTCTGTATTGGCAAAAGGTGGTGTTGGCTTAGGAATTGTCCCTTCAAATAGCCATAGCTATAGAAAAAGTCTTTTTAGTGCTTGTTCTCTAGTCATGAAAATTGGGCATTGAAATTCTGGGGTACACAGGCAAGGCCACCACCCCCAGTGCCTACCCCCTACGCGTGAGTCCTTTGTTAAGTCCTATTTATAGAAAACACACAAATTTCCTCACACACTATGGCCACATCCGTTTAACACAAGCTCTGGCTGATCTTATTTGGTTTTACATTACGGGGATGCAGCTAATGCTATTATTTAATTTTTTTTCTCCCAAACAAAAACAGAGTTCCAAATGGGGAAAAAAACAACAATAACTACAACAACAAAAAACTCCAAAAAAACAATGTATGTGTGTGCCCTCTTGCACTTTAATTCTCTCCTCTTTTTTTGGAACTGGAAATGTTAGCAGAGAACTATTTCTTTAAGAGAATTGTTTTCCACTGAGCAGCTTTAGAGCCAACTCCCCTGGAAGTGGTTTTGAGTACAGAGCCAAGAAAGTAGTCATAGAAAATACCATGTGTACATCCCAAATTGTCACCCCTGGGGGATGAAGTGCCTCCTTTGGCAGGGACATTCGGGCAATCTTTACAGGCTCCGTCAGCCCTCCTACAAGGACCAGAGAATTGCCCTCCTTCTAGACTACTTGGGAAAAAATGTGAAAGGACCCTTTTCAAAATTAGATTGCCATAAAGAAACCTTGAGGAATAAGGCTTCTGTTTTTGGAAGACTTGTCGAGTCACTCAACTTGTGCCTTTTGTTCCCTTCTCACTCTTAATTCCCTCAGCCCCCCAGCTGGAGGGCTTCTCTCGGCCGATCCAGATTCCCAGCGTCCGCCATGCCTGGGTGGCAGCTCACTTCTTCCATAAGCAAACTTTGCTGAAAGACTCGGTCCACATGCTTTTCTCTCTTCTTTGAATCCCTAAAGAAATATGTCCCTCCCTGTAACTGCGAGTACTGCCCTCCCTAAGGTGCAGTACTAGTGTGGAGCAGGCCCCTTAACCACCCGAACCTCTTTTTCTTCTGGGAAACGTGAAGATGATTATAGCTGCCTGAACGGGGCATCTGCGGGGCCCATGCCTTCATGAGCACTGACCCAGCTGCTAACTCCTTTCCTGGCTCTTCATCTGGTAGCCATGACCTTGTACTCGCCCTCGCTGTGCCCCTGCCAGACCTTCCCCACAGGAATGAATTCAGATGTCGCAACTCTCACCTGCAACACTGTAGCTCTGTCACGTCCCAGGGATGCGTCAATTTACTGCTGTCTGGAGATGCCACGGGAGGCGTGTGCATGTATGTGCGCATGTGCGTGTGTGTGTGTGTGTGTGTGTGTGTGTGTGTGTTTAAAGTAAACCTAAACTTTACGATATAGACAACATACTAGTTTTAAAGAATAAGCATGCTCTACATACTAACGTGTTTCCCCGAAAATAAGACTTGCCGGACAATCAGCTCTAATGCATCCTTTGGAGCAAAAAATTAATACAAGACTTGGTCTTATTTTACTATAAAACCAGGTATAATATAATAACATAATAATATATAATATTATATAGTATAATATAATATATAATAAATATAATATGTAATATAATATAATACCCGGTCTTATATTAATTTTTGCTGCAAAAGATGCATTAGAACTGATTGTCCGGCTAGGTCTTATTTTCAGGGAAACACGGTATTACTCCACCTCCTCTGTGAAAGTCTCCTCTTACCTGGAGATTTATCTTTTCTCCACTATCTGAGCCGTGATCACTTTTTCCTTTTCTTTTTAATCACTAAAAGCTGTACTTGCTCAGTGTAACCCATTTGTTTTATTTTCCAAACTCCAAATCTGGAAAGAGATCCCTTTTTCTCCTTTGTTTTGGCTGTCAGAAGAAGCTCAGGTCCAAACTGATAAGCCATCTCCAGCAAATGTGATGACCTTATGGTCTGGATGACATGATTCATGTACCACTTGCCTCTCTACCTTCATCTTCTTGTTCTGCTTTTGTTCTTCTCTTTCTCCCATTTTCATTATGTAAGTGTTCACATATCCTACTAGTACATATTAACTTCTCGTAAATTCTTTTATTGAATAAGATGAAATATTAAAAATCATCTTGATGTGAATTAACGAAGCCATCTCAGTAGTAACACGGTACATAGCAATGGATTCTACAAGCACTGAGCTGTTGGCAAGATTAGAGGCTGTGTCGTGAGGACTATGGCTGGGGCTGTGATGGAAGCCCCATGGGTGAGGGGGCTTTCCAAGTGGAGCCCTGGGTCCAATTAAAAACAACCATGGTCTCTACTCAGTGACCATCTGTGTGATGTTAACTGACTTTGCAGAGTTTAAACCAGTATATATGTGCGTGAATTCTTGGCGACTTTGGGGGGAAGCAGGATGCATCAAATCATTTGCCATGAAGGAGATGAAATATTGCTGTAGTGATTCAAGGAGCTTGTGTTGAAATGCATGTTTTCTAGGTTCCATAGGGCTGGACTTGACCCCTAATACTGCATAATGTCCCACAGTCATTGTTCCAGACAGTTCTTATTTGGGATATAAAATGTCTTGCATACTGGGAGTTCCTTAATTGACTTCGGTCGATGTTAGAATCATGGTTCGAAATATTTGACCATATCAGCCAACCAGCTTAAATAACCTCTGAGCAGATAGAATTCTTCAGCCAACTAATATTTGAAGGTACTTCCACATGTGTTGCTTCCACTCTGTTACTAATTTTAAAGGGTTGACATATTTCCCACCTACGTCTTCTGACAGTAAAATCATGCACAAGACAGAGTTTTAGGAGGAAGCTAAATCTACTCGGGTTTCTTGTGACACATTAATAGCACAAAACTAGGGAAATTAAGAATATTTAACTTCCATTAAGGCATTTTATCTGAAATTCAGGGTCGTTACTAAACAGTAGAGTCGTCTTCCTACAAGAAGTGCCTCCAGGTCTGAATTGAAATTGTTCATTAACTTGAAAACAGATTCTTAGAGACACGGGAGGGTTTACGAAAGTTGCTCCGTGGCAGGGATGGACTATCTCAGTTCCAAATTTTAATTTGGTAGAACCTACCCCATACAAGGCTTTGCTCAAAAGTATCTTCAAAGGAGGTGTACATAAAAAGCAAAGGAGGAAAAGAAGAATGACAGAAAGAATAGGGAAGATTCTTTTGGAAGACAGAAGCATGGTGTTTGCCTCTCACTGTGCGTGTGTGTGTGTGTGTGTGTGTGTGAACATGTGCATACATGCCCAAATAGTTATATAATTCAAGATGAGACAGGTCTAAGAAGTATCCAATCCAATCTTCTGCCCAACACATGATCCATTTTTACAAAATTTGTAAGGGCTGATATAGCATATTTGTACTAAAACACCACCAGGGACAGGAAGGTCACTTTTTCACAAGGCAAATTATACAATGTTCAGACAATTCTAATGGTTAGAAATTGTTTACATAGCAATGAATGAAGATCTTCCTCATTATTTTCTCATTGGTCCTAGTTCTCTTCCCTAGAGCTGCATACAACCTATCTAATGCATCTTTCACAGGAGAATCCTAAGTATTCCAAGGCTGTTGTGATAATGGTGGTGGTAGTGGTATCTATCATCGTCTTCATCAATAGTAATATAATAATATAATAGCACCTAACATTTCTTGAGCACTTTCCATAAGGACTGTGCTAAGCATTTTATGTTTTTCTCATTAATCCTCACAACTTGATGAAACACATACATTTCACAAATTCATTTTACAGATGAGAAAACTGAGGCTCAGAGAGTGAACTAGCTTGCCCTGGGTAAGAGCTAGCAGGAAACACAACTAGAACTGCACGCAGGCCTCCTGAAGGGTCCCTTTTCTAGCTGACTTACCGCACAGATGGCATCTGTGAGTGCTCCAGTGTTTTTCTCTGAGGAAGGTTATGGAGACTAGATTATACCACCTTCTGCACCCATGGGAACTGCTTGTTATGTGTTTTCAGGCACAAAGTGATCCTTTTAGTGGGTTCTTCTCTCATCACATCTTTCTTCCAGTGGCATATATATATATATATATATATATATATATATATATATATATATATATACACATATATATAAATTTCTGTAGCAACATAAACACTGTAGGAAGCCGCGTGCATCAAAAATAGCAGCCCTGCAGTTCCCTTTTACTGGTCCAGTGGTGTTTCAAGTTGATCCTTCACAAGCTGAGCTATCTAAGTCACGAGTGAGAGGAATTCCTTCCAGAGAGCACACAGCACCCAGCATCGAATTGCAACTCCACAGTGTGTCCTGATGAATGAATGGACCTGTGGCCTCCTGAGGAAGATAATTTAACCTAGAGCTGAGAGCAGTAGAGTTTTGCTGTTTACTTAAATAATAAATACGTGTTCTCTATTCTTTTTTATTAGGTTGAGATTGCAGAAAATGTAACCAATTTGTTATTTCTCTGTAGATTTGATTCACTCTTGCAAATGCCTTAGGCTGCGGCTTCATTGAGAATAACCTTTTGGACATTATACCTTTTTATTTTGACACTTCATGATGTACCCAATCCCTTTACCAGTGAAATGTCAAGTTATGGATGCCTCTGCTTGCCTAGGGGTTTCACCTCTGGGGAATGTGGACTCCTATACAGGCCAAGAGGGGTCCCTGAGGCTGTAAATTGGCGTTTTTAAAAAACTCTCTTCCTTGGGAACTTAAAGAAACTTACCTTTCTTGACAGATGTTTTAATAATACCCTCTCTCTTGTGCTTGTCCATTGACATAGTATGTTTCACATCAGTGGAACGGAAACAAAGCAAAACTGAAATATTAACTGTAAGATTCAGGGAAAGGGATCATTTTGCAGAATATACCTAAACTGTACCTCCTGTAACTAAAATGCCTGATTCTTTTCATGGAAATTCTTGCTGAGTTTTTACTCATCTCCCGGTATGAAGATACTGGGACTTCAGACATAGCTATGGGGATCCAGTGGTATTTATGCAAGTTAGTCAGATGTGTTTAACCCTTTTATTGATTTTGTATACTGCTAACAATATTATGGTTTTGTGTTGTCTCTTCTAGGTTTGCTGGCATGGGAAACTTGCTCAAAGTCCTTACCAGGGAAATTGAAAACTATCCACATTTTTTCCTGGATTTTGAAAGTAAGTTCCAAAAATTAAAATGTAATGATGAAAACGTTTTATTTTTTTTTATAGCTTGCTGATAGGAAAGTTATGAAAATTTTATATGATACTTAAACATTCAAATGTCACTATGAATTTCTTTCTGAGTCTTCGAAGACCATTTTCCTTCTTTCTTTTACTATTTTTTAAAAATCTCAATCGAACATCTGTTTTAATATGTCTATTGTTTTCTTTGATTTTAGAAGTGATCAGCTTTTGTAAACCTAGCATAAATCATCATTGTCATGTATTTTTCCTAATAATTTTCATGAATTTCTATGTCATTACAAATAAAAATAGTATACATAGTAATTTCCACAGATTAATATAAAACAAATTATCACTAGACATGAAAGAAAAAAATGATCAATACCAGAAATAAGACTTATGGGTAACTTATTTTTGAGGCACCGCTATCTGTTCTTTATATATTATTTGATAATATAAAACTATTTCAGGATTTTGAGACATACTCCTTTTATCTAAAAGGTTATATTTCTTTTATCAAAAATTTTAAATACTTTTCTAAGATAAAATAGCTTATCAATCATGACTAAATAAACACAGAGATTCTTTCTTATCTTATTTATTTTCCTGATTAAATATATTTACAGATGAGTGACATTCATTTTAAATTGACTAAGCTCATGTTTCATTTCATCTTCACTGCAGTGTTCCACCCCCCCCCCCTTTTTTAATTACAATTCTACAATAGTGGGCACAGGTAAATGACATTTTTCCTGGTATTCACCATCTGTTGCAGGCTATAATCTGCTTTAAAACTTTAATTTTTCAAGTATTTTATCTATATTAAAAATAAGTTGGAACCTTCTTACATATAGATTAAAGTTCCTAACAGATTTTCTAAGTAAATGCTAGAAGACCCTTTCAAGGTGCAGTAAACCAAAAGGTGAAAGTTCCCTAGATGTATCTTTTCAGAATCTTTGGTAGGTCTAAAATAGCTACTTGAAAAGGAAAAGTGACCCCAAAGCTCATGTATGTGTTCTGAAAAAAACTATTGATCTAGATTATATCTCACTTCTGATTTAACTCATTTTGCTGCTATGTTGTTGTTGTTCTTGTTTGGCTGTGTTTGGCTGTGTTGGCTTGGATTGGATTGGGTTTGAATGGGTTTGGTTGGTTTTGGCTGGGTTTGGTTATGTTTGGTTGGGTTTGGTAAGGGTGCATCTAGAAGCTCAAGATCAGATTGACTTGTACTTCAAAATGAATGAGCTTTTTACTGGTGTAACTTGTGCTACTCTAGAATATGCGTATCTTGGATGTTCTCAAAACGAAGATTTATGAATAACTTTAAGAATTTTTTACAAAGCAAATTATCTATTATGCCACCACCGTAATTTTACTACTTGCATTTTTAATTGGTTCTTTCCCCTTCTTGCTATATGCATTTTACACTGTTGCATCTGGTACGTACAAAGGCCAAATACCCCATTCACTCAAAACTGGAGTATATAAACACCTATGGGAGTACATGCCTGTTCTTTTTTGGAAGCTTTAAATTTCACATGCACCTGTGCATGCACTTGCAAATGCCTACCAGATTTGGTGGCCCCCATATGCCTATTTAGCTGTTCTTGGATTCTTGGCTTTCCATGCTTCCACAAAGAGTAGTGTTGAGTTCTTTGTCAAGTCTAATTTTAAGAGCCTTTAAAGTGATAAAAGTAAAATCTTCAGGGATTTGAAGCAGTGGTGGTTTTCAGTAGTGTTCTTTGGAACATCAGAGTTCTGAAGTTATGCCTATAACCATTATTCTATTCCTGACTAGAGGGAAGTTTTAGCCATCTACAAAGTAAGATGTCTTACGGGAAAAAGAATGTTTTTTTTGATTCTGCAAATCTTATTTCCTAAGAGTGGTTTTCAAGAGAGAGTGATGAGGGATGGACAGGTAGGGAAGGAAGGCTGTGGTCATGGTCTTTCCCTGAGTGTATAGATTTCAGTTCAATACAATAACAGTATGTTGAGTATGGTTCGGAGCATCCGTGTGAGCGAGGCAACATTAGGGAGACAGAGCTACACAAGGACATTCATTGCCTAATGAAGTCTCAGGCTAGTGTAGAAGATTTATAGGCAAACGGTTCAACATAAGATAAAGTAAAGGGCCTTAGAGATGCACAGGGTGGCCTGGGAAGAAAGAGGGAGAAAGAACGCATGTCTCGTTTCAGGAAATGGAAGACCAGTGAAGGAATCAGAGAAGTCTTCTAGCAAGAGGTGGCATTTGGAATGGGCTTTAAGAATGAGTGGTTTTTCTATACGTATAGATGGGGAGAGTTTTCCAACAGATGGAAGTAGGAATAGAAAGGGCATGTTTGAAGAATAGCAAGAGGCCCAATTTAGACCGAGCCCCAAATGCTTGTTGAAAGAAAATGGGGACCAAAAGGAAAGGCTGGCTTGGGATAGACCATGAAAGGTAGAGAAGATCAGGACTGGAGGTCCATAACTGGGGTTCATCTCTGAAAAGAATAGATCAAATCACTGTGGGAAAACTAGAGAGCAGAACAAAAGGGAACTTTGGGTGTGTTTATGCTTAAAGAGAGGTTGATTAGAGGATCCAAGAAAGGGGCTAGATTGTAAAGGAAGGAGAATATCTTACTAAATTGAGATTCTTGATGGTGGAGCCTGGTCTCCACTCAGTTTTGTGACCCAGAACTTAGCTCATGTTGAGCATTGATCACAGAGACTTTGTACCAGATACGGGCGATGTGCAAGAACAGAACAGAACAGGCTGGATCCAGGAGTCTGGAGAGCACAGACGTTCAAGAAGGGAGTGTAAATGGATTCACATGCTGCAGAGTGGTCAAGAAAGATAGGCTTGAAAAGGGAATGAACGTTGGTAAGTGAGCTCCCCAACTACTGGTAGCCACGGAGAGAACAGATTTCAGACTGATTACTTTGAGAGCAGAGGCTGGATTGCAAAGAGTTAAGGGGTAAGCAGTGGCGGGAGGAAGGAAGCCTGAACAGCATATAACAACAGCTTAAATGGTTTTGGCACCTCTGCTTTGAGTGTTGAATATTCTTTTTGAAGTCAGTGATGGAATATAATTGAACTGGGTCAAATAGATATAATTAAGCTGGGTCAAAATATAATACAAAATTAGACACATCTGTCCTTCGGTTTTCCAGTTGTGTAGGTCTGAATTTAAATTCTTGTTTGACCTTTGCTGTAAGTTCTACACTTTATGCTCACATTTCTGCACAGCCACTTAATTATCTTTTTCATTGTTGGTTTTTTTTTCATCCCACTACTTTTTTTGTTTTTCTCTCTCTACTTCCTTGTCATGTCTACTTTTCCTCTTTGAAGGCTGGGAGACAGAGGGGAATAAAATGCAACCTAATCTTCCATGAGTGATGGTTTTGGGGACAGTGTAGGGGAAGATCTGTGCCTGGAGGTCTGCTGATAATTGTTCAATCTAATCTACCCTTATAGCACCCAGAGTGGGCAGCAGGCATTAGCCTTCCAGCGACTCCCAGACTGAAATGATCATTAGCAACATCTGGTATACCTCATTTTTGTGCAGTTGTGTGAGCCTCGTCCCCCAATTCTGATTCAATGGTCTACTCCCAAGAATCCACTTTTGTGCACGTTCCCCAGGTACTTCTGAACACCATCCAGTTTGGAAACCACATTTAACTAATGTATCCAAAAGAGGCATGAGCCCACCATAGCGTTTGAGACAGGGGAGCTAGCCAAGCAACCTTTCCTTGGGCGTTCCAAGATCCGGAGCTGAGCTCTCCAGAACTGGTCGCAGAGAGCCCTTTTTAGTTCTTGTTTCCCCATTTCCGCTTGCCAAGCAGGAAGTATAGAGCTAGCTGTCAATCAGAGGTATGGCTCTAGAGTGACATACATCCTCAGTCCTTCACACAGTGTCTGTCTTGGAGTGGAAGGTAGGAAGAAGTTCAAGTAGATTACAATCTGCATGTTATTACGTGTATCAGTAGCTTGTTCCTTTTTATTTGGCCGAGTACTCTTCCGTTGTATGACAGTGTGTGTATTCATTCTCCTGTTGATGAACACCTAGGCTGTTTCCAGTTTTTTGGCTGTTATGTGTAAACCTGCTATGAACATTCGTGTAGAATCTTTGTGGGCATCGTTTCTCTTGGATAAATGCTTAGGAGTGGAATTGCTGGGTCGGTTTTTTGCAACTTTGCAAGAAGCTGTTAAATAGTTTCCCAAATCGGATGTACTATTTTCCATTCCTACCAGCAAGATAGGGAACTTGGGTGCTTATTCCACATCTTTTCCAGTATTTACTATTGTCGGTCTTTTTTTTTTTTTTAATCTATGGTAGTACATTATGGGATGGTATCTTATTGTGGTTTTAATTTGCAACTGATAATGTTGGACACTTTTTCATGTGCTTGTTTGTTATTTGCTTATCATTTTTAAGAAATGTTGTCTACTCAAGTCTTTTACCCATTTTTGTTTATGTTATTTTTCTTTGTATTGCTAAGTTGTAGTTCCTTACTGTGTTCTGATAGCTGTCTTGTGAGAGATAGCTTGCGAATATTTTCACTTAGTCAGTAGTTTGCCTGTTTATTTTCTTAATAATGTCTTTTCATGAACAGAAGTTTTAAATTTTGCTGAAATGTAATTTATCACTTTTTTTCTTTTATATTGAGTACATGCTATATTCTCTTTAAGAAATCATGGCCTACCCCAAGGTCATAAAGATATTCTATTATTTCTCCTTCTGGAAGTTATAGAATTTTAAGCTTTATATTTAGGTCAGTGACAAATCCTGAGCTAATTTTTGTATATGTTGTGAGAGAAGTGTTGGGTTTGTTTATTTTTTATGTGATAAAACATTATTTGGTAGATTGCTTTAATACTCTTATCAGAAATTAGTTAACTACAACGTGTGGGGGCTACCTCTGGTTCTTCTATTCTCTCCCATTGCTTTATTGATCCTTTCACCAATTAATACCAAAATATAACAAATGATAAGTTTTAAAGTCAGGAAGAATAAATCCTTCAACTTTGGTGTTTTTCTTTTTCAAGATTGGTTTGACTATGCTAGCTCCTTTATTTTTCTAAATAAATTTTATAATTAGCTTTCAATCTCTACAAAAAAAGTCATGCTGGGATATTGATTATAATTACATTTAATCTATAGATTGATTTATGGAGAATTGGCATCTAAACTATATTGACTCTTCCTACCTGTGGATATGGTATATCTTTCCATTTGTTTAGATATTCTTTAATTTCACTCAGCAAAGTTTTATAGTTTTTAGAGGTCTTGGACAGCTTTTGTTAAATATACCTGTAAGCAGTTAATAATTTGATCATACAGGTTTTTTTGCTTAGTGTTTGCGTAGTATATGTTTCCCCGTCCTATCTGTCCCTTTTATCTTTATAGTGTTCTTGGAATCAACACATAGCCCTAGATTTTCATCCTAACTGGTAATATCTACTGTTTAATTGCAGTGTTTAGTCAATTTGCATTTAATTAGTGTATGTACATTTAACTGCTGTTTGTATTCTATCTTGGTGTTAATTTCCATTTGTTATAGTTGCTCTTTGTTTCTTAATGTTTTTCTGTCTTTTGATTAAATCAAATAATGTTTGGTATTCTGTCTCTTCTGTTGACCTTTTACATATGCCTCTTAGTGCTTCTTTTAGGTATTATAATATGTGTCTTTAATTTATTGCAATCTATCTTCAAAATGTATTCTTTACTTCATGAAAAAGCTAAGACCCTTATCACAGTCTACTTCCAATCACCATCCTTCCACCTTTTGTGTGCTTGTCATATGTTTTGTCATATGCTACAAATTCCTCCTTGCAATGTTTTTTTCTCTTTACTTAGAACTGTCAATAATCTTTTAAGTGTGTGTGTGTGTGTGTGTGTGTGTGTGTGTGTGTCTGTACTTCTAATAGATCTTTTATATTTACTTGTTCTGTTCTTCATTCCCTCTTATCTAACTAGGTTTCCTTGGTATCATTTCATTGCAGTTTAAAGAACCTCCCTGAGGAGAGGATTTGGATGGCGCCGTATGCTTTTGTCATTAAATTCCTTGTCTAGTGTCCAGCATAGGACTGTGTATGAAGCATAGGTTTAGAAACTTTAATTTTTTGATTGATGCTAATTCAGTACCTGTATGCAGAGCATCTCCTGCATTGCAGTAGGAGCAGCGGGGTGGGGGTGGGGCAGGGAAGCATGGAGGGATGACATGGACACATGAATATAGGAACATTAGAAGAACATGATCTCTTCTTCCAGGAATATATAATTTTATTGCAGAGTTAAGATGCAAGTACATTGAAGAGATAATAGTGCAGGCAGTAGAGAAGTCTGTAATAGAACAGAGTAGAGATGGACTAGCCAGAAGTACAGATTCTAGGCTGGGCTGAAGACATGTTCCTTAGAAGACAGTCACTGAGAAATGATTTTCTCAGAAGCCAAACAAACCTTTATGAGCATAATAGGAGTTCCAAGAACAATCCTGGTGTGTGGGTGGAGGGAGTGTTAAGAAGGAAATTCTAAAACCTCCAGGCCATTGTGCTCTGAGAAAGGCTCTGAATATTGTGCCCTGTTAGGACTACAGGCTCCTACTCTTTAAACCAAAGAGGGTGTCAGCTGAGCTGATCATCTGGGATTTTGTTGTTGCTGACCCAGTCCGCTTCTTGCCACTCCTCATTTCTTCTTTCATCTGTCCCTCTCTGGTACCCTCACATCTGCTAAGGTTGTGCAGAGGACACCAGATAATCTTGGGAGAGGAAAGGGGGGAAATAAGAGATATTTTGGTCACTTTACAAGCAAAAACAAATAAACCGCAGAAGAGAACAGTCCTCGGAAGCAATTTATGAATGCCAACACAGGGATTTACTCACCGTGACTCCTTAAACTTCTAGTGCTTTTGCTCTTTAGGTGCTTTTCATCTATGTCAGTATCTTTATTATGACCCTACAGGTCATCGTCCCTGCAGGACCATACACCGAGGAGACTGGGCTCCTGTTAGCTTCCCTCTCTCTACCAAGAATTAATCGAAGGCTCAGAGAGATGAATTGGTTTGCGCTGGTGTCTAAACATCAGTGAGTGGCAAAAGTGGCCGTAGGAGCTGAGTCTCAAAAACTCTATCCTTGGAGTTCCCCTCCCCCCCATGACATCACACTGCATGTGAATGAAATAAACAAGCCTTCAAGCACTTCAACCCTCGCTGCTCTTTGCAATCCCTCATTGGTTGTTCCATGGGAAAGGGCTCTTGCCGCTGGTGTGGGCTGACTAATGTTTCTGTACCAATAAATATGTCATCTCAGTCACACTTATATTTTCCAATGGACCTTTGCAATTTTATGTTGTTTCTGTAAGCAGTTAGTATTGTGCTATATAAATCATTGCCATTTTGTTTCCCCCAATGTTAATAATAGATAGTTACTTATGTTTCTTAGTTTATCCTGAAAGGGAGAGGGGTGGAGTGAGGAAGTGGGTTGGGAAGAAGAGCTATAGATTTAATTTATGGCTTTGGCAAATCCCTTTTGCTGTACCTTTCTTAGTGTTTATACAACAGCTGGTGGGGGGAAGAGATAGCGATATATCCTATTGATGAAATGCCAGAGCTTCCTTCAAAGCCAAAGACATCTCCAAATAAATTGTGCCTTCTCCTCGTGTTATCTTAGGTTCATTTGTTTGATTCTCTGTCAGATTTTCCATACAGTCCCACACAGGTTGTTAGGAGAAGGTGTGTGTGTTCCTGCTGCTTGTGAAGACACAGTACATCCTTGGCTGATGTACAAAGATAAGAGCCCTTTGATGTGACAGCCCTGCTCTGGTTTGAGCCCTGCTGTCACGCCCTGGGGTATGTTCACCAGAAGATGTTCATTCCTGACAAACAAAACACATAGCCACCTTCCTCTCCATCCCCACAGTGGAATGCCAAGCATTCTGCTTTCAGTAAATATCGTAGTCCTCCACAGTGAACCCTCCACCTGACCCCGGTGACACCAAAATGCTGACAGTTACTATCCACTGTCATAGCAGATTGAGCCAAAGGAGGATAAATAGATCCCCTGCAAACAGAACGAACAGCAGCGTTACACTCTCTTCATTGATGAAGGAATTTGTTTCCATTAAAAATTCAAGGCACTGGGAATTCATTGAGGTCTTGACAATGAATGTATCTATTCAAGATCACAGTGCACATGATACATTTTCGCATTTTCCACAATGGCAAGTACAGAACAGGGGTTTAAATCATCGCCTGGGGAATAGCCTGGATGGGCTTGTTCCAGGGCTCCTAGAAGTATTGGTTTCTGAAATTACCTGTATAAATCAAAGGGATTTTTAACAGCTTCATTGTTAGATAGGAGCGACCCAGCTTTATGTAACCATTCTCCTCAATTTCAATGGAATCATTGGTGACGATTAGAGGTTTAGAATGTGATTCTTAGAAGAAACATCACCAAAGAATTCACTGGCTACAACAGGAAATAAGGACCCATTTCTATCAATAATATTAGTGTGTGTGTGTGTGTGTGTGTGTGTGTGTGTGTGTGCACCTTTGACTAAAGGTCAATCTTTGTGTTAAAACAGAAAAACAAAACCCATAATTCAGAGTTTCTGTTGACTCAGCAAATGTTTTAGGAGATCGCTGGTAGGTTAAACATAGTAACCTTTTTCGATCACTAATTCGTCCAGGTCTTTTTCAAGATGTCTCCCCTTGACCTCTGGAGACACAATAAATTGAATCTGAATATGGAGAACCCCGAAAGTATAGACCCCAAAGTCTCTTGAAATATTCCCCAAAGCAAAATGATAGCAGCCTTAGGATTGCGAGAGTAAACATAAGTGCAATTTTTCACCCATCAAATAACCTATTAGTGTGTTAACCACACTGAGGAGACATTGTGGCCATAGATAAAGGACGGATGATTTAAAAACACACATATTAATGAAAGTGTGAATAGCCAATTTGATTGTAGGCAAATACATATCTTTTTTTTTTAATTATAGTTTATTGGGGTGACAATTGTTAGTAAAGTTACATAGATTTCAGATGTACAAGTCTGTAATACATCATCTATATGTCATTGTGTGTTCACCACCCAGAGTCAGTTCTCTTTCCATCACCGTATGTTGGATCCCCTTTACCCTCAACTACCACCCCCTCCCCCTCTTACCCTCTGGTAACCACTAAACTGTTGTCTTCATGCTAGAGTGAGAGGCATAATAGTCATTGGAGAAGACACAGAGCAGAGCATCTAGAAGTAATCGGATCTTCATTTTATTCACGGCTTCCTACACCTGCAATCTCTGCCACCTGGTCATTTTCCTCTTTATTCATTGATTCATGACATGTTTACTGAGTGTCTCCAATCAGTCCAGCGCATGGGGCACTGAGGGCAGGCATAGAGATTCTGTCTCCAAAAACCTCAGAAGTCAAAGACTGGTAGGAAAGTCATCACAAAACAGAGTGATGTTCAACTATACATTCATTCAACTATTCATTCAGCAAGTTTTTCTTGAGCATCTACTATGTGTCAGGCACTTGCTAGGTCCTGGAGATACAACGTCAGATGAAACAAATAAGGCCAGAGTCCTACATTCTAATGCATCCGATTCTCATTAATTAGTCCTGACTGATCATTTAGCTGGAGGATAAAAATAGGATGAATTATGGACTTCCACAGGGATATGGGCCACTGCCAAGCGTCCCTTAGGGTTACACAGTCCATTTCCCATTTGAAAGGAGAAACAGACAGACAGAATCAAGCTTCTTCCAGTCAGCACTCTACCTTGAAAATTGAGGCCACTTGGGATTTTAGTCCCCTGAGAATCTTATAGCTCCCTGGCCCAGAAGGCAGGGACCATGCTGCTGGCGTCAAGGGCCTACTTATTAGCTGGAAGAAGAGGTGATTTCAGTTCCATGGCAGGGGAAAGAGGAAAAAAAATAGGACATGTAATAAAACTAACAAATTATGGAAGAAAATGAGCCAACTCCTTTCTAAGTCGGGATGAAAGAAGGAATGATGGATTGGATTTCTCCCACCTCACCCCTGCTAAACAGGGCCACATGAGAAACATTTCAAATAAGACACTAGGATATCTGCCAAAAGAAACATTTTCCCAGAGAGGGAGGCTGGGGACGTAGGGTCCTGTTTCACAGATCATGCCAGTTGCCAGGAGAGAGTTACTGTATGACGGAAGGTGTTCACCACAGCCTCCCCCCCCCCCACCGCCCCACCGCCAACTCTGCCACCCCTGGGAGAGAAGTGACACCACCCCTCGTGTTCCTTGTCCAATCCTTTGTGGTCTCATAAATGTCAGTGTCGATTTGTATCACAAAGTGTCACTTCACCTGGGATGGAGAGAGAGGCTCCTTTCTCTATACCCAGTACCACTTTTAGGCTTCTCTATCAGAAACTGTCATATTTTTGAAGTACGTAAGAAAAACTTCTATTTTTAAAAACTGACTGAAATCTTTCTCCTTTTGTGTGTAAGTCATCATCAAAAGGATGGGGTTTTTCATTGTTGTTTTTCCAGCAGTCCTCTAGATTTCAGCTTTCATTCCGTTTTTGTTTAAAATGTATGGAGTGGTGCCTTGCTAAGGTAGAGCCAAGTGACAGCTAAGATTAGAAGGCTTCCTTTTCTGGTCTCCAAGTGCCTTCTGCTTTTACACGCTACTTTATAATTACATTCAGACTTACACCTCCGAATCTTGGTCACTGGTTCTATTTTCCTTTTTCTGTGCTTCAAATATATATCTCTTTGGGAAATTGTCTTTGTTTAGCTTGTGATTTTTTTTGATAACATTCATCAAAAGGGGAAAGGATTTGAGTTAATCAGTGTTTGATTTTCATTTGTTTTCTAGGACCTTTGCTTTGCATTTTTTTGTCATATGTTCTGTTCCCCGACTTTCTTCTTCCTTGAAAATTGCCAGTGCTACCCTGGAATTCTGTTCCACTCAAATGCTTTCCTCAGTTGCAGGCTTTCTGTATTGTAGCTTGTGGGTTTTTAGCTTTCTGCTGAAGACACACATATCACTTTGCGAAAAGTTTGGAAGAGCAGGAAAAGATAAAATATAAAGTGGTTAATATTGTGAATGCTACTGTACCTGAGACAACTTGCCAAGTGCTTATGGGAAACGCTGGAAGGTCGCAAACATAACAGAGCAATGTGTTTCTCTTCCACTTCTGTTTCTCAGGCTGGGTCCTGTCCTCTAAACTGGCAGGTCTCTCTCCTCCTCTAGGCCCAGCTTTGCTTCTGCCCACTGCCGAACTGTCTTCATGCTCTTCATGGATGCACTCCCATCACCTGTCTGCCCAGCTCAAGTCGCATCCCTTACATTAAGCGGATTCCACCCCTCCCAGCCCACTCATTTCTTTCTTCTCGGAACCCTGGTGTGCACATACTTTGGTCCCTTCTCATTCCTAGCTGAATTTTTATCTCATTCCCAGCACGGATAGTTTGCAATTTTTCTGGATAATCTATAGGATCTATGTTGTTGTTTTTCTAAAAAAAAAAAAATACACCAGGTAACTCTACCAATTCTTAGGTTGTAGCGGAACCTGGTAAGGAAAATGTTCTAAAAATCCCAGTGGGCATCACTTCTCAAGGCCTTGGATTAGTGTAGGTCTGGCCCATGAGTACAGAACTTGGGCAACCGTATCTGGCCTTCTAGTAGGGGTGCTGCTATACTCAGCCTTTTGAAGGCCTGGTCAGCTTGGGCCGCACCTCCCTTAGGTGTCCCCTGTCTTGTGAATTCTGTCTTTACAACCCCAGGCTAACATTGGGAATTATTATATGTTGCAGGCTCCACCTTTTGTGCTCCCAGCGAGATTGGTCAAAACTGGGATTTGAGCTGGGGAGTGTTAGACTAGGCATACCTCTATCTTTCCCTTTTACTGGTGAGGTCCGCTGAGAGAATGTAGTCCCTTGCGACTTGGATTTTTGAAACCAGAATTGTAGATGACATCTATCCCCTTTCTCCATTAGCAGTGCCTTTGTTTTAGAGGGAGATTAATTTTCTTATTAGGCCAGACAAATAATCTAGTCTATAGGTGTTGTGAGATAAATAAAACCCAATCATTACCACACTCAACTGCCACCCACCAGCCCCTATAAAATACTCCTGGGACAAAAATACATATTGTCCACAAGGATGTAGTCAAGTGGGAATTCACTGAGTAACTACGGGGGTGCTTCTGTGATTGTTAGGATATGTCTTTTGGTTATGTAAGCTTGCCTGTCGCTTATTTTTGTGAGTAGTGTTCACGGTCAAGACCAAAGATGAACAATATGGATGTTTATAATGAACTCCCTGCACTTCTTGAGCTCATGTTCAGTGAGAAATAATGCTTTCTACACTGCACTGTGCTCTGGAAAGATACATCTTTGTCATGATTCTAAAGGATAATTATCTAATCTTTTAAGCTTATGTTTTTATATGGAAATAAGGGGGGGGGGTCCCATCTACACTAAAAGTCATAGATTTTCAATCCTAACTGAAAATATTCAGTAGCTTCTCCTATTAAAAGTAGGCTCAACAAGACAATGTTTATACCTTCTATCACCCAGTGCACTGCTTGGCACATAGTAGGTGTGCAAAATAATGTGTTCTACACAAATAAGTAACAGAATGCCTACAACGATTCTGTCATGCTCGATGTGATGTGTGCAGAAAGACTGATGACTATTTTGAACTGAGTAACGGGCAGAAATTGTGTTAGTTTTCCCTTCCCAGCAGCTTATCAAAGAGTAAATAGCAAACCTGCAGGAATAAACTAGGATTGTGTAGCAGGTGGAACGGAACACTGACCTTCTTCCCCAGCTGTTTGTAAACACAAGCCCTCTGTCTTTTGGTTCCCCTTCTGCCTAGATGCCCAGCCCACAGAAGGAGAGAGGGAAATCTGGAACCAGATCAGTGCCGTCCTCCAGGATTCCGAGAGCATCCTCGCAGACCTGCAGGCTTACAAGGGCGCGGGGCCAGAGATCCGAGACGTATGCCAATGATAATACTGAGCTGACAACACCCTTGGAGGAGAAGGGAAACCCACACACGCACACACACAGCAAGATTAAGTAATAGACCTAGTATTTCCTAGCGTAGTAGGAATAACAAGAAGGGTAATGTGTCTTTAAAAAAAAAAATGTATGAATGGCCCCTTTTATTCTAGTACATTAATCTGAGCACACGGTGCTGTAGACCATGTAAAATATTAGCCATTCTCTTCTTAGACATACATGTGATATTGCAGAACTCACATTTAAATAATAATTTGTCAGTCTATTACTTCATTTGAGGGAAACGTATACATAAAGTCTGTGAACAACAGTTGAAATGTGAGTCTGGGTTTACATGAACTTTCCAACATTTTGTAATAAGTTTGGCAGGTTCCACCAGCATTGCAAACAACAGTCATAAACTAGCTCACTTTAAGTAGCCTGCAGGTCTGTCATTTTGAACTGACTTGCGAGATTAAAAAAATAAATCCGTGAAAAACAAAACAACCACCAAAACAAAAAAGGAAAATTTCAATGTGACTTTTGAGACTTCTTAATGCCTTAAAGGCAAGAAACTTCACACTCCTATTATTTGATATATTTGTTTTGTGGAAGTGTCATACACACACGCGTGCCCACACGCACACACACACACCTTACTGCCGCTGCCATCATCATTCTGGAAAAAAATACCGCTAACATCACAGTTCTCAAGCTGCTGAAACCCAGGCAAAACAGCATTTCTCAGAAACTAACAGCCTGTTAAAAGGTTGTTTTTCCTACTTTGGGGGTCACCATTAATGTAGGTAATTTAGGTAACATCATAGACTGTCAGGAAAGGAAAATATCTACGGAGCCTGCACTTCTACTTTAAAAGAATAAATGGTGATGGAGGAGGGCTGAATTGCTTCCAATTAGATGTGCATTTTTTTTACATTAAAGATAATGGGAAAAAAGTAAGTTGACAGAGGATCTAATTGTAGAGTCATTTGCATTATGTTCAAGTGCTGAAATCGCCATTCTAATGGAGCATCTTGGAGGACAGTCCGACGAACTGCTGTCAATTTAAGAAACACACATTAGCAAAGTACACTAGGAATTGTATATTTTAGAACCAAAATCCTTTCTCAGTCTTAAGTCATTTTGATGTGGAGCTTATTGCTTCTTTTTAAACAATTCTATGATTTTTTTTTATAGGCAATTCAAAATCCCAATGACATTCAGCTTCAAGAGACAGCTTGGAACGCAGTGTGTCCTCTGGTCGTGAGGCTAAAGAGATTTTATGAGTTTTCCATAAGGCTAGGTGAGTGTGTGTTCATAGTTTTTGTGTCCCACGTGTGAAGTTCTGTTATGGTATTTGAGAAAGTAGCATGAAGATCTCAGGGCCTTAGGAAATGTCTCCCATCATTTACTATGTCCCATCAGAAGCCGTAGACGCCAACTCCTGTCATTTTCATTTCTTTCAATTCACCTCGACATCACATCTCCTGAAGTCCTTGGCATATTTAGAGTGTCTCTATTGGTGGGTGTCTCTTTGGTCTTGTTCTCAGCTAAATCCAGCTCTTAACAATGTTGTCATACATTTCTGGATGGTAGAGAAGTTGGAAGATACAGGATGTCTACTAATCTAAGAAGAACTTGGTTAGCTGGAGTCATGTGATGAATTTAATATAGTAAAATACAAGAAAAACAAACATAATGTTTTGCCCTTAAGCTTTAGAACAAAAACAAGCAAAACAAAACAAAAAAAATTCTGTACTCGTACAGGATGGCTTTATAGAAGCAAGAGTAAAGTCAAGTCTGCTTGACAACACACACAGTTTGACCACCGATGTGATATAACCACTTTCCCCAACAGTAAAACTATCTGAGGTTTCATTAGTTAATATAATATATCTAGAATGAGGAATAGGGTAGTCACATTCTACTCTACTTTTGCCATAAACAAATACTACATTTTAGGAGGAAAACAGAGAGATTGAAATGTTTGGGGAGAATGACAGCCATGATGTCAAGAGAACTTGAAGCTGAGACCCAAAGGGAGTAATTGAATGAAACTGAACCGGTTTTTCAGGAAACGAGAGCTTCTGAAGACTCTCAGGTTGATGAGGGATTGACTTCTCTGTTTTCTTAAAGTCCATGTCTAGACTCAATGAACTGAAACCCCAAGGAACCATGTTTCAGCTGAACAGGAGGGAAAAGATCCCCCTTTCCGAGCAGGCCAAGTTAGAGCTAGCTGCCTTAGAAGACAGTGCATTCCCCTAGATGGGAGAGGCTAGAAATGCCCTTGTAAAGAGACTATGAAAGACATTTAAAGACTATCAAGCAGGTGCTGGCAAACTTTTCTATAAAGAGACAGACAGTAAATATTTTAGGCTCATGGGCCATTCTCTGTTTGTTGGAACTGCCATTGTAGCACAAACGTAGCCATAGTCAATGCATAAAGGGGTGAGTGCAGCTATGTTTCAATAAAGCTTTATTTGCAAAAATTGACAGTGGCCCACATTTGGCCTGTGGCCATATTTTGCCAAACCCTGTGATATAGGGTTGGTTAAATGACTTGATGCTGTTAGAAATATATTGAAGAAAAAACTGCAAAGGAATGTCAAGTAGGAATAATGATACTATTTCAAGGACAATAATGGAGGTAGATATGGTAATGGGTTTTGTAGGAAAAATATTCCTGGGTTTAGGTTAGAGTGTATATGAAGAGAAGAGCTGGAACGAGACCTGATGTTTCTCCCTGCAAAGCAGGTTTCTAACCCCTGTGCTCAGGGCCACCTCATCTCATCCTGGATCATGAGTGTCTGTCGCATACACATGATCCAAAAACAAGTATGTGTGGTTTCCAACAGTGTTAGGAATTGGGACTACCGAACAGGAGAGGGTCTCCCTGAGCTTTGAGGAACATTTATAAAACTGTGTGGCCATGGGGGACTCTGCAGTGGGGGCAGTAGCTCATATGTGAGGCGCCTTCTCTTTTTCAGCCACACACATCACATTTCACACAGTTAAGGGGAAAGACCCGTGCAGGTTACCTCTGAGAATATCAACTGGGGCTGCCAAGTTGTGCTTTTTGAAGGATCTCTGTGGGCCCCCTCAAATATGTACTTATCCCTCTGACTTTCAGAAAAAGCTCTTCAGAGTTTATTAGAATCTCTGACCTGTCCACCCTACACGCCAACCCAACACCTGGAGCGGGAGCAAGCCCTGGCTAAGGAGTTCGCGGAAATTCTGCATTTCACTCTTCGATTCGATGAGCTGAAGGTTAGGCCACATATGCTTTGACAGTTTAAGAAACTTGTACTGTGTGCCCACTCATACAGATTCTCCCCAGTGCTGTGGGGTGGGGGAATAGAGATGAGTGAGACATAGCTCACTCCCTAGAGAGACCTATAAGGCGGTGACAGTTTGTACTCATTGTGGTAGAAGTGACTTAAGATGGTAGTTTTTATGTGGAAATTCAAAATCTGCCTAATGCAATTAGAGAAAACCTTTTCGAGTGTCATTCCTCACTGAGAACAAATATACTCTTTCCCGAAGTCAACCCTACAGTAAAAAAACAGCATATTTTTAAATAATGAAGCTCTGAGTGGTCATGTTTAAGCAGGAATTGCTTTGACTCGTGTAACAACGGGAAGTCCTGGTGTATTTACAAAATCTAGTGTCTGGGCTCCTAATGGGTGTTCCCCATCTGATGCTGAGAGCTGACTTTCTTTCTCCCCTTCTGGATTTCAGATGAGGAACCCGGCTATTCAGAATGATTTCAGCTACTACAGAAGGACAATAAGTCGCAATCGCATCAACAACATGCATGTGAGTCCCTGGGGCTCCTGGGTCTAGGCACCCCATCTCCATGCCTTTGAATTTTGTGTCGGGCAAGGCACAGGGACGAGACAATCCTTGTCTGTAATTCCATTTCCAGAGGACATTGTCTGGGGATTTTGACCATCTTTTGAACAATTGCATCTTCTCTTCTTATTTTCATCAGCTAGACATTGAGAACGAAGTCAACAATGAGATGGCCAACCGTATGTCCCTCTTCTATGCAGAAGCCACGCCCATGCTGAAAACCCTGAGCAATGCCACAATGCACTTTGTCTCCGAAGTAAGTGAGGTTGAACACCAAGGTGCTTTTTACTTGATTGCACGTAAAAGCTGCTAGCAGGGCTAACACCCATTTCTGTCTGTCATTTAGAACAAAACCCTGCCAATAGAGAACACCACAGACTGCCTCAGTACGATGACAAGTGTCTGTAAAGTCATGCTGGAGACGCCGTAAGTTACATCAGACATGTATTTGTGGTTGAGAGTTTACCTAGGCAGGGCCTGTCAATATAATGATGATGAAGACATCTAACCATTGGTCAGCACGTTAATATTTGCACATATATTAACTAAGTTAATTTCATAAAGAACGCTGGGTGATGAGTGTGTAGTTAGCCCCATTTTAGAGCTGAAGAAGCTGAGGTCCAAACTGGTGAACTGACTTCCCAAAGATTGAACAGCTTGTTAGATGGCAGGACCAAAACTTGAATCAAAGATGCTATACAAATTATATAAGAACCAAATGGAGGATTGAGTAAAACGACTGGGTGTTATTATAAATATATTGGAGAAAGGATTTGAGAGAAGGTTTAGAACCAAGAGTACAAGTGGTAAGATTGTTGCAAGAATGATGATGAATTTCTCTCTCTCTCTCTCTCTCTCTCTCTCTCTCTCTCTCTCTCACACACACACACACACACACACACACACGCACAGTTTCTTTGTATTTAAACTAATTGCTAGATTTTAAAAATGGTTGATGTTGTTGAGGGTGAGGCAGCATGGTAATGAGGAAGTCCACATTCAAAAGTCAGGGTTCCGCTTATGCTGTAGCCCCTTCTGGGCCCATAGACAAGTCCGAACAGCCTGGACCTTGCTTTCCTTATATGATGATGTTCCCATAATGCCATCCAAGTTGTAGTGTTGGGAGGCCCAAAGGCATCAAGAATGCCTTGTAAAATTTGATGTCCCGTTCGAGTATAAGATGGCATTAATTTCAAACATTTCACTTATACCAAAGTTAAGATTTATTCCATGACAAAAACAGTAATCATCTTCATTGTGGGGCCAATTCATGATGAAATAAAGATTAGGAAAGCCTCTAGTACTGGCCTGAATTATCTGAATCATCAGAGACCCTGTCAAGGTACGTGAACAAAATTCAGACTTCACAAATACTCTCAGCCCAATAAATGGTACATCATTTCTTTTAGGTATCTTTGCCAGTTTAATTCAATCTGCAGCCTGTATCTTAACAAAGGAAGTTACCCTGACTGGAGACACGATAGCTGCTCTGTGGAAATGAGCTTGATTCTTTTTCTCCATAATGAAGCCATTATTCTCGATAATCTTGGACAGCCAGAGGGACCTGCTATAAAATATTCAAGATTGATGGGTGGGGGTGTGATGTACATGATGAGCTGGCTCACTGAAGGGCAGAAGAGACGAGAATTTACTGCCCTCTAATTTACCTTATTTTCACACTGAATTGCTAGTTGGATAGATTCAAGGAGAATTATCATCATGGGTTTCAATAAGAGCATATTAACCCAGTGGTTGCAGGTCTGGGATTGTTCTCAAGAGAGGATTGGAGGAGTCTAAAGTAGCCAGCTGTGGAGCCAGAAACGAATGTGCTCGGGCCAGGAAGTAACAGTGCTGCCATTTCATCTCTTCCAGGGAATACAGGAGCAGGTTCACGAGTGAAGAAACATTGATGTTTTGCATGAGGGTGATGGTTGGGGTCATCATCCTCTACGACCACGTCCACCCTGTGGGAGCTTTCTGCAAGACGTCCAAAATTGATGTAAGAATACTCATAAAATGTGCTTTCCAAGTAAGAGTTCACCAACGTTGCCAAACAGACCTTGCTTTTCCTTCCCTCTCCTCCATCTCCCACTTTCATGCACTGGGAGATCTCTCCAAGATGGCAGCTCTCCTTATAGCAAGAAGTCAAGTGTTTTCATGCACTTATAAAAGAACGTCCAACCTCAAAAGCTTAGCAGGAACATGAGGTGCTGATCCCCTCAGCCTGTCGAGGAGCTGAACACATGAACGGTCTACCCCTTCAGTTTACTTAGTGCCATATAAATATATTTTAATGTTGTGTGAGTCTTAATGTGAAAAGCATTGAGAAACACTGGATTACAAGGCACCATGGTCAACGTTCCAACTTCCTCTGCTACCACCCTTACTAGTTGCTTCACCTGATTCCCATGCCTTCTCTTGAGCCCTTTTTCCCTGCCCAGAGATCCCTTGCTCTTCTCTGATTGGTGGATTCCTTTAAGACACTCCTCAAGTGTCCCTTCATCCTGTTCCCTGCACAGATCAGGGCCTTCCTTCTCCTCTGGCCCTCAGAGCACCTGCCATATTGGATTTTCCAGGTCTCTCACAGACTTAGTGTGGCGGCAAGAGCAGAGACCATTATCTATATACCTAACATCTAATTTAGTGCCTAGCAGTGTCCTTGGGACATACAGCATGGTACTATTATAAATAAATAAATGTTCCATAGAGTATTTGCTGAATGCGTGAATGAATATGATTCGCAAACAAATGATTTTGGTGTGCCAGTGATTTCCGGTTGATAGTGGGAGGCTTCCTGTCAGCCCAGCACTTGCCTGTAGCATTCCAGTAGCGTATCCCATGTAGTAATTGAAAGCCTCTGAAGTACAGAATAGGACCTCTTGGCACTAACTTATCTGAGATGAATAAGTTTGTGCTGCCCACTCTATGCTCATTTGTCTGTACAGAACAGCATCTTTGATGCTTTAGTCCTGTGTAGACAGAAAGCCTACATGCCCAGAGGGGCCACGAGTCTGCAGAATGTAAGAAATTTTGTCAATTAAAAATGCAACCTGGATTACTCATTTTGAGGTTCTGGCTTCCTAGCACATCTAGCCATGGTTCTTCACAGACTCTTTGTTATTTTTAATATAATTATTTCTGTTTATCAAGAAAATACATATTAATATGAAAAATTTTACAAAGTATAGGATACAAAATAAAGTCACCTCACCATAGACAGATGACCACTGTCAATATATTAGCATATATGTGTCCTTTCTATTTATATTCATGTTAGTGTCTATATGTGTATATATTTAACAAATTAACACCTTGCTCTAAATTTTATTTTTAAAAGATATTTAATTTTTATAGCAGTATATTATGGAAATTTTGCATACCAATAAATACTTTTACTGTGCTCTTTGTGAGGCTTTAACTGTAGTATTTAGCTTTAATATTATAGACTGAGTATAAATAACTCTATTAACAACTCCATGAATATCGTTTGAATATGGATTGAGTTTATTACCTGGTACTCATAGGTCATTCTCATTTACCATGAGCATTTGTTAACTTGTCACAGAGTCAATACTTAAAAATGCACTAGGTACCATTGTTTCTTATAGCTGTTACCTTTAAAAAGTTTGTCCTTGCTTATCATTTACTGAGTCTTTCTGTTGAGGTCGTAAACATTACATAATGTTAAATCTAATGATACATCTTCTTGATGAAGTTCATTTGTTCATGCAGGCCTCTAAGGAAGCCTTATTCATATTGAAGTTTGCACGTATCTCTAAGAAAGTTTGGGGTTTACCAAACACAACATGCATTTGATGGGCCATCTTCTTTGATGACATAAGTGTCTCCTTCCAGTCTGCTTCTAAGCCAGCAGTGACACACACTGGGTTTATAAATCTTTAGGGTATCGGCATCCACTGTGAAAAGACAAATATTTATCTGTAAGGCCCTGAAATGGGTACTGTTACATGCACTTGGAGGAAGAGCATACACTGGAGTATAAAACGGATATACAGTGAGCTCTAGAAATCCAGGTGAGGGAGACACTCACGCTGCTTAGAGGCAGAGACAGACAGTGATGGTGGACTTTGAAGAAGGGATAGGATTTTACCAAATGGACAGAAAGAAGGAAAATTCTCAGGCAGAAGGAATAAGCAGAGCAACATCACCAAAGCCCAGGCTGGGTGTGTGTCACTGAGAGAATAGATTCTATTCTTGGGTGCCAGGAAAAACAGGCTGGAGTTAGATGGCACTTTCATCTAATTTCCTTAGAATCCTATGGAACGATCCAATAAGGAGTCACTCCATAACCCCGGTCTCTAGCCCCAACTATCCCCAGAATTCCAGACCTCACCTCCTCTGGCCACCTGAAACATGGCCATCCTCAAATCAAAGGTAATCTTTTGCCCACAAAGCTGTTCCTCATCTTGGGTTCTTGTCTCCGGTATTTCACCTTCTTCCAACCCAGTGTCAAAGGCAGACACCTGGAATTGTCTCTCAGGACTGAGAAATTGTCTTTTTCTCTCTTTTTCACCCCCATATCTTCTCACGTCACCAAGTCTTATGGATGGGGCCTCAGATTAATCGACGCACATCTCCCTGATTCTCCATGCCCACTGCTGCTCTCACACTCCACACCCTCCAGGGCCCGCACTGGTCCTCCTATCTCCAATTTTGCTTCCTCTGAGCCATTTCCATATAGTAACGTTGCTAGGTGTTTAACACCTATCCAGTGTGTTGTCTGTAGCTAAAGGCCCCTAACTCCCTAACATGTTGTTAAACCGACATTAAATATACATCCCTGACTACATCCCTGACCACATTTTATTATTCACACCCAAGACTTTAATCAACCTGAAATAGAACTAAAAATTCCCAAAGGGTACCCCTTTTCTAATCCATGTTCCCATTGCTCCTTTGATATGTTTTTTTTACAAGAATAGATATCGAACTATAATAATGAGCTATTTGTCTCTCTTCTCCCCCTAGACTATGAGCTCCATTGGGACAGGGTCCAAATCTCTGCATCCCTGAGCTTGATCCCATCCTGTACTCATGATAGACATCTCTGTTTGACCATGACATTCTTTCATGATGAGCCTATACATGACCCCCAAATGATTCTCAACTCTGTGCTTTGGCTGCCTTCATCAGTCAGAGTTTGTCAGGTCTTTAAGAAAAACTTTTGATATACCAGAAGTATACCCACAGAAATGTTTATAAGTGACCACTATAAAAGAGGCCCTTAGTGTTCCCAAATCTAATATAGTGTATGAACATCTGAGTTTCAAATGAGTGATTTTATTCTTTACAGAAAGGTTCTTCCTTTACACACACACACACACACACACACACACACACACACACAAGTCTAAATGGGCATATTATGAATATATTGTGATCTGTATAAATTTAGCTTTCATGCTGTTCCCAAATTATGAATAAATTATAGTCCAGGGGCACAAAAAGCTAAGAAACTTGCCTAAGTTCATGAGGACATTAAACAAACAAGCATGGATGAAACCCACTCCTGCCTCCACATGTTTCACATTCATCACCACTGTTCTTTACCAATCCTCTGCTGGTCTAGTGAGAAAGACAAATTATCTGGGTACTGCAATCTCCAAGGTTCTCTGATAAATGCCAGTGTACTATTAGGAATACAGAGAAGTTTTGTTTTTTTCTACTTTGTGAAGGTAATGCAGTCAGAAAAGGCTTTTTGGTACTGGAGATTTTCAGCTCAGCCTGAAAAAACTTGTTTAGAGTTTGCCAATCAAACAGCTAAACGAGGAAAAGCATTCTGGGCAGTGGGATGGCAGAAAATGATCAGGTTTGTAATTCATTCCGTCAGTTTCCACTGAGCACAACCAACAACCTGGAAACTATACTCACCATATCACTATGGTGTGTGTGTGGGGTCTCAAAAAGGGTTACAATGAACTGAATAATGATAATTAGTTTAAATAAAACTGGAGGGAAAACCCTGCACTTGGCTCTAGAGTATAAAACAAGAAGATCAAAGGCTCAAGATATGGAACATATTCAATTGCATATTTAATTGCAATTATTGAATTGGAACATATTCAACTGTAGTATACTATACAAACTGACATAGAAGCTTCTAGAAGCCCAGAGGAGCAACTCACTGGCCCGATGGGGTAGGAAGGTCTATTGGTCATTTCTACGTTGGCTTTCTGTGGGAAAAAATAATGTGATATTATTATGGACAGATGTTACAATGGATAGATGTCATCGGACAGAATTACTAGGATATTAATAAAATGTTGTGCTTTCTCCTCCTAGATGAAAGGCTGCATAAAAGTTTTGAAGGAACAGGCCCCGGACAGTGTGGAGGGGCTGCTGAATGCCCTCAGGTGAGCCCCACCCCATGGTAAACCTGCCAGGGGAGTCAACCCTTCAGATCCATTGCAAATTTAGATGCTGTCCTGACAGGGATTGAGGGCTGGAACCCCAGGCTTAACTCCTTGTGCGTTTTAACACATTTAGTCTTCCCAACAACCTGTTGAGGTCAGCATCACTTTTACCATCACCTTTTTACAGATGGAAGACTGAGATATAGAGATTTTAAATAACTTGCCAAAAATCACACAGCAGGTGGCCAAACTCAGACCTAAACCTGGGCCTGGGTGACCCCGCAGGTCATGGGCTTAAGGCCCGGCCACACTGCTTTGTGGTTAGCAGGGACTCATCAGATGAAGCAGCTTCCCAGGTCTCACTTACCCCCTTCACCAGAGGTTTCCAAACCTGGCTGCACTTGAGAATTATGTGGGTAGTTTATGAAAACACTGCTGCTCAGGGTCCAACCCAGACCAAATGAATTAGAATCTCTGGGTTGGGGGTTCAGGCACCCATTATGTGTGTGTGTGTTGGTTCAGAAGCTCCCTGGCCACTCACCTATGCAGCTGCCAACCTGAGAACCCTGTTCCACATTGTGTAAATCCCCAAGTGTGCCTCTCTTCCCAAGAATACATGTGCTTACTCCACTTCAGGCAAGGGCTCCTCATTTTTTAGCGGTGATGCATCTATAGGAATCTGCCAAATCATACCAGTGCATAAGCCATTCCAATACGGGATTGCAATTTGAAAGCTTTATCTTCCCTGCTGCCTCATTCATCTTTGGTTCCCCTCAGTGTAGTGCATGCAGTAAGCGTTCAATGAAAATAAGTGGAATGGATCAATAATCTTCTACCTATGTACAACACTTATGTTTTACACTCCACTCCCAGTCACATTGTCTCATTTAATTATCACAACTCAAAGAAGTAAGGCTGATCTATTATCCCCGTTTAATAAGTGAAGAAACTGAGCTGCACATGAGATAAATAAACTAGACACTGAGATTGATCCGTTTTGTGGTGCTTCTAAGTCATCATTCTTCAGAACAGATGTAGCATTAGTATTAGAGCCTTCCGGAATCTGTGGGTCAACCAAGGTTTTCTCCAACGGTGCCATTTCTCAGACAGCTGGCTTTCCATACTCAGTAAGAAGACTTTAGCTACTGAAGTTTTTGAACTCTCCGGCTTTATTTCATGAAGCAAGACTTCGAGAGCAGGGCACTGTGGTAGGCTGTGGGTCCCCTGTGAGTGCTGGCATTTGTGTTTCTGTAGGCTCTGTGATAAAGTGAGAGAGCACAGGCTTTGGGGAAGCCAGACCTGGACCCAAGTCAGAAACCACAGGTTGTTCACAAATCGTGCGTTGCCATCTTTGTGATCTGGAATGGGTCATTTACCCTCTGAATCTGTTCTGTCATCTGTAAAATAGAGGCGAATAACCTCTCCTGCAAAGAGGTAGTGTGAGTAAAGTGAAAGAGAGCCTAGGACACAGTCAAGATGGTATTACATGTTGATTCTGCTTTCTTCCTTTTCGTAAACTATTTCTACACGAGGTTAATAAGAGGATGCAGATTGCATCACTTCTTTTTGGTTTGTTCACCTGCATTTGTGCCCCCTTGTGGTGGCAATAAGGATAAGCGCTTCCAGGAAAACGGAAGACCATAAATATTTAGATGTTGGGTAATATTGCTGTGCAAACCCATATTTTTAAAGTCATGACTTAGCAGGGGTAGCTTAAATGGAGAAGATTCTGCGCTCCATCATGTGAAGTCTACCGCCCTGGAAAATGAGATTGCTTGTATTTCTTCTGTGTCATTATTTGATTATTTGATCCACTTGTTTAATAACCATAATACAAAATTCCTTTGGAAGGAAGAATCAAATATTCAATCTGTCTGAGAATACTCTAGGCATTGAAATGTGGCTCTCTGTCTAAAAAACCAAGACTAAGGTTGATTTATAAATATTAACTGTGTCTCCCAAGATGGGCTGCTACATCATTATCGAAGCTTTCACAGAGCACTATTTACACACCGAACTCCATAATTTTCTCTCCATCCAGGTTCACTACAAAGCACTTGAATGATGAATCAACTTCCAAACAGATTCGAGCAATGCTTCAGTAAAGCTCTGCTCAAAGAAGAGGATCTATGTACTGACCTCAGAAGATGTATATGTTTACATAATTTAATACAGATTGATGTTAATACTTGTGTATTTACATAACCGTTTCCTTCTTGTCACTGAAATATATGGACCTTAATTTGTATCTTGACTGACTCAACCCAGCGCTGCATAAATTGACTTGCGAGCCTTACCTTTGATGTCTAAAACAAAACTGCCTTCTCCAAAGGCAAAATTTGGAGACTTTGAAATTCGCTACTGGAGTCCTTTAACTACACCTGTAACAGTCAGAAATTGCTAATAGTTTGTGGTATTGTTTTACTTCTAGATGTGTAATCTCTCTGGGAAGTATAGTTATAGAAACACAAAGTATTTGACTTCCTGTGTCGGCTCAGCTACAAGAAACACAACTGTTATCCTGACAGAGGGAGAGAGAGGAATCTAAGAAAAGACAAATGCATGTGGAGACTCCGACCCAAGTGTTTTGAATTCAGCACACCCCCTCTCTTTCCTCAGATTGCAAGCCACACGTGCAACCTTTCTGTTGGCACGTATTTTATTCATCAGCATATTCCCTTTCTGTCTAGATGTATATTCCTCTTAAGTTTGCTTTCAGTTTTGCAAGAGGAAAGTCACCTGTGTTTGAGTTAGTTAGTGGGAGAGAAGCAAAAATAGGTGTGCTGTCATAGGTGGGCTGATGAAGGTGGTTGTGTTGGAAGTGGGGGACAAGTTGGGGGGGACAGGCAACAGGACAGTCATCTCTCTGCTTCATTCTCTGTCCACAGGAGCAAGGGATGGGGCTCTGGCTTTGAAATGGTGGGTAAGTTTGCTGAGAGTGCAATTATTTGCAGAGTGCTGGGCACACAGCCCCTCCCAATAGGAGCCTTGTTTTCAGTGGACCATTCATGTGACAACAGAGGTCTAGGGCACTTCATTGATGACCAGAAAAGTGGGGGCAGGGGACAGGTTTGGAGGGAGAAAAACATCTGTGTTTTCTGGTTATCTGGTATTTAAAAGGCAGCTCCTCTCTGACCGCATTGCTAGCTTGTTGCAATGCGTAAAGCCTAGTCCAGGTTCCCGAATTTAGTCCTAGCCCCACTGATGCACAGCGTGATCTTGGTACCTTCACCTAAGCGCTCTGTGTCTCACCTTTCTCATCCATAAACTGGACAGTGAGAACAGATAATCTCCAAGAGCCCTATAAGACTATGAGTCATTAGAATAACTGACTCCTACATTCTTCCTTAGCGAGTCCAGTAAGCATCACCCCCACTTTATCATCAGGAATAATGATATGACAAAGCCTAGAGTCATTCTGTCTGCAGATCAGAGCTCAAAATGGAATCTTGCAAATCTAATCTCCAATGGGAAAATGAGACAGAGGATGAAGTCACACAGGCCCCTTCACACTTCATCCACCCCAATACAGGACTAGAACCCAGGATACCTCACTCCTGACGCCAAGCTCTTTCTTTTTCACCATGTGGCCTATGCATACATATTATGGGATGTGACTGGATACTTTAAAATAAATTCTCAGTCTGGCCTATATAATTTTTTCCTATTTCTGATAGACCGGAAGAGTTACCCAGTGAATGATAATTCCAGAAGTTGGGTCTGGGTACATCAGAGTTAGGCATCATTCACAGTGTCCCAAGACGTGAGCTGTCACACCATTGCTTTCCAGACCTTAGTGTCCAGCTGGCATTCCCTTGAGTCCTGCAAGAAAAGGGGAGACATACATTTGTTTTGTTTTGTTTCTAACAAAGAAATCCAGTCAAGTGGCAGAACAGATTCCATGGTCTCTGTCTAAATGTCAGTCAACGGAGAAAGGAAAGACCCTTTTCCTTAAAGCTTTTCAAGCTGAACCAGTATAGCTGCTTGGATGGGGTTTCTCTCATCAGAACAGAAATGCACTAGATGGCCGTCAAGACCTTTTCAAACCTAGGGATTCTAAAATCCCAGAGGAAGTCAGAAAACAGGATTAACACTGGGTGAACACATTCATTAACTATTCATCGTAAGAAACATTCTTCTATTCGGCATCCACTTGTTATTCTTGGGCAACAACTGTCAAGACTAGAAATACAGAGGCACTGAATGGTTCTCATTGGGTCCATTCTCCTCCTTTATCAGGTGAGGAGATTAAGTCTTGCATAGAGGAATAGACTTGCAGAGTAAATAGTTGAGCACATTTATAACTGTTAATGACACTTTCTATCAAATGGGACCAAACATAACGGCGGGGCTGCTGGCCTGCCCGATTTTAGCCAGGTCACCTTGTCTCAAAGCCGCCTCACCAGGACATGGATTCTCAAAAGCCCAGGGTCTGAACTGTTGCCTCTGATTATCAGCAGGACAGGTTAACTGGCTGTCTGTGATCAAGAACAGGTGAGGGACCTTGGGTCCACTCCAAAGCTGTTGTGGGAGACACATTCTTTCAACAGACTGTCCTCTAGGCACCTGGAGTCGTGAACGATCACGTCCTTTGTGCTGCATGTACATGTATCCAAGACCCGTGAGTGGTTCAGAAGAGAAAGTGCTAGCAGCAGCATCCATGTCAATGTTAATTATATTTCATATTCGATGTCTCATAGTTTTCAAATAAACAGTGTTTTCCATTACTCGGATACTTATTGTTGGGCAAGCAACAAGCTGGACATTACATTTCTCTGATGCACTGCTGTTTTGGCATTATAACTTTGTTCTTAGAAACCTTTCATGGGGCACCAGGAATGAGAAGTGAAAAAACAAATAGCCATGAAGGTTTGAATTGGGTGACTCATTCTGGCTGGGGTAGTCATTCACAACCAAAAAGATTCCTGGATACTGGATTATAACTTTAGTTCCTATCACGCTTCATCAACGTTTGCCCCTAGTCATCACCGTGATATCAAGATATTAATGGGGAACTGAAATTTTTGATACATCATCACATTTAAGTAAAAACAATTTCATGCTTCCTCAAAAGAAAAATGAAGCCTACTCAATTTTTGGATTCTTGTCCAATAGAATTCAGAGACTTCTCATTCAATCTTGCATCCTAGACAGCTGTGAGTTTTTCTAGATGTTAATAATAAATATTGGAATTTTATCTTAAAGAAACAAACATTTTGGATCTCAATTGCCCCACTACACTTATAAAGGCTGTTGCATACACAACACTGTTTTAAAGCTGTCATATGTTTTTTGCTAAAGTCATTGTAATTTTTTTTTTGCCTGCTTTGCCTCTTTTTGTACAGAAGTTTTGGGTGTGAAATGAAAATTAAAGTTTGGTACATATATTTAAAAATACACGTCTATTTTATATGACGTTCAAGGTCGAGTGGGTGATAAGCACGTGGTCATGAAACATGCCAAACATCGATATTTGCTAAACTGTTCTGGGGACCAGGAAATCATACCGTCTCTCCTGGACTTTTCTATGCCTCAGTTTCTTTATACACAACGTGAAATACCCAAAATGTACTGCTCTTTGTATCAGCTATATCTTATTTACTTCAGCAAAGACTCTTCATTAGGGAAAAAAAAAGCATAAAATAAACAGACATGACTGATATCTAGAAATACATGAGGCTTACTTGTCCACAGAGGCTAAGAAACCCTAATAAATGCTCTTTCAACCATTCGTTTGAGTACAGTAGTACTTTAAGGATTTGACAAAATCAGCAAAGAACCTATTTCATATAAGTACATTTTCCAGGGAACTTTAGGTCTAACACAAATCTCTTAACTATTGGACATTGAAACTAACTGTTCTAGAGCATGACTTTTAATGCCTACACCTTTTAAGCTGATCATCTGAGGCCTAATTGTGTATATTCTCAATGGGTCCAAGTCCCCAAGAGTGATGCCCTAGACAAAAGATAAAGAGAAATGAATAGGAATAGAAAAGTTTCTATAAATTGACATATGGACAAATTATAAGTGGACAAGAGCTGGAAGGAGAGGGGAAGGAAAGGGAGAGAGCGAGAGAGCGAGAGAGCGAGAGAGAGAGAGAGAGAGAGAGAGAGAGAGGAGTGTTGAAAGTCAAAGACAGGAAATAAATGAGTGAAATATATATGTAATTGGAATACAGCTACTGAAGTATTGAATAGCCTTCATACCAGCCACAAAGTTTATTGTTAATCAGAGGTCTCTTAGAAGGATGGGAATTAGGAGTTCAGCTGGCCACATTCGTGAAACCTGGTGAATATTGTAATTTCTATTCACATCTGATTTCCTGCTTTGGGTTATCAATGAGTAGATAGAATTCTCAGGGGTTTGCTGTTTGAAAGGTCTGTAGTATATTTACTCATCATAAATTAAATGACTGATTAGGTAATACTAAATAATATTGATCAATTTACTTAAACTAGTCATATTCATTAAGTACATTAGTCTATCCAATGCCAAAATCCTGATCTCTATTAGTAGAAAACTTCTGCTGATCACACCTACTTGGTACCTCTTAGTAAATAATGAGACGTCTTGGCCATTCTGTCTGCTTCAGCTCAAAAGTCAAACTGCAAAGAAGGAGCTTTTCTGTCCTGGTCACATCAAATTCCTGAGACTGTATTTTTTTTTAATTAAAGTTTATTGGAAATTAAAAAACTTTTCACAGCAAAAGAAACCATCGACAAAATAAAGAGACGACCAACCAAATGGGAGAAGATTTTTGCAAACTCTGCCTCCGATAAGAGGCTAATATCCAAAATATATGAGGAACTCATACAGCTCAACAACAAAAAACAAACAATCTAATTAAAAAATGGGCAGAGGACCTGAATAGACATTTCTCCAAAGAGGACATACAAATGGCCAATAGATATATGAGAGTGTATTTTTATTCTGTAGCTCTTCTCTTGCCTGTTTTCTCTTATGCAAAGTTTAGGAATCCTGGAAGTGTTAGAGATGGATGTTCTGAAATTACCTTCTGAAAAATGCCTCCATCAGAATACCTCTGAAATTATGATAAGTGAGATGATAGCTGAGTCCCAGAATTTAGGGAAAAAGAGTCTTTTATGCTGAAAATTCTTGTAAACTCACTTCAAGCCTGTTCTCTATGAAGTCTTCCAGTTTTTCCTATCAAATAGCACATTTCCAGATTCGTCCTTTTCTCTGCCTGCACTCTCTGTTCATTTTTTAATTGTCCTTGTTTGCACCATGACAGGTTTTGTTTCAAGTAAGGAGTTGTATTTTATTAACCATTCCTAAGCCACCAAAGAGCTGATGTCTTCAACATCGTGACTTGAGGACCATTAGTTTTCAAAGGTTCCTTACACCTTGAAGAAGCATGCCTCTAGAAAATACCAAAGTACTTGGTGATAGCTATGGAATTTCCTTCCAAATGTTTGTAAGAAATATTTAAAAGAAGTCTGTTCCTTTTGTATGAAAGAAATAATGTAATCTCTGTGGGCGGGGTGTGAAGGTGGTGATGTTACATGTGCATGTAGGTGGGAGGATGAGAGAATAGAGAGCTCTAGGTTGAACCAGGTAAGTATTTACTACCTCCATTAGGTACCATGGGCATTTCCACTCCCACGATGTTGTCATTAACGCACACTCTTCCTCACTGTCCATCTGAACTACCTATACATCAATGCCCAGATCTTACTCTACTTCCTCTATGAAGCTTTCCCTAACTATCGCCGTCCATGTTAATCCTCTCTCTTCTTGGTCCCTACTGCACTTAATTTATTTGATGCTAAATATAAGCCACTGTGCAGTACTTTAAATCATGTGTTTGCTTTTTTCACTAGACTAAGTTCCTGCGAGCAGAAAACGTGTCCCTTAGAGGACCCAGTTCAACATATGCTAGTAGCCAATAGAAGCTGCCTGCAAAGTGGAAATTTCAGGGTGCTCAAATGAATCCCTGAGAATTAATTTTTACAGCTCACAACCATCTACAGTAACAAATTTTCTACTCTTCTGGCTGCTCGGTTTTATTCCTGGAGGAAATAGTTACCTACCTGTCAAGATATTTTTTTTTATTAATTTCAGGTGTACAAAGCAATGTAACAGACATTTTACCCCTCATAAAGTGATAACCCCCCTCCTCCAATCTATTGCCCCTCTGGCATCGTACATATCTATTACAACTCCATTCACTCTATTACCCATGTTATACTCCATATCCCGTGACTATATGTACACATGTATTAAATTATAGTTGGCATACAATGTTATTCATCTTCAGCTTCAGGTGTACAGTGCAGTGGTCAAGCATCTACACCGTCCATGAAGAGGTCTCCCTAATAAGACCTCTTTACAAAATCTTTACATTATTGATTGTATTCCCCAAACTGTCTTTCATATCCCCGTGGCAATATTGTAGTTACCAATTTATGCTGTCTAATCCCTTCCCCTTCTCCCTCCTCCCTATCCCCCTCATTCCTAACAATCATCAGTTTTTTCTCTGTATCTCTGAGACTATTTCTGATTACTTTGCTCATTTGTTCAGTTCTTTAAATTCCACATATAAGTGAGATCATATGGTATTTGTCTTTCTCCAACTGACTTATTTCACTTAGCATAATGTTCTCTAGGTCCATCCATATCGTTACAAATGGTAAGATTTTATTCTTTATAGCCGAGTAATACTCCATTGTATAAATGTACCACAGTTTCTTAATCCAGTCGTCTGCAGATGGGCATTTCGGTTGTTTCCAAGTTTTGGCTATTGTAAATAATGCTGCATTAAACATAGGGGTGCATATGTTTTTTGAATTAGCATCTTGGATTTCTCTGGATTGATACCTAAGAGTGGAATTGCTGGGTCATAAGGTAGTTCCATTTCCAGTTTTTTGAGATATCTCCATACTGATTTCCATAGTGGCTGCACCCATCTGCAATCTCACCAAGAGTGCAGCAGGGTTCCCTTTTCTCCACAACCTCACCAGCACTTGTTTGTTGATTTATTGATCATAGCCATTCTGAACGGAGTGAGGTGGGATCTCATTGTGGTTTTTATTTGCATTTCTCTAATGATTAGTGAGGTTATCAGGATATTTTTAGCCCTCATGGACGCAGAGCTTGCAGCTTGCAGCTGATCTGCCAGGAGTCCAGCTGAGAAAGCAGACTGTTGTCTTGATCAAAGCCTGAGTCAGCCAATCCTAGCAAGGGCAGCCATGCCAGTCAGATGAAGTCTTGCTCAGTCTGGGACAAGTCTGCTACTCCATCAGAAGCAGAAGAGCAACAAAAGCAGAGTTTCCGATAACTAGCCATCAATTCAGCACCTTGGATAGCAACCTAGGCGTGTTGCCCTAACAGTCCACAATCCTTTGTTCTGGAATCTATACGCCCTGTTAGTTGGTTCAATGTTGTCTCTAGAACTCTGCTTATCAAAAGTAATATGTTCATTCCAAAAATAAAGTTGCTAGGTAGGTGGAAAAGCTTTTTTTTTTTTTTTTTTTTTTGGCTCGAGATTTCTAAAGATCGCATAACATGGGCAGAAAACAGTTTTGAAAGGCCCAGGTATCGTCTTGCATTTTCATTCTCAAAATGTCTTTAGAATCAAGACAAACTCATAGGAACAACTCTTCCTTTTTCTTTATCCCTACCCCCCACCCCCAGCTGCTCACTGAGACCTAACAAATATTCTAAGTATCTCTCAAAAACTATAAATTTCTTCCCAGCTCGTTTTGCTTTATTTACTCCAAGCTTCATTATCTCTTCCTTAGATCACTCAGACTTTATTCCCTCACTCCTCTAATCAACTCTCTGCACAACCCACACGCAGCTTTCTGTGCCATATATCTGACAATGTCTGTACCATGCTACTGTTTTTAGCAAGTTTCCTGAAATATATTCTCAGATGTGTTAATTGGTGTTCCATAAACAAAAAAGCAGAAAAACAAAACAAAACAAATCAATTTTGTTCTCTTTCAAATTAATTTTGGCTATTCTAGTCCTTTCATTTCCATTGGAATATTAGAATCAGCTTGTTGATTTCTACTGAAAAAAAATCGTGCTGGGATTTCCTTGGGATTTCTTTGAATCTACACATTAACTTAGAAGAAGGAACATAGTAACAGTATTGAGTCTTACGATCCATGAATATTGTAAGTGTCCTCATTTAGTTAGGTCTTCTTTGATTTTATAAAATGTTTAACAGAGACTATCTGAGAATAAAGGCAATTTTACTTTTTCATTATCATTCTGAATCCCTTTTATTTCTTTTTCTTGCCCTATAACACTACTTAAAGCCTTTAGCACAATGTTAAATAAAAGTGGTGAGAGGAGACTCAAACTTTAAAAAAAAGCAGAGAACTATATGTTGTTTGAAGATCTAAAACAAATTGCTTAAGAAACTATTTCAATCCACATGTTTCGGGAGGCATTGCCTGTCAATATTCTTGATTTCTTGTGATCCTTGTTCATGTACATTATACATTTCTTTTGGTTTTTAGTAGTGTATGTGTTCATAGAAAATAATGCATTTTATCCACATTTAGAAATACTTAGCAAAAACTTTTACAAATTATTGTCTTTTAATTTTCAGTATTTTCTTTTTACCTGTGGATATATCCATTTACTTTGAATTAATTGTTTTGAATTTATATTTCTTCTTTTTATACTTGATTAGACAAATATATGATTTGTCTGTTTGGGTATGTGTGCCTGGAAGCATGGATGCCAGGAAACAGAAGAGTGGAGAGATTTGGCCCCTGGGTAGACCCCTGACAATGCACATGCTGACTGAGCACCACAACCGCTGGTGACATTACAGGTAGGCCTGGGGGGTCTGGTTTGGGGACTTGTACTGTATGTTACACATAAAAGCATCTCCATTTGTAAAGTGTGCCAACAATAAGTTTCATCTTTTAAAGCTCTTTGCAGTACACTATCTAGTCTTTGCTTTTAAATTTGTATCAAGGAAAAGCTCATACCTCACAAGGCACACAATTCTCTTTAGGGACATGTGATATTATTACCATTTCACAAGAAACAGGTATAGTTCTATGCCTTCTTATTTAACAATGGTAAGTAATTGCTCATATTTATTTGACTCAGAGTTTTTTGGTTTTTGTTTTATGTCCAACTGGAACTTGAAGAATAAATAACTCTCTAGTACTTATTAAGAATCGATAGAATAGATGCATTCTGAAACCATGAGCATTAGCAACTCCCTGAAAATATACTGTTTTCTTTCCATTATTAAAAATAATACCACAGACTTACAGAGTGACTTCTTATCTAAGTAGAATTAATAACCCTGTAAGAAATTATATTTGTAATATTATATGATGGGAGAGTAAAACTGGATTTCCTCTCCTTAATTGAGAGACTTGTAATTTTTTCTTTGGTTTCAATATAACTTGTTATGATATCCTATACTACTTCTGAAAAATTATTCCCAAAGGATTTTGGATAGTCCCTTGATATGATAAGGTCAGCATAAAATTAATTATGTCAAGTGAAGAACATACACTTACAAAAACAGAAAGGGGAGCTAAGTAAAAATGCATAAGGAACATCTAAAAATATTCAGGACAGATGATGGATTAACACTGCTACTGGTAATTGGGGATCTTATGTAACATAAGATGTTACAGATGGTAGGAATTATGGATATGAAAGTCTCACTTTGACAGACTTTGCTAGTGTTTTTAATAAATGTCCCATTCTAGCCTTAGACAGAGCTGGGTTGTTTGAGAAGCAGCCATGCTTGGCATGTTGACATAAACTACCTGTTATTAACTTGTTTTGTCGCCTCAAGATAACTAGACTGCACCTATGGAATTATAGTTTCCCTTGCATGATTTTTTCAAAGGGTTGTCAAATTAGCCTTTCTAAATTCCCCCAGTGATAAGTGAAGATCACTGACCTAAGGACGAAGGGAGGAAGTTCTCAGTGAAAACGTCTTTTATTTCTTCTATGGAACTCAATCACTTGTCTTTTTTTTTTTTCATTTCTCAGTTACTGAGTTATTTATACTGGGAATGAGACCATGTGCTAATTACCAAGAATGTAGTTATGGAAGTCAGAGAATTCTCATTCTGGTGGGGGGTGTTATAACATTTGATTCGATTCGATAATTACTAAGATAGAGATAAACACAACGGCCTGTGGTGAGGGACATGGAAAATCTAAGCTAGCCTGGTCGAGATGGAACATGACAAAGAGTTTGTCCTCATGATGCAGCTGAGCTTTGAAGACTGGAGGGAGACATTTAAAGGGGCAAGGATGAAAGGGTGCCTCTTTCGGTTAGAAGCAGCAGCCTGTGCAAAGGCAAGAAGGCATGACACCATCAGGGCATTATATGCGTGGAGCACATGGGCTTTTGAGGGGCAGAGGGGGGAAATAAAAGATGAGAGCCCAGTGAGCGGTGAGGCTGGACGACAAGGTGAAAGGATATGAGGGCGATAGGAACATATGGAAAGACTTTAAGAAGTGGCATGGTCAAATTTATGTCTTCAGAGATTATTCTGACCCCTGGGCAGGAGGATGACTTGGAAAAAATAGGCTGAAGAGAGGAACCCAGCAATTTGTAGTAGGTACCAGTAAGTATAAATGCTAATAAAGCACTTACCAGGAGCGAGGCCAATTAAGTGAATTATGTGTATTAAACTTTCTATGTGATCCCTACTGTTTAAAAAAAACAACAACAACATTTTACAGAGGAGAAAACTGAGGCACAAAAGATGTTAAGGAAATGCTTCAAGTTGTCAGGGCTGTAAGTGGCAGGCCTAGGATTCTGGACCAAACAGCTGAGCTCCAGACCTCACGCGCTCAATCACTGTGCTAGAGAAACTTGTAAAACTTGAATATTTATTGGCACTAACTGCACTTAGGTAGTGTGTTAAGCACTTAGAATATGTTATCCCATTTCTCTAAACAACAATGGCTGTAGGTAGGTAAGAGTATTTATCCCTACTTTACACATGAGGAAACTGAGGCACAGAACGTTTGGATAAGTTTCCCAAGGGCACACAGCTAATAAAGGCCAGACAGAGGAATAGGACCCAGGCTGTGTCATTCCAGAGCTTGTGCTTCCATCATGACAGTTTCCCCACAGGAAGAGATTGCTATAATTCAACAGTGATTCTAACTATTGAAGCAAAACCTTACCTGACATAAAGGCACCATGGAGGTCAGAAACTGAAAGATCCAGAATGAATTAAACCAACTCTGCCAAGATCGCGATCTCTTTGCCTCCTTTGATATGACTGGACTTGTCCATTTCCTTGACTGAAATCTTCCTTACTCAATCCTGAGCTTTATGAAGAAACATACTCTAATTTGTTTATCCATATATTCCCAGATACATAATAAATGGGACATAGGCAAATGAATTAATGCTAGTCAACTTGGGAATGTTCCAGCATAGGCAAAAATGTCTTTGAACACACAAAGGAGGTTTGTCTGCCTGTTAAGGATGATACAGGGCAGATTCTTTCATGGGGAAAATATCAGTATTACACCACCAAGATGGTATCCACTAACCACATGTGGCTACTTCAATTTGGTAAAAATAAGTAAAATTTTAAAATCAATTTCTCAGTCTTACCAGCCGCATTTTAAATCCTCAGTAACCACCTGTAATGACCACTCTAGTGGACAACACAGAGAGCAAGCACTTCAATCGTGGCAGGAAGTTCTCTAGGAGAAAGCTTGCATGTTCCCCAGGCCTTGAAATGTCTGTGAACCCTTCCCACCCCCAGACCGCTTTCAACAAAGCAATTTTCTGAGTCCTAGTCCACATTTGCTGAATTAGAATTTCTTTGCAGGGAGCCAAGGAATCTTCACTCTTTATATGCGCCTACATTGTTTCTTTTAAGAAACATTGGTTTAGACCTTCGGCTTTCAATATTTTTGCCTTAAAAAAACCCTTTGGTCAAACAAAAGCTTATGTAGAATCCCAGCAGGTGACACAAAGACAAGTGGAGCTGATTGGAGCATGGCATGAGGGGTCTGGATTCCTACCTGCTCACGGCCTGCTCTCCATGGAACACTGAAAAACAAAGATATTGAACTTCACCTTTTGAAAACAACTGATCCAGAGGTTATGGCATCTTCTCAGCATCTCCGAGGTTCTAACTCCCTAAAGAATGGGAAGGTAGATGACGTGAAAATGGAGTAATTGGGGCCATCTCCCTAGGGCGTATGATCCATAAACTGGGCCTGGGAACATGGGTAATATTTTGAACATGGGTTTTTGCACAACTAATATGCATGAAGGTTTAAATATTGAAGTGGCCATCAGTAAGCCAGGCTCAGTGACAAATCACCCTGGTGTTGATTGGAAGTGAGGGATTGGGTCATACTACTTCTCTCTTAGCCTGCATGGTTCCCATCACACATCTCCTGGAGTTCTTCTCAACAAGCTAGTTTTGGGCAGGTGCTGTAGCCCTAAGTAACCTCAGGGTTGGATGGATCTTGGGGTTTGGGGCTTCCATAGCCTAGGGACTGATATGTCACAGAGCAAGAGAAGAGATGGCTTCATGAGGTGGTAAGGAGGTACAAATAAAGGTTTGGAAAACGGTAACTTCAGTCATTCTCTGGTTATTGGGAGATGGATCCATTGTAGATTTCAGCTCAGGTGGTGTGTATAACTATCATTCAGTCAAAGCACAGGTGTGTGTGAGAGGGGAAAGGGAACCCGTTACCAAGTGGATCTGGACACACTAGCTGGTTAACGTGACCCACAGCCCAGGGCAGAATAACACCTCCTGCTGGGTTCCTGGGGTTGGCCCACTTTCCCACAAGAGCCGGTGTCACTGCATTCACCTGGAGCAAGCCCCATGCTGGGAATTTTATCAGTTAATGAAATTTCTAAACTCACTTTACGATCTGTAAAGGACGACTGCCATGCGGCAGAGGGGTAGACAAGCATCCCGTCATCCTCATTCTTTTATCCCAGCCTTCGCCTAACACAATCATTGGCATCTACACCGAGCAGTCCATTCACAGATGTTAGATAATGTCTCTAATGCCTCCATTATAGCCGTAACCTTGGAAATGACATCTGTTATCCTTAGTAAAATGCAAGTGCTTTGGCACCGAGTGTTTCTCCCTCTGAGTGTGTCCTGGTTGAGCGCTGGAGTAGATGGTCATCTGTGCATGCAGAAATGTTTACTGAGTGCCATGCATTGCCCTGGATCCTTCCAACTCTGAGATTTGGATAACATACGAGTTATATTAAACTATAGTGGGGGCATTGAATGAATGAATGAATGAATGAATGAATGAATGAATGAAACAAAGACAAAATGTTTTTCTTTGCAACCATTTTTATTTCAGGGTTTCATTTGCAAACTACAGGGCATATCATTTATTTAGCTTCATCTATCAGAATGACACTTTATTAAATTAAGAAATTTTAATTAACTAATGAAGATTTCATTGTCTCCTCCTTTAATGTTCATATTAGGGTAGGCCATTTTGATGACAACTTTTATAGCTATAATTAAATATTTTTAATAGATTTAGTTAAAATTTGCAAATAATAAGGCCTAGTTCATCTTTATTTTATTATTCATGACATATCCAATTTAGCCCTGTGGCAGTCACCCGGATTTCTGTGTCTTCTCTTATTTCTTTTTACAAGTCTGTGCTTTACTTAAGAAAAAAGCTTGAAGTACTGATATGTCAGAGTTGTAATCTCCATGAAAATCCATGAGATACACCCATGAGCAAAGGAAGTCCTCATTTCCCTGCCAGGATATTTGGGAAAGGTGACCCCAAGTGACCAGCACACACACACTATATATATGTGTATATATATATATATCAGCTTAATCAGCATAAATCCAGACAGTGAAAGTTTGGCAAGTGTTCCCCGGGTTCTATGCCATTCAGAATGGCCTTTCTATGACGCTCTTAGGGGAAGGTCATTCTGCTGATGTCTGCACAGGCCAGTCGCAGGGAGCTCCTACCTCTAAAGAAACACTGATCAGTGAACTACTAAACACTGATTTTTAATATATTATTTCTCTTCAGCTAAAATATGTCTTGTTTTTAATGTTACATTCATTTGATTCTAGATCTACATTTTTGGATCCACTCTTCATTCATTTATTCAAACATTTATTCACTCTCCATTACATTCTAAGCTCTGCAATGGATATAAACTGGAGCCAAACAGAGCATGTTTACCCCTTGACCCAGAGGCTGGCAAAGGGAAAATACTTACAGGGTCCATGTCCATCATCACAGAGCAAGCAATGAAAGGTGGATTGGGAGCTGAGAGGCAGCAAGTTGACATTTGGTACAATGGCATCAATTAGTATGATAATAATCAACATTTTATGTAGTCTTTACATTATATCAAATCACCTTTATATTTACTACCTTACTTATGTTATCTCTCCAATTATTAACTTCACTTGAAGGATAAGGAACTGGAATTTCAGAAATGTTGACTTATCAGAGTCTCAGAGCTAGGAAACAACAGAATTGAAGTTCTGATGAGATTTCTGGATGCAAGTGAATTCCACTGAACTTACTGCCTTCCTCTGGGACGACCAGAAGAAAGGGAGAATCCATTGCAACTTCAGTGTGCTACCATTTATGGAACGCTGACTATGTGCCAGGCGCTGAATCAAGTACTGGGTATGCCAAGTAGATAAAAGGGACGTGGTCTCTGCTCTCACGGAGCTTACAGTCTAGAATAGGGTTGGCAAACTTTATCTTAAAATATAAACATAAAAATAATATTTCAGATTTTGTAGGGTGAAGAAGCAAAGTCAAGAGCATTACGAAGATGCTTATATAGCCATTTACAAGGTAAAAATCATTTAAACTCATAAGCTATGCAGGTTGCAATAAACAGTTTATTACAGTAATAGATCTCTAGTCTAGATAAAAAGATAGATGAAAAATGAATACACTGCAAGTGTAAGAAGGGCAAAGACGCAAAGAAAAGCTCAATGGAGGAAGAAGGAAGATATAGGGAAGAGATGAATGAGGACTCAGGGTCAGGGCAATTATGTCTGTGGAAGGACATTTGGACCAGGACCTGAAGGGCGAGTTGTTAGATGGGCAAACAGTGGAGGACAGAGCATTCTGGGCAGAGGGAGGAAACGGCCCCTAAGAGAACAAGAATGTGGTGCATTCAAGAAGTGCTCAAAACACAACAACAATAACAACAACACACATCACACACACACACACACACACACACACACACACACACACAGAGCACTGGAGCTGGAGCATGGAGAACAATCGGGAGGGGAACATGGGAGTTAGAGGAAGTTAGGAGCCATGTCGTCAGATCATCCAGGGGCTTGTGAAGAGGTGAGCCAGGAGGTAGCCATGCCTGGGACCAATCAGAAGTGGAAGGGAAGGAGCAGGAGAAAAGGGGAGCAAATACAAGGGTAGAGCCTCGTTCAGCGACCACAGGGACCTCACAACCTTACAGCTATGCCTGTGAAATGCTGTTAGGTGTGTCAATCTTCAGGGAAGGCCGCCGGCCTCTGAAACCCCCAGCCCTCGCCAGCACACATTCCTTTCTGGTCTGTACTTTGATGCATTTAAAGAGAATTCAAACCATCTTTCCATTTCATAATTGAATCTGTTGCTCCAGGCCTGACACAAAGGGCACAAAAGCAGCCTGACCGTCTCCCCTCCAGCAGTTGGGGTAGTTTGAGGTTCTGGAAAAAGCTCCAGGAACAGGAGTCGGGAGAGCTCGGTCTCCATTCTGGCTCAGCCCAGATCTCACCTTTCACCTTCGCATTTGGGTTCGGATTTAGTTGGTCACAGAGACCCAATCATGTCCTCGTTAAGAGCACAGGTTCTGGCATCCGGCAGTCGAGGTTCAGTTCAAGCCTTTACCATCCTCCATCTATGTAACTGGTTGTGTTGCTGAACCTCTTTGAGCCTCACTTAGCTCCCCATCTTCAGGATGGGGTCATTTTGGCATCTAATTGGTAGGGTTTCTGTATCAGATGGGTCACGTGAAGGCTCAGAACAGTACGTAACACATAGAGAGCAATCAGTAAATATTTGCTATATTAGCTGTTTTTTTCATCGAATCCTCTTGTAACTGTATGAATAGGCAAGGCACAAATTATTATCCCATTTTATAGATGGACTAGATACAATAAAGCCAAGTCTGTTGCTTAAGATCACACGGCACAGTTGGCTCTCAAATGCATACCTTCTGAGCTCCAGTCTAAGGCCCACCCCGTCTAACACCATATCCTTGGATAGTTAGCTTGAGCAAGTCACTGTAGCCTTGTGAGCCTCAGTTTACCCAATAGTAAGAAAATGGGAATGGAAGGGAGTACATTGTCTCTAAATTCTTTTCCTGATCTCACCATCCATATGCCTACAGTCCAATCTGGGACTTGGCTGTTTTGCAACTGACTCTGATTCTACCTGTGAACTGTGTAGGGTTTGCCTTGTGTGTAGAGGTGGGGGTGGGGGATGGGGGGTGCTGGGCAACGCCATGCCCAGGCTTCTAAGTACCAGGCAAGGTCTGTGTTAGCTGCCAGCCCCTGCTCTGTGCTCCAAAAGTTCCCTTGTCACATAAAACTCTCCTTCTGACACTGTTTCCCTTTAGAAAGAAAGTAAATCATAACTTCTCACTTAAGCATTTCTGCTTCTAGTCAGACCTGCTTTAGCCTGAAGTTGAAAAAGAGTATATTTGGTTGGATCACATTTCAACTCAGTCTAATAGATATTTGCTTAAGGGGGAAAAAAGGTTGAAGAAAAAAGGGAAATGTCAAAACGGAATAATAAAATGGTCTATAAACAGAAGCAGGTTTTCTGCGATACGTTACCCCGATAAACCCGATAATGGTTCCCAAATGCACTGTCCTGGGTGGATGCCAGGCTGGGCGGCAGGGGGTTCTGGGTTATTTTTAATTTTACTGTAGCCAAACCATGACCTCATCCCGAAGGAATTCTCTCCCACCAAAGAGCTGTATCGAGTTATTTGTCGGCCGAAATTCATTTGAATGTGGATTCATCTGAAACATGTGTGGCCACAGAAGCAGCCAACAGGGAAATCTGGGAAAAAGTGGGATTTTCAAGGAAACCTTTCCCTTTGTTTTCATGAAATAAGCTGGTCCTTGCGGGGCCACAAGCCTTTGATAGTATGGGCCCCGGGGCTCCTGCTCTGTGACCTCGCTGTGCCCTCGGCTGCCCCCACCCCCCTGTAGTAAATGCAGCCATCAGCCATCACCCACCAGGGCCAGGCCCTGGGGCAACCACCCTGTGAGGTAGGTAAACTCAAGTCTTACAGGCAGGAGACTTTGACAATACCCGTAACTTAAAGATAATGCATAATAACGTGCATGAATAATAATGATACATACCCTTTATCAAACACATACAGTGGGCATTGTGCTAAGCGCTTTGCTTTTGTATGTTATTTCTCATCTTCAAGACAAATGTATGAAGTATGATTATTCTCCATTTCATGGATGGAAAAACTGAGGCTTAGAGAGGCTCACTCCCTAAGAGCACCTGGTTATTCAGTGGCTTCATCAAATTTCAAGGCCAAGCCTGTTTTATCTTAAGCTTGTTCTGTCTTAAGCTTGTTCTCTAACCACAATTGTGGGGACAGAGCCAGGAGGGCAGTTTCCAGGCTCTCGGCCTCACATAGAAAGGTGCTGACTCAAGTAGTAAATGGCCATCAACTGTGATTGGATGGCCCTCAGCTGTGGCTAGTTGGCCGTCAGCTGTAACCAGTGAGCCATTGGCCACTAATGTAACTGCTGTGGCTACGCTAGCAGAAAATGGGGGCTAGCAAGAAGATGGTGGCTGGGCTAGCAAGAGCAGATTGCAGTTAACACGGCGGATTGCAGCTAGCAAATGGGGTTAGTTGGTTGGCAGAGAAGCGGAGTGTGGATTGTGGATCATGTGGCTCCTGCTTCCTGTGTCTCCAACCAGCCGCCAGCGAGACTATAGTGGTATGACTCCCCTATCTATGGCTCCGTGGGTGTTCCTTTTTGGCCTCATCATGTCCTGTGTTCTTATGTGGGGAGCGGGAGCAGAGACCCCACATGACGCCCTGCATGACAACAGTGATTCTACAAACAGAAATCTTCAGGGGATTTTGAGAAAAGAAAGATGACTTCAGACTGGAAGATCAGGGAAGGCTTCACATAGGAGGTGGCATTTGAGCTAAGTATGAAGGACAGGTAGCATGTGGACAAAGGGAGATGTACTCCAGACAGAACAAAGGAAGACAGGGGAGGCATCAAGGAAATATGAACTGAATCCTGGAAGAAGCGAAGAACCTGTGTTGACTCCCCAAGGAGAAGAGCGGGAAATGAGATGAGAAATGTCTCAAGAACCTGCACCGTGGAGAGTACCTGATCTTCAGATGATTGGCAGGCTTGATCTGGAAGGAGATGGAGAGTCATTGTCAAGTTTAAAAAGTCAAGTGTTATGAGCTATCATCTGAGAAGGGCTATCATTGGAAACTCAGGGAGGGAGATCGGGAGAGATGGCTGGATGGGGACAGAGCTCCCGGGATGGGGAAGGAGAAGCAGGAAAATAATCTAGAAGACTTGGTGATAGATTGTGATGTGGTGTTAGGGGTTTGGGGTGCGTGATGGGGGGGAACAATCAGGATGAATCCCATGTCTCTGGTACAAGTGATTGGAGCTGGAGGTGGGTGTAGAGGGGGTCGGGAGGTGGGGTGGGGATCATTCACAGAAATAGAAGTGAGTTTGTGAGCAAAATAGTGACTCGCTTTTGAACATATTCAGCCTGAGTTACGTTATTTCTGTAGCCTCGGGCCTGCTTGGATGGACTCCATCATGTTTCTCTGTTTCCCCAGGTTCCTAACACAAGCCTCAGCATGTAGAATGTACTCATGGAAAAGCACTGGAATGACAGATTGGTACAATCACCCCATTCCCTGTGGCCTAACAGACTTGACCTACCAACAGAGCTGGGCTTGACTGTACTCAGCGTCTTGATTACACAGGCAGTGCAAGCACCACGCCAGCAGCGGAAACCAGTTTCTAAATCCAAACAGAACCAGAGGGACAGCTTACTGAGATTGTTACATGGCTGTATCTTGGGTGGGAAGAGATCTGGCATTAGCACAGGACTCTGCCTTTTGCCATTCACAGTTTAGAGATGGGTCCATGTTGTCGACAAGCCTTCATGTCCAAAGAGTTCAAAGGGCCAGGAAGGAACAGATAAGGGGTAGAGTCAGCTGCTTTGGTTTTCAGTCAAACTCTTTCCTGTACAAAGCATCCTTGTAGGAAATGGATTACTCTGTTGCTTTCTCAGAAATGGAGACTCCCATGTTAGAATGCTTTCCCGCAAGACCAAAGAACAACAGTTTATGCGTTTGGTAGTATCACAATTTTATCTAGTGTCTTCTAAAACAGTCATCACAAATAATGCATATATCATGGAAGACTTGGAAAACAGAGGATGGAATACCCCCAGTGTCCCAGTTGGATACGAGCCTTCACATTCCGTGTGGCTCTCCTGTCTGTGACTACAGACAGAGGGGATATGTTGCTCGTCATGCTTTGTCCCCTTTCTCAGGGCCCCGTTTACCCATAGGACCCTCTGTAAACCAGAGAGAAAAAAACAGGGCTTATAAGAACAAAACACTCTTGGAGGGGTCTGTGTTTCTAGGAGTGTTCATTGCTAAGGAGGAATGTTCCATTTTGAACTTGGGAGTCTCTGTTTCTGAGAAGACACAGTTAGAAGCCACTTGACATGGGTTTTTCAAATATTAACCAGGTAGGAGAAGCAGTACAGTAAATCTCCAGGTTCCCTCCACTCAAGTCTAACAATTACTGACATTTTTGTAACTCTCCATACACTTTGGCTTGGCATGTCTCTCCCCACATCGTGATTTGATTGTGCCGAGCAGCGTGCAACAACAGAATCTCAGCGGCATCACAGGTCCGCTGCTGCTGCCGCCGGACTATAGCCCCTGACAGTAGAGGTCATATTTATCTTGCACTCCAGGCTTGCACAGGACCTAGTATGCAGTTGGCACTCAAAGAATGGCCTGATGATCTCTTACGAGACATGTGATTTTGGAAACATCCTTTGCTCTCTCCAGCCTTATGTTTCTCATATGCAAAGTGGGAACTAGAAAATCTACCTGACGCTGTGGTACTGGGCATTCAATCAGACAGTGTACGCTGAGCCCACAGGAAGCTCACAAGTGCCGCTCCCTCTGCCTACTCAGGCCCTCAGCTGTAGGAGCCCAGGCCTTCCTAAGACGTAGGCATGCAATGGGTAGGTAGAAAGGAAAAGGAAAAGAAAGGCAGGGTGACCGTAAATGAGGAATAAGGGAGAAGAAAAACAAAAGGCAACGTGGAGGAAATAGAAGGGGGCAAGTAGACGGGTCTCCTTTGCACCCTGAGACTTGGCTTCAAGACACATCTACTCATGGCAGAATGGTGTATGTCACATAATGTCCTCTGTGTCCCTTGCTGAAAGAAAGCTAAGGGATGTGACACTATGTGTCTCTAGGCAGTGCTTCTTTTCTCCCCCATTCCCCATCCCAGCCATCCAGGGTCCTTATGTCCCTTCCCCATGGTCCCTTCAGGACTTGCTCTCTAGAGTGTCTGCAGAAGACACCACACTAGTGTGTGAAGGATGATGAGCTCTGAAGTGTCCAGGGAGGAGGACACTTCAGGTCCTTGCTTGTCAGGTCCTGGATACAGACAATGAGAACATGGTGAGATAGAAACTATAGCAGAGCTTAGCCCGGTGAGAGGTGGATGCAGACAGACAGAAGTTGCTAGTGGACTCACAGTCAGAAAAGACTTCTCCAAGAGGGTGGGGGCAGTTACGCTGTGTCTCAAGTGCTGAGGAAATGTTTACCCAGTAAAGAGAGCAGTGGAAGGATTTATTTTCAAAGAGACAAAACTCCTATATTTGATTAGCCTGTGCATCAATTTTCAAACACAGAGAAGTTTATTTTTTTTTAAATTACATGCACACACCCCCATTTGCTGATAAGGATAGCAGTGCCCCTACACTATAGACCTCAAATTCATTTCCTCACTCTCCACCCTAACCTTGGACAGCCCTGAATGTTCTGCCCATTCTACAGATTAAACAACTGAGCTTCAGGCTGTATCTCATGGCATTGACAGACTATAACTTCCAAAGTCCCAGTTCACTGATTGTCTGTAATTTGGCTGTCAGGAACCCCTGCATAAAGCAGCGGGTGGATCCGAATCTGGAACCTTCCTGTGGTCCTTTTTGCTTCGGGTCAAGTTAACTGTGACCTTGTCACCCATTCCTCCAACCTGTCAGTTCTTCCATTCATCTCTACAGCCCCTGCCACGAGGGGGTCTAGCAAAAAGTTGGTGTAAACAAATGTTTGTTGAATTTAAAGTAACTGAACCTGAACCCAAGGATAAAGAGCGAAACAACAACAGTCACCAGATGGTCTGCGTTCTGCTGGCAAACACTCACATGTGAAGAACACCCAACTATGTGGTCTGGCTTTTGCATATTCCATCCAGATGTTTGGCTTCAGGTAGAAGCAGACTAGGAAATCCTTAATGAACAGACTAGTGTTTCTTAACATGTCCAACCTCCAGACCGCCCCACTGTCTCCTGTGCGAGGCTGCAGGGAATTCAGCATTCTTAAATGGGCTACACAAACAAGCGCCCTGGATTGGGAATGCAAGGAAAGAGTGCCGGAGGGAGAGCAGAGGCAGTACACAGCCCCACCCCACCCTCATCCCCACCCCGGAAGGATTGTGCCGGCCTGTTGGAGGGTGACTGGGAGCCATGTGGCTGCAGTGGGTGAAAATGAGGTGATCAGAGAGCTGAGAGCCAGATCCGGGGCAGAGGAATGTCAGTGGCCTTCTAGGTCATAGTAAGGATTTGGGCTTCCACCCTGAGTGAAATGGTGAGTGTAATGCAGGTGTCATGCGCGGTCTCTGGTCGCGCTCCCCACATAGGATATGGTGAGGCCAAAAAGGAACACCCACGGAGCCATAGATAGGGGAGTCATACCACTATAGTCTTGCTGGCAGCTGGGTTGGAGACACAGGAAGCAGGAGCCACACGATCCGCAACCTGCCGTCCACTTCTCTCTGCCAACCAACCCCACTTGCTAGCTGCAATCCGCCATGCTAACTGCAATCCGCTCTTGCTAGCTCCTCCACCATCTTCTTGCTAGCCCCCATTTGCTGCTAGTGTAGCCACGGCAGTTATATTAGTGGCCAATGGCTCACTGGTTACAGCTGACGGCCAACTAGCCACAGCTGATGGCCATCCAATCACAGTTGATGGCCATTTACTACCTGAGCCAGCACCTTTCCACGTGAGGCCGAGAGCCTGGAAACTGCACTCCTGGCTCTGTCCCCACAGTGAGTCACTGCAGAGTTTTCAGTAGAGGAGGGACATAATACACATTGCATTTTTAAAAGAACACTATGACTTCTTTGTTGAGACTGTAGCCTGTGAGCTGCCCAGGAGAAAAAAAGGGAAATGAAGGGAGGAGTTAGGAGACCACCACAGTCATCCAGAGGAGAGGGGTGGCTTGGACCCAGGTGGGCACGGTGGGAGCTCTGAGAAACAGTTGGGATCCTGGATGGATTTTGCCTTCATCCCAATTGTCTGACTCCAAGCAATGGCCCATCCAAGAATGCTGCTATATGTCTGAAACTGCACAGTAGGTCAGCAATACTTTCCATTATGAATGAATAAATGAATGAGTGAGTGAATGAATGAACAGAGGCACCAGATCTGGAGGATTTAGATGCTGGTTCTCAGAAACACATTCCCAGATATCTCACTTTGGCTGTAACCTGCCACTGTGAGGGACATAGAAACTAAAATAAACTGAATTATGTCCCTAGTTGTGGTGTGGGACAAGAACTGGTTTTTAAAGGAAAGAGAGAGAGAGAGAGAGAGAGAGAGAGAGAGAGAGAGCGCACTGGTCGATTTCATTTTTTGGCGCTTTTTCTAATTTGTGCAGGAGAAATCACCAGAGAGCATAAAAGTGGGAATTTTGATTCCCCTGAATGAAATGTAAGAGAGAGGCTAATACCTGAAAGAAATGCGGATGGCAGCTGAGGGAGCAGGAAGTCTGGCTGACTGGCACAGAGAGCTCAAGAGGGAGGCTGCCATGTGGTCAGCCTCCATCTGGAGGAAACGCGCAGGCACTGGGCTCTCACAGGTAGAGGGGATTAGGGGCAGGTCTCAGTACAGCCCACCCAGGTTAGCGTGACACGTCCTGGGCTCCTCAGTCTGTCCTGTGGTGTGGTGTGACATGTTCTCGCTCCTCCCCCACACAGCTCACTTCCAGTGGGTGTGGGCATTTTATCCAGTACAGATCGCAGAGTGGCTCCATCCACATACTCCACTTCAAGCCTTGCAGCACCTGGTGAGGCAGGAAGTATTACCTTTAGAATAATTCTTTATTACAAAAGAAACGGAGGCCCAGGGTTTGGAAGTGACGTATACAGGATGCTGTAGCAAGTTAGAGAGACCAGCTTGCCAGTCACACCCCAGCTTCCTCTCTTCAGAGTCTTCTGGATATCCCAGCAGGGCCAGCAGACACATCTCACTGAGGGGCTAATGAGGGAACACGGGGTGGCTGAGTGTGAAAATGACGTAATGGGAAGATCCTAGCACTGAACCCCTCAGCCACAGGGGTACCAGTGCCAAACAGTTATTCCTTTGCACAGAGGCCTGTAGGAGCAGGTGGCATGCTTATCGCCTGCCTCCCTTAAAAGACATGAGTTAGATCCATTTTAACTAGCGATTTTGATGACTATAAGCTTCTAGAAAAATAGCTCTTAACCCTGGCGACACAATGAGAATCACTTAGTAACTTGAAAAAAATACAGATGCCTGAGCCTAGCAATTGGTCTGGGGCATTCTAGTGAGGCGACGTGGTGAAGAAACATTAGAAAATTGCCTCTTAGGATCTACATACCACGTTGTCTGAACAGGAGGTAGGATAACTGAAATCCTTAATTATGCATATATTCATTAATATGTAAGCTATTGGAAAGAATGTGATTTTGACATCTACAAATATAACAGTCTTTTCACTATTTGGGATTCTTTAGGTAGCATGAATCGCCACGAACAAAATTAGCTGACTGAATTCGAATCAGTTGCTTGACAAGTAAGACTAATTTTAAAGAGCCTGATACGTATTGATAAATCGCCCTCCAGAAAGTGTGTACCAATTTGTGTTCCCATCATTTTGTTTTATGGAAATGCCTATGTCCAAATTCCAAATCACCAGAACTTTTCAGTTGTGAAATGGGCTTCCTTGGGAGGTAGTGGATGAACTTCTTATTACTGGGAGTGTTCACGTGCAGAACACTGAAAGCACCTCTGCTATATCAGGCCCAGGTCCTGGCTACTTCCGAGGGCAGAGGAGACGGAGCCACAGGAACCCTTCAGACAACTGCTGGACAAATCTGGGGTGGGAAGGCAGGTGGGCCATGCAGAATACTCATGAATGACTGACACAAGGGCAATGCTCAGGAAACAAAGCTGGAGGTGATGACATGAAAATGGCAACAGTCAGGAAGACAGTGAGGGTGATGATGTGGGAAGGAAGATCTGGAGCTTTCCAAGGGTCTTCTCTAGGTTCCCTGTCTCTCAGACCAGAGGCTCCTCCCATATTTCAGATGGTTTGACAGTTGGGTGTAAATGACATACATTTGGGGGCAGGGGGTGGGAAACAACCTGAAATAATTGTAAAATGTATTGTCAGTCTTTCCAAAACAGGCGACCAGTGGAAAGCGAAAGGTATGTGGAGACAGACACACCTGACTTTGAACCAAAGCTCTTCCAAATAGACCACCTGGGCTGTCTACTTCTCTGAGCCTCTGAAATGATGGCTCAATGTTGTTCTCTCCGGGTTCTTGAGATAACTGAAATGTCCGTTTGCATGTGAAGCACCAAGTATGGGACGTGGCACATAGTATATAATCAATAAGAGGCGTCCACTATTACACTGTTAATTAGAACATACTTACAGCTTTCGTTTTACACAGAGGTAATTAAATGGTGAGAATGATGGTCATCATGATAATTATAATAATTATAAGAGCAACCACCTGTTAAGGACAAATGTGTTAGACATTGTATGAATATAAAACCCTGACATTTACTTGGCCCTTCATAATTGTCTAAACAGCTTTATCTTCATAAAAAAACAAAAACAAAAAGCTAAACACAGCGTATAGTGTATGTATTATAAATACAAAGTAGATAGAATATGTATTACAAATGAAGAATCAAGAGGTCCTAATGATTTGTCTAATGGCACAGAGAAAGTAAAATGATTTAAGTAAGATTAAGTAAACTGACTCCCACCCACTCTAGGTCCTATCATTCAGAAGTATTCTTATAGCAATAAGAATATATTTTGTGATATATTTTCAGCCCTTTAGGTATCAGCATTTTAAGCACTTAAGCTTGTTTGAAGTATTGTTTAAATAAAGTGCACCTAGTCCTGCTTGAATTCCATCTTTCCCATCTTTAGAACAAGATCTGATGTTGAAGACATTGTTGGAGATCTCGACATGTCTGGTTTGGGGTCTTCCCCCTACACTCCAGGAAGTTTCCTTATTGACTCCAGACTCCAGCAAATCCCCAGAGCCCAGGCGTTTTACATGTCTGTGGTAGGGAGAGACTTAGAGCTTGCTTCTCAGGCCAGGTTCTGTTTACACTTCCTTGATCAGGGATAATGATTTGTTTACAGGAGACATTCTGTCTTCATTAAACTCATTTCTGGACAACCAATAGAGAGAATAAGATGACAGTGCACATGTGTATTTGAAGTTCATACATCCTGCCTTGCTCAAGAGGGACCAAGGCTCAGCCAAGACTTTTTGGTACGGACACCTAGGATCAGGACCTCAGCTATTCTACTTGAATTAAGGAAGGATGACCCTTCCACAAAGCAACATAAATAAAGGCTCAATAAATGATTTTGCTAATTATTCTTCTCTGATACCTGATACCTTAGCGTGAGAAAAGCCTTGCCTAGTATATTTTATATTCAGTGCAGTCTGCCTTCTAGCCCCATTAAAAATAATCATATTTGAAGATGTTTAATAAACAAGCTAGTAACATATCTATAATTAACTTTGGTGCTTATCTTTGCCGGCTCAATATAGAGACGTGTCCACTGACCTTAATTAGTTGATGTATTGTATAAACTGTAAGACTCATGTTTTAATTTGAGATTTAGATCAGAACAAAAGAATGTACACTTGTCTTGCCTTTTTTAAAAAAAAGGGGGGGAATATTTTTAATTAGCTAACTACAACATTTTTAATGCCTCTTATTTATACAGATGATTTGCAATGCAAAAAGAACACTCACAGCGTTGAGAAGAAATAAGGACCATGTAGTTCACTTACCATTCATTGCTAGTTCTTACTTTTTTGTTTCGCTCTACTTTCCTTCTTCAAGCTAATGTATAGGTCGTCCTTCCATTTGCCTTAGATCTGTTTATTGTCAGACTTATGCACAGGTTCAACCCTTGTACTGGTGCAGGTCTGAAAAATAATGTTGTTGTTGTTTTAAAAAAAGGATGTTTGTGAGTGACAGTGGACCTAGCACTGAGTGAGCATCCTGTGGCTGCCTTCATCCCCACCTGGGCATAGTCTCCAGGTAGGTCACAGTCTCGAAGGCCCCTAGGATCAATGGCAGCAGCTGCAGCCATGGGCAACATGTCCTTATTGCTGAGCAATCTTCTTAAGTTTGAACAGATGGGGTTACTCTACAGGGAGGGGCTAGCATGCTCTTCAGATCTGCTAATGTAATAAAGGCCTGGTCCGGTCATCGGCAGACAGAACTAAGAGACCCCGATGTCCACTGAAAGTCAGACAGTGACAATGCCAGCATGGGCTCTGTGTGTGCTGGGTCCAAAGACTCACTCCCAGAGGAAGGCATGTGGGGGGTTGTATCAACCCCAGGCCTGAATACAGATACTAAAAGTTCACTGCACGGATATGGACAATGCAAGAGGAATGGCGGGTCATCTCTGCTTAGATGGCCCAGCAAATCTTCTCTGCTCAGTCAGCCAAGTAGATGACTTCGGTTAGGTAAAAATTAGGTAAGTTGTCATCCACTGTTCTGGGAGAAAAGAGTTATGGGACTTTTTCTGCCTTGTTTAATAAAGCCAGTCCTGCCTGATACCCTTGGTGAGTAGAGCTGAGTAGTGGAAAAGCAGCGAGCAAGTTTTTACAAGGAAACTTCTGGAAAGAAAGAGGCTGAGTTCTTTACTTCTCTTTTGAGATTTTCTGTTACTGAGTCCTCTCTGGAAATACGAGATAGCACCCATTGCAGTCCACTGTCAGGAGAATGGCGGGATCTGGGTGGGCCAGGCTCAACACTAGGTACATTGTGAGAGCAAGGCGGGGTCTTGCACTACCCGTTGCTGAGGAAAGATGGTAGCCCCTGCATACACAGTGCTGCTGGCCCAGAAGATGGCATTTAGTTACAGTGACTGAGGGTGTGAGTAAAAACTACAAGGGCTGTAATCTGGGGAGCACTGGGGCTAGGGTGGGATACAGGTCAGTAAGGCACCATAGAAACAGTGGGAAGGGACTCTCATTCTGGCCAGGACCAGTTTTCCCCTAAAGCCCACTAGGCTACTGACCAAACTCTAGCTCTCTCTTCATCTGGCACTTAGAAACAGGACAGATCCCTTAGACATAAGGGTCTTTGACTAAGGACCCTGACTTAGACCCAACGGTCCTTGATATGCTAGTGGACAACTGGAGTAGGGGTTGGCCTTGAGAGGAAGATAAAGAACTTTCTGCTAAGCTGGGCAAATAGGGCTTGGAGGATTCACTGGAAAAATTAGAAATACCTGACTGTATTTATTCTCAAGCTGGTAAAAGAGTCCCTACCAGTCACGTGTACAGTGGTTTACGCAATCTGCCTGTACAGGTGTGTTGGGGGAATTTGTCAGTGTGTCATTCGGGTCTGGCATAGTGCCTGGCCCATAGCACATCCTCAGTCAATGTCTGTGGCAGTAGCCCCTGGAGTGAGTACAGATGGCAGGAAGGGATCGGAGCCAATAAGAATGATGCTTCACTTCATCAGTGTTTCTAGAAAACTCTCTCTTATTGTCAGCACAGTGCTGGGGTAGGAGTGGGGTGTGCACAGCAAAGAATGAAAGAAACAGTCAGGACCGCAGAGGTCCCAGTGCCTGGGGAATGACACTCACACTCAGGCCATGGATCTAAGAAAGTACAAATGACTGTGGGCTGCATCCGTTATGCTCTTGGGTTGTCAGACATAAACTGAGTGGTTACCGGAAGCGATGGGGATTATTCAGAGCTGAAGACAATGGGGGAAGCCTGTACAGATGACTGGCCCAGCAGTTCCCAGGGAGGCCTGGGCTATGCCACACATCAAAACAAACCTACCTCGGCAGGGGAGGGGGACAAAAATGGTTTCCCAAGTTGTGCACCTGCTCTTGGCAGCCACAGGTCTATTGCTAGGATACCTTTGAGAATAAGGTAAACAGGGATGCCAGAGGAGCAAGGAACAGGCAGGCCGTGGTCTCGTGGAGATGGCATGGGCTCTGGGCAGCTCTGAGAGAAGCGTGCCACTTGACAGCAGGGCTTCGTCTGTGTCAGCTTTTGTTCCTACTCCTGCTGAAACCCAATCCCTTCGCCCTCCTCCTGAATATCCTTCCTCTGCCTCATCCCTCTCCTTACTCACCATGTGTCAGCCCTTCTGCTATTTAGAGACAGTCTCCATCTTCCTCTGAATCGTCTCTTTTCCAGACCAAACCCTCCCACTGCCTTCCTTCTTCCAGATACGAAGTATCTTCAAGGGGCCGCCCTCCAGTTGGGGGTCTGGAGGGCTTGTGCCTTTAGACCATCCCAGAGTCCGTGGAGGGGGTCCCCCGCCTGGGAGAGAGGCCCTGAGCAGCAGGCAATGACCTCAGCCCTGGTTCACCTAGGACTGCTACTCTGAGAAAATGTCTATGGCTCTTTGTGACTTGATTTTCTCAGCTGTAAAATGGAGCTAATGACATGGATGGCAGGCCTCAAAGCCAGGGTCTAAAGGTTTGCCTCTGGCCAGAGGCTTTAGCGCTCTGTGTCTGTGGGAATGCTAAGTTGACATGTTTATGGAGCCAGCTTGTTTCCAGTGGTCCTTTCTTCTTGATCCTCACCGTGACTCACAGCCACGTCTCATTTACCTGCTCAGAGTGCATTTTGACTTAGAAAGCGTCCCACGGTTCACAGACACGTTCTTGTGAGTGGGGCAAAGGAAGGTCTTCGGATGGTCCCTAAGATTGAGTGACACAGTTGAGTCTCAGAGATACTCATGGATTAGCCAAAATCACACAGGAAGGAGCTCACAGAAGGCAAGGGACCAGCAAGATAAGCTTTCCCACAGCCATAGACGTGTGTCAGGAAAAACTGCCCTCCCCCTGGCAGTACAACAAAGAGACTCAATGCACAGATTGAGGCTCAAACACTCCTGCCTTTGATTCTCAGGGCTGACCACATGCTGTGCCTTTGAGGGGGGAGGGGGGACAAGTTACTTAACCTCTCAGAGCCTCAGTTTCCCTCCTTGCCAGGATCGGGAATAAAAATGGCATCACACCCTAAGAGAGCCCATAGGGGTGGAGCAGCGACTTGCTCAAGGCCACGCAGTGACCCATGGATGCCCACGGAGCGCTCCTGAGCCTTTCCTGTGCCGCCCCAGCGACCCGGACCGCCCCTAGATGGTGCTGGTGCACCGGGCAGCGCCCCGCCTGTAGCTTTGCTGGGTGGCTGCGGTCGTCTGTGGGCCGGGACAAAGGAAGGGCTAGAGGGGCGCGGCGAATGGGCGGCCCGCAGCGACCCCTGCAATGCGGAGCTGCAGCTTTTGTGGAGAGAGAGCCACCGTCCGCACGCGAACCCCCGGCTGAGAGGGAGTGGGTGCGCCCAGGGGCCCGCGAGTGGAGTCCGCGCCTGCCCACCAGCCCCGCCACCCACCCCTGCAGGGAAGCAGGTGGGATGAGCCGGCCAGGGGTTCTCTGAGGAGCTGGGGAGTGAGCCCCTCCTTCAGGCAAGGTGGTGGTGGCGATTTGAAAAGCCCTTTGATCCCATGCGCCAATCCAAGTTCCTCAGGCAGTCACTCCTTCATTGATTAGTAATCCACAGATTCTGGACTGCAAAGGATGTGACCAGTGACTCTTGGGAAGAGGCCACGGCCAGCTGTGGGGCCTGGTCACATCCCTTCACCGCTGTGAGTTTCACTCTCCCCACGTGTAAAGTGGGAGTACACAAGCCTGCCCTGTCTCCTTAGCTTCCTACTGCTCATGCCCAGCGGTGGGGCTGGGCTAGGGACATCCATGACTGAATGAGACACAACCCTACCCAAGGAGGCCCAGTAGGTGGGCCAAACAGGGACACTCAAAAACCTTGGCCCGAGAGAGGATAGTGACAGGAGGAACTGCAGGGGGAGGAAGCTCGTAGAAATGCCTGGAAACCGCATGGCAGCTGTAAACATTGTTACTACCTCTAAGTAAGGGCAAGTGAGCTTGGTTTTAAAGTCCCTTTCACGACTCACATTGTTTTACTTTGAGTTTCTAGGGCTCCTGTTCTCAGCATGTCATACCTCTTATCTCAGGCGAAGCAGTTCTGGGTACTGGTTGAAAGAATAGCCTGGAGTCAGACAGGATTTGAACCCCAGTCCTGCCCCATTTTCTCTCTGGTTAATTCACTTCTCCGAGACTTCATTCCCTCATCGCTAAACGTTGGTGCTGAAAAAAGCTATGCTGCTAGGGTGCGGGTGGCTTTGTGGTAATATATGTTTTATACCATGTTTAGTAGCCAAGGTTCCTTGATGCCCCAGACAGGCTTGGGACTCAGAGACATGGGTCTTAATCTTGTTGAGGGATCTTAGGGAAACCGCTTCTCCTAAGAACTCAATTGTCCTAGCCATGCCAGCTTGACAGAAGAGACATGTGTCCTCTGATGGCCAGGGTTCCCTCCTGCCCACCCCTACCGTCTGTTTCTTGCAGACGGCTGTCTTCCAGTCCGTAGTGGGGCGTATAGTATGACGTCAAGGCCATGAACCGCAGCCAGACCGCCTGGGTTTACATTCCAGCGATGTGACCTGGTGTGTGACCTTGGGCAAGTTATCTGTGCCTCAGTTTCCTCATTTGTAAAATAAAGATGATGATGTGATGATGGTAATAATAATATAAAGCTTGGTTAGAGGAGACTAGGTGGTGGTAACAAATCAACTAAAAAATGTATTAGCTCAACATAAGAGAAGGCTATCTCTCATTTGCAAAACAGTTGAGGATAGTTTCAGGTGAGCAGGGGATTCTGTCCCAGTCATTTAGAGGACTCAGACTGACAGTCGTTCTACCAAGTGTCACATCTGGTGTTCAAAGACGCCGCGAGGCAGAGGAACGTGGAGGGGAACCCACGAGAGCAGCCTGGACTGTCCTGGCCTGGAAGAGGCACATGTACCTTCCACCCAGACCACCGGCCAGCACTGAGTGGCATGACACACCTGACCCAGGGAAGCCTGGAAACAGTCTCAGCTGTGTGCCCAGGAAGAAGAGGAGAATGGATCAGAAAAACCAGCCAGCAGTCTCTGTCACAATGACCTGTGTTGCAGGGTGTCTTGAAGATAAGATTAGCTTAATGTGTGTGAAGTACTTAGAACAGTGCCTGGCACCTGGTTACACTACATAAATATTAGCTGTTATAATGTCATTGTTATTCTCGCCCCTCAGAGAGTTCATTCAAGATACAGACTGGGAGCCTCACCTAGACTTTCCAGCCAGCACTGCAGTGGATTGTTTAGGAAGCCTCTGAACACACTCCCAGTCCAGTCAGGTACATCATGGCCAAGTGTGCTTTTCTAATAGTTATTGTTTCTGTCCTGACACGGAAGCTTCCTGGAAAGCATTTGCTTCCAGAGGCTCTTTATGACAATGCGATGCTTTGAGAAGAGGCTCTCGCAGTGCTGACTCTGATTTTCATCCTTCACATGCACGACAGACCACACACACACACACCTCCTCCCCTCCCCATGCACCAGCTCCCCCGTACTACCTTCCTGCCTCCCCCACAATGGCACAGGGTGTGACACCACACGAACACAGGTATTGGAATCCAATCCAAGAGGTTCATACACAAAGGCTAGCTGGCAATCAGATTTGCCGAATGTTAATTGTTAAAAGTTATTTCACATCTTTGCCCCTCAGTTTACTTATCTGTAAAAAGGGACTCAGATAATATTGAAGGGTGACAGCACCAAGCACTGAGTAAGACATAACACATGTTCTTAACAAATAGTAGCTATTGTTGCTTGATCAGTCTTGTGTTACTCTTTGTGGACTCTGCATTTATAGAGTCTTAGTGTATACCCAGATAGAGGTGAAATAGATCGATATAAGTGGGCCGCCAGGAGTCCAGCCTTTAAAAATGTCTACCACTCGTTCTGGCATGGAATCTCATTTCCAGAACACCCAACCTTTCATGTGAGAAAGCTCCCAGCCTGCTCCCTCTCTGAGGTCCAGCCCTTGGCTCTCGCTGCATGCTGTGTTTCTACCGTGCTAGGAGTTGTCAATGTCACAAACTACAGTCAGAAATTTCTATTTGGAAGTAGGAAATGAATGACTGTGCTAGGAAGTCAATAGAGAGCACTGGAGCATAAAATGATAGAGTACTTTAATGTAATCTAATAACATTATGGAGTCTTGATATATCCAAGTCACTTAATCCAAGTTACTGAACTAAAGTTTTTACTCTGGACCCAATGCTGTCCAGGTTCAAAGTCCCAAATAGTTGTATAAAAGTGTCCATTTTCCTATCAGTCAAATGATGACCCTAATATTTACCAACCAGCAATTCAGAAAGGAAAATGAAATATACATATATATATATATATATATATATATATATATATATATATATATATATGTAGAGAGAGAAAAAAAATTTTTACTAACATAAAGTATATGTAGTACACAATTTACAAATGATAATAAAATATTCTTTATTGTAAATTCCATATAGCCAATTGATTCTCACAGAATGCTTTCATTGATTTTTGCCAAGTTTTTACATCTGTTGCCAACCTATGATAGCTATTGATGAACAATGCATGTGGCTTAGACCTGGATGTTAGTTAATATTTTCATTTTAGTTAATGAGTAAAATGAACATGAAACAATGAAGGTGTGTACTGGAATTTCACTCGTTTGTCAATGACAAGAGCAACTTCTTTGCTCACTCAGGTAATTGTTTTTGAATACTAAAATACTATTCTTCAATTGTTTTGGTATCCACAATGTTTTAACAGATGTAGACATGGAACAATGTTAAGTTTAATGTACATTATGATCATTTTATCCATCACTCTCTTATGTCAACAAATCAATAAATCAAGCCTTGATTTGTGATGTTTACAGATTTCTATATTGTAAATACTTCCAACCATGACCAATTTAGAGCAACCAACATAACTTCACTGAACACAGAATTGCAAAAATATGTGCACACGATTACATAGTATTTTTACCACACAGATAGGACCAACATAAATAACCTCAAGAGCGTAGATAATGGCAAAATGTAGTAACATAATAAGAAGTAATGATTTGAGTATTTACTGTTATTTACTATAATTCATTTAATTGTAAGTTATATAATTTCATTTTTAATAATGGCTATGTTTAACAACCAACTCACAAAATTTCAAAAAATTTAGCAATCAGCTTATGAGCTAACTTGAGCAACATACTGTCAATTCACTAGAATTTGGGTTAAAAAAATGTACCATTTTTTGGTATTTTTCAGTAAAGTATAAGGAAAGAGAGAGATAGAGAAAGTGGGTAGGAGGAAACAGTTTATGGAGTGGTTCTGTTTCAACTGAACAGGCATCATTTGTGCCAACAGAAACTATCAGTGTGGGCACCAAACCCTTTGAAAGTCCTGCCTGAACAGAAGTCCATTCTCTGCCCCAATTTTGCTTTTGCCCAGACATGTATAATAGCTCAGCCTCTGGCTATGGCTGGGTGTTCAGCTTTCTTGTTCACCCACATGGAGTGCTGGCTGAAAGGCACAGAGTGTCAGCTGGGAGAAGCATGTGCTCTCTTCCCATCCACTTCTATCCCATCCCCATCTCCCGACTCATCCATTCCCCGTTCCCAATGCTGAGAGCGAAAATCCAGCCTGTGTCCTTTATCCATGGGCATCCTGTCATCTACAAGCGTGGCTCTCCCTATTTAGATAAAGTGAGTGGGCGTCCTGTTCCCCAAACTCCGGGGAAGTGTAAGTGATGTCATAGGCCCCAGAGAAGAAAGCCTGGCCTAGTTTACCCACCAGGTTTCCCCTGACATTCCTCATCGACATCCTCTAGGACCCCAACCTTTTGATTCTGTCTCACACTTTGGAATGAAATTGAAAGCCATGGAAGAAACATATCACAGGGAAAAGACAAAAGATCAAAAAAGGCCACTGAATCTCTCCCTGTTCACTTCTTGTTAATCTGCCCTCTGGAATTCTGTTTCCCCGTGGGCTACCACTAGCGTAGAGATGGAATGGACTCCTGGCAGATGAGAATAACAAGGCCTACTGAGGGAAAGTCAATTGCCCAAGGTCATGGTGGAACCAAGATTCTCCCCTCCCCTTCCATCTTTGGAGGCCCAGCCCAGAGCACTTCCCAAATAGCCTCTTCACCTTCTGATAGAGTTGGTGGCAAGAAAATTTCTTCAGTCAACAGCTTAAACATCTTGGGCTTTTTCTCTCTCCTTTGACTCTTTTTTCCATTTCCAGAAGCTCTGTGTATGCCCCTGTTACAATCTTCCACCATATCTGTCCCCACCGTCAGTTCACTGGATTCTGACCCCTTCAGTAACGTGAATCACACCCTCATCATCTCCGCTGCAGTCAGGCTAGAGCCCTCACATCTTAACCCCAGCTCAGCCTAACTGAGAGCCTTGAGCAAATTGTTTATCCTGTCTCTGAGCTCCAGTTTCTGTAACTGTAGGGTGCGAATGACAATATCTACTTACAGGGACCTGGTGTACATTGAATGCCGTGATGGTTAAGACTTCCTATTACTATGTCTGGCTCCTGGGAGGACAAAATAAATGCAGCGTGTCATGCCGCTCATATCCTTTTATCTCCACTGGATGCTGCAGAGTCTGGCTGAAAGAGCTCAGGAACAGGACCTGAATGAATGAAGTGACTATGTAATGGAAATTTGTCACCAAACCTCTATCATATTTTCCTCTCAAACATCCCTTGTGTTTTTCCCCTACTCTGACCATTCTTTTTTATAGTTCCACACAATTTCTCACCTGGATTCCTACAACCCTGTCCCTGCTTTCAGCCTATCCCTGTTCTAATCTATTTTATACACACATCAGACTTAGTCTTCCTCAAGCATATCTCAAGGTCAGGTCTATGTCTTATATAACATTTCTATAACTTCCAAACACATTCGGTAAACACCTGATCAGTTAAATATGCAAAGTACATATAGCTTTGTAGATGAAATAAACACACACACACACACACACACACACATATATATATATATATATACACACACACACACACACACATCCCTCCAAGTTCTTTCTATCCCTCCAAGTTCTTTCTTCTACTACTTACATACACCACCTTTAGCATTACAAGTTTACACTAACAGACTCGACTGGTCCCACTTCCTTTTGGCAGTCCTACTCCAGGGACTTTGCTAGAGTGGTCTCCACCAGCTGGAGAATTTTCTCTTTTTCTTTATTAATATCAATCTTCCCCAGGCTGTAAGGGTTGCCAAAGTCCCATCTCCTGCAAGAAGTCTCCCTCCGCCATCTCTAGCCGCCTAGCTGACCTCTGACCTCTCCTCACTCCACTAAGGATCTGTAACCCTCATTATCTGCACGCTGCATGCTAACTTGCGTGCTGAACGTTTCAGTTGTGTCAGTTTTTGTCTCTTAGCTTCCATGAGAGTCCAGTCTTTGGTTCTTCATTGTCCATGTGTACAATGCGGGACACATGATGGCATTTAATCAAATCCTGTCAGAGTATGATTTGAGGAAATGTCTCATTCCTCTGGCATCTTGGCCTTTTCCAGATAACTGAAGCTGCAGCTGTCAAACACCCAACAAGAATAGTAAGCTCTTTTTAATAGACATCTTTCTGAAATGTATTTGACATTTCCAGAAATTCTGAATTCCCATCTGCCATACAGAACTGTGTAATTTCAAAATCACTCAGCGATGTCATTCTAAAGACCCATTAGCATCCTGAGCACTATCACAGCTCTCTATCTGGTTTTAGGTCTTTCCCCTCCCTCAGTGTCACGCAATGTCACCTGTAATTTTGCTTAGGGCTTTGGTAGCATCTGTCTCTCCTGAATGCCTTCTCCCACCATTCCCTTCCGAGCACTGTGTTTCTTTTGCTAAGGTCCAGGAAACTAGATCACTAGAGGTTGTGAGAAAACATTCTCTTCACACCTCCATCCTAGAAACAGGGAAAATAAAGCATGACATTGACCCTGAAGAACTTAAACTCTCAACAAATACTCCAGTTTCTCTTCAGATCGTATAATTCTTTCACCTTTTTAACTCTCAATGAGCACAACCATAATACAGAATGGCAAAATCTATAATGAAGACATGTACAAGTTAGGGTGACAGCATAGAAAGGGGAATAACAAATGCTTCGGGCTGTAGGAAACTGTAGTAGTTGCTTCGGGCAGTAAAAATTTCAGATAAATTTGAAAAACATAGAGGGGTTTACCAGGAAGAACAGACAGGGCAGACAATTACCAGCAGAGGAAACAGCATATGTGAGTAACTGAAGGAAAACAAGAATCTAGACTCCATGAGACTTTGGAAGAGGGTATAAGAAGCAATGCACATAATCTTTAATGCTGGGGCTTTCTGACAGCTCCTGTGGGTACCCAGGGACTCTTTTGATGAGTTCAGGATCAAAAGGTCCTGAATGAGTCAGATTGCTGGGAAATGGACCTGTGGATAAATGGGGTCTAATTGTGGCTTGGCATGTTGGCTGCTTGAAAGGACCTTGGCCATGGCTGTGGTAAAGAACAAAATTTCTAAAGGCCTGCAAATGCAATGGTACTTCTAAAATCAATTAGAACTAACCAATTGCAAGAAGAAAATAACTCAAGAGAATATTTTATGATATCAAATATTGGATGTCAGGGTTGGAAGTTCTCTTAGAACAGATCTATTTTACCCTCATTGTTGATTATTTGGTGATTAATTGAAGATGGAGATAATGTAGGAGATTTGCTGAAACTGATCCAGCTGGTGGGAGAGCAGAGACTAACATTCTAAGTCTCCTGACGTCCAGTCCTCTGGGTTTCTTCTACTATAAAAGTGTGCCTTTTCAATTAGTTATTGACTTCATTAGTTAATTTAACAAATGCTTGTTGAGTGTGTGGGACCCAGTGAATATTTGAGTTGGACTAGGAATTGGAAACGAAGACCAGAGGCAAGGAACCCCTGTTGCCTTTGAATTGAGTTCCCAGTAGTATAAGCGTGTGTTGTGATATCAATTGATTCACCTCCTAAACAACATCAAACACTTTCAAAGGTGTTATTTAACTAGGCCTTCAGAAATATTTGTTTGCACCCGCTCAATGCCGGGGACATAGTAGTGAACAAACTCTCCAAGTCCTCATCGTCATAGAATTCATATTTATTGGGGACAGACATATCTACATACCTAACATACACATTTTGATATCTAACATGTCAGGATACTGGTAAATGCTGTGACGAGAAATAAATCAGAAAAAAGAGATAGAGAGGGACAGGGAGTCTGGTTTTAGACAAAACGATAAAGAAGGGCTTCCTGAGGAGGTGACATAGGGACAGAGACATAAATGAAGTCAGGGAGTGGTCCATGTACCTTGAGGGAGAAGAGCCTGCCTGATGGACCGACAGAACTTGCAAAGGCCTCGAGAGGGGGGTTCGCTTGGTGTGTTTCAGGAATAGTAAGATCCATGCGGCAGGAGCAGAACGAGCACGGGAGAGAGCTCCAGGAGAGGGGGTCAGTTGGGGGCTGTGGGCCCAGGTCCTGAAGAACCAAAGGCTATAACAGAAGAGGAAACAATAGAGAGAGAGAGAGAGAGAGAAAAATTCTGGACCAGGGAACCAAAGCCTCAGATTCCAGTATTTTCTCTGCCACTGACTTCCTAAATGACTCTGGGCTTCTAATTTCCCCTCCCAGGCCTCCGTCTTCCTATCTATGTGGTGAGGGAATTGGAGGTGATGTTTTAGGACCTCCCAGCTCTGGGGCCTGTTGACCTTGCTTATGCATTTCAGATTTACCCCTGGGGTGGAGAGTGGAGCACTCAGGGGGACATACAGCCTTCCGTGTACATTTGTGCCAGGAGCTGTCAATGTGGGCTGTGCATTCTCCTGAACTTCCTGGTTGTCTCTTTACAGTCAGAGGTGGTTGAAGTTTCAGGCATTCGAGACCACCAAATTCTTTGTGTTCATAGACTTTCTTGAACAGTTTGAGGGGGACTTCCAATGAATCTCATCTGTAAACTGAAGCCATACAAATGTTATGGGCCACCAGCAAATACAGCTCATCTTGGTGGGAAGTTATTGTACATCTCCTTTCATAACGGGTAAAATCACATCCTTTGCAAGTTGTGCATCCTCCGTGAAGACTTTCTTCTTCTAATGATTGGCTGTCACTCTGTCTTTGTAAAGTGGGTAATGGAATTATTTTTAAAGCTTCACTTAACAGGCTTGCTCTTTGTAAAGGCCCGCTTGAGGAATGCGAGCATCTTTAGATAGGGAAGTGACAACTGTCTCTGACATTAAATAGATCTCTCTTTACCTGTCCTGTTAAACATCCAAAATATCAAACTCCTCTTCCATGTGACAGTGGTTCAGATTTGTGCTCTACGTCGTAGAGAACACAGCTGGTGAACACACCGGGAGGTACATAGAGCCAGATCAGGGTTACATTGAAAGGCAGGCCTTTTAACAGCTCCATCTAAAGATGAAAAAAAATGCTGCCTCTGGAGGCTCTAAGTTTCTCGTTACTAGAGATGCTCAAGAAAAGACCATTAGGCAGGATATTATAGACAGAAAGTAGATGTCAGTCAGAGAACGAACAAGCTGTCTTCAATAAGCCCTTCCCACTCTAAGATCTTCTTACTCATTAGCATAATCTCCCTTAATCTGAATTTTTATGATACAATGGCAGATCAGAAGATTTTCAATGCCATGTTCATCGCCATGGGCCTTTGCCACTAAGATAAGACCAGCAGGGACTGACTACAAATCTGTGCAGCCAAAGAAGTGGGTTTGAAGTTATGTGCCATGGTTTAGAGGATCCTCTCACCAATGGGGAGAGAGGAGTGTGTGTGTGTGTGTGTGTGTGTCTGTGTGTGTGTCTGTGTGTGTAACTGACTCCATCTGCACTATTTACCTGAGCTGAGTTCTTTGTCTTTTAGATCTTATTTTCTGTTTTTTAAAATCACAGGTTTAAATTGGTCTCAGTAGCTTATATTCAGAAATGGTCTTGGTACTACTACATTTTATGCCTTACCCAAGTAGAGTATTAATTTGGGGTTAAATAATAGAACCCATATGTAAATTTTTTCTTTCTTCATGATAAACCAATTAGAGGCCCATAGGAAAACGCCAAAGATTGTATATAATCCATTCAAAAGTTACAGAGTGTTTTAAATGGTTAGGTGTTTCTAGCTCATGATGGAGACCTGAACATGCATATTTACCAACTCTCCCTTCCCAATTTCCATTGAAATGACAAAAATATAATAATAAATAAATAAACAGCAGTGCCTGAAGCCATAGAAGTATCGAGAACAGGAATCGGGAAACAGGCATACCAGTAAATGTAACACATTTCTAAAAGATGGCAAGTAGATTTAATCAAATGAATGGCTAACCCAGAGTGAAGAAAGTGGATGACTAGAAAAGGAGAGGAAAATGTTGCACCTGAGGGGCAGCTGTGTGTCAACGAAGTCCTGTACAGGTCCTATATTTGAAGTGGGTGTAGAAAGCCAAGAATCAAGGAGTAGTTACTACACTATTTAGTAAAAAGACTCATCATGGAAGAGCTGAACTACTCAATCTTCTCTCCCTATGTAGAGCAACCTGCAGTTACCTGCCTCTAGGCAGAGAAGACTGCGTTCTATAGAAACTGACAATTGCTGAGGGAAGTCGTATGTGCCAAGTATTAGAGCTGGCCTCAGAGTGAAACCCTTCTGATACGGCAGGTTGATGGAGGTGGAAAACTGCAGGCAAGGCAGTCTGCTCGCAAAATCCAATCAAAATCTTGCCAGTCAACACAAACACGTACACTCACACATAGTTCACCATCAGTCTTTCCATCCAGGAGAAAGCCTTGCTGGGCAAACAAGCCAACATAAGATTGGAAGAGACTTATGGCGGCTATGGGTATTAGTCAAATAATTCTTCATTCATAAATATGAACGGGCTCCGAAGATTTGCCCTACATTTCAGTGCACAGGGGTGGGGAGTGGGGTGGTTAGGGAAGCAAGATAAGAAATGGGAATAACTCAGCTCCTAAAGAAGAAATAGAGTTAATCCAGACAAACAGAATGTAAAAGTGTAATGATTATTGTTAGAGAGATTTTAGATAATAGTAAAATTATGTTTTAAATGGGAATCACTAAAAGAAAAACATTTGGAGAATTAGAAACACTTATGTGAAATTTATTTAAAAATTATAATTTGCCAAAAAAAAATCCATAGAACGTACTAAAAATAAAATCAGGGCTATCTCCCAGAAAGGAGGACAAAAATCAACAGCAGGTAAATGAAAGACAAAAAATTTTAAAATAAAGAATACCAATTCAGGATATCCACAATCCAACTAATGAATATGCCAGGAAAAAAGAACAGAGAAAATAAAAACATAAGATTATCAAATAAATAATAGAATACACATTTTCAGAGTGAAAGACCACAAATCTTTACCTTGCAATGACCACTAACGATCAAGCAGCAGGATGATGAAACGTAATCCACATTTCGATGCACACATCCTTAAGAAAGTCCAGCATGTTGAAAATTAAAATCAAGCTCAGGTGCTTAGGGGAAGAAAGTGAGAAAAAAACTAATAAAAAAACGGAAAAATTAAACGAACCAAAAAATCAGATTATCAACTGACTTCTCATCAGCAACATTAGAAGCAAATGGTGAAGTCCTTAAATATTATGGAATAAAGGCATTTTCATTGATGCAAGAACTCGGAAAGTTACTTTTCACCCACTATTCCTGAAGGTAAAGTGCTTGATGTTTGGCAGCAAAATAATAAACACATACACACTACAAAAAAAGATGTGAGAGTCAAGAAACAGTGAATCTAGTCCAGGAGGAAACGAAAACAACAACAAAACCCCAGTTAGACTGAAAAGCAGCAGGTTGGGAAAGCAATTGGTCCCAATGAGATCATTAAAGAATGAACATGATTGATTAAAAGATGGATATTGTAATAAATATTGTAAAGAAAGCATATGTTTCTTTGATAACCAAGAAAAAAGCAATTGGGAGCACCAAAAGAAATACAAAATCATACTACAAATTTAAGAATCAAACATAAAGCAAACTAAAATATGGGATGGTTTAGGGTATTTAATGAAGCAAAAGAGAAAAGCATCATTCTGAGTATATTGCTTGGATCTCTTTTAACCGTCTTAAGGGACAAAGGGTTCTGTTTTCTTTCTTTTTTGCTGGTGCAAGTGCATTACTTGGTGTAACAGTGAATAATATTAATATGATCAAATATTTAAAATTCTATTTATTGGTTTTCTTGTATAGAATCAATCTATAGATAAAAATTAAAAGACTTAATCATAGTAATAGAATGTAATTATTTTGTAAATCTTGACACTGTAAAAGTCACCATAAAGGTGCCATGCTGGAAAAGTGTTAAATAGATGAAGGATAGAAGGTAATGATTTTCTCATCCTATCATATGAGAAAAGAGACTCTGCTAATAGTTGGTGGAACAAGAAACACAACTTTAAATATATCACTTAAAATAACCAAGTGGACAAATAAATAAATAGAACTACAATTATAATATTTAGAATTATGGCTCTAAGTATAAGAATGACAAATTTCAGAAAAGGTTAAAAGTAGTTAACACTGGGAATAGACTTTGGGAGAGAATTACCTTTTCCTTCGATTAACTTTCCGCACCTTTGAAAAATGTTTACCATGTGCATGAATTAGTTTTGTAAATGATAATACTATTTAAAAAGTAAATGGCCCTATTCCAAGAAGAAGGAACACAACATTAATTTAGCCCCTTTTATACAGGAATAACATACATCATATCAGCTTATTCATTAAAAAAATGAGTACAATGTAGCCGTTATCTGCTCTGAGCCTGATGTCCTCATTGATAAAATAATTGATAAGTGGGTCATGGAGTTAAGTGCCAAAGCCAGATGTTAACTACAGGTGTGCCATGCACTCTCTCCCCAGCTGTGGGAAGCTCTACATAGACCAACGAGCTGAGGCTAGAGGGACGTCGTTCCTAATCCTGCCTCTACGGACAGCTTGGTTTAGGACTTTGAACAACTCATCTTTCACCTCAGTTGTGTTCTTTGAAATAAATGGACTTGATCAGAAAAATATCGAGGACTTTCTATTTTTAAATGTAGTCTGTGGTTCCTTCAGTCACGTCCCCCCCCACACACACACACACAGAAAAGTACAGATTTTAAAATTAGGCTTCTTAGCTTTGTAACTTAGGGCTGGCTGCTTAACCTCTCTGAGCCTATTTCTTCATCACTAAAGGGAAGCCAGTAAGTACTCTCTATTTTCTTTATCATTGTTTTCATCTTTCTTCTTCTGTCTGGCCGGTTGGGGGCGTTGCCTCCCTTGGCATTGGTCAGCCAATAATTGGAAGTTATGCAATGCCTGGAGAAGAGAGGCTAACTGTTATCACAGGCTTTAATTCAAGAGCCGAGAATCTCCTCCTGGATAATAGGATTGTAACGTGAACTATCCATTTAACTTCTTGATCAAGCATGAAGAAACACTGTGCTTCCCAGAAATGGAAGATTTCATAGTACGATGAGGTTAAAATAAAAATAACGCAACACTAATCTCAAATTAAGGAAGTAACCAAAATGGTGATCTTCTCTCATTGATAAAAAATCTTCAAAGATGTTATTCCAATTGTGCCCCAGGTCTCTGGACTTATAGAATGGTAGGGCTGTTCTACGGTGATGATACAGAGAAGCCAACCGGGGAATGCATCCTCCCTTCCAATTGCATTCCCTCATGCAATTATAATTTGGCCTTGTGTGCAAATATCTCAAACCAATGGCTCTTAGGAAGGATATTTCTTCTCTCTTCTCCTAGTCTTGGGATCTGACACAAAAGAGAGGTCTTTAGTTGGATTTTATAGGTTAAAGTTTCCTACAGCAATTACTTAATAAATTAGGTCAGCAAGACAGGCATCTGGTCTCTCGAAGCTTCTCAATGAGAGTGGTGAAGATGTGTGATAGGTGTTTATAATAGTATCAAATGAGTCAATTTCATCCCCGGGTTCAGACTGACAAGATGGTATCAGAACTTCCAGAGCTAGGGCTGAGGAGGTTGCTACCCAAAAGATGCTTAAATAGTTAACATGACTTTTCTCTTACGTGAACAGAGGACTCTGCTCATAGGCAGAGGAATCTTATTAGCATTTGAGTCCATGGGTCTTCTGAAATGGAGATGAACAGAACTTTTCTACTGGAGGTGTCTGGAGTTGAAGTTGTTTAAAATGTTTGAAAGAATAAAAATGCTTTGGATTTGTAAAAGTTTCTTAGGCAATCTTGGAACGACGTATAAAAATGTTTTCTGAATTCTATACCTTCAAGATGCCAGGATTTGAAGGGACCTTGGACACCGACTCATTTAAAAATAATTAAACGAAGGTTAAAGGAGGTGACATGATTTGCCCAAGTCCATACATCCTCTATGGATTGGGAAAGACCCCAGTCCATTCACTCATTCATGGATGTATTTAAGCAACGTGTTTATTAAGCACCTACTCAGTCCTCGTGATTACATCAGGCTGTAGGAAAACAAACATGGATCTGAAATAGCAGTCTGCCTTCCAAGAGCTCCCTGTCTGGTGGGGAGACAGGTCTGTGTCAGTCCCAGGGTCACATAACACGGCCTAACAAAAGGATGGTAGCCATGTGTTCTGGGAGCACAGCAGAGAACTCCAATTCTTCTGAGGGGCTGGGAAAGGCCTCACAAAAGGCATCCTATTTGAGCAGAGTGAGAAGAATGGGAAAAAGAAACATTCCAGGTGGGAGAAACGGTATCTGCAGGATTTTACAGGGTAAAGCAAGTCAAAAGTGTTGTTACTCAAAGGGGTGTTAATATTCACGTAGGAGAATATGGATCCTAGACTCCAAATTATCCAGAATAAAAGCACATCATGTTGAAATGCACACCTTGGGTGTGGACCAGCATGGATTTCCAATTACTTCACCATGTGGCAAGGAAATCAGAGCAGGCCTTGAATGTAATAAGAAAAGGTCATTTCCAGGATCCAGTACCTTTGTTCCAAAGGAGAGCTCTATCTACTCCTCTCTGAATCTCGGTGACAGGACCGAAGCACTTAAAGCCTCAACTTCTTAAGGATGGGGATAAAAATCTAAATACCCAGAGGGTAGAGGCCCAGGGCCATACAGCTCCTCCTAAGCAAGTGTCTCAGTGAATGTATGCAGAGTGTTTGAATACAGTAATATTTTCAAATGTCTCCATTGACGAACATTTCGGTTTACGAATGCCATAAACCCGGATGTAAATGCTTGGTTTTTTGAAAATGCCTCAGAAGTCGAACATGTCACATGGCTTCCGCTGAGTGCAAGATCCTGAGGCCTAGCTGTCGGCTGTTTTCCAATGTTTCAGAACTCGAACGGTCTTCCGGAATGGATTATGTTCGGAAACCGAGGCACCACTGTACTCAGTATTTGAAAGAGGAGAGTTCTGAAATCCTTCCCTTCCCTTCCCCTCAATGGAAGCCATCTTGATTTACAAAGAAAAGGTTCCCTGTCTTTAATGCATGGAGAGCCTCATCTTGTGCTCCCCTAGAATATTGAAGGGGGAGATCTTTATTTTTGTGGTGTGTGATCACAACGCTAAGCGTATTTGGAAAGTAGTAGTATGCTGTGATCAACAGCAGGGGTTCTGGAGCCAGACTGCTTTGGTTTAATTCCTGGCTTGTCCACTTAATAGCTATGTGAATTTAAACAAATTACAAAACCTCTCAGAGCTTCAGATATAATATTAATATTTATCTCATAAAGGTTTTGAGGGTCTTTACTGATGAGCTCACGTGTAGCAAGGTACATAGCATTATTCAATGTTTTTTGTAATAGTATTGTGTTTATTATTAATATTACTACTATTTTCAAAGCAAATGAGGACTGGTCTTTCTTCCCAGGTCTCAGTTATGGTTAAATGGATTAGCCAGTCAATGTCCAGAAGATTTTGTTTTTTCATGAAGCATTACAAGATGATAGGCCTTGTGGAAGAATCAGACACCGTCTTAGCCTCAAGGACTTGATAATGAGATGAAGTGTATTTATTGCTAATCTTTCACTTTAATAAAGTAATATAAATCTGGAAAATATGGCCTTTAATGCTTTCATTCTGCCTTGAGTATTCATTCTCCTCGCTCTATGCTTGCCTAAATTCTACCCATTTCTCAGGACCCGAGGCAGGATCCCATCAGTAAAGCAAAACCACATATGCGGCTGAAAGTGCCATGGGATGGATGCACGCCACTAGGTGCTGCCGGCGTCCGTGCTCTCCAGAAGCTGTGTGTTCTGCAAAATCCTGATGCTATGGAAATCACCACACTGCAGGAGTTCAAAGTTGCGGAAACTCTGTGCACTGAAGGAGCTTGCTGAGCAAACACACTGGAACCAGGAAGCAAAGACTTTCCTCCTCAATGTCTCTCCACAGTTCTCTAATGACAAAGCTTAACATCTATTTCCTTTGTTAGTTGGCAAAGGAAAAATATTTAAAGGCCCCAGCTCCATTTTCAAAGAGCAGGAAAAAAGAGGGAATTTGGAACGAAGAGACAACTTAATAACTAACACCGTCCACCCCTTTCTTTGACTAATTAAAGTTTATTGGGGTGACAATCACCAAACTGATGTCTGTTTGACTGTAACTTCCACCAATGTGGTCGTAGGGGTTACCTCTGGGACCACTTAGAACAGGTCTTCTACAACATGTTAACCATGATTCTTAAGTTTCTTGATAAACACAGAACCCAACAGGACTATTGAGCACTTTCCTTAGCGTGAGCATCTCTTTGATACTGAAACACGGTATCATGGTTTGGACTTTGACTGCCAAACCACTTTGTGACTTTTATGAAGGATACTTCCAATTAAAACTTTGGGTAATGTTTTTAATCCATGCTGCACCCCTTTGACCCATTTGTTTAGTTTGGACATTCATTTGTTCAATCAATTAATAGTCATTGATTGCCTATTCTGTGATAGGTGCAAAGGGCCACTCCCTCTTACTCTATGGACCTGTGGTATTGGCTGGGTCCTTTGATCCTTGCCAACTCTTCCTGGGCTTTTTCTAAGCCTTGGAGACCTACCTTTTACTCTTTGTAAGAAATGACACCTTTATCACTATGGGAAGTGAAGATTTCCCTTTCTCTACCACCTACTTAAGCCTTGAAACTCCTCTGAGTAATTATAAGATACTGTTGTTTACAATTTTATTGGGTCTAAATCCAGTGGATTTACCTTCACATGGGAATAAGTATAAGACAGGTTGGCACAAATTGTAAATGCTGGTGCCAACACATGCTTTTTCCATTACTATGAAGTATTGTAGAGATTTCTGTACTTGAGCCAGAGATTTCTCACCCCAAATTCAAAGTCAACCAAAGGCCCAAGAATAGGATCTCTAGTGCTGAAGCAAACACATTCCACACTATTCTCATGTTGAAATGACATTTCAGGAGAGCCAGGATGTGTCCAGAGTTCAGGAAGAGAGGTGGTTCCAGGTAATGGGACAGAATGGGAAAAGTCAGAGGGAAGACAGGTGATTATTGAGGAAGTGGGAAGAAATACCGACCACCTGAAGGAAAAGGCCTGAGTGCTCAGTGGAGGGAGACCAAAGTCTAGCATCCAGAGAACAGCTTCAGGTAACCTTACCCTTGTTATTTCTCCAACATTGGCTAAACTGTGAACTTGAATTTGTGTAGGTGTCTGCCTGAAAGCAAAATTCCAACCATCTTTGCTTTTATTTATTTTTTTGAAAAGCAAATTGTTTCTTTGGGGGAGACAGGTGCCTCTCCTTTTCTGCAAAGAATTGTCAGTGCAAATAGCAGAAAAAAATTCCCAGTTTCTTCTAGTTGATTCCCGGAGGGTCCACATTCACCTTCTAGATGTAGAGTTCCCAAAGATTGTTGCAGGGACCCTGGTCACACGGATGTGAGGCCATATCCCAGGCTTGTCATGTCAGCCACGTCTACAAATGTTCCGTTATTCCCAGTTTCCTGCCCAGCTCTCTGAGATAGAAATGAACGTTTGTGGTAATTAAAACAGTGTGAAATTTGCACTGTCAGGAAACAGAGCTATTTTTTTCCTCTGTCAGCCATCATGCTATTTATAGCAATACCCTTCACCATTTATTTGCTGGGCAATGACATCAAGACACAGATATTAAGAAAGGAAGCCAATTTACTCCACAAAAACATCCATTATCTTTATCACCAACAGATACTGAAAAATAATCAATTAGAATGCTTTCCTTGGGAATGACTAATTGGCTTGTTAAATATATGGTATTGGAAGTCACCCTGGGAGCCTAGTATTAATTCCTATAACAGACAAATCCTACTCTAAAGAAGCTGTAAATTACTATGACTTTGTACATCAGATCACATTCATCTACAGACTCAAGTTACAAACCAAAATTTTTCATTCTGAATCTACTGTATTTAAATTTGATCGTATTTCATAGAAAAATGTCATACTTCCATAGAAAGCACACTTGTCATGGAATATTCATTTCTATTTCCTGAACACCCTATCATAAGAATAGCCCCCAAAAGATAACACCCATAATCAACCCAGACTGGGACACACAGTTACACAGGTGCCTGTGTGTGCACACATGCACACCTACACACACACTACTCTCAGCTTTCTGGTATCTATAAAACAGGGAGATGTTCATTTCTCCTACAGATAACTCGAGGCCCAGCTAGTATAGTTTAGCCAAAGAGCCGGCCCAGAGCACACAATTCTTCTCCATTGTTTATCTTATTCATTCTTTCATTCAATTTATTCAATAAGTGTTACATGCATAGGACCACCTAAGGCTCCTAGGATATGCAGCTGTGGAAGAGAAGATTTCTGTTCTCAAGGAGTTCCCACTTCAGGCGCAGAGACCAATCATTACAAAACAAGTTGGAAAGTGCTATACCAGGGCTAGGCATAGGCAGCTTTGGGATCAGAGAGAGCATGTCACTGACATTTTAGATGAGTCTGTCAGTGGATTTAAGTGAATATGTACGGTAGAAGGCCATTCCAGGCAGAAGGGATGGAGGTTTCAAAGGCCTAACGTATTTGGAGAATATATTATGTTCCAAGTAAAGAAATTGAGGTGGCATGTGGCAAACTTGAGAAACCAAGGAGGGGTTGTGAGAAGAGGCTCGATTGTACTGCTGGAAACACTGGGAAACCTCTGAAATATTTTAAGCAGAGGAGTAACGTGATGAGCTTGTTCCAGGGATATCGTTCTGGCACCAGTGTGGGCAATGAATGGGACAGCGTGGGCAGGACAGAGCATGGGGCAGAGGAGGTGCGAAAGAGACTGGAGCAAGAAAACCAACTAGGGGCCCTTTGCAAAAGTATATATGAGACTAGAACTGGGTGAATGGAAGTAGAGGAGGAGACAACAGCATTAGGAAGAGAGCAATGGTGAATTGTATAGTACAAGGGAGGAGGTAGGTGTCCGGGTTTCTGGCTTGAGTGAAAAGGTGCTTTATAAAGCCATTAACTAAAATAAAGAACAAGAGGAGAAGCCATCCTAGGAGCAAAGTTCAGCTTTGGACATGTTGAATTTGCAATGTCTGTGGGGCCATGTGTAAGAGATGCGAGGTGGGTAGAGGCTTATCGGAGTCTGACATTAGACCAGAACTGGGAGACTCCTGAGTGGCCGTCCTCGAGCCTTCTGCTGGGATAAAAGGGTCCTCACTGCCTCCAGACCCTCCCTTCCCCTAAAATGCCCCGCCCAGTGGTGGGTGGGGCTAGGGGGACTCCTTCCTACTCTGACTCCTTCCTAGTTAGTTAGTGGAAGAGGCTGTGCCTGGGAGAGGTTACCAAGCTGCACAGCTACCTCCACGAACCTGGGGTGGAGCTGATTCTCCCAATCAAACAGCCCGTTTTTAAAATAAAGAGACTTTGTGAGGACAATTATGTAGATAGACTAAGATATCCTCTCAAAGGTCCAGTTGCTTTTTATTAATTTTTAAAATTTGTTTCAGAGGGTTCTAATTTAGAATTCAGAAGATTCAGAGAATAACCTTCTGTCTTTTATTTTTTCCAACTCTTACCCTCCTCCCTCAGGAAGCAGGACAATGATCGTTCTGGGATGAGGTGGAAGCTCCCCTAGGCCGCCCAGATCGAAGGTCCTTGGCAGAGATGCACCAACCTCAATGGCCTCCCTGCCAAGTACAAGTCTTTTATTGTTGTGTGTTTTTTTCCTAAGCGAAAAGACCTTCAACAGAAATCACTGTCTTAGAATTCAGGGCAAGGACAGTCTGTCTGTGTTATACATCTGCACATATCTACTCCAGTAATAGAGACATAAGGTTCTTTTTGCTAAGAAACTGAACTTGATCTTGATTTTATTGTGTGAGGGTTTTCAATCCTCCCATAGCACTGGAAAAACACATCCACTCAAAGACGACTGTGGGCCTGGGGTCCCACCATCTCCAATTTCATTGCATGTTTTTCCAGAGAGAGATTTAAAGTTCTCACCCTCTCACATCAAGAAAGCATACTTTATAAGTGAGAGGGAGAGGTTGGCTCTGAATCCAGTTTCAGTGTTTTGTGTTTTTTCTTGAAACTGAGAAGAGGGAAAAGGCAAACATTAACATAGTCACAGTATAAATTAGTCCGGGATGGTAGAATTTGGAGACTCCCCCTCAGATCTCTGCTAAGCAATCACCTTTGCTCATGGCATTCCCTTTTAAACTATATTTAAAAGCAAAGACAAGGCAGGAATTTAGAATCACAAAGTGCGTGTACCCTATTTGCCCCAGGAATTGCCATTCTGGAATTATATCTTTAGGAAGCAACCACAAATGGAAGAAATGTTTATACAGAAAGATGTTCATCACACCGTTGTTTATGGTACTAAAAAGGACAGTGAGTAAAACACTCCTGAAAAATATTGCTGGCAGAAAAATTATGGTATAACGTCAAGTAAAGAAAATAAGGTAGAAAAACAATTTTCTACCTTCACAATTTGTGAACTATAAATATTGATTAGGATAAAAGACTTGAAGGACATATACCAAAATACTAACAGTTGTTGTTTCAAGCTGGTAACAATGTGAGTTTTAAATCTACAATCAGCAAAAAGGAGAAAAAAGTAGTACGAGAGCTTTTTTTTTAATGTATTTTTTTTTAAAGTGTTAAACACTGGAGATTCAGCATCTAGGTTGAAAAGTGATTTACTAAAAACAAAATGTGTGTATGTGAGGATTGTCAATTTCTTCTGCTTTCAGTGGGGTGGAAACCAGAGTGGTAGAGCACATTGTAATGGTAACAGATCTACAGGAGATGTTCAATGCATATATGATTTTTACACAAACCGATTCAGGTACTAGGATCAACAGAGAGAGGTGAAGAAATTCAGTGGTGACTGACCCATAGTCTAGAATGTTGGGATATCAGTCAAGAATACAATGACCATAATGCAGACATCGTGAGAGAAACGCAACCCAAGTACTTCAAGAAGAGTCCATAGTCCACACATTTTGGTAATGGAAAAGATTTTGTTTGAAATATAGTTTATAAGAGGGAGAGTGGTGAAAGATCACGTTCAGAAGTTCTTACATGTGTGCAATGCCTGGTACGGAGCTGTACATGTTTGCTAACTGCTGACCAGTACTTAGAGCTCTTAGGGGTTTGGCCAGACTGTAGACATCCAGGATGAGAATTTGTATTTAATTCTCTAGGCAATGGGCAACACCAAAACTTTTGAGCAGAGGGAGTACAAGATAAGAACTTTGTTTTAAGAAAACCTCGCTGATTGTAACAAGCAGGAGGAATGGGAGGGAAAAGCCTGAAGGCAGATGTTGGGAGGCAGGGAGGCGGAGGAGAGTGAGAGATGCTAAGGCTCCAGTAGCAGAAGTAATTATTAGTTGGGTTGTGAAGAACTAGATAGATAGAGTGGCAGGACTAGAGCTGTGCCCAGAAGCAGGGCATAGGGGAGAGAGGAGTCCAAAATGGCGATATGGGTGTCAAACTACTGCAAACCTTCTCATTTTGAACTTGAGTTACCTGCATGTGCCGTAAGTTACTTTCCAATTTCACAACCATCATGCTTTCCTGTGAGTATGGAGGTGATTAGAACATGTGGATGCAAGAGGAAAACTTGCAGAGCAAAGTCATTGCCAAACAGGTGAGTTTCCTCAGGAAATCATCAAGGGGTCTCTTTCAATTTCCACTCACACCCGTCTTTCACCTGGGTTCCTGTCACAGGCTGCAAGAGCTTTGGCAGAGGGATCTCACAGAGCTTTGATCCTTTTATGAGGCAGCTCGTCCAGACATGTGGTGCCCGCCTCCTCCTTTCCCCAGCTCCCACCTCTCGTTCTCAGCTACTCCAACTATGCCTTTGGAATCCATCACATACCATATATACGTAACCTTTAGACCAGGTGGTCATTCGAGTCACACACACACACACACACACACACGCACACACTGGAATCTCCTTGAATAAAATCAATTATTAACCCTGTAAATGTGCAGGAAACATTTTTGGTTGCCTACCCAGAATTCATTGCTCTCTTCGTCCCTGATTTTTATTCAGATTCCACACATTCTCCTTCCACTTCTCTACTTCAGAAAGTGTTGACCCCCAATTCCAGGAGTGTGTCTGATTGGTTAGAGTAATTCTACTAATTGGTTCAGGAATTGTAAGGCTGCCGTTTGGTCTGATGACACCTCAGAAATATTTCCTGGTGCTTCTAGGAGAGTAGCTTCTTTACTACAAGGAGCCACCAGGACATATGGTACTTCTCTTCCTCTAGATGAGGTTTAGTACAAATGAGAGTCCCGGAACTACTGCAGCCATCATGCTGCTGGATGGAGGCTAAAACTATTGCAGAGAGAACTGAAAGAAAATCATCACAAAGAACAAGACAAACAAATGAGAAACAAAAACTCATAGACACAGACAATGGTTTAGTGGTTACCAGAGGGTAAGGGGGGAGGGGGGTGGGAGATGAAGGTAAAAGGGATCAAATATATGGTGATGGAAGGAGAACTGACTCTGGTTGGTGAACACACCATCAGATTTATAGATGATGTATTACAGAATTGTACACCTGAAATCTGTGTAACTTTACTAACAATTTGTCACCCCAATAAACTTTAATTAAATAAAAATACTAAAACAAACAAAAAAAAAAAACAAAAAAAAGAAAATCATAATAACCCCCTTCAAATTTAAGTCAGTTTGAGTTGACCTAAAGCTGATTCTCAATGGGCACCATTTTGGAAAATCGTGAGGATGTTTTTGTTGTCACAGTAATAGGCAGTCGGGCCTGGCATTTAACATATGGAAACTGAGGAAGCTAGATGGAATTTGTGTGACAAGCTTGCATGACTAAGAACCTTTCTTCATCCTACACAATGTTTTATTGACCCACTGGGATTCCAGGTAGGTGACAAATCTATTTACTATTACCTCAGCATACAGTCTGACTCCATTTTACATACACACACAACATATTTTTACTTTGTCGATGGTTTTAATACACTCTAAATTTTCCATTGTTTAAATCGAAGGAAGATTGTACTTTTGTTCAAAACTCTTTCAAGATTTGTTCACATTTTTAAAAAATCATGTCACCAATGACAATGGCACTATGGGATTTGAGTTGTCAACACAATACTCCTTTATTAGTCTGCATTTATAGCTGTCACATTCATGGTGATTCTATTGCAGGGTCCAAATTTCTGACAATTTCTTCATCCTTATATTATAAATCACTTTCTTTTTATATATCCATTATCCTGCTGTTAGGACATAATATATTTTCTTAGTTATATGATTGGTGGGTTAAACTATCTATGAATTCATTCACAGAATAATAAAAGGGATATTACAAACTATTTAAAATAAACAGAAGGTTTGGCTTTGCTGAGGGAGGAAGGGAGGAGAATTAATCTCCTTAAGAATCCTAACTGATATACAATTAGGCAGCAAGAAGTGGGAGTTCTTAATATAACAGACCCTGAAATGGGAAGTTGGCTCAACTGTTGGATTGGGTACAAAAAAATAATGATAAGATTCCTCTAGGTCAGGCTGGGAAGTTGGAGATCTCTGGTTTTACATTTGGAAAACTTTAGTGAAAACAACTATGTCACACTTACTTTGGAAAGATAATCACGTACCCTCAAAGCTATAGCTTTCAAGGCAGTGATATAAAAATTCAGAGAAATATTGGCTATATTCTGCAGCATTCTGTTCGGTCTAACAGGAAATAACAGTCTTCTACCAATGAGTCTGGAGCTGAGTGAGCAGGACTTCTCACTTTACGGAGTCAGGAAGGCCTTCTCCAGTTGGGGACTGTGTGTCTGGTAATATGGAGTGAGCAGAGTTGGAAGAACTGAACACTGTCCTGAGCTAAAGTTTGTGCAGGAAGAAGCAGATGCGTGAGTGCCTCACATGAAGATAAAATTTAGATCCAAGACAAGCATCATCTCCAAAGCCTCCCGTTAGACATTTTCAGTCCCACAGGGGAGACAGCCCTGACCATAGTGAAGAGGCAACTGTAATGCAAGCTAGTGACAAAGAGCCAGGATCAAGGCCTTCCTTTCCTAACTGGAAGCTATTGTCTCTGATTGTCCAGGTGTTATAACCTGAAGAGATCAGATCCAAGAGAAGGAAGATGGGAAAGAGGCAGGTGTCACTCTTCCATCAAAGACCTTCCTACCTGGTCCAATTTCCTTTCCTAAGAATTTTCATCCTGGGGATGTTTAACTCCTCCAGGGAAGACTCAGAGGGAAGTGGATTTACACAAAGCTGCAGTAAGACAACCTCATTAGATTATGTTAGTGACCCCACTGGTCATCTGAAAGGACCCACATCTCTGGTAGAATAGCCTTTTCACTTTATCAGGCCCAAAGATGCACAGACCCTATCCATCAGCTGATCATCACTAGGCATATACATTAGAGAAATGCAAGCACACGTGCACCGGCACACGTGCACAAAACGTTCATAGCCACATTGCTTGCCAAAGCCCTAATGCCAAGCTCCCCCTGCCCACGATTGAGAACACTCGGGAAACAGTGAGAGGACGAAAACTCTAATGGCATTCCCACTCACATCATGCAGCTCTTCCAAGTATAAGGCTACTTCATAGGTCCTACCTTGCCAAGAATTAAGGTTTCCCTGATCATGACCATGACCGTGATTCTGAGGATTTATAAAACACATTGGTGGCCAGCCAGGCTCTCGTTCAGCCTCTCTTATAACCCACTGGAGAGAAGATGAGTTGGGGTGGTTTTTCCCATTTTGTAGAGGGAGAAACCATGGCGCACATAGGTAATGCTTGAGAATGCATACCCAGCAAGTGGGAAAGCCTGGACTCCAACCCATTTCTTCCGAATCCAAGGAGATGGGTCTTTCCACTGAACCTGCTCCCTCTGACCGGAAGCTTAGAACTTTAGGTGTATTATATTTGTGTCTATGACAATCTATTTAACTAAAAATCCCCTTTGTAGATGGAAATATTTCTATCATTTACTAATTCCTGATCTTCTTGAAGACATTAAATAACATAAACTAATCTTTTCTCGATGCCTCATGTTTACTGTTTGAACATATATGCGTATTATCATGGTGTGAAGTAGCTGAGACCTATATTTATTTTAGACTTTCTTTTGTTTCTGTCTTCAAAGTCAGATCATCTATTGTCCAGTAGGAACGATGTCATTACCTCCCTGTTTTATTCTATATTGATGTGAATAGTACTTCAAAATGATTAAATTTCTTGGAAGCACATGCTGAATAAAAGTTATTAAAGTTATCCTCTCCCATTTTGTGCATTCCCACTTTGACCCTTTGGAGTGTGAAAACACGTTCTTGTAGCAGAAACTACTTCAGTTAAGCCTTTGGCTTTAACTTTTAACTGTTGCAGGGTGTCTGGGCCCTTTTCCTCAGTGCAGATGGTTCATGAATGTAAACAAGTTCATGCTCTTTCATCTCCCCACTTTCCGGACTTATCTCCTTCCTAACTCCACTGGCACAGGGTTTGGCTCAGTAAGTATCTGTTGGAGAATGTAGGAAAGCTTGTGACTCAGCCGGATTTCTCTGTGGCCTTGGGTAAGTCTCTTAACTTCCAGTTTTAGTTTTCCCCTGTCAGATGATGATGCTATCACATACCTTTTCGCATCATGAAGATGATGTGTAGTTTAGGTGAAGCCCCTAGGTCAGTGTTCATAGCGGTGGTTCTCTCTCTCTGTCTAACACAGACACACACATGCACACTTAACTCAGATCACACATCATTCTGCCCTCTCCTCTTGCCTGCACACACTGTATATACTATCCCTATGGCTTTCCTATTCTAATAACGTCTTAAAAAGCAGTATCACAAAAAGCCCTCTCTTGTCACAGCAAACTGAACAAGGTTGGCTGTGGTGGTCCCCCAAGGCTGACTTGGAGCGAAGGTGTCCCTGCTGCCTTGTGAAGACGCTCTCTCTGGAGAGAACAAAAGCTTACATGGCTGGGAAGATGGCAACCAACCACTGAGCATGTGAGGCTTAGGTTCCAGTGGAAGAAGTACTTTCTTTTACAAAAACAAATGGAATTAATAATGACTATGTCACTTAGTAATTATGCTTAGATTCTTAAATAAACAAGTCAATAAGAATGATGAAAGATTTAGAATGGAAATTAAAATAATAAATATTTCTGTCAATTTATTTTGACCACATGGTTTAATAGGCTATTTTGAGCCCAGTAAAGGAGCTGGAAATAAGACACACAAAGACATTCCAGAGTCTCCTGTCTCCAATTTAGTTTCTGGTTAAAAATTCTATTTGTGGGATGCTTTGTGGCCATGTCCTTTTATAAATGAGCTGAGGAAGCAAGGCAAATAACTTGAAATTCAGAGGGCTGGCCTCATTGAAGGACTGAGTTGTTTTCATTTTATTCACTGAAGGAATTTGGATTGAGGTTTCATTACCAATTTGAGACACTGTAGCACAAAAAACAACAACAAAAAACAAACAACAAAGTCAGAAGCATCAGTAACATGAAGAGTGAGGACATATCCCCTGCTCTACCTACTACTAGCTATGTGACATCAGTCAGAATTGTAATCCTAGCTTCAGTGTCCTCATATTTATAGTATAGCTAACAACTTCTCCCTTGTGAATTTGTGTGAGGACTACACCCCAAAATAAAGCACCTAGTACAATATCCCAACATATAACGGGCATACAAAATGTTTGTTATATTATTATCCTTATAATGATTTTTTTTATCATTCTCAGTATCACTCGTGTGTGGGGCTTTCCCCTGGACTCTGACTCCTGGCTCCAAAAATGAGCTCCTCTAGCACACTCTTGCGTTGATCCCCCAGACTTCCCCAGCACCCATAGGCCAGACTGTCCTCAAATGACCTTGTAGGTTTTGTATCATATTTGTGTTGTTCTCCTATTGCACTGGGTATCAGTGCCATCTCCCTTGCTATACAATATGTTGCTTAAAGAAAGGGACTCTCCAACTACTATTTCTCCTAAAATGCCTGGGACTGTGAGCACATATGCCCAGTCAAGATTTCAAGTGGAGTGTTGTGGACAGAACTTTGTACTTGAAGCCAGAGGACCTGCCCTGGAAGCCCAGGACTCTGTCTTCCACAATACACTGCATCGCTGAAAGAACGTCACCAACAGGGATGTTTAGAAACCTCAGGGCCTTAGGGGTATTTAGGGTGGACCTGGGGGATCTGGGGAGAAGAGCTCCTTTAGGAATGAGCCTTAGCTCTGGATGATATTGTCCCTCTCCCCCCAAACCCACATCCACTTGCTTTCCTCATGCACCTGATACACTGATACCAGGCCCTGACACAGTAAGGCCATTAGGTATGCTATACTAGAAAACCCAAATTAGACCAAAAGTTCCCGTGGGGAGAGGACCTGGTGTGGGAAGGGAAGGTTCAGGGTAGGTAACGAAGTAAAAGTAAGGTGCTAAAAAAGAAACTAAGGGAAGAAAATGGTGGGTTGACTTCATCCCCAGCTCTTCCAATGGCTCCAACCCACCAAATAGCCCATCACAGGAGACCTGGAAGAGCCCAGACATGCTCCCCTGTGCCCTGTCTCTGACAGCCACCCAGAGAACCTCCTCCACATGTTCCTATTTTCGCTTTTTCTCAGCCTCACTGTCTCTCCCACACCTCGGCTCTGTTATCTGATTCCTCACATGAGCCTCGGGCCGTCCTTGTTTTGACAGCCCATTTGGATCTTTTCTCCAGTTTAATTATCCACAGATCTCAACTTGCACACCCCTAAACACCTCCCTTCTGAAACTGTGGTAGGAGGTGCTCCTGCTACCTCCCTCACCCCATAGGACCACGGTGTTTATTCAGCCCCCTGAAAACATTGGGGAGTTGTCAGGGGAAGGTGGGCAGAAAGAGACGGGAGGAGGGTGCAGTCTATTTAATTCAGGTGTCACCTGGAATCAGAAGCTCTCCATCTCTTGCCAATTTATGGATTAGCCCTGACACTAGTTTCTAATTGTATGTCAAAATTTTCAAACTCATGACTTTTCTTTTTAACCCTTGAGATTTTATTTAGTCCTCTTATGCAAGAGAACTTGATAAAAATCATTTCTTACCCCCTTTTCTCTCCATCCAGGTCATATGACCTGACCTATGAATTATTGCAGGGAGATAATATCCCAGTTTAAGGGCAGATGGCCTGATAAACATCACAAAACAGGTTCGTAAATTCCATAATAATTTGTGAAAAGGCCATGAGATTACCAATGCACGTTTGCTAAGACATGCAAGCATTTTAAAAAGAGAGACTAAAAGTGCAATTTTGTTGATTACAGTAGGTTCAAACAGTGTAAAACAAGGTCACAAAAGGGAAAGTCCGCAGCAGCAATTCTCCCTGAACAATGGGAAGAGGGCACCTCAGAGATTAAATGTTGAACTTGAACACACCTAGTGTGTTTTGAAAGTGAAGATTTTTTTTTCCAGAAAGTATTATTTACTGTGTTTTAAAATCTGTTTTTAGTGCTATTTCAATTATGTTGTCCTAACACCTTATTTTCAGTAAGACATTTATTCTTCTTGCCAACTAAGGATTTTCAGCCTCAGTATTTTTCAGACACCAATGCCCATAGTTGGCAAGGAATTAGGGATTAGTGTATATATTTCCTCCTCAGCACCAGGTTTGCATTTCAATTGGGCCTAGATTAGGCCAAAGGAGCCAATGGAGTAAGTTTTCTACAAGAGACATAGAGTATATAATGCAAGAGCAAATCAGATTTTCATTCCTAAAAATACCACTTATTAAAATAAGCACAATAATTAATACAAAATGATAATATTTCTATCTTCCATGCCCCCACCCGCCTAATTCTACAGAATTTGAGATGATGGTCACTGTTTCATATGCGTCATTAAGAGACTTTACAACTTAAAGCAAAATTTCAGATTTCCACATGATGATAAAAATGTAGTTATTCATTCATTCATTTGTTCAACAAATATTAGGTTGGTTAAAAAATAATTGAGGTTTTTGCAATTATTTTTAACCTTTTCAACCGCAATTACTTTTGCACCAATCCAATAATTATTGAATATGTTCTTGTGCCAGGCAATGGGGATACTATGGTGAAAGTAACACAATCCCTCAGCTCAAAGAATATCAGAAAGAAAGATCAAGAATTTCAAGTCTGGCTGCAATAAACAGAATAACCTAGTCAGTTATTAACCTGTTTATCTTGATAGATTCCTCATCACAATTACATTGAGTAGTGACTTGGTCAAAGAGAAGGGAAGAGGTCGTGTAAGGATTAGAGTCATGGTGATTTGGAGCATATAGGACCCTTGGAAATCATCTCGTTCAATCTTGCAATTTATAGAGTAGCTACTGAGGCAGAGAGATGGAGAATGACTTGTCCAAGGTCATAGATCAAGAACTGGAGATTGTTGGGAGTCTGCTGTGTGCGAGTGTGGGGTAAGGGTCAGGAAGGCCTTCCCTTTCTTTGGGTTCTGAGCAAGTGTAAATGTAGGTGACAAGTAACGTGGTAACATCAAAGACATCACCATTCATGTGATCCCAGCTGTTTCCCTTGAGCCTTTTCTGAACGGACATGCTTTCCGTGTTGGTTTTCCGTGTTGACTTCAAAACAGGGAGGAGAGACTTGGTTTTCACCTGTTTATTGTTGTTTTATTTTATTTTGTTTTATTGTGATCCTTTTGTTGTTGCTATTGTTGCCTTTTGTTTCTCTATTCAATGTCAATATTTCTTTGGTATTAAATATTTGGAACTCCAAATCCAGCAATAAAAACAAGATCCATAGAAACGTTTTCTGAGCTCCCCGCACTGCATTTGTATCCAGGCTGTATGTCCTGACCCATGAAACATTGCAGAGAGAGAACATCCCAGTTAAGGGTAGATAACCCAGTAACCACCACAAAACAGGTCTCTAAGGTCCACAGTAAGTTGCGAAAAGGCTGGGTGATTACAGATGCATTTTTGGTAAAACTTGTACCCATAAAGAGAGATTGTGTTTTCTTCCTGTATTTTCTTCCCAGTGGGTGCCAAATTCCATCAGTAAACCAAAATGCCCAATCTATTTACCAAATCAAGACATCTTGTCTGGACACCTATGGCTCTCCGGGCAAGTTTTCCAGGCAAACATACCTTTTATAGAAAGACAGAGTCAAGTCTCCTTGTCAGAGAGACAGAGGGTGGAACAAGTTGGACAACCACAGAATTTGTTGTCCAAACCAGGACACTTGAGAAAGTGAAAGAGACACTATTAATAATTACTCCTAGATGATAGATATTAATTGGAACTTTCCAAGGAAACTGGGATATATCCTCACCGTGGGTACAAGGGAAAGAACTTCAGACTTCAGGTCAGACCAACCTGAGATGAAAACTACGCTCCACGTCTAACAGGATGAGTCGGGATCTTTCTGTGTAAGTCAGGCATGAAAATGCAGCACGTTTTGCCATGTGTTTAAGATTAGCTGGGTATGTATTCAAAGGTCCTGGCACATGGTAGATTTTCAACGACAGGTAGCCAGAGCTCACGTAGCAACCCTCTGAGAGGGGTATAATTATTACCCAATTCAAAAGCTTAGGAAATTGAGGCACAAAGGGGCTGAGTATATTATCCAAGGTCACAGAGCTAGGAAGTGGTAGTGCTGAGAAGTACTCCCTGCCCTGGGCAGTCTGGCTTCGTCATGTGTCTCTTACCTTCTAACTTAACTTCTCGTACACTAGCTCACCTCTCAAAGTGTATGACTAGCCTAATGTGAATCTACCTGCATGTAAGGTAGATACTCAGACAACAAGACAGTATGGTGGGCAGTCGTGGGGTGAGGGGACACGGAGTGAGGGAAGGGTCAGCAGGGACCGTGTGACAGAGTGAACTCCCTAGGATCAGGCGTGGTGAACATGCAAAACTAGGTACACTTCCTCCTTTCTCTTTGCAATGCAACATTAACCACCCTGAAGCTCACTAACTGAGTGACCATAAGAGGCCCCCCTCTTTCAGATCAATTTCCTTACCTGTAAGTGAGGATGTTGGAAGAAATGACATTTCTAGCGGGCCTGTCTGTTCTCCAAGACCAGGTTTTGTTTTTATTTGTTTGTTTTGTTTTTTGCATTTTACTTCAGTTCTCTAGTCAACTTCTGGCTGTGCCTCTGAGGTCCTGGAAACCCTAGAAAGGCTCTGAATGGCCCGGTCTCCCAAAAGAGTGGGCTTGCCTTCTCCCTAGACAGCCTCCGGGCAAAACCCGGCATCCTGGGCTGTGTGGGCGAGGAGCGGATTCCCGTACACCCACACCTCGGCTAGCCAGAGAGACTGACCACCCAAGCTCAGGCCTGCCCTGGCCACATCAGACGGCAGCCTGGGTGGCCTCGTTGTCACTGCAGGCAGAGCTGTCCACCAGCATTAGCTGGACCAGCCACAATGGCTCCTGCCCAGCTCCTTGTTCCTGGGGGCTCCTAGTGCAAAGCATCTCCCAATTCTTCCGGCCGCTCAGTAGAATGGAGATCACTATGAAAAGCAATAAAATCTGGATAAAGGGGGAAGAAAATCTGTTCTGGCAAGACGTTCTGGGCATGCATGTAGATCAGACTTCTGAAATATCACAAGGAGAAAGCCCCAGAGAGCTACTCTAACCCATTTTCATTCTTTCATCCGTTCATGTATTCAGCAAACATTTCTTTAACATGTATGTGCTAGATGTTAGGAATTAAAAGATGACTCAGACATAATCTTAATTTTAAAAACAAAACAAAATTAAACAAAACCACAGTGAATTGAAAAGCAACCATGGAAATAACTTATTTCTTTATAAGCCAAAAAAGTCAAAATGCAGCAATAATATTTACAGAGGGGAAAGAGCTATCAAAACCTCTGCTTAGAAAAGATGGGGTGTGTAGGGGTCGTAGATGGTTTCTTAGGAAAAGAGATTCGCTGCGTAGGTCTTAGAGTAGAAGTTAGATGGGTGAAGAGATGAGAAAGATAACGGAGGCAGAGAAGAGAAGCATCTGGGCATCATCCCTGTTGATAGGTCTGTAGCACACAGTGTGGAGGAAGGAAAACTAAGGAATGAGGCTGGTGAGGTAGGCAAGGGCTGGTTCACAGAGGACGTTATAAGCCAGGCTTATCAGTGAGGCTTTTGTGGCGGGGAGGATGGGCGGGCAATGGAAACCATTGAAATGTTTTAGGCGAACAGGTGTAATTCAGAGATCTATTATGGAAAAGGCTGTTCCGGCAGCGGTGCACATACAATAGCTCTGAAGGGGGCCTGGAAGCCGAGATGCTAGTGAGGAATCCATGTTGTAACCCACTGGGAGAAAGCGATCCCTCTCCTGAGCGCAGAGACCTAGAGGGAGAAATGGCTTCTCTGAGGTCACACCGTGGGTCTGTGATAGAGAGGAGAGGAGAATTCAGTCCTCTTGCTCTCTAGGCCAACATGTTTCCAGTTCGGTAATGATGCAGGTCTCAGAGGTAAAGGAAAGTTCTGAGGGCTGAGGGGCAGAGCGCAAGACGAGCCCTCGGAGAGCTCTGCCCCTGGCTCTGGGACACCGTCCCAGCCAGCTGAGCATCCAGAGGCTCAACTTCCTCATCTGTAAAATGGGATCATTGCCCTTGGTCTGTTTCTCTCCTGAACTGTTTAAAGGATCAGGTGTGAAGAGAGTTGGAAAAGGTTTTGTGGAGTAGGATACGGATCTGAGGGATAGGTTCCTATTTTATTCACAGAATCACTGTGACACGGATGATTGAAAGAAATACTTTGGAAGCCTGATGTTCTAGGGAAATCCATCCAGAGATCTGAACACGTAGATTAGGGCCATCCCCCTTACTTATTAGCTTTACATTGACCATGATGACCTGGCTGCTGTTAAATAAAGCCTTTTCAATTTTCTGGCATGAGGAAATGAGAAGACATTACACCTAGAATCATTAAGGACTGGTTTGCCTTGAACACATAACACACACACACACACACAGACACACAGGTGTGTGTGTGTGTATGTGTGTGTATCATATCTTATTATCAAATTTAAAGTTCCCTGTTTTGCCAGTTCTTTAATATGTCAGAAATGTAATTAAATTTACAGAAATACAATGTCTATACATATTCAACAATAGATCTTCTGCACAAATTAATACATTCTGAAGTTTTCCATCAATTTTAAAAGTGTAGGTTTGCCCCTAAGCAAACCAGTGGGAAGCTGCTATCACACTTTCTTCCTCTGGCCTTTAGAGAGAACTAGTTAGCTCAAATTCTAGGGAACACTTGACACTGAGCAAGTGTCCTTGCATTTGCTCCCACACGCACTTGCTCTATCTCAAGTGACCTGGGAGATGGTCCCTGCCTCTTGTTCCTTGGATTTGGGTGGCCTTTGGAGCTCTTTCTAGCCATGGACTTGCATTTCCCTGGAGGTTTGTTTATATGCCTAGTTTCAGATTATTCTTCTGCTTCTAACATGAGAAATAGGCTGCTTCTACCTTTGAAATCCTGCAGAAAAAAAAAAGTGACTTCCAGGGATGACAGGAGGTGTTCTGGCTCTATGTCCGTGCAGCTGACATGTCACACCAGACTTACATTTTAACTGAACCCAGATTAGGCCAAGTGAGCCACCTGGGCAGGTTGCTTTGGTGCCAACAGCATTTCCCTTGGCAATACTCTCAATTTGGGCATCACACCGAAAGGCCTCGCCTGCACCTGCAAATGTGTGACAAGTGGGAAGACGGGTTTGCACAGCAGCTCCCCCAGCACAGGGGTATACGCTGACTTCATGAGGTGAATTGTGTGTACACATGTCTGCGTGTTCATTTGGGTGAGCAATGCTCTTTATACATCAACCATTAATAGTGTCCCCAAATTATACTGCCCGTCACTTTCTAATTACTAAGTTTTAAGACATTCTTATCATGTGTAATTATTGGTGAACCTATTAGATAATAACCGTGATCTGTATTGTATTAGCTATTCTCACAATAAGGTTGAGTTATATTTAACAGCCAACAATCACAGAAGAACAGTGTATCCACATGGGCAAAGTGTGCTGTTTTTCACAACCCCAGCTAGTCTAGTGATATGGATGGTAGAAAGGCACGCTCTCCCTGTGTGGCCCCTGCCCCCAAAGCCTGTACCTTCCACACAAGCTGTCCCCTGGGGCAGGCTGGTCGCCTGTGTCCACGGAGCTGCCTTTGCCCACACAGTCTTTTGCACCAAGAACGCCCTCTGCATTTTAGGCACACTATCTAAATCCTGCGTTCTACTCAGATCTACTAAAGACCAGAGCTGTGACATGGAACGAGGGACACAAGCCATCTTGCCTGCCCATCTGCAGGGGCCCTACACTCCTGGTCTGTCTCTAGTTTTTCTTTTAGGTGGGATCATCCCACTTAATATCCATTATTACTAGAATATAATACGATGCTTTAGGTAGCTGTTCACAACTCTTCCTTCCTTAAAGGGAAGAGTTAGGGGGAAAAAAGAGAAAAGGGGCTTAAAATCTTTTCTATTGCCGACTCCCCCACCCTACACTCGGACACTATTGAGGTATGTGCACTCTTCACTCTGCACAATAACAAGCCCCACTGTACTTCGCATTCTTTTCATGCCTTTTAATTTTTCCTCTTCCCTTTGCTTGGAATCACCAAGGTCTAGAGTGTCAGCAAGCCCCATTGCATTCTTTCAATTTTTTTTCTTTGACTTTGTTTGTAATTATCAAGTTCTAGACTATCGGCACAGGAAGTCTTACAATATCATTTACACCGGAGATACAGAGAGACTGAATGGAGAGGCTGAGGCCCAGGGTGGGAAAATGACTTGTTACAAGGTCATATTGCAGTGTGGTTGGTGGGTCCAGGGTTTGGGCCAGCTCACCATCTGCCCCACTTGTGTACGTAATTCCTTCTGTCCCTTCATCAGCTTCTGAGGTCCTGCATTATCTCCAAAGTCCAGTCCCCTTTATCTCTGAAACTTTCCTCCACTCCCAAAGCCAGAAATGATGTACTTGCTGTGTCCTCAGAGCACAGCATCTACCACAACTCTTTCCTGCATGTCTGCTTCCCACACTATGATGAGAACTTCTCAAGGGCATGGATCACAGGTTATTTATTATTCATTTCATAGCTAGCACGGTTCCTGGGACACTGTGAGTCCTCAGTACACAGAAGAAGAGGGAGGTGGAAGGCGAGTGAGTCAGAGATAGAAATCCAGGTAGTCACTGTCCCTACTTGGACCAAGCCTCGGAGCTAAAATTGCGTATCCATCACTGCTTTTCCTTACACCAACACTGACACAGAGTTGTTAAAAGTAAGAATATACTTTCATAGATACCTGTTTATGATTTAGGCCATGATAAATGATGGCCAAACCCTATTTAAGTAGAGATCTGACATAACAAGTAATTAATTTTTAAAACTCTTTATGTGGTGCAACCTCTTATGCATCAGGCACCGTGCTTGGTGAGAGGAATCCAAAGAGGAAAGGACTTCTTAGCCTCTTTACCTCCCTTTCTATCTCCCACCTTCCCAGTCTTTATCCATTTGCCGTAGTCATTTTACCCTTCATCTTTCAAAATGAATTCAGAGAGGCCAAATGAATAGGGTAAAGGTTTACCTTAAAGTGAGATTGAGGCTTTTATTCTGTATCTTTACAAAGAGAATTTCTTGAGGTCTGTGCAATAATTGAAATGCTTGGTTCTAGGAGACTTGGGTGTATATGTTTGATGTCTCAGTGATTCAATAGCTTCGTCGGTTAAATGGCCGCGGCCCCTTCTTGAAGGCAGGGAGCTGGTCTAGACCATGGCTGGCAGGTTCTTGTTGTTCTGTGGACTGTGATGCTAGGACGTGTGGCTTGAATACCTAGCTGGCCTCACATTATCCCAGCCTGTGTTGTATAAACTCTTTTTATTCCACTGAATCCATTTCTGTCTAGAGAGGTCCCAGATGCAAAACAGTTGCATAAGCCTCTGCTGGCTAGTTTAATTGGCACATTCAGGTTAGTCATATACACCAGGTTCTTTTTATATTTTGCCAGTCCTTCGTAGTGTAATAGGGCTGTTCCCATGTTAAGAATTTCAAATACGTGCTCCTGGTGTGATTAGAATCTGACTAGACTGCACTCAGTAATTACTTGTGAACATGTTGACGCTGGTGCCCGATGGTGGATAAAGGAAGTTCTGAAGGCACCGCCATGCCATCCCTCTGCGCCTCCTTAGAGGAAGAGAGGACCAACTGGGCTGGGGAAGAGCCTCCATGGAGCACTTCTGGGAGGAGTTTTGGGGGCTCCGGAGCTGTCACATGTTGGTCCTGCCCTGACTCAGTTCCTTTTTCTGCCATCACCCACCATCACCCACCGAGTATGCTGCTCCTTCACTTTTCCTGGATCTTTAAACTCCTCCCATTCCCACTCTTGCTCCCTGTCTGTGTCTGCCCTCAATAACGGCAATAGACTTTTAACTCATTCCCCTCAAACCAACCTGCCTGAAGTGACCTTTTGGAAATGCAAATCTGAAAATCTGTCACCCTCTCTTTCAACCTTTTCTTAGATGATTCTGCAGGAGCCACAGAACGGTCATTGAAGGAAGTCTACAGTTCTTTTCCTGATCTGGGGCCCCATCTACTTGTGAGATCACATTTCTCTTCTCTGCCACCTTTCTCTTTAAACTCCAGAAAAGACTGATCCTCTTTGGGGATCAAGAGCCATGAAGCTCAATCTTTTGACAGGAAGACATTTCTGTTGGCTGCTGGTGTTCAGGCAACTGTCAGACAGAGTTGCATTGTGGGACATCTATGCTGTTTGCTTCTGGGATCCCCATCCAGATAGCCACAATGATGAGCCAAGAAAGATCCCATCTGTCTCTGGTGGGGGGTGGGGGGGAGGGAGCGGCCATTTTTAAATAGCCCAGAGTATTCTCCACGATAAAGGCCTAATCTCTAGGTGCAAGACTTTACTAGAGACTTATCCCACCTGGGGGAAAGGCATTTGTCCCACTCCAACCCCTCTGGTCTTCAGGTGTTACCTAAGAGGGGGAAACAAGGTAAGAAAATAGTCAGCTAGGAAACTCGTGTGAATTCCAAGAATCCTGGGAGTCTAAAGTCTTCAGGGGAGGACCTTGTAGAGAACTGAACTCATCTGTAGCACCAAACCTTCGGTGCTCTGCAGGAGTCAGAATCCCACTGACCTCTAGGTGACCTCAGTCCTTTGTTAATTCCTAACTCAGACCTATTTCCTTCCTACTATACACTTCATTGAAGAGTGAAGTGGCAATATCTTGAGGGTATTGTGGAGAATCCTAGAGAGGAAATGCAGGGCAATATGCCCTTCCTACAGCAATATCACTTCCCAGTGACTACCGGGAAGTCTGCTGTGGTGTTTCCGGTTCTCACTCTCAAAGATGGCTGTGATCAGTCCTCTCATGCTCAATGTATAGAAGGGGTCACCAACCAGGGGGCTAAGACCCAGATCATAGATAAACGTGGAGCATATGTGCACATGTGCAGTTTTCTGAGGTCATAAGATCCATTAGGTTCTATCAAATCCTTAAGAGTCCCTTAATCAAAAAAGGGAAAGCACCACTCAAAAGAAGCCCCTTCTTTAGAGTGTGCCGCGAGAGAGGTGTCCCCAAAGAAAGCTGTTGAAAATAAAATAAGTCCATCTACTAAGCCTGAGAAGAGCATCTGACTCAAGAGGCGATGAAAGGCAGAAACCATAAAGGAAACAACTACATACAAAATTAGAAACATCTTTATGGTACAACTATGGCCTTCCCCCCACTACTCTCACATCACAACCACTCTATACAAGGTTAAAACATACATAATCAACTGGAAAAATATGTGAAATATAAAGGTAAAACAAAGAATAACAGTAACATATAAATAGCTCTTGTAAACCTATAAGGAAAAAAGCAAATCTCTCAGCAACAACAAAAAATGGGCAAAAACAATATCATAAACAGGTTAGTCTATAAAGAACAAAACAAAAAAAAAAAAACACTGGACTGAGTTTTTACAAGATTTTGTTGTTTTTTTCTGTTATATACTACAAACCATGTTTTAAAAATTAAAAGTTAGAGGATTTGGTAATGAAAAAAAATGCAAAAGGCCAGTAGCTGTGAAAAGTCATTCAACCTCATAAAAATTAAAGTACAAAAAAAAATGCATATATCATTTTTCATCTAAAGAACTGACAATGACTTAAAAAACAAACAAAAGTTATATCGATGAGTGCCTACAACCCTGGTTCTCAGCCCTGGATGCACAATGGGCTGACCCAGCACACTTTATAAAATATTGATGCAAATGTCTGCTTCTGACCATGAAGGAGTAACTGCCATGAGAATTGTTCTACCATAAACAGCTAGAAAACCAGACAAATACATGAAACAACCATTTTCAGAAACTGACAACAAGCAGAGCAAGACTGTTATCCCTGAGGGAGGAGAAACAAAGGAGATGAACCCCATAACTGTCCAGTAAGCTGCCTGGAGGCAGCTTCCAGAACACAGAGCAGAACAGAGAGTCCAAACAAAACCCACAGTCTCCCTGAGATGAAGACAGAGAACAGAGTTCCAGGAAGCCAATTTGCAGGACTGGAATTTGCAGAGCAGAATCCCAAAATGCTGAAAAGAGACCTCTAGAGATCTGCACAGAGATTCCCTCAAATCTTTGACTGATTAATGAGGTCTACATGCGTGGGGAAAACTCCACGAAATGGGCTGGGGAAGGCGTGAAAGGAACAACAGAAGGCAGTAGGTTGAACAATTCTGGGAGCTCATTCATGAAGGACGGTTAACAATGGGTATAGTCATTCATAAGGTATTGACTTAATAATGGCACCACATAAGTCCTAGACTGAAAGTTGCTCTAGGTTTTTCCTAATGAAGCTTGAAAACAATCCTACAGAGATTCAGGCTGATGCTAAGTATCTTAATTGCATGCCCAAGAAAAGTCTATGCCAATTAAAGAATTACAACAAAATCCAAAACCAAACGCCAAACAGTGTAAAATGCACAATGTAGAGCATCCAATAAAAGTTAACAGGCATACAAAAAAACATGAAAATATGATCTATGACCAGCAGAATAATCAATCAATAGAAACAGACACTAAAATGACAGATATGATGCTATGAGTAGATAGGACATAAAACAGCTATTATAAATATGCTCTGGTAACTCAAAAATGTAAAGAAAAACACAAATATGATGAGAAGTTAAATGAAATACATGAAAAGATCCAAAATGGAACTTTAAGAGTTGAAAAATGCATTATTTAACAAGAAAAATATACCAGAAAGACCCAACAGTACATTAGACACGCAGAAGAAACTATCAGTGACCATAAAAACACAGCACTAGAAATAAAACAAAATGAAAAAGTAGGTTATGGAAAACATGTATAATTCCATTTATATGACATTTTTATAAAGAGAGTATGTGTTTACCACGAATGTGTGAAATCATGGCCATGAAAACGTTAATAAGGTTACTTCAGATGACTTTTTCTTTCTTTATATTTTAACATGTGGAAATTTCCTACAACATGCAAGTATATTTCTTATCAGAAAAAAAAATAAACTATTTTTAAAGTGGTAAAATATGAAAAACCATTCATTCACTTACTCAAGACACTTATCAAATGTCCCAAACATGCCAGAACTTTGCTACATACTGGGGATAAAGTGAAGAATAAATAGGAGTTTGATGACTTAAGTTCAAATTTCATCTCTTCCACCTCTTCGAGTTAGCTCTATGAGTATAGAGCTGACTGTTCTATATCTCCATTTCAGAATCTGTAAAAGTAGGTTTAATAACAGTATATACCTAAAGCAATCATTAAGGTAATTAAGGCAGATAATGGGCAGATGAGCTCTTTTCCTGCTCACCCTTTTGCTTCTGTGAAGACAACGGGGTCCCAGCCATATTCTGAGGACAAAAATGGGCAGAGTCAGGCAGAGAAGGGTCTCTGTTCCCAAGGCTGCCTTAGTTCCTGTGTGACATGAAAGCTGAGATGAGTGACTTTGGAGTGGAGGTTAGTGGTGGGCATCCCGGATTAGGTCTGATGGAGGATCTGGCAGAGACTCAGAGAGGTCTGCCTGCTCATACATAGTCAACGGACCAAAAATTTAGGCAGGAAGAAGTGTCACAGAGCTCTGGACTAACCAAATTTGAAATTTGCCAATTAAGAGTATTAAAAAGGAAGAAAGAAAGAAAGAAAGAAAGAAAGAAAGAAAGAAAGAAAGAAAGAAAGAAAGAAAGAAAGAAAGAAAATTACCAATAACCACTATTTCATAAAATAAGGAATTTCCAAAAGTCAGACAGATATTACCTCAGAATGAAAAAACAGTGCTTTCAGTAAGTTGAATAAATTTTGATTAATGTAGCTTTATGAATAACTTGCCGTATTGCCTTTCTTTGTCTCACTTAGCCACGGAGCAATGAAAACTTAATATCCACCAGTGCTGGCTCCTGGGATCTTACTTGAAAACCGCTATTGTATACCATTTTATAAAAGCTAAAAATGATAAGGAATTTTTAAAAATTGAAGTAGAGGAATAACAGTGTCAAATTTGCAATCTAGAAAGCTCATTCTGACCTCAGTATTGAGGAGGGATGGTGTGCAGGGAGTGGGAGGCAGGGAGGCCAGTTAAGAAGTTCTGCTAATTGTCTAAGCAAAAGACCTTATGGCCGTGAGTTAAAGAAGACCATTGAGTATTTCTTTAATGAGATAGTTATTTTGACTTTTATCCCCCTTCCAACTGAAATAAACCCTGCATTTTCTTTTTAAATCACCAATAAAAAAACTATGTTAGGTCATTGGTTTCCATATTTTGGGTAATTGCTAGAGGCACCATGCTTAACAGAGGTTAGTAGTAGGCAAGGGTTTCTGTTTGATGCTTTATCCAGGACATTTCTTTGAGCCTCTGAAGGGTATTTTAAGGGATTCCTTACACTCAATCTTTAAGATTAGTTCTTCAATTTTCACATTATTGGCTGGGAGTTTAGATCAAATTGATATATTTGTATATATTGTCTGTACAGCTCTGGCCCATATGTGTCACTGTATATTAGATTTGATTAATGCTGTTGAAATAATTAGTATATTGTTATAGCTGGTATATTTTAGAATGTGGGAATTCATTTTAAAGACATGTTTTCCACACTAATTTTATCCTCCTCTAAATAAAACTAGTTAAGATTAAAGAAGTATCTTGAGATGTGAATTTGTTCTCTTTTAGCAAATGTGGATTTTGGTACTGAAAATTGAAATTGTCTTGAAAAAATTAGTTGAAAAAAAAGCTTCTACACATGTACCTCAGTGGCTGCCTTATAAATGAAGTGTAAAAACCACTTACACAGTTACTACCTCATAAATGAAATATAAAAACCACTTGAGTTTTACCAGTTAAAAAAGAAAGTGTTTCTGGAAAACATTGAGAAGAAATGAATTATACCATCTCTTACCATTAACAAAGGAAAACTGAAGAAGAGCACTGAAGCAAATATAATTTTTTTTGTATGTTTTAAAATTATTCACTTGGTAATAATTAGTTTGGTGGTGTTTATCGTCATTGAGAAATTAAAAGTGTCTCCTTGTGTACCTTTGGTTTTATAGAATGAAGATACCTAATTTTCAAGGGATGACTTTTACTGGATGGACTTAATATTTTAAAAAGCTTTTATAGAGTATATACGATACACCAGTATATACACTAGGTAAGAAATATTTGCTGTAGAGAGGGTGAGGATTAGAGATAAATTCAACACACTTTCCACTAGCAAAGAATGGCATAATGATTGTTCCAATCACACAACACAGCTATCTATAATTACAAGGCAGAAATAAATGAGAACCACATTGAATAATACTTGTGAATCATGGGCTTAATAAAGACAAAGGTTGTCTTCCTATTTCCAGCATTTTCACACACACACACACACAAAAAAATCCCTCACAGAGGGGAAGCCCAGTCATTGACAAATAAATAGATTCTAGACTGCAAACTCCTCGACAATAAGGGTCAATTTATTTTTGTGCATATCTGTATTCTCAGTATCTAGCACAGACCAGGCACATAGTAAGTGCTCAATAATCCTCTGTTAAATTAATGGAGTCTGCATAATGAATGAGTATTTCTATGTTGCAGAGCATAAGGGAATTCACAATTCAACCTGCTGAAGATAATTCAGGACAATAGGGGAGTCTTTAAGAATCAGGCGGCAGTTGAGGTGGGTCTTGAAGAACATGCTCAGTGCCAATTCAATGTTTGTTTGCATATTCAAAAGGGGCCTCTCAAAAATGAAGACCCAATGATAGATAAATCTAACTGAATCATCCAGCATGCAGCCAGCCTAGATGAAAAACCCAAGAATTACTTCATAAGCCTAACAATCTGAAGTTGGCTTCATAATCAAATAAAGCCCCTCATAAGTGGTCTCAACCCACCTCTCCAAACGTATCTCCCTTTATTCAATAACCCCTAACCACCATTGCATGTGGACTGGTCTCCCCTCTGACTCAGAGCTGGCCATTCTTAATCCTGTCATGCCTATAATGTCCTAAATTCAATTCTTTGATAAAAAAAGTGGGAGTTACAGAAGTTTCTGGACCAGAGGACTGACATAATCTAATCTATGTTTTAGAACACAATAAAGAATTTTCTGTAGTGATCAGGATATAGGTTTATGTACTTTGACAACGAGCAAAATTAAAATGACTGAAGCAAAATAGCTTTATTGATTTTTCTCTTGTAAAAGTCTGAAGTGGTAGATGATTCCAGAGGGGTAAGAAGCTCTGCTCCACAAAGCCATTCAGGGTCCCAAGGTTTTTTCTGTTTTGGTGTCTCTCCTTCCATTGAAGCATTGCCTTTATCTACTATGTTTCCCCAAAAATAAGACCTAGCCAGACAATTAGCTCTAATGCATCTTTTGGAGCAAAAATTAATATAAAACCCGGTATTACATTATATTATATCATATTATATTACATTATGCCCGGTATTATATTATATATTATTATATTATATTATATTATATTATATTATATTATATTATATTATATTATATTATATTACATTATATTATATTATACCAGGTCTTCTATTATAGTAAAATAAGACAAGGTCTTATATTAATTTTTGCTCCAAAAGACACATTAGAGCTGATTGTCCGGCTAGGTCTTATTTTCCGGGAAACACGGTATAAGGTAAAAGTGACTCACTACCATTGTTTACAAGTTCTTGCCTAAAGGAGAAGAGAAAGAAGAGGTGGAGAGCAAGTGGCATGCTATAGAAATTGTACAGATCACACTTCTACACTCATCTCTGGACAGAATCTAGCCACATTGCATACCTCACTGTAAGAGGAGCAAGGAAATGTAACCTCCAGCTGACCCATTTTGTGCCCAACTAGAACGTGGGTCTTCTCTTACTAAAAAGAAGAAGGAATATTGAGGAATATTTAGTTGACTCTAACATAGTTTTCTTCCCTTCCCGTCCTCTCTGTAATGTTATAAGCTTGTTGTCCCAACAATAACATCGACCTGCTGATATGTGGCTATAGGACCAGAGCCTGGCAAATAAAACAGTGTGTGTTGAGTGTGTGTGTGTGTGTGTGTGTGTGTGTGTGTGTGTGTGTGTGGAGTCATTTCTTTTTCTTATGTACCTATAGTGTGCCCATGCTTTAATATATTTTATACATGCTATTAAAATCAATTCTCAAAACAAGAATAAAGAGTAGATGTTATTATTCCTAATACAGTTGAATAACCAAGATTCAAAAACTTCATGGTCACAAAACCTAAGCAATAGGAACTGGGTTTGCACTAAGGTATATGTAATTCCAATTGCTGTAAACTATGGCATTTCCTACTTTAGGTCTTATTCCCGACTGATTGATAAACTTACGATTCTTTTTCCCTTTCTGGTACATGCAAGTTAACTATTTTTTTCCCTGATAGTTAGTAATCATCCATGACTACAGGGTAACTCAATCCATACATTTTCTAATTTCTTGTCCTTGAATAACCTGGAATTTAGTATAATACAGTGTTTCAGACTAACCAATATCTGAGAAACTGGGGTAATTTTAGCAAATACTAGATTTCCCATTCCAGGGACCACACAAGGAAAGCCAAGTCTTCTTCTCTGTTTTTATTTCCTTTTCTTTCCTTTCCTTTTCTTTTCTTTTCTTTTCTTTTCTTTTCTTTTCTTTTCTTTTCTTTTCTTTTCTTTTCTTTTCTTTTCTTTTCTTTTCATATATATATATATATATATATATATATATATATATATCAAACAGAATATATATATATATATATATATGAAACATTCTGTTTGATTCCAAATCTCAAACAATTTTTTGGAGTTATAAAATTCCACAAATGAATTCTGGATGCTACATGGGAATTCATATTTACATTTCATAAACAACAATGAATATCCTTCTCTTCATGGGACACTGACGTTCCTGATCTATTAAACAGGTCCCCTGATCACTCCTTCCATGGGGCCAGGATGCAATTTGCTAGCAAATTGGAATCAGAATTGGGTTTTTAAAGAGAACCTTCCCACAGTTATAAACATCCTTAATTTTTACAGCAACACATTGACTTCAAACCGGACTCATAATTATTGCAATATTTCCTTTAAAAGCCTGCATTGTAGATTCGGCAAGGTCCAGACATCTGCTTCAAATCCAGAAGTTTCTTTCCTTTCTCAAAAAGGTTGCTCTCCTCCAATTAGCCTCACCAAAGCAGCGGGAGCAAGTGGAGCTCTGCGGATGGGGTTTCATGTTTACTGGGCACATTCCAGCCTCACCCGCCTTTTCCCACATGGGACCATAATAACCACTTTGCCTGTTGGACCCAGGACCAAATGGCTTTTGAAGTACAAAAGAGATATGTCTTGAGTCTTTTTAAAATATCCTCTGGCAAACCTTTGGTTTATCATAAACAAATGCAGTTTACCTACGACAACACAAAACTTGACATTTCTATTTTAGGTAATTGTGCATACATTTTAAGTCTTGGTGGGAAGAAACTTTTGCTGTTGTTGAGACCTTTCTTTACACACCTGAAACACAAAATTCTGGAGGCTTCTTGGCTGGAACTGGTGGTTGGAGCAGTAACTGTTATCATCCAAAACCCAAAGGGGCATGCTAATGATGATTTCAACTGACACTTAAACCTGTCTTTCACCCCCAATAATTTCAAAGTGCTCAATAAATGGCCTTGTGTTAAATGACAATATGGTTAAGGGAATTATTCTAACTTAAGTCTACCTTCTTCAAAAATTCTATACTAAAATATAATAGGTTTTGGCTTTACAAAAATGTAGGTTTAGATCACAACTCTGTCACTTAATATGAATGATCTTATATGAGACTTTTACCCTCCTGGCTCAGTGTATGTCAGCCTCAGGTCTCATTTTCCCCATCTGTAAAATGGGAACGCTGGGCTTTTAAGGGTCAACATTAATCATGTCTCTTTTATCAGTCCACCTTCAAGTTTAAAACCAATTGTTCACAGATGGGCAGAGAACAAGATACCCATTTATCCTGATAAAGTGGGTTTGGAGAATGAAGCTCAAGCATGGTGCGTTCAACTAGAACCCTCCAGTGGATGATTAGAAGTGGGGGTCTGGAGCTCAGAGGAGAAATGTGGTCTGGAGATAGAGAAGACTGGTTGTGGAAATCATCAGTTTATGTCTTGTAATTGAAGCCACGAGAGGAGATAAGATCACACAGAAGTTGTTCAAACTGAGAAAAGGCAGAGAGTCTGATGGGCAGTGCCGCAGGACCAGGCAGTGGCCTGAGTCACAGCCAGGCCAAAAGAGCACATTCCCTTTTGGACACATTTGGGCTGATAGATGCTACTCAAAAGCAGACCTACTCCCCCTCTCAGCCTGTGCAGGCTTTCTTTAGACCCAGGGACAAGATCAGTGACTCTGCCTAGCTTGGCAGGGGTATAATTCTGGCTTGCCCTCTCCCAGTACCTGCTTATTTCATGCAGTAGCGTAGCTTTCTCATCAATGAACTCTGGTGTCCCAACAATACTCAGTGATAACCATTCCTACGCTATGCCATCCCGCCCCCAAATCCCAATGCAATAACTCTCTTTAAATTGCCCTGTTTGTTTGGATTTTGTTAGACACGCCAATAAGATCATTTCTTGGGATCTCCCAGGAAAGTCTTTTGTCAAACATGGGTCCTGATTTTCATTTTAAAAGACAAGGTGCCCAGAGTTTGTGTGTACCTTTTCCAACCAGAAGTCAAGTTCATCCAACTGAGCCATGGGCGTTATTACCGGAGGTCTGGGATTGCTCTGGTATATAAGGCTGTCCCCAGGCAGGGATACCACTCACCATTATGGAGCCTGTGCACAGCTCATCTCTAGGGGGCTCTACTTACATTAGAGTTTATGTGATTACCACCTTATAGTGTTGAAGCAAATGGCATCTCCTAAAGTTAGACAGTGTACAATTTACATAACCCTATGCAGAAGTCTTTAACCCAACGCAAAATCCTGTACTTGCTTTCAACACAAGCAACCAGATACTCGGGCTCAGCCAGCATTCCTACTGGATGCAAGCAGCTTGTTACCTGCAGAAGACAAACATCATGTCTTCATTCAAGGATGAGGCCACAAAGATCTGATCAGAGGGACGGAATTACCTAAGATTTCTCCACCCATTAGAGACAGAGACAAGGAGATTTGTCTTTTCCACAGCCACCAGGACTGATTTTTCAGCGCATTGATCAATCGCTTGTCCTTGCTGGTATGGTTTCTGAAAGCCTTACTATTGAGCCTGGGCATGAGAACAGCCAACTAAATGGGCTCCCCTATGCCCTTACCGTCTTCCTCCTCTAGGTGCATCTCTCGCCCATTACCTAGAGGTAGTGGTAATGACTCCTCATTCATTCAGTCTCTGGAAAAGATACAGGGGAGCTGGCAGGCCTCTGAGAGCTGAGTGACTGACTAAGGGGAAGAAAGAAAGAGCACCCAAGAGAATCTAAAGAAGAATAGAGAGAAAGGGACAGTGGGGTGGGAGAACAATCTTAATTACCGTCTCCTGGTGATGACCAAAGCATGCACTAAATTACAGACAGTTTCTCCCTAACTGCCTCCATCCAGTATGGGTTTCACTCCAACTACCTTTGTCTGGGAACCACAGGATATGAAACGTATCTTGTTGGGTTCCATGTCCCGTTCCCATACATACCTGTTGATTCTAACAGTGTTTGCCATTCCCACATATATCTATCTGGGACGCTCTCAACCACTGAGAGAGAGTTAAGGTTAAAGATGGAAAACAGGTTTGTATCTTGCAGCCCAGTTGTGAATGAAGGGTAGCGGCTCCCTGGAGTGCTACTTTGACCAGCGTTAGATGCTTCACCTAGGAGGGCTTGTTTCCAGATTCTAAAATGATGTGCATTTTGTTGGCCCTTAATGGAACTATGTTGGCAGTAAGTCAGTCATGTTTGGATCCAACAATGACAATGACCTGTTTGAGTGCCCTTAACCTTCCCAGTAAGGGGAATACCATTGTCATGACCTACAGTGGGGGAAGGGATTCAGCTGAGCTACTGTGGTTCTTAGAACTGTGTGGAGATACTGAGGGGAGAGTGCAATGATAGGACATGGTCCCCGAGCCTCAAGGAGCTCTTAGTCTAAAGGGGTACATAGATATGTAAATATACAGTGACAACAGGGTGATTAGAGCGATGGTGCAGAAAAGCATGTGATCAGTTCATCTACGGCCTAAACACTGAATTGCAAAGCCTGGGGCTTTGCAGAATGGGAGACATTATGCATTAGAAAAGGAAAGGGAACAGTACACAGAACATTTTGAAAAAAAGTCTACACTCAAGTCAGTGCATGATATACAGCTGACATATAGGCAGCGTAGCAGAGAGCAGTGGGAACTCAGGCTCGAGGCCAGACTATGGAGGGAGGACATGATTTACCAAGTTAGGGAATGAGGAACAGATAATGAATGTTTCAACAACAAGAGTGACTGGATCCCATTTGTTCTTTAAAAAGTTTACTCTGTAGAATGGGGTTTGAATAGAAGAGGTGAGTCTGGAAGCAGGGAAGAAGGTTAGTTAGGAAGCTGTCATGGTACCCGAGGCAATAACTGATGGTGGACGGAAGTAAGGTCATACCAGTAGAGGCAGAGAGCAGGCAAGAGACGGAATATTTAGGAGGCAGACTCCAGAGGACCATTTGATTATCTGCTGATATGTGCAGGTTGGTGATGACGGAGTGAGAGAACTCCAGGGTGACTCCAAGAAGAGGATGGACAGAGGATTCTCTGAATGAAGAAAAGAACAGGAGGAACATAGTGCAGGGAGAGGAGCATGAGGTTTGGACCTCACCCCACCCTCTCAGACCCTAAGCTATGGACAATATAGAGAGGCTTTGCTAGGGAGATGTGGGAAGCATCCCAGCACTGCCAGAACTTCACTACAGGATAATTCTATTCTTAGAAATGATGTTCTAGATGCAACTTCTAAGACACTCCAAAATTCTGTAAAAAGAAAAAGGAAGAGGGAAGTCTGATAATTCAAAGAAATTTATCTACACAATGCTACTAATAACAACATGTGAATAATTAAAGTGCATATCCAGTGATAGCATAACACATCCATGCTAAAGGGCAGTTGGAAAACATAGACAAAGGTTTCTCTTAAAGTCACCACAAGGCGAGGGTGCTTCAGCTCTCATGCCTGGCAGTCCCTTGATAACATTGATGTTTTATCAGTGTGGGCTCAGTTGTTCCTTTGGTTAAACTTCCTCTTTACCACACTGAGCAAAGCCATTGTCCTCAGAAGGAAGAGTTATGTGGTGGGGAAACCACGTCTTCAAGGGAGTTAATTGTGGCCAATTTATTCCTGGGCCCAAAGCAAAGCCAAAGGGTCCCTCTGAAGAAATGGGTCTCATGAATCATGAATCATGTTTTCAGTGTGTCAAGGACAGTTAGCTGGGGTAAGATGCCTGTTCCTTTGGCTACAGGATGCCAAAGCTCATAACTCTTTCTGAGGGCACAGGGTCTGTCTAGCCTGTGGGGCCATTCAGAAGCAGGGAGATCAGCGGGGCCTCAGCCATGGTTTGTAGCCTCTGAACTGCCTACAGCTTGGATAAGCTCAAATATTGAACTAATAAACCTCAAGGTCCAGTGGCCCCTGACCCATGAATTTCATAACCAACCCATAGCTTTGGGCAGTAGAAAGAACGTCCTCATTTCTCTGATGCCCTTTCGTGCACAGTGCACTGGGAAAGGCTTCTAGTGAAATCCTTAATCATTTTGGTGACACTTTCTGAGACCTGGTTTGAACCTAGACACCTTCTACCTTATAAGGTTGACTGAAGGCAGAGATTGAACTGGTTTTGAACTGAGTATAGGTGTGTTTTCAGGGCATCTAACACACGACTACTTTCCTAAAAATGGAACACACTATATCTTAGTGGTTAAGATTACAATCTTATGATTCAAACAGACTAGGGTTTAATTCCTGGCCCCAACACTTACGGCAGACATTTTGACAAGATGCTTCATTTCTCTAACTCCAGGTTTCTTCATTTATGAAGTAGAAATAATAAAAAGATCTAGTTAGCTCATAAAATTATAATGAGCATTTCATAAAATAAATGCTTGAGAAACAGCACCATTTGGGGCACATCATGAGACTCAGGAAGCACCAGTTTGTATATTAACCTTGGGGAATAAAGCTCAGTCTTATATGTGCTAATAAACTGAACTGTGTTCATAAGACAGAGTCCACACTTGGGAGATACCCCAAGCCAGGTACCTTGAAAAAAAAGGGGGCTTGTTCTGCCTATGTAAGACTCCAGGAATCCCTAGGGCAATCATTTTATTCAACTAACTGAAGAGTTGAATCTACTCAAGTATCTCCACCCTTTAAATAGGAAGTTTTCTCCAACTTCTGAACCAAGTGTCTTTTATCTGGGACACATAGCCCCTGAGCTTCTCTCCTTCGGAGAACTTTCTGTGTCACAGTGATCTTTATTTGTAATGTTTGTTTGACTATCCACCAGCCGACCATTCCCAGTCTCTGAGCTCCATGAATGCAGGGACCAATTCTTATACATATTTACCCCCTAGAACAAAAACATAATAACAACTCAGTTGTTGGAGTAAATGTTGAGACACTAAAAGTTCTGATTCCCAATTACAGTATGTGGAGTGGGTGTTTCCCTCCTACACCACAAAGCAATGCTTGAGACACTACCTGGGTATCTTACAACTCAAATCAGTCTGACACTCTCTACCTGGCAATAGCATCAAATTCTGTAGAATAAGGGCTCAGTCCTACAAGACTGCCTGTTCCTCAACTTCAGACACCAGTCCTAAGCCCAGGTCATCACCTGTGCTTCTGACCTACTGGCTATAGATTACAGGTTTCCATCACTTCACCCCACTTAGGTTTGATTAATTTGCATACTACCTTACAGGTTTGTTATAAAAGGAGATAACTCTGGAACAGCCAAACAGAAGAGATGCATACGGCCAAGTATAAGGAAAGGGTGTGGAGCTTCCATGCCCTTTCCAGGAGTGCCATTCTCCTGGCATCTCCAAGTGCTTATCAGCCTGGAACCTTTCTGAGCCCTGTCCTGTTGGGGTTTTTTGGAGGCTTCATTACCTCGATGTCATTGATTAAATCATTGGCCATTAGTGATTGAACTCAATCTTCAGCCCCATCCCTCTCCCTGGATTGCAGGGTGTGGTGCTGAAAGTCCTAACACTCTATTCAATGTTTGTTCCCCTGGCAACCAGCCCCCATCCTTAGGTGTTTCCCAAAAGTCACCTCATTAACATAAACCCTGTTTTGCTAGAAAGAAACTTGTTATAATTCACAAGATACCCATCTCAGCTTGATGATGCTGAAGCAATTTTAGGAACTGAGGACAAGACACAAAATACAGCAGGTCCTCAAATAACATTATTTCATTGAATGTAGGAATGCAACTGCTCTATATATCAATTAGCCTATGGTAAAATTGGTTTTGTTATACGGTGTTCCTCTCAAAGGCACAGACCCTATTGAGAATGCGAAGTGAGGACTTACTGTATTTTAGCAAACGATGTTCCCACTGCTCTGATCTTTAGGAAATTCCAAGGGTTTGAGGAGCTATGAGCCAGGAAACAGGGATGACAACCAAATATATATGAGAAATGTATTTTGGTCATCTGAATGACCAATTATACATTTCTTACAAATCACAATGTTGTAGACACCATCATTTCTGAATACCACTACTATAAACTATTCCCTACCGACACACTCTTTAAACCTACAGATTAGTCTTGAAAAATGAGCCACCTCTTTCCTTCATGCCATTCAAAAGGCTTTTTTTGTTGTTGTTGTTGTTCCTTCTTTTATTTCTGCCCTGCCTCTTCCTGGAATGAACAACTAAGGCTCTAGGCAAATCAGACAATAATTTGAGTGTGCTATTCTCTGAGTCCTCCCTACTTTTCCACCCAATAGACCTTTGTTCTTGCTCTTTCCATTACCAGAATTGTTTTCCCCTACCCCATGTCCCCCTGTCCAGTTACCACCAATCCTTCAAGTTGAGCTTAAGTATCCCTTTCCCGTGAAATCTTCCATAATTGTCATCAAAGGGAAATCCTTGGATCTCTCATATACACTCCCCACCTCTTTTCTTATACATACTTAACATGCTAGCTCTCTTAACATTATTTGGATCTACAATGAAACATGATTCATTGACCATATGGTTTGATTTACTCTCCTCCAACAAAAATGATCATTAAGGGGAGAAAAAGACACGTATAAACCCACAATGACAAAGAGAACAGGAAGGGGAAATATTAAACAGATAATAGATTTAAATAAGATTTTTATAGCTGAAAATAGAATTAAAAAGTTGCATGGAGCAGGAAGATCATCTCTCTGTCTGTTCTTTTAAGACCAAGAAAAATGAAGAGATGATAATCTCTCTTTTTCTGTTCTTTTAAGGGCACTGATCCCATTCATGAGGGCTCCACCCTCATGATCTACTCACCCCAAAGGTCCTATCTTCAAATACCATACAATAGGGAGTAGGGCTCAACATATGGATTTGGGGGGGACACAAACATCCGGGCCACAACACATGATATTATTGGGATTTTAGAAGTAATGGTGATAGACATTTGATACATTGGATAGAGACTGGCAGACTGAGGAGAGATGAAAAACTGAACTGGGAAGGAAACAGTGCAGTTATTAACACCAGATAAAAAAAGTGAATACAAGCAAGGGAATATTATCGTAGTACATTATTTGGGCTTACAATAAGCAATAGTTACTAAATCATAACAATGTACAAAATTATTACTGATTTTCCTTACATTTTAATACTGCTATATCTGAAGGGTAAAGCAGGGTTTGGCAAACTTTTTCTGTAAAGGGCAAGATAGTAAATATTTTAGGTTTTGTGGGCCACATAGAGTCTCTTTAGCATATTTTTGTTTATAGCTCTTTAAAAATGTAAAAATCCTTCTTATTCCAAAGACCATGGAAAAACAAGCTGCTGGCTGGATTTGACACACAGGTAGTATAAAGACCCCTAAGTCCTGGAACAGAGGGAGGAAAGGTTATGTGTGGGTGTTGGTGGCGGTGGTAGATAAGGTGATAAGTCTTCACTTGATAGTAGATACATTTGCTAGGTGATGTTTAAATGTATCCATCAGGAAAACTCAGTATAAGTGTATTATTTAAGACAAGACTAGGCATTATGTCCAAAGAGAAACAACTAAAAGACTCGTAATGGTTGCCTCTGAGACTTGAGACCACAGTTAGGGAAAGGAGGACTGCTGTTTGTTTTGTCATCATAGATATGTTAGCATTATTTGATGTTTGTTAAACTTCTGTGCATGCTGATTTCAAGGAAAATTAATTAAAGTAACAGGAAGAATTAGTTCTGGTCTGGTCTGTGTTCTAGTTGCCCTTGAGACCACAATTCTGTCTTCTAACCGTGGACCAGTAAATGCAGTTTCATGGTCATCTGAGAATTCTGGTCAGTTTAAGGCAATCCTGGTCCCTCCGACCTCTTCAGGAGCTTGGATCGGGAGCCTAGTTTTAAACCCATCACGGGAACTGCCCACAACTGGCTGTTTTGTTATTGTCTTTAAGTAAATGAATGACTATAGCTATAGGAACAAAAAGGAAAAATGGTACTAATCATTGAGAAGAACAAAAGGGTGCAAATTTAAACCAGGGCACCACCCCTCCACCCAGCAGAGGACACACCAGAGGGCTGGCTTTCTATTCAGCTGCTTCCAGCTCCAGACCCCACCGAGTTCCAGTTCCAGGCAGGAACCACTTGACCTCTGTCCTTCGGTCCTGAAATCCACCTTGCCACATGACATGGGCCAAGCAGCAGCAAGAGAATATGAAAAGAGAAGTCCTTTCTTCCTTTTGGGGTCTATAAACTTTATTTTTCATCAGAAATAGTTTAGGACAAAAAGAAGCGTTGGAATAAGAAAAAGTTTAGTTCAATCAAGAGCGCTCCTTAAAAATAGGCATTTTGGTTCCATCCCTGCTGCTGTTTGCTTCACAGGAGCCTCTGACTCATTTTCTATTCCTGCCCAGGCTGAGCAAGAATGATGATCTTAGTTAGAGTCATGTCCTCGATAAGCTGTCTCATATCCTCAAAGGTTTGCCAGGCTCCTCTCTCTTCTATCGTCCATGGCTCTGTGAACACTGGGATGAATGGCTCCTAAAAGAAATTACTCAAAGTGGCATTTCTATTCCAAAGTGACTTTACATTTGGGTCTTTCAATACTGGATAAGCTTTCAGGTAAATCTCAGTCGGTCGGTTATGCTGGCCTGAATGTATAAACTGCTCTATCCCAGTGGCAGAGCTCCAGTGAGAAGTCCCTGAGAAAAACTCCAGGAGGCCCAAAGCCACATCTGTGGTCTTGCGCCAGAAGCCAGGAAAGCTCAGTGCTCAGACCAGGGCTGGCTCTTTCCCTGGAGAAGTGATTCACCATTCAGCGACTCCCCCAAAAGGCAATTTTCATCAAGAAATCCAGTCTGATACTGACTTTGAGAGCAAAGAAGTGGAGCTGGAATGCAGGTAAAGAGAAGGTAAAAAGACACCTTCTAACTTTACTTGGGAAATGCCCTTATTAATGAATCATTTTCCTAAGATTTCGCTTTTATAAAATTTCATGGCTGATTCATATTTGTCTCTGGAGTGAGAACTGAGCATTATAATAGTATTGTGTAGCTTTAATACTGGGTGTTATGAACTGAATTGTCCCCCTGCCTCTTGCCACCCCCAATTCATATGTTGAAGCTCTAGCACCCTGTGTGACCATATTTGGAGACAGGGCTTTTAGGAGATAATTAAGGTTAAAGGAGATCCCTAATCCAGTAGGACTGGTGCCCTTCTAAGAAGAGGGGGAGACACCAGGAGTGAGCACAGAGAGAGGAAAGGCCCTGTGGGAACAAAGCAAGAAGGCAGCTATCTGCAAGCCCAGGAAAGAGGTCTCACCACAAATCAACTCTGACGGCACCCGATCTTGAACTTCCAACCTCCAGAGCAGTGAGAAAATAAATTTCTGTTATTTAAGTCACCCAGCCTGTGCTATGTCATTAGTGCTAGCTGACTAACACACTGGCGTTTATCATTTTCAAAGTTGATTCCTGTACGTTATTTCAAACTGTTCCTTATAACAGTCCTGAAAGAAGAATATTACTATTATTATTATCATCATCATCCGAATTTTACAAACGAGATAGCTGAGTTTGAAGGATCAAGGCAGAGCTCCTGATAGTAGATGCAGGTCTCTTCTAGAAGATGATAACGATTGAACAGTACTCAGCCTCCTTCATCATGGGTCCACCTGTAAATGGCTCCTGAACTTGTTTGCCCCAGGACCTGGGCTCTTCACACAAGACTGCCATTCAGACGAAGACACTGAGACTGGAAGGCCTCCAGGAAAGTGCAGAATTCTTACTTAGCTGGGCGGGCGAGGGCACAATACACTTGCCTCCCTCTAACAGATGAAACCGTGTTCGTTTATCTTCATTCTTTGACAAGCTGAGCTAATCTTAACCGCAGAGGCCTTGACTGCTATTGCCAGTGAAGGGGGCCTAGGAACAAGATGTCAGAGAGGGAATTAGGGAACGGTTCAGGGAGGACAGGCCAAGAAAGAAAATCGCAGAGGGCATCAGAACCACGGGTTTTGACTGGGGAGTAATGCTATTGACAGTTTTTTTGCACAATGGAAAATAACTGATTGTCTCAAAGTATATAAATCAGAAAAATTCTTGGAATATACAAAAATCTGCACATAGTAGGGCTTCAATTATTATTTGGTAAGGAACAAATTGTCCCTCAAGTGGAATGAATTAAAGGTCCGTGTCCTTCAGAAAATAAGACCTTCCAAATAAGTAGTTGCTTTATAGTAGTTTGCTGGTTTTGCTTTGTTTTGTTCGTGTTTGTTTTTCGTATGTTGCCATAAGCAACAATGTCTTTCCTATAGGGGTTCTCATTTGAACCTCACGTCAATCTTGTAGCATGCGATTACCTCCATTCACAGAGAAGAAAATGGCGTCCCAAGATGGAAACCTCATTCCTCGACACGCCAGGGTTCGTTAGAGGGAGCACCAGATTTTGAACCCAGGTCTCTGATCCCTTGTCTGGGTCATGTTCCCTCTTCTCTTCATGTGGACATTTTTTCTGGATTCCAGGTGATTCCAAACTATGAGTGTTCTCATCCTTCTTCTGTTATTAAAACATGAGAAAACGCAGTGCCTCTCAAGTGTCGCCAGAGCCTTGGAGCTGGGTCACCATGTGCTGGGGCTAGAAACTGAGCTGACATGCAGCCAGATATGCCAGCTCTTCATGGTGCATCTGACATGACTGGACAGTAGTCACACACTCTGCACAGCGGGTCCTCCTCGAAGAGCGTTTCATCCAACATCATTTAATGAAAACACTGATGAGATGCCACAGAAACTTAACTCTGGTTTATATCAATTAGCCTATGAAAAATGAGTTTGATGATACATCATTTTGCTTAAAGTTACAGACCTAACGATGACATTAAGTGAGGACTTACTGTACTCGTTGCCAAATAAATTGCATCTCTTCTGGGGAAAGCGAGTGGTGACCCAGGCAGGAGCCTAGGTTAGTGGGAAGGATGTGGCCTGACTGAGGTTCGTAGCACGGTGTCCCCAGCCTTTACGGTCTGGCCCCAGCCTGCCTCGTCTCCCCACAGCCACCACACACTCTCCTTTTTGCCACACTGAGCCGAACACATTCTAAGTGATTTACCCCACAGTCCTGGAGCTCAGAAGTGTGAAATGTCTCATAGGCTAAAATCAAGGTGTCAACAGAGTTGGATTTCTTCTGCTAAGTCCCTTTTACCAAGTAAAGATAATGTATTCACAGGATTGGGGAATTAAGCCATGGCCATCTTTGGAGGGAACATTATTCAACCTATCATAGGGGTTAAGGGATAGTTTGATCTATAATCTCACTCTCGGAACCAAATGTATGTCAGACATACAATATGGAAGTTATGGGTTTTGGTGAAATAAATGAAATCATGGCCGTAGGCAAGGTAATTTAGGGGAAGAGTGTAGAGTAAGAAGCTAAAAGAGGTGACAGCTAAGCATTAAGGTTCTCCAACCCCCTAAAGCCAAGTAGAGGAAGAAGAGTAAGGAAGAGAGGCCTGGGAGTTGCATTTACATCTCTGGGCTTCCTCTCAGAGTTCTCAAGCTCACGTTTTCTATCGGTGACGCTGACTTTTCAGTGGCTGGGTTCTTGTCTGCTCGTCCTGTAGAAGCCCATAGGCTGTCTGCCCAAAGAGAGCTCGGCGCTGCAGACCCCACCCCACTTCTGTCTGACAATCAATCTCTTGCCCTTGCTTATCTTTCTCCCCATCCACCAGCAAGGTCCTAGACACCCATTCTTAGACTCAAGGCCCATCCACGGAACAATGAGCCTAAACATACCTCCTGCTCCGACCCCCTGGGTTCTTCAGCCCCTGAATGAGCCCCTGAATGCTGAGATATCCCAGGCCAGAATTTCCAGTCTGTCACATCTGCTGGTTTTAGAACCCTACTTCTTACATAAACTTTAGAGGTTTTAGGAAAAGAGGCACGAAAAAGGAGCCACCTGGTATTATCCTGTTAGCCCTGAAAATACCAGGACCTAAGGTACATGCCTCTGAGGGTTTAGAAAGTCAAGGTTTTGAAAGGAAATCCTGCTTCTGGCTGTGGGGAATAATTCAGGGAAACCATTTGCCCAAGAGGTGGCCCAGTCAGAAATGTAAATAATTTTAAGAGCTTTAGATACATTTCTGGATGGTAGGCTGACTAGAGGTCAATGAGGCAATATTTGAAGGGCTAGGGATAGTCCTGATCTTTAAGGAGAGGTCTGGTCTGCAAACTAGTATCCATCTACAATGAGATAAGTACAGAAATTAAGAGTAAGCATCTAGAATGTTGTATACAATTGATGTGGTCATGATACTAAGTGCGTGATCTTTATCTTAGCAACTGTTTTTTATTTATAAAAGTATCAGCTCACAACAGAATTGTTTATAATCTGGTTTTTCATCGCAGATGATTTGAGAAGCATAAGCATACAGGACTTCCAAGGCCCATCCCTCAGCAGTTGGTCCTTGTGTGGAGGAAATACAAAAGTGATTTGTCCTGTGTTTGGGGGTGAGGGTGAGTAAAAGTTAGTAGGGAGTCTGCTGGTTATAATTCAAACTCTAAGAGTTTACTTGGCTGGAATCCATCTTTAGTCTCATGGGAAACTGACTCATCGTTAATGGTAACCCTCATGACATGCCTTTTTTAGCAGGGAAAAGAAAGTAAATGTTCGCTTCTGTCCAGTGTTTCAGAAGGAAGGACCGTTCACTGTTACTGCTGTTTATCGAGTGGCAGAATGAGAATCTGAATCCTGCTTGCCTCAGGGCCTTTGCACATTTGGCTCCTTCCACCTGGCAAGCACATCCTCACCTATCTCCTGTCACCATGATGATTTTTGCACTTCCTTCAGAGGGAAGGTCATGGGTTTATTCTCCTAGACACCCCTGCACTCACTCACGTTCTATATGGCTCTCTGCACTTCACTTGCATAGCAATAGCGGAGCTAACTTCAATTAGCTGTTTAATTTCTGTCTTTCCACTAAATAGTGAGTTTCCTGGGGGCAAAGACCTCATCTATCCTTTTTGCTATTATGCCATCATAGTCTAGCACACTGCCTGGCACATAGTAGGTGTTCAGTATATATGCAAAGCAAAGGAATGGGTGAATAAATAAATGAATGGCTGGATGGATTGATGGATGGATGGATAAGAGTCTCTTCCCTATAATTGGGAAATGGTCTCTGCTCCCACTTTTCTATCTCTTCTACACATTAATCCTAATCCTGGCTTTACCAACACTGAGAGAAAACAGTCAACAGGCGAAAGATTCTAATCCTTGCTAACAGAGCCTTACACAGTGTTGCCACAGAAAACCACGCATGACACCCCCACCCCGAGCCCCACAATTTCCCCTCTGGAGAGATTCCTAGGGGGTGAGCAGCAGTCGTAATCATTTGCTATCATACAGTAAATTTGCAAGCCTTCGTAATGTACCAATCCAATTTCCTTTGAAAAACATATATCCAGATAGTCTTTAAATCCTGAACGAGATTTTATTTCATTTTGCAGATATTTAAGAAATGCAAAGCAGAAATTGTTAATAACAGAAGGAAGAGCGTGGCCTCTTGTGTAAACCCCAGAGTGCTGTGCTTGTGTGTGCGTGCAGTTACTGCCATTGATGATAATAGGACTGAGGTGCATAATGGGTGTTCCTGTAAATTTACCCAGAGGATAATATACCCCTCAGTTTAAAATAGCTGATAAAGTGTGAATAAAGGCCTCTCGTCTTTACCACTTCTCATTTCTATTAAGAAAGGAATCACATAACATTTTAGGGCTCTAAACTAATTAACTGTGCATATGGATTTGGAGAGAACATGCTTTGTGCACAATAGTTTATTCCTGAATTTACATTCATAGGAGGCTGGAGCTGAGAACACTGGATGTGATTGAGCTGCAAGGTGCTGCTCTGATTGGAAGGGGCTGTCTGCTTACCTCTTGGCAAAGGAGAGAACTAGAGAAAAGAGATTAAATCCTTTGAAAGACTTTAAGTGTCTGCCACATTGCCTTAAAAACCTGACCACATGCTGGGTCACCCTGAAACATGCTCATAGTGGTGATTCTGCTGTAAAGACTACTTCTCAGAGACCCGTGATATGAAACTGTGACTATGTTTAGAATGCAAAAATGGGCAAAAAGAGAGAACAAAGAGATTTTGATTGAATCTAAACATATAAAAGATATACATGCTTTCCACTTGTTATGTTGTTTTTTATTTAGTTTTCACCTCCTTCTTGATGTTTACCAGTACCCTTCTGGCTAATGTCGACATTAGCTGATGTTTGGTTTTTAGCTGTGACATATATAATTAACAAACAAGATAAATATACGCTTTGCCATTCTGATATAAGTGGTGTAATTAGATATTTTTTTTTAACATTCCTTCCTTAGAGAGATATTCACCATCAGCAAAAGGATAATTAAAACAACAAACTGATACATTTCCAGAAAAAAAACAAAAGAAACAATTTCTATAAAAGCCACTAATTCAAAACCAGAGAAATTATTTGATCTAAACACTTAGTAAGCACTCAATGGAGTTGAGTTCAATTAAATGGAATTGAGTTGAAAATGCAAAGAAATCATTCATATTCAATTCAAAGTGTTGCTTTTCAAATATCAGGAAGTTGGAAGCTACTCTTTTCAGTCACAATTTCCGTGTAGTTTGGGGGGAAAAGTATTTCTCTTCTGTTATTTCTTCTTTCCTGTGTAATTAGATGAAGCTTATGTAGTTTTGGAAACAGTCTCTTTTGACTTTTTAAATTGCATGAACAATATAAGGCAGATAGACTTTTTCAAGAGAGGGATAAAAAAAATTAAAACAAAACAAAAACTCCACAAAACTTTGCATTTCCAGTAGGGCCGTGAGTAACCGAGCGGCTTCAAAATCAGCGGGCTCCATCACCACTCAATGGTGGAATTGCATAGTCTCCACTTAGCAATTTCACTTCTCTGACTTTTCCTTCTCCCCGCAACCTCAAATCTCCAACCTCATTTTTTTTTCTCTCTCTCTGTTGCTGTTCCAGATGTCCCCTGATACTTATTGAATTTAGGGCAAATGAAGTAAATCTCAAGTACTTCCAGCTTGAAGGCGACTTGTTTTACCCCTGCTGAATAATTTGGTGCCTTTGCGACTCACAGTTTAGGTTAAGCAACATGTGACTGCAAGGCATGTCTGTAAAAATGTCCACGGAGCAAGAAGGAGACTCATAATATTGCTTTTTCAAAGTGCAATAAAACGCCCAAATCTACCAAGAGCTAGTGGGCCCTTGCACATGACAATTAAACATTAACAGGCCCAAGGCCCTGGGAGCAGGGCCCTGCAACCCTTTGAAGCCCTGTTTGCCAATTAAACACCGGCTGACATTAGCGTCAAGGTGGCAGGGATCCAAAGCAGAGATAGGAACGTCAACCACTTCAGGGGCGTTCATTAGCTCCCCAGACATTCCTGGCGTGGCCTGTTTCTTTACTATTGCCAAATCCACACCCTGCTCGGGAACTCAGGGGCTCTGAGAAAGTTTACTCAGATAAGCTTATTATGGAAATAGCACTTTGTCACCGTTTACTGCTCACTCCTTGTTCAATTATCTTTTATCTGTTTCAGAGTATTTGCCAGCTCTCTCAAGGTTCCCGGGGATGAAGACTTGCACTGGAAAGCCTCTCTCGCCGGGGCTGTGGTGGGGGAAGGTGAGGTACCACTCCGTGCTTGCCTTTCAGGTCCAGGAATGCCTGGCTCTCTCTAGAACACTGGAAACTGTGAAGAGACCACTAGTAAGAGAGTTTGTAATTCTGACCATGGCGAAAACTGCCCACCCTTGAAACAGACAGCTAGGCGCTCTGTGGCCACACAGCTAGCAGAAATAGAGAAGAAGTGAGATTTTAATTATAATAGTGTTTATTGTTGTCTATTACCAAGGTGGAGTGCTGAGCAGAGAATTTTACTCACGTCCCATCGTACAGAGGAGGTGCTCTCTCTCCTCCCTTCTCCATAGCTATGAAACCAGCCTGAGGGCTTTATTGATGAGCCTTAGTCAAATCCGATCCCCTCCTCCACTTACTGAGTCTGTTATTATTGTGAAGTGCCTCTTTTGTATTCCAGTGTCCTCAAACTTCGAGATTTCTCTATGGTGAACTCATCTCAGATATCAGGACACAGGTTGTGTTTTTCACTGTTGTGTTGGTTTTATAATATGCCCACCAATTGTTTGATACTCCTCCCAACGAGAGGTGGAGCTTAATTCCCCACCTAGTGAGTGTGGCTGAACTTACTGACTGACTTCTAACAAACAGAATGGTAGAGCTCATGGATGTGACTTCTAGGTGTGGGTCATACAGACATGGCAGCTCCACCTTGCTCTGTCATATCACTGGCCCTGGTGGAAGCTGCCATGTCATGACGAGATTCGAGAAGCACTATGGCGAAGTCCATGTGAGGAGAAATTGAGCTATCCTGCCAACGACCAGCAAAGAAATGAGGCCTCCTGGCAAAAACCATGTGAGTGAGCTCAGATACACATCTTACCGCTCCAGTCAAGACTTGGCCCAGTTGACAGCTTCTCTGTAACCTCAGCTGAACCAGGACCACACCGCTGATCTGCTCCTGAATTCCTGACCTACAGAAACTGTGCAATAATGTCGATTGTTTAAGACACTATTGGGGGTAATTAGCTACGTAGCAATAGATAACCAACATTCCTGCCTCAACTCGTTGCTGAGAACTTGCTGAAAGATCCCACGGCAGAGAGTCAGGAGACCTGCATTCTGCTATCAGCTTCCTTATTTACAGGCTGTGTGAGGTTTGAAAATTTTACCTGCCTGCTCTGGACTTCAGATTCGTCTCGGGAAACTTGCCCTTCTTTCCTCTTACAGTTGATATGAGAGTCAGGTGCAACATTTTGGGAAACCGAAAGTTCTCTGATATCATAATCACGCAGAATTTCAGCACCTTAAAACAGTCCAACGCCATCCCTTCTCTCTGCCGCAGTCCCAAACCACACATGTCACGCATACAGGGCAGGGACAGTGTCCCCTTTCCTTCATCAGTTGCCTTGTCTTGTTCATGCCTGGGAGGATCAGAGAAGTGCTAAGTTCATAGTAAAGATGGACGGGGAAGGTACCACACTGGCCCCAACTGGAATGACTACTGTAACCAAACCCTCAGAGAAGAAGATGACCACACAGTTCCCCTGAATGGGCAGAAGATGCAGAAACACCAACCAGTCTACATGCAAGTTGGCATTGCTCATCTGGGTGAAAACAAAAGCTGTCTGGTCTCTTAACAATGATGATCTCTTTAGCCTATTTGACACAAACTGTTTTCATTTTGTCCACTCTCCATCAGCCAGAACATCCACACCGCCTTCAGCCAAGACGTCAGCTAGCCAGACACATCAGCACCAAATACATGCACTCAAAAGATGCATGAAGCAATCATGTCAGGTTCTGAGGAATGCTCCAGGCTGAGGATGCTGTCAGACCTGCCCCCACCTTCTTCTCTTTGGTCTAGCTCCCCGTCTTGCCTTCATGCTCCAGCCGAATTCATCTTTCTCCACAAATGAGGCACCCTCACTTTTTTCCTGTTTAGAATGCCCTCTCCCTATTCTCATTGTGTAAAACAAATTTATGCACATAATGCACTCACTTAGTTGCCTACAGCACAATGTCATCCTGGACCTTCTTCTTTCTAACGGAACCCACATTATTTTCAGAAAGTCACCCTCCTCTGCCCCCCCAAGACCACTCCATCTCCAGCTACAAGAGTAAATCCTAATTGATACAAGCCAGTCAGGGTAATGCCTCTCCCCTTGCCAGCAATTGCTTTAGTATTAGACATGTGATGTAATTCTGGCCAATGAGCTGTAAGGGAAAACCTGCTTGGGGGATTCTGGGAATGTTTTCCTTGTTCCTAAGAAGGGAACAAAGAAAGAGATGGTCCTATTCTTTCTCTGTGTGCTTTTTTGTTGTTGTTGTTGTTTTTGTTTTTGTTTTATTTTGTTTTTGTTTGTTTGTTTGTTTAGGTCCTTCCTGGATTTGGCTCCTGGAACTGCTATGTCATAGTGCTACAATCCAAAGCTCAGGAAGACACCACTGAGAGTAACTGCAGAGAAGCAGAGCTGGAGCTCTGGCAGCAAGACGCCTTGAGCCTACTTTTCTGATGCATCCTTATTACCTGAAATAATTGCTTCACTTTCAAAGCCAGTTTGAGTCAGGCTGTTCTGCTCTAGATAAACCAGGCTTCAGGGCCAGGGCATACCCCTCCTCCTCCAAGATGCCTTCATGGACATGCCCACTCTTCAAGGCTCTTTTCACCTTAGAGTTCTGGTGCCACTGTCGGGGTTGGCAGCTCCATTTGTGGTCATTGAACTTACATGGCTCTGTGCCATCATTCAACTTTCAGTGCATTGCACCCTCAGCTACCATGAGCATCCACCACACTGAGAGCCTTGAGGAGAGTGTGCAGGTTACCAATGTCTCTCTTCCCCATACCACCACCCATCCTGAACATGGGTAGGTTCATTCAAGCCCCAAAGTTCCTGCTGAACCTTTCCTAAGCCAATGGGTACTATCCCATAGCTTAGAAAGGCACATCAGTGATTCCTTACATGATAAATAATATTTGTTCTAAGGTATTGCATCTCTATCTATTTAAAGAAGCAGCTATCATTTTAAAAACATCTGACCCATATCAATCACCTCATTGTACATAGGTGAATCCAGTAGAGAAAGCCACTTAGTGTCTTTTCAAAGCCATTACTGGTGTTTTCCTTTTCTTAAATATGTGATTTGGAAATTATGAAACCTACCTCAAATGTGATAAGAATGGAACAAGACAATGCATGGCTAACCCTAGCATAGTGCAATCGTATATTACTAGTCAGAGCTAAATGATAGCAGGGCTTCTATAGGATGCATAACACTTGGATAAAACATGCTGGGCCAGATCCAGCCAAATCAATTGAAAGAGAGAACCTATTCATAGGAATTACTACCAAGCAATGAACCATCCAGGCCTTTACCAAGAAGAGAGATTAATAGTGGTTAGTGACTGAGACTTTAGTAGAAGACATAAAAGGCCGACATGTATCACTGTCCTCATTTTTTTCCCCTTTCTTCTGTCTCCCCCCAGGCCCACTCTGATTCAAGCCATTGTTTCTCAGTCTAGTTGTGTATGACAAAACTCCACACAGCAGTCCTGTGGCAGCACTCAGCAGCCCATGGCAGCTCACGCCAACCTCGGCTGCTCATGGCAGCCCAGCTCCAGTGAGAGCTGTTGTTCACAATCTTAGCTGTAGAGGGCGCAGCTCACTGGCCCATGTGGGAATCAAAGTGGCCACCTTGGCATTAGAAGCATGGCGCTCCAACCACCTGAGCCACCGGGCCAGCCCACTGATAGCCCCAAGTGGTGGTTCTACTGTTATGATCAGATAATGCCATAAAATGCCTATAACCTAGAAATCTAAGTTTTCTTCCATTTAGGGCCAGAATGGAAATATGTCATTGTTTAACCATGGTTGAGTCCTGGTCTGTACTCTTCATTATCTAAAATAGAAATTTCCTTGAGCCAAGGAAGAGAGAAGGGTCTTACATGGATGAAACTCATCACTACTGGCCATAAGTGGCACACTCCCCCAATCTTTCAAGTTTCAAAAGAGTGAGAACACTTAGAAAGGACCTTTTTGCTTAAATTGCAATTAGTATTGGTATTGAATTCAATCCTGTGACCAATATCCCCAACTTCCTTTCCTCTCCCCCATCAAAAGCAATTCTATGATTACCCAACTGTGAACCAGAAAGAATTGTTCCTATTGGTTGTGCTTAAAATCTGCGCGTTGGAGACCAAGACTGAAGTTAAGGCTTGATTTCCGCAACACCATGTCATTTCTCTCAGAACAAACTCTATAATTTCAGATTGAACAAGAAACCCAATGGGTAAAAAGGACCTTCATTGCTCACATTGGTCAGGAAGACTTTCACAGGACTGTGGGGCCTCACATAGCCCTCGATTGTGAGGTTCTGGGAGACAGCTACAGGTCTGCTTCACGCCTGCAGATTGTGAGGTTCTAGGACACAGACACAGGTCTGCTTCACGCCTACAGATTGTGAGGTTCTGGGACACAGACACAGGTCTGCTTCATCCTGACTCTACACCACATACCTCGGCGTGCTTGACCACATGTTCTCAGAAAAGGCTTGTGTGAATTAAAGGGTTGTAGCTCTCTCTGATCTGTCTTTCCCTTTCACAAGGCCAAGGTGACGTCTAGTGTTTAATCGCTTAGCTAAATAAATTTAGAAGTGGTAGGTCTCATAGGAATTTGAAGCAAAATTAGAAACATTCTGAAATATGCATAAACTTCAGATGTTTCTCTTTAGCTGTATTACTTTTGAATATTTTATGGGAATGAATTACTCACTGAGAGTGGAGAGAGAAAACATGTTAAGTGTTTCTTCCCATTGAGTGATATTTAAATATATTGAAGATGCCCAAATATGTGTGTATGCCAACATACTTCTGAATTAGTTGTTCGAGGGACTACTTAAAAAATGTAAAAAATTAAAAAAAAAAAAAACACTATTAAGAATGTACTGGACAGGGCGGACAGGTGGCTCAGTTGGTTAGAGCGCGAGCTCTGGGCAACAGGGCTGCCGGTTCGATTCCCACATGGGCCAGCGAGCTGCGCCCTCCGCAACTAGAATGAAGTCACTGAGCTGCCGCTCAGCTCCCGGGTGGCCAGTTGGTTGGAGTGTGGGCTCTCAACCAGAAGGCTGCTGGTTCGACTCCTCAACGGCTGTGCCCCCTGCAACTAACAACGGTAACTGGACCTGGAGCTGAGCTGCGCCCTCCACAACTAAGATTGAAAGGACAACTTGACTTGGAAAAAGACTTGGAAGTACACACTGTTCCCAAATAAAGTCCTGTTCCCCTTCCCAATAAAATCTTTAAAAAAAAAAAAAAAAAAAAAAAAAAAAAAGAATGTACTGGGCAAAAATATTTGGGAACCCTGTGGAAATAAAGTACATATTCAATTTATAGACTCATCACATTTTATAACCAAATGGCAGTACTTACAGCTGAGAAGGAATATTACAAAACCCTGTATTATGGTGTTTCTTACCTTCACTTTGCCAAGAAAAACACTGAAGCAAGACTTAAACTTTATTACTGATAACAGTTCATGAAAAAATTCTATGTATTTGAGCCTCTAGTGCAAAATTAAAAAACTTAGAAAATTCACAAATATTGTTTTCTTACTACGATAATGTTGGTCAAACATCACAGCTCAAAACAAGACTCTCGGGGAGTCTTTCCTAAAACCATGTTAAATCCAACCCCATTTGTTACCTACCCCTGCCCCACGGGGCTGGGTGATGCTTTTACTGTTTGCTGCCATCTGCTCCAAGGCAGTTCTCCTTTTTTCCATTAAAATGTTAGTTGAGTCTTGCATCAGTATCACATAGTTAATTTTAGAAGTTTTAATACCTGGGAGGGAAATTCCTCCATACCTTTTTACTTAAAAATAACAATTTAAAATAAAACAAAAAAACACAAATTTTTAAATTATCTGTCTTTCAGATGAATTAACAAATTATCAAGATTTTTGAAACCTCTATGGAGTATTTGACATTGATATTGTATTCAATCTGTAAATCAGTTTGGGAAGAATTGATATCTCTATGATATGATCATATTTTCCCCATTCATTTGGGTCTTCTTTTATATCAGTCAATAAAATTTTGTTTCTTTTGGGAGAGGCTTTCACACATTTCTTATTTAGGGTACTATTGGGTATTTTATGTCATTTTTGATTATGAATCAATGGATTTCTTATTATAGCATCTGTTTACTACTGAAATATAGGATTTTCATATAATATTGATATTAGATAATTTGCCTCATAATAATTTAAAAGAAACATTGATTAGTTATCTTAGATTTTTTAGGTAAATAATTGTATTGCCAATTGATGGGAGCATTGTGCCCCTCCCAACTCAATCTTCTCTTAATTCTGCTTCATAGGCTGTTGTGCTGATTGGATCTGCCTAATTCTCTCTGTCCCCATCCCCATCACCACTCTCGTCTTCACTGAGACCATAGCTTCCTAGCACGTCTACACTCCTGCCCACTGACAGGCTTCTAGTCTACTCTCAGCACTGCTGTTTGGACAATCTTTCCAATATGACATGACCATGCCACCTGATCATAAAACAGCATCTTTCTGCTTCTCTCCTTAAAGACACAGCTCTCTACTGCAGCCTACAATTCCTGTCAGCTGTTCCATACTTATCTCACCAGCCTCAGTTCACACCAACCCTACCTCTTCAAGCTCCAGCCCCACTCGCCTTTGGCCCCTCCTACCACAGGTCACTTCTATTCACTGTTCCACGTACCCCTCTTCACTTAATAAACTCCTTACATCTTTCCTCCTGTGCTCTATACTCATCTCTCTGGGAAGCCTGTCCTCTATGTTAAATGTCCAAATTACATGTGCTGAAAGCACACAAGGAGCCCTCCTTTGCAGCCCTCCTCTTCCAGTAGTAAAATTTTACATGCTGCGCGCGATTGTTTAATGAGTATCTATCTATCCCCCTTACAGACTGCAAGCTCCATGAGGCCAGGTACCATACCTATATTTGCAAACCATTTTATCCTCAACACTTAGCACAATACCTGCCACATCATAAGCCAGACTGATTAAACATAATGAAAAACATCTGCAAAAAGAAGGTACGTAGTAATTGTGATAGAGGGCGTTGCCATTCTACTCCTGATTTTAGAAAGAATGCCCACAGCATTTCACCATTTAGTATGTTTGCAGTCAGCTGCTGATTTTACCATATTCTTTTTCATGTTAAGGAACTCGCCTTCATTTCCTAAATCACTGCCTCACCACAGGGGTGTAGGTTGAAGATCCATCTCAGGTCTCCACTCCCAGGTCTCTTTTCTGTCCCAATACTCATTTATGATGTTTTGCTTCAGATACTTACACCTCTCAGGAGGCAACCTTCTGCTGCTCGTCTCCTTCTGCCACCTGACTTTTGTCTTCTAATAATCATATTTTACCAGATGTTAAATGGAAGTTTTTGATGAGGGGGTTGGAAAGCAGTAACACCGCCAAGGAGTCACCTTTTAAAAGTGGGTTACCTCAAAAAAGAGCAACAGGAAATGGCTATGTAGACTTCTGGTGTGCAGCCACTGGGGTTTCAGAACCTCATGGGACAGCCCATGGGGAGGACACAGCAGTGCCCCAACTTCTCCCAGGATAGCTGCATCGATGGCTTTCAACGGGCAACGTCAGCCATTACAAACCATAATTCTCAGCGTATCTGAGGGTTGTATTTGATGGAATTTCTTCCCAGAGTCTCCAGGAGTGTCACTGCCTTTTTAGTCTGAGCTGCTGTTAGGTAGCCTTTTGGAGCAGCGGTTTTTAAAATAATATTTAGAACCATGAATGCACCCCCCCCCCCTTAAATAAGATGAGCACACAGTGTGATTGGCTTTCAAATAACCAATGGCTGCTCTCTGAAGAGTAGGCATTGATGACGGAAAAGAGAAAGAATGAAATCTCTGGAAAGCTGGGACTTGAGCCTGGGGAGGGAGGAAATGTGGGAAACTGGCATCACAGACAACTATTCAGCTCTGGAATTCTTCAAATCAGGGACTGGAGTATAACCTCAAACTCTCTGATCTCCAGGACTTATCAGTGGCTCTTTTATGGAAAATAAATAATCCAGACTGTCGTGAGATACAAGGTCCATTCCATTAAAACTCTTGTTGCACCCAACTATGAGAAAACTGTGTTCCCAGAAAACATCACGTTGGCCCTCATCCTCGTCGATCCTGTGAGGATCACTTGGCATTATAACAGTGGTCGACTCCAAGAGACCTCACATTCTTTCTGTGATACTTATGATAAAAAAATCTTATGGTGAACTTGGCTCCGAACAACACAGGGCATTGTCTTTATGCGCCCCTGCAGGATAAATTTCTCCTTGTCTCATTTCTAGAGCTTTTTCTGATCAACTGATGTATTTTCGTCCCAAGTGATTGAATTGTGTAACTGAGCACACGTCCCCCTCCATTGGCTACTACTGTGTTTCCCCCAAAATAAGACCGGGTCTTATAAGTTTTGCTCCAAAAAACACTTTAGGGCTTATGTTCAGGGGATGTCATCTTGAAAAATCATGCTAGGACTTATTTTCCAGATAGGTCTTATTTTCGGGGAAAGGTGGTAGGAAATTCAGAGTTTAATCTGCAGCTCAACATAAATGACCGAGCAGGACGTTAGAATATGCAACTGGATATTAGCATTACTCTCCTCATTTTTGTAAGGTTTATTGTGTCAACAATCATATACCTTTAAGAGTGCTTAATTTTTTAAAAATCTTTTTCCATTATTTAAATCTTTGTAAGTTCCCATAGATCTTTTTGGAAAGGGGTTGAATATAAGTAATAAATATAAATAAATTAAGAATCCTCACCTTTGTAGACATCCATAGTATAGCCTCAACTATAATTTTAATTTAGTCGATGTCCAGAAACAACTTATAAAAAAAGAGAGAAAACACCCAAAATCACAAAGACTCATGGCTTTCCAGCTTTGCCTAAACACCCCCGGGGGACAATTCTCACCACTTCCTAGATGACCAGCTCAGAGATTGAACACTGCTGCTTACTTGCCTAATATGTGTGTATAAAAAGCATAGCCCTGTGTCTGGCCAAGGGCTTAATGAATTTTGAAAATAAAAGTGTGCTCTCTGCCACATCAAATCTCAGGCCTCTACAACCATTCCCTTCAGAAGGAAAGCAACATCCAACATTACAGGCTGAACAGATGGGCCAGGCTAGGACTCTAGGTCCAGTAGAAATTTGGCAGTTTTATCTACAAAGCCTTTTTTAAAGGATACATAATTCAAATCTTATAATTCAAATCTCCATGAAAATAAAAACAGGTGGGGAAGACCATTTTAAGCTACTATTCTCCTGTCTTTGTTTATCCAGAAAGAAGATAGCATGTTCCCTTGGCAGTGTCTAATGTTCAAGGTCTGTCTGTGTCGTGTAGGCATCCGCAGACATTGACCCATAAATGTTCACAAATAAAATTCCTGCCAAAGAACACTGCTCACCACTCACTTGGTAGATAAAGCCCATCAGACTGCAGCCATGCACTCACTGGACAAACGTTTGTTGACCATCTACTATACTACCTACTATGTGCCAACTCATATACTCTAAGTTGTAAACACAGTTTTAAAGAAGGCTGTACATGTGCTTGCATTTTGACTCATTTACCCTTTGGGAGACTATGGGTTCTACATAAATCAGATGTAGATATTAGGACAAATTTACAAATACAGTCTCTGCAGTAGGATGTAGAGGTGCCGGGGAGATAGAGTTCCATCCCAGGGTGTATTAGTCATGACAACTAGACTTGCTGCTATAAAATTAAACCCAAACTTGAGTTAGCTCCACACAACCATACAGTTACACCTGAGCAGATATTGGCTCAACAAAGTCGAAGACTGTTTCCAGCTCAAGATGACAGTCTTGGGAAAGTAAATAAGTCAGTAGGGTTTCTCTCTTTCACTTGGTCATCCTGTGACCTGGAACTTCTTCCAAATTGTGGCCCTACTATCCTCAGGGCCTCATCATCATCTGAGATCAGCTGGCACATGAGGAAAGTATGAGGGTGCTCATGCCAGAGGGTTGTATGGGCCAAGCCAGCGCACATTCTGCCTATATTTCCTCAGCTATAGCTCAGGTGTCCACACCTAACTGCAAAGGGGACTGGGAAATGGAGTCCAGCTGCGTCCAGGAAGAAGAGAAAAATGATTTTGATGAACAGCTAGCAATCTCTGTTCACAGAAAGAAAAAACAGCTCCAATAGGTGGATGTTGAAGGAAGACACATTTGAGCTCATCAAAAGGCCAACCCTCTGAATGTTAAAAGTCTGACAGTCCAACACTTTGTGATATGAGAAGATCCGTATCGTTCATCAAACCAAGATGAGATGTCCACATGGCAGGGCTGCCGCAAACATCATTTCAGCCTTGGGTACTGATTTTAGGGCCAATATTAGGCTCATAATCACCTGTGGTACAAAGAGCCTGTTTTTAATAAAATATCCCTTCATTCAGATGTCCATTCAAATGTTCCTTTCTCAAAGAGGCTTCCCTGGCAACCCTTCTGGAAAAAGAATCTCCATCACCCTCTGACATCTTACTTGAACCTGTCAGTGCCTGAATTTATATTACAGGCTATGCTTACTTGTTTATGGTCTGTTTCTCATTCTAATTCTGAAATGTGAACTCCTTGAGTGCAGGACTTTGATTCTGCTGTTTATTGGTATTTACCAAATCCTACAAATATTTGTTGAATGAATAAATCCAGGAAAGATAGAAGCAGACATCTGAAGACTATAAAAGGTATTAACCTGCAGCACAATCTTCACATAAATTTAAGATAAAAAAGCTGAAAGAACCCAGGGTTCTTTGAATTCAACACTCTCATTTGTTTGTCTGTACTGTCAGTCAAAATAACATGTCCTAAACACCTATTAGGTGTGCGGTCTCTTGTTAAGCATTAGAAATACGAAGATGAATAAAACCATCCTCCAATCTGGGAAGTCCCAGGAAGTGTGTGCCTTTCTCCACCTCAGAGCATGCATCACACCTTCTGTTACTGCTCGTTCTTTGCATTCCTCTTTGGCTATAAGCTCCATGAGAAGAGAGACCAAGTCTGTCTCGTTGACAAGTGTGTTTTAATGCTGGGCTTGCTCCATGTAGGTGTGCAACCCTGTGTTGTAGGAAGACGACAGATAAAAGAGGAGCAGGCAGGGAAAGAAGGAAAAGGAGAGAGGAAGGGGTTGTGGGAGGGAGACACAGCCCCGCCCTCAGGGAGTCCACAAAGGGATTATCCTAATTTTCAGGTGAGAACTGTCACACAGAGAGTGCGAATCCCAACCTGTTGCTGGCAGACCTTGGTGTCCACCTCTTGTGCTTTGTCTCTTGCTCTAAAGCACCCGCACTTCACAAGGAATATTAGACATTCTCCATTTCACATGCGTGCACATGTGTCGCTCTGAGTGCATGTGGGTAATCACAAGCCAGCCAACATGTTTCCTGCTAAGTAATCATACTGGACTTCTGAACACAAGGTAACTGTTCTTTATTAAGCCAGTGAGGTGACTTGTCTGAAATGGTCCCAAATGACATTGAGAGCCTTCCCTGTTTCTCCCCCTCTTAGCAGATGTCTTAGTCTGTTCAGGCTGCTATCACAAAGTACCCAGAGTTGGTGGCTTATGAACAACAGATTTATTTCTCATCGTCCAAATGCCAGAAGTCTGAGATCAAGGTGCCAGCATGGTTGGGTTTTGGTGAGAGCTCTTTTGGGTTATAGATGAACTTTTGATGTTGTTGTTCTATCCTTATGTGACTGAGAGCAGAGAGTACGTGGGGTCCTTTTATAAGGGCACTCATCCCGTTCATGAGGACTTCACTTTATGACCAGATCACATCCCAAAGGCCCACCTCCTACTATGACCACATTGGGAATTAAGATTTCAATATATGAATTGGGGGGGACACAGACATCCAGCCTGTCACAGCAGACATTATCTTCATAGAAACAGGTTTGTATCTACATGAGGTTTCACAATACTTTTGTATTCTTCTTTAAGATGCCATATTTCTACGGGTAAAGAAGGATGTGTGTCATATGTGGCACAGATGGGCCATAGAAGAATCAACACACTTGAAATCAGACAAAATCAGAGCTGGATTCTGCCACTTGCTACTTACATAATATTGGGAAAATCACTTTACTTTCCGGAGACTAAGGTTCCCCATTTGCAAACTAGATCTAGAAATACTTCCGCAGTTGTTGCGGCTCATGAGGTAATTGATCTGAGAAGGACCAGGACTTAGTAATGCCAATAAGTACCCATTGAACTGAACAAGAGCAGGACACACCCCCATGCACTTAGGAATCTCAGTACACGTTGTCTGCCTTGCTCTGTGCCTGCCCCTCTGCACAACAAGATGGTCATTGTGCGAAGGTAATGACCTTGCTCCAGACCTTCTAACCATCACAATGCTCAACACATGTTGGGTTTTACATAAAGGTGACAAGCTAATAGTTTTCAGGTGTTTTGGAGTTTACTAATTATATGATATTTCTCAAATTTGCATGAGTTATTCACCCATTCCCTGGTTTTATGCACAATCATAAGAACCATCTTATACTGGCTTTTAAATTGATAAAAGCATGTACATGTGTTGTTTCATTTGATCCTTAGCTCAATCTTGAAAGAGAGGACCCCTTTATTCCTTCTGTACAAAATAGTACATCAAGGTGCTGAGGGGTTAAGAAATTCGCCCAAGGTGAAAAGACTTTACAGTGCTAGAGATATAACTCAACACCATTTTTCTTGGCTCCAAATCCATGCCTTTGCCATTCTAGGACAGCTCCTAAATCCACCCATGGGTGGTAGAACACAATGAGAGTGCAAGGAATCTTTCCTGGCTAGAAACAACCTGCAAATTTCTCCCCAAGTCTTTCAAACATTGTCTGGGAATGAGGTGTCCCTTGGGATAAACAGCATGACTTGCCAGCCTCCCTGAGACAGTGCAACATGTTTTAGACCTTTACATCATGTCTGTAGGATTATCTTCCCCTCTGTTATGTAAAAATAGTCCTTCCACTCATCATAACCAGGGCCCCTGCACATGATCCCCCCTTATCTGGAACATGCAGGCCTCTCATTCAGGGAGCCCCTTTCAGCCACATGTCCTGTGAACCTCTGACCGCTGGTCAGCTGCCCGGAAGCCGAAAAGTCCTGGGTTGTTCTGGGGCTGCTTCTTCCTGACAGTCCCAGGTCTATCTCTTGCTGCCAGTGGGTGTGTGTGTTATTTTTTTAAGAGTAAAGAACACTATTAATCATCTGAATCGATTGCTACTTCATAGTTAATGATTCACTACTTGGACAAATATTTGTCGAGTGCCTGCACTGAGCCAGGCTTTGTTTATGGCCCATGGGATAAATCAGTGAACAGAAGAGACAATTATCTCTGTCCTAGCACAACTTCCGTTCTAGTAGAGGGAAATAGACACTCAACAACAGACATAACAAATAAGTGAAGAATATAGTATATTAGAAAGGGACAAGTGCTATGAGAAAAAAAGAGTAGAGGGGAAAAAATGCTGGAGGGACAAGTTTGCAATATTAATTTTTTTCTTTTTCTTTTTTTTAAATTATTTTTTGCAGTTACAGTTGACATTTGATATTATTTTATACTAGTTTCAGGTGTACAGCATGGTGGTTAGACATTTACATAATTTATGCAGTGATCATCCCGGTTAGTCTAGTACCCACCTGGCACTATACATAGTTATTGAAACATTATTGACTATATTCTCCACACTGTACTTTACATCCTTGGGCAGTTTGCAATTTTAAATAGGGTAGCATTGAGCAGATGATATTTAAACAAAAATCCATATCTGGGGGAAGAGAGTTCCAGGAAGAGGAGAAAACCAGGACATAAGTCCTGTGGCACCAGAATACCTGGCGTGTTTGGGGCACTGAAGAAGGCTGGTGTAGCTGGAATAGTTTGAGGGGTACAGAGGGTAGGAGATGGGGTCAGACAGGCAAGGCTAGGTTGTGAAGGTCTGAAAGGTTCTATAGGGTCAAAAAGGACCCTATAGAACCTTTTAAGGACTTGGCTTTTACTCTGAGTGAAATGGGAAGCCATTGGAAGGGCCTAAGGAAAGGAACTCTACATATAATCTGACCTATTTTAAAGGAGATAGTAAACCTGTAAAGAATATACTGAGGACATAGAAGCGGGGGAGTGGCAAAGTAAAAGCAAGGGAACAAGTTAGGAAACTACTGCAGTAATCCAGGTGAGACATGATGCCTGGAGTCCAGCTTGAAGCAGGGGAGGGGGCAAGAGGGTAGAACTGGTATGATTTCATAACAGATTGGATCCATACTGTGAAAGAAGAGTCAAGGATGGCTCTAAGGTTTGGGAGCTAAACAACTGGGAGGACGGTAGTGCCTCAATTCCTTTGGGGGCTGGGGAGTGTTATTAAGACTTTCGCTTGGATTATGTTGATTTTGAGATGTCTGACAGTCATGCATATCTGTTGAGTAAACAGTGAGAGGACAGGAGAAAGGTCTGGGGTGGAGATAAAAATCTGGAGTCTTCAGCATATAGGTTGCATTTAAAGCCATGAGATTGGTTAAGAGTATCAAAGGAGTGAATGAAAAGAGAACTTAGGAAAATCAAGGAATGGACCCTGGACTCTCCAATGGTGAAACAGAGTAATCAACAGAAGAGGCTGAGAAGGAGCAGCCGGTGAAGTAGGGGATGTGATGTGAAAGCACCATGTCCTGGGAGTCAAGTGTAGAAAATGAGTAAGGAGGCGGGGGTGATGGCCTGTGTCACCTGCTGCTGGGAGGCCACGCTGGATGAGCACCAAGGACAGACCACAAGACATGGCAAACTGGAACTCATTACTGACATGAACAAGAGCAGTTTCCATCTTAGAGTAAGTTTCAGAAAGGAGGAGAAGCAAAATTAGAGTCGACAACACTTTGGAAAAGTTGCACTGTAAAGAAATACTAAAAGTGGTCAGTAACCGGTGGACTAAGAGGGGTCAGGAGAAGATTTTGTTTGGTTTTGTTTTCTAGGATGGGAGGAATAACAGCATGTTTCTATTCTGATGGAATGACCCAGGAGAGACCAATACTGATGAAGGGACATCACCAGAGTGGTGTCCTTGAGTAGACAAGAGGGAATGGGGTCTAGTGCACAGTGGATAGGGTGGCTTTAGATAGGGCACAACAGTTCATCTATAATAAAAGACTGAGGCGGAATCTTGGGTGGGGGTCAAGAATTCTTTTTCTCCATAGAGACAGGGAGTAACTATTTTAGTCTTTGTGGGCTATGTTTTCTGTTACAACTACTTGATTCTGCTGGCCGTAGACAGCGTGTAAATGAGTGGGCATGGCTAGGTTCCAGTACAACTTTATCTCCAAGTATAGATGGTTTGACATGGGCCATAGGTTCTGACGCCTGGTCTAGGGTGTATACAAGGGAGAGTAGACTCAGTCTTTTCTCTCCATCTCAATGAAAACTGGTGATGAGTTGGAAGATAGAGATCACATTGAAGTCGCAGGACTTATGAAGTTTGGAGTTGAAATAAGAACGAAGAATCCACTTCTACAGAGATTCTGTGAAATGGAGCGTTAACTAGACGCAGGCAGCAGGGAATGAAAGCACCATCTAGCCAGGCCGGCCTGTGGTAGTGCAAGGTCTCGGTGCCTGTTCGTCAATAGAGCAATGACCAAAGGAGTCTCATCCTCCCACACTCATTTTTCTCTGGTTTCTCAGATAAAATGAGGTCCTCTCTTTTGCCCAAAAAGAAGACCTGAAGCAAAAAATGTTACGCAGATCCTTTTCAATATTGCATAACTACTTTTCATTGTTGAATAACATTATTGGTTAGAAGTGGAGAGTTTTTTAAAGAATTCGTGCGGACTCAGTACCACGGGCAACAAAACTGTGGAGCGATGTGGGGACGGTCTTTAGGATGAAGGCAATAATGATGTTGGCAGTGGTGATGGTGGTGATGCTGATGATGGAGAAGATGAAGGAGGAGGAGAGGCAGCCTCTGCCACAGCAGCTCTCACCGGCTGCGCTTCCTTCCTGTCGAGAGGCAGTATTGCATAACAGGGCAAGAACTGGGTTGGGATCTGAATTTCAGCCCTGTGACTTACTAGCTGCTCGTCTCTAAGCTAATCACTTAGTCTTTTCCTCAAAGATCTCAGCTTCCTCATTAATATAATGGGGAAAATGTAATCCTTGCCTAGCTAACAAATTCTTGGTGAGGAACAAATTAGCTCATGGCTGAAAATGAAAAACACTACATGTGCCAGAATCACAATCATCGTTAGTCTCGTTTCTACCAGACTTTCATCATTATGTTCTTTGTAGGGTCTCGTTCTTCCTCTACATTTCTTGCTTTGAAAAAGAGAAGCTGACCAAAAATTACTTTATTAAAATGAAGTAGTAAGAATTATTATCAGTCCAGGTATCACGGTATAAGAGCTATTATATATAGGAGCTATTATATATAGGAGAATTGTATATTTTATCAGTCCCAGCCTGCCTCGGGCCCTTTTAGTGACCAGTAAAAATATCTGCCCTCTGCAGGCTCACCGTCCCTTGGTCTTGATGGCATTTTGTATTCCCCCAAACTCTCCTCAAGGGGACTCTGGAAACATTCTGCTGCTCCTCTAGGTGATATCCACTGAGGTGAACTTTATCACTGTGGCACCTTCCTTGACCTAAAGCCACAGCCTCCCTATGTTACCCCAGATGTATGTTATTAACATAGCTGCTTGCCTGGTCTTCTGACCAGGTGGCTACTTCTCACCAGTTTCCACCAGCAGCTGAATCGTAGCAGGGGGATGTCCTGACAGCCCTGTCTGCAGAGTCGCTTTCATCAACACTGATGGATATTCCTGACTGATGTTTAGCACAGAAATCCTCACCTGATGCATCGTTCAGACACAAACACCAGCCCATGGTACTGTCCCAGGCTAAATCACCCATGCCCTTTGGAGACTATACACTCTTCCTCATGGATACTGGGCTACTGTGTTCAGGAACCTACATCCCGACAGCGTTGTCTTCCTTCCCCTTCCCTCCTGGGAACACCCGCTCTATCGTGGGCACAGCGCCCAAGTACCATCTCTGATGTTCCCTACAGCAGAGACATTTTCTGCTCAGCAAATAGTTCATGTGCTTCCCACATTTTCCAGATTTCCATCCAGTTAATGTGGGACCATAGTAATAGCTCAAATCAGAGTGAGGAGATGCAGTAATTTGTATCACTTCCAGGCTGAAGCTGTTTCAAATTCACATGCTTCTTCCACCCTTCTCTTCCCAGGTTATAAAAACCTAGAACGCAACAGTCTCCAGAACCTGGCCACATATGTAAGCAGGATGGCCACCCCCATCTGATGTCACCCGAGTGGAAAATAACCCTGATTGGGCTAAGCCCTTACAGCTTCAGAATTTGACACTCTTAGGACAGCTAATAATAATCCTGACTGATCCATTCTTCAACTTAGACTCAGTAAGAAGCATGTCTTCAAATACCATCTCCTACCATGTATGTAAAGGTTTTAAGGAAATGCTCCTTTGCAAAAAAAAAAAAAAATTGGGACATGGTTATGTCTGCTTCTGTGAACAAAAACTACCAAGATAATATTGTCATATCTTTTATAAATCAAAGTTTCACACTCCTGGGCTGCCATTTCTGACAAGAAGAGTCACAAATAAAGTTGAATTCTTGATCTCACAGCACAGCATACACGCACACTGGTGAGATCTCGTTAGGTAGCTTTTGCAATGCTAAACACCAGCGGCCAAAATACAAATATCATTTTCTGTAATCTGATACTCTACGTGGAAATAATGATATTGTTTAATCGTTTCATGAATGTCTTATTTCCTCTGTCCTGGAAAGCGCTCCAGGATGTCTCTTCTTTTGATGTACTTCCCCAGCATCTGGGCTATATATATAAGTCTCTAACCCTTCCTCAGAGCTGCTGGCCTAACAAGGATAGTAGAAGGTTTCAGTGCAACCGCTAAAAAACAAGACAGAGAAAGCAGGTGATCTTTGTGTCCCCTTGCCAAAAATGACATTTATTGAGACCACATCCCAAAAGCACCACCGGGGGCTACAGCAAACACTCATTTCGCACCTACCGTGTGTCAGGCACTTTCTTACGGGCCTTTTTCCTAACCCCCACGGGAACTTTCCACGTGGGGCATGCTGGCACCATTGTAAAAGAAAGGACACTGAGTTTCAGAGAGGCTTCAAAACTGAGACCTGTCACACTCCAAAGCCATGCTTTCTCCATGACATCATGGGCCTTCCATTCAGATGCTGTTGCCACTAGCCAGATGCCTCCAAGACATTTGGCTGTTGGCCAGTCTAAGAACAGAGCAGGGCAGGGATACGAGCTGGCCTCCTGAGTACCTACTAAGTGCCAGGCCCTGTGCTAAGGCTTTGCCCAGCTCATCCTGCCGCCTGACCTTGAGTCTGGGGATCGGGTCCCTCAGGCCCCCTTCCAGGTCACACGCGCCTCCTTTATTAATGTGATAACAGCCACTGAACTTCTTTTTAATGAAATATTTTGAACCACTCAATCAGTTGTTTGGGTTCAATGAGAAATTGATGCCTCTTTATTCAAAGCTCTGTCAGAAGCTTGGAAAACATCACACTACTTTGAAAAATGAGGGTTTTTTAAGATTTAAAAAAAAAAAAAGCCCCAATGATTTGAGAACTTCTCTGGTTGCCAGTTGGCCTCGCTCCTTCCTGGGGACCCTGGCGCCACAGGCCAATCGGTAGCGACCATCGTTAATAAAAGCACCCCTTTCCCCCTCCATGGCTGCTTTCAAGAGTGATTAGCTGAGACGGATTCATAAGCCTTGGTTTTGTGTTGTTTTGTTTTGGGGGGTTTCTTTTTTTCCTTGCACTTGGAGAATAAGTTAATTATGATTGGTTAAAATTTGTGTGTTTTTGCTTTTATCCCTGAACCACAATTACAGCTCCTGACAGCCTCCTGGCCCTCAGAAATTCCAGCTGGTATAATAATTGATAACCGTGGTTATGAATAGATTGGACACAAGGCTGTGAAAGAATGTGCAGCCACTTCAGAGGGTCATTTATAGCGTGCTGAAGGGAAAAGAGAATTTCAGGCCTGGAAAGCTTAGAAACAGAACGAGTTTTTATCAGTTTCCTTGACACTGGCAGATCAAAGCCTGGGTTGCACCCTCTGAGGCTTACAGATAATGGGGTGGCTGCTAATTCATTCTGCGGCCAGAGCTGAGGCCTATTCAGAAGGGTAAACCAGGGAGTTTTCATGTTGCTGCTTTGTAGTCTTTATCATGGTACCAATGCAAGAATCACCTTTTTATTTTAATGAGACATTTGAAAAGTATTTGATTCCCTCTGGCTAGGGCCTCCTTCCCCCAGCTGAGGCAGTAAGAAAGGGTTGCCCGATGGAGCCTCATTTTCTGAAAGCAATAGTATCTGCATTCCACCCACTACCCTCCCTTGTCAGTTTAATAATTTCAGTGCAAGTGAAAGCTGAACAAGTGGGAAAGGAACAGAATAAGTTTGCTATTAAATCCAGGCCATTTTCACTTGCTTTTTTTTTTAATTCTGAGAATGAGGTTGGCAGCAAAGGTGCAAGTTCGAATCCCTACGCCACAATTCTCTATGTGGGGAAATTTGAAAATAGCTTTGTCCTTCCCTGAGCCTCCTCTCTCACCTCTGTGAGATGGAAATAATAACAAATACATTGCTCGATGCTATACTGTATCCAAGTACAGCATCTGTGGAATATTTACTGTGCAAGGAGTCAGGAAGCATTGTGCGATGGAACAAATGAATGGGTTCTCTCCATTGAGCCTCACAAAACTCGCTTAACCGTGTCGAGTAGATAGTCTTAACACTAAACAATTGTTAAACACTGTAATGGGCTGAATTGTGTGCCCCTGTCCCCAATGCATCCATACCCTGAAGCCATAGCCCACAGTACCTCAAATGTGACTGTATTTAAGGATATAACCTTTAAAGAGGTGATTAAGTTAAAATGCGGGCATTAGGGAGGACCCCATAAAATATGATGGTGTCATAATACGAAGAGGAGATTAGGACACAGATACGTGCATAGAGGGAAGACCGTGTGAGGACGCAGGGAGAAGACAGCCATTGACAAGCCAAGGAGAGAGGCCTCAGAAGAAAGCAACCCTGCTGACACCTTGATCTCGGCCTTTCGGCCTTCAGAACCATGAGGAAATCAATTGCTGTTGTTTAAGTCACTCAGTGTGGGGTGCATTGTTGTGGCAGCCCTAGCAAACTAATACAAGCATTTATTACCTTGATAGCTTCAGTTTACAAATCCTAGTACTAAAGGTTTTGTTTTTGTTTTCGTTTTCAAGCGTAAGGGACTCTTCTAGTTTGGTGGGAAAAAATCATGAGAATTTGTGGATGGAATACTTGAGTTGTGGCCCCAGCTTTGCCACGATACAGCAGTTTTGGGAAGTAATACAGTGTCCTCTCTGAGTCTCGGTTCTCTCATCTAGAAAGTTGTGAGGATTCATGAAAAGTGTCTTATACAGAAAAACTGTTGCTCAAATGTTTGTCATTGTCACCAAGATTTTCCCAGGTGAGATGTGGTGGAGACACCACTTCACCCAGGCCATCCATCCCTCGGCCTAGGGCTTCTCTTCCCGGCATATCTCGTAGGCACATAGGATGCAAAGCCTGTCACTGTCTGAGAGTAACTTCAAACCATAAGGCCCCACGTAAGCCACATAGAACTGCTGTCCGCCCAGATGTGGGGCAGGGGAATATCCAAGGAGGTTGCAAAGCCCCTTGGCCCCTGGTCATCAATTGTTGCTCTTGGATAAATCAGTGACAGGTCCCACCCTACGTTGGCTGTGCTTGGGCAGCTACCCTGCTCCATGGGTGACTCCTTCTATTTCCAGGAGAAGAATATAATCTGGCACAGGTGACAGTACCATCTCTGTGTGGCTGTGATCCAATCTGTCATAAATAGCTATGTGTCTGTGCCCCAACAGTTCTGTAATGGTCTACTGAGATGCCACTCTCAGCAGAATGTCAAAACCCAGATGCTGTTTCCACTAAAGGTCTCACTCAGGAATGGATCCCAGAGCTACCACAGAATCTCATCCCCAACGTCCTGCTCCCAGGAGCCCCCTTTATCCATCTCAGACCATCTACAAGCTTCCTGGTCCTCGGCAAGCCAAGGACCCTGTCAATTAGTCCAGAGCTGAGCAGGAAATAAATCCCCTGTGATTCCCATAGCTTTCTCCCACCCATAAAATGAGATGTAAACTGAAGGGGGGATAAACCCATATTCTATTCCTTTTCTTTATAATCCTCAGGAGTCTAGTGGTATGCTGTACAGGGAATCTGTGCTCAGTAAATAAATGCGAGGTGAGTTTAATTTCTCATAAGTTTACAAATACATGTAAAAAGCTTATTTGCATTTCTAGTTTGATCGGCAGAACTGGTTAAACAAATAAAACACACAAAATATTTTATGAGTGTGGACAACCCAGTATGTTCAGAAGCAAATCTGACCTCATGTATAGAAAGCATCACAGAGTCCCTGGAAATTTTAATTCTGCTTTGAAGAGTAGATTATCCTGGCAATTCCCTAACTGTACTCTGCCTCCAGTTCCAGTCCATCACTCATACTGCTTCTAGGTGAGCATACAAAAACATCCATCTGGTCACATCATTCTCCCCGTTTAACACCTCTATTTGCCCAGGAGAAAAGCCAAATTTCTTAACAAGGCTTTGCAAATTCTACAGGATTGAGCCAACCCACATTCTCATCCTGATCCGTTCACTCTCCAAACTTCCACCACAAACACAGGCACGTTTCTCCGAACACGCCTGGAACTTGACCTCCAGGCAGCGTTTCGTGAGCTTCTCTCAGCCTGGAGTGCAGTTACCTACATTCTCTGCTGGCCAAAATCATACTCACATTAAGGTTCAGCTCAAATTCCACTTCCCATCTACAACACATTTCGGTCTCATCAAGAGCTTGTGCCTTCTTCTCCACTTGTCTGAATTACTCTATTCACTTTGGCATCAGCCATGTTTTGACGGGGAAGAAGATGAGAATGTAATGTGGATGGCACTGTTTTCTAGATGGACTACTTGGTTCTATGCTGGACTCTTTTAAGGACAGTACCTCAGATGAATGCTTTTGTTCCAGAGATTTGACGCTGATCTGTTGGGTACTTCAACTTAGAGGAATCTCCTTGACAGAGTCAAATTAACTAAAAGTACGAAAAGGTGATGAATCAATCCGAAAGTTAACCCATTCACTGATAACTGAGAAAGAATATCCATGTGCAAGTGCTAAAGTACTTGAAAACTCTGTTTGTGATACCCCACCCTCTGCTTCATTCTGGAATCCCGGTATCTTAGAATTAAAATTATTTCCACACATGTTGTTTGATTAGCCTATACTCAGAAGAGAAGAGGAATGACTAAAGAAGGATATTGCACCTGAACTCCAGGAGCTCTTACTCAGAGGGGCAACCTCCATAGGGAATCAATGGTTGAGGGCATATCGCTTGGACAATGTTAGAGGGATTCTGACACTCATCTCTTTCAGCCCTACTTTTCTATGTCCGTGACTCTTCCACTGGTACCTTTTTTTTTCATAATGTATTAATGTCATATGAAACTATCATCAATTACCAGTTCTTGTTGGCCTAGAAACATTCTGTTACCTACTATGCATGGAGTATTTCTTCAGTCACCCTCAGATTGTAGGTGGCCTTGGTAAAGTTGTCTTTGGCATTAGAATTGTTTGTTAATAGATGATGTCACCCAACCTTGACTGAGAGCGCTGTGAAGAAAGGGTTTGTGTTCTATTATATTTATTCCATTCAATAGTTAGCTCAGTGCCTGGCATAAAACGTGTGGCAAATGAACTTTTGAATGAATAGATGGCATAATGGATGGACATGTCAGTGGAGGGAGGTTTGGATGGATGCTTGGATGGAAGAATAGATGGATGAGGAAATAAATGTTACTGGAATCCTGATTCCATCTTTGCTTTTGAAGAAGACTCAGTAAGAAAACAAACAAACAAACAAAAAAGCTTTGACATGAAGCCATGATGGATGTTGTAGAATTTCCCACAGTGATAAAGTCGATAGTTTAGAGAAATCCCATTAATGCTTTTTGCCACATACCACCTAAAATTACCACATAATGATAAAATATTGGCTATCTAGCTTGGCCAGGAAACCATGTTTCTTATTGACCGAACAAATATTTAATTGAGAGCTATTACCCAAACTGTAGTGATTACCAGTTTTCAACCATCCACACACAAGAAAGCACGTAGCCCTAAAATTATACAAAGTACGATTAAATCTATCTCTGGAAATCCAGAAGGACTTTCAGTCTCTTTCATGATTTGAAATTTGAATCCAGAAAATCAGCATTTAAATTCTGACAGCAACTTAGCCATGTGACCGCTGGCCCGACTTTACCTCTTTGACATGTTTCCTCATCTGTTGAATGAGAATAATCATTTCTGTCCTGCAAAGCTGATGGGGTTAGTTAAAGTAGGGTACCACTCATAAAAGCCCATTGTATGTGATGCAGTACTAATAGAATGACTATTTGTAGTGGACATAAATTGTTTGCCCAACGCAGTTCTCCCCTGGGAAGTGTTGCTGTCCCACTCTGAGTGTTTACATGTTCATTGAAGAAAAATCTTCTTGGAAAATCAGCCTCACTCCCCACCTTCAGCAGATACAGGACCCAAACTAGGCCAAATTGTGCCTTTTCTCAGGTTTTTAAAACAGATGAGAGGGGGGGGGCATTCCCTCTCTGACAATGACATTGACCAAAGTGAGGTCTCGGAGGAGCAGTAGGCATGATGTAGGCAAAATGGCAAAGGCCAGACCTAGAAGATGGAGCCCATTCATCAAGAGAGGCCAAGATGAGAGGGGAAGAAAGTGCAGTCTGGCTCTGCAGGTCCTGAGTCCCTGAGGCCAGGCCACTCTACTTCTCTCGCCTGGATAGGGGCAGCAATATGTGTCCCTGTGCAAGTGAAGTCAAGCTGAGTTCTCTCTACTGACAAGCAAGACATCCTCAAAGAGGTGGGTTCATTGCTAAGTCATCACTTACCACTTCTCTGTGAGCTACAGGAAGACAGGGGCATCTGTAAATCACTGCTGTGTTTCCTGTGACTGCACCTAGCAGATACACAATAAACATCTGTTGAATACATCATTATATTATTATGTTTATAATAAATATATAAAGAGCCGTAATTTTTAACAAACAGAATAAAGTGGCTTTTAGAGAACAACAATAGCCTTCTCGTATTCTTCCTGTTTCCACACAAAGCACATGCATTTTCATAATTTGATACAGTGTCACTTAACAGCAAATAACTCAGGACAGCATTTGTAGGAATGTGGCAGTGGTCAACAGCTTTAAACACAATCTCCCCACAGCTGAAGTCATCTATTTACAAATCACAATGGTGGAAACAGTGGGTGCTGGAACAGAAGGCCCAGGATGGAAACCCAGCTTCGCGTTTAATTAAATTCTTAAATCCTCAGTTCCCACATCTGTAAAATGGGTTTGGTATTTATATGACGGGTTTTGTTTGGATTCAATTAGATAATAAATATCAAAGTGCCTAGACCGTATAGTAGGAGCTCACGATATAAACTCTGTTATTGTTATCTTGTACGTTAGCTATGTACACACATAAAAATATACATATACGTACATAATGTGTAGCAGTATATTCTCTTAAATGTTGATGGGCTGAAATTTCTTCTAAATGAGTTCTCAGATATATATTAGATTCAAATCCGCATTTTCACCCCCACCCCACTCCCATTATTCCAAACCAAAAGTGAACTTGGGGAAATTTCCTTAAGCCACCTGAAACAGCCTTTCGTCAGTGTGATCTGCTTCCCAGAAAGCAGCTCATGGACTTGTGTCCTGGAAATCTCCCCTCCATACTGCTTCGTGCAGCAACCTGAGGTGTCCCCAGCAGAGGTGTCACTCTGAAGTGCCTTTTCATCCCCTGAAGCAGTTGCCTCACCCATGTCCAGTCCTTGCAATAGTCCCAGCTGGTTAAGCACAGCAGCTTCCCCAAACCCGCCTTCCTGTAAGTGCTGGGAAAATCCTCTGGGGAATTATCAGGGATCTGACCAGCTTTGAAGAGCTGCTGGTTATCTTTATGGCTTCTGCGGGCCTGAGTCTATGCATAAGAAAGGTCATGACCTGCTCTTCTAGTCTCTGGGAGGAGAGAAGAAAAGGAAATGGCCAGGAATTACAGAAAGGGAGATTTTAAGTCGATAAATGAAGCAACTTCCCAGCCACACTGAGTGGATTGCCAATTTCTTCACAGAGTTGTCCAAAGGGGTCAAGTGATTCTCACCCTCAGGGTTACAGGACCTAATCATGTCCTGACAAACCACGGCCCCACCGTGGATCAACTACGCCTGAGACAAGCTAAGCCCCTGGCCCTCTGGAATTTTCGGTTGAGGTTCTCTCTGGGCGCCCCCCATGCACCTGCCCCTATGTGTTCTTCAGGCGTGCTTGGCCCCCAGCAACTGAAAATCAGCACCCGTATGTCAGTCTGTTTCCCCACAGTGGACCCTCCTAAGACTGAAATAATTCAAGACTGAATTATTCAAGACTGAACAATTCAAGACTGAAATTCAAGTGGGACACCTGAAAATAATTCAATACTTAAAATAAACACATATTAATATTTTTATAATCACATATATCTGTATAGCATGTGCATATTTATTAGTGTTTCTATATAAGATTTTATGTTATATCAAATCTGATTGCCGTTAGACAGTAAGTTGACATAAGAACCAAATGGGAATGACCATTAGCTAAGTCCAGTCGAGTATCTATAGTTGCTGGTATGACTATAAGGTAATAAATAGTTGTTACATATATTTATAGCTATACAGATATTATATCCTATTAGATATAAATACCCACACCTCTGTACATAAACACAAACCAACGACCTTATGTTTAATCAGAATCTGAAAAGTTATATCTATTTTAAACTTTGAAATTTATCCAATCAGTGTATTTATTAAAAAGTATATCAGACATTTGCAATGTGAATTGAATTATTTTAAGAAACTATAAAAACCCCTGGTAACTTTAATGGACACAAAATAGCTCTTACCTTCTTAACATGATATTTTCATTTTTCATAAGTCCCAGGAACCTAATGTCACATGAATTTCTAAGACTTGTTATTCACCCAAGTAATAATAACAAGGAAAGCTACTGGTCAACATTCGCTATACGCTGAGTACTATACTAGGTACATTACAGATGCCTCGCCACATGGTGGCCATTTAGCTACCAGATTTCCAATTTTACAGATTATGAAATAAGTTCAGAGAAAAACATAGCTAGTCCGACAAGCAGTCAAGGTTAGATCTGAGGTCCACCTGTCGCCAGAGCCCTTATGCTTTTTCCTGTACTGCACGACCCAGCACCTACCCGGCCATAGACTGAAGGGGCGCAATACTGGCCTCAGCCCTCCCGTTGCCTGTCACCACCTGGCTATGTCCCTGAGGTCGTCTGTCAGCCCACAGGAGAACAGCAGTGACTGGGGCAGAAGCTCTCACATTTTCTATCACGGGCTGAATCAGACTTGATTTGTTAAGCGCTCAAGGCAAACACATGCACTGAACTCGAGAAACGGTTGACCTCAGTCATTTAGTGACTAATCCTCATATTTCCAGGAAAGCCTAAGAATGAGGTGGGAAGAAGATAAAAAGTAGGAATTAAATCTTCTTATGGTAGTAATACATTTTGTTTAGGAAAATGCTCTTTAATTTAAACAACAGCAACAAATCTACTAGAACACACATTTTCCAAGTGGTCAGATTTTGTTGTGAGACCAAGCTCTATGTTTAAATACCTGCTTTCAACTCTCACCAAAAGAAAGAAACAAACCCTGTCTGGTAATGGCGTGTGCGTCTGGATATGTGAGGCTGCTGTCTGAAACTCTACTTCCTCAACCAACTGCAACTCAGGTCTCATCCTCCACCACACACCCTCATGCAGAAAACAGTTGAGGGCAGGACTAGGGGATGTGGAAATGGTTACCATCCAACTAGGGAGCTCTGAGCCACCAGCCTCCAGCGAGGACGCCATGTCTTATTTCCTCCTTCAATCCTTAGCAAGTCTTTTCTGGATTGGAGACCTACTGTCTCTTGCAGCCCAGGCACGAAGAGAAACTAAGACGAATGGATCGCTGGCAACAAGGAGCTTGCAGTCTAGAAGGGAAAACACACACATCTGGGAATGAATGGGCACTACAACAGTGCGACAAGCGCTGCCACAGCACAGAGCACAGCGTGGGATTCCAAGAGGCAGCTGCCCACTCAGAGATACAATGACCATAAGAAGAAGCATCCAGCACATGGTAACTAGGCTTATTTGCCAAGGGAAAATGGAATGAGCCCAAACAAATTCCTAGGGCCACTCTACGGGATTCTACACGTGACAGTGACTGGGTCTGAAGGTCCAGAAATGAAGTAGCCACAGCTTCCCAGGGTGGAAGATAGAAAGCATGATTTCCCATCCATCCTGCACGGTGCAGCTTCCTTCAAAAGACATTTTTTTTTTTATAGAGGTGACCTCTCCTCCTGGGAACTCCATCACTTTTTCTTTGCATGTGACTCCCATGACATACAGCACAAACTCTAACTTTCTTGTGGCACTTCTTTTGTCCACAGGATTTCCAGCTAGGGACAGGACCAGAAAATGCAATTCAATTCACTGAGTCAGCAAATCTTTACTGCGCACATACACTGGAAACGCACTGTGTAAAATGTGGGTTCACCATGATAGGGCAGGGCTCTCACCAGCTGCCAGAGCCCACCAGCACCACCAGGCACACTCAGAGCCTGGCTTCTACAGGCTGGCCAGGCAAAACCACCAAGCCTCCTGCCAGCCCCATTCGCTTCTCTCCTCCCCACTTCTCAGGTACCCCAAAGAATCTAGAAAATGAAAATAGAGTATCCACTGACCCTACAGAAAAAAGAGGAAAGCAGGGGCTTAACTGGAAGCTCAGGAGGCTGGGTTGCCCAGTGCAGCTCTGCTGAAATGTAATTATAAAAATAACAATAACTTTGCAGCTTTGACGCTATCAATCTTTCTTTCATTTGCTTTTCACATTAGCTTCATTGTACAGAAGGGATTCTGAGGCTCAGAACAGAGAGATTCTTGCTCTACCACAAGGAAAGTCAGCCCTGGGGCCTGAGCTAGCCCCTGAGTACGGCTCCTGGCCCTCCTTCATCTCTGGTCTCCGCCCCTTGCCCATCCTGGGAGGGGAAACCCCCTGCTGATTTGGGACCTGCCACTCCAGTGTCCTAACTAGCTCCAGAGTCTGGAGAGATCCTACCCTAACACTGTCTGCCTCCCATGCCAAGCCTGGCAGGTACAGACGTGCCCCTTCTCTCTTCCAGGTCTGGGCCATTCCAGAAATACTTCTAACACAAGCTAGCTGGGGGGCTCTCTGGGGGTTTACTACCTGGGTGTGTGCAAGCGTGCACATGTGATCTGTCTGTTGGTGGGGGCCAGGGCAGGGCAAGTAAATGGTCGTATGTGTCTGTGAGTTCACGTTTATATGTGCAGTCAGGTGTTGGGGTACGTCCTCTCTTTGTAACAAATGAGTGGGAGTGTGTGTGTGTGACATCCCTGTGTTGTGTTTCATATATGTAACTGTCTCAGAGATATGTGTGTAGATATTTTTGTGGTGCCTGTGTGGTGTGTGGATGTGTATATATCTCCCTATGGTATGTGAACGTGTGTTATTCCCTATGATGTGTGAGCACGTAGTTGTGCTGTGGCATGTCTCTCTCTGTGTGTATATACACACAGACATATATAGATACATGTATAGATGTCTCTGAGGTATACGTACATGTGTCTGTCTGTGTGTATATCTCTATGGTGTGTGGTGTGAGTATACGAGGTCTGCCAATTAAGATTGCAAACTTGTTGCAACGATGTTGCTAACCTTTTTGGATATCACAGGGATTATTCATTATGAATTTGTACCAACTGAACAGTTAACCTAGCTTACTAAGTATTTGGAAGTGCTGAAAAGGCTGCATGACAAAGTTAGACGACCTGAAATTTTCACCAACAATTCATGGCCCTTGCATCATGACAATGCACCAGCTCACATGGCACTGGCTGTGAGGGAATTTTAGCCAGTAAACAAATAACTGGATTGGAACACGCTCCCTACTCATCTGATCTGCCCCAATGACTTCTTTCTTAGCTGAAGATAAAGGAAATATTGAAAGGAAGACATTTTGATGACACTCAGGACATCAAGGGTAATATGACAACAGCTCTGATGGCCATTCCAGAAAAAAGAGTTCCAAAATTGCTTTGAAGGGTGAACTAGGTGCTGGCATCAGTGCATAGCTTCCCAAGGGGAGTACTTCGAAGGTGACCATAGTGATATTCAGCAATGAGGTATATAGCGCTTTTTCTAGGATGAGTTCACGAACTTAATTGTCTGACCTTGTATATCTCTATGGTGTGCTGTGTGTGTGTGTTTGTGTGTGTGTGTGTGTGTGTGTGTGTGTGTGGTGTATATGGTGTGTGTGTGTGTGTGTGTGTGTGCGCGCGCGTGCACTCCTGTGCAGATTACTGCTGACCTGGCTATAAGCATTGAGCACTCAGCTGACGCAGCAAAATGCTGAGAGAGAAGCCTCAGGAGGAAGTCATAGCAAGCGTTCCTCGTAGGCCCAGGAAGAGAAAACAGGGCAGCTACTCATGTATTTTCCAGTCAGCAGAGGTGTCCCAGCCCTTGCTCCCCAGGAGCTCAGACAGAGCCTTCTGGGGGAGCAGGGCCAGAGACAGCCAGGGGCACCTACAAAAGGGGGTCTTGTTGTTATTCTGAGCTGTCCATACATATCTGACTGGCTAGGGCTGGTCTATGAGATCTGAAAAACCGAGGCTTGCACTGGAAGATGGAGAAGCGCAAAGTGTTAAGGAGGGGCAAGAGAGGTGGGTGGATGTTCGAGGCAGAGCTGGAGCAGAAGCCTCCATAGTTAGGGCACAATTGGTGACGGGGTGTGAGAGTGTACGTGTGTGGTGTTCACATGTGTGGGAAATGCATGCATGTTTGTGAGTGTATGTCATGCACTGTGAGTGCGGGGCGGGGGGGGGGGAGGTGCACACACACGTGCTCTTATCCATGGGGTACACAGACTTCCAATTCTTTCTCATCCCACCTCTGGCTTACTGGGCGGAGCAAACATTCACCTTCCAGCAGGATGGGAAAGAGTCAGTCCATTACCTGATTCTGCATAGGGCTCTGGCGGAAGATGACACCCTGTCGTCTTATAGGCTGCTGGGGACTCCACTGTACATGTTAGCACACCAAGGCTCGGGGACTGCCGGAAACCACACAGGTTCTCTAGGCAGGCAGGCCTTTGTTCCAGGCCACTTTGAGTGCTTTTATCTGTAGGTTTGCCTTGAACAAAATCCTGTTCAAATGGTCTAAACCTGATGATAAACCCAACCTTTCAGATTACAGTTTAAACTCGACTGCCACACCAGGGAGGAGAAAAAGCAGAATTCCTGTGCGTTTCAGAAAACCTCTCTGAATAATCCCTTGAGCCTCCCCACAGGGCTCCAGCCCCCTAATGGATGCTTTGATGACAGCAGATAAAGGCCAAAGGTACTTTTATTCTCTCAGAAATTGCTCCAAATAAACAACCTTGATGATTAAAGCAATAGAAATCCCTGGAAGATTGATGGCTTCGAAAATGCTGCTGAGTGAATGAATAACTTCCCCCTTTATTTCCAAGAGCTAATATTTGTCCACATTTGCTGCCTTTTAGAAAAAAGTGCAACCTTTTTTTGTGCTGAGTGTTGGTCGGAGACAAATAGTCACCATCCAGTTATTACTTGAACTTTAAACCAAGCTCCATTTGTGAGTGATTGAGGCTGTTGTCAGCATTCGCCCATCTATCAGGCTCAGACACAGGGCCTGCACATGGGAACGCCACACCTGCCTGTGGACTTTAGGGTGTGGCCACGCTTTGAAACTCCCTTTGAAGGCCTTAAATGCTGCATCTCGTTTTTTGCTGCCCCAGTGTCTCCAGAAACAAGTCCTGAAACTTTTCACTGGCCATGCTCATTCAGTGTCTTAACAAAACCTGCCCTTGAATGCCAAGAGGCAGCCCTTAACAAGTGACGGGGCCCCTCGGCCCTGGCTAGCAGGAGGACTGACATTCCCAACCTCATAGCCAGGAGTCTGCAGAGGGTTCCACTGGTGTATGGCCTTCCGGGCTATACCTGAACAGCAGGTGGTACAATCAGCTCAGCACCAGTGCAGTCAGGGGCTCTGGGAAGAATCTGGTTTGCATGGCGCCACAGAAATGTTCTGAGAAGTGTCACATGCCTGAGGCACCCAAGGGCTGAGGCAGAGTCCCTAGCATGTGCACATGGGTTCACACTCCCCCTCTCCTCATACTTGGGTGACACATATTGACTGTCCCACTGTGTCAGCTGTTCAGCTTCCTGAGCAATCTCCTAGTCCTGAAGATCTTGAGTCTCTCATCTGGGGGTTGCTCTCCACCCCAAGTGCAACCTCATCCTGAATGACCATCCAGGAATCCTACACATGATTTTCTGGTTCTTGGATGCTCTCGGTTCCTGCCACCTTTCCTTCTATCCTAATTCAGCCACCATTCTCATGACTTCACCTTGAAGCTCACCGTTGCTTTACTTGGAACTGAGCCAGCTCTAAAGCCATGAATGCAGACCTCTCTGCCTCTGACCACAATCTCCTAAATCCTTCTAGATTTTTTTCTCAGTTCTTCCCACTACTTCACCATTCTGCTTACCTGACTTCATCGACACCTGTTATTTCTTAGCTCCTTTAGATTCCCCCATCCGTCAGTTTGTCCTAACTTTGGTTGTCCTTCCTTCAAAGTCATCTAGAAACATTAAAACCCGAGATCCAGCCAGCCAGCCCTAGTCTCTGTACCCACATCCAGAATGCACTGTGTTGGCGCAGAAAATCCCAGGCACGCAGATGGCTATCACGGCAAACTTTGGTCTTTCTCCCCATCTGGGTCTGTGATGCTGCCTGAAATACTCCCGAGCTTCCTGCACTTGCCCGTCCCCAGAGCCCAGATGAAATGCCCCTCACTTTCCCCACCTCACCAGCTTGCCCTGGTTATTAGCAAAGGTCACTCATGGTGTCACACACAAATTAGAAACCACTGGAAGGAAAAATCCTACAATGTCTGGCCAAATTGCCTACCAGCTTCCTACATCTCTCGTCCTTCCAGTTGTCCTCAGCTCCTGTTAGGAGATGGGGACACTCTCTCGTCTAAAGCCAGGCCTTCCAGCCTTATTATTTCTTTGAATCTTCTCCTGCCAAAGTCTCGAAGAACTTTTTTGTTGTAGAGTTATTAGATGTGTTTTGTCACCTTCCTCTTCTTGAATGGGTTCAAAACTCCTGACCCTCCTCACTTCTCTTGGTTTCTATAGTCCCATGTTCCCCAGCTTTGCCTCTAACTTGTGAGATGCTGCTCTCATGACTGTTTTTCCACTGGCCGTTGTTCAAATGGTGGTGTTTGGGGGAATTCCCATTATCGTTTTGACTATGTGCTTTCTGAGCTGAATCATCCATTCTGGGGCTTCACTGAACTTGTTTGTGCTGAAGACTCCAGATACTTCTTTCTAACTCCAGAGTTTCTCCTGGTGTCCAGGTGAATCGCCCAGCTTACTACCTGGCACCCCACGGGCACCTCACACTCTGTATGATCAGAACTGAGCTTACACACTCTCCGCCCTAAGCCTGCTTCTCTCCCCGAATGATCCCCCCATCTGCCTGGCTCCCAAAGCCAGAAGCCTGCATACCATGCTCTACCTCTTCTTCTTCCACACTCATCGGAGCCAAGCTGGCACCTCTTTCCTGAATGTGCCAGTGACCTCTTCTGTTGTCTGAGGTCCTTGAGGGCAAGGACATGTCTGAGTCATCTGAGCACTTTAGCATCTAACGCTGTGCCAGGGACTTCCTAGCCTCTTAATAAATGTTGAATCAAGTGATGAATTCTTGAGGCAATTGTTGTCACCATCTAATAGAGGACTGAGACTCAGAAAAGTTAAATCATTTAACCAAAGTCATACGGTTAGCAAGAGAAGCCAAAATTTGAACCTCGATCTGTCTAAATCCAGAATCCAAACACTTACATGTTTGTCCTATGTCGTATTTAGGGATGTGGCATTTTCATGTGCCAACATTCTGCCCACGTTTATGGGAAGTTGAAAGCTAAGCATATAAGATATTTTCACTGTGAACTGAACTTAGAAACAAACTTCGACTTTAGTCTCTCAGGCTTTTAAAGTCCAGTTTTTCTCTGTGATGCTTTCTGACAGACAGGGGCCAAAGCCCTCCATATCACCGGGGAAGTTTTCTTAATCACCTCTGCCTGCTGCTGGCTCCGGCCCCTCCTCAGCTCCCTCATTCTTCCTTTTTTTCCAGGTGGCTACATGCCATCTGGCAATTGTGGCCAAGACCCCACTTTGCCAAATGTGCTCCATTTCCAACAGAAGGCAGCAGAACGTAGAGCTTCCCCTGACACACACACACACACACACACACACACACTGTCTTGTCACAGTCAAGGCTACGATGCCCCCAGGCTTTACTGCAGAGCCACCAGGTTTTGAGTGTCTCTGAGGTGCCAGGTCCTGCAGTATAGGGGGACTGGATACATGGTTCAGGGCAGATCCAGTTGGATGGAAAACGTGGGATTTATCAGCATGTAAGTGGCAATTGACAGGCTGAGAAGGTAGGAGTTTGCCCAGGGAAAGCATGGAGAATAAGATGAGAAAAGGGCCAAAGACAGACTCCTGGGAAACAACAATTGTTGGGGAAAGGAGAAGACAGAGAGGCCTGTGGGGGATGAGGAGAGAAGAATAATCAAAAGATGAGGTGCACTGAGACAACATAATGCCATAACATTTAAGAATTTCCCCAAAGACGGAAAGGTTGATGGTGTCAAATACAACCAGAAGGCCTTGAAATAATAATAATCATCACGATAATAATACTAATATGGACGAGCAGGAGGAAGAGAAAGAGAAAGGAAACCATTTATTAATGCTTATTCTGTGCCGAGCCCTGTCCCAAGAAGTTCCCATACATATACGCTAATTCTTAAAACAAACTTATGAAATAAATATTAATCTCTATTTTATAAATGAAGGAGGACTGGAAAATATCCATGGGATCTGGCCAAGAGTACATCACTGGTAACCTTAGTAAAACGAATTTTACTAAAGGAAAGTGACTACAGGCCAAATTGAAATAGGTTGAGCAGTGAAAGGAGGGTGGGAATGGGGAGAGAACAGAATGCTCCTTCAAGAAGTTTGGATGAGAGGGAAAGAAGAAAGATCACGCAAGAGACTAAAAGGGAATATAATATCAAAAGAGTGTATGTGTTAGTATAGAAGAGGCTTGAACATGTGTCTAATCTGAGAAGAGAGTAACGGAATGATGATTGAAGACGCAGGTGGGCAGGGTGGAAAATTAAGGAACCCAATATGGTGGGGAAACTCAAGTCAAAGACGTAGAGGGAGAAAGATGCCCTTAAGCACGGAAAAAAGGAGACTTTTTAGAGACTACAGACTAGAGAAAAGGACGTGGAGAGGGGATGGGTGTAGATAAATCTACGGCTGATGGATGGGAAGTTGAGGGAGACTGTGGCAATTTTCTTAATGGAGAAATGGAATGAAGACTAGAAATAGAGCAGGAACCTTTCTGAGAGTGCAGGGCTGGAGAAAGACAAGGAGCTGGGAGAGCAGGAGATGATACAGTACTCCCTGCGGCATGGGAAAAGAGGCACTCCCCCAAATTAAATGATTGGTAGGGGGCTCTTAGAGGAGCTCCAGACTCCTTGTTTTTGCTTTTTATTACTTCAGCTCCTAGGTGTTAGAGCAAGGGGACAGCTTTCTTAATGTACTGATTCCAAGGTGGAATATATCTGAATGCCTTCAGGACACACAGGTGAAATGAGATAGCCTAGGTTCAAGGCTAGCACAACATTGACACAGCTACCTGCTCCTTTTCACAAGACTTTTCTTAGCAATAAAGTGAAGTTATGTTAGAGATCTCTACCTCTGACATTTTCACGTGGCTATTTCAGAGAAGTTTAAGTTCATCGTTTCTCAAAGTATGGCCATGTGGCTCACTTCTGACAGAACTCACGGGAGAGTTTCTTAGAAACTCAGATGCTAGGGCTATTGTCGATAGAGTGGGAATCTGCAGAGAGGACCAGAGTCTCTGCATTTTAATAACCTCCACAGAGAGTACTATACAGAGTCAAGTTCACGAGCATTACTTCCATGGGTATGCACTCGTCCCTGTCTGGCTTATGCAGAAACCTTCTTTTGAGAGCTGACTATGGCATTAGTTGTGGTGTTAGGACTAGAAACGCCAAAGCCTTGCGTGGCTGTATTGATGGGCAATCATGGAATTCTGGAGACGTGAGCCTCCTGATGGGATTTAATTTTTGCTCTTTTCCCAGAACTTTCCTGGTGAAATTTAGGGGCAGGCTGCTTGTTTTCAGCCCACTGAGTCCTGGCTGTACCCCTTCTGCATTGGTTGTGGGCATTTATCAATATGCCCTTTGATCCAGCTGCTCTTTAAGGTTGTGTGTACAGACAATATGTTTCTTCCCTTCACAGTTCCTGGCTATTAGGAAAGGATGCTTAGGGAAAGATCAGCGAGTGGTTCATTATAATTACCATTCATTCTACCTGCATATATATGATTCAGAATTACATTAACTAAAGCCCAAAGTGATTAGGCACCACACATATTGTCAAAAGATAGGATGGCAGCAGAGCGAAGGGCCGTACCGTGTGTCTTAGCCCATTCGGACGGCTATAACAAAATGCCACAGACTGGATGGCTTACAAACAACAGAAATTCAATTCTCACAGTTCTGGAGGCTGGAAGTCAAAGATCGAGGTGCCCGCACAATCAGCTGAAGGACTTTTTCTGGCTCGCAGACTCCTGGTTGCATCCCCTCAGGGCAGAAGGGACGAGGGAGCTCTGTGGGATCTCTTATAAGAGTATTAATCCCAACCATAGGGGCTCCACCCTCATGAAAGAATTACCTTCCAAAGGCCCCACCTTCTAATGCCATCACCTTTGGGAATTAGAATTTCAAAATATGACTTTGGAGGAAACACAAACATTCAGACCACAGCATCCTGCTTTTCTATCTAAAAGCCTAGAGCTCTTCTAATTGATAAAAACCAGAACAAGACCTTCCGACTCTCCTTTTTCTGCAGCCAGACTATATGCAGTCCCTACATTCTCACAAGCCTCCCTGGCCTCCACGTCCTCTGTTCCAATCCCGTTTCTGTGCCCTCTCCACAATGGTTGTCAGCCTCCGGGCTGGAGGTCATTCCACAGACGTTGAGTTCTGGTCTGGATTGGGCTCCTGAAGACGTTCTTGGTAAGTCAGATGCAATGTCCTCCCAGCATCTTCAGCCAGGGTCTTCGAGGGGCCCTCGCAGCCTCCTCTTCATTCTCCTGGAACAAGCGCCTGTCGCTTCTCTTCCAGCCGCTGCCGAGACCAAGAGCTCTGTCAGGGAACAAGCACTGAAGCAGAAGCCCCTGACGGAGGCTGAGGGAACCCCCACGGAGACGCGTGTCCTGGTTGTGCGTACTTTTTCACTCCAGCAGTTGATTAAAAGGTGTCAGGCTATTTAAATGGTTGCTAACTTCATGACTAAAGTGTCAAACCTAATTTTTTGAAACTTTAGAAAATATGTTTGAAAAGCTTTTTAAATGGAAACTTTTTTTTCCTGCCAAGTTCCACCATAGCACATATTTTACAACCCTTATAATTCCTTGAAAAAACTCAATGTATAATAGAAGTGCTGACAGATGCTGGACCATAGCAGCTAGTCTAACAGCTCAGCTGTATTTATTTTTCATTACACTTGACTCTAATTGGTGCTGGTTTAACTGTGGCTCATACCAGCAAGAACCTTTTAACTCAAACATCAGCCCAGGGAAATTGGCTTTTTTCCCCGTATCTTGGCTCTTAATATTAGCAACTGCCCATATGTCTGTCCCTTCAAACTATCTTTATGTTTATCGAGAGGCAGTTAGAGTAAGTTTTTAAAAGCATAAGATTTGGAATAAAATAGACCTAAATTTTAATCAAGCCTCCTCCATTGAGTGACCTTTAAAAAGCCATTTAGCCTCTGCGAACCTCAGTTTCCTCATTTATAAATGAATGAAGAAGAAGAAGAATTTGTATTTTTCAAGGTGGTGATATGTATCTTGTAGAAGGTTAGATCTGAGGTAAGTAATGCTTCTAGCAGAGTGTATAGAGCATAAGCGTCTGTTACTTAATATTGTTTTCTACATATTATGTATTTATCAATATTATAATGAATGATGATAATGTTTAATGCAGAAAAAGAACTCCCTGTCTGATTAGTCTTGGAATTTCCTCCTACTGTGATGCGTTGCAAAACCACTGTCTCATACATAGAGAACCACGTTGAGGATCCTACACAGACCCCAGGCCCTTTTTCATTGGAAAGCTACAGCCCGAGGCTAGACATGGACCTGCGATTCAAGGTTGCTTGGGTCTTCCCAGCTGCTCTGAGATGCTCTTGGGTGTGGGAATTCTTCAAATGACTCTTAAGTGGCCTCCTTAGAGATGCTGACAGGTCCAATCAAACTCTCTTCTACTAGGCCCTGAGATGAAAGGCGGTGGCAAAGGTGTGTGAGAAATAAAAAAGGTGCCCTGCATAGTCCTGAGGAAATTCCCTCGGAACAGAGCGACTCACGGACCAAGCTCTTGAGTTCTTCGACAGGTGCATCCTCAATGGAGGCAACGTTAACAAGAAGAGTGTCGGCTCATCTAGCTCTGGAATTCAGGCTGGAAGCCCCTCCACTGTAGCAAAGATTCCCTCCCCTCCCCCCGGCAAGGGAACCTAAAGTGGACTTATTCCAGAAACCCACCTGGATTCATACTAGGGGAATAGTAGGAAAGACTTTCTCACTTAGTAACTGCTATGCACAAGAGGCTTTACATAGGTGACCTTGACCAAACCTCATAGCAGCCCTTCAAATCTAGTATAGTTATTACTACCATGTTTCCCCCAAAATAAGACCTAGCCGGACCATCAGCTCTAATCCACCTTTTGGAGCAAAAATTAATATAAGACCCAGCTTTATTTTAATATAAGACCTGGTATAATAATAATATAATATAATGTAATATAATACCGGATCTTATATTAATTTTTGTTCCAAAAGACGCATTAGAGCTGATGGTCCAGCTAGGTCTTATTTTCAGGGAAATACGGTATTTTGCAGCTAAGGATATGAGGCTTGGAGTGGCAGAGTAACTTGCCAAGGCCACACTGGGGCTGAAGGGCCAGTATTTGAATTTAGGTTTCTAGGAATGAGGACTCTTGACTACACAACTCCAACTGTGAAAGAAGCAAAAGAACTAAAGAATTCATGCTAAATCTTACTTAATTGCACAAAAGATTACAATAGCAAAATTAGAAATTTTAAAAGAAAAAAAGAAAAACAGAATCATGCAGAATTCTACCATCTTATTAAACCACTTTTGTTTTCATTTTTTCCATGCTTCTTTAAATTTTTAGTGATGAGTGCATTATTGCTCCTCTTATTATTATTTGTATTTTTCTGTATTTAGAAAACAGTGGTAAAAATACAAAGAAAAAATTCTGTAATGAGCTTTCTGGTCCATAGCTATTTATTTCCCTAAGATATATAAATGAAATGGTGTAACTGGTTCAACAAATTTAAACTAACTGAGCATTTGAAACTTAATTCCAAATTGCTTTCCAGAAAGTTTCACCAATTTTGATTCTTAATAGTAGTGAATATGTGTAAATAGCTATATCATTACACTTTTGCTAATTTAAGTAGTATTACCATTTTTATCTTCGCCAAATTATTGTGTGAAAAATATTGATGTTGTACTGATTATTTCCAAGAATTGAATTTTGTCATATATTTTTCACATTTATTAGAAGTATTTAAATATACTTTTTAAAATATTTATTGATCATTTGTTTAATTTTTTCATTAATTTTTTTGGTCCATACTCTGCTGATTTTCCTAACCAGGTACCATTTCTTTATATAATAAAAAAAACTTTATTAATCTTTGTCCTGTTTACTTTACCACCCTCTAGCCAGACAGGCTTCTCCGTGAACTGTTAGTAAACACAGCAGCTCACTCAAAAGATGTGCTCAGACGCTATGAGGGGCTTTTGGGAGGTTTGTGTTATGAACATGTCTCAGTCCTTTGGTCTTTAACGTGACTATTCATCTTAGGTATTGCATCTGCCCTGTTGGTGTATAGTTTCTAGGTGCCTGGTTTTATTTATGAATAATGCCTTCTCTATCCATCAAAAGGAATATCCTAGGACTTGGCATCTAGGAATAAGTTTGCAAAACACATAAAATCTTGCTAAGGGACAAGCAGTCGTTTTAGCTTAGCCAGTAAGTCGTGCTTCCATGTGTCTTTGTACTTACGTTTTATATGGTCGCATCTCCCCACTCGATTATGGCTCCCTGATTTCAGGCTGTTTCTTGTCCATACCAGTATCTCACTAGTGTCTAGCAATGCCGTGCATGTGATAGGCCCCATAAAACATTGATGAAGGAGCGACAAATTTGAGGTAATGAAAAGATCATGAGATTTGGAGCTAAAGGGCTTGAGTCTTCTCTCAGCTGTCACCTTGGGTGAGGCACTATGTGAGCCCAGTTCCCTTAGAAAGTGAAGTTTAAGGCAAGGATGAAACCGCTGATACTTTATTTGGACTTGCAAGGCCAGAGCAGTGAGAATGAGAAAAAAGCTGAAGTAAAGTAAGGAAGATGTAGAAGAACGTGATGAGAGTCCTCACCGAGAGTAGTTAGTAAACAGAGCAGACCACTCAGAAGCTATGTCCAGCTGCCATACAGGGCTTCTCTGGAAGGTTTGTGGTATAGGCTAAAGTGTGTTCCCCCAAAATTCATATGTTGAAGCCCTGCCCCCCAACACCTCAGAATATGCAATTTGACCTGGGCATTTAAAGAGGTAATTAAGTTAATATGAGGCCATCGCAATGGGTCCTAATCCACTCTGACTAGAGCCCTTATAAGAGGGAATTTGGACATAAAAAAGACACTAAAAAGCTTCTGTACAGCAAAAGAAACCATCGACAAAATAAAGAGGCAACCAACTGAATAGGAGAAGATTTTTGCAAACAGTTCCTCTGATAACGGCCTAATATCCAAAATATACAAGGAACTCGTACAATTCAACAACAAAAAAACAAACAACCCAATTGAAAAATGGGCAGACGACCTGAAGAGACATTTCTCCAAAGAGGACATACAAATGGCAAATAGACATATGAAAAAATGCTCAACATCACTAATCATCAGAGAAATGCAAATAAAAAACACAATGAGATATCACCTCATCCCAGTCAGAATGGCTATTATCAACAAGACAAACAGTAACAAGTGTTGGAGAGGCTGTGGAGAAAAAGGAACCCTCATACACTGTTGGTGGGAATGTAGATTGGTGCAGCCGCTATGGAAGGCAGTGTGGAGGTTCCTCAAAAAAATTACGAATAGAATTACCATATGACCCAGCAATCCCTCTCCTGGGTATCTACCCAAAAAATCTGAAAACATTTATCCATAAAGACAAGTGTGCTCCAATGTTCATTGCAGCTTTGTTTACGGTGGCCAAGACATGGAAACAACCAAAATGTCCTTCGATAGATGAATGGATAAAGAAGTTGTGGTATATATACACAATGAAATACTATTTGGTGGTAAGAAAAGATAAAATAGGATCATTTGAGATTATAATGCTAAGCGAAATAAGTCAGACAGAAAAAGTAGAGAACCATAGGATTTCACTGATATGTGGCATATAAACCAAAAACAACAAAAGAACAAGACAAACAAATGAGAAACAAAAACTCATAGACACAGACAATAGTTTTGTGGTTACCAGAGGGTAAGGGGGGAGGAAGGTGGTAGATGAGGGTAAAAGGGATCAAATATATGGTGATGGAAGGAGAACTGACTCTGGGTGGTGAACACACAATGTAGTTTATAGATGATGTAATACAGAATTGCATATCTGAAATTTATTTAACTTTACTAACAACTGTCACCCCAATAAGCTTTAATAAAAAAAGAAAAAGAGAAAAGAAAAAGAAAATCCTCACATGAAATAAATAAATAAATAAAATATAAAGAGACACTAGGTTATAGTTGCAAAAAATGAATTAAATCTTAGAATTTGAGAGGGAATTGTCTTTTCTAAGCAAAATTGTATCATAGTATATTATACTACTTTCAATTCACATTTAAAATTAACTGCATTATAATAAATAAGATCATATATTTTTAGCAAAAAAGAAAGAGGCAAAGAACTTCATTAATTTCTCCAACGGGTCTTGATGTTTAAATCAATCTCCTTTTAACACCTATCCTGTCATTAACCTTTTCTTATTTCTCTTCTGCATTTCAACTGGACAATGTCTGCCAATTACTGATTTGTCAACAGTTTTGTATATCATCCAAGCAGTATCTGACATTACTTTCATCAACTTTATGAAATCTTACATCTTTTCCAAAATGACTAATCTCACTTTGGATTGGATTTGGGTGATATGGTTGGCAGTTTACATAAAATACTCAACATCTAAAAAATAGCAAAAGACTGATAGGTATTAATGTAATGGGTAGGGATAAATGTTAACATTAAGTTGGGAAGGGTGTTTAGAGACTAATTTTGTAAATAACCATTACTGTTTAAGGCTGTTTCTTCCCCCTGAAACCTCATAACTGCAAAACTCAGGTAATATAGTCTGACCTGACAATGAGGAAGTCTTACTTATATAATACACAGTTATAGTGTGTATGTAAATTCTACTTAGTTATATGCATATGAGTTGATTAATGAAATTATCTTAGACTGCATAATTCTGATATTTAATTTCTATAACTGGACATTTCTTAGAGCTTGTACCCTTGAAACTTCAGACACTTTTTCAATACTTTTATGTCATCCAATTTACCAGAAAGGGGTCCTGGAACTTCTTTGAATAATAGTGTAGTGGTATTTGAGACATTTGCTTGGGGACTCCCACCCAGAGAATTAAGTCCAGGGAGAAAGTAAGCACAGTGATGATGTATGTCTTGACTCTAACTCTGAGAGTTTCCTAGTTATCCTAAAACCTAACTTTTCTTTTTTGAGCAGTAAATGTCTTGGACCCCTTTTTGTTATTATACTCTCTGTTCTCTTGCATCAGAGCAAACAAAGCACTGTATCGAAGTGGATAAAACTCTAAACTCAGGAACCAGGTAATTTTAGTGAAGTTGCATATCATCGCAATGCCCCAGCTTCCTCATCTCCAAAACAGGTATGATAATAGTATCTACCTCATGGGGCAGTTGTGAGGATTAAATGAGTTAAGACTTGTATAGCACTTACATAGTGCTTTGCATATATTGACAATTATTTAGCATGCAGTTGCTATTTTTAAGTCTCTTGCATCTTTTAGTAACCATTTTACTTGAAGCTAAAAGACAAGGTAGTATCTTGATAGCAAATGAGTAGGAGTAGCTGATTCTTAACAGGAGGCAATTGTCAAAATTTTAGTAGCATACTGAGAGTGGCTTATGGTAGCAGAAGCAGCTGGGCACATAAGAGGTCCGTCACAGGTCACTGCATGGCCCTGGGTGACTCCCTTGCTCTCTCTGGGTCTTTTTCTCAGCATAGTACATGGGCTAAGTGAGTGAACCTCAGCTGTCCTTCTTCCCTCTGGCATCTTATACCTTAATTTTCCTTTGACATACGGAAGTTTCAAGGTATGAAAGCAAATGTGATATAGCCACAGACCTTGCTACGAAGCTGCCGTCTTCTCCTTCTCCCTCGAGGGATGGCTTCTCATTTGAGGACATTCTGGAAAAACCATAAATGTTTGATCTATGTTGTGTGTGTAGTCATAATGGTAAGGCTTGTGCTTAGTGGTCTGGGTCCCCAGGAGAGCTGAAGTTCTCACTGGCAAAACAAATGTCCCTATAGGGGTGAGTATTTCTGTAAAAATTGTAGAAGTGAGAAGTAGCTGAGAAAGAGGTAAGAGGAAGAAAATAGCTGTTAGTTACAAATTACCTGATGTGTGCTGACATTTAATAGATATTTCTAGTTCTGACAATAGCCATTAAGGGGGGCAGGGAAGCAGGTATTTTCACTCTTTTGTAGATGTGGAACCTAAGGCTCAGAGAGGGAAAGTAATTTTGCAAGTATACTCATACACAACAAGTAAATGGCAGCACCAGAACTGAATGCAGTCTTTCTGGATTCTGCTCTTTTCACTCCAGCACGTTGCCATGGGCTCCACCTTACCCACTCCTTCAGCCAATGAGAATAAAACCTGGTGGTATGTGACTACCCAACCCCACCAGCTGGTAGGTGGCAGAATGAGTCTGTGGCCCAAAGCCCATTTCTGAATACCAAGGACAAGCCTCCAGATGCTTGCATATTTCATCTTCACTCTGTGTTCCAAAATCTGTCTTCCAACTATAAGAAAAGCCTAAATTAAATTATAGAATAATTCTTACATTGATCTTACTCCTGCTCCAATTCTTAAAGTAATGAATTGATTTAATTTAGAGAATTTAGGAAAACAATATAGCACAATCAAAAAATACAGAATTTGGATTCATTTCCTGGCCTCCATCACTTCCAAGCCGATTGAGATTAAGCAGATAACTCCATTTCCCTGAACTTTAGTTTCTTCATAGGTATGGATAACGATGCATAATTCAGAGAATACTGCCAGGATTAAAAGATAAAATGCATGTAAGTTGCCAAATACAATGCTTGGTCAATTGTTAATAATTGTAAATACCCCCTTTTGCACCAACTACTAGCATTTCACCATCTTGATGCTAAGGCTTATATAGAAAATAAGGCCCATAAGGGAGCTAAATTGAAAGCCCAGAAACAAATCCACTTACATATGGAATATTCACATATGATGAAAGAAACATGGAAGATCAGAGTAGAAAGGAGGAAAAGTGGGTCTGAAACATTCTTTTTTACATGAAAAATTAAATGGGATTGCTACCTCACACCATACACAAGTATCAACTCCTTTTGGATCCAGGTGTCAACAACAAAATTGTAAAATTTTTGGAAGAAAATATAAAGGAAAATCTATTTCACCTTAGCATAGATAAGAATTTCTTAAACAAGACAATACAATGTTAACTATAAAATAAGATGGATCAATTTGTCTACACTAAAATGTAAAACTTCCTTTCATGGAAATCTTCCTTTAAAACGTTTTTGGGGTGACATCATCAACACGGCATAATAAGAGTTTTCTATCACCTTTCCCCTAAGGAACACCAATGTAGACAATCACCCCTGGGTTGTGGAAGCCCAGAAGTCTGCAGAGAAGTTCCAGCACATTGGAGGGGGAAAAAATCTAAAATTGGACATATTGAAGAAGATAAGAGGAACAGTTTCACTCAGTCCTCCAAAACGGCACAGAACTGCCAAGAGAACTTCCTGGCCCATGAGCATGTGAGTAACTGTCCAGCTTTCCCAGCTGTGTGGGACACCACCAAAGAGACCAGGTCTTTCTTATCACTCCAGGTTAGTGAAGTGTGCTGTGAGACTGGGGAGCAGCTAGGAGAACAGCAGCCAGGGCTCTCAAAGGGCATCAACGGGATGAGGACTTGACTAACTGATTCGTAGATTCCATCGGGAAGCACACCCACTTGCCTCTGTGGCCACCTCACCTGTGGATTCCTCCAACTGACCCATAGGCACCCCCAACACTTGGTGGGCTCTCACCCCATGGCCAGCTCTCTGTATGTACAAGAGCCTTTGTAGACGGCTAGTGAGCATATGCAGAAAGCTGGCCCAGCTCTGCAGGATTTGGAGAAAATGCACACATCTGAACATTCAGCACTGCCCTGAGAAGAACAAACAGGAGGCTGTCAGTACCCAGCCAGAATTTGCAAAATCAAGAGAAGGCATACAACTATACAGTCTTAAGAATTCTCACCCAACATTGGAGCACCTAAGTATGCAAAGCAAATATTAACAAATGTGAAGTGAGAAAGAGACAGCAATACAGTAACAGTCCGGGACTTTAATACCCCACTTTCAACAATGGATAGATATTCCAGTCAGGTAATCAATAATGGAATATAGGACTTAAACGACATGTTATACCATATGGACCTAACAGACATATACAGAACAGTCCATCCAACAGCAGCAGGATACACATTCTTCTCAAGCACATAGGGACATTCCCAGGATAGATCAGATTAAAATTATATCAAGCATCTCTTCTGACCACAATGGTATGAAATTAGAAATCAATTACAAGAGGAAAACTGAAAATGGATAAATTCCTAGAAATATACAACCTACCAAGACGAATCATGAAGAAATAGAAAATCTGAATAGACCAATAGTGACTAAGAAGATTGAATCAGTAATTAAAAACCTCCTAACAACAACAACAACAACAAAAAAAGCCCAGGACTGATGGTTTCATTGATTAATTCTACCAAACATTTAAAGAATAATTAACACCAGTCCTTTTCAGAATCTTCTAAAATACTAAAAAGGAGAGAACACTCCCAAACTTATTTTACGAGGTCAGCATTACTCTGATACTAAAACCAGATATGGATGCTACAAGAAAAGAAAACTATAGGCCAATTTCCCTGATAAATATAGATGCAAAAATTCTCAACAAAATACTAGCAACCATATTCAACAGCACATTGATTAAGAGGGTCACACACCATGATCAAGTGAGATTTATCCCTCGGTGGGTTGCAAGGACATTTCAATATATACAAACATTTATTGAAATGTGATGCACCGTACTAAAAGAATGAAAAAGAAAAAGCATTTGATCATCTCAATAGATACAGAAAAAGAAAAGCATCCAATCCAAATGCTCCTCCAGGAGACAATGAAGATATTCACATCATGAAACGCTATCATCATGGAAATGAAAGAATTACATCTCCATGCATTACCATCCACAGCTGCAGCACGGATGACTCTTAGAGACGTAATGTTGAGGAAGGGATGAGGGAAGCAGAGGGGATTATGGAGGAGTGCTCACCTTGTTGTAAGTTAATGGAATTGGCCTGATTTCTGGGTTAGGTGGTGAGCCATGGGTGTGCATTATATTATTATATCGTATCAATATCAATAAATACAATAAAAGAGGTCCATACATGATGCTGAGACTGCATCATAAACAATAGATGATGCTGACTACAACTCCAGTCTATGTACATGAGGTGCCAAAAATTGTTTTAAAAAAGAAAATAAAGTTAAATACTTAAAAGTAGAAACTGAGAAGTTTCCCATTATTACATTATTCTTAGTACCCTATGTTTCATCTTGTTTCAGCTCATCTTGTAACTGCAAAGAAATAAAATATAATTGTTTTTTCTTTTTTCGCAAAACAGATGGCCCCCTTTCCTAACGCAGTGTTTCTCAACTTATCTGGGTCAAAGAACTAATTTGTTTGTTTCTTTTTCCCAATCCATGGTGTGCTGGTGCTGTTGAATGTGTATTCCCTTCAAGTTGATAGGTACATTGATCATGGACGTGGTTGTAGTGGCAATACAAATTGCTATAAAGTTTATAAATGCTTTCTCTCTGGTCTGTACTCATCTAGTGTGAACCAGTAAAAACCAGTTCCCAGCCTGGCACCTGATTAAAAGCATATTTTTCAGCATAAGATAGGCTTAGGTTTGATCTCGGCTTCACTTACTGCCTTCTTGAATGGTCATGTTATTTTAACTCTTTGAGCTTAGTTTTTCACCTATAAAATGAGAATAAAAATATTTAAGATAATTATTGTGGGACAGGGCTGGGACTAGGGTGCGGCAAGCACTCACTCTTGGGGTCATGCGGTGGGTGTGAAGACTCCTTAAATTCTGCATCCTGGGTGCCACTTAGTTCCAGCCCTGCTGTGAGGATTAAATAAAAGAAGGTAAATAAAGTGCTTAGATAATTCATGACACATAGTAAGACGTTAGGTAACTAATATGTATTCTGATACAATGATTATTACTCTTAATGTTACTTATTATTATTTCTGTTGTTTTGTCGTTATTATCAACTTACAAACTCTTAGCTCTCCATTTCTGTTCATTAAGCTAAAAATACGAAAATCCCTTTGGAGAGAAAATGTTCATGTGGAAAATGCAATAGACTGAACTCAGCTATTCTCTCATCCATTTATTCATTTGGCAACAATTTACAGAGTGCCTGTGATATGCCAGAATTGTGTTGTTTAGCGGAGACAGAGAATAAATAAGGCACAGTCTGTGTTCTCAAAGAGCTCACAGCCTGTGGTCTAAGGAGAGGACAAATTCAGGTAACGACAGCAATATGGCAACTGCTATAATAAAGAAATAAGTCGGGTCTAGGGTAGACCAGAGGAGGAATCACCTATATTTGGCGAGATCAAAGAAATCTTCCAGATGGCAGTGAGAGTGGATCCAAGACATGAAAAATGAATGGTGCTTTACAAGCCTTCCGAAATAGAATAGGTTCTTTCCCCCCAGTGTATTCTTCCATACGGTGAAAATGCATAACACATAGAGAAAAATAACACTTCTCAGAGATGAACTAGACTGTAGAGATCATCAGGTGCCAATGGTAATCAGCCAGAGGAAGTACCGCCCTCTAGGGGGCTGTCAAGAACGTGCTCAGTTATTTTTAGTTGTTATAATAACTGGGGTGGGGTTGCTAGCATTTTGTGGATGGAGACTGGAGGTGGTAACTATCCTGCAATACACAGAGCAGTTCAGCACATGGGAGCATTGCGTTTATAAAACGCCAACAGTGTTTCCTTTGAGAAGCACTAACGACACAGCCTACTATGTACAAGTATATATGATGTGTGTGTGTGAAAATGCCAAAGACTTTGGGCAGCATGTATACACTATTGTGGCCCGGGCCTATCTAGATCTAGTCGAAGCCTTCAAGTCTGTTCTCCTTTGTGATTCCCGAGATTTCCCTGAGGCCATACCAAGGTAGACTATGCAGCTGGGCCTTGCCGCTTTTTCCTACAAAGCGTTGCCTTCTCCATGTCACTATGCCACCAAGGTAGACATCTCAAATCAGATTGATGGAAAATTTTAAGTTTTTAACTTAGAAAAATGTTTTATGATTTGCCAGTTACGTGTCCCTGATACTTTTCCTTCTTTCACAGCTATCTTTCTGTTTGAAGAAATACCTTTCCTTCCTGTCAACATTCTATCAATAAATAAGTATCCATTCCTCCCCAAAGAGCCACACTTGTAATGATCTCTGTATCTGAATTGGAAGCGTTATTTTATTTTATTTTACTGAAATGCATAAATTAGATTATTAATTAAACGAGAAGGAATTGTTTTTGCAGTTGTTTTTAACAGGTTGTATTACACGAAGAGTGGGTTTTCAATTGACTAAGACCTACAACTCAACGGGAAATTTCGTACAGACTGAGGAATTTTTCTTACACTGAAGGATGACCACAGGAAAAGTTTTGACCTAGAAAATATGAAAACCTTACTCAACAGTATTGAGCAGTATTTCTCATAGTTATCTATAATTAATAATAATCTGCATAACTCCAAAATTTTATTTTACTTTGAAAATAAAAATTTGTATTATAAAAGCTAACTCCTGGTAGAAAACTCAATGTGCTCACTAGGATTTGTGTTTTATTTCATGAATAAAATAAACAAAATAAATAAAGTAATTTTGAAAAAAAATTGCTACCACAAGTTAGACATGTAGAAATTTAAAAATGTACACTAAAATGTTTAGATATTTACCAGTTTGCTACATTTCTTGGGATGGCAAACACTGTAGATTGTAGAAACTGACATAGTTAACATGAAATCAGCAGGCAATAAGATTTCTTATTACGTGTCTTAGATTTAATTCTAAAGGCTCAGTTGTATAAGCATTGCAGCAAGTTTTCATCTGACACCACAGGACAATGAGAAGCCAAAGTTATTCTGGACCAGCCCATAAAACTTGGGGGCAGATGGTAATTGCTCTGGCTCTAAGAATGTCTCTCAGAATCTTTGTAGCTTATTATAAGCATTTCACCAAGCCGTAGTGTTATAGAACAGCAAGATACTCAACTTCCAACTTTGTTTTTCAGAGCTGGAAAGGACTGTAAAGGTTTCCCAAATAATCCCCTGTATGTACGGGGAAGCAGGGACACAGTGAAAAGAATTCTCTTGCACAAACTTACATGATGAGATCATGGGGATGCCAGAATTGAAGGTCAAATTGGTCTCATACAGTTATAAATTCAGCATCAGAAAGACCGTAGGGGTCACTTAGTAACCACCCTGCTCCCCACCTCCAGCTATCCTTAGCTTTCTGCCTCCAAGTCCAAGGCTGTGTCAATATGCCACAACTTCCCAAAGATCCACACTGATGATGATATCTGAATATAAACTGAAGGGGGTTTTAAAATTCGTCTTCCTTTATTGAAATGCACAAATTAAAATTTTAATTTATTATACCAGGAAAAAGCAAGAGAGTCTTTGAGCAAGCAAACTATTTCATTAAATCCAGGAGCATTATTCATTGGAAATACTCCAGTCTCTCATAGGAGCCTATTGATACCTTCTTTATACGTACTTTTAACAAACAGATCACTCAGGGAGAAGCAGAATGTTGGAAGCAAGAGTTGGTCATGAGGGCTGAGTCAGGAAAATCTGACCATGAATGGCTGAGACGGAAAAACTTAAAAGGACATATTTAAGTAGATATTGCCTTTTATTAGTAGAGGTACTCAAATCCAACAGGTTATCGGGGGTGGGTTGGGGGGTCCTCAATTTTATGGACCTTAAGCTTATTAGCACAGGTAACACTCAAGATTATTATCAGTGAATTTACCTCTATTTTCTGATCCCACCTAGAAAACTCTGTTTTGCCCAGTAGAAACTAAAACCATCAAAAATAAATATTTAAATAAGTAATGGAGGTAATTTCCCGGGATCAGAAAAAGATGAAAAACTTCAGATTGAAAGAGAAGAGATGACGGGTAGAGATTACATCTGGATATGTTATAATGAGATTCAAGGAGAAAATTCTAAAACTTCTAAAGGAAAAATATAGATCACATATGAAAGAACAAAAATCAGATGACATTTGATTTTCGTGCAGCAACACTGATGCAAGAAGATAATGAAGTAGTATTTTTAGAGTATTGAAGAAAAAGAACTTAGAATCCAAAATTTAATTTCTAGCCAAACTGTCATTCATATATGAAGGCATGATAAAAATATTCTCTAGCATACAATGCTTCAGAAGTTTTTCTTCACAAAGGCACACATTGAAAGGGATCAAACACTTTGGTAAAATTAGTAGTGATCTGGGGGAAAACAGTTAAAACTAAAAAACAAAAGAGAAATATAATAATCCATAGTTAATCCATAGTTTCAAAATTTAGACAATATCAGTACGGTGGGTGTGGATGGGGAACAAGAAAGGTGAGAGGCTGCTAAATTCTTATCTCATGGAGGTTGACATGGCCATCAATTTTTTTAACATGATAAAGGATTTTTAGTCATAAAAGGTGGGACACTGAAGTAATCTACTAAAATGGGATAAACTAGCTCTTTTATATGAATAATTCAAATAAAAGTAAGTGGATGAAATTCATCAATGGAAAGACAAAATTAGATAGACTAGATTTTATAAATCCATGCATCTGCTGTTACAAAAGACACACCTAAAATGTAAAGTTGAAAGTAAAATGATGGGGAAAATATATGACAAATGTTAACTAAAAGCTGGTTTAGCTACATTAATAAGGTAAAGTCGATTTTGAGATATAAAACATTATTAAGGATAGAGAGGGGCACTATAATAATAAAAATTTCAATTAATTTAGAACCCATAGCTGCTTTAAAAGTTTTTGAATTTAATAAGATAGCCACAACGTATGTGGAACGAAATATATTAACACGTTGCGTACGGCAGGGTTTAAATCCCTCGTGAAGATTCTCGTGATCCGTACGCACCGTGTTAAGAGAAGTGCACAAATGCCCCATCATGTTTGGAAATTTCAACACATCCCTCTTGATTATTGATAATACAAGCAGAAAAAAAACTAGAAAGGACAAAAGGACTCTGAAAAACTTAGTCAAGAATCTTGAGTAATGAGGAAATATAAAGTTCTTCCAATAATTAGAGAATAGACACTTTTTCCAACTATACACAGGTCCTTTAGAAAGGCTGACCAGGTGGTCAGGAAAAAAGGAAGTCTCGATAAAGTAAATTTCAAAGGGAATTACACAAGCCATGACCTTTGAACACAAAATAATTAAATTATAAGTTTAAAAAAAGTTTTGAAATTGTAATATAAATGTTAAATAACGTATGTGTTAGAGAGAAGAAATCATATTAATGTCTTTAAATATTTAGAACTCAAGGATAAGGAAAACAAATCATGTAAAAGCTTGTGTGAGACATAATAACGTATTTTCTAACGCAAGCCATGAATATGGGAAAGAAAGCCTCAAAATTAGGAGCCTTAGTGTCTCTCTTAAGAAATATAAAAAACAGTATAAAAATCATGAAAAGCAAAGAGAGGAGATAATAAAATTGGGAGCAGAAATCAACAAAATAAAATACAAAGATAGGATAGAAAAGATTGATAAAGCCAAAAGTTGGGAGTAAAAAGCAAAATACGCAATCCTCTGACAAAATTTGTCAGGAAAAAGAACAAATTAAATAATAAATGTAAAATGGAACATACTTTGGGCCATAAACACAGATATAGATTAGATAGGACGAAGAAATACTGTAACTATTTGCCTGTAACTTTAAAAATGTAGGTGAAATTAACAAATACTTATAAAAATATAAATTATCAGAACTAAATAAAGACAAAGTAAGTTGAAGAGTCAAAACAATTAAATAAATTGATTCAGCAATTAAAACTTCCCCACAAAGAAAACACCAAGCCCAAACGATTTTACAGGCAAGTTCTACTAATCTTTCAAGGAAGTTTTAACTCTTTTAAAAAAGGAAAGACTATGCCCCAAATGACGCAATTTATTCTATAAAACCAGTATACGCCTAATACCAAAATCAACATTCTACAAAGTAGGAGAATTACAGGACCATTTCATTCATGAGCATACAATCAAAACGACTAAAGAAAACATTAACAAGTATAATTCAGCAGTGTATTAAAAATATAATAGAGCACAACTAAGTTGAGTGTTTCCTAGGCATGCAAGAATGGTTTAATCTTAGAAAATCCATAAACATAATTCACCACATTAAAACTGATTAAAAGAGGAAAACGCTATACGATCATTTTGACAGGTGCAGAAAATCATTTGGCAAAATTCAACATCCATTCATGATAAGACTCAGTAAATTAGGAAGAGAAGGAAATGTTTTTCACCCAGTAAATGATGTCTTCAAAAACTTAAAGCAAACATCACTCTAAAAATGGGTTAGAAAGTAGAAAGCCTGCTCCCCACATGGTACTAGGGAGTTGTGTGGACTTGGACAAGCCCCATCCCTTTAGATTTCAGTTTCCTCATATGTGACATGGGAGCATCGCAAAGTCTCCCCTCCTTCTAGCATTCTGTGATTCTAAGGAGAGTCCTTGATAAAACAGATCCACTCTCGGAATGGCCACCGGGAAGGCAGGCCAGAACGTGTTTGCCTGATGACCCTTTGGAAATTGGCAACAATGTATTTCTCCTTTTATACTTTCCAAGAATTCTAATGGACCATCAAGTATGAAATCAGGGCCACTGGCACGTCCCTAAATGAGTTATCTTTAATCTTCCTCTATGCTTAAGTCTTGCTCATTTCAGTTCAGCTGAAATTGCATCCTACCGTGTGGTTTGCAGAAAAAGTCCACAGTGGTTTTGTCTCCTGGTTTCAATTTAGGGGCCACTCTCCTCTAATCACTAGATGCCAGTATGTTTTCTAATGATTCCTGTTTCGCCAGGTTCTGAGTTAATGTGCTTCCTCCGCCCCGAGTCTGAAGCTTTGCCACAGCAGCGGCAGCTCAGACACTTCAGCCTCCATTATGACCTATGTTTATGCCAAAATAACAATTCGCTTCATGTAAACATTGAGGCTCAATGTTTCCTCCTCACGTTCTACAAGGCCTGAGCTTGTCCTGATATAGTGTCCAGGAGTGACCGGTTGAAATTCTGATGGATAGTTGCATTTTATATCCCAACCAGGGCGGGCTGCTTTCCCTATTCCAGTGTGCTGGGCATTTTGTGGTTTTAGTAATTCTCTCTCAAGGTCAGCACCGCCCCAACTCACCTGCATGCCTAGTACTATATGTGCCATATGACACCACAGTCTATGACTATATCTATTAAAACAGTTTGCTCTGGGGTCATGAGGCTCAATTCCATCTTAGAGATCTGTTGCCCTCTCAGGAAAACAGATTTTGTTTTTGAAAACACAATGCTCAGGCTACTTTTCAGCCCTGAATTGGCCCTTGGGCTTAATTCAATACACTCAGAAACAGTGACCTGGGCTATCTAAATTAATCTGATTTTATCTCCAGAAGCTTCTGCTCAGAGCAACCTGTTTAACTCCTGAGTGTTTCAGCTCCTGCTGACTGCTCTATCCGTTTGGTCTACACAGGGGCACAGCCACTCAAAGTCATGGTCCTTATTTCTGAAGAGATACTAAGGGTCATCCACTAAAGTTCCTGACCGAGGTCCTCAGGTACAAACACAACAAAATAATCTCAACTTTCACCAATATCCCTGAAAGTCAATACAGGAACTCCTTTATTTTATAGGATCTTATTGCTAATCCCTGCGGAAAACAGACAGCGGCAAAACAAGCAGGAAATACAGTGTCCCAGTGAGGGTAGTCCAGAAGCAGATGCTGAGAGGGAGTTTGGAGAGCAAGATGTTAATCAGGGATCGATGCCAGTGAAAGGAAGGAGAAGGAGGCAGGGTTGGGCAAAGGGAGAAGCTGAAATGTGATGCAGACCGGGCAAAGCCTCCACCATCCAGTATTGGATCTCTGGTGAAAGTATCTTCCCTCAGAGCACCCCCCATTCCATTGGGGTGACAGGACTGCTCAGCCCCTGATTCAGGCTGCCCCTGGAAGGGTGTGGCTTCATAGTAGGGAGTTCCCTGCAGGTGCTCAGACCCTAAGAGAGCTGGAGATTGTCTACCTACCTCGCTCCCAATGGTTGGAGCACCAAGTCCTTTCTTGAAGGGGGACCGCTGTGTCTACCTTTAGTAGGGATATGCGCTTACTGTGCTGTGGTACTCACTGGCCCTGAGCTATAACTTTTGATTCCACTACAGCTTCAATTGGGGGTCCAGGGATGGGATGCAGTGAATCTTTCTTGTCCATCAGACTAGGCAGTCAAGCTCTGATGGAGGAGGTGGGCCAGAATAGTACTTCCCCCTGGGTAATGTCTCCAGTCGGCGTGCTGCATCTGCCTGCATGACAAGCTGCATCCTGCTCAATCCTCAGGGCCTCTGGTCAGTCCCAGAACAAGGAACTTGGAGCATATCCTCTCAACACAATGCATCTCTTAGTTCAACTCAGGTCTCTTTTCATCTAACAGCCAATATTGCAGTGATAGTATAAAGAAGCAAACTTCTCTGCTTTAATTAGATGTGACTCTCATTGTAAAATGCAGTTGGAAAATGAGCACGTTTTTGCTATCTACCAGTAGGCATTATGTGATACGAAATGGATGACATTTGCTTTCCTTAGACTTCTGCTAAAGTGTTTATTTTTATAGAGTCCGTCAAACTGCAAATTAGCGCACACACATCCCTTCCTGTACCCTCCTCCCATCTGGCTTACTCGCAGAAATTATACTTCTTCTCAGCTTGCCCAGACTGTTAGCACACAATTCAGCTCCCAGTTGCGTGGTGTCAATTTAATATTGCATTAATTAGACAATTCGAGAAGGACCAAAGAAGATTCCTAGCTACAGTGCTGTAAGTGGGAGTCAACTTGATTAGAAATGGTTCTTTTTTATTTTAAAATAGTTTGTTTGGTCTTGCCTTAGCACAAAAATTTTACTTGATTAAAGTCTTAGAAGCTACTAATGAATTGATTCCGTGAGATTAAAGTATTTCCGTGGAATCAAAACTCCAAGAAAAGGAGCCGAATCCCCCCACAGTTACTATGTGTCACCTTGAAGAAAAGAGAATATCTCTGAGCTTTGTTTAGAACATCAAAGGCCAGAAGAAAAGTGAAAACTCTGGCCGATGGTGAAGACACAGCTCTCCCCAGCTCCCACGCTAAAGCACCCGTGGGGCTGCAGTCAAGAACTGGGGCTGGACCTGCACTGCGGTGCCGTGGTCAGGACTCTGGGCTCCAGCCCTCGTGGTGTCTGGCTGTGAGATTGGGGGCTGAGCACTTTCTTCCCAGCCTGGATTTCCTCACCTGGCAAAAGTGGTGATGACACCAACTTCACAGGGTCATCAAAAGGAACCAATGTAGAGGTAGGTTATACTGACATGGAATAGTCAGAGAAGACGGAACTAATCTGAAAATGCCATGGAACTTTATAAAAACAGGCTTGAGCAATGGGGCTTTCTTTCCCCCCATTTTTATTCAAATACTTGGCAACCTGGGGACTATTATATTTAGTAATGATAATTAAACGATTCCATGTGTTCTGGTGCTCTCATAATATCATGAAACATTCACCCTGGAACAGATCTTAAAGCTCATCTGGTCTAATAACTTCATTTTCTAAATGCTCAAAGTGTGTAAGGAACTTAGAAACTCATGTTGGGTGTGTTAGGACACTAGCCTGGGTCCCTTTGTCCCTAGCCAGGGCTTTGGCCTCTGAGGTAGGCCTTCTCCAAGCCCATCTGTGCCCAGGCAATCTTCACGAACAGGAGCTTTGCTCCAGGAATTTCTTCATGAAGATGTCATCGTTTTTCCAAAGGTGACCATAGATCAGATTGAAAGATCTCCTGGACGGGTCTGGGGCCTGCTCCCTGGTCAGACAATGCTGCCTGCTTAGATCTCTCACTCAAGGGACACTTGGTCTTCTCTGGCTTCTTCTCAAACCCTTCGTCTGTCAAGATTTCAAACACAAGTGTGGCAGATTTCAGGTCTGCTCTCAAGCCCTGGGTTTTCCAATGCGGTGAGCCTATTTGAAAGCTTTCCTGGTGTGAGCTGACATTGACCTTAGTCGTCTATTTTAGCGTCAGTCTGTTCCACCGTCCAAGGCTGGAATGGGGTCAGACTCATGACTCACTACATATGCTACCTGGTTGGTGAGTGAAGCGCAGGTGAAGCAGGACAGAGACGGCACCTGAAATGGAAACTACGTTCAGTCAGGTGGAGGCAGGCAGGCAGGCGTGACCAGCATCGATCAGAAGGTCCCTGGAGAAGATAACAGCCTTGCTTTTCCACTTCTAGTTTCTACTCTTAGAGAGAACATCAGCTCTTCCCTTTCTCTGTAGACATTAATGACATAAAAGTACACTGAGAGAAAATGGTATATGAGAGACGCCATCCTAGCCGATAATGGGAGTACGGTGAGTATGTTTTGAATAAATAAATGAATTCCCTGAAAGCACAGCCCCCAAGCCATATTTACATGTATAAATGGAAAGGTCACTGAAGGGGGACCTTAGGACCAGGATGGAATTGCGCCAAATTGTATTGCTTCAAATTTTTATGTCTCATATTCTAACTTAGACTTCTGACTGGGTCTTACTAGAGCCCATTGTCTACTATGCAACTGCAGAGAATCAAAATAAGGGTTAGGAAATTCCATTGATTTGGTATTTATTAGATATTCAATGCTTTTACTACATCACAGTGGCCCTTGCAGGGGTCCTCAAAAGCTCCATGAGGCAGGAATTTTGCTGCCCTCTTCATCAACCACAAAAGGTCCGTGGAAACTTCCTGTATTTGTAAAATCAATTTATAGAAGCAGTTCTCATTCAGTCTGACTCAGCCTGGCAACCCCTCCTCTTGCATCCACATCCTGGGACAGGAACTGGCATCTGGGATGCTGGTCTGAGGGCTGGCAGAGTCCTGCGTGGCCAGTGCCTGACGGTGGAAGCCCTCCTGACCACTGCAGCTCTCACCCTGTGCATCCTGGAGAAAGGCAACCACTTCCGCTTTCCAGACCCAGGCGTGCCCTGCTCCTTTTCTCCACCTGTCTTTGCGGGATCTTTGCCTCCTACCCCTCCCCACAGCCCATTGCTGTCACATGCTCTCTCTCCTCCTCTGCCACTCCCTTCCTTCCCTCTTTCTTTTTCTCTCTGGTGTTGCCGCATGGGCTGGGGTCCATCTGAGCATGCCCAGCTTCCAATGAGAGTGAAGAACCATTTCTCTCCCTTTCACCCTCAAGCACCCATCTGCCCACTGGCATGGCTTCATTGAGGCTGTGGTCCACTACTCAAGCATGCTTAATCCCCTTACGTATAAATCCATTTGCTCAAACTCAACTGCACCAGTCACTGGCCTCTTCCTAAAGAGAAGCCCTGAGGTCTACACAGAATCCAACGGTCCTGGGGGCCAGAGGCCCTGGGTGACAATGAACCCAGCTCTGCCACAAGCTCCCTGAATGACACTGGGCCAGTCACTTTCCCTTTCTGGGCTTGGATGCGGGGCTGTAACAGGAAGAGGTGAGATTAAAGGGTTACTGAAGTCTCTTCTAGCTGGAACACTCTGGGATTCTGAGATGGGGGTTGGGGAGCAGCATTCCTGGGGAGTGACACAATTCCAAACAGGGAGATCAAAGGGGCTCAGCAGAGGGAGGCCCCAACCAGGAGCTCCCAGGGCTGTGTCTGGGGTCAGTAATTAGCTCCTGCCGCCACCTTCCTCTCCCGTGGGCTCAGGGCTGGCTGGTGGGCCGCACTGTGGGCCCAGCAACAGAGTCCTCCCCAGACCAGAGGCAGGAGGGGGCGGGGGAGAGGGAGAGCCCACCGGGAGCTGTGACATCTGTACGGAACTTTCTGTTAGACAGATGCAAAGTTTAAACATTTTAACAAAAAGCAGTCCACTCCGGGCTTTCTCGGCACCAGTGTGAGAACTGCACTGTGCGGATACCTCTTAAAGTATTTGATGAGAGACTAAAAGGCTGACAGGCTAACACTTCACTTCCTTCCAATTAGGGGCCTTTAACATCAAAGGCCCAGGCCCCACTCAGCCGGGCTTACTTGAATGAATTAGGGAAGAGAATGGGTCCAGGAGTTGCTTCCTTCTCTCCCTCACAGAGACAAGGGGCTCTGGGAGCTTTAATAAGATGTTTGAGGTCACAAGGGTCAGTCTCTGACTGGGGGCACCGGGAAACTGCCAGAGTGTTTCAATATGTGTGGTGTTTGTCATGCAATCAGGCCCGCCAAAGCCTCCCCTTGTGGGGCCTGTCTTTCGGGGACCCTTCCGGAGATGGAGCTCTCAGGTAGGCAGGGCCTCCCAGGTCCCACTCTGGTGGGTGTTCAAGGCCTGAGTGCAGGGGTTTCAGAGCCACTGGTTTCACAGCACCTTTTATCCGTGAGTCCGGCCCGAGGTCCTGGAAGTGAGGTGCTGGGAAAACAACCATATTAGGTGCTTGTCCATTAACTTCAGGCATTTATTGTGGAGACAGTGGCTGAATGAGGGTGGTAACAAGTATCAGCCACTGAGGTAGCCGGCTCTGGGCATCCATCAAAGAGAAAATGCTATTCTGTAAGCAGGCAGGGCCAGAAGAGAAAAGAGAGGGTTTTGATTTCATTTAACTTTATGATTGCAAGAGTCCAGAATCTCCTCTACAGCAGCTCCTGCCAATGGGTTCCAACTCCTGCTTGCACAACTGACTACCCTGAAAGGCGCCACCCATCCTGTGGGGAGCAGATCTCATTGTTGGGAAGACCACCCTTCTATGGAATCAGGCAGTGCCTTCTTGTAATGCCCACCCAACACCTTTTGTCCTGCTTCGTGCAGCTCATCTAGAGCCAGACACACCTGGGGTCAAAAGCTGGCTCCATGTCGCCATGGTCTTGAAGAGGCAAGTTACTTCAACTTTGAGCTTCTCCTTCCTCTTTGGCAAATTGGAGTTTTAGCATTGACTTGTGAGAATGACAGACACTCTTTATAAAGCTCTTGTCAGATCATCTTGCCACACGTTTGGTACTTAAGGAGAGCTTCTTATTATCTGTCACCTGTTGTGCCCCATGAGGTTTCCCTTCTCCAAGTTTAACACCCCACCCCTCACCTCTCACCCCTGCATCCTTGCAGGAGGAGTAGTGCCTGCTGGGAGTCCATGAAGACAGAGTGGTGACAGAGTGGTAAAGGTGACTCTTTCTGCACTGAGGGCAGATTGAGCTGGTTCCAAGAGGTTCAAGTGACGTCTAATAAAATAGGAAAGTACAGAGTAGGGAAAGGAGCAACAACACAGAAGAGGAATCTCACATGTACAAGAGACGTTTAGAGGACAGCGGAGTGTGAAAATTTGTCTAGAACATTGGATAAGAAGAACAGAGAAGGTCATAGAGCTAGGGCAGGAATCCTGTGGATTAGGGCACTTTGGGAGTAACTACTATACCTGCATGTCGGGCTTTTCTAGTAAACCTATAATCACTTTTGATTCTCACAACAAAGGAGTAAATATTGCTATCCCCATTTTACAGATGTGTATACTGAGGCTAAGAGTTTCAGTGACTGGGCCAAGGCCACAGGTAGTAGAAGAACTCACTAAAAGCTGAAGACACAAAAGTAATACAAACAGATAAGAAAATGGAGGGAGGGAGAGTTCAGGGTAGTCTGGACTAGTAAGGGAAACCTTCCTGGAAGGGGTGGGCTTCTTTTTGAGTCTTCTCCACATTGGACTCCATCAGCTCTTTAAAAATCCCGTGACTAAAGCATCAACCATCCAATTTTAAGGAGAGCTAGCCAGTGATTTGTTTAGAATGCAGTTTGTCTTTACAAATATTTGAGGGATCCTCAAAATCATAGAAATTTTATCATGGGTGTGCTGATGCCAGTGGTGCCTTTGGAGTGTGGACTAACATTTCTTAAGCACCTGTTATTCCCTAGGAGCATTTAAACAAACTCTTCATTCACTTCACCCAACCCTATGTGGTAAGCATTTTTATCTCCCTTTTCCAGAAGAGGAAACTGAGCAGCCCAAAGGTTAAGTAACCTGTCCGAAGTTGAACCCTTAGTCTAAGAGGTAAGTCTCTTGGCCTCCAAATCACGGACTCTTTTTACCCCATTTATTTTACTTCTGAACTAAGAAGTGGTGCTTTGTCTGGGATCACACATCCGGTCCTATGCCCAGTGACCTCAAAGCCTCAAAGTCATAGATAGGAGACAAGGGAATATTATCTCTCTGTCTACCTCCTGGAGCAGAAGCTGCGAGCCTGACACCAGGCTAATCAACCACTCCCATTTCTTATTTATGCTCGGAATGACAAGGTCCTCAGGACTTCTCCAAGAACCCTGCTGTAATTCACCATTAATGAGCTGGGTCATTATTTTTCAGGCCCCGTCAATATCTCCCTGTGATAAAGTTAGCTTTAAGCCACAGATACTTGCATACAAATTGCAATGCATCCCTACATTTTCATCACTTCCGCTAGGAAGGACCACAGTGGTCATTTTTCTAAGTCCCCTTTTGTAGCAGCAACGAAAGAGAAGTTCAACCAGAGTGTATGGAACATGTACTACCTCAGGACTCCTGGGTCCACGGTGGGGACAGACCCTGAGCCAGCTGACATCCCAGCCCCTAAAGAGCTGTAGGTCTACTGGAAGCAGCCATGATCAGAACAAAAGCAGAAAACAGAAGTGTACATGCAGTGAATGGTTTTCTGTGTTTGACATACAGAGGCTAGCCGTTTTCCAGTGTTACAAGATGCCACAACTGCTTGAATAAGCTAACCCTTTCATCTCTGGGGTTCTATTGGAGAGGAATAATTGGACATTCGCGGAAGGTCTGACTCCATTACTTTCTATGGTCAACATAAAGCACTGCAGTGATGTGACACCACCAAGGACGGAGACATGGTCAGCTTTCCTTCTCCTTCCTCCTGGTCTTCACAGTCCCTGGCACCAATCTAGACCTGGTGTTCTGTGCGATGTGAAGACATTGGCGGTTGCACATTTAGTGGATAAGAACACGTGAAGTCATAAGGGAAGAAAGCAGTTCTTGTACAAATTACATATGTTGTACACACATCGGTATATATTATTATTATGAGCCTTGGAACCCATTAGAAAAAGGAGAGGGGCTGTTTGCTTTGGTAGCTGATTGTGGGGTGCACTCAGAAATGTGGCAATCCAGATGGGCTTCCTAGAGGCACTGGGGCTTGAACGAGGCCCTGAAGGTGAGGCAGGATTTGCCAGGCCATGGGAAGCAGGAAGGGTAAGAAGAAGAAGGTATCTTAAGACATAGCAGGAGGAATGAGGTGGCCCGGGTGGTGGGGTAATGAGACCCGGCCAAGGAGCGCAACAAAAGGAGTGTCTGGAAAGAGAAGCTGTGGCCAGACAGTGGCCCACCCCTTGGTGTCAAGTGGTGGGGGAGGTACCTGTCATTTGCGGGTACATCTGCAAGTGCTTCACGAAGGTGATTTCATGAGATCCTGAAATTGTTGTGTAGCACCACAGGCCCGAGAGCCTCGTTCCTGCAGGAAGACCACGGAAACTTGTGTTGCAGCCAAACAGCTGTTTCTCTGGGCCCAGTTCACCTCAGCTCCGTGCTCTGACATCCCCTGTGCTTCCTGCTCTGCCTACTTGTGACACCCCCACCCCTGCCCTCCAAGTGTGACCAATGCACCGTTGTCTTTCCAAGGCTGGTTCAAGTCGTTCTCTTGCCACGAAGTCTTAGGTGATTCCCTTCACCACTTCTCCATCTGAACAATGGAAGAAGCGACCTTCCTCTTCTCTGTGTGAGAGGGCTGTTCTGAGCATGAGGGGAATGGCCCAGGTACTGGCAGGTACAATCAGAGGGAGTCGCAGAGCTGAGGAAAGAGCCAGAAAGACCCAGACTGGAATCCCAGCTCTCCCTTTTTCCAGGAGGCCCTGGGAAAGCTCCGTGAGCTCTTCAAGCCTCCCTTTCATCTTCAGGCAAAAAGGGCTCTGGTGCCTGCTCCGAGAGCTCTTGGCAGGTGAGGCCAGATAAACTCGGTGAACTGACTTCACCCCATTCCAGCACATAAGAAGAGCCACCCTGTCTCCGTTTCTCCCCGTTGCTTTCTATCATTATCTCTTTTTCTCTTCCTTTCCTTTACTCTCTGAGAATGAAGCCAGCCCTGTTTCCATGTCCCCTGGCCCAGACGGAGATCACATTGTTCTGCAGATTACAGGACTGGTCCTTTGGGGAGCGGCAGCTCCCAATGTTTTCCATGCTGTGCGTGCTAACAAATGATTCACTGGGACACTGGGCTAATGACGAGATGTTGCTGGCTCTCTGTTCCCCTCCCTACACCCCTACCCAGTGTGGATGGGCTGGCCTTTACGGCAACCAACAAACAGCAGGCTCATAAAGCTGGCTCATCTTCTGGGGAACAGGGAAGCTCCAGGGGCCATATTGCAAATGTTTGACCCCCAGGTACCTCCAGGTCATGGGGATTTATTAGTTGGAATCTGCAGTTCAGCAGATGACATTTTAAAAGGCGTTTTATTGCTTTGTGACCTGTGTACATTGCAGGGTAATTCTGAGGCTTTGTGTCTGCAGTGACTGTCAAAGCTGCAATGAGTCCCACTGAGTTGCAGCCCTGCCTGCACAGTACAGAAATCCAGGTGACCACTCCCACCCCAGTCATCAATCCCAGTGTCCAACATCTGAGGCTCTCATCTCATTCCAAGCTGGGACTTGACACCCAGCCCAGCGAGAGGGCTTTCCTGCAGAGAACCTGGCTGGAAAAAGATTCTAATCAAATCTCCCCATAGGTCAGAGAAGTCAGACTATGCTGTGCAGATGGGGAAACTGAGGCTCAGAGAGGTTGCAGGGGCACTCAGAGAGGTCAGACAGCTTACATATGACAAAGTGAATGCAGCAACCCTGGGATAGCCCCATCAGCATCCCAATTCCTAAGCTACACCTGCAGAATACTTTCATTTGCTTTAATAACAATGATCCATAGGGCACCCCTTGCAGTGTGAGTCCTGGATTAGTATCACCAATGACTGTGCTTCAGAGAGTGGCCTGGAGACCAGGCTCTCAGTGAAACTCAGAAGCCACTGGAAGATACAGTGCGAACCCCTCTCTATGTGCACGGAGCAGTCTGGCCTGTCTGTGGCCTTTCAAAGCAGCATAGTACGTAGCACACAGCTTATTTCTAGCAGCCCTTTGAAAATGAGTGTAGGCGTTCCCTCTTCTAGACCACACAGCCTGAGCTGTAGGCTTCCTGTATCCTCTCGGAATTTCCCTTGATCGTAGCACCAACACCATGTATTATAATTATCTCCACCATCTCACAATCCTGCATCTCAACTGTGAACTGCTGTGGGCAGAGGCCAGGTTGATTCACTCCTGTCTCCCCAAGACCTTCCCCCTGCCTGGTGCAAAGTACATGCTCATTATAGGTTGATTTTACTGAGTTGAGCTCCAAATCTACCACCCCGGGGATGCTATTCCTTCCTTCCAGCATTCCTCTGGTGAGCAATGGAAGTGTTGAAGACTCTGCTTCCAGCCCTAAGACACGTCTTAGGGCATGTAATCCAAATCCAGCAATTCTCAGCCCATCGTTGGTTGGATGAGGTTCAAATGATAAAATAGTCTCTCTCACACACATACACAAACCGCTGTTCTGTCAAACACTAGCCTCTGGGGAGCAGAGATGTGAGGAGTCCTTTTTTGGCTTTTTAATTCAACATCAATGAAACACACAGTTGAGCCCAAAATGATAAGGATCTTCTCCCCAGACTGCCAGCTGTTCCTTTTTCCCCTGCGCCAGCTCAGTCTTAGCTTCATTCAACAGACTTTTATTGAATGTCTACTCTGAGCCCGAAATGAATGAGACATTAGAATAACAAAAATGAAGAAGTACAGTGCCTACTCTCAGAAATGTGTCAGCCCAGCAGAGGATGAAAACGAGAAATCAGACCATTAGGGTCTAAAATAATGTGTGCTGCATAGGAGGCCCACATGTGTATAGAAATATGGATGGTGGGGGAGCTGTGAACTTGGGTGACCATGGGGTCATCATCCATTGGAGATAATGCCTGAGGGGCGCATTAGAGAGTTAACAGAAGTGGTGGTGTGAAGAACTTGGCAGGGCGTCATAGGCAGAGTACACAGGATGAGCAAAGGTATGGAGGTGAGAAAGGGTTTAGTGAGCACACGGAACTTCACGCTATTCAGTGTTGCTGGAACAGAGTCTAAGGTCGGGAGTCGTAGGCTGGGGAAAGTAGAGACCCACCAGAGAGTTTGGCAACAGGGAGTCATTAAAGGACGTTAAATATGGTAATAAAGATCCACGTGCCTTAGAAGGTCCTTTTGGTGACTTGTATAGAGTGGATTGAATTTAGAGTTGGTGGCAGAAAGGAGAATATTTACAAGACTGTTAGAACATCCCAGAGGGAAGAGGATGCGTCTTTGTTGAGTTGGAGATAGGATGGAAAGAAAGAGAAGGTTCGTGAGATATTGAGGGGATGAAGATTAGCCTTAGTTGAGCAATTAGATGTATAGAACTTAGGCTTCCTCGTTAACACTGCCACGTTAGGGCCATGGGCTTGGCCTGGCTTCTGGGGTAGCAGGAGCCTAGAGGTGGACTCACATGATTAGAAAAGACCACTTGACACTATGCCAAGGGGAGTCATAGCCCTGTCCCTTGGACCGACTGGACAGAATATAGAGCATCAGGAACTGAGGGGGAGCAGTCAACATCTTGGGAGAAGAACTGCAGGATCATAAAGACGACATGTGTCGGCCTGTCACTTATTGACTCTACAATGTCCCAGCTCTCCAAACTGCACTGTGGTTACACGCACGGCAAGGTTCACTTAATTGGTAGCCTTTGAAATGCTTTTGCTCCCCAATCTTCATAAAAAGGAAATGAGGGCTGTAGTGGGTAGACAAGGTGTTGAGCTGTTCTGGGTACAAGGAAAGGAATCAGGCCTTTGATGAGCCCTGTAAATAATCAGTAGCACATGTCCTCACTACACCACTCGACTATATAGCACTGGGGAAATGCTAGGGGAGGCAGCCAGGAGAGTCAAGGGGGAAAGACATTGGCAGGTGGCTAATTGGATAGCTTGCCAACATCAGGGATGATCAACAGGGCTGCTGTAGGTCAGCGAGACAGGAGGGCATTTGCCCTCAACTTTGGGGGGAGGGCAACACTGAAGCCCTGTCCCTATTACGGACTAGTCACTGGGCCCTGTGCATAACCTTGCCTTCCTCTAGGTGTGTCCACTCATCACTTAAATGGGAACATGAGAGCCTACTGCATAGGTTTTCAGTGACAATCCAGTGAGTGGCAGCAGAGAAGAGTGGTTAAGAAAAAGCACAAGCTTAGGGTGACGCCTCTGCTCAAACCCCAGTTTAATTCCCTGCAAGCGGTGTAACTTGAGCAATCCCCTGTCTCTGTGCATCTACGTCCATCCTTCTGAAAACTGAAGTAACAATGGTACTCACGTTGTAGGATGGGTGCTAGGATTAACGAAGAGGACACGTGAATGTTGGCACCTAGAAAATGCTCATTCAATAGGAATATAGTTGTGATATGAGATCGGAGCGCTGTATTCAAAGAGTAAGGAGGCTTTTTGTACTCCGAGCACTGACAGAGCAGGACAATGACAGTTAACCTCTGATTCAGTGTCAACTATTTTCTAGGTATGCACCATTTGTGTCACTCATGTAGCCCCAGCTCCGTCACTTATTATTCCCATTTTACAGACAAGACTAGCACCACAAAGAAATGAAGTGACTTTCCCAGGGTCATACCCATTAGGATTTGAACCCTAAACAATCCCTCCAGAGCCCATGCTAACTACTACATGGTATGTCTGCGTGCAGCATGGAGGCCAGTGGCTGGGAGCCCTGCCTGTCCATCTGATCCATGGCTTGGCATTTGCTGAGCGCTTGCTGTCGGCCAGGCACGTGCCAGGCACTCACACAACTTCACTGCATCATCATAACCATGTGAGCTGGAGGAGGAAGAGTGGAGATAGATGGGGATCTGTCCCTTGCATTTTGGTTCATGGCACTTTCACAAACCTTCTCTCTGCAAAGCAGGTATTGTCATCCTGGTTATACATGACAAACCTGAGAATGGAACGTGTTACCCAACTTCCCCAAGGTCACAAAGCAAGACGATAGCACCTAGCTCATCATTTTCCCTTCAGAAAACACAGAGGGAGTGGCATTTAACTCACAGCTCTTTTCAAAAATGAAGACATTCTTCTGGGTCATATCCCAGACAACCAGCCTCATTTTAGAATTTGGAGAAGGGCCTTGGAAGGGGCAGGCCACCCGCCCCCCAACCACTAGGAGCTGCACACACAGCCCCTACCTATGGGCTGGCAGCCTAGGATGCTACTTTAATTAGATCGCCATGGTAACGAGCTACAGGAGAACAATAGACAGTTGTGTACTTGCGAAAATCATCAGCCTCAGACAAGGCCCCACTAAACTGTAATTACGCCAGAGTACAAGCGGATCTTCATTTCAGTGAGAGGAATAAACTGCCAGCCTCGCCTCGTTACCTTTGGATGTTATTTGAACACCAGGGTTTGGAATTCCAAGCAGCTTTATGATTTGAATTTATATTTTGGAAGTGTTAAAACCTAATATAAAGACAATCGTCTTTACATCCTGGGTTTGGGGTTGTGTCTTCCCACAGGGAAGCTGCGAGCAAGGTAAGGAAGGCAATAAGAATCACATAGGTGGCGTTTGTTGCATAGAGATGTGCCAGATGTTTCACACGGTCTCCCCTAATCATCACCATAAGTGTCTGCTGTGGGTGTCCCGAGCCCCACTTCACAAGGCAGGAAGTGGAGGGGGTCTTGACGCCTGCTGCACCCTCACTGAGTAACTAGGGAAGGTCTTGACCCTGGTGTGCTTGACTCCAAGGCCCAAATGAGCCACGTCGCAGTTCAAGGACAAAAGGAGACACATAAGACGCCCTCTGAATCCTCCTTCTGATGAAACGTGAGGGTTCCCACTTTAATCCAGTTAGTTTTGCCAGTCTGATAAGATGCAGTTCACCCCGGCCATCAGAGTCTCCGAGACCCATAAATAACAGAAAGATCATTTAAAACTAAATTACCGACCAAAGCAGGGAAAATGCATCCTTAGATTGTTGCTCTCCAGGCCCGCCATAAATCTGTTGTCTTTGCCGCTCTGTGGTGGCCAGGGTCACAGACCGTAAAGAGCTTCCGAAGAGAAATTTGAAAAATCCCAGCAAGATGGGGCATGCGGGAGTCACAGGAAAGGCATCTGTCTCCTCCGCTCTCCACCCAGGCTGAAGGATGCAGCCCCAGGCGGATGGGCGGGAAGGCTGGGTGCAGACATGGGGGTGCCCTGCCCTGCCTGCCTGCGAGGACTTCAGGGACATCACGAGAAGACCCCAGCCTCTAAAACGTTTTGGTACCTGACCTAGTTTCATAGAAAGGAATGACATTTCCAATCTCGCTGCAGCATGAAGCTACATTTCCCTTTGGAGATGGGACCCAGTGACCTCAATTCATAAGATTCAGGATGAGTCTGATTTTAGATTTTGTTTTTTCCAGAGCAAACACAGTTTTGCCGGAAGAGAGGGGAGATAGAATGGGTCGTTAGAGAAAGCATCGGCCAGGGGTGAGGAGTTGTCAGGAGTAGGGGTGGCAGTGGGAGCAAAAGTGACAATCTCCCTGGGCCCCACCAGCTGACCCCACTCCCATGCAGGACAGCAGGGTGGTGTGGTAGCCTCAGGGAGCCCGTGGACAGTTGACAAAGGAGTGTCAGCATCTGTCCCCTCATCTGTCTTCTCTTTGAGTGGTTGTGATGTTCCAGTGAAAGGGTGCCCTCCAATCTCCCGCTCCAAAACCCAGCGACAGGCCTTTACTCCACACCTGTGCTTGGTGCATCTCAAGGGTGACAGCAATCTGCCTCCAGGATTGTGTCAGCTCTACCCTCCTCTTCCTCACTTCCTTCTCACAGCCAGCGGGAAAACTTGAAGAATTTATTACTCCCTGGAAAGGCACAGGGTTTTGAATCACTGGCAATTTGAGCCATAAAAGAGTGGGTTTAAACTCTGGGACAATTAATCTCTCGGAGGAGGCAGGGAGAGCCAAGGACCCTTTTCTCTGTGGAACAGGGAAAAAGGCACATGTGCACATATGCCCAACCCTTTGTGAGTAATCGCGGAGGCCCTGCAACTCCATGGTGCCTGTCCAGGGACCCTCCAATGGGTTCATACCCACCGCTGAAGAATCCTTGCTTTGGTCCAACACCTTTTACATGAACTACAAGCCATGGCACCACACTACCTACCTCGAGGAGAGGCCATTCACATCACAGAACCCTCTGGGCTCCTACAGAGCCCTCCACAATATGGCCTTCGTACACCCCTCCAGGCCATTATGCTCCATTCTTAATCCAGCTATGTTGGTCTTCTCTCCCACTGCAGGCCCTCTGCACATGCTTTGCCTTCTTCCTGCCTCTCCCCACCCAGCCCCCTTTTGTTCATTCAGCACTTTTCAGCTTTGACACTTTTGCAAGAAGGACTTCCCCCAAGTTTAGCTTACGTGAATCAGTTAGGGTCCAGCCAGGACCTAGAAACCATGACAGGTTATTCCAAACAAAGAAGATTCAATACAGGAGATCTGTCACATCGGTGTTGAAGACTGAAAAGCTTTTCAAGAATCAATACTGAGTTAAGCCAGAGATTCGTGACCTCAGGGAGCCATTACTAGCGCTAAGATTGGGAGAATAAAAGGGAAGAGGTGGAGTTACCAGGATCTAGAAGTTCAGAGAAGGGGCCTGTGGGGCTAGCGCTCTGACCTCCAAGCAGCTGCTGCATTTCTTGGGGTAGGACATCCAAGAGGGCCCCACACAATTGGAGCTTAGACCTCTGAATGGGGGAGGGACACTTTCATAGGTGGCACTGAGACCTCGATTCCTCGGTGGCTGGTGTTCAGAGTGCAGTGTAAAGGCACAAGTGGTGTTTGTAGTGTCACAAACTGTGAGGGACTGAAGCTCTCCAGCGCTGCTAAGAGCTGGAAAGAACCAGAAGAGAGTGTCCTGGGTCCTTCCTGTTGCAAGAAACTAATAGAAAGCCAGCTGACCAGGGAGTCTGGGAAATGTGGTTTGCAGACTCCCAGGCCCAGCATCACAGAGTAGATTATGAAATGGGTTTGGCTGAGAGACGAAAGTAAATAACTTTGTAAATAACAAACCCATGCCACGTTGTTTATCTGCTGACCTTTGCATTTGACTACAGGCTCTAAGAAGGTTGGCTCAAACCATCTCATATCCCAGGGCCGGCACAAAACCTCAACACTCAACACTCAGTAAGTTGACCAATTGAGTAGAAGTCAGATCTTTCTGAGCCTCAGCTTGCACGGTGGTGAAGTGGAGCTAAACCCCTCTCCACAGGATTATTGTGTTGATTACTAAGATAATGGAGGTGAGCAGGCCACGGGCTGTGTGGACTCGGGTCTTGACAGAATATGAGTCCTCCCCATGGATAATGTCTGGCTTCACCAGGAGCCATATCCTGATCTTGTTTTTAACAGTGTGTGAGGATGCTGAGAAAAGAGTGTGAAGCCCACTTACTGCCTATCTTCTCCTAAAGAATTTCAAAAGCTCCTTCTGCCTATTTTTGTCCTGTGGTGCTTGAGTGACTATGTGGGTTATCACCTGTGACAAACATTTTTATGTGAGTGCTGACGTTTCTGGTGTTTCCTGATAGGAAAACATCACCTATGGAGCCCTGTGCAAAGAAGTCAGCAAAAGTTCTGACCTCTGGGTGTTAGGGGTGGAGACAGCAGCCAAAGGAAGGTCTGGCTCCGGAATTCTTAACTGGTGTCCAGAAAACTCTGAACACAGTGAATTCCTTCAAACCTGTCTGCGAAGCCCAGTGGGCAACTTGTGTCACACAAGATCTCAGAGACAAGAGCATTTTGCACGGACCAAGACATCTGATCAAAGTTGTGTCTAAACATGGCCTGTGGGTGTGGAATTCCTCAGGAGCCAGTTCAAGAGGCTGTCTGTCACCTTGTCATCTTCCTACCGAGGAAAGGCCCTGGACCGAGGACTTAGGAGACTTGAGTTCTGGTCTCTTCTGATTGGCTCCCCCGTGAGCAGGGTGAATGCCTCCTCCTGCATTTGTGCTCATTGTTCTCCATCTGGGCTGTGCATTGAGTCATCTGGGTCACTTAACTCCTAGAAAGCCGATGGAACTGGTTTGGCATGGAACCCTAACATTCTATAGTTTTCAGAACTTCTGTGCCTTCAGGGATGGGAATCACTGTTTCGACACAGTTCTGTGTTCATTAGAATCACCTGGAGGGTTTGTTAAAACCCAGGCTGCTCGGCCCCACTCCCCGACTTTCTGATTCAGGGGGTCTGTGGAGAAGTTGGCGAATCTACATCCTAACAGGTTTTCAGGAGCTGCTGATACTGTCAGTCCAGGACCATGTTTTCAGAATACTTGCTCTAGTCGAGTAGTCTCAATGGCAGGGCGATCGTGCCTCCCAGAAAGCATCTGGAAGACGTCTGAAGACAATTTTTTTTTTTTTTTTTTACAACTGGAAGGGGGATGCTACTGGCGTCTAGTGAGCTGAAGCCAGGGATGTTGCTAAACATCGTACAATGCACAGGACATTTCCCTGAAACAAAGCATTGTCTAGTCCCAAATGTCAATGGTGTGAATGCTACTTCAATTTTAATGTGCGTGTGAGTCACCTGGAGATTTGTTAGAATACAGATTCTAATAGAGTCGGTCTGGGGAAGGTCCCAAGATTTTGCATTTCTGTAAACTCCCAGGGGGTGCCCAAACTGTCAATATCCAATAGCTCTGGTTCCTTCAGTTCTATAAAGACGTTCTCCCGTAACCTGTGACACACAGATAACTCTGCTATTCACTGCTATACCCTCTGACCCTAAAACAGTGTAACTGCTGACATAGGAAGTCCTGAATGAATATTAAAGGCTGTAAGACACTCATCATGGGTAAGCTGAGCTGGCCTCCCCCACCCACTACCATGCTTGGTCAAGAGTCATGATCTTGTCTGCTCCTTCTTGGTTCCTCCAAAGCTGGACACAAAGCTTGGCACAGATTAGGAACTCTGTCTATGTCTGTTGTACAAAATTAGAGGAACGCAGTAAGAGCTAACATTCGTGTAATGGCAGATTATTATTTTCCAAACTGCTGCTGTTCATCCCTCCCTCAAAACTAGCCCCTTTCCTGGTCTCAGTGCTTTTCATTTGCAAGGTCCTTTCACTTGCATTATTTCGTTTGAGCCTCATCACAAAGTTATGAGGAGAGCAGGGTTAATTCAGCCCCACTCCTGGAAGAAAACTGAGATGCAGAAAGGTGTAGAGCCTAGACTAGAACAAGAGTGCAGCAGCCCATCTGTGCCGTGCCGCCCCCTCCACGTCACCCACGGCAGCTCTTGCTGCTCCAGCCCTCCTCCACTCCACTAAACCCTGCCCTTCCTGTCGGTATGGTCACACCTTCTCCTCGTTCTTGTCCCATCTTTTCTGCCTTTCATTTCTTCCCACCCCACATACCAGAGAGCCTCTCCTCTGCCTAACTGGATTTCTTTTTAGCCGTTCTGTCTGGGACTGCCTGGGATGGCTGAGGGCTATCCTGAAATGGCAACTTGAGACACAGGATCTTGAGCTGGTAGAGAAAGTCAAAGTCCTGCCTTATTTTTTTTGCCCTATTCCTACCAGTTTCTTCAGCCACATTGTGTCTCACTATTAGATAGGCTCGAGCCTACATGGTACCCTATCTGGGATCCTTCCCATCCATCATAAGCCAGGTACTTGACTGACAGCTGCTCTATGCTGGCCTTGTAGTGGCCAGTGGAGACAGACAGATGTATAATCCACAAAACTTCCCCTCAATATGGAAAAGGAGTTTGGCTTCAGAGAGATTTCCATCCAAATCCCCGCTCTTCATTCTCCAACTACTGGCTGCTGCATCTTTGTCACTTTTGTTACTTTCTCATTCTTTCTCCCAACTGCTTGATGCTGGAAAGCATCAGGTCTCCATTTTCTGACCTTCTCTTTCCATCCACACTCACTCCATAGGTGCTCTCATCCTGTCCCCACCGATGACTTATATCTGAAACACCAACCTCTCTTGTGAACTCCAGACTGATATACCCAACACTTACTTAACATCACTGCTTTGATGTCTAACAGGGGAAAAACTACATACACCCAAAACTTAATTCTTGATTGCTGCACGCACCCCAAGCATGCTCCTCCCACAGTTACCTGCATCCCTGTTAATGCCAATTTCCTTCCATCTTTGGAGAAATCCTCCTTGTCACCTACCTCTTCTTCTCTCACAAGTCTCTTTCAAATTTGGTTCTATGTTTGAAATATGTGTGTGGACTTCTATCACCTCCAGTTCACCATCCTGGCTCAAGCCACAGCATCTGTCACCAGGGTTAGTGCAGGAGCCTCCTCACTGCTCTCCCTGCTTCCATCCTTTCCCGCCTACAGACTATTCTCCACAAAACAGAGAATGTGATTCTTTGGCCATGCGTAGGGAGTTGAATGGTCACCTCAAAAAAATACATGTTTATGTCCAGAGCCTGTGAATGTTACCTTTTTTTGGAAAGAGGGTCTTTGCAGATGAAATTAAGTTAAGCGGTCTTTGCAGATTGAAATGAAATCATCCTGGATTATCCAATGGCAAGTGTCTTTAAAAGGCACAGAAGAGAAGATACAGACACACCAAGGAAGACAGAGGCAGAGATAAGAGTGACACAGCCAAAAGGCAAGGAGTTCCTGGAGCCCTCAGAAACTAGAAAAGGAGAGATGGTCTCCCCTAGGGAGGTGCCTTGTTAACACCTTAATTTTGAACTTCTGGCCTCCAGATTTTAGAGAATAAATTTCCGTTGCGTTAAGCCAACAAGTTTGGTAGCCCTAGGAAACCAACATGCTCCATCAGTCAGGTCAGATTCCTTCTCTGATCTAAACCCTCCTGTGTTGTCCCATTTCATTTTGAGTAAAATCAAATTCCTTGCCACAAGACCTTATGTGAACTGACCTCCACTGGTCCTCTGCTTCTCCAGCCACACTCCCTCTTGTCCATCTGTTCCAGCAACGCTGGCCTCCTTCCAATAACTCCATGTATATTCCCACCACAGATACTTTGTGGTTCTTGTTTTCTCAACCCACAATAATTTTTCTCAGATACCCATGGCTCACTCCCTCTGGTCTCTCTTCTCTGCCTAGAGAGGCAGAGAAGCCCTCCCCCATCACCCGATGTCCAATAGTACACCTCCTCCCTACTTGCTTTATCCACCTTACACTGCTGTTCGTCACAGCATGTATCACCATTTAGTATATGTACTTATCTATCTGGTTGGTTGTCTGCCTATTCCCGCTAGACGGAAAGAGCCATGAAAGTAAGGAACTTGTTTTCTTCTCAATGCAAGCAACTGCCTGGTACATACGAGATACTCAGAAAACATCTGCTGAGTGGATGACTCTGCCGTCTATAAGATCATGAGCACATCACTCATCCTCTCTCAGCCTCAGCACCAGAATGGGGGCCAAGCAGAAGCAGAAGGAAGAACATGTATAAAAGTAGAGAAGTCAAAAAAAGTCTGCAGTGTCTGAGAAATGGCACAAAGCTCTAAGTACCTAGAGCACAAGATGTAAAAATGGGGAGCAAAGAGGTAAAAATAAGCAGAAGGGAGTGGCAGGCGGGTGGTCAAAAAGGAAGTTTGGGCCAGGTTCTGGGCATGTTAGGTTCCTGTCAAGGACTTGGAATTCCCTCCTTCTCTTTGAAAAATATGTTCCTGAGGCTGGCCCGGTGGCTCAGGCGGTTGGAGCTCTGGGCTCCTTACACAGAAGGCTGCTGGTTCGATTCCCACATGGGCCAGTGGGCTCTCAACCACAAGACTGCTGGTTCAATGCCTCAACTCCAGCAAGGGATGGTGGGCAGCGCCCCCTGCAACTAAGATTGAAAACGGCACCTTGAGCTGAGCTGCCGCTGAGCTCCCGGATGGCTCAGTTGGTTGGAGCGCGTCCTCTCAGCCACAAGTTTGCCTGTTCGACTCCTGCAAGGGATGGTGGGCTGTGCCCCCTGCAACTAACATCGGCAACTGGACCTGAAGCTGAGCTGCACCCTCCACAATTAAGACTGAAAGGCCAACAACTTGACTTGGAAAAAGTCCTGGAAGTACACACTGTTCCCCAGTAAAGTCCTGTTCCCCTTCCCCAATAAAATCTTTAAAAGAAAAAGAGAAATATGTTCCTGAAAACAAACCAACAAACAAAAAACCTTTATAAAAAAAAAAAAAGAAAAGCAAGGAAGCTAAAAATTTATATTGAAATGTCAACATTATAGAAAACCCCTCTGATCATCTTGGGCCCCAGGCCAACTCCCTCATTTGGCAGATTTGAACTTCAAGGCCCAGAGAGGGAAGGATTACTACCCAAGGTCATGCAAAAAGCTCCTGAAAGAGCACTTAGCTAACTCCCAATCCAAGATTCCTTCTCATTCTAGGCATTTTTCTAGACATAGAAAAAACAAGACTTGTGTGCTGTTGATCACTTTCTCGTCTCAGAAGGGATGACCTCTTCTAAGAACCTGCTAAGTCCCTTGACGCCAGGCTGAGCGGGCACACAGGTGGGACTGCAGTGGTGGGTGTGACTCCTCCCTCCTCTGAGCTCTCGAGCCAAACTGTGGTCCAGTGTAGGCACCTCCCTGTCTGCACACGCCCATCTCTCTATTTTACTTTAATCTACTGTATTGAGGTATAATTATGTACAATAACCTGCTAACATGTAAGGGACACTGTTCATTTACTTTGAGTGTTTGATGACTTTGACTTTGCACCTGCCACAATCAAGATAAAGAACATTCCCATCATCCCTTGAAATTTCCTCTTGCTCCTTCACAATCCATCCCTCTGTTCACAGAAAACAACTGATTGGCTTTTTGTCACTATAGATTAATTTACATTTTCCAGAATTTTATATAAATGGCATCCTACAGGATATACTTTTTTGGGTGACATTTTTTTGACTCAGCATACTTATTTTGCGATTCATCCAAGTTATTATGTATAACAATAGTTGATTCCTTTCTATTGTAGAGAAGCACTCGGTTGTAATAACGTACCACAGTTTGTTTCTCATTCACTTACGGATGAACATTTGGGTTGCTTCCAATTTTCAGCTATTACAAGCAAAATTGCTATGACCATTTGAATATAAGTCTTTCTGTAGATATGTTTTTATTTCTCTTGAGAAAACACCTTGGAGTGGATATCCTGGTGTACAAGTTTGCTTCACTTTTTGAAAAACTGCTAATCTGTTTTCCATAATGTGGGTACAATTTTACATTCCTGCCAGCAGTGTCTGAACATTCCAGTTGCTCTATACCCTCATCAACATTTGCTATTGTCCATCTTGCCATTTTAACCCATGTAGAGTGTGTGTAGTTGTATCATTGTTTTTAATTTGCAATTTCCTCCTGGCTAGTAATGTTGATCACTATGGCATTGTTTTTTTGGTTTTTTTTTTTTTTTTTTTTTGTGAAGTGTGCTTGTTTTAGAAGTGTCTTTTCAAGTACTTTGTCCATTTTTTATTGAGGTGTTTGTCCTATTATTTTTGATCTCTCAGAGTTTATTATATATTCAGGATTCAAGTCCATTGTCAAATACAGGTTTGTAAAGAATTTTTTTTTTTTTTTCTGTTCTGTGGTTTGCATTTATTTTAATTTGTCTTTCCAGATTTGGAACAATGCCTACATCAGAGAAGAGGCTTAATAAAATGTTCTGAATGAAATCATAAATCTAGATGATGTTGTCTAAAATCAATGTGAACCCCTTTTTACCAGAAAGTGGTAAGAGGATATCTCTATTCCACTCTTGATTACACCAGATCTGAAAGCACACAGATCTGAACCTATATTTCTGTGTCACCACTTTTTAGCTGTATGACCTTGAACTGGGTACCTTATGTCCCTTTATCAATTACATTGAAAAACAAAAGAATCAATTTAAAAATACTGTGCACCATAAGATATTTAGTAATTAATAAATCAATATATCAAAATTAATTATTTCATATATTAAATAAAAAACAAAAGACACAATAAAAGAGAAGAAATATATATATATATATCTTCTAGGCACAAACTTAAGAAATATGAAAATCTATGATAACAACCTTCCAAAAGATATAAAAATAGACTTGAACAAGTGAAAGGTATACTATATTCTTTGACATTAATACATTTATCTCCCAAATTTTATGTGATCCAACAAAAAAATAATGTGAGATTGTGTTTTTTTCTGGACATAACTAAGTTGATTATAAAGTTCATTTGAAAGGACGTATAAGTAATAACAGCAAGAAACCCTATGAAAGAAGAGCAATATATGCAACATCTTGCTAGATTCCCTACAATAAAACCACTGTGGAATGGAGCATGCCTAGATAGACAGACCAACAAAACAGAACAGAAAAACAGAAATAGACCCACTGCATATGGAAATTTAATATATAAAAAAGGCAGCTTTTCAAATCTGTGGAGAAAATATGGGCTTTTATAAGCATTGTTGGGATAAGTGAATAGACATACAGAAGCAGATAAAATAAGATCTCCCTTTCACATTATACACAAAGGATGTATTTAGATGAAATAAATAAATAAATAAATAAATAAATAAATAAATAAATAAATAAATAACATTGAAAGAAAGAACCACTCAAATACTAAAAGGAAATATGGGTGAAATCCTTTATAACTTGGGAGTGGGAAAAACTTTTCTAACTATATCCCCAAGTCTGGAAACAAAAAGGAAAAAGTTAGATACATCTGATACATAAATATTTTTTAAATGTTAAAAAAAAAACCTGATTGCATGGCAAAACAACAATATAAGACGTAAAATGAACAAATGTCAACTGGAAATATTATTTGAAACCCATACCAGGGATAAAAGGTTTATATCTCTAATATGTAAAAAGTTTCTACAGAAAAAGAAAAAAATCTAATAGCCATATAGAAAAATTTGCTAGACAGGTGAACAGAGAGTGCACAAAGAACAGAAGGTATATTGCTCTTAAGTATGTGGAAAAATGCTCATCCTCCTTTAGAATTAAAGAAAATTAAACTAAAAGGACATTAAGATATAAATCCCCAAATTAAAAAGTTTGACCACATAATTTCTTGTTGCATCTGCAGGGTAAAACACTGCCAGCAGTTGCTGCTGGGAAAGAAAGTGATAGAACCACTCTGGAAAACAATATGGTAACTTTCAAAATTACATATATGGGATGTGATCAAAATATATGGTGAATGTTTAAATAAAAACACAAATTATTACAGGAAAAGACCTATTGCCATTAATCCCCCTCAAAACACTCCCCTCGCTTCAAACACACTTATCCATCCCATTATTCTTGCCACTTTCTGAAGCAGTTCTGGAAGTCCTCTTTCACGAGTGTCTTTGGTTGCGCTGTCGTGGTTGCCTCCATGTCCTGGATCGATTCAAAATGTTTACCTTTCATGGTCATTTTGATTTGGGGGAAGAGACAGAGTCACACAGTACAAGATCTGGTGAATAAGGTGGATGAGGACACACCATAATGTTTTTATTTGACAGAAATTGCCGTACCAGAAGTGATATGCGACACAGAGCCTTTCTGTTGTGATCACAATATATAGTGACTGTTGCTGCTGAGCGCCATCCAATGGAAAGGCAGGGATCTTCAATATGGGAAGCAGCATCTCGAATCTTAGTAACAGTGTGTGACAAGTTTCAACTTGTTTAGTGCAGTCGGTCAGGTGTGAGCTACAGTTGAAAGGTGTGTTTTAAAGTGTGCCATAAGTCATCCTCCATCATAACAACACCCCATGTCACACATCACTTCTGGTATATGACAATTTCTATCAAATACAAACATGGTGTGTTATCATCCACCTTATTCACCAGGTCTGACACTGTGTGACTTCTGGTTCTTCCCCAAAGTCAAAAGGATTCAGGGCATCGAGGCAGCCATGACAGCACAACTAAAGACATTCACAAAAAACGACTTTCAGAACTACTTCAGAAAGTGGCAAGAATGATGAGATAAGTGTATCCAAAGCAAGGGGGAGTATTTTGAGGGAGATTAATGGTAATGTGTCTTTTATTATAATACTTTTTTTTTTGCAATATAATACTTTTTATTATAATACTTTTGGTTGCATGACAGCGCAACCAAAGACACTCGTGAAAGAGGACTTCCAGAACTGCTTCAGAAAGTGGCAAGAATGATGGGATGGATAAGTGTGTTTGAAGCGAGGGGAGTATTTTGAGAGGGATTAATGGCAATGTGTCTTTTACTGTAATAATTTGTATTTTTATTTAAACATTCACCATATATTTTGATCACATCCCATATATGTAAATTAATTTAACATTAAAAATTTTAAATTAAACATTCACTGTACTCTGATCACACCTTGTATATGGTATGATATATACCATATAAATTATATAAATGTCTAACCATTATGCTGCACACCTGACACTAATATACAACTTTTTAAAAAGTACATCTATATGTACTCTTTGACCCAGTAATCCTACTTCAAGGAATCTATCCAAAATACATGATGTACTGAGGGGAGGGGGATATTTTTATACAGTTGACCTTTCAACGGTGTGGGAATTAGGTGCACCCTCCGCCCCCACACACATATACACAGTTGAAAATCCATGTAAAATACGCATATCCTCAGGAAATTGGTTTCAGGAATTGATACCAAAATCCATGGATGCTCAATTCCCATATGTAAAATGGCAAAAAACAATGCATGCAGTCAGCTCTTCGTGTCCACAGATTCCCAATTATGGATCAAAAATACTGTTTTCCATCCACGGTTGGTTAAATTCACACAAGTGAAATCTGGGGATCTGGAGGGCCAACCGTATATTTATTGGGGGGGGAAAAAGCTGCATATAAGTGGACCTCCCCACAGGGACTTCTTTAAGACAAAGAAAAAAGATAAAAAATATGAATAATAAAATGGCAATAACGAAATATCTATCAACAATTACTTTAAATGTAAATGAATCAAGTGCTCCAATCAAAAGATAGGATGACTGAATGGATAAGAAAACAAGACTCTTACATATGCTGCCTGCAAGAGACTCACTTCAGATTAAAAAACACAGACAGACTAAAAGTAAAGGGATGGAAAACTATATTTCATGTAAATGGAAACAAACAAAAAAGCTGGGGTAGCAATACTTACACTGGGCAAAATGGACTTTAAAACAAAGGCTGTAACAAAAGACAAAGAAGAACCCAGTACTCCCACTTCTGGGTGTTTATCTGAAGAAATCCAAAACTCTATTTCGATGGGATATGTGCAACCATATGTTCATTGCAGCATTGTTTACAATGGCCAAGATGTGAAGGCAGCCTGGGTGTCTGTCGATGGAGGAATGGATAAAGAGGAGGTGGTACATATGTACAGTGGAATATTGCTCGGCCAGGGAAGGGAATGGGCGCTTCCCATCTGTGGCGACATGGATGGACCTGGAAGGTACTGTGCTCAGTGGAGTAAGTCAGACAGAGAAAGAGATGCAATGTGATTTCTTAGATTCCACTTGTATGTGGAATCTAAGAACAAAATTAACAAACAAAACAGAAACAAACCTATAGATACAGGAAACATTTTGATTGTTGTCAGATGAAAGGGTGGTTGGGGGTGGGTGAAAAATGGGAAGGGATTAAGAAGTACAAAGTGGTTGCTACAAAGGAGTCATGGGGATGTAGGGTATATAGCATAAGAAATATAATCAATAGTATGGTAATAATTGTAATGTATAGTGTCAGATGGGTACTAGATTTAACAGGGCGATAGATTGGACTGGGTTGGGGGGTGGTATATCAAGGTGAAAGGATTAAGAAGCACAAATTGGTAGTTAAAAAATAGTCGTGGGGATGTAAAGGAAAGCATAGGGAATATAGTCAATGATATGGTAACAACCATGTATAGTGCCGGGGAGGGTACTAGACTAGTCAGGGGGGACGAGTTCTTAAATTATATAACTGTGTAACCACTATGCTGTACACCTGAAATTAATATAAAATAATACTAAATGTCAGCTGTAATTTGAAATTTTCAAAAGGGGAATGAGAAGTTCAAATCTCCAGGTATAAAACAAATAAGTCACGGGGCTGTAACGTACAGCATGGGGAATATGGTCAATAATATTGTGATAACGTGGTACGGTGTCAGATGGTTGCTGGACTTATCATGGTGATTGATCACTTCTTTGGTTATATAAATGTTGAATAACTGTGATATACACATGAAACTAATATAATATTGTATATTAGCTATATTTTAATAAAAATATTTTTAAAGGGTGAAGTATTTATTCCGTCTTTTCTCTATAAACTGTACCTCAGAGTAGCCAAATAGTTGATAAAGGAAGATTTCCTTTTAGTGAAATAGTCTAGCAAATAAATTATGAAAGGAGAACAGATGAGAATGTCATTATTACACAACCCTTATTAAATGAAATAATGGACCTCGACAATGATCATCAATTTCTGCCAAATCATCCTGTTGGTGAACTTTATAATGATTGAGTTTCCTGAAGGCACTGATCAATTTTAACATGATGAAAGGAGAGACAACAGAAGTACACAACATTACTTTTGAGGTATCCTTCCTAAAAAATTAAACCTGGATCAGATAAGGCCCCCAGATCTAACCACTAGAGTATAGGTAATCCATGTGTTGAGGGTGGGAGGTGGTAGAAACAGTTCAAACAATAGCACAAAGCTATAAAGCAGCGAAACACAGAGTGGCAAGGAAAAACAAAGAAGGGAGGGGGGACCAAAAAGTTAAGAGACTTAAGAGGCATACCAACCTAATGACATATGTGGATCTTGTTTGAATTCATATTGAACAAATCTGGCATAAAAGATACTTATGAAATAATCAAAGAATTTGGAACACTGACAAAATACTTGATGATATTAAGGAATTGTAATTATTTTTTTAGGCGTGATAATAGTATTGTGGCAATTTTATAAAGTCTGTCTCTTTTGAAGATATACATGGAAATATTTTCAGCAGAAATGATATGACATCTTGGATTTGCTTCAAAACAATCCACTGGGGGAGGGGTGGCTAGGTATAGTTAAAACAAGGTTGGCTATGAATTGAGAATTATTGAAGCTGGAGTTTGGGTACATGAGAATTCATTATTCTCTTCTATTCTTTTACTGGTTAGAAATTTTCCATAATGAGAAGGTTTCTTTGTTTTTGTTTTTGCTTTTGTGTAATAAACAATATACACCCAGAAAAAAATTACTGGGTACAAGTGTTTCCGAGGCATTTAAAAAGTATTGTCAAATTGCTTTCCACAAAGGCTGTAGTCCTACTGGGAGTGGACGTGAGTGTTGAGGATAGAATATTTTTAAGAGAATTTATCATCGCCTGAGTAAACGTGGAAACATGTATTTCTCAGTTCTCCATGCCTTTAGAAAAACTAATGGCGCATTTTATGGGATATGTTGGCTTAGTCATGACAGCACACCTGGTGGCCTTGTACCTGAACAGTTGGGGGGGAATCAAGGAGTAAATCAAGTTCAGCATGAGAGTCTTGAACACTCAGATTTATACAAATCTGAATTACCCTAATGAGGGGTTTCTGTGTTATTTCTGACACCATAGCAGGAGTCCTTTTGAATGTCCATTGAGGTATTTGTTTAACAGGAAAATCTGCAATTGTGTTTTCTCAATGAAACCTGATTATCTTCAAGAGACTTCCTCACACAAAGATGGGAAGAAAAAAAAAATCAATGCCCAGGTTTCTCTGCCTAGCATAAAAGAGTTTTCTGCTATAGGGTAATTTTGAGCTCCTATAATCTTCCAATTATGTTTGATTGCATTGCCTCTTTCCTGTCTCAGTATTAAAAGATGGTCAGCATTTTTCTGCAACCAAAACCAACTTTCAGATGAAGCAGCCACTTATTTCAATGGCTTGTTTATAATCAGCAGCTCTTTGGGTACGGAGAACATCCCTGCCTTCGAGGATGAGCCCACCCCAGGACTTCTCCCTGACTATTGGCCAACCAATACATAAGAAGTGTTTGTGACCTGCCATGGGTAAATAAACCTTCAGCCACTGTGCTGGGATACCAAGAATAGGAGCTGGGGTGCCTGCCCTTTAGGAGGTCACCATGCTAGTGGGAGAGTTATAGGTATTTGTGTGAAAAGTCACAAAACAATGCAGATACTGGGCTAGACACTGGGAGCAAAAAGATGGATAAGTCAGAATACTATAGGGAGATATACATATGAACAAATAATTAAAATACCATTTGGTAAGTGTAGTGTTAGAGGAATCTACCAAGAAGATTTGTGACACAAAGGAGAGATTAACTCTCACTAGTTCAGCGAAACTTCCTGTAGGATGAGAAGGTTGAACTGTCTTTAAGGAGTAGAAGATGGACACGGTGAAGAGGGGCATTCCATACAGAATGAAGAGTATGTGGAATGACAGAGAGATTGAAATAGTGTGGCACTCTGCGTGAAATGAGCATTCATTTGGTTTGGATCAAAGATAGTGAATAGGTAGGGAAGTGAGCAAAGATGAGAAGGAGATGGTCGAAATACCAGATAACGGAAGGCCTTGTCTGCATGCACAGGCCTTAGTTCTGTTTTGTAAGCTATGCTAACTCATCGTGAGAGGTGTTTTCGAGCTGGATAACAGCCTATGGGGAGGGTGAAGATGCCTAAGGAGGGCTGGCTGCTAACGCAGAACCCAGCGTATTGATTGAATCAGGGAGGAATGGTCCTGGAGCCTGTCAGGCCTGGATGAGAAGAGACAAATCTCTCACAGAATTCATGCATTCAAATCGTGAATACAGTTCATCAATGTAGACACTCTACCCCTAAGGTACTGAAGCATAACTCCCCACTCCTTACTTAGGTATAGGCTGCACATAATGACTTATTTCAAAGAGGACAGTTTATGGAAAGAGGGGGGTGGCAACAAAAAGAGTAACTTTAAACTTGAGAAGCCTGACACACACTACCTCAAGCAGGTGGTCAAGTTCAACATCAACAGTAGTAAGTCATGTTGATAATATGTACCCTTGATATGATGTGATGAAAATGGCACTTTTCCTCTATGGTCTTCCTCTCAATAACCCAGAACCCCAGTGCAATCATAAGAAGAAACATCAGACACATCCTAGCAGACGGACCCCCTGCAAAATATCTGACCCATGTTGTCAAAACTGTCATGACCACCAAAAACAAGGAAAGTGAGAAACTGTCACAGCCAAGGAGAACCTAAGGAGACGTGTCAACTAAATGTACTATAGTACCCTGGATGGCATCCTGGGAGGGCAAAAAAATAATTAAGTAAAAACAATGGAAATCTGAATAAACGATGGACTTTAGTTAATAGTAACGTATTGACGTTGGTTGCTTCATTATAACAAATGTCCCCTACTAATGTACCATGATAATGGGAAAGGAAACTGCCTGCAGGGAATGCAGGAATTCTTCTACTAGCTCCTCATTTTTTTCTGTAACTATAAAACTGTTCTGAACAAAAAATAAGGTAAGTTATTTTTTTAAAAAATTAAGCCAGAAGATACAGCCAAGTCAGTCCATGAACTTGGTCCCCTGTGGACCTGCAGGGCGGAGCAGCAATCTGAAGGAAAGCTACAGAGTGAGTTTGCTAGCTGATGGGAAAGGGTGTGTGAGAATGAAAGGGAGGCAGATGCAGGACCAGGGAGGAGGGTCTAGTGCCAAGAGAGGACTGGAGGGGATTGGAAAATGAAGCAAGTGGTACTCGAGATGAATCTTAAAGCATGGAAAGAATCAGGGAAAGCATCTTTTTTCTTACTGGTGAAGTTTGAGAAGTAGTCTTCGTGGAAGAGGGAAAACTGCCTTGACATATAGAGGTCAAGTCTTACTCTAGAATTTTATAGGTAGACATTGTTTGTTGAATGGATTAATGCAATAATCACAATTGTCAGAAGCTCTATATGTAACTGTCCTTGAAAGAGGCTTTGCAATCAGTAAGTCAAAATGAATCTACTTTGTTTATTTATTAAAATCTGATTCTAAAAGTTTAGTATATGAAAGATCTTATACAAGGTAATAGAGGAAATGGTTCATTAAAACTACCCTATGGTAAGTCTTTTTGCTAAAAGAAATACTTTTTTTAAAGAAAGGAATTACCACAGAAAACAATCTGTCTTATATGATCAAGTTAGCGATTTCCCTGTTTTTTACTAAGTGGGTCGACCATCATTCTTATTCCAGCCAAGAATTCATCCCTCTTTACATCATGGCAATCAGATCTTTAAATGCATTCAACAGTTCAGCAGGAATAATTCACAAATGCAACACTTGCATTCAACTGCTGTGCTTTGTTTGAACACTTATATATTAAGACAGATAGAGGGGGCAGGGGAAGAGAGAAGAGCGATTGTTATTCAGAACTGAGGAATGCTTGTAACAATCTAGAACTTCAAATTGTTTTTATTGCAATCTGACATGATTAGCTCTAAGCAGTCCTGACATTTATCAGATGGTTATGAAAAGAAAGCAAAATCGGTCAGGCCCAAGATGCCCATTTCTACAGAAGTTCATATCCAATGCACCCAGTTGGCAGTCCCCCAGGAGGAGAGGAGGAAAGAGGTCTGCAATGCTGCGGCCACTGGGTGACCAGACCCGTCAGAGGGCTGCTGGAGCTGGTCTGGTGTCCAGATAAATGTGGCATTCATGCTCACCATCTGTCCACAGGTCACTGGGGACAGAAACTCAAAATCATTATCTCTAATGAATGAATATACAATGACAGTCTTGTGTGTGGCAAAGGATCATCACGTAGGAACATAGTTGGGGAAATCAGGCGTGGGCTGAAAGCATCACTAATCCTGCAAGGAAAAACAGGTGTGTGTGTGCGTGTGTGTGTGCGTGTGCGTGCGTGCGTGTGTGCATGCGTGTGTGTGTGTTTTCCTTTAACCATTAATATCTGAGATAAGCTTGAAAGAGAGGTATTTTCATGCGGTACTCTTGCCCAGAGCAGCAGTGACATTTTGCAGAGATGGTTTGGGGTGAGGCGTTTCTCAGTGGCGTGCTTTTTCCCTCCAGCCTGCCTATCCACCTTGTCACCTCATTTTTTCTTTTGCTCTTGTTGGGCAGGAAGCTGCTGGACTTCCTGCGTGTTCTCTACACAATGCCACGCATACTTAAAAAGTTAGAGCCTGTTGTTCTGTATAGATCATGCTTTTTGCTGAAACAGCAACTCCCTACTCTGTATTCATTTGTATTGCTGTCCAAGGTGAATGCATAAATTACATACACGTATAACATATACAAAAACATAACTTCACAGAAGGTCCAGTTCTAAGAAACAGATGTTTACTGAGTGCCTGCTCTAAACTAGGCACAGAGGGAACCAGGAGATGAAAAATATGTTTCCTGATCTTAGGAATTTCACAGCTTAATGCAGAAGGTGAATTTGTGTATAAATAAAGAAAATTAAATAGGGACCAAAACAGAAGTAAAACCAACATGGTGAAGGAATCAGAGAAAGGAGGGAGTAGGGAAATGATGCATCGGGCCGTATATCTGTGCAGGACACTTTACTTAAAAGCCATCACTGCCCTGTTTTTTGACAACTTCATTCCAACATAGAAATCAATGCCCCTGTCTGGCAGATGGGAAAGTTAAACCACAGAAGGGGTAAGTGAAAAATGCAAAGTCACATGGTGAGTAAGAGGCTGACGTGGAATTTGAACCCATGTCTGTCTGACTTCAAACCCAATGCTGGTAGGAATCTATGGAGAGCTTCCACAGAAGACAGTATTTGAGCTGGGACAGCCAGCAAAGGCACATTTGTTCCAGAAGGAGGAGCCAGGTGAATTTGGAGGCCAAGGTCTGGAGACTTGGTAGTGCATCACACCGGAGGACTATTCAGAGGTGGGTGTGCTGGAAACAGGCTCAGTGTCAGCAAGTGCAGAAGCATGAAGCTGGGAGACTGGATGCCAGCCATTGTGAATGGCCTTGAATGCTACACTGAGGCCTTTGAGCTTGATTCTGTGAGCACTGGAGACCCAATGGAGTGGAATCCCAGAGTCCGGGACTAAGTTATATCCTCACTGCAAATTCGGTCATGTCCAGGGGTGTCTAGACAGCTGATGGGCTAGACTAGGAGGGGTCTATGTTCAGAAGGGACCAAAGAACCTCCAGGGATGGACAATGATGAAACCGTTGGTGGCTGATGCCTCAGCTATAAGCACAAGAAGCAAGGACCACCCTCTGTTCCCCAGCAGTACATGGGACTGGAGAAGGAGGCCTACCTGGCGGCAGCCTGGGCAGCACACAGCTCAGGTGGAGAGGACACTCACAATGAGAGGGACCATTAAGTGTATCACAAAAGGCTACAATTTCAAGTTTCTTCTGGTCTAGATCTCAGGACTAAACTCAGTCTCTGTGAGGGGGCTATGATCAAGGCTGGTGGTCTTTGCAATTGGGACACCAGAGTTTCCCTGTGAATGTGAAGACAGGAGGCCGTACTGCTCTTGGCCTGACGATTGGTACTTCCCAGGTGGGAAATGGGTGTTCTTCATATGGTCTCGTATGGGCCAGTGGGAGTGGGAAGAGGAAAATGTGTCACATGAAGAAGAGCATGCACAGAACACCCAGACATACTTAAAGAATTTGGGGACAATCATGCCAGCAACCTACTTGTGAAAAAGCCACAGATGGATAGGGGAGACAAAGGTTGCCGGTCGGGAGGAATCCAGGGACTCCACATTGGAGCTTGACGATGCCTTATGGGAAGGGTTTCTCCAGCTGGTCCATGAGTCCCTGATGTTGCCTAGTGTTCTGGCAAATGATCTACAGGTGGTGTAATGGTTTCAATTGAAAACCAGTTGGAGCAACCATGTTCACATACATTTCGTGAATTTGAAGTGAAGGATAATTGTGATTTTTCATATCATAAAAATTAGGTGATTTTATATCATCATTACATGCTTAAAGGTTTTACATGTACTATAAGATTATCATATCAGTTCACCTAAGATATCATTCTATTAATAGACTATCTTGGCTATCGTTACTTTATCTCATTGCATGTTATTGTATATACGTTATTGTTTCTTGTATTCACCTCCAAATCCCAAAAGTATGAATCCATGGCTCAAAAGGAGTTCAGAGAAATAAAACATTGTGATGATAACAGTATTTATGACAGCTCAGAGCAAGGTCATGAATGAATGAGTGAACATGGCTGTGGATTAAATACAGAACAGTATTCCGCGTAGGGTGGAGCACCAAAGCCCAATGATGACTTTGCTCAAGCAGCCAATAAAAGGAAATGTGGCTCATAAGTAAAATGACATATTCAGAAATTGGAGTTTTTGGATAAGGGGTCTAGTGATCCTTAGTCCCCAGCACACTGTAATAAAGAATTTAGTCATAGAGTTTCAAAAAGTCATTTTGGATCAAAATTTGTTGGCATTTCTACTAAGCCACTCTGAATGTTTCAGAACAAATTGGATAAAACTTTCCTATGGAAAATTAATGAATTGTATCACTACATGCCGGGGTGGGGGGAAGGAGGGGGAGAAATGAAAACCAACGGAGCAGTATTCAAAGTTAAGTTTTCGTAGCACAAAAGCACATACAATTACACTGTTGCCAAGGGGCTTGTAGAATCACCCACCAAGTTAATGATAAACATGGTGCTCAGAATGCGAGGGAGAAGGAGAAAGCAGCAGGCTTCCTCTAGGACCTAATACTGATGGATGATAGATAGTAACAGCGACACACAACATGAGAGGACAATTATCATCACCATGGAGAGGAAGGTAAAGAGCAAGCTCTTGGCGTACGTACAGTACAGTGACAAGGCAAAAGTGCCCAGTGCCTTTTTGCTATATTTTTGCTGAACACCATGCCACAGGCAAATGATTATTTTTTTCTGGCTAGTAACGATTGCTTTGTGACATAGATCTCTAGCAAGCAGAGGACTGGCCATGGGCACCGCAAGAAAGGGCATGACCACATTAAAAAAAAAAAAGGTTACCCCTGAGTGTCAAGCCAGCCATTGTTTTTCTGCAGCTTGAGGTCAATAGCATGCCTCCTGACCTTTATTCAGGATGTGAGGAAATAGTAAAAACTGTGGTCATTCTGCTTTTTCAGACTTAATTAGAATCTGGTTGTGTAGGGAAGAGGTACTCATCCAAGCTCTGAAATAAGTGATCCAATTAAAATGTTTCTTCAAACCATAGATAATACACATAAGATCATTTTCATGATTTCAAGTAGCTTCCTCAAGTGAGTTATATCTTGGCAATATTTTGACGTCTTGAACCTATCACTTCAAGGACAGAGTATCATGTGTGTATGTGTATGTGTTTGTGTTGAGAATAAGGTAGCAAGGGTTTTTAATAAGGCTGGATTTGGTAGAACTTTTGATAATTTCTTGATGATTTTCTGTACTTCTCTGAAAAAGAAACCAATGCTGTGATGTTTTAAAACTACATCTTAATGCAATAGCGGTGGAATAAATGCTTTTCAAAGCTAAGTACTATCAAAGAGCTGTTGAGAAATCCCTTGGCAAGTTGCAGCACTGAGTCTACCAGAAACATCAATCTAACTGGTATGAACAGGGGCCGGGTACAAAATTACTGTTTATCATTGTTTCTTGTTCTACCTTGAGACCAGTTGCCAGGGAAACACCTGTTAGAGAAAGCTATTTCGTATCCTCTGTGCTCAACACGGTGCTTGGTACACAATAGTCACTCAGAAACATGTCATTAAATACACAAGTGAATGGACCATCCAGAGAATCCAGCGCTAACATTTTGTGATAGTATAACCACAAAATAAAATACTTTCCATCTTTTAACATTTCTCTCCTTCAGGCCCTATTTAAAATCTCTCTGCTGTCCTCCCTTCTCTCTGTCTCCCTGGGTTCGCTTCCAAAGCAAAGTTATCCAGCATCTTTCAGGCATCCAAGTGGGACAAGACAAGAATTTCCCCCCAAGACGTCCTGCTGGTTGTGGTATCTGAGGACCACTCCCAACATCTCTGAATTGTCACCTACTCCATGCCCAACACACACCAGTCTCACGATAGATATCTTTTGTTTGCCCTTGCTTTGCTGCAAGATAAGGAGGTAGGTTCTTTGGATTTTTATCCATAGATCTAGTCTCTTTAGAGTTTTGGGAATGGACTGGGAGATATTATTTTTGATGGATTGATGAATTATCCTTGTAATTGCTGAACTCTTCTCAAAATGCTAACGATATGCTTTGCAACCTGCTCTAGAATTCTGCAGAAAATCAATATTAGTCTTCTCCATCTATAGCTTCCAGAATCCTCGATTTTGCACATTGTGAAAAACAGATTCGTGCTATTTCCCAGTGTTGCCACCGACGTCCAACTCTCGGAAATTTTGGACAGATTATAGCAGGGGCTGTAACAGAACAATATCTCCAGCATCTTTTAAGCCTCCAGAGCAGGAGTCACTCAGGCCTGGATTCTTTAATCATTCACAGTGGCTGCGAGTGCTTATATCAGGGCCCAATCCAGGGATCTGAACTAGAAGAACATATGGGCTTCATTATTCTGGAGAGGTAACGGGTCTGAGGGAGAAGCCCACTCATGTAACTGAAAAGGTAAGAGAAGGCATCCTAGGGAAGAGCCCGACAAAATATCCTAGTCTCCGAGGGAAACAAAGAGCATCTTAGTGATAACATTTTTCCAGGGAAACCCTCATCTTCTCATCAGGAATTCTCCTAATTAGACTTCAGTTCTGCACCCTCCCATCCAATGTTGATAGGTCAATATGATTTTTCTAAAGCACAGACTGATCATTTTAACCCTTCTTTAAAATGTTTGATGGCTTGTCATGATTGCCAAAATAAGTCAAATCTAATTCCCTCACCATGGCATAAAAAGCCCTCCACAATCTGAGTGGCATTCCCCTCGAGTCCCAGCCTCACAATTCGTATTCTGTTAATACAGAAACGCATACATTTCTGTCTGCTTGTTCATGCGATTTCTGGGTCCTTGCCGTCAGTCATCTGGCTGAATCCCAGCCATCTCTCAAAATGGTACTGGCGTCTTCTCCTCCAGGGGTCTCTTCTCCGACTCACCCATCCTAGTGAGAGGCCCCTTGCTCACTTAGACAACAGAGTCCAGACATTTCCAAGGACTAGAGCCTGAGACCATCACAACTGCTCGAATTTGTAAATATCATCATAGCATATCATTTTCCCCATAAAATGCAGCGAAAATGACTCTGGGGTTGTTACCACATACGTGTTGAAAAGTAGTGAGTATACCACTTGGCGGTGGGCAGATGTTTGACAGTTGACTGGGTCACTCACCAGCCGGGTGACATACTCTCTCATCATTCTCACACGCATGATTCAGATTATACCCTATATTAGGTTCCTTTTGCTGCTGAAATAAATTATTGCAAACTCGGTGGCTTAAAATGACACCTATTTATTAACTTACAGTTCTGGAGGTCTGAAGCCCAAAGTGGGTCTCGCTGTGCTAAAAATCAAAGTTTCAGCAAGGCTGCATTCCTTCTGGAGGCTCTAGGAGAAAATCCATTCCCTTGCCTTTCCCAGCTTCTAGAAGCTCCCTCACACCTTCCTACATACCTAGAAGCTTCCTATATGGCCATATATACCCTGACCTCTGTCCCATCATTATATCTCTTTTTCTGAGTTTGACCCTCTTACCTCCTTTTTTTATTTGAAAAGGACCCTTGTGATTACATTGGGCTGACTCACATAACCCAGAATAATCTCCTGTCTCAAGATCTTTAACTTCATCCCATCTGCCAAGTCTCTGTTGCCATATAAGGTAACATATTCACATGTGAAGACCTTTAGGGGGCTGTTATTCTGCCTACCACATGCCCCAGTACGTTACAGGAAAGTACACATCGTGAACCTTTGGATTGCCTTGTAATAATTTAAAACGCGAATGAGAAAACCAAGATTTTGGAAAGGGTGGTCCCTTGCCTGTTTGCCCTTCTCAATTCTGAGCTCCTCCATGGGCGAACCCCACGTCCTAGTCATGTCTGCATTCCTGACACATGGACGTGCTCTACACATGTTCATTGAACTGAAATGCTTGCTGTTACTGGAAACAAGAGGTCTGCCAGGTCATTCAGGGAAATACTCCAAAATTTGACTAAGGAATGACTTGCATGACTTCTTTTCCAAGCATGTAATAGAATTAAAGATGGTTTAATTCATGATATCATATTCAGCACTCTGTCCTTCATTGTGATCAGACCAGAATCTCTACTCCAGTTGCTAAATGGGGCCATGTTTCAAGCCTACGGCCTTGTTCCTGGGCAGAGTGAGAAACACATCTGGCCATTAAAAATAACAGCCCCGGCTGAGGACATGGGACCATTTCTGAAATGCCAGCTGTATGGAGTCATCTTGAGCTTGCAGCAAAGGCTGGGTCACTGCGGCTTGACCAGAACCAGAACTGCTCATTTCTCTTCAGCCCCTGCAGCCTCAGAGCCCTCTACCTGCAAACGGAACCTGGCCACACACTCTGGCCCGGCTCCAGGACCCATGTCTAGAGGAGGGCCTGGATTTTTTTCACAGACACTCAATATGTGCTCCTGCCCTTAAAATCTCAGCTTGTTTAGCCCCCTCACTGCAGAGGACATGCCGAGGTGAAGGTTTTTGTGTGTGAATGAAGGCTCCAGGCATCGTATCTTTTGCACTTTGGCTTTAGATGTGCTGGGACTCCGGCTGAACCAGCGAGTACACTCGTTGTGTTCGACCAGCCAGTCTCATTTTCTGGAGTCCTGGACACTCAGCAGTGTGAACAGGGAAGCTCCCCATTAGGCCACACCATACAGGCTCCATCTCCTCTGTGCATGCTTTGCAAGCATCACCCCTTCTTCTGCTTTATTTGTCAGCATCTCCCTTACATGCATTGGGCATATGAGGGCAGGACTCTGTTCTACCCAGAGACTGGAGGAACTGCCACTCTCACCGACTGGGGACCCATCATCGCATCTCAGAGGCCTATTTTCCTTATGTGCAAAGTGGAGACAACAAAACGTCCCTGAAAAGGCCACTGCACAGAATAAATAAAATAGCAGAAATAAGTGACCTAATGGGTTGCTTAATACACATAGTAGGTGATTGATACATGGTGGATTCAGTATTATTACTGTCGTTGCTAGCGTTATTTATATCAGCATCATTTTAGTCTGGTGTCTCTTCTGGAGATAAGAGCCTGGATGATCGGGGAGGTGATTCAAAGAGTTAAGCACAGTTCAGGCTCTCCCCCATCTCAGGCAGCAGCTCAGCGACAGCCGCAAGTTTCTTCACTTATTACTCATCAGCGCTAACTAATCTCTGTAAGAGTGGGATTAGCTGTGTCTGTGCCCTCTCACCGCTGGGCCATATGCTCCTGAGTGACAGCTGTTTGACAGCCTATGCTGGGGGAACGCAGTCTTTTCAACCCAAATTTGATAAACATACATTTCTTCTGTCTGTCCTACTTTGGGCCATCTGTCAGTGTGGCATGGTGCCCTCACTGGGCTGGCAAGATGCTGACATCAGACCACCAAGGAAGGTTCAAGGACAGGGCTGCCACCAGACAGGGCTGTGGGGGGAGGCTGCGCCCCAGGATTTGAGAGAGCCAGGGCTCAAACTACCCAACCCTCACCTGCAAGAACAAGAAGCTTATTCTTGCCACATGAACTTGACCTCCACAGCTAGCGCGGTCCCCAGATCAGCGCACTCTGCAACCAGAAAGATTGCCACCAGGTTATAAAGGAGTGCTCCTCAAACACTCACAAGCTGAGAAATTGCCTGGGAATCCTGCTCAAATACAGATTCTGATTCAGTGGGTCTGGGGTGGGGCCTGGGACTCAGCATTCCTGATAAGCTCCCAGGGGATGTTGATGCTACTGGTCTGAGAGCCAGAGTGCAAGGTTATGAAGGCCGCCCAATTGGGGGTCCTATAGAGAGCCTCTTGCCAAGAGGATGCTTTGTGAATCAGATTCCATCATGGCTGAGACAACCAGAAGACTAAGACGCCACACTAGTAAAAGGCCTCCTGATGGAGCAGTCCTGACTTCCACAGCAATCCCAGCTCTCAGCCACCCCCCATGGGGTGTACACACTGCTAATTCAACCAGCCAAACACAAAAAGCCTAATACCCACAGGCTCTTGCATAGCACTGAATGCACGTTAGGAAAGGCGCATAAGAAAGAGGAAGCTAGAAGAACGACACCGTGCTGTAACACCCTGATCTGCTCAGAATGCAAAGGGGTGACGAGGGGCCCTGGTGGTGGGAGCAGGGGCGGGAGAGGCCCGGCACCCCAAAGGAGAAGACCCAGAACCCTGAAGGCAGGACTCAGCCTTGCCCGCTCGCCTCAGGCTCTGGAGGGGTCCACGGAGAGGTTACCTGGAAGTGCTTCCTTCAAGGCAGTTGGAAGCTGCATGTACCTGCCTGGAAGCAAGATAATATGAGCAATTTCCCAAATCGACTTTGGCGATGTTGGATGGTGACATCAATCCACCCAAACTGCTTTTGAAGATGGAATGCTCAAGATCTTATAATTCTTTAATTGTTAAGGAACTAATTAAACCCACAGCATCTCTGTTAACTCAGTTTTATTGTGTTAATTTCCCTACTGGACAAGCTAGGTCAGGCATTGGCGGACTCCACTGTGGGCTTCTGGCTCCTGACAAAAGGCGTTAATGATATTTTCAATGAACGCAGTGCCTGTATCCACAGAATCCCAAGTGGTTTACCAACAGGTGCTTGCCAGTTCCCACAAGGCCGAGACCCGGCAGCTGGGCATCGCCGTCCCCGCCTGGTTCAATGCAGCCCTTCCTGTGCAGCACATATGTGCACACATGTGCCTGGGCAGGTACACGCGTGTGCCTCATGGCATAAAACAAACATGGATCACCAGCCTGGATGGAGATAAACAAATGTACAATTTGGAATCTCATTCCCATTTCTCTTTAAATTTTGGATAATTCCTTAATTTTAATTGCGATCCGAGCCTTAATTATAGCCATTAGTGAGTCTCGGCATGGGCTCATATACATCCCCAGCAGGATCCAGGCCCAGCCACCCATGTGTGTGCTGACCCACTTCGTTCACAGCAGCCAAGCTTCACCCAGCATCACATGTTTTACCACCCTGGCAGCAGGAAGAGTCTACACTGATGGGCGGACGTAGGGCTCCCGCACACGCCTGCCCCCCTCTTTAATGCACGATGGCTCTGTGGTGACAGTCCTCAAACTGATAAACATTTTCAGAGCCAGAGGTTACCTGGCTTACCGGGGAAATGGCGGAGCCCGAATGAAAACGCTTATTCACTTAACTCCTGATATTCTAGAATAATGGGATAGACTGGAGCTTAGAGAGCTTGAAAAATTTCAAGAGCGTCTCCTGAGATCTGCTGGGAAAACATGCATTGGAAAGACAAAGCCACATACTTAGAGAAACGCTTTATATTTCCCTTAGAGAGACAAAGCTCTAAACACACACGCCTTCTCATCTCCTCCTCCTTGCTTTTTTTTTAAATCAAAATAAAGCAAAGAAAAAATCCAGAACTTCGAAGAGCCTCTGAAACTTGATCACCCATTTATTTCTCTGAAACCTGCTCCTTTGCCTCAAAAATAAAAACAACAAAAAGAAGAAGGAAAGAGAAAACAAAAAAAATGTGCCGCGGGCCTCATCTATTCACGCCCTTGCTTCCTGATGGAACAAATCCCTCATGAATTATGTACTTTCAGCTGCTGCCGCCCAATGCCCTCTGCTCTCTGCGCCATGGTGGCCAGCTCCCCAGGCTCACGGTGTGATCTTGGCTCCGGGAAAAGCACCAGCACCGTCCAGAGGGAAGGAAGCCCCACCCCCACAACGCTGCCTGCCAACATTGCAGAGAGATGCCCACACCCAGGGGACAGTGACTAGTCATCAGGTGTTCAGTCTAGTTTCTGGACAAGGGACAGAATCCCACACTAGCCAGAGGGGAACAAAAGGAGGGCACCAGTCACCAGAAGGTGGCGCTACACTTTAAGACAGGCTGGGCAGAAGGGGTGAAGCCTTCAGGAGAGAGATGGTCGAATTTCAGAGCTGGGAGCCTGTCTAGAGATGAAATAAAATGAAGTCAGAGCTGGAAGTACCCTAAAATATTATTCTAGAGTGATCTCATGTCACTGATGGTGAAAATGAGGCCCAGAGAGGGACCAACCAAAACTGGCCCAAGACTGGCCCAATCAAGACCAGGGGGTAGAACTCATTTTATCACCTCTGTGTGCTCCACAAAAGGCTGGCTGCTTTTTGGTAAAGCTGAGCTCAGAGATAAAACATGAGAATTGGCTCGTCATAGAGAAACCAGGTTTAGGATCTGAAGCTCCAGCCAGGAGGAAGGACCCACAGTCCCTTCCTGGGGAGCAATTGTGGAACCCTCCCAGAGCAGAGAGAGGACAACAGAGGGTCTAGTCTCGGTGGCCCTGGGAGTGTCACTGCTTGGCCTCTGGAGTCCTGACAGTATAACAAAATAAAGACCCCGGGCTCCGCCTCTTACCAGCTATGCAACGTGGATATTTTACTTAGCATCTCTGAGCTTTTAATATATCTTCATCAGTAAATTGGCATAAATATATCCCCAGCTCAGAATCATTTTTGAGAATTAAAGATCCTAACGTAAAGCGTCTAGCACACCATCTGCCACAGAGTAGGTTCCCATGGTAGTAATTTTCCTTCTTCTCGGGACTTCTCCTCAAGGAGCATTCTCCTGGTAAGTATCACAAACGTGGGTTGGAAATGCCTACCCTGAGTGCACTGCAGAAAAGAAGACCTTGCTCTTAGGACGTGGCTCATCACCGAGGACCCCAAACATGGAAGGTGGGGTCACAGGATGGGTGGCAGGAAGAGGAGGGGTAAGCACAAGTCCATCTTGCGGGCTCAGCAGAGAGGGACACTGACAAAGTTGCCAAGCCCTCCTGTCTCTGTTCAAAGCCACATGTACAGAAATAATTGCCTGGTCAGAACCACTGAACATCTAAAGATACCTGCATACAGGCACGTACACACAGACCTGCAAAGGAGGGCATGATGTGGTCAGCAGAGGGCCGGGTCAGGACAGTGAGGCTTTCATGGTGGCTCAGATCCAGCAGGGAACCACATTGTTACCGCCTTCCCATCCAAGCAGCTGACTCGCTCTTTTCAATCCCCGACTCTCATTCACAGCCTGCAGGAGCCGGGCAACATCATCACCACCCTCTCCACAGACAAAAGACGCAGGCCTTTCAAGGGCTTCCTTGGGACCACACAACAAGGCTGCCCACTGAGTAGGTGAAGCCCTCGGCCAGTGGACAAGGCCCAGGTCCCACCTGGCTTCTTGTGCTGATTCCAGGAATAGCTCTGCACACCGCCTGAGCCTCAGTTCCTGGCTGAGGGGTGAGAGGGCAGAAGAGCGGGCGTCACCAAGGCCCCTCCCAGCTCCACAACCCTCCGGCTCTGGACTCAATCTAACCAGTCCCCTCACCTCTCCCAAAGAAAGATGTCCTCTGGATCTCTAAAGGGCCACTATCTAATCTAGAACACGTTTCGTAGAGACAGGACATTTTGGGCCATCTTTTAGGGACACCAGGTGAAGAAGAGACACAGGTTACCTACAAATGGGGTGGGGGGGACTGACTCCCAATCCCTCCCACCCACTCTCACCCACCCTATCCATGGACGGCTGTGCTTCTGCCCAGGTCTCTACCAGAAACACTGGCTTGATGCTCCCACTGTTACAATTGCCTGATAAATGATACATGGCTCATTACGCACCTAGCCTTGCTCCTGTGATGTAGTTAGAGAAATATGGGCTCCCTGAGGATGAGCCTGTGTGTAACGTATATCTGTGGTGTTGCAGCATTTCACTCGCAGTTGTCCAAATAGCACAGGTGTGGTGAACAGCATAAACGCTGGAGTGCCAGGTTCCAATCCTGTTTTGCCCCCTGCTAGCTATGTCACCATATGCAGGCAGTTCCATCCCCTGGGACTTTGGTTCCTCCACAATAAATTGAGGGTAAACATATATGTACAGATAACCTATGTGAAGTACTTACAGTGACTGGTGTATAGTAAGTGCTTAATAAATGTTAACTGAGATTACTGGTGTTTTTTCACATGTATTCATGTGACATTCACAGTATACGCCTATGTGCAGGCACTGGAGAGATTCTCCCAACCAAGGAGCTGTGGCCTCCTCCAGCTGTGTGACTAAGGAAGACGGGGGGCTGTGGTGGAGATGCTAAGCAATGGCTGACTTCGTTCTCTCCTTCCCTCATCCCCGTGGGGAATGCTTCTTACACTTGCAGTGTTGCACATGTGGGGAACTTCTATAAGGCTACCGTAGTTTGTCCTTGGGATTGTCCAAACTCTCCTTTCTATGCCAGTTCCTCCTCTCCCTGGAGGTACAGACTCCTCCTGAAGTCACTTGTCATCCACCCTAGTTCTCTGTTCTTAGAAGAATCCTCCTTTTGATTCATGCTTTCCAAAACGATTCATGGTGATCCCACTCTATGGCGATAGCATGGCAGGCTTTGGAGGAGGAATAGAGATGACTGACACATGGTCCCTGCCCTTGAAAAGCCCTCATTCCTCTACACATCTGTTCTCTCAAAAAGTATTTATTGAGCACTTACTAGGTGGCAGGCGGTGTCTTTCCCCCTGGAGCGTATGGTCACCTGGGAGACAGCCTGTGAGCAAAGCATGACAATTGTGAGGAGGGAATAGCGCCTCACGTAGGCTTCATGGGAGTGCAGATGAGACAACACATGAGAACAATGAGAGAGAGGGTTGTGAGAGAGAGAGGCATGGAAGCCAGTTCTCCTTAGAGCTCAGAAAAACTCCACCAACAAGAGGAGCAACATAGCCTCGTTGATGAAACCACAGATTCTAGAGTCAAGCATCTGGTTTCAAAACCCAGGTCTGCCACTTAATAGCTGATAGAGTTAACTTGAGTAAGAACTCAGATTTTCCAAGCCTCTGTTTTCCCATCTGCTAAAGTGGGAATACTATCAGGCCCCAGTGTGTAATGTTGACAGGGGGATTGAACGAGATGATTCATGGGAAATGCATAGCACTGAGCCTGCTGGCATAGACAAGCACTCAATAAATGTTCATCTTTATTGCTGTAAGTGAGTGAGATGTGAGCTGAAATAAGGGATTGCCAGGAAGTCATAATGTAGAAAGACATCCTGTACTCTGCCTTAAATGGAATCTCTGGCCTTGGGCAAGTCATTTCTTTCCCCGGGCCTTCATTTTCCCATTTATGAAATAAGCAGATTCATTACTTATCATTGAGGTCTCTTTCCTCTATAAAATGCTATGACTGTGTAATGCTCTGTCTGGCCTTTTGAAGTCTACGACACACAGAATAACTACTCTAGCACATGGCTGGACAGGACACTGTGGACATCACTGATTCCTAGGGCCACCAGGAGTCGGAGCCAACTTAACGGCAGGTCTCACACACACACACACACACACACACACACACACACACACACATTAATGCAGATCATGGCCAAAACCGTATCCTTAGTAATAGCAAAGCTGCTTATGTCAAAGATCTGACACAACATGGCAAGGAGACAATATTCCACATAAGCAAGCACCCGACACTGGTGTGCTAACAGAACAGTCCTGTGTAGGTTCAGTCTCAGCCTGAATCTTCACAACCAACTCATTCACCACTAAACATACAGGTGCAGAACAGAAGTGATGACAGAACCATCACAAAATGCATTCAGCTTCATGAAGCATGTGGTTTCAATATGCCCCATTGTGCTCATGACATTGTGGTCGATACGTTATTGTCTGCCTTTCAACAGGATCCTTTCTCTAGAGCGCTGGCCAAGTGGCCGGAGCCATACAAATTCAACTCAATGTTGAAATTTTTGTCCTCTGGCTTCTTTTTGGTTTTAGGAAAAAGACGTTTTCTTTATTTTCTATCTTGTTCAATAGCATGAATATCTACGTAAGACGGAAGCTGGGAGTCATCAGCCCAGACATCCTGTCCTCGTGTCCAATAATTCATCAGTGAGCAAGCACTGTGATTTGACACCTTTCCGACGAGTCCAGTGTCTTTTACCCCATTGCTATATCCTGGTTCAGACACTCATCATGTCCTTGCTCAGAATTTTGTAATAAAGTTGGTTTACTATTCTCCACTGGCTCCAGTGTCTCTCCTGTTCCAGGTAAGCCCTTTCTAAAATACAAATACAAATGGCCATGTTACTCCACTACCTAACACTCTTCAATTAGCTCCCCATTCCTGATGCCAGTGATTCTCAAACTTGAGCACATGTCTGAGTTACCTTGAGGGCTAGGGAACATACCCACAGGTAAGCCCATGCCCAGAGTCTCTGATACAGTAGGTTTAGAATGGGGCCTGAGGATTTGCATTTGTAACACATCACCGGGTAAGCTGATGTGGCTATTCTAGGGGTCACACTTTCAATATCATTGCCTACACTCTAAGATGTAAACCTCTTAGCCCGGTGTTCAAGACCCTTGAAAATCTGTCCCTAGCATAGTTTTTCCATCTCATTTCAAGATATGCCACACATATACCCAGCTAATATTTGTGGCTAACAGAGTCAAATATCCTTGTAGAACAGACACTTTCTAGTTAGAGCAGAGAATCCAGACTGCAGGTATGAAGTTCACACCCTTACGAGGCTGGGGATGAGGCAGAGTCAATGGGCAACCCAGGGCTTGGCCACCCAGCAGGTGCTGGCAAGCATCGACAGCCAAGCTTTGTAGCTGTGCTATAGTGCGCGACACCATCCAAAATGCTGTCTTCTCCTGGTGCCTTGCAGCCATGTGGCAAAATAAATAACACAGCCAGTTCATTACTGAAGCCAAATATAAACAAGGTCTAGAACAGGATCGCATGGACATGAGCCAAATGGAAAGGTAGTTTAAGGTTAGGAAATCTGGCTTGGAAATTATATGTTGTCTGAACTTGTAAACATCAAAGAGCCAGACTGGAAAATTGTAATAATATAATAATAATAATTAATAATCATAAAATCACGCCTTCCCTACTTCCCTGTATACCCCAGGATACAAAATCATTTTTAAAAATTAAGGTGTGATAGGCCGATTAAGTCATGTACTCTGTCTTCTGAGGGAAGATCTGCACCATTTGTAGGGTCTGAAAACGCTGTCTTCCAAGGAGGACGCACAAATGCCTCTACGACAGAGAGAGCTTCAGAAGAGGCAACATTACAAGAACCCTGCTCACAGCTCATGTAGTAGCCGCCATTTCTCCCACCTTTGGAATTCTGGGTTGCTAATGAGAGAAACAGGTCTATTACTACATCTTTGGAAGGAAAAGAGAAGCCCTGAACCCCCTGAATTCCTCACTGGGTAATTGCCCGCCACCATGTCCAGGAGAATTCTTTGGTAGGACAGTGGCTGTGACCCTACCTAGCACATGTGTGTTCAGGCAAGGCTCCCTGAGATGGAGTCACTCACACTGAACATAACCAGAGAACTGACCAGAATTTACTTTCAGCCTTTGTCAGATTTGTGTGAATTGCCTGCTTCGTTTAGGGGTGATGAGCAAAACAACTTGAAAAATTCAAAGTTAACCATGTGACAAATTATTCTCATGTAATGTGGTGGCAATACTCAAATCATTCATTTGAGATGAGTTTTTCAAGAAAAAACAAATAGAATAAACATTAATTTATCCTTCTTAGGAATAGCTTTTTCCTCACCCCAAGAACACCACCAACAACAACAAAAATTCCACCTGGCATGTGGAATCACCCAATAGGGCTTTGAAATAAAACTGTTTTATAGAATGTATTGGGGGTAAGTGTCTATCTTTTCTGCTATCATGATACATGTTTTATTAAGTTGTCTCATCCATCATAAAATAAACTCTCACTTGACTCAATTGGCGCTTGGCTAATCTATGAGAGAAATGTCTACCATCTTATATTTTAATCTTCTTCACAGTTTTTGAGCAGGTGTTGAGCAAAAGGATTTCTAGTATTTAAGTTTTTCAGAAGAAGATCGTAATTTCTTTTTAGAGCTGTGTTGTCCAATGTGGTAATCACTTGTCACACATGACAATTTAAGTTTCAATTTAAAATTAAGTTAAAAAAAAAAAAAATCAGGCCCATATTTCAGTAAAACGTATGGTTAATTCACACTAACCAGATATTAAGTATTTCATCACCACATGCAAGTAGTGGCTACAATATTAGGAAACGTAGATAGAGAAATTTTCCATTATCACAGAAACTTCTATTGCTCAGCTCTGTTTCAGCAGTTTACCTTCTCCGCAAGTCTTTGTTATAAAGGTTTATTCCATAAACCATACTTCTCCCATCCCATCACCTGCATTTGTAGCCCACTTGCACTACAATTTCTCATCCTCACTCAGCAAGGGGAGCTGCTTCCCAAATGGGCTCCTAGCCTCTGGCTTGTCCAAGAGGGCACAGCGCTCCATCCTGGCAAAGAATGTGGAAGCAATTCCCACAAGGCAATTAATAATCCAGAACCAGGATCACATTCCAACATCCTGACTATTGGCATCTGATCCCATTCATGTTTTTGAACATTTTATTTCTTTTGTCCTCAGATACATTCCTGTTCCTTCCCTAAATGTCCATCATCCTGCCAGGTCTGACCCTGAATAACATTTAGCTGCAATTGTTTGAGAATTCCTCCATCTTTTAGGCGTATTCTTGGTGTCTTCAGCCTATGGCTGGCTGGTCATGGGCTCAGTGTCACATATGAAAGTTTGGAAAATATGGATCCAGGCTAAGAGCATTCACTAGATTTAGTCTCAGCAACCCTATGTCTGCTCAAATTGGAACATGGTGAAGTAGGAAGAACACTACTGGTGATGGAATTCTGGCTCCATGTCTCCATTTCTTGGTTTCTAGCTCTGGGAACTTGGGCAAGCTATGGAACACCTCTGAGCCTCCCTGTCCTCACCTGTGGGGATAACGCAAGCCATGAGTTTGTGGTGAGGGTTATGAGGCATATGGATATTAATCAGCTAGCTCAGTAGTGCGCTTATATAAATCTAGACACGCAGTGCAATCATTCTCTTTCAATGTTTTTCTTTAGAAAGTTTTGAATAAGTGGTAATAGAATAATGCAGCTGGTAGCTTTTTTCCCCTAAAGCTATTAAAAGACTGCAGTTCTTAAAAGTAGCTATTTAATTAACATCTTGTTTTTGTTTATATTACTACAAATAATCTGTGTTATCCATACTCTGCAAAGGTCGTCGTTCAGAACAAGTGTGGGCCATTTGAAATCATTCATGGAAAGCGATCTCTTAAAAGGCCAGCACTTTCTGAGCTAACTTCAAATTAGTGAGACACAAGTTTTCTCTGTCCAAGTTAGATTTCTAATCACTAAGGTTATTCTTGTTCCAAACACGGCCACACACAAAAAAGCAAGGACAGGCAGCATACTGGTAGCATGGTGGGTAAAGAGCATTGGTTCTAGAACCGACTGCCTGAGATGGAATCTTGACTTGGACGCTTCTTAGTAGAGGATTAAATAAACTGGCACGCTGGAACAGTGTCTGGTATGTGACAAGTGCGCGCTCTCTCTCTAAATCTATTTAAGAAATTACCCTGATATTCCAAAGACCCTGGCAAACTCATGTGAAATATTATGATCATTGGGGGAAAAAATTCAGGGTGGAGCTTCTAGCAATTATTAGTAATAATGGTAAGATGTAATGATCACTCATTTTGGCCCGGCCCTGTGTAAGTGTTTGCCCTATATCATTTCATTTTATGTAATCGTCAACCTATGTGTCCTTGGGCAAATTCTCTATCTAGTACATGGCAAAGCCAGAATTCAGTACAGGAAAATCTGATTCCCAAACCCAGACTCCTTAACGTCATGTGCTTCTGCCTCTCCAGGTACGTACCCTGCACCATCACACACTAGGCTTGGTCCTGGTTGCACAACTCACTGTCTCTGTGAACTTAAGAGTTAACCTAAGTAAGCTGTTCCCCAATTGCAAGATGAGGATGATAATGCTGTCTTGAGGGAGCTTCGTATGAGAATTAAATGAAAGTGTGCCAATGACCTAGACACACAAGAGGCATGCAGCAAGTAAGAACAGTGAACACAGGGAAAGCACGTGTGGGGACAGAGCCCCAGAGAGCAGTTTCTAGGCTCTCGGCCTCACGTGGAGGGGTGCTGGCTTGGGTAGTAGATGGCCGTCAGCTGTAACCCTTGAGCCATTGGCCACTAATATAACTGCCATGGCTGCGTTGGGGAGTGGAGTCGAGGAGAGTCGAGGGAAGTCAGAGAGTCGGTCGGTTGGCAGAAAAGCGGACAGCAGGTCGCACGTCATGTGAATCCAGCCTCCAGTGAGAATATAGTGGTATGACTCCCCTACCTATGGCTCTGTGGGTGTTCCTTTTTGGCCTCACCGTATCCTGCGTTCTTATGTGGGGAGCAGGAGCTGAGACCCCACAGGCTGCTCCGCACGACAGCATGCCCACAGTTTGCAGAGAAAGTGAAGTACCTCTGTAACCCATGAGCTGACAAGGGCCTGGGACCTCACTGGAGCAGTTAAATAGGCGCCTGCTTTAGTAAAAAGGGACACTAATTATAAAGATGGAAGTCCTGGGTAAACCAAGCTTCGCACACACCTGTCTTGCTTAGTGTGATCAGGTGTCTCTGAACCTCTAAGCTGCTGCTTCTCTATGAAGGTCCTGAGGCATTTAGGAGACTAGAAAGAGGGGCCATGCATTTTTAAGACTGCTTTTTGCAAATCGAAGCTACAAAGATTCAAGAACTCTGACAATCTCTTCATGATCACTGGTCTCAAATTCATTAGTGACTCTATTAGTTTGTGGAAGCTCCTCTAGTTTGACCCAGTCCTCTTAGATCTTTATGCTCTATGCGCATCAAATCAGCCCATCCTCAATCCCTTACCCTCCTATAGGGCTGAAGATCAGCCCCCTCCTCCGGAGAGCCCCCCCTTTGTAGCATATAAATCTAAAGGTACCACTACATCAATATATGTTTACACACCTGTCATTTAATTAGCATATATGTGATTGGCACTTGATTTCTCAAAAATATCCAAACTCTAGTAAATTGTGGTGGACCAGAACTTAGAAGTTGCAGGATGTTTATAGAAAGGGCAAACATAAGAGGAGGTGAGAAGTATTGTGGGGACATAACCACCAAGAAACAGCAGCCAACATTCAGAAAGGAGGGAGTGAAATGCCAGCAAAATTGGAAAAACTCTGGGGCCATTGCACCAGAACAAGAGGCAGGGCAAACCTCAGGACAACCCCATCTCCCCTTCCACCCCCCCCACCCCCCACCCTGACCAACATAACAGTGAGCATGTGTGGCAGCCCAGTGAAATAATGGATGTTTGTGACCACGACTGGGCAGGTAATCACATGACATTTCCATGCTATGAAGGTCCTTTGAGTCCCACAGATCCAAACTCAGAGCTCAGATGAACAGACAAAGACCCACGAAGGGCCACAAATGCTCACTTTTCCCTCCAAAAGTAAAATCTCTTAGAAATGGGCAAATAAATTTGGTTCAACACCTTGTGCTAGTTGCATATAAGAATGATGACAGTGGTGACATCTAACATGTGTTAAGTGCTTGTGATCGCCAGGCTCCGTTCTGCCTGTCTTAACTCATTTCATGTTCAAAACCACGGATGGGAGGTAGAAATGATTCAGTCCTATTTTCCCGAGAGTGAAAGTGTGGCAGAGAGAAGTTAAATAACCCACCCAAGGTAACACAGCTAAGAAATGATGAGCTTGGAGAGGACGTGTGTTCTTGATATTTAGGATAACTTCCATCCAAAATTTTAGAACAGAGAATATTTCCACTTTTGCTACCTGAATTCATTTATGCGCTGTGTCTGGTTCCCTAAAGTTAACAGATAAGTGACATGCGGATGTATCACCCTCCAATACATTGGCTTAAAGATCCCTCTCATCAAGCCAAACATTTATGTTGTTGCTTCTCTGACGGGCTGAGCTTCTAGCTCTGTCTGAGCAGCAGTTCGGTTCAATCTGAAACTATTTCCGTTCCGTTTAACTCAATAGCCATTAATTCCCTCACTTCACTCCTTAAACCCTGAACATCTGTTTCTTTAGATGCCTGTTTTCAGCTCATTGATGGGTTTGGTGACTTCTGTTAAGCATTCATTTATCACATTCTATCTTCTGCTAAACTCTTTAAAGCAAATGATAACAGGAGTTTTTACCTGAAATCTTTTTCTTTTCCACTTTTTAATTTTTATTTATTTGTAAGTAAAGATGGTATATATTTAAAATACAGAACATGATTTTATATACATACATATATATGTATATATATATATATGTATGTATATATATATATATATATATATAGAGAGAGAGAGAGAGAGAGAGAGAGAGATGATTACATAGTGAAATGATTACTACTATCAAGCCAGTTAACAGCTCCTCACATAGTTACCATTTTTGTGTGTGTATGGTGAGAACACCTGAAATCTACTCTCTTAGCAAATTTCCAGTATAATTTTAGAAATTTGGTAATCTCCAGTGCTGGCAAAGTCAGGTGTACTTAGTACACTCATATTCTGTGGACATTATAAAGTGACATTATAAATTTTAGAAAATTATATGACCACATGTAGTGAAAGTCACAAAAGTATTCATGCCCTTTAGGACATGTATTCTTTTCTGAAATTGTATATTCAAGATAAAATTTAATGAAAATTCTAATTTCATCAATGATTGAGGAAATGGCAATCATTTTACATACTCCACAAACAGAAGATGGACAGCCATATATTTGAATATTGTGCAGCCATCAAAAATAGTAATTATGACACTCAAAATATTTCTAGTATAATATGCAGAATCAAAATGTCAAGCTACCAAATGTTGTTCTTATTATGATTAGAGTTTTGTAGAGGTATGTCTACATGCAGACAGAGATGGACATTTTCACAGAAAAATACTTTTTTAAATTGTGTTAGAGGTTACTTCTCTCTATTTTAAAAACGTATTTTTTACATTTTTAATTTTTTTTTTTTTTTTTTTAACAAAAAACGTAAGCAATCCTCATTGGATGTTGCTGTGAACTTTTTCCTTTGTCTGCAGGGGGATTACAAGCATCCCCGTGGGAGTCACGTTCACCGGAAACCAAGAATCAGGGTTTCGTGCAGGATGCAAGGATGGACTGTCTCTGTGTAACTTTCAGATGGTTTTTGAAGCAAATCCCAAAGGTTGCAACATGTCAAGCTGCAGGATAAGTGTTATTTTGGACTTCTTGAAAAAAAAAAAAAAAAAAAAGCCCCAAGTAAACTTCCTTTAGACTTTATCAGTTCTTAAAGTAACACGCATTGATACGTTGCTTGTACAAAACTTGAAACATTTTGGCGCCAGCACAAGACGGACTCCGGCCACCTTGGGGTGTGAGTCTCAGCGGTCACAGGAGATGATTCAGACTCGAGCACGGGGTTCTAGTCAGTCTTTGATTCCAGAACAATAAGTATCAATTAAAAGAGGCAATTGATTTACCAGTCTTCGGACCAGCTGGAAACTGGGCTCTAGCAGAGCAATTTGATATTTCAATGCAAGTTAAACTCTTGGAGGTGTCTGCCTCCGCCTAACTGATAACGCGCGCTCTTTAAAATTCAACTGCATCTCAGGAAACGGGTAACTTTCCAAGCACAGAACTTCCCCCGCTGGACTCTTATTCACTAGCTTGTCAATCAGATGTGCAACCTTCCCTTAAAGTTTAAGCCTTATTAACCTACACACTGGATTTGACTGGTGATAGGCCACTGCAGACAATGGAAACCCCTCCCAGGTCCCAAATCGCGCCGTTCTGGTTCAGCTCCCCACAAATTCCCTCGAAAGGATGAAAGAACACTCATATGTCTGATCCTTAGAACATAGGCAATGAGAGGACAGTGTTTAAAAAATAAAATAAAAAAGTTTGTGGAGACCCTGCTGATTGAGACATCTTGGAGGAAAACCAGCTGTACTCCTCACCCAACCCCGCCTGGAGCAGGCGTGAGTGCCCAGCTCGGCCTCCACAGGCTCTGTCGGGACCAAGCTGTGCGTGCCATGTGCAAGATCCAAACCAAACGTATAGTTGGCAGAGGTCTTCATTTCAGACGCAGGCATGCCAGGTTGCCCAGATACTGGTAGAAGGTCAGCTCCAGAGGTAGGAGTGCCTTGTCGAGAAGATTCTAGCTGGAAAGTTGGTAAAATTCTTGGTGGAGGCAGCTTGGATGTCAAAAATATGGTCTCTATGACTGGGGCAGGGGAAGGCAAGCTGAAGCCTCCTGCGAAGCCGCTATCCTTTGATTTCTTTCACTTTGTTTCATCACAGCAGAACGTCACCTCTGTTCTAACAGCTTTCCACAAGTTTCCGGGAGGCTTGGCACCTCTGTCACTTTTCCACAAATATCAGCTTAAAAGCAAAATAATGTACAAAGCCATAATGAGTGGGAACTGACTGGAAGAAACTGAGATACCTAGTGTCACAGACACAGACATACACAAACGAGCATCCGTTTGTCACTTTCCAGAGCACGGGTACTTTCCAAAGGCAGGTGTAGTCTGTAGAGCAGGGGTGTCCAAACTTTTTTCAACGTTTTTCACCAAGGGCCATATGCGGTAAAATACACAAACTGCCGGGCCACTCACTCGAGGTGAAGTACGTATTGCCTCACCTGGTTTATTTAAGTAAACTAAATATATTTTTGGAATTTGCTGCAGGCCAATTAACAATGGATTGCGTACCGCAGTTGGCCCGCGGGCCGCAGTTTTGACATCCCTGCCATAGAGAGAAAAGATGCTCAGTTTAAGTTGTCCTGACATTCATTTTACCTGTTTGTTTAAATACCAGAATCACCTCACATTCCTCGGATTCCTCGTCATCCAAGGAATAGAAATGAACTGGGAGGACGCTGTTGGAAGCCTTTTCCTGCCCTGAATCTACCAAGTCACAGGCTCTGAACTCCTCAGGAGGCACACAGGTGGAAACAGGGAGGGTCCCCATCTTATCCCACTCCCACACCAAACTCTGTGCAGGAAGAAAGGGGAGAAGCAGGGCTTTCACATTTTATTCTGTTTATTCATATTTCTTCCCTTGGACTCTCTATGAAGTGACATGACTTGCTCAATTCAAAGAGAGAGAGAGCGAGAGAAAGAGAGGATCTAAAAACAGATTGGTGCTGCTTCATCTACAAACTGGGAGCCCATGAGCAGGAATGCCAGCTGGATTACATGGAATGTCATCTATAGGCTCATCTACCAAACTGGGGATACCAGGGCTGGAGGAGACCACGGGCTCCTGCCCAGCCAGGATGTCCGAGTCTGGCAGCGTGGTGGTTAACAGATCAAGATACCCCACGCTAGTTGGCTATGTATGCTGCTACACTCCATCCCCAAGTCTCTTGATGGATGGGTGCTGGATGACACAGATAGCTAAGGATGTTTTATATCACTGCTTCTCAGACCTCCAGTTCCGTCAGCTCTCCCATTTAGGCCCTGCCGGTCCTTCTGCCCACATGAGGTCCCTGCATAATAAGGACGAGCTCATGTGCTTCATGATTGTAGAAAGCCTTCACAACGGCTGGTACCTAAGTCTGGCATGACATGGTGACTCTCTATCTAGCACCCCTCTCCCAAAAGTCATGGAGTTGAGTAAATATTCAAAATTTATACTTTTATCCGTCCAAAACCTAATTTTATTTTCTTAATCTCTATTAAAGTTGCCATAGTGATTTACTTCTTAAGAAAGAAAAAAAAAAAACAAGTCCTATGTTCTGTTTCAAGAAACCTGAGTTCAGAGAGGCTATTATTTAGTTTCTCTGTGGTTCCTCCCTTTACTTTTTAAGGGACATGGTAAAAATAAATCACAATATCATAAAGACTGTTATTCATTCAGTGCTTATTGAAGGTACAACAGCTATTATGGATTTTTTTTCAAAAAGAAGTTTATGAAAAGAGGAAGAAAAAATTCATTTTAAAGATACTCATGTTGATAGCTTATTATATAATTTCCAGCTCTTGGGATCAGGTGACACCTGTTCATAAGGATGATTGGGAAACCATTAGAGAAGACACAAATACTGAAGGCTTTAAGCAGCATTTCTTTTCAAAAATCCCTGCCACAGCTCCACATTCTTCCCACTCCATTTCCTCCCCAGGTGTCCAAGTCCAAAGAAGCATGATGTCCTTTATGGAAGGCAGGCCTTGCTGGGCAATCATTTTCTACCCCTGAAACCCCTTCTCCCCAAAACCTGGAGTTTGGCATTGACATGGTGGGTTGGCATATGGGTTGGAAGCACAGACTGGGATTACTCAGAGTATCTGAAGGTGATGGCCACCTGCAGCTATCCTTGCACTCTGCAGGTCCCATGTTATCAGAGTAATTTACTGGCAGGTAACATTTCTCACTCCCATCAGAGGCCAGCCATGTTCCTCCAAGGACACCTTTGCAGGAAAGTATACTGAGTTATGAGCATTCAGGGTCCACACAGGGGAGGTGCTGACGTGGCAGAGATGAGTAGAGGAGATTAGGTGTGACTTTCCAGAATTAGCTTTTAGTCTCTCTCGTTGGGAATCTACTCCTGAAAGTATGACCTCTCAGCCTCTACACATATGTAGACCAACTGGCTCAATAGAACGGACTCGAGTAATTCAGAATGCTGTTGGATGAAGGAGGCATACTGATTTAGCAGAAAGAGCATGAGGTTTTGAAGTCAAACAGAAAATCTTGCTTAGGAGCTGTCTGACTTGAAACTCTATGAATCTCATTTTCTAACCTGCAAAACTGGGATAAAAACCTCTGTAACTGAATAGCTATAACCTCGGAGGTAGAGAAGGCCTTGCAAAGCACAAAGTCAAAGCATAGAAACACAAATGGAAGATTCAAGTGACTGCTGTCTTTAAAGAGGATAAAGAAATTAAAAGAAAACGCCAAATTTGCAATTTTACACGTACATAAGGGATTAATGCTTGAAATATAAAGAGCATTTGTAAGTTAATAAGAAAAATGATCAACAACAAAATTTTAAATGGGCGACAGCCATAAAACGACAATGCATAAATGATCAATAAGCATGTGAGAAGATATTCAACATCACTAAGTATCAAAGAATTCTAAAGTGTGCTTCAGTGAAATTCCATATTGGACCTACCAAATTAGAAAGGACTTTTTAAAAACACCAAGGATTGGCTGAGATGAAAGGAAATGTGCATAGTCTGATACTATAGGTGGAAGTGCAAATTGATATAACCTTTTTGGAGATAATCCAAAAAATTTAAAGACAGTCATACTCTTTAACTAAACAATTCCACTCTTGAGGATTGAGCTTAAGAAAATAATTACCGACGTGTTAATGATTTAACTAAAAGGATGTTTGCTGCAGTGCTGTTTGTAACAGCAAATATTTAGAAACACAACCTAACTATTCAGCATTCATTCAAGTAAGTTATTCAACAAATATTTACTAAGCACTTAGTAAGCTGTGGGTCATGGATACAGTCGACCAAGTAAATCAAGGCACTTCAATGAAATACCCTGTAGCATTAAAATGAGGTAGAATAGTTAATGACAGAAAAAAAGCAGTCAGGTTGTTAACTGGAAAAAAGCATGTTAAAAACAGGATATGGACTATAATTCCACTCGAGGAAAAATATACATATTTTCATGAAATTTTGGAAATATGCAATGGATTTTCAAAGTGGTTATTGCTGGGTGATGAGAAATGATTGTTTAAATTTCCTTCCTTTTGCTTTCTCTGCATTACCATTTTTTCTCTTAAAATGAATCGTATTATGAGTTTTTTAAGTCACTAATTTACCAAAAGCGTCTACATTGTATTTTGAAAATAACATAAGAAAAGTATCTGTTGTATAATAAACGCCCCAAATAGTTAATTTGTCTCTTTGTTTATGGGTTATCTCAGCACCTTCAGTGACGAACCTTCTGGAAACCTAAGTCACTTGGGTGTTAGTTCGAGCTTCCAGTTAGGAGCTGGATCTTTGGAAATGCCATCCATGGACGCAGAGTTCCTGAAGTGGTCAAAGCAGTCACAGATATACCAGTTCTCTCCTCATTCTGGAAGGTTAGCACTGCCTCACTGTTTACTTGTTTTGTTTTTTCATTCCAATATTTATTTTTTTGGTTACTTCCAATGTTCTTTTGTCTCTTCAAGTTTTACTTTCCCTCTGTTTCTTTCTTAAGCTCTGCCAGCTTGTTTTTAAAATGCTTTGTGTTGATTTTAATCCTTTGAACCCTTAAGGATTTTCTTTCTTTTGTTTTTACATAATAATAAAATGAATGCTGTCTAATAATGCTTCGAAACTTTAGAGAACTACTTGAACTCTTGTTTCCTTAGGTAATATATGTTCTCCATCTGCCGTTTCTGGCATCCCTTTCCTCCTTTTTCTTTTCAGTATCTATGCGTGGTTGGAGGTTGGATTCCTTCTGCATATCCATGATCTATAAATATGGCCGATACTTATTGAACACATGTTTGTGGAAGCACAAAGGAAGTAAGCTAAATCAACAAGCACTTTTGCATTAGGTTTTCTGTCTCTACCTCTGTTCACTAGATCTATTATTTCCTTTACCTTGGTTGCATATCTTTCCATACTTTTGGTGTTCTCCCCCTGCCCTGGCCTCTGGCAACTGCCTCATCCAGGAGGCTGGTGAGAGAAAATGGAATTGGTGCACCTCTATAGTTCTTCAGACCTACCTCCCTTGAAGTTTGTAGAGAGACGTGTTACCTGCTCAAGAAGAAGCCCCACTTCCCTAGACCATGTAGTCCTTCTAATGAGAAAATTAATGGCTAAGGTCCCTCAGACCCTGCGTGTTACTTCTAGAAAAATGTATTCTATGGTCAGGGTCTGAGGAGAAATGTGAGGATGTCTGATTCCTAACCTTGTTTTGGCATAGATTTCACAGTATTTGGCTAGTATGCTTCCTAGTTTGTGGTTTGAGGTTATACTAATAGCTGTTTTCTTGTTTCAGGGAAAATAGAGTTTTATTTGTTTATTTTTCTGTTTTTCATTCTCTTTCAGGGGCTCTATGAGAAGAAAGGACAGAAAAACAAAAAGAGTCTGCATCTTTAAATGGAAAAGTCTGCACTTACGGTGAATTTCTCCAGGTAGTCAGTTTCATAGAGTGTTGCCAGCAGGCAGTGTTGGGGGGTAGAGCTGATCTGGGCAGGCCTCTCAGCTGTGCCTGCCAACCCTTGTCCCTCTGCCTCCCCGGGCCCCTCTCCCATTCTTCTGGGCAACTTTCTCCACTGTATTTCTCTCCTCAGTCCTCCTGCTTCCTCTCAGAAGGAGACTTTGACTTCTATTTCAAAAATTTAGCTACCCCCATGATGTCTTTCAACTTTGGTTCCCCTTCACTACAAACTTAGGTACACTCCTCATTGTTTGCAAATTCCGTATTTGCACATTTTCCTACTCAGTAAAATTTATGTGTAACCCCCACATCAATACTCAGGGCTCTTGTGGTCATGTGGGGATGGGCACGAGTAGAGAAAAGTCTGAGTCGCCCCACGCTCACGTTCCCAGCAAAACACCCTGCTTCTTGTTTCAGCTCTCAGAATATGAACAAGTTTCTCTTTGCTGTCTATTTAGTTCCATGTCTTTCGCATTTTTTGTGCTTTTTGTTGGTGATTTCCCTGTTTAAAACGGCCCCCGAACATGGTGCCAAGGTGCTGTCTAGTGTTCCAAAGCGCAAGAACGCTTCAATGTGCCTTATGGGGCTGTGTGTTAGACAAGCTTCGTTCAGGCTACAGAGCTCTGGCCATGAGCTCAATGTTAGTGAGGCAACAGTGTCTATTGCATATGGTGTCTTTAAAGAGAAACGCACGTAAAACAAGATTATGTATTAATCAGTGAACAAAAATGTGAAAAGAGGCTCAAAGGAACCTAACCCTGTATTTCCCCTAGGAGCAGTGGTTCCTGTTCACTAATTCCGTGTTTGAGGTGACTTGGTGACTTTATAGAACATAACTGCCATGATTAATGAGAATCGACTGTACCCCTTTATTCTTACATCCTTTCCTCTAGTCCCACGATTCAGGGCCATCCTGCCTGCTCTCTCCATGCCCTCCCTTCCTCGGGGCCCTCACCCCATCAGTTAGGCCCTGTGCTCTGTGCTTTACACATCTCCTCCCCTGTTTCCACCCATCTAACATACATGGAAATTTCTCCTGTCCTCAAACATACAGTCCTCACAACTTTTATTAACTGTAGCCTGTCCTATGACACTGAGCTAAAGGTTTTACGTGCATTTCTTTGACTCCTCGCACCGACTCTATAAGGAAGGTGCTATCTCCACCTTACACATAAGGAAACTAAAGTGCAAGGATGTTAAGTAATGGGTCCAAGGTCATACAGCTAATAAGTGTGAAGGACAAATCCTCCTCTGGCTAAATACCATCCAGACTTTTCCTGATCTGCTCATACAAACTTCATCAATGGAAGATATAATTCATGGCTGTATGTCATTGCCTGCCATTCACTCCTGAACCTGCTGCAGCCTGAGTTGTGCCGTCACCACTCCCCTGGTCCAGCTCTTAACAGTGACCTTGAACAATCACTTCCATGAGTGTCTTCCTGTACTTCTTCCCTGATCTTGCTCTTATATGTGACCCAACTGGTCTATATCTCTTTATCTCTGAGGATACTATTCTCTTCCTTCTCCTCACTTATGCTAACCATTTCTCTCTGTCATCCACATGCCCCACTATGTCACCAGTATGTCACTGTTGTTCACCAGAGTTTGCCGTCCTCTTCACTCTATACCCCTTCACCTGGTGCTCAACTTTACACACTGGAAAAGGGAAAATTGGGAACCCCAGGCCCCACCTACTCATGAGGAATGTACAATCTGGGAAGGCAAGACTCCTGTGGCAAAAAGTACACTGTCCTAGCCTGAGTCAAGTTCAGCCCTGATTCTACCTGCTACCAGTAACGGGGGAGGGAGAGTTTCCTGACACTGGAGCAGTTTGGGAAGGCTTCCTGGAATAGGCAGTGTAGGCGGGGAAGCTCACAGAGGATTTGCCTATGAACAAAAGAGGGGAGACATTCCAGCAGAAAGAATAGAGAACTTGGAAGGTCTGCACTGACTTGCTGCCCTCCCCACCCTGACGGGCCCCACAGGAACCCCGCCCACCTCCCCACCCTGACGGACGACAGTGCCGGTGGCCTGTGCCCCTCCTTGCAAGTCAACCACATTGTGTCTTGCACTGCCATGGTCTGGAAATGTGGCCTGTTCCAGGGGCCAGCTCCCTGAGGGGGCACTCAGCAGCGTTGGTGTGTAGTTAATGGCACAAGCTAGGAAGTCACGTGGGTCTGGCTTCGAATTCTAGTCTGACACTTTACCAATATGAGACCAGGGACATGTGACCATTCTCAGCTTCCGTTTCTTCATCTGCTTTAAAGCAGCTTTCAGAGGGTTCTTGTCAGGATTAACTAAGGTAAAGCAAGTCAAGCACGGTGGCTGGCATGAGAGTAAATGATGGATAAATGTTCATCATCATTAATCACCTCTGAGACCACCCCTCCACGGACCTCCTCTGGGCTGAGCACAGACAATTGAATGTTCCTTTCATTTGAGGCTCAGGTCTCCCAAGGCAGAAGACATCTCTCCAGGACATGGCCACACTTTCCTCTCAGGACTCCACGCCATGTTGGTGCAAGAATTTTAGAGGAAGAAAATCAGAGAAATGAAAAAAAACAACCCAGCTTGTGTAGACTGACTTTGTGCAGAAGGAGACTCTAATTATCCTCAATAGTATTCAGTGCTCAAGAGAGATCTGCCCGAAGAAAGGGGCCCCCGGGACACAGTGGTTCATACACGGAGGGCTCCCTTGTTTCTTGTAGCCGTCTGATGAGGAGTCACCATAGAGGGTTCTTGTTAAATCTATGGGTTCAATTGCACATACCCTATAAGTGACTGAATTTGAGCACTTGTGAGGATCTTTCGAGGGCTCAGTGTAGCCCACAGCCAGCAGACGATGGAGCAGGGTGGGCTCCTGGGCCTCGGAGAGACCGCGTCCTCTACACTGAGCTCAAGCTGGACGCCACCAGCCACGAGGGCTCCGTGAGGAGGCCTGCCACATTCTTTCTCATGGGTTTGCATCCCAGTTCATTCCAGGGATTTCTAAGAACGCGGGGGCCCTGCAATGACGATCAGCCCATAGGAAAAGGGAAAAAGAAGAAAGGACTTTTGAAGAAAATGTTGCCCCTGGAGTATTTTTAAATCGGGTGGAAATACTTCTCTCCAGATGTGTTTTCCCGACGATGACCCTCCGTGGAGGGGGTGGCGGTGGCGGCTAGGAGCCTTCCCATAGCCCAGGACACAAAGCTAGTGTTGTTGAAATGAGAGCCGTGTAATCAGCTAAAGAATTCCTGAGCAGAACCAAGGGCAGCAGATACCCAAACCTTGAACTTCTTTGCCTCCCTGCATTTTTCAAGTGCTTCCTGGAGAAAGGAGCACCAGGCGCCTGGATCTTCTTCTGACATAATCAGGGGCATGCAGGAACGGCGCTGACACTGACGATTGTCTCTGGAGGCCCAGGACTCTGACAGTTCCGACTCAGAGGCCGCAGGAGTCTAGGTGGGATGTTTGTTTTGCAGGGTTGCTGCGGACTTTTTCAGACGCAGAGTGATAGGGAAATGGCAATCTCGTTCCCCAGTGGGTGGTCTCGAGGGCCTCTCGGACATTCCTCCGAGAGGCTCACATCTCTCCATTGGGGCCTGCACCCTCCTGGCCCACGGGAATGGATGAACAGCTGAGAACTAGCATTTGCTTTGCAGCACCAGCCGTGTGCCAGGCCCCAGTGCTGGATAGGCGCTGAGTGCACGGAGAGGCCACGAGCATGGGCTCTGACAGCAGACTGCCTGCGTGGGTTTGCATCCTGGCTCTGCCACTTCCGAGCTGTGCGGCCTTGCACACGTCATGTGGCTGCTCTGTGTCTCCGCTTCCTCATTTGTAAAAGAGGGATAGTAACAGTAACTCCCAGAATTGTGGTGATAATTAAACAAATGAAGTGTCTATAAAGTGCTTACAACAGTACCTACCAATTATAATTACAGACACTTGCAAAGGTGCTGTCTGTTGAGTGTGTTCACTCCCTTTTCATAAGGGAGGAACTCCAGAGACAGAGTTCGGAAGGAGCGCGTCCAGGATCTCACAGGAAATAACTCATGATGCAAGTATTTGAAGCTCTCGGGTTCTAAAGCTTGCTCTGCTATAAAATGGAACTCTTTTGCCCTACCTGTGAAGCAAACTTCAATTCACTTACACAAACATTGCATGAGGAATTACTTAGCCTGTGCAGACCCGTGCAGACAGGAGGGGCTTGGGGACCAGACACAATCCTTGCCCTCCAGCTGCGCTCAGTCTGTAGCAGAGGCTGAAGTGTGAATGGTTATAATGTAACACGTGAAGCCCCAGACAAGGTATGAAGTAGTAAAGGAACCAAAACAAGACCAAGTGAGAGACTCTGAGAAACTCAGCACCCCTGACTCCCAGCATTTTTGTAGCTGAAGCAAGAGGCTTAGAAAGCATGTCTTTTCATGTGTTTAAGAATAGCAACGGCTGCTTAGCAGGTTGTCCAATAAATATGTATTGCATTGTTTTCATTGAATTCCATTTTCCACTGCTGCCATTCTCTGGCCATATGTGCTCATCCACCAAAAGGGCTCCCCCGGCATTCCTACCACGGAGGGTCTGTCCTTGGAGACTGTTGGGTCTGGACCAGGCTTGCCACAGCTCAATCATGTCGCGTTCACCGACATTTCCCACTCACTCCTGATGTCCACATGTCTGTGCAGTGGTTCATACATGGAGGGATCCCTCGCGTCTTGTAGCCTTTTTATGAGGAGTCACCATGGAGGGGTTCTTGTTAAATCTATGGGTTCAATCGCACATACCCTATAAGTGATTCTGAATTTGAGCACTTGTGAGATCTTTCGAGGTTACTAGCTCTACCCCCACAGGTTTTCTCTGTAACCTGTTACAGAGAAAAACAAGGTCTAAGTGGGAAAGAGACTCCTTTAAAGTGGATCTGAACAAACGCGCAGCAGAGATGGGCTTGACCCCTGGCTTCCTGACCCTCTCCCCTTCTCCCTCCTCTGCCCCTCAGCACCCTGCTCCCTCCTCTGCCTCTGTCCCAAGGCTGTCACTGGGGAATACACTGAGAACATGGGGCCTATTTCACTGACTCTCACCTACTCCTAGCCCCCGGGTGTCTGCTCATCAGCCCTGAAGTGAATTCCAGATTCTGTGGGCTGCCAAGGCCTGAGCAGGCCAGGGTAGGGCCAAAGGGGGCTGGTGCCAAAGAATGGAGCCACGGCTGCAGGCAGAGGGCCGAGCTTGCACCTCCACCTCCAGGGCAGCCAAGGTGCTGAAGGGAGCTGGTCTAGACACTAAGTTCTAGCCCTGCTAGGCTATCGCAGACCAGGTGACACTGGGCCTCAGTTTCCCCAGACATAAAAATAAGCCAGTTAGCCTAGCTGCTTGCAGAGGGCTCTCCCAGCTGAGCACATCTGGAATCCCACCCCCTCCACGGCCCCCACCATAGTCACAACAACATTCCCCTATCCAAGGTGGATGGGGCAGAGAATATGCAAACATACCTAATTAAAGCTGGGAGTCAAAACAGCATTTCTCTGTATGACTTATCCAATCCCCACAACACTGCAGAAAGTGGGGCACAGTGAGCTTTCATCGCGTGCCAGATGGAAGCGTGGGCAGCCGAGGTAAAAGAACAATTTTCTCTTGTTCCAAACATGTTTTGGGGGGTGCCACATACCACTGTCAGCTCGCCTTGCCTTGCCGGCTCCCTCCCCATCTCCAGGCACTTGATTCCCCTGCCCCCAGAAGCATTCACAGTCTTGAACTTTCTAATCATGGCCTGCCTTTGTCTGGGCACTTGGGATCATATGGCATCAATTGAGAGCGTAACTGGTCTCAGGTTTGGTATTTAACATACCTGCTGCAGAGGAAGTGTCTTTGAAGGAGAGGCCATGTCTGGTGGCCTTGGACCCTCCCTTCTGAGAGGCCCAACCCTTCACCTCTTAATCAGGCTCCCAGCTAACCACGGAGGTCTCACAATGGAAGGGCAATTACTAGGGCCAGGAGATGAAAGAGGCAGGCCCAATGGTTCGAAAGGTTCTTTTGCTTTTAAATTATCCATGATTTACCTGCATAAAAGGAGAGGAAGTGCCTGAAGATTATTCTAATTGAGCCAGACTTTTCAAATCATGGAAATACCAGCATTTCCAAGGGGAAATCCAATCCGTTCAAATTGCCCCCGTGAGTAACTCATACAAACAGAAGGAAAGAGGAGGCTTTCATTTGCCAATGTGGGTCTGATCAGTGTAAATTGGATAAATGGCAGGGCCAGGAGGGCATGACGCTCCCAGAGTCCTCTGCCCGTGTTTTCTTAGCCAGGTTTGTAAAAGGGATCATTCTGGAGCAGAGGACGTTGGAGGAAATTCCTCCATTTCAGCAGCAAGCCCTCTTCCTCATGTTATTGAAAACAGGCGGGTGTATTTTCTCCTGGTCTGATGTCTGTCCTTCCAACCTCTCTGCCCTGAGGTCTGCAGATAACAGGCATCTTTAAAGGCCGGACATAGAATTATCTCAGACCGTATTTCAGTTAAAGACTTCAAGACAAGAAGACGAATACTGGTGTGATTGCGTGGTCTCCCCCCTGGGAGAGGGTGAGAGCGTCTGTATGAATAGACACCTCTGTAAATGGGAACAAGTCCGGAGAGGAGGAATTTGGGGCAGAGAAATTAAGTACCTTACACGAGGTCAGAGTTCGAGTCCCTGGAAAAGCTAGGGTGAGACCTTCCTGCTTTTGGGTTCCCCACTCTGCCCTTAGTTGAGACAATGAGTCTTTTCTTTGGAGCACTCAAAGCCATATATGTGTAGGAACATTTGTATTAAAACTCCATGTGTGTTCACAGGGCTCCATATATATTTGCAAGTTTGGCTCAAGAATTTACATGGGTGTAAAAATAAATGCCATTTTTAGTATATATATTACATGCTGGTAGTTGTCAATATACAAAAAGGAATGCATGTCCATGAGTTCACATACATACATATATGTGAAAGTGTTCATTTACACATAAAGCTACACCTATTACATCTCTGTGCACCCCAGCATCACGTATACCATGATTTAAAAATAAATTCCAGATAATAACGCTTGATAAACTAACCCAAGGCCATCTTTTAGGGTACAGAAGTTCATTTATTACTCAAAGAGCAGAATCTGCTTTTGCTGATCTATGAGGTCATTCTTTTTCTCATTATTCAAAAAGTTAACATTCGAGTTGCTAGACCCAGAAACTACACGTTTACTTAATGAACAGAACAGTGTAGCACTTTGTAACGCACGGGTTCTTTCACACACCTTGTTGAGACAATGCTGGAAAGAAGACTGGTGGTGTTTCTAACCTCCTTTTACAAAAGAGGGAACAAGGCCAGAGAGCGGGGGGAGCCATACCACCAAAGCACCCTATGCTTCATGGTGTAAATGTTCCAGGTGACCCCGAATCCCACAACTTTCCTGCCCAGAAAATTAAAAACGGGGCCAAGGGAGCAATTTCACAGCTTTCCAGGTACCCCACCTACCCATGAGTAGTTGGCTATAAATTGAGTGAGACGGCCTAACCAGGCAAAGGATGACTTATTTTCTTATGCTTAAGTATAAGAAGCTGAGGTCAGGGAATCTTTGAAATATTTCCAAAAATGTAAGAACACCAAGAAGTATCTCTACAAAGCAATGGAGGAGCAGTTACATTCAGTAGTCACGAAAGTGTGAAGATCCAGAGTATATTTAAAACAGCAGCAGTTAGAGGTAATCACAGCTCTGATGTTGGGATATTTATGGGATACGAAGAAATTCTGTCTCCAAGAACAAGAATGTGGCTGCTCGTGCTTTCAGCCTACTGGTGTAAGGGGCACCAGGCAGCAGCCAATCAGAATTAGGGCACGTAGCTGTGGCTTCTATTCTGTTTTGGCAAGTTCATTGTAAGGAGCCCCTCTTTCTGTGCAAGTGGTAACAACTGCACATGTAAGGCATCATTTTGACTAAATGTTTGAGACATGAAGGTGAATTGGAAAGAAGTTTGATGCACCACTGGGGAGTATGGGCTCGGTTCTCAGCTTTGCCTCTGAGGGGCAGTGGAACCTTACGTCACTCACTTCACCTGAGCCTCAGTTTCCATTCCAGGCCACCTCCTATGGCGCTGCGAAGATCTAAAGACAGAACACAGGGGACGCTCCTAGGAAGGGCGACCACCACAGCTTCTGCAGGAAAATACAGGGACTTGAGGGGCAGGATCTTGCAAGCTCTCTCTCCTAGTGCTTTAGGGGGCTGGGTGGGCCAGGACCACTGTGAAACAGCTCCAGCGTTCCTGTGAGAGAATTCCTAAAACCTCGCTGATTAGAGCTGAGCCTCATTACTCACGGATTTCCTAAATGCGCATTCACCTACTCACTACATTCATTGGGAACCCTCCAAAATGAATACCCGTGACACTTTCGTGGTCATCTGTGGACATGCACAGAGTGGCAAAGCATTTGACTCACTGGATGTCACATTCTCAGCTGAGGTTGAACAAGGTGACAGTCTGCCTTCTTGTTTCAATTCTCAGACTGTAAACAACCGCCCTTTCCACGCTCTATCTAACGCCACGTTTCTCAGGGTTTTGTGCTTTGTGTTGGTGACATCACTGTTGAATATGGCCCTCACACAGTCTGAAGTGCTGCCTCAAGTTCCGAAGTGGAAGAAGGCTGCGACGTGTCTTACAGGGAAAACACCATGTTAGATGAGCATCCTTCAGGCGTGAGTGACAGTGCTGGTGGCCGCGAACTCAATGTTAATGAATCAAGAATATATATATTAAATAAGGTGTTGTTAAAGGGAAACACACGGAAAACGGCCCCTGCAGCCAAACCACTTTCTCCCACAATTTCTCTGTTCTCCAGGGCACCCACTGCAGTAGATCGCCCATCCTCTTAGAAAGCAGGAGAGCAGAGAGGCTAAGTGTGCAATAATGGTGGCAATAGGTGTACTGGCCACTAAGGGTGTTATTGTGAGAATTCAATGGGTAAAGGCCTGCACAGCATTTAAGGCCGTGCCTGGCACACAGTAAGGGCTCAGTCAGCATTGACATGTTACCCTCTGCTTCCTCCCACACACTGGGGATTCTGAGGACGAGCATCTCCCTTTCTGACCTTTCTATCCCAGTGAATAAGTGTCAGAGAATGAACAAATTCAATGTCTTCACTAGGACAATGAAAAACACGGGAATTTTACAAAGAAACGCAGTTTTCTGCCGTGAAGACGCTGAAACACTTCAGGAGCCAGGCACTGCAGGCCGGAGGTGATGAAATGTTTCTCAGGAGGAGGCGATGCTTGTTCAGTTGAGAGAGTTCGTTTTGGGGATCCTTCCAGTAGGGAAGGCGATGGGGAGGGAAGGTGTGAATTTGGCTGGGATGACAAATAGGCCACAAAAGAAAAGGGAAAGAGAGAGTTGAGCTGGAAGAGAGTTGAAGGTGATGGAACAGGGAAGTGGAAATATGGGGAGATTTACAGAGGGGAGCACGGCAGACAGGGCACGCACCCAACGCAGACTCAGAGGGAGCTGGATTGGGAAGCCTATGTGCCTAGCTGAACTGCGGCCTATGGACGGCGAGTTCCCACTCCGGCCACAGATCCTACTTCTAGGAGGTGGTGGTCCTCACTCCATCCCCTAGAGTGCTGTCTGGGACAAACCAGATGGGAGGCACCAAGTTCCCAGGATGCCTGTAGCACACCACCGCAGCTCATTAACATTAGTTTCCTACCCCTGGGCTCAAAATCACTGTGAGGAAGGTGTTTGCTGACACTTCCTCACAGCTGCCTTGCGGGGAGGTTTCCATAGAACAGAAAGCTTTGCTATAATCAGAAAGAACAGGCCCTGCAAACCTCAGAGCCCCCGCAGACACGTGACCACCTCTGAAAGCTGACGGGCCACACAGAATCGCCCTCAGACAGGCCTGGCTAGGGCCCCTCCAGCAGGACCTCAGGCCCCTCTGACTTGCTCAGGCCCTGGGAGCCCTGAGGTGAAGGCAGAAGATGAAAGCAGGTAAACACCCAAGGCCTGCAGACTGGAGCTCCTCTCGTCCCAGTGACCTTTTGCTGTCCCCATGGTAATCACACCCTATGGTTTTACAGCCACTTTCCCCAAGGAGCTCAAAGCCCAGAGATATTACCCAGTAGCCCTCACTCAGGTGGGAAGAAGCAAGTCTGGTTCATGGGGAGGAAGATGAGGCCCCGGGAGTCACTCGTGGGGCTGGACACAGGCTCCTGGGTACCAGAATGCCCTAAGTTTCCTCCTTGTTCCCCACTTCCTCCTCTCGCCAGGCCCACGGAGATCTGTCCCCAGTGGTCCTGTCGCACTGCGCGTACCCACGCTGTCCTAGGGCTTCCAAGCTGCGCGGTCCTGTGCTCGGATAGCACGTGCCCCAGAGCGTGCCCTGAGCTTGCTCTGTGGGGGTTGAAAACACTTATTGTCCAAGTCAAGGCTTGGTCTGTTCAAATCAAGGGCCTTTCTCGGGACCAAAATGGACAGTTCTAGACAGCCTGGCGTGCCCTGTGGGCAGTGCCTATGGCAATAACCAAAATAAGAACTATGGGCACTGAAGAAGGTGTTAAGAATAAATATAAACAAAATTCCTTTTCCCAAAGAACACATGCATTCCTAACGGACTCGTTTTCACCCAGGTTTTGAAGGCATACTTTCCTAGACACAGGTGTCGCACACAAACCCATATCACGCAGACCTGCACAACCTTCTTGCATGTACACATCCCTGGAAACACTGACATGTGCCCACCTGCAGACTTCCTTCACATATAGTCACGTATACAGAGCCCCTAGTGCAAACACTTCTAATTCATGACAATTCACTCTGGACATACATGTGTGCTCCGTGGCCATATGTGTGCACTCTGGCAAGCACACACCAAGACACGCAGAGGACATACACACTCCTCTTACCCTCTGTCCTGCGTAAGCTCTGTCTCCTTCAGACTTCTGGGTAATAGTTACTGCTCCAAGAACTGACAGCAAGGGTGGCTCTGACAGCACCCGTGCCCTCTGTTTCCCCAACACAGGCCCCCGGCCCCCACATGTGAGGAGGTAGAGGCTTCCCAGACTCAGAGCACAGCCCCTCTGCCCATCCAGTCCGGCAAGTCCCATGAGAAGATGCAACGCTCATTGCGTTTCCTGGGATGTGTGGCCTGACCGTCCAGCCAGGCTGGCTCTGGGCTGGTGGGTACTACAGGCAGCACAGTGCTCTGGGGCTCCTGGAGCTCAGCCGAGGGCTTCACCTGCGTGGAAGCCCACCACATTCAACAGATAACTTGGGAAAGAGAGCCCGACAGTCAGTGATATCAAAGATTGGAATGACAGAAATAGCCCCAGCATGCGAGGCAGGGACCCAGCTCTGGCTCCCGCCCCTCCACACCACTCCAGAGCATTCTGCCCAGTCCTCCCTGGGTTTCTTTTCTTCTCTCTAAGACAATGAAAGTGATAACTACCTCAAGAGATGTTTGCGTTGGTTAAATGAAGTGATGCATGTAAAGCCCCTAGCACAATGCCTAGTACATACCTAGGAAGCACTCAATAAATAGTATCATTTTTCTTTCCTGATAACCAAACCCGCCCAGTGTAGTTGATCTTTAGATCCTAGACTATATAAAGCCAGGCGGGGCAGAGCTCCCAGATTATGTTGTCCAACCCTGTCATTATACATATGGGGAAATAGGGGAAGAAGGAAGGGAACGATGGGTCCAAGGCCACACGGCTGTGAATGGACAGCTTGGAGCTGAGATCGCAAGCTGACAGGGGTCTTAGACGTCATTTGATCACAGGTGATAAGATGTGTTCTGAAAGCCCAGCTTTTCTTTGAGGGGTATCCACAGGGAACAAGGAGGAGGGTTATCAGGAATCACACCCCGATCAACCATTCCACTCTTCTGATGAAATGATACATATTTCTGACACTGTCTGTTTCTCATCTTACAGGTGACTCAACGGAAGCCCAGAGAGGGGCAGGGAAGGCTTATCTCAAACACGGGCTTCTCACTGCAGCGCAGGGCAGTCTCCCCTGACTGAGAGATCAAACTACATGGAACAGTGTCATGAACAGACTCCTGCACCTGATCAGAATGCAATCCACCCAGATCCCTCTACCACTGGTTTGTTTCTGATGTTAACATTTAAAATGCAGTTCAGACACCACCTCCTCCAGAAGCCTTTTCACCCCAGCCGGGGACACTTGATGACGTCCTCCACTGTGCCTCACTGCCACTTCCTCAGATTTTTTCCAGGATGCCCATAACTCTGCTTTGTGCCAATTGGCTTATATGCCATCGTCTCCACAAGAGTCATATGGATCTTTGTTCCCCAACAAGAGGAGGGACACAGAATCTGGCACAGTTAGATGGTTAGTCAACATTCAAATGAGTGAACCAATCAGTTAAACAAGGAATGAATCTGCTCTCATAAAATATGAGCCCCAAACTGATTATCTGACCATAGTATTAATAACTTCTCGTTGCTCAGCAGCTAAACACAAGGAAGGCATTGCTGGTCCACCAACACTCGTGCCAACCAGTCCCAAAAGAAGCCAGTGCCAAGCCCAGCACTAGAGCTCCAAGAACTCTGACACTCTGCCCTAGCGTATCCCCTGGAAGCCCAATGCCACCCACACTGTATGAAGAGGGTGCAAATGCTTTGCCCCCATTAATAATGGGCCCATTTCTCATCTGACTTCAGAGCCTGTGAAGCTGGTCCAGGGTTGGAGACTTCAAAGGGAGCTTAGCGTTGGAATTGGCCCCAGAGGGCACAAAGCAAGACAAAACACAGGCCACAGTTTTTATACTGTGGATGGTATATAGGAAGTCATTGTTACCAAGAGTTCGCCCTGCCAAGCCTACCAGATTGAAGGAGCATAATAGTTCTCATGTCTGTGTAGCTTAGTAGTTAGTACACAAACTCTTCTGGCTCAAAGACCCACCAGATTGAAATAGGAATTGCAACAGGGGATTTTTTTGTTTTCCTCATGGGAAACTCCCTCCACCCCTAAAACAAAAAAAAACACTGACTCTAAAATCCAGTCTACCTAGCGTGACCTTACAAATAGCATAGTGAACCAGAGTTACTTAAGACAAAAGAAGAAAAATCTACCTAACTGAGTAACTGAGGAGGCCTGAGCCCGGAAGAGAGACCCCCCTCCGCCCCTTTCCTAAGCCTTTGCCACCCCATGTTCTCACAGCTCTCCTACAAACCTCAGTTGCAGCATTAACCATGCCAGATGACAACTATGGGATTGAATAAATCTTCCCATTAGACCATAAATAACTTACAGAATGTTATCATTTTCATCTCCAAATCCCTTAAGAATTTGCATCATGCTTGGTACTCAACGCTGTCTGAAATTATCTTTCTTATTTATTCATTTGCTTGTCTATTATTTGTTTTCTCTACCACTAGACTTTAAGGTCCATGCGATCAGAAACATGTTCTATTTGGTTTACTCCAATATCTCCAAAGGCTGGAGAAGAGGCGGAGATGTAGTTGCACTTAATAAACATTTGTTGAATGACTGTTGAATGGCATATGTATACAGTGATGGATGGATGGAGGAAGGAAGGAAGGAAGGAAGGAAGGAAGGAAGGAAGGAAGGAAGGAAGGAAGGAAGGAAGGAAGGAAGGAAGGACCCATCCTTCCATGTAGATGACGCCAATAATGGAAGACTTGTACAAATGGGGAAGAGGAACTAAAGCCAGATTATTCAGGAAATATTTGAAGGATGTGGGGTTATTTAAACCAAGGAACCAAGACTAGAGAGGACACGTTGGCTATTTTCAAGTCCTTGAGTTTCTCTCCCTGGGGAAGAGAAATTGAATGTCCTATATGGGGCTCCAGGGGTCAAGAGCAGGATCATGCTTGCAGATTATGGAGAGGGGGAGAAAGGGGCAGAAGTAAGAACCCCATAGTTCCCACAGTGGAATGGCTGCCTAACCATTAGTTAGGATGGTCTTTAATGTAATTGCATTACTGGGAGTCAGTTAACAATGTGCCTACAAGCATACAGGGAGCTTTCGTGCAAATTAGGAAAAGATGCCCTCTGTGTGACACAGCCTTGCAGGCACACCCCACCAACGGATAGGACCATACAAAGGAAAGGGTGACCCTCCTCTGGAACTCAGGCTGGATTTCAGCTCCACATGCTCCCTTAGATGGTACAGTGACAAAATTACACAGTTATTGGCAATTGTCCTGCTGGGTAGACCAGCAGCTCTGGAGGTCCCCATCCAAGCTGCTGCAGACATATCTGGGGACATACTTCATAAACAGAGTCCCAGGTCCTCTCCAGAAGTTCTGATTCATCTGGGCTTCTGCTGCTGTTGTTGTTGCTTGTTGCTGTCCTATCCATTTCTAATGCTCCCAAGTAATTCTGGTGATCAGTCAGTCAGATCTCAGAGTGGCTAGGCCAGATGGCTTCTGAGAACTCTTTCAACTTCAAGATTTTGGTCGTTGTAGACTTGCTGTGGGGACCTCACAGCTCTGCTGAAAGGGGATTTCACTTGGAATCTAACTTGTCATTTCTTTTAGAAAAAGTCAATAAAAGCATTTCAAAGAAAAATTCCCCCAAAGCAATCCAATTTGAGAGACAAGAAAAGAGATCATTGATTTAGCCCAGCTTAGAGTCTTAGCAAAGAGCAGCTCAGGGCAAATCGAATGGATTGTTGACTGAATGATGCCAAATACTCAAATTTTTAGGGTCACATAGACAAAGAAAGAAAGGAAAGCTGTCACTTGGCCCTTTAGCAACTTTTAATGATATATCCAAGAGCCCAATAGGTAAAGAAACATCTAGGAGAATAGCTGCTTTCTTTCCACACACTCTTCAGACGAGTTAGGGTCGTATCATGCAAGCACAGCCAAGGAATGTTATGACTCTGCAAACCAAAACATGGTCTAATCTTGAACCATTGTTTGAAGCCAGCCTTGTTCAAGGCCAGTATTCAAGGGTATGGCTATGTCCCCAAGAATGGAGGGAGACGTGGGAGGGATGACAAGAAAGGAGACAATATCCAAGTTTCTAGAAGGCCTGGCTTAGTTCCATGTCATCCCTGCTGTGTGTTCTCAGGGATTTGACCTATTTCTTCTCACTCGTTTTCCTCTGCTCTGGTCATGCCAACCCTCTTGCTCACTGCCCAGTCATGTGTGGTGCCCACTCATGCCCACCCGTGGCCCTTGTTTTTAAAGAGCATTAGAAGTTTAAATCCTAATTTTACCACTTACTAACTCTTATCGTTTGGGCTAAAGTTTATCCTATGTGTACAATGGGAATAATAAATGTACCTACTTCAATGTGGGATAATACATGTGAGATTTACATGGGTTAATGCCTTTTTGTTCTTGGAATAGTACAGAATGTATCGTGTGATATAGGCGTTTGTCCTAGTTACTTTAAGCCACGTGATTTTCATGTTTGAACCCACCCTCCTCATGTTCCCATGGCACCCTGTGCTGGCTTCTCCCATCGAATGTCTCACACTGGGTGGTAATTATTTCATGGCTGCTGCCCCCTCTGGGCTCCCTGTGGGAGAGGCTCACTTAAATCGGGGTCCCCATAATGCATACAGAGCCTGGCCCACAGAGCAGGCTCCAAGTAAATGTTCAGGGAATGGATGAATCAACAGAATGTCAATGACTGTAAGGCATTTAAATATTGATTTAAACCTTACAACTACTCGGTGAGACGAGATGAGCTGTTTTTATTATTCCCATTTTTAGTTTAGGAATCTCAAGCCTAGAGACATTAGTGATTTGTTCAAGGTCCCATGGGCAGTGAAAGGGAAAAGATCTTTGTGGATCTTCCTAATGCCACATTCTTGCTCAGGGCAGATGGGGATGGCTTCAAAAGAAGTGCTTCAGCCAATCTTAATGACGATGAAGCATTTTCTAGCGAGAGAATGTAAATGATGACATTCTAGGTAGAGAAGATTGCGTGGTCCTAGGCAATGGGTAACCATGTTGGAGAAAGAAAAGTAGTTTCTTACTAGTTCTAAGTTCTATGAGGCCAGGATTGTGTTGTTCCCTAAAGTATTTGCACCACGGAGCTCAAGTGTCTGCACCAAGCAAGCAATCAATTAACTGTTGAAAGAATAGGCAAATGGCAGAAGGGTGAGTGCATTGATGGATGGATTGGAAAAGCCGAAGAAAAAGAAGCCCCTCAGCTTACAGAAAAGTTGGTTCTCAGAGTGTGTCCTTAAATCCATTTGCTGAAGCCCAAAGTGATACCTGGCAGGTGTCTGCTGGTGCTGTCTGTCCGCTGGTGGTGGCGAGAGTTGATGCATTTGATTGTAGCACATGCCTTTCTTTCTACTTTATCTTGAAAGTGTATAACACAAGGAAATTTTATATTGGAAAATGAAGCAAGAAACACAGGAATCAGTTTGTACTTGCACGTTATTTCTGCAGGCAGTGAGTCCCCATAGTGTCAGGAGCAGGGTTCTGACCTGCCTGTATCTGTCTCTGTTCCAGAAAGATCTCTCAGGCTGCATTGGAGATGGTGAAATATGAAGGGAAGACTAAAGACAGGGGCCCAGATAAGAAACAACTGCCATGGAGCAAGACAGCTGGAAATTGGGTCCTGATATCTTTCCGACAATCTAGGACACCTTGTCCACAATACCACTGCTTCTGCAAAGATGTAATTGAGGATGGATGCTATTATGTCAGTTAGGGCCTCTGACAAGAAGTCTCATGAGCCCTAGAGGTGAGCTACCCCCATATGCCTCCTTACAAGTCATGTTTATTTCCATCCACTCCAAAGAATGGGAGTTGGACAGCAAAAGAGAATACAAACCATTTGCATATCTAAAATCAGCAAAGCACATGTTTTTGGAAGGTTAACAATTCCCAAATGGATGATTCTATGGTCCACTTAATACTTTGAAAACATTTACCTAATGACAAGTTCATGTTGGAAGATTGGAAGTGTATTTTTACGTAAAAATGCCTGGAATGACTTGCGTTTGGCCTATGACATTCCATCAACATCCTCTACCTCCCTACCCCCAAGGTTGCTTGTAGCTTCTATTGTTTTGGTAAAACTGATCAACCAACTTCTACAGGTTCCTTTACTTTCCTGAGAAGTGCAAAGATGTGGCATAGAACTTGTGAATAGAAAATCTTCACAGCAGAGAGACACTGAGAGGAAAGAGGGCCTCTTGCCAACACCTCTGATGGTTTCTCTCGGGACTCTCTCAGAAGCTGTCAGTCTTGAAATGTCCATAGTTCCACAGCAATACCTCAATTAATCTGCTATTAATTAAAAGCTATTTTTGTAATAGTAGAGGTACAAGTTAGACAAAAACTACTCAGTTTTGTACATAGGATGGCTGTGTAGTTTATTGTCCAAACTAGAATACCTCTACGACTGAAAGAAAGCAATATTAATAATTGTGCTAGGATAAGAGAAGTAAATCTGTACTGTCCCCTACAAACCCGGTAATATAGTCACCAACTCATAAAGCCATGTCTTACTTAGCATGCAAAATGGGACACGTCAGGTAGGTAAATGGTCCAAATAACTGAAATTTACCTTATGTGAGCCGTCATTTGCTTTCCCTCTTGCTACTCTTAATGGAAACATTTCTAAAGAATTAGACTACCAGTCATTACCTTTCCTGAATGATTTAGAATCATCTTTTTGCCCGACACACAGTTGACCAGCACAGCAGTTGAATGAATGACTGAACTTTTATAAACAATTACTATGGCACCTCGTACAATTAAGTCTGATCACTTACGGAGTAATCTTAGGAAGTTATTTTGCCTTTCTGGGCCCAAGTTTTTCACAACTACAATTTGGGGCTGAAACGAAAGTATCTTTCAGGTCCTTTCAAAGTCTAATCCCTTATGCTTGCATCTATTATTTTGCTCCCAGGAGTGATTATCATTTTAATAAAGCTACCTGTAAAAAATAATTGAGATAAATAGAAAATACACCATGCAATTTGTAGGAGCCCAAATGGCCCTGGAGTATTTGGAAAGCCATTAGTTGTATTCTTATGCCAAAAGTGAGAACTTGGCAGCAAAGAGAAGACAGCATTTTCTCAACTTCATACATTTTTTTTTTTATTTCCCCACTTATCCAACAGTCATTTTCTGCTCACCTGCTCCCTAAGGGGACGTGAGTGTAAATACACTGAGTCCCAAAGCTCCAGAAAGTCAGGTTCTAACAGAAAATGAACGTAGGTATAAATGGCTTTAAGCCAAGACAGAAAGAATAGGGGTTAAGAGGGGGCAAGGGTTGCAGAGGGTATTCAGGGAAGGTGCGGTCAGTTCTAGTTGAGTGGGGTGGACCAGAGAATCAGGGGGTGCTTCATGAGGAAGGAATCATTGCAGCCTGAACAATGAATAAAACATGAATGTTCAGAAGTGTAGGGAGGGCCTTTCTTGCAGGTTCAGAAAAGAGAATGCACGAAAGCATAAAGGTAGGAGAACATTATGGCAAGAACAAGCAGATTAGCTTGGAATATACAGAACTTAAAAATAGAATCTGTTTCTTATTTATTTTTGTGTCTCTAGAACCTAGCACATAGTAAATGCTCAATGATGATTGAATGTTTGAATGAATAAATGAGTGGAAAGTAGTAGAAGATAAAGTTAAAATGGTCATATTTCACTTGGTAGAGTCCCCGCCTGTCCTGTAGTAGGCCCTCAATATTTATGGAACACATTGGATGGATGGATCGATGGATGGATGGATGGATGGATGGATAGATGGATGGATGGATGGATGGATGGATGGATAGATGGATGGATGGATAGATGGATGCATAAGACCTTGGCAGGTCTTGAATGCCAGACTAAAATGCCCAGACTTTATCTGTAGGTAATGGCATCTACTGAAGGCTTCTATCAGGAGATTGTCAGGGTGATCACTGGATTCAAAAAGGCAAATCAGCCAGCATGTAGAACACACAAAAGGGGGAAACTGGCAGCAGGAAACTCTTTTTTCATTTTTGTGCTGATGTATTTTCATTATGTTTCTCATATCCATGCTGTGATAATGAAGTGAAAATTATATACAAAGAGAGGATTGAAAGACGTTATTAGTATTAATAGTAACAAATTTTTTTACCTGGGATACTAAAGGGGTCTCAACACTGTATGTTCTGCATCAGAAATGTGTTGTGATATACCCAGGCTTCTTGAACCAGGAGTTACAGGGTCCAGTTGCTTGCAGGGGAGGAGGACAAAGCAAGAAGAGGGGCAGGGGGGATCTCTGGGGAGGCAGGAACTGAGAGTTTCCTGGGCACACGACACAACTCATATCATTCAGCCATCTCCATTCAGTCCCTTCTCTCGGACATCATAGGATGGGTTACTTAGTGTCTAAGAGCAGACTTGGGAACCAGGTGACCTGGGTACAAAGCTTGACCTTGCCTCTTACTGTGTGAGCTTGGACAAGCTTCTTAACATCCATTGGTGTGTTGGAGCCAGTCATGGGCTGGTTGTGTACGTCTCCTCCCAACTCCGTGTCCAATGATGTTACATTGGTAGCTCGAAACTAGGCACAGTAAGCATATGAATGCCACAGAAATCGGCCAATGCTGCAAACTGGGGCTTGTTTTTATTTTTCATTTTTCCAGAGATCAGCCATTAACATTCATAGCCCACCATTGCCTCTGCTTTATGCTCTCTCGTCTTTAAGGTGAAGTTATAATAATAACAATAATACGGACCTTGTAGGATTATTGTGATGATTAAATTAGTCGATGTGGGGGTGAGGGGAGTTGACAACAGTGCCTGGCATATAGTAAGCACTCAATAAATATTAACCATTATTATCCCAGGTTTTTTGTGCAAGTGTCTGTTGTTGAGAGCAAGTAGTGGGGCACTCTTGTATACATGGTTGTTCATCACCCCACCCACCAGCACCGAGCCCAAAGCCTAACACACAGTAGGATCTCAGGGAGTGTGGGCAGAATTGAAACTGTCCTCAGAGGAGTGGAGTTTGAGAAGCACCATGTCTCCTGCTGGCATCAGCATTAGCCTTAGCTCCTTTAATTAACAAACCAGGCATAACTTTTACTCCCTGGCCTCGTCCTCTCCTGCCTCTCTTTTTTTCCTGTTAACTCCAGTTCTTTAACAAATCCCTCTTTTCAGGAACGGGAAGCTGATCTGTTCTGGGGACGTGCCAGTGAAGCGGTGTGCGTTGGCACCACCAGCGGCTGTCATCTCAGGAGACAATGGGATTGGAGCGCCAAGGGGGAGAGTTCTCCATGCAGAATTTCCTTGCTTAATCCGCTCTTGTGGCTGGCACCAAGTCAGCAAAGGAAAGGAACCAAATTACCCGGGCGGCTTTGGCAGGCTACACCGCTGCCAGCAGGCCAGAAGTTAATTCCCTCATCTTCCCCCGTGCCACCAGCTCAGGGGGCAGGTCTGGCGAGGCTGGCTTTCTGTGTAAGTCTGTCAGGTGGCGTGAAGGGGAGAAAACAGGCGAGCAGAGGGTGGTCCAATCAGCAGTGCAGCTCCCCAGACAGACGGACAGACAGATGTCCCATTCTAGTCCCGCTCCCCGCCCCACGCCTCAGCACCAGGCTCTGCCTCAGGCACGTGGGGAAAAAGGGTGGAGGGCACCTCAGCCCTCAGACTCTGCAGGCCCCACATAGAAATGAGGAGACTCTTAACTACAGCAGGACCAGGACACACAGCCGTCTGACAGCGCCCTCTACAGTCAGCCAGGCAGTAAGAGAACCGCCGTGGGGTGGTGGCACCCACCTTACTGGTGCCTGATCTGGGGGAGCCCCCCCACCCATGAACCCTCTCCTCCCCTACCGCAGTGTGGGTGGGGTAGGGGTCAGGGAGGGAACATTAAGTGAGCCCCGTTCAAGCACCAATTATACTGCAGGGGCTTTATCTCCTATGTTCACAGTGGCCCTACCAGGCACGCGCTGTCGATCTCAACAAACAGAAGAGGAAGCACGTTGCGCAGGGCCCGGAGTAGCCACCTGAACCCAAATCTGCCTGAGCTCGGGGATCTGAGCTCCCCCACAGCAGAGATTCAAATGGCTTCTGAATAACACAAGGGGAAATACATGTTATGTCGCACCCCACTATAGATCTAAACACACAGAAGTTTACCTAAATAATACAGACCTCACTGTGGGCAAGCCACTCTCTTTTCTATTCTCTTATACACTGTTCTCTATCTGAAATGCAAATCCTGTCCTACCATCGGGACCCACTAATGAGTCACAACCACGGTTTGACAGGATGGGTCGTTGGCATCGCAAAACGGTCATCCTGCTGCCCAGCGTCCCCGAGGACCAGCCCAGCCACAGCTCCCCGACTGCTCCCAGCTTTCTCTTTGCAGGCAGGGCAGGTGACGGCACTATCTGGAATGTGACTGTGGTGACCACTTCCAGGGCTTGCTTCTAAAGTCTGACCCTATTTAGCTCCCACACGCCCTTCCCTCTCTTCCCTGTGGCTTCTCAAGTCCTCCAGGTGGCCTCCAGCTTTCTCCATCGCCCTTCCCACACACACACCTCTGCTCTCATGAAGGATTTGCAGCCCTGCATGGTGTTCACGCACACACACCCCTCCAGGGTCACTGTCCGCCCAGATCACTCCTGAAATGTGCTGTTTGGGGAGCCACCATCACCCAACTGGGTTCAGCTTTCATTCTGAATGCCAGTCTATGGCTCGCTATACTGGCACAGAGCTTTGCAAATCTAAAGACGACCCTGCCCACAGGACTCCTGGAGGATAACTTAGGGGTGTCATCAGGTAATGTGGTGGGGAGCTCTGGTGAGCATGCAGCCACCCTGGGAAAGGGAGGATGAGACTAGCCAGGCCCCGAGACATCAGTGGGGACTGCCGCATCCCCAAAATGAGGTTCTACCCCAGAGCCACAGGGAACCATGAAGTACAGGGAGCAGGGTAAACCACCCATGGTTTACCCATGAGGTAAACCACCTGGGCCTCAGCGGCTCCCTGGGGCTTGGCAAGTTGCCGTCACGTGGCGAGGGCGTCTCAGCTCCTGGGTACGCATTCCTGCCCAGCTCACAGGAGGGCCGACAGGGGCGCCCTGCTCTGGGAAGGGGTCAGGTGTGACTTGCTTCCCAGGGGTGACCAGGATCCCCAGGTGACTCCACAGTAGTTCAGAGCACCCTGCTCCCCTCCCAGCCCCAAAGAGGCAAAACCCCATGCGGCATTCACCTCAGGACAGAGGACACGCAGTGTGTGGCACGACCTGGCTTTGTCATTCTGGCAGTGTGAGCTTGGGGACATCAGCTTTCCTGTCTGAACCTCAGTCAGCTCCTCTTTAAATGAGGAGATGAGATTAACCTCCATCGTTTTTGGACCACATTAGAGCACAGACTCTCATGCTTTATAAACCACCACTCACTATCCAAGCAACTTAAAGTAAAACTAATGCTCACAAGCAGTGATGAGATATCAGATATTATTCTGAGTCTCTTTTTGTCCTCATAACCCACATTAATATTCAGAAGGAACTGAGGCCCAGAAAGCTTAAATGACTCACCCAAGGTCACCAAGCGGTACTGAGAGTCAAACCCAGGAAATCTGACGCTCGAGCCACGGCCTCTTGGTGTATGTCTGTCTACATTAGACCCCTTGCATTATAGCTCTTGTTGCTGTGTGTACCTCCTGCCCTGGATTGAAAATCCTCGGGACAATGACTCATTCATCTTCAAGGTAAGATGCAATCACAGTGGTGTCGAGCATGACATACAAGAGGAGCCACCAGCATTTGTCAAATGCCGCTGAATTCTTAATGTGTCACTGAACGGCTTATTCAAAAGAAATAATGGTTGTGCCCAGAGATATAAAATCTCTTACCAATTTCCCTGCTTCTCTGGAATTGCGACTCCCTGAGGAGGTCTCTGTCTTCTTCAGCAATAGGACTCCTAGTCTGGATCATAATGGTATTCCAGCTCTGCACACACATTCTCCCTGGGCACCAGACTGCCTCACTGGACCCGGAGGGCCCAGCTCTCCTCTCTGTCTATCAGAAAAACCACCTTTCCTCCAAGGCACGTGTGCCTTCAGGAAACCTACTTCGAGCAGCCCAGCCCACTACAATGCCCCTCAGAACCCTGAACACTTCCCTGACTCCCCGAGTACAGACTGCCCTTGCCTGCATCCCACAGGTCAGCATTTCTTCCCAGGGCTCATCACTCCGCCAGACTAGAGTGTGACCTGGTAACGGTGGAGTTGTAACCTGCGTGGTCCCAATATCTGGACCATCCGGCCCGATGGAGATGTCACATCTGGAGCCTGCCCCCAGATTTTCACTCTTTGTCTGTGGCCTCTGCCAGCCGATGAGCGGTGAGTGGGCTGATGGGTTTGCCCCTGTGCAGACGCCAGGCCTCGTCTCTTCCCCAGGGGCGGCTGACTCTGGCAAGCCCTCCCCCAAACACAAACCTTCTTTCAGCACCAGCTCCGAGGCTCTAAGCCCCTCTCCCCTTAAGCCCAGAGCCATTGTATCAGCTGTGATTTATGTAAAGGCTTTTGTTGGACCCCTGGTTTTGACAGTCTCTGTGTTGTCGAATGGTAATAATTACGGAGCCTTTCATCCTTTATTTACGGGATTGCTCTGGGGGGAGAGAGGCCTGGCCTGGGGGGAGGGCTGCTGAGGGAGGGCAGACTCGCTTTTCGGAGCCTCCGGACAGAACCAAAGGAGCAGAGGTCCTTTGGAAGTTATAAATAGCAGCTCCCTGGGAATAAAGAAGTCACCTCTGCAGGCTTCAGGAGCTCAGAAGACAAAGGACACTGGGAGCTGAGAACACCATGCTTCAGGACTGACAGGGCCAAACGGAGTTTCCAGGGCCTGGCCCCTGGTTTTCACAAAGCTGATGTTTGTCTGAACACAAATCTGTGGCCGAGGTGAAGGGAAGCAACAGTATTTCTTCTAACAACGAGCCAGTTCTAGGTCTCTCCCCCCACACAGCCTTCCATTTCATCACCAATTGGGGTTTTTACATTCCCCCCGAAACTAAGCTGAAGCTGCATTAGAGAAATTTCATGCTCATTAAAGTCCCACGTGTGCCTCCACATTTCCTAGCATCCCTTGCAGGTGGGCTGGGACATGTGGCTGTATTTGGACAATGGCAGTGGGTGGAAGTGATATGTGCCACGCCAGGCATATCGCATGGGATCCCTGGACATCATCCCATGTGGTCACTGGGAAGGAAGGAATCCCTGTGCTCCAGATGACACAGCCACATGAAAGGAGCCAGTGTCCTCCAGGCAATGCTTACCGGAACATGACTGGGCAAACTACATGTACAACACCAAACATTAATGTGAGGGAGAAATTAACCGTGCTGTGCAAAGCCACTGAGATTTCAGAGTGTATCTGTTCTTGCAGCATAGCTGGTCCTACCTGACTAGCCACAACTATTGTTTTCATAGGAGGCTGGATACATGCACAACTAAGGCCTTTGCCCTCAGACAGCTCACAGTCTGATGGTGGAGACAACCACATGACACAGTCCCAGAGGTTGTAACAGCACAAGCTCAATTCTTGCTAACACGGATCCACAGACCTCACCCAGGAAGACAAAAGATAAATAAATTATAACGTGTACCTAAAAATCAGAGAGTGAAACTTTTCAACCTATCCCATCTCGGGTCCTCTGTCCTTCTTTTCTCTATTACTAAGAAACCGAATAGAGCATCATCAGAGGCAAAAGGATGGAAGAAAGCCAGACCTGGACTACTTTCCCAGCTGTACCTGCTATGAGCAGTTGGGCTTCTGGTAAGTCCCTTTGTCCCTTATCTTGGAGACTTCGAGTCTTCATCTGTAAAATGGAATCAATAAGTTCTACCTTGAAGTTTGTTGTGAGCCCACCTTCTCCATTTTTTCAGATAATGACATGCTTAGCACTGTGACTCGCACACAGTAAGCCTCGATATTTGCTAGTTATTATTATCAGTGTCATCTCTGTTGTTATCGAATACCTAACGCAGAGAACAGGTGTGAGACTCCCATGAGATAAAAGTGATTGTCTGAAAAATGTTATCTAAAGGTGCCGCCTTATTCTACAGACCTGCACCTACCAGCAAACCAGGTGTTACTTTTCCCCATGTCATCCTTGAGAGTACAGGCTCTTCAGACCCGGGGTCCTCCTGGGTGGAACACATGAGCTGAGAGGCCACAGAGCGACAGCTGGCCTAGAGTAAGACTCTCTGGAAGCCCGAGGACCTCTCCACGAACTGGCAGTATTGGTTGGCGGGACATTTACAACCCAATGTGTGTTCTACAGAGCAGGCATCTAGCCTCCTGGCAGGAAGAGAGGGAGGGGCCATTATGTATCAATCAGTTCAGTTAGATGATGACATTTCGCCTTCCCAACAAACCTGTGACAAAGATGTCATTATCTCCATCCTACCACTGGGGAAGCTTAGGCTCCCAGAGAGTAAGTAACGTGCCCATGATCACACGACCGGTATGGATATGAAGTCCCACCTTAGCATGCCTCCAGGACCTCTGCAAGTCTCTCCTCAGGCCTCTAGAGAGATGGAATGGATGTGGGCTCCAGAGCCTGGACATGGTCCTGGGGAACCCCACCTTAGCATGTGCAAAACAGAACATGATGAGTACAGGGAGTGAATCCTGCCGTACTTTTCCCTGCGTTTAATAATCACAATGAGGAGGAGGAAAGGATGAGGAAGCGGAAGGGGCAAAGGAACAAAGGGAAAAGGAAGAGGAAAGGGAGGGCAGAGGCAGAGGGATCAGGGGAAGGCTTCCCTTAGTTACTGCCGCCTCGCACCGAGCTGTGCTGTCCCTGCACCCCCATTCCACCTTCACGGCAGCGTCTATACAGGAAGTTCACTCTCTCCTTAAAGATGAGGAAACTGGCGCTCAGTGAGATTAAGCAAACTGTCGCAAGTTTAACATCCAGCTAAGGAGCAAAGGGACCTATTTTACCATTCCATTTTAAAGATGAGGACACTGAGGCCCAAAATTATTTAAATGACTTATTCAGGGTCAGTCCTAGTTGCTCTGCCCTCTCTGTTCCCAAAACTCCCTGTATCCCTTTCTATCAGAGCACTTATCTCCCAGATTCAATGGTTTTAGTTTTAATGTGTCTGTTTTCCGTGAAAGACGGAGCCGCTCCCAAAAAGGAACAGTATCTTTGTCATCTCTGAATCCCAAGTTCTGAACCCAACGCTGGAAACATAGTGGGTGAGCAAATGAAAGGATGGAGTAAGGATTGAATCTGTCCGCCTCCCTATCCTTCTGCAAGGAATAAAATATGCCATTTTCACTCCCAAAAGAAGAGCAGTGCTTTTATGATACAGGAACCACAGCGAATAAAAGGCATCTAGTGTTCAGACAGCCCCGCCTTCTCATTTCGCATATTGCACAGCTGGGACCTGGAGAGGGGAAGGGGCTTGCCTTAAATGCCAGTGGTCCCGTGGGGCTAGTGGGACATCCTCTGACTCTGTAGGTGTGTAACCAGTTGCCTAACCTGTCTGTCTTTTGTAGTCTCACCTATAAAATGAGGGCAACATTCCCATCCCTAGAGCAGTTGTAAAGTGTAAATGAGATGATTTATGGCCAAACCATGCTGAGCTCCTGGTGTGGTCCTGGCTCTGGGTAGACCCCACCCCTTTGAATCAATCCCGGAAGCTCCATCTCTGGGGATCAGGCTCACTGTCTCCTTCACAGCAGACAAGGAGACAGTGAGATCATCTCGGGAGGGCAGCCTCTGGGCTCTTTAGCCGAAGGAAGATGAAGTACACTCAGTTCTTCAGCCCCATAACGCTTTCCTTCAAATCCAAATGGTAATATTTCCCCTTGTTTTTTCTCCTAGATGACTGGGAGATTGGACTTCGCGATATGGATTTTCTAAGATGTTAAGATTTCCCATAAAAGTCTACAAGACTTTGAGATACCATTATTTGGCTAAAAGTGAAGCGACTCATTTTCTTCCGTCGGCGTGAATGAGATCAGAGGGCTTCATGGCTTTTCAGGTGACAAGCCACACGTTCCCAGAAAGAGGAGGGTGGGTGAGTCACAGTTAAAACAAACGTCTCCAATGAATTTGCTGAAAAACAAAGTATCCATCTTGAGGGAACCAGGGGATCATTTGAATGCATCCCTGCTTCTCTTCTCGGGCCAAAGAAATTTTTCCTGCCTTATGTGGGAGCAGAGTTATCCCTGATCAGGCAGTCTCTGTCTGTGAGATCAGAATTCATTAAACTGTGCTTAGTTCACGCTTTTCGTGCCATTAGAGTCGGAGAGCTGTTTGAAATAGGATTCCCGCTGATGAATGGGTCTGTACAATTATCGGCGACAATGCCAGGCAGCCCCTCCACACCAGGCTGAGCACAGAGACTCCTCCCAGCAGAGGCGAGCCAGGCCTGGGGACAGGAGCCTGACCCCGAGAGAATTAGGTTCTACCCAAAGATGGCATGGCTGTTTCCTAAAGGCGAGCTCTTTGCTTTTTAAGAGCAGGGAAGCTGGCTGCAGTTTTTTGCTGGTATGAACAGCAGTGAGTGAAGTATTCTGAGAACTTTGAAGTCATGCCAACCCAGGTTCAGCTCCTGCCTCTTCTAAATATGTAGCTCTGAGATGCCCCACCACCTTCGGAGCCTCAGTTTCCTTTTCTGGAAAATGAGGATGACATCCACCGTGCAGGTTATCATGGGGACTAAACATTATAGCAGAGAGGAAGCTGCTAGCACCGGCCTGAGGCATGGTGGTACGCAGTGACGGTCCCCCGGGTTTATTTTGACATCTCTAATTTAAAGTTGGTGAGGTCTAAGTGTGGCTGTTTCATGACATCAGACTGCAGAAGCAGTTCTGAGAACTCCCTTCCTGCTTAATGAATGAAGACAGATTCTAACAGTTGGGGCCAGACAAAGAAACATGTGTCAGGCTCCGGAAGCCAGTTTCCAAAAGAGGTCGGGGAGCAGGGAGGAATCTGGGTGAAGGGCAGGCTGGAGCGGGCCAGTACGCGGCCCAATGTGCCTGCTTCTGTTTCCCAGAATACCTAAGGCTCTATCACTTCTGCCTCATTCCTCCTCCCTCTTGGAGAGCAGCTATGAGCCAACCAGAAAAATGTACAAAGCTTCCTTTTCCAAGCAGAACAAGAGGCTTCCAGCTTCATGAATAGCTTTCTTCATATAGATATCCATCACTTAGAAGGATAATGGCAGGCCTTCAGATATTCCCCTCAGAGGTAGTTGAACTCTTGATGTAACAATGACACTTAGCAACTCAGCAAAGATGTTCAAAGTATCAATAGGAAACAAAATGACAGCTTTCTTAGGAAGAGTTGCCTGCGATTTCCAAAAGATGATGAAAGATGTCCAAAAGACCCCTGGCTCTCCAACAGAGAAAACTGAGAATTCAAACAAGCAGCATCAGCAAGACCACTCCTAGTATTAAAACCAGACAAGGGTTTTGCTCCCTTCCAATCAGTACGGTTTGTAAAAATGACTTAGCTTCTCTGGTCCGCAATTCCCACATCTCTGAAATGAGCTCTCGTGAGGATAAAATGTAAATACACGCATACAATGAGCAGCGCTCCGTCTGATACAGCATTCTTTTAATTAATGTGCTTCTGGCAACGGAATTCATTTTCACCACCATCAACAAGCAACATTTGTTGTGTTTATGAATCGGGGGTTTACAGTTCTGTTCTGTGAAATCTAACGAAGCAAAGAAGCCTATAGAAATAGAGGAAGAGACAGTAAAGGATGAGAGTGGTGTCCACCCAACAACCCCGAATATACTGTTTGTCTAGGGAATTTCTGAAGGCGGGTGCATCGTAAGGATTTATTTGTGTGCATTGAAAATAAGTGGCCCCTTCTCTTGGCCAGGAGAGCCAGCGGTAGACGAAGATGACCAAGTTCTCTCACTGTTGTTGTTTGGTTTGCTGTCTGGACACAGTGTAGACAAGGCTGGTCACATACGTCGCAGGAGCCACTGCAGAGTGCAAATGGGGGACCCTTGTTCACACAGGAAGAATCTCAAGATGGCAACAACAGAGCATTGGGATTAGGGTTTAGAACACCAGCCATCGTAGACAGGCCCCGAACATCAGGATGGAGGAAGGAAAAGGTAGTGAGCCACCTCCTTTTTAAAGATCATTTCCAGAGAGCACGTTTCAGTGGCCGAAACACAGCCATGCTTACCCATAAGGGAAGCTGAAGGGTATAATTTAGAATCTGACTGGAGTTCTTCTTACTAAGGAAATGAGGGAAATGAATATTGGAAAGCAAATCACCCTCCCTGACACAGGGTCTCAATTCTTTCCCCAGCTCAGGCCCCTCTCCTAAGCTTCTAACTCATATATTCTAATAGGCATCTCAAACGAAATATGTTCCTAAACCAAAATTCTTTATTGCCGTCTCCTCCATCACAAGCCTCTTCTTCCTCTAATCTCCAATTTTAATCACTGCACTGCTATTCACCCAACTGCTTAAGCCAAAGTACCACTCATCTTGATTCCTTGCTTTCCCCCGTCTCCACATCCAATATTTCAACAAGTCTTGTCAGTTCTATCCTCAAGATACCCTAATTCTGTCCCTTTGTCTAGCCCCCTCATCCCTTACCTGAATAATTGCAACAGCCTCCGATGAGGAACCTGACTCTATTCTCCCCAAAGGAGTCTGAATATTTTAAAATACTCATATCAGTTCCATGCTCAAAACCCTCTGATACCTGTGCCTTGCATTTAAAATCAAAATTCGAAGTCATTCCCTTGGCCTACAGAGACCCACATCATGCAGCCCCTTCCTGCTTCTTCACCTTCTCCCCTAACTTGCTCTCCCTTCCTTGCTGCGTTCCATCGCACTCCCAGACTAGGCTATGCTCTCCCTGACTCATAGTATTTACACATGCTGGTTCCTCTACCTGGAGCACTCTTCTCAGCTCCTTACCTAACCTACCTCCTCTCCTCGTTCAGGTCTCACCTCGAAAGTCTCCTTCTCAGAGTCGTCTTTATGGGTGGCCTGTTGTTTGGAGCAGGTCTCTGCCCCTGAGCCCAGGCACCCCCTATTACAGTGCAGCATTCTGGGTTTTTCAAAATAGAACTTATAACCTATTTTTTATTGGTCTGTCATATCTAGAGTTGAAATCCATGAGGCAGCCACCATAAATCTCTCTTTTCTCCTCTGTAGGTTCTCAGTAGATGATTGTTGACTAAATGAATAATTGACTGAGTCATGTCTTCTTCTTAAGATTGAGTTTTCCCAGGTGCTGTGTATTTTGTTTAATATGATTTCAAACTCACTTGATTATGACAAAGACAAAAAAAAAGTAGTTTTTAGAAGTAAAGTTGTTTTTTATATAAGAGTGAAATCAGTTGTGTCAGAATGTCATCATCTCATCTATTGTTATTGACAAGAACTCAGTAGCTCAGCTGCTGAGGGGCCCCAGTGGGGGGCGTATTGATAAGAACCTGTGGAGAAGCAACTATGGCAAGGGGACATTTAGACTATAAACACCAGAGTCTGTGAGGAATACCTGAGAGTCTGAGCAAAACAACTCTTTGCTGACCTAAATCGCTCTCCAACGACCTTTGGGGCACTACAGTGGTAAAAGCCATGCAACAACCCCTGGAAGGACATTAGCTGGTCCTCAACACCAGCACTGTTGTTCCCTAGCAACAAGCTCTAGCAACAAGGAACCTTCAGGTTTCTGTGCTGGCAACTGGAAGTCAGAGCTCATTCGTCTAAGTCATCCCTCCCAAACACCAACTCATAAAAGGTAGACCTCAAGCTAAATCTGCACTTTATTCTTTTCATCTCCTCTTACTAAACAATAGTGCGATTAATCTATCATTGGTTTGGAGTATGTTATATCTGTATTGGCTTATTAAGAGCTATTATCCCATATGCTATTGACTTGTGAAATTATGATTTCCACAGTGAACCTGTGTTAAATAAACAATTGGCAAAGACAATCTCAGTCTCCACGTATGCTTTTGCTACCCAAAACAAAACACCAGGTGTACAGAGGCTGAATGACTTCCCAGCCTTGACATCTATCCTTCTAAACATCAAAGAGCAATGCCAGAGGCAAGATGGCAAAGTAGATAAACACTGTGCCTGCGTCCTTCCGTTAAAATTACAACTAAATTATAGAACAATCAACCTGGAGAACCATCTGCAGTCTAGCCAAACAGAAGTCCTATAACTAAAAATATAAAGAAGAAGCCACATCGAGACTAGGAGGACGTGCAGAGACGCAAAATGGGCCCCAAACCTCCATGCGGCAGTTGACAATCAGGAAGGATACGTCAGCCATGGAGGTAACCCCAGAGGAGCGAGGGACCCCAACCCCCCACACCAGGCTCCCCAGCCTGGATGGAGTACTGGTACCAGGAAGAAAGCCCCCACAACTCCTGGCTGTAAAAAAACAGTGGGGATTCTGACTGCTCAGGTAGGACGGAAGGCTACAAGAAACCCAGACATCCTCTTAAAAAGCCCACGCACAGATTCACTCTCTCACAGGCACTCACCTTGGGCTCCAGCAGAGGGATGGTGGAGGGACAGTGACTCAGGGATCCTTGGAGACGTACAGCAAGGTAGACTGAGGTGTGTGGCCTCAGTTTTTTCCCAGTGAGATGTCCTTCTGTGCAGCCAGCAGGTGAACACCATCTTGCCTGTGTTGAGCCCTCCCCCAATAGGCCAAATCTGAATCTGATTGGCCTGGTGAGCTCCCCTGCTACTCCTGGCTGACTCACCTGGGATCCCACCCCACCCAACTAGCGCACAGCAGGAGGCACTTTCTCCTGAGCAACCAGCCACGCCACTCTTCTCAGAAAACTATCAGAATGCAGCAGGCCCCAGGCAGGTGGCGACTGGCCTCTGTGGGCTCTGAGACTTTTGCTGAGTTGCTCCAGGCTCAGTACGGGCAGCAAACCAGACTCTACATTAACCTGTTAACCACAATCCTTCCCACTCTAGTGACTCTCTGAGACCCTGCCTCACCCAACTTGCATACCACAGGAGGCATTATTAGTAGCTGAACCTTAAGGGCTCTAGCAGGTGGCAACAGACCTTGGGATGTCCTGGCTTTTTGCAGCGTTACCTCAGGCCTGGTACTGGAGCCAGTTGACCTCGGTTCACAGCGAGGTCTCTCCCACACACCTCCAGGTTTAGAACAGGAGACAAATTACAGCAGATCACTGTGTAGCTCTTACTAGGTAGTCTCTGGCCAGTCACAGGCAGTGAATGACCTAGGCCTGCACCAAAGCCCCTCCTAAGAGCCCCAGAACCAACATACTTGGAGATTGGCTTCAGAACACAGCAGAGCACCACCCAATTATTCCCCACAAGTGGTACACACAAAGGCTGATTTCAACAGGCACCAGAGCCCACTGAGGCAAATCCCACTCCATGGTTTAAGCCTCCCACACAGCAGCTCATAAGCTGTGGATGTGGCCAAACCCCACAACCAATCAGCCTGAGGGTCAATGCCACCCACTGACATGGCAATAGCAATCAAGTCTCAAGTATAACAGGAGGGCACACACAATCCACACAAAGAATACCGTTGGAGCACCTGGCTCAGGTGACAAAGGAGACTGTGACACTGGGCCCCACAGGACACCCACTACATAAGGCCACCCAGCCAAGACTGGGAGACATAACATATCTGCCTAATACATAAAAATACAGAGAGGCAGCCAAATGAGGAAATAAAGAAATGCATCCCAAATGAAAGAACAGGAGAAAAATCCAGAAAAAGAATTAAATGAAATAACGGCACACAACCTATCAGAGACAGAGTTCAACACTGTGGTTATAAGGATGCTCAAGGAACTTAGTGAGAACTTCAACAAAGAGATAGCAGGCATTAAAAAGGACATAGAAACCATACAAAAGAACCAGTCAGAAATGAAGGATACAATAACTGAAATGGAGAATACACTAGAAGGAATCACCAGCAGACAAGATGGAACAGACGATCGAATCATTGATTTGGAAGACCAAGTAGCAGAAAACACACAACTGGAACAGCAAAAAGAAAACAGAACCCAAAAAACGAGGGTAGTTTAAGAGACCTCCAGGACAACATCAAGTGCAACAACATTTGCATCATAAGGATACCAGTAGCAGAAGCGAGAAAGCAAGGGATTGAAAACCTACTTGAAGAAATAATGATGGAAAACTCCCCTAACCTAGCAAAGGAAATATATATACAAGTCCAGGAAGCACAGAGAGTCCCAAATACCATAAACCTAAACAGGCCCACACCAAGACACATTATAATTAAAATGGCAAATTTACAGACAAAGAGAGAATCCTAAAAGCAGCAAGAGAAAGGCAACTAGTATCTTATAAGGGAGCTCCCATAAGACTGTCAGCTGATTTCTCAACAGAAACTTTGCAGGCCAGAAGGGATTGGCACAAAACATTCAATGTGATGAGAAGCAAGGACCTACAACCAAGACTATTCTACCCAGCAAGGCTATCATTTAAAATTGAAGGACAGATAAAGAGCTTCCCAGAAAACAAAAAGCTAAAGGAGTTCATCATTATCAAACCGGTATTACAAGGAATGTTAAAGAGACTTTTTTAAGATGGGGGGAAAATCAAAATTATGAATAATAAAATGGCAATAGCTACGTATCTATAAAAAATTACTTTCAATGTGAATGGATTAAATGCTCCAGTCAAAAGACATAAGAGGAATTAATGAATAAGAAAACAAAACCCTTAACATATGCTGCCTACAAGAGACTCACTTCAGATTGAAAGACACACACAGACAGAAAGTAAAGAGATGGAAAAAGATATTTCTGAAAATGGAAATGAAAAAAGCAAAGAAAGCTGGAGTAGCAATACCTATGATGGACAAAATGTAGTCTTTAAAACAAAGGCTATAAGAAGAGACAATGAAGGACCCAGTAATCCCACTTATCCAAAGAAACCTAACATGCTACTTTGAGGGGACATGTGCATCCATATGTTCATTGCAGCATTGTTTACAGTGGTCAAGATGTGGGGGCAGCCTGGGAGTCCATGGATGGAAGAATGGATAAAGAGGAGGTGACACATATATACAATGGAATATCACTCAGCTTTAGAACAAAACAGGTTCTTGCCATCTGTAGCAGCATGGATGGACCTAGAGGGTTTTGTGCTGCGTGGAGCATGTCAGATAGAGGAAGACAGATGCAATGTGATTTCACTTATATGTGGAATCTAAGAAGAAAACTAACAAACAAAACAGAAAAACACCCGTAGATACAGGAAACATTTTGATGATTTCCAGATGGGAGGGGGTTTGGGGGTGGGGGTGAAAGAAGGCGAAGGGATTAAGAAGTACAAATTGGTTGTTACCAAGTAGTTATGGGGGTGTAGGGTGTAGCATAAGGAATATAGTCAATAATACTTTAATAACTATATATGGTATCAGATGGGTACTACATTTGTTAGGGTGATAGATGGGAGGGGGTTGGGGGCAAGGTGAAAAAGGTGAAGGGATTAAAAAGTACAAATTGGAAGTCACAAAATAGTCACAGGGATGTAAAGTATAGGGAATATAGTCAATGATATAGTGATAACTGCATAGGGCTGGGTGGGTACTAGACTAGTCAGGGGGCCAGTTCTTCAATTATATAAATGTCTAACCATATGCTGTACATCTGAAATTAATATAAAATGTTGAATGTCAACTATAATTGATAAATTTTAGAAGGGAGGGAAGGGGAAGGGGAATAAGAGGTCCAAATTTCCACATATAAAACAAGTAAGTCATGGGGATATAATGACCAGCAAGGTTCAGAACTTTCCTATGAGCTGTATCTTCCCACAAATGTCCCAGAAGTAAATGCCCTGGGACCCTTCCACCACCTTTTCAAAGGTTCAGATGCTTCCCAGGGACTGGTAGGCCTGGATAAGTTGAATTTCTTCCAGAAGATAATTAATATCCCATTACTATTTGGCCCAGACCAAAAATTCCCTGCTTATAAACAAATCAAAGATCAAAAAAGACCGGGCACCCTCAAGGTACTCTGCCCTGGGTAAGAAACAGTGAGGAAACCAGCTGTAAAAGAGATCCAGGTCCTGTCCCAGGAGCTTACAACTGGGTGGCTGTGATGACACGAGGATGACAGAAGCAGTGGATTCAGCCAAGGGACTCTGGGACCAACAGTGTCAGGACAACAGAGCAATATCAAAGAGATGATATAAGCAAGATAACTTCACATCGAAAGCCCAGTTCAAAAATAGTAGCTGATAAAACTATTCTGATGTTTTCAAGTTCAACCTTCAGCGCGTGTTCACAATGAAGCAGGTAAAGGAATTGATAAACTACACCACCAAGTAGAATCAATGCGCTCATGAGGCTGACTGAGCATCCAGTAGGAGCCAGGCTTTGTGCAAGGTCATTAGGAGAGTGGGTGGATGGGACAACAGGAGCAGGCCCCCTTGGGGAACCTCTCTTCCTAGTTGTGGAGACAAGGGACAGGCAGAAAACACGTGTCCTCAACACTTCAACACAGCAGTGAACGAAGAGCTACTCCAGAGGCCCCACAATAAATTGGTTACGCAGATGAACCAGGGAGATCCTAGCGTTCAGGTGAGCTCGGAGAAGGTAATGAGATCTGAGCCGGGCTGGGCTGACCAGGGGAGACATGGCCCAGCAGAAAGAAAGCAGAACCGGGATGGAGGAGCAGGGGAGCAAAAATCCTTCCAGGCACATCTAGACAACTCCTAGAGTGCTGACAGGTGTCTGTGGGCAGAAAGGTTGGGGAAGGCCGACTGTAGTAGATCTTGAATGTGAAGGGGAAGGGTTTGATATTTTTCTGTCTAAGCCAAGTTCACAAACTCACCACTTCCTAAAGGCTGAATCTGATGCACAGCAATTGTTGTCCGGTATCCAAGTGTTAAATAAATAAATAAATAAACAAATAAATAAATAAGTGAATGTGAATGCCGCTGGGCATTTTTTTTTTTTTTTTCTATTGGGGAATATTGGGGAACAGTGTATTTTTCCAGGACCCATCAGCTCCAAGTCAAGTCGGGTTTTTTCAGTCTTGTTATGGAGGGTGCAGCTCACTGGCCCATGTGGGAATCGAACCAGCAACCTTGGTGTTATGAGCACTGCGTTCTAACCAACTGAGCCATCCAGCTGCCCCTGGGCATTTTGTAGTTTTACTAAAAACCCTACTCCTCACTGTTGTCTATGGGAGGCCACTTCCCACCTAGGTGTTGCCTGCCTAGCCTGAAGGCATTTGAGTTTGTGACCTTTGTGGGCAATTTCTCGGTACTTCTAGCAAATTGCAGAGTAGCATGCATGTAGCTGAACTTCTCGAGCAATAATCCAGCTGCCTGTGCAAAAAAACTGCAGAAAAGAAGATGCCTGTAGTGAGGCCTGGGACTTACATAATAAGGGAAATCTTGGAAAGGGTCCATGCAAATAAGGGGCCCTGATAAATCTGTGCCGTTAGCGTCACTCAGGGGCAAACTCATCATTACAGACTTGACTCTGAGAAGACTTTATGAAGTGCATGAGAAAATGTCATAAGCCCAGCTGTTCCAGCCCCAGAAGTTTGAGTCTTTGCAGCTCAGGCACCAACCATGTGGGCACAACTTCAAATGATTCTAGCCCCCATCAAGCTGTCAAGAACTGCCTCGCTGAGCCCAGTAACATGAGAAATAATGAAATGAGGGTTGTTGTTTTCCACCACTGAGTTCCGAGTAGCTTAGTATAGGCAGCTGGCACCCACTGCACCTTGGTGTCCAAGGGCACGCGTGGGTTGAGTGGGCCTAGCACCATCCTGACTGCCTGAGGACCGGAGGAGGACTCTTCAGGCAAAGGAAGAGACAGGAAACTGTTTGCAGGGTGGGCCACAGCCAGGTCTGGTGACAGAGGCATTGAGGACATATTGAGGCACCACTTCTCCTGCAGGTAAATAACCAGGGTAACACGGGACTGTGGACCCTAAGGTGTCTGGGCACATCTGCCATCAGACCACAGGTCTGGCCGCCAGCTGGACTTCTTAGGACCTGCAATCTTAAGAACTTAAACCAAACTGCCTTGCTCAAAAACCACCTATGTCTCCTATTGTTTTCTGGTATCCAAGTTTTCAGGAGGAATCCCAAGCTCTCTTGCCTGCATTTTAAGACCCTTCCCAGTGAGGCACTCGCGGGCTTTTTCAATTTCACCTCCCATGGCCACATCTCCTTTCCCTTATCAAGACACACGTTTCACGTCCTGTTTCCATGCCTTAGTTCATGGCATTTGCCTCGCCTGGAACATTCCGTTCCCTTCCCCTCTGTCATCCATCCATCCTACAACATGCTGGATCTCAGCTCCCATCTCTCATGGGAGATCTTTCCTGGCTACACTAGTCAGTTCCAGGAACCCACAGTGACCTGGTGTCTCCTGATCATCCAGGCACTGCTGATCAGATAAGGTCCCTTCTCTTACGGACCTCACGGTGCAGAGGGGAAGAGAGACAACAGGAATATCATGACCTTGAGGTGTGAGTGAGCTATGCTAATCACAGGGTGCTCTGAGAACACAAAAGACAGCTTCTGCCTCTACCTGACAGTCAGGTAAGGGATCACAGAGGACAGTCCCCTGGCCACCTGATCTGTCTTGAAGGGCAAGGAGGCATTTGTTAGGTAACCCAAGGAAAGACATTCTCAGCAGAGGGCTCAGAATGAGGTACACAAAACTATTTAGGATCATGTGTATTTGCCATTTTTTACAAAGGATGGGGTTAAAAAGAATCAGCTTTCTGCACCAGGAGGAACAGCCACTAAAGAATCTCACGTAATTCTCTTTTCCAAAAATATTTACATCTCAGAAACTACAAGTTCAGAAACTACAGACAAATCATTCAGTGGGTCTAGTTTTCCCTTTTGTCATACACAAGGCATTGAGTGTATGACTTCACCTTTTGGGTTCCACTGAGAGCTTCTCAAGGGCAAGGGCTTGATCGTCTGCATTTCCTAGAGGACTTGGGTAGTACCTGGACCAGATAGAAAGTCAAGAATTGCTTTTGTTGGATGGATGGATGGATGGATGGATGGATGGATGGATGGATGGATGGATAGATGGATGAGCTAATTTATTAAGTCACTGATGGAGAAATTCTTAATCTTCCAGTGCTCAAGGAACTTCTGAGTTCATGGTTTTCAAATCCTTATAAATTAAACCACACTGGAAAGATCCAGGGAAGATGCATGACTATTTTGTAATAAAAATTCCCTGAAAAGAAATGTTTGCTGAATCCCTAGGTATGACAGTCCTCCCAATAGAGAAAGATGTTTCCTTTTTGCTCTGTGTTATATGGAAGAGATAAACAGACAACTCTAAGATATACTATTTTATTATTTAAATTGTGCCTGTATGCATCACACCACCGTGGTCTGGCATCTGTGTTTGTTTTGTTCTGTACAATACTGTATTATGGAGAAGTGGGTAGCTCTCTTTTTGTCTTTCCCTGCAACATCCATCAACCTATTGCTATTCTGTGTGCTGTCTATGTGACAAGAGATCACATTTGATGGAGAAGAGGTGAGACAGGTAGGAAAGAAATAAATCCCAAAGTCCTTAGTATGACTTATGATCGGGCCCTGTCTCCTTGTCCAGTTCCACCCTCCGCCCCTCCTATATGCCTCCTCCATTCCTGTCATATGTCACCCACCAGGCTGAAGCTTCTTTCACACCTCTATGCTTTCATTTCCCCTTGGTCTGTGGTGCCAGCCCTACCACTCTCTATGGTTAGCTCTCGGCACAGCTCCCACTCCATGCAAATGTTGAAACTTTCATTCAGGCCTTTCAATGACATTTAATTGATGACACACTATGTGTATTAGTTCCCTAAAGCTGCCATAACAAATGACCACAAACTTGGTGTCTTAAAATAACAGAAATGTATTCTTTCATAGTTCAGAAGGCCCAAAGTCTAAAATCAAGATGTCATCGGGGTTGGTACCTTCTAGAGGACCTGAGGGAGCATCTGTTCCATGCCCCTCTCCTAACTTTTGGTGGTGGCCAGCACTCCTTGCCGCTTCTTAGCTGCATCACACCCAATCTCTGCCTTTGTCTACATGTGGCCTTCTTGTAAGGTCACCAGTCATTGGATTTGGAGCCACCCGAATCCAGTACGACCTCATCTTAACTCGTTATACCTACAAAGACCCTGTTTCCAAATAAAGTCACATCTGAGGTTCTGAGTGGGCATGGATTTTGGGGTGGCAGTATTCAACCCAGCATACTGTGGTAGACTCCTTGCTGTGCTCTAGAAATAAATTCAGTGTAATGCTTTCTTCAAGGTGCTTACAGTGTAGAGTGTACCTTATGTGTTCGCCTTTCATAATGCTAATCACAGAAGTTTGCATTTAGCTTTATATTAGTTTGTCCCCAACATGGACAGGGACCAAGTCCTGTTTCTTTTTGTATCTACAACTTCCTGCGGGTTCCTCCCTCAGCAATCTTGCTAAGTAAATACCAACTGAATGTGCAGGGGAGCCATTTGCAATGTCTCAGGCCGTAAGGATCAACATCCCATTTCACACCAAAACCCTGCTTGTGTACAATCACTTTCATCCACCAGGAAAGTCACTGCAACCAAGGCCTCTCCATGTAAGTGTCAGTTCTGGATCTGAAGGTTGGGGATTTGCTCGGTGCCGTGCATGCTCTTTTAGGGATATGAGGTCCTGGGCTCCATGCCACATGTGATGATAGTGCCGCAAAATCACATCTCTGGCCACTGCCCATTTCGGTCTCAGGCCTGATCCCAAAGCTCGGGGTGGCAGGAACTTGGGGGAACACTATAGCAATACTATGTTCTCTCCATTCCATTGACATAGTGCCACAGACACAGAAGCAACACAGCCTAACTCGAATATTGAGTCACGATAGCAGACCACAACTACCGTGTAGGTATTTTCAAACACGTAGCCATGAGTAATTGGCAAGAAAGTGCCAGGAAGAAGGCAAAACAGTGGTTTTGCCCAAACCACGGGCTGGCTGCCTGTGACACATGCCTGCTGTTACGCAATGGATGGACATACGTGGCCCTCTGGACTTCTTTTGGGGGTGGGGGTTCACGTCTCCTTTATATCATAGGATTTGGGCTTTATTTTAAACAGGAATGTGTTGTTTGTCAAACAAAAATTACTCAACTCAAAGAATATGTGTGGCTTCTAAGGGCAGGAACAGCTGAGAAACCCACACTGGTTGTGGACGAAATTCAATACAGGCCCACCTAATCGCCATGACGGGGACATTGGAATGAGTCTGAAATGCCTTCGCAGTATTGGACAGACAGCTTTCCCTCCTTCCCAAGCAGGCCGGGGCGTTCCCCCGTGAAAGCCCTTTGATAAGAAGAAGCAGGCTCCTGGGAGGCGAGCCACCCACCACTTTCTGAGGCACTATTGTCCTGAGGTGGGGGATTGTGATGTGGGGCTCAGCCTGCGAGCCGCCCTGTCAGGTCCACTGCGAGCTGCCCTGTCTGTCAGGTCCACGGGGCGGCAGCCACACAATGGTGCACCTCCTGCAATGGGCCATTCATCGCGGCCTCAAGCTTCCCTGATGGGAGCCCATTGACCCCGGGATAATAGATGAAAGTGTTTTCTCACTTGCCTTCGCCTCCTGACCCCTTGCCACCATTTTTCATGCACTGTCTCCTCTCCAGCCAGACGGAGGAATTCTTCCTCTGATGATGAAGGCCCGGTGACCCTCTCCTGCATCCCGTAAGCTGGCTGCTTGCTGGAGGGCTGCCCAAAGCCAGGGAGTGGGGGGTCCTGCATAATGCAACCAAGCCAGGCAAAGGTCATTTCCTCCCCACCTCCACTGTTGCACACACACACACACACACACACACACACACACACACACTCCAGAGCACCGGAGCAACAGTTCTGCACCAAAACTTTAATCTAGTGAATTTGTTCATTTGCTTGCTTGCTTGTCTGTTTTGCACTGTGTTTGAGTTCTTGGTGAATCCACCCCACACAAGGAGCGTTCCAAACCGATGCCCAAAGGCTCCCCAACCCCACTGTCTTCTCAGAAAGGCCGGGTTCCCAAGCACACGGGAGCAGCAGAGCAAGCCGCAAAGTCTGTCCATGGATGTTCTGGCTGGAAAGAGCTCAGATCACCCAGCAAAGCCCCAGCACTCGGCTGAGGAGCCCCAGGAGAAGTGACTGACCAGGGTCACAGCCAGTTAGTAACACCCCTGAGGAAAGCACCGGCTCTCCTGGCTCCATTCCAGGGTTCTGCCCACTTCCGAATGCTGCTTCAGACGGTGTATTCTCATAGTAGTCACAGGCAGACAACAAGCAGGCTTTGACAGGGTGCTGGTTATAGCGAAAAATCAAGGAACCACCACGTCCGTCTTTTTTATGGCCCACAAACTGTAGGACACGGCAGTCAGCAAGGAGCAAACTGACAAGAACTCAGATGAAGGAACAGAAAATACGGCGGGGCCTGGGGTCTGCGGCAGTCTTGAGCACTCATTGTGTGAGAACGTGACTCTCTGCTCTGCCTCACAGTGCGTGGGGCATGGGGCATGGTGGGTGGGCACTGGACAAGCCCAGAGACCCCGACATTTTACTGGCTGAGGAAGGCCTGAGCCATAGCAATGCAGCCAGTCTGTGTGTTGGGGACTCGTCACCACAGTCCGACCTGGAAAGGGTGCAGGGATCATGGGGCCAACTCCTCATCGTTTTATGGAGGGAAAGCTGAGGGCCAAAGTGGGGGAGGGCCCGGCTCACAGGAAGATTCTACAAGGAAGCTAATGAACCTTAATACCAGAGCCCCTCATCTGCATGGGACCCTACAAGGTCCTTGTTTTAGGTAGATGGTGGGGGGGGGAGGGAGAGAGAGAGAGAGAGAAAGAGATCATGTCTCCTCATTTTATAAGGGCATTAATCCCACCATGAGGGCCCATCCTCAGATCTCATCTGTCCCTAATTTCTCTCAAAGGCCCCATGTCTAAATACCATTATATTGGGGATTACGGCTTCAACATATGAATTTTGTGGGGACACAGATATTCAGTTCATAGCACAAGATTCACCCAGATATACCTGGGACATGCCTAAAGCCACAGAAAATTGTTAGCCAGTCAGCAGTCTCCTGGTTTCCAGTCCGGTGTAGTTTGATTCAAACATCAAAACAAGGTTTCTGAAGCTCAGCACGATAGACATTTGGGGCCCAACAACTCTATGCTGTGGGGGCCTGTGCACTGCAGGGTGTTTAGAAGCATCCCGAGCCTCCCCCCACCAGATGCCATTAGCATCACCACCTCCCAAGTCATGACAACCAATGTCCGCTGACATTGGGAAATGTCCCCTGGGAGGCAAAATCACCCAGTTGAGAACCACTGGATTAACAGAAATTCAAGCAACATCAAGTTGAGCTTCTATCTTCCTTCAAGACTCCATGCAAAGGTGGCATTTTTTCTATAACGCTTTCCCTAACTCCCTCCCAGATCAGAATAGTTGCTTCTTCCTCTGACCTTATCTCTATGACAGGACTCACCCTATTATATTCTTATAAATCTTTAGTTTTTTTATTTCCCACAACTCAACAGTGGGCTCTTGGAGGACAAGACTGTGAATTACTTCTCTTTGGAATCTCTAACACATGGACAGAACCTGGCACACAGGGAGGCATGAGCAAGTGGATTAATCCCACTCCCACAAGACCCTCCATGGCCTCGACCCAGTATCTGTTTCCGGTTTCATACTCTCCTCTGGCCCCCCAAAAGCCCTACCCACCAGCCCAGCTAGAAGGCCTACCATTCAACAACATGCCTTGGCCTTTTCCAGCCAAGTGAATACCTTCCTTCTCTTGAAATGCCCTTCGCATCCATCTTACCACTACCCACCTATTGAAATCCTAACATCCTCCATCTCAAGGCCCATCTCAAATGCTTCTTCCCCTACGAAGACTTTTCCAAACCTTCTAATTAAAAATAATCAACCACCCACGCCTCCCCCATTGCCTCAGCCACTGTTCCCAAAGTGCTTTTTAATTCTGTTACAACCATTTCCGGATACATTCTCTGTTCCTCACTAGACAGCAAACTCCCCACAGACAGGAACTGTCATTATTTATTTCCATATCTTCCTCCGAGCCTACCAGAGGCCTGGCATACAGCAAACATCACTCAAATTTAATTCACGTCTCAGGGAGAGGACTGGCTAGCGTAAATGGTGAACATGTGACTAACTGATTCTTTTCCTCCCTGCAGCCAAGATAAAGATCATAGTTATTTGAAAACACCATTGATAATACTGTTTGCAAAGGAAAACTGCCCTACAAAATTATTATTCTTGATGAAAAATGGGTCTGCTTTTTCATCCAGTCATGATATCAGTCCTGGTGACCGAAGCTCAGGAGGAGCCCTCCTAGGCCTTTGAGGACCAGAAATGTCCAGAAGGATGCAAGTCTTTGGTTCTTACAGAACCTCAAGACACGAGTTCTGTGATCTCCGCTGACAGCAGTCTCATTTCACCTGTCTGCAGCACGTGAGACAGTAGTATATGCTGACAATTGTGTCTGTAGCTTAGAATTCGTAATTGGAAATTTTGCCAATAATTTGTGCTGTTATTTCAGTAGTTCTCCTAAAGGAGAAAAGCCTAAGTGACTGGATTCTGTAACAAATAATGGTACTAATTTTTGCTTTAAAAATTAGAAAACGTTTGCATACCTAGTAACTTCTCTCAGTCCTCCGTGCAGCCCTATGAGAAAGGCAGGCAGAACGGGGATGCCCATTCTGTCAGGCCACCAAGGAAGGTCCACGGGTCACCTGGCAGATCTGTTGGATGCTGATGCCAGCCCTGTGCCCCCAGCCACCGTGTGAGGGAGGAGGGATGAGGAGGCAAGGTCCCACCACAACCATGATGGCAGCTGCTGAGAAGGTGGGCTCAGTGCTCGGTGGGAAACAGGCTGGGAAACGGACAAAGCCTTCATTCTTTAGACAGCTGAGCTGCAGAAAGTCCTGAGGCTGCAGGAAAAGAGTTGCTTGAACTAAGAGATTGGGAGCAAGGTTCAGTGGGGCTCTGAGGCTGCTGGTCTCCAGTGGGGTGACTGGCTGGGCCCAGAAAGACGCAGCCATTCTGGCAGCAGCCAAGCCAGTCTCCAGGGCTTTCAGGAGTCTTCTGTCAGAGGGTGGTGGGGCGGGGAGGGAAGGGACACCTTCCCTGGCAGAGTTGCAGGTGGTGAATCTTGCCTTGGTTTCTAATCCACACGAATGTGTGATGTGGACCAGCTGAGGCCCTGGCGTAGGGGGAGGAGGTAGCCCACCCACACACTGAGGTGTCCAGGATCCTGCCCTCGCCTACGCACAAGCATACCTCTCCCTTAGTCAACTCTGGTGCCAAAGTGGCAGCTTAGCCTTCATCTTGGAGTAAGACAGGTAGCCTCTTATTAAAATGCAGGAGTCATGGTCAGTCATTAACACCTCAGGTCAACTAATTAGTGCATTAACTAGCAAGGAGCAAGGTTGAAGGGCAGAGGGGTGGTGGAAAAGTCGGCTCCAGAGAGGAGACAGAGGTGAAAGGGCTACCCTCTTTGTACAGCTCCTACAACTTTGAGGCACAAAACACACATTGACTCTCCTTTCTCACGGCAGCCCGTTAAGGAAGGTACGGGAACTCTGTTCAATGGAAGTTCAGATGGACCAAGGTCACACCGCGGATAATGGGATTTGGGTTCATTCTAGGAGTTGTTCAGTCCCAAGCCCCAGGTGCCATCCACTCCCCTCTTCTGTCCCCTATGGGGACTTTGCATTATAAAGAGATGGGGTTCAAAGGGACAAGGCTGATAAAAATGTCTAGAGTGCTCCTAGAAAGAGTAATAGCATGGCCTGACATGTGACGGGATCACCAGATGGCATAGATGCCATTAGTGTCCCCATTTTCAAGATGATAGGACACAAGCACACAGAGTTCAGGCAGCTCACCCAAGGCCTCCCAGTTTGCAGACAGTGGGACAGGCCATGGCCAAAGAGTATAAATCAACAATTCTCTCAAAATTTAAAAGTTTAATTTAAAAATAAATAACAAGTGCATCCTTTAAAATAGAAACATCACCCTGACCTGCCACCTTGGTAAATGCACTGGGATCATAGAAGGGGCATAACACACACAGCTCCAGTCATTCGTTCACTCAAAAGATATTTTTTGAGCATTTACTTGAGCCAGGGTCCTTTATAAGTAAAACAACATTCTACTAATGTCAGATCAAAAACTGGGTGTGAGGAATAGTTTATCAATTGAGAACAATCAACCTTGGGGGTAATTTGTGATCTCCACCACCTGTTTGCTATGGACTGAATTGTATCCCCCCCAAATTCATTTGTTGAATCCCCTAACCCTCAGTGAAACTACATTTGGAGATGAGGCCTTTAAGAAGGCAATTAAGGTTAAATGAGGTCTGAAAGTTGGGGGCCTAATCCAATGGGGCTGTGTCCTTACAATAAGAAGAACGTGCACACACTGAGAAAAGACCATGTGAGGACACAGCAAGGAGGCAGCCATCTGCAAGCCAAGGAGAGAGGCCTCAGGAGACACCAAACCTGCCAACACCTTGATCTTGGACTTCCAGTCTCCAGAACTGTGAGAAAATAAATTCCTGTTGTGTTAGCCACCCAGTCTGTGGTAGTTTGTTATGACCAAAGAGGCAGAGAGTCGTCTGGAAGGAAGAGGAATATAGAAAAGCAGGCCTGGAAGGATACTTCAGCAAGACCATCTACCTGCTGTGTGCCCCGGGGCACGTCACCTCATGTCATTGAGTCCTGGTTTCCTCATCTGCAAAGGAGAGACCACAGCCACTGCACAGTGGGTGTTGTGAAGACACCTTCAGAGTTTGCGTGTGTATCATGGTGGAGTGAAAGGTGGTGTGATCTCATGGGAGAGCTGTAAGCTTGGCCAGGACAGTCCTTAGCTGCCAGTCCAGCCCTCACCACGTCCTCTCCAGACAGGATGCCAGAATGATGTTTCTAAAACAAATCTGAGCCCTCAATGGCTCCCTGTCACCCAGTCCAAACTCTGCGTGGCGCTTAAGACCCGTCATGTGCCATTTGATGCCAGCCCACTTCTCCAGCCACATCAGTGTACCCTGACACCTTTCGCTGCTGTCTTCGTTCATCTTGAACTTCCCAACACTCCTCAGATGTACCACACTTTGTTGCACATCTGAACCTTAGCTATTCCTTCAGGACTGCTTTGCAAAGCCTTCTCCCACCCCCAAGTCTAAGTGGGGGCCAGCCCCTCTGTGCTTCCAGACTTCATGAGTGTGTCACACTGTGCTGCCATGGTAAGTGTCCTCATGTGTCTCCTGGTCTCCAAGTGTGCACTCCCTGTGCGTTTCTGATTATGTGCACCTTCAGAACAACAAAGAGAAAGTAGTGCTGGGAAGTGGGGGGCGGGGGGAGGGGTGCAGGTAACTCTGGTGAAGAGCAGGCTCTCGCTCTCCGTTCCACACAATTTGTAAAGCAAGATTTACTTTGTAGTTCTCGTTTAAACACACCGAAGTCAGAAGGGAAACGATATGTATGGAGTCCATGATGAAGTCCTTTCTTTCTTCTAGACTTCACATCCCTGATTTGTAATAATGGCAACTGCACCTTTTTTGAGCCAGGCATTCTCTGGATTGAAAGAGAAAAGGTCCTTCAAACAGGTCCAATTATTCTTAAGCCCAGTGTAGTCTACTGTACTCCCCCTGCCTGTGGGAGGATGGAGCACCCCAACCCATTGGCTTGTTATTTGCGGGGCCTCCTGGATGAGTGATATACACCCCACCCCCATTGATATCTGGCTTGTTCATATGACTTACTTGACCAGTGGAAAGGAGAAGGGATTTTTCCCACACTCAGCAGAGGCTGCAAGATTCATTGCCTGGGTTCATTGCCAGTTTATCCTCTTCTACAAGATCAAGATAAGAGGCTACTGTTTAAATCCCAGGATGAGAAAGTACCAGGCCAGAGCCTTGGTGATTTGAGGGTCTGAAAAAAGAATAAGTATTTGTTATTATTCACTGAAGTTTTGGTCGTGCTTTTTCCTACAGTATAATCTAGCAAAAGCTGAGTGATACAATTTTGAGTCACATCACCTAAAGGAAATGTAATTGGTGTAAAAATGAAATATGATCATATAGTGAACTTTTGAATTAACATGAAGCTTCGGGTATAATAATGGTTCATGCAGTCCTTTGATTACTCAGTAGGCTTTGCGCCATCTATGACTAGCCACGTGGATACAGACATGCTACAGGCTCCCTGTCCTCTCTCACGTCTCCCAGTCTGAGTTATGGCTGATAATTTGATAAATTCATCCCATAATTATTTATTGAGTGTCTCCTATGTGTTTAACTTTGTTTTAGGTGCTGGGGCTGTGGAAATAAACAAGGCAAAGTGTCTGCCCTCCTGGAACTTATGTTTCAAGGGGGCCTGCATTCAAAAGGCCCATTCAGAGGTCACGATCATTGAGTGCTGTGTAAGGTTCCAGCCAAAAATTGTATCCCTCCACACACACCTCCTCAAAGGAAAACAAGGGGAGCATCTCAAAAGTTGATGACGTTGTTTTAGATGAAGATTGCAGCTGCGTACCTGTGAAAGGGAGTCCCCAACACACAGCCCACAAAGTCTGTGACTGATGAATTCCTCCCGTGTGCGCACTTCAGAGTTTACAAATTGCTTTGGCCTTCGTCACCTGCTTTGGTTCTCTCAACACCATCTCCAGACAGACAAGTTAAAATATTTGTCTCCATTTTATAGCATAGGAAACTGAGGTTCAGAGAGGGGAAGGAATAGATTCAAGTTTAAACAATTAAGAGACGAACCTGGATGGTGCCCTGATGCTCAGCCCAGTGTTCTGTCTGCTTTATCTTCTTGACTACTAACACATTTTCATGAGGATGTGATATGTGTTTGTGAGTAGTTTTCATTAACATATAAAGGATTTTAAGGGATTCCTGGAACAAATTTTTGTTGCTTTTTCCTGTGCCATTTATAATCGTCTCCAGTTATTATAATGTAACAATCAACGTTAGAATGAAGTGTAAACCTCTAATCAAGCCAAAGTCAGCTATGTCCATGGATTGATATCCTGTCCCAAGCTCAGAATGAGAGAATTCACATCTGGGATCCCGGAGGCACTAGAATGGTCAGAGGCTTTACACTAAGACAAAGGGGCTGGGAACACAACTTATTATTTAGTAGCTGTAAGACCTTGGGCAAGTCCTTTTTCCTCTCTGAGCCTCAGTTCCCTCCCCTTATGCAAAAGGGGTGACAATACCCACTCTACAAGTGTTATGTAAATTACATGAGATTTTGCGTGGGAAGTGCTGATCCACTGCAAGCCCAAGCTAGATGCTCAATGGAGAATTTAACAATTCTGACATAATTATTCTCTCCAAGGCTCTGGCATGGAGAGGACCTATCAATCACCACCAGCTGGGTGTTTTGGAGGCTTATCTATGCTTTTCCTAAAGATCCCTTGTCCTCAGTCTGTCCCCACTACTCCAAAGCATCCATTTCCAAGGGTCCTTATGACTATCCATTGGACACCTTGGGCCCGTTTGCAGTCACGAGCAGTCCTTCACGTCTCCAGCATAACAGGCACCAAGGAAGGTTTAAAAGCATGCTCTCTGCAGCAGGAAGTGCACTTCCTGTTTCAGCTCTGCCAATCAGAAGATGGAAAGGCGGACTGCACTGGGGTGGGGTGAGGGGCAAGGAAGAGGGCCCCGAAACACACACACACACACACACACACACACTGTCTAATCACCTGCCACCCTTCCTGCCTTCAGAGTGATGTCCACAGCCCACAGACCTCTGGATCAAGGGCCGCCTGGAATTCTGAGGGGTTGGCACAGAACCGCCCACTGGCTCCTCCAACCTCCACTGCAAACATACCCTACAGCTGAAGGGCTAACAGTAGGCATTCTCACACCAGGTTGGAATGTTCTCGACCCTTTCAAGAAGCTAATGTTTAAAGGTGTCTTTTTGGTCCCAGGGACAATATTTTCATGGATTCAGGAAGCAAACATCTTACCTTCCTACACTTTGACCTATAGTCAGTATTTCAGAAAAACAAAACCTCAGTCAGGACAAATATAATCAATCATAGCTGTCATTTATCAGGTTGGTCCCACAGTTAAGCTCTATACAAAGTAACTTATTTTGCCCACCTCATTAGAGCCTCACAACCCTGTGAGATTGTGAAGGAAACCCCATTGCACAGGAGAGAAAACTGAGGTTCGGAAAGAGTTAAGCCTGTCACCCGAAGTCACCGGGGTAATGAGCAGCAGAGTCTCCTTCAAGTTCTGTCTGCCTCCTGGTCCTGTCTGTGTGTTTTGATACTTGAATGGGGAAAGGCAGTTCCTGCTTCAACCCAGAGGGAGGGGATTGCATTTTACCTGTCCTGCTGTGTGTGGCCCGTGCCAGGTTCTTTATGATGGCTTCTCACTTGATTCTGTTTGACGGGAAGTGGAGGCAGATGCAGGGCTCCCAGGGGCACGCTGGGCCTGTTCCCCAGTGTGTGCTCCCAGCTGCAACAGGAGATGTTGCTGAGCAGGAATGGGGCTTCCCCCATGACTCCTCTACTTTCTTTTCTGCCTTCTTCCGAGTTTGCTCATCTGGGCTCCACCCCCTGGGGGTGACCATAAGCCTCCTGCGACTCGATGCCTGAGCCTGTCTGACAGGGATGTGGAGGGTCTTGAGGAACCCATCCCTCAATCTTGCTCCAAGGCCATCTCTCCTGGGAAGCCCCTCGGACACAAGCAAGGACTGACCTGAGTCCCACAGGCCCACCTGCCTTCCTGGAGCCCACTACTTAGCTCCTGGTATCAGTATCGTATGGGTCATTTCTATGATTCTCTCTCTCCAGATGACGGCTATGTCATTTTTCTCTGCATCCCTACCTCTCTGAAACCACCATCCAGCAGGCCCTCAAAAGATTCACTGGTCAACAAGTGAATTAACAAATCTACATCCAATTCTGATTCCCAAAACCTCTGCACAGGCAATGGCAGTGCTTCAGCTTTTCATCCCAACCCCTGTCTAGACAAGTGGAGGTGACCTCGTTGTCCGCAGGTAGAGTGAAGGAGGCCCACGGGCATGGCTCAAATCTTTGCTCCCCCACTTGCTGACTCAACGTAAGTGGGCACCGGTACCTCACTTAACCTCTCTGTACCTCTCTTTTCTACTCATCAAGAAGGGACATAACACATTGTTTACTTGCATAATATTACGAGCTTAGATATGATGCATAGAAAGTACTTGATGTGGTACCAGGCACACAAGAAATGCTTAGTGATAGTGGTTGTTAGTGTCATCAGACTCTGACATGATGTTTAGGAGAGATGCTCAGGCATCCCACAGAAGATCCTGGGGACTGTCCCTTGAGCAGGGCCACAGGATCTTTCAAGAGTCCCCACAGGGTCTCAAGAGGGGCTGAAGACATGGACAAGGCCTTCTTGGCTAGATGTGTGTTCATGCGTGTGCGTGTACATGTGCATGTGCGTTTGTGTGTGTGTGTGTGTGTGTGTGAGAGAGAGAGAGAGAGAGAGAGAGAGAGAGAGAGAGAGAGAGAGAGAGCCACTGTCTCTGACACGCCATGGAAGGTCAGCTAGGTCAGCCCACCCCCCAACCACCTGATAGGAGGCTTGCTGGCTCCCAACAGGATTATAAATCATTTATTTCATTATGAATTGGAGGAGCCACTGCATGTTTGAAGTGGAATTTGAAGCAGGAAAAAAAATGGGCAGATTAATGGAGCTTGAAGAAAGCTAAGTATCACTTGCCGTTTCTGCCAGAGCACACAGTCAGCTGGCAGCCGAGCCACATTTGAAAAGCACGGCTCTCAATTAGAAGCGTTTCCTCACTTGTGCTTCATGCTGGCGCTCACTCTAATTAGTCGCAGGGACATCTGATTCCACCCACCAGTGTTCCGTCTTGCAAAGTGGTCTGTGAATGTCCAGGTCCCTCCCAGCACAGATCCTACTGCTTCCAGTGGCATTGAAATCAGCTTGTCGGTCCTGCCCATCTCCTGTCACTCTTCTCCCCAACCAGCCACATGAGCCACCTGAAGCCACAACCCCCTTTCATGCCTCTTGCCTCCTGTCTCTGGCCCATGCTGTTCCCTCTGCCTGGAATGTCACTCACATCCCTCCTCTGACAGGAAAAGGTCTGTTTACCCTCTGAAAAGCAGTCAGTAATTATTTACTCTGTGAAGCTGTCCTGACGCCAGCTGAGGAGGTGAGCGAGGTGCTTCCTCCTCTGTGCTCTGCATGTGGCGTGTGCTACCAGAGCCTCTGCCACTCAGCCCCCACCTAAACCTGGGTTCCTTGAGAGCAGGGACAGTGTCGCCTGTGTGTCCTGCAAATAACTGTGAGTCAATACATGTCTGTTGACTGAGTGATAAAGAGATGCATGGTCCCTAGGCCGACTGGTTAAAAGAAGATCTCACCTACAAATAAATATGTTTGCCTAAAGTTTTCTAAGCCTAAGAAATATGGGTGAAACATTTCTCTTACCTCTCTTGCCAAATTGTTCTGTTCTGAGTTTCTGAGTCCAGCCCTCCAATCAACCCCAGAGCCACCCCAACTCTGCTCTCACCTCCATTCTCCACTTGTTGTCTGAACCCCAGGCTTTCAAAATGTGTCTAGTAAACACATAGCCTTCTTCATTCCCAGCCCAGTGCAGACCGAGGCTCACTCCACTCCCAGCTGAACTGGGGCCAGATCAGGGAAGGACCAGAAACCAAGAATGTTAAGGCAGGATCCCAACCAAGGCCAAGAGGACGCAGGTAAGGAACTGGGCGCGTGCTGAAGGAGAGAAAGCTCAGAGTGGGCTAGACATTGAATCACATGTCAGAAGGGCTGATATGTGGAGGAGAGCACGGGCTTGCTCTGAGTGGACCCAAGGCCAGACAAGCACCCAGGATACGAACCGTAGGTTGAGGGTGTGTGTCCCTGTTTGCCAGCGACAGGTCCAGCTCATGCCTCTCACTCTGACATAATTATTGAGAGCCTCTGTTCACTCTCAACCACATCCTGGTTTGGACAAGTAATTATACCATCCCTTTAGTTATAGGGAGATATTTTCAAGTTCAGCACAGGCAGAGTTTTCTAGCCACTAGAGCTGTTTAAGTTTCTAGCAACTAGAGCTGGTTGGCTCTGGGCAGTAAGTCCTTCAGCAGAACCTGTGACACATTCATCTTTATGGCCGAGCACTGAGCAGGAGATTGGCACTCAGATTGGGCCTATACATGATTCTCAAATGGATGAGTGACTGGATGCAAAGGGAAGGAATGCCCCATCACCAGGAGTGTTTCAATGCAGGCTGGACAACCAGTGAACAGGTGGCCTTGCAAGGAGATTTGAATATCACAAAGGAAGTTTAACCAGAAGATCTTGCAGGCCCTCCTTTCCAACACAGAAGCTGGACTTGAGTTAAGTTCAGGGAGTAAGAGCAAAGAACTCTGGAAAAAGACAGCTTGGGTTGGAATCCTGGTGCATCACTTACCAGCTATAAAACCTTGAGTGAGTCACTTAACCTATTTGTGCCTCAGTTTGCCGATCAGTAAAGTGGGTCTAAGAATATCAACTTCAAGGGGCCATTGAGAGGACTTTTTAAAAAATGAATATGTGCGAAGTCCCTGGCCCACAGTAAGCACTTTTATAACTATTTTCTATGATCTCTGTGATGATGGTGGGGGTGCTGGTCTTGGACTTTGTCCTATAAACAAAGGGGAAGTTACTAAGAGTGTTGGATCACAGTGGTGCCCGGGGAAGGTTAATCAGATGGTGAGCCCAGTAACCAAGATTAGGAGAAAGAAAACCCCTCCCACCCTCTTTGAATTTCAGTTTCGTGTATGTTTTCTTTGAACTGGTTATTCAACTCTTTCTCTTGGAGAGAGAACAAAGTGAGCGATGTGGAACTCAAATCTCATTTACAACTGAATTTTGAAACCAAGGAGATTTGCAATATCGGAAAGGCAAGGGAGCAGGAAATAAACTTGAGAGTAATTGCTCTGCCGTCTTTTAAACATAAGGCTTTGCGCTGCTATTTTTGTTGATGGTATTCAAATGAGAGGGTGCCACAGCTGCGGGGGATCCAGGAGATCACAGACAGTAGGGCCTTCACTTGACAGAGGAGAAAACCACAGGCCAGATGGAGAGGGTCCATCTCCTGCCCCTTGAGTCAGAGGCAAGACCAGAAAACAGGTCACTGGTCCTCAGGCTCACTGGACAGGTCTCTGCAGAACGCAAAGAAGCACAAGAGCAAACTAATAGCCTAAAACAGCAAACACTACCCCACTGTGAAAGATCTTTTAAAAAGGTCTTTTACTAAGACACAAAGGCACCCATCAAGAAACATTCCGAGTGGAAGGCCACTCACATTCCCTGGAGCACTTACCACAGGCCCGGAAATAGCTGTTATGAATCTGTTCTAAAACCTTATGAGCCCAGGAGGCCACATATAATTGGTATGTCCATTATACAGACACCTAAATTGAGGCAGGAGCATTCCTTGTGTTTTCAACCTCAGAAACTCCCCGGGGACCCTACCACCCATATCTGAGGGCCTGGGGACATCAGGATGGCGGAGCTATGTGGTCATCAGATGTCCAACACTACACAGACAGGGTAAAACCCACAGTTCTGGTACGTCTCAGGGTGCTCCAAGGCGCTGGTTTTCGAACCGTGCTGGCTGGCTTCTTCAACAAGGCAAGAGGAATGTTGCCCCCGCCCCAGCTCTAACTCCAATCAAAGCAGCCCCACTATTATTTGGTTTACATTCTAGAGGTTCAGCATAAGATTTTGTTGCACCTCTTCCTGAGAGTATTCATAATGTATCTACAAGGTCTTTTGTCACTGCCCAGTCACTGAGCCAAGGTGGCTTGCTTCATAGTGTGTCTGTGGTGCTCCGTAGTTCTTCAAAGCGTCATAGCATCGCTTTGGCCCCTACCAGGTGTCCCGGCCACATCTGCACCCACCGAGGGCAGCCATTGTTTCCAGAGAGCTATACAAGCCGACACCAAACCCTGGGCATCCACAGCACCCGGGGAACGGGCCGCCTGCAATAGGGTCCAACTTAACATGTTTTGCCGGCTGCTCCTGCTCTGCCAGCAGCAGCCAGGGCCATGGCGATTAACCCTTCACAGCCACTCCACTTGGGATATACATGTGCTCTGTTCTTTCTGCTGATTTAATTAACATAATATAATGGAAATAAAATAATTGAAGGGGCTGCCACTTCAGGAGAGATCATTGCGGGCTGCTGGGGAGGCATTGTTGCACCGTTTCCAGGCAACGCCGGAGGGGAGGCCCCTCCAGGGCTGGAGGTCCCCAAGCCGCCAGCTGGCCGGGCCTCACCTCACAGCCCTAGCCAGGGCCTCCCAGACCCCGATACGGGGGCCTACGGGCTCATGGGGTCTTTCTTCAGGACTTCCTTCTTCATGTCTGTGTGCCTTGGAGTCTCGAAATATAATTCCACAGTTGGGGATAACTGAGAAAAATCAAACAGAGTAAATAAACACATCAGAAATCTAACCATATTCAGAAACATTAATAATAGTTATTTGCAAACCCAGGATCGGCCTTGCTTTCTGAAGAGATCTTGCAACCAAAAATTAGGGTTTTTGTAGACATTACTGCAAATAGACCATCTGGGCATTGATTTTCAAATAATAGTTTTTGAGCTGGAGGAGGCCTGGGTTCTTCCTGAGGGTCTGTCCCTAACTGCTGAGAAGCTTCGGACTGGCCCCAGCACCCCACCATCACGGCCACAAGGCCCAGCACGGGTGGGGAGGACGTGTGGAGGAGAACCAATTGTGGGACTTTTTCAAAGGACCACAAGCTGACACCCGAGCACAGGTTCTGCTCCCCTCTGTGAAGGCCTGTGCCTGGGCGGTCTCCCTGCACAGTGCAGCAGGATTCAAAGTGCGGCACCCGCCCCCACCCTAACCCACCCCCGACACCCAGACCATCTGTAAGTCCAGCACCTTGTAAAGTCCTTGCCTGCCTTCCCCGGCACAGTGCCAGTGGGGGGTGGGGGGGGCATGAGAGGGCAGCCGGATGACAAAGAGATTGACATTCACTTGGCAACCTGTGCAGACACATTCCTGGCTCCTCCTCACAATGCTGCAAAACCTCCACACAAATACCTTTAACAATGATCCAGCCCCAAGGAAAAACCATTATTGCATGATTTATCTGGCAGAGGAGCATTTTTATGCCAGTGATGCCAAATGACAGGCAGGCCCTAAAACAAAATACCGTGGTTTTACCTAACGTTACCAAGTCACAAAGCCAAAGAAGATCAAGGAAAAACAGGAGGAGGAAGATGAGGAGAAGGAGAAGAGGAAGAAATCGCTGTTCACACAGGGAGAGTTTGGGGCATGTCGATGGTGGTACTGGTCTGTCTCCCCACAATACAAATTGGAAGGGGAACTAATAGTGGAAGGTTTTAATTGTTCTGCACCTTGTTAGTGTTCCCACCATACTGATTCCTATTAATTAATCCAATGAAATGGAAAAGTCAATTATACTATATTAATGCCCCTTGTTGTAGAAAAGACTAAATTAATGAATGAGATGGGGAGCAGCTTCATTATGACAAACATTTGACAAGTTCCTGTATCAGCCTCCACGATTGATTTGGCTCGAGGTAGCCAAAACATAGCCCACCTCCCCGTGGGAAAAGAGAAGCCAATTACAGGTTGGAAAGGACCGTAAAGATCGGATGTTCATTAAAAAAAAAAAAAAAGGACAATAAAGTTGAAAAATCAGATGCTTCATAGATTTGTCCACCTCAAACACTGTCCCCTGCCCACCCCAAATCCACTTGATTCTCAAGAAGGAGCATTGAACTAGGAGGCAGGAGACTTGGGTTTCAGTTTTGACCCTAACACAAGCCCACAGCTTTTGTCTCCTCCCAGAACTCTCTGCTGGCCTCCAAATTGAGAGATCCTCTCGTTCTTTCGACAAACACTCCTTGGCCACCGAGCGGGAAAGGGGTTCAGATGTCATCCTCCACTTTCTCAGCTGTCGCAGCCTGGGTGCGCACAGACACACTCCGTGCAGTACCTCACACGCTCCTGAGCCTTCTGAATCCTCTGAGCTTGTCCCCCCTGTATTCAAGTTGGAAACCTACAAGTCGTCATGAGGTCCCCCTCCCCTCTCCTGCCCCCTTCACCCCACCAAGCCGCAGTCATTGAGTCCTGCAAAGGCTAGCATCTAGATATTTCAATTACAACATTCATGAAATCTTAAAAAGCAAACATAAACCTGGCAGAAAAATTAAAACTGTAAAGTTTCCACGCTTAACACAGGAAGTTTGTTTCTATGTAAATAACGAAAATCATCCTATCAAAATTAGGCAAAAGAAATGCACAATTTTCAGTAGAAATACATAAGGCAAATGAACATCTAGAAAAAAATGTATTGCAAATATCAAGGACAATTCAATTGATGTAACTAAATATTTATTTCCTCTCAAAATGTCAATCTTTTTTCAAGTGATTATTCTTTTTGTCCATGAGAGTTATGAGACATGCATTCTGGTGTCATGAGGATAGAAAATATAAAATGTACGTGACATTTTAGGTAAGCAATTTAACAATAGGTATTAAGAGCTTTAAAAATATCTATACCTCTTCATCCAGAAATTTTCTTTCCAAGAATCAATTTTAGGGAAATAATTAAAGATGCAAATCAAAGACATATGCATAGGGTGTTTAATCACCATTTTATTTTTAGTATTAAAACATGAAAACAACCTAAATATCCCAAAATAGGGAAATGATAAACACATTTTGATATATCTCTTTGATGGACAATTATGCAGTCACAAAAATGTTCATGAAGGATTTGTTGATGATTTGTGAAAATGCTCACAATATAACATTGAATGGAAAAGAGACTAGAGAACTAAATACAGCAAGATCCTAATTTTATGTTTTAAATTTGTAGTTGATATGCAATATCAAAACAGGAGAGAGAAAAAAAAGAGATTCAGAGTGTCCTAGTGACATCTGAAATTATACAAGACCCTTTGCCATCCAGCCTGCGTCCTCTCCACATTCCCTACCTCCCCACCCTTGGATTTCAGCCGCCCCCCAATTCTTGGCACTCCCTTACCATGCTTTGTTGCTTGAGCCCTCCATGCTTGTGCACAGGATGATTTGCACATAATGATTCTTAGGAGAGCCTGACCCCCGACTCCACCTCCCCCTGCCTTATAAACATCTGCTCTACTCTCTGGACTCAGCTCGTGTCTCATCCTCTGTAAAACCTCCCACAGCTGGATTTCACTTCACACATTGAGATCCCACTCACTGTACCCAGAAGACAATGAGCAGCCGTTGATGGATTTTGAGCAGGAGAGCAGCATGTTCTATTCCTTATGTAGAGGACTCTGGCAACTCCACCCTCAGCTGGAATGAGAAGCAGACAGGAAGCTCTCAGAGGCCAGTGAGGACTCTGACCAGGGCTGGGGGCGGGGCCTCTGGCCCCTGCTCTCTTCTGGATTTCCAGCCCACCCTGAGGCCTTGCCTGAGCTCCCAGTCTGGACATATGCTCCTCCTGCTGCCCAGACTCCCCCCACATTGTTCCCTTCCTGCTCAGCCCTCTCAAAAGAGGCTCCTATCCTGCCAGCCCTGTCTGGAGATGCCTCTTGGCCTGAGTTCAACCCAGCCTCAGAGGCCCTACAGCACTTTCCCTTCTCTCTTCTTTGCAACCACAGTGTGCAAGAGAAGCCTGGAGTGTTCTTCTCCATCCAGAAAGCTGACATTCAGCACAGGAACCCAACCCCCAACCAGCCTACACCTGGCTTCCTGACCTCGGGCAGCTTGTTGGGAGAAGCAGGGCACACACACTGACACCTGGGAACCATCTGAGATGGCTCAGAGCCCTGTAACCACAACCTATCACTAACAGACAATGATTATCAGCAACAGGGTACCCTGGATGCACCTCCAGTTACCCTGCCCCTGTCTGTGCCAGCCCTGGACTGCCAGTCGGCGAGACCCCAGGAAGCTCGGAGACAAGAGGGAGTGACAACAGATAGAGGCTAGTGTGCAGCTGGCACGGTGGGGTCTGAAAGTCTCCTACACAGCCTGAACGTTTTGGCAGAAAGCTTCATAAAAGAGGTTATTTATTCCAAGAGTCCGTTAGAGAGAGAGGCAGAGGAGGACTTTAAGAAGAAGAAACAGAGCATGTAAAGACTAAAAACACTCAAGCAAGGAGCCATGATTCTCCGTGGTTCAGTTGCTCTTCTATGGAAATCCTGGTGGAAAATCAGAGCACAGATGCTCCATCAGGGAGCCTGAGGTCCAGGCTCAGCTGCACCACTCGCCAACCCCAGGGCATGAGCCGGTTTCCTCAAACCATCATTTAATACCTCATCCAACGCCTTCTTCCTTCGTGAAGACTTCTTTAATCACATCTTTTTCAGAATTCTACAAAAATGTACCATAGGTGCTAAACCAGATTTTTAGGAGTCATTTTTGATCTTGGAAACTGGTCATATGAGAGAGAGCTCAGACCATGGCAGGGACTCAGTAAATGTTTCTAGAACAACTTGCTTCCCCAATAAGAGAGCAAACCAAGGGCAATAAGTATGCTTTATATCTTTAGGACCAAGTACATCTCAGGTGCCCAGTGAGGCCCTGCTGATGTATTTGTCTTTCTTACCTCCCACCAGAGTATAGTGTGTTACAGCTTTAGTTCCATAAGGCAATTTTCAAATTTCAAAGGCCTCTGCAGGTCTCGGGAAGGTGCCATAGATAAAAAGGATGGAGAACCTGACTCATAACCAGGCAGACAGGGAGCATTTGTCTGTAAAATTCCCTTGGAGATTGCAGAAACAGGTGTCTGCTGCGTTTGAAGCCCTCACAGAAGGCTGGCTCCCAGACTGTAGGAAGAATGACTTACCCAGAGCCTGGAAAGCCTACCCCAGACGAGTTCCTACAGGAACCTTTCCCTTCACCGCCTCTCCTGCCCCCACCTCACTTCCTCTCCTGCCTCCTTCAGAACACCCTCCCTCCCCTCTCCCTGCAGTCAGGAATGAGGAGATCAGTGCCTCCCAACTGACATGTGCCAAGTGACCTGCTTTGTGATTTGCTCTCTGAACATAATTCTAACGAAGTACATTTTAATGAAACTTGCCAGCAAACATGTCTTTTTGTTCTGCAATAATTCCACCAAAAAGGAACGGTTATAAAGAGTCCATTCTATCCACAAACTTTAGGAAATAGATAAACGACTTCTGAATTAGTCTTGTGAGGTTGGACGTTCTCCACCCCGCAGCCCTGGCCTCCCCTGTGAGACCTTGCCTTGGTTCTCCTGTCTCTGGACCTTTCCTTCACAGATTCCCTCCACTTGGAATGTTCAGAGACCCAGACTTTCACCAAACTCTCCCTCCTTTCTCCAGGATCCTGCCTTGATTAGACCTCATGGATCTCTTGCCATCCAAACTCTTTCCATAGCTCTAACCATACATGCACGTGCCATCAACATAACCCTGCTTGTCACTATCTGTTCTCTCCAAGTAGGTCATAAGCACCATGAGGGCAGGGACCAGGCCACATGCTTCCTGATCTCCCCCTTCACTTTGATCTTCATGCAGAGCAGGAATATCACTAATATGTTGCCAGTATATGACCACCAAGAAATTCCCAGTTGCTGACAAAAATACCTGACAAAAAGTGTTCTATAATTCATCCAGCTGTCTAGGAAAAATCTTGTGTGATTACTACCTAGGAAAATGGAAAAAGGAGGTATGTTCATTGCTTCCTCCTAAATTATTATGAGACGTGTCTGCAATTCCAAAATCCAAAAAGCTCTTTTAAAAAGTGTGTCGTTGCTATTGTTGTTGTCTTAAGCTCATTTGGCAGCAAGGCCTGACTTGAGCCAAAATTACTTCACAGTAAAATTTGATCTAAAGTAAAGTGAGGCTTCATCTGCTTGTGACAAAATACTAATGTATTAATTACAAGTACTGCCCTGGTTCCTGCTAGGGATGTTATATATTATACATTAGAATATGTACTATATTTCTTTTCTAAAATCCAAAAACTTCTGAATCCTAAAATCTTCTGGCCCCAGTAGTGTCAGATATGGGATTACGGAAGTGTACCTTCAATGCTCAGAAGTTACCTGTAAATAAAGTATTTGTCTCTGAATTCTACCTTTCTGATTCATATATTATAATTCTTAGGGCATGTATAATGATCGCATTATCACTCCCAATTATCAATTTCTTTCTCATTGTAAGAGATTATACATTCCTGTCATTGCCATGGGAGTCTTCAATGATTTCCTGGGGAAGGCCAGTATTTACTGCCCCGTTGACCTCAGGCTTGACCAAACCAATGAAAGGAGACACACCATATACCGTATGAAAGGCGAGTTTTTAAAAGGTGTTGGATGGTTCAGCTTTTGTTCTTTTCCCTCTGCCATGAGAATGGCCTGTCTCAGATTGAGAATGCACCTTTCACCTTGATCCTAGCATGAAGATACAGTGACTTCACACCATTTATAAAAATTAACTCAAAATGGGTAAATGACCTAAATATAAGAGCCAAACCATAAAACTCTCAGAAAAAAAACATAGGGGTAATTCTTCATGACCTTGGCTTGGCAATGGATTCCTAAATATGACACCAAAAGCATAAAAAACAACAATGAAATTAATTGAACTTTATGAAACTTAAACACCTTTGTACACCAAAAGCCATTATCAAGATAGTGAAAAGAAAACCTACAAAATGGAACAAAATATTTGCAAATTATGTATCTCCTAAGGGCTTAGTATTCAAAATTTACAAAGACTTCTTACAAATAAAAAGCTAAAGACAAAAACCTCAGTTTAAACATGGGCAAAGGAGAGATCCAAGATGGTGGAGTAGATAAACACTGCCTGCATCTTGCCATAAACATATCAAAATTACAACTAAATTATAAAACAATCAACCTGGGAAACTCTCTGAAGTCTAACTGAACTATGAACTATAAGGACATAAAACAGAAGCCACATCAAGACTGCTTGAAGGGGCGGAGACACAAAATGGACCCCAAACCTCCATGTGGTGAGTGAGAATCAGGAGGGATATCTCGGGCATGGAGTTTGCCCTCCGGAGGAGTGAAGGACTCCAGGCCCACACCAGGCTCCCCAGCCTGAAGTACTGGTGCCAGGAAGAGGAGCCGCTATAACATCAGGCTGTGAAAAACAGTGGAGATTCTGACCATTTGGTGGGATGGAAGACTGAAGGAAATGGATATTCTCTTAAACAGCCTGCGCACAGACTCATTCGCTTGCAGGCACTCATCTTTGGCTCCAGCGGAGGGACGATGACTCAGGGGTCATTGGAGGCATATGGGGAGCAGGCTGAGGGATGTGGCTTTGGAACTAGGGCTAGAGGACAGTCTCCAATTTCCATGTGAGGGAACCTTCTCCTGTGCCACTGGCAGGTAGCCGCCATCTTTAATGTGTTGAGCCCTCCCCCTTCGCTTACATCCAAATCTGAATCTGATTGGCCTGGTGAGCTCCACGGCTACACCTGCTGACTCACTGAGACCCCGCCCCACCAAACTCCCCCAACGCTGGAGGAACTTTCTCCAGGAGCAGCCAGCCCTGCCCGAATCACACTCTTTCTTAGAATACTGTCAGAGTCCCTGGGCCCCTGGTGGGTAGCAACTGGCCTTGGTGTGCTCTGAGACTTTTGCTGAGTAGCCTCAGGCTCAGCACTGGCACCAAACTAGAGTCTACATTTACCTGGTGGCCACAATTCTTCCCACTCTAATGACTCCCTGAAACCCTGCCTCACCCAATTTGTGTACCACAGGAGGCTTTATCAGTAGCTGAATGTTAAGGGAGCTGGCAGGTGGCAGTAGGCCTCAGAGTATCCTGGCTTTTTTTGGAGCTACCCCAGGCCTGGTACTCATAGCAGATGTCCTTGGTTCACAGGGTTGCCTCTCCCACATCCTTCCAACTTTAGCACAGGGAATGAACAACCACAGATTGCAGGATAGGAGACTATCCTACCAGATAGTCTCCAGCCAATCACAGGGAGTGGGTGACCTGGGCCTGTACCAGAGCCCCTCCCAAGAGGCCCCAAAACCAACATATGTGGAGGTTGGCTTCAGATCACAGCAGAGCACCACCCAATTACCCCCACAAGTAGCACACACAAAAGGTTGTCTCAACAGGCACCAGAGCTCACTGGGGTGAATCCCACTAAATGGGTTAAGCCTCTCACACAACAGCCTGTAAGCTGTGGATGTGGCCAAATCCCACAACCAATCACTCTGAGGGTCAATCCCACCCACTGACATGCCAATAGAAAGCAAGGCTCAACTATAACAGGAGGGCACACACAACCCACACAGGGACACTCTTGGACACCCAGAGCAGGTGACCAGGGAGACTGTTCCAGGGACCCACAGGGCACCTCTTACACAAGACAACCAAGCCAAGACTGGGAGACATAGCAGATCTACCTAATACATAGAAACAAACACAGAGAGGTGGTCAAAGTGATGAAGCAAAGAAATACATCCCAAATGAAAGAACAGGAGAAGACTCCAGAAAAAAAACTAAATGAAATGAAGGCAAGCAACCTACCAGAGACAGAGTTCAAAACAATAGTTATAAGAATGCTCAAGGAACTTAGTGAGAACTAAGAACAAATAAATAGCAAGCATAAAAAAGGACCTAGAAATCATACAAAAGAACCAGTTAGAAGTGAAGAATACAATAACTGAAGTGAGGAATGCACTAGAAAGAGTCAACAGCAGACTAGATGACTAGATGAAGCAGAAGATTGAATCAGTGATTTGGAAGACATGGTAACAGAAAACACCCAATTGGAACAGCAAAAGGAAAAAAGAATCCAAAAACTTAAGGATAGTTCAAGAGACCTCTGGGACAACATCAAGTGTAACAACATCATAGGGATACCAGAAAGAGAAGAAAGAAACCCAGGGATTGAGAATGTATTTGAAGAAATAATGACTGAAAATGTTCCTAACCTGGCAAAGGAAACAGACATACAAGTCCAGAAAACACAGAGAGTCCCAAACAGGATGAACACAAACAGGCCCACACCAAGACACGTTATCATTAAAATGGTAAAGGTTAAAGACAAAGAGAGAATCCCAAAGGCAGCAGAGAAAGGCAACCAGTAACTTATAAGGGCGCTCCCAGAAGACTGTCAGCTGATTTCTCAAGAGAAACTTTTCAGGTCAGAAGTGAGTGGCACAAAATATTCAACTGATGAAAAGCAATAAACTACAACTAACGGTACTTTACCCAGCAAGGCTATCATTTAAAATTGAAGGACAGATTAAAAGATTCCCAGACAAGAAAAAGCTAAAGGAGTCCATCACCACTGAACCAGTATTATACGGAATGTTAGAGGGACTTCTTTAAGATGAAAAAAAGATCAAAATTACGAATAATAAAATGGCAATAGCTACATATCTACCAACAATTACTTTCAATGTAAATGGATTAAATGTTCCAATCAAAAGACATAAGAGGCCTAAATGGATACAAAAATAAAACCCTTACATATGCTGCCTACAAGAAACTCACTTCAGATTGTAAGACACACAGATGGAAAGTAGAGGGATGGAAAACGTTATTTCATGAAAATAGAAACAAAAAAAAGCTGGGGTAGCAATACCTATACCAGACAAAATAGACTTTAAAACAAAGGCTATAATAAGAGACAAAGAAGGACCCCAGCAACCCCACTTCTGGGTATTTATCTGAAGAAACCCAAAACACTACTTTGATGTGACATGTGTATCCCTACATTCACTGCAGCATTGTTCACAATGTCAAGATGTGGAGACAGCCTGGAGTCTAGGAAAGAATGGGTAAAGGGGAGGTGGTACATATATACAATGGAATATTGCTCGGCCATGGAAGGGAATGGGTTCTTGCCATCTGCAGCTGCATGCATGGACCCGGAATGTACTGTACTGAGTGGAGTGTCAGACAGAGAAAGGCAGATGCAATGTGATTTCACTTATATATGGAATCTAAACAACAAAATAAACAACAAAAAAACAAACAAACTCAAAAAAAGAGAAACAAACTCATAAATGCAGAAAACATTTTGATGGTTGCCAAATGGGAGGGGGATTGGTGGTGTGGATGAAAAAAGGGGAAAGGATTAAGAAGTACAAGTTTGTTAAAGAGTAGTTATGGGGATGTAGGGCATAGCATAAAGAATATAATCAACAATATTGTAATAACTATGTATGGTGTCAGATGGGTACTAGGTTTTGGCGGGTGATAGATGGGAGGGGGTTGTGGGCAGGGTGAAAAAGATAAAAGGATTAAGACGTATAAATTGGTAAAATTGGTAGTTACCAAATAGTCATGGGGATGTAAAGCAAAGGATAAGGAATATAGTCAATAATATGGTAATAACTATATATATATATATATATATATAGTGTCAGGTGTGTACTAAACTAGTCAGGGCGATCACTTCTTCAATTATATAAATGTCTAACCACTATGCTGTACACCTGAAGTTAATATGAAATAACATTGACTGCAAGTGTAATTGAAAAAAATTTAAAAAGGAAGAAAGGGGGAAGGGGAATAAGAGGTCCAAATTTCCATGTATAAAACAAATAAGTCACGGGGATGTAATGTACAGCATGGGGAATATAGCCAATATTATTGTGGTAGCATTGTACGGTGTCAGATGGCTGCTGAACTTGTCATAGGGATCAGTTCTTTAGGTATATACATGTTGAATAACTATGGTGTACCCCTGAAACTAATATAATATTGCATGTTAGCTGTATTTTTAATATAAATCTTAACTATTTTTTTTAAATGAGCAAAGGATTTGAGTTTACATTTCTCCAAAAGAGATCTACAAATGGCCAACAAGCACATGAAAAGAGGCTCAACATCATTAGTCATTAGGGAAATGCAAATCAAAACCACAATGAGGTACCACTTGTAACTTCCTAGGATGGCTATAATTTTTAAAATGGAAATAACAAGTGCTGGTGAGGATGTGGAGAGATTGGAACATTGTATGTTGGTGGGATATTCAGCTGGTGTAGTCACTATGGAATACAGTTTGGTGGTTGTGTAAAAAAGTCTAACACAGAATTACCTATAAGCCAGCAATTCCACTCAGTATATTCCTAGATATACACTTCAAAATTGAAAATTGGTACTCAAACACATACGTGTACATGCATGTGTATAGTAGTACTAGTCACAACAGTCAAAAAGTAGAAATGATTCAAAGGTGTGTCAATGGATAAATGGATAAACAAATTGTGGTACATACTTGCAATGACATAATATTCAGCCATAAAAAGAAATGAAGTATTGATACAACCTCAAACATAGATGAATCTCAAAAGCATTATGCTGAGTGAAAGAAGCCAGGTACAAAAAGTCACATTGTATAATTCTATGTATATGAAATATTCAGAATAAGTTAATCCATAGAGGCAGACAACATATCAGTGGTTGCCAAGGGGTCAGAGGGTGATGGAAATAGGAGTGTGGGATTTCCTTTTGGGGTGATGAAAATATCCTGGAACTAGACAGAGGTGATAGTTGCACAACATTGTGGGTGTACTAAATGTCACTGAATTGTTCACTTCAAAACAGTTAAAATTCTATGTCATATGAATGTCACCTCAATTTAAAAAAGGGGAGAGAGCAGTGGTCAGTGTTGGGGGCCTGCAATCCTCCAACTTGGCACTTTCCTATTAGTGACCAAGGATGGTTACAGGTGTGGAAACATACTGATCTCCTTAGTCCTCCGGGAACCAGGAAGGACCTAACATGGCCAGAAATAGACAAGCCCTCTGGCCTGCAGAGCCTAGTCCATTCCCCAGGGTCATTGTGATATGATCATTTGTCTTGTGTGTCAAGATGGGAGAATGTTGGGAGACACTGTTTTTCATGTCCCCTCCCCCATCTCCACTGGCGTCTGCCCTGGTTGCCAGGCCCTGAGGAGGTTCTGGGCAGAATGCTCACTGCAGAGTTCTGACATCCATGGTGGCTAGCAGGGTCCTGGCAACCTAGGCAATAGAGCAGTGGCCTTGGGAGCCACAGAGGGTCCCCTGATGTCCTTGATGCTCTGTGTGATGGTGATGCTGGAGACCTTCTGCCAGGCAGTGGCAGCACTGCCAGGGCAGCTTAGCCCAGATCCAGCTTCCCCAAAGATTGTGTGGGAGACGACATCATTTATAATTATAGTTACAGACATCTTTTACAGTTAAAAGCTCCCATTTTCAAAACTCCATTAAAATGGGAGTTTTTACTGCTTAAAACTTTGTATTACTATGCTAAATGACGCATAGGAGTTTCTGTCTTTCTAGGGGAAAGACATCAAATTTTCAAGAGCTTTAACCAGTTTGAAAGAGAAATTTGGAGACCTTCGATCAACTATCCTGGAAGTCAGACCCAAGAACAAACTATCAGAAACAGCAAATGCAAAAAGCATGAACAATGAGCTGGAAAGCCACAATTCTCTACTTGGTCTTAAAATAGATCCTTATAGAAAACCATGAAAAGAAGAGAAAATAAATGTTTATAGCAAGTTCTGCTGATTGCTGACATTATAAAACAAAGCTCAGTCCTTAGAAAACTCATCTAAGCAAACCCAACAGGGAATAGCTGCACCCAAAACGTCCAGAAGTACATAGAGTAGCTTCAGGAGTAACTTCTATGTACTTTCCTCCAAACCCCAATAGAGGGTTTGGAGGAAAATTTCAAACTTCACAGAAGCATAAAGCTAGCTGCTTTCACAAGAATATCAAAAATGGACAAGTGGGAAAAGTTATTAAAAGGAAACAAAATCTCAGAAAATTCTAAACTGCCTGTGGAACAAGTTCTCAACCGTTATGTGAAGAGTCAGCCACACTTGCTAAAGGATGAGCAATTGGGCTGCTGCTGCTGGTGGGGAAGTGAACACTGGGCATGAAAACTTGGAATTGGCTCTACAGAAGGCATCTAATGGAGATCTCTTATAAGATGAATCAGAGGCGTTGTGAAGTAACTGGTCTGTGTGGCAGAGTTAAATAGTTATGTAAAAACGCTCGAAGAAAAAGAAGAAATTGAGTGTACATGAAATGAACTGAAGAAGCTGAAATCATTGATGCCCTGAGATTACAGGTAAAAATCATGCAGATCATACGGAAACTCTCTAAACCAAAAGCTTCATTGCAGCCAGTCAACAACCCAGTCAGCAAGGGTCATGCAAAAGCTCCAGCAGACACACCAAGTCCTTCCTGCACTGCATCAACCAAAAGAAATGTGTACCCTACCCAATTGTACACAGAATTCACCCCATAAAGAAGAGGAAACTCTTTCTGATGCAAATGGAAACATCAACAATGCACTGAAGAGTTGCAGGCCAAAATTATTTCAGAAAAATTCAAAAGAACCACTGGATATTCTCCATATAGAAAACCATGAAAAGCCACCTAAGTTCCCAAAAAAGAACAGTTCACTATATTGGGATGAGAGCTCTGCTAGTTGAGAGAAACCTCAATAACATAAGAAAAGAAAATGGATACATCACACAAAAATTGATTGAGGTAGAATGTAAAGGATCTGAAAAGTATCCTTCTATCCTTGATGTTTCAAACAGGGCATTTGACAGAGGCCTGAAAGCTCAACCTGGAACCCTCTGAGCAACCAGATCTCCAAGGCAGGAAAAGCATCAGGCTGTGACATTGAGACACTCAGGGCCCTTTGCCCGGGGTTGACCAGTTGCCATTTGCGGGGTCCATCCAGTCTGGCCAATGCTGTCTTGAGTCAGTTCTCTTCATGCAGGCAGGAGCTCAGTCTCTTCTTTTGACTCAACCACCCCACATAACAGGGGAGCACCCCACCCAGGCTCTGGTCCCTCACTTCGTCCTCCCTTCAGAGGTTAGATGTTAAAGAGGTGTCTCAAGAGGAAGTTCCTGAGAAATAGACACCCTGTGCTTCCCCCCATTTTGGAAGCACAGAAGAAGTTTCCTAACAGTCCCCTCTCCCAAGGATTCTCCCTGGCCCAGCACCAGTCTCCCCTGACAACAAGGAACATCCTGACACCACCATTAGGGTCACTGTTCTGTGTGCATAACCTGCAAAGTGAAGTGAGTCACCTTCCTAGTTGACCCATCTTCCACTGAGTCTACTTGAAGATCCAGAATAACAGCACGATATTTTTGTCCCTCGCTACAAAAATATTTTATTAGATTTTGTCTCTTTTAGTATTATTCTATCAAGTTATGATACAATGGCTCAAGGAAAATGTGATAGGCTATAATTGTTAGTATAGTGTGTTATAATTGTAGAGTCCATAGCATGAATCTTATAAGTTGACGGCTGCCATTTTATTCAATTTGTAGGTAGTGTATTTAGAATATTTTTATTTTTGTTAACTAAAATAATCCAGAAACGCAGTATATTGGTTATTTAACATGCCCCCCCTATAGCATCATCTGTAATAAAAGTTTACATGAGAAGTTTCACCAGTGGAAATATTTGAAACTCAAGGTTTATCTCTATATAATAAGGGCTTAACATCTCTGGTTATAAGAGTAATATTATTTACATTGTAAAGTTTGGTTCATCAAAAAAGCTTTAAAAAAAAAAGACGTATGCAGCAAAGCAGACCTCTCATAAATGAGTTGTCGGGAGCTTGAGTGGGAGATAAGTCTTGAGTGGCAAGAGCCACCGGGTTTTGGGGTGTGGCTTCAAAACATTGGTCTCCACTGCCTAACTGAGTGAAAACCAACAAATCCAGCATGCTAATCAAAGGGGAAAATTTTCACAACTAACATGTTGAAACAACATTTTAAGATTTTAATGGTAGTGATCTTCCTGTCCCCTCCCAACAATCTTATAGCCCAGTCACATCACATCTAACTCAGGAATGAGCCAAAACCTTTCTGCATTGAGTGATTTTGACCTGCAATCTCAGAAGACAGGGTGGGGGTTGGGGGAGCCAAAGCAGAGGATAAAGATCAGATATTAAACTTCTCTCGCCCTTGTCACTGGACAGCCACTCAGATGCTGGTTTCTTGGAGTAAGTCCTCTTTAGGAGGTGAGGTTGGAACTGAGAGTGGTCAAACTTTCACAGCTAATCTGCATATGGCCCTTTCTCCCACTTCCCTCTCCACTCCCTGGCCAAGGAAGCTCTAAAAATAGCTAACATTCGTTTGAGCCCTCACCACATAGATGCCAGGCATTGCTCTAAGACCCTCCCTTATGTCACCTCTAAATCCTTACAGCAGTCCATGAAGAAGCTCCCATTACTAGCAGCATTTTACAGACTCTCTGTACCCAGGAAATGGTAGAGCCAGATTCAGCCTCCACCATCCACATACTTCAGCTGTTAACAGCCCTACCTGTTCCACACATTCTCCTGTTCACAGGGAACACCTCATAGGCGGTCGGCAACACCAGCTCCGCTTGTCCTCACACAGGCTCTCAGGCATTGGTGTTATTATCCTAGGAAACCAAGCCCCACCCAGAGCGGTTCAATGGCTCCTTCAGGAGTCCATGGCTAGCAGCAGGTGTGGTGAGCATGTCGGGTCCAGGTGTGCCTTATGCCAAAGCTCATTGCCCATTCCACTGGTCACATGGCTTCCTGTTTCAGAGCAATCCCAGCCTTGAGTTCATGTGAGGGCACATCCGTGGTCAACTGAAGCTGCTGTGAGAAGGCCCCTCTCCCCCGCTTTGTGAAGGACAGACAGACATGCTCAGCAAGTGGACCCTCGAAGTGAAGCACTGCATTTCCTGCATGTGTGTTCACATTCCAAGAAGTAGGGATTCTGAAGTGATATAAACATCCTTCCTCCACCTGAAGATGCCAAATTACCTTTCCACTATGACCTTACATTCTGATAGGCATAGGTGTGACAAGCCTAGTAATTAAAACAGAAAGAGAAAGAGAAAAGCAAATCTGAGAAGACAAGTTAAACCTAGATATAAAAGGCAGCTATTATTCCAGGACACGTGAGGTAACAAGTGATTGGCTACCGGCTTAGAACTGTAAAAGAAATAAAGATTTACCAAGTCCATTATCCAGGTTCCTGTTACATTTCTGATTTCAACACCTGCCAGCTCCAATGCTTATTTTTAAGATAGTATGAGGTTTCAAATCCACTCATGACCTAATGTAAATGAAAATAATTTGAATTTTCATTGGACTGAATTTCATCCAGGAGCTTAGAGTCTCTAACTGCTTACTACCAAATATTTTTGGAATGACTGGTTTTTCACAAGGAAAAAAAAATTTAAATACTAAATATAACATCTCGCATTTGTAAAATGCACTTAACAGTTTCTACACCAATTTTCTGACAATCGTCTTACTTGGTTTTTCTCAGAGAAGGAGGTAGGATGGAGCGCTCATCACCCACCGGGGTATTCACGAAGCGCTCACTGTGTGCCACACATGCTGGAGACCCCAGGGACATGCCTGTGTCAACTTCTAGCTACCTTATCCAAGCAGCAGGGTGCTCAAAGCATTGTGGGTAAGAACTGAAACTTACAGAATTATCAGCAAGTTGGTTAGACTCCAACCCAGGTCTCCTGTCTTGCAGTCTAAAGCTATGTCACCACCACGTCTCTCTGAACAGCTTTCCTAAATGAACAGTGAATGTACAGGGTGGCCACTCAGAGGTGGATTAGGACAGTGTAAGTTTAAAAAGGAAATCATGTTCCCTGGAAATGAGCCATTAGATCCCTTCCTCCTCTGCAGCCCACACCTTCCTCACCTACTAGAAACAAGCTCTTCTGAAGTTGTAAACAGTGCCATTAGTGTCCCTGGTCTTCCTCCCATTGAAAACTTAAAAAAGAAAAAAAAAGAAAAAGGGAAAAGTTTACATATGTTCAAACACTCACAGATCCAAGGTCCTTATTTATCCCATGTTTGGGCCGTGGGCAAATATTCGGCAGCCCAAGTGTTTGTCATTTTTTTTTGAGAATGTGGGGTGAGTTTATTGGGTTAAAATCGGTTTTGTTTGGGTTTGTGCCGCCCTTGTTCCCTGGGGGCCCCACATAAGGCACCAACATGGCCTGGAAGAGGGGCATGTCAAGTGCCCCCCATCACGCATTGTTGCTGTGCAGTGAACTGCAATCTTGGAGGGGAAGGAAAAAAAAGTAATTCCTCATTTTCCTCCTGACCAGGGTTCCCCTTTTCTTTGGCAGCTGGGAGCCACAGTAATCCGCATTCACGGTGCCCGGCCCGGTTCCTCTTGGAGTTCTGTCTCTCTCTGTCATTGTCTTCTTATCTGGGCCCACTTCTTCCAATAGTGCCCCTTGAAAGCTCTTTCTCCCACAAGAAAAGGACCAGCTCTATAATAGCCAACTTGGGCCCTTTCTTCTCTCTCTCTCTCACTCCTTTTTTTTTTTAAGCTTTCCGAGGGAGCCGGGCTATTTAATCTTCTTGAGGCGTTCAAGATGTCACTTACCTCTGATGGTGGAGACAATGGAGACATCCTTGCAGCCTGAATGCCGGCCTTGCTGAATGCCTCTGGCCGCTTTGAAGAGGGTTCTTGGAAGTCTGTGTTTCAGCCGCTGTCCTGGTGGCCCAGTGCAGGTCTTTTTGTGCAGTTGCATGCATGCCTCCAGGCTGCTCTCACCAGAGGCCGTTTACCATAAGGAAGGTGAATGGCTTTCCAGTCAGAAAGACCCTGGTTCAAATCCCAGCTCAGACTTGAGCAAATGATTCCTTTAATCCTCTGAACCTCAGTTTCTCATTCTGTGAAATAGAAGTGACACCAGTTCCCACGTGAGCATGCTGCAAGAATTGAATGATTATTAAGTCCTCTGCTTCTCACCCTGAAAGTATGTGTGTGTGTGCAGTTAATTGATTGATCATATACGTTCCTGGCAACTGGTGTGGGATTCTGACATTCCTTCCTGATGGAAAGGAATAAGAAGAGTTTCATTAATTAATGAATTGGAGCCAGAGGAGACAATGACTCACAACCCTTGTCACCTTTGACCCATCTCTCCCCACATCGAATGAGTCACCAAGCCCTGTTGACCCTGTTTTCTGCAGGCCACTCCTGTCCCATTTCAGTGTCCTAGGCAGGCCTGCCTCCTCAGAGGATTCTTCCTGGAGCCCCAGTCTCTCCCTCGCTCCAGAACATCTCATCGCTCCCTATCACCTACAGGGTGAAAGGGAAACTGCCTCTTCTCTGTCGAGACCTTTGATGATCTGCCTGTTTTTCCAGTCTCCACTCCTGCCTTTCTCTTTCCCCAAACCACGTAGTCGAGCTACCTGGCCATATGCAGCCCTGTGTCCCAGCCTTTGCTAGGGCTGTTTCTGCACCTTGGAAGGATGCCCTGGCCCTTTATATCAGTCTCTCAAATTCCATCACCCTTTGAAGCCCAGCTCAAATGCTTTATCCCGCTTGGGCCATGTCCCTCCCCACAGCACTGGGATCAATTCAGCTCAATACACGTCATGCATCTCTGACTCTGGGCCAAGAAACTGGAGACTCAGAGAAGAAGCAACAGCCACTGCCCTTGATAAGCTTGAAGCAGGCTCTTAGGCACAAATCTGTTTCTTCCTGCTTACAAGCCCCACTTCACACCCCACAAAAGCAAGGGGGTGTCATTCACATCTGTATGTACAGCCCTCATCACAGAGCAGAGTGACAAGCACTCAGCAAAACGCTCAGACTCTACGCTGTTGAATGAATGAATGAATGAATGAATGAATGAATGAATATGGGCTGGGTACTTGACAGCTATTGAGTATCTCTCAGTGCCGCGACCACACTTATTACGTCACATACTTTTCTGGGAAGTAGGTCTTATCCTCATTTTACAGCTGACAAAACTGAGGTGCATACAGATTAGTTGACTGGACCAAGGTCATACAGCTAATGTGGCCTCTTGAGAATTCTGTCCTTTACTGAGGTTATTGAGTTGGATTTTTTTCAGAGAACTCTGATCGAAGAGGGATACGTGGCTACGTGACCTGATGTGCAGACCTGATGCGTCCCTGGGCTGACCCTGGTGGCGTGCAGGCCACTCACGCCGTGTGTATGAAATACACATTCTGCACCTTCTCGGAGGCGCTGCGTGCGGTGAGGGCCAGCAGAGCCTTCCCGAGCCTTGTACAACTTTTCATTTCCCATATCAATCATGAGAACAAGTTGAAGTTCAGATAATGGCAGCTTGGTTTCCCCTAATTGTTCGGGATTTAGACGGACTGTTTGCACTGCAGACTGTGGCCACTGGGTTCCCGGTGGGGGGCTGTGGCCCGCTCTTTTCTCTAACAAACCCGTGTTCATGCGTCCATTCAGATCCATCACCCTGAGATAAACTGTGAATATTGCCCTTTGTCGCCGCTGCATTCTTCCCGGCATTGTGGGGGCACTATTTACGGATTTAAAGGTTCATTTGCACAATTCTTTTGTCAGCAGCCCTGGTGCAGAATGGCAAAGTGAGGGCTGCCTCTTCTTTCTGGGTTTCTGCCCGGGAGCTCTCCCCGAGCAGAATGGACACGCCTGCTCCCGGCTTAGCATGAAGAATGTCAATGCGAAAATTACATTTTTTAAATGACCTGTCTGCTTCCGTGGCCAGGGAGGTCACCAGTTCACAGAGGACGGGATTATGTGTTGCCACCCACCCCTTCGGCGGTGTTCACAGACACGCAGCTTTGAAAAACAGCCCTAGGTAAGATGCGGCGCAACACACTATACTGAGAGCTTCATGCTCCAAGCACTGGGCAAAGCATTTTGCATGCACCACCCTACTCAAGCTGAGTCCCATTTTACAGAGGAGAAAACTGAGGCTTGGAGTGTAAGAAAATTGTTTGAGGCCATACAGCAAATTGATGGCAGAGCTGAATTTCTAACACAGGGTTCTTGGACAGTGGTCTCTTAGGTCCACTCTGCAATTCTCCAAAGGTGTCATCAGAAGACCCTGGACTGGGCTTCTGAACAAGGCTGTTTCTGAAACCATGCAGCCCAGAGACGCCCATGATAAGATATCAGGGAGACGAGGGTTCCACTACATCTGGGAATCCCACGGCCTCTGAGCCAACCCCCAGGTTCCACCTCCTCTGGGATCCCACTCTGATTTCCACTGCCCTGGGCAGCCCTTTACCAGCATCCTACCCTATTTGTGATGTCTCGGTTATGAGCTTATCGCCTCCCACTAGATTGCAGGCTCCCTGAGGGCATGACTGATCTTTCCAGTTTGTATGAAATATGCCTGGTGCCCAGGAGGGCCCCGACAAATAACACACACACAACATTAAACATTCTTGAAAGAATGACTGCGAGAATGACTTCTATGCGATATGGGCAATACATCTCCTGGAAATCTTTCTGAGAAAAATAATTATTCTGCACAGGACTCCACAGTCCTGCAGCTCTGCTTGGAAGAGCTCAGAACAAGCCAGAGGAGGGAGGTGACAATTCCATGGGCTCCCTTTCTGAGGATGGAAAGGAAAAACAAAAGAAAAATGAAAACTCTTGTCCAGTCCCAGGTTCAGAGTCCCACAAAATGCTAATCTGTTTTACTGGAAAGCTCTATTTTGACCTCTTTTTTTGAGAAATTCCCCAAACTATCGATCAGAATGTAGCCAAATGCCTCTGCTCCCTGAGAAGCCATGCTTTATCACAGTGAAGAGAGGAAAAGGAAGGGGAAAAAAAATTTTAAAGGTGGGGTGAAAGAATATGGGGATTTATGAGTGGTGGTGATGACAAGAGGAATTTTTTAAATGACAGGAACATAGAGACTATATTTTTAGCATTTTTATAGAAGATAAATCATCCAATAGTCTCATAAATCTCAAAATAAATATTCTTAGATTTGCATAATCTGGGAATGAATTTAATCCCACTTAAATACAAGGGATGTCTTTAGAATATCACTATTATTTCTGGACAAAAGTATACATTTCGAAGGCCAGTTTCATTTTGCTTAGCAGATAGACGTTGGGTCCATACTCTGCCCTAAAACATAATTTTGCTACCTATGATTCATGCACCAATAACATGGCTAGCACTTGCAGGAAAAGTTTAAAATTCATCATGTCTTTTGTTCCTGTAATCCACTTCCAAGAATATGTCCAATCTGAAATACAGAGGTCATTTCATGCAAAAGGATGTTCCCTACAGTGTGGCTCATGAGGGTAAGGGGGATCGAATATATGGTGATGGAAGGAGAACTGACTCTGGGTGGTGAACACACAATGGGATTTATAGATGATGTAATACAGAATTGTACACCTGAAATCTATGTAATTTTACTAACAATTGTCACCCCAATAAATTTAATTAAAAAAAAAAAAAAGATAAAAAAAGAAAAAAATAGATGAGTAAAAAAATAAATCAAATAATTGAAAGTAGAAATTGCATAGGTCCATTGATAAGGAAATGAGTCCATAAATATGTGTTATGATGTCAATTAAAAACGCAAAATACAAAATGATATATGCTGTGTAAACCAAATCATGCAAAAATATGCATTCAACTGGAAGAAAATTTGAAAATTGCTGGCATTGTAATCTTGGGATATGCTGATAGAGGGAGTTGCTGTTTTTTCATACTTTTCTATTATCAACAGATTTTAGTTATTATTTTGATTGGCTTATGCAACACATTTAAATGAGCACCTATGATGTATAAAACACTGTGCTAGCAGCTAAAGACACTGCCACAAAAAAGGCAGACATGGATATGCCCTCTGGACCTGCCTTCTGGAGCTGGCATTCCATAGGTGTGGGAGGGATATCAGAGAAACTGCAGAATCAATTACTCATAGCAATGGCAACCGGTGATATGAAGGGGCAGCAGGGAGCTGTGTCAGTGTCAAACAGGGAGGTCTACTGTGTACGTGGGGGCTGTTGAGAAGGGTTCAGGGAAGGATTCTCTGAGTAAGTGATGTTTGCACTGAGCTCTGAACAATGAGAAGGACTTAATTAGATAAAAAGGAGACAATCAGTACAGTGGTATTTAATATTGTGACTTCCTTGTCATTCGTTCCATCCTCCTCTTCCATCCCCAAGGCTAGAGAAGCGAGGTAGTTGGGTTTTGTGCATGGTGGTAGGGTGGGAGGAAAGGGATTTCTCTTACTCTTGGGTCCGAGAGTGGTTCCTGGTTACTTTAACCTAATCAGGGTAACCCCGTCCTCCTTGCACTAGTCATCCATCCAGATAATTTACGCTCCATCTAATCAATACATGGCATCCCCACAGCCAAGGGATTGATTCAGAAATAAGCAATGTATTCCAATAAGTCCTCAAGAGCAGTTCACCATGTTTCTTGAATTGGGGAAGAAGGGGTAGGAATCAGCACTCTTTCAGGGAAGCTATCACTAGCCAGCTGCCATTCTCCTTCTGCACAGAGGAGTGGGTGGATATAAAGCCTTAAAGATCTCTGCAGCCAATTTGGTATCATGAGAGAAGCCAGCACCGGGATGAAGAACAGAGAGACAGACGGAAACTTGATGAGTTTCAGGGGCCGTATCCCATTCTCATGGGACATGTAGAGAATCTGGTCCTTATTCAAAACACAATGAATCATCATTGACAGAAGTTTGGCAAAGAAGTGGTTTAAAATGATTTTTGCTCTTAAAAGACCACTTAGGCACATTGTATACATGGATTTGGAAGTACGAGGGCAGGAGATTGATGAAAGTAACTTAGGTGAAAGTGATGGCAGGGAAATTAGCAATGTGGGAAAATTCCAGATATTAAAAGAAAGATCTGTAATAGGACTGGTGACTAACTGGATGGGAAAGGCGGGGAGAAGGAAAAAAAGGTAGTTATCGAAGACGACCTTGAAGTATAAGGCTTTCAAAATCAAGTGGGTGATAGGGATATTCCTTGAGCTAGGAAACCCTAAGAAAGACTACGATTAAGGAAAAGATTGCTGATTTTTGTCTTGGATATGCCGACTTTGAGAAGTGTTTGTACCATCCCCCTATGAGATGTCACATGAGTGACTGAACGTATGGGACTTGGAATTTGGGGAGTATCAGTGTCTAGATGGTAGCTGGAGTCGTGGGTATAGACGAGATGACATAGTAGGAAGAAGAGTCTTAAGGAGCTCAACACTCAACAGTAGGGTTTGACAAGACCACGGAGGACGGCTCAGAGAGAAAGAAGATGGTGAGGAAGCCCAGAAAAGCCAGGATTCAAGAATGATGTGGCTAATGGTGTCGAAAGCCACTAAAATAGAAAATAAGAAGATGACAAAGTGTGGTTTGGATTAATAATCTAGGTGGGTTGGAGGCGCAGTGGGGGCAGGAAGCAGACTGGAGCAACCAGACAAGTGAGTGGGAAGGGAAGATAAATACAAACATGAAAAAAATACGCATAGAGGGTTGTGATTGGCCATGTTTAAGGAACATGGTGAAACTATTCTGAGCACAAACTCCAGTGAGCTGGCACCAGTGCGTTCCGCTCCTACGGAAAGAAGGTTGTGCTACATTCTTCACGAGTCTCCACATCTAGGACTGTTGCACAAAAAAGGACTCTTCTTTGAGCACCCTGGATATAGAAATCTGCAGATAAATGGATCCTTCTTTGTCTCCCTCGTCCCCGACTTGTTCATTTATTTCATGGGTTATGTGGGTTACCTAGAAGACTCAAACTAACCAATGGTGATATTTATCCCTAGATTTTTATTGATAGGTATACTAGTTTCCCAACAAATGATCGTAACCTGCGTGATTCAAAACAACAAAAACTTATTGCCTCATAGTTCTGGAGACTAGAAGTTCAAAATCAAGGTGTTGACAGGGTCGTATTCTCTCTGGAGCCCAGAGGGGAGAGTCCTTCCTGCCTGTCCCAGCTTCTGGTGGCCCTAGGTGTACCTTGGCTTGTGCAGCAGCACTCTGATCTCTGCCTCTGTCTTCCCATGACCATCTTCCCTGAGTGTTTCCACGTCCAAATTTGCCTCTTCTTATAAGGACACCAGTCATATGGAATTATGAACCCACCCAACTCCAGCATAACTTCATGTTAACTTATGGTATCTGCAATTACCTTATTTCCAAGAAAGGTTGTTATCTGAGGTACAGGGGACTAGGGCTTCAACATATCCTTTTGGGGGAACGCAGATCAACCCCTAACACTAGATAGGAATTTTTACAATAGGATTTGCAAGCTAATGACATAACTATAAGCTGGAAACCATGAAACCATCTGTACCTTTATCTAAAGTCACCTGTGGTGTATCACTTGCCATTTAGCAGTAGGAAGGCTGATTTTAGGTCAGGCTGGGAAGAGACCGGTTATATTGACGTGGTTTATTTAAGGTTTATCCTCACAGGGTTCTCACACCCATGCTGGATCTCCCTCCCAAGTTCAATTTCAGCTCATTCTTAAAGAGATGACAAGAACACAAGCCCCTTCCTGATTACCTAAGACATTAGTGATGAGACGAGATGTCATCTCATTCCAGAAGAACATACTGTGTGTGTCCCCTATGTCAGAGGGTAGATTGGCTCTGGGAAGAGGGCCGAATAGGCAACATAGCTCCTTGCCTTTTGATCTCCTTGTCTAGTAAGAAAAACAGAACAGACGCAGCAAGAGCCAAATGTGTTAGAAAAACTGTGGTATCAGAAAGAGGATTTGCTTTCCTTCCTCCCAATTCATAATTATGATGATTATCCAAATCCCCGAAAATTACCAAGAGGGAGAGGCATACACCAACTGAGCCAGCCAGGAGAGCTGGTACATGTTGTTTTTGTAAATTTTGATTCTTATTGTTGGTTTGCTTGAATTATGAGCCCTTGATGGTCCTCCCACAGATAACAGAGAAACATTTCCCCTTTGCACATATTCTCTCTAGCAACAAGTTCTAATTGAAACATGCCATCGGTGAAGATGTCATTTACATTATCAATGATGCTTTAGAGTGCAGTGGAAGAGCCACAAGCTTTAGAATGTCACTTACTTTGATGTTCCATCCTATGGCTCTGTTACTAATTGCAAATTCTTAGACACGTCAGTAAGCTTCTCTGAGACTCAGTTTACCTAGCATTGTCAGAGGACAAAAGATAAGGAAGGTGAATGAGACATCACATATAGTAGATGCTCAATAAATGTGCCTTGTCTTTGCCTCAACATTTGTCCATGTGTCGAGTCACAAACATTTATCGAACACCTGTCTCTGGTGTAGGCACTGGTGATAGCAAGTGAATAAAATGAACCATGTCCTTGCTTTCTCAGAGCTTACATGCTAGTGGGAGGCAAAAGACAATGAAGAAGGTATTTTCCGAGTGAGGAGAAGTGCTGCATGGAAAGAAAGGACAGTGGAATCTGATAAGAAGAGTGCCTGGGACAAGATGAGATGAGGGGCTCCTCCAGAAAGCAAGATCAGGGAAGGTCACTCTGATCTGAATGACAAGGAGGACCCAGTTCTTCGGTGATCTACAGACAGATCACGGAAGGCCAGCACAAGCCTGGGAGGGGAATAAGATGGGTGCACCCCAGGAGCAACCAGAGGGCAGGGGTTCTGGGGTGCAGTAAGCTAGGAGTCAAGAGGCAGGAGGTAAGGGTGGCCGGATGGGTAGAGGCCAGACCATGGGGGCTTTCAGGCTCCAGCAAGTGGTTGGGTGTTCTTTAAATGTGAGGGGAAGCCACTGTCAGGTTTTCAGCAAGAGTGTGACTTAAAAAAATCACTCTGGCTGCTGTGTGGCGAACAGATGAGCTGAGCAACAGGGGAAGGAGGTGGACTCTTGGGGGGCTGCTCGGTTGTCTGGGCAAGAAATGGTAGCGACAGACCAGCTGGGTGTGGTGAGAAGCAGGTAGATACCGAGACATTTTGGAGGTAGATTTGAGAAGAAGTGAAGAATGCAAGTTAAACATCAAGACATTATCGTTTACATGGCCAGAAACGAAGCAACATTCTTTAGTCTGTTCATAAGGTTCATCCAAGCGTATTGAGAACTTAATCGGTACCAATAGTTATGATCATGGTAAGAAAGCAGCTAACATGTACACGGCTCTTTACAGAGTAGGTGTCAGCCTCACCTGCTCTATTTCAGATCAATAAAAACCCACACAGCAGTGGAATTCTGGGTATTTTCTGTCTTGATACAATAGATCCCATCACACACTCATTTATGGCCTGTGGGTCTTGCTGGTGGTAGGTAGTCACCTCTTTTTAATTTTCTACATTTTCATAACCTGTCATCTATGTGCTTGTTTTTCCATACTAACTAGCAATGAGTTTTCTCCGTGAAGAAAAATTGCCTTTACACATTGGGTAATCCATCTTTTAATTTTTTACTGGTGTTATACATCAGAATTCATCATTAGATCCAATGGGGCCATAGGATATACCCAGGATCTGTAAATGCCTTCTGCAAGTCAAGTGTGGTTTGTTGATTATGGCAGAAAAGTTTTAAGCCAGCATTTTAAATTCCTTCACTTGGGGGTGGCGGGGGGGTACATTTCTAGACTGGAAGATTTGATGCATCTTTTGAAGTGAGCTTTGGACTAGGAACCAGAAAATCCTAGAGTCCAGGTTCTGCCGTTGACTGTGTGTTCTTAGGCAAGCCACTTGACCTCTCTGAGCCTCACTTTGTCCATTCAGTAAAAAGAGTATTTGTCTACACACACCCAGTCTAGTAGTAAAGATCAAGTGAGCTTTCGAGTTTGCAAGCACTTTGAAAGCAGTGATGTGCTGAGTTAAAGGGAGGGATTGTTTACTCTCGGGCCTTTGGTCATTACTTCCTACCAAGTTAGTGCAGGTTTCATGCTCACGAACAGCACCAGTGACTTCCTGCCAACATCCTCTCTGGAAACAATGCCCACTGGACCTGATGAACGAACTCCCTGGACCCTCCTCTGTCTAAAAGGCAACCTACAGGAACACCAGGCTCCCATCACAGCAGATCACTTTCCAGGTTTTGTGATTAAGAAGATTGGAGACCAGGCGAGTGTGAAAAGTTAGCACCTTAATTGTTGAAAACTCTCAAAGATTCCAAACTTGTAAATCATGAAAGGCCCCTGTTTAGCAGGCTGGAATGCTTTTGAAAAACGCCAGCAATCAGAGATTGGCCTTGTTAATAACCACAGTAAAACTAGCTCTTGAAGCTCAAAGACGCAGCTAATTAGGGCAGAAAAATTCAACCTCAAATTAAGAGAGAGAGAGAGAGAGAGAGAGAGAGAGAGAGAGAGAGAGAGAGAGAGAGAGAGAGAGAATGTTTCTGAAGTGTAAAATCTTTTCTCCCAGAGAAGTATGTCTAAGTATATTTGGAAGTATTCCAAGATCCACTGTAAGACAAACCCAGGACTGCCAAACTGTCAGGGTGGGGTTAATAAACTCCCCAGAGCAACTGTGTGCCCATCTGTCCAGGAAAAAGGAAAAACTAACTTCCTCACCTAAAAGACTGCTTCATCTTAAACTTTCCAAAGACTTTCAAAAGACCGAGATTCTCTGAGAATGTGTATAATCCTTTCTCGGTTTTCTAAAGTAAAAACATACGTACATGGCCCAGCACCGTTGGGACGTGAGAATTTATTGAGTATGTCTGCATGTTCTAGATACTGAGGATTTAGATATGACTGTCAGCTGATCCCTGCCCCTGAGAAGCTTTTATCGGCTGCAGGCCAGAGCCTGGTACAGAGAAGAAGCTCAACATATATCCAGTTTGTCCATTTTCTGAGAAGAGATTTTTCCCTAAGCAAAGGTCATTTGCAACTGACTCAAAATTTGCCAGTTATGAAGATTATAGGAAGAAAAGACTTAGAGCCCAGGGTCTGTCTGTCAATGATCTTACCAGCTGAAACTTAGAATGGCCCAACCGCCTGAAAGCATGGCCTTGTAAATCTTACTGTAAGATTATATCGGTTAGTGAAATATCCCAACAAAAAATAAATGAAGAATTAAGACATTCAGTGCAGCTGAGCAACCGACGCCCCCCTTCTCACTGCTGACGCAGCCCACATGATACAGGTCAATGATGAAACAGTAAAGAAATTCAGAGCCACTGTGAGTCCAACTCAGTGTGGGCCAAGCTCACTGAGGAGCATTTGGGACCACAGGTCACTTTAGAGCAAAGAGCGTGTGACTGGTGCCCTCAGAGGGGAGCAGGTCCCGTGGGATAGCGTTCAGGGAGGAAGCGGCACTTCCAGCAGAAAGCATCATGGAGATTTCACGGGTGTAAGGATTGTTGGCCTGTATTTTAAAGGATGGCTGGGGTTCTGACATATGGGAATGGGCAGAGGGTGATACTTTTTACTCCAGTGTGGCCTGTGGAGCAGCAGGATGGGCATGTTAGAGCCGCAGCGTCTCAGGTGCCACCCCAGGCCTGCAGAATAAGGCGTTGGGATGTAATGAGAGCCCTTGGTAATTGGTTTGTACAAGAAAGTTGGGGGATACCCAGTAGGATCAGAAAACCCTCTCTCCTCCGGACACAGATATGAGACTCTAGGAAAGGTGGTTTTCTCTCTCTGAATCTCGATGTCTACATCTGGCAAAGTGGCCGATAAGCCCCATTCTTCCTACTGCACAAATCTATTTTGAGGGGCAGTTAGATAACACATGTGAAAGGATTTTGGTTTTGAGTGCCCATTTCTGCTGACAAAGGGCCAACTCTTCTCTCTCAAAATGCTCTCGTTCAAATAAGACTGTTAGATGTGACCACGGCTCCCCAGTATTCACTCTGACAGGCCGCATCCAGTGGAGACAGCGTGCAGAGCTTCCAGGGAACGACTCCCTCACAGGAGCAAACTCCAGAATGGTGGTATACACGGGCGAAGCAGAGCCGCGGTTGGAGCATGCTAAGGGCTGGGGACCAGTCTATCTTGTGATATCTGGATGTGTAGGGGACACAGAGACTAAGAAAGGACCAGGCCTGCCCTCAAGGGGCCTACAGTCTATCGGGGACTAGAATCAGTTCCATCCTTGACCTTCAACAGATGTTCTAAAGTACAGACTCAGCTCACTGGGCCTCTTCCTATGGTAGATTGGGCCACACAGAAGTAATCTATCTCGGCTTGGGAAAGAGGCAAAGGACTTGGAATCAAACCCCAGCCCTACCTCTCACTAACTGGGATCTGGGGCAAATCTCATCACTTCTCTGAGACTTGTCTTCCTCACATGGAAAATGGGGACTCGCATCACATTGCCCTCAAGGGTCATTGTGAAGAAAGATCGAGTTGGAAGGAAATAAGCCACACATACATATGCGTTCTCCCTTCTCTGTCACATCCTTTGTTTTATTTTCTTCACAGTTCTGAGAACTACGTATGCATTTGTTGTTGTTCATTTTCTGTCTCTCTCACTAAAATGTAAAATCCCTGAAGTCAGGAATTTCGAATGTCTTGTTCACCATGGTATTTTCAGCACCTAGAACAGTGACTGGCACAAAGGAAGTGCTTAGTAAGAGCCTGTTGAAGGAGTGAATAAATATTAACATTCCTTACGCACCGATATGGAGCATTCTGGAGCAAATTTAAATTCTTAGGTTTGCAATTAGAGTTACAATGCCCAGTGCTGCCTCCTGGTATTCACACATGATGCTTTGCACCAGCGTTGGTCTGTGTGACCAGTAGAATATGGTAGAAGTGACAGTATGTCATTTCCAAGATCAGGGTATAAGAGGCTGCAGTTTCCATTTTTGTTGCTCTGTGGCTCTGTCACTCGCTCACTCTTGGGTCGCTTGCTCTAGGGGAACCATATCCCGAGCAGCCCTAAGGAGAGACCCACATGGTAAGGAATGGATTCTTCTGCCAACACCATGTAATGACCTTAGAAGTGGATTCTCAGACCTATCCAAGCCTTCAGAGACTGCAGCCCCAGCTGGACTGCAATTTCACGAGAGACCCTGAGGTAGAACCCCCTAGCTAAGCCAGAACCAGTTCCTGACCCTCAAAAACTATGAGAGATAATAAATGGTGATTGTTCTTAATGGCTAAGTTTTGGGGTCATTTGTTTCACAGCAATAGATAACTAACACACTCGTACCGGATGGCCTCCACACCCCAGCTGTGATCTCTGAGACCCTTGGAGCAGGTAAGCAGACTCAGGCCAAGATACTGAGTATATATATAGTCATGTCTCTTTCCTTCAAAAATATAGCATCCACAGCCCCCATGTTTGACGTGGGAAGGTCATACTGGACCATAGGCTTTCTTCCCTCTGGTGCAGAAATTTCACAGTCCCATTGGTGGGGGGGAGGTGGAGATCATCAGTTACTGATTCTTAAAGCTTTTTGTCACTTGGCACTCTGCTCTTAACACTGCCAAACACAGCTGAGGCCTGACAAATAAAACAAAGCTTTACTAAAGTCTTTGGGAAAAAATCAAGAAATACATACAGGACAGCACCCATTGAGGAAATTTGGTTTACAAAGAAAGACATACTAATCTTCACACTGTGAGAAGTGTTTCCTTCTCACCTTCTTATCTGCCTCCTTGAGCCTCCTAGAACCCAGAACCTTAGAGTACCTGTGTAGAAATCTCAATTCCTGCGAATTATGATTGAGAAAAACGCTATCAGAGTCCTATTTCCTGCCTACTTAGGCAATTTATTTCTGTCTGAGCATTCACCACTTCCCTTTCTGATCAACACTGGGAATGGCCAGGCCTTAAAGCAAGACTTGCATCCCATAGGCTATAGTTTACAGATATCAACCATCCTTTAATACCCCCATAACATGCTCTTGAGAAGCTGCTTCCCTGCAGTAACAGAGAATGAATCACTTTCCCCACAATCTCTATATCATCCAGCACCACTTGGGAGAAACAACCCCCCACTCTGTTGAACACGTTGTTTATCATCCCAGTGCATTTCTTTACATTTTTACTGTAGCATATTATTTGTGTTTTCAAACATTATATAAATGATTTCAGATTCTACATATCCCTCTGAAACTTGTTTGTTTTTTTCACTCAAAACTGTGTTTTTGATATTTAATCATGTTGATACATGTAGTCATAATTTACTCATTGGACCAAAGTCTGGATAAGTAATTTCTTTGTTTTCAAGTGCATGGTCATTAAGGTTTGCTTCCAACTTCCTCTATTACAAAACGCTGTCGTGAGAATTATCATACATGGTTCTCTCTGTATATGTACAAGAGCACCTCTAGTTACTTGCCAAAGAGGATAATTGCTGTTTTGTGGGTTATGTGCATCTTCTGCTTCACCAGGTGTTGTCTACTTGTTGTCTGAAATGATGGAGCAAGTTAGACTTCCATTGGCGGCATAGGAGACGCCCCCCTGGGCTCCACGTCCTCACCACAGGTCAGCATGTGTCAGCCTCGATTACAAGTCAGTCTAATGAGTGTGAAAAGTTTCTCATTATTGTTTTACTTTTAATTTACCTGTCATTTGTCTCTAATATTTATCTTGCTAACTGTTGACTTTGCCTCCCTATTTGCGTGGTCCATTGATTAAAATGTTTTTGCCTGTGAATGACAAAACCCTCAACTCACAGCAGCTTAAACATATCATGAGAAGTCTAGAGATAAATTGCCTTTATATTTGGTCAACTTAGTGGCACCAGGACGAAACGCTTCCGTTGTTCTTCTTTCCCTTCTTCAACGATGGTTTTCGGCCTCTCTTCTCATGATGTCAAGGCCGCTGCCCCACAACGCCACACGACTACGTCCAGGCAGGTGGCACCTCCTCCCGTGTCTCATAATCAGTGAGGACACCTTTCCCAGAAGCCCCCTGACCAGATGTCACTGACCTCCCTTCATATCCTATTGGTCAGGATTGCTTTACCTACCCGTGACTAAAGCAGCGATGAAAAGGGAATGGAATTCCCATGGTCAGTTTAGACTAATCAGCATTCACCTTTGGGAACAAGATCATCCCCCTCTTCTAAGCACATGGGAAGGCGAAGCCCCCACACAAATTCAGGGCTCCTCTAGCAATAAAGAAAAATGGGGACAACGGCTTTTGGGTACCAAAGACAAGTATCCACCAGAGTTGAGAAATGACGTCCTTTAAGGCTGGATTCTAGAAACATCCACCAATCTGCTGATGAGGCTGCTCTGGTCACAGCACATGAAAACCAGCAGTTTCTTGAATTTGAATTCAAGAAATTTTCACTCCTCTTACTTTTAAACATGGAGCTCCATGAAGTCTTCTACCCTCAATTTCTTTTTTCTTCTCTGCACCAACTGTTTGTATTCCAAGAATGTCTAACGTTTTCCTCTGAGGATATCTCTTCCTCATACACAGCACCAGTCTTTTCTTAGGAAGTGAACTGACATAAATGTTTATTGCTTCAGCCATCCAGTCAATTCTTCCCAAACTGTGGTTATTCCCAATTTGCTTATGGTCTTCAAGAATGAGATTTTCTGACTCAGAGCTTCAGATTGGTATTGAGGCCACTTTTTTTGAGCCCTTAAAAATATAAAACTTAGTGTAGGAATAAACTTGACATTGGTCTCTCTGTCCTCAGAGACCAGAACCAAAGATCCTTTAAAACTGGCACCGGAGACCAAAAGTATTCCTGGGTGCTGATTCATTGCTCATCAGCCACATCAGTGATTAAATATTTAAGTGCCAAGGAGTCTGTGATTAAATATTAACTCCCCGCCAGTCTGCTATGAAATATTTAAGGGCTGGTGAGTCTGAAGTGTGCAGCTTTCGGCGCAGAGTGGAGAACAGGCCTGATGCTGGATGATGAAACAGAAACACACGTTGATGAGGACGTGTGCCAGTCCAAGTGCCCACAGATGCCCAGGTGCCCTGGCCACACAGCGCCGAGACTGTGCACAGCCACAGGGGGCTGGTCTGTTTCTGGGCAATAATTCACCCCCATGAGGAATGCCAACCTGAGCTTCCTATGTGCATTTCAGAGAGGGGAACCCTGCGGCTCAGAGAAATGGAGGGAATCACCCTAGGTTTCGGGGTCAGCAAGGAGTAATGTTAACTAAGTTTTTCACCCTTGAGCAAGAATTTCTCTGCAGCCCCAGAAGAACCACAGACAAAGCATATCCGTGCAATCTTTGCATCAGTAAGAAATTGTTTGCTCTAGTGTTTCGGATGGATGAAATTTAATACAGGAAGTTGGTTACAAAGGAATGAGAAGGGTTGGAAGACCAAATAAGAGAATGAGGCGCACTGGTGGAACTAAAAGGAACAGGGGGTAATACTTAGAGAGCAGATGCTGCTAACACATTCCCGCGCCAACACTTGGAAGCCTGGCCCTCATGCTGAGTTCTTCGAGATGGTGTCTCGGTGAGTGCTGGACCCATCAGAGAGCACCTTCTCACCTAGACCTGCAGCTGCTGTAAAAGAGGCTGACGCGTACCAGCCTGCCAGAGCTCAGAATCACCCCGGTCCTACTGCCGCTATGGCAGCCAACATCAACTGCCAGCGATGCCACCCTGTCTGAGCGAGAGCAGAATTCTCCCTCCTCCCATTCTCTGGAATATCTCCCACCAGGGTCTCCTATTGGCAGAGCAGACAGAAAGCCCACCTACAAGGGAAGCGAACGAATGTCATTTGCAGACTTCCAGCCCCAGGAGAGTATGAACGGTGGGTGTGGCACTAGGAAACGACAGGGGACTCAACAACAAGCACAGGCCCCTTGCTACTTGGGGGAAAGAACCCCAGAGCAATTAAAGTGAAGGTTGGCCTCGCCACCCTTTATCTGCTATTTCACCATAAAATGAGACCCTCTTAGGTTCCAGGAGTTTCTCCAGGGCTTGGTCTTAAAATATGGGTGGTGAGCTACTTCTTTTTTCTTAGTCAACCCGAAAACCAGGAGAATGTTTGATAGGGTTAGAAGTTGCAGATTCAGTTTTTGTTTACAGTTCTCAAATTATCCCAAATTGGTGTGATTATAAGATTTGCAAAGAAAAACTGGGAAAGAGGCCAGGCCAGGTAGGATCATTGCAGGCTTGAGTCGTAAGGGTGCTGAGCGATCAGTAAGGCGCTTCAATTTGTCAGTTTACGGATAGAAAAACGGGATGCCAGAAAGGGCCTGGGCCTTCCCTTAGGTGACGTGGCTTGGATAAGTGATCACTCAGGCCTTACGTCCCCTGCGTCATGGCTTGTCTGTCTGTGGCTGGCAAGTTTGGTTCTCATCATTTCTTATGCATTCCGTTCAGCTCCCTGGTGAATAAAAATAAAGCAAATCATTTGATTCCACATATTTTACAATTTACAAGGCATTTTTATGTCCATTATCTGCACTGATCCCAAAGAGAACCTTGCAGACGAAAAGCCAGGACACTTATTCTCATCTCGGAATGTGTGAGGCACAGCAAGTTTAAGTGCCCTGCTCAAGGGCACACAGCAGAGGACTTGCCATAGAGTCAAGGCTCAGAAAATGTCTATTGAATAACTTAACAGATGAAAAACTGTGTGGGCCATTGTCATCATTCATAAAAACCAGTGCTGGGAGAAGTATTAGTTGAAGTTCCATAGGAGGAAGACTTTGTCAGGAGCGAAACAAATGGGGGTGTTGAGGACCTGCAACCAAAGAGGGAAATGCTGTTTCTATGGGTATGAAGGAGGAGGCGAAAAGTAGTTCCTAGAATCCACAGACACGTGAACATCAACTGATTTTAAGATCGGGCAGGAGCAAGATTCGAATTACAGAAACCCCCAAAAGAAGGCAGTTGCTTCTAGAATCCCCTCTCTTGCCCATCACCCCTGCAACACAGTGATCTCTTTGGGTTTTAGGGGTGTCAGTCTCAGTCCAAATGAATCCCAGTGGATCCCACCAGGTCTCTGACTGTCCACATTCCACTGTCATCCGTGTAACACCCCCTCCCCCCATTTCCTACTCTCACCAAACTGTCTCTTTTTCACCCCTGAGTTTCACAGCTTCTGTCTTCCCCAACTCTTGCTCACCCCCGACTCTCGCCACCTCCACCACTGCCGCCCACTGTTATAAAAACAGACTGAGCCTCCTGGCCATCTTTCCCTGCTTCCTAATCCAGGATGACATTCCAGGCAAACCACCACATCGTTCCCTTTCTTTCCTGCTTTATGCTGACTCCATTGCACTTGTTCTGAGACCAGGGGAAGATGTGCAGTCTATTACCCTTATAAACCAGCCCCTTTCTTCCTCTCTCTGCCATTTAAAAGGGTCTTTCTATTTGACTGAACAAGAAAAGGAACTCTAAGAGGGGAATTAACATTGTCCCCATTATATTGTCCAATTAACACTTGTCCCGTCAAAGGCTGAGTAGGAAGCCCAGAGCCTTGGTCAATGAGAACTTTTAATCCCTCAGGTAAATGCAAAGTCGCATTGAACACGATCAAAGGGCAGATCTCAATATATTCTCTCCCCAAGCCCCTTCTCTCCCCCCTCACGCAGAGGGCTGTATGAGGCTGCTAAATTCTGGTTTGAATGAGTCTCAACCTTCCTTTGTGGCCCATGTTGGGCGAAAGTGTGGGGGATGGTTGATCAGACATTTAAAAACTCACACCAAGGCTCTTAATTACATTCAAGACAAAGACACCAACACAGACATGGTGAAGTAATGACGACTCAACCATCTTCTTTTTTAAAAATCTATTTCCTCTCTGCAGGTACTAGGCCCAGCAGCATTATTAACAAAGTAAATTATGCAAATAATTAATCCTTTGGAGGGATGGAATTTGGGGGTCAGTTTCTCCTTTCTATAGATCTATAGAATGCCTGCGTTCACTGAGGTCTGACCCATGAGAAAGTGACGGGCAAAAAGAATAGGGACTTAAGCTGGAGGGCAGAAACTCTGCAACACTTTTTTTGCAGTTCCCTTCATCCTCCATGATTCTAACATGTTTCTTTTCACATAGTAGGTGCTTAAAACTTATTTACACATGAAGGTGTCTGAAAAAGTGATTTACTTAGGGGTTAAGACCCAGACCACTTCAAAAAAGATTCAAATTGGTTTACTAAGATGAAATTTTAATATAGGAAAGAGGTAAGAGTAGACTGGTAAATTGAAGCCAGGGGTGAGTCAATTCAGAGTTCATGGAGGTTCCCGCCCAGTTACTACTAATGATCCCCAGGGCTGGCGAGAAGCATCCTGGCTGCCCAGGGGAAAGGGAAACACGATCAAGTGTAAAATCTATATCGCCCAGAGACTAACTACTTAAATACACTTAGAAATAAGAATGCAGGGTGAAGAAATCTAATAACCTGGTGCAAGCGCGTCATATGGGACCTCTCTTAAGGAACAGCGAGACTCCTGGCCTTCTGGGTACACAGTCCCATAAATGGCTTTATCGAGTTACAGAGAATGGCATCCGGTGAGGAGGCTATTCCCCTTCAGATCTGTCTCAGTCAAGTTCTGTGGAGCAGGCTGAGCTAAGATGGGTGCTATGTGGGCCTCCTGGAGGCCAGTGCAATCAGTGGCTTTCTGGGCAGAAAGCTTGGGGTCTAGAAATTTTGGATCCTCTGTACACCCATAGCAAAAGGTCAGCAGTCTGGCCACACTGGCAAGGCTGGAGCCACGCTGTCCCAGGAAGCTGTGACTCAGCTGTGACCACTGTGACCAAGAGAACCAGATTGATGTGTGACCCAACCGATCAACATCCCTCAAGGTCATCAGTCAATGCCAGGCCACACTGTGGAGATGACAAAGAAATATGGCCGCCAGCTACTCCTAATCCGTGTGCACTGTCACCACCATCACTAGCGCTGATATCATCCACACTCCTCTTTCCCCAGTGTCTGCCAAACTTCCTGTTTCATTGTAGGTGGGCATGGAATGCTTGCTGAATGAATGACGTAGCGAAAAGACTAGCAATGCACATAGTGGGATGGAGCAGAGAAGACGCCTGAGCACTGTGGCAGTTGGTTGCCTGGAAGGAAAGATCAGCTCAACTCGGAAGGGTAGGAAGGCTCCCTGGAAGATGTTCCCAGCTGGGCACTGAGGGTCAGGAGGCACTCTTGTCATAGTGACGACTATCGGGACCACGTAATTTATCGCCCAAAACAGGATACTGGGGAGTGAAAGGGGAACTATTAATAATTACACAAGGGCAACAAGCATAAAATAGGACTGTCCCAGGCAAACCAGATTTATGGTCACCCTGGTGATGATTAACTAGTAAAAGGGGGACCCTCCTATTTGAAAGTGGATGTGGCTCGGTTGTATTCTGAGCGTTACCCTCTAGGGGTCTCTAAGGCCCTTCCCCCGTGGATAGGAAGGGTCTCTAAGGCCATTCCTCTGTGTATAGGAAGGGTCTCTCCAAAAAATAGTGGGCATCCCCATGTCATTTACCCGAAACAGAGCTGGGGGCCTCACACAGGACACTCTGACACACAATCCAAGTCTTGAGTGCAAAGCAGATAATTGCTTTCCGTTAAGTTCAAAGTTCTCAGGCCTCACTTTCTCAGAGCCATATTTTAAATCTTGAAGCGCTCCTGGGTAGGCCTTGCGACAGTGCCCAAGAGGTGAGAAGGAACCTTCTAGTACTAGGGAATGAACTGGGTCTTATGTACCAAGAGACTTTAATGCAAGTTTTTCTATGTTTGTTTTCCTGTTGTTATCCCGGAGACATTTAGTAAAGTACCTGACTGCGGTAGCCTAGTCTCAAGTATCTTATGGATTGGGAAAAAAAGTCATTTGTCCTTAATAGGTCAGAGGAATAAAGGGGAAATGGGCCACTTGTAAGTCAAGTGGTGTCCTCAAAGGGAATTAGTAAGCTATCTCTTAAGACAGTGATTTTCAAACTGTTCTTTTTTTAGCACATGAAAAATTAAATCAAAGGTTCCAAATTCTAATGATAAAATTTGATAAAATGGAAGGAACGAGGGCTTGAACAGGGGTGGGATCTCAAAGTTTCACCTTCTCTTCCTCTCTTGTCACCCCCCCACTAAGTGGCTGTAATGGAATTTCTGAATGGTGCACCATGGAGCAGGGTTTGACAATCTCCGCCCTGCAGAGGTGACGGCCCTGCACAGAACCAAGGCTACCTACCATTCAGGGGGCTGCCAGGCCAAGCGTGGCTTGGATTTTTTTAATTGCATTTTATTTTATTGCATGTTATTTGATTTCATTTCATATTTGTTGGTGACCCTTCCATGATGTCCTACAAACTCTGACAGTGAATGCAAGTATAACATCACCAAGAATTATTGGCCAATCCCAAGCATACAGAGACTGCGGTTACCCCACAGCCCACACAGAGACAACCTCTTGTTTCCTGATTCGTCAGCTCTCCCTAGCAGGGCACTTCCTCCCACCCCTCCACCCTTTCGAGCTTTCTGTAGTCAAGGTCACAAAGATCTACAGTGTCAGCTCCATCTGGAAAGGGGACAACAGGTCTTCATCGCCAGGGGACCCTGAAACCCAGGGCCAGGAACTGGAATGAGGCCAGAAAGACATCTGGGGTGAAAAGTGTAAGGAGGCCTCACTCTCCAGGTGTGCCCTACCCCAGTCCCTGCCCTCCTGAAACGTCCCCCCTAAAAGCTGACTCCAATGTTCTAGACCCTTCAGAATCAAGCATGTCTAATTCATCTCCTTGCTAATATTGACCCCTTATTGAATCACACTGGTGAGGAACCATGCTAATGACCTTTCCTATCAAAGGTGAGGAGAGTATGCAATGAAGGGAAGAACAGAACACCCATCATCCTGCCCTTTCGTTAGGAAAGCTACCTCTGCATACACGTGGATTAATAACAGACTGCCACCTGCCCGCAGCAGCCTGAGGCAGCGGGGTCGCTGCTGTGCCTGGTCACCTTCTCTCTGTTTCTCTGTGCCCTTAAATGCCATGGGGAGGAGGCTGGGTTGAAGTAGACACTAAATTTTGTGACCCATCCATTTCTAAAAGATTAAAATTTTCCCAAAGCTGTAAAAAAAGATGTCAGTGTGAAAAATGATTTGAGAGGAGATAAAACATAATTTGGAAAGTCAGGTTGCGACTTATGTCTTTCAGGTCCGTGTTTTTTCTAAAATGAGCTCTCTCGCCACAGCAACAGCACCATAAAAGCAATCCAGTTTATGTCCCCTGCCCATGCTGGGGACTCTTACACACCTTATTTGGTTTTACCTATTCCCAGCCCCTGGGACACAGGTGGTACAGGGCCGTGCTCGGCTAGACTGCCCAGTTTGAATCTCAGACCCAGCACTGCCTAGCCGTGTGTCAAGTTACCTAACCTCTCTGTGGCTCAGTTTCCCCATTTGTAAAACGCGAATGTAACAGCTCTGAATTCATCAAGTTGTTGGGAGGGTTAAATGAATGCATAGGCATACATACGTACAGTTCTGCATACAGGATGTGTGTTACATGAGTGGTGGCTATTATTTTTATCGTCCTCATTTTATATCTGAGTTCACTGAGGCTCTGCGTCACCCAGCCAGTGACAGGTGGCACCGGGATTAGATCAAGATTCGTCTGATAGTGCACGACCACCACTGGCCCTGCACATGTGTAGCCAGCGCACCATACCTCAAAAGCTTTCTCTTTAGACCCTGTATAGGTCCATGAGGCAGTCAAGGCAGTAATAAAACTCCCATTTCACAGGCAGGACTGCTCTAACGGACGCTCTCCCAGGACACCAAGGCCGCTTGGTCCTCTGCATCTCCTCGGCCACACCGTGCCAGTCCAGCCACTCCCTGACAGCCGCTGCGCCCTGCTCCTGCCGGCACGCCTGCCTCCCTGTTCCCAGCACTCCCCCTTTGCAAGCGCATTCACCATTTGATGCCATCAGAGCCTCGCAGCAGTGCGGTGAGGGACAATGGGCCAGGCATGGTCAGCTCCATTTCGCCGATGAAAAAACTGAGGCTGAGTCCATGAAGGACTCCCGGCCTCACAGTCAGTAAGAGGCATCACCGGACTGGGACTCAGGTCCTCTGGCCCCACAGCCACTCTCCTGTGTGAACATCCCCTTTCCAGCTCAGAAAGTGGTCCTCAAATGTAGGGGTGCTGAGAACTGCCACTTCCTCATGAGGTTGCCAAAACAACAGGATGCAGAAAATACTCTGAAAACAGCTAATCTAACTATGGCCTCTCTTTCCACAGATGCAAAATGGAGGCCCTAAGAGGAGAGGACCTGACCATGGTTAAACGGGGGGTTGGGGGGAAGACAAGTTTCTACCCAGATCCATTGTCTCCCAGGTTGAAGCTTGTCCCTGAGAGTGACGCTGTCTCCCTCCCCTTTCTCAGAGGCGTCAGGCCACCCAGGATTATTTCCTGTCCCTCTATCTCTCCTTATTCCATAAACCAGTTCCCCTGTTTCAGGAGAAGGCAGGTGATGGGTCTTTTTCCCTAGGGAATTTGAGTGTTTAAGTCAATTATTTGTACCTTCAGCCAAGTATCAGCTGTGCAGCTTAGGGCAAGTTACTTAACTTCACTGAGCCTCAAATTTCTCTCATCTATTAAAAGGGATTAGTGTTACCTATATCCTACTTTGTCTTGAGAATTAGATGCAGAAAATATATGTAGAACATTTAGTAGATAGTCAGAAAATAATAGCTGCCTTCTCCTTTTTATGTAGTTGTTTATTATCTGCTATAATATAGAGTAATTATTACATGTCATCCTGGGTTGGCTAAGTGTCCAGTACTGCTCTAAGTGCCAGGGACCTATCAGGGAAAGACAGTCAGAATCCCAACCCCAAGACACTTCCACTCTGATGCTATTGCTGATTACGAAGATAGGATTTTTCCATAAGTTAAAATAAAATGAGCTGAGAGGGGCTGTTGTAGATGGAAGCGAGGGAAGGTCTTTCTCAAGAGGTGATAATTGAGCAGAGAGCCGAAGAAAGGAATCTGTGAAGACGAGGGAGAAAAAGAGTCCCCACACTCATCACTCTCACTAACAGTATGGCCCAGACACACCGTCACACTCACACACTCAGGGCAGAGACCCCAACACAACCTGCTGGCTTGACAAGGACAGAGTTCCCTTAAGGAGGCTTTGTTTTCCGTGTGGCTCCTTCCAGGTGTCCCTGTGTCATAGGAAGCCTGGGGTCTGCCCAGCCCAGGGTCTAAGACCGTGTGGCATTACGGCTCACTCAAACTGGGCAGAACTGAGTTGATCAGTTAACCAACAGACACGTGTGGAGTTTGATGGTCCAGGGAAAGGAAACCTGCCAGGAGTCCTCATTAAAGGGGTCTGGCCTCCAGTGAAATGCTCGCCTAAATCTTACTCTTACATCCATATCCCAAGGAGCATGCAGCACACATGCAAAGCCCCAGGGCTGGGCTTTGCATTTTGTGCTTCATTGCAGTATCTTGTTCTCATTTTTTTTTTCACCTGCCTGTCAATGTGTTCTGCTGAGACAGCGTGCAGATCACGGCAGGGTAACAGTGTGCGTGCGCAAACACTTCTCCCACGCCTCATCTTTCCTGCTTTCTCCATCGTTTAACCATTGTCATCTCTGGCACATAGGATCCAAAGATGGATCAAGGCCTAGCTCCATGATTACATTAACATGGAGATAAAGAAAGAAAACAAAGCACATGCAAGCACCCAGTCAGTGAAAATACACAGCCAGCGGAAAACACGGCTACCCATTAGCAACTATCATTGCTACCGTCCTTATTACCCCGTGATTCTCCTGCTGCTAGAGACATTGAGCACTATTATGCTTTTTGAACAGCGGGAGAGAGGTGTGGGCTGATGGGTATTCTGGGAGGTTCTTGGGGGCGAGGGAGGGCTGGCTCTGTGCAGTAAGGAACCTGAGACCTGCCCCTGGAAACACTTAATTCAAATAGGGAGTGTGGCTGCCCATTCCCCATGCTTACTTGGGGTAGATCCAAGTGGGCATATCCCCACTGCCTGCTGTTTCCCAACTTCCAATCCCTTTATGCCCATTGTATTTTACAGCCTTGGGTTAATAATAATAAGTCAACTCACTTGAGGCATTGCTATGTCTTGTGGGCATAGCAACGGCTCCAATGTGGATCCTCTCCTCCAAAAGCTTGGCCTTCTGTGCACTGTGCAAATTCAAGGATAGGTTCTGGGCTGGTGAAGAGATAAAAGAATCCTTCCTGGGAAGGTGAAGGAAAAAGAAAATGTGCATAGGAGGAAAAATGCATTCCAGGCAGAAGGAAGCTCAGGAAGAAATGCCATGGGGCAGGAGGACACAGAAAAGATTTTCAGAGAATGGTGCCCATACCTGTTGGTTAGAACATCAGAGGTGTGACAAGCTACTGAGATTAACGTAAGTGAATTCTTGTTTCATAAGGTGCCTTAGTCTTGCATATGTTAGTTGTTATTTTAAGGAGAGCAGGGGCCACTCTCTCCTTAAGAGAAGCTTGAAATGTCTCACTCAGAAGCGTGTTCCTGGTCTTTTAGGAACCAGGTCAGGGCTTGAGCAGGTGTCCAGTAAGGTCACACTCTGGCTTGGGAGGGACCTTCTGGAGGGCAGGTGGTGGGTGAGTGAGTCGGGGAGAAATGAGACTGAGATGCAAGTGACAACAGCAGAACTGATGGAGCCCTGACCCAAGTCAGGAAAGAGATCAGAGGCAAGAAAAGTAGATGTGGGTAATGTCAAAACACAACATCAACCAGAGATGGTGTGGTATCACCCATGAGAACATGGCTATAAAATCGGACAGACCCAAATGCTCCCTCCCCCTCTTGCCTCCATTACTATTCCTTGGACTTCGGGCAAAGGCTCATTGGTACAGTGATACCCATAGGGCTGAAGATTAAATGGGATCTTTGTACCTCAATTAGAGCAGTGACGACACCTGCTAGCTCCCTTTCCTCTGCTTTCACAACTGGGAAGATGAGGATGGGAAAGCTTTGCACAAAGGTGCACAGCTAGAGGTGTCTGTGGTCTCATCGGCCACCCTCCCACCTTTGGATTCCAAGCCTCTGTGACATGCCTTTTGTTACATACCAAATGTGGATCCTCAATGGCAAATCTTGAAAAGAATGAATCAAAAGGTGAAAGAATCTATTAATCACTTGCATTCCAAACTTATTCCCATTAGATCTAGCAGCAAAAAGAAAATGAAAAAGATATACTGGAAACAAACACATTCTGTGCAGCTGCTAACTTGGGTTGAACAGAGGGACAAGTGGTTTGTATGTGTTTTTCTCACTGTGACTGGTTGACGCCATGCCCTGGCATGATGCAGGAAGTCAACTAGACATTTCCAGATAGCCGTTATCCAGACACAGGGCAGCCAACCAAGATCCCACGGGTTCCTTGTGACCACCAAGGGAAGCGATGTTTTTTTTACAGGACCCGAGCAAGCCACTGAGTTCCTCAGGAAAGAGTTCTCATTCATTATCCAGGCTTACAAAGTGAAGGGGCAATTTCTCCACCCAGGAAAAATGTATATGGTGCTAGTTGGAAATCAAAAGGCAACCAAGGTCATTGGTCTGGATGGTCAGGGGTTGACCTTGAATGTAAATAACCAGAAGCTGGGTAGATGGATACCCCAGCTCTACAATCTCCTAGCAGTGTGATCCTGGGCAGGACACACAAAATCATGGAGTCTCAATTTCCTCATCTGCAAAATGGGTGTGAGAGTACATACTCTGTCGGGCTGTTTGGAGGATTAAAGGAGATAATAGATATCAAAGTGCTTCAGAAATTAGAAAACATTGTTCCTACAGGAGACATTATTTTGATGACAATTAGCTCTCTAGAACACTAGACTTTTGGTAGAGGCCTCCTGTTCACCCATCCCCAAGCTGCCCTTAGTCCTGGCCTGTCAAGGGAGGGGTGGGGTGGAATGCCATTCAACCACGAGCCCTGCACCCGTGCTGCCCCTCTCTCCCCAGCCACTCAGACATTTCATGTCTCCACCACTTTCCCAGACATGTGTTCTTGAGTAAGTCACTGCACTTCTGTGAGCATCACTCCCCTCACCTATCTAAAAGGGACAATGACATCCCTTGCCCACCACCTGAGCTTGTGGCTAAGACCTTTCAGAAGATGGATACTGGCATAGCACACATCATATGCTCGAATATGACCCTTGCCCAACCCTACCCTGTGAACTGTGTGAACTCAGGAAAGTTATGTGACCACTCTGAGCCTCAGTTTTATCTTCCATAATGGATATTAAAAGCACTTAATCCTTGGGGCCATATGACAAGTGAATAACTTAATAATAAGTAAAGCACCCAGCACCATCATTGGGCAGGATAGGTGTTTAAGAAGTAGTGACCCCCTTTCCTCCCCCCTCTCATTCCTGTCCCCTACTCTCTGCCCCTAAGTTGGCTTAAATCCTTAAATTTTTGTCCTAAATCCTTTGTAAACTATAAATCCACCTGATAAGCTTCTTCAGTCTCCTTTATCCAGGATTTAATCTTTCCCTTATTGGTAAAAAGCTATGTCTAGTACCTCTGTTCTTCTGCCAGAATCACTCAGCTGGTAAGTGACTTGGCAAGGACCTTTTTACTGTCTCCATCTTGAGGGTAGAACCATATAAGTCATCTCTGGTCCATAAGCCTGCAAGTTTAGGAGGCCAGAACAATAGAAGGGCACACCTAGAAACCTAAATAATTACAGGATAAATGGAAACCCTCTCCCAGTGTAAAACCTAGCTGAAAGTAGATGCTGATCATTCCTTCTGTGAATAAAGCAGTATGAAAGGGTGGGTGACTTACTCAAGATTAATATTTGCTAAGCATCTACTATGTGCCAAATATGGTGCTAAGTGTTTGGGATGTAGTGGAGAAGGAAACAGTGATTGCTAAACTCATGGAGAAAACCAGTAATTATGCCATAAGAACCAGTGTGACAAATGTCAGGGAAAGGAAGGTACAGAGCACCTGGACCTAAATGCATTTTGGGGGACCAAGAGGTATTTGCCAAGACCTGAAGGATGAGGGTTGAGGTTGGAGAGGCCTGGGGAAAAGGAAATGTTCCTCGCATATGGACAGCGAACTGAATTCAGAATCTGGGCTCACCCCAATACGAGGGGTCATTAGCAGGGAAACCAGGGGGCCCCTGGGACCACCCAAGATGGCTTGCCAAGTCTCCATGTATGTGAATGTATGTAGTTCTCTGGGGGAGCCTCTGAACTCTCAAAAGAACCCATTGCATACTTTACCCCACCCACCTCCAAGGTCAAGAACAACTGCACTTGGATATTTGCACACATCTCCTTGCTGGGTAACTGTACTGCATTGTCCTCTGGTGGATAGACAGGCCACTCCGGCCTCTCCCGGGTGGTGGGGGTGGGGCAGCCTGACTGCTCTCAGCGCCTTTCCCTCTCCCATCAACACTCACAGCACCCAGCTCAGACAGAGGCTGTGTGGAGAGGGGCATCCGTGGGGACATACCAGGGTCACTAATGGGGAGGAGTGTTTCTCACCAGAACCCTTCTCTAAGAGCTCATCAAATATTCATGGCCATTAAGAGGCCCAACTTCCTTCCAAGGGAGGGACCTAAGGCTCAGAGCACAGCCGGCCCGACCAGGAAGGAAGCCTGGGGACAGCCCCAGCAGGCAGCTTCAAGCCCCCGTCATGGAGGACGCCACAAGCTGGAGGCAGCCTCCAGGGAGAGAGGAGCAGGTCAGGCCAACTCGCAGCCTCCTCCCATGGGCACGTACTGAGGAAGCGCCCTCGGCCTGCTGGCAGATGTGTTCATCCACTAAATAATTTACACCCTCCAGGAAATGGACCGCAGAGATGCCAAAGCCATTAGAGGCCCACTGATGGGGGAAGAGGACACAGAAGGGAGGAAAACACGCCGAACAACCCTCCCTGGCCTCTAACGCTTTCAGGGTTGCCAGGCGCACTCATGCCCACTTCTCATCTGAGTCCATAGAGTCCTGCTGGTTAGTCATCATTGCCTGTAATTCCTCGGTGGGAAAAAGGAGGCTCAGAGGGGCACTTACCAGAAGGCTGCATGGTCTGACTGTATTCAAATCAGAACTCAAGCCAGGTCTTCTGGTCCTGAGTATGTCCTTTAAGCTGAAGGGATTTCGTGAAGAAATTAAGAGCCTGGCTGCTGTTTTATTCCTATTATCCTAAGGCAAGTTCCGGCATGAGACCAGAGGCTTTGTTTCCACCTTTCTCAGCCTCTTGTTCCTGGACCCATGTATCCCTGCCCTGCCTGGCCCCATCAGAGGGGCCGAACCCCATTGGGACCCTGATGTTGAAACACTGAGAGGACACAAGTTGTGACCAATTGTATCCGTGGAGAACCTGAGATCCAGAGAGGTGTGACTTGTCCAAGACCCCGCGGAGAGGAATAGAACTGGACACAGTAGCCCAGACGTCGATTCTAGTTCCCTTCCTTTTGAAGATGCTGCCTCTGGTGTTAGACCTCAGGCACCGCCGCCAGTCCGCTGTCTAAAACACCCAGTTTGGCAGGACAGCTGGTTGTGTTTCTACCCAAAGAGGAAATGGCTAGGGCCTCCATGCCTTCAAGGAACCCAAGAATATCCCCATTCCCTCCCCCCCCCCCCCCGCCAATGCCCCACCCCAGTTGCTTATGCAAAACCAGTGAAGCAGGTACACTCCCAGATTCTTATACACTACGCTGGGTGATAAAAATACAGCTCTGGTTTAAAAATGCAGCTCTCTATCTGATCTACACAAAGAAACACAAAACAACTCCAGGGTAGATGCAAACTAGTGCAGGCTGCACAGACATGCCTATAGTTCAGTGACCATTTTTCAGACATAGGTCAGCCCTGGAGAAGAGGGTGGGTGTACGTGGACGTGTGTGCACACTGGCACTGTCCTTGCTGCCGCAGGAGCGTAGGCTATTCCCAAGTTTATGTGTTTGTTTCCTAGGGCTGTGTGGCCAACTACCACCAACCGGGTGCCTTAAAACCACAGAAATTATGTCTCACAATACTGAAGGCCAGAAGTCCAAAGTCAAGAAGTCAGCTGGCCATGCTCACTCCCCAGCCTCTAAGAGAGGAGCCCTCCTTGCTTCTTCCAACTTCTTGCAACCCCAACCATTCCTTGGCTTATGACAAGGAAACTCCTGTCTCTGCCTCGGTCTTGTCATGGCCATCTTTCCTGCATAGGCCCCCCCACCACTCCAGTATGACCAGCTTCACAAATGACATCTGCAATAACCCTTTCTAATCAGAGCTACATTCTGATGTACCAGAGGTTAAAACTTCAGCATATCTTTCTGAGCAACATAACTTAATCCATACCACTACACCAGATGGGGAAATCTTGGTTATAAGGATTGGGTGAGACTCAGTTGATGTGGATCTCCCTTTGCCACTGCCAGGGACGGTTGTAGCCTCTTGGTAGCAGCAGCCTTCTGGCTGAGTCCTGCAGGCCATGCACAGAAAGAGTGCTGGGCAGAGTCAGCAGAAACCGTGGGACCAAATCCATTCTGTCACTAGATGCTTATGACAACTATATTGGCCAATAACCTACTGACACAAGGTTTCATAAGGTTTTCTTTTCCTCAGAATCCAAATGATGGCATTTCTTTGATTCAACAAATATTTGCTGAACAACTACTCTGTGCCAGTCCCTGTACAGGGCGCTGGAGACACAGGAATTAATAAGATGCCGCCCAGTCCCACGCAGAGCTCAAAATCTAGAGGCAGACCATGAATAGATGGCTAGCTGTACCATAGAGTGATAAGTGCTGTAATAAAGGGTGTCCGGATACCACAGGCTGTAGAACAGCAACAAGCTGATCCCCGAGTTATCTTCATCACTCCCCTTACCAAGCTGTCTGTCTGACACAAATAGATGTATGCTCTCCAGTCAATACACACAAATCTGGGTTTTCTTTTGAAAATAACAGGTGGTTTGCTGAGGAATCACGTGGTACTCCGGATGGGTAATGAGGCTCGAAACCTCTCTCCCAGAGCCTTCAGCACATCACACCATGGAGCCAGAGATGAAAAGGGAGAGTTTAGGCCAAGCAGCACACAGTCGCTCTGAAAACCACTCAAGCAACACAGCCTTATGGCGCCCACTTTCCTCTTGGTCACAGCAGGTCCCTGTACCACTGGGAAATTGAAAGCTCTCAAAATGCTGCTATCTTTTAAAGCAAACAACCCTTGGGCACAAGTAACACAGAGTGCAGGACCCTGGAGGCAACTACATAAATGGAGCCTCGGGTCTGAGGTTCCATGTCACCCTGTAGGGCAGGACTGTGTAGAGCAGAGGCCTGGCAATGCCACCCAGATAACAGCTGCAGCAGGGCCATATGCAGCAGCCCATCCTATAGGCACTTTTATAGGAGATGACAGCTTTCCTACCACACAGCCCACATCCCATGGGAGGTAAGGAGCAGCTGGTCAACCACAAAAGGACTTTGATGTCAATATCAATTCTTCAGACCATGAAGAGTCAGTTCACGACAAAGGGAAACAAAGAACCAATAAGGGCATGAAAAATGTTCAGTCTATCTCAAACTCAAGGAAATGCTATTTAAAGCAACAATGGGTTATCAATTTGTATTTATTAAAATACTAATAAATACACATGTAAGATGATACTTAATCCAGGAAAGATGCAATGGAATGAGTAGCATCATTCATTTAATTAGGGAGAAAAGTTAGAATGCCCTTTCTGGGAAAAGAAGGAATTTGGCAATATATATCAAGACCCTTTAAAATTTTATAAACTTTGGCCCACTTCTAGCAAGCTATCTTAAGGAAATAATCCAAATGTGTTTTACACAGAAAGGTGGCTCTTATAGTTACTCACAGTAGAACAAAATAGTAATCAACATAAATATCCAACAAAATGAAAAAAATTAAACAATGGCACATTCAGAAGATGAAGTAGATAAACCATCAAATTTACATTTCTGAGACAACTTAATAAATGAGAATATATTTATGTTAAAATATAAAGTGGAAAGAATAACACAAAATTCTATCTGTCATTTGATATTAATGTTGTAAATAGGTATTTTAAAAGACTGGAAAGAGGAGTTCCTGTCAAGAGGCACAGTAGGTAAACACTGTGCTTCCCTTCTCTCACAGTCACATCAAAATTATAACTGAACTACAAAACAACCATTATTGAGAATCACCTGAAAAAAAGCCCTACATCTAAGGACATACAGAAGAAGGCACCTCAATACTGGTAGAAGGAGCTGGTCCCACACCTAAATACTGGTAGAAGGAGCTGGTCCCACACCCGCATGTGACCTTTAAAAATAGGGAGGGATATCTCAACTGCAGAGGTTCACCCCTGAAGAATTAAGGGGTCCCAGTGCCACACTAGGCTCATCACACCCAGGGTTCTAGTACTAGGGAGAGAAGTCCCCATAATTACTGGTTGTGAAAACCAGCGAAGATTGTGGCTGAGTGAGATGGGGGACAGCTGGTGTCCCAGGCGCTCTTCTAAAAGGACCCACATATGGACTTCCTCGCTGATGGACTCACTCACTCTGAGCTCCACTGCTGAGGCAGGAGCTGGAGAGGTGACAGGGGCATATGGGGCAAACTGAGTTGTCTGGCCTCAGGGCAAGGCCGGGAGGGGCAGCTTTCACCCAGAGGGAGGAGCTGGCGGAAGCCATTGTTTTTTCATTGGGCCTTCCCCATTCCTAGCATGCTATTGCAGGCAGATGCCATATCCGTGTCTCCATCAAGGTGGCTGATACCATTTGTTCGCCATGCCCCAGTGATTCTGAGACCACACCCCATCCAAATTTTAGACACACCCAAGCCACTTCCAGTAGTTTTTTCATACAAACCACCTGCCTTGGCTCATTCTGAAGACTTTCCTAGGGTCTCTCAAAGGTTCACAGAACCCAGAGAAGCAGCATCTGGCTTGAGCATGTCCTGTACCTTTAGTTGAGCAGTCCTAAGCCCAACAGTAGCAATAGCCAGCCTTGGTTCTCAGCTTGGCCTCTTGAGGCACTACCAAGCACAGTGGTTCGAGGTGGCCTAAAGGCTGCAGCTGAACTTGAGCTTCAGCAGTTCTCCTCCCAGATGGCCCTGGGGATGACGTGCCCAGTGGCCAATTTTAAAACAAGCTGGAGCTTCACCCAGCCACCTCCAAGGATGACACACCCAATAGGCAGATTGGGCAGGCACCAGAGCCCTGCTGAGGCAGACCCTGCTCTGTAGGGTCAGCCCTTGTACCACAATTCCTTGACTATAGTCATAGCCAGTCTTCACAACCAATGAGGCTGAGGGTCAATCCCTCTTACAGATGTGCAAACAACAACCAAGGCTCAACTACAATAGGAGGGCACACACAACCCACACAAGGGACACACCTGGAGTGTGCAGCTCAGGTGACCAGGAAGACTGCACCACTGACCCCACAGCACACCTACTATATAAAGCCACTCTACTAAGACTAAAAGATGTAGCAACCCTGCCTAATACACAGAAACAAACACAAGGAGGCAGCCAAAATGAGAAACAAAGAAACATGTCCCAAATGAAAGAACACAACAAAGCTCCTGAAAAAGAATGAAATAAAATGGAGACAAGCAATTTACCAGACACAGAGTTCCAAACACTAGTTATAAGGATGCTCAGTGATCTCAGGGAGAACTTCAACAAAGAGATAGAAAATATAAAAATAGAAATACAAAAAAAAAACAGTCAGAAATAAAGAATATAATAGCTGAAATGAAGAATAACATTACAAAGAATCAACAGTAGATTATATGAAGCAGAGGATTGAATAGCAATTTAGAAGATAAGGTAGCAGAAAACATCCAATAGGAACAGCAAATAAGAAAAATAACAATTGGAAAAAAAAAAAAGGAGAATTTAAGGGACTTCTGGGATAACACGAAATGTGCCAACATTCGCATTATAGGGGTACCAAAAGGAGAAGAGAGAGACCAAGGAATTGAAAATCTATTTGAAGACATAATGACAGAAAACTTCCCTAACCTGGTGAAGGAAATGGATATTCAAGCCCAGGAAGTGCAGAGAGTCCCAAACACGATGAACCCAAAGTGGCCAACACCAAGACACATCATAATTAAATGCCAACGGTTAAAGACAAAGAGAGAATCTCAAAAGCAGCAAGAGATAAGCAGTTAGTTACCTACAAGGGAGCTCCCACAAGACTGTCAGCTGATTTCTCAACAGAAAATTTGCAAGCCAGAAGGGACTGGCAGGAAATATTCAAAGTGATGAACAGTAGGGACCTACAACCAAGATTAGCCAGCAAAGCTATCATTTAGAACCAAAGGACAGATAAAGAGCCTCCCAGACAAGACAAAGCTGAAGAGTTTATCACCATCAAACCAGTATTACATGGAATCTTAGAGGGACTTCTTTAAGACAAAAAAATTAAAAATATGAAAAATAAAATGGCAATAACTACATACCTATCAATAATTACTTTCAATGTAAATGTATTAAATGCTCCAATCAAAATATGGGGGTGGGGCTGAATGGATAAGAAAACAAGACCTTTACATATGCTGCCTACAAGAGACTCACTTCAGATGAAAAGACACACACAGACTGAAAGTAAAGGGATGGAAAAAGATATTTACTGAAAATGGAAACAAATAATGAAAATGGAAACAAACAGACAAACAAAAATCTGAGGTAGTAATATTTATACCACACAAAATAGACTATAAAACAAAGACTATATCAAGAGAGAAAGAAGGATCTAGTAATCCCACTTCTGTGTATTTATCCAAAGAACCCCCAAATGCTACTTCAAAAGGATGTGCTCATCCATATTTTCATTGCAACGTTATTTACAATAGCCAAGATATGAAGGCACCTGGGTGTCCCTGAATGGATGAATCAGTAGAGGTGGTACATATACACAATGAAATATTACTGAGCCATAAAAAAGAATGAAATCTTGCCATCTGCAACAACATGGATGAATGGAGATGGTATTGTGCTGAGTGTAGTAAGGTAGATAAAGACAAGTTTGTCATATGATTTCACTTATAAGTGGAATATAAAGAACAAAATAAACAATCAAATGAAACAGAAACAAACTCATAGATACCGAGAACATTTTGATGGTTGCCAGATGGGAGGGGGTTTGAGGGTGGGTGAAAAAGGAAAAGGGATTAAGAAGTACAAATTGGTTGTTACACAGTAATCATGGGGATGTAAAGTAAGGCATAGGGAATATAATCAATAATATAGTAATATATTATATACCAATAATACAGTGCCAGGTGCATACTAGTCAGGGGATCACTTCATAAGTTATATAAATTTTTAACTTCTATGCTGTACACCTGAAATTAATATAAAATAACATAGAGTGCCAAAAAATAAAATGCAAAAACATAGTAAAAAGTTTTTTTAAAAGACTGGAAAGAAATATACTAAAACAATAACAGTGACCACAATAGTTGGTAGGATTACAGATTAGATGAGAAATTTTTCTTCTCCATAATTTCCAAATTTTCTTCAATAGCTATTGGTTATTGTTTTAGTTAGAAAAATATTTATAATAACTTATTTTGTTTTAAATTATATGCATGTGTGTGGATATGTTTAATTACTCTGACAGGATTCAGTTATAGCCAAACAAAACATATTTATGTAGGTGAAAGAAAAGATAGTGATGACCTTCCAAATTTTTACACCAAACTTCTTGTTATAAAATCGTTGGTTGGCATAACTATTTTTCTAAGTATTTTACTGCCTCAGAGTCAACTGAAACACTACTTATTTTTCAAGACCCAGCTCAAGTTTCATCTATTGCTGGAAGACACCATGAAAAGTCAGTCCCCAGAATCTGCATCATCCTGGAAATTCCTTGGGATATGACTATAATAGCAGTCATATCTATAATAGTACAATACAATTCAGTGATGCTCTGTCATTTGTTTCCATCCTGTGCGTACATGTCATCTCTACTGGATTTTGCTATTTTGGGAGCCGCTAAGCACTCTAAAACTTAGTGGCTTCAAATCACAAGTGTATGAATTGTCTGGGAGGCTGGCATTGGTTGTTCTTGGCTGAATTCATTCATGCATCAGTGGTAAGAGCTAACTGGTCTAGAGAGACCTCAGTTGACACAAGTTGTCTTTGCTTCATGTAGCCTCTTAACCTCCAACAGATTAACCTGGGCTTTTTCTCACGATGAAGGCAGGATTCAAAGATGGTAAGTAGAAGCACACAGGGCCTTTTGTGGCCGAGGCTCAGAACTGCATACTATCAGTTCTGCTATATTTTATTGGCCAAAGCAAATCACAATGCAAGCCTAGATTGAAGACGTGGAGAAATAGACCCCACTTCTTAGTGAGAGGAGCTAAAAAGTTACTTAGCATGGATATAAGAAGAAAATGACTGGGGCTATCGTTGCCAGGGAGATTCAATTCTTTTCAATTCTATATTATACCTAGTAACTTCTCTGGTGATAATATCTGTACCAACTATTTTACTGATCACTAACAGCTCCATTCCCACTTTATTCTTTGCTCTGTTCTGAATTGCAGGAGGCTGGAAGCCTGGAAACTACATGCAAGCCCAAATTCCCTTGCCAGATGGCTTTAGATTTTGTTCTGCCAATGGGAGGCAGTGCCAGGAGACTGAAAGGCAGGAGGAGAGAGAAACCAGTTTTTCTTACTTTGCTTCTAGCAACATCAATAGAAGCAGCAGGCAGGTGTGGACTCCTGGGTTTCTGCCCAGAAAACACAGCTCCATTGGTAATTACAGGGTGGTAAGGGATGTGCCAGCAGGATACACTGATGGCTCTAGTAGCAGCAGCGTGTCAGCCTCCTCAGTGGCGTGGGCACCTGAGAGTCTGACTCTGGAGGAACAGAAGCAGCAGTGGTGGCCTCCCAAGGTCCTGTGGTGTTAATGGCAGTAGGCCCCTGGCTTCCTGAAAAGCATGCTTTAGGAGCAATAGCATCTGTCACTCCAACAGGTCAGTGACACAAATCCTCACGGACTCTGAGAAACCAACTCTCTAAATGGAAAATCTGAGATCACTTATCTGGATAACTAGTGAAAATGGAATCCTAGCAGGCCGTTTTACAGTACTAGTAGATCACAACTAGCAGCTACGTATGTGGGGACAAAATGGTTACTTAAGTTACTACCTGTGGTCGTCTATGATGACGTGCTCAGAGATGAAGTTATTGGTCGGTGTTGGAAATAATGATTATGAGAACTTGGACGGGCAGAGGCGCTGTTTCTGATGCCACTGGAGAGACGACATGTAAAGAATGACAAGACCTGATTTAAGTACTTAGCTTACGGCAGTCTGAAAGCCAGGAAACTCTTATGTCAGTCCTCAAAGAATCTCCACTTCTTACATCCTCAAGCTTGATACAGATGAGAGTCAGACGCAAACTTTAATCCTATTAAGCTGCATAATTACAATATGAATTGAATTCACAGCCTTGTCAGGTTTAACATATGACGTTTATTGGGAAAGACTAGAATTCTGAGAGTTAGAACAAGTAAATTCAGATGGCCTTAGATACATGTGACAATCTATATCTATCAAACACCCTTGGGGCTTTTTATTCTGTAGAAATACCCTGTCTTTCTATCTGTGAGAAAACCCTGTAATACAAAATGACTATCATGATATAATACATAAAATAATTATGAACTGATAGATTTAGAATCTATCACCAAACAAGAACTCCAAGAAACCACAGAAAGAGCATCTAACTTCTTCAGTTATAGTTAGGTAAACTGAGTCTCAAAGAAGCTTTGATTGGAACCCTAATTTTTTCCCATCATACTATCCAAAGGAAAGGGGAGCTGAAAGTTTGCAGGGTCAAATTGAAGCCGTTTTTATTGGGTCCACTCAAGGAAGGTTCATTTCATGAGTGTCATCTCTACCAAAAATTCTATAGGAATGTGACATTAGCTTGTCACGTGTCACTATTAGCTGCTACATTTTATTAATAAATATTTTAGTCTGGCTTCTAAAGACTTATTCAAAGGCTATAAATTTTGATATGTGCCCTTAAAAGGTAGACTATCACTCTCTGTGGAGAATCACGTCACTCAAATTTAACTTCCACAAGGAAAGTTGGCCTTGCCCAAGCTGATGTTTCAGTAACTGAGTAGCTGTTATTTGGATAACAGCGTATACACTAGTCCCCCCCTTATCCGTAATTTCACTTTACGATGTTTCAGTTACCCACAGTCAGTCATGGTTGGAAATATCGTCATTCACCTCAATTCCTCTCACCACATAGGTATTGTATCATCTCACATCATCGCAAGAAGAGTGAGTACAGTACAATAAGGTATTTTGAGAAAGAGAGAGAGAGACTACATCCCCATAATTTTTATTACAGTATACTGTTATAATTGTTCTATTTTATTATTAGTTATTGTTGTTAATCTCTTACTGTGCCTAATTTATAAATTAAACTTTATCATAAGTATGTATAGGAAAAAGCATAGTATGTGTAGGATTAGGTACTATCTGTGGATTCAGGCATCCACTGGATATCTTGGAATGTATTCCCACAGATAAGGGGGACTACTGTATTATCTCAACTATCTCCCTGGCATGCCATCCTCAGCATGATGCTGACGCTTCACTTATTTTTAGATTTGCGCAGACTTGGGGTATTTTCTATGACATTTCATCCTCCATCTCCAAAGCATGAAGATTGGTGCAGCACACTTACTACGGTGTATTGTGTAATGGTTTCCAGATTTATATTATTTATATATGAAGAAATTATCTGGGCATGGTCAGTCAAAAATGCCTGTGATTCCAGCCTGAGCCCCAGAGTAACAATGTAACTTTGCCTCATCCTTTGTAAAGTTAACATCCAATGGAATGTCATTTACTCTAGACTGTAAATGACTTGCTTGAAATATTAGGACTGGGAGGAAGCTTAGAGATCAAGTATCACGACCACCATGAAATGTACCTAGTCACCACTCAGCTCGGTTAGGTTAATATCGCCTTCTAAGGATCTTTCACAGCATCAGTCATGATGACATTCTGAACTGAAGAAAGTATGAGCTTTATTATCAGAGCGATCTATATTCAGATCCAGTTTAGACCATTTACTAAATTTGTGACTAAGGTCTAGTGATATAGAACCTCAGTTTCCTTAAATGTGAGGTGAGAATGGCTACATCTGCCTTGGAGGCTTGTTGCAAAGATGAAATAGTGTACATAAAGGGCCTACTGGAGAGACTGGCACACAACAGCTGCACAAAGCTCACAACTATGGTTTTATTATCGCAAAAACAATCTATGTACACATCTGTTGTGGCTAGTTTCCAACAATGGACCACACCTTCCTATATTCAAGCTCTTGTGTAGACCCTCCACATTGAATGTGGATTGTCTCTGTGAATTGTTTCAATCAAAACAATGTACCAAAGTGACCCTGCAAGATTATATTTTTACACTTTTGGAAGTCAACCACCATTGCATATCCGAAATCTGGGCATTTTTCTTGACTCCTTTTTCTCGCAACATCCTGTGAGTAACCATCCCACCACCAGCATCGAACCTATCAAGTCTTGAACGTGTGCTGTGTGCACAAAACCCTTCTGAGATTGGTGTTCATTGTTATTATTACCCCTGTTTCACAGATAAGCACACTAAAGCAGAGAGCAATTATGAGACCAGCCGAAGCTCAGAGACAGGCCTGAGAGAGCAGGGTAGAGTCACAGTCCATGCTCTTAAGCACGGCCCCAGATGGCCTCCCCAATAATGATATTCCTGAAATATCTCCTTACGGTGTCCCCTCTTCTCTACTTCCTCTGCACCTGCCATTATCATCACTTCTCTTCTGGAGGGCTATTCCAAAACTCTCTTAACTCCTTATCTAAAGTTAGTTTCCTTCCCACAAACATTCTCCACATTGCTTCCAGAATGAGCTTTCTAAAATGTCAGTCTGACCAGCTACTCAGTCAATGGCGGCCAAAGGTCTGCAAGGGGAATTCCAAACAACGTAGCCTGCAGACAAGGCTGAAGATTATCTTACCCCCACTATCACACTCATAGTAAGCCTAAGTTCCAGATGGGCAGAATGGTGGGAGTTCCCCCAAATACACCAGATCCCACATAAAGATCTTCTCTCCCCATATTCTCTCTGCCACCATCACTCCCACCACCAGCAATCCACCTTTATCTGGCTTTCTCCAACTTCCACTTCAAGATTCTGCTTGCACAGTGTCTCATTCCCTGGGAAGCATTCGTGAGCCTTTCCAATCTTTCTGTACCACCACGTAAAGCTTAGCTCTATTCTAAAACCTATCACAATATAGGGTACTTATTTATTTACATAACACTCTCTCCCACTAAGCGTGTGAGCTCTCTGGAATGATCTCTGTCTCCTACCACAAAGTCTAACACTCAGTTGGTTCTTGATAGTATTTAACAGATAGACAAATGGATGACTGGATGGATGGATGGATGGATGGATGGATGGATGGATGGATGGATGGATGAATGGATGGATGGATGGTGGATAGATACCTAACATGCTGTTTTCTTTTGCCAAAAAAGAATTACTTCTTTCCCACCCCCCATATCAGACTAGATTTTTTTCTCAAGCCTCCAAATTGGAGGATATTATTGCTTCCATCAGTCATAGGTTCAGAAATGTAAAGATTAATACTCATGACGAGCAGCAAATGTTTTATCCTTAAGGTGCCACAGGAATAACATTTGCTAATTTGTATTTGCATTTGAAATTGAAACACAAATTGGCACAAAAACTATTACACATCCCAGCTAATTAATGTTCTAAAAATGAATTATGCAAATCAACCTTAACAGGCCTCAGAAGCTCTTTCCATGTATAATGAACCACTCAGAATATAAACCTGGTTAAAGGCTGATTCTGATAGGATTGTACACTGGGAAGAACATGAGCTTTGGAATCAGACTTAGCCAGCTCTCTAGCTAGGTGGCGAACTCCCTGGGCCTCAGTTTCTTCATCTGTTGATTGGTAATGAGAATGCCTCCCTAATCCGTTTCCCTGAGAGAATGAAAGAAATATCTATTACAAGTTTCCTAGCCTAAAGTAGCTGCCTCTAAATAGCAATTCCCTTCATCCTTTGGTTTCACAACACTGCACCATCAGGCTGCCCTCCCACCTCTCACCCTGCTCCTTCCCTGTCTCCGTGGCTCACACCAGTCTCTCCTCGAACATGACTATGCCGTCAGGATCCCTGAAACGGAGGCTACAGCACTGTGTGTGTTTCCAACTCATGTACCAGGAATCTACTGAACTCTGTAACATCCAGCTAGGCCACCGAGCATTCCTTAGGCCTTGAGAACGGAATGTCAGCACAGCTGGGGGGAGGTCATGGTGACTGATTAGGTAGGAAAGCAGACAGCAGCAATTTCTGGGCAGCTGTCTGTGTGGTCTGAGGCAATGCTCTGATAACCTATCATTGTGACCGTTAGCCGTCTCCTGACTAGGCTGGGCCTCGACCAGCTCCAACAAACCCATCTGCATGGCCCAATGCATTAGCGTGGACCAGGGACACTTGCCCAGAAAGGACTCGTGGGTTCCGATTAAAATCCAACTGCAGCCCACTGCAGGCTGGTCTGATGGTGAAGGTGACAATTACAATACAGTGGTGAGTCTCAAGGAGCCGAAGGAGTGGCACTGAGAACTAAAGGCTGGAGCAACAGTGACCATCAGGACAAAGCAAGGACTTACCAGGAAGACTTGCTGGTCAGTGCGGCTCTAAGACCTTGTAGCCACGGTCATCAGCATGTTAGCACTTGCTTTGTTTTTCAGCTGCACATACACAAAGTGAAGGCAGCAGTATAGGCGACGCCTGAGAGCCAACTCTCCTCTGAAGTCATTACTGCTGCACACGGTGATAAGCCTGACCTGGACAATCACAGCCCTCAGGAGGCAGCAAGATGAGGACCCACATTCCCTCCGGCCAGACCCCACTTCTACGCTGGAGGAGTCTCCCAATCTGTTAGTGAGGAAGAAAGGCAATTTAAAGGAGCACCACATATTAGGACGTATTGCAGGGAGTTAGGCCTTCATAGGGATCACTATAGGGACAGACATCAGAGCTTCATCTCTCAAGTGGAGATTTAGTGCCTTTCCGTTTATTCCTTTGATTGAAAAGTTCAAGTTAAAAGACCTCATTCAGGTATTATTGAAATAGCAGTCACAGAACCAAGAGAAAAACCATGTGCTCACAATCTCAGTACTAGGGAATGTTCCTGCTGCTGGAGAGAGCTGACCCCCCCATCTCACCCACACCCGTTCCAAGGTCCCAGACACACAAAGAAAAGAAAAGCGTTGGGGTTTTCTGTACTGCAGCGGAGCAGCTAGCTCTGCATTGAACTATTTAAAGTGGGGATTATACGCGAGACTTAGAAAGTCTCGTGAGAGAAGCGGTCTCTACAATACTTGTGATCAGCCCCATGTCATTTCACACTTAAACCCAGACACAGTATGGCGAAGGGGCAAGAGCAGCTCCAAAGCCAGACATCCCGGCTTCAAATCCCAGTTCTGCTGGTCAATGCTTGTGTGACCTTGGAAGTGTCCTGTTTTCATTCATAAAGTATCGTTTCCTCCGCTACAAAATATGTCCTATACCTCCACCCTAGGGCTGCTCATTGATCTGAAAGGCATCTAGAGTAGCTGCTAAAAGTGAAAGATCTGGAGGCAAATCACCAGTTTCAACCCTGACCCTCATACACTCCACCTGGGCGGCTTAGGCAAGCTGTTTCCTCCACCAAGAAATAGGGTAATAATCACACCCACCTCCTACGTAGGATCAGTGAGAGAATTAAGTGAGTCAGCCAAGGTCTGAAAGTCTGTGTCTTGCCCCCCAATTCACATGTTGAAATCCTAACCCCAGAGGTGATTGTGTTAGGAGGTGGGTCCTTTGGGAGGTACTTAGTCAGTGAGGGTGGAGCCCTCACCAATGGGATCATTGCCTGTAAAAGAGGCACAGTGAGCTCCCTAGTGCCATCCCCCACGTGAGGACACGGCCAGAGGTCAGCAACCTGGGACTGGGAAAGGGCTCTTGCATGACCTCACTGGCACCCTGAGCTTGGACTTCCAGCCTCCAGAACTGAGAGCAATTAATTTCTGCTGTTTATAATCACCCAGTCTGTGGCATTTTGTTATAGCAGCCTGAGTTGCCTTAACAGAGTTAATTAATACATTAATACAGTGTCTGGTGCATAGTAGGTTCTCATGTGTTAGCTATTGGGACTATTGATTTCTTCAAACACTCATCCAGTGCCTCCTCCGTGCCAGGTCCTGCCCCAGGCACTGGAATACAGAGATGAACAGAACACGGTCCTCAAGGCACACGCTGTCCACTGGACAAGAGGACGCATGCATAAGTGCAGCAGTGTGCGGCCTGCAGAAGAGAATCTGACCCAGCTTAGAGAATTCCAGAAAAAGTGACATTTGAGGGACACCTTGAAGAATAACAAAAAATGTCCAAGAGGATGAAAGTGCATTCCAGAGAGCAAGAGCTGAACGTGCAAAGACACAGGAGAGGAGAGCAGGGCACACGGGCATCTGCAGGGAGTGGAGCCCATCTGGACCAGATGAGCCCGGAGGACAGCTGTGGTCCAGCTCCCAGGAAGCCCCAAGTGACTGCCAGCCAGGAGACCTTAGCTCTAAACTTGCAGCTCTGAGAATTCGGATTAATTTCCCAATTTGTAGAATTAGAGTTTTAAAAGAGGTGATACTGGAGGTCCCTCCCAGCAATTTCATTCTCACCAGATTGCAAATTCCCAGGAGACAAATTGCAAGTTCTAGTTAGTCCTCTGCTTCTCCTGGTTCTCCTGAGGGGTGGGCCAGGTCTGTCACTCAAGGAATGTCCTTGAGGCTTTCTAAGTTTTCTAGCCTTTGCTAGCTCGAAAATCCCTCGTGCTAACCGTTCCCTCACAAACAGGTTCCAGAAAGCACGTAGTAACAATTTATCAGCCCCAATTCTTTATTTTATGTGTCTTCTCATTAAAACAAATCAAAAATGCCTACACAGGTGATGTCAAGGCTTTTAAAATTCAGAACCAAAATGTGACCATCGCCTGAATCATCTCATTCAAAGGATGCTGAGGTCTGGGAGCCTGTTTGACAAAGATGACCCAGGTCTCTCCAGAGCAGACAACCTGGGGAACGTGAGAGAGCGGCTTTCAGCCCTGGCTCCTAAGCATGATAAAATTAGCTGAGAAAATGATCTCCATGGCAACAGGAAATTTGTTTCTTAAAGAAGGTTAGAAATAAATCTTTTGGAAGAAACTCAGGGCAGATAAAATATTCTCAGATTACATATAAATGGTGTCTATGCGGCTCAATTAGCTGGATAATTTAGGCTTGAACCAGTAATTTGTAAAAGAATAGGAGGCTTTTAAGACCTGAAGAATGGAATGCAGCAGGTGCGGCCCAGGCTCAGAGGAGGCAGCGGAAGCCTTGACTCTCACGCTGTTTTCTTTGCCCATCTGGGTTTCGAGCAGGACTCCCACATCCACCGTGTAGACCTCTGCCGGCTCCTTGATGAGATGTGCATGGAATTAGATGGATCTTCAGGAAATCATTGGCAGGCAGTGGGTAAATGCTGGAGGGCACCACAGGCAGAGGGAAGTCATGAATCTCAGGTGTTTCAGGGAGTGGGCCCATTCCAGCACAGGTGCCCAAACACCCTTCCTTTTGCCCAAACACAAAGAGCGAGCCAAGACCCAAGATCCTCTGGCCCATTTTCTACTGGTGAACCTTCTTTCTTCTCTCCCTCCATCTTTCCTTCCTTTATTCCATATCCCTCCATGGAAGATGGAAAGCCATTTGGGAACTTGAAATCCACTTTCCTTTGCTCAGTTTTGGGGGGCGACAGCAAAGCAGGGACCGACGCTGGAGCTAGGCTCCTCTGGACCAAACTCTGTATCTCCGTACTTCATCTGTAAAACGGACCTGAGAATCGGGCTTCCTCCTGCTGCAGAAGTGAGGACTAAATAAATTGATACTAGTAAACATTTACAAGAGTGTCTCGCACATAGTAAGAGCTCTATACTTGAGCCACTACAAAAATCAGACTGGATTCTCAGACGCAGAGGCACCCTGGTAATTCTTGGGTTGAGATCCCTTTCACTGTGAATCACTGAAGAATTACAGATGATGGGACACGTCACATGTCATCCTGTCTCCTGGTTACAAAGATGAGAAACGGATGCCCAGAGCAGGAAGGCAGCACGAAGTCCCAGGCAGCCCCAGGAGTTTGCTGAAAGAGGCGTTCTGTCTTCCAGGCAATGGCGGGCGTCCTGTGGCCACAGCCAGGAGGAGGGCCATGAAAAGCCAAAACTGGATGGCTCTCCATCTTTCCCTCCTGCAGGGCCCTCCCCTGACTTCTACCCAGGGCCCTAGCATGTTGATAGGTGTTTCTTGAAAAAATGAAATAAAAAGCCTTTCCTGGTCATCTGAAATAAAAAGTCTTGAGCACTGTGTAGTCCCCCTCACCCCACTGGGGTCTTCAGGGCAGAGAACCTGTGAAAACTCAGGAAGCCCTGTGTATGGAACGCTGACGGTCCCCAATTCATCTGAACTCAAAGTCCCTTGTGGTCAAGCATCTTGTGAGACTAGTGTTCCCCTCGATACACCACACCTAGGACTTCCCACTTCTGACAGACAGTGGTTAGCAAACACTGAGCCCTTGGAATCAGAGGTGAAGGATCCCGTCTGGGAGTATGGAGCTCCCTCCCCGTGCTCCCTCCCGGTGCTCCCTCCCGGAGCTCCTGGCTCAGGTCTGGCCCTGACAAGTGCTCTGTAAATGTTTGCCTGATGATTTTGCCTCCGTTTTGCTTGCATGTGTTTGTTTATTTGCTGTTTTGTTTGCTGGTTAATCAATGAAGGGTTTCCTCAGGCAAAGATCAGGATTCCATGGCCCCATTCACTGTTTCCAGGAGCTCAGCATATGCATTATGTCTTTAAAGAATTACTTGTAATAGTTACATCTGATAATAAATTCTGAGACCACCCAGCTGTGGGGGTTCCACGCACCACTCCTCTGTGCCTCAACAGCTCCAGAACCTGGCGGAATCTGGAGGGGTTTCTTGAGAAGCTGTGACACATCTCCGCTTTGTGAATTGGCCAAGTTACTTAACCACTCTGAGCCAGTTTCTCTATCCTGAAGCAGAATGATATCCAACATTTATTGAGCACTTACTGTTTGCTAATACTGTGTTAACAGCTTTACCCATATTGTCTCACTTAATCCTCGCCATTTAAGAGGAGAAAACAAGGGCACAGAGAAATTATTTGCCCACAGAGTAAATAACATGGCCACAATGCAAATTAACTTATCCTTTAGGAATTAAAAAGCAGAACTTGGGCAATTTCCCTCAGGGTCCCCCTGGTTGTGAGCAGCGGAGTTGTATATTGCATGGATTCACAGTGGGATTCAGCAAATTCCTTCTTTTCTCTTAGTTCCAACTACTTGACTGGGTCCAGAGGAAACTGACATTTCCTCCCTCCTTCCTCCCTCCCTCCTTTCCTGCCTTCCTTTCTTCCTTCCTTCCTTCTTCCTCCCTCCCTCCCTCCCTCCCTCCCTCCCTCCCTCCTTCCCTTCCTTCCTCCCTCCTTTTCTTCCTCCTTTTTCTAGTTTATTTATTCATCAAACATTTATTGAAAACATTCTTGGTATTCCATGCCCGGTTCCTTATTAACAACTAAGCAACTAAAACTGAACCAGGCAGGGCTGTCCCTGACCTTAGACAGAGAACGGCCCTGTCCTTGATTTTTCAATGTTAGATAATTCCAAGGGAACACAACAAAAAGAGCCCAGATCCTAAACTCCCATTTTGCTTTGTCATTCGAAGAAGGAATTCATTTCTTGCTCACCTCCATGACCGAGGTGTTCGCCTCCCATCATCACATAGAATCATCACAGCCGCCCTTTGAAGGGTATGGTTATGTCTGTTTCTGAATGTAGAAAACAAGAGACCTGGGCGGCTCAGGGACTTGTCCCCAGGGCACTGGAAGCTGAGATGAGTTTGACTCTAGTCAGACCCCACACATACTTTTTTCTGTTGTCCTGAGTTTCTTTTCAATGTCCATTTCCCTGGGCTGAGTTTGCAAATGATGAGTCAAAGATTTCCGAGAATTTTTTTGGCCATTTTTTATTTTTTGGAAAAATCTAGTTAGCCACTGACGTTTCCAACTAATAAGCCTCCTTTGCATGAATGGTCACAACCCCAGTCCCACAGTGTAGCCAGGAGGTGGGGGTGGTGGGGTCTCCAGCACTGCCCCCTAACCCACTGCCCAGGAAATGCCTGGCATGGGCGCCTCCATCCACCAGATTTACTGCCTCTCACACAGCTGTTTGCAGCCAAGGTGGGGCTTCCTCTTAATGGTGTCGTTTACAAGTCAATAAAGCTGATGGAGCTCCATTTCCGAGGTTGGGCCCACCTTGCAGTGCTCTGTTGTCTCACCCTGCAGGCCGGTGCATAAGGGGGGCTTTGGCCTCATTCCTGCCCTAATGGCCCTGCTCTCATCAGCTCCAGAGCAACCGGCCATAAAGGACCCCTCCCCTCCAGAGCAGAGTTCAAAGCTCTGGGTCCCCTGGATCCCATCCTAAACTGTTCAGCCCTGCCCTGCTTTATGGCCCCTGCCTCCCCCCCCCCCTCCATTCACCCAGCACGAGAGCCATGTCACTGGGGTCTATCTCCGGGCAGAGATAAAGGCTCGGGCTCTGGGAAGGCCCCACCAGCCACGGAAGGTGCCTTGGCCCCCTGGACCCCGGTTCCCACCACTCTCTGGGGTTGATTCACGAGTTTGAGGAAAGACTGCTGCTTTTAAACCAACAGAGAAGACACTGCCTCTGGAAGCTGGGTTTTCTCGATCAGACCTTCCAAGAGCCACTTCTAATGGGAGGGCTGAGGGGAAAACTCTGAACTTGCAGGGGCTCATAGCGTCCCTCGAGGCCCCCCAGGCTGAAGCGATAATGAGGTGAGAGAAGATGGCCGCTTAATGGGCCAGGCCCAGGTCCTGCAAGCTGAAGCCCTGCAGGAAATGGGGATCAAGTCAAGGTTACAAACCCTGGTGACGGCAGATCAAAATCAGAACCTCTCATTCATTCCCCTGTCCATCTGCCCAGGAAACAACCAGAGCACCTACTATGCACAGGGCACTGTGTTAGGTGCTATAGGTTCAGTGTGGGAAAGAGCACGGCTGAGCCACTGGGGTCCAGGGATGCTTGCCAGAGGAGAGACAGCGAATCCTAAGGAAGGAATAGGCATCTGCTCTGCTGAGAAGAGGAGTGAACACATCTACAAAAGGGAACAGCACCCACAAGAGTCACGGTGCGTTTAGGGAGTGTCAGCAGTGCAGGTGTGCAGGGAGTTCGTGGGGCAGGGCTGGGGCCTGTCTACTCTCCTTATAGCCCACACTCAGAGTGACAGGGGTGCTGGCTCTTTCATGTCTCCGTCCTGGCCTGCGCCCTAACCAGAGACACTGCACACACCGCTTTCTCCAGCCTGCTGGTCACAAGAAGCCAGTGGTGAGGGCTAGGGTCATTAACCCTTCACCCCTATGGTCCGGCAGGGGCAGCCTGTGTTCGCTGAAACCCAGCCCAGAAACTAGAATGACTACTAGGAAGCATCATGAACCCCGGGAGACAAGCATCTAAGGAATGTGTCACCTTGTCACCCTGAGGGTACACACGCATCGTGCCCTAGCCCTGACAGTGTGCCTGGCCTGGTGGACAGTTTCCTGCTCTCAGAGAGCCTGTGCAGACGGTTGGAGTAAGATTCCCACTTCTCAGGAGGAAAAACTGAGGCCCAGAGAAGTTACAAAGAGAACAGGGAAAATAAGGCCACCCCTAGTCTGCTTAGTGGCTTTGTGGGAACTAGAAAAAGGTGTCCCTGCAGCGTGGGTGCAGCTCCAGCGGCTACATTGTTTCTGAGCAGAGGACACCTTCGTGCAAAGGAGCAGGTGCCCCTTCCTCTGAGGCATAAGTGGCCGGGGGGCACAAGTCCTCAAGTAAAGCTGGGCTGGACTGCAGCCTGCTGGATCGGTATCCTGTGTAACCTAATGTGGACGAGAGAAAGTGCCCGCGCCACATAAAACGGAGGGAGGGAGACCCGTGGGGGCCGCGGTCAGGCAGAAGTGCCTTTTGGCCCCCGCTCACGACAGGACTCACGAGCACTACAGCCGAGGCTAACTCTCCATCTGCAGACGAAAGCTAATAATACCTCTTCCACCGGGGCTGGGAAAGATTTAAGAGTAGATAGCAGTTCTTGTGATTCCAGTGCCTCAAGAACAGAAGATGAAGGATCCCCAGAGCCCTGGATGTTTTCCTTCCTTCCTCACTTAGAGACAGGTCTTAGTTATTTGTTTCCTGCCTCCGTATAATTACAGTGCAAGGGCCTCATCCTCCAGGCCTGTTTTAGTGGAGGAAGGAAGTCGCAGGCCTTTTCACCACAACTCCCTGCTCAGAGACGCCAGCTGGGAATTTGACTAATGTGCAATTGCAGCCAATAACCCCTGCGTGTAGCAGATCAAGGTACTGCTGGGGCCTTGCAGGACTGCTGTTGTTGCCATCCATCAGCCACTGTCCTCAGGCCCGACCTCCAAGACACCAATCCCCTCCGCCGGCCCTGTTTCTGGCTAGGGGAGAAAGGGAAGTCTCTCCTCACACTGCAGAGCATACCAGACCACTCTGGCCACCACTGCTGTCACCCTAGCTACACTATGGAGACACCCTTGTGTGCATTCCTCCCTGCAGGGCCTGTGCAGAATGCTGCACGAGAAAACATTTGCAAATAGACTCCACAGCACGTGGACCCAGCAGGTAGGAGCCCTTATCTTGTCCACCTCCTTCAGAGCCCATCTTGTGGCCCAATGTTCCAGAAAGGACATTGGCTTTGTCCAGAGATGTCCTGGAAGAGAGTTACTTCCATTGAGCCAAGGGAAGTAGACACAACTCCAAGATTGGTTCTGTTCTCTGACCTTGAGCAAGCTCCTTCCCACTCCAGAGCAAACGCTTCTCTAAAATCAGGGGCGTGAAACAATGGATAACCCTCAAAGGCCCTTCCCGAGTTGGCAGTTCCAGATGCTCTGGTTCTGGGAGTTACAAAGGATACCTGTGTAATTGGTGGTGTGGATTAAAAGAAAATATTATTTGTGAAAAGGAAGGTGAAAAGGAAGGGAGAAACGTCCTTTTCAGGGAGATAGCCACAGAATTCATTTAGCTTTTAAAGAAAGAGCCATAAAAGTGTTTTGTAAACAAAGTTGATCTTAATGAAGCATTTTGTACATCAATGAAGAGACTGCTGGTCAGTGTAATGAGAGTCTGAATCCTTGAAAACAACCCATTTTTATTGTTTAAAGTGTCAACAGGGCAGGAAGATTCTAGTTAAGGTTCACTTGCATTAGAAAAGTTGGTGTTTCAGATACAATGTAAGAAATGTACAGCCTTATTCATCCTGAACTCACAAAGCATCTGCCTACCATGTGCCAGGCCCGGTGCTGAGGACAGAGACACAAGACAACTCTCCTGTCTCAAATGAGCTTACTCTAGGGACCCACACAAGGAGGAGTCCCCCTACATTACTTTACCAGGGATCTTTGGGAACATCACAGTCCTGGGAGGTGGGTTGAACAACAATTATCATTTCCATCTTACAAAAAAATAGTCAACTGAAGCTCAGAGAGGTGCAGTCATTTGTCTAAGGCCACACAGCCAGGAAGTGGAGAAGTTAACAGATTCCGATCTTCTGACTTGTAGACCAGAGCCCTCGCCATCACATGTATCTGTAACTGAGGGCCCAAGACCAAGAGGAATTATTTCAGGGCCTCCTACACAGAGTTTTTGTTAACCAACTGAGCTCTTGGCTGCCTTGATTTAGACAAAGTCTTGACTGCCTGTTTCTAAACCCTGAATTTACTTCTCTCCAGTTCTTTGATATTGAGTGTTTGTTATAGGATCATGGCTTCTGCAAACGGAAAACCCTAAAAGATATTGCTCCTGCAATTCCCTAATCCTGCTGGTATTCCAAGCACAAACCTTACAACATGCTGCTCATTTCCTCCCAAAATTGCAAGCACTTCTGTGCGTCACAGAGGCAGGAAGACAAAGCAGAGCCTTGGAGTTAGGCAGACCTGAGTTCCTGTCCTGAGTCATCCTGGGTAAATATTGGCTTTTCTGAGCCCCAGTGGCCCACTCTGTAAAGTGGAGTTAACTCACCTTGAAAAGATGGTAGAGGGCCAAATGAAATCCATCAGAGCCTCAGCTATGCCTTGGCTTGTGTGTTGCTTTTTAACGATATGAGTTTCCTTCACTACCCCCACTCCCTTCCACGATAAACCTCGGGCAAGTCCATTCTCTGGTCCATTTTCTTCTCTGTAAGAGTTGTTCCATCATCGGATTCTCTGTCCCATTGGTGTTTCAGATCCATCTGGATTGACAATCAGAACTGATCAATCTGAACTGATGGTGGAGACTTCAGTTCCTGCAAAGGTATTTGGTGATTTTCCTGGTCCAGCACATTCCATTGATGGAACAGCAGATTTTCCTGCCAACCACTGTGTTCAGAGCAGTGAGCGTGTGCACACTCCACCCCAACGACAGCTCGGAATGAGGAAGGTTTCCCTTCCAGCCTTCAGCTTTGAAGATACAGCCATAGGGACTTGGGGTGTTCTTTTCATTGGGAAAGCACCAGCCCCATAGCAATCAGAAGCACCTTTCCTGTCAGGTACCAGAGCTATAAGACGTGGTTCGTGAGCCTGTTAGGGTTCTACAAAAATATGTGGGAGCTGGAAAAAAAATGGCTCTAAAACAAAAAGTGAAATCTGCAAAATTAATGTGGATAAATGTTTAATTAAACGTCTGAAAAATGTAATATTATGTCATACACCACTTCATGGTTAAATTCATCACTCATGAAAATTTCATTACATTAGAAAATAGTTTGTGGGTTATATTTTCTCACTTTGCATGAATTTCCAAATGGGCGGAGAAAAAAAAAATCTTATGTAAATTGTTACCTATAGCTAAATAATTTCAAAGGCAAAATTATAATTCTTTTGAACTTTTCTATAACAAAAGAAAAACCAAAAACCCTGTTATACATAATATAGAATGTAAGTGTATTGGAACGTATTTGATATGGCTTTGGGCAGGGTCTCCAAGAAAGAAAGTTCGAGGACCCTCAAAGGTCTTTCAAGAGTCCAGACCATCATCTGATGGGGGCTGCTGCTTTCACCAAGAGGTAGGCACCCACCTAGACTCTCAGCAAACAGCAAGTATTTTCAGATATTTGCTCACCCAACAATGGGGTGCCATCTCCAAATGTTGGACCAGCCAATTAACCGTTCTTTCCAACTTCTTCTGCCCAGCATTCCTCCAGCTAATAAAACACTGGTCATCCAGCCCAGGGTTAATATTTACTCAGCACAAACCATTCTAGAGTTAAAGGCTTAAGATCACAGTAAAGTTAAAACATTAAAAAGAAAGTCTAGCCTCCTGGGTCAGTGTCAGAATTTTCTGGAAGTGGAATGTGGATTTTGATCACAAGTGGCATTAACCCGGAGTAGAGGAGACACCCCTGGGATCAAAGGAGAATATTTAGATCCACTTCCAGCTCTATCAGGCACTGACACTCGAGAAATTCTTTTTTATGCCCTTCTACACTTTGGTTTCCGTGGCTGTAAAATGGGGTGATGGTCTCACCAGGAAACCGTGATCATCCAAAGAGAGAATTTCTGCTAAGACTTTCGACACCTGAGAAACACTGTACGATGTAAGGTGGACCTGCGTCATTTGGCCGAGAATTTGTTGTTGTTCTTGTTGTTGTTGTTTAACTTTAGTCCAATCAAGGACTCCCAGTTGTACCTTTTTTCTTTTAACATTTTATCAGTAAATACTGAGATTTAATTGTGCCGGTCATATTTTCCAAAGATGGCCCCAGCAGTGTTTCTCCTATCTCACCCCCACATACTCTTCTTACTGTGTCCTGATAACGTTCCTCCATGGAGAGGTGAGGTCAATGTTCCCTCTGCTCAGAGCTGGGTGGAACTTTGGAATTGCCTCCAGCAGGGGAATCTAGCAGAAATGAGGCTGAGTGACTTCGGAGGCTACGACGCAAGAGATCATAGTTTCCACCTGACTGTGGCTCTTGGGACATGGACCTTTGGAGCCTTAAGCTGCCAGGCAAGCCATAGGACTGCCCTGAAGCCACAGTGCTAGAGGGACTACAAGGGGACGAAGAAGGTACCCAAGTAGTCCCAGCAGCTAACGCTCAATGTCTCTAAGTGGGGGAATGATGGTGTTTTCCATTTATTTTATTCCTTTTTGCATATCTGCATTTTAATAAAATTTTCTATAGCCAACACATATTTCTTTGTTCAGAATAAGTAAGTTTGTTTGTTTGTTTTAATTCCACTTGTCAATTTACCCTCTCAAAGCATCACCAGGCATCATTCAGCAAGATAAGTGCTTGCCCCAGGATCCCGACGAACTCATACTGGCGGACTGATGCCGGAAAGTACTGCGCACCTCAGTGGATCCTATATTTGGGTTTACCCACAGTTAGACACCCCCCCCCCCAGCCCAGCCGCCCCAGGGGTGGAGCAAGCTTTCCTGAGGCCTGAGCATCTACTCTTTTTTAACCACAAGGAAGTGAAACTTTCATTCATTCATTCATTCATTCATTCATTCAATATTGAGGAAGCCCTCCGTGTGCCAGGCACAGGGCAAGGTGCTGGGGATACGCCTGTGAGCTGATGCAAGCTCTCTGCCTTCATGCTGTGACAAACACACATGAAGCTGTGATCTGAACGGGGCCTCAGTGCTGTGAGAGGAGACGCTCTGAAGGCAGTGAGCAGACAGAGGGGCGCCGGTGGCCCTGACGTGGACACTCAGGAGGGCTGCTGGGCTGCTCCATCTGAGAGCTTAGGTGTGGAAGGGGCGAAGGCATCGTGAGGAACAGGAAAGGAGAAGAGTTCAGGTGGAGGGAACACCATGGCCCTGCGTCCTTCAACCCCCCAGAAGCCTCTCTCCTCTTAGACTCTGCCTGGTGGCCATTCCAGGACAGCACCCGAGCATGGAATGAAGAAACAGGACCCATCGTCTCCCTGTCAGCCCCAGCCATTTGGTCCTCAGACTCCAGAGCCAGCCCAGAATATGCCCAAGCAGAACTCACTTCAGGCGCCCAAGCCCTTCTGACACCAGGACAGGGGGACACTGGCAAGAAGGAGATTCTCTCCCTACCTGGTGCGACATCAGCTCTGAGACACCTTCACACCTAAGGGAGGAGAGGATCAGACTTTGGGTAAGTGTCTACCCTTCTTTAATCTTAGTTTCCTCTTCTGCAAAATGGAGATAATACGTAATCCCAATGTCACAAAGTGTTGTGAGGGGTGCTATAGACTGAATGTGTATATTCTCCCAAAATTCATATTTTCACCCCCGGTTTGATGGTGCTAGGAGGTGCGGCCTTTGGGAGGTGATTAGGTCATGAGTGGGGAGCCTTCAGGAATGGAATTAGTGTCCTTATAAAAGAGGGGGGTCCATTTCCTTCCCCTCCTGCCCCCACAGCCATGTGAAGAAGTAACAGAAGATGGCCATCGGTGAACCAAGAAGACAGCCTTCTCCAGATACCAGACCTGCCGGCACCTTCATCACGCACATCCCAACCTCCAGAACTGTGAGAAATAAATAAGTGTTTGTAGTTTAAGCCCACCAGTCTATGGTAATTTTGTGTTTGTTTTTGTTGTTTTTTTAAGTTTATTTTGATTATGGTATTTTTATTATCACAGCCGAAACGGGCTAAGTCAGAAATCAAACGCGATAGGAGGCAACCGTAGGAGGTACTGATAAAGAATTATGAAGAACAAAATGTTTAAGTAAGCCGAGAAACAATTATGGAAAACAGGGTGTCAGGATAAGTTGAATATAACTTCTGATATAAATTGAATAACCGCTGACTGTTCACTAAAAGATGGAATGATATATAACGATTGCGATTTTAATTCTATATAAAGAGCTGAAAATCTACTAAAACATTGTAGTCACTTAGTAGCTATCTGCAGGGAGCTAAGGTATTTGTTTTACTCAATAATAAAATTAGATAATTGTATACGAGGTGTGATCAAATAATATGGTGAATTATTGGGAGCACACTTAGCAGAATGGAAATGCAAGATGTGGTTGCTTGTTCCCTCCCCCCACAGCCTCTGGCTGCTTCTGTAAACCAGCTGCGATTCTGATCGGGCCTGAGGCCCCTGCTTTCCACCTTGGTGAGCACGGAAAACCTCGAACGTGACCCTGACACCAGTCTTTGGTTGCTATAGTCTCTGTACTCCTGTGTTCTGTTCACTCAGCAGGCGGGGCACTGAGAGCCTTTCCCGCTCCGAGGCCAGTGGCCAAAGTCCAAGACGCTGCTGGGAACACATGTCCCCTGCCAGCCCAGCCTGACCATACTGCTGGCCAGGTAGGGCTTATGAGACAAATGCCCTTAATTTGCTCTGACGTCCAGCCAGGGGAGCGCCAATGCTCTAGGGAGCATGGGAGCTTGTAATGTCCCCCCAACTATCCACTGCAGCCAGAGGCCAGGACCAGGGCTCTGCCTTTGTCCTGCGGCCACTGCCCTAGGTGGGTCGCTTAGGGTCATGGCCGTGGCTCACAGTCAGTCATGACCAGGAGTCTCTTTCTAACAGGAAAGTCCTGCCATCGCCCCTGAGGGTCCCTCCATGCCTCCCCTCCGATCCCTGGACAAGGAAGCCCAAACTTGTTAGCCAGGCCCTCTACCTCCAGCTGCCTCCCGCCCCTGCCATTTGTTCACCCAAAGCCAATTCTGACCATTTGTTCCAGCCAGGCCCCAAATGGGACCCCAAACTTCACCCTTCATATAACTCCCACCAATCTTTTAAATATCTGTTCAAGTGTCACTTCCTCCAAGAAGCCTACTAGAACTGCCAGCCTCTATCCCTACTGAAATCCCATAGAGATGTGTGATGTATTTATCATGCTGGACCCATGTGGCAGAACAGTGTTTTCCCACTTCCATCCTTTCTCTTACCCTCACCCCGGGTGCACTAGGAGTCTGGTAAAACAGAGGATGCGTTTGTTGGCAGAGATGTTATGCAAGGAGAGTGGGCCATATTGGCACTGAAAGCTTTGTTTGTCTTGTCGATACCCAGCTCTGGAGGCCCTGCAAAGCCACCTGCCCCTGCACTGCCCCTCCTGGTGGCAACCAGAGCTGGAATCCGACGTTGGTTGACCTGGTGATCTTGCTGAGCGGGCCCGGACCCTAAGGGAGTGATGAGGGTGGGAAAACCCAAGAGACTCCTATGCACACGATAAATAACTCCCTTAGAGAGCAAGCACTGGGCTTGCTTTGTGGAAAAATGGTTCCGCAGAGAAAGTGGCCCCGTTCGCAAAACATGTCCTGGGAAAATTAGTCCTACCCCATGAATTCAGGGATTCCCTCCAAATTCTGGTTCCATGGCCAAGAAACTGTGGGAAACGATTGTTTGAACCAAATTCACTAGATTTCTTGTCTGCAGACCTCTGAGCCCTCAGGAGAGTAGGATGCTTTGCAAATCTCCAAGAGGGGAATGGGTGCAGTAACTAACCATACTTATCTGGCCACAGTGTCTGTTTACAAGGAACATCTCTCGATTGATGTCCCACAGAATCAGTGTTTCACGGAACACAATTTGGGAAATGCTAGAGGTGCTTGTGAATTTGGGAGTTCCCAAAGGTCCATCTCTCTTAATACCTAAATTTGGGGGAGGGGTGATAATATTTGTCAATACGTCATCAGTGCCTTCTTTCATTCAGGCAGCTTTGCTTCTTGTTTATGTTGTGAACCATGTATGTGAGTGTTTCTCTCATTTCTGTGGCTACTGGGAAGCTCAGAATTGAGTCCCAGCCCACATCCAGTTACTGTCCAGACCCTCAGTGGGGAAACTTTGCCTTCTGATCTTTTCTCTGTTACCATCTTACTTCCTCTATCTTTATTTTCTCTTAGCCATGATTCCTTTACTTATTCATTATAAACCTGCTTTACTGGTATATTAAAATCCTTTTGAAAAAGAGACAAGATATAAATAAATATATAAATACGTAAATAAATGTAAGCAAGTGTAATATTATTAGCAATAATGGTAACAAAAACACCTTCATTCCAAGAATAGGTGAAGCTCCTATAGATACAAGCGTTAGCTTTTTTCTGACAAGGAAAAGAGGACCCAAGATGGGTCTCCTTCTTAGACCTAATTTTCATGTTTAACCCTTTCATTCTACTCTTCAAAGTCAGAAGAAATGCCCCTTCCCTCCCCCACGCCCTTTGAGAGACTGAAACAAAACCACCCTCAAGATCAAATAGATTACGTTAATGACACAGAGAAGAGAGCATGGTCTGTATCCACTCTCTGAGCTCCCCAAACAACAGCCTTTTGTGCTTAAGAGACAGATGGGGGCAGGAGGCACTCAGTAAGTAGCATCCACCGGGCAAGGCCTGCTGGGCTGACACTCCAGCTCATGAAGTCTCCGTGAGCTGGGTGGACAGAGGACCTCTGATTCTCAGCCACTGTCCCCACTGCGGAGCAACTGTGCTCACCCAACACCCAAATAGCCACTTCCAGAGCCTTTTGAAGACCCAAAAAAGGGGTTGAGCCTTTAGACAGCTCTGGCCTATTTGAATCTCCTTGCTCTAGAGAAACCGAATTTTATCCTCTTCCCATCTGGCAATTTGACTGTGAGGTGACCCCCACGTGCCTGCCTTTCTTCCCTGCACTGGAGCTGCATGTTGTCACTTACAGGGTCCCTTGTCCCTCTCTCTAGATGATGCCTTGTCTTCCTCTTAGCACTTCCTCAAGGATGGCAGCCCAGGAGCAGACCAGCAGCTGCTGCCCGCCTCCTGTTTTAGTTCTCCTTGGAGACCATAAATCCTTGGTGGCCAGGGGACAGAGATCATCTCTCCCTTCCACATGTGCACGCTCCTCCCTGCAGAGACAGGCAATAGATAGGAACACGAGTATAGTAATAAGGCTGGGGAAGGTGTCAGCTCGACCCGCAGGGACAGTAGAAACTGCCTGCGTTAGCTATTCCTACTCTGAGCCTATAAACACACTGGATTACATCATTGTCCATCCACATGGCTGTGTATCCCGGCAGGTATGAGCTCCTCAAGGACTGGAACCGCACGGAATTCAACACTGAATCCATGTCTACTCTAGGGCCAGCCTCTGAGCAAGACCCCAGCAGATCAAAAGGGAAAAATAAGGGTAGGGAAGGCATAGAAAAGGGAAGGAAGAGAGAAGTGCCAGTGAGGCCTTCAGTCCTTGGTGTGGACAGACATTTTATTCCTCATCTCCCTCAACCCTCACAGTAAGCTTAGGAGTTGTGATGCTATTAGTAACCCCATCTCAGAGAGGAGGAAATCACACTCCATTAGGAAGCAGCTAGTCAACGTTTGGACCCAACTCCATCCAGGTCCATGACCCCAGCTCTTCTGGCTACACTGACTGCCCCACTCAGGGCCAGCCCAGGGGTTTCAACTTTATCCCAGAGGCAGTAGACCTGGAAATCTTTTTGAAAACTTGTGAGTTGAATTTGCCAAGCAATGTTAAAATTAGACTACGAGCTCTCCACCATGACCTCTCAGGTTTTGGCTTCAGTCTAAACAGGGAATTAAAAAAACTGCTCTTAAAGAGATCATGTTTGTTGGGCACTTAAATCAGAAAAATCACAGATCTATAAAGCACACATTTTCCCCATCCTTCTCTATGGATTCCACTCAGGTGAGGGGCCTTCTGGAAAGTCTAGACTCCACTCCCAGGAGTCCTCATTTCTCCTGGGGGAAAAAGGCAAGGAAATGTAGGGTTGTCGGCCAGCTCATCTCACTTCATTATAACCCACAAGAGCTCATTAGGCAGCCATGGGCTTAGGGAGACCCCACGGCCACAGACCCCACCCCGGACGGAGCTCTAACATTCAGACAGGAAGTCGGAACAGAAATAAAGCATTCACACATTCACCACGCGCAGTGAGAGGTTTATGCAAGGCCTGTGACAGTTTGGCGAATCCTTGGTTATAAAAACTGCAAGGAGACTTATTTGTGGCTGTCCTTTTTGTGTGTGTCTGTTCCAGGGGAAAAAGCAAAATTTTATAAGGGAATTGCTGGTTCCTATGAATGGCTTATGTTGCTTAAAAGAAAAGAAAAAAAAAAGAAAAAAATTCATTTAACTGATTCAGTTTGCCCGATTTGTGTTCTTAAAAAATGAATATGGGAAAAAAATGAGATTTTAGGGGTGGTGTTACGTTTTTAATGGGCAAGTATCTCAGGCCCATACTTTGAATTAGAACATATCAAACAATTGTTGCAGGCTTAGAAATCAGAACAATACCTAAGATTTGCGTGAGGTCCATAGTTTACAAAGTGCTTCGTATCAGAGACCTTTGCTGCTGGGCAAACACTGAGATTCTACTTCAATGCATGTATTTCTCTTTACCATACTTTGTCCCCAAGATGACAGAGATGGTTAGTAGGTGTACTTATGGGAGACACAGGTGTAGGGCCTCGCAGAGTTGGAGTTCTATTACCAATGGACTTGGAGCATTTCAATTCCTGAGTCTGTTCTGCCAAGAACTTGGAGCATTTCAATTCCTGAGTCTTTTCCTGAATGTGGCACTGGCATCTTTATACTGCAGTTATCTTAAACGAGGCCTAGAAATTCAGCCCATCCTACACTTGTTGAGTCCCTGCTGCAGTGTGCAGGCCAGAACAGTCAGCTCCTCTGAAGCACGATGTGTTGGAAAAGGCACTGAACTGGGGGAGGGGGGGGGGGGGACGACAATCTACTGCCACCTCTTTTGCTACTTCCCTACTCTGTGTTTGGACAAGCCTTGTGCTCTCTGAGCCTCAGTTTCCTCGTGTGCAGAGACCAATTCCCGCCATGCCTAGTTCTCAGTATTACTCTGTAGACGCAGTGTGATGATGTGTTTGAACGTTACAGGCATCACCACTGTTGTTGGTGTTTTATTATCATAGACCTGGGTATGAGGAGGCCCGAGTGCCAACTGCAGTTCTACTTCTTGCTGTGAAATCTTGGACAAGTTACCTCTTATCTCAGCCTCAAAGGCCACATCTGAAAGATGGAGAGGCTTCTTTGTTAATGCACCTCAAATTGTAGTTACCAGTCAGTCTATCCAGGGATAAGAAGCTTGCACTAGGATGTAAGTGAATGTTCTGCTTCCTTCATTGAGAAGTCTTGCTTTGGGGGAGAAAAAAAAGAGCCAGCTGACTGAGCAGTATGCTGAATGAGTAGTAGCACTGAATATATTAGCTGTTCCCTGACTAAATGGTATGATCCCAGTGACACTTTTATCCTGCTTGCAAGATAAACAGGGACCTACGAATGGATTTGATTCAGAATGATTGATATTCATATTGGGCCACTGTCTCTTCTGATTAGTCAACAGGCCTTTACAGAGAACCTGCTATAACCCAGCAAGGCCCCAAGTCTGCACAGTGGTCACTGCCCAGGATCTTCAGCACTAGATGGGGACAGAAGACATGAGCATGAGCAAGGGACTTATCAAGAACTGGCCCGACCCAGAGCTGAGGGATGGGCACCAAGCAGTCCTGGGTGCAGAGGAGCTCTGGAGAGAAAGGTCACTGAGACCGTGGGGGAGGGCTTCCTGGAGGAGGTGGCATTTGCACCAGGGCTCTCAGAGTTAAACCTACAGTAAGTGAAACTGGGAGAGGTCCAGGAACACAGTGCCTTATACACATTATCCTTGTGCTCCTTGTTTAGGAATCTAGAGATGGGTTCTGGGGCTCATTTGTGGACCACCTCTCTCAGGCAGATAATCCAGGCTTCTTACATATCCTTAGATTCCTGTTAACACCTTGATACATTTGTATCTATATCTATAGATGCAAGCATGCATATATATATATATATATATATATATATATATATATATATATATGTATGTGTACATATACATATATGTACACACACACATATATATATATGCATGTGCAGCTGTGCAGGGAAACTGGATTGCTTGTTGAGGTGATGCCTCTGCCTCAACCCACCCCACTCTTCAGCTGGGACTCAGATCTGCTCTTGAAAAGCAAACCTGTTCTCACGTGTCATCAACCCTGTTCTCTCTGTGTTCAATTTGTTTTGACGAATGGAAAGTTCGGCAGATGCACAACTGAGCCCTTTGTTCATTTTCCACACTTCACTGTAAGGAACAAGAAGTTATTAATGAAAATGTATAGGTACATCTGCTAGGAAATGCCTTTCTCCCCTCCGGTGCAGAATCTTGCACTTGGGGATGTTTGTCATATTTTAAATTAGCTGATGAGAATTGGGGAGGACTGTGTCTGCCGATATGGTACCCTTTTATGCCTTGTGGTTCAGAGCATGAACTTTCTTTGTCTGTCTGAATTACTTTCCATCTGTCTTTCTTTTTACACCTCTGTTTGTCTTTTGGTCAACTGTCTTTCATTTTTTCTTTCTAGCTTTACGGTTTTCTACACAAGCCGTTGGTCATGTGATTGTTCAAATTTAACTTCCAACTTTCAAACTACTATGTGGATTGCTCCCTCCCCTCCCAGGTCCAGAAAGGAAATATTCCCATGGGAAAAGATAAATGTGAAACAAGGGTAGCTAGGGTCCTATCTTTGAGGTGTCCAGACTCATACAAAGAACTTTTTAATGAATTGCTTTTCCTCAAAAAAGGAAGACGTGTGCGGTGTCTCCCCCAGAGGGTACTGAATTCTTGACTGAGGATAGAAAAAGAAGCCTTCTAACCCCTCCCCCTTCAAGTCCTGCCTTTGAAAGCTAGTCTAGGATCAAGCAAGATTTCCCTGTACATTTTGTAATAAGAATTTTGGACTTCTTGAGTATAAGGCATAGCTGAGCTTACTAAGGGAGTGAATCGCCTTGAGTTTTGGGGAGCCATTCTAGAATCCTTGGGAAGGGTTCCCTTTATTCCTGGGCCGCCTTTGATGACACATGACCCTTGACCCTGATCAATGCATCCTCCTCCCCAAGCGGCAGAGAGGAGTGCAACTCTCTCAGCGCCCAGAGGAAGAGCGGGCAGTTAGGCCCTGACCTCCTGCCCTGCCCCTAACCTCACTGATAATTGAGTTTTCCATCCGTGCTCACCAGCAGGCTCTTAACACAAAGAAACAGGCTCCTCCTGATTCCGTCTTTGCCCAGATGAAACCACGAGCCGAATCTGTTCAGCCAACACCAGCATCAGGCCCCAGAACACACAGGAGAGGCGTCGGATCTGGGCTCCCTGGCACCTCCCACGTCCTGGCTATAGGCTGTTTGGCTAGGGCAGAATTTGTTCCTCCCAATGCAGCCCTGGGAGGGAGAGCCATGTCTCCTTAAAAGATGCTCACATTGCAGAGTGATGTAGAAAACACGGCCCCCCAAGTGTCCTTCTGTGAAAGCACATTTCCCAGACTCTCCTTGAATGCTAAACACTGAATGTAAGAGAATTTAAAAGAAATTTCTCCACTTCACCTTCAATCTTTGTAAAATGACTTATTTTAGAATAAAGTAAGTGATACACAAGACGCTTCAAAGCATTTGCACCCTAAGTTTGCCCTCCTCATGGAAGGAGCGGGTGGTCAGAAATACACCCATGGCTGATGGCTGAGGAAGCGGAGGTAGCAGAGGTGCTGGGCTGGGGCCGGGTGGGGGAGGGGAGGCCAGTCCTCGGTGAGCCCACTTGGACCTCATCAGGGGTTGCTGTCCAGGAAGCCTTAGCAGAGGCCCTCCCTGCGCTTGGTGAGTGCTTACTCTGTTGGTATGAATTATAATGCCCTCATTAGTGTGATGCTCTCCCCTCTTGTAATTTACCCTCTCCCCTCTGCCCCTCACACCCTCCCACTGAGGGCAGAGAACTCATCCAAAGTCAGCCAAGTTTGCGAGAGGGGAAACTGAGACTTGGAGCCCAGTTTTCAGATCCTACCAGCCGTGGACTTTCTGGGGCATCTTGCAGCTTCAAGAGCAATGTTCTGGGGATGCAGAAGGAGGGAGGAGGCTTTCAGGGCCTGATAAACATGCAAAAAAACATAAAAGCACAGACAGTACCTGGATTGCCAGAGGGAGAGGTAGAGGCCTGACTCCAGAGGACAGAGGACAGGCTGTGACAGGAGCATTTCAGGGGGCGTTAGAGAGGAAGAGGCTGTCCTCTGAGCCTTTAGGACGGTGGGCTAGGCCCTTCGCAGAGAGATCTGCCTGGGGAGAGGCTCCGAGAGGGAAGTCTGCGTGGGGACAGCGCAGGCTGGCCAGTGGATGCCCACAGACTGCTGACTCCAATGGAGGAAGAGCTTGGAGAGACAGGGAAGGCCCAGGTGTGCAGGGAGGGCCTGGGGCGTCCCACTAGGAGTGAGGGCTTCCTTCCACAGTCTCCTGAGTGCTTCCTGTGGGGACGTACTCAGTGCGCAGCACTTAACAATCAGCACATTTTCCTACTTGGAAACTGAAACGTAGAAAACCACAGCCCACGTGGCCTGCCGGAGGGGTCCTCCCATAGCTGGGACCCATCGGCAGAAAAAGATCGCCGTTCACCACCATTTGCCATCTTGCCCGATGATAGGAGGCTCCCGAGGTCCTCGCTCAACCTCCAACCTCCCAGGACCATCTGCCACCCTCTCGGATGCAGGTGTGATAATGACCAAGAACCTGCCTGTTTACCAAGTACCCTCCAGTGGTTATTAACCACAGACACATTTAAAAAGAAGAAGAAACACAACCATATAAGTCACCAGGGCACAGGGAAATAACAGAGTTTCTCCTCTGGAAAGATAGTCAGTAGGTCTGTGGGGGAACCAGGTACCCAGGTTTTTGACCAAAACAAGGCTAGGATCAGGGCGAGGTGAGGGGTGGAGGTGGGGGGTTGTGGAAGTCCAGGGTCTTTATTTAAAACATGGCTCTGTTGCTCACTACTGTCCTCTGATAGTACATATCTTGGTGACAGAATTTTTTTGACACCCCCACCCCCTTAAATTTTGAACCCAAGGTGAGCTTCTCACATCCTCACCTTAGTCAGGGCCCTGAACAAAAGCCCCAGCTGGTCCCTGAGATACGGTAGGAGTCCAACCGACTCAGCACCACCTTCACAGCTCTCACCTGCATTTCCGGCCTCCTCCCCCTCAAAAATGCACACCCCCAGTGGTCTCAGCCCCATGCACAGGCTCAACACCCCCACCCTACACCCATGACGGGCTTTCCACCTGGCCCCCAGATCTTCCACCACCCACCTCTGAGTGCCCTAGACAGAGACTCAGCATTTCCAGGCTCCATTTCCTCATGTACAAATGGAACTGATAAGGCTGCCCTTGCAGAGTTGTTGTGAAATTAAAAGTATTTTATCAAGTGCTTGGGATACAGTGACAGATGCTCCCGAAATTTAAGAAAAATAATAGGGATCAGATGATAGGGCCCCTCCCCCCAAAACATCTCTCTGCTCTGAGGGGCACGCACGGAAGTCCTCAGCGGCTGGCTGTGGTGACTCTTGCATCAAGGCTAAGTCTTGCATCAAGGAGAGGACTGGTCCCCAGATCAACTACATGCTTTGCACGGTCTAGAGCCAGATGCAGGAAAGAATTAATGTGGGTCTTTGTTGAGCTTAAAGCCCCCGGATTCAACCTGAATTTCAGCATCTTCATGTGGTACTTCCCATGGCTGCGTGTGGCACTCTGCTGGGAGATACTCTTAGATGCTGCCACAGACAGAGTCTCCTGACAGCCCTTTCAGGCCTTCAATGTCATGAAACAGATCTTATTCTGGAGTAGCTTTATCCTGAACCTCCCAGTATTGTCAGGGTTCTCCAGAAAAGCAGACTGATAGGATGTAGACAGAGAGAGAGGTTTATTTTAAGGAATTGGCTTGCATCACTGTGGGTGCTGGCAAGTCTGAAATCTGCAGGGCAAGCCAGCAGGCTGGAGACACAGGGAACAGGTGATATTTGAGTCTCGAGTGCAGAGGCCTTGCGGGGATAGAATTCCTTCTTCTTTGGGAAACCTCAGTCTTTTCTCTTAAGGTCTTTAGCTGACTGAATAAGTCCCACCCACATTATGGAGGAAAATCTACTTTACTCAAAGTTTACTGATTTCAATGCTCATCTCCTCTAAAAATATGTCTTCCCAGTGCCATCTAGACTAGCGTTTGCCTGAGCAATGGGCATGATAGCCTAGCCAAGGTGAACATAATAAAATGAATCATCCCACTCTCCGCGTTGACAATATGGAAAGAAATCAGATAGTCAGCAAGTTACTGAATGAGAAGCAATATGGGAAAGTGATTGCTGGGGGGGAGGTGTCCCACAGAGCAAAGGTGCAATCGGGGTGAGGGCCGCGATCAGTTGGCTGTTAGGGAACAACCGGGGTACACCAGGTGCTTGGCTAGACTGTGTGAAGACCAAAAGGAGCTTGACAGAGTCCTCCCCTCGAAGACTGATTGGTTCAACAGCTATTATTGGCCCTGCAGAGCACCAGATACACTTGACTGAGCTCTGGGATAAAGCTATGAATCTGACAACAGACCTCAGGAGGCTCGGAGACCAGGGCGGAGGCAGACATTCAATACACCATCCCATCCAATGGACAAATGCTAAGACCAAGGGCTGTGCCAAGAGGGAAAAGCAGGGATGTGCATTTCCTTATGGGGACGGATAGGAGGATGTTTGTGGAGGTAGCGAGCCAACACCAAATGCAGTGGTTATCACCAGGTAGATGGATAAGGAAAGTGTGGTGACATACAATGTGAGATTTTCTGCAGCATTTTCAAGCAATGAACCAGATGTACATACAGCATTAGATGTTAAAAACTGTTGAATGGGGGGGAAAGTAAGAAACAGAACAGTCAATTGCACAATGTCATTTATATAACTTCAAAATATATTACACAAAGCAACACACTTTCGAGAGATGCATGTAATTTCAAAGGTACAAAGCAGATGCCCTGGAACAGTGGCCTCTAGAGAAAGGGGGATGGAAATGAAGGAGAGAGTCAGTCAGTGAGAGAAGAGGGTGGCTTGGACCAGTGAGGTCACGCTTCATGGTCTGAGGTGTATGCGTCAGTCTGCACTGAGTTTCACAATGACAGATACCTCGGCCTGGTTACAATGACTTGTTCAATGCCTGTCTAGCCTTCTAGACCAGAGGTTGGCAAACGATGCGTGGCCCATGAGCCAAATCCAGCCCACCAGCTGTTTTTTGTAAATAAAGTCTTCTTGGCACACGGCCACATTCGATCATTGATGATGTGTGCCTCTGGCTGTTTTTACACTACAATGGCCCCAGAGGTTAACATCTTGTTAATCTTGTGCAAGGTGGTCTCTTTTGCTAGAATTTTAGTTTTTGAAGGGCAAGGAATGTATCTTTACTTACCTTTGTATTCATTCAGGCCTTCACCCACGTATGCATGTCATTAGTCAACAACATTTACTTAGCACCTATTTTGTGCCAGGCTCTGCCCCAGGCCTGAGGGATATGAAGATAAATCAGATACAGTCCATGTTCTCAGGGGTCCCCTACAATGACAGGTAAATAGATCATTGACCCTCAATGTCACAAGTGAGATAATAGAGAAGTACAGAGGGCAGCAGGAATTAAGAGGAAGAAGCATTTTTCCCGTTTCAGGAGATCCAGGAATACATCACAAGAAGAGGCTATTACACTGGGTTTTGAAGGATGAATAGGAGTTCTTTGGACCAGAAAGGCATTGCAGTCATGAAGCTGTACCGACTTCACTGACAAAGGCTCAGGGATTGTGATGGCGCCTGGCACACGTAAGACACTCAGGAACAGTTGAATTGTGACCAATGCAGACTCAGTCCTAGGACAGGGGAAAGAGAATGTCATCCTCACTTCTCTGCCACAAACCCGGGCACACACTAGAATCCCTCAGAGAGTCTTAGAAAATACTGATGTTCTGTCGGGCCCCCAGAGGTCCTGACATCATTGGCCTGAGATGCTGTCTGGTCATCGGAAATTTAAAAGCTCTGCAGGTGACACCAGTGTGCAGCCATGTTTGCGAACCTCTTGGTTTAGACCAATGCTTCGCCATCATAATGTGTAAATCCATTCAGGGGATCTTGTTAAAATGCAGCTTCAGCTATGACAGGTCTGGGGTGGGGTCTGAGAGTCTGCATTTCTCATAAGCTTCTGGTAATACCCACGCTGCTGGTCCTGGGACCACACTCTGAGTTGCAAGAATTTCTGAGGCTGTTTTCCCAAAGCAATTCAACAACAGGACATTCCCTGCACTGGGGGGGTGGGGGTGGGGGTGTGTGACTCTTCTACTCTCCCAGGCAAGTGCTGGGGAAAGGACTGGGCCACAGGGTGTGAATGGGGGGGGAGGCGGTGGGAACTTGACTGTTTACAGGTTTAAGAGCTGGCACAGCATACCTGTCCCTGCCAGATGCCTGCCCAACAGGCTGCACTCAAGGCCCAGAAGCCACCAAGGGGCCTGGGGAGCCGGCTGACATCTCAGTGCAGAGGGTGGTCGCAGCCTCGCTGGCAGGAGCTGCCTTCTGGGTAAACATTGTTCTGGGTTTTTTCTTTATTTCTCTTCAAACAAGCCCTTCCCTGCGCCGGCCACATAACCCTAAACAAGGCCTCTCAGTGCTGTTGACACAAAGGCACAAATGGTGTCATTCCAGCCCAGAGATAAAACTCTGATCCTCCCATAATGGGGGGCATTTCCTCTTGGGAAGAACACCAGCAAATCAGGAAATTCAACAAGCCCAGTCTAAGCCCTGCCCTCCGGCTAGGCTCAGGTTTTTTGTTGTTTTGGGTGGATTTCTTTCTCCCCAAAGCTCTGCTTGTTTCATGTGCCTCCGTCAGCAGATATGTCAGCCCCAGACAATGGCTTCTTTCTACAGACAATGGTTAGCGAGAGGAATGTCTCAGGAGGGCAGGGCTTGAGGAGGGACAATCCGCTTTCAGAATCCAGTGGTCGAGGGGGTGCTACAGGGCGGGTCCTGCTGTCACCAGGGCAGCCTCCTCAAAGGTACCTTTTATAGGACCCACAGACCCAGAAAAATGGACGTGCCAAGCAGCAGCGGCTGCTTGCTGGCCACCGCTGTAGGCAGACTCCCGCTACCTGCTTTATCTGCCTCCGGGGGTTCCAGCAGCCTCGGCCCCTGCCAGCAGACTTTGTTTAATGAAAAAACAAACAGTCACCCCCAAATTAGACCGCGGCCTGCTGTTCCCGAGCTGCCTCTCCTGCAGTACCCAGCCTGGGCCTCCATTGGCTGGCGTTCCAGAAAAGAAAGGACTTATTCATCCCCTAAGGTGGAAACTCGCTTTGGGGGGGGCGGGGGGAATTGTGTAACCGTTTTGTAGTGGAATCAACTACAGTCCTCAAGGTCTTTTAGAAAAAGAAAAACAGATAAGAGGGCGGAGGTTGGAGCCAGTGCTGGCAGTCTTCTCATCAGAGTTGCTCACTGCAGAATGATTTTTCTGACAGAGGCCACAGGCCCAAACGTCATGTCAGCTGGTCCCAGGATTTCAAGGACCCTCACTGGGACTGGAAAAGTAAAGAGAGTTTTTTTGGCAGCTAGCCATGCCTTCATTTGTTCACTCCTCTAGCACAATGCCTGACATATAGTAGGTGCTTAATAAACATTTGTTGCCTAAATGAAACATTTTGTATATTGGATTCAATCTCTCCCTGCTTAAGAAACTTCCAGTAGCTCCCTATTGTCTATAGGATGTGGCCTACTTGCCACCTGGTCCCTCAAATACCTCTCCAACCTCCCAATCCCCCTTTCTTCCTCCACGTACCCTCAATGCCCCCACCCTCCACAACACACACACACACACACACACACACACACACGCTGCCTACAGTTTCTTGAACCAAACCATTGTTGTTCAAGCCCCTACTAGGCCTTTGTCCCAGCTGTCCTGTAGCCCCAAGGCCCATCCCAAGCTTCTTATAGAGATCTGGTGACTTCCTCCCCCCTCAAGAGTCCCCTCCACTGTTTACTCCTCTTAAAAGCCATTCCTGGTGCTCCCAACTCCCCAGCCTTTCTCTTGCAAGTGGCCCTATCATGACACTTACCATGCCATATTTATCTGTCACTACTATAAGTGGACTTGAATGTGGGGACTGAATCTGATTTAGCCCCATATGCCCAGTGGAGCCCCGGGTCTATCATGGGATCTCAGTAAATTGGGGACCAACTAACCCTGGTGTGCCCAGGACAGTCCTCAATGTAGCACTAAAAAGCCCCCAGTCCAGGAAACAACTCAGTCCTAGGCAAACCGGAACAGTAGGTCTCCCTATTAGTGAGTAGTAAATGAATCTTCATTCATTCATTCATTCGACACACATATAGCAAAAATCTGAGAGCGGGTCCCATACACATCCAATTATAAGGCATTTCTAAATGACCCAACCTCTCTTTGTAACAGCCCCACCCATTGCCCAGCATTGCACAACCAAGTCTTTGCTATTGAATGAGCATTAAGTCCATTAGGCACCTTTCCTTGGCCCCTTGTTTATCTTCTCAGCTATCTCTTCTGGCAACTAGCCACAAGGTTTATAATACATCTCTTCACTGCTGCCTTATCTCCCGGACTTGCCCTGGGTCTCCCTGGGTCTCCCTGGGTCTGCCGCTCTCCAAAAGGATGAGCCCTCCAGACTCTCGGCCTCACCACTGAATTCCTCTCTAAGGTTTCATAAGTCAAAAGGGACATGCTAGAGCTCAGTTCCCAAAGCAGCCCCCAGCCCCAGGCCCTCAAGACAGGAGTAAAGGCAGCCAGGACCCATTTGTCCATTCAGCCTCCCTCAGACCCTCAGGCAGACTGGACCCATCTGTTTCCCAGTTCTAGGTCAAATCAAGCTGAGAAAGGATCAGGCTTCATTTGACCTGAGATGGCTGTAGCATCTGGCTGCTCCCTCCACCCCACCTCCTCCTCATCCTGGCCAAATGAGCCTAAATCCCCTGCCCCTTGGTGGGCTTTCAGGGCCCCTGTCTTTTCTGGATGGTGATTTCAGAGCTTCTGGGAAGTGTGACCCAACAGAAGCCACAAAGATAGAAACATTTGGCTTGAATCCCAGCTCAGCCATTCAGCTGAGTGATTGCAGGTAAGTTACTTAACTTCTCTGTGCTTCCTCATTTAAACAGGGACGTTTCTAATGTCCACTTTGCAACATGATTGTAAAGATCATAGGGGATTGACAAGGCATCCAGCTCAGTGTCTAGCACACAGTAGGCGCTCAAAAAGCTTTTCCTCACCTTCAACATAAAAGGAATAAACAGCCATTTGGTGGGAGTCCACTGAGTCCTTTCTGGAATCTCACTCTGCCAACTACAGAAGGCACAGGACCAGTGGGCTGTAGTCGCCACATTCTGCCCCTTCTAAAGTGTTCTCTCCCAGGAGCAGGGCCTGAATTGCAAAAGATGCCCCTACCCAACAGGAATAGAAGTTGTGTTCCTTTTAACTGGAATGTTCTAAAGAATCTTTGGTCAACAGAGGACAAGAAAAATAAATAGCAACAGATAGATTTCTTTTTAATCCTTGCCCTAAAAATTCATACTAGAAATGTTAAAATTTGTCCCAAACCTGATTTTAAAGCACGGCAGGAGGCAAATATGAGGCATCATGATGTTAATATTTATAAGTCACACTTCAAAGAAGCAGGAGCCTAAAATCTCTCTCATTCCCTGTTAAAAATTATTTCCTTTTAACCAAAACAACTGCCTGGCTGGCGAGGAGGCAAAGGCCGTGAGTTGCTGTGTGCACGACCACGCTTCCTTTTAAAAGGCACATATTTCACCAACCTGCTGTGTCCATGTTGCCCCCACCACCTTAACCTATCATTTGGCCAACCCCTCTCTCACCTTTCAGGTTCTTTGTTTCCATATAATCTTAATGCCCCTATTTATTTTCTTGCTTGCTTCTATGAAGTGACTTTTTATTAAATCAAAGTTAATGGCTTTTTACCCTAAGAAATCAGGAACCAACTGCAAAACGATATTTTCAGAAAGTCTTTCTAAGGTTGTTTTTCTTTTTTTTTTTTCCCCTCAGCAGTAGCCCTGAATTAATTATTTTATGGGAATCTTTTTGTTAGGACACTGTATGTCTGTGGTCTGGACTCACATATGTTTAAGAACATGACATGTGAGCACACACAGGCACACGCAGAATGATGTCACAATGGTGGAGACATCATGCAGTAGATACAACACAAGGGAACTCGATGTCAATCGCAGGTGCTTTCCAGCATATTCTATGTTATTAAAAGTCAGGTTAGAGAAAAACTGGAAATTAATTGGGATAGCCATAAAGACAACATTTGAAACATTATTGCACATGCTGTACTCGTTTCTTCCCCAATTAGCCTTTTGAAATACTTGCTTTTGTTCCTCACTAATTTCTGGGTAATTGTCCACTTTGGAACTCTTACAAAATGGGTAGGTATTTGAGAACCATGGTGACCTATGACCTTTGACCCAAGGTGATCTTGACTGGGGGGATCCATGAAAGATTGATTTGAGCAGAGCTGAGTTAGACAAACAAGCCATTCACATAACTCCAAATCCAGAAGCAAATCAGGTAACAATGTTAGCAACCTTTGTGGCCTGGAATTTCCTGTCCCCATAATCAGGAGTTAGGACAATCCTCCTACTTTCTGCAAGTCCTGATGAAGAGGTTTCTGGATCTTCCCATTCAAATAGGCCCCTAGAATAATCTAACGGAGCATTCTATGTCCTATCAATGGATGAGCCAGCTTCTTGACAAATACTTTTAAAAAGGAACTAGGAAAGGGTACCTTTTACATAGTTTAGAGCAATAATTTTTAAATATTTTAACCACAGCTGCACCCTTGTTTTTGTTTTTTGTTTTGTTTTTTCATCTTTCCTCCAAAAAGTCAAAGTTTTAGAAAGACTCTTTCTGTTACACATACTGCACCATTTTAATTAATTTGTTTTCCAAGGTTTTAGTCATCAAAACACAGGAAAACGAATATTGGAGCTTCTGAGAGGGCTGAGGTTACAGAAGCTGCCACACGGAGGATACCAGGAGAAAGTGGTCGATGCTGGGCTCTCAGGTGAGACATCCCGTGCCAGGATGTGACTGCATCTACACGGGTGCAGCAGTTTTAAGTGTTCGTTGCTCCTATGACTGCCATTCCAGAAGCTTCGGTTGGCCTAGAGGAGCCGAGGCTGGGAACCACTGGCCTTCAGCCTCATTCCCACCACCTCTGGGCTCACTGACCAAGCCATGGAAGGAGCAAGGTGGGTGGAGAGGGAGAGTTCAGGATCCACATGCAGGGCTCCTGTTTGTTTTCCTTGAGGCGTACAGTGGTACCTTGGTTTTTGAACGTAATCCACGCGTTCTGAAACTTTCGAAAACAGCCGACAGCTAAGCCTCAGGATCTTGCACTCAGCAGAAGCCGTGTGACATGTTCGACTTCTGAGTCTTGTTTGAAAACCGAAGCATTTACTTCCGGGTTTATGGCGTTCATGAACCAAAATGATTGTCAACAGAGACATTCAAAAACTGAGGTACCACTGTATCTAATGCAAAATGGCGAAGGAAAAACAGAAAAAAACCTTGACATTAATGAAAATTTTAAAAACAGAAAAGCATCAACAGTCATCGCATGACCACTGTTTTTCATATTTTTCTACATTATCTTGACTCACATGCACATACTCGTTATTAGTGGATTCCTTATTTGTAGACTCACCTACTGGCTAAAATGTGATTGTCACCCTCAAACCATACTCATAGCTCTTTGTTGGTCATTGACACACATGCACAAAGTGGGGGAAACTTCCAGTGGCCCCACACTCACTGGTCTAGCTGACGAGCATGTCTCCACTCCGCTTTCCTGTCTCGGCTCTCAGACGGTAAACAAGGGTCCTTTCACAGTCTCTTCAGTGCCATGCTTTTCTCATTGCTGTGCCTTTGGTTGGTGATTTCACCATTTGCAATGGCCCCCAGCCATAGCGCTGTCTAGTGTCCCTGAGTGCAAGAAGGCAACGATGTGACCCACTTTACAGAAGAAATATGTGGGATAGGAAAGCTTTCTTTGGGCATGAGCGACAGTGCTCAGGGCCACTGGTTCCACGTTCACGAAACAACAAGGTGTCTTTAAACAGAAGCACACATACGATAAGGTTGTGAGTTGACCAAGTGATGAAAATGTCATCCCCCGTGACTCACAGGAATCTCAGGCTGTCTCTCCCCCAGGAGCAATAGTGCACGTTCACGGGGCTCTGTACAACATAACTACCATGAATATCGGGAGTCAGCTGTACTTACAATCGCATTCCCTGCTTGTTTCCGGTACTATTCCATCATAAACACTTGCGAGTATTACTATATCATAAGGCTTCTGTACACTAACCATCTACTTAACCATTCCCTTCTTGTGGGGCCTTCAGCACATTGTTTCTCATATTTCAACCTTATACACAACACTACAGAGACTATATGGTGTGTGAGCTCCACGAGGACACTTATCCATCTGATTGTCTGCATCCACAGAACAATTCTCGGTTTGACATAGAGTTTATCTCAAATAAATGTTTGTTGAGTGAATGAATGACGTGATGTTGGACAAGGTGGTCAGGGAGCCTTAGTCTAATACGGAAGGCTCTTAGTAGGTGTGCCTGTTGTTTGACATATTAACATCTGCTGACCACCTCCTCTGTGCTCCGTAGCTCACACCAGGCCTGCACCTTTACTTTCCTTATATCATTTAATCCACATTACCTTCAGAGGTAAGTTTTATTAGCCTCATTTTTACCAGTAAGGAAACTGGGACTTAAATGAGTCATATGTGCAAAGTGACATGGCTGACTGGAGCCACCAGCACGCTTCTAGCCAGGTCTAGGTGACTCCCAATCCCCTGCTCCTTCTACTGCACCAGGCTGAAGCCCTCGGTGTGTGCTGAGCTATGGGGCACAGCCCCTGGGGTCACCGGATCAGGGTGAGCCTCCTACAGAGCCCACAGGACACACAATCCTAGGGCTCTGCTTTCTCCTTCCCTCCTCACAATTCTCCCACCTGAATTCCTCCTTTCTCCTGCAATCACACATGCCTGACGTGATGGCTGTTTCTGTTCTCCAGTCCCAGCTCCTACCTTTATATGGGTCATTGTGGGCCCTCAGCCTTCAATACCTGATCCACATAAACTGAAACCCACACCTGACTTGATGTGCTGTGGGAATGGATGCGAGGATGCAAGCAGACAGAGGCTATTGGGTTTTAGAAGTTTTTCAAGGTGGGAGTTTTGTTCTCTTCTTTTTATTTGAATGGGTTGGATTGGGTGTGGGGGCAGGGGGGAAATGTTGGGCCTTTTCTTGACAATTGTAAAAGATGAGAAGATGGAAATAAAGTTTGTTCCACTCTATCTGCATTTCAGAAACAGTGAGATCCCTTGACTGGTCTTTCCTCAGCCAGGAAGGCCACCTGGTATTAGGCGTAAACCCTCAGGTTGGTCTTGTAATAGGAAAACTCACATATGGTGGTGGCTCTCAAAGCAGGGGTCAGAGGCTTCTTGCAAATTCGGAGGCACACCAGTTAGTCTGTCAGTAACCTTTGTCATTTGCTATTTTACAAAGCACTTATACAGCCATGATGTTCTCTGTCTCGTGATGCCATCAGGGAGGAATAGAGAGGAAGGGGTTCCCTCCTCCTGGAATGTCCTTCACCAATCACCTGTCTGGGGCAGACCCACTCATCTCTCTTGCAAGACCCAGGGCAAGTGTTTTCCTTCTCTGAAGACCTCTCTGACAAAATTCCCCCAAAGTAGTCACATCCTCCCCTTTGCCACATGCTGCACTGTATAAAATCACTGTACCCAACACACTGTCCTGAAAATACGGACTTATTATGTCTGTCTCTTTGTCTTTGGGCAAAGGCCATACCTCACACAGAGCTGGGTCACCAGAGCCTGTGCAGCGTCTGCCACAGAGAACGTGTTCTGGAAGCACCGAATGGGTAAGTGGGAGAAGACAGGCATCAGCTTCTTAAGGAGGGGCAATGTCTTCTTGCACATTTATCTAAGTACCTAGAAATTCAGTGTTGTTGTGAAACATGGAGTCCTCGAAGGAGACATGAGCTTGAATTTCTCCTACCATTCAGGAATCTTATTTTCAGCGTTCCAGAACAAAACAGTTGTTCAGCATCCTCTGGGTATCCCCAGAGATGGTCAGCAGGGGGAATGGTTCGTTAATCCTAACTCTCAGCCTTCTTCCTCACCCAGGGCCCTGAGATCCTGAAAGACGGGAGAACAATTACAACAGCAACTATGGTTTGCCAAGAACAATTGTTCACTATAGCAGCTAACATTTGTTGAGCTTTTGCATGTCAGGCAGGGTCTTGCTCAATTCACTTAGTCCTCATATCACCCTCTGGAGTAGTATGATTATTGTCTTTATTTCACAAACAGAAAATTTGAGTCCTAGAGAGGTCAAATAACTTGCCGAAGGACACACAACTAGTATATTGCAGAGCTCAGATGAGGACCAGGCAATCTCGCTCTAGAACCCACATCCTAACTACCACGCTCTCTGCCCTGGAGAAGTGAGTGAATGACTTTTATGATGCACTGGGTACCAGGTATTGTATTAGCCCTTTCCCATTTGCTAGTTCACTCATCACTGGGGACAATCCTGTGACATAGGCAGGCCAATGTCCCCGCCTAACAAATGAAGTAACATTCTCCCCCTCCACAGGGTATGTGCCACATGGAGCGTAACTTGGCTGAGACCATGGCAAAGATACTGTGATACACAAGGAGACTGTGGCACCGAAAATGCTTCTTCCTTACTCCAAGAAATGCAGTTCCTACAATTTCATTTTGGACCTGTCGGTATACACCTAGAATGCCCAAAAAGTCTATTTGCTGCTCTGGGCCCGTTTCCTCATCTAGAAAACGCAGAGATCAGACCAGAATTCTAAGATCGCCTACTCTGGCATAGGGTCGTATTTTCATCTGAGGCCTCTGGAAGGAGGGAAGGGAAGGGTAGGAGACAGAGGAAGAGGGGAGGGGAAGGGTGGAGTTGACAGTTATAGGAGTCATTTGGCAGCAGAACCCCCATATTTTTGAATGGGCAGAGGAAAAGAACCTAGAAAGAACAGTAAAAGGAAAAACAGGAGAAAGATCTCAGCACCTCCTCCCCAAGATTCTGTTCTCTATCCAGCAGTAAAAAAATACTATACAGAACACCCCCTTCCCAGACATGCTAATAGTAAACTAGTCTAGCCTAATTTCCAGGCAGTGGAGGGAGCTGGTGGCTGACATATGTGTCTCAAAACTTTACAAGTGAGCAATTCTAACTAACTCCCTCCTCCCAGCCTCTTGGGAAATGCTCCTGCTCCACAGCTGCCCTCAGAGAAGGCGTCCAAAAGAACACCAGGTGGGGATGAAGTGGGTGTGTCCCCCTGACAACCTGACAAGTGGCCTTGCGGTTAGTTGAGTTGGACACTCCACCTGGAGAGCAGGTGGGGCCAGCTGCTCTCTGAAAAACGCCTCACCTGTCGCCGTGAGGGCCAGTACCCAGCCTTTCGTGGCCCTCTCCCCACAACGCGGAGGGATTCGCTCTCTGTGAGTCACTTGTGGTTTGGCCTCCTTCACAGTCCGATTCTGCATCACAGGTCATTCAGCACACGCTGTCCAAGCACCCATGGTGGACGGGCTTTGTAGGGGGCCAGGGCTGGGGGCTACATGACATTAGGCCCCACGGCGTAAGGCAAACTGAAGTGACAAAAGAAGCAGCCAGCGCTTACTTGGTGACAACTATCAGGGAACCCTCTCCCGAAAGGAACTCTGAGGAGGTGATGTGTGGGCCCTCCTCCACCCTCTTCACTCAGCCCCTGTAAAGAAGGAGGATTGCCTTGCAGCCCTTCCCAGCCTGACTAGCTGCTGTGATCCCGTGTTCCATAGGCTGACCTCGAATGCTCAAGATCAGGGCCTGGCCTACCTGCCACATCCAGAATAGAAGCTCCAGCTCTATCAGAGGTTTGACAGGGTGATGCACTAATGGGAAAACATCACAGCTCAGGGGCCCAGCTCAGGGGCCCATCACTCTTCCTCAAGTAGGTTTTGAAGTACAAACTTGGAGCAGGGGTGTTAGGAAGCCAGACGATGGCCATATGGCCAGACCATGCCCCACAAGCCGACTTCATCAGTGGTGAGGCTGAAACTTGAACCTCCATTGGCCCACTCTATTGTCTGCTTCTCAATTGGCCCCAAATCAGAGGGAAATGTGGGGGTGTGAGTACCACCCTTCAAACCCCGCTACTAACATCAGGAAGAACGCCCGCTGGGCCTAAACTTGCCCACCCATCACCATCTCCAGCATTCTCCCCCAGGGAGAACCCAGGCTTAGAATGTAACATCAGAAGAGGGGACCCTAACAAATGACAAGTCACCCAATCTAAAGGGAGAGGGCTCAGGGTCCAGTCCACCAACTCACCTCTCAGGGCCTCAATTTGCTCGCCTCTAAAACAAGGGTAAGAAGAGCAGGCTCAGTGAAACGATTGGAAAATCATAATGTGAAGAATATTTCCACCATCAGAGGGAGACAGGTCTGAGAGCTCTGGGCCTGGCCTGGTTTTCGCAGACCCCTGGAGGCCTGGAAGCCTGTGTCACTGGCCTTTCTATGTCCAGGGACCGATGTGCTGCCTGACACACAGTGTGTGCTCTCACGCTGGTGACAGGGAGGAGCACAAAAGGACTTGGCTCCCCTTACAAAACGAGTGGGTCTCACTGTGGCTGCATCCCTCTAACACCTTTCAGCTCTGCAGACAAGGCTGTCTGAGGCAGACATCTTTAAAATTCGGCAAGTGCAAAGATACACGTGATATGTCGAATATACGAGGATGAAGACCATCGTTTTCCATTTAGAAAAGCTCATGTTGAGTATCCCTTTTGAGAGAGAAGAGAAGCCAACCAGAGCTTTTTCACAACTAAAACTGCTCCCAGAGGAGAGAGAGTTCCCTGGGGCTGGGAGAGGATATGATCAGGGCCCAGGTGAGCGCATCGCTGTGATGCTGTCAGCCAGGGGAGGAAATGGAACCAGAGGATGGGCCAGCTGGGGGCGGGGGAATCCAGCTCTCAGAATCTGCAATTGTCTCTTGCCCTGCTCCCTGACGCATGTGGCAGGCAGAGATAAATGTATAGCAATCAACAATGAAACTTCAACTTTCTAATGAACTTGGTAGAGTGAGCCTTCTATTTTTAACTGGCCCAATTTCTCGGTCACATCACATGACGTCTATTGTCTTGGCTGAGAGAAAGAAAGACAGAGAGAGAGAGAGAGAGAGAGAGAGAGAGAGAGAGAGAGAGAGAAATTGGGCCATATTTTCTAGTTCAGGAAGATGGTGCATTCTCTAGTTGAATACATATGTTCTCTTTCATTTGAAATTTAAGTAAACTTAGAGAAAAATAATGACTGCTCACATCCTCCGTGCTCTATTTAAAGCAACTAAGAGCTATAAAATGACCTCATTTGGGTCATATATAAAGTTCTGAACTAAATAAGAAGTTGCTTTGGAACATATGTCAATATTCTAGGTTCATTTAACTTCAGGAGTTTCAGAAACTATTTTGGTTTAGAGATGGGGTGGGTTCATTTTCGTTTTTTTCAATTCCCATGATATTACACCTCATGTTGGGCAGTGCTATAGTGCAGTGAAAGGAATACTGATGTAAGCTTAGAATGAAACTCTGCCTTTCTCATCCAGTGAGGCTGGGCTTGGGCAATTCTCACAACACAGAAATATCCCCCCCCCCCCATATTATGTCATCCCCTAGTTTCCATATACGACATTTTCCAGGGTACTTGTCAATGTCTTAAGGAAAATATGTAACTCACAGCTCACCATCCCTGAGAGAAGGGGAAGATACTGTCCTTTTTCATCGGTGATATGAGTACATGAAAGAAAGCCAAAGTGATTCCTTAAAATTCGTCAGTTTGGACAAATCAGCTTGACCACCCAAGACTCAAAATTACCCAAGTTAAGTGCATCCTAAAAATATGAAGTCCAAATGCCCTTGGTATAGCTGTTAAGAAATTGTACCTTTGGCATATGAATCAGTCCCTAATTTGGAATCTACTATATTTAAACCCATGATCCCCAAACTGTGGGCTGAGGTACCCAGAGGCTCACAGCAAACTCACAGGAATACTAAAGAGTATTTTTGATTTGGGGGCAATACCCAACATCTATTAGACAACATACTAACCATGAGCTCAAGGTTGTTCAGTGTTCTAGCGTTAGATTGAGCGACATTCCTTTCAATGACATCGTATCCTTGCAAAGCTGGCTTTGGGGTGGTCTTGGTGATAACAAGCATGTGCTGTGTGAAAAATCATTGTAGAACAGTAAATGAATGGTGTCCAATCAGATCTCAAGATCTAAGGAGCTGGGTAGTACCCAACAGGCTCGCATGTCCTATTAGTTGTAGTTACTGACAAATGAAATAAACAGAGTAATTTATCTTTCAATTTATGGGTATTATTATCTTGAATGGCTGCTAATTTGTTGAGATAAATAATTAAGTTGTTGGATACAACTACTTAGTAAACAGAAGTGTTGGGTGTTTCTTTTGGCCTAGGGGCACGATGAACCAAAATAGCTTTTTGGAAAACCTCTGGCTTAAGCCCACAACCCTCTCAGGTGGTCTTTCACCTTCTTATTATAACACTGTCTCAGAACATAACAGTAATGGTATAAATATTGTGGCAGGTTGTATCTTCCCCAAAAGCTCAGTGCAATGTTTCTGGTCCCACGTGCTTTTCTAGAACCTTGCCTCTCCTCTCATCAAAAAGTCGAGTTTAATTTAATTTCATTTCCCTTTGAACATGAGTCAGGCTTAGTGCCTCGCTTATAATGAATGCTAAGAAAAACAAGGCACAGGAATGATGCTGTGTGACTCTCAAGGCCAGTTCCAAAAGATGCTGCAACTTCCGCCTGCCTCTCTCTTGGGATGCTCTCCCTTGGAGCCCAACCACCAGGCTCTGAGGGAGCCCGAGAAGCCCACGTGGAGAGTCTACATGAAGAAGTCTATGTGGAGAGGAACTGAGCCCCTCCAGCCAACAGCCAGCATCAACTGCCAGACGTGTGACTGGCAAAACAAGCCTTTAGGTGATTCTAGCCCCAACCTTTGAGTCCGGCAGCAGAGGCCCCAGATATCATTGAGCGAAAACATGTCATTTTTCTGTGCTCCATTAGAATTCCTGACCCAGAGATGGTTGTTTTAAGCCCCTGAGTTTTGAGGTAGTTTGTTCTGCAGCATTAGATAACCAGAGCAAGTATGGTGGATACTTGTGGGATGCCTCTCCAGCCCAGGAACTACCAATTTCTCCTCCTGTCTTCTAGAACTCCCTCCACATACACCACCCTGTATGCCTAACCATAAGGAGAACACCCCCCACAGCTTGCTTACAAGGTAACTCCACCTCTGTGGCCACAGATAATCGGGGTAGGAGTCAGAAACTGAGCAAATTGGGCCGATCCAAGTCCTATCCCAGGAATTCGGACTTGAGAGAGAAAAACTGCGGTGACTGGGTCCAGCGACATGTAAATTCAGGAGCTTTGGGGCAGCCATCTTCTATGCCATGTGGATTGGCAAACAGAGAAAGAGAAAGGAACAGACAAATAGGGAAAAGCAGAGGTAAAGGAAAAATAGAGACTGCTGCCCGGGTCTCGGGAGGACTTGAGTTCTGGAGCCCAGTCCTTCCTGACACTTCAAACCATCTCTTTAAGATAATTTTCCCTTGTTTTGCTTAAGTTCCTTCAAGTTGATGTCTGCAGCCTAAGGGTATTTTCACAGCTACCCAGAACTTTACAGCCCACTGAGCCTCCTTAAATGCGTCATATGGTATGATCCTGCCCAAAACTCTGCAAGATGTATGTGATTACCGCCATAACAGAGGAGAAATGGAAGCCCAGAGAAAGAGATGTATTCGAGGTTTATAGGCAAGAACCAGAGATTAAACTGGAACTAGAACTAGAACAAGAACTAAAGTTAGAGCTAGAGCTAGACCTAGAACTAGAGCTACAGCTAGACCTAGACCTAGAGCTAGAACTAGAACCAGAACCAGAACCAGAACCAGAATTAGAATACAACCCATCCTATGTCTCCAAATGCTGAGCTCTGTTTGGGAGAAATTTCTGTCTCCTGCTCAGTAGATGTGGAAAAGTGGCATCTGGTCTGTCATCAGAAACCCACTGTGTGTCCACACATTTACCTGATGGGTAGGACTCAGATCTCTAGCATTCAGGCCAGTTCTTGGGAGACCAGACCCTCCGCCAAGGAAGCAGAGTGCCCAGTGCCCAATGCCCGGTGAGCTCAGCACCCAGGGAGAAACTTGCCCAGTCAGCACTGTGGGTGCTCCAGACAGAAAACTCTTCAGGCCTGAAGTAGCCAGACAAGCTGCCCAAAGGAGATGGAGCTGGACGGTTGAGAAGATCTGGACAAGTGGAAGGTGAAGCTAATAGTGCTTTGCAATTGCTATTTTCTTCCAAAGAGCTTTTCCTCAGATTCTTTGAGAACAAGGAATCTAAACTTTTCAATGTTGACATCTCACACTTCCTTGAGAAAGTCTAGTTGAAGAAAGCATCTAGTCTAGACTTCCTCCTGTGCATGAATCCCCTCTGAAAATCCCTGCAATGTTCAAACCTCCTGCTTTTGAACAAAGGTGGGGTCAGTGGACGTAGTGGGAAGAGCAGGAGCACAGAATGATCGAGGTTCAAATCCTGACTCTGACACATATTTGCTTTGGTCCCCAAATGAGTCCCTTAACATTTCTAGACCTCAGTTTCCTCATCTCTCACCTTCAACTGAGATGTTGCCAATCTCAGAGAAAAGATAGATAGACTAATGGCCCAACATATAGTAGATGCTCAATAAAGTCTAAGATTTTAATGCTCTCCTCTGGCTGCCCATTCAATCTTTGTTCACTTCTAATATTAGAAATGCTTTCTCCTATGTGAATGAGCTGAATTCTGCCTGCCCAGGATACCCACCATTCCTTCTCTCCAAGCCCAGAGAAGGAGGACAGCCCCTCAGCCCCCAACAGGCCTGCAGACACCACTGTTCCCTGCCTCCACCCTGGGTCTGCTCCCGTTCCTGCTCCCCATAGCGAGATTTCTCAAGTGGCAGAAGGCTGTGTGTTTCTGGGGAGACTGCACACATTGAAAGCCTTGTTTGCATGGTAACTCCTCTTTGAGTCGCTTCAGCTGCTTCCATCAATACAGCCCTCAGATAAGATGCTGTAACTCAGAATGTTTGGCTCAAGAGAAATCTGCTACAACTGAATCCTATGTCAAGGTCCTCCAAAAGGAAACTTCCGATTTCCCCAATGTTTCCACCCCCTACTCTCCCATGCCTGCCCTCACCATTGCTCAAACAGAAGCCAAAGGGAAAGGTCCAATTATTCTACGGAGATTTAGCTACTGTATTGACAAAACTCAGCCTTAATTCCCAGAAAGCATTCAAGCCCTGAGGTAGGGGCGGGGGCAGAGGGAGGGAGGGCTCGCTGGATAACTGGGTGAGAGTCATAGCCGCTTTTCAGCTGAATCTGACCTAGTTTAATGAAATCAGGTCATCTGTAAGCTCTTCATTACCCTCAGACTAAACAGGACCCAACAGAGCAGCCAATGTCCCTGGCCTTTCCGAATTCTGCTCATTCACATTACGACATTTTGATGTTGGGTCTTAATGGGTGTTGACTTAGTGGCCTGGCCCCTCCAAAGGTAGTAAACAGTCTGGGTAAAGGCAGGAAAGTAAACAAGAGGACTGATTTTAAACACACACACACACACAAAGGCCGTGTAAACACCCCAGGTCCCCAGCCTGCATCCTCAGGGAAACCAGCAGACAAAAGGCCTCACGAGTGTCTGTGACTATTATCGTTGATGGATGGATGCAGCTCACCTATTATCCTGCCGCCTTCTCAGCTGGAACTCGCCATTTCAGCAGATCTTTGGGGCAGGGGGCGGGCTGGGAGGAAAATGAAATTGTCAGTTTTGGGGTGGTGTGTTGGATTCAAGGGCAGATTGCTCCCAGCCCTCTACAATTGTAGAGGACAGGGACAGTTACTCCTCTTGAGGCTGTCCTACAGGCTGTTTGTTGATGGCTTTATTTCATCGATTGGCCCATCTGCAGTTTTCTGTAACCAAAGCCCGTGGCCTAGGAGGCTGGAATGAACCTTCTTCTCTCAGTGGATGCTCATTAATTAAATGACTATGGAAGTAAATGGTATGTGTGAGCTCCCTGTCTCTATCAGAAGCGCCATGGACTGTCAGCCTCAGAAAGGGCAGGATGTTCCATCACTAATAAACACAACAGAAATGCTTCAGTGCAGAGGTGGCCCAGGGACTGAGTGTTTGGGGTGTGGTGGTATTTTCAACTCAAGATAAACTGAACAACAGGCACAGACTAGTGCCGGCTGAGAGCCAGGGGAGGCACGGAGGGAATTCCTACATACACTGGATAGTCTCCCAAGTCCCTAGCCCAGTGTGGGGTTGGAGTCTCACATGGTGATAAACTCGGTCTGGGCTTAGCTAACGGAGCTCCTGCTCTGCCTCGTGAGCAATGGCCCACTGTGGAAATACGCAAATCCCTCATCCTCTGCCCCTCACGGCAACATTCCTTGTCACTGACCTCATCTAAATGCCCAGTCCCTATTCAGAGATGCCTGAGCACTCACAAATGTAGACTGGGAAAAATGAAATATTGACTGGTGGGTGACCACGGGCAAGGTATAGCCTTCTCTGGGCTTTAGTTCTGCCACATATCCAAGGAGGAGGTTCCATCACATAATCTCTAAGGACTTTCTAGGAAGGTCATTCTGATTTTACAGAGTCCTAAAGCCATCCTCTGCCTCAGTCCCCCAGATCACCAGGCTCTTTTTCAGAGTGTGCCCTGGAAAAGCCATCTCTCTGGTCCTCCACCACTGACCTTGGCTTCTTTAGTCCCAGACTCTGGCACTGATATGCTCACTCCCAGCCTCACGATTTGTGTTTGGCCTGGATCTATTGTTTCTTTTAATGATGAGTTAACATGGTCGAACACAGCAGAAAACCAATTTTCTGCCCCCAAACAAGGCACTGCAAAGTTGATCTATTCTGTGACTCTCCAGAGCCAAGGGGATAGAAGGTGTTGGGTCTGCCTGTGTGCCTGGCCTGACAACCAGAGCTTGACTCTCTGCAAAGAGAAGCAAGATTCTGCCAACAGAATTATGGCTCAGATTCTGACTTTAACCTGTCTATACTGTCTAATAGGGAAAATGGCAGGATCGAGTTCCCTGTTTTATTGGCATTCAGCAAAATATATTGAGTGACCATGTCTGCAGTAAGGTGACTGGTTTACAAGGGGATTGTAAGGATTGACTTGTATTGAAGTGCTTAGAATTCCAGAATGATAATTATCTCAATGTGTATCCTAATTTAGAAAAACTCCAGAGGGCTTGACAACATATGAATTTGAGTCTCAGTCTCTGAAAGAACATCTCTAACCAGAGAGGCAGGAAAGCACATGACCAAAAGGAAGCCTTGAGAAGTCTGGTCCAGTAGTTCTCAAAAATTTAGCCATAGAACCTTATTTTTGCAATAAAAGCTCACATGAAAACCAAATACATAGAACAAACCCAAGTGGAACTGGTCAGGTAGAAATAAAGTGAAGGCCAGAGCCCTCCTTCCCGATTCCTATTTCAGTCCCCTCCCCAAGTCATAGAAGCCCAAGGTACCTGTGGAGCTTCTAGAGCTCTAAGGAATACAGTTTGAAGACCAATGACTTGCTCCATGTTCCTTAGTTTGCAGATGAGGACACCAAAGTGTAGAAAGGTTAAATGACTTGTCAAAATCAGAGCGTAAGTCAGAGAGAGAAGAGGAGCTAGGTTTTCAGTTCCACAAATGATGCAGACTTACCATCACATTGAGCACTCACTTTTCCATGGTGCCCTAGCCAAATCTCAGTGTATACTCCCATTCAGAAGTTAATTTAAAAGGTGCCCTTTTTAAAATTGAAACAATGTTTTAGCCATGATAAGATTGAAAGGCAAAACAATGCAGTGGAAAGGCAGCTGACCTGGGAATAAGAAGGAGGGCTACATTCCCTGGATAAGTGCTTTTCCTTTCTGGAAATCATCATCTTCATCAGTCAAATTGGAAGTGGGACTGGGAATGGGAGAGACTAAACTCTGACTTCAAGGTTTGTACAAATTTTGAAATGAAATATTGTAGATTTAGATCCCTAAAGGCAATTCATCTCCTCTGTATTCTCCTAAAATTATTTCTTTGAATTTGCTTAAACAGAAAATTTAAAAGAAAGATAGGAAAATAGAAGTAAGAAATCTTATAATTTTTTTAATAGGAAAGAGTTGGAATATAGGACAGAAAAAACGAAATGTCAGGATCAATCCAGGATATTCAACATCTGACTAATATTATTTATAGAAAGAGAAAATAGAGAAGAAAAATTATTATAGACATAATTTTCCTTTAAAAAAATTCCTAGAAGAAAAGGACATGAGCCCCAGGATTGGAAGGGTACCAGAAATAAAAGGAGAGGAATGAAAAAAGACACATGGTAAGTTATATCAGTATAAAGTTTCAAAACAGTGGGGTAAGGAAAGATCTTAAAAGCTTCCAGGGAAGAAAAATAAGATTCTGTCTAAAGGAATGGCATCAAACTTCTCAATAGCAACACAGAATATTAAAAAGCAAAGAAACAGGGCTTTCAAATTTCAGAGAGAAAGTGCTTTTCAACATAGATCTCTATACCCAGCCAAACTAGCTAAATAATGTGAAAAATATAGTAAATTTTTCATTACAAAAGAACTCAAAAGTTTTACATGCCATACACCATTTCTTAGGAAGCTAATGTGGGTAATATGCCATCAGAACAAGAGACTAAATAATAGAGATGATGATGATGATAGATAGATAAATAGATAGATGATAGATGTGTGTGTGTGTGTGAGAGAGAGAGAGAGAGAGAGAGAGAGAGAGAGAGAGAGAGAGAGCGAGGGAGAGAGAACAAGCAAACTAGGAACAGAACAGCCAACATAGAAAGGCAGCAATAATAAGTCACGTGTACTAGACAAAATAGACTAGGTTGTATGCTGGGGCTTACAACTACAAGGGTTTATTTCTTGCTATGTGTCCATTGTGGGTTGGCTATGGCTCTGTTCCATGCACTCTGTACTCCAGATCTGACGTGATGGGGTGGCCTCTGTCTGAAATGTTGACAGCCATCATGGAGGAGGACAAAAGAGATAATGGGAAACCATACTGTAGCTCTAAAATTTCTTCTCAGAAGTGATACACACACGTGCCACTTGTACTCACATTTCATTGGCCAAAGCAAGTTACAAGACTAAGCCTGTTATCAATGGGACTCAGAAATAGAATCCTCATCCAGGAAGGGACAATGAATATGTTTTAACATGCAGTCTAGTACAGCCTTCCAGGATGACAGCTGTTCATCAGGCTTTAAAAGAAGTCCCAATTAGATCAGAATACGAGAGTCGTAGAAGGGAGTCCGACAGGTAGGAAAATGCAACTGATAAATTATCTGCTTTATGTAAAAACCTGCAAAAAACTACTGACAAAACTTAAAAGATTAAAAATGTTAAGAATATGTATATAGTCCTATGTAAAGAATTATTAACTACAGAAGAAACCAAAATATTATATTTTAAAAACAATGTAGTCTTAGTACAGTACCTGGCTCTTCAGTGAACACTACTTTCTTAGTAAAAATGTAAATACTGACTATTGATTTAAGTACAAATTGTGAAGTAATTATATTGAGAGGATAGAAAGAGAGGAAGTGAAAGGCATGGATATAAGAGATTTAAACCCTCAAGTCTACTAAAGTAAACTGAAGGTGAAAGATATTCTTTCTGGATTCTGATTCTATAATATCTCACTCTGGGTGTGCTCCATCACGAACCCCTGACGCATTGTAATCAACCAGAGGTGCACTGGCAGCCATATGGATAAGGCCCAGCATGCATAAATTTAAAAATACTAGTACACACATGTAGAAAATTAAAATAGAGGCCGGCCTGGTGGCTCAGGCGGTTGGAGCTCTGTGCTCTTAACTCCGAAGGCTGCCAGTGCGATTCCCACATGGGCCAGTGGGCTCGCAACCTCAAGGTTGCTGGTTCAACTCCTCGACTCCTGCAAGGGATGGTGGGCTCTGCCCCCTGCAACTAAGATTGAACACAGCACCTTGAGCTGAGCTGCCGCTGAGCTCCCGGATGGCTCAGTTGGTTGGAGCTCTCCTCTCAACCACAAGGTTGCCAGTTCAACTCCCACAAGGGATGGTGGGCTGCACCCCCTGCAACTAACAACAGCAACTGGACCTGGAGCTGAGCCGCGCCCTCCACAACTATGACTGAAAGGACAACAACTTGACTTAGGAAAAATCCTGGAAGTACACACTGTTCCCCAAAAAAGTCCTGTTCCCCTAAAAAAAAATTCAAAACAATTAAAAAAAAAGAAAATTAAAATAAATCATGTAAAAACCAACTTGAAGTGCTGACACTGGTTGCCTTTAAGGAAAAAACTCAGGAGGTGAGGGGGTAGAATGTGCGATTCTTGTTAAAACAATGTACATGTTATTTTAACAAAATACAAACACACACACACATATACAGCATGCTCTCTCTGATTCAATTTTGAAGTCAGCAGGGTATAGATAATAAATAAATAATAAAATACTTATACTTTAATGATCAATTTTCAAAGCATCCAGACGTAATAAATTGAACCTGACATCATAACCATCCTGGCAGTATTGCAATCTTTCTTTGGTGATTCAGAAGGCACTTTAAGGACCTGGCAATGACCTGCGGTCATTTCTCTGAACATCCTCATTCTTTCCTAATTTGTTGGTCTTGTAGGAATTGATGTCATGACGGCCATTCTAAAGTCACAAAGAATCTACTTTCTTTTTGGTAAATGCAAAACCCCTTCGGAGGCTCTATTAAAGGTGCCAGAGCCTTCCATGACTTTCTCTTTGCTCATCAGCTGACGAGGGAAGATTTGAAATTTTCTGGCCCAGTCAGAGAGCCAAGTTGTGTAAACCAAGATTCGGAAATCGAGCTGAAAGGAGACATACTCGTTTCCTCAGAGGCAGAAATTACCAAAATAATGGAAGTCTCTCTGAGGAATTTGGAAACTCTGGGTCCATTGTGCCCAAATATCACCATGTGGGCATTATAGCTAGAAAATTTCCCTGGGGTTGTATTGCCTGCCTTCAAAAGGCTGGGCTGATGTGCATGGCTTTAAACATATTTTACCCGGAAAAAAATATATAGCCAATCTTTCAGATAAGTTAATTATGTGATATATCCATGATATTTTATATGAATATTAAAAATCGCCTTAATGGAAAAATTCCTAATATCATGGTAAAATATTTACAATATAGTAAGTTAAAAAGGCCAAAAAAATGACATGTAAGTGGCTAGTATGCAAAATATATAAAATATGTAAAATATTATACAAAATCATACAACTCAATAGCAAAAACAAAACAATTTGATTTAAAAATGGGCAGAATATATAAATAGGTATTTTTCCAAAGAAGATATAAAGATGGCCAACAGGTACATGAAAAGCTGCTCAACATCATCAGAGAAATACAAATCAAAACCACAATGAGATATCACCTCATACCTGTCAGAATGGCCATCATTAATAAATCAACAAACAAGTGTCGGCAAGTACGCGGAGAAAAGGGAACCCTCATGCATTGTTAGTGGGATTGCAAAATGGTGTGGTCACTGTGGAAAACAGTATAGAGGCTCCTCAAAAAAATTAAAAATAGAACTACCTTATGATCCAGCAATTCCACTTCTAGGTATTTATCCAAAGACAATGAAAACACTAACTCAAAAGGCTATATGCACCTCTATGTTCGTTGCAGCATCATTTATAACCAAGATATGGAAACAACCTAAGTGTCCATTAATGGATGAATGGATAAATCGTGATATAGATATAGATGATATATATAGAGAGAGATATAGATATAGATAATATAGATATAGATATAATTCAGCAATAAAAAAGAACTAAATCATGCCATTTTCAAAAATCTTGCCATTTTCATAATGCACTGAGGGCATTTTGCTAAGTGAAATAATCAGAGAGAAACACAAGTATCATATGATCTCTCTTACATGTGAAATCTTAAAAAAAAAAAATAGCTCATAAATACAAATAACAGATTGGTGACTGCCAGAGGGCGTGGGTAGCAGGTGGAGGAAATGGGTGAAGGAGGTCAAAAGGTGAAAAGAAAAAAGTTTACAATGTATAAGTTTCTTCTCAAAAAAATAAATAAATATATATATGTGTGTGTGTGTATGTATGTATATATATATATATATATATATATATATATATATACATGTATATATAATTTATAAATTGTATATGTGTGTATGTGCATTTTGAATGTTAGCAATACCTATCTCTGGATAATGAGATTGACCAACTTTTAGTAAATTTTATGAAAATCAAATGCCACTTAAATAATAAATAAAAAAAGAATGAAATCACTATAGACAGAAAAGCAGGTGGAAGATTCAGAATTTAGTCCTGGTTTGCCAACCAACATATTGGATGACACTGAACAAATTTGTTCACCTCAGTTTCCCCATAGGTGAAAGGAAGCAGTTCAATGAGAAAAGCGACTTGCTGTCTTCCTTGCAGCCTGACACCAGAATCTTGGGGGCTTTTTGCCTCGAGACCTATTTGCCATCCTCCAAACCACCTCTATCCAAAACAGCTACCTTTTCATCTAAATATAATTATACAATCGCTAAAGTCACTACCGATTACATTTTGATGTGATTTTGATACGGACAATTATGCAATCAAGCCTGCTGCCCCTTTTGCCTTGGGATCAAGGAGCTCAAAGCCAAAGGCAGGGCTCCCCTGCAGTTACTACATTATCCCAATTACCTGTTATGCTTTTCTTTCTCCCCATCTGAGAGATTCACATATGGAGAAGTAGGACAATTAAGTTTGAGAATTTTCCATCATGCAAGCGCACAGTGGAAAGTTCGCAAACTTAATTGTTCGACCTCTTGCTTTATAAAAAAAAATTATTTTTTTCAGTTACAGTTGGAAAAAAAATAATTACTATTATTTTGTATTAATTTCAGATGTACAGCATAGTTAGACATTGATATAACTTATGCAGTGATCCCCCGGTTAGTCTAGTACCCACCTGGCATAAACATAATTGTTGCAACATTACTGACCGCACTCCCTATGCTGTACTTTACATCCCTGTGACTACTTTGTAACTACTAATTTGTGTTTCTTAATCCTTTCACCTTTTTCACCCAGCTCCCCAACGCCCATTCCTTTCTGGCAACAATCAGTTTGTCCTCTGTATCTATGACTCTTGTTTCTGTTTTATTTATTTTGTTCTTTAGATTCCACATTTAAGTGAGATCATATGGTATTTGTCTTTCTCTGTCTGACTTATTTTACGAAGCATAATACCCTCTAGGTCCATTCATGTTGTCACAAAACGTAAGATTTCATTCTTTTTTATGGCAGAGTAATACTCCATTTGATATACATACCATATCTTCTTTATCCAATCGTCTATTGATGGGCACCTAACCTGCTTTCATATCTTGGCTATTATAAATAGTGCTGCAATAAACATAGAGGTTCATATATCTTTTTGAATTAGTGTTTTGGATTTCTTCGGATAAATACCCAGAAGTGGAACTGCTGGGTCATAAGGTAATTCTATGTGTCAATTTTTGAGGAACCTCCAAACCGTTATTCCATAGTGGCTGTACCAATTTGCAATTCCACCAACAATGCACAAGCATTCCCTATTCTTTGCATCCTTGCCAACATTTGTTTCTTTTGCTTTTTTATTCATTAATGGTTTTGTTTCATTGACCTGAATACTGAAAACTCTCTCCAATCCTTTTTTGGAAGAAGCAGAGTTTTAATGACCAGGTTCAAGTGCCATTTGGGTCGAAGTCAAACTGACGTTCTAACCACCCTACAATGGAAACTCAAAGGAAACTATTAAATGAGAGGAAATCTGGAAATAATCAGTGGAAAATACACATATCTTTTATTTACCTTGTATCTAAATGTCTTATTAGATAAACACGCAGAAATCCTTGTAACAGAGGCCTGCCTTTATGTCTGTTTGGGGTCTATGTTTTCTTGTACAAAGAGTAAATGCAAACTCCTCATCCAAGCCAAGATTTAGAGACCATACGCACAAGAGGATGTGCTAACTGATTTGCTAAAGAATAGAAAAAACAAACAAACAAACAAACTGCTTGGTCTTCACATCAGAAGAAGGAGACCTCCTTAGAGTTAAAAGAAACAATTATACTTAATCCTTGGATTCTGATTCTGCAATATCTCACTCTGGGTGAACTCCAACTAGAAACAGCAGCAAACATGATCCACTGGGTGTTCATAAAAGTATAGCCCATTCAGAGTAGGGGGACAAACACTGACAGGGCATGGGGTCAGTAGGAGGCAGAAATGACCTCTAGTCTCTTGCCAGTCACACAGGCTTGGCCTCAGCCTGAGCTGGAACCCCAAAGAAAGGATTTACCATCCTCCCATCTTCTAGGGAAGCTCCTGAGCTAGGATTGCAGCCTAGTATCCTGAAGGCACAGTGATCTTATTCACCCTAAGGCAGCAAGCGTTCCAAATGGGATGGAAGCTTGCTGCCCAAGGGCTCATCACAATACTGAATTCTGGCTTCCATCATCTGCCATTCCATGGGCACTGCCCCCCTACCACCAAGGTTGCCTATCACCATATTGCCCAACCCTATGGACTTTACCAGTTTTTTCCTTTCTAGACTTTCTTGCTGCATTGGACACACTGACCATCATCTCCTGTTGTCTCTTGTTGACAGAAATTCCTTCGGTTTCTCCGGATTCTCCTTTGCAGACGCCTGCGTGCATTCCCCAGCGCTCTGTCCCCAACCTTCTACTTCTCTCCCTGCACATGCCTCTGGCTGGTTCCTTTCTACGGCTTCAACAATCAGCCTGTCTCTGACCCCTCTCCAGCTCTCTCTTCTGTAATTACAAACCTTCAAACACAACCGTCCACTGAACCTGTCCACTTAGACTTCTCACCTGTCAAACCTACGAGTGTAAACCAGAACTCACCTTCTTCCTCCCAAACCCTCTGTCACATCTCTTGTGTTCTCTTTCCTTGTGAATAATATCACTACCCAGGCAAGGAACTGAGTCACGAAGTGGGAGTCTGTCTAGATGCTCCCGCTCCACCTGTTTGCAGCCAACTACTGGGTGATGTCAGTGCTTGCAACAAAGTATTTCTTCAATCTTCCCTCTCTTATTCCCCAGCCACTGTCCTGCTTGTCCAAACCCAAGTCATCCCTGACCTGAATAAGTGCATGAGTCTCCTTCCTGGCCTCCTGCCCCCGGGCTCTTTCCTGTACATTCTGTCCAGTCATGATACAATGACAGGCTGACCAGGCTCTTAGCTGAAGTTCATTCTTCTTTCATGATCAAGCTCAATTACCAGTTTCTCTGGGACGCCATCCTAGATTCCTAATCGAAGTTAATTCCCCTTTCTCTCTCTTCCTAAAGTCACTTACAGAAGTTTACCTCTATCCCAGCATGCTCCATACTCTTCCAAATTGTTTGTTTACTTGTCTCCCAACAAGACTCTTAGCTCCTCTGGCTCAGAGGCTAGTTTTTTGTCCTTTTACTCCTTGGAGTCTAACACTATACTTGGCCTGAGTAATGCTCAATATATTAACATGAAAGAAGGAGGGAAAACAAGGGAGGAAGGGCGCCTGGGTTCCTCTACCAGCTTTGCCATTAATCTTCTGACCTGGAGCATGTCGTTTTAATTCTCTGAGCCTCAGTTTACCCATCTGCAAAATGAGCTCTTTCCTGTATTGCAGATAAATGTTTTGAGCACCTTCTTTTATGCCAAGCGCAATGCTCCATGCAGCGCTTGTTGTAAATGTAAAAATGTCTTTTCCTTCTCTATCTAGGACCTTGGAGTCAGAATCATATTTTCATGGATCTGTTCTGTAGCAGGGACAGATGGCTGACTTCTAATGCATTTGCGGTCACTCTTGCATTATTTATGTGCCCCCTGCATCCCTCTCCCAGGTCTCCTGAGCTCAGAGGAAAGTGTGTTTCTCATTCCAACTAGGTTCTCTTTCACACAGTATTGCAAGGGCTAGAAAGCTGGGGAAGGACACGCTTTGCTAACACGCACCTTTTCTAGAGATTCCCTGCCGTGCAGGATACAGCGTACGGCTCTGGGATCTGCAGGCACCAAGCATCTTCTACATGGAACCTTTTCACCCCAAACTCCACACTGGCCACAATTCACTGAGAAATATTTTTATCTTCCCTTGGTTTGAGGCGTCTGGGTTCCACATTCTGTTTCTTGCACCCCTTTCCTCATTTCTATCCAAAGTTGCAACGTGAAAGAAAAATGCAACGTGTACAGCAAATAGACATTGGGAAGACAGACAATCACAAAAGAAGCTAAACTTTCATCTTCCATAGCGGGAAGCTACCAGATAGTTCCTCAAACTGCCACATCAAGAAACAATGTGTTACTGAAAGATGTGGAGGAAGATGACAAGAATCAACTGAAAAGAGTTACAAGTCCAGGAAAGAGTTAAAAGAGGAAAAGGAAATAAGGAAGGAGGGGGTGGTAAAAACTTGCTTTGTATAAGAAGGCTTGCAGAATTTTTCAAATAATATAAATGTATAACTTTGATAAAAATTAAAAACGAAACTAAAGAACACTGAAAACCTCACTCAACTTGAGTACTAATAGCCCACATGTGTTGCCAACAGCCTGAGCCATTGGTCATTGTGGTGTCTGATGATGAAACAGCAGTTTTGGAAACCCCTCCAGTTTCACTCCTCCATGTCCCATTCTAAGGGGCCCTCCCCTCTCCCTCTGCTATGCACTCGCCAAGACTCTGCAGCACCCACAGTAGGGTTCACCCTGAGAGACCCACACAACTTGCATCTTCAAGCAACATCACAGCCTGGAGGTGGGACCTGGATCAGCCCAGTTTGGACCCAACTCAAGTCCGGAGCGCGTCATTACAATGTTTCTGGCTGGAGTACTTGCTAACTTACTCCTTGGGTCAGCCCCACCTCCTCATCAGCTTCTAGGAATCTAAACAAACAAATACCTCCCCTGTTAGAAGCAGCAAATCTTCATTTATGGGTGAAAACTGCCAGACCCAACAGCAGAGAACAATTTCTTTCATTACACCAACTCCTCAAGCTCTTGCTGGTGGCAGCTGCTGCCCCATTAGGAATGCATTTTCCACGGTGTAAACCACCCTGCCACCCGCCAGGCCACAGCCAGCTTCGGGGCTGCCGCCAGAAACAGCTGGAATGGGTCACTCAAATCCATGAACTGTGGCGCCTGGAGAAACATTAGTCCCCCAGATAGAGTATCTCCTTCTTGCCATGGGAGCAATAGAAAGAGAAAGCAGCCGGGGTGACGGTGGTGGCTGTGTCGCAGGGACTGGCTAGAAAGAACATGGACTCACAGACACTCAACCTCTCGTGCACGCCCACACAAATACACACACCCCGCATCCCTGTAGGTGAGCTGCAATGCTCAGCCGACACCAGACGAGCCCACTCTCTGGTCCTGACACATCCCAGATGGGCGCTGTGTTTAGTCACCAGAACCACGGGCCCAAGATAAAACACTCTGAGCATGCGTTCGGTTCGTGCCTCACTCTTACAAACGAGACAAAGAATTTTTTTTTTTTTCATTTCATCTAGGGCAAGGATGGAAGTGTGCTTCCTTTGGCTTAAATGGGAATCAGAGGGGGAGGGGGCACTATTGTCTTATTTTACAAATGCTCACATCTCCCTCTCTCCACTCCTGCCAGAATCATTGCTGGAAACCATGGAATGACAGCATCACTTAAATTTTGGTCAAAGATCATAAATATATGATTTAAACTTCTCATTCCTAAATGGACGGCTTGTCCTGTCCCCGGCAAACCGCCCCCCCTGACTCAGAGTGCTTGACTGCATTTTTAAAATCCCCCGGAAAGCTCCGGGCATTGTAAGCAGGTCCTGCTGACCAGGCTGATGTTTTACAGCCGAGCTCTCCAACAATGCCATTTACTGCACACGAAAGATCACAGCCAGCAGATGTGGGCGGCCTTGCTCTGGCCTCTTGAAATTGCATCTGTTTTGAAATGTGACTCGACTTCAATCCGAAGCTGACCATAACATCCATGGCACGGACGGGAGGTGTTTACTAGATAAGCTTTTGATATTTGATGTTTGCTAATCATATTAAAGGCTTGAAACAAAATCCCAGCTATAATAAATCCACACAATTGTACACATGAGGCAGGAAATGCCAAGAAGCTCTGCCCGGGGGTGTGATCAGACACTGGGTGGCTCAGGGGGAAGAACATGGGTCTGGAGGTCAAGGCAACAATGACTTGTGACTCATTCTAATTCTTTCTGTGACTAACACTGGGTACGCTGCTGTCCCGCTGGGCCTCAGTTTCTCCCTCTTGGAATTAAGGCTCAGACACGCTAGGGTCCTTTGCATAGTTAGAGTGCCTGGGTGGGACAGGGAAATTAAAAGCCTCAACATAACAGCATCGCATATGAGTGTATGTATAGTCACGTGGCAACAATTTGGACTTTGCAGCAGTTCCTAATTCTCTTTCTTCAGTCAATCCTGACTCCGTGACAACCTATGCTTTGGTGTCCCTAGAGATCAACACATCAGAAGCAGCTTTGCCATTGCAGTAGGTGAAGCCTGCTTTTGCTGACCAGGTGGCAGGGAATCTCAGGACCTGAAAAGGAACTGTAACTCTTGTGAAGAGTTATCCCTGGATTCCTTCCCAGGAGTCAGACCCTAAGAATGGAAGGCCAACTACTTGGGGTTGAAAGTGGCTCTGGAGGTCCTCTTAGCCACCCTCCTTCCATTTCCTAAGTGAACAGCTGATGTCCCACTTCCTATCTATCATATTTTAATGCTTCCCTATCTCACTGACCCCACCCCATACCCAGCCTGCCTCTGTCGAGATGTCCCCCTAGATTGTCTCCTAACTTAATCACATTCATGTTTAGGCTCACCTTACACTATATTTAAGGGTGGATGAGAGGAGATCTAAGACAGCAGAGTAGATAAGCATTGTGCCTGAATCCATCCATGAACATGTTGAAATTACAACTAATTTATAGAACAATCAACCTGGAGAATCATCTGAACTCTAGCCAAACAAAAGTCCTGTAGCTAAGGATATAAAGAAGAAGCCACGTCGAGACTGGCAGGAGGGGCGGAGACACCAAATGGGTCCCAAACCTCCATGTGGTGGATGAGAATCAGGAGGGCTATCTCGGCCACGGAGTTTCCCCACTGCCCCTGCCCCTGCCCTGAGGAGCAAAGGACCCCAGCCCCGCACCAGACTCCCCAGCCCAGAGAACTGATGCCAGAAAGAGGAGCCCCCACAATATCTGGCTGTGAAAAACAGTGGGGATTCCTACCATCCAGGTAGGACAGAAGGCTGAGGTCAACACAGATGTCCTCTTAAATGGCCTGCTCACAGACTTGCTTGCAAGCACTTACCTTGGGCTCCTGCAGAGAGACGGTGACTCAAGGGTCATCAGCGGCACACATGGAGCAGACTAAGGTGTGTGGCTTTGAAGGGAGGGCTGGAGGACTGTTGTCATTTTCCCTGTGAGGGGGCCTCTGCCCATACAGCCAGCAGGTGGCCACCATCTTTAATGTGTTGAGCCCTCCCCTACACTTACAGCCAAATCTGAATCTGATTGGTCTAGTGAGATTGGCTGCTCTGCCTGCTGACTCACAGGGACCCCGCCCCACCCAACTTCCTCAACACTGGAGGCACTTTTTCCATAAGCAGCCAGACCCACCCACATTGCATTTCATTCTTAGAAAACTATTGGAGTCCCCAGGCTGCAGATGGGCAGTGACTGGCCTCAGTGTGCTCTGAGACTTTTGCTGAGTAGCTTCAGGCTCAGCACTGGCACCAAACCAGAGTCTACACTAACCTGGTGACTAAAACTCTTCCCACTCTAATGACTCTCTGAAACCCTGTCTCACCCAACTCACATACCACACAAGGCTTTATCAGTGGCTAAACCTTAAAGGAGCTGGCAGGTGGCCACAGGCCTCGGGGTGTCCTGGCATTTTGCAGAGCTACCATGGTCCCGATACTGGTGGCAGACGTCCTCTGTTCACAGCGTGGCCTCTCCTATGTGCCTTCAGATTTAGCACAGGGAGCCAACAACCACGGATCATGATGTAGCTCCTACCAGGTTGTGCCTGGCCTGACACAAGCGTTGGATGAACTGAGCCGGCTGCACCAGATCCTGCAGGCCCCAGAACCAACATAATTGGAGGTCGGCTTCAGACCACAACAGAGTGCTGCCCAATTAGCCCCACAAGCGACACACACAAAGTGTGGTCTCAATAGGCACCAGAGCCCCCTGGGGAGGATGAATCTTCCTCAGTGGGGTAAGGCCTCTGCACAGTAGCCGTTAAACTGTGGACGTGGCCAAACCCCACAGCCAGTAAGTTTGAGGGTCAATCCTACTCACTGACATGACAATAGTAATCAAGGCTCAACTGTAACAGGAGAACACACACAACCTACACAAGAGACACTCCGAGAGGACCCAGAGCAGGTGCCCAGGGAGACTGTGCCAGGGCCCTACAGGGCACCTACTACATAGGGCCATCTGGCCAAGACTGGGAGACATAGGAGATCTACCTAACACATAGAAACAAGCACAGAGTGGCAGCCACAATGAGGAAAGAAAGAAATGTGTCCCCAGTGAAAGAACAGGAGAAAAATCCAGAAAAAGAACTAAATGAAATGGAGACATGCAACCTACTAAAGACAGAGTTCACAATATTTGTTATAAGGATGCTCAAGGAACTTAGTGAAAACTTCAACAAAGAGATAGCAAGAATAAAAAAGAGCCCAGAAACCACACAAAAAAACCAGTAGTCAGAAGTGAAGAATACAATAACTGAAATGAAGAAAGCACTAGAAGCAATCACCAGCAGATTAGATGAAGCAGAGGACTGAATCAGTGATTTGGAAGACAAGGTAGCAGAATACACCCAATTGAAACAGCAAAAGGCAAAAAGAATCCAAAAAATTGAGAATAGTTTAAGAGACCTCTGGGACAACATCAAGTGTAACAACATTTACATCATAGGGGTACCAGAAGGAGAAGAGAGAAAGCAAAGGATTAGAACCTATTTGAAGAAATAATGACTGAAAACTTTCCTAACCTGGCAAAGGAAATAGACATGCAAATCCAGGAAGCACAGAGAGTCCTGAACACAATGAACACAAACAGGCCCACACCAAGACATATTATAATTAAAGTGGCAAAGGTTACATACAAAGTGAGAATCCTAAAGGCAGCAAGAGAAAAGCAACTAGTAACTTATAAGGGAGCTCCCATAGACTGCCAGCTGCTTTCTCAATAGAAACTTTTTAGGCCAGAAGGAATTGGCACAATATATTCAACGTGATGAAAAGCAAAGACCTACTACAACCAAGGGTATTCTACCCAGCAAAGCTAGCATTTAAAATTGAAGGATAGATAAAGAGCTTCCCAGACAAAAAGAAAGCTAAAGGACTGCATCACCACCAAACCAATATTATAAGGAATGTTAGAGGGATTTCTTTAAGATGGAATTTTGTGGGGTTTTTTAAACAAAATTATAAATAATAAAATGAAAATAGCTACATATCTATCAACAATTACTTTCAATGTGAATAGATTAAATACTCCAATCAAAATACATAGGAAGGCTGAATGGATAAGAAAACAAAGCACTACATATGCTGCCTACAAGAGACTCACTTCAGATTGAAAGACACACACAGATGGAAAGTAAAGGTACAGAAAAAGTTACTTCATTAAAATGGATACAAAAACAAAATAAAACAAAGAAAGATGTGGTAGCAATACTTATAACAGACAAAATATACTTTAAAACAAAGGCTATAACAAGAGACAAAGAAGACACAATAATTCCACCTCTAGATACTATTTATGAAAATAAAAACACCAAAATGCTGCTTTAAGGGGACATGTGTGTCCATATGTTCATTGCAGTATTGTTTACAATGGCCAATATGTGGAGGCAGCCTGGGTGTCCGTTGATGGAAGAATGGATAAAGTGTAGGTGGCACATATGTACAATGGAATATTGCTTGGCCAGGGAAGGTAATGAGTTCTCACCATCTGCAGCGGCATGGATGGACCTGGAGGGTAATGTGCTGAGTGGAGTGTGTCAGACAGAGAAAGACAGATGCAATGTGATTTCACTTGTCTGTGGAATCTAAGAACAAAATTAACAAACAAAACAGAAAACAATTCGATTGTTGCCAGACGGGAGGGAGTTGGGGTGTGGATGAAAAAATGGGAAGGGATTAAGAAGTTCAAGTTGGTTGTTACAGAGTAGTCATGGGGATGGAGGGTACAGCATAAGGAAGATAGTCAATAATATTATAATAACTAAGTATGGTGTCATATTGGTACTAGATTCGCTGGGGTGATAGATGAGAGGGGGTTGGGGGCAAAGTGAAAAAGTGAAGGGATTAAGAAGTACAAATTGGGAGTTACAAAGTAGTCATGAGAATATAAAGTAAAGCATAGGGAGTATAGTCAATAATATGGTAATAACTATGTATAGTGCCAGGTGGGCACTAGATTAGTCAGAGTGATCACTTCTTCAATTATATAAATGTCTAACCACCATGCTGTACTCCTGAAGTTAATATCAAATAATATTAAATGTCAATTGTAATTGAAAATTAAAATGGGGGAGGGGAAGAGGAGTAAGAGGCCCAAATTTCCAGGCATAAAACAAATAAGTCATGGGGATGTAACATACAGCATGGGGAATACAGTTAATAATACTGTGACAGCGTGGCCTGGTGTCAGATGGTGCTGGAGTTGTCATGGTGATCACATCGTTAGGATTATAAATGTTGCACAACTATTGTGTACCCCTGAAACTAACATAATATTGCATGTTAGCTCTATTTTAAATAAAAATCTTTAAAAAAAAGAAAGTGGGCGAAATCTAAATAAACTATAGGAGATCAGAGGGGGGTGGTCCGTGGTGTCTTCATGACTCTTCTTCTGTCCGGTTTCACGTTTGCCTGGCCTTACTTCTCAGAATCTAGCCAGCGCCCTATCTTTTGTTGTCCCCATTTACCTGACCCAAGAGCAGTTACTAATCATGGCACAGGATGTGACCTTCCCAAGATGGTCTATCGTTTTAAAAAGGGATCATGAAGCTTAAGCATCTTCAAGGCTCTAAGGAGTTGGCACAGCCGTGGGGGAAAGGCCGGCATTCATTAGGTTGCTCTTGCTAAACCCAGCAGTCTCTCTCATCACCCCACAAATCCTAGCCACCTAAGCCTCCAGATTATTGGGTCATTTTGGGGCTTCTCAGAGCCAGCTGGTCAGATAATATGTATCATCAACGTGTGTGAAATCCCCATGTGGCAACAATGGGGAAGTTTTGCTTATATTCAAGGAACCTGAAACTCTTCACTGAACTGACGCAGGCAGGTAGAGGACCAGAGTGGAAGGCCACATAAGCTCGCCTTCCCAGGGGCGGTGCCAGGAACCCTGCCAGTGAGCGCAAAAGCTGGTTTTGCCTCCAGTTCTCGGATCTCGTGAAGCACCTCAGCAGAGTGAACTGATTGGCCATCAGCTTTGTCTTGGGGGAGGGGGACCTTCTCATGGGTATCAGTGCAAGACATCAGTAAAGCAATTTCCTTTGTGGGACTAATTTAGTGCTCGCTCACACAATGAGGCCTTCCTGCTAGGCCGTGTCATTAACCAAACTGGCCAATTTGAAACTGGGATCGTCACAGTGAGTGCTCGCAACCAGAGACACATCTCTCACCAACAAAAGAGGGAGCAGCTAGACCAGGACCCGAGTCAGCTAAGTAGAATCCTATAGATTTCAGCTACCGGGGCTGAGTCCCGCTTTCAGTCAGACACTTTGCAGGCCTCACTGAAATCTCTGTGCTGACCTCTTTGGGGTCTACATTATAATTCCCTCTTTGACTGATGAAACCCAATACTCTCAGGAGGAATAAGAGGTAGAGGCAGGATTTAAGCCTGAATCTCTGACGCGAAGTCTAGGCTCTGTCATGAAACCTCTCCACCTCCACTGCTTCCCAAGAGGTTTAAAGATAGAAATTAGGCCATTTGGACAATTCACAAAGTCCAAGATAGACAGATTCACAACTTTCTCCATGTCAGTCCTGGAAACTGCAAGTCCTGACAGATGCATGGGAGTCAGTATTACCCCTGGGTGCCACCATCGAGCCTCTGAAAAGTAGTATCACTACAAAACCTGCCCTTTGGGGTCCGCTGCAGTCTCACAGCTTCCTTGCAGAGCTGGCCCTCTCCCCAAGCACTCTTCCTAAACCTGATTCTGCCTTATTCCAACTCACGGACTTAACCATAGTCCCAACTGCCAGAAAATGAGTAAGAATTGTCTGGCTCTTGCACCAGATATTTTTTTGGTGTTTTCATTGCCATTGTTTTGCATTTTAATTCTTAAAACATATTAACAAAGTTTATAGTTTCAATGAGAAAAGTGAAATTAATTTTTAATCCCTTATAGTTTCATCAGTCAAAGATGACCATAATTAAAACTTTTTTCCATGCATAATTGTGTGTCTGCTGCTCTATGAGTGTGTGTTTTTATAATTGTGACTACATGTACAATTTTATATCCTGTCACTCTCTCTTAATGTTATGACATAAGCATTTCCCTCTGTTTGTATAAAGTCTTCATAAACATCCTTTCAATAGCTGTATAAAAATCTATTGTGAGGATGGAACACCATTTACATAATAAATCCCCTATTGTTGGATCTCGAGGTTATTTCCAGTTTTTCCCTATTATAAACAATAATGTAATGAACATACTTATTTATAAATTTCCTTCAGAAAGATTTCTCATGACGTGAAATTACTAGGTCAAATAATATGAAGAGTTTGAGATCCTCCATAGATGTGTCCAAATAGCATTATAAATATTTAAATATATTTTAAACATTGACTCACAGAGTGTCAAAAGAGGAAGGAAACTTTAAAATCACCTTGTTCAACCTCTTCCCCTTCCAGATGAGAAATTCCAATGGGTCTATGAGATCATGGTCAGCACTCACTGCTCACTCAACAATCTGACCCCCTCCATCTATTTTACTTACTTTCAGCAACAGTGTGTATTTGGCCTTTGCTCAATTCTTTTCTCTTTCCTCTGCCTGGAATATCTTCACATTGCCTCCTGGCCCGCCTCCCCTTGCAGAGAAAACCACACAGACTTCCAGGCCAGTGCCCTCTTATGTGAGGCTTCCCTCCTGTCATCATCTGTGAGACACCCCACTCTCCCTGAGGACAACACTCTGATCCCACCCTCCCTGCCAGCGGTGCCAGGGGTGTAGCTGCCCCTACCCAGGAAAATTGTAGTAAAGCGTTCGGTCACATTGAGCATTTTCTTCCTTTCCTGGTCCAGCCCCAGCCCAGCCCTCAACTTCAGGTCATGGCTGACTTTGCCCAGCCACTGAGAAGCAACTTCCTCATGCCCTCCCTGGCCACACTGCCACTCTGCATGGGGCACCCCAACAGCCAGGTCAATAGCCAACAGTGAGGCTGTCGTAAGGAAATAGGCAAGCTTTCCAGCCAGAGCCCTGGCTTCTAAATGGAATTTAGCAAAGAGATCTGAAGCAAGTGCAGCTTCCCTGAGCACCAGTGTTCTTACCTGTGGAATGTTCCAGTAATTCGCTGATAGGGTTACTGTGAGGAGCAAACATCTGGCAGGCACCGCTCTCTCTTTCCTATTACTCAGGCACCTGGCTCAGTTTACTTACCCCAAAGGGCTATCAGTCAGTGGCAGAAAACAGAGTGGCCAAGCTAGAAAGATTCAGAAATGATTGTCCCCTCCTCCTCCAATGGCTACAGAATAACAGGGATGTTGTTGTCAGGAGGCAGTGTGTACAAAGGCACGAAGCCTGACTGCGTAATTATGCTGGGATTCCTTCTAGTAATTAGCTTTCCTTATGAGAAAGGCAAATAATTATCTTTCTGCCTCAGATCCAGACAGCACGTTCAGAGGCATCTATCCACATATGGGGAGAGGGGGAGGCGGGTGCCACCCAACTGAATACAGAACTGTTTGAAGCCAGTAAATGTTCTCAAAAATTATCTGTACAGACAATGCACCATTTCGAAGGATAGTGCAGCTTTTGTGTCGCCAGGGTGTTTTACAAATGACAAAGGTAGGTCCTATTTGAAAGTGGCATGTGCAAAGTTGCTCCCCAGAGCTCTGGCAGGCAGCTTCTGTCAGGAGGCGGTGGTCAGAGCCAGGTCCATTCTCAGGACACAGCAGGAGGCTCCAGCCAAAGGACCACAGTGGCAGAATGGAGGGCACCTCCCCACAGCTTCAGGGCCCCTCAGAAACAAGGGCCAGAGCCCACTCTTGCTTCCTGAATTCCTGCTCTAATCTCCTCACTGTTTCCTAATGTTAACTCACCTTCCTTCTGATCTCAAACACAATTCTCCACCCCACCCATTTTCCTCACCTGGCTAGTCATTGAACCTTCAAGAATAATTCGAGTGTAATCTTGTCTAGCAAGACTTTTGTCTTCCTTGAAACCCCCACATAAGGTTAACTCTTCTCTCAAGGTTTCGCCTCATAGGTTGCGTTCCCCTCATCATAGCAGTTCCCGGGTGGCACTGGCAGTGACCCTCACCAAAGTAATGTTCTTGGGTGCAGAGACCATCTTGTATTCCTCTTATCTCTCTTGAACCTAACACAGTTCCAAGCATTTAGTAAAGCATTTGTGGAATGAATAAATGGAAACGACTCAGCCAACAAAGAAGAGATTATTGATTGGAAATGAATGAATGAATGAATGAATGAGTATATTAATGAAAGAACCTTTTGGACAGTATTAAATCTGCACTGACAAGGAGTGGCTAATGCACTAATAGACTCCACCCCACTGCAGAGGGGATTCTAGGTAGATTTCTAAGAGGTTGGCAGAGAGCAAAGGCAGTTCTTGCTGGCAGCTGATGGGCCAGTGCAAATTCCCTGAGAGGCATAGAGACAAATGTCAATAAAATGCATCCAGCTGTCTAGAGGCAGACAGGAAGGATTGTTTGATGCTTCAGTGTAGGTTCCTCGAAGTCCTTAATTGGAATTTGAATTGAAATGATTCACTTTGAAGGAAATGCATTCATTCTCCCAGGCTGCACAATATTGCCTAATAAATTTGTTATTGTGAACATTTCACATTTGTCTCCATAGGGTTCACCTCCCCTGTGAGGTCTAGCTCCTACTCTCTTTATCTAGACTTCAACATGCCTAAGAATTTACCTGTCATCACACCTCCGGCTGGGTCATGCTGTCCTACCTCTGTACCATCAAGGACAAAGACCAGGGTTTTTTCTCTTCTGCATTCCCTATGCTAACAGCACAGGATCATCCAGAGAACGTGCTCAATTTCTGACAGTGAAAATAAGTGAGCAAATGAATTGGTTCTTCCGATGTTTTAAAAAGCTCACCAAACCCTTCCCAACACCACTACCACCTCTCAACGCCTTAGAACCTGATTCAGAAGCATTCAGTCCATACGCCATATTTATTCCTGCCTAGCCTCATAAGCTCCTCACAATAGCAGAAGTCACCCTATCGCTGACTTGAAATGACTAGATGCTACCCTTTCATGTTCCAGGCACTGTTGGAGGCATGTAAGGAGGAGAAGAGATCTAACAAGGAAGGAAACATGGCACCTGCCTTCAAGGAGCTTACTATCAGGGCAGACCCAGAGGTGAGAGGAGCTGGTCACAGAGGTGTTGTCACAGCCTTGCCAGTCCTAGGCTACAGGGATAGGAAGGGTGACATTAATGTGGATTCTGTGGAGATCCTGTGGAGGATCATGGAGGCCAGAACATTCCAGAGGACAACAGGCAAACAGAGAATCCTGGAAAATGTGCTGAGGCCAAGAGTGGGCGATAAGATGGCCTGGCAGCGGAGGTGGGGCTGTGGAGGGCTAAAGGCTTTAAATTAAGCTCTTGTCACCCCAGAGGGAAGGAGTCCCCTCAGGCTTTTGACTTTTGAGGAGAGAGGGCTCTGATGGAAGAAGGTCTGAAACACCTCCCACTACAACCCATCCCACTCAGATCTTCAAGCCCCCATTAGCTGAGTTCCTCCATACTGGGGGGCCCAGTGACACCAATGGGCAGACCTGGGTGGGGGGTCAGGCCCACGATGGCAGCTGGGTAGTCAGGCTATAGGTACACAAGATCAAAAGACCCGAATAACCTCTGGGGTCAGAGTGACAAAATGCTTATGGGCTGAAAGAGGATGGAACCATTAGAGTAAGGAAATGAACACTGGCTTTTCCCCCTGAGCAGGCACAATGGGAGCCGATGCGGAGGGAACAAAGCTGGCCCACTTGGGCGGGAGGCAGTGGTGAGGAGCAGGCCCTGTCCTCTGGCCCAGGAGTTAATGTAGGCCCATGAAACAATGGGGGCGCTGACCCGGCTGCAGCTTTAGAGTGAGAACACTGCCGAGGTCAGAGCCGCCTGACCCCCAGCGAGGTTAACCAGATCAAAGCCTCCACTGACTGCCCGGCCCACTGTGCCCCTAATGACTGTAAAATTGGAGTTTCCACCAGCATTGGACTAGCTACCTCTTCAGGTAGCTGTAGCAGTGGTGGGAGCCACCAAGGTGGGGACACCTCAGTCCTACATCTCATCAACATGGTAACCCTACCCTTCTTCCTGAACTGCTCTTCTGGGACCTCACCTACCCAACCACCCACCCTTCCCAGGGCGTCCGTCACTCCTCTTGACTTCCCTGTTCTGTTTTAGGAAAAGCAACACTCCACTTTTAAGTTGCTTAAGTTAAATAACACTCAGAAGGTAGAGTAATGACCCTCCTTTATATGGCTTTTTTCCCTATTATAACAGTAAGGCATGTCCATTTTGGAAAACAGAGAAAAGCAAAAAAGGAGAAGATAATGACCGTCCCAGAGAGAGACTCTTGCTGACGTTCTTAGTGTAATTCTCGCCAGGCTTCCCTTTAAGCATTTGTTTTCACATGGTTGCATTCATTTTGTGTTTATAATTTCATACTCGAATGGTTTTGTTTGTTTTTTTCATTTTAATTTTTTTATTGGGGAGCACTGTGTTTTTCCAGGACCCATCAGCTCCAAGTCAAGTTGTTGTCTTCAATCTAGCTGTGGAGGGCGCAGCTCACTGGCCCATGTGGGAATTGAACCAGTGACCCTGGTGCAATGAGCATTGCGCTCTAACCCACAGAGCCAACACCGAGCCAATCGGCCGCCCTACCCTGAATGTTTTGAGTTAAGTATATCTCATGTGATTAAAAATTCTCCATAAACACGATGTTTCATATCTACATCAGGTTCCAAGGCAGCCATACCTAGAATAGCATAGGATGGACCACAATGTGAGAAAGCATTCACCTTGAACTTGTTTCTCATATTTTATTGATACAAATACTTCTATAATTAATGTCTTAGACATAAAGTTGTGTTCATATCACTGATTATTTCTTTGTAATATATTCTCAGGGACACAAAATGAAATCATACAATCAAAGGGTCTGAATGCTTTGGAAGAAAATTTGTTTCAATTTTTAAAAATGATTAAAACCCAACCCATATGGTCATCATCGAGGATACAGAGATCAATAAGATATGGCCTCCATCCTTTGAGGGCTCACATAACATATGTGTACACACTACACTAATTCTCATGCAAAAAATGGACCACCATTATCATTCTGTATGGGAACAATTTCATAAAATATACAGAATATTGGAGAGCGTTGGGAGGGAAATCTGCCCATAACCCTTGGACTTCCCTACAACGCAGAACTTGAAAGTTCATTTCCTGTTTCAGAGTCATTTACCTCGCATGCTTGATCTATGTATGACCCCCCTATTCTTGGAGTCAAACCTATATAAGATAAGCAATTTGAGACATTATGGGCCACCCCTCTGCCAGGCTGGGTTCTGCCTCTGGACCTCTGCTCACACCATCTCCTGCCTGGAATGTCTCTTCCCAGGACAATTGTTAATTAGTCTCTAACGGCCAGATCCAGTCCCATCCCAGAAGACTCCACAGGTCTCCCCAGTTCACACTGAATTCATTTTACACCCATTGCCATGACCACAAAAGTCAGTTCTTAGTGAAACACGAGCTCCTTCAGAACAGGGACTCTATCTTACGCATCTCACAAAACTTGACATAGGATTGGAACTCAATAAATGTTTAATGAATCAATAAAAAGACATAAGCCACTTGTTAAAAGATAAACTGAGGCATATTAAAATGCTATAGAATTTATTTGAGCAAAAATCTGTTTCAATTCGGAGCACCAAACCAGGAGTGGTTCAGAGAACTCAACCAACAAGAGCTAGGGGCGAGATTTTTATAGAGAAAAGACAGAAGCAAAGCAAGGAAATTCTTTGATTGGCTGTAGCTTAAGTGGGTATGTTAGCTGGAACAGCCTGTTTGGCTGTGATTGGTTATCCTTAGGTTTAGATTTCTTAACCTTGAGGCAATACAGGCTTAGATTTTGATTTGCTTACTCGGCTACTAAGACATTAAAACCACCTCCGTGTAATGGCCTCCTTGTTAAATTAATGTAACACAGTCTTTGCTCTTTACAAATCATTTCTGTTGTGTTAATTATATCTCTTCAAATAGACTATGTGGTTAATGGTTAAGAGTGTGGAGCTGAGGCTGAAGATCAAATCCCAGCTCTACCTTCACTTGCCTCACGGCCTTGGGCAAAGCCTCAGTTTCACCATCAGCAAAATGCAAATCATAATAGAATCTATCTCTCTGGGATTGTTGTAAGGATGAAATAATGTAGAACTGGAAAGCAAGGAAGCTCTCAAAGATGACTGAGGCTGCTGTCAAAAGGACATAGGAACCCCTAAACTACTGTCTATGTGCGTGTAAGGGGGGAGGGGCATGGTTGATAAGGGTAAACAGGGTCAAATATATGGTGATGGAAGGAGAACTGACTCTGGGTGGTGAGCACACAATGCGATACACAGATGATGTATTACAGAATTGTACACCTGAAACCTATGTAATTTTATTAACCATTGTCATCCCCAATGAACTTTAATTTAAAAAAAAAAAAAAGGACACAGGAGCCACCCTGAAGGATTGCCCCTGACCAAAACTGACACAATTTGAGGAGGAAAAAGAAAAATAACCAAAAGGAATAAAATGCAAAATACATAGCGCTCCATGAGTGTATAATAATTTTTAAATCTCATTGTTTACCTTAGAAGTTGTTTGGGCACAAAGTCATTCTGGAAAATGATTTTAAAAAGAGCTTTTCTGGACAATTAGAATATGAGTTTCTTGAGAGCAAGAAACGAATCATTTTTTTAAAAATTCATTCTTTCTTTCTTTTGATGAATTATCCCTAGTTCAGAAGTGACGAGCTTGTGCTGAGGCTCTTAGCAGGTGCTCAGCAGTATTGATCAGCCGCCGTCTCAGAACACACAAGAGGCTTCTACTATCACGTTCTTCTACCTTTGACTTTTTAAGAGGCAAGATAAAAAGTCCCACAGACAGAAGGCAAGGGCTCTGGGAGACCATACTTTGATCCAGGAAGGTGATTTCCTCCCCTCCTCTGTTTGCCTCCCTTCTTTAATAATAGCAGAAGAAGGAATCTGCTTTAAGAAGCCAGATCATTAGGGGCAGCCAGATGGCTCAGTTGGTTAGAGCCCGAGCTCTGAACAACAGGGTTGCCGGTTCAAGTCCCACATGGGCAAGTGAGCTGCACCTTCCACAACTAGACTGAAGACAACGAGCTGCCACTGAGCTTCTGGAGGGACAGCTGGATGGCTTAGTTGGTTAGAGCGTGAGCTCTCAGCAACAAGGTTACCAGTTCAATTCCCACGTGGGGTGGTGGGCTGCACCCCCTGTAACTAAAGATTGAAAACAGCGACTGGACTTGGAGCTGAGTTGAGCCCCCAACAACTAGAATGAAGGACAACAACTTGGAGCTGATGGACCCTGGAGAAACACATTGTACCCCACTATTCCCCAATAAAATTTTTAAAAAAGGAAACCAGATCATTAGAGCTAAAAGGGATAATTGCAAACACCCCGCCCAACCTTCTCGTTTACAGATGAAGTAACTGGGCCTCTCAGAGGTTAAATGACTTGCCCAAGATCACAAAGCCAGTCATCTAGTCTCCAGCCGAAGGCTCTTTCCACTGTGCTGCTTCCAATAGGTCACAGAAAAAGAAATTCAAAGCTCAGTTTCAAGATGGCTGAGATGGATCTGCTGAAGCAATGAAGCTCAGCTCTGCTTCTGGAGAAACGGAAGGAAAAAGAATGATTTAAACTACTCTGCATGATACTTGTTCCCAGGTGCTATTCTGCACAGCGTTTGGAATATCATTTGTGGAAATTTCGTGGATGTTTCAAGGTGGCATCACACCTTCTTCCAAATGCTCCTGGGACAATGTCCTTATAACTGGCTATGAATGGGCCTGGCCTTCCCAGGGAGCACAGGAATTGTTAATTCCCTACCCCTGTACCCCCCAGTCCGGCCGTGAGTACTAACCCCACGACATCCAGACCACGCTCTCACTAAATATTCTTCCTACAGTTTCCCATCTAGAATGGCACCATCCACTCAGTTGTTCAGGTCCGACACCTGAGAGTCGTTTTGATCCTGGTCCTTGCTGCACCTCTAGGTCCCATCCATCAGCAAGTCCCATTGGCTCATCCACAAGAGCACATCTGGAATCTGACTATGACCATCCGTCTTCACTGCTACCACCCTCGCCCAAACCAGTCTTCTCCAGCTTGGGCTGCACCGGTAGCCTCCTAACTGTTCTCCTTGCATTTGTTGCTCAACCGTAACCCTCCCTGTAAAACAAATCATATCACTTCCTGCATCAACGTTTCCAATGACTTTCTACTGCACCTCCAATAAAGCCCAAATAAAATCCTCAGCATCTCCAAAAGGTCCTGTGTGCCCAGGCCCCTGCTTCTGCAGGATCCTGGTTAGGCCCTTCCTCTCAATGACTGTACACCAGCCTCCCAGACTTTCTGTCCCTTGAATGCACGAAGCTGTGGCCTCCCCCTGCAACACTCTTCACAGGACCGATACCACGTCAGCCCTCTGGGCTCAACTCAAACATCAACTTCGCAGAAAGCCCTGTGAGCCCACCCCACCCTGGTCACTCTACACCTTTGCTGTTTTCTGTTCTTTACGGCACTTATCACTACTCTTAGCATTAATTCTTTTGCATGTGTGTCCATCACCACTTCCTAGTGTGAGCACCACGGAGACAGGACTTGGCTTGTCTTGCTCCGGTATGTACCCTCGGTCCCTCTCATGCCATGGATCCCAATAACAATTTGCTGAAGGTATGACTTTAGCTTCTGAGGGGGGTTGAGCCAAGAAACAGCCTCTATGAGTCACTAAAAAGAAGACTAACTTCAAGAAAGCTTCCCTGGCCACATCCAGGACCCTGCTGGAACGTTCTCCAACGTGGGTATACCTCGGAATCACAAAGTGAATTTTGAAAATACTGATGCCTGGACTCCATTCCCAGCCAATCTGATTTAATTTGTCTAGGGTGTGCTTGGAGATTGGGAATATTTAGAGTTCCCCAAGGGATTCTAACGTGCTGACAGGTTTGGGAACCACTGGTCACCTCTTATGCTACAGTAGAAGATGCTCCAGGCACAGTACTTTGAAAGGAAGGACAGAGCAAAGAAAGGAGGAAACAGCATTAACTGAATATCTATTATATGCAAGGTCCTATACTAGGTAATTTGATACAATCTTGCATTTAACTTTGAAAGCAATACTGTAATTGGGGGCATTATTTATTTTATTCATGTAACAAACCCTTAGTGTTTACCATTTTTCAGGCACTGTTCTAAGCTCTTTACACTATTAACTAATTTAATCTTCATAGCAAACTCATGAAATATGAACTATTGTCACCCTTATTTTCTAGACAGGGAACTGAGGCACAGAGAGGTCACGTGACATGTCCAAGATCTGTAAGTCCGACCATCAGAACCCAGTCTGTGTCCAGCCCAAGCACACAGCTTCCATGTTTTCCTGCCTCGATTACCATCTCTATTTGATAAAAAACTGCAGCTCAAAGACGTAGAGCAGTCACATAGCAGATGTTTATAGCAGCTTCATTCATAATTGCCAAAACTTGGAAGCAACCAAGGTGTCCTCCAACAGACGAATGGATACATACATTGTGGTACATCCAGACAATGGAATATTATCCAATGTCCAGTGCCACCAAAAAGAAAAAAGGAACTATCAAGCCGTGAAAAGACATGGGAGAAATTTAAATGCAAGTTACTAAGTGAAAGAAGCCAATCTGAAAAGGCTACATACTGTGTGATCCCGACTATGTGACATTCTGGAAAAGGCAAAAATAGGAAGGCAGTAAAAAGATCTGTGGTAGCCAGGGGGTGGGGGGAGGGAGAGATGAATAACTGGAACGCAGTGGATTTTTAGGGCAGCGAAACTACTCTGTATGATACGATAATAATGGATACATGTCACTATATATTTGTCCAAACCCATAGAATGTACAGCACCAGGAGTGAACCTTAATGTAAACTATGGACTTTAGGTGATATGAGATGTCAATGTAGGTTTGTAACAAACGTGCCACTCTGGTGGAGGGTGTTGATCTTGGGAAGGCTGTGTATGTTAGAGGGGTAGAGGGTATATAGGAAATCTCTGTACACTGCTCTCAATCTTGTTGTGAACCTAAAACTGCTGTAAAAAATAAAGCCTTTGTACAAAAAAAAAAAGTCGCATGGCACATGCAGTCACCTCATCCAATTTCAAATCCGGTTCCCAATATTTTTCATGCCAGCTCATCTATTACCCTAAGGCTAAGAGCTTTGAGAGCAGGGACCACATAATTTACTGCTTCTTGTTCTCCCAAAAAGCTGGCCATGGTGCTGGGGGCAAAGTAGATGCTTAATAAACCATTGTTTGAAGTGGAAATTGTAGGGGTGCTCAAAATAAATAGAGTCAGATTAATTTCAAGTACATATGGTATTTACAAATAGGCTCACTGCCTAGCTGAAGTAGTTCTTTAATAATAAGATTAGCATGATTGGCAATTAACACATCAAAACACCAGCTGATAGTGCCCAGCTTTCTGCTCATTAATGGACTTTCCCTCTTTATGTACAAATGAGGGTCTTGCAGTTTGTGAAGCACTTTTGTATATCGATAATCAATGGGATAGTGATTTTAATAATTGCATTAATATGATCATCATCAGAAGAAGAAGAAGAAGAAAAATATGGTAGGGGATGAGCAGCTCCCTGAATAGTGAGAAAGATTTGACGCTCAGATTCCACAGTGGGTGAGCCAGCTCCAGAAACTGATTTCCTTTTTTCATTCATTCCATATTTAAATTCCCCCTAAAATGTTTACTGATTGAATAACGTAAAATCGAGGTTGGAAACCTTGCGTATTCCAACCCCCCAGGCTATACAGTGCAGCAGTCAGAGCAAGCCTCTCTGTTTAGAGAACACCTCTTCACCACCCTCCTCTCCCCATGTGCCAGCCGGCCATGTGGACTTCCTGTCCCTCAAATACTGAGTCCGCATTGGGGGCCATCCTCCAGCCTGGCATTGGTTTTATCTTTCTATCCCATTTCTCTGTTGAATTTTCTTCAAAGCACTTGTCATTGCCTGAAATTAGCCTCATTATACAGATGAAGAAACTGAGGCACGGAAGGATGAAGTAACGTGCTCAAGTTCACAGGGCCTCCAATGGCAGAGCTGGGATTGGACCCCAAGAAGAGTGGCCTTCAGAGACTCTCCTTGGACTTCACCCTTCCTCTGCTGCTGAAATCCTGTTACCATCTGTTAGAAAGAGAGCAAATCCTGGCTCTATCAAGTCCCTCTCCAAGTCTCAGGTTTCTTCAAAAGTGTAAAAGAGGGGAGGGGGAAAAACCTCCCTAGGAAGGTTGTTGTGAAGACGAACTGAATTAATCACTGTGGAACACCTAACATGCCTGCCCCCTAAGAGGTGCTCACGCGTGTCCCAACTCTGCCCTCTCTAGCCATATGACCAGAAGAGAGTTATTTAACCTTCCCGGGCCTCAATTTCCTCAAGTGTAAAATGGGGATAGAAATTTATATTCTTCATGAAGATATTGGACCAATTAAATGAACGAATATAGTTGAAAAGCTAAGAAAACAAATAATGAGTGTAGAACCCATCACAGTGTCTGCTGCTTCCATCAGTCCTATATCTTAGTCATTTTTCCTCGGTTCTCCGTAGTTTCCTTAATTACGACTTTAACGGCAGTAGAATAGGTTATATCAAGGTGCTGACCCACTGGCTGATGGGCTTTCAATTCAACAAACATTTCCTAACCACTTACTCCACACTAGCTCCGTGCGAGGGGTCTTCAGAAGAGACAAAGAAATATTTGTGAGCTGCATCCCCTACCCTCATGAAAGCTGCAACACAGTAGGAGATCTGCTGTAATGGAACTCCAAGAAACTTCTTTACCAGCTCAGGGGAAGAAGAAATCAATTTAATCTAGAGGGAGGTTTGGATTTTGAAACTGAGTACACTCCTTCCATAATAAAAAGGACTTCTGGTGAGTATGATAAACTAGGATGTCAAAAGATTGGAACAGGAAATGCCCTCTCGATCTTCAAGTTCATGATGCTGACTTTACAGGTAGGGAAGGCAGAGACTCAGAGAAGGCAGGAGAATGCCCGAGGCCACACAGCACAATGGTGACCTTAGTGGGAAGAAAGTTAGACCGTGTACACTGACTGCTCTTCGGGCCCGTGGGAAGATGAGAGCAAGGACACAGAGTTTGGGGTTCAGGAGAGCGATGCTTTGGGCCAGCTACCATGGCTGTGAGGGCTTGGATGGTTACTAACCATCTCTGAGCCTCAGCTGCCTTCCCCCATCTCTTGCATAGGAATTTTGAACTTAGTAAATCATTCAGGTTAGGTTCATTTTAAAAAAAAATTTTAAGTCCAGTTTGCAAGCCTCTAAAAGATGGCCTAAGAAAATGGAAGTATGACTGAGCTTATACTCTGCAACATGTTTTCTTCTTTATCTCCTTTATGTGAAGGCCTTTAAGAGAGCTAGGAGTGAGGAGAAAACTGAGGTTCATAGAGACCAAGCGCTTATCCGAAGTCATCCCACCAGTAAGAAAGCAGACGTTCAAACCCACGTCTGCAAGGCCATACCTTTTCTGCCTGTGCTTTGCTCAAGTGATTTTGGTTTTGTTACTGTTATTTGAACAGACACACAATAGTCCCAGGTTTCACATCTGCACTGTGAAAACTTGGAATATCAGCGAGTTTACTGAAACTCTCTCTTATACATGTAAGAGCATATATAAGTCGCCAGTATTTTATTTATTCAAAAGGTGTTAGTAGTAACTGAGTGGACACCAGGACACCCTTCTGTGGTCAGCATCCTTGGGAATCAAACACATGCCTTGTCTCCAAGCACCAGTATGTCAGTGCAATTCCTACGTATTTCACAGGTAAAGGTAACAAACATTTATCGCACAACTGCTGTGTGCCAGGTGCTGTCCTGGGCCCAGGCTCTACACTAGGGGATAAGACAGTCAGAGCTATGCACTTTCAAAGGGTCAGGAGCAAACATGTCAGGGGCCTAAAGGCGAGATTTCCTAACCCCTCCCCATGGCCGGAGTCCTGGTTAGACAGGATGCTCTGGGATTGCTTTGAAAAGCTTTTGGGAAGGAGGCCCTGTGGGAAATGCCTGGAACCCTCTCAAATTGGCTCCATTTCAGACCCCCAGGACCAAGAAAGCATTCAAAGGGGACTCCTGAAGGAACCATTTATATGGAGATCTTCTCGGGGGGCTGTTCAGGAGCTTGGATGCCGTCCATGGCTAACAGGGCTATTTCTGTTCCAACCAGAAGACGCCTAACTATCTCTGGCTTCTAACCAGTTATAATGGCTAAATACACCCACTTTAACAAGAAAGAGAAACAAAGAGGAGACAGCGTGTATGGGGTGGAGGGGGGCAGCTAGATGAAAGAAAGAAAATCTAGTCAAGAAAGAAAAACAAGGAGATATGTTTTTCCTTTATTCTAGTGTGGAACATTGCAGCTGGAAGGGACCTGGCATCTTAGCCCATCAAGGTGCTTGGAGTTATAGGATCCTGATTCCACTCAAGGAAACCCATGGAAATGTGAGAGATGGACGGTGATTGGTCTGAGTGACCCATATTAGAAGTCACCATACACCCTCCCTCCCAAACTGGACTTCGAGGTACTTCTGGGAGCCTGGTGATACTACCCAGGGGCCTCCCACTGTGGACAGTCTCCTCCCCGTCCCCCTTCTCCCCAACTCTTCCCTCTCCCCAAATCCACAGAGGGCAGAAGGAGCAGAGCTCAAGAGCTGGAAATTTTTGTTTGTAAGTCTTAGCTCCACTGAGTCTCAATTTTCTTTTCGTGTAGAACAGGGATAATAATATCTACCTAGGAAAGTCCTTGTCAAGAGGACATAAATCAATCACTAGAAAACACGAGAAAGTGCCAGCCAGCCACAAAGAAGGTGTTCTGGTAATGCTACACACTTTTCTCGCTACACAAAGACTTTCCATGGGGTTGCATGGGGAACTCAAGTCGGAGACATTTAAGGAAATAAATTCCCATTTCAGAGCCTCAGTTTCCATGTATATTCTTACCCCAAACTGATTGAGAGTCCTGCTGAGATCAGGGTCATGCTGAGAACGCAGCCACTGAGCTATGACTTAGGGGATAAGTACCTCATTAAGCATTAAATTGAGAAGAGAACGGAGGAGAAAGTTTTCTAAGCAGGGGAACGAACCCCTCCATGAAAGGTAAGAAATCATGGAAATGCCTGGGCAGATAGGAGATCCACCTCTGAGTTACCTTGTAACAGTAAAACCATCCGGGTGCTCTAGGTGTGTTTCGTGCAGCCATCAATGGTGTGGTTGACTTAACGATCATGTAATTGATAACAAGGAGTTCCTAAGTGCATCTCCTCAGTAGCAGCTTTTGTGATGTTGATTGAGCTGAGTAGGATCTTGGAAAGTATTTGGGCTTGGCTGAGGCCTCTGTTCCTCCTGGGTTTCCCCCCCAGGGGCACCTAAAGGGCCTGTTGGAAGAATGAAGTGGCTGGTGGGGCTGAACCCCCTGGTGGCTGAAGGAGGTGCGGAGAAGCTGCGCCATACTTGTGGCAGCCTGACGTTTTCCAACCTTTCTCGTGTGAAGATACTTTCTGTCTTTCTTTCCCCATCTCTTTTATTGTGTGCAATTAGTTCTGACATTGTCCCAAGCAACCCAGAAGCACCGAGGGTGTGTGCAGGTCACAGGTCCATTCTCCTCCTGGGACACAGCATTTCTTGTCTAGCTCTGGTTAGTTTCCTACTGAGCCCATTATTATCACCTCTTTCTCTTCAACTCCAACGCCTGCTGACCAATGCTTCTCATGGAGTCTTTTGTTAAAATGCAGGTTCTGATTGGGGAGGTGTGGGGTGGAGACTATGGTCCTGCATTTCTAACATTCCTCACATCACCTGAGAAGGTAATGCCAGTGTTGCTGGCTCACAGACCACACTTTGAGCAGAAAGGTGTACCCTGGGATGACACTGGCTCCCCACCTGCTCCTTATAACAAAATCTCCCTGCAAGAGTAACACAGAACTAAAAAAAAAGAGTAACACAGAACTGAGGAAACTCACCAATGGATACGATTTTCTCAGTGCCTACCTCCTTTTTGGAAAACTGATAACAATCTCTTACACTGGTATAGTAACTTACTGCTTGCAGAGCCATTTCCTGTCTGTCTTCTCATTTCTCTTCCGCCCACCCTTAAGTTCTAGGGGGTGTTTTCTCTCCATTTGTCAAAGGAGGAAGATGAGGCTTGGTCTGTGTGGCATTGAAAAGCTGCCTCAACCCCCACCCCCCAGCCCCCACCCCCACCCCGAGCCTGTCATCCCCACTGACTCAGCCCACAACTCTGTGTGCCTCTGGCTTGGAGCAGAGGGAAGAGGCTGTGGAGAGCTTCCTAGTAAGAGGACACCTTACCACGACCAATGGATGGCGGAAGTCATCACTGCCAGGGCCCCACTGTCCAATCATTCTGTCTTCTTAGGAGCTCAGCGTATCCCCCACACTTTACAATAACCAGCCAGGGTCTTGTGCCCTCATTGCTAGGCATTCTGTATATCTCTACTCTCCTTTTTACAACAACGCTACAAGATAAGATTTGTTATTCTCCCTTTTACAGTTGACAAAAGAAAAGCCAACAGAAGCTACGAAAGTTACTGAAGCTCACACAGTAAGTCGCAGGGCAGGATTCAGTCAGGGGCACCAGGCGCCCAAGTCTGTTCCTATAGTGATTCGTTTGCATCTCTTAAATGTATCACTTGCACTCTTCAGCTCCAGGTTCCCAACATCACAGAGCCTTGCTATTCTAGAAACGCCTATTATGTTCTAGAAACATCTGCTGAATAGAATTACATTGAATTGAACTGAACGATGCTTTATAATACATTATATTTCAATAGCTTATTATTGCCTCCTGAAGTGACTTGGAAAGGAGAACAGTGTTTCATACTCTAAATAAAGTTGGTACTACTTCGTGCTTGTGAAATTGCTACAGAGAAAATGGTACAAATGGAAGTGCAGTTGGAAAAGGCGCAGCTAAGGCACAATCACTATTTGTTTCTGTTTTATACTTTCTTGTGGATAAAAGATCCAACTGGGGCTCAGGTTTGCTTCTACTTTTTTATTTCATTCTTAGCAATAATAAATATAAATAATGATAATCATAGCTACTCTTTTTTTTTTAGGACCTATTGTTTTCCAGACACCACATTAAGTATACATTCTTTTGCCTTATCCTTCCAAAAAGCCTAGAAAGTAGATGGTATTATCTTCAGAGCAACAGAAATGATGCTTAGCAAGCTTAGTGCCTGACCCCAAATCATATCCCTAGCAGCAGGGTTTCCATATTCCCTCTGAATTTGTCTCTCCTCCTTGTTTTTATGACTCCATCAATAATGATGCAAAGTTAGTTTGCAAGTGAGATCAAACTGACTGACGGGAACACTTTGAAATCACCTATGGTAATTAGATTCTTTTCTCATAGTTGTGGTTTTCCATTCTCTACTCCATCCCACCATCATGCCCCATCCTTGAAATAGGTGTGCTGATTTCTAGGCCATGGAGGAATAAACCAAAGCTCAGACAAAGGCATCGTCACCAAAAGCCACCCAGATTCAGCCCCCCAAAAAATCATTTTTTTGGAGATCTGTTCCCTGTGATACTTATTTAATTACAGCATATCCTTCCATGTCTGGTTAAACCAAACTGTATTACTTTTGGCCAAAGTCCATGCAAGACTTGCAGTGAGTGAAAAGAATGGGTACAGAGAGAATCATCCGGGGGTGGGGCGGGGGGGATACGTTTCTGAGCATGAGAATATTAACATTTTGGAGCTAATTTTATAAAAAGCCCTCACATAAGCCCCTTGCTCACATTCTCATTCCTTCAACTTAAATACCTGTTGAAAGAATGAAATACAGCACCAAAAGTGAAGTCTGCTCTGGCTTTTCAAGTGGTGAAAGGAAAACGAGATTGTAAAGCTATGTGCATGTCCGGCTCAAATTGTCAGTAATTTCCCTTTTACAGAATTGATCTTCCATGAATGACTTTGCCTGAGTTCCTGGCATAGTTTCAGACATGAAAAGCAGGATACAAATATTGAGGAAGACCCTTCAGTTCAATGGTTTGCTGGTCTCGAGTTCATCAATATCTGCGTCTGATACAAAAAGAGTCGTAGTCTGAAAACACAGGGCTGGAAACTATGGTATCAGCTCGGGAAGGAGAATATCCAGCCCTAGGGCAGGAGACCCTGCTGTCGCCTCCTCTAGCTGCCCCGCACTACCCAGGGAAAGGAAGACAGAGTGTTCCTCTCTCCATTGCTTTATCGTCAGCACCTGCAAGCATGCACAGTGATGGCACCAGTAACATAGCTGTCGGCGTGATGAAAGAAGGAGGGGAGATGGGCCAGAAGAAGGACGGAGCCTCCTCCTGCTTGTCAGGGTGGGAGAGGACATGCCAAGAAGTGAAGATGTGAGAGCAAAGAGGCAGGGCCATGAAACAGCCTAGACTAGAATGGAACCTCAGATTATCATAGGGACAAGGGCAGGAAGAGGCGAGGGCTGGAGCAGGAGCAGAAACGGGACGGTGGGAGGTTTCCATGCCAAGCTAGAGAGCTTGGTCTTTATTCTCCAGATGACAATCATGGGTCATTGAACAGCTTTCAGAAAGAGAGGTACAACAGGAATTGTGTTTTAGAAACAGTGTTCTGGCCACAGTGGGGGAAGATGGGTTGGTGGGGGTGGGGAGGAGCAGCTCAGGGTGGAGGAAGGAGCCTGTGACAAGCCATGGGGAGACTGTAAAACACAAGGTCTTGTTGCCCCTTGGGTGCTGGGGGTGACCCTGGAGGGAGGGGTGTGGGGACCAAGGCTGACTCCCAGATTTCTCGTGCAGAGGCAACATGGAGAGAAGCTGGTTTAAAACATCCAGTGAGGAACATGAGAAATTGCCACTCTCTGTTGCTTTTCTGTTTCCCTTTCATTTAGCTTGGACAAGAGCGGCAACAGGAGTTCAATACCGCCTTTCTTTTTTCAGCCACTCTGGTCATTCGCCGCAGGCGGTGGGGAGGGAGGTGCAGCGGGGGACGAGGGCCAGGGTATTAGCAAACATGGGGCTAAAGCCGCCAGTGCTTGTTCAACAGAGAGCACTGAGTCGCCCGCGGAGCACCTGCCATGTGTGGGATGCCCAGCACCCCGTGTCCCTGGGGCCTGGCCACTCACCCCAGGAGCTGTTTCCAAACCAAATGAGATGGAGAAAAAGAGCGAAGACTGCACCCCCATGAGCAGTTTTAGGGGATTCAAGGACTTGCTCTAGAGATACTTCTTCCATCTTAAACTTTAGAGTTTGTTTTTTATTATAGTGATTTAAAAAAAAAAAAAAATTGTGGGCGTGGGTTTTCTTTCCTTTTTTTTTTTAAATTTCAAAAGAGCTGCAACCTGCCTGTAACGTTTCAGTGTGATGGCGGTGCCTTTCCTTGCGCCTCTCTCCTTGCATCCTGTACGTCTGGGACTCTGAAAGACCAATCCTACCCCATGACCTTCTAGAAGCAGGAGCCAGCAAATACCTCACTTTCGTTCAAGGCTGAGTCTCCACAGAGATCTCGTCACATTCCTGGTAGCTTCTCACCTGCTTGAAGCCCCGGCTCTCTTTCCCACCACAACCCAGTCTCACAAAGAAAAGACGGGTATTTTTCTTCCTCCAAAGTCTCTGTCTCTCTCTCTGTCTCTCCATCTTCTTCCTGTCTCTGTCTCTTCCTCTGTTTATCTCTCAATCTGTCTCTCTCAACCTCTCTCCGTCTCTCTCTGTCTCTCGGTGTCTCAATCTCTGTGTCACAGTCTCCCTCTGGCTCTTAATCTGTCGCTGTCTCTCTGTCTTTCAATCTCTCTCTTTCTCAGTTTCAATCTCTGTCTCTCTTTGTCTTTCTCTCTGTCTCTCTCAATCTCTCTCAGTCTCTCTCTCTCTTTCTCTCTCAGACTTTCTCTCTCTTTTCAGATTTCAAAGCAACTCCTTGAATGGCTGACTATTCAGGGCCAGCAGAATGAGGCCTCTCGGGCTGGGCTGCAGTCAACGCCGAACGCACTTCTAAAGGGGCTGCGGGCCCGGTCTACCAGGGTGCGGGCGGGCTGTGGTGGCGGTGGTGGCCTGACTGGCCATCTGTATGCAAATCTCAGCAGACCCAGCAAACTTGCATCAGCCTGGCCGGCCGGCCGGCTGTACACACAGCAATTATCAGTGCACATCGGGCTTTTGTGCCCACGGCCGGGCTTTGTGGGTGCCGAGGCTGCCCAGCACCTGCACCTTGAACGTGGCAGATGGCAGGACTTGGCAGCAATATGGAAGTTTGTCTGAATGTGGCCGAGCCACAAATGGACATCTTTCATTGCTTCCTGGGGGTGGGGAACTGCAGTGAGGGATTAGTGCTGGATTACCATCTAGTCACACACAGGGCAAATATTTATTGAGTGCCTACTATGTGCCCCTCCACCAGCAGTGTAAGGAGGAGACAACAAAGAAAGACAGGGTGTGGGTGTCTTACAAGAAGGAAAGAAAAAAAAAAAAACAGGGAAGGAGCTATTGACATTCAAAATTGCTACATACACAGTTGGCAAGTGGGGTTGAGAAAGTCTCTTTTTCATTCCTGGGGACTCTGGACATGGCCGGCCCATAGGGATCCTCACCGTCCAGCACCCCCACAAAGCCCACCCTCTGCCTGGCCCCCGACCCCACACTGTGCCAGCCGCTGTAGCCCATGGTCAGAGTACTTTCTACACTCATGTTTGTGTTGTCTTGAACCCCAGTCGAGAGGACCTTGGCCAAGGACTTCAGGTGAAGAAGACAGAAAAATGCTGTTTCTGTGTCAGCCTGCTCTCAGAGTGGGAAATGGTTTGGTCCACTGCGGAGACACGCTGTGGTCACTGTCCTGCTGGAGGACGAGCTTTCTCCCCCAAGACACCTGTGTTAAATCGTCTTTCTGCAGAGTCCTGGGGGTTTCACACAGTTTCAAACCCCATAAGCGTGTGTTTAGGAACAGCCTCAGCCATTCTGCACGTAGGTGTTATCTGCATTTGACAAAGGAGGAAGCTGATTCAGGGAAGGTTAGGGAAGACAGAGATCTCACAGTCAGCTGGCAGGGGAAACCCAGGCTGAAAGCTCCGTCTCCTGGCCCCAGTGCTGAGCTTTTGGGGTAGTCGGACCGACCTCTCCTTCAAACTTAGTTGTTCTCTGCTTCACATGACCATTTCAATGTCAGGCTAGTTAAAGAAAACCTTCGGACAGGGCCTAAGCATCCTTTCTTGTTTCCCAGTCATGCATGCAGCTGGCACCGTCACTCCACACCTGGGCCTCGCTTCTTCCCCGACCCTCTGCTCATCTTTTACCCATTTCTGGCTCTCACCCATCTCTCACCCTTGCGTTGGCTCAGAGCTCCTTGCTTCACTGTACTGGCCGTGACGTCCCTCTGGATACCTAGGGACGGCAAAGCCAGGGAAGCTCTGAAACCCAGAACACCTCTGCTCCAGTAACGGGGCAGGCTGTGCCCGCGAGCCTCACCCACCGCTGCTCATTATCGCATTCTTCTATAAAAGTCCAGAAGGCCAACTGACAGTGCAAACACATCAGTGGCAAGAGTAATAGGGCACATAGAAAGAGAGGAAGAAAGGACGGCATTGTGCAATGTGATTCCGGAGCAGATGTCATTTTCTGAAAAATAGAAAGCAGCATGGGGTGTGTGTGTGCGTGTGTTTGTGTGTGTGTGTGTGTGTGTGTGTGTGTGTGAGAGAGAGTGTGTGTGTGTTTGCAGGCATGCATGTGAATAGGAGAGAATGGGACTGGGAAGCAGAAGATGAGGTCTGGGTTCAGATTGTCCATGAACCAGCCATGCTGCATTGGCCGTCAATCAAGTCCCGTGGGCCACATCTGAAAATACAAGAGGTTGGACGAGATGGTTTCTGTGCTTCTATTGTTGCATACGCGCAGAATCATACAGATTTGTGGGTGTTAACGTATCTAAGCAATGCAGACATATACACAGGTGCTTAATCATCTGTTCCGTCTCTCAATCTGAAATCTCCATGCTTCCTGGCATGGGTGAGCAATGAATTTTCCTAGCATTCCCTAGAAGAGAGAGTTTACCATCTCTGTCTCATATGGAGGGTTGATTTTCAAAAACCAAAGGGGAAATAAAGAAGGAGGGAACGAGGGAGGAAAGAAAACCCTTTCAGACACGCACGGGGCATCAGGTCTTAGACTCGAAAGCTTCATTATGTTACTTGATTAAATCCTAACAATAACCGTGAAAGACAGGCAGGCATTATTTTCATTCTTTTTGTAGATAAAGTGATGAAGATTCAAATGTGACTTTCCTGAGGTACCACAGCTAGTGAGCGGTAAGAGCAGAATTTAATCTGCGATCTCGCTGGATCCAAAGCTGGCGCCTTCTCCAAGACACAACACGGAAGTCGGGATGGCTGCCCCAGCAGGACTCACACCGATGCGACCCTTCATAAGGTGAGGTCGCCATTCTGGCCAGAAACACCTTTCTACCCAGGTCACAATTCCAAGTCTGCCAACAGGAACACAGTCCCCCACAAACGTGTCAGTCCCCCAGGGAAGGGAATCGTCTTTTCGAAGCAAAGGGTGAGTTCTGAAAACATCTGCCCCAAGCGACTTTCCAACTGCCCTAGAGAACCCAGCAGGGTCAATGGCTTCTTCTTTATAAATGATAAGGTGACCTGAAAGGTGATAGAGGAATGTGCCAGGTGAGGAGAGAGGGAATTTGAAACAAACAAAAACATGGAGGAGCTTCTTAAGGCCAAAGTGTGCTGAATTCACAGCCATTGAGAGAGCCTTATAGGTAAACGAAAACCAATCCACAGTACCAGCAGGCCACAGACTAATTGGATGAATGTAACACTCGTACCTTTTTGCCTTCTGGCCTCAGTTTCCCCACACAGTCAACACATACTTATGGAGTCTACACTCTGTTACAGACCTGGTGATGGGTGCTGAGATGAAATGGTACAGAAGGGCCTGTCCTCCAATGTCTCACAGTCTAGTGGGGTAGATAAAGGCATTAACAGAAAATTCCAATTCATTCCAAAGGGTAATGAGTAGCCTTTGAATCAGGAGGTCCCTTAGTTCATGCTGCTGGTTATCGACTACCATTGCACCTATGGGTGTCAGCCTTTCAGAGTCTAGATCCAAATGATGGACGGTGGCATTTTGGAGCTGAGAGAGGAAAGGCAGAGGAAGCAGAGGGAATCTGTGATTTGCAAAGCAGACGGCAAGCCATGGTGTTCAAGAGATGTTGTCTCCCTCTCCTTCTACCAGAATCATTCACCCCGGCCAAGGTGGCCTCCAAGGACTTGGGTCTGGGACTGCCTGCCCTCCGGTCATTTCCAAGGATGCACCTCTACCCAGCCTCCCTTGATTTCCCTAGGACTCAGCTCCTCCCCCTTCCTCACTGCACACGTGGTGACACCCACACGAAAGGACACTCTCCCTTGTGACTCCACCTTGATCCATTCGCTTTGACCAACATACACATCTTATCCTGCTCTGGACTTGCCGAGCCCCCGACATCACTAACTGCTCTGATTCCAGCATCACCCCACCCCTGGGGCGTGAGCTGTGTCATCTTGACCTTTACATTCTTTCTCCACTCAGGTTGCCTTCAGTAAGGCTCTTGGGTCAGCCCATCTTCAAATCTTCCATTCCAAGACTCCCTTCTCGGTCTTCCTGCCCTCTTAGGCAATGGTTGCAAACATTTGCACAGCAGTTAGCTGTGCCTGATACTGTTTTAATGATTTTACAAATATTAGCTCAATTCAATTTCATAGTAATCCGAAAAGAGAGATACTGTAATTATCCACATTTTGCAAATTAGAAACTGAAGCACAGAGAAGGTAAGTAACTTGCCCAAGGTGGCACAGCCGAGAAGGGGCAGAATGCAGATTCAGCCCCAGGCAGAACCATACTATAAAACAGGGCCCTCAGGTAGCTTCTCAAAACACCCTCACACCACCACCCTGGCCAGCCACTCACACCCACACACATTCACACTCACGCTTCTCACACCCACGCACTCACCCTCCACACACGCACACACATAAAACACACACATTTAGAGCGCCTACTCTCTTCCCTGTCTATTTCCCCAAATCCTTCCATTTCTTGAAGACCAACGCTATTTAGCTCCTCCAAGAAGTCCTGTCCAATCCCCCTGCCGATGGTGCTCACGCTCTCTGCAGCTTCCTGAGCACCTGTTTTGACTTGTGTGCATGTGACAGTTAAGCCTCCCTCTGGACGCTTCCCCAGCTGCACCACGGGCTCCTTGTGGGGGGCATCATGCCCAGCTCAGGATCAACCGCTTTGCAAGTTACAGTCCTCTCCAGGCGTTGACAGCGCAAATGAATGAAGAGGTGATGGTATTTATATTAAGAACTTGGCTTTCATTTCCACTCTGACTAGCTCCCGAAACAAAAACAACAAAAGGATGTCATTTGGCGCCTTTTACTCAATTCCTAGAATGATTGTGTTCCAAGACTCATTATCAATTTTCCATCAGTTTTACAGTTGATCCTCATTAGTTGGGACCCCATATTTGCGAATTGGCTTACTCCCTGAAATGTATTTGTAATCCCAGAATCAATACTCACGGCACTTTCACCGTCATTCCTGAACATGGGCAGAGTGGTGACATATTTGAGTCACCCGCTGTCCATGTCCCCAGCTGAGGCTGAACACGGCACATGCTCTGTCTTCTTCTCTCCGTTCTCATACTGTAAGAAGTGTCCTTTTCTCGGTCTCTCGAGTGCCACACTTTTTGCATTTTTGTACTTTTTCGGGTGATTTTGTTGTTTAAAATGTCCCCCAAGCATAGCGCTGAAGGGTTGTCTCATGTTTCTAAGTGCGAGAGGGCCGTGATATGCTGTATGGAGAAAACCCATGTGTTACAGTGCTGTTGGTCCTGAGTTCATTGTTCATAAGTCAACAATATCTATTAAATAAGGTATCTTTAAACAGAAGCACAGATGAAACAAGGCTATGGATCCACGGTTGATAACAATGTTGCGAGCAGAAGCTCACAGGAACATAACCCTGTGTCTCCTCCAGGAACAACAGTTCAGTCTGCCCTGATTCAGTGCTTGCAGAGACTTTATAGCATATAATTATTGTGAATAAGTTCTCTAAGATCATGCACGGATACGTGTGCATGTATGTGTGTATATATGCAGGGGTATACACACCTATTCCCATTCCTGTGTCCTTTCCCATTGATAGCAAGCATCCCCTTAGATCATTTAGATACTTTCAGAAAACTAGTTTATCTTCATTTCTTTTTTTGAGAGTTCTCAATCAGAAAATGGTGACCATAATAAGAAGCCATCCCCTGACGCCTGAGTTTTAACTTCTTTGAAGCTGAGCAGCACCAAGCCAGCTCTGAGGCAAAGGAAGTCAAGGCCGTGCTGCCCTGATTCTGAAACCCCTTCTGTCGAGACTCCGGCGGAGCGTTCTCGATAGAGCCCCTGTGTGGCCTGCCTGGGGCTGCCAGCTCCTCCGAAGAGGAATCCGTTCCCTTCCTTAGGAAACTCCTCAGGTACCCATTGTTCTCTTTGCTAGGAAACACTCCCGATCAGGGAATGGCAGAAAACCCCACCGGGAAGCATTTCAGAGCCACCTGATTTCATTTGCCAGCAGGACCCCAATCTACTCGTTCTAAAAACATGAATGTGAAGTTAGAAAAATCCTAGCCAGAGCCATTTTCTGACTTCCCTAAATGATCCTTTGTGGATGGCCAGTCTCGCTCCCAGAATCTTCTCACTGATGGCTCACCTTAGTCCTCGCTGCTACAATTTCATCCTTTTCCTGCCCAATCTGTTCTCAGCCCATGAAGACAAAGTGTGGCTCCTTGCTGAATGACACCCATTCATATCCCCAACACTGTCATTAGACCCCCCTTGGGCCGGCCTTCTTTGGTTAAATGATCCTCATTCATTGAACTTTTCCTCCTCTGACCTATATTGCTGCCCTTATATCAATTTCCTGGCTCTTTTTTGGACTCTAGGTGAAGAATGTGAAAAATGCTTCCTTCGTCTAGGGTCTTATAACATTTCTCGCTTTAATTTCATCCTGAGAAGTCAGGCACATACCAGCCCCTCTTTTTAGAAAAGAAAAACTATCGCCCAGTTCATTTTCTTAATTTGGCTTCCCCACTGTTAATTCATGATAGGTTCAGAAAAAGCTCCGTCGTTGCTACTAAGTATCTATGAAAGTTATATTAGGATAATATATTCAATTCTAGAAACCCCAGGTAAAGAGATGCTAATGATTATCCATATTATTCCTATACTTAAAACATAGACACTCAGAAACTGTCACAATAAAGGAACGACAAAGCTACTTTCTGTGCCTAATTAAACACTCTCTTTGCCTGTCGCCATCTTTCTCCTCCGCTTCTAAGACATATCCACGTATGTCGAGGGCTCCTCGATGAATTCATGGCACTTTGAGACATCATTCTAGGTTCTGTCTTCCAGGTATAATTTACTGTAATCACTTCAGAAATTGAAAGCCATTTTCCTGAAGCCAGGGAGTAGGCAGACACTCATTTACGTCCCACATTTCAAGCCCTAAATGACTCTCTGGTCCCCAGAGGTCAAATGAGAGCAGTGCTTGTCATTTTACGTGTTTCATGCACGGCTCTTTCCGTAGGCTGGTGGCCGCCCCTGCAAATGTAGCATTTGATCCTAGCTTTCTTCCCCAGCCCCGGGATTATTGAAAATGTCCAGGGTTTGGCCACAATCTGATAAATTAAAATGGACAACATAGGAACTGAATGTGTAATATCACTGAAAGGGATCCCAGTATGGCAAAATGACCAAAATCTGGCATGGGGAAAAAAAAATAGTTGAAGACCTAGGCTGTTTTGCCTGGAGAAAAGAACATTCGACAGCCTTCACACACCTGGAGGCTGTCATGTGGAAGAGGAATTAGTCTCAGGCTGTGTGCTCTCCTGGGGGAAGGACAAGAAGTATTGCATGCAAGGCACAGAGCAAATGATTCCAACCCAACGTAGCACAGACTTTCCAAAGTGGATAGAAAACGCATGTGTGGCTACCACTCACTGAATTCCTACTACATGTCGGGTGTTCTGCTGGTCACTAGGCATGTTATTTCCCTTAATCTTCACCAGAAGTCAGCAAGAAAAATGAGATTATCCACATTTCCTAGCTTTAGGCACAGGGGCTCACAGGGGTGTAGGGCCCTATGTACAGGAAGAGAAGAGGGAGGGTCAGGATTGGAACCCCATCTACCTGACTCCAAACCACTGTGTTGGGAGGAGATGCTTCAGCAAGTCACGTGGCCCTGCCAGGCGAAATCTGCAAGCAATTTTTAATGATGCTGAAAACTGGATCTGGCAGGGATGGGTGGGAGAACCCATCACTTCGAGGGACACTTCCTGTCTCGAGGGTCACCAGTTGGACGATACCAAGTACAAACCATCAGCAAGAAAGTGCATGGGCCTTTCTTTTCTTTTTTTTCTCACATTGAAATCATAATCATAACAGCAATGCATGAGATGTCTGCAATATGCTGGGCAATATGGTAGACATTTAACAACATTGCACCCACTTTCTCAATCCTCACCCAGTCCCATCAAGGAGTTCAAATAAACACACTTGGTTCAAAGGGGCCAAGTGACTTGGCAAGACCACACAGCCTGGCACTGGCAGGACAGCTCCAAATACACCAGAATTCTGAGAAGAAATGATCTGCTTCCCTGAGCAGAAGTGGATATTGACACCATGAGAAAGGGAATAGTGTTCTAAGAGGTTGGACTCTGGAGCAGGGTCCAGCTCCACCACTCCCTGCTGTGTGACATTTGGGAGGTAACTTAACCTCTCTGTGCCTCATCTTCCTCATCTGTGAAATGGAGAGAGAGTTGTAAGGATTACCTGAGTTAAAGCATTTAGATCCTTGCCTGATGCATGCACGGTAATGCTATATACAGTGTTAGTTATTGCAATTTACTTTTTGGCTGGGTAGATTAAATGGCTCAAAAGCAACTATGCAGAGTGCGTTGAGAGAGGCTCCCTGACTCCCCAGTTTGTTCACCAGAGGTGACCATCATTTGTCCCATCTCTGCTGGAGATGGACCCAAAAGGGTGTTTGCAGGCTGGGAGAACTCTCCTCTGCAACAGTAAGCCCCAAACGTGCCTCTGCTGGAACTACCTGGGCTTCACTGGCTGTCCAACATGCACATTTCACAAGCAGCTGGCAGGCTCTGTGGAGGGAACCTGGGAGCTAGAGCGGCAATCTCTGGTCCCTGCTGAACTGCTCAGTGAAACGAGGAGACAACTGGGGGGGCGTTGTCCGCACAGGGGCTCCTATAGGTATGAAAGCGAGCAAGGCCTCACTTCCTTTGTGCCAAGCAGGAGGGCAGATCTGCCGTCCAGTGTAAATGAGCTATCATCACAGGAAGAGTTAAAAACATGACACTGCTTATGAAGAATACGAAGCAAGCACTGAACATCTACTTAATTTTGCTCAGCCCTGAATGTCCCCTGCACTTAGGGGGGACAAAGGGCAAGATTCAGGAAGAAGGTTCAAGCACAGAATGAGGAATTCCCAGGTTTGGAGGGAAGAGACAAATGTTGCTGGAGCCATACTCTCTGCTGGGCAGTTTGCGTGCATCATCTCATGTGGTCGCTGGGATGGCGACGAGGGTGCTGAGCTTCAGGGCTCCCGCGTCTCTCTTTCTAGGTCGTGCAGATAATAGATGGAGTGACCAGAGCTTGAATCTAGTTCCGCTACAATTCCACCCTCATCTCACTGCAAAAGGCCTAGAGTTCGGTCACCCAATCCATTGCATTCCCCCAAGAATCTCCTCTTGAACAAGGTCCTGTACGGGGCCACGAAAGGCTGTGTTTTGCTCATAATGATCTTCTGGTCACGTAAAGGTCTGAATGCTCTTTCACATGTGCTGCGGTTGAGCCACGTCTGTAAATGTGCCCGGGTCAGTGCCCTCACAGAGCTGGTCGGCTTTGGGAGAGGGCTGAGGGCCACCAGCACTAGAGAGCAGCAAAGGGGACAGCCTCACCGCCTGTGTCCTGGGGTCTCCAGCTGCTCTCCAGAGCAAGCAGTCACTTCAGCTTGGCCCACGGCAGCAAATAGCCTTGGGGGAGGGGGGGAGGGGCAGAAGGCACTACCCCAATCCCCACCCTAAGGAGAATAAAGCAAGGTATAGACTGTAATCCACCCTCCGCAGAAACCAATGACTCCTCATTACTGAGTGAAGCAATGCCTCTCAGAGCTCCTTTTCTTCCTTGCAAACAAAATAAAACAAATCCTTCCTATGGATTTCATTTGCCATTTAATGCAACCTAATGATTTCCAATTGAAACCATATTTGTATTTGTATTGACTTATTAATAGCACATCCATTTTCCACGCCATAAAGCCTGAACATGAACTGATGACTTTGACCGAAATGCATTAGGTAGCATTAAAGATTAAATAAACACTGTTTCTATGAATAATATTTAATGACGTCTATTTGCCAGTCTATTGAAAATTGATCTCTGGGTATTTCAAGCTGGGGTTCCAAGGAGCGCATTTTGAACATATTATGAGTAATGACGATGCATTAGAACATGGAAAGGTTTCCAGGAGATCACTAGGGAAACAAGTGGTACAACTTTAGTACATTCTGGTTAATTTGCACAAATTGTTCCATTGTTGATGGCAAACGTGGAGCAGCACCATGCGGACCGAACTGAAACACATGCCTGATTCCAGAAAGCAATTTAGAAAAGAATTAAAAAAAAAAAAGGAGACAGCTACTCCTTTTTCCTCCCTCTGAGCACAGTGGTCACATTTGTCTGCTTTCCTAATTCTTGATGTTGGTTCTGTCTCCTCATATTTTGGGAGGCTGAGTTCTACCCTGCAGCTCAGACATGAGTCCCCTTCAGGCTCTGCCACTAGAGAAGGTGTGACCGTGGGTGGCGGTGGCCTTGCTTACCCCTCTCCAGGTCTCATCTCTCTACCTAGAAAAGGAGACAGTTGGGTCAGATGACCTGAGGGCCCCAGAAGCTCTGGCATTTGCTCACTCTGTGATTCCATGGGGTGTAAATTCCAGGAGGGCACAAATGGTGTCCTAGCACAGGATCGGATGCCCACGTCTGCAGAAAGGAAAGCCAGACTTTCAGAAATAGGCCAAGTTCAGAAGTCAGATTTTCTCGGTAGATGTGTCTTCAATAGTCAAGTGATAGTAATTATTATAATAATATAACCACTACTTACTGAACATCTACTAGTATGGGCAAGCAAGATGACCTCCAATCATCTAAACAAGCCATCAAAGACGTTATCACCATTGCATACACTAGTTGATTTCTTTCATTTGTAATAACAGACATTATCCCCAAGATTATTATTAGGCGGTACAATGCTTTAACGCAACTCTCTTTTTGATCTTGCCTGTCAAGCTGTTAGGCAAGAAAGTTTTTATACCCATTTTACAGATGTGAAACTGGCTCAGACGAATGAAATAATAAGTGATCGCTTCCTCCCCAGTCACTTCTCTTGTCTTTCTTTCCTTCCCTCTCTCCCTCTCTGCCTTCCTTGCCCTCAGTTTCTCTGTCCTCCTTGCTCACCCCGACAGTTTCCCAGAGACTTTCTCACCCTCCACCCCCAATCTCTCTACCTTCTCTCACTTTTTTCCTCTTGCTTCTGTGACAGAGAAGAGGGGTTTTCATAAGCTTGCAGAGAATAGGAAAGGCAGGCCTCAAAACTTTTCATTTCAAAACAGTGTGGTAAGAGCCAGGCTAAGGTCTGCACAGGGTGGGCATGTGTGGAGGAGGGGGGCACCTGGCCTAAGAAAGGTCCCTGGAGGGTTCCTGGGGAGTCAGCTCCTGAGCGGAGTGAGTCAGGTGCAGAGCGTGAAAAGGGCATTTTAGGTCATGGGAATAGCAGAGGCCTGAGCTGGCCCAGAGGCAGAAGCATCCTGGTGAGCTCTGGGAATGCTGACACAAAGTGGGAGGGCCGAGCCGGGCTGGAGGGAAGGCAGGCCAGAGCACAAAGGCCTGGAGAGCCAGGCCAAGGGGACAGAGCTTATGCCGTGGGCACCAAAGAGCCATACAGGGCTCCAAGCAGGGGAGTGACATGGTCAGATGAATGTGGGGCGTTTGAAATGCTACTCCCAGGAGACTTTTTGGCCAAAGACTTAAAAAGCCAACTGGCAGAGGTGGAAGGCATCTGTCCTCACGTCTCAGCATGCTGGATCTGGAAAGACCTTCGGCCTGGAACCAGCCTAACCCCTATATTTTAGACATGAGGAAACTGAGGCACAGAGGAAAATTATCTTCCTCATATCCCTCTGCTGGGTGGTCCCCAACTCCTAAGAGTCAACATTTTCGTGTAAGAAAAGTTCAATCTACTGTTGCCATCATTTCCATTGGCTTGAGTCCCTTCTCCAGCCTGGGCCCAGGGCAAATTGGGTTTGTTCCGCCTCCCACAGTCCTGTAGTGTAGAACCACCTGTCACATGGTGGGGGTGACTCAGACAATCGGCAGATTGTTGGTTACAGTTGTGCACAGACAACTGTATTCGTGTCCGTGGCACCATATGGCTGGGGAAACGTGCGGCTCTGAGCCTGGCTCAGGAGAACTCATGCTTCACCTGTTCCCTCCATCTCAGGAGGGGCTCCGTTCTGCCCCCAGGCTGGGGTGAGAATCCCCCCCTCCCAGGAGCGTCCTATGAAACTCTCCTCGCCATAACCATTCAAGCTGCTGCCGAGCGGTGCCTGCAAAAGGATCGGCACTTCCCGTGCAGTGATTATCTCCATTTCAGGTTTAAACAACTGGAACTCCAGCTGAACTGCTTAAGATCACATAGTGAGTGAGTGCCAGTGCTGAGATTCAAACACGGTCAGCCTAATTCCACGGCAGCAGCGGACGCTGTCTTTCTCCAGGATGTTGAGGCCTCTAGGACCTGGCTTCATTCCAAACCACCATTCACTCCCGGTTCGGCTAAGAGCTGCGCCGAGCGCTAACTCCACCAAACATTACAGAGGCCGAGAGAAGGAGCAAGACACACATTCCACCCTCCACGCACCTACACGCTAAGAAAAATAATAACAATTAACCAATCACCGAGGGACGACGTGAGTCCGATGCTGTGCTGTTTTACACATGACTTCATTCAAATTTCCCTAACAACCTTTCGGGCGGGCATCATGATTGCTATTCCCACTTATAAATGAGGAAACTGAGGCACAGGAATTTTGGAGTTAAGTGGTCCATGGTCATATCGTTCTGAAGCAAAAAAAAAAGGCCAGCTTTCAAAACTATGGCCATTTTCTTTCCACCACAAGACAAGGGGGGAAAAAATGGAGGGGAAGCGACATGTACACAAGCCATGTGAGTACCTGACACAGGGTGAGTCCCCTGAGAAAGCATGATCGTGTCAAGTCGCTTTAAACAAGGGCTTTTGAGCTGATTCAAGGCTTCAGTGGACAGAGGTGGCGTCTGAATCAGAGGAAGGGGCAAGAGCCAGAGCAGGGGCTCTGTGGAGGGTGGGACATGTGGAGGACCGTAAGACGCAGGGTGACGGCATGGCGGGGGGAGTCCGACACCCTGGGAGGAGCCCACAAACATTTGTTTCACACCCACGTGCCAGGCTCACGCTTGCTGTTTTGTACACATTATCCATCCAATTCATCCTTTCTACAACAGCCCCCTGAGGAAAACCTTCCTCTCTTCATCTCTCAGATGGAGATTTAGTGCCTCACCCACATCACCCAGAGCCAAACCATGGGCCCTTTCCGTCATCTCTCTCTGTCTCCCAAGACGTTGTGTCGTAACAAAAAATTGGTCCCTTGGACTGAAGTTTCCCAAGACCACACACTTAGTCTTTGAATCCTCTGAGGGCCTGTCCCAGACCTGGGCATACGAGTCCCTCAGGACAAGCCAGATTCTGTCATGGACTTGTCCTGTTCACAAGGCCTGCGGAGCACCCATTTCCCACGTGGAAACAGAAGGCAAGGTCTTTTCCCACCAGCATTCTCAGGGGGACGACACATCTCTACCTGTAAGTCACAGGCTTGGTGTTAAAGGCAAGACAGCAGGTGCACGGGGCTGGGGGTCAGAAGATGTGTGCACTGGCCATCACAGCACACGCCAGCCGTGGGGGCTTGCATTCGTCGTTTGACCTCTGTGAGTCTCAGGTTTTCCATCTGGAAATGAGAGCTTTACAAAGCTCCCATGTGTATTAGGAAAATGACATCTGCATGTTGATGGGGCTGAAGTGACAAAAATTTCCTGTCCTAAGGCGATGAGCTGCAGAGGAGAGTCATAAGAGGATCATGAGGGAGCCACAGAAACCCGCAGAAGGAAGTCACTTGTCAGCTTGCCACCTCATACCTGCAGCTCCAAGGGGAAAGAAGGACAGCCAGCTTTCCCTTTGCACAGCTCTCCCCTGCTCCTGGCCTGCAGCAGCCCTTTCCCCTCCCGGTCTCTCTGGCCTGCTGCATCCACAGAAGCCCTTCTGCCTCAGCAGGACTCAGTGACACCAAAGACACTGGCTCTCTTTTCCCAAGGAACTTGCACGCCAAGCCCCATTTCTGATGAGGGAAGCCAGGCTCTGCCCTCTGTAGAAGATGCCAGAAAACTTCTGTTGTTCAGAAGCCCTGAAATCACAGTTCCCTTCAAAGAGGCAGGACAGAGGCATCAATGCCCTGGCTCCATCCAGCCTCTGAGACTTTGTCTCCTCGTTCATGAATTAAGGCTTGGGCGATTTCTAAGTCCCTTTCCAGTTCGGAAACTCTTGTTTCTACTAGCATGAAGCTAGGAGAACCTGCTGGAATTAGCTGTTATTATAAAAGGCTTTCGAGAATGTGGCTCAACCGGTATTGTGGGTGCATTTAGACCCTCCTGAGCCTCCAAAAGAAAGAAAAGTCTGTGGTGAACTTTCCTCCAAGGATCCTTACCACAGTCTTCCTGGGCCAAGAGTCAGGTCAGTAGGGATCTCCCTTCCCCGACCCACAGCTGCGTTACTAAGGACAGTCACTGTATAATTTCAAGTTCAAATGTATACCTCATCAGAAGGGAAGAAAATGAGTCTTTGCACATAAACTTTTTTTAACTTAAAACAATCACATTTTCTTCCTTGTGTGTTTCAGGGAAGTTTTTACAAGGCACAAGAAATATATATGTAATTTCCCCCAAAAAGATTTTACTTCAAGGTTAGTTAAATGGCATACTCCGTTTAAAAAAAAAAAAAAAAAAAAAAGGCATGAAATCTGCCTCTCCTGGGCTGATTTCTTTCAGTTTATATGCTGACTGCAATGATTCCCAATTCTACACATGATACCAGCTCCCTTTGAATAACATCAGCTAAAATACATAATACCGGTACTTTGAAACACATACACATACAGAGAATTGGGTAATCTCAGCCCTGAACTTTTACAGTATTTTGAAATGATTTTTACCATTTCTTGATTTCACAGATCTTTGTTTAAATTATAGGTTGCTGTCAAGTTGTATTAATCTGTTGATCATTTGGGTTTGTGTATCAGAATGCAAATTATTTATTTTAATTTCATCTACTTTTCTATTGCAAATGTTACAGTTATGCCTCTAGCATTTCATTCGTGATGGAAATGAATTATGAGTTCCAAAAGAGAGATTCTAACAATTTTAGAGATGGAAGGGCTTTTTTAGTGAGTATCTAGACCTACCCCGAGGAGGAAGCTGAGCTTTCACATTGCCAGCCAAATGGTGACAAAGACGGGACTAGAAAACTCTGACATCCTATCTTAGAAGAGTGCTATTTCTTCTACAGAAGGCTTCTCAAGCTTTTAATCAAACAATGACAAAATGCCCGTCACTCCTTTCTCATGGGGCCACTTACCCAAATCTTTACACACCCTCTCTTCCTTATTTTGGGGCCTATATCAAATTGTCTTCACCTCCTGTTTCCAAACATCAGTAGTTGTGTTTCATTGAAGTCACCAGTGTCCAAAGCCAGAGGTTCCTTGCTCTGACCCTGGGTTTGCCCAGCTGTGGGGCTCTGAAGTCATCATGGGCACGTGTAAGGGAACAGAAGTCCCAGCCTCTTGGTTAGGAGATCTGGTATACCATGCATTTCAACTTATACATAAGTAACCTCCATGACCAATCAGCCAGCTGGCCAGCCTTCTAGCAAGACACTAATCAAAACTCAATTCAGTCATCAGCTCTTGTAAAACACTTTCCCTAACTCTCTCTCCTCCCCCTACCCTGATAAAGTATGCCCCCTCTGGGAGCACCCCCGCTGCCATGACACCCTTTCACAGGCCCAGGAAGGGAAGTCTGGTGGGAAAAAGGGTTCTAGGTACAGGAAACAGTGATAGAAAGCTGGAGGTCAAGCAAAGACACTAAATTGAATCCAGTTGGTGGAAGCACACACTGTGTTGGGCATGGTGAGTCATGAGACAGGAGAAGCAGACAGGAGGCAGATGATGAAAAGCCCTACAAACCATGTCAAGTTTGGATGACATCCCGGGAGCAATGGGGAGCTATTGAATGATAGTAAGTAACAAGGGACATCACATTTAAGTGGGATCATATCAAACATGCTAGGTTGTTATTATTTTTAGTGTTTTCCTTCTTTTTACTTTTTTGAGCAGTTTGCATTTTAGGACTCTCCCTCTGGCAATTACATAAAAAATAAGCTAGAGGCAAGCGAGCAAGACTGCAGGCTGCTTCTGGGTGCCAAGAAAAAGATGGGGTAGCCTGACTCAGGGGGTGATTGTGGGATAGAGTTATTTAGGGCACCTTTGTAAGTTGTCCAGTGGCCAACTGGTTCTGGGGCGTCACAGTTTAGAAAAGACACCCAACAATCTTGTGAGGCAGGATGATTTTGGAAAGAGAGATGAATTTTTCAGTTGAATAGAGCTGGGTTTTGGTCCAAAGCTGGGCAATACTGGGCAAGCCACTTAAATGATCTGAGCCTCACTTTCTTATTGACACAACTGGGCTGATCATTTCAACTTCACAGGATCTCTGAGGATTAAATGAAAGGGCACGTGTGGAAGCACTTCATTCCAAGCCTAGTGTGTAGTAGTTACTGAGGGAATGATTAACACACCAGCACTACTGCCAGTCCAAGGTAGCCAGTGCCTCATAAACTGGACCCCTTCTCCATCTTCCACACCCCAGTGAGGGCTGCTCATCATGGGACCCCATCTGCACCTCCCAACAGGTCTGTGCTGACCCCAGATCTGTGTCAGGGCCTCAAGGGGACTGCAGGCAGCCAGGCAGGAACCTGGCAATCCCCCCAAAATATTTTCCTTGTATGTTTGCTGAGGCCTGAGATTCCTTTCCTCGGGGCACAGGCAACCTGCAGAACCTAATTCCACAGCAAGATCAGATTTGAGGTGCAAACCCCTAAAGGAGAGGGCCCGGTCACTAATTCTTTCCCTGTGGCATACGAGTGACAGATCTCAGATCATTTCCTCATTGCAGGGGGGTGGGGGTGGAATGTGCACCTTAAGAGCCTGAAGGGATAAGTCAGAGTTCAGCATAGGCAGGGACAGAACTTGTCCAGGAAATGAACTGAAATGTAGACAAAGTGGTCTTGGCAAGGCTGGGTCCTCACATGCCTATATCCAGATTCCTAGTACCTGCCCCAGACAGGTACTTAAGAGATGCTTATGAGTGAATGGGGAGAACAGAAGAGAGTTGACAGGGAACTCTCAGATTTGCATTCATCAGGAATTCCTAAGGAATTAATGGTGAGCGATCAGGCAGTGAGGCTCGCCCATCTAGGGGAGACATTTTTAGTCAGAGGGCAGTGGGCTCTCGGGAAAGCACAGCGAGCTCCCCTCAGAGTTGAGTGAAGACTTCCAGGTGGTGGAGGAGCCTGGGAGTGTTGTGGGGACAGGAGCAGGCTGAAGGTCAGGGCCATCTGGCCTCTGGCTCTGATGCTTCAGACTCAGTTTTTGGTAACTTGTCAATCAAAGGCCCCACCAGGGCTGGATGCTGAAGAAGAAATTCCAAGAAGAAATATCTTTCACATCCCAAAGCGCCCCCCCACACACACACACACATAACACACAAAGCACAGCAGAGCCCAGGCCTCCCTAGAGAAGCAGCAGGAGGAGACAAAGAGACAAAGAGAAAGTGAGGCAAGGAAGAGAATAAGGAGAAAAGAGGGATAATGGAAAAGGAAGAAGAGGGTGAGAAGGGTACAAAAGGGGCTCACAGCTTCGGGGAACCCAGGCCAAGGCCAAGGCCAATTTTGAGAAGGGCCAACTAGGACAGCACGGTGCCCGGTGCTCAGACGTGGCCTGGGCTGGGAAGATGTCCCCGCACTGCCTATGATTTGCTCTGTGATTTCAACAAGCCTTCCCACCACCCCTACCTTCCCCTCCCCCCAATCCTCCTTTTCTCCATCTGTACAGAGACCACTGGACTGAGACATCTCTGAGGTCACCTCCAACTCTATAATTCTTTACTTATGTCTGTGCTTCAATATTAAAGGTTGCATGAGTCCGGGCAGCGACAAGGTCTCCGAGAGCAGAGCTGTCAGAGAAACCTTCTGAAAGACACTGAGTAGCGTGGGCACTGAGGCCAGCAATGCTCAGAAGTCATTCTAGGAAGGCCAAAGAAAACTTTGAAGAGGGCCTCACTGGGGCCTCTTAACCCCCAGTGCCTGTGGCAGTGCCTTGAGGCTGGGAGCCCCTTTCCTGGCTGCTGGCAGGCCCAGGAGCAGCCGGCCAGGGACAGTGTTCCCTGGGCTGCAGACAGCCTGGCTCCAGGCCCACCTCCCAGTGCCCTGGGCCTGACATCTTCTGGGCAGAGCTGCGATGCCCAGGGAGCCGTGTGGATGGTGTTAGTAAACACGCTTTCTTGCGCCCAGCCTGGCAGGGCCTATGGGCAGCGGGAGGGCGAAGAGCTGGCAGCTCCCATGGCTGGGCAGGCGGACGGGCAGGCAGACAGTCGGGCGGGCTGCCCTGCACAGCCAAGCCAAGGCCCAGAATGGAGCAGCTGCTCCCGTCTCCATGGAGACGGAGACTGAACAATGAGCAGCCAGAAATGCAACATGGCCGCCTTGCACTGCGGGCCTTACACACCCACCAGCCTGACACTCTCTCTCTCTCTCTCACAAACTCACACACACACACACACACACACACACACGCATTCACACACACAGGCACTCACATGTAGGGAGGCCTCCTTGCAGGAGAAACAGCAGGACTACGAGAGAGGGAGAAGCAGAGAGGGAGGAGAGGGAAAGAGTAAAAACAGGAGAGTAAGGAAGGAGAGGGTAAGGAGGGAGGTGAAGGGGAGCACAGCTTCACGGCTGTGAAGTTCAGCAAAAATTGCACCTTTTGATTTCAGCTAAAAATACGTTTTAAAGAACTAGCCAGCTTTTCAGAGGGTCATGTGGTGCCCTGGATTCTTGTGTAACAGGAGAACTAAAGGGGGTTTCTAATTAGCAAAAGGCATCTGGAATCAAATCACCTTATACTTAGAGACTGGGTAGCTGAGAGAACCTAAGGGAGCTTCAAGTCCCAGGAAATTACAAGAATGCTTTTTTAAATGGATCTAAATCCTGCATAATTCCTCCTTGGAGATAATGTGAAGGGGAGGCCCAAAGTTTTAGCCACAGTGCGGAAGTGGGGAAAATGAAAAAGTCCTGGTCTAGGCCATCAGGAAGGCAGAGGGCAGCTTGCCCAGAGACCCAAGGGACATGAGGGGACGTGCACGGACATGGGGGCCAGCGCAGCAGGAAAGCTGGGCAGGCTGTGGTTGTGGCGCTCACTAGGGGTTTCCTGAGGACTTCCTCTGTGCACACTGACAGAGAGAGATGTCCACCCTGTCTTCCAGGAACTCCCAGAACCCCTAGAGATGGCGGGTCCTCTCCATCTTTGATAGAACAGAGTAAGCACACACAGCCCTCCCTGTCTGAACACTTTCACCAACTGGCCATCATTCCCTCCTTCAACCCCATCCTTCTTTCTACAACATAAACCCAGGTCTGGGAGCACCAGAGTCTCCCAGGACCTATGACCAAGGACTGGCAATTCCCACCCTCATTTCCATCAAGTTCTTAACCTCCTAGGAGATGGCTTGATTTCTGGTGGCTTTGCCTAACTCCTTCCTACTTCTGAGCAGGTGGGTACCTGCTAGACCCTAACTAGAAAAGAGAAGACTACTGACTAGTTGGCATAATCAAGTGTGAGAGCTGGAAGGGACATTTTAGAGATTATGGTGTCATCCACCCCACCCCCACCGCCCACACACACACCCAATCCATGTAGAACGTAGAATTCAGCAAGCGAATCCCAGAACTGAAAGGGGAAACATTATGTCTGACATCCCAGCAGCACAGGGAGAGGAAGGGGCACAGGGGGTGGGGAACATGAGAAAGCGGGATAAGGCGGTGACCATGTCTCTGGAGAGAGAGTTTAAAAAGTGAGCTGGAGAGAGGCGGCAAGAGAAACAGAACACCTCGGAAAGGGTGAAGGGGGCTTGGAAAGAAAGGGAAGCTTGGGTGGGAAGAGGTGCCTCCCAGTCGTAAATCTCATCAATGGAGTCAGGTTCTAGCAGGTTCCAGCAACTGCATTAAAGCACAGCCAAGAAATCCTGCAGGACCGCCCACGGCTTCCAGCACCTAAAACTGGAGGCACCACCAAAGATAAAACAGAGTAGAAAGTCAAAGGAAGGAATGAGAGCTAGGACGGAGCCAGACCCCCTTCCCCAGCCCCCCTCCACCCTGCAGCCCTCACTGGAAGGTTCTGGGAGCTCTCGGAAGCCATCTGCGCTGGCTCAGAAGTGGCGGAGGGGGAATTAAAACCACGAAAGGAAGGATCAGAGAGAGACTCTCTCCCCCTCAAGAGCCACTTTAGTAGATGAAAAAAGCCAGGAGATTTTTAATCATCACAAATTGTTTGAGCCTCTGATTCCGTCCTCTGAAGCTGGGTAGCTTCCCCTGGTCCGCTTGCTGATGCTCCTGGGTCTCCGGTCATCAGAGCTCACCCAGCTGGGAGCCCACCTACGTCTCCCTCCCCACTTCCTGGAACCCTCGGCCAGTCCTCCCAGGTCCCCGGGCTAGACCAGGCAAGCTGACCCTGCTTATCTAAGGAGATCAGACAAGACTCCGGGCCTTAGGGGTATGGCCACTGGCAAAACATATGGTGCATCGTAAATAGGACTTCCTTTTAGGAAATGAGCCGCTGTAATTAAATCCTCATTCATTTTTGGTAACATACACACAGAGACAAATAGATCTTTATCCTTTGTAGGCACAGAAGAGAAATGGCTTGTGGGGAACAGAGATTCTCTAGTGTCCACTCTTATAAAAGGCTTCCTAGATCCAGGTGGAGTGAGAATGTGGAATTCTTAAGCCCACCGCTACCCCCTAGGGCCTGAGCTGCTCTCTTTTCTGCCCCCAGGACAAACTAGGGCGCATTCTGGATTGGAAGAATGTATCTACCTCAAATTTGGGCAGAGAAAGTGATCTCTTCTTCCCATCCCACAGTCGTACAACAGAGCAAACACGGGAACAAAGATTAAATTAGATTTATTTCAATTAGGTTTAATTTGATTCGGTTCAAATGAACACCGGCTGTGAGCCATGCGCTGGGCGAGGCACTAGAGAGGGATACGGAGAGGAAGAAGGGGGACCCTGAGAGCCCCCTGGGGAGGGTGCTGGCCACACACAGGCCCAGGTCCACCAGGAGTGGGGCAGGGGTTTGCTCCCAACCGGTCTGGGAAGGCATCACTGGGGTGACAGGGCAGCGTAGGATTTTCGTCACAGAGACTGGAGTGAGAGGTGTGGAGGCAGCAAACACAACAACGTGCTGAGATATGGCCGGGGTGAGAGTCACAAGATTGATGGCAGATAAGGCTGCAAAAATAGAAGAAATGGGACATCTCTCCTGTCTTTTGGAACCAAGAAGATCCAGTATTTGATTTCCTCAGAAATGAAGTTTCCTTTCATGGAGTCATCAGACATCTGTAGTCTTGTGCACGGTAGGCAAAAAAACACAAAACAAAACCCCAAACCAAACTAAAACTGCTCCTCAAAATAGAATGGTAGGTGAAAGGCACTGAGTTAGGTGGTGTGTGGGTCTCCGAGGTGAAGAGATCCAGGGGTCAGCCTCCAGTCATTTGCAAAACCTCAAAATTGCAAATACCAGGGGGCCCTTCCCTGTAGTTAGAGCCTTTGAAATCAGTCAAAAACCACAAGGCTTCTTTGAGATGCTAATGTTCCGTGCTGGGCTGCGCTCCCGCACAATTCCCGTTGCTATCTCCACAAAATTCGCTTGTTCACAGGGCTGGGCTTTCTGTGGGGCTTTAGCTGGTTGACACCAAGGAGGGTAAATGCCAGACACCAAGGCTTCATACCAGGTAGAAAGTGCTAAGGACCCTGTGACAATGACACATAGTGTGCCAGGGAAAAGGCGTCTCCACCCTGGGTGATGAGGGCAAGCTGTCCGTCCCAGGAGGAGTGCAGGCCTCATCATGCAGGTCTCCAGTCCCTGGCTTGCCTTGTTTGAATCCTGACTCCAAAGCATACTAGCTGTGTGACTTTTCACAAATTCCCTAACCTCTCTGTTCTCCGGCTTCCTCCTCTGTAAAGAGGATAATAATACAGTACCCCTCTCCTAGGGTGGTTGAGGCAATCACATGAATTAACACCTGTAAGGCGGGGAAGACAGTGTGAGGCACCTACCAGTCCTGTCCTGTGTGGGTTGTTATTGTCATCAAATGAATGTTTAAGTAGCTACACTGAGACGGTGAGGTAGGGATATAAGGAAGTCATTTCAGACGAAGGAAATTCTATGTTAATTCTTGGCATCTAGATAGATTTCAAAAATAAAAGTAAGGTTTCCTGTAGTCCTTCTTGTTCAAAGATGAAATGGGCAGGGATATTGCAGAAGGACACCAAGCGTCAGACTGGCAGTTGGCTTAGAGGATATTTGAGCTCCCTTCTAGCCCTGAAATGCTGTGACCTTCCTTCTGTCACACACAGAGGGGAGTCTTCTCCCAGCATGCCCTGGGCCAGAAAAAGGAAGCAAGAGTACAGAGGCCAGTGAGCTCCCTGACATCCTGCCGGGGTCTCCTCCCGCACGCCCCACAGCCCTCCCTGGATAATCTCTCTCTCTCTCTCTCTCTCTCTCTCTCTCTCTCTCTCTCTCTCTCTCTCTCTCCCTCTCTCTCTCAACATCACCTTCTCATGTACCTTCATTTAAAGATTAGGAAACTGAGGCCTGGTACCTTGCCCAACATTACATACAGCTATTCACTGACTGAGCTCAAAATAAGCCCCGGGGTTTGAGCTCTGTGACCTCCATCACTTCAGTGAGCTGTTCCACAGTTTTCAAAAGGCTATCAGGCAGATGATTCTGATCTGGCCCAGAGTAGGTTATCAGTGGGCCCATTTTACAAAGGACTAAACCAAGGCACAGAGAGGTTAGGTGACCTGGCCTCAGAGATGCAGCCAGCACATAGATTTGGGCTTTATACCTTTCTGGTTGTACACCATCCATAGGATACTCTCTCTCGCTCGTCCCATTCTCACAGTTCACGCCTGACCACAGCCTCGTAGTCACTGTTATGTCCTTTGACCAAACGGCTCAGTTCTAGTCTCTGTCTACTCATGGACAGTCTATCTCTGGGACCAGTTTCATCTTGTGGACAAAAACAGGGGTTCTACAGAAAGTAATCTCCCAGGGTGAGTTTATCATACATTCCTAACTGGGCAGGTCTTGGTGGGTTGTCACGCCCCAGGCCTGTAACTTCTTTAGTGAAAGGGTTTAAGCCCCCTTGTCCATTGTTCTTGTGCATCTAGGTTGTTAACACACCTTTGAAATTCCACAAGTAATACCGCTCGCAGGCCTAAGCATCCCTAAGAAAGCACATAATCTTCTAATCCAATCCCTGTCTTGCTTTCTCCCACCCTCATGTTATCTTCCTTACATTCCTTCCTTAATTTCAAATACATAAAAGAAGCTGCCAAACTGTTATTCCTCTTGGGGTGTTTGAGATCTTGCTCCCAGGCATATGTTGTCAGTTTGGCTCAAATAAACTCTTTTAAAAATTGTCTACAGGTTTGGACGTTTCTTACGTTGATAATCTCTAAGCAACTCCTCTGTCTACAAAGTGAATTCTTCCTTCAGGGAGCATCTCTGTACTCTTTTCACCATGCTTTCCCATTTTCCATTGAACAAAACAGCAGTTTTCACGTGGATAATTGCATTTTGCATTCACTTAGCACTTTCAACTCCCTGCAGCACTTCCCCATCTATTATCTTGTTCTATCCCAACAAACCCATGAGACTGACAAAGTTCCTCCTACTGCAGAAACGCAGGAAAGGGGGCTCAGAGCAATGAGTGTCGGGTTGCAGGTCACCCAGCAGAATGAGGGGAGGACCCCATGGATCTTCAGTCCTCCCCTCTTCCACTCGATATTCAAACATTCATTTCTTGCCATGGGTTGCATTTCTTCCTCAAACGTGTATCAGGAATCACTTTATTTTTATTTATCTTTTTAAGGAGAGTGCAGCCCACAGTGGCCCATGCGGGGATCAAACCGACAATCTTGGTGTTACCAGCACCACGCTCTAACCAACGGAGCTAACCGGCCACCCCAGGAATCACTGTAAAGAAGATCATTTTGAGTTTCAGAAATGTCAAACTGGCCAATTGTTACGAGAGAGAAGAAAAATGCTGGTCTGGAGTCAGGAGTGGATGGACGTCCCACAGTCAGTTTTACTGTTTACTCTGTGTGTGGCCCTAAGCAAGTCCCTCTCTCCAAGCCTCCCTTTTCTCACCTGCAAAAGGATGGCGTTGGACCACACCCTCTCACAGGCCCCTTCCAGCCTCCAGAGTCTATGTTCCCATCTTCAGATCTGACTAATATAATAGAAAAATGGGCCCTTTTCCTCTACTTCCCACCTTGGAGATACACAAAAAAGAGCAGAGTGCCCCAAGAAAGAGAACTTGGGAAAAGTCACCCCACCTAATCTTCTAGTTTTCTGTGAAACCTTCTCAACTGGAATGCCAGGTAAATGATTAAAACGTGAGTGGGCATTGTTCTGGCTTTTTTCATGATCCAGTCATTTAATCCCAACACCGCTGTGTGAAACGTATTCCTGTTTGCATGGGGGAGACCCATAGGTTTTTAATTCTTCTGTGGGAAACAAAGGCCCTCATTCACTAAACAGTAACTCAAGAGGGTCGTTTCTGCTCTTACCAGTCAAAAAATGTTGTCTGGCCACGACATCTCATCATCGAACTCAAGAGGCAAAAGAAAGCTCTTTTTACACTGGGTCCCTTTCATACGTGGTACAGCCTGTGTTTGCATTTTCCTCTTTATGAATAAAGTCTCAGGTTTATTTTATAGAGAACTACATCAAGCCAGAGGTTCTAATGACAAGATAATGAGCAGCGGAGGACTCTTGTTTGTTGCAGAAGGGTTTGTGTTACAGAAAACAAAGTGACTTTGCCATTTGTTTTTGGAAGAAAGACTTGGCAGCTCACTTCAATAGCTAGCTGAGAAGTGACTTCACACATACATAGGACAAAATTCTATCTAATTTACAAAAGTTCCCAGAGAATGCTCCCTTTATTCCCAGAGGAGCACACAGAAGGCATCTAATTTATGGCTGGAGAGTTGTGATACGAATTTATTCATGGAAGACAAATATGTCATCTTCAAATGCCTCCTGAAATATATAAGATGGAGGAATTACGTTCCCAGCGAGGACCATAACATAAAAGGTTTGTTGTCCGGCCGTTTGTCTTCTTGTCTCATCCATTCATCCAGACACCTATTTGGTTGGCGCTGATGAGTTTGCAAGGCACTGTGGGAGACCGTGGAGTGTGGGGTGGGACCAGAATACCCAAAGAAGTGAAACTTCCCCCCAAACTCTGACCCTGCACTCCACCAGCTTGCAATTTTGTCAGGAAATCAGCTGACTACTTACTTGCCTCAAATACAATGAAGAATTTGATAAAGTCTTGAAAGTGGTCAAAGCAAATAATTACAAGATTTCCAAGAAGAAAGTAATCACAGCAGATTGAAGTTTCAAGGAATGTTTTTAAAAATAAGTGGGCCTAGAAAACCTGGAAGAACAGGGCCCACTAGAACCTTCTGCAATGATAGAAATGTTCTCTCCCTGCTCCGAACGACAGTCGCCCCTAGCCACATATGGCTGGAGCGTTTGAAATACGGCTAGTGTGACTGTGGACCTGCTTTTATATTTTATTTAATTTTTTTAAAAAAATTTAAAATATATTTTTTTACTTTTATTGTTGTAAAATACATGTAACATAAAATTGACCATTCTAGCCATTTTTAAATGTACAATTTACTGGCATTAAGTACATTTATAGTGCTGTGCAAGCATCACCACTATCCATTTCCAGAAATTTTTCATCCCAAACTGAAACTTTGTACTCCTTAAACACTTACTCCCCATCCCCCTTCCCCAACTCTATCCCCTGGTAGCCTCTAGGCTTCTTTCTCTGCATGAATTGCTTATTCTGTGTACCTCGTATAAATGAAATCATACAATATTTGTCCTTTTATCTATGGCTTATTTCGCTTAGCATAATGTTCTCAAGTTTCATCCATGCTGTAGCATGTGTCAGAATTTCTTTCCTTTTTAAGGTTGAATAATATTCTATTGATGTATACACCATATTTTGTTTATTCATTCATCTGTTGGTATTTTATTTCTTTCTAACTAATTTAAATGTAAATTGTCATATGCAGCTGGTGGCTACTACATTGGAGACTACATGTGTAGGATTTGGGAACATCTGTGTGTTGGAGCAGGTGTGAGTGAGGTGTGTGAGTGAGGTGTGTGTGTGTGTGTGTGTGTGTGTGTGTCTGTGTGCGCACGCACACATATATGCTTGCATACATCATGTTGCAGAGGTGGTCTTGGAATGAGGAGACTTCATGGGGAAGGAATCCTGGTGAGCACAGGCTCAGAGAGAGGAAAAATAAGACCTTTGGGAAAGAGGAAGGTGCTGGTGGCTGAAACATAAGGCCTGTAAAGAAAGGTAGTAAATAAGGCTAGAAAGAGGTTTGGCCACACCATAAATAGTCTTGAATACCAGACTCAAAATTTGGAGTTATTTCAAAATGACTTTTTTTATTTGTACCATCTCAATATCATGTGGACTTTCAAATCCTTCAAATCACCTTCCCTGCTATTATTTTATAAAGAATCAGGATCAAATGCTGGACAAAATCCTACAGGACTCCACTGGGGGGAAAAAAATGTACATAAAGCCTCCAGTCTAGAAAGCATTTAAATTAGACAGATATTATTAAAGTTGCAGGAAAGAAAACTCCTCACTTCACCAAAGGATTCACTGGAGACTCCAATATATAGTGTGCTCCCTTAAGGCACTAAAAATAGGGTTGGATTTATAAAAAAAAATGCATGTACAACTTTCCCAAGCCCGTGTTGGCAGCAGCAGGCAAGGCACCACTCTAGAACCAATGCTCCTGGTAAGGCCTAAAATCCAATGTGATGGTCGGTTTTCTCCAGAGGAGTTGAAACAGGAATAGTGGAAAGAACTCAGACTTTCAAACTGAGGTCCCTTCCTCAAGAATGTGATTGAACGTCTCTGAAATGCCATTTCTTCATCTGTTCAAAAGAGAGATTTATAGCAATCTTACAGATCCTTGTGAAGTGCCCAGCCCAACATCTACAAGGCTGCGGAAACACCAAAAAGTAGGAGGTGGGGAGGGCTGGGAGTCTTTGAAATTATATTGCTTACAAAACAACCAAAAACAGACCAACAAGGGCAAAATGTTGCCAGGATTCAGGACATCTTAGGGGGTGTGACTTAATGGTGGAAAAAGATAATAGATCTTGGTCAAAGTTTTATTGCCTCGTTGACTCTCAAAGGGGGTGGCTGTAAAGGCTCTGTTCTGAGCCCACATACGGGGCTTCAATTCCATGAGCTGCCTGCTTCTTAGAACTTTATCCTCCAATGTGTAAAGGTGAGGAACAGGCAAGCCAAGCAAAGCAGGAAGAATAGAAACCCAGAAACCAGATATGCTTACTGGATGGTACCAGGGAGGCAAGAAGATTCAAGGTACAGATCAAGATAGAGAGAAGTCTTGTGTTCTTATTATCTTCACTTGATAAATGTGGAAACTGAGACTCAGAGAGATTTTAGTTTCCTTTCAGATGATACAGAGAGAGTTAGTGGCTAGAGCAGCAACCAGCACTCAAATGAATCTCCTGTGAATTGAGCAGGTATGTCTGTTTCACTCTGCCATGCCCAGCTTAATTTCACCTCTAAGGGGACAGCAAACACCCACTAACTGGCTAATGGCAGGTACATGAAAAGTTCCAGGGCCTTGGAAGACATGAATTCAGCAGTCTCAGAAAAAATGGGCTGCCGGGAAGTTTTAACCATATTTCTAGGGGACCTGAGAGATTACATCATCCCATTATTTTGAAGATATGGAAACAGAGGCTGAGATAGGAAGTGACTTAGGAAATCGCTCCTACCCCAAAGCCCTTCCCTCTGCCACAGGAACACACCCAGGAAAACGCAGAGATGGGCTTTTCCATCATTACCGTGGTTCACAACCACTTGTGTCTCTGCTACCAGAGCTTTCAGATGCACAGTTCCTTCCAGAAAGAGCATCACAACAGGAAAACCCTCTAGGAAACCCTTACCCTCACTCACATGTCCAGGACCTCCTTGACTCAACGTTGGAAAAACAACATGAGACCTTAGCCTTGACTGGACACTAGGTGCTGGCATCCCCAGGTGTTGAACGTTAGCTAAAAAACAGTACATTTGTGAAATTAACCCAGAAAAAGTATGGGAAAGGACATAAATAAAGGGGCTTCTAAAAGTAACAACGCTCTGTTAACACCATCAATAGATCACAGGCCACAATGTGTGAGTGTGTGTGTGTGCTGGCAATCATGAATTGCATTTGCATGGTATTTTATAAATTTTAAAGCATTTTCATAGCCATTCTATCATTCTGTTTCGCAGAAGCATTGATAGCCATAGGACTTCTAATATTCCTTTTGTTGTTGTTTTTACACTTCAATGCCAAATTAGTCCCTTTTCCCATCATTCTCTGTTCTCACATAACCTGCAGTATCCATGCAAACAGAGTTGCTTAATATCTCCAGACGTTTGTTTGTTCTCTTCTTGCTTGCTGGAATGTCTTCCTTCGATGTTGTTTTTCCCTTGACTGTCTTCTTCTTATCTGGAAGATAAGTGCTGCTTCCTCCGGGAGTTCTCCCTCATGTTTGCCACCATCCAAGTCTAGACTCCCAGTTTTGGGGGCGGGGATTCCTCTGGACTCCTGTCTGCAGCCCCCATGCCTGGCACAGTGGTTGGCATAGAACAGGCACAGCACGGGGCTGTGACTGCTGAGGAAAGTGACACCCAGAGGGCCTGGTGTTGTGCTGGGCCTCCGAAAGTGAATTCATCCCAGAATTTGGGTAAAGGCCCATGGCTCCTGACTCCCGGCCCAATGCAGCAGCTGAGCAGCTTCTGCTCAGAAGAAAGAGAGTTGCCGTTCAGAACCAAGGTCTGGCCCACTTTGCAATGGGAGGACCCTGTACAGGAACTTCCTGCTTCCCTCTTGACCCTGCTGGGTCTAGAGCCCCAGCAGCCCCTCTGCAGTGGGGCCCACAGCACTGGGTAGTATTACCTCTGCTCTCTCCTTAGCAGAGGAACAGCACTACAGGAATCTGGAAGCTCAGAAGTGACCATGTCTTTCCTGCTGTATCAGTTTCTAAAGGTGCCGGGAAGGGTCACAAAGGATGTCTGGGGTGTGCTTTCATCCCCGGTGGGTTTTATTTTGTTTCCTTCCTTATTCCCAATAGCTCATCCAGCACCCTGTCATTAGTTCTAATCTCATTGTAAGTTTAAGTGAACTTTTCAAAGCCTCCAATTCCTGCGCTGTGTTTGTTTAGGCACAGGTAATACTATAATCCATGAGGGTGCTTTTGAAAGTAATTGTCTTGTAAATATTTGTCTGGTGAATCTTAATTGGTTACTGGGTTACTTGAAGTAAAAATCCTTTTGGTTGAGTCATGATGCTGAGATGGTCTTCAAACCACTTGCAATATACGTTCCACACGTGTGTGAAACCTTGGGCGGGTGGGGCTCATGGGACCCAGGATGGTTTAGGTAAGGTTCCTGCTCCCTCCAGGAGCTCAGAGTGGAGAGGGAAAAACGGGTGTAGTTAGAGGAACACAAATGAGTTATTCAAAGGACACTGGCCGGAGAAATTTGGACTCAAGGAAGCAGTGTTCGAGTGAAATTTTGGAGTTAGGTTAAACTTAGTCGGATGAAGATGAAAGAAAAGAGGGGAGGGCATCCGGACCTCAGGGATCGAGGTGTGGCAGGGCAGGAGAAGACCTGCGGATAGGGCAGGCAGAGCGTGTGAGAGCTTTATCCCAGCAAGATTCAATGGGGACAAAGATGGAGAAATCAGAAAGGCAAGACCAAGTGGAAAGAGAGAGGGGGAGTGTTTCAAGATTAGTGAAAACCGAACGACACCTTTCTGTCCTATCCTTTGTTCCACAAAGTGGAACATGGTTGGAAAGAAAGTCATTGATTGGTCAATGGTCACTCTTGCCTTTCAGCAGAAGTGGATTTTCTGTAAAGTTAATGAAATTTAAGCTTCAGGGCCCTCAATCCACCGACTCCTCCCAAAGCCTTAGCCATGGGCCCACCTGGTTTTACAAAAGTTGCAAAAGGAAGCTATGTCAGTGGCGATTAGTCAAGAACACTGTCTGACTCTGACTTCCCCGTGGTTATCGTTCCCCTAATGATGGGTAGTATTGCAGTGGTCACAGGTACTTTTGCGATCCAGCCAAGGGAAAGTTGCTATGAAATACTGACTCCACAAAGAGCTAAACCTTGCACCACACCACTACACAAGGATACTGAGGACAAACTTGTTAATGAAAGTTGCCAGTTCGAACAATATTTAAAATTCATCACTGCACAGGAGTACCTTGAAGTCTTACAACGCATCGATGAAAGAAACTTGATGGAGGTTTTTCCAAAATTTACAATTGTGAAACAAATGCTTTTCAAAAGTATAAATGATTAAAAAAAAAAAGAAAAAAGACTCGCCATTTCATGCTAGAGAACAGACTGAATTATTTTTCCATTCTCTCTACAGAGAATGATGTTACAAAATTGTTGTCATGTGAAAAGACAACTACAAAAATGTAGAACATAGCATTACAGAGGTGTCACAGACAATTAACTAATAAAACTAATAAAACCCACGGGTTTTCTGGCATTTGTGATAATTACGGTACTCAGCATTTTTGTATGTGACTTCTTTTGTCCTCAAGAAATATTTCCTTTTAGATCTAATTTTGCTTTTATAATTTTGTGACGAGAATAGCAAAATTGCATAAGCTTCAGGGCCCACAAACAGCACCCACCTTGCCCTTACTTTGTCCCCATCCTCCACCAGGGATCATGCCCATCCAATCATTAGGGTTAGCTCCGGGCTCTCCCCCTTACCAAAACTCTGAACTGTGGGGAACTCCAGCCTGTGGCTCCCAAGAAGACAGATCCAAGCCAGTTACCCTGTTTCTGCCTCCACTCTGGTTCTGCTCTAATGTGAATACTCTAGGTTCCTGGTTCCGAATAGTCACTCCAGAAACGCAGTGTAAGGAGGTCAAGTTCCCAGAGGCATAGGTTGACAGAACTACAGTCTTTAGTTAGAGTATAAGGCAGGGAACTGAGGCCCAAAATAAGGTCTCGCATCCCAAAGTTTGAATACGCAATGTATAGACTGGGGACGTCCTGCTGTCCAGGCATCGAATCAGGTACTAAAATTCCAGAGAAGAATAAAATATGGCCCTACCCTGGAGAAGCACACATTCTAGCCTGGCCAACAGTTATGTGAGAAGGACAGTGGCTCTAACACAATGAGATAAAGGTTTTAGAATCCATATCTAAGGCTGATCGAAGACGGCACAGTAGATAAACGCTGTGGTCGCCTCATCCCATGAACACATCAAAATTACAACTAAATTATAATCAACCAGGAGAACCACCTGAAGTCCAGCTGAACTGAGGTTTTATAACTAAGGATATAAAGAAGCCAAACAGAAACTGGTAGGAGGGGTGGAAACACGAAACGGGCTGGCCCCACACCTGTGTGTTATGGATGAAAATTGGGAGGGATATCTTGGCTTCCCAACTGGAGGCTCCCCGTGGCAGAGCAAGGCCTCCCAGCCTGGAGTACTGGTGCTGGAAGGGGAGCCCCCACAACATCTGGCTGTGAAAAACAGTGGGGACTCCAACCATCTGGGTGAAATGGAAGGCGGTGGGAAACCCAGCCGTCCTCCTAAATGGCCGGCGCACAGATTCACTCATTCGCAGGTACTCACCCGGAGCTCCGGCACACAGATGGTGACTTGGGGAGCGTTGGAGACACACCGGGGGGCAGACTGAGGTATGTAGCTTCAGGGCGTGAGCTGGAAGATGCTTGCCATTTTCTCTGTGTGGGGTCCTGCTCCCAGGCAGTCCGCAGGCAGGCGTCATCTTTCCTGTGTTAAGCCCGCCCCCTATGCTTACGGGCAAACCTGACTCTGATTGGCCTGGTGAGCTTCCTAGCTCTGCCCTGCTGACTCACTGAAACTCCGCGGCACCCAATTCTGTACGGTAGCAGGCTTTATCAGCAGCTGAACCTTATCAGAGCCAGCAACAAACAGCAGGTTGGCATCAGGCCTCGGTGTGTCCTGGCTTTTTACACAACTACCCCAGGCCCGGTGCTAGTGGCAAACATGCTCAGTTTGCTGCATGCCCCTCCCACACACTTCCAGGTGTAGCACAGGCAGCGAGCAAACGTGGATTACTTGGTAGCAATCAGCCTGAGGAACAGTACTACCCACTGATCTGCCAACAGTAATCAAGGCTCAACCATCACAGGAAGGAACACACAACCTACCCACAGGAAGGGACACTCCTGGAGCACCTGCAGCAGGTGACCAGGGAGGCTGTGCCAGGGCCACATAGGGCACCTACTACATAGGGCCATCTGACCAAGACTGGGAGACACAGCAGATCTACCTAACACATAGGAACAAACACAGAGGCAGCCTCGGTGTCTGTTGATAGAAGAATAATAAAGTGTAGGTGGCACATATGTACAATGGAATATTGTTCGGCTGTGGAAGGGAATGGGTTCCTGCCATCTGCAGCAGCATGGATGGACCTGGAGGGTATTGTGCTGAGTGGAGTATATCACACAGAGAAGGACAGATGCAATGTGATTTCACTAATACGTGGAATCTAAAGAACAAAATAAACAAACAAACAGAACAGAAACACACTCATAGATACAAAGAACACTTTACTGGTTGCCAGATGGAAGAGAGGTTGAGGGAGTGGGTGAAAAAGGGGAAGGGATTAAGAAGTAAAAACTGGCTGTTACACAGTAGTCATGGGGATGTAGGGCATAGCAGAAGGAATATAATCAATAATATTATAATAACTATTAATATGGATGGTATCAGATGGTTACTAGATTTAGTCATAGGGATGTAACGTAAAGCATAGAGAATATAGTAAAAAATATAGTAACAGCGATGTATAGTGCCAGGTGAGTATGAGACTAGTCAAGGGGATCACTTCTTTAGGTACATAAATGTTGAACAACTATGGTGTACCCCTGATACTAATACAATATTGTAGATAGCTATATTTTTTAATAAAAATCTAAAAGAATCCAGATCTCCTGACTCCTGGCCCAAGACTATGGAATGTTCATGATGAACTACTCATTAAGGAGCAAACTAGTGACCTGCTAGCTTCCTACTAAGTCAGACAAAGAAGACTGGCCATGGACCCATCACTGGACCTGTTGGGTTTTCAAAGTTCCCCATCACGTGGGAGACTTTCTTTTCTTTTTTAATTTTATGAACATGGTACGGGATTTTCTATGTGCCAGGAATTGTCTCAAGAAATCTATGTAAATTGAATGAATTTAATCCCACCAATAATAATGCTAAAGGTTGGTGGTGTTAGCTCCCCACCCCCTTACAGATGGGCAAACAGGAACATGGAGAGAGTACGAATTTTCCTGAGATCCCAAAGGGGTAAGGAGAGGCAGAGTGGGATGCAATTCAGGCAGCCTGTTTGGGAGCCTGTGACTCTGTGCTGATACTAATGTCCAGAAGGTCTGGCCATCCGCACCCAGACCAGAGTTCAGGGGGATCAGAGGAAGGTGGGAGGCCAGATTAGCTGCAAGAAAGGTGGGGAGTGGGGCAGGTCCCTGGAGGAAACTCCAGCAATATGTCGTGAGGATCTCTGGCCATGGAGGTGGGAGTCACAGTGGGATACTGTGCCCGAATGTCACAGGACCTCTCTGCACCTCGGCTCCCTTACCTGTGAAAAGGGGACAAGGTCCCAGACATGGAATCTATGTCGGCCATGAAATGCCTAGGTAAGGAGAGATGCTATTCCATCTTAGAAAGTCCTTTGCAAAGGGGCGGGAAAGCAAGGGACTATTCAAACGGGGGGAAAAAGAAAACCCGGAATGTTAACCAAGAGACTCCTCCTTTAATTTCCCCAGGGCATTTAATGGCTGCTTCAGTTAAACACATTTCTGGGTAAAACGGTTCACGTTTCAGATTCTGCGATGACATATTTGAACAACTCTTGGAAAAAGCCAAGCCAAACAGACTCCTGGTTTCCTTTTAGGCGAGTGGGATGCCATAGACGAGTGGGTCAGAAGCACAGTTGTGGGCTGTTCGCGTCCCAGGCCTTCGGCCGCCCTTGTACTCCACTCCTCAAACCAGGTGCCCATGGCCACCGCCCCCAAGCTCACTGGGAGTCATGGTGGAGAGCCTCAAACAGAACGCACTCTACTTCAAGATATGCCTGCCACTGAATTTCACATGGTATTGAATCATGATTCACAGCACCCCCCAACCTCCCAAAAGATCAAAAGAATTCATTAAAACCGTTAAAAAATGTCACATCCAGCTCCTGTAGTGTTGGCTTTTCCCTCTCACCTGGGGACCTAGGTCCTAAGGGGTCAGGAAAGCTCCACACAAGTGACTTTGAGCCTTTCTTCCTGGGCCCAAGGATTGGGAAGGATGGGGTAGAGGCAGGCAGTTGGGACAGTTGAAAAAGAAGGAAGAAGTTAGAGGGAGACACTCCCCAACCCACAGCAAGCTGATAGGACTTCTGAGGTGTTCCTGAGTCTACTGGCAAATGTGTTCTCCCACGGTATTTTTGGAATCTGTGAAGCTTGTCTTTCCCATTTGTGTCCCTGTCCCTCTCAAGTCACTGGCCTTCCTCTGTAGAATGTCCCTTCCTCCAGGAAGCCTCCCTTCCATCATCACAGGGTTGGAGACCGGGTGTTTTTATGGGAGCCTCTTCACCTTGTGCTTAATCCATTCCCAGTATTGATGACACTATTGTAACGGCTGGCTATTCCTCGCTTGTCTGTCTCTCCCCACTAGACCGTCCTGTGCATCTCTGTAGCCACAGAATAGAGCACAGGGCCTGGTACAGAGTGGATGGCACAGAAAAGTAGGCTGACCTGAGGGACGACCGGAAAGCTCAGTTGGTCAGAGCGCGGTGCTCTTAACAAGGTTCCAGTTTGATCCCCACAAGGGCCACTGTGAGCTGTGCCCTCCACAACTAGGTTGAAACAACTACTTGACTTGGAGCTGATGGGTCCTGGAAAAACACACTTAAATAAATTTTGAAAAGTTAAAAAATAAAAGAAAGTTGGCTGACTTGAGCCCCCTGTTATGGGGTTGATTTGTGCCCCCCAAAACGTATGTTGAAGTGTTAATCCTCAGTACCTCAAATGTGACGCTGTTTGGAAATGGAGTCATTGAAAACATGAACCGATGAGGTCAGACTGGAGTAGAGTGGACCCCTAATCCATGACTGATGTCCTTATAAGAAGAGGGAACTTTGGACACAGACACAGAGGGATACCAGGTGAAGACACAGATTTGGAGAGAATGCCATGTGTGTGTGAAGGCAGCGACACAAGTACAAGCAAGGAGTACTGAGGATTGCCAGCCATCGACAGAAGCTGGGAGGGAGGCATGGAACAGATTCCCTCTGAGAGCCTTCGAGAGAGCAGGGCCAGGCCGACACCTTGATTTCAGACTTCCGGCTTCCAGAAGTGTGAGAAATAAATTTCTGTTGTATAAGCCACTCTGTGGCACTTTGTTGTGGCAGCCCTAGGAAACTATGACACTGCCCCCTTCAACCGTCTCCTCTCCTCTCCAACCCCGGTTCTTGCCCTGGAGCACAGCATTCTCTCAGAAGGACTTCTTTTCTTAACTCCTTTCTGCTACTGGGGCCTGCCTCTTCTCCTTTCTTAATGCGTAATCTGGGCTGTGAGAAGGCAAAGGAGATTGGCATCCACTGAGGGCTGTTTAATGGGAATGCTAATTTATTTTAACCTATAGTATTTCAAGTGGCCTTAAGGATCCTATCAGAATTCAAATCCCACAAGAAGGCATTTGTGAAAACCAAAGACCTAGAGAAATTGTCAGTATCCAGCAGTGGCCCGTGCCTGAGCCTGAGTGACTGGGAGCCGAAGGACAGACCCTCTGTCTTCACCTCCCAAAAGCATTTCCCAGTCTCCCAAGGCAGATCGGCGCCAGGGAGCGAGAGCCCCCAGTGCTGAGATGACAGGAAGCCGGGTGGCATAATCTGTCCTCCACCCCACAAAAGACAGGAAATCCAGAGCTGAAGGTTGAAAATCTGACCTCAGCTCACCCCTGCATTGTGTCAGGCCCAGAATGAAAGAATAGGCTGCACAAAGGCCTCTAAAGAAAGCGATTAGGGCCTGGCCCCTGTGTCGAGGGAGAGACACTGGCCCAGCCCAAGCTGCCCTCGCTCTAAAGGCTTGGTGGACTTGTCCACGGCTTCCGAGTACAGCCCAACCCTGCCACCCTGGGTCTCTGGGAAGGGGTGCACCCAAGACTCCTCAGAGAGCACCTAAGCTGCCTCTCATGAACCAGGCTCCTGGAGCACAAAGGACAGACACCCACTCAGACCCCATAGGAACAGGGGTCCTCTCCTGCCTCTGCCAGCACCTTGGCTGGGCTTGACCTCAGTTTGTCCATCTGTAAAATGGGAATAACCTCTACCCACCTCAGGGGTAATTATGCAAACAAGTGAGCTGCGGATGACATAATCCCTTCCACCCGTGTGGTGCTTTACCGTTTATATAACCCTAGAGGGCCTGTTTCACTGAATCCTCACAACCTTGTGAGGTTAGAACTATCTGGAGATCATTGACTCTGGAAAGGTCACATGCACCCACAGCTCAGAGACAGGAAGAGGCAGCTGCCAGCTCCCCTCATACTCCTCCTCTCAGAGACCCCAAGTGTGGTGCTCCCTTCACCTCTCCTTCGACCTGCTCATCTCACACTCCTGGATGAATTGTCGACGGACAGAAGCTGGATCCTGAAAGTCTGACCTGGTCCACTCAGGTTCATCCTAGGATGTCTTAGCTAAACTCACCAGATTTTTTTAAATTATAAATATAATTGTTAACATTTAGTGATGACATTTTATGGGCCTTGTCACTATAGTCACTCATTTACTTCTCACAGCAAAGCAAAGAGCTAGATACTTTTTTAGCCCTCTTTCTCCATGTGGAAACTGGAGCCTGAAAAGACAGAATAGCAGGCACAGCACTTCATGGAGAATCTGGAACTCACACCCAGGCATTCTCATCGAAGGCCCTGTGGGCCCCTGTTCACAAGAGCAGAGTTGAGGGCACAAATGGGGAGATGCATGCAGAACAGCCTAGAACTTAAAAAGCGGAACCCGTTAAAAAATCCAGGGAACTGTGTAGGAGCTCACGGTGGCTTTGGGGACTGATGAAGGCAGAGTGGGGGAGGCTTCCCTTTCCCCTCATTCGCTGAATATTTGCATGCTCTTCTCCAAAACTTAACCTGCGCTTGACAATTTTGCTTTGCTCCAGTCTCCTTATCCCCGTTTGAGATCCCATCTGTGAGTTCCAGGCAGACACATTTAGACACTACAGCACAAGCTACCCATTTTGCATTTTGAGGAATCTTACGTGAAAGCAGGTCTATTATATAAGCAGCGGTCAACTTCTTTGTCAGTGGCTATGCGTTATACTATATTTTTAAATATTTAAAGGCCAGAAGCTGGTAGCAATTCTTCTGTGTGGATTTTTCCTTTCCTTGCAGGAGTAGGACATGCATTTGCAGGGCTGGAAAGGAAAGTGTGGCTTAATTAATCTGTTCACCAAGACCTTCCCAGTCCTTTCCTGGCTGGAAAGGACAAAATTGGGTTGCCGATGGTAAAACTTGTAAGTTGTTTCGAGTGAAGGCAGCTTATGCATAAACACCAGAGCTCTGGAAAAGTCCAGCATCACCCTTCAAATCGCTCTCCTTCCTGGAGAGGCTCTGTTGGAGGGAAAGGTGTGCCACTCTTCCAATGGCACAGCAAATGCAGGCTCAATAACAGCATGGGTAAATGATTCGAACTTGGAGGTTCTTTGAGACTTAAAATAATTTCCCATTAGTGCTATGAGGACGGAACACTGAACGGTGAGACACCGTCCAAAGCTCAAATCCCACTTCCACCACTTTCTAGGTGTGTAAATCCAAGTCTTGGTTTCTCTTCCTTAATCCCGTCAATAATACCTTCTCTGTTGGTTTATTGTGAAGTTTTGGAAGCTATGCAGAGCTACAGAATTGCAAAGGACAAGGAATAAAATTCACCTGACACAACGGGTTTATAGAGAAGGTAAAGAGAACATATGTACAAGAACTTTTCTGGGGCTAAAGAGATGGAGTCATCTACCCTTCGGGCTGTTCAAGTCATTTCAAATAAATTCTATGAACACCAAGCACTGTATATTCAGTGTCATGGGGATATGGTAGACCCAGAGAGCAGATAAGACAGTGTCCCTTCTCTAGGAGTTTTATACATAATGAACGATACATATTACAATTATGATAATCATAGTATTTATTGAGGAACCTGGATGATCTACTCTATCATCACTATTTTAATGATGATGAAATTGAGGCTAGGAGGGTACATGGCTAGTATATAAATGAATCAGCCAACACTCAAAGGAAACATGAGAGTGCACTAAAAGAGGGCAGAGCATATATGAAGGCGCAGGAGGGGTCTCAGTGAATTCCAACAAAACGGTCACAGAAGGCTTTGTGAAAGAGACAGTCTTCCTTTGCGCCAAGCCCTGAAAAATGGGTGATACTGAGAAGAGAATGGTTGGGGACAGGGTACCTTCCAGACACAGGGAACTGCAGGAGGGAAAACACAGAGGCTAGGGAGTGTCTGAGTCCTACAATAGAACTGTATTGTTAAGTGAGCTCACAGATGTTTTACTGTCTGATATTTATAACACATTCTTGCTTATCTGCTTGAAGAAGGACCTTGTACATAGATAGCAAACATTTAACTGGCATTTTCATTTCTTCTAGGTACCCTGCACCAGGGTTGCCAACACAATTGTTCAGGTTGTGTCTTGCCCAAGGAGAGCGCTACTTGGGGGAAGGGGAGCTAATATCTGGCTGCATTCTGTTTGCCAAGCTCACCAGGTGGGGCTGCATCTGCCTGGAGAGGAGAGGACGCCTTTTCCTAATTCATGCAATAGAGTCTATCGGTAGCACTGCAGGTAAGAAGAAATGAGGAATCCATAGCATTCAAAAGAATTTGTTTTACTCAGATTCTAAATGGCATCGGGTGTCCCAAGATTGGCTTGCATTGGATAAGACAAAAAATAAAATAAAATAAAAAATAACAGGCTACCCTAAACCAGTTGTTTCTTAGGTATTGTATGGACACAGCCTGAATACATTAAATCATTGTTTGAGCCCTTTGTAGTTTGGGGACATAACAGTATTAGTGCTAAAAAGGACATACCCAGGCACCAGATTTGTGGGAAGATTTTTTTCTGCTATCTGTGGCAGAGATGTAATGATCAGAAAGTCTTCAGGTTGTTGGAACCAGGAAAGACCGCAGACATATCACAATCTAAAATTTTCATTTTACAGATAAATATAGAGAAACCCATTCAATCATTCATTCATTACTTGCTGCTTGCCCACGATGTGCAAAAACAGTTCTAGAAGATGCAGAACACACAAAAACAAGAGTCTCTTACTTCTAGTAAGAGAGATAAGACCCAAATAGAATACATAGTAAAAAGTAGTTCATAACCTAACAAAGACATAAAACAAACAGGCACGTTCATATTGATTTGTGTGTATATGGAAAAATTTGGAAAGATCTATAGTGATGCTTTAATAGTGGTTCTCTTTGAAAGTTCGATTACTAAATATTTTTCTCTCTTTTTTATACTTTTCTTCATTGTCTGTTTTTTTCCTAGTGACCGTGGGAGGGAGGGAGGGACTTATTTTCATTTAGAAATACAAACGCGTATGGGGAAAGCGCTGAGTGAGGTTAGAGGCTTTGTGAAGAAGGTGCCCCTAAGCTGGTCCCTGGAAGACAGGTGAGCTTGAGACCTGTAAGACTGGGGAGATGTGCGGAGGGAAGGGAGAAAGCACAGGATCGGAAAGCACAAGCTTGAGGTGGAAGAAACTCTAGGTAGTGGCTTTGCAGAGCCAAGACCCAGGTGCCCCAAGGCCCAGGTCTGGGCTCCCCCCACTATGTCCCAGAGTGCCTTTGGGAAGCAGGCACGATGTTACTAGTTATGAGGCAGAGGAGCACCCTAGGGCAACTTTGCCAGGGTTAAACATATTTATATCACTTGTTCCCAAAGTCACAAAACACCTAACCATGTCCTTCTCAAACACCGTGGCTGATTCTCCACTGCCTGGAGCAGTCCTTAGACTCAACCCATCTATCTCACCTGCTGCTTCAGGATGCACTGGAAGCCTAAACATGCCCCATAGCTCTGTGCACCTCCATGCAGCTCCAGGCACATCCACTCAGGCCACCCCCTCAACTCGCAATGCTCCTGCTGTCTTTCTGCACCAGGCCAATCTTCATTCATGCTTTAAGGCTACCTTGCATATCACCTCCACTGGGGCAATGCTCCCCTGTGCTCTTGTTCCACTTCCGGCACCCTCCTCTCTGGAAATTCTTTTTGTGCACAACTTACCTCCCTTCCTACATGCCTGTCAGTCATCTGCTGTCCTGACTCTCCTCCCCACCTTCCCTCCATCTCATTCGCATGCACACACTCCCATCTTTGGAAGAGTTGAACAGAGTAGCATGGAGCTTTACTTCTCCCTGTAAAGCCCACCAAAGGACAGCAAGGGGTATGCAGCTCAGGAGACTTCGGGGAGTCTGGTAGTCCATAAACTCGGCCATTATTAAATTCAGATACTCTTAAATCAAAAAATTGTATTTTCTACTCCAGAATGCATTGTGTGATCACACGGTGGGGTAACACTTAATGGGTTGGTGAGGAGCAGTGTGCTGGGAGCTGCGCATGAGAGGGGATTCCCAAACTGCAGCCATTCTCCATCAGGATAACTTTAGTTGACTCTCTCAGGGCCCTCCTGCCATCGGATTTATAATAAGGGTACCATCTGCATATTGAAGAGTCCCCAGAACAGCTCTCACTCCCAGGCCCTTTGTCCCTTTTCTTAATAATATGCACATACCATTAACATGATAGAACCTCCCCCCTTCAGGGGGCCTGGGACTGTGGTGGGTCTTCAGCTGGGCACTTGTGGCCCTCAAATAAGGATTTTCAGAATATATAAGCTATTGTTACCTGAGAGTTACCTGTGCCTCCCCCCCAACGCTAAATATATGTGCACATCTCTTTTAAAGGTCCCTAAAAGTTCTGCTTTACTTTCCATCCTGTTCCTTTTGCAAAAGGACACACCTTCAAATCCTGAGGAATGATTATCGTCCCTCTACCCACTCAACAGAAGTAGCCAAAATGGTTCCCAAGTGTCAATAAAAGGAAAACTCCTCCACAAGGACTTAACCTCACTGGACACATTAATGGCGATATCATGATAGCATCCTCAACCCAGAGAACGAAGATCGAGTCCAGTTTTTGGTACCTGAACTTGCAGCTTTCCTGATGAAATAGAGCCCGCTACCCACAGAATCTCGCGGAGGGTTTTACTGTGTGTGTTCCCCTAAACGAAGCCCAGATGCAGATTGCCTCAGGATGGCCATTCCCTCCCAGCCCCGGGTTCTCTGACAATTTGAAAATGCCTCCTTTTGGTTCCTTGCAAAGACCTGAAGAATGAAGGACACTCAGAAAGGCTAGAGGAGAAGACTGCGGCTAGCGTTACAGACACGCTTCTGAAACACTATTATTGTTATTATCTTCATTATTTAGAAGGAACCCCAGAGCCTGAGAGAGTCGAGCATGCAGGCCAGCAGGATAATGATGCCTGGCATCAGTGTGGGACCCGCCACCTTCACACTCATTGTCTCCTGTGGCTGATAGCGTCCCAAAAGGAAAACGGAGATTCTTCCTCATGGTGCAGCCACAGGGTGACTTGCTCCCACTCAACAGAGTTTCCAGAGCTCAAACACATGAGCTCCGACACCAAAACAAAGTTCTTTCCTGGCCCTCCTTGCTTGGCAGACTGTTCAACTTTGCAGTTGGCTGAGCCCTCAGAGGTGTGTGTGTGTGTGGGGGGGGAGGTGGAGCTCCAGCATCCTGGGTAGGTAGCCTTATCCAGCTAGCTGGTCAAACTGCGGTGAAAGAAAGCAAATACTGAAGCGAGGGGAGGAGAGGGGAATCCTCCATCCTGATTTGAGAGTGACTGAGTGTTTACTGGGATGCAGGGCTTCCAGCTTTAAAGCTGGGACAGTCATAGGCAAACTAGTTGAGTCAGTCACCCTAGGGAAAGAGGGAAAGGAAACCACATCCCTGCAAAAAGACTTCTCCCCCTCAAATGAAAACACCGCAGAGAGAGCACTCAGAGTGGCAGCAAACATCATAATAAGCATTTTATGGCAGTTTCTACTCCAATTACCCAGCCCTCAGCCTCCATGCCTCCAATGAAGCCAGAGCTTAATTTGCATTTGAGCTAAATGCTGTTTCTTTGCTCCAACATTTTCCGGTTGTGGTTCATTGCAGTGGGCAAGAAAAAAGTCCTCCTGTGGCTGCCTAGCCAACAGAACCCAGGGCCACGTGTTGAGTCCAACACACAGCCTCAACACACAGCCAGCCAAAGATAATGGAGGCTCGAACTGCAGCAACAAATTGACATGTGCACATTTATTACCCCAAGGAATTTCCAAGTGAGGTAACACTCCAGGAGAAATAATCTCCCAGAAGTGTCAAACGAAATGTATTCACAGCCATCCCGGAAGTTTACAGTAAGCGACATCCAAGAAAACCTCCAACTTCGTTATTTTAATGAGATGTTTGGGGGAGAGAGTTTCTGGCAGAAAGACGATTTTCCCTTAAGACATTATAAAATATTAGTTCAGGAAACTCAGAAGAAGGACCAACTCAGGATGGGAAAGATTTATCATCAAATCCAAGCGCAATCAAACCATTTCACAAAACCCTGCCCTCTTCACCAATGTAGAAAATGCATCTAGCTACAGCTTGAGCAGTTTCCAGTCTCTAGTCTCAGTATAAATTGTCTGTTCTTCTTGGCTTTACGCCAAAGAAAAGTGGCGAAACCAAACCAAGCCAAAACTCAAGGTGTTAGATATCTGTTATCATATTCTGTTTTCCTTTGAGTAACCCAATTAAAAATTGGATTAATCATAGTTTTCTCTATTTCCAGGTGAGACAAGCCTGAGTACCCAGTTCGTTTGCACAGATTGAGTACCTCTAGCTGGGTTTGAACAATTAGTCAAGTCTTTTCATTGGTAATAATTATTTAGCAAACCTTACTGAGCAGCTATTAGGAGCAAAGGCCTGTTCTAGGTACAGCGAAGCAATCAGAGTTGTGCCGATTGTCTTGAAAGGCATTTCTACCTGGGGGAACCCCACTGAGAGATGGATCCAGAAAGCAAACAGTGAAGGAAGTGGGAGGGACATGCTGGAAGGAGCTGGCTTTGTGGCAATAAGAGCTCCCAGAAGACTTCCGATTCCCAGTGTTATCACATCCCTCATGTACTTTAAATCATTTGATCCTTATAAGAACTTTGTGGGGTAGTGATTATTATTGTTTCAGAGGTGAAGAATGTGAGATTCAAAGGAAAGTGACTTGCCCTCAGCCATAGAGCTGGTGAACAGCAGAGACAAGATGTGCATCCAAGCTTCCAACTGGAGCGTGTTCACCAACACTGCAGACATTTGCAGCGATTCGAGTCATCCCTAAGGATCAATGACTCTCGACCCTCAGAATGGAAAGGGGGCCTTCGAGATTACCAGCTCCAACCCATTCCACTTATGGATGAGATAACTGAGCAACAGACGGTTACCTTCTTATGCCAAGGTCGAAAATAGCAAACAACTGAGCTAAGATCCAAGCTGAGGGCTTCTGCCTGTGAACTAAGTATTTCTGTTACCCAGGGCTGTCTCCCAGTCAACGTGGAACCTCATTTTGTAGCAAGGAAGGACTGTTTTTATGTCTTTCCTCAGAAAAATAGTGGAGGATAGCCTATGACACAAAATTCAACCCATAACAAGCTGTGGCTTTTTTATGGAACGGACTAGTTTCTCAACACCAGGCACAACACCTCCGAAAAGCCTGTGGGAAACCTCGGGCCTGCCAGAATGCAGAAGAAAGTCAGTTTTGCATGGCCTCTTCAGAGCATATCCCACAGCCACCCATGTGTCTTTGTCATATGGGTACGTGCTGTGTGTGTTCTCCAAATGTGCATTGTACCAATAAGACCTGTCTGCTTCGACCATAAAAAGGCTCTGTTACTTCTCCTGGTCAAAGGTTTCAGGATGAATGTCTTGTAGCATGATCCGTCAGTATCAAAAGAGATCAGGTAACCCTGGTCAGTGGCCTATGAAGAGATTTCCTTTACAAGGAAAGAAAACTAATAAACCATTGTGGACGGCGTGGATGTTCTGCAGCACTCAAATTCCTAGGCTCCGTCTTAAATAGGCTTCAAAGCTCACATTCATTTGTTTCCAAGGTACCCGTTTTCAGGTTTTATAAGGCCTCTTTTGAGGAACAAAAGTCCGCCACGTTCTTACTAAGCTCAGGCTTGTGAATTTGTCCTACCAGTCAATGTTTTTTTAAAGATTCTTTGCCTTAGTAACAGACTGGGGAAATAGAAAGAGGAAGGATGGTGTGAACAAGAAATCAGATTATTTAACAAACTTCCATCGCACCCATCATGTACCGGGCACTGCTCCACGTGTTGTGTGTGAGTTAGTTTCTGGAACCCCCTAAGGACCCGAGAAGTGGTGTCATCATTCCCATCGTACCACTGGGGAAAGGGCACAACCTAAAGCTTGTAGGTGTAGGAGTCAAAGCCAAACCAGAGAGTCTCACTTCAGAGCCACACGCTTCACCACTCCACTCTCTTGCTTCCCCTTGAAAGAGTGAACAGGAAGCTGGTGGGGGGCACCTGCCAATGACCAGAGGGAGACGAAGGAGGAAGAGCCCTGAACCAGGAAGCCTGAGGCCTGACTCCTGGTCGCTGACCAGCCACAGCAGTGCCCGGGGTTGGGCACTCTCCCCTCGCCTGCCCCTCAGCTCCCAGCCCCAGTGCACCGTCCTGACCATCCAACCCAAAACTGCTCCCTGCCTCCCTCCTGCTGTGGCTTCCCCAAATTCTTCCATCCTGTTCTGCCTACCTTCATAGCATCCACCATCTTACTGAATGCGATGTGATTTACTTGCTTATTATGTTTATTTCATTGTTGTCACTCTCTGCTAGACTATAATAAAGTCCATGAAAGCTAGGGGTTTGGGGGAGTTGTCGCTTCTGTTCGCTGATGTCTCCCAAGTGGCTGGAACAGTGCTTGACACGTGGTAGGTGTTAAATAAATGTTCATTGTTAGAAAGAGAGGAAAGGAGGGAGGGAGAGACAGGAAGAAAGAAAAAAGAACACTCGTGGGCACACCGTATGCTCTTCCTTTCCACTCTGGTGTCCCGCCTCTGAACTGGGAGATTGGGCTAGATGGCTTCTAAGCTTCTTGCAAATCTAATAACCTCTGATTCTAAAAACAACCCAAATTAAGATTTAAAACAAAAACAAAAAACAAACAAAAAAACAGCCACCTTAGGGATTAATGAAAGTCAAACCCAAAAGGCCCAATTCCCCAAACAGAAATATGGTGAACCGGTCAACACTCCTGAAAGATTGTGAGACTCAGGTGTGAAAAACTGACAGACCTCCACAATGCTACACAACGGTGAGAGGCGTTATAACTATACTTACAACCAGATGACTGTGGCTCAGACAAGTAGTGAAGGAGTCATCTCAGGCTGGTGATAGACCAGCAAACCGGCTTCCTCCAACAAAAAGTTCCAAACTGGGATCCTGGAGGTGGAGTGCCTGATACAGCCATGAGACCCCTCATTTGCTCAACAGCTCCCCCGCACCCCCACTCCGCACCAGTTCCTCTTATCTCCCCTCCCTGCTTTCTTCACAAGGCCTCTGGACTTACCTCCCTTCCTGACTGTAGGCTTCCTGAAGACAGGCTGCCGTGTGCATTTTGTCTTCACAGCAACCAGGACCAGACATTGACTACGCCTAATGGATATGTTTCCCGCTTGTCTTAGCCTGAGCTTGGAACCAGTGTTGGCAGGAGACGCACATGTTTAACGGAAATCTGCCCCACCTGCTCTTCACCTTGCTCCTTCCTCCACTGCCTACTTAGCCTCCAGACATTCTGCCAGCATCTGCCAAGGCCCTGCCATCTGTCAATCACCAGGACAGGGCTGAAGATCAGAGGTGAATGGATCACCGTACCTGCCCTAGGGGAGCGCATGGTCTAGAACAGTGATTAACACACCTATCTCCAGAGGTGATACAGGAACCAAGGCTGCAAAAGACCCACCTGGAGGTACGAGGAAGACTTCCTAGGCAAGATGACATTGGGCTTGCCATTCAAGGTTGAAAAGCAACTCAATAAACAGAAACTGGGTAGATAACCCAGGAGGAGTGGATGAGGTGAAACAAGTTGGAGGTGAGAAAGTGCAACCGTGTCTGGTGTGGCTGTTATGAGGAGCCAGCCTGGAAACAGCCTCTGTGCCAGGCTGATGGGCTTGGACTTTTTATCCCTTAAATGGTGGGGAACTATTGGAAGTTTTTATGCACGGTCGGCGAATTAGAAGAATTAATATGGAAGCATGCAGTAGATAGACGGATGAGCCAGGAAGTTAGGGAACCTACTGTGTGTGCAGCAGGAAAGCCAATGCCGCACAAAGAACACCGAACTGATCAGAAGACCTGACTAGTCCTAGGTTTGGCCACTCATTCAATATGGGATCCCACCACCCCATTCTGTAAAATGAAGAAATTCAATGAGGTGATCTCTACACTTCATCTAGGTCCTATGATTTATTGACCTAACTGACTAGAGCAGTTTCAGTCTCAAAACTGCTCTTGAAATGCAGATGGTTTCTCATGTGATTGAAATGGGTGGTTAAGTTCTTTTGTGACTCCAGCCATTACTTTATAGATAATTGCAGGGCTAAATTGGCTGACAATTTCAGCTGGGCCAGGAAAGGCAAATAAGTGGTATTTTACTTTAGTTTTAATATTTTAATACATATTTATGATCCACCTAATGCAAAAAAGTTCTCTTTAATGTAACATAGATTAAAGGACATTTAAAAAGGTGGTTAAATTAGCAATGAAGGAGATCATAGACATTTAGAAGAGAGAACAGATACCAGAGATACAGAATAAGAGCATGAAATTTAGCTCTGAGCTTCCCAGCCGCCAGAGCAAACATGTAGGCATTAGTTTAGGGCCTCATTCATCTCAAGTTTTCCTCCTCCATGGCTAGATTTCCATCTCATCTGAAACACCTAGGTAGGTTCCCTGTGGGGACCACAAGTAGAGAAACTGGGCTTCAAGAATCTCAGGTGCTCAATTACTTTGAGGTCACCGAACTTTCTTTTGGCTCAGGGCTACAAACAAGATGCAGAGGCAAGGTGATTTGGAGCTTTTAAAATGTAAATGCGAAGGCAATCTTTGGAAGGATAATTCGTAAAAAAGATTTTCAAAACAGGTTCATTCTTTTCTAGTGGGGATGGAGACAAGTAGAGATATAGAATAGTAAATAGAATTTTATCCATGGTTTTGACCATCAGAAACATCCATGACAGTACTACCAGCCTCAGAGCTCTAGGACATGTGGCCCTAAACTGGGTCAAGCAGACCTTAAGTTCTGATCTCCAACTGGTCATTACAAAATGGCCAAAGCAGACAGGGAGCCACCTGGCCTAAGGTCTCCCATCTCTGCCCCTCACAACCTGTGACAAAATCATGCTCTCCTTGGCTTTTCCTTCTCAGTAAAGCAGGCCTTTTTCAGCTCAGAGCTAAAAAAAACTGAGATGGATGAAACCTAAGGGAAATAATCAAGTACAACCTTTCACCTGAAAGAGCAATGGCTTTCTCTTTATAGGCTTTCCGTTCAGAGAAGCTGAACGCCTCCTTCACAAGCGTCACCTTCCCATCAAGGAAACTCTGAAATTCCTTCCTAGCTGGACGCCATCTCTTCCACCCTTTGGCCCTGGCTGTCCTCCAGAGACTGCAGAGGTTAATCCTGCTCCTAAAGGGCAGCCCAAACACCAGTCTGTGACAGGAGCAGGAAGTGGACAGTGTCTCTCCTGAAGGGATGTGGCACTGGATCTGGGCCACACAGCTGTCACTTCATTGAGTGACTTGTGTGAATCAGGTTGAGAGCTCCTTGAGGGGAGGGAACAACTTGATCTGTTTATTCCATTACAATGCCCAGCATAGAACCTTGTCCAATTACTGCTGAACTTGGAAGAATGCTTTCTTCTTGGAGACAAACTACACTACACCAAGATATAAAGCCATCTGCCAATGGACAAGTATTACTGACACCAAAATACAGCCAAATACACAATGCTCTGTCTTTGTTTCTCATTCTGAAAGGTTGATGTCTGATGTCCTAGCTTAATTAAATGGCCAACATATATGGAAGTACTTTGTAACTACTGAGTGCTATTGCTACAATGCAGTCACCAACTACACCTCTATTCTGTGTAGTCTGGGAGAAATGTCTTACCTTCCTAAACTCAGAACTCTCCACCTAAAGTGGGGACAATTCTTCCCTAACCAGGATTGTAAAGCTGTAAAAGGGCTGTCGTCGGTGGCAACCAAGTTCCCTCTGGAAGTTATGTACTATTATGGCCACTGTGTAAGGGGCAGAATTTAGTGCCATCAAGGAAAAAAAGTCGCCATCATTTAATTGCTATTTATTTTCATAAACATGAGGTATTTCAAAGTGCTATAAGATGCAGCACTAAATATATACATTTTGAAGAAATTAAACACAGAACTTTGCATTTACCCAGTTCTATGCACCAAACATGAACAAATACATTAACAGGAAGAAACAGGCTAGGAAAAAGGCATATATATATAGTAAATTTCTTTACAAAAGTTTCTTAGTTCAAAAAGTGATAAAGTAATATCTACTCAAAACTTTCACAACTCATTTTCATACGAAAATATAAGTATCAAATTTAGTTCTGTATCAGCATCATACTAAAGTATACAGGCAGTGTAAGAATTAGTACAGTACATAACAGAGATTAACAATATATTTGTATACAAAACATGCTCCTCAAACATTGAGGTATTACAGTACTTAGGTATGAACTTCCAGTCTAACACTGGCCACAAAAGCCACCTCTCCTTACCCAGGACGTATATAAAAGGCGGGTGTGTGTCAGTGGTATTTACAGAAATGTTCCCCAGGGGTATTAAATGGCAAACCCCTTATGTGGCATCTGCTGGAACTTAAGCACCATTTTAAAAAGGAATGACTTTCTGTTGTTGGGAAGCTTGGAACAAACAAGGTGACTTCAACAGCCCCAGAGGCTCCCCACTGTCACGAACTTCAACCGCGTCTTGGAGGTGACTTGGAGGAAACTTCAAGGGCCGCCCAGGATCCCATCAGGCAGGCCCTGTCCCGCGGTCCTGGTAGAACCCCACACGTCCTGCTCCCCACCCAGATCCACACTCGACGGGGGGACCGATTTGAAAGTAAACCAACATTCTTAATGTCAACACAATGTTTGTTTAAAAAAAAAAAAATCAAAATGTGCAAAGTGGCAGTGACTGTCCAGTTTTGAGAAACGTTTAGCAAGTCCGAGCGTGTTCCATTTTCTTTAGCAACTGCTGCTGCCTTGCCTGCAGCTTCTCCTTCTCCAGCAAAAGCTGGTGCTCCTCGGCCTGCAGGGAATGGACGTACTCGGTGGCCTTTTTCAAAATGACCACCTTGGCGGCCTTCTCGTTCTTCACCAGCTCTGGCACGTGGTCCCTGAGCGTGAGGAAGCTGGACCGCAGGTCATTGCGGCGCTGGCGCTCCAGGATATTGTGGTTCCGGCGGCGCTCGCTATCCTCGGAGTCAGAGTTGCGGGGGCTCAAGCTCTTAGCCTTCGGGGGGATGACACTCTTGAGGGGGCGTGGGGACGCTTCGCTTTTCATCTTCTTCTGGGGCGGCGCGTCCTCACTCTCCACGTAGGGTGACGGGGCAGCATAGTTGTGCTGTTGGTGGATGGGTACGCAGCGTTTGAGGATCAGGTCACCGGACTGGGCTCTTCCTGGGCCCAGGGCCGCGCTCTTGGGACGCACAGTGATGGTGAAGGTGGTGACCGCCTTGTTGTTGGTGGAGGACCGCCGCTTCTCCACTGTCACCACATCGATTTCCTCCTCTTCGTCTTCCTCTTCATCATCTTCATCATCTTTGAGAACAAGATGGGAGTTATTCTCAGAGGTGAAACATATATATATATATATACCCTTACAGGAAGCCGTGGCACACAGTTTGCTATTATGAGTCCATCAACATAGACGTGGACAGAAATGTATTCTATGTCTCTTTAAATTACATATATCTGTAAATACTTTTTTCTTCCCCATACTCCTAGCACTTTCAGCCTCCAGAAACCTGGAGAACCTGGGCTTTGGGGTCAGACAGAATCCTGCCTCTATCACACACTAGTTGTGCGACCCTGGGCAAGTTAATTTTTCTAAGCCTCAGTTTCCTCAGCTATTAAATGGGAATAATACCATGGGGTTGGGCTGGATAGATAACAAGTAGAGAGCTGGGGTTCTCTAAGGGTGTGCTCAATAAATGATAGCTTTTATCATCAATAGTCCACCCCATAGGCTTATTTATATTTCCATCTCTACACTTAAAAATTGAGGCTCCTTTTTTTAGGAGTCTCATTTAGCAACTTTACACGATTTAGTTGGGTTTTAGGTCCTTAAACAAACGTAAAGAACAATTTAGGCCGTTTTTCGTCTAGCAAAGACCAAATCTTAACTACAGTCATAATCCACAGGAGCTCTAAACCCAAATATGGGAGCACCTCTTCTCAAAGTCACCAATAATAACAGCAACAAAAAGAACGTGTAGCATCATGTGTGCATTTTCCCCCTCTTCTCAATTATTGTTTAAAATGCAAGCATGAAAATCAAAACACATCTTCTGCTTGATCTGAAGGGGACCGGAAAGCTGAACAATTGTAGGATTTGTTCTAAAGCCGAAATATGAGGCTGTTCCAGCCTGTGGGTCCCTTTAAGCCAATGTTTTGGTTTTCTGCCAAGAAGACAGCTGTTGGAAGGAAGTGCTTCCTCACCCGAGAGCTGTCAAGGCACAGACATTAAAGGGACAGACCCGCTTTCAAACTGCAGGCTTATCACCAAGTTTCCTTCCAGGAGCCTCAGATGAATCCGTCCTCTGCACTGAAGGAAATTTAGGCTTTTTATCTGCCTGTATTCTGAAAATACTCGGTTTTTCAAGGTTCAAGGGAGCCCCAGGTCCAAGGATAAGGCCCATTCAAGTATTTGGAGGGTTCTCCGGAGCCCCAGGCAAAGCCTTCCTTTTAACCCTACCCTTCAGTTGAAGACAGACAGAGGCACACAATAGAACTTATCAGTGAGTCTTTCCAGGGTGTGCGCATTCCCGGAGGGCTGGCTAAGTGCCCGGCAGCACCTTGAAGGACACTGGGTTACAAAATACAACTTACATCTGAAATTAGTCCTGGAATTCTGGCTAGAAAACAAAACTGAACTCAGTTCTCACTGCAGAGTGTAGAGGCAGCCCCTTGAAAATGTACACAACCGCTGTTGCGCTTGCAGCCAGCTGCTGAATGGAGGGAAGTGTGGCCCCACCACCCCCAGCCTTTCAGATCCTTGTGCCGCCTGCCGGCCAGCATATCGCCGCCTGCTGGCCACTTACCACGAGCAAATAGCCCACCCACCCACTGAGGGGGGGAGAAGAGTGCTCAGGTTTGAAAAATAAAATTGGTACTAGCCGTCTGTGCAATTTCCCTCTAACTTCCTGTGCCCCAAACACGATTCTGCACAGCTCCTATGTCTTCTAGGGGTGTCTCCCCACCCCTCACCTGGACACCAGTCCTTCACCCCTGGGGCTAACAGGTTTCTGCCAAGGCAGTGCAGCCATAGGCCCCCGTAAGCCCCCACCCGGCTTTAGCCACTCAACTTTTCCTAATGTGATACCTCTGCTTTTGCACTGCAAAGAGAGGTGGGGGCCAGGGTGAGCGCCAGGGGTGGAGTTGGGGTCCCGGAGTGGGTGGAAGGAACTTCAGTGAAGGTGAGACTTTGAAGAACACCCTTTTGGCAGCTTCCACTCACCCTCTCCTCCTTACCCTGGGAATCAGCTTGTAAAAAATGACCTATCAGCTACCAGCTCTACTTCCAAAATGCTCTCCCCTAAAACCAAACCCCATGAACAGTAACAAAAGGGGCGCAGCCCCTGCACCAGCACCCCAGGGAGGCAGCCGGGACCCTGGCTCGGTCTTTACCTGAGTCGCTCAGGGTGTCCTCTCCCGAGGTGCTGAGGGCCTTGTGGTCACCGCCGCTAGCCGGGCGGCCTCCGGTGCGCGAAAGGGCGGCCACCGGGGCGCCAGCTGGGGCTGCGGCACTCGCCCCGGAGGCGACCGCAGTGCCCGCCGCCGGAGCACCGGCCGGGGCGGGGGGCACCGGCGCGGGTTCGCGCTTGTTCACCGGGAAGGGGAAGACCACCGCGGGATCCACACACTCGGCGGCTGGGTGGGCAAGCTCCGCGGGCAGGGCGGCCCCGGCGCGGCCCGATCCCGCAGCATGCCCGCGACCCGCAGGGCTGGCGGCCCCAGCTCCCGGGGCCGGAGCGGCGGACCCGGCGGGCGGCCGGCCGTGCTGCAGCTTCTCGCTCACCGCGCGCTCCAGCTTCTCACGGGCCGAGAAGCCGCTCCACATGCAGTCCTGGAGGATTACCGGGTTGGGGGTAAGACCCCCCAGACCCCCCAAGCCGAACGCGTCCTCCTCGGCCGGGTTGCCCCACAGGTCGGCCTCCGGCAGCAGCATCTCGGTGGCCCAGTTCGGAGGCTCGGGGCTGTGCTCCGGGAAGGCACGGCTGGGCGACAGCGGGGGCGTGGGCAGCAGCTCAAACTTCTTCCAGATGTCCTCCCCCGGGGGGGTGGAGTCGGGGCCGCCGAAGTAGAAATCATCTTCGTCGGGGTAGAAGCAGGGCTGCAGCGAGTCAAACTCGAGGTCTGGGTTCTTGCAAATCATCCCCGGCATGGTGGCCGCGGTGCAGCTAGGCATCGGCTCGCCTCCCCGCCGGCGAATGAAAGCTGCTTTCCGCTCCGCTCCTTTTAGTTCTGGGGGTGATTCCTTCCCGTGGGGGGCGCGGAGGGCGGGGACCCGCGCCAACCTCCGACACTGCAACCGACAGACACACCAGGAAAGGGTTGGTAAGAGGAACCGATTGGGGGGACAGGCAGTGGGCGCCCCCTCGAACCTCGTTCCTTAATCTCCCCTCCAAGCCCCCCACTCCGCTCAGTGCTCCCGAAGGTGGAGGAAGTTCTGCCTCTCGCTCGCTCCCTCCCTCCCTCCCTCCTTTTGTGTACAAGCTGTCTACGACAGGGGGTGGGAGGGGGCATGCAGATGCAGGGGGTGGTGGCGTGGCTCTGCAACTTTGGAAACTGCCATTTCATTCACACAAGGCACTGCCTGGGGGAGGGGGGCTGTTCGAGGCTGCAGGATTCTAGCTCACCAGCTCGCTAGCAAGCCCAATTGCACCAATGTCGGGTCAATGCTCAAAGGCAGCCTGAGGCTCTAACCAACCCAGCTGCAGGGCACCCCAATACCCCGCTGTACAATTGCAATCTCGGGAGTGGGAGGGCTAGAAAGGGAATTTAGGAAACTTTGCAAATGGAGAAAAAAAAAATCCTTTCTCTAGACCAAGACCAACAACAGGCACCTAGACCCACCTCCACCCCCCAAATTGGAGCAGATGCCCCTCGGCATTCATCCGCTGCAGGGAGTCTTGCCACTAGCTTATTTTGAACCTCTCTAACCCCACCCCCGCTCTTCCAAACCCCCAACAACGTCCTCTTCCAAGGCGAGGAGGCAGGTACAGCCTGAACCCCAGTTACCGGGAATGGTGCAGGCGCCAGCGCTGGGAGGGTCGCCGGAGAGCAGCGTCTCCTCCAAGCTGGAGCAGCCGTGACCCAGATTACCAACACCGCTGCCTCGCCCATCCTAACCCCCCTCTTCTTCTCTAGGAGCACCCTTGGAGAACCCCAGCTTCGGGGTGGGGACGCACCGGCTCCCGGTCAGCTCAAAAACAGACAAATGTTATAGAGAAAGGCGAATTTCTTTCCGATGAAGCCATTAAGCCGCCCTGGCAAGGGCAGTAACAGGATTAGGGCGGGTCTCTTCCAGCCGGGGTGCCTTGGGGGCTGGAACTGGCTTTTCAGGGAAAACCCCGAGGTGATTTTGTTTCGGAAGCAAGCAGTCCCCCGGGTGTATTGGGGCGCCCTGAGCGCGAGCCGCGATCCGGTGCAGGGCTTGCCTGCCCGTGGCGCTCACCGCTCCCGGGGCGCCCCGAGGTTTGCAACCCCTTTTCCTTACCTCCCGCGGACTGCCGGGGATCCAGAGGCGATTCTGTGCGGGGGTCCCCGGGTGGCCTGGGGCCCGGGGGTTCCTCGGGTGGCTGCAGTCTGTGCGCGCTTGCGCCTGGCTAGCGCTAGCTCGGCTCCAACCCAGTTCCCAGGAGCCCCCCGCATCCACCCAGCGCGTCCAGACAGATGACTGTCACTGGCTGAGCTTTGAAGCTCGGGGGATATTATTAACTGAAAAATCTGACACACCCGGGGGGCGGGGAGAGAAGGGGGCTGCGGCACAGACAAGGGGGAGGGAGAGAGGCTGAGGAAAGAGGCTTTACCCCGCCCTCTTGATTTCCATAAAAATCAGGGGAGGCGCCAAGGCTTTCGCGCCAAAAGCCACTTGCTTTTCTTCTTTGCAGAGAGGAGGCTGCAAAGCTGGAAGCTGGGGCGTGCTCCTCCCGCCCTTTCAGACCCCCGGGCTTGCACCGGGTGCACTCTGCTAACCAGCTGCGTGCGGAGCAGTGCAATGCAGCACCCACCCTGCGGGCCTGGCAATTGCTTAGCATTAAAAAAATTTCCAGAGGGCTCCGGGAATATATGCTCGGGGCGGGGGGTGTGGAATGGAGGGCAGTTACGGGGGCTCCTAACTCATCCCCCGCCTTTACTGCGTTAACGTGCTGCTGCGCGCGAGGCGGACGTCCAGCGAGGCCTTACCGAGGGGCTGCCCTTGTGTGATCAAAGGAGGCTACACCCAGGGTGCAAAATGGGAAGACGAGGACGCGCCCATTTAGGAACGAGACCGCAAGATGTTTCTACTTTTAAATTGAAAGGAGAGGGGCGCCCCCCATGTTTGAAAATAAATAAATAACTGCGGGCTACGAGGGTGGCGCCGCGGTGGTTTCTTCGGCCGAAAGCGACACCTCGCGGAGACCCAGCAGAAAGCGGGTCTTGTATGGGGAACTGAAGTGGGGCCACCCCGCAGCTTTCCTGCAGCCCCTGATGCACTATCAACCAGTCCTCCCCCTACGGGGGGTGGCGACTCGGGTCGGCTTCTGAAGAGAATGGGCGTGAGAGCCCCGCAGCCGTCCCCAGGAGCTCCCGAGCTCGCCTTTCCAGAGCCAGCGTCGTCCCGAATTATGGGGAGAAGGATCAGGTTCACATAGGAGTTGAGGCCCACACCTTATGAGGACCAAACCTCGGCTCCAGAATCTTGACTCCAAATTGGAAGCAAAAAGGAAAGCTATCACTCCTTAGCCTCCCTGTGCCTCAGTTTCCTCAATTGCGAAATGGAATTAGTAATGGTGCTTATCCATAAAGTTGTTTTGAGAAATAAGTTATGAAAGCGCTTAGAACAGTGCCCAGCACGTAAGTGTGTCAGCTATTGTCATTACCAGATCATGATGGATTCTTCCGGGGAAATTAACACCCCCATCCGGCAGCATTTGCCTTCTCCCCTCTGACCCTCCACTACGAAATCCTCAGTTCATTGTAGTCACGTTTTTTTACTGGTGTGTTTGGGTTGGGGGTGCGGGGATGGGATCAGAGATTATTGGGAAACTCCCCAGGAACAACCCAGATGTCCTGGGCAGCCCCCTTCACAACCAAATACACAGTGAGGTGGGATTTTGCTTTGAAAAACAATCCTTGGATGGTTTGGGGTTGGGGAACCTGGATCCCGGACTGGGCTGGGAAAGCTACTTTATCTCCCCTTTTTTGCAAACTGGAAATTCCACTCCTCCCCGCCATTCACCTCAGCTTTCAAACTAGTTACAGGTGAGGATGCAGAGGGTCGGGGGGCAGCCCGTAAAATGCTCACATATTAGCATTTGTGAAGGCTCGTCCAGCCCTTACCCTGGAAGCCTACATAACTCTGGGAATAGAGGCAGACTCCCCGAGTTCTAGGAAGTGGCCCATGAATGAGGATGAGCTGCCCTTCTGAGCACCTTTATTATTATTATTACTTCCCTCACATATGTAAAACACTTTACTTTTGCAAAAGCCCTTAACACCCCACTTCTGCTTTTCCCTAACCTCCTAATCTAAACCGAGCTTTCCTGCTGTATTCTCTCCAAACATCCTTTACCCCCACTTGCAATGATATATTCCTAGGAGTGTTTGTTTTATGTAGCTTTCTGCCTGACACAAGGAGGAAACCGGCTCTGTCTCCCTCCCTCGACCTGTGAGTTCCTGGAGAAGAGGACCTTCCTGTTTTGCTCAAGGGGGCATCATCAGAGCAAAGCAGGATACCTGTATACAGTGAGTACACGACTATATTGTTCAAGGCAGAGATCCCTGAATGAGTCCTTCTGAGGCAGCGAGCCAACTCTTTCAAGACAGATTCTGGGTTATCAGCAACAGAGGGAGAGAGAGATGAAGTGTCACCTGAAACCTTCTTCAGGCCCTCAGCAGCAGCCCCAGAAAGGGCACTCAGAATTGCCTGTCCTACCTTTTTACCAAAATGGCAGGCGGACTGTTCAAATAGGCAAGGAGGGCCTCCGTTGCTGCATTTAGAAGTGCTAACGTTCCCATGTCCTCTCTCCGCACACCAGTGCCCTTCACTACTCTTGTCGTCCTTTGTCAAGGGACAAAAAGTAGCAGAAAAAGAGAATGGAGACAAGAGTCCTGGTTATTCTGTATGCCTCCAAGCAAATCATATATCTTTTCTGGACCTCAATCTCTAATTTCCATCTTTTAACGCAAGCCAGTAATTACTGACAAGTCTGAATTTGAAGGTTAACAGAATGATAAAATTCAACAAGTATTTGTTGGTACTTTCATTTGCACATGAAAAGATAAAAGACTTTGGAGAAACCTTGCTACTGCTGGTTCTTAGTTGGCTTGTAGAGAAACCTGCAAATTCTTCTTTTAAAAGGTTGAGACACTCTCAGACTTACGTAGATGCACACTAAATCTTTAGATGGTTTCAAAGACAAAGTTGGGTTCAGCACACATCCACTGTCCTGATTCAGACCAGAAATGAGTTACATACAGCTCAAAGAGCTCATCTTGAATTGAGGGAGACACACACGTAAGATGGGCCAACAGATAGGATAGAGTTATACACAGGATTTGGTTTATAAATAAGGAGATTTTTGAGGAAGGACTGTTTTTTCTACAAATCTCTTCTGTATTAAAACAAAAACTATACACACACATACATTCAGAAGTGTCCAACCCATGACTGGCTAGGAGATCAATAATATCTAGATGTTTTTTCCAGATCACGAATTAGAGATGGTCTGGGTTCAGCTTCAGGAACCTCGGTTTTGCCTAACTTCACTGGTTCCCTCTGAAAACAGAGAGAGAGAGAGAGACAAAGTGTACATAGTTGCTGATTAAATAAGTTTTAAATCCCTGACTCTTCCTTTGGAGTAACTTATCCAATTATGAGTTAATTAATTGATTGATTTGTAAAAGCCTGGGTTGCAGATTTAAATGGAAAAAGAAAGACTATATAAAAGTATAAAAAGAAAATATAGACTGGAGTTCTTTCTAAGATGGCTCAGAAACAAGGAAAGAAAAATTTATCACATTTGACTATAATAAAAGTAAAAAACTAAAATTTACAGTTAAAACATACCCTAAACAAAGTCAAAGGACAACAACAGTGTAATAGAAAAATACTTGTCTCATATATGAAATAAAGTGTCCATCCATGTGCACAAAGTGCTCCTCCATTCTGAATAGGAAAAAAAAAAAAAGAGCCTGACAGAAATATGAGTCCAGGGTAAGAGGAGGTAATTCACTGAATAGGAAATGCAGATTTCCATAAACACATGAGAAGATGCCCAACTTCACTAGTAGTCAGGAAAATGCAAATTAAATCTCAAAGAGTTTAACATTTTTTGGTCTGGCAGTTTGGCCCAAGCATTGACAAGGCTGCAGAGGAGGGTAGGTGCCCTCTCCTACACCGTTGGTATTCCAGCCCCAAGAGTAAAAGCAATCCCACTCTTTTGAATCCATCCTACAAGACATAATACAACAAATAAGTAAAAAACGTATACACAAGAATATGTGTTGCAGCGTTGTTCACAGTAACAAAGATAAACAATCTACGTGCCCATCAATAGGGGAATGATTGGATCTATTATACCATATCCATACAGTGGAATAATGTGCAGCCACTAAAAAGAATGTGTTAGATCTGTAGGTACTGTCTTGGAAAACGTCTGTGAGTATGAAAGGATATAAATTATGTACTGGTCAATGCATCTGGCATTTTGGATATATGTGTACTTAAATATGTCTACATAAACCCAGTAACAAATTGGGTAGAATGTGCAATGAGTTGTTACTACTGTGTTTCCCCGAAAATAAGACCTAGCCGCACCATCAGCTCTAATGAATCTTTTGGAGCAAAAATTAATATAAGACCCGGTATTATTTCATATCATATCATATACCATATCATATCATATAAAATAAGACGTGTTATATTAATTTTTGCTCCATAAGACGCATTAGAGCTGATGGTCTGGCTAGGTCTTATTTTCAGGGAAACATGGTAGTGCTTTACTTTGAAGAAGGGAATCAGACAAGGGGAGAAAGTTTTCTCTTTATGAAAAATTGTTGAAACAGTGGGTTTACTAGCAAATTTAATGATTTGTTTAGATTATTTTTCAAAATCATTTTTGTTACTTTCCAAGAAAGCTAGTCATTAAACTGATCATTTTGGAAAAAGTAAGGGATGTTTTTGTGAAACCTAAAGTCACCCCAAAGATCTCTTTTCTTTTCCCCAGGCTGGTTGGCATTCTTTCAGACCAAACTGATGCTGAACCGCGTCAGCTGAGAGGAGGCAGAGACCAAGTTGGGACAAAATGGGCACTGGTTTAATTAGGATTAGAATCAAGTCAACCAAAGCCATTGAAAGTATATGATGTTGCATGTGCCCAAGACAAGACATATATTTTTTGACTTCGGAGACTGGAGGAAAATTTGAGACACAGCATTGAGAGAGTTTTGGGGGTGGGGAGTTTTTTGGTAATAGCACAATTATGTTGCAAACTACAATTATCCTCATTTAATGCCAGTACTTTCATTAGAGATTTAGAAAATGAGGAGTGTCCAACAGGCCCCGTACTCCCCTCAAAGACTGGTTTTGCGTCATTTGAGTCAGCTTAGATATCCCCTTCCACTGAGAAACCTCTCGGGTTTACTTCGTACATTACAGACTTGGGGAAAGTACTAAGATGAAATGAGTAAAAATGCTTTGTAAACTGCACACACCTCCGTGGACGAAAGGTGATGTTGTTGCTGTAGGGTCGGAATTCCCATTTAACTTACTGTCTTTAATGGAAAAGCTGGCTGGGAGGCAGGCCGATGTCAGGCTCTACTGCGATGAAGGAGGGCCATAGGCTTCTACTCCATAGACCTCCATCTTGAATTGTCAGTGCATCAGAACTGCACACACCTCCTTTGCAAGGAGGGGAGCCCAGTGCTGGCAGGAGCCTGTAAGGGCTACAAAGGAATTCAGATTCCAGATCTGGTCTCCAGACCCATTTGCAGGGCCCCTTACAACAACACTTTCTGTACCCCATCTTTTTCTGAAGACTACTTACTTTCCAGTCTCAATGACTTAATTTGGGTGTGTTCAGATCTCTTCTGCTGAGGTTTTCAGATCATCTCTTCGGATGATTAGATAACAGATGACTGATTTGCCACTGATTCTTGCTGATTTCAATTTCTTTCAATGCTGGAAACACTCCCTATAGCCTCTAGGACTGCCCAGGCCCACTCTAATGTCTGCCTGGGGGCCCTTTTGGTTTCCCTGTGTTTAAATAGTGATCAGTGATAGGCCCTATTCAATCTCCATTTCCAAAGCTGTTGCTTCTGGCCTAAAATTCTCTTTTTTCTGTTTAGTCAAATCCTGTCCAAAAAGATCAGCTGGAGACTCTCCTGAAAGGAATGCTAATCTTCTCCCCTGAAATCTCCGTTAATCATTTATTGCCTGCCCTGGCGCCTGTTAGCATAATCCAGCTATGTTCTTTATGAGGTTCGTGGTGTCTGTGTGGTTCTCCTAATAAGGTTAGTAGTCCCTGAGTGGAAGGAACCCTCCCCGCCTCACCTTTGCATCTTCTACAGCATTTGCTTCAGCCAGTGGTGGAAAGAACCAGGCTCAGGCCAGACGGGCCAGTGAGCTCTGCCAGATTAGACCATCCAGACAGCCACCCAAGCCTTAATGGCCTCACCTTTGAATTCCTATTTCGTGAGGATTAGTGGTGTAGCATTCGTGAGCCTGGCTTACAGTGGATAGATATATAGTAACGGTCAGTTGTCTGCCTTCATTCTAGCCCCAGCCTGGCTACAGGGGTTCAGGGAATCCTACATCAACAGCGTTTGGGTGCTGGGTTGAGCCTTCTGAAGGTCTGTGTTAATGGGACTAGTTTATAATCCTTTCTCCAACTGGAACCTCCCCTGGGACACTCTCCCTACTTATCCTTAGCTTGTCCATGACGCAAGGAACTTGGAATTGGAAGAAGCTATTGCACAGTCAAGGCAGTGGGAGACAGTCCTAGTGCGAGCAGAAGACCACAGGGGACAGGACTGGAGTTCTTCAAACCTAAAGTCGTGCATTATATGTGGAAGAATTTTACATTGCCATCCCTGCTGTTACCCCACAAAGGGGAGATGGGATCTGCAGCGCAGTGTGTTTAGATTCAGAAATGAACCTGGTGCTATGTCGTTTCTACATCTCAGGCAGCCTACTCCCGTCAGCCTCAGGTTTCTCATCTTTAAGTAGAGATAAATAATACCTTTTTTACTGCAGCAGAGCAGATATGACACCTGGAATCAAACAAAGACAAGGTATGTTATCTTGCGTTGTAGCTTTGAACTCCCAGAAATTGTGGAGCTGAAGGTCTCTATTCTAATGTAGCAAGTACTTGAAAAATTGTGAAACCTCTTCACAGGAACAGTGTGGGATTCTGTGTGAAGCTCTTAAAACAGGGCTGTTTGGGATGGACGCGTTAGAATCATCTTATAATACTTATGATGGTCATATTTCCTGGTAAGTGGTATCAAAGCCAAAAACTTGTCAAAGGGACAGATGGCAATCTTAGCACAAAAGAGGAAACCAGTTAAAAGTTAAAGAACAGAAAAATGGGAATGTGTAAATGCTAACCAATTGTTTCAGTGTGGAGGACTGATACTTGCTAAGGAAGGTTGTCTTCCAGTTCATCAGTGCTCACAGGGCACTGGCTATAAAGGTCTAAAAAAACCTTACACACCCTCCCTTCTAACCCCCTTGATTTCAAACCTTCACATAATCAGAGCTGTCAGGCAGATGCTGACAATTGCACCATGTCACTTACACAGTGACAGATTGTTTCTTTGCAGCTCAGAAATGAGCACTAAACGCTAGACTTTAAGAAGCGATTTCTAAATACCATACTTGTATTCATGCAGTCAGTCAACAAACACTTATATGTAACTTATAAGTTCTGCTCTCAAGGTACATACAAGCTAATGGGGGTGATAGACAAAGGTGTAGAAAAGTTCAAACTTCCTGTGCCCTATAATATATTGTGTACACAGAGGAGAGAGCCTTCACCTCCACCTGGGTTAGTGGAACATGACTTCATAGACAGGGAGACAATAAAGCTATGGGACAAGAAACAGGAGTTTGCCCAGTAGTGGATAAGGGTGGATGATTTATATTAGGATGGGTGAGGTTATACTGTTGTAAAAAACAACCTCCAAATCTCAGTGGCCAAATATAACAAAGGTTTTTTTCCCCCTCTCATTGTGTTTACAGCATCCTTATAAGAGAAGCAGCACCTTATGAAACAAAGAACACAAAGGCGAAAAACAAATCAAGAGCACAGCTGTTAAGGGCTCCATTAGGATTAAGGTGGCCCCCAGTTGGACAAAATGGTGTGGAAAAAAGAAACTAAAAGCATGGCTGTCCCAAGGGATTCTCATAAGCTGAAGACACTGAAAATAAGTCTAGAGAGAAAGAGAGGTGTCCTGAAGAGAATTGTGTCTGTGGCTACAGCTGATAGGGGTCAGATCATTTGAGGATGGAAACCCAGGCCTGTCTCTGAGCCCACACCCTTTCCACTCCTCTGAACCGCCTCCCAAGGACTGTAACCTGTGCCACTGAGCAGGAAACAATCTCCTCAATGGCAAGGCTAGCATTTATTAGACCATTCTTTTCATGATGCATAGTTGTCCCTGGCACAAAGGAAGTGCTCAATAAATATTTGTGGAATAAGCAAATGAATTTCTCTCTACTCTCCCAAAGCAAGACTGACCTTGTCTATGTATGTATGAAAGGTCAGGACCAAAATCCTACGGAAAAAGGAGGTGACAGACCTGTAGTTTTCAAATCTGATGGTAGCAGCAAAACCCTTCAGTAAAAAAAAATATTATTTAAATACTTTTTACACTGAGCCCAAATGTTTTTAAAAAATTGAGATGAAAGTGGAATAGCTCTGGTTGACGTGGGAATAGGGGACCCCGAACCTCACTTTCTCAGCCTCCTTCTGTCTCCCTCTGGAGAAACTTCTGGGCATCTTTGGGAATTTTCAAACCCAGACTGAACGCCATATATTTAGATATTATAAACCAAATCACACTAGAAACAAAACCCAGCACTTTCTCATGACATTTCCCCAGCAGAGGTTTCTGGCTTTCATCTCTTTCTCTTGTTGAAATCTACAGTTGTCTCCATTCTCCTCTGAGGGGTTTGAAGGTGTGGTGCATTTAGTTTTACAAGGAAGGAATGAAATACAGTTCTCCAGGCTGAGAGAAGCCACTGGCTCTGTCCTGTATCCTCAAAATGGCACATCCTGGGGCCTGGGGCTCCTCCAGAGGCACGGATTGGCTAAGCAAGGTCCCCAGTGCTTCAGGAAGGTGGGAGCCCGGGCATGTGCCTTCTTTTCTGCAGAATCTGCTTCAGGTCTGGAGGAAGACCATCTTTCTCACTATCTAATAATCATTTCTCATAGTCCAGGCATTGGGGAAGGCTGGGGAGAAGGAAGAAGACACTTTGCCAGTCAACTCCTCCCCTCTGGCTCACTAAAGACCCCCGACCCACAATATTACCAGACAAGAGTGAACATCCCCTCTGTGAGCAGCCCACAGAGAACCTTCCGGTCCCTGCTCCCAGGATTGCTCACCTAGGAGAACCAGACCCTCAGGCCCCATGGGTGCTGTCAGGAGGCAAGGTGTCTTCGTTTCCTACCTGCATCACCTCCCCTGACTTCCACCGAGATGACAGAGCTAGACAGCTTGATTGGCTTTCTAGGCATCACCATCCAGTGCCAGATGGGGCCTCTTGTCTCCTTTTCTCTCATTCTGCTCCATTAAAACACAAGGTCAACCTTTAATAACACCGGGCTCTCCACTCACCTCTCAAACCATGAGGATGAATGTAGGAGACTTTCATTTTGTGAACTCTGGAGCGAGTGAGGTCCCCTTCCCCTTCTCTGTATACATGGAGGCCCTAACTGACCAAGTTCCAAGCCAGGAAGAGCTCCTGAAGCCAAGCCTCTCCAGGCAGCTGGGGGGACAGTGTCCCAGAGGGGATGGACATGCCCAGGTTGGGACAGAAGCCCATTAGGCACCCCAGAGCAGGTGCCGTCCAGCATTCAATGATGTCTAACGTGAGGTTGGCACATCAGAGATGCTCACAGAACACTGTGGCCCATTTGCAACTGTTTTTGCATAAAGCGGAGCCCAGCCCTTAAGCCAGATGTCCCAGAGCAACGTTCTTCAAGAATTGAGGAAATAGACTCAGCTCTGCATAAGGCACGAGGTCAGAGGCCAAAGGGTCACTTTGCTCCTTTTTGTGGTCCATCTGCTGACTGAGGGCCTTGACAAGTCAGGTCAGGGACAAGCCCTCTTTCCTCTGCCTCACTCCCAACTCCTCGCCTCCCAGCAGCACGGGAGCCTCTCTGAACTTCAGTGTCCTCAGATTGAAAACGTGGATAAGGGATCCCTGTGTCCTTACGAGACTGTTGTCAGGGCCAACTGTGAGACAAATGCCAGAGTGCCATGTCATTGTAGGGGCGATTGTCAATATTACAGAAACAATCCCCACTCATCCAGAATCCCCTAATTGTCTTATCTGGATTATTCCCCTACCTGCTGTCTGGATCACTGCCGTATTTTAGAGATGAAACAGTCAGATGTTAACCTGAATTTTTTCTGTTTTCATCCAACTGTTTAGAATCATGGACTCAACAAAAACACCACCTTTTACTGCCATTTCTGCTAAAACCCCTCTTGAAAAACCCACTAGAACAATGCATGACCATGGAGAGGACGGAGCTGGAGGTCACGAGTCTAGCATGGAACAGCTCTAGCAGACGGTGGTCGGTGAAAAAGGAAGCTGAAGAACGTGTAACAGGAGCTCGTTTTTGAAGGAAAACCATCCTATGTGCTTATAAATGCATATCTGAAACTGTTTAGTAGAATTGTTGGGGGCTGGGATTAAGGATTGAGGTGGAGAGATGGTGGGGGCGTTCTCATTCATTTTTCCATTGTTTGCGTTTTTTAAACCATGATTGCACATTAATTATGTAAACATTTTAAAATTTTAAAATTTATTAGCATTACTTTTTAAATTAACAAAATTTTAAACATCCGCAGACACTTAAAATAGATGGCCTTGAAATACATTTTAATAGATTGTATATGTCTGTCCTTACTATTTAATTTTCTAAAGAAATTAACTGAATGTTCTGTCTCATGTTTAAAATTAGAACCTGCAATCCTGATCACTCCGTTTACTGAGTGCCTGCTGCATCCCAGGATGAATGCCAGGTCCTTGACGGACCTTTTCTCACTTACTCCTCACTCTAACCTTACAGGGTTAACTATTTTCACACCCATTTTCCAGCTGAGGAAGCCAAGGCCTAAGGTCAGACTTTTAATAAGCGGCAGAGCTAGAATTTGACTTAATCTGGCTGAAATGCACGTTTGTTTACAAGGGTACCTCTCTGTAGGTTTCTTGATGCCATCTTAAAGACTGCATTAAACCTCACAAACATATTTGTTTAAAGTTTAATCACTATATTTTAGTACCCATGAGATGATTTTAAAATAAATACTCAATATAGCAGGTTAGCTCTCTTCCCCCCAAACGAGCAAGGGCATAGGTAGATCTTAGTGTGTGCTGTGCTTTATTGGAACTACATCTAAGTGAAGCTGCTGACACTAACTAACTTGTTCAGAACGCCTCAAAGGTTTTTCAAATCCTGTAAGTCTGTAGACTTATAACACCACTGGGAGAATTTAAGTGGACTGTGGAACACCCAGGGCCTCACCTTCCTATAATCACTGGGGAGAAGAGGATGGTAGCTAGTGGGTCTGTTTGTTTCCCGATCCACGAGGACTTGGTTCTCAAAAGAATTTTCAGATCAGAAATGGAATTTTTCTGTGTTGCTCCAGAAAGTGAAATTTACGAGTGACGGGAAGAAATGACTGGGAACTCAATTCCAGGATGACATAAGAAAGAATTTGGTGACAATTGGAACAAGCCAGCCACAGATAGGGCTGTCTTGATAGGTACTGAGAGGACTGTCACAGGATTCAAAGAGAGACAAGTGAAGCATCACACCCACTTTAGAAGGGATTTTTACATAAAATAAATTCTGTGATTCCCAATTTCATGCTTTGCATTTTTGTTTATTATTTATAAGGCTAGCATGTGGCCTTAGGGGAGAACATCCCTGAGGCGATAAGGTCTATTGTCTGAATTCACTCTGCAATCGTAGTGTTGGGTTATGAAACTGGTTAGTTTCTGAAGGTTTGGATTTTAAAGACCATCAATCAATTGTTTGGTTCTAATTAGTTTTGCTAGGGAACATCTGACATGTTAACAGAAGTAGCAATTAAAATTGGATGGTGGTGTAATCACCATCTCAAATATTTAAACAATGTGATTATATAATATCTATCAACAGAGTTTTTTTTAAAAAGACGCACTTAGGGAACTAGAAGTGAAGGGAAAATAAGTATTGCTTCAGGGTTTGGAAAATGCAATTTCTTCCTGCTGCCTCCCAGCTCTTCAAGGTACAACACAAGAAGACAAGCTCCTGCAGGTCCCCTATGCTAACTCCTGACAGCCCCACATCGAGGGTACTTTCAGCTCAAATGTGCCCTCCAGTTGTCTGCTTCCATCACAATCACACAAAGGATGTTCTGTGTTTCCCTGTAAAGTCAGTCTGCGTGCGGTCCCCTGAGCCTGCAGCTGAAGTGGCTGCACTGGGGGGTCTCATTCAGCCCAGGGCAGATTTATTGAGGGCCTACTATGTACCGACTGAAACTTCCAGATCTCTATTTGCATCCTCACCGTATTTCCTAAAAAACTCCTCTCACCTCTTCAACGCTCAGAGGCATTGCCTCCTGGAATCCCAGAGATAACATCACTTTCAACGTGTCCCAAACTGAACTCACTTCTTCCCCGTTAAGCCCCCTCCTCCTGCTGAATCCTCTCCGTAGGGATGTCACCACTTATTATCCAAATCAGAAACTTGGCTCCTCCTCTTCCTTCTTCCTCTTATCTTTGGACAGTGACTAGATTTTGTTATTTCTGCCTCCATCCAGAGTTTATCAAAGGCACCAATCTGTCCATGCCTATTTTTCAAAGACTGGGATCCATCCACCCCAGTTGGTAAAGAGTCACAGTGTCACACTGCGCAAGTGCACTTCCGCCCCCCACTTCAGACCCTCCCCGCAGAGCCTCTGGCTCTTCCCCAGATCCAGCAGTCAAAAGGTGGGTTCCAATTGGCTGGTGCCTTGGTGAGACCATTCGTTACTGTACAACCTCCGTGGTCATAGCTCATGGCCGGCTTACCTGCAGGGTGCAGTAAAGTACGCACAGTGTCTTGGGCGCACTATACTTTCTAATGTCATTTAAAATCAGAAGAAAAAATTGAATATAATAATAATGAATATATAATAATGAATTGTGCTTGGCTTACATTTACCTTTATACTGATACAGTCATAAAATATGGTTTTTAAGCAGTTTGAATGGATGGGGCCTACGAGAACAAAAATGAACTCAGATGCAGCCCCATTCAGGCTCTCCCTAACTCATCTCTCATCTCCATGAATACATGCTTTCATTTCATTGTGCCGTTTTGGGTCTACTTTCTTCCTGTTGTCCTCACTTTTCTGCTGTCCACGTTTGCTGACCACCCACCAGGTACCGAGTCTGAGGATTCTGAAATGAAGAAGCCACACTTCCTGCCCTGAGTTTGTTCACAGTCCAGAGGAGCTGAAGATACAGAAACCACCATCTGCAACACCTTTCAGGAGATGTTCCAACAGAAGACCAGAGTGCCTAGAAGAGGGCGACCCCTCCACACCAGTGAGCTGGGAAACACCTCGCCAAGGAGATGACGTCTGAGCTCCAGAAGACGAGTCTTTCGGCATCCCAGCAGAATTGCCCTCTCTCCTAGGACAGCATAGCACTGAGGACTGGCAGGCCAAGCGTTTTAGAGGGCTGCTGAGGATATGCTCACGGCTTACCAGCTTGGGTTTGGATGGAGGCCATTTCCTTGTTGAGTCATCCCTCTAGAGAACCACCACCACCCACATTGGAGGAGGGACACCAGGCAGCCGCCAAAGGGCTAATGTCTGGATGGGGGGCAGGAGGAGAGCGGCAGCCAGTGAGAAGCTTACACAGAGGTGGTGGTGGCTGCTTTGGCTGTGGGGCTTCAGTCATCCAACTTTCTCCTCACTGTCCTCGCCTCTGCCCTGGGAAGTCACCACGCTGGCATTTAGACCTTGGCCAGAGGGAAGCCAGGTGTGTGGATGGTTGTCCATGCATGACGGTGGCCAGCTATCCCAGCAGCTCCTTGTTGCATTCTGAGGCAGTCTCCCAGACCTGCTGGCCCCCCTCTTCTCCCTCCTCCCCACCTGCACCATGCCCATCCCAAAGCCTATTCTTATCCCACACATTTCCTGTGTTTGTACACCTCTGGGCCACCCCTTCTCTACGCTGACGTTGACTTGGCCACCGAATCCCTTGAAATTCTTCAGTGAAAACCAACCATATTCCTCCAATTGGAATTACAATTTTCCCTGTTCCCAAAATATATGGCAAACTTATAAAGGTGTGTAACATTCCTTAGGTATTTTATCATGACTTGGAGTTCACTGTGTGTGTCTGTGTCTTGCTCACTAAAATGACCTCGTTTGGGGAGCAACGACCATGTGTGATCTTTGCCTCCTCAGAGACCAGCACAGACCTGTCAATGAGGCTGGTTCTCAGCAAATACTTGTAAACAACTCACTCCCACGGGGCCTGGAAGTGCAATGGATCCTGGACCAAGTTGCTGGTGCCTCATTTGCCAAATTCAGCCTGCTCTTTCTTAGAACAAACCAGCGAATCGGAAGGAGGACTGAACTACTGGCATCCAGGACAAGTGCGTCCTTCCCATGATGCTTTAGCGTTAGCCCAGAACAGGGCTAGTAACAGATGAGATCTCACAAGGCTCTATGAAAAATAACACAAGTCTCTATAACATTGTATATCAACTGTAAGTGAAAAAAGTTTTTAATTGAAAAACAACGTAAGTCTCAATCAGCAACAGGTGAGCAGGGAACCCCACCCTCTCCTCCACCTTGAGACATGACAAAATGCTCTTTTCCAAGACATCCCACCCCTCTCCTTACAGGGAAAACTTCTACTTGCTCTTGAAGATCCATTTCAGAAACGAGCTCTTCTGTGAAGCCACCCCCAGCTTGCTCAGAAAGAGTTTATTATTTTTTCCTCTGGCTTCCCTCAAATGCCTTGCCTCCATTACAGTGCTCAGCACATTTATTAAAATGATCTCCTTATCTATTTGTGTTTCTGCACTATGCCAGACATATGGCAGTTACTTCTGAGAACAATGATTTAAGAAGAGAGACTAGAAAATATCTAGAAGCGAGCAGCTGGGGTGAGGAAGGACCTGGAAATCATGCCCCAGGAGGTCACCATATGTTGCAGTCCGCCCAGGACATTCCTGGCGTGAGCTTGTTGACTCAGGGTAATTATCAGTAACACCCAGTCTCGATTCACCAGTGTCCTGGTCTGGGCCATGCAGTATAGAGTCACCCTATTACGAGGAATAAGTAAAGAAACCAAAGGTGTTCAACCCACAGAAGCCTCGGGGGAGCCCATCTTTGTCTTCAGATATCGAAACGGCCGCATTCAGCTTGTGGCCAGGGTGTTCTGCGTGGCCTTGAGAGAACCTAGGACCTGTGGGCGAGGGTGATGTAATGACTGCCTTTCCCTCCATCTGTGTTGTTTACTGTTGGACACCCAAGACCTGGCACCGTTCCTGGAATATATTAATCCCTTGATAAATATTTCTGGAAGAGAGGGAGGAGTGGGGGAGGGAGAGAAGGTGGAGAGGGAAATCTCCAGCCGTAGAGCTTACTGCATGGGGGGCTGTGTGCTCCCGTCAGGGGGAGTGCCCATCAGAGGCCGAGGGGTGCCTTGCTGGGGTGGCATGGAAGCTGTTATGGACTGGACTGTGCTCCCCTCCCCAGAGTTATGTTGCAGTCCTAACCTCCAGTACCTCAATGCGGCCTTCCTTAATAGGGTCATTGCAGATATAATTAGTTAAGATGAGGTCTCGTTGGAGTAAGGTGGGTCCCTCATCCAATATGGCTGGTGGCCTTATAAGAAGACAAATATGTAAAGACAGAGACACACAGGGAGATGCCATGTGACAATGAAGGCAGAGATTGGAGTTATGTAGCTGCAAGTCCAGGAATCCCAAAGGTTGCCAGAAAACCACCAGAAACTAAAAGAGGCATGGGAGGAGTCTCCTCTAGAGCTTTCAGAGGGAGCATGGCCCTGCCAACACCTTGATTTCAGCCCCCTAGCCTCCAGAGCTGTTGTTTTCAGTACTTTGTTATCGTGGCCCCGGGGAACTAAGACAGAAGGAGTTGTGCCTTGGGTGGGACGATGAGTGTGCTGATCCCCGGGGTCCTGCTCAGAATGGAGTAGCTGGACTCCCATCTCCGAGCCAGGCTGGCAGGGGTGGGCTTGCCTGATGCACAGTGCCACCGTGTCCATCTTGCTCTGGACAGCTGGCCTGCCCTGGGAGCAGACCACAGGCTCCGCCGGGCTGACTGCAGCCCAGTGCCCTAAAGCCTCCTCTGTGTCCAGCTGGCCACGGGCTCAGGGCTCTGACTCCTAGAACATCCGAGCTGGAAGAAGTTCACAGAGACAGCGAAGTCCGCCCCTCACTGGCCAACCCGATTCCAGGCCCCGCCAGGGCGAGGAGACACCTGCGCCCTCTTCCCTTCTCTCTGCACACGCTCCAAGTTTATTTCCACCACTGTGTTTGCACTTGACTTCCCTCCACCTCGATGTCCATGTCCCCCACCGCATCCCTCGCCTTCCTCTGAACTCCACGTTGAATCACACGCGCCCCGAGCGTCATATCTAAAACAGTGCCCTTCCACTCTCTGCTGCTTTGCCCTGCTCTTTTGTTCTTCACAGCACTTATGACTAACAAAAATCATATATACAGCAGCCCTCCCTTAGTTGTGGTTTTGCTTTCCATGGTTTCAGTTACCCATGGTCAACTGCAGTCCAAAAATATTAAATGGAAAATTCCAGAAATAAACAATTCATACGTTTTCAATTGTGTGTGTTCTGAGTAACTGAGGGACAAAATCTCATGCCATTCCACTCCTCACGGAGTCGCCGTCTGAGTTATCAACCGACTGTTGCGGTACCTTGGCGCTTGTGTGCAAGCCACCCTGATTTTACTTAACAATGACCCCAAAGTGCAGAGGAGTGATGCTGGCAATTCGGATATGCCGGAGAGAAGGTATAACGCGCCTCCATTAAGTGAAAAGATGAGTACAGCACAACAAGATATTTTGAAAGACAGAGACTACATTCATGTAACTTTGATTACAGTATATTATTATAGTGTTCTATTTTATTATTAGTTATTGTTGTTAATCTCATACTGTGCATAATGTATAGGTTAAACTTTATCATAGGTATGTATGTATAGGAATAAACAAAGTATATGTTGGGTTTGGTGCTATCTGCGGTTTCAGGCATCTACTGAGGGTCTTGGAGTGCATCCCCTGCAGTAAGGGGGGACTGCTGTACCTCACATGTATATGTGTACTTGTTTATTGAGTGTCTCCCCACTAGAACGTAAGAGCACACTGTTTAGAATATAGTCAATACTGAATGAATGAATGGATAAATGAGTGAAATGACATTCCAGCTGAGATAACCAGAAAGAGCATTGAAAATGCTCAGCAGTAAGATTGAAACAGTCAGAGAGAAGTTCAACACAAGTGAAAAAGGACCCTGGAGAGAAAAACAGGACTCAGACAAGCCATGCTAAGCTTTATCCTCAGCCTGGCACCGTGCCTCTTAAATGAATGCCTGGTGCTTCTATTTCCTGCGTCTTGAAGATGACATACCCACCTGCACTGATGCCTGGAGAGCAAGGGTTACAGGGACGAAGAGCCTTCCACTTTGGGCTTATCATTGCATAGACTCCCTCAAATTATTTTTAGAATAGAACAGGTAAAAATAAATATGTAATGATAATCACACGTTGGTGTAGGAAATATTATATGTCTTCAAGAAGGGGTGTAAGATAGATTTCAAACAGCATAGGCCAGCTTCTTTACAGCCGAGATATCTTTTAATCCTCAGAACAATCTTTCTGATGCAAGGATTTCGTGCTCCATTTTACAGCTGGGAAAACTGAGGCTTTGGAGGAGCTCAGGAGCTTACCCACGTTCACCCAGCACGTGATCCAGAATTGAAACCCAGTTCTTCTGACTCCCAAGCCTGATTTCTCTCTACTAGGATACACTGTCCCCTCCAGATTTCTGGCTCAGATGCCATGGGGGTGGGAGATAAAAAATGCTATAGACTTGACAGACATCTTTGCGTGAGGGTTATCCTGGGCAAGTCAGGATCCTTTTCTGAGTCTCAGTTCCTTTCTCTAAAGCGGAACTGGTGATGCCAGTCCTGCCAACCTCACTGGGTGGTCAAATGTCTCTGAAAAAGCTCTGTGGACTGAGTGACTGACAATACATCCAGGATTGGACATTGAACCATGCCCAAATCAAAGATGGTACTTATGTCCAGAACCTCACTGTGCTTTGAGACTCTGTGAAGAAGGTGGGCTCCAGGACACTCCCTCTGCCCCCATCCTATCTTATCTTTAGCTCTATCTTTGCCCTAAAGGAAAACTCCCAAGGAACCCAGCCCATGAGCCCTCTTGTTCTGTAAGGATGGTAAACACACCCACCACCCGTAGTTTTCCTGGGGCAGAGAACTAAATGCTCGGGGCCAGGAGTCAGCCCTGTTCCTGGACATGACCTGCCTTCTCCTTCCAGGAGAGATTCTGCCTGGGCTTGGACTGCTAATGGTAGCTGTGGAGTGTTCGAGAGCTCTAGAGTTCACGAAGAGGGCCAGGACCTTCCTAAGAAACCAATCTGGGTGCCACGCTGCAGACTGTGCCCACTGTGGAAGCAGGCACAGGGCCAGCAGAAAACAACTGCCCCACTCCCACCCTAGTTGTCTGCCTCAGTGACTCAATCATTTCTTCAACATGCGTTTATTGAGTTTCTTCACTTTGCTGGACTCCGTGATTGAACTTTGAAGGCCAGTATCTGGGACTTGGTTCCACCACTGACTTGATGAGTTTGCATAATCAAGCTGAGCCTCCATCTCCCTTTCTAGACAACGGAGAAAATTTTAACATTTGCATAAATCCTGCAGCCTTTACGAGTATGTAAAGAAATATTAGCACAGTGCCTAGCCCATAATGCACAGTGGATGGTGGTCATTAGTATTAACTATCACTGCATTGGGCACATAGTAGGTGCTCAATAAAAAAATCTAAGGAATAAAAAAATAGGTTCAAAGTGCTCCCTTGAATGCTCATTTGAATTCCACCCACAGCAGGGGTGGGGGGGAATCCAACATACTTGGTATTCAGAAATGTGACATCCAAAAATGCCTGTTTTCAGTCCACATTTCTTTTCTTTCCTGCAGCTGTCAGAGGCTAGATTTACTTTGTAATTGTGGCCAGCTTTTTGGGAGATGGGTCTGTGGGGGAGAGATCTCCTCAGATAAAAAAGATAACACACCAAACAAGTGGCCCCATCCAGCGATTACATCATCTGGCACAGCAGCCTAAGCGAGGAGGAATTTCCCTTGTACCTGACAATAGCATTTTTTCAAAATAAAATATGTTGAGGTTGAGAAGTTTATCTTGGCAGAGCATTGTGCCATTAACTCAAGATTAAATGCATCCTGTCCAAATTCTTTTGCTACTTGTAATAGGCCTCAGGCTCGCGGCTTCCAGATACTAATTCTATGGATGCCTCAGAAAAGGAAGCGAATGGTTCTGTGCATTAGAAATGTCCAAAGTGGGGCTGTGGTGGTTGTCCCATGCTCTCCCCAGAACCCCCTTCAGGACCAAAGCACTCATGCGGCCAGCTGCTGGCAGTGTTGCCAACTGATGGCTCCCAGCTGAGCCCCTGTCTGGACACCACCATTGACTGAAGTCAAGGTATTCAGCGTTATGGCCTCCTTCCAGAGGTCAGCAGAATCCAATGACTGGTTGATGAGGGGGTACAAAAACCAGCCGCTTGCTTCAATCTATAATAACTCTAAAGAGCCACCCCAGATCCAGATTGCCCCGTGAGATAAGCTGAGGCCTTTGTGGCAAAGACATCAGAGTTCAACAACTTCTGGCCAATCACACCCCTTTCACTGCCCCACGGGGGTTGGTGCCGAGGGCATTCCCCAATAAACTTACTGCACACACATCTCCAGCTCAGAGACGATGGTGCCAGGAATGGTTTGAGGAAACACACTCTCCTTGGGGGTTTGAAGTTAGATCACTCACCAGCCAGTTGGCCATGAGGGCCCCATTATTTGCTGTACATAGAGCCCTGGTTGCCCCAAGCAATTGTGAAAACTTCCAGGATGAACTTGGATGGAATTTCTATGGAGAGGAATCCACGAGGGGTACAAGATCTCAGATGTTTGAGCGGCTGGCAGGAGGGAGAACAAGAGTTGGATGGCCGTTGTTGAGAAATATTGAGGCATTTGAGAACGACAATGGATGTCTGAGGGTGACTGAGCAACAGGGCCAAGTGTGAAAGCCAGAAGACCTCTTTGGTAGCACAGAAAGAGACAACCGCCTCCTACAACCCGAAGGCAGACAAGGCTGAGAATCAGGTCCAGGACTTAATTTCAAGGGTAGCGGCGGAGCTCCAAAACGGCTGAACTCCCAACCTCAGCGAGTCTGCTATGCTAAGGTCAGGGACCTTGAGCAAAGGGTCTACAGCACCATTCATCTCCTCCTGTCTGCCCAGTCCTGCTGCCTTCACTCCACACAGATGTTCCCAAGAGCACGCTACAATCGTTTTCTTGTACTCCAGTCTCAGTGTCAGAGTCACCTTCCCAGGGAAGCCCCCACCAGACAGAGCAGACGGTCATGGCTCTAAGGAGTGTTCTGATCCCTGTCGATGGGGCTCAGCGTGGTATAGGAGAGAGAACACGGCTTTGGAGTTGGATAACATTTTCCCACTTTCATCTCAAGGTCTATGCACTTACTATTCTCTATACCTGAAATGTTGTGCTCCTAGAACTTTCCACAGCTTGCCATTCAGGGTTTAGCTCAAATACTGCTTCCTGAAAGGCCTTCCCTGACCACTTACTCTAAGGTACCCCACACCCACCCTTGCTCAGTTACTCTCTTTCATATCACCCTGTTTTAATTGGCTTCACAGTCCTAACAAGTATCCGAAACTGTCCTGTTTATTATTTGTTTATTTATTTTACTTTCCAGATCTCCCACTAGAATGCGCGTTCCATGAAGACTTAGGCCCAATGTTTTGTGGCCTGCCTGGGTGCCATATAGATATTTTGGGAAGGAAGAAAATAACAAAGGAAGGGAGAAAGAAGAAAGGAGGCAAGGAAGAAGGGGGAAGTCCTGGGTTCGAATTCTGACTTTGGTGAAGTTAGAAAGATTCTTTGACCTCTCTTGGCTTTTGATTCCTTTTCTGTTAAAATGGGATATGAATTACTTTGGGAATTCAATGAGATAATACATGCAAAGGACCCGTTTTGTTGCTTTTTCCCCTGGAAACTTCTAGGAAGTTCTCTTTAGAATAGAATGCAAGACTCTTATTTCCCTTCTCACTCACACTGTGCCCCTTTCACCTCTCACTTTTAAAGGACAGATGTCTGGAACATTGAAGTTACCACGTGGGAGGTGTTTTTGAGGTTAAATGGTAGGCACGGGAAGGCCGCCTGACAGCAATGGCAGGAATCTTATATCAATCTTTGATATGTGTGTGTTGCTGTTGTTATGTGTGTGGGGGTAGGGGGGCAGGTGCTTTAGATTGTCTAACCCTTACAGTAGTCAGCACGCACGAGGCGCGCAGGAAGCTCGGCTCCTACCCTGGTCTGATCTCATGGTGATTTCCCAGGGAAGGCTACTCCACTGCAGAACAGGACCACTGCCAGCTGCTCTGGCTCTGGGGTTTTCCATCTCGGTTTCTACTTTCTTTTCAAAGTCTTTTCCTCTACCTTATTGTCAAGTGTAAACAGGATGGGTTTTGTTCACTTGCATTTATAGGCTCATTTATTTTTTTTATATGAATGTAATAAATAGACTTGGAAAAACTCTGGACAAGTACAAACAAATGGGGAAAAGAGTCAAAGCCACTGTTTTCATCATTACTGATGTTCTCGTAGGATTCTTTCCGTACGTTTTCTCAAATTTAATTTTGTTTGTTCACAGGGATATTTACATGTAGTTTAAAGAGTCAGAATAGTGGCTTTTGGTGACAAACAGCAGTCTGCTGCCTCAGTCTTTTCCCTACCCCAATTCCCACCTTCCAGGAGCAACTGCTTCCCTTCAGCCAGGTCTCTGGTATTTACTGCCATCTGTCTGCATCATATGCTTATGTTCCTATTTCTTCCAGCTTTATTGAGATATAATCGACATATAACATTATGGAAGTCTAAGGTGGGCAATGTGATGACTCAACACTCATATACTGGGGGTGCCAAAAAAATGTATACACATTTGAAGAGATGGTCAACGTTTCGCCGTAGTTTCGCCATAATCAGAAGTGTCTGGACATTATTGATGGTCACCACTTTGAGCACCTCTTGTAATTGCAGAAGTCAAGCGTGACTTGTGTTGATCTTTTGTTATCGATATATACTGAGTATTATGATTTTAATAGTTTTCCTTTTTTTTCCCTTCTTCCACCTCCCCCCACCACTCTGGTTCAAGCCATTGTTTCTCAGTCTAGTTGTGTATCACACAGCTCCCTGGCCCATGCTGGTATTAGGAGCCTTGCGTTCCACCCCCCGACCCCCCAGCTGAGGCAGTTGGTCCTGGGTGGCAGAGTCAGCCGCTCATGGCAGCTCTCAACGGCTGCCAGCCACTCACGCTGGCCACCGGCTGCTCCTGGCAGCACACGGCAGCCCATGCCAACCTCCAGCTGCTCATGGCGCCCCAGCTCCAGCAAGAGCCATTGTTCACAATCTTAGCTGTAGAGGGTGCAGCTCACTGGCCAATGTGAGAATCGAACCAGCGACCTCAGCGTTAGGAGCACGGCGCTCCAACCACCTGAGCCACCAGGCCGGCCCAGGTTTTCCTTTCTTAAAATGTTTATACATTTTTTGGGCACCCTCTGTGTATTGCAAAATGATTGCCGCAATAAGATCAGTCAGTACATCTATCACCTCACGTAACACTTGTGACCTCTAGGTATGGGAGTTGACATTTTAGCCCTCTTACACACTCTCTCCCCAGCCACTCAGCTAACACCAATTCCCACTCCCCTCCCTCCACTTCTCCCAATACAGTATGTGAATATGGCTAAATAAGTAATCTTTACTTACATGCTGTACCTATGTAAATACGTTTAGACTAGAGCCACTTTTTCTCCTCCTCTACATTTCCTGTCTCGTGCAACGTTTTTGCATTCGCTGGTGTGACTGCCTCATTTTGTTTACTTAGCTTTCTATGTCTCTATCTCTATTTCGTCCTGAAACTCTCCAACAGAACTGCATTTCCTTCGTATTTTAATCAGTGCCTTCAAACCCACCAAGGAAGCTGTGTCTTTCGTGTCTTCCTTGGAAACATCCTTCCTGGCGCACCCCACCCTCCTCTCTAACCCAGACTGACAGTTCTTTCATGCCCAGCTGTGTCCTAGGCCTTCTCTCCACCACCTTCCCACGCATTCCCGCCTGTCTCGTGTGTTGGATCCCCAAAGCCCAATACACCAGGTCTTTTTCCTTTTTTAAGGGCTTTTAGCCCTTTTCGGTTTTTTTGCTGTTTGTTTTTTTATTTGTACAATTCTGTAATACATCATAGCCCTTTTCGATTTTAACAGCTTTACTGAGGTGTAATTAACAAACAGTAAACTTCACATGTTAAAATACACAATTTGATAAATGTTGGCATGTGTTTACAATTACAAAACCATCACCAAAATCACGATCGTGAACACTCATCACCTCCTAAAATTTCCTGTGTCTCTTTGTAATCCTTCCCTTCTGCCCCTCCCCCATTTCCAGGCAACCACTAATCTGCTTTCTCTCACTATAGAGTCGTTGGCAATTTTACATAAATAACTTCATAGAGTATGTACTTGGTTTTATCTGGCTTCATTTGCTCAGCATAATTTTTTTGAGCTCTGTCCACGTTGTCGTCTGTATCAGTAGTTTATTATTCTTTTGTTGTTGCTGTTGAGTAGTATTCCATTATAAAGATGTCCTCAACGTGTTTGTTCATTCTTCTGTTGAGGACATTTGGGTTGTTTCTATTCTTCCGTTATTAAAAATAAAGCTCCTATGAACATTCACGTAAAATTCGTCGTGTGGACAAACGCTTCCATTTTCTCTTGGGTGAATAGCTAGGAGTGGGATGACGGGGCCATATAGAAGATGTGTTTTCTTGTTGTGGTTGTGGTTTTTTAAGAAACTGCCAAACTGTTTTCCAAAAATGTTTGTGCCATGCTATCCTCCCACCAGCAGTGTCAGAGTTCTGCTTGTTCCGCATTCTCGTCTACACTTAGTACAGGCAGTCTTTTTATTTTAGATGCTTAGTGGTATCTTACTGTGGTTTTAATTTCTTGTAGACAACATATAGTCGTGTTTTGGTTTTTGATGCACTGTCTTTAACTTTATTTTGACTGTGGACGTCCAAAGTGACTTTTGTTGTAGTGGGATTAATATCTACCACATTAGCTACTGTTTTCTATTTGTTGCCATTGTTCTTGTTCCTTTTTTTGTCTTCCACCATTTTTCTGCCTTTTGTGGTTTTTAACTGAGGCTTTTATACGATTCCATTTTCTCTCTTTTCTTGGCATAACAGTTAAGCATTTTTTAATTTTTGTTTGTTTATTTTACTATTTTCAGGCATTGCCCTAGAATTTGCAATATACATTCACAACTAGTCCAAGTCTACTTTCAAATAACTCTACACCACTTCATGGGTAGTGTGAGTACCTTATAGAAACAAAATAATCCTAATTTTTCCCTTCTATTCCTTCTATCATTGCTGTCATTTATTTCATTTACATATAAGTGCATATGTGTGTATATATACACATAAACATGTATAATCAAACACACTGTTGCCAATATTTTGAATAAGTGATTATCTGTTACATCAATTAAGAATAAAAAGTTAAACATTTTTATTTTATCTCCTTTATTCCTTCTTTGCTGCTCTTTCTTTCTTTATATAGATTGAGTTTTGATCCTTTTCATTTTCATACGAATTTTAGAACCAGCGTATCAATTTCTATAAAAAAGCCTTTCTGGGATTTTGATTGGAAGTGTGTTGAATCTGGAGAGATTTAGTGAGAACTGAAATCTTAAGACTATTGAGTTACTGGACCCATGAACATATATAACTCTCCATGTATTCAGGTCTTTAATTTCATCAGTGTTTTGTAGTTTGCAGTGTAAAGATTTTGTACATCTTTTGTCAGAATTATCCCTAGGTAGTTAATGTTGTTGATGTTATTGTATACGATATTGATTTTTAAATTTCAATTTCTGATTCTTCGTTGCTAGTCTATAGAAATATAAATCGATTTTTGTGTATTGATCTTGTCTCCTGCAAGTCAGCTACACTCAATTGTTCAAGTAGCTTTTTTGTATGATTTTTAAAAGTTTTCTGCGTAGGTGATCATGTCATCTGTAAATACAGGCAGTTTTACCTCTTCCTTTTCAATCTAGATGTCCTTTAATTATGTTTCTTGCTTTTATGCAATGGTTACAACCTCCAGTATGATAGAAATGGTGAGAAGGGCCATCATTGCCTTCAACCTGATCTTACGAAGGAATTATTCAGTTTTTTTATGATGTTAATTTCAGGGGTTTTGTAGATGCTCCTTATCTGATTGAAGAAGTTCCCCTCTATTTCTAGCTTGCTGGGAGTTTTTTGCCATCAGTGCCTGGGGATCAGAAATCCTGAAGCAGCTGAGCTGAGCAATTCTTGCTCAGGGTCTCTCATGAGGTATAAGAACCTTATAACAATATACTTCCATGTCTTTCCTCTAGGTCTTTGTAATAATGTTCTCAGACATTTTACTTCTACATACGTTATCAACTTCACAATATGTTATTAATATTTTTACTGTAATTAGTTTTATCTTTTAAAGAAATTTCAATAATAATAATTCAAATAGCTTGTATATTTATCCATGAATTTTATTTGTGTTCAGTGTTGGATGTTTTTGCAGTCTTAAAAATATTCTTGAAATTTTTTTCTGAGCTGAGGTTAAAGTACATGGAAATAATCATTTTGGTTTTTGCTTTTAATCTTTGTTAGGCTAGATCAAAACAATGGTTAGTCTAGGGTTAATTCTTCCCCAAGACTGGGGCAAAACTCTTCTTACTACTTGAGCTGATGCCTCCTGCATCACGAGATTTTGCAGTGTGACTTGGGAACAGGCAGTAGTCCCAGCACTGTTCCCTCTAAGCCTTTTAATGGTTCTTTCCCTGACCTTGGGTAGTTTTCTCACATATGTACACTAAGTACAGTGGTTTCCCCTCAGTTTCACTTTCTGTGGTTTTAGTTACCCACAGTCAACCGTGGTCCAAAAATATTAAATGAAAAACTCCGGAAATAAACAATCCGTAAGTTTTAAATTGCATGTCGTCCTGAGTATTGTGATGAAATCTCACACCATCCCGCTCCATCCTGCCCTAAACATGAATCAGCCCTTTGTCCAGTGTCTCCACTCACTCCAGCGTGTGCTCCCTGTCACCTAGTAGCCACGTCGGTTACCAGATCCACTGTCCCCGTGTCGCAGTGCTGGTGCTCAAGTCACCCTTATTTTACTTAAAAACGGCCCCAGTGCATGAGAGTATTGATGTCAGCAATTCTGATATGCCAAAGAGAAGCTGTAAAATGCTTCCATTAAAGTGAAAAGGTGAAAGTTCCCAACTCAGTAAGGAGAGAAAAAAAGTCATATGCTGAGTTTGCTTAGATCTACATTAGGAAAGAATCTTCTATCTGCGAAACCGTGAAGAAGGAAAGAGAAATCCATGCTAGTTTTGCTGCCACACTTCAAATTGCAAAAGTTACAGCCATAGTGTATGATAACTGTTTAGTTAAGATGAAAAAGGCGTTAAATTTGTGGGTGGAAACCATGAACAGAAAATGTGTTCTGATTGACAGTAACGTTTGCTCCAGAAAGCATGAGTCTATGTGAGGGGACCCCCTCCAATGATGACACCAAACCATTCATTATAAGTAAGGGAGGTTACAGATTCAGGAATAGATTTGGACTGAAAAATATAAAAATTACTAGAGAGCGTGAGAAACCACATTCATGTAACTTTTATGACAGTATATTGTTAAAATTGTTCTATTAGTTATTATTAATCCCTTACTGTGGCTAATTTATAAATTAAACTTTCTCATAGGGATGTATATATAGAGAAAAACATATGATATATAGGGTTTGGTATTATCCACAGTTTCAGGTACCCACTGGGGGTCTTGCAAGGTATCCTCTGCAGATAAGGGGTCTATTGTACTCAGCTGAATACTGGAGGGGACCCTCTCCAGATCTCTGAAGTTTTCTTTCTGCATTGCTCTCTTTCCTCAAGCATTCTAGCCTCCGAATGCCAGCTGCCTTGGTCTCCCGAGTTCCGCCTGGAAGTACCGTCCTTACACTGTGGGGCTTACTTTGTCTCTCACCTCTCAGGGATCACTGGTCTTTGTTAGCTGGTCTCCAGTATCTTGAGACCCATTGTTTCATATATTTTGTCTGGTTCTTTATTTGTTTCAGGTGGATGGGTAAATAAGGTCCCTATTGGTTCTATGGAAAGTAACCTCCCAGGGTGATCTGATCATACATTCCTAACTGGGCAGGTCATGGTGGGTAGTCATGCCCCAGGCCTGTAACTTCTTTAGTGAAAGGTTTTAAGCCAGGCTTGTCCATTGTTCTTGTGCATCTAGGTTAACATACCTTTGAAATACCAGAAGTAATACCCCCCCTAAGGGGGTATTAACCCTCAAGAGAGCACACAGTCTTGTTAACTATCCTGTAATCCAATCCCACCTTGGTTTCTCCAATCTTCCTTACATCTCCTCCTTAATTTCAAACGCATGAAAGAAACTCCAAAACTGTTACTCTCTGCAGCATCTGAGATCTTGCTCCCTGGCAGACGTCATCAGTTTGGCTCAAATAAACTCATAAAAAATAAAATCTGGTCCCTATTATTCCATCTTTGCCATGTCTCATGTCTTTTACTTTCTTAACGCTCCCATTTTGGTGGAATACCTTCTGCAGTAACTTCCTGAGGAAGAATCTGTGGGAGACAAATTTTTGAGATCTTTCAAGTCTGAATTTTTTTCTCAACTTACATTTGATGGATAATGGAGATGAGTATAATAGTCTATATTTGGAAAATATTATCCTTCAGAATTCTTAAGACACCGTTTTTATGTCTTTAGTTTTTTTGTTTTTTTGTTTTTTTCGTTGTTTTTTTCCCCTAAAAACTTTTAGGGTATCCTTCTTATATTACTATTATCAAATTTCACAACAACGTAGCTTTTTTATACATTGTGTTGGGCTCTTGGAGGACTCTTTCTACTAAAAAAAAATCATAACATTTAGTTCTGGGAAATTTTTTTTGTGTGGTTCCTCTGAAAATTTACTCTGGATTTCCTAAAATTCAGATAAGGGTCTCCTGATTAGTCTGTGTTCCCTTTTTCAAATTGTTTTGGCTTCTCCATCATATTAGAGGCTTTCTACAAAGATGGAATGATCTTTGGCAGTACATCCATATTTCAGAGTGAGGCTCTAAATAGCTTTGTGTCCATGTACGGAGTTTGCTAACTGTGGGCTGTATTAGAATGTGATCAGGTGGGGACCTGATTGGGTATTTGGGTAAATTCTTAAATGTTGGTACTAACATACCTTCTTTTCTTGTTTTCATCAGTTTCTCCATTCTCTTGCCAAAATGTGCATGGGGAGATGTGGTATAAGCTGGGTGCCAGCATTGGAGAGTCAGGCAGAGATAAGAGCCTGGGTGGGGGGGTTGGGGGGGCGGTCTCAACCTGTAGTTGGATACACTTTACTTTGTCCCCTTGCTTTGACATCACTTGTTTGCGGTTGTCTCCTCTCTAGTTTACTCAACCTACTGAAGAAAGTTGTTCTCCCTGCTAAATCAGTTACCACTAATCCATCTATTTTCCAGCATCTAAAATTCTGTGGCTATCTCTGAGGTTTCGTAGTCTCTGTCTTTGTGGTTCATGCCTTTTGCATTCCTTTACTATCATTTTAGTGGGACTCTAGGAGGGAGTGAAGAGAATGTGTGTGTCCACGGGGCATTACTGCAAAGAGAAGGCAGAGGCCCAGGCAACCAACCTAAGACGTGTAGAAACCTGCTGAGGTCAGGAAGGTCAGAATCCAGCCCCACTGACCCGCGCTTGCTGACCTCCACTGGCCAGTCAGGACTAGTTGCAGGAGGAGCAAGGCAGACACTGCAAATGGACCACTGAACTCGATGGATCCTCTGTCACCTAGACGTGGCTGTAGGAATTCATTTAGTTCATTCCAAATGCCTGTATTGGCACCTCTTCCATGCCAGTTCCTCCAGCCGACTCCAGAGTCCCCACTCTTGACCACTTTGATTGGCTCTATATCAAGAGAGGTCAGAGACAGAGCTTCACTGGATACCTTGGCCCACTTCTGAGGTGTCACAGTAGCTTCTGTTCTTGAGCTGCTTGGAGCCCAGGGACCAGAGACACTGTGTCCTCCCCGTGTTAACAGAGGTTTGATATTAAAGACTGATGGGGATGGAACTATTCGCTACTTTGGATTTTCTGGTGGTGATTTCAGATGCACAAGGCCCCTTTGATCTTTGGAAGCAGGCCACAGAGTCCTGTGTACTGCAGCTAGGAGCGGGCTGTGGAGGTCAGTTGGGAGTCCTATGGAGTCCAGTTTCCCTCACTGCAGGTTGGAGTGATTTGTATTTCAAAGGCCCCAATCAATGTTGCCTGGCAAAGGAGCACATTGGGGCAAGATTACTTCTAACCCCTAATGACTAAAAAGGCCAACGTCATTGTTGGCCCCCAGCTGAAGCCTGTCCAAGAGTGAGTTTTAGGGTGAAATAAGAAAACGGAACATGTAGTCAAGCACTGGGAAGCTATCAGAGAGACGTGGGAGCTGGAGCTGAGGGGGAAGAAAGCAAGGGGAGCTAAAATCAGTTAGAAGTACCATGTTAGTATTTTACCTCCATGTCCACCCATTTCCTTTCATTTCCAATGTAAGAGCAAGAAGTGCATTTCGTAATTATCTGGCTGAGCCCCTAGTTTCACGAATGGAGGGACTTTCTGTGTTTCCCCAAAAATAAGACCTAGTTGGGCCATCAGCTCTAATGCATCTTTTGGAGCAAAAATTAATATAAGATCCAGTATTATATTATATTTATATTATATTATATTATGTTTATATTATATTATATTATATTATATTATTATAGTAAAATAAGACCGGGTCTTAGAATATAATATTTACTATAATATTATAGTAAGATAAGACCGGGTTTTATATTAATTTTTGCCCCAAAAGATGCATTAGAGCTGATGGTCCAACTAGGTCTTATTTTTGGGGAAACATGGTAGGTCCAGAGGGCCAGCTCCCTTGTTTATGGCCAGCAACGGGGAGGCCTAAGCCAGGATTAGAAGTCAGGTGTCCAGTCTCCTAGTCCTGCGTTCTTCCCCTCAATAGCTCAACTGTCTGGGACACCACAGGTATGAGGCGAGGCTGGCCAGTGTTGGTTTGGACCTATCATGATGAGACACAGAGGAAGCAGATTATGGGGAAGAGGTCTATAGCTATAAGATTGTCCCTTCAATTTCTCTTGCCTTGTGTTAATTCTGGAAGTTTTAGAATTCCCACAGTGACTGTGATAGCAATAAATGGAGAATCTTAGAACTGTATAGCATTTAACCTAGCATTTCTAGAAATTCTCCAAAAAATAATTCAGATGTATACAAAATTTTAGCCAAAGGAATGATTATCTCAGTCCTTTTTGGTCTTTTAAGCAAAAAATTGGAAAAAATACTCTAACACTAGGTGCATAATTAGGTAAGTTTTGACATATTAATTGGCTAGACTACCACATAGCTATTAAATGGATTTTATAGACCCTATTTAATGAAAGTATTTGACATATTAATGAAAAAAAGTACATTATGGAAGAGAATGTAGCATGTGCGTATTTTAGGATAAATAATATATACATGAATACAAAAATAATTAGAAGTATATACCAAAATTTAATAGCAGGTGTCCTGGGTAATGGAATTATCGTCTTTTTGTGTTTTTCTATATTTTTCATATTTCCTAGAATGAATATATATTACTTTTAGAAAATGAAATTAAAAAATTGAAAGCCTTCTTAAAGTGACAATAAATTATCAAAGAATATAACAGGACAGTTTTTGATTCACCCCACTTGTGTAAAAGTGTGGTTCTTCTAAGTATCAACTTACATAAACACCCTATAATAGTTATTCTTTTTACTCATTCTGACAGGTCAACCATTTTGCGTGTACTTGACCCTACATTCAGATTTTTCTTTTTTTAATCATCGAACTGAATTGTTGTGTTTTTAAAAATCACAGAATAATCCCTATCGGACAATAGATAAAGGAGAGTTTTGAAGCTTTGAACCAGAAACAAACAAATCATTAGGCATCTTGGCTTGCAAATTTCAAACAAAAATACATATAACTGTCCCCATTGAGTGACTTCAAAACAAAGCCTGCAATATCAATCCTGACACCCTCTAGATGATTTACCTTATAGGTTTCAAACCAAATAGCAACAAGAATTTACAAGAGTCAGCTCTGACTATGAGGTCTGAAGTCAGTTGTTGCTAGAAGCAAACCTGGTTGGCGAATTTGTAGGGTGAGCATGTCATCCAACCAGGACACTTTTGAAAGGCAAGAGGCAGAAACCAGGCCTGCCTGCAGCAAAATGGGACTTAGGCCAACCTATGAACTTGGCTTCTTTTTAAAGACAGTTTTGTTTGACAGGCTATGCAGTGCTGGAATGTGAGAATGTGGGACTTGGACATGGGCTAGGAGGCCAGCTACCAGTTTGCCTGATGGGGAAACTGAGGTGCAGAATGGAGAGCAACTAAATCCAGGCCATACAGAATTTGTGCCAGAGGCAGCTCCTAACTCATGATCCAAGGCTAAATGCTTTTGCTAATCGTTTCCTGCAAAAGAAACAAAATCCTTTTACCTAAGGCCAGGCCGAGGGCACTAAGGCAGCCCAAGGAGAGAGGGCAGCACACAGATGTAGAGAGAGACCTGCCTAAAAGACCTGGCTTTGGATCCCAGTTTTATTTCTGGCTTTATTAATTTTGGGGCAATCGCTTAACCACTCTGAACCTCAGTTTCTTCTTAAAATTGGAAGGGTAATAACTACTTCACAGGTTGTATTGAATACCAAGTAGGTACTCAATAAATGGTAACCATCCTTATTATTCAGGTCATACACTGACTTAGCTTTTTAATCGTGGTAAAATGTACATAACATAAAATGGTAATGTAATTGACCATTTTAACCATTTTCAAGTGTACAGTTTTGTGGTATTAAGTGCACCCACACTGTTGTGTGACCATCACCACCATCCATCTCCCAAACTTTTTCATTATCACCAATAGAAACTCATTAAACACTAACTCCCTATTTCCATTCCCTCCCCCCAGTTCCTGGCAACCAACATTTTGCTTTCTGTCGCCATGAATTCGACTACTCTAGATACCTCATGTAAGTGGAGTCATATAACATGTGTCCTTTTGTGTCTGGCTTATTTCTCTTAGTATAATGTCTTCAAGGCTCATCCATGTTGTAGCATGTGTCAGAATTTCTTTCCTTTTTAAGGCTGAATAATAGTCCATTGTGTGCATGTACCACATTTTGTTGATCTATCCCATGGATAGATATTTGGTTGGTTTCCACCTTTTGGCTATTGCGCACAATGCTGCTGTGAACACTGGTGGATAAGTATTTGTTCAAGACTCTGCTTTTAATTTTTTTGTGGATATACCCAGATGTGGAATTGTTGGACCATACGGTTGTGCATTACTGTTAAGTGATGCTTGTATGTATTACTTTGGACAGGTTACTAAACCTTTTGGGGCCTCTTTGGACAGAACTTTCTCAGGCTCTACCCTAAACGTAAGTTACTATTTGCAGAATGATGATAAATAATAATGTACGTTAAGAAAAATTGGCTGCTCCAGAGCTGTGAACAGGTTGGAGGGGCCAAAAGCATTTGTCCTCATAAGGAGGCCTCAGCTGAGCTTCTCTTGCAAAATCTTACAGTTCCAGAGATTTCACTTCCCCATCCAAGGTGCCCCTCACTTCCCTTCAGCAGATTGTACTCCTGGAAAGTTGTCTTTACTAATATTTTAAACGCTCATTATTCAAGGTGCCCTGCTGTGGTCCCTTCTGTAAAAGCAAGGCTCCATTGATGGGGGAAATAACAAGCTCTAAATTACTTGTAATAAATTAGAGCTTGGATGTAAAAAGTCCTGACCCATGTGGAGGACTTCACAGCTTACACGAGGCCCTCACCTCTGCTAGTCTGAGGCTCTGGTGTTTGTGGGTGGAGCCATGTGTGCAACCTTCTATGTCGAACAAGATGGGTTGAATATTGCATAAGAAAACAGGACTTTGGATGCATACAGTCCTGCCTTCAAATTCTCTCCTGCTACCAACTATGCAACCTGTGCTAAGCTTTGTCTCCTCTCTGGGCCTTAGTTCTTTTACCTGGAAAACAGAGATGTCACTAGCTCCTGGGACTGTTGAAAGGATTAAATAAAACAGGAAGTCTTAGTACATGGAAGGGACTCCCAGCAAGCTGTCTCCTAAAGCAGGAGCATTCTATTCATATGAAATCTTAGAAATGATGCTCTCAAATTGTTTTTGTGAGAGTTTTAGACCAGCAAAAAAGGTTTCTTTTTCCTGTAGAAGCGTCAGGAATAAAGGTCTTTTCACTACTATACATTTTCAGCTTTCAAGCCACATCCCTAAAGCAATCCCCGTGTTGGGTTACTTTTAGTTCCCATCTACAAGCCAGGGACTCCATTTTATCACCACCGCTGTGTCCTTATCCGTTTATCACCTGCTTTTTATAAGAAGAAAGTACAACATGCCACAAGCAACAAGATTTTAAAAATGGAAACCGTGATCAGTATAATGCAAATTGTGTTCCCTAAGCAATGGTTTAATATATAATCTCCAAGATAAAAACTGGAAGTGGTTTTCTATTAGTGGGGGTTGTTCCTGCCCCAATCAGTGGACGGTCAATCACCCTGCCAGCTCTTTAGCACTTTAGGGATCGTTCACATTCTTCGGATTCCCCCAGCCCTCTAGATAGGCAGTGCAGGGACCATTGTCCCCATTTACAACCCGAAAAACTGAGTTCCAGACAGGTGAGGTCAGTCGCCCCAGGAGACTCAGCTGATAGCTGGATAAGATGGTGTCTCTTCTCTCCACACCATGTCTGTGGGCCCCAGAGCTGGGGGTGCCCCAAGTGGCCCCTCTTTCTTGCCCCTCCTGTCCAAGGCCACCCTCGCAGTCCCCAGTGGGGGACTGGCTCCAGGTGGTGACAGGCTGAGGGTAGAGGGATCCCTTCGGGGGGCTAGAGACTGAGAGCTGGAGAGCTGGAGAGCTGGAAGAGACCCGTTTGTAGAACCAAGCAGATCCTGAGCTCATTAATAGATAATAACTGTCACTCTTGATGTTTCAGAGGCAATTGTATAGCACCTGAGGAGGTGGCCAGCCTGCCTACAGGCCTGAATGGAATTCCTTGGCGGAGGAAATGCCTGGAGAACAAAGCCCCCTTATCTGTGGTGAAGCAGCTGAGATTTCATGGGCTCCGCCTCCTCCTTGGGCCTTGGCTTGCCCCACCCTCCCAGGGCCACCATCTGGGCACAGAGGCCTGGGGGGGCAGGGCTCATAGACTAGCTGGACCCCCACCTGGCACATACTTGGTATTCCCTAAACTCTTGTTGAATAAAAGATATGCCAGCCCTCTAAGCCTCAGCATTTTCATCTGTGAAATGGGGAAGAAATAATACTTAATTCAGTTCCACCCTGTGTATTGAGTGAGAGGAATCAGCAAAACAGCCTGGGAATATGGCAAATGTCCATTGTTTTATGGTTAGGAAGGGAGAGGAGGAGAGCGCTCCACCTCCTGGGGGTACCCAAAGGCCTCTTGCCTCAGTGAACCTGAGACTGGGCCTCAAAGGAAGCGAACTAAGGGACCATCTGGAGGAGGGAACAGCCACACCCCAGGTGGAGGGACCACGGGGTAAGGGCAGAGGAGAAAGTGGGGCCAGGGTGGGAGGCTGGGAGCAGAGCACTCCGTGTGCACACTGCCAGGCCTCTTCCGTGTTCTCTTTGCGAAGGGAGAGGGCAGTGAGCACGCACACACTTAGCACGTCATCTTCGACCTCCAGCAGCTGAGAGGCCAGCCCAGCACTTTTCATGCATAATGTGTGCGCGAGTCTCCCAGGGCTCTTATCAAAATGCACATTCTGATGCTGTAGGTCTAGGCTGGGCCTGAGACCATGCAGGTCTCCCAGTTCCCAGGGTGGTGAGCCTCTGGTGAACGTTCCACACTCTGAGCAGCTGGGCTGGTGAGGACCCTGGTAACACCCCTGGGAGCTTCTGGCTCCCGGAACCCACAGTTGGTGGAAAGCGATTCTTTGCTGCCATGGTTGGCCCTGTAAGCGTGTGTGTGTGTGTGTGTGTGTGTGTGTGTCTGCTTTCTATTCCTCATCTGTTTCTCTGCTCCTCTCCTATTGCTCTCTCTTTTTCTCTGATCCCATCTCGCTGACTCCATTCCTGTTTGTCTGAATGTCTGTCTCTCTCTGAGTCTGTGTCTGTAGGTCTCTCACCTGTGTCTCCTCCTGACTGCAGGGTGCTCAGGACGTGACTGCTGTCTGTCTCTTAGTCTGCCTGTCACAAAGCTCTTCCGGGCTCTGACTAATGATGGGAATTGTCACGTGGAGGGAGAGAAGCAGAGTGCTAACAACTGGCTGACAGCTGGTCACAGCTGGTGACAGCTTGGGCAGGCCTGGGCGTGGGAAAACACAATTCAGGCAGCAACAGCTGGGAAGGGGACCACACTCAGAAAATGAGCTGACAGAGTGCCACACAGTGTGCAAAGGGCAGAGCCCAAGCCCCCACTCCTGCCAGCCCCAGCCACTGTGCTGCAGAATGAGGCAGGCACACAGGACGGTCCTGAGTCTCTCCCACACTCCTGACATTCCCAGAAACCCCTGGTCAGAGGGGGATACTCTGTCTTGGGCCTCATGCAGCTGCTCCCGTTCCTGCTCCAGCAGAATGTGGATTTTATTTTGTGGGTTCACGAAGGGTAAGAAGGAAACATCTGTGTTCATCCATGAGGACACTTCCTTGCAAGTTGTGTGTGAGTGTTGGAGCATGCAGGCTCTGGGGGAGGGGTGCAATGGGGGATGGGTGGCTGTGTCACATAGCTGACATTTCTAGAAAGCTAAGGGCCTACTGTGAAGATTAAAGGGGTGAATACAGTAGATAGCATAAAATATAAATGCTGTTATCATTATCATTATTGCCCCTCTAAACACTAAAATTGTATTCCATCCATTCTGAATAGAAATAGTTCTGAAATATGCTACAAATGATCTGCTTTCTTAATCCAGGGACACTGAGCTAATTGAACCAAAAGCGTGTACTGTGGCTGGAAGAGGCAGGGCACAGGGGGGTTTGGGCTCCTTGCCCCTATGACCTGACCCCAAAGTCCTTGGTTTCTTAGTAAACCTTTAGCCTCCTCGCTTAGGTCAGGCGATCAGCTGAGACTTCTCGGGGCCTTCCCCAGGCACCCTTCTAGTCTGCTGTTGCTAACATCTCAGCAAACAAATAACCATAGTTGCCAGACTGGGTGCAAAGTGAGAGTTAGCAGGCGCTCAATGAGGCCTCAGAGGCTTTTTGAACAATAAAGGATATGACGACCGGGTGTGCACTTGGTGGCCATGACCTTGGTCATTCAAAGCTCCTTATTTCTTATTTACCTACGTTTGGTTGATTGTGTGAGTGTGTGTGTGTGTGTGTGTGTGTGTATGTGTGTGTGTGTGTGTGCGTGTAAGTGTGACAGAAAGAAAGAGAGGAGAAAGGCCACCCCCCCGTAACTAAGAACATAATGATACCTGTACTGGAAACCCAGACTGACACTGGAACCTGAAGGAAGGACTGGCCGCCACCATTTACTGAGTCCTCTGCTCAGCTTGCTATAGAGGAGGACATAAAACAGTCTCTCCCCTCAAGAGGTCTATGGTATAGTGCGGGGAATGTTCCAGTTATTATGGCGGTGCCAAATGTTGCCCCAAAACTTGGTGGCATAAACCAACCATTTATTATGCTCACTGGTTCTGCAGGCTGAGAATTCAGACAAGACACAGTGGGGACACCTTGTCTCTGCTCCATGATATGTCAACCAGGAGACTCAAAATTTGGGACGTGAGGGAGATCCAAGATAGTGGAATAAGATAAGCACTGTGCCTGCATCCTTCCATGAACACAGTAAAATCACACCTAAGTTACAGAACAATCAACCTGGAGAAACATCTGCAGTCTAGCTGAACAGAAGTCCTATAATCAAAAATACAAAAAAGCTAGTCGAGACTGTAGGAGACGCAGAGATGCAGAAAGGGCCCCACACCTGTGGCCGTTGAGAATCAGGAGGGATACCGCGACCACCTTGATTCCCCCTGGAGGAGCAAGGGACCCCAGCCCCCCACATCAGGCTCCCCAGCCTGTAGTACTGTAGTGGGGATTCCAACCATCCAGGTGGGACAGAAAGCTGAGGGAAACCCAGACATCCTCTTGAACGGCCCATGCACAGACTTACTCGCTCGCAAGCACTAACCTTGGGCTCCAGCAGAGGGAAGATGACTCGGGGGACCTTGGAGACATACTGGAGAGAGGGGCATGTGGCTTTGGGGAGGAACTGGAGGACAGTTGGCATTTTCCTGGTGAGGAGTCCACCTTCCGTGCAGCCAGCAGACGGAAGCCATCTTTCCTGTGTTGAGCCCTCCCCTTCCGGCCAAATCTGAATCTGATTGGCCTGATGAGCTCTGCTGCTCCACCCAGCTGACTCACTGGGATCCCTCCCCACCAGAGCCACTTCCTCCATAAGCAGGCTGCTCTGCCCCCATTGCACTTTTTCTTGGAAAACTATCGGAGTTGGGCCAGCCTCAGATGGGCAACAACTGGCCTCGATGTGCTCTGAGACTTTTGCTGAGTAGCTCCAGGCTCTACCCAGCAAAGCTATCATTTAAAATCAAAGGACAGATAAAGAGCTTCCCAGAGGAGGAAAAGCTAAAGGAGTTCATCACCACCAAACCAGTATTACAAGAAATGTTAGAGGGACTTCTTTAAGTCCCCCTTTAAGGCAGGGAAAAAAAAAGAAAATCAGAATTATGAATAATAAAATGGCAACAGCTACATATCTATCAATAATTACTTTCAATGTAAATGGATTAAATGCTCCAATCAAAACACATAGGAGGGATGAATGGATGAGAAAATGAAACCCTTACATACACTGCCTACGAGAGACTCACTTCAGATTGAAAGACACACGGAGGCAGAAAGTAAAGGGACAGAAAAAGATATTTCATGGAAATGAAAATGAAAAAAAAGAAAGAAAAAAAGCTGGGGTGGAAGCTGGGGTAGCAATACCTATAACAGAAAAAATAGACTTTAAAGCAAAGGCTATAAGAAGAGACAATGAAGAACCCATGTCACAGTAATCCCATTTCAGGGTATTTATCCAAAGAAACCCAAACGCTACTTCGAAGGGACATGTGCATCCACATGTTCACTGCAGCATTGTTTACAATGGCCAAGATGTGGAGGCAGCCTGGGTGTCTGTTGATGGAAGAATGGATAAAGAGTAGGTGGTACATATGTACAATGGAATATTGCTTGGCCAGGGAAGGGAATGGGTTCCTGCCATCTGCATCAGCATGGATGGACCTGGAGGGTATTGTGCTGAGTGGAGTATATCACACAGAGAAGGACAGATGCAATGTGATTTCGCTTATATGTGGAATCTAAAAAGAAAATTAACAAACAAAACAGAAAGAAACTCATAGATACAGAAAACATTTTGATGGTTGCCAGATGGGAGGGGTGTCACGGACGTGGGTGAAAAAAGAGGAAGGGGTTAAAACTTCAGTACAAATTGGTTGTTGCAAAGTAGTCATGGGGATGTAGGGTATCACATAAGGAATATAGTCAATGATATTGTAATAACTATGTGTGGTGTCAAATGTACTAGATTTGTTGGGGTGATAGATGGGAGGGGGTTGGAGGCAGGGTGAAAAAGGTGAAGGGATTAAGAAGTACAAATTGGTAGTTATAACACAGAATAGTCACGGGGATGTAAAGTGTAGGGAATATAGGCAACGACATGGCATTAATAATAACTATGTAGAGTGCTTGGTGGGTACTAGACTAGTCGGGGGATCACTTCTTAAATTATATAAATGTCTAACCACTATGCTGTACACCTGAAATTAATATAAAATAATATTGAATGTCAACTGTAATGGATAAATTTAAAATGAGGGGAAGGGGAATAAGAGATCCAAATTTCCAGGTATAAAACAAATAAGTCACGGGGATATAATGTACAATATAGGAATTACATTCAATAATATTGTGACAGTGTGGTGTAATGTCAGCTGGTTGCTGGACTTGTCATAGTGATCACTGCTTTAGGTACATAAATATTGAATAACTATATTCAATATTTATATTGAAACTGATTTTGTATGCTAGCAATAGTTTCAAAAAAATAATTAAAAAAGACTTATCAAACTGTACACTTTAAATTTGTGCAGTTAATTGTATATCAATTTTACCTCAATAAAGGTGTCTTTAAATGGAAAGAAAGAAATTGGGGCCGTGGGATCACCTAAAGATTTGTTCCCTTCCATGTCTGGTTGGTGCTGGCTACCAGCTGGCGCCTCAGGTTCCTCCTCACGGGCTTCTCCATATGGACACTCGTGTGGGCTGGGCAGGGCTTCCTCACAGCATGGTGGCCAATTTAAAGACAAGCATCGCAGGAGAGCCCAGGAGACATGATATTGCCTTTGATGAACTCGCCTCAGAAACCAGGCAGCACCACGTCTGCGACATTCTGTTCCATAAGGCAGTCACAGTGCCCCACCCACGTTCAGGGAGAAATAAATTCTACCTCTTGATGGGGAGTGAAAGATTCTGGAAGGCTAGTGGGACTGAAAATATGGCTGCGCCATTTCTGGAAAATACAACTGGCCACCAGGAGATAATAAACAATAATATAGGAAGTGAAGGAGCACTAATACCCTCCCAGACTTCACATCATGGCGATGGGCTTGGGACAAAGCAATGATTGTAGTAGGAATAACAGGGAGCAAGTGAAAGAGATTTTGGGCTGACGACCTGCTTATATGACAGGCCCTGGGTGGATATTTTACATATATCATCTCACTTAAGGAGAAAACATTAGTTGAGCCTTTCACAGCTTATAAAGCATTTTCATACATGTTATTTTAGAATCCTCATTACAAACCTTCCAGCCCCAAAGTCTCTGCTTTATCCCTGAGATAACTGAGTTCCAGAGCAAGAAAATGGGAGTGGGGGCGGGGGGTGGTTCTGCCTCCATTCCCAGTGGCGTCTGCTCCAGGCCTACGAGACTCTGTGCTTCGGCCCCGCAGCCACCCAGCAGATCTGATGACAGACAGACAGATAGGATTTCAGATCCTTTAGACCAGGGGAAAGATGTTGACAACTTAATATCATTTTGCACTTTGCAGCTGGTGTGAAAACAGACATTCTGCTCTGGGAGGTTTCTGTAATGTCCTCCCACAGGCACCCTGCTGTCCCCCAAGTGGCTTCTCCTGTGCCCTGTGGATAATGCAGCCCTTCCAGGTCAGTCCCCAAGTCAAATCGTGATGCAGGCCCCCTGTATCGTCTGGAGAGGCCGCCTCACTTTCCCACAAAGTGTGGTCTCCCCATAGAGTGCACAGGTTCTGGGGCTCTTGTGAACGCATTGGAGTTGGTACACCCTGTGGCTGCCACTCCCTGGTTGAGTGAGAAGAGTGAGGACAAGTCACGTCACCTGTGTGGGCTTCAGTGTTGTGCTCTGGGAAATGGGAACGATCCCAGCTGCCCTGCCCGCACTCATGTTATCTGGAGAATAGGATGAGGAGGTGGGAGAGAAGGCGGGGCCTGAGCCATCAAGCCCCTGCTCGGGATTCGGTGCTCACTGATCAAGGATCCCATGGGAAAAACCCACTCTCTTCTTTTGGGGTCCAGGTTGAATGAGTCTCTATTCGAAAATCTGTGTGCATTACGTTGGGTAAGGCTTGCTACTATAACAAATAAACCGAAAATCCCCAAAGGCTCGCATCAAGTAAAAGTGTTTTGTTTTGTTTTTGTTTTCTCACCTATGGAAAAATCTAAGATAAACATTCCTGGCGATTCCCTGAACACCCAGGCTCTTTCCAGTTTGTGGCTCCGCCATCCTTACTACATGGCTTCCAATATGCTCATGTGCAGAATTTCAGTTCATGTGGCTACACGGTAATGAACTGAGCCATCTCGACAGGTGCATTCTGTTTTTGTTGTTGATGGAATTTCAATGACAAGCTATGTTGGGAATGGAGCTTTAAAATGCCTGTTAAGTTATTTTAGTGGAGTCTTGAGATGGAACAGATTTAAACATGTGTGCGTAGTCTGAGTTTTGACCCAGGACTCTCCAGGTTTCTTTATGTAACTTTCTGTTATAGAAAACTTCAAACATGGACATGCCATCATCCATATTCCAGTTTCAACATTATTAATATTTTGCTACTCTTCTCTCAGCTGTCTAGATTTTTATTTGTTAACTTGCTGGTGTGTTTTGAAGTAGGTTCTAAGCACCATATAATTTTACAGAAATGATGTAGCATTAAAATATTTTAAGTTTCGAATTAGATACTTAAAGTACAAGTCTTTCACCTACCTAGTTCTCCTCCCAGAGGCAACCCATGTTATCTGACTCTTGTATATCTCACCCAGGATATTTTAGGCATTTTCCTACTTTCTTACCCAAACGTCAGCATACTACAAGCACTGTTTTGAACCTTTCTTTCTAAACATATCAGGGATTTTTCCCCAGATTTGTTCATAAAGCGCTCTTCCTTTCTTTATGACTGCGTACTATTTTGCTGTAGGGGTGTACTATAATTTATTTAACCAGGTTTTCTTCGTCAGTTCCCTTCTCTTGCTACTACAAAGAGCACCGCAGTGTTTAGCGGGGTCCCTGTCACATCTGTAGCATTAGTGTTGAATTCCCTTGTGCACCCTCCCACAACCACATGCTTTCTTCCCACCTCACTTTGGAGTTTTCTACTACCCTGCATTTCAGCTGCATTGATCTCTTGCATTTCTTTCAAGCTTTGCCACATATGGTTGCATCCTTACCCAAAATACCTTGCTTAGATTTGGATAATTTTGAACTTGATGTAAACAGAACCACCCTCTCTATGTATTCCTCTGTAATTTGCTTCATTTCTTCAATATTAAGTTCTTGAGATGTATCCGTGATGCTTCATGCAGCTGCAATTCATTTTCACTTCTGTGTGCCATTCTGTTATACGAATATGTATAAAACTTTAATTATCCATTATTGGTGGACTTTTGGGTGGTTTCCAGTTAGGCTATTACGAACAGTGCTGCCCTGAGTGTTCCATGAGGCACCTGCTCACGCACAGGTGGAAGAGTTCTTCGAAGGTATTCTCTAAGGAGTGGAATTGTTGGGTTCCACGGATATTCTGTATGATGCCCAAGTATTTTCCAAGGTGATTATGCCAATTCATACCTCCACCACCAGTGTATAAATAAGAGCCAGAGGGCTGCTCCAACCTCACCAATAATTATGTTCAGATTTTTCAGTTTTTGCCACTCTGGAGGGTGTGAAATGTATTTCATTATGATTTTTAAATTGCATTTTCCTAATTAGCAATTAAATTGAGCATCTTTTCATGTGTTTATTGGTTAAAAATATTCTTGTTAGGTAAAGTGTCTCTTCAAGTGGTTTGCCAAATCATCTATGGGGCTTGTTTTATTATGTGGATAATAATTCATGCTTTGCTACGTGGAAATGAATCCTCCAAGTTTTGAGGAATTTTTATTCCCAGTTTGAGAAAGTCTTTGTATTCTCTTTATGGTATATTTTGAGAAGGAGTTTTACATTTTAATGTAGTGAAATTTATTTACCTTCATGTTATTATTTGTATATTTGGTTATCTTCATTTTTTTACACTATTTTACATTTTTTGCATTTTACATTTACAAAAATTACATACTTGTAATTTGTTCAAGAAATCCTTTCCTTTCTTGAGATCAAAAACATATCCTCTTGTACTTCATTCTAAATATTTTATAATTTAAGCATTTCAGCTTACATATTTAATTCACTTCAAACTGACTTTTGTGTGTGGTGTGAGGTAGGGGGCCTAATATCATATTTGCCATGTAGCTAGCCAATTGTCCCAACATCATCTATTAAAATTCCATCCTTTTCCCCTCTGATTTGCAATGCCCACTCTGTCATCAATCCTGTTCCACGTATGTGTGGTTCTGATCCTGGCTCACTAGTCTGTCCTCACTTTCCTGCTCAATAGTTAATCTCACTCTGTTTGAACTGATGCTACATTGTCTCCATGATCACGGCTTTATCATATTAATTCTTGAAATCTGAAAAGATTTGCCAAGTCCCTCACTTTGTCATCTTCAGAATTGTCCGTGATATTCTTGGCCTGTGCTTTTGTATTTAGAATTAAATATTATTCTAAAGTGAGGGTGGTTTCTACTTCTCAGGATTTTGGGGGATGTAATTAAACGATGTATGAAGTGTCTACCATAATTAGTAGGTACTTGGTGAGTGGAGAAATGAGCTGGCGGAGTCACCTTGGGAAGGTATTCTTGCTGTCTGGGTTTGCGCTCCATCACGACATAGCATAACAGTCTCATTCTTCCCAGCACACCACAGAGTTGTGGGAGCGTGCGTGAGAGAAGCGATGTGAGAACACTTTGCCATCTAAAGATTATATGAGACTTCGCTTTTGTTCCACTGGGATTATCAAGTGGTTATTGATACAATTACACAGCCCATGGATGACAATAATTGACCCTAAAGACCTCACCAGATATCGTGCAAACGTAGAGAAGCTTTGTAGTCCCCTTCCCTTATGAAGCGTTTTCTAGTGTCACTGACACCATGAAGGCTTTTATGTGCATGTGCTTTTTATTCCAGTTGCACATACAGGCTTAGCTCACTGGACTGGCTTGCCAGGAGCTCTTCCTGGGCACTAAGCTCTGAGGGAAGAAACCTGGGTACCAGAAAAATTGGATATTGTGGTACAGCTGACTTTGCTACTGTAGGAGAGGAAAAACTTCCTTCTACCCTCTTAGGTTCTATGACTGGGCCTAAGAATGAAGTGGACATCAAACAGATTAACAGGAGAAAAGCATACAAATGTAATTTAATATTTGGCAATGACACAGCCATTTTCCAAAGGAAAATGAAGACCTAAAGAAGCTGTTAGGCCCCAAAACTTATATGTTTCTTACACAAAGGACAATAAATTGTGGGGATGTGACAAGACAAAAGGGCTTGGGCTAGGGGCAGTAAATTGTGTGACAGTGACCAGGAAATACGTGCTGGAAGCTAATAGAAGATATGGGCTATTTCAGTAGGTTTGTTTGTAGAGGTCCATTTTGGCATCGATTCCAGTGTCCAGAGATAACAATGCGCTTCTCTTCCTGGTGCAGGGAGGGCACCTTTCTCATGGAAAATCTTAGGATCAGCTTTTAGGTAGAAAGAGGGACATCAGAGAGCCCTCCCTAACTCTGCAGTATGGCAAGTGCCATCAGGTCAAAACAATCATATGCCAAAGTGGCATGTTTGGGGGTGGCATGTTTGAATCCCTTCACTCCTGAACTACTGTCTGCCCTTAAGCTTCGCCCAACCTTGACTAGAAGCCTGTGATCTCCATCGCTCATCACACGGCACCTGCCCCACACTTAGACTCTGGGCAGCAGACTGGTCTTTACTCCTTGTCTACAGAGCCCACTGAAGACATCACTGTGCTCACATCTCCCACAGCCTCCCGGCCGATCCTGGGACAACCATGGAGGCAGTCAGGGGCTGGAGGAAAAAGGACAGCCAATCCAGGGAGTTCAAAGGACCAGAATTCAAGACCTGGCTCTAACCCCTCTGTGCTCTGTGACCACAGACATATCATTTCTAACCCCTGCAATTTCCCTACTGGAACATGGGCATAATATTACTTACCTTCTGCGAAGATGAGTGGCAAACCCCTAGCACAGGGCTTGGTGTGCACTAGGTAGTCCTTTTGGCCACACACACACTCTTTTGAAGATAATCTCGCTTTTCTTTCTGGTTCATCTACTACACTATATTGAGTGTGTGTGTGTGTGTGTGTGTGTGTGTGTGTGTGTGTGTGTGAACATTTTCAAATATTTAGAAAAGTTACCAGAACAGAACAATGAACATCATATACCTGTCCCAAGTTTGAACTACTGTTAATATTTTTTCTGGCTGTTGTTAAGACTCTCTCTTTGTCTTTGGTGCTGAACAGTTTCATGATGATGTATTGTGTTATGAATATCTTTTTTGTGGGGAGTTTCCAGTTTTTTTATTATTGTCTATAAAGCTACTCTGAACACTACTCACGAATCTTTTCTATGGACAAATGTTTTCATTCCTCTTGGGTAATTTAACTAGGGGTGGAATTTTGGCTCATAGGGTAAGTTTATGTTAATTTTACAAGAAAAAGCCAAACTATTTTCCAAAGTATTTGTCGCATTTTTGCATTTTCACTAACAATAATGAAATTTTGCTACTCCATACTCTTGCCAATGCTTGGTACTATAAGTCTTTTAAAAAATTTCCCCATCCTACTAGGTTTGTAGTAGTACCTTATTGCAGTTTTAATTTACATTTCCGCATGAGTAAAGATGTTGAACATTTTTTTAGATACTTATTAGTCATTTGCATACCTTCTGCTTGAAACGTCTGTTAAGTTTTTAGTCTATTTTTAAACTGAATTGTTGTCTTTTTATTGAGTTGAAAAGTTCTTTATAAGTTCTAGATATAAGTTCTATGTTAGCTATATATTTTTGCATATATTTTCTCCATGTCCTTTCATTAGTAAAAAAAAAAGAAAAAAAAAAAAAAAGAAAGAAAAAACTACCATGCTTTTTAAATCATTCTATCACTATGACTCCACTCTGTTGTTTTTCTTTATAACCCTCTATCATCTGGCACATTGAAATATATTTGTTGGTTAACTCTGTCTTCCGTACTAGAATGTAAATTTCATGAATGCGTGGTCTTTGTGTCTTTGTTCAGTGTTGAATCCTCAGCACCTAGAACACTCTCTGGCACCTAATAAGCACTGAATAGCTAGTTCTTTAAATGAATAGATAGAATAATAGCATCTGACCTGAAATTTTATTTTGAGTATACGTGTATGTACATTTACTTTGTCAATTTATTTCCAAAATAAAATGTTGAGATATCTGCCTAGTTAAAAAGTATTTGGAAGAATTACTTGGGCAAAAGCAACACTGGATTCTTATGGGGTTAAGGAAGATGCTTCTAGAAAATCACGTCCCCTTAGAAAGACCTGAAAAGCTATTGTCTTCAGTCATTTTTTTCTAGCTTATTGAGCTCTTTAAAAGAACAGTTGAGACTATTTCCTCACCAGGAATTACATGATGAATGAGTAGCCATTATCTATGCATGCACAGTCTGAAAATTGCAGCCTTGGATAATGACATTCATTGAGAGAAGTTTCTGAGAGTCAGAGAGAGGCTTCCATAACAAAATGTATTTATAGAGTTCTCTTGTGTTGACTTAGAATAATTTGATATCAAAATAAAACTCTAAGGCATTAACCCATTGATCATAGTCATGTGCTTTTTTGAAGCTATTGGACAAAATGCCAAGTAGTCTAATATACAAACTCTTAATTGATAAATTCAGCAGTGTCTATGAATTATATGGCAGGATATGGTAATTGTTTTTTCCTCAGTTTCACAGGGTAGACCTTGGTTAACCAGAGCATGGTTTCACCAACTCAATGAGACCTTGATAACTGACCTACCCAACCAAGAAATCCACTTACCATGCTCAGGTTTCTATGCTTGATATCTGTAAGGTGTGTTTAACTTAGTACTCAAGAACTGGATTTAGCCTACAGATTGAGTTATGCACAGGTTTGCTAAATGCATTAACATCTGAATATTTGCATACTCATATAAAATATGCTAACTTATAAATAAAATAACATACAGATGGTTCCCTATGTACAATGGTACGACTTACGATTTTTCAGCTTCACAGTGGCATAAGAATGGTGTACATTCAGTAGAAACCATACTTCATGTTTTGAATTTTGATCTTTTCACCAGTCAACAGAATGCATATGATACTCGTGTGATTCTGGGCAATGACAGTGAGTCACAGTTGCCAGTCATCCACGCAATCACTGGATACAGTGCATTCACTGTATTAGATGATTCTGCCCAACTGTAGGTTAATGTCAGTGTTCTGAGCACTTTTAAGGTAGGCTAGGCTAAGCTATGCTGTTTGGCAGGTAAGCGCTATTAAATGCGTTTTCGATTTAGGGTATTTTCAACTTAACAATGGGTTTATCAGGATGTAACCCCATTATAAGTCGAGAATTATCTGTATGTGTGTGTATATATATATATAAAATTGTGAATTGGTTCTGGTGTTAATTAAATACTGATCCCAAAAAAGTAGGGTCTGGGTTAAGTTCCTACTGAGATCCAGAATTACAGCCTGTGCCAGACTGCTGACTGCTTCAATGGCGCCCCCTGAAGTCTGTAACATGAATGGTGATAAATCAAGGTATGCAAACTTGTTGCCTTGGAGTTCATCTCTCTCACTTTTTCATCATTTTTTGATCAATAGCTTTCTGGTGCCAGTGCTGACAAGCTCCCTGTGTAGTGCTCTCAGATTCTCCATTAGAAAATGCTCGAGCATTAACCTTTAAAGAACAGATGTGTTCTACCCAGACCATGAAGTATAGCAACTCTTTTTTCCATTCCTTTGGCTCTGGATGTTTTAAGTACCCTAAGATATGTGAGGACTGTGAAAGTCCAGTTGGACTTTCCATTGTTGTTTCTATGCAAGCTATTATGTAATTATCTGTAGTTCTAAGTGGGAAAAATAATCTTTCAGACTTTATCCTACCTGGAAGATATTGCTCCAGTTTTTACTTACCTTTACTTTCTGGTTGTTTCCAATATCTTACTATGGAAGTGAGACTTCTGGCCACTGGCGGTGGTAGTTTTTAGCTATTATAGCTATTTAGTAGGTGAGTTATAGTTACAAACCAAGTTAATTTATAAGCCAGACATGCTTCTCTTACTATTGTACCTTTGGCACCTAGCTCAATACTTGGCATAAGCTCAGTTAATATTGTTTTAACTGAATTAAAATTTAAATTTGTGAGTGAGGTAATTAAGTAGATTGTGGCTTATTTGTATTGGTTTCACAGTAGAAACAATAGATTGATGCACAATGAATCAAAATACTGGATAATTTACCTGTTCTGGTTTGATTAAAAAAAACAAAACTAAACAAACACAATCTATGAATTTGCCTTTAATAGAGATCTCTAGGAATGGGGTTGAAGATTTTTTTCTGACTAGTAGGGCTATTGTATATTAATAGCGTTCCCTGAATTGTGAAAATCAACTTCCTTGGAAAATTTTCAGAACAGAAGAGGCAATTAATGTTCTTCGAGTGTTTGGAGTGTTATCTTCAATGAAATCAGGGTGAAATGTCTATTAATAACTAATCATATAACTTATGAATTGATTTTCATGGTACTTTTCATTTGAACATGTGTTGTTATATAAAGTATGTCCTTTGAGCCACACACCAATCCCCAAACCGTGACTCATTTTCATTCCCATTTTGAAGACAAGTAAAATTGAAGCTCAAGAAGACAACGTGATGAGTCCAGATGAGTCCGGTTGGCTAGTGTCTTAATTCTACAGCAGTGTTCTTTCCACTCTACTCAACCATTCATCTTAATGCCATGAATAAACATAGGATTCCTATTAACTGCCTGCTGATTAATAATCTAGGCATTGTATTAGGTGTTTGAGGGCCGGGTACAAAGTAGATTAGACCTCCCTCAAGGACTTCAGCATCCCTGGGGAATACTGATGGAAGAACGCCAGTTACTGTGCCACGTGGTAAATGCCAGTCCTATAGTCCAAGCCACCCAAATTGGCTATGTGGGAACAAGGATACGGTGTTCAGGAGCTTCTCAAGGTCAGGGCCATGTCACATTCCTCTTCTCATCTCCTTAGAGCCTTAGGTACATCGTGGGTGCTCATATAGTATTTATTGAATGGACTGATGGCTGTATTGATATATGAAAGAAGGAGTGAGGTGACTCCTAGATTCCAATGTAGGTAGAAATTCTCCAGGACATTCTAGGTAGAGGAAGTAGTAAGATTCCTATGCCATTAGAGGTCACCTATTTTATAGGGCAGCCACATTAGTTAAAGAGACGTCTTTGTTAACTGAGACAATGGGAGGTGGTTTGCTTCTGCTAGTGGAGCCCACCATGTCGTCTGCAGCCCTGGCCATTTAACTGTGGACGTGCTGTTGACTGGGCAGTGAAGAGTCTACCCCATGAGAAAAAAACACTAGAGGTAATTTTTCTGTTTTTTCTCCCCATTGCCTTAAAATCGCACTACCTTTCTGTTCATATGAAGTGCTGCTCCTGAGAGAACCATCTCTGTTTCCAAGTGATACGTTGAGAACATCGAGTGCCAGACCACATGCTAATTAAGGCTTGTCACCTACCATAATGGCACCTTAGTAATACACCAATTAACAGTTACTTTAATTACACCACTTACATGAAATTAATGAAGAGTCTAGCTGATGAGAAATAAGAACCTGTACATTAGAACAACACAGAACATTCATCAAGTTTTTGATGAAACAGCCTTTGAGAAATCTGTTCCTCCCCACTGCCTAGTTAAAAAAATATATACATATTATTTTCAGGGGTGGGGGAATGGCTTTTTGTAAAACAAGCTGGCAACAAATGGAGAAAAATACTCATCTTGCTGCTGGGAGGGCTGAGCACACCAACTTTAATGTCTGAGAGACTGAGTTCAGATCCCACATCTACGCTTTCTAACTCTGCTCTCGGTAAACTAGGAGTAGAAAGGAACAGCCTCAGTCTGACAAAGTGCATCTACAGAACACTTACAGTTCACATTATAGTTAATGGTAAAGTCTGGGTGTTTTCCCCCTAAAATCAGAAATAAGACAAGGATGTCCCCTCGCACCACTTCTATTTACCACCATACATTGTGGTTTATAGATGGTGAAGTGAGGAAAGAATAGAAAAAGGCATCCAATTGGAAAGGAAGAAGCAAACCTTTATTCGTAGGTGGCACGATCCCCTCTGTGGAAAAGCCAATGCAATCTACAAAAATATCTACTAGAATTAATAAGGGAGTTTTGTCAGGTTTCAGGAGGCAAGATCAATATACAAAAGTCCATTGTATTTCTATCTATCTGGGCAATTTTTTAGCCTCTCTGGGTCAGTTTTCTTATCTGTAAAACGGCAAGGAATGTATATAATTTATAGAATTGCTCTGAGGGTTAAGAAAATATAGGTTCCTAGGACAAGGTTCAATAAATGTTGATTTGTTCCCATTTTCAGAGTATGCCAGATAGAGCCCTTTGTGGGCCTAGTATGGTATATTACCTCCCAGACGGGCATTAATGAAGAAATGGTGCAAGAGGCGAAAGTCACTCCACTCTGGGGCAACATCCAGGGGAAGCTCTAAAGCTGGGAATCATGTAGATGGAGCAATTAAGTTCCAATCCTACAGTCCAAGCTACCCAAATTGGCCATCTCTGTCATCCATACCCCTTCCCCACCCACTGATTCCCATTTCCTTAGTTCATGCCTATAACAACAGCCTAAACAGTCTTCCTACTTTTGATCTCATTCCTCTTAAATCCGATCTTTCCAGTGCAGCCAGAGTGATCTGTTTAAAATGCAAATCTAATCACCTCATTGTGCTATGTAAACCCTCTTGTGGTTCCATATTGAACTCTGAGTTAAGCCCAAGTTCCTTAGCTTGCCTCCTGCACAAACACACCCGGCACTTCTTAGGTTGACCCACTTACACTTTTCCCAAAACACCAGGCTTCCTCAATTTGTCCCTGCTTTCCAAAATGCCTCCAACTTTCCTCTTCACACCTGTCAAGCCCACCTCAAGCACTGCCCAAGAATCGACCATGCATTTTTCCAGCCCATTACAAGGTTATCTTCTCTGTGAAGTCTCTCTAGACTGCTCTAGGCAGAATGAATTTCTGCTTCCCCCATCCAACCCTCTGTGTGGCACTTACCACATTGCACTGCAATCTTCTATTTACAGCTCGTTCAGGACAGGGCCACACCCTGTTTGTCTCTGCATCGCTTATACCCAGCAGAGGGCTCTGTCAATGTCTGCTGAAGATACTTGGAATCCTTCTCTGTTTCCTGACAAGTTCCTTTTGCTCTACCCAAGCCTGACAAATCCTACCTGCTCCTTTCCACCATCATGGCTAGCATTCCTTCCATTTTACCCCATCTCCAAACCTTTCCCAAGGTTTTTCTCTCCGGTGGGATTTTCGTGGCCAAGTTTTATGTCTGGGTAATCCAGGAGAGCTTTCTGGCTTTAGTCCTTGTTCTTCCTTCTTCTCCTAACCTTGTTTTCCATTCTTGTCTGATAGAAAGAATTACTCAGGCACACAGATTCCTGGACTCCCTCCCTCGGAGATTCTGATTCCCCAGGTCTGGGTTGGACCCAGGAATGGAGACAAACCCTGGTAAGTCTTTTTGTCCATCAGGCTTGGGAAATGTTACTGCCCTTTGGCTCTGGCACCCACACTAGTCAGTCCCAAGTGGTCGGGGAATTATGCATGCCAACCTTCTCTCTCCTCCAGCACTTACCCTGGCTGTGTGTTCCAGTCTTCGGGAGACATGATGGTTTCTCCATGTATGCAATGAGCAGGGGTTCAGTGCTCCTCCATTGGCTGGCTCCAGAGGTTTCAGATACAGCGGGAGGAGGAACTGACTCCATCTCGAGAGACAGGGCGTCCAAGGGAAGACCCTCTCATGCCAAATATCACCTGGAAGATAAACAGATGTGAGTAGTTAGTGGAAAAGCAAAACAAACAAAAAGAACTAGAAAGTGAGAGAGAAAAGAGGGAAAACTAGCCCAACCTCTTTCCCAAACCTAATGCTGGAAGGTAAGAGACTAGGATAGGTACAAACATAAGGACCAATGAAGCAGAAGTGTTAGACCAAAACCAGCTCTAGAATACAGAAGAGTTTAATGTACGCTGCAGTGGGCCTCACAGAGGGATAGGATCCATCAGTGGGTTATGCTGGGACAACCTGAAAGCTATGAAAACCAAACAAAAAACCTTTAGATTCGCATTTCATGTCATACTCCAAAATAAATTTCAGGTGGACTGAAGAATTAAATATAAAAACACAAAACCATAAGAAATCTGGAACATATAAATAACTTTATCTTCTGAATGGGGAGAACCACCTAACTATCACAAAGAGAAGGAATCACAAAGAGAAAGACCAGTAGGTTTGAATATAAAATGTGCATTAAAAATTACCAATATTAAAAGAGGAGGGGGGACGGAGGGGGAAAAACCTACCACGAGTGTAAGAAAAGGTTAATATCGAATGAATAAAGAGAATTAAGATTACGTTAGGAAGAGCTTACAGTGACACAAGACCGTGCTTATACTGTGTCTGTTTGTCACTAGTTTGCTCAGGCAGCTGTCACAAAGGACCACAAACTTGGTGGCAGAAACTACAGAAATGTATCATCTCACAGTTGTGGAGGCTGGAACTCTGAGGTCCAGGTATGGGCAGGGCTGGTTCCTTCTGATCTTCTGGGGGACGATCTGTTCATGCCAGTCTCCTAGCTGCAGGGGCTGCTGGCAATTCTTAGTGTTCACTGGTTGGCGGCAACACAATTTCAGTCTCCACAGGGTATTCTCCCTGTGTGTGTCAGTGTCCACATTTGCCTTCCTATAAGGACACCAGTCATATTGGATTAGGGGCCACCCTGCTTCAGTCAAACCCTATCCTAGCTTGGTCATCTGTAAAGACCCTGTTTCCAAATAAGGCCACGTTCACAGGTCCTAGGAGTTAGTACTTTGACATCTTTCAGGGGGACACAAGTCAACCCATAAGGTAGTGTGATGTGCTGTATAGAAAAACGAGGATGTAAATTTGTAAAGGTACGAGCACAGCCATGTGTTAAGACCATGAATAGGAAAATGGCTGGAAAGAAACGCACCAAGATGTTAGCAGAGGTCAATTTGGGAAGCAGCACTACGAGTGATTGTCTTTCCTCCCATATTTTCCATATTTTCTAGGCTGAGATCCATTAATAATTCTCCTCCAAACACCCACCTTGTCTGCCCCCACACCCACCCCACACACAGAGAAGGCCTGGGCTCATGTGCTAAGCTATAGTCACAATAATCCTGTTTTCTCCCAGCTGCCTGTTCCTGGGGACCACATTTCTGCAACCCCAGCTGATTCCCTAAAACGCTCTGCTAAGAGGAGCATAAAGGGGACCCAGAAGGCTGAAGGCACTTGCCCTTCCTGTGTCACCCCAGCTGTGCTTCTTCACCCTGGTAGGGGTGGTTCCTTCCTGTAGCAGCAGCTGAGTTCAGTGTCTCCTCTACTACCTCTTGTAGACCAGCCTCAACGTGCCCTCGGCTCCGGAGACCCCAGCCCCAGCCAAGCAGAGCCCTCTCCTCAGAAGTCTGGGTCCCAGCTCCCCGGTACCCCTCTTCCAGCTCAGAGACCCAGCACCAGCCAAACAGAGACCCCACCAGACACTTGGGGCTCTGCTCTGAGGGACCCTTCCTCTAAACTTCAATGTTTTACACATCGTGAACACTTCCCTTCTCCCCAGCAGTCCTGGGGGGCGGGGCAGGGGGAGGTAGGCTGCCTCTTGCACTGTTACCTCTGTGACCACTCAGAATTCCCTTTCATTCTTCCTGTCACCTAGTTAACAACTTTATACCTAGTGAACAATTCTTCACATTAAAGTCTCTTGGTTCAAATAATTGGTGTGGTTCTGTCTCTTAATTGGACCCTGATTGAGGCAGCTCCTCCCAACCCAACCACAGAGGTCCCCACCCAGCTGCTAAGAATGTGCTGAAGGCCAAGACCACCTCCCACCCCTCCCCCACAACTTTGTGGCTAAACCTGATTTTCTTTTCAGAGAAATACGTGTGTCACTCTTCTTGCACTTAAATATCCTCTCTCCCTCTCCCTCTTCCTCCACCCCTCCATCCTTCTCTCTCCCTCTCTTTCATTTCTGTGCTACTCATCCAATCAGAGAAAGGATAAAACATCTTTGAAAAGCTTGGGGACTTCCCCCTAACTTCACAAGGAGTACCACTCTAGGAATTTTCTGCTTTTGGTAGGAATGAATGAAAACAGAAGGGAAGAAATGATTTCTGGCCACAGCCACACCTGCTAGGGCCTGCTAACCACTTCTAGGGCCCAGTGGTCATTGGGGGCCACGGGCTCCCTAACGCAGAAGACCCCTCCATTTCCCAGGCCCACTTTCCTTCCCTGGTGGAAGAGGACGCGCAGAGGCTCCTTCAAGAACTTTGCCGCGTCAGGCCTTTCCAGCTTCCCAGGAGTTGCTCATCCACCTATCAGTGTGAAGAGCCAACCAGAGTGGGTCATGACCTTCACATGAATTTGACATTAAGTGATTTGAGAATTTTATTTTGTTCTCTTTAGGTCAAATCAAGGCTCCTCAAGCTTTGGAAGCCATTTCCCTCTAGAAACCCAAGTGATCTTCACGAGAAGGCATTTGACTGCTTGTTGAAAACCCTTCAGAGGCTCCCCAGGCCAAGCCCTCAGTGCTCCGCTGCCTGCACTTTGCTGCCTCTCTGGAGCATCTCTCATTTCGTCTCTATAGGCTTTCCTTCCCCTCCAGAACTTTGCACATGCTGTTCCCTTTACCACCCTTTCCTTCACCTGCAAACTCCTCTTCTACCTTCAAGGCCTATGAGAAAACACCCCTAATGGTTATAGTTACTGGGTGTGGTGCCGTCTGCTGTGCACTTGTCCTGGCTGGACTCCCGAGTTACCTTTGTCGTTGCCATGTTGCTAATCATTCCTCTCCCCGACCAGACTATGGCCCATTTTCAGGGCAAGGACTCGAGGCCCATAACGGGCCTGGTTTAGCAGACATGGTTTTGACCATCCGCAGCCTTTGCGATACATTAACTAGTGCTGGCTGCACACAACTGTGTCCTCGCTCTTGAGGAGCTTTGAGTCCTCTTAGGGAGGTAGGACACGCCAGATGACCCACAATGCCAGCCACTGGGCAGCTGGATGGAGACGCCCTGCCTCTGGGTTCAGCGGTGGACCAGGCGAGAGGGGCCTCGCTCCACAGCCAGGTTGATCCCTGCCCCAGTGAGGTCAGCCCCCTCCACTGTGAGATGGTGCCTGAGGCTCCCAGACACACTGTTTTGTTGTAAAGGCCTCAGGATCCAGAGCGTTTAATAGCAGGACCACTGTTGAGTAAAGCTCAGCCAGGCTGCGCTGGAGTAGCACGCTGTGCAATGGATCCGGCATGCTTCTCCTGCCAGGCTGGCTGGCTGCCATCACACCATTTTCTCTCCCACTTGCTTAGCTTGGGTGAAAAATAACAGCAAATGTTTTCTTACCGTGAGTGCTTATCTCTGCACTCTGCCTCTCCCCTCATCTATCCTGAGCCTTTGATTTCCCAGAAGAGAGACTTCTCCAGGGTGGAGAGTCTTCATTAGCCACTGCTCTGCACCCGCCCCCGCCCCCCCCCCTTCCACTGCTGGTAACATCCTGATGGCCCTGCAAAGCCAGTGTCAGTGCTTCCTCTTCTCCTGGACAGTCATCTCCATGGGTCGCCTGCCCCAGCAGGAGTAGGGCCACTCTCCCGTGTGTTCCATGGCATTTGTGCAGCCTCTCTCCGAGCCCTGGACTCACCGTCCTGCAGCCACTGGTTGGCCTGTCTGTATCCCTAGTGGACTGTGAGCATCTTTCTGCACCCCTAGCACTAGGCACACACCCTCTCTACAAAAGGTTCCTGCTGAGTGCCAATGAGTGTTGCAGGTCAGGCTCTTGGAAGCAGATGCTGAGTCAGAGATTAGTAAGCAAGGAGACTTACTGCAAGGAGGGAAGCAGGGCTGGGCAGCGGAGAGGTTGAGCTGGGATGCAGTCACAGGGCCCAGCTTGCAGCAGTGCAGCCGACCTGGCCCTGCAAAGCTGCTCTGGATGGGGGCCAGGGGCTGGGCCTTTGTTCCCACCCCTCCTTGATCAGTCACTGGATGAAGGTTGCTCTGGGAAGACGAGGTGACCCTGGCAGTGGGTGTGGGTGGAGCATCCACAGACAGCTATCAGTTCTCAACGTTCCCGGCAGCCTGAAGGGAGCCTGGGGATCCCACCAGCCCACAGCACCCACTTCAGGGCCTCGGCTCAGCATCTGGCCTGTGTTTCTCACAGTGGGGGCTGTAGACTCTTGTATCATACACTTTTCCTGTTGGGGCCCCAGGAATCCTTACCAGTGACCTGGGTGATTTGAAAGTACCCTAAAGTTTAAAGTAACTCTTCTGGACTTATTCCCACCCTTCCTCCCAGCTAAAAGTTTACAAGAGGATAAACTGAGGCTATAAAGGGGGGTTGTGGCTTATCTGAAGTCACACAGCAAATTGGTGGAAGGATCTGGATGAACTCCCAGGTGTCCTAGAATACAGACAAGGGTGCTGGGATGAGACCCCAAAGCATGTGGGATGAGACGGGAGCTGGGGGTGCTCCAGCATCACCCAGAGCAGAGAGCAGCAACTTCCTGAAGAACCTGTCCCCAGGTCCCGGGACTGACTCAGTGACACTTGTGATAAGCAGGTCAGAGGCATCCCGTCCCATCCTGTCCACTGACCTCAAGGGACCACCCACCAGGGAGGAAGGCACCCCCCTCACGGACACGTGAGACCCTCCTAGGAGCCACTAGGGCTGTTTCCCACCAGGTGGGTCTCTGTGCTTCTGACTTTGCCCTCTGGCCAACTGTGTGGAGGGTTTTCTCATTATCATCTATCTGGTGCTCACAACATGCCTCCTGCACGACTAACTCATTTAATCCTCCCAGCGAACTGAGGAGGGAAGCGGTGTGGTTACCTGCCTTCTACAGGTGAGGGAACAGGCACAGTGAGCCTAAGAAACTGACTCAGCTGCTCAGCAGCACAGGCCTGAGCTGCCGCGCACTAGCTATTTTACGCGCATTGTTTCTGTAGACGTCGTTATTCTGTTACCGAAGAGGAGACTGAGGCTCAGAAATAATCAGCAATGTCTTGAGAAGAGACAGACACATGCACAGATGTTTAGCATAATCCAAAATGCATTTTCATTTTGGGGGGATGGCACGCCTCACCTGCAAACAGAGGGAGCTACATCTACAGCACGGATGTAGCTGAAGGTCAGCGAGCAGTGTGACGGGCAAGGGCCAGGGGCAAGGAAGCCGGGGACACTTGAGGGGTGGCATGACACCGGGCTAGAGATCTTGGGCTCTTCCTTGAGCAACAGAGCCCCTGAGAGGTGTTGGAGCCAGGAGGCTCCTTTCCAAGCTAAGGGGAGAGGAAGGTACCAAAGCTGGGTGGGTGGGGCGGGGCGGGGCGGGGCAGGCAGGGCCCAGGCAGGGAGCAGCCTTCCCTCTACAACCCCAGCTCACGGCGGACGCACACGAGACTTTTCCAGGGAAAAAAATGAAGGCTGCTTCCAGCAGATTTAATTCATTCTCAGCTGCAAAGCTCTATTAACCAAATTGGCCATCAACCCGAGTGTCTGTTCCACATAATGGGGTTTTGTACAAAACAAGTTTCTCCCTGCGTTAAAAAGTGTCATGTTTGAATCAAAACTTATTCCAATGTTCCGGCTACTGAAAGCCTCAAGTGAGAGTTGATCAATGGGTCCCGAGGTGTTTCCATGGAAACACGAGAAGGGAGGCAGGTCTGGTGGGAAACCAAATGCACCAAAGTGATGCTGTAGAGTGCTCACTGGTGGAACCTCGATTGGTGGGAACCCCCAAGGTGTGGAGACCTGGAGCCAGACCCAGTGTGGGGAGAGGGAGAGGGGAAAAGGGGGTGAGAGAGATCAGAGCTTCCTTGGCCTGACTGGGAGCTGGAGCCTCTAGGTCTGAGTTTAGCACCTTTGCTGGGGCAGCCAAACCTGTATTTAAGGATTTATTTTTGCATTTTTACTGGGCCTTCAATGCCTCAGCTCCTCGGCTCCCCCCACAACACTCACGGTGCACTGGTCCTGCTGCGGCAGCCCTGTCCAGCCCCTCAGCTCACTGGGGCCAGGCCACCAGAGTTGGGGTCAGGCCTTAAGGTGAGCACGCACAGATCACTTTCCCTCTCTGGGCACAGGTCCCTTGTCTCTAAAATAACGATTAGAGCAAAGCTGCTATATTTGGGGCTGGGAGATCTGAATTCCAATCCCCTTTCTGCCTCTGATGTGGGGCAGATCACTTACCCTTTCTGAAGGGTAGTTTCTCCATCCGTAAGTCCCGGAAGAGTGTCTTGGATTCCTGTAGGAAGATGTCATAGGAGCAGGTATCTGACAGGCCTTGGATCAGCCACACAGACAGCTAGATGTCAGTCAGGGTGACACCCGCCAGGCTGGCAAAGTGGAGGGACCGTGTGGCGGTGCTTCTGCCTGGGTCCTCGGGTCCCTGCTGCAGACCTGAGGGCCTCTTTTCTCCGCACAGAAGCCCCAGACTAACATGGAGCCCTTCCATGCGCCCAGCACTTCCGGGCGAGCTCCTCCTCTCACATGGTCCTTACAGCAGCCCTGACAGGGGTCACTGTTCTCATACCAACGTCAGGCCACACACCAGGGAGGCCGCGTGCTTTCCTAAGGTTCTGCCACTACCTGCCATGGCTGGGCCTAGAACCAGTGCTGTTTTGTGAGATGTTGGATCACAACCCAGGACTCCGTCCTTGTTTTCTAGGCTTGTCCACCCACGATGGCATTGGCACGGCATCTGCCCCTAAGCCCCGGCTTACGCCCATGGACCCTCCTTCTGAGCTGGCCTGTGCAGGCTGTTCCAGGACCTGGCCACCCGCCACACGTCCACCATTTCCCCTCACTGCCATATGGCTGAGGGGTCTGTTTTTGTAGGGGATGGCAGGGCCAGTGAATGACCCCTTCTCTGCCAGGGACCAGGGCTTGATTCAATTTAAACCTGCCTGTCCAGGGACCTGCCTGGAGGGGAATAAAGACTGTTCTCTCTGAGAGACGGAGGCAGGCTGTGCAGAGACCCTGTAATCAGGTTTGCGGGGCGGCCTCAGCCTCTGCCCGGCACCGTGCCCAATTATCACTAGCCTCAGGGGTCAGCGTGGTGGCACGTCCACCCTCCGGCTTCTCCAGGCTCCTCTTTCCCCCTTAATCAAATCAGGCCTCCAGCCTGGCGTTCCCCTGGCCTGAAGTCATCTCCATGGGGTAGGAAGATGAGCTTAGGCACAAAGAGCTTGAGGCAGAGATGGCTGGGGCCGGAAGGGACCTAAGACATCACTCACCGCGTGTCCTCCTCCACACACAGGGCTTGAGGCCAGAAGGGCAGGGCTGCCCTACAGTGGTCACAGAGTGGCCCTTGCAGAGTGGGAAGCAGAAGGCTCTGGACCCCAGAACCCACACAGAGAGGGAATTCTCTTTCTCCATTCTGCTATAAAAAATCTGTAGGTTGAAATGGAAATGAACACATCACGGCCACCCACACCATCGATGAACCTCACAACACAGATGAATCTCACAACCATAATAATGAGAAAAAAAGCAGACACACTAAATGATTCCATCCATATAAGGATGAGAAGAGAGAGCAAGCTAGAGTTCTGCAAGTCGGATGTGGGGAGGCAGGGACTGGGAGGGAGCAAGTGGGGGCTCGCTGGGGTGCTGGAAGGCCTTTCTTCTTCTGTTGGTGACACGAGTGTTTACTTTGTGAAAATTGATCAAGCTATCATATAGGGTTTGTCTATTTTTCTGTATGTGCGTTATACTCCAGTAAAAATATATATAATCATGAAGCCACTGAGGCAATCAAGTTACACAGTTTCATCACCCCCAAGCTCTCCTGTACCCCTTTGTAGTCAATCCCTCTTGCCATCTCCTGTCCCTGGCTACCTCTGATTTGTCTTCCGTTCCTATAGTCTTAACCTCTTCCAGAATATCATATATTCTATTACGTAATGTATAACAGTCTGTTTATCCTTTCACCAGTGAAGGTCATTTAGGTTGCCTCAGGTATTTGGAGATTATGAATAAAGCCCCAGATACTCATTCACGTACTAGTCTAATGACACCACGAACGTTCAGTTCTCTTGGGTAGGAACCTAGGAGTGAGATTTTTGCATCACAGGGTAAGTATATGTTTAGCTGTTTTCCAAAGTGGCTGCACCATTTTGCATCTCCCCAGCAATGGACCACAAGAACTGTTCCACATCCTTTCCAGCACTCGAGGTTGTCAGCTCTGCTTTGTTTTTTCTTTTTACCCATTTTTTAAAAGATTTTTATTAAACCTACAGCTAGCATACAACATTACGTTAGTTTCAGGAGTACACCATAGTTAGTCAACATTTATATACCTAAAGAAGTGATCACCATGATAAGTCCAGCAACCATCTGACACCGTACCACACTATCACAGTATTGTTGACTATATTCCCCATGCTGTACATTACATCCCCACGACTTATTTGTTTTATACCTGGAAATTTGAACCTCTTATTCCCTTTCACCTTTTCCTCCCTTTTAAAATTTTGTAATTACAGTTGACATTCAATATTATTTTATGTTAATTTCAGGTGTACAGCATAGTGGTTAGACATTTATATAATTTAAGAAGTGACCCCCCTGACTAGTCTAGTGCCCACCTGGCACTATACATAGTTATTACCATATTATTGACGATATTCCCTATGCTGTACTTTACATGCTCATGACAATTTTATAACAACCATTTTGTACTTCTTAATCCCTTCCCCTTTTCACCCCTCCCCAACCCCCTCCCATTTAACAACCATCAAAATGTTCTCTGTATCTATGAATATGTTTCTGTTTTGTTTGTTTATTTTGTTCTTGATTCTACATATAAGTGAAATCACATTGCATCTGTCTTTCTATCTTTGTGGCAGGACCTGGACCTGGTCTCAGTGGCAGAAGCCACCGGGAGGGGAGGCTGGGGCAGCCTATTCCAGGTGAGGAGACCAAGCGGTGGGAGTGATATCTTTTAGTGTCTGGCTTATTTCCCTTAGTATAGTTTTCAAGGTTCATTGGTGTAGTAGCATATATTAGAATTCCATCTCCTTTTATGGCCGAATAGTACTCCAGTGTTCATATATACCACACTTTATTTGTCTATTCATCTGTTCATGGACATTTGAGTTGTTTCTACCTTTTGGCTATTGTGAATAACGCTGCTATGAATATGGGTGTACACATACCGTTTTAAGTCCTTGCTTTCTTTTCTTTTGGGTATCTACCTAGACGTGGAATTGCTGGGCCCTATGGTAATTCCACGTTTAACTTCTTGAGGAACTGTGCCAGGGCTCTTTATGCCCACCTGAGCATTGACCAGGGAGCATGAGGATGGCAGAGCCCATGCTTCATTCGTCTCCACATGGCACAACCTAAAGTCGTCTTTGGGGCCAGACAATCTGGTTTCAGATCCCAGCCTTACTTCTCATACCTGAGCCTCGTTTTCTTGGTTTTGAAACAGATCATAATACGTAGCTCACAGGATTGCTGTAAACGTGAAATGTACTTATAATGAGAAATGCCTGGCATACTGCAGGTGTTCAATAAATCCTCATCCTGCCTCCCCTCACCCACTTCTGTTTCCTCATCTGTAAAAAGGCATTCTATATACTAAATGCCTCGTAAACTCCAAATGCTCTCAGGACGACTGGGTAGAAATGTTCCGTGACAACTTTCTTTAGAAAACATCCCCCCCCCTTTTTTAAAGGAGCCCATAATTCCTCCACATGCTTCCCCATCTGTTCCCCCAAATGTGATAATTAGGAAATGATGCTGTCACTTTCCAATGTGAGAAATCTGCCCCTCCAACCTTATCTCTGAGCAACATGGCAGAAGGATGAGCAGATAGATCTTAATGCTCGCAGCCGGCCCCATCCCCAGTCTCCCTGATTTTGATGTGGTTCAAAACCCAGGTCACTCTCCCCTAGGAAGCAACCCCAAGATGTGGGGATAAAATGCTACATCTCAAGAGATTTGAATGGAAGACCACTTCAAGCACCCTCAATACTTATGCTTCTTCTTCCATTGAGTCTTCCCCAGTGCCTAGAGCAGTGAGCTGCACTAGAACCACTTAAGAATAGAAAACAGAGGCCCAGGGAGGCAAAGTGAACGTCTGAACACAGCAAGTTGGTAGGAGAGCCAAGAAACACCTCCCATTCTCCTCTGTCCCTGCTGCTGAAAATGTGGGCAGTACAGCATCCCAGCCCCTTCAAGTGGGCTCAGAGGTTGGCTTTAGTCTTAACAGGGGAGCATGAATCTGGAACTCTGGGCTGTCAGATGACCGTCCTCAGAACTCTCATGACAACCGGTTCTGTCTCCCATTCCTCCCCTGGACTTTTCACATTCCAGCCCCTAAGCCTTTGCAAGAGCAGTCCCATCTTACTGAGTTCCTTCCAAAGCAGAGCCTGAGGCAAGGATTTGAGTGCTTGCTTATTGGGGAAATAATCCTGGAAAGCTGGAGTGAGGAAGAAACAGGGTTAGAGGGAAAGTCAGAAAGGGCTGTATTGTTGCCTGGTTTTCACTACGGCCACTGGGGCCCAATCTGAACCCTCTGAATCATGGTACAGTTGTTCCTCCAAAGGATATAAGGCTGACACATGTATTCCTGTCCCCCACTGGTGACAATTTGTATTCATTAGCTATTGCTGACTAACAGTTTTGTGGCCCAAAATTGACTGGCTTAAAACAACAAACATTTTTTGTCTCACAGTTTCTCTGATTTAGGAATCTGAGGTGGCTTCGCTGGATGGCCCTGCTTCAGGGTCTGTCATGAGGTGGCAGTCAGTCTGTGCCCTGGGACTACAGCATCCGAAGGCTTCACTGGGGTTGAAGGATCCTACTCCAAGATGACTCACTGATACGGCTGTTGGCAGGAGGCCTCAATTCCTTGCCTTGTGGGCCTCACCATAGGGCGCTCATAGCATAAGTTCATCCAGAGGGAGGGATCTGAGGGAGAGACAGAGAGAACGAACATCTCTTTTAACCTTAATTACTTCTTTAAAGGCCCTATCTCCCCATATAGTTGCATTGGGGTTTAGAGCTTCAATATATGAATGGGGTGGTGGTGGTGGTGACACAATTCAGTTCATCATAGGCCCCGTCTGGAAGAACCTGTAGTCTAGTCATCGATTTTCCAAAGGGCAACCAAAGAGACTGAGGGAGGGATGCATGGGACCCTGAGGGGCAGACGACAGCCCAATACCCCCTCCTCTCCTGCCTTCCTTTCCTGGTCTTTGCTCCCCTGATGCCCTCCCGTGTTGGCAGAACAGCTCATGATCGCTGGATTCTGAGACTCAGAGAGCTTCTAGGAGAAACTTTGAGAAAGTTAGCCTGAGCCTCAATTTGCTCATCTGTAGAGCGGGACTCGAACCCTTGCCCTGCTTCAATCTCACCCAGCTGTTGTAAGGATCACGTGGGAAAATGACATGACAGTCCTCTGTAAACCGTAAAGTCCTAAAAACATGACGGTGAAAAGGTGAATGTAGGTTGCCAACTTACCCCCGAAGATCAAATTGACCTGGTCAAGGCCATACGTAAAAATGTCCTCCTGAAACTGTGCATGTTTCGGGAGCCGGACTTTTCCAGGGTCCTGTAGGTGGGAGGGCAGTGTGGCAGGTGAAAGGGTGACATTCAGTTTCAGTCCTTCCTGTGTGGCCACACAATTAACACTGAAACTGGAGCATCCCGTTTTTTTAAGTAAAAATTCCCAACCATGGATCCTTACTAACTTGCAGGTTGTTGAGGAAAATAGACAAACACAATGCATGTGTCGTTCAGACACTGCCACAGGCCTCAAAGCAATTTATTGACTTTTTTTAAAAAGGAAGTAATTTAAAGAGGAAACATTAAGCATTGCACTCAGACAACATTGTCAAGAAACCCACAATGAAATTCTGGTTTAAGAAAATACTGGAAGAAATATTTTAATATAAAATCAATAAATATATGTGTAAAACATGGTGAGAAGATGAATGGAAGATAAAACCGACGCTGAATCTTTTAGTAAATTCCATAAACATGACAATATGATGGAGTCTGGATTTAAAACACTTTATGAAATGTGAAAAAAATGAATACTTAAGAAAAACTATGAAAACAGCTGATGTAAGAAGTCAATGGCGAAACCAAGGGGAAAAAAGCCACAATTCTCCAGTTCTTGCTTCACCAGGCTTGCCCTGAGCTGGGCGATCATTCTTTCCTTTCAATCCTGCCCCATGTTTGTCCCCAACAGCCTACGCGAGGGGAAGTCAAATCCACCATTAATACCCACACTTGGCCAGTTAGATTCAGCGGCAAAGCTGGTATTACTCAGTTGAAGTTTTAAATGTTCCAGTTCAGCTTAAGAAACAAATTACACCAGAATGCCCCGTTTTACGTAATCAAGCAAATTTACTATCATCAGTGGCAATTAAGATAAAGTGTTAATGACTCTGTTTACCTTGGTGGGAAAACACGCAGGGTGCATGTGGGGGAGGCAAGGAGAGCGGCCCGGTCCAGGGCTTTGCCTGGGACGTAAGATCTCTGGAGCCTGGTGGGTATTCTGTCTTCTCTCCTCATAGAACATTGGAAGATGCAACTACCCTGAGGAAGAAACATCATACAGATGGGGAAACTAAGGCTCAAAGCCCGGAAGGGGCGGACCAGCCCACAGTCCCTGCTCTGAAGCTCTTCTCCCTTCACTTAGCTTTAGGTTTGTCTCCATGGGTGGTGTGAAGAGTTGTTAATGGAAGGAGTTGAGAAGCAGGAGGGAAAGGGGACTATTTAGAGAGTCCATCTATTGCCAGGCACGTAGTTGTAAATGCCCGTTACGTAAGTCACTAACCTCACCCTAACAACCTTTCTGGAGAGACCCCATTGGCTCCATTTCACAGATAAGAAAACTGAGGCTGGAGAGCATGAAATCATTTGCAGAAGGTAATGCAGCCCACAATTCCTGTTCCAAATCTGCAGCTGGGTCCATTTTACCCTTCAGCCTCAAAGGTCACCTGGCTCAGTGCCTCACTTTCCCTATGCCTGCACAATCAGGCCCAACCTAAGCCTCTGGAGGAGGCCTGGAGGCGGGCAGACAAGGATCAAAGAACACTGTGGGCTTGATGGGGCCTGCCTGCTTTTCCTTGGGCTGCCTGCAGTTGTGGGACAAGTCCCACCGAGGTGGCTTCCTCTTGTGGCTTCCAGGCTGGGAAAAGGGCAGGGTTGTGGCATTCCTGAGCTCAGGAATAGGAGACGGCAGGGAGATAATTAAGGGGTAGGGAGCAGTAGGGAATTGAAGCAATTACCCAGCTAATTGAGGCCCAGTGGCCCACTTTCCCTGAACATCTGGGTGCCAGCCTCAGAAGGCTGACAGCCCAAACTTACAGGTAATGGCAGCTGAAGAGCCCCCAGAGGCCTGGGGCAGGCGGGAACCCGAAATTCTTGCTTCAGGGCTGTGTCTGCAGCCTAGTCTCCTCTGAGGTGAAGGCAGGTTGTGTGTGAGGTTGCTACCCACAGGATTCACTGATACAGCAATTGTTTTCCTCCCTAGGACATGGATTAAATAATTTCGAATCACTTTTGTCATCCTGCTGAATCATCAGTGACACCACTTTACACATGGAGAAACTGAGGCCTAGAAAGTGGGAATGAGTTGCTCAGAGTCACATCCCCAAATCTGGTTTAACCTGGGTCTTCCAATTTCTAGTCCCCTTATTAATTATTATTACTATTATTGCTGTTGTTATCATTATTGTTATTACTTTAGCCCGAACACCCCAGCGCTCGCCTGGAACATGCATTTGGACACGTGTCTTCCATTCCCACCCTTCTCACCTCCAGCCCCCACCCATTTTGACAAACCTATTTGCCATCCCCGGAACGAATGTGGAGGTCATCATTTCAGGAGCCAGAATTCTCCTCGCTGCCGAAAGCCCAGCTTTGTGTTTGTTGTGTACACAAAGGCAGCCTAAGTTAGCACATGTGTTCCAGAGGCTTCCACCCCCATCCCCTCCCCGGGGACCCACGGGGAATTCTGCTAAGATAATTATCTCCAACTGGGGTTTTGTTCAGTCCTCTGGTAAGACAAGCTCCCCGTTTAGAATAATAAGCCTGTGCTATTGAAGGCTAGCTGGGAAATATTTTTCAAACAAGCAATTCGTGTATGTGTTTCACATATGCCGCTCATTAAGGTTTATAAGACCTTTTGGTCTTCACAATAAAGCTTGTTTTTTTAAAGGTTAAAGTCAGCATGCCCCGCTTACTGCCAGCGCCCCGCTTCCCTCTTCAGATGGGACAGAAATCCTGGGAAGTGTTGAAAGGGAATCAAAGAAGCTGATGCCTCCCGACCCAGCCGAGAAGGAAGAAGGAATGATGACCCCGAGAAGTACCCGTCCTGCCAGAAGCGGGAGGAGAACCTGGAGGGTGTCCTCTTGCCTGAACGCCCATGTGCACAGGGCTCTAAGATTTAGAAAACCAGGCTACATCTTTATCTCAGTGACTTGCACCCTGGCAGCACATTAGACTCACCTGGGACAATTAAGAAACACATATGCCTGGTTCCCAGCCCCTCAAATCCTGATTAGGCTGATGGAAGATGGGGCCCTGGCGTTGGGTGGTTCCTAAAGCTTTGGGTGACCGTAATGAGCAGCCACGGTCCAGACCATCAATGAAGTGCTGGGTCCCTGAAGCTGCGCTGTAGGTAGGCAGGCCAGGAATCATTGTCTCCATCCTAGAGACACAGATAACAAGTCCTAGGAGGCAGCCTGTAACTGGCAGAGTTGGGACTTGAACCTGACTCTCCTGACACCTTCCAAGCCCTCCTCCTTGCAGTCCATGGAGTGGTGATAGCTACTGTTTACTGAGCCCTAGGGCTTTGCACATGTTCACATTCAATCCTAACAAACCACAGAAGTCAGTGTTAGGATACCATTTTGCAGATGAGAAAACTGAGGCTTAGAGAGGTTGAATGACATGCCTCATGTCACACTAAATACAGAGGATCTGACTGCAAAAGTCCTGCAGGAGACGGGTGACTTGGGCCATAGGAATCTGGCCATGCGTCTCCCCCCTCGGGGCAGTGTGACCTCTTACTGCTGTGTTTAGAGTCTTCGAGGTCCTTTAAGCATCTTGTGCAGAAACAGGAAGCAAATGTCCATTGTCGTCCACCTACTATGTGCCAGCCCCTATGCTGGCTGTTTTACCTACATTTGAAAAATGTAATCGGTAAGTCAGGTGTTGCCCTCCCCATTTTAAAGGAGAAGTTGAGACCTCGAGCTGTTGAGTGACTTGCTCCAGGTCACAGAGCTTGTCGGATTAAAACTCCACAGTCTGAGGGCTCCCACCTCACCTCACTGCCTTGACTCTTGTCAAAATGGCAGGTGTGACCTGCCCAGACATAGAGAAGAGTTTCAGGCAAATTTGAAAACAACAAAGATAATTAAAAAGGGGAGAAACCCTTTTATTGTGGCCTTGGCTAGATTTCATTGTTTTTGAAGTCACTGTTAATTTGGTGCCAGGGCATTTTAATCAATTCGGTTGAAGCTTGCTCTTTATGAACCCACCAAGAGTGCGTTTTTGCTTTTGTTATTAATTAAGAACATCGTTCTTCTTAAACATTCTTTGATCAAACCGTTCTTTGCCCCCTAGTTTCTTTCAAACATGGCGATGGGGGCAGGTAAACGGAGAAAACCATAATGCGGGGAGAGCCCAGGGTCGGCAATCAGGAAAGCTGGGTCTGATCCTGGCACTGCCCATGACCTTCAGCATGATCTTGGGCAAGTCCCTTGACTTCCGTGAGCCTCCATTTCTTCCCAGTGTGGGAGATTGTAGTCACTATCCCAGCTCCGTGTCAGGGATGCTATGAAAATAAAAATGACAGACTCAAGATAAAACATTAAAAATTGCAAAGGGTTATGCAAGTAGGCGGGTGTGTTGCTAAGGAAAGTATGACTATTACAACACAAAACTTGTTTACTAACAGTGGTGTAAAACATGCATTGTTATTTTCATTTAGAAAAAATATATCAACAATTGAAGGCAACATATTTACTCAGTGTCTTCTGGGGTCTGAGGAGTCACCAGCTGCGGATTATAGAAACTATCATTCATTTATCCATTCAGTCCATGACTGGGAACCGATTGCATGCCAGTCCCTGAGCTAGGGAAGGTGCAGAGATGACGCAGACACAGGGGGAGACCAACACTCATGCACTTACATGGTGAAACGGTATGAGGAGGATATCACAGAAGGAAAAAAGAATTTTCATGGGAGCGCAGAGAAGTGAGAGGTGGAGTCAGGTAGGGAAGTCTGCTCTCTGATGGCTGTGGGATTTGGAGAGGTCAAGTCTGTGCTTTCCTCCTGTGCACCCTTGCTCTCAACCTTCACCCTCTACAAGAGTTTCCCATCACATGTCCCCTGAAAGCTCTCAGAGAGGACTACGAATGAGAGCTACAAGGAGAGGCCTCTGGTTTGCAGGACGTGAACATGACAGGGGGTCCTTTGGGTAGAGATAGGGTTTGGCTTGCTGCTCTACCTTAGGCTGCCCTGAGCAGAGACTCCAGGAACAACTCGGAGAGAATGTTCCCAAAAGAGCCTCTCAGGCCAGGGTTCCAGGTGTGTGTCCCACCTCATTCACTCATTCATCTATCTATCCAATCATTCATTTCTTCACTTACCAGTTCCCCCATTCACCCACACATGTTTGACCAGTTGACATCCATCAATACACAGGCCTCAGCAGAACTACACCTGGAACTCCCTTTATTCATTCCACAAATGTTTATTGAGAGCCTGGTATTGACCAGGTACTATTCTATGTCATGAGGCTTTTTTGACAGACTGTTAAAAGCCTGCATAAATTCAACTCACCATTACAAGGAGGTCCTTTCTCTTTTCAGATTGCCTAATCAGAGAAAAATAATTTATACTTCTGGTAAATAACATGACTCATTAAATAGCTATATAATATTCCATACTGTCTAATCTGTGCACATAGAATATAAAATCCAGACTCACTTAACTTTTAGGGCTAGAGGGACTATAGAGAACACCTCCCACTTTACAGATGAGAACACTAAGGCCCTGAGAATGGAGAATGAACTGCTCGAGGTTACACAGTAAGTTAATGGCAGAGGTAAGGCTCTCATCTCCCGGTCCAAGGTCACTTTACAACTCCATAGTATGGTATGTTCTAATATTATAAAATGTTCCATAATATGCCAAATGAGACTAGACAAACTCTTTTGGACCTAAGTTTTCTTATAAAAAGAAAGTTCACTATTGATTTCTCATCAACCTACCAGCTGTATTTCCTAGATCTCTACAAAGCATATCAACTGGCATGTAGTCATTAAAGTTTCACCTAGAATAGAGTGAGTCTGTCAGCAGGTTCTGCTTAATGGTAGGACAATTGTCTATTACCACTAGTAGCCCGTTTGGAAGCTTGGGTGCGCTGGCCTGCGGATCCTGGGGTCAGGCTGAAAGCACAGGTGTTTTCCAGTCTACAGCTCTGGCCCACGCCCTCTTTAGAGGCTTGGCAGGTCTGAGTTTGAGATGTAGGCCCCAAGGCAGTAGGTAGAACCAACCCTGCTGTGACCCCTGGTCCCAAAAGCATGAAGTGCCATTTCCAGCCCCTGGTGGAGCTCAACATCTCCCAACATTCACTCAACTGACCAGCCCCAGCAACTGGGGCCTGTCCAGTCCAGTGCAAGTTGCTTTAAGAGAGCCCCAGAAATTCAGTCAAATAACCCATCAGCTAACTGGCCCACTGAGAGCAGGGACCATGTCACTCATTTTGTATCTCACGTGCCCACACATTGCAGGTGCCCCATAAGTGCTGTTAGTTCAATGGATTGCCAGTCAGGCAGCCCCTTACTGGTCAGAAGATAGTGGTAAAATCATCTAACCTCTCACAACCTCACTTCTCACGTCTAAAATGAGAAAACTGAAAACGCTGACCTGCAATGACTCTAGGGAGGCTTCAACAAGAAAATCTATGTAGCAGAAGGACTTTGTACGTGGCAAAGCCCTCAGAACACCGTTAGCTGATGTGGCCACCATGTGTGATCACAGAAACACAAAGGGATGCTGAGAACCAGGATCCGGAGAGACGACTCGGGCTGAGCAGACTCTTGGCAGGAATGCTGGAAGAAATGCTCTGCTTAGAACCCAGAAGATAAGTCACACGACGTACATTTGCTTGTTTGCTGTCTAATAGGAAAAAAATAATGGCCAAATGGAAGATAGCGTGGCCACTCACAGTCCGAACAAGACTTTTGGTGAACAAACGAGCTCTTTTTGTGGTCTTGGTGTACACGTCGGCCCGAACTCACCTCTGTAGAGTCCCTGCTACGCGCAGAGCACGTTCCGCACCTTATCCCATTTAATTAGGAATTTGAGGGAGATTCAAAACTGCCGTCCCGTCATTATTTGGGTTCTGGAATCCAGGAATCTGGGAAGGCTCAGGTCAAAGGTTTCCCCATTATTAAAGTGTCCCGAATGACAGAAAGATCCAACGCCCGCCGCCTGACCCCCACCTCCACCTCTGTCCCTTTCCTCCCGCAGCCCCAGCCACAGCCTTATCCAAATAAACAGTCTTGGGTCCCACGCGGACTTCCCTCGAAGCCAGAGCAGAAATCCTAATTGTGGGTTAATGAGACCCGGGTTTGCTCTGACTGCGCTGTTTACTGAAGCAATTTCAGTTTGCTCTCTCTGGCCAGAGATTGCAGCCACCGGCTAGCCTGTTCAGGATAAATGTCACCACGGGCACTGGGGCTGATTCGGCCCGCTCCCCATTCCTCGTGTCTCCCCACTCTGCAAGAGGAGCTTAGGAATACAGAGCAGGAATGCGCAGGCCTTGTCTCTAAGGTGCAGGGAGGCAGCAACTGAAGAAGGGACGGCACTCTGAGAGGGGAGCACGGGTGCTCTGGGGACCCGAGGGGAGGCCCCGAGGGGAGGCCCTGAGCACAGCTTCATCTGGATCAAAGGGAAAGCTCATCCTGGAAGGCTTCTGGGAGGAAACATCCCACGGCAGCTGCTCGGGAGCCAACTCTCCTAAATCCCAGAGCGTGGTGCTGTTTCCCACAGCGCGTGGTGCTGTTTCCCACAGCGCGTGGCCACCCCAGCAGGCTGCCCCCTCCCTCAGTCGTGTGCGGTGCTGCAAAAGGCCGCGTTTCACTCCTGCATTGCCTCTGCGCACAACAATCTCTTGGTCAAAGACTCACAAAGAAACACACCCAGTGTTTAAGTGACATCTCCAGTGTGATGTTCCCTCTAAAGGGACAAGTGCCCCAAACCTGGGAGCCCGGTGCCTGCTGCTTCCAGGGCACAGCCCGTGCTTTCCTGTCGTCGCTCCCTGGCCTCGGAGGAGCGGCAGAGAGGAAAGACAAGGGAGACGACATTTATTGAACACATACAAGTAAACAGCATCTCCTTTAAGATTTGATGGATCAGTTCTTACTGCTCATACCCAAGGGGGAACTGAGGCTTGGAGAGGCAGTGACTTACTCAGGGTCACACAGTAGTGGGGCCAGAAGACAGCTGAAATTATTATTCACTCACCAATTACTTACTGAGTGCTAACTCTAAGGCAGGCGTGGCTGTAGGTGCTGGAGACATATCTGGAAATAATCAAAGCCCTAGCCTCGTGGAGATGAGATTCCAGGCAGGGAGACAGACCGTGAACACGTTGATATATATGTAATATAACATCTGTGAGACCTGTCTGCCTCAGAGCGGTGCTCTCCTCCACAACGCACAGCTTCCCTTGCAGCCACAAGCATCTGGCCTGGGTGAGTCCTTCGGTCCTCCTTATTTCCAGGGGCCCCACATGCAGGCTTAATAGCGTGCTGCCTATCCACACGCCCTCCATAAACCCCAACTGCTCCTTTGGGGTTTCGTGCCATCCCCACAAAAGCAGTCACGGCATCAAAGAACTCTGTTCTCTGCCTGATGCCTGCAGAGCAGCTGTCCTCAGCAGGCCTGGAATTCTCCCCAAAACAAGTCGGCCCCTGGGGTTCTCCCGTCCTTCCTGGAGGTACCCTCTGAAGTTCCTGGCGAGGAAGTTCTGGTTCAGACAAAGGTTACCCAAATAGCTCCAGCCGCCCAAAATGTGGTGGGAGATTTACAGGAAGCAGGGAGGGGTGGCACTTCCAGGAGCTGTAAATCTCTCCTGCCTGAGGCTGGGGAAGAGAAAGCACGGCCAACACTAAATCAATTTCATTGGCGTGCTCCGGGGTTTCTGCACTTGGAGGCTGGGTCTGGAGTGGGAAGGAAATAGTTGTCAAACATCAGGAATGATGAGGACAGACACTGGAATCAGAGGTTGTGATTTCCTGTGAACCACAGAGTCTGCTTGGTCTTGATCTTTTCTTGGGGGTCTTGTCCCCAAAGTGCCTGTGTCTTAGGAAGTAGGTAGCCAAAGCTCAGTGGCCTGGAGTTCCAGACAGCATGGGTCTTCTCTGGGGTCTTCTGGTCTTTCCACAATGTCTCCTGTTCCTGGGCTCCCTTCTCCCAGTGCCTTGCATAGCTAGCACCTTCCCGTCAGTCACATCTTAGCTCAAACACCCCTTTCCCGAGAAGTGCTCCCTGGACATTCTATCTAAAGTAAGCCCTCAGATCCCACTGCTGTCTCGGTAGCTCTGGTTCAGTGCCCTTGTGGACCATCCTGTCTGGGAGAATCTTGTTTATTTAATCACTGTGACTGCCTATATATCCCCACTCTGTCAACTCCATGAAGGTTGGCTTGTCTGCTACTGCATTCCTGGTACCTAGCACAGGACTTAGCATGTCATAGGTGCTCAATAAAGATTCACTGGATGAAAGAATCAATAGATAAATAAATTACCAAACGTATCCACCCGAATCTTTATCTTACATCCTGAGTGGCAAAGGTAGGTGGTAGGGAAGGGAAAGAACTTATTTATACCAAACACTAGGAATGTTGAGAAAGAACTTTTCCATCCAAAGCATTCCTGGGAGATGTGTGTGTGCACATCTCACTCTACAAAAAGATCGCATGGAAGTAGAGTTCTGCTTCTTACGTGGGGGACTTAAAGGCCTAAGTCTGGGTGCTTGCACAGCTGGGCCTGCTCACCCCCAGCCCTTACTTCCTTTCTTGTGTGTTGCTGTTTCCTCGAATGGGGTCTTTCCAGTTGCCAAGGCCACACAGAGCTGCACTTGGGTCCCCTCTCTTCTCCTGCTGTGACTGTCCCCTCACCATGGTCTTCCTGCCCCTCCCTGGTACAGAATTTGCAAAGACTTCTTTCCTTCACTTGTAAGAGGCCGGCCCTCCCTGGAGTCAAGGATCCTGTGCCAGTTCAGTCAGAAGCCTTTCAAGATCATCTGGCCCAAATTTGTCATTTTTCAGAGAAGCAAATTGAGCCTCAGAGAAGAGACTTTTTCAAGGTCATGTGGCCAATCAGAGACAGCTGTGGGGGTCCTGACTCCAGGGGTCCTGACTCCAAGGCCAGTGCTCCTCGGGCCACCTTAGTCCATTTGTCCCTGAGAAGCATGTGCTGCCGGGAAGGGACGAAGTGGAGAGTGAGAGCCCCACTGTGTTGTAGAGCATCCCCGTGTGATGGAGAAAAGAGCATAGCCTTGGGGATGGAACCTCAGGCAAATACTTCAACCTCTGAGAGTCATTTGTAAAATCACCTGATGGGAACCTGTGGAGGGGAGAGAATAAGAATGGATCGGCAGGCAGTTGACACACAGAAAGTGCTTGGCCAGGCTTAGTCTCTCCTCTGTTGCTTCCTTGTTCTTTCACACAGTTTTTTGGAACACGCTGTCTCACTGCCAGAGAGCCTACTCCTCCCCTCCCCCCACGCCCCCCAATTTCCCATCAGTTCCAACTCCCCACGTCTACTGTGACCCCTGTTTTAGGGATGTGCCTCCCTTGCTATCTAACCCAATTAAAAATATATATACAGTATTTCTAATCATCTCTTCCAGGAAGACTTCTAGGATTTTCAGTTCCATTTTGATGGAAAAGTGTCAATACATTCAGCTCTTTTTCTGGTTACAATTTTAAATAGCCAGCCTCTTTCAACATTCATTCATTCATCCAATACTTGTGGCAGGCACAATCATCAACCTTAAGAACAGAAAGACATCCGACATGGCCCTCTGTCTCCGGGGCTACTAAGAGAAAGACACATAAGTAGTTACATGATAGAGTAGGAAGAGGTCTGCAGAGCAAGTCAGCTAGGTTAGCTCCAGCTGCTATAATAATAAGCCCCCAGATGTCAGTGGCTTAACACAGTCGAAGTGTATTTCTTGCTCATGAGAGTCCATTGCACACTTGCTGGTTCGCAGGAGTCTGGGTGTGGGGACAATCACTGCCAGGGAGCCTGGGGAAGCTTCCCCAGCAGGGGATGGAGGGGACAGTTTAAAGACAGACTAGTTGAGCCCGCTCAGGGGCTGGTTGTGCCTGGTATGAGCTAGAGCTCACAGGCTTGGTATGTGCTAAGGTGTGCTCATCCAGGCAAAGTCAGTGATGGTTTTTCCTTAGGGTGGAGATATACAATATTGAAAGAAGACAATAGGGGCACCAGTTTGGAAAATCTCTGCTTGGCTGGCTTGCCCCCTTTCTAGTCAAATCATTTAGCATCTTGAAGATGAAGTGATTTGGAGGAAATGCTTCAGCCTCCACTTCCTGTCTTTGCAGCATGGTCAGATGGAGCCCAAAAGACGGACGCGCTGAGGTGGTTGTGCTTAGCTCAGACCTGTGACGTGTGTCTGATGGAGATGGGTTAGAAGAGCCAAGATGTGTGTTTGCCCAAAGGGAGTATCTGCATGAGAATGTAGTTGGCAGGATGATGGGGCATCCAGCAAGGGACACGGCTGACTTTCCAGGATGCAAGACGCCCTGACCATATCCAGCCAAGGACCCAGAGCGAGAGGAGGCTTGGAGGTCATCGGGGCCAACTTTTCCAACATTTGCATCCCTGTTTGTAGCATGAATGTTGCCCAGTATAGCTCGGATTATCTCACTATGCAGACTGGGCATATTGAAGGCCCGGAGAGAAAGATTTCCTCAGATTCAAATAAAATCTGGCTCTAGGAACTTCCAACCCCAGGCCCTCGTTGCCCATCTTACACCCACGAATTGTCTTTGTCCCTCATTTTACACTTGAGGGAAGAGAAAGGACCTCCCCAAGTCACTGAGCAAATTCAAAGCAGGTCTGGGGATGGAAGCCAGCTCTCCTCGCACCCAGCTCAGGTTCTTCCCACTTCGTTTTGTCAAATCTGTTTACAAAAGAGAAAAACCAAAGGAGCTGTATTTCTTCCAGCTTGGTTTCGAATCTCGAATCTCTCGGAGGTTTTCCTGGTGAGACAGAAGGCACGTGGGAGGCTGCAGGAGGGGCCCTGCTTCTCCAGGGGACCGGAGGTGTCGGGGAAATGTGACACGAGGAAATACATTTGCACAGAATGAAAATGGGGAAAGGGAACAATTTTCAAACCTTCAAGCAATTAGGAAAAAAGGCATCTCAGGAAATAAAAAATGACCCTTTCAAGAATGTTCTTTCAGAGAGTGAACAAGAAGCCCACACATCTATTACATAAAGTAAATAGTCTGGTTACCTGATTTTCTGCATAATTGATGGGGATATCAACATAATCATTCTGGCATTCATGAACAGAGCTTGAAAACTAGCTTTAACACTTGCCACACACCAAAAAAAAAAAAAAAAGGCAGAAAAATAAATCCCCCTGGAAGGAATTTATTTCAATGCACCACAAACGGGTCTGCACAGATAAAAGCATCCTCAGAAAACTGCTTGTCTCACTCAGTCATGTTTAGGTCTGCCTCTCTCCACCACACAGGATGAACCCACCCCAGGATGCTGCTTCCAGAATTGGGGGAGGGAGGGAGGGCAGTCCAGGCAGCTGGAATCCTGCTCTGCCACTTACTTGCTGTGACCTTGGGCCTCAGTTTCCTCCTCTCTAAAATGGTGTCAAGTCTAGTGTCCACTTCATGAAAACAGACATGTGCAGTGCTGAGCACGGGGCCAGGCCGGTGGCCAGTGCTTCACAGAAGTGATCTCTTCCTATTTTGTGCAGATACCAGCCCTTCCCAGGAAGACCGCCCAGGCACTGGGGGACAGACAGCTCCAGGTGTGTTAAGTGCTCTGCAGGAGAACCTTGAAAGAGAAGGAGAGTCTCACAGAGGAGAGGGTGATTAATTATCTCTGGAAGGGAGGGACTTGCTGAGGTAGTTATGCTTAAGTGGGACTTGGAAGAATAAGTGTGGGGAAGGGGAAGGTATTCCAGGCAGGAGGGTTGCCCTGGATAAAGGCTCAAAGCGAGGGCACAGGAGGGCCTATACAGAAAACCGCTGTGAAATCGGGAGGGCTAGGGTCAGGGAGGCAACGGAGGGGGCTGGATTCATTCTTCAATCAGGGACAGGAGGCTGGGCCCCACCCCACACGAGTATCTAAAGGTCACTGCCACAGAGTGCTCCTAAGAGGGCACAGGGTCTGGTCTGTAGTCCCAGGCCTCAGAGATGGCAGTGGCATGGCTCTCTGCCAGAAGCTCCCCCTCTCCCACCACTGCCCCTCCTGGTCTGAAGGGTCAGCTGGCTTTGCAGCTGCCCAGAACAAGCTCCAGTTGCCCAAATTAAGAGCCTGGCCATGTGGCAAAGCAAACAGTACCCTCATGACATCCAAGCACTTGGAAAAAGGCCCAAGGGGGGCCTCTAGGAGCCAGTGGATTCTAACAAGGATGGGGAAGCTGGAGCCCAGAGAAGAAGGGACTTGAGTGTGGCCCCATGTGGAGTTGGCAATGAATCCTGATGGGAGGTGGGGTGCTGAGGCCGGGTCCCTGGACTCCCAGGCCAGTGCTCTCCCAGTTGCTACACAGCACCAAGAGGGAGGCGCCCTGCTCCCTGTGGGCGAGGAGGAGGGCACCCCCTGGAGTTGTGCAGGGCACAGCCTGCGAGGCTGTGTGCGGCAGCCCTGCTCCCAGCTCTCCAGGCATTTAGACATTGGTCCTTCTTCAGTGGGTGATTTCAATGTTGTGTGGACACAGAACATGATGTCCTTCATGGGCAGGAGCTCAGAGCTCATCCATCCAGGGTCAGGCACAATGGCTACCCAGCCTGGCTTTGCTTGTTAATCACCATCAATGTTCCTGCTAAGGCAGAGGGAGGCCTCTCCACGCTCCTCCAAACAGGGCTCAGGACAGCCATTGCTAATCCACTCATTCCGTGCCAGGCCTTGCGTCAGCTGCTGCTCAGAGTCGTCCTTGACCCATATGCCATATGCAAGTTCTGACCCCTACCTCAGTGTCCACATGACTAATCCAGGGTCCAGAGAGGATGATGACCTGCCCGTCGTCACACAGCCAGTTACCGAACCCCATCTCCTGATTCCTGGTCCAATTCTCTTTCTCATCCATCACAATGCCTCCCCAGTTCCCCGCTCCTCTACCTCTGTAACTTAACTGAGGGCAGCAGTGAACGCTGTGCCCTATCTTGGGGACACATTCCTTTTCTCGTTCTTGTCACTTGTGCCTCTGGAGGCCATAGTCACTAGCCGAACCCTCACTGCCAGCCCTGCTTCCCTCACCATGTACGAACAGAATTGTGCTTGGCAGCAGAGCTTCACCAAGCAATTTTGCACATCTTGTCTTGCACACAACTTCGTAAAGTGACCATGAGTGAGCCCATTTCATATAGGAGGGAGCTGAGGCTCAGAGCGGTGGGCTGACCAGGGCTCGGAGGTCACACAGCCGGCAGTGCCTGATCCGAGATTGGAGCCGGGACCCTGACAACAGTCTGAGCCTCTGTCACCACACCCCGTGCCTTTCCATGCAGACAGAGGAACTGCCACGTGCATTCAGCCTGCTACCCTCGGACTTGTCACCGTGGATTTAAATTTTAAAGTTTTTCCATTGAGATATCCTGTTTTCATTTGCCATTGGCTTCTACAGTGGCGCAGTTGGAAAACAATATGAAAATCAGCATTTCATCAAGATAGAACGCTAGTTAAGTGAGATCTTGAAATCCCTAAAATTATTCTTCCAGGACTGAGTGGAACAAAAGATGCTTGAATTTTAAGCATTCGTTTTGAAACAACAGAAATACATGCCCATGAATCTCTAAAAAGTAATCCCAAACGGAGACAGTTGAGGGACTTTCCAGCCTGTGAGACTTTCGTAGTGAACCGAACCTCATTGCCACAGTGCAGTGAGGACATGGGAGCTGGGAGTGGGAGAACCGGGCCCTCGCTGACTCTGGACAAGCGTCTTCTTCCTCTCTCTGAGTCCAAGTTTCTCCATCGGTCCAGTGAAGAACTGGACTGGGTGCCCTTTCTATTCCCTCCCGCCCATGACTGTCTGTGAACATGGCCTCTACTTCTGCACTAACTTGCACTTGAACAAATGTAGAGGCTGCCATCTCCGTAACGGCATCACAGCTTGTCCTCCTTCAGGAAAGTCAGTTCCATGTGCAGTAGCAGAGATGAACTCTGCCAGGGGTAGCTAGGTGGTCAGCGACTTAGAGAGTTCACCCCAGGCCACACCGACCTCCATTCCAGGCCTACGCAGCCCTGCTCGCCGGGCTTCAATATTTCCTCCCGGCGCCTGGCCCTGTGAAGGACGTCCTATTGCCTCCCCTTTCCAGCTGTGTGGGGGTCTGGGGGGAGGCACAGGCAGCACCTCTAGATAGTGATAACTGAGAGGAAGAAGGATTCAGACGGAGGAAGACGGGAGGCAGTGTTCTGGAAATCAGAATCCAAAGACCATCCCAGAAATTCAGCGAAAGGGCTTTGACATGGAAATCAACACACTGGCAAAACTCCTACCTGTTAGGAAACCAGCGCTGCTCAGAGGACACACGTCTGCGATCTGCCAGGTCTTCTGTCACTACCTACCCAAATGGAGGCAACATTGTCTCCGCCTGGGTTGTTTTGAACATTTAAATTAGATCACGTATATAAGGCTTATAGCACCATTTCAGCACATAGTGGGTGCCTTAACAATGTCTGCTCCATTAAAAGGAGGCTTGCACTGTGTTAATCGATGCTTTAGGAAAGCATAGAATTAAAGGAAAATTCTCCTCAGCCTCTGCTCCTTTTCTTGTCTCCTTCTTTCTTTTATTTGCCCATGCAAGCAAAGAGAACAGACGACTCAGATGCCTTGTGCATGCAGCTCCGTGATGCTGCACAACCCTAGACAGTAAAGAAAGATGGGGGGTGGGGTGGTTGTCCAGGGTTGGTTTTATTTGTTTGTTTTAATGCAAACAAAACTCAAAACAAACTAAAATCCCTACTTTTTTCTTTACCCCTTTGGCTTTTACCAAACAAAATATTCCACAATATCTGTGAACTCCCTCCTACTTTTGTTCTGGGGTCTGGGATGTCACTAAGCTCCTGTACGTGTTTTCCTAGAAGCATTTGGTCCCTGCCCTCCTCTCCACTGGCTGGGTCAGCTGTGGCTCCCCTGCTCCCCACTCACCCTTGAATGGCAGCTCTGAAAGCACGTCCCAGGCTAGATTGCACAATCCTTCTGTCCCACAACTGTGGTCCCCTGAGGGCAGGACTGTGTCCTGTTTCTTTCTCAATGGCCAACTCCTCCGGTGGGCGCCTGGCCAAAAATGGGTGCTTGATGAATGCTGACTGGCAGGTTCACTTCATTTAAAATGTTTACAGTGACCTGTCAAGATAAAACAAAAACAAAAACAAAAACAAACAGACAAACCAAAACTAGAGTCGACAGTTTCAGCATCTGTGAGAGCCTCTGTGGTCTGGTAAGAGCTTGATGCGGCATTCTGAAGGCTGATTAGCATGAGTATAAAACGGAATGACATTCGGCAGCATTCTAGCTCAAGGGTTTTGGTGCAGAAAACCGGCAAGGACCGAGAAGCTCAAGCGGCACGCGGACATCAGGGAGAACACAGCTTTATTACACAGGCGGGCTCAGTGGGATCCTTCCCAAAAGACAGCCCCCAGCAAGGTTTTGAGCAGGTTTTTATGGGTTGGGGACTTCCTTGAGTCAGGGAAGGGGTAGGTGTCGTCTGGTGATTGGCTCAAGATGTGGCTTGGAGGGGGTTATGCGGAAGTGGGCTGGGGCTTAGGCTGGGGAATCCTTTCTCCACTGGGGCCACTATTTTAGCTCCGTTCCATGTGGCAGGGAACCATTTTAAGGTCAGTTTCCCCATCATATCCCCCCTGTTGATGATCGGAAGGGGAACCCTAGAGATCATCATTTAAACTGAGAGGACGATAACCCCGTAGGGCAAGGATGCGGCGGTGGTCTGACGGGAGACAGTATTTTCAATGAAGTGGACAGGGGCATTGAAGATGCACGGGCTGATGGAAGCAAGGAGGGGAATGGAGAGTAAGGGGCTCGGCAAAGGGAGGAGCCAGGAAGTCCAGGACCGAGAGCCAAACCCCCAGGAGGCAAGCTCTTCACGTGGGCGCTGAATGCGGTCTCGGAGCTCATGGACCTTGGTGGCGACCATCCCAGACTGGTTTACATAGTAGCAGCATTCTTCTTGGAGGAAAAGACAGGTCCCACCCTTTTTGGCCATGAGCATGTCAAGGGCACGCCAGTCCTGGAGGGCGACCGCAGCCAGGCTGGAGAGTTGGGTCTGGAGCGACGTGAGTGAGTCCGCGACCCGCTCCATGTCATCATTGAGTTCCTGAGAAAGCTTGTAGCAAAAGTCGATGGAGGTCCCAAGGCCGGAGGCACCAGCGGCAACCCCAGTAAAGATGCCAGCGCCTATGAGGAAAGGGATGCCAGCCGCCCGACGGGCACGATGAGAAGGGGAAATCCGAGACTGGAACTGCGAGTCAGTGTACAGGGAGGCGGAGGGGGATAACAAGGTGAGGATGCAGCCAGTGTCAGTGTCATTGGCGCCTTGGCATCTGAAAAGTAAGCCACCTTCGCAGGAGAGGAAAATGCCGGGAGGGGCACAGTACGGGGGTCAGGGACCTGTGCGTGGCCTGGGGGTAGATAACAGGTTAAGTTCGGGGCAGGAGCTAGGGGGATGGGGCTGCCAATTGGCCAGAGATGGAGGTGTTAGTGGTGTTGGGCAGTAACCAGTCGGGGGGAACCGGGATACCGGAGAAAGCTGAACAGGCAAGGGGTAAACAAATCCAACAGGTGGAATTGGCAGAGGGGGAAGTAGAATTAAGCCATAGTTGGTAGGATGTGTTGAGGAGCTGCCAGGTAAGGCCCTGGGTATCTGGGAGAGAGTGAGCTGACAGAGGGAAGTTAGGTTGAGGCCACGGTAGCGGGGCTGGGACGGAGTAGCCTGAGCTATCGCAGCAATCTGGGTTGCTGCAATGTTGCGGAGGGCAGTGTCCTGGACACCTCCACCATTGGAGGACCTGGCCTGGGCCAGGTAGGACCAACAGACAGACCCTCAGGGGAAGGAATTGCAGGGGGACCGGAAGGTCTGAGTCAGAGTGGCGGTCCAATAGGTGCGGCCGGATTCTGTGCAAGTGGTCGGTGTGGTTCCCCGGTAGCATTCCTGGGGCGTGAGGGTGTAGAATTGGAAGTAGACTCTTGTCCCGGACCCCCAGGTGCAGGGACATTTTGAGGAGAGACTTAAGGGGGAAAGGCTAAGGAGAGTCAAGAGCCAGAGGGCCGCGGGCAGGTGAGCATGAGCAGAGGAGAAACCCATAGTAGAAATCCAAACAGGAGGAGAGCCCTCTGGTTGGGAGTCTAATCAGGCGGGGTCACAGAGATGAGCAGAAGAGAGGCCAGAAGGGTCAGCAGACAGAGGGTGGCAATGGTTAGGGGAGCACAAATGAGAACTGTCGTTCAGGAGGTCTTCTTAAGCGTCATCTTCAATGGTTCATCGGGTACCGGGTGTGGGGTCCAGGCAGGCTGATCCGGCTCCGCTCGCTTGACACGGGAATGGTGGATCCACGGTGTGATTCCAGAGACCTTAAGGGCGTGGGGGTGACAAGGATTACTGTGTGTGGGCCTGTCCACGTTGGGCAGAGGGGCTCACGCTTCCAATCTCTGACCCAGACCCTGTCACCTGGAAGATGGGGATGGACGGGGGTCCCTAATGGGACAGGAGTTCTTTCTAGCAGATGTGAGTGTAGGCCTGTAAGGGTCTTTCCTAGGGCGATAAGCTGACCTTGGAGGTGGGAGTTGCCTACTACTCTGAGGTTGCCTGCGATGGATGATAGCAATGGGGGAGGCTGGCCATAAAGAATCTCAAATGGGGAGAAGCCATCCTTCCGAGGAATACACCAGGAGCAGAGGACAGCCAAAGGAAGTAGGTCCATCCACCCCAGAGTGGTTTCTTGGCAGAGCTTAGACAATGTTTCTTTGAGGGTACGGTTCATGCGCTCCACTTTCCCTGAACTCTGGGGTCGATAGGCCGTGTGAAGCTTCCAGGAGACATTGAGGGCCAAGGTCAGAGTCTGTAGAACATCTGAGATAAGGCTGGTCTGTTGTCGCTGGGAATGGTGAGGGGAAGCCAGTATCATGGGATGATCTCATGGAGGAGAACCTTGGTGACTTCTTTGGCTCTCTCAGTTCGGGTGGGGAAGGCTTCCACCCAGCCCGAGAAGGTACAGACTAGGACAAGAAGGTATTTTGTCCCTCGGTGAGGGGTCATTTCTGTGAAGTCTACCTCGAGATCCTCAAAAGGGGCAGATCCCGTTCTTTGGACCCCAGGTGGTGGGGTCGGTCTGGTGTTGGGATTGTGAGTGGCACAGGTGGCACAGTGCTCCATGATAGAGCAGCATAAGGCTGTGAGTCTGGCTGTATAGAAGTTTTTTGGCCAGCAGCTTTTCAAGTCCAGTCTTCCCTAGGTGGGAAGTAGAGTGATGTTCTGAAATGATGCAGGGGGGCGAGGGCAGCCAAGATAAACAAGCAGCCATCACGTAGTATCCACCAACCCTGAGGATGCCGGGTGGCCCCCTCATTCTGTGCCCAGCTGTGTTCTGCTGCAGTGTAGGTAGGGATTGGCGTGTCTGGGGTGGTGGAAGCAATGATGGCTGCGTCTGTGTCCTGGGCAGCTGCCCTCATGGCTTGATCAGCGAGGTGGTTGCCAGCAGCTGGCTCATTGTTCCCTTTCTGGTGCCCTTGGCAGTGGATGATAGCTAGGCACTGGGGTGCCCAAACAGCTTCCAACAGCTGTAGGATTTCACCTTTGTTTTTGATGGTCTTCCCGTCAGATGTGAGGAGGCCACGTTCTTTGTAGTTGGCCCCATGTATGTGCACGGTGGCAAAAGCGTACCTGGAGTCTGTGTAAATATTGACCTTTTTGTCTTTCGGAAGCTGTAGTGACCGTATGAGAGCCCAGAGTTCAGCTTGTTGGGCTGACCACCCAGCAGGGAGTGCCTTTGCCTCTAGAACCTCTGAGGCTGTAGTTACAGTGTAGCCAGCTCTACGCAGCCCATTCTGTAGAAAACTGCTGCCATCAGTATAGAGTGTAACCTCTGCATCCCACAGAGGGGAGTCCTGTACGTCCAGCCGTGTGGCATGAACCTCAGTGATGACTTTTGGGCAGTCGTGTTCTGGCTCATCTTTGGCCGTAGGGAGGAAGATCGCTGGGTTCAGGGCTTGAATAGTCTGAAGGCTTATGCGAGGATTTTCCAGAAGGAGCCCCTGGTATTGGGTGAGCCTGGTGTTGGAGAGCCATCGTGGACCCTGAGAGTTCATGAGCGTAATTATAGAACGGGGAACCTTGACTGTGAGTTGTTGTCCGAGGGTGAGCTTGTCAGCTTCCCGGATGAGGAGCACTGTAGCGGCTAAGGCCCGCAGGCATGGGGGCCACCCGGAAGCGACCGGATCCAGTCTTTTGGATAGGTAAGCGATAGGCCTCATCCAGGGCCCAACTGTTTGGGTTAGGAGCCCCAATGCAGTTTTGTCCTTTTCATGGGCAAATAGGCAGAAAGGTTTTTCCGTATCTAAAGACCTAAAGCCGGGGCTCTCCCGAGCAAGTCTCTGAGTTCCGTGAAGGCCTTTTCCTGTGCCTCTCCCTATTCTAGGGGTTGTTTGTCCTGTCCAGTGAGTGACTCATAAAGTGGTCGGGCTATGGCCGAGAACCTGGGGATCCAGATCTGACGGAATCCAGCTGCCCCCCAAAATTCACATAGGGCCCGCTTAGTGGTGGGCCGTGGAAGGTTGGTAATAACTGCTTTTTGCTCTGCGCTGAGGGCCCGTTTTCCTTGGGTGATTATGAAGCCCAAGTATTTGACTTCCTGTCTGCAAAGTTGAGCTTTTTCGTAGGACACTCGGTAGTCTTTGGTGGCCAGATGTTGTAAGAGGGCAATTGTGGCCTGGTGGCAGGCCTCTCTGGTTGGGCAGGCGACGAGGAGATCCTCTACGTATTGCAACAGGGTGCAGTTGGCTTGTTCTCGTGGGAAACTCACGAGGTCAGAAGCCAGGGCCTCACTGAATAGCGTGGGGGAGTTTTTAAACCCTTGTGGAAGCCTCGTCCAGGTAAGCTGCATTTGACTCCCTGACTTAGGGTCAGTCCACTTGAAGGCAAAGATGGGTTGGCTTATCGGGGCCAGTCGGATACAGAAGAAGGCGTCCTTGAGGTGCAGGCATGTGAACCAGGAGGCCTCTAGTGGGACCTGGCTGAGAAGGGTGTAGGGATTGGGAACTACTGGATGTAGAGACTGAGTTACTTGATTCACCGCACGGAGGTCCTGAACAGAGCGATATTCACCATTTGGCTTCTTGACGGGGAGCAGCAATGTGTTCCAGGGGGACTGACACTAAACAAGGATGCCCGCATCTTTCAGCCGTTCAAGATGTGTCTGGATGCCTAGCTGGGCTTCCCTGGAGATCAGGTACTGTCGAAGCCGTTGTGGCTGGGCCCCAGCCTTTAGTTCAATTATGACTGGGGCCCGTTGGCTGGCAAGTCTGGGGGGATCGTCCTCTGCCCACACCTCTGGTACCTCAGTTCGGTAGAATTCAGGGTTTGTCTCGGTGGCCTCTGATTCAAATAGTCTCCATTCTTCATCCCCTGGCATGTTGAGGGACAGGATGAGCTGTGGCTTGGCGGGGCTCAAGTTCGTGGTTGTTTGGCTGGACGGCTCGAAGGAAATTTGTGCCCCTAACTTGGTGAGTAGGTCTCTCCCCAGCAGCAGGATAGGGCACTCTGGTATATATAAGAACTCATGGGACACTCTGTGGCCCCCCACCTTGCAGGTTCGGGACCGGCAAAACGGCTGACTTATTGTCTGATCTCCGGTGGTCCCCATGATGGTTACAGTCCGATTAGTAAGGGAAACCACGGGGGTAGTAACCACTGAGTGTTCTGCTCCTGTGTCTACCATAAAGGTTATCTTTTGTCCCCCTATGTCTAAATCAACCGTGGGCTCACGGGGGCCTAGCAGTAGAGAGCCCAGTCCCCGTCAATCAGAGTCTATGCCAGCCAGCCCGATGAACTCAGGTTCCTTTTCAGCAGGAGGGGCAGGCCACGGATGGCTTCTGGGTTTAGGCCACCGCCGATTGGGACATTCATTTTTCCAGTGTCCCATCTCCTTGCAATAGGCACATTGATCTTTCTTGAGCGTCCCGCGAGGCTGTGTTGGATTTCTTGTTTGTCCTGTAGCTCTCCTTGGGTTGGTGTTTTGTTGGAGTGCTGCCGCCAGTAGAGTTACCTTCTGTCTCATCCTTTCATCGGCTTCTCATTTGGCTGTGTTGTCACGGTTGCGGAACACCTTGTTAGCTACTTCTAACAGTTGAGTGATGTTCATCCCAATGAAGCCTTGGAGCTTTTGGAGTTTTTGGCGGATGTCGGTGGCCAACTGCGCAACAAAGGCCGCATTTACCATTCACTGATTTTCTGGCGCCTCTGGGTCAAACGGGGTGTATATGCGAAAAGCTTCGCATAGTCGCTCGTAGAAGTCCCCGGGAGTTTCTTCCCCGTCTTGAGTTACATCAGCCATTTTTGACATATTTGTTGGTTTCTTCGCTCCCTGTTGGAGACCCCGCAGAATGGCCTCTTGATACCTTCTGATAACGCCCCTACCTTCTTCCATGTTGAAGTCCCAGTCGGGCCGATTCTCAGGGGCAGGCTTGTTAGCCCATCTCCCGACGTCCATGACGCCTGCTGGAGCCATCTCCTCGAGCCATTTTCGGGCTTCTTGTAGAATTCTCCGCCTCTCCTCAGTGTTGAAGAGAGTACGAAGCAACTGTTGGCAGTCTTCCCAGGTAGGCCGATGCGTTTGGATGATGGACTCCATGAGGTCGATCATGGCCTGAGGCTTTTCCGAATATGCTGGAGTGTGGTGTGTTTCCAATTTAGGAGATCAGTAGTTGTGAAAGGCTGATAGTACATCACAGGCCGACCCGGCTGAAGGGTGCCGTCGGGGCCCATGAGATCAGGACCTCGGGTCTCGTGGAGAGGCATCTGGAGGGCCGGGACGTTTCGCGGCCAAAGGCGGCGAATGGGATCTTGGGGTGTGGACTCTGTGGGTCGATCCTCGGGTTGAGCAGCTAGCAGCAAAACGAGGGTGGTGGGGTGTCTGGGATTGCATCCGGAGCAGTTGGAGGGACTGGTGGGGCGTATGGTGGCGGCGGGATTGGCAGCTCCTCCTCAGGGTCCCCTTGGTGAATGGTCTTTGTCGGAAGGGCGTTGGGAGTTCCTTTCGGGGCCTGGTCCACGAGAATTCTACACTGTCCCTTTCTACTAGAGCAGAACCGTACCCAAGGTGGAAGGGTCCTGGCAATTTCCAACCAGGAGTCGATGTATGGAAATTGATCCGGGTGACCAGGATTGCTGGACACCACGATGTAGATGCATTGGACGACGGCCAGGTCCAGGGTTCCTTCTGACGGCCAACCAACGTTAAAAGTGGGTCATTGTACTTCACAGAGGGTTCTTAATTTTCCTGGGATCATGCAAACTCCATAGTCGCCACCAAAACCCTTTTAAAAATTCTTCAACATGCAGTCTAAGACTGTGGGCTTACTTTGTTTCCCTCCCACAGTGTATGATGTCGCAGACGGCGGCGGGGGTGGGGGGGAGTTCACTCAGGTGCTGTCCTGCTCGTGTTCCTCGCAGGAGCTTAGGAGTGTCTTGGCTAAGGTCTATCTGTATAAGCCCTGGACAAGGCCACTCCGTGGAGTGGATGACCATTATGCCGAATGACACTCCGCAAGAATCAGGGTGGAGCCCACTCGGGTTCCGTAGCCTAGGCAGTGGGACCAAACAATCAGGCACACAATCAGGCACTCGCACAATCACATGGGGTAGACACCCTCCCAAGGGCCTCCCTGTCTGGGTAGGTTATAAGAACCTACCTGGAGGTGATCAGGCTCCCCTTCTGTCACGTGGGACGGGACTGACTTGGACAGTGGCCCTGGGGCTTACCTGGTCCCATGGGAGGATCCGGCTGGTTGTCCCTGGTCCCTCTCAGTGGATCCAGCTGGGGAGGCGCGGGCCACGGTCACCCGGGGAAGATCCGGTTCGGGGTCCGCTGAAATCGGCGGGGTGCGCCTATACCCTTCTCGGGTTCCCTGTCGCTCCGCGGCCCACCTCTCGCCCCACATTGGTGGCACAAGGGGCCAGCGTGGTTGGGTTTCCTGGTCAGGGAACCAAATGTTGCATGCGGAGATCAGGGGGAACACAGCTTTATTACGCCAGCGGGCTCAGAGGGATCCTTCCCAAAGACTGAGCCCCTAGCAAGGTTTTGAGCAGGTTTTTATGGGTTGGGGACGTCCTTGAGTCGGGGAAGGGGTAGGTGTCGTCTGGTGATTGGCTCGGGGTGTGGTTTGGAGGGGGTTACGCGGCAGTGGGCTGGGGCTTAGGCTGGGGACTTCTCTCTCCACTGGGGCCACCATTTTAGCTCCGTTTCATATGGCAGGGAACCATTTTAAGGTCAGTTTCCCCATCAGTTTGAAATGGTGGTGGCACCGGGTCCTCTTTCAGCTGTTGGATGCTATGTGAAGACTTCATATCTGAAGGAAGAGCCGCGACATACGTAGGTTTCCAGAAAGGCCAACTGGCTCCTCCTCTTCCTTCTTCTTTAGGAACATGGTTGATGTTCATCTCTGAGTTGCAGCAGGGCCTGGAGAAAGATTGTAAGTTTAGGAGTCAGGAAGAACTGACTTCAAAATCGGGTTCTGTAACTCACTAGCTGTGTGACCTTGGGCAATTGTGGGTAACCTCTCTGAGCCTCAGTTTCCTTACCTTTAACATAATATGTATCTTTATAATAATACCAATGATAACCATCTGCAGTGTTGTTGAGGGGGGAAAATGTGTGAGCACCTAGTGTGGGCCTGGCTCCAAGATTCATTGGGGTAGAATATGGGGGTGCTGAACCCACAACATCTACAGCCTGGAAGGGAAAATGCCTGAAAGCCAAGACCTCCCATCCACTGAAGGGCAGCCTATGCCTGGGTGCTACGGAAAGGGAGGGCACGGAGGGTCAGCAGGCTGGAAACTTGGACAAGCTAAGGCTGTAAGCAGGATTCACGCTGGACCAGGCTGGGAGTTACTGGCCAAAACCAGGAGAATGGAAAGCTGGGTTTTAGGGAGAGATTGAAATCACTTTATTTATACATGGTTTTCAGAAGCTTTGTAATGCTTTATGAATGCAATCTTCCTTTAATATTTTCTTCAGACACTGAAGTTAAGATTTCTGTTGCTTTTAAAATATTGTGGATGCTGGGAAGTTGTTCGTTGAATGAAACCTGGAGCAGAGACAGGGCCTCGTGGCCCCTCGGCCTTGATGACATTCTACCTCAGGCTCAAGTATAATGAAATGCCTTTTGCTCCTTCTCTACCTGTCAGGCCAACCATGAGCCTCCTTGGGGCAGGAGGGGAGGTAGTGTCTTGCTCTATCTTTGAATCCTCATTCACAATAGAGGCTCAATAAATGTTTCTTGAAGCTGTTGGTGCTGTGGGCAAAGGCGGAAGAGGGCAAAAGAGGGCAGAAGCCAGACAGGCTCCACTGAGGTCCTTCATCCCGTGACCATTTTTATTTCTACTGATGGGTAGGTTTCTGAAATCCTAGCAAACTCTGGAGACCTCAGTCCAAGAGACAATTTAGGACAGAGGCGGATGGCAGTGTGAGCTAATAGAACTCTTTCAAACTCTTTCAACATTGTTGGCAGAGTGGAGTTAGAGGGGAAGCTGGCCCTCCCAGAGGTGAATCCACATAGAGGTCAAAGTCAAAAGGGAAGAGCTGGACAATAGGCTGGAGGTAAAAAAGGAAGGTGAGAGAGGATGGGCTAAGCCACACACAAGAAGAGGAAGACAGAGAGATGGAGGGAGGAAGCAAGGCAGGCCGCGATGGGAGAAGGCTGAGCCAACGCCCATCCCCTCCACGAAGACCTCTTCATTTCACTGCACAAATATGCAAGAGCTTTCAATACAGGGCTGGTCCTTCATCAATGTTTCCCCTTCCAACTTCCTTTTTTCTTTTGAGACAGAGACAAGGCTATAGCCCCATCCGTCTACACAGCCTTCCAAATGGATCTGCATGATGTGGCCTGGTTGGGACAAGGCCCTTCTCCCCAGGTGACTCTCTTCCCCTCTTGTGGGGGTCCCCACTTGCTTCGCCTCCCTCTGGTTAAGAGACAGCGGGAGCCGTGTTCTGAGGATGGCTAGAGGCCTACTTTCTCGAACAAAGCAGTGATTTCCTCCAGCACCACCGTGGCCCACCCCCTCCCCAAATCCTGTGGGAAGGGCAATTTGTGGAAAAGGAGCTGCTGGGTAATAGATTTCTCTGTCAACATGATGAGTGAAAGAAAGAACGAGGTAATTACCAGTAATGCACTTCAATTACGGCCCTGCGTCCCCATCCCCCTACCTCAGCTCCATGTCCCCATTTAATTTTCATTTAAAACAAAACAGTTGCCACAGACCCAAAGCTAAAAACAGAAATCCCTTTCAGCTCCTGGCAAATTAGCAGGAATGTCTTATTATGGAAGCTGTGGGCGACGAACTTCTTCCAGAGCAATACAGGAAGCGGGCCTCCCGGTCACCGGCATCCCCTCGCCTTGCAACTCCGTTCTCCAAAGCTCCAAGCAATTAACCTTGTCCCTCCAGGACCCCAGATCGCCCTCCCCTCGCAGGCCCAGCTTAGCCTCTTTCAAAGGCCTCGCCTGAGGAATTCTGTCAAAAATCAGTAGCACCTTGAACAGGCCTGAGGTCACGGGACTTCCTTGCTACACAGGAAGGCGTGTTCTATCAGAAAAGGGAAATGTTCTCAGTCCCTCAGATCTTGGGCGACTAAAAATAAACTAATAGGCCTTAAATTAACTTTTTCTTTCTTTTGCCCACCACCCCCCTCCTGCCCCCTACTTTCCACCAAGACTTTTCAACTTGAAGGAAAAGCATTTATTATCTGAGAGTGACACACAGGAAATTAGACTTATAAATTGTGCTTAAAATGTTATAGTTTCCAACTTTCTTTAATGCTAATCTTAATGCTAATAGGTTGTGAGATATGTGTTTTGACTTGAGAGAGTTTTTTTTTTTTTCTTTTCTAATTAATTCTCGGCTACACCACATGAAACATTTGTGGTGGAGGAGTTCCAGGAGTTTGCACACTGTTGGAGAGAGGGCCTCCTGGTGGGATTCAAACGGCCATTTTCCTATAGGGAAGTCAAGAAAAATTCTCCTTGGTTAGTGTTAGTTAAGTCCATCCAGAGAGCCAAAGCACTCGCTTTCTATCAGTAAAGCACAAAGTAAAGGATTTGTCTTGACATTCCATTGTGACCCCAAGTTACCTCCACAACCCTGGTCTTCACCATTCTCTCTCAGGCACTTTCTGCTCCAATCAGAAAACCACATGACTTCACTCATTTGTGGGATATAAAACTGAAAGCAACAAACAAGACAAACAAACAAAAATTCACGGACACAGACAATAGTAGGTGGTTACCAGAGGGAAAGAGGGGTTGGGGGAGGTAGAAGAGGGTAAAGGGGGTGAAATATATAATGATGGAAGGAGACCTGACTTTGGGTGGTGAATGCACAATGTAATATACAGATGATGTATTACAGAATTGTACACTTGAAACCTATATAATTTTACTAACCAAGGTCACTCCAATAAATTTAATAAAATTTAAAAAAAGAAAAGCAAACCCTTCGAGCCTTCCCACCTGTACCAGGCTCACCCAGCGCCAGTTTTGTTTACACCTCTCCCCCACCTAGAATCCCGCTTGACTCCCACACTTCCATGTAGATTCTTACATCTGTTGCCCCTGCTGAACCCTTTTTGGCATTTATACACATCTATTCTTTGATACAGTTGTTATGTGAGAAAAACTCAAACAGTAGCTGGGAAACACCCTCCTCCAGGGCAGGGACTGACATCTCTGGGCCCTCAGCCCTCCTAGCACTGCCATGGTATTGCAGCAGATACCACACCAGCACAGAGGCTGAAGGGAATCACAAATCCCGGGTGTCACCAGATTCGGAGATGGGAGGATGGTGAGATGGGAGGGGACTGTTATGCTTTCCAGATAAGCCTAAGACCTAGGAGGTTTGGTTGAGGGGCTGGGGACCAGAGTGAGACCCCACTGGGGGTTTTGGGGGGAAAAAAATTCATTCTCTTTTCTCCAAGAATGAAAATAAAATACTCTAATCACCCATGGAAGAGATTGGCTGGTTGTTCCCCAAATTACTTCCCTCTTCCTCCGAGGCACACAGTTATGTTACTTGTTCCCAACTGTCCTTGCAATTAGCTGTGGTCCTGTGACTGAGCCAGTCCAGGAGAATGTGAGGAGCCATGCTTTCTGGCCCTTCCACTCCTGGCCCCAGAAATCTCTTATGCAGCCCTCAGTGTTCTCTCCTTTCCCTCGTCTGCCAGGTAGATTTGGGGATCCAGTGGGGCCCTTTAGATTCTAAAGGATGGCAGAGCCCCTAGATCAGTAGTTTACAACTGGGGGCAATTTTGCCACCCAAGGGACACTGTCACAACTAGAGGTATGTGTGTGCTACTGGCAGCTAGTGGGCCGAGGATGCTACTAAATGTCCTACAAAGCACAGGACCAGCCCCTACAACAAAGAATTATCAGGTTTCAAAGTGTCAGTATGCCAAGGTTGGGAAACCCTGCTCTCGGTGGGAGGAGCCTGGGTCTCTGACTGTGGATCTCTGCCAGCCTGCATTGCACTGTGATAGAAGCAGGAAGTAAATCTTCATCAGTTAAGATTTGGCGGTAGTTTGTTAGGGAGTTAGTCCACTGTAATGAATACCGTGCTCCCTGACACTAAGTACGCTGCCCTGAAACAGGAGGTGTGCTTGTACATACAAGGGAGCGCTCTAGAACTCCCCCAAATCACAATCAGTGATTGGCAGCACAGTCCCAACCCTTTAAATACCTACTGCCCACCCCTCCAGCCTTAAAAGTTACTCATGTCCATAGGTGCCCCCTGAAATTCACTGTGAGCGCTTGGAGGGCAGGGACTGAATCTTGGCTATGTTCAGTTGAACTGAACAAGCTCTTTTAGAGGGTCTACTCCATACCACACTTTGCTGGTAACTGTGGACAGAGGCCTAAAGAAGCTCTAGTCCTTGCCCTCAAGGAGTTTTTAGTCCAGTGGGAGAGAGACACTTGAAGAGGTGAGGGACTACTAAGTGACAAGTTCTGTAAGGTGGGCCTAAGGTGCGATGATTTCATAATCTGTCTCGTGACATTATGGTCTCCTCCCCCCAGGACACATCCCTGGGAGCCAAGGGTCCTTGGCCACACCTGATGGGGGCTGTGGGGAGAGTGAAGGAGCAGCTAGGCCCTGCTGATAGCACTCGCCAAGCTCTTCAGCAAGGCATAGGACACAGCTCTTCTCTCCAGGCCCCACGCCCCACCCAGGTCTGAGTCCTCTGTTTCTCACATCTGGGGAACCAGGGAGGTCTCTTCATTCCAGTCATGCATTCAACAAATACGCGTGCAAATGTGACACAAACTGCACCAGACACTAAGGACAGAGCCATCACCAAGGGAACCCTACTTTTCTTGTTGCATCTTCATATTGCGATGATCTGGCGGAATACAGACCGGTCAGTAGACAAGGATCGTAAAGCAGGCTGTGGGGGAAACGCAGAGCAGGAGCCCCTCACTGAGCCATGAGGGCCAGAAAAGGTTTCCAGGTGGAAGTGACACCTAAGTTCAGATTTGCAGGAGTGGAATTGGGAGGGATAGGGCTGGGGAGGTGAGAAGGAGAAACAGAATAATCCTCTGTGTGTGGGCTCAGTGGAAAGAGAGAACATGCCATTTTAAGAGACAGTAATTTTGTTGGCACGCAGAGGATGAGGTGAGAAGTGGCAAGAGCTAAGGTTGACAGGTGACCTGTGGCCAGACCATGCCAGGAGTGTCCAAAGGGCAATGGGAAGCTACAGAAGGCTCTAAGCAGGGGAAGACATGATCCCATGTGTGTTCCAGAAGGATCAATCACATTGACATCTTGAGATTGGATTGGAGGGGCAAAACTGGAGGTGAGAGATGACGGCAACCAGAACTACTGTGCTGGGAGTGAGTTCCAGAAGAATATCGACTCCAGTTGTCTCCAACTCCATCCATCACACAGCTGCCAGCAGCTTTTTAAAACATTAACGTGATCATGTCACTCTCCTGCTCTAGGTTCACCAAGCTCCCAACGCCTGCAGGATCAAGTACACACTTCTTGCAGTCAGGGGCCTGGAGATTCTGGTTCATGTGTGTCTTCCTGGATGGCGTCCTCTCTCACGATCTCTAACCCAAACTCTGTCCGGCCAACCTAGAACTGCTCACGCCTTGCAAGTCTCAGCTCCGTTATCACCTTCTTCAGGAAATGAACTCTCTGTGTTTCCATCCAGGCTGGCTGGGTGCCTTTCCTCTGGAAGTATTTGTATCCCGCTTGGCAACCTGCCTGACTAGACTGGCAACTTCCTGGGGACAGGAATGAAATCACTCATTGGGTGAGCCCAGTACCCAGCACTGTGGCCAAGCACACACACACATGCTCTGTCAGTATTGGCAGGAAGAATAAACAGCTGGATGACTATCTATCTACGTGTTGATGCATCTCGTGCCTTCCAACAAAATAACTTCTTGCTATGTCTTCCCCTGGAAGGCTGTGTTAGTTAGAATCGTCTAAGCTGATATATTAAATAGTTCCCAAGAATCCTGTGGCTTTACGAACAAGAGACCTATTCCTTTCTCATGTAGCGATGGAGTGTGCGTGGAGTGTTCGGGTGGGCAGTGGGTCTACCTGATTCCCTCTGCAGGAATCCAAGCTGACTGAGGCTGACAGTCCAGCAGCTGAGGGTGCTTGGGCTTCCCACTAAGAGGGCAGGTCTCGTATAGCCCCTTGCTCCCCGTGCCTGTGCTCACTTCTCTCCTTTTCAGCATAACCAAGGAAATAGGCTCTCTCTTCATTTTCTCCTCTTTGAGTTTGCAAGAGAGCAGCAGGAAGAACGCTACAACAGAAATCAGGCGAGCCGGCTGGCTCAGCTACTAGCTCACCGTGACATCTGAGGCAAGTCACTTCCCCTCTCTGGGTCTCAGTTTCCCCAAGCCTGATAAGGAGAGGTTGGGCCGGGTGCCTGCTAAGATTTCTTCCATCTCTGTTTTCTGTGACCCTAGATGAGCAGCTTCACCCCTACCGCCTGGCCTCACTGCCCACTCTCAGCCCAGCAGGAAATCCAACTCTGGGCTTCACTGAGGAGGTGCCCATGAGCATGTGAAAGGGAAAAAAGGGGTGAGAACTAGATGGCAAAGTGGGAGAACGCAGTTCAAGTCTTGACTCCATGATTTTGTAGCCCTTTAAATGGGGTGTGTCTCTCTGAACCCTAGTCTTCTCACTTATAAATGAAAATTCCAACATCTGCCCCGTGCTGTTGGGAAGACCAACCAAGATCACAAGTGTGAAAGCCTTTTGGAAACAGTGAAGGGCTGTACTTCATTTTGTCTTAAAAATGTATATTTATAGGACACTTGGTGTTATGTGGTCTGATGTGTCCATGTGATCACATTTGTCTCCTATTCCAGAAACCTCCAGAGAAAGGATGGGGAGGAATGGAATAGGTGCAAAACATTTCTTGACACCCTCATCTCAGGCCAGCACACCCATATCTGGTTCACTACTCCCTCCTGGGCACATGGGAAGACACCAGAGCTGGTAGAAGTCACCATGAGACCAGTCTAGCCAACGAAACGGGGACAGAATGGCATGAGTTATTTCTGGGATAAGGCATTTAAGGGCCATTGTGCTGAGATGACAGTGAGTGCCACATCCAATAGTATAGAGAGGGTGGCATCGGGGGACAGAGGGAATCTGGCTTTCTGAGTCTGGAGTGACCATCTAGTTCATCATCCAAACTGGGACACTTTGGAGAGTGAAGGCGAGGGGCCAGCAATCGGTAGGCTGGGCTGGCTGGGATGGCAGGTGTAAACCAGCATGGCCCCAGGCTGTCGGGACCGCAGTCCCACAGGAGTCACAGGATAGAGAGGAGCCCCCACCGAACCTGCACTGGACTCAGAGAGCACTGTTTGTGTCATGTTATGCCACCGACCATTTGAGGTTCCTCTGCCATGGCAGTTAGTGAACAGCTACCCTGATGAATACAGTCCATCATCAAATTCAGTGTCCACAAATGTTCTGTGACACAAACTTGCCCAAGGTCACACAACAAGTGAGAAACCCAGCTTTGCCTGGTTCCAAAGTTCATGCTCTTTCTGCTGCTCCATGCTGGTGCTTTCTCACAGCCAAGCTAGATTCCCAGCTTCCCCAGGACCCATGTGAAGAAGAGGCTGCGGTTTGGAAGTGACATGTCTGCTCCAGCCCTACCACCAACCCCTAAGCGCACAGCTTCTGTGGCTCCTCCCTCCACCTGCAGGGGTCTGAAGGGAAGTGCCCATATTTCATCTGAAGAAAAAAAAGATCAAACGCCCTCCGCCAGTGACTTTAACTTATTTATGGGTTTGATTTTTTTTTTTTTTTCTTTCCGGGATCATTTCCTTTCATTCCTGCCAGAAGTCCTTGCCTGCAGTCCTCCCAAGTTATTAATAAAAGAAGTCAAACGGTAGCGAGCGCAGTGGAACGTTCTTGTCTCCTGCTGATGTGTTTAGTTTGTGCTGGAAGCAGATGTTTTCACCAGATCACAGACTCTTGCCAGGTCCTTCACATCGGCCCCATTTTCAGATGAGGACAAAGTGTGTTTCCCACCCAAGTAAGAGAAAACGCAGAATAAGGATTATCATTCAAATCACGGGTGACGTGCACATAATGTGTCCAGCTCTGTTGCGAGAAGCTAAGGACGCGGGGTGAGCAAACCCGCCACAAATGGTCACCTAATGCCCCTCCCTACTGCCCCACTTGGTTGAGATGTGTCAGCAGGTTCCAGTGTGGAGACTGTCAGTGGCCTACAGCGCATAACCTGCGTTTACAACGTCAGCGAGCACATTCTCAATACCTTGGCCACTTTTTCGGAAATCTGAATTTAAAACAAAAACAAAAAAACGGAAAAGTTCCAGACAGATATCTAGGCCAAGTGCCCTGCAGATCTTTTGTAGCGAAGATTCCTGTCCCCAGACGGGGAAATCCAGGCATGCGCTCCCTCCAGGTGTACTTGTCTTGGCCAGGATTCTGTCTCCATTCCCTCGTCTCAACTCCTACCATGTCCATTAGCACAGCGGATTCATTTTTCCCTCCGCGTCTGTGTAGACCGTTCTTCTTGTATAGCCACGGTGAGACATTCTCTCCTGGTCGAAGTGATTTCCTCCCTGAAATCTTCCATCTGTTCGTCCCTTTGGGCGGGAAAAGACCCTGGGACTGTCCCTAGCTGGCTTGAGACAATCCGGTGGCCTGAGTGGGGCAGAATGGAAGTTATCATGTCCTCTGAGAACAACAGGAGAGCGGAAAGTTGGGAGCCAGGCCTCACCCAGTGGGGAGCCCACAAAAGGAAGACTTTTGATCAAAAGCCACAAGGGCTTGTTTCTAGTGCCACCTTGGCCACCCAACTGGCAGTTTCCTCCTGTAAGTTGCCTCTACTGGCCAAAACGTAGTGTCTTCATCTGGAAAAGGTGTTTTCAGGGAAGACGGGTTCCGCTCTGTTTGCTTCAAAATGTGGCTGTGAGAGTCAAATAAGATAATGGAAGAGGAGTGGCCACGTGACTGGTAAGTCCATTCAAACCCGAAGGTCATTTTATAATGATTTCCGCTTTCCCATAAAGGTTTTGGGGCTGTTTGTGTCAGGGAGGCGCCTCTGTGTGAACCGCCTCTGCAGCTTTCCTGCTCTGTGTGCAAGCATAAGCGCACGTGTGCACACACGGGGTTTTGTTCTGGAGGGAGTTTGGGCCAGTGACGGTTTGAGAGTGCAAATCCTGCACTCCCTATGGATTACAGACTTGTATCCATGGAGGGGGGCAGGCCCCAGACCCCCTTCCCTTGGGGCTTGGCTCCTGGGAGCCCTTGCGGGCAGAGGCTGTTCCTAGAGTTCCACTCTGGGGCTGACTCCGAGCTGGCAGCCACCCCCAGGAGCTGGCTCATTTGCATGTGGCCCCATGGGTGTCTGTGATGGGTACCCACACAATGAGGCAGTGATAGGCACGCCGCTGCCCCCGGAATCCAGCCCAAGGCCTGCTCTCTCACTGTGGGCTCCATTCATCCCAAAGGACACGCAGCCCCCAGCCAGCGCTCAACCAGGCTTGGGAAGGCACAGGGCTCCCTCTCACCCTGGGAGCGGCTGAGGGCCAGTGCCACACGTCATCACTGGTCATTGCTCAGATTCTTGGGGGGGAGTGGAAGAGTGCCTGCCTGGAGCCCTCTGGAGGCGTCGCTTCGTCCCCTCTGGGCCTGTCCCCGGGCCATGCAGCCTCCCTTCCTGACTCTTGATTTTGCTGTCACCACCCTTGGCTGGCCTGTCCCTGGGCAGGTGAGACGCTGCTCAGGGAAACGTGTCCTTTCTGCCAGGTTCCACTGTCTTCAGAGAAAGCTCATGCAGTTAGTTGACAGGTGGTACAAGTCCAGATCTGCTGCTGACCCACTCACTGTGTGACTTTGGCCAAATTGCTTTGCCTCTCTGAGCCTCAGTTTCCCCACTTGCAAATGAAGATATTAATTTCTGCCTCTCAAGATTGTTGTGAATATTTACTCAAATGAACTGTGCAAAGTGTCCCCATGCCTGGTATTGAGTCAGTGCCAATAGTGACTGTGGAATTACATTGAAGGTGTGACCTGGGCAAGGCACTTTTTTCTCTGTGGCTGCTGTCTACCTAGGAAGGAGAGTGATTATTCCTGCCTGCCCAGTACACAAGGGAGCTGTGGATACAACTGGAGGGACAGATGTGGGAAGACTTTATACACTGGAAGTCCTGTTTTGGCTTTATGGCATAGCCTCTGGGCTACCAAGCAGTTTCTGACATGATTTCAAAGCCCTGAGCGTCCACTACACTGGGTAGGGGTGGGGATGAGGGGACATGGGTGTGCCTGAGGCCAGGGGCCATGCCAAACACACATGGCAGGAACCTCTGGAATTCCAATGGTCCCGGCCGGTGGGTCTTCCCCTCAAAGTGTAATTTCCCGGGTTCATTGAACCCACGCAGGCCTGTTCATGCATGTGTTTCTGATTCTGACGGTAAGCAGTGACATCACTCAAACGGTATGCCGGGGTCACTTTCACGACCACTGAGCTGGGAGGGAGCACAGGGATTTGGGTGTCAGAAAAATTGGATAATGGAGACAGTCTGAGTTTGCTCTCCACTTCCAGATCCTCCCGGGACAATTCTGAGCTTGCCTGAGGCTGTGTCCCTGTCACTCGGCGCAGGGAGGACCAGGCCAGGGTCCCAGTCACCGGGCACCTGCACAACCTTCCCGTCCAGAGTGGCCAGGACTTCGCAGCACGGGTCTGAGGACCTGCCTGTGTGCAGGGCGCTTCCACAACCACTGGGCGCTCTCTCACACACTCTCCCTGCCAGTTCCAGGACAACCCTGGGAGCAGGGAGGGCATTTGGGGTGTGGGGGAAGAATGCCAGGTTAGGAGGTAAAGCAACCTGGATTTGAGACCCAGTTTTGCCCCTTCTGGCATCTGTGACTGTGGGCACTGATTTCTCCTCTCTGTCACAGTGTCTTGATCTGGAAATGGGTTGCTGCCAGGATGAACACCAAGCACTGAGCACAGGTAGGATGTCCCCTCGGTGGCATGGTTACACGTTTATCTCTGCACTCAGGATGCCCTGTGAACCCCAGAAGTCATAGCTGCACTTGCATTTAGACTTGTCAGGTCTCTGCTAAGCAGCACTTCTAGGCTGTCATGCAGGGTCTCTGCTCCCACTTCCCACACCAGAACACAGGATATGGGGAGGCCAAAAAGGAACAATGGAGCCACAGACAGGGGAGTCATACCACTATACTCTCGACGGCAGCTGGTCGAGACACAAAAGCAAACATCCGCCAGTACCCCAACAAGGGGTCTTCCTGCACCCCAGTCTCCCTGGCTGCTGAGCGAGACACAGGAAGTAGGAGCAACACGATCCACAATCTGCCTTCCGCTTCTCTGCCAACCAAGGCACCAACCCCCTACCATAGCCACGGCAGTTATATCAGTGGCTAATGGCTCACTGGTTACAGCTGACAGCCAACTAGTCACAGCTGATGGCCATCTACTACCCGAGCGAACACCTTCCCACTGAGGCCGAGAGCATGGAAACTGCTCTCTGGGACTCTATCCCCACATAGGCTTTGCCACGGATCCCACCTGGAAAAGAACCAGTCACCTGTCACTGAGGGAGCTGCAGACCAGCAGAATAGGCTGTCATGCAGGGGCTCTGGCCCCGCTCCCCGCACCAGAACGCAGGATATGGCGAGGCCAAAAAGGACACCCACGGAGCTATAGATAGGGGAGTCACACCACTATATTCTCGCTGGTGGCTGGGTTGGAGACTCAGGAAGCAGGAGCCACACGATCCGCAACTTGCTGTCTGCTTCTCTGCCAACCAACCAACTTGCCAGCGTAGCCACGGCAGTTATATCAGTGGCTAATGGCTAACCAGTAACAGCTGATGGCCAACTAGTCACAGCGGATGGCCATCTAATAACTGAGCCAGCACCTTTCCACGTGAGGCCGAGAGCCTGGAAGGAAACTGTTCTCCCGGACTCTGTCCCCACACAGGCTCACCCCTCCGACTGTGAGACAAAGCAGAGCCAGAGCTGAGAGTAGGTGAGGCCAGGTGTGGGCCACTGGGCACTGGGTGGGAAGGAAGCAGGCAGACCCCACCCATCAGAGAGAAGATTTCACGGAGCAGGGAAATTCGGGGACTCTAGGATGGAAGGGAATTCTCCAGATGAGGTAGAGGAAGGACAGCAGATGCAACAAAGCTCCTGTCCGTGTGTCTCTCTGCCCAGGCTGTCACTCCTCCTCTGTCTGGAAGTCCCAGGGTCCTCCCTCATCTTCCAAGTCCAGGCAAAGCTCCAGCTGACCCCGCCCCAGCAGCCTGGAGGGCTCCACTTTATCCCAGAAGTCCCTCTGCTGTAACACTCACTCCCTGCATTATTATCATCTTCTGTTTTCCCAGAGATGAGCGCGTGGTCTTCATGCCAGGGATAAACCCTCCAAGCTGGTAAGGGCCCCACTCAGGTGGGAGATGGGGCCCTGATGGTGCAGAGGTGGGGAAGTGGGCCCAGGCCATGGTCCACAGTGTGAAGGGTGGTTTCATGCGTGTCAGGAGTTCATTCATAGCAGGAGATGAGGCTGGAAGTAAGTATTAGAGCCAGATCGTGGGGGCCTTGAAGTTCAAGCTTGGGAAGTAGGTTCCCCCACACCACCACCAAAAGTATCCTAATCAGCTTAGCTTCCTTTACAAATATCTTCCTACCATGTTCTCCTCTCTGCCCCAGCCAGACCAGTGTCACGTGGCTCAAAAGTCTCAGGAATTTCCTCCAGCTTTTGCTCCCTCCTTTCCTTCCATCCTTCCTTCCTTCTTCCCTTCCTTTTTTCCTTCCTTCCTTCCTTCCTTCCCTCCTTCCACCTATATGTGTACTGAAATTGCTAGATTAAGGCCTATCAATTCACAGGTTAGCCAGATGACAACTTTGTCCTTAAGCAGCTCACAACCTAATGGAGAATATGACATACCGTAATAACAAGTAACATTGCATGCTATATTCTATGACAGAAGAAGAGTCAGGGAGCATGGAGGAAAGCACATAGCCTAAACCAGGCAGGGCATGAGTAACCTGGAAAACTTCCTGGAAGAGGTGCCATCTAAATGGACACCTGGGGAACATTTGAGACTTTTCATCAGACAGAGAGGAGAAGCTGGGGAAGGCATCCCAGGCAGAGAGAAGAAAGTGTGCAAAGACATGGGGGTGCAAAAGTCAGAGAACATGGAGTGAGAATGAAATGTGTAGCTGGAGTGCAGGGCACATAAGGGAGAGAGTTGATGGGCCACAGCCTGAGGGGTCTTGTGTGCCAGGTTAGGGAGCTGCAGGGGACTGGGAGCCACCTCAGGCCCTCCTGCAGAGGATGTGATGTCCCTTTTATAAAAGATTCACCTGGCTGCTGTGTTGCAAACAGGAGACTGAAGCCCTCAGAACCCAGGTGTAAGCTGATAGTGCCCTGTACTAGGGCAGTGGCGTGTGGATGGACAGAAGAAAACAGAAAATCGCCAAGTGAAACTGAAGGGATAAGGTCCATGGGCGGGTGGGGGTGGGGGAGGAGTTCGCAAACACGCTGGGGTTTCTGGCTTAGCTGGCTTGGGGGAGGCGGTGCCACACCCTGGGGTTGCCCCTGGGAGGAGGAAGGGTCCCCTCCCCGGTGATCCTCACCCAACTCCACCCGTCCCCCTTAATGGAGCCAGGGCTGGATCCCCACTGCAGCCCCATCTCTTCTGGGGCCAGGATGAATGGATTTTTCTGGCCAGGCCACATCCCTGAGTCTGGCCCATCTTTAGGGACCTGGTTATTGGAACGCGTGTTTGTATCAACCTGGGACCACCTGACTCTCAGGGGCTACATACCCCAGATAGCTGCATTTTCATAGGCAGGTGGTGATTGCACACCTGTGTGTGCTGGACTGCTGTTGGCCATGGGGGTCTTATGTCCTGCATCTCTAGCCAGACCCTGCAATGAGGGGCAGAGGGCTACCCAGAGATTTTGAAGTCATATTAACTGGGCTCTTGGACTCCCTCCAGCACTCACCCTCTGCCTGGCCTGGGGCAATCAAGGAAGACTTCCTGCAGGAGGTGCTATTGAAGCTGAGACTGGAGAGTGGGTGCAACTTCTCAGCAGTCAGGGAAGGCTTCATGGGGGAAGAAAACCGGGTAGGGGAGGAAAAGACTGCCTGGGCATTGAAGAGCAGTGGGAGCAGTGCCCATGCCTTCCAGGGGTTTGGTGAGACACAAGCCCAGGAAGGGTGGCCTTGGGCACAGGCTGAAGGGTCCGTGTTTACCCGGGGAGCCAAGGTCAGCCTCTCCTCATCCCTTGCTTTGTATTTCCAGCTCTGTGGTTTCCTAATTTATTTGGCTTGAAATTTGTGTCAAACTTTTTTTCTAGGTGTAATTGAAACCAAACCTCTAAATGCTTGTTCATTCCTGAGGGAAATTAAAGGTGATTTCAAGCAGGAAGATCACAGATCTCAGAAAAGGGGCCGGTGGGGGCGGGGGTTCACTTTGGAGGGGAAGGCTCAGCTGCCTGAGCCCCATTTGGTTAGATTAGCTGCAGCTGACTGCACTCTCCAGAGGGACAGCCTGCCTGGGGGAGCTGGGATGACGCTGCCCTTGTTCGGCTGGGGTAAGGAGGTCTGCCAGGGAGGCCCTGCACGTGGCCTCTCGGCCAGGAGAGAACCAAGGTGGAGTGAGGGACAGGAGAAATCACCCAGCTCAAACCCACCTCTCCCAGAGCTTCCCCACTGTCCTGGCAGCACAGATGATGGAGGAGACTCAGGGAAAAGCATCCCTGGTCCCCTCACTTAGTGGGAGCTGTGTGACTACAAACAAGTCACTCAGCCTCTCTGAACCTCCGAGCATCAGTTCCCTCATCCATACAAAAGAAATGGGAATAAAACCCGAGAGTTGAGGCGATGATTAAATTAAATGAGATGGGGCCTGTGAAGCCCTCTGGGTCTGGATCAGTTTGGGAACCAACAGATACTGAGGGAATCTAAGTTGCTGTCCCAGCAGTTGAGGGAAATGGCCTTCGGTTAAACACAGGGACTCAACCAGGACGCCGATGTTCCTTAAGGAGTGAGGGCCGGCCCCACAGGTAGGTGCCTTAGAAACAAAAGCTATTTTTTCCTCACTTTCCTGCCAGTCAACAAATAGTTTAAAGGACTGCAACCTCTTCTGAATGTGGGCCCAGTGCTGACCACATGCCATGCATCTGAGCATTTCACACTCACAGCAGAAATTAGGAAGCAATTTTTATTGCTCCCATTTTATGGATGAGAAAACTAAGATTCAGAAGAGCTGTGTTATCTGCCCCAGGGCACAGGGCTGGGGAGTGACAGAGCCTGGGACAGCTCCCCAGCCCTTTTCACAGCCTGCTCAGAGCCCCCTCTTCCTGGATGGCCTCACGGAGACTTTGGGGACATGTGCATTGGGTCCTCCGGTTCTGTACGACCCTATGGGCAGTAATGTGCTTGGCACCATAGAAAGGGACGCTGCAGCCCAAACTCCCCACAAAAGAGGTGCCCTGACACCCCCACCTCAGTCTGCTCCTGTGACCTCACCCCCTCCTGCTCTCAAGTCTATGGCACCAACTTCTCGACTCATCCTCCACTCTCCCCTCAGCCCTGCGGTTGGCAGGCTCCTCTCAGGTCGTCTTGGATGGCATCTCTCCCCACCAAGCCCAGGGACCGTCGTCCACAAGGACTACCCAAGGGCAGGTATCACACTCCAGTCCCCCATCCATCTGAGCTGGGCCGTCTATAGTTTAGGCACTTGTTCTCTGTCTGTAAGGCAGAAATCTGGAAGCTGCAGGAAAGAAGATTCCAGCTTGTCACCAAGGAGCCTTTGCAGGGCTGGGAGGACTTGGACACGAGATTGGCTTCCTCAGGCGGAAGTGAGCTCTTAGCTCCTGGAGGTGTGTAAGCAGAATCTGGATGGTCCTTTGGCAAGAATGCCATAGAGAGGATTTGGGAATCCACTGGGAGGTCACGGCAGCTGCCCCCTGAGGAAACCCTTTCCTACCGCACATCATATATCAGGCTGTGTTCCTGGGCCGCTTTTTATTTGTCTCTGAGTATTTCTGTTGAAACTCCTGCTAGGCCACTCTCCCCCAGAGACCCATCTGCAGCCAGGCCGGGAGGGACATTGGGGCTGCTAATGTCATCCAGCTGTTCCCTGCAGGCTGCAGCAGGCCTAGCCCCCCTCAGCAGGGTATGCCTCCCCTCAATCCTGGTGCTTCTGTAAGGAAAAGCTTCATCTGTCACAGGGAGGGCAAATAAAGATGGCACCTGGAACCCAGGAGTTGGAACTACTGAACCCAGAATTTTCTGCTCTGTTCTGCTAATGTGTGAATGCCCCCACCTCACAGGGGGTCCTGGCTCCCTCAGCTTCAATCTGGGCCCTCAGTCCATCACTGTTTGGCCATGACTTCCCAGTGGTCCCTGCGAGTCTTCTCTGCTGCTTCTGACAACACCAGGACAGAACCAAGATTTTGGTTGGCCCTGGAGCACACTCTGTCAGAGTCACAGGGAGCTGGTGTCCGCACCACGCCATGACGAAGAGCTGGGACAAAGGACGGGGCGTGCATGCATACTCTCGCCATCCAGTTGTCTGACCCTTCGTTGAACACTCTGTCATTGGCAGACCCAGCACGAGTCACCTTGGGTATGGCAGGAAATATTTTGTGTTCCTGACCTCCTCTTGTTCCCAATCGGACAGGTATGATGGAAACAGAGACAGACCATGTGATCACACTAAGAGAGGGGTCGGCACACTTTTCTGGAAAGGAACAGTAGTAAATAGTTTCGCTTTGGGGGCTGTACAGTGCCTGAAGAAACTGCCCAACTCTGTCATTGTAGCACAGAGAGAGCTATGGATGACAGGTAGAAAGTGAGTATGGCTATGTCCCAATAAAACTTTATTTACACAACAGGCAGTGGGCCAGATTTGGCCCTCAGGCAGTAGTTTGCGGACCCCAACATAGAAAACAGGTTCTGTAGTTAAGTAATTTGGAAGAACGGGCAGATGGGGGATTCGTGGCCACTGGGTGGTGAGGAGGTGCTGGAAAACCTTCCAAGAAGGAACAGCAGGATGGTCAGTGGGCAGAAACTGGGGAAAGGAAGAGACAAGAAGAATCCCAGACGCAGAAGAGAACAGCATGAGGAAAGAACCATCAGCATGAAATTGTTGGGGTGTTCAGAGCACATGAAATAACCTAGTTTGCATGGTGAGAAGGGAGAAATGAGGCTGGCAACTCCTGCACCTCAGATGATAAAGACCTGGGAGGCCAGCAGAAAGAGTTTAGAGTTTATCTGACAGGTGACAAGGAGCCATGTGGATTCGCACGAAGTTGTCTGTGGGGAGCTGTTGATGATATGATATGATAGGTGTGCTTTACATCTTCTGAATGTATCTGCTGACATTCTCACACAGCAATCCCCGTTCTGCGTGCAGTGTGGTGCAGTGACAAAGCCTCGGCCAGAGGTCTGAGTTCTGCCACCTTCCAGATTGGTGGAGCAAGTCACCACCCCTCTCTGGGCCTCTGTATTGTACATGTCCCCACCAGGGCACTGGCTTCAGAACGTGAGGGTGTGGGGGCAGAGTGCCTTGCAAACATCCGGACGAACCCCTGTTATCCATGCTAACCTTCTATTGAATATTTCCTCTTCGTTTATTTATTGAGCACCTATTGTTTGCTAATTGAGCACCAAGCAGTATACTGGGCTCTTTACATCCATCTAAAGCTGATTCAAACCTTAAAACAATCCAGTCAGACAGTTACCCACATTTTACAAAGAGATCGATAGAGAAACATTCTGATTTAGTAAGTGCCTACTGGATGCAAGCTTCACTGTCCTCGACAGGGTGGCAGTGTTGTCCTGGGAAAGCCCGGTTTTCAGCTTTATAGACCTAGGAGAAGACCTAAGTTCTCTGAGGCTGAGTTTTCCCATTTGTACAGTGGGAATACTGTGCCTGCCTTGCAGAACTTCCTAGAGAATTAGGGAATCTGTACTGATACATGTAACAGTCATGTACAGAGCCTGGCACGTAGTAAATGCTCAATAAACGCATACTGGACAAAGAAGGGCACCACAGCAACCCCAGATCGTGGGCTTTATAGTAGAAATTTTGTAAACTTCTTATGCTTCTTCCTAGAATCTCTGTTCAGGAGTAGATCTTTAGCTGACCCTGGGCCCAGGGCAGAAGGCCTCACTTCCATGTGGTTACAATTGGCTCTTTGAGAGGCCATCACCCGAGGGGACATAGCCGGCTTCCCCCGTCTCCACATCAAGTGGTCCGATTAGAGCCAGCCACCAGAGTGAGGCATCCGGGGGCAGAGGCCGGGCAGTGATGGATAACCCCATCCAGGGACGCACACACAGGGCTATTTTGGGGCCTCCTGCCTGGGAGGCGGCCTCCTCGGGGCATGGGGGCCACTGACCCGGAAACAAATTAAAGGCACATCTGTTGGGAGGCCATTTCCAGCAGTGGCTCCAAGCAGCCGCCTGCATTCCTGGAACAAGGGGCCTGTGTGTGTGGTGAGCCAGGCGCACACTGTCCGTGCCGTGGGACGAGGGCCGCAGCCGCTGGCCAGGAAGGAGCAGCTGTGGGGGATGTGGGGCCCGAACAGAAGGAAGGGCCATTTCTGGGCCAAGCAAGTCTTGCTCAAAGAGGGAGTTGTTTTTCAGGGTCTTGAATGGCTAAGGGCACAAGCTATCAGGGTATTGCACGTTGAGATCACCAGATCAGCTCTCTCTACTTGAAAGAACCTGAGGATGAGTTCTCTCCTCCAACTCCCTGTGAACTATTGAACCCCTGCTTATGATCACATGTGGACACTCTTGGCGTACACACTATTATACAAGGGCCAGAAACTCATTGCTCTCCTACCTGGGCTATAGGGCACCTCACATGCTTGCTCGTTGGTAATAAGGTAATATTTTGTCTCCGGGGCCTCTATCCAGCGGCCTCAGTGTGCCTCTAAGGCACCATAGGGTAATGTACGTGCTCAGTATTACATGCATGGACGGATGAAGGATGGCTGGAGGATGGATAGATGAATGGATGGATGGATGGCGAAGGCTGGATTGAATGAATAGTCTGTGCTAGACACGGAGAATAAAAAGAAGATAAAAAGATACCTAAGACAGGGCCCCTGCTTTCAAGACTTATAATTCTCTCCACATGAAATCTGACAGAGCTTCTTTATACCTAAATCACTCCTGCTCATTCTTTAAGGCCCAGCACAAATACGTCCTCTGTGGAAACTTCCATAACTGACCTACTCCCTTTCCCTCTCCCAAAAGAAGTGAAATGACAGACACAGAGACAGAGGAGAAATAAATTCTGGGACCTTGAGTCTAATCGCTGCCTTTGGGAGAAATAGGGCAGCCAGCAAGAATTTCTCCAAAACAGAATACAAGAAAGATGTCTGATTTTGCTGTCTGCCGGTGGGATTTGAAAACCTAGCAGAGTATGAAAGTCTCCATTGATTATGTTCATTGGTCCATTTGTTGAACAAATACATTCTTCAAGCACTCTGGGCCAGGCTCTGTGTGAGGAGCTGGGGAATCAGTATAAATTGTTGAGGCCCTGCCCCCAGGGGCTTACAATCTGGTACAGGAGGCAGAAAACCCACAGGTGGGCAGTTTAATGGCAGCAACACCATGCAGTCGTGAAGGGTGGAGTTCTGAATCTAGGCTGTCTGGACGCCAGTCCTTGCTCCACGTGACACTGCCTAGCTGTAGGACCTTGGGAATGTTGCTCAGCCTATCTGTGCCTCAATTTCGTCATCTGTAAAATGGGGATAATGATAGATTAAAAAGAGTTCTTATTCATTAAAGCACTTAGCACAGTGTCTGGCACACAGCAAGTAAGGGCTTTTTAAATAAAGTAGTAACATCACAGCCAGGATGCAGCCCGTCCTGAGCAGAGCGATGGTGAGCAGTTCAGGTGAGAGGTCCTGTTTCAGGGATGGCATCCCGGTTGGGTCGCATTTATTCAGCTGTTTCTTCAATTTGCAGGGCACTGCTCGGTGCTGTGTTAGGCCCAAGATGGGCCTGGTCTTCCAGCAGTGCCCCATGGACATATGTGACTACCAGGCTCACTTCATACCCGAGAGCTGATTCAGCAAGACTAAGGAACTAAGCAGGTCCAGGGCAAGCAGAGCCGGGCGGCAACCCCACGCAGTCTAGCCTTTGGCTTTGCCACGTTGCTGCTGGTGATGTGTGAAACAGGCCACTTCACATTTCTGTGCCTCCGTTTGCTCTGCCTAGGTTTGCTCTGTGGGGATAATGACAGTACTTACGTCCGGGTGAGACTGAGTGAATCAATACATGCGGTGCCCTTGGAATAGCGCCCAGCGTCCAGTGAGGTCTGTGGGAGCCACCATTACCATCTGCCCTAACGCCCAGAGCCTGCTCTGACCATGCTGTTGGCCACCTTGGAGGCACGGCGGTCTCCACAGGGTCCCCTCCACGAGAAGGGTTCCACGATTGGGAACCTGTGCCTTTCCTGGTGGTGGTGGAGGTGGAGGTGGGCGGGGGCTGCTGTTCTCTCGGGGTGGCATGTGGTTTGAGTTTAAAAGTTTACTTCCTGGAGAGTCTAATGAGCCTCTGAATGTGATTAAGCAGAAGACAGAGAGGTTAAGCCAACGCCTTTTTATCGGAAGAAGTAATATCGAGCCTAATGTCCAAATCCATTTCCCGCCAGTTCCTTCCATCTCTCCCAAGAAGGGGCTTATATCCTAGTGTGGTGGAAATTCCAGCCCAGGTCCCCAAACAGCAGGGCCAGACAAGGGACTGCCTGGCAGACCAGCCCCTGGCCCTGCCCCGGGCGTTCCTTCTGTTGCACCTGAAGGCACTGGGCTGGGAGCCAGGAGCCCTGGGTCAGGCCCTGGACCAGTCCCTTCTCTCCTCTGTGTCCTCAGGGACCAAGTCTCCCTCATGCCTCTGCTCTGCTCAAGCTCTGTCTGTGTAGACCGCCCTCCCAGCCCCCCTGCGTGGAACATTCCTGCCCTTCTTCTAAGGCCTCTGAGAAGCCAGCCTCACTTCTGCACTTCCTCTCGCTGAAGGAACACTGTCCACAGACGTAGAAGTTTGTCCACGTAGGGGTTCTTCTCCCTTATTGATACACAGAGAGAGATTACATATTTAGGCTCCCAAATTGAAAGTGCCACGGCTCCTGGCCGATGGAAGAACTTCCCAACAGGCAGGCAAACACCCTTTTGACAACTGGCAGTGACAAAGGGCGGACTCGTTGCAGACCCTCGCCTCTCTCCCTGCACCCCACCACTTCCCAAGTCGGGCTGTACAATTCGAGGTGTCCCTTCAGGAAGCTTCCACACTCAGATCGCACTGGCTGTGTTCCTGCTACGGCCTTTGCCCTTTGTGAGTCTGTCTTCCTACGAGGCTAGGAAAGCACTTCCTAAGAGGCAGGCCTTAGACAGTGCTTCTTTCTTCGCTTTTTTTCTTAGAACCTCAGAATCTTAGACATAACAGGGAGGGACCTTCCAGATCACAGAACCATGCCTTCATTTTGTACATAAAGCCCAGAGATATCAGGAGACCTGGCCAAAGCCACACAGTGAGTCAGCCTCGGCGAGCCCAGAGAACCTGACCGAATGCCAGGCCCTGAGCATTATACCCACCACCTGTCTCAGCAAAAAGGACAGCAAGCGTGTTAGAATTTGAAGTGACAAGCAGTAATGAGCAGTGTGTGTGTTTTTTACATATGTGTGCTGTGCGTCATGTATGTTGACTGTGTGTGTGTGTGTGTCCAGGAGAAGAAGCGATGGCTTGCTCTGGCATACGTCATTGTATCCCAAATGTGCCACCATCCATTAGTCCTCGAATCTGCTAAGGATGGGGCTTGGGAAGGAAAAAAGTTTTCCTGCAACGAAAACTCCAATGGAACTTACTATGTACACTCCAACCTGCCCACGGGTCCTTCAGTAGCCTTTATCATCTCTACACTAAGTCTCTAATCGACTCATGCATGCCCAACCCTACGCACAGGGACCTCACTACGTCTCAAAGCAAACTTTTCGAGCTTTGAAATTCAAGTGTCTTTCTGGGCATTGAATTGGAATCTTGGAACAATACCTGTCCATCATCTTCAGTGTAGAGGTGATTCTCTCTCAGCACTAAACACAAAGTGAGCCCTCAGGGAATGTCTAGACGCTGAGCAGACATTTGAGGGGAGCCATCCTGGACTAGGAGTGAGGGTACTGGGGTCTGGTCCCTCCTCTGCCTCTTACTAGCCTGTGCCTGTGTCTCACCTCTCCAGGCCTTAGTTTGCTCATCTGAAGAAATGAGGTTAATGTATGCTCGCGTCACGAGCCTGTTAGGATGAGGGAATAAACTCTTGGGTGCGAAAGCACGTTGAAAAGTAGGAAGCACTTTCTTAGTGCAAGGTGTGGTCATTAATAACGATATTGGTTATCGTTAGTTTTGGTTGTAGTGGGAATAAGAATGGTTTAGCCCCTAGAAACTTTCTTTCTAACTTCTGGGAGGAACTTCCGAGCACAAGCCAAAGTAAACATCCGACCTGCTGTCTCAGGGGGAGACAATAGCTCAAGCCCTGGGGAGATTTTTCTGACAAGCTGCCCACCAGAGAAACAGACACCCCCTCCCCTTGGATGAGTGAGCTCCCCATCACTGGCAGTATCCAAGCAGGCTCCAAGTTGTCCCTTGTTTCTGATGATACAGAGGGGATTCCTGTCCCAGGGGGAGGAGGTTTGGCCGAGTGGAGTATGGACCAGAGATTTCTCAGAATGCTCCTCTCACAGGGGGTGACTCAAATTGTTATCTCTATTACTTCAATTCCTGCTCCCCACTGCCCTTAGCAGCAAGGGGCGTGCCAAGAAATCCAAGAAATCCAATTCTTGGTTTCTGTCAGCTCCCTGCCCCCCCATCACACCCCCTCCTTTCTCACAGGGTGTGCTCTGCCTTGCATTCCTCAGTCAGGGGCTTAGAAAGGCCCCAGGCCAGCTGGAGTGTCAGGGTGGTCAAGAACCCCCCCACCGCCCAGGGGGCAGGATGAGAGTGGGGGGAGACTCAAAGGAGGACTCAGCGACCTTCCCCTGAGTTTATCTCCTCCCATCTGTAAACAGCGCCCGGCCCTCCCGGGGGCAGCCTCAGCCTCACACTCCGGGTGACAGCGTGTTTGGACGTTCTGAGACCCTCACCCAGCCGCCTTTGTTCTTCAGGCTTAATGAAGGGACTGCTAAAACCCTGCTTGCCAGATAAGATGACAGAGCAGTCTTTTAGGGTTATGGATGATACACAGAGGTGACAGGATGAATTCCTGTGTGCCGAGGGGTCTGAGTGCACTGCCTTTTGTCCAGAGGTGGACTTGTCTCAACTGGTACAAGTTTGGTCCTTCAGCTTCCAAAACAAACATTTCTGACGCATGCCGAAAGATTAGAGGAAGACAACTGGAGACAGGCATTTGGGGGGATGCAAAGGACATTGCCCGCCCACCCCCAAACCAAAGTCCAAACATACCCAGGAGGAGATGTTTCCACCTTCAGCTCACCTCCAGTCTGCCTCACTTCTGATTTCTTTCCTATTCATGATAAGAACCATGGCTCATCCAGTGCATTTTAGTTTACAAAGTGCTCTTACTTGATTTTCCTTGCTCGTCACAACTCCTTGAGAGTCAGGAAGTGGAGGAGGGACTCTGGATGACATTATCTGCTTTGCCACTTACTAGCTCTTTGAACTTGGGCTAAATCACTTACCTTCCATATGGGATGGGAATGCTGTGAACTAGCCTGTTAGGAAACACTTGTAAGCTGCTGCCTTCCCATGTGAGCTGTCGTTTATTTCACTGTAGGATGGCAGCTCAGGAGGGAAGGGATTCCTCCACTGTCTTCACCGGGGCATTCCAGAACCTAGGGGGCCGTAGGTGCATACTGCACTTCTGTTGGCTAAATACACAACTGATGGATGGATTTGGGGGTACCTGTAGGAACCTATGTTTTGATGTACAACAGGCCCTTGGCTGCCTTTGAGAGCTCTGCACCCCACAGTTCCTTAGGGCAGCCCTGGCTATGGAAGGAAGGCCCACTCTGGCAGCTCCTCCCTGGGCGCTGCACCTGTGGGGTACAGGTACTGCCTCCTCCAGCCCCTGGGCGCTGCCCCCACCCTCAGCTTCCACATCCTGGCAGTCTGGGCTCTACCAGGTGAGCCCAAACTTGCACTAGCTCAAGAAACAGCCTCCTCTACCTTCCCATGTCCACCCCGACACACACACACACACACACACACACACAACCATGCTCTTGAGTGCTCTGCTTTGGCTGATCCAGACACTGAGGCCTGATTCCCGGGACCAGCCCAATCTCCAGGCCGGACTTGAGGGTGATTTCAGGTACCACTCAGGCTTCCTTCACTTATGAGGTGTCCAGAGCTCTGGGGAGCAGTCCCTCTTCCCCAACTCCTGTCCCCAGCCCTTAAAGACTGAAGGGGTCAGAGAGGCCATGACAACATCAGGACTGCAGGCGATGGTCCAGTTTGGGGCAGTGTGGTACCTTCTCTCTCTTATTTTCTTCAACCTTGATCCACTTCCTTCCAGCACTTAATGTTTTGCCCGAATCTTCCTCTTTGGCAGGCAAGGTAAGTAAACTGAGTAAGTGGTTAGAGGCTTGTTCTGCTCCAAGGCTAAGGACTAGGTATGGGATTGTGCTCCTATCACATTTTGATATGCCTTGATTTACCTACAATTGTGCTTCCTCTGCCAGTACCAGGGGTGGAAGCCTCACCCAGGAGCTCAGCTGCCTTGCTAAACCCATCTGCCCTGGGGGACCCGAGGAGGGCCTAGTCAGGGGTCTGTCAGTCCAGCTGCCCAATCACAGGCCCAAAGGCTGAGGCCGACAAAGGCCTCTGGGGCAGAGTCTGTGGGGTGAGGGTCAGCCTGATGCATTATGTAACAGAAAATAGACTGTGACAGAGAACAATAAACACTGGGCTGGGAGAGTGACTTTCTTTCTGGCAACTGCCCTGTTCCTGGAGAAATGCTTCTTCACCCACTTTCTTCCTCCCACTGACATGACCCAGCCTTGGAGGTGAGACTCCTCCTCAGGGAAGTCCCTTAGTTACGTCCTCTTCCTGCTCTCCATCCATTCACTCTCACCATCTCTCATCAGTTCTATTGCAAGAACCTCTGCCCTGGTCTCCCTGCTTTCAGCATGGCCATTCCACAGCCATCCATCCGCACACCACGATGGTTACCCTCCCCAAGGCACACTGCGATTCTAACCACCCTACTCCATAGCTTTCAGTGGCTTCCCATTGCCCCAGGATAAACACTGACCCTGGGCTGGGAATCCAAGCCTTTCCTCAGTTCCAAAGTCACTTCCTTCACCTCACCAGTCAATGTGACATGTTCTGAAGGCACTTCCCACTTTCTGTCCATCATTCCCTTGCTCATGTTGGTCCCGCTGGCTAGAGTGCCATCCCCCCAGGTTCTTCCTCATCTATAAATCTTTCCCATTTTTTCAAAGGCTAACTGAAAACTTCCCATGGTACTCAAACCCCTCTGCGCAATTAATTATTTCTTCTTCCAAAGCATATTCCTTGTACCTTCATTTTGTAGTGGGTTTTTATATGTTTGTCTTCCCAGGTCATTGTCAGCTGCCTGAGCAAAAGCACTGTGACTTATTCATTATTGTGCATCCATCCCCGCTCTGGAAGAGCTCAGATCACGAAGGAAAGGCAGACATTTAAACAAATGCATGCAGCTAAGCTTTAGAGGTGCCGTAGCAGAAAAACGTATGGCATATTTGTTTAAATGTCTAGGTGATGGGAGCCATTGGGCAAAGACACAGAGAGGAGAAATGGCTGGTGTATACACGGGGCCACAGCAGTCAGTCGAGTGCTGCTGGAATGTTCCTGGGGGAGAAGACCAGCCTTGTCTGCCATGCTCACAATAGGTCATTGTCCTGTAGGTGATGAGACTCTTTGAAAGATTCTTTTCATTATAAATCATAATTAATAAACTACCGTAATATCAATAAATATCACAAACCCTCACTTACCAGAGTTGAATTCTCTACTAATCTGCGATAACCAGAATAGCGATCTAAAGAATAACAAGCAATAAAGGTGGAGAGAAAGCTGGAGAACTCACACCATGCTCTAATTAGTCCCTTTGCTGACCGGAGGGAGGAGGCACTCACAGGAGATGTTAGGCCTTGGGCTCCAGAGAAACCAAATGGGCAGGACAAAATATGGGAAAGAGACAAGACGGAGAGATGACAGAAGGGCAGGATGGGGGAAGAAGGGTTGAGTGAGATTTATCAATAACTTCAAACAAAGGAAATCAAGTTGACAGATTGATAACAGACAAGGAATATTTTTTACACCGTATTTTGCCGTGTATAACACTCACTTTTGGGCCCAAATTTGTGAGGGAAAAATCAGGATGTGCATTATACCTGGGAAGTACTAATTCCATATCCATATAAATGTTTTTAATTCTTTCATTTATGCTTATGAGTTAAAAGTGTAACTGTAGAAATCAATAACGATATCCATATGCAAAATGACACCCTGGAATACGATTATCAGTTTTGTTGAACTTATGATGAACTTGCAAGAGGAAGAGTTCTTGGCCTTCTACGATGTGTAAATAACATAAATTTGTTACCGGTGCATAACATTTCTTGTACCTTGTATCTTTTCTTGTGTTTTGTAATTATTTGTTACATAAAATTTCTTGTATTACAATATGTTAAAAAATAAATGGTAAAATTCCTTTATAATACAAAAAACAAGTACCTAAATGCAAATACATAAAAATTTGAATTAAAAAATTAAAACAAAATATTTTTTTCCCCCTGAAAGTTTGGGCCGAAACCGTGGGTGTGCATTATACCCGGCAAAATATGAACTTTGCCTCATTTCAAAAGATATTTGACATGGTAGGGAGAAAAAAATTTTAAATAGCAAATAATAAGAAGAAGAATTAACAATGAAATGTAAGCATCAACAGCATGGTTCAAGATAGCCAATAATGAAACTGTTTAGAAATAGAGAGGATATTGACACATCACATTTAACTCACCATTCTCTTTGTCTGCTCAAGTACTTAAATTTAAAAATGAATAATTTACAAGGGAGACTTAGTGAGCACACAGAAAACTCCATACATTTCAGGTCACTTCCCAAATCTCTGATTAGACCAGTCCTTAGAAAATGTCTCCTTCCACTAACCCAATAGCCACCATCATTTGGTAGCACACTGATTTACTCACCAATTATTTCATAACTATCTAGGCTCCCTGGCTGACTGAAAACGCTATATTAATCTTATCAGTTTGCCGACTCATACGCCAAAGTGCCTAGAATAAAGCCAGACAAATTGCGGATAGTAAAAGTATGTTAGTAATAAACAAGATGTGGTATAAACATGCAATGGAATATTATTCAGCCTTGAAAAGGAATGATATTCTGCCGTGTACCATAACATGGATAAACCTTGAAGACATTATGCTAAGCCTTCATTAAGCCAGACGGAAAAGGATAAATGGTATGATTCCATTTATACGAGGCATGAAGAACAGTCAAATCCATAGAGACGGAAAGTAGAATAGACGTCACTAGGGACTGGGAGTAGGGAGTTGTTGGGTCCAGTTGTTGGGTCCAGTTGTTGGATTTAACGGGTTCAGAGTTTCAGTTTGGGCTGACAGAAAAGTTCTGGAAATGGATGGTGGTGATGGTTGCTGCCGTAAGCATGGCTGGAACCTCAGGCAGGGGCCAGGCATGTGCAGAAAGACCGAGGATGAAAGTGGGGCCTCCCTGAGGCCCAGGCCTGTCATGGAGTGGATGCTCACCCCCAGGGATGTGCATCAAATGCTGACTGTCGCTATTACCGCTGTATTGTTCCTGTTCCCATTAGGCTACCACCACTATTTCCACTCTCTGGCCTCACCCCAGCTGCTTTTCTGTACCCAAGAGACAGCTCTACTGACACTTGCACCGCGCTTGGCAGTGTCAGGCTGGACTTGGAAGCTGGGCAGGGATGTTCAAACGTGTCTAGGATTTAACGTAATTACGCTCGCCTCTGGATGCTGCAGGAGCAGGCAGTGGGGTGACAGGGCTGAGGCAGCCTCGTGCCCGTCCTCTCCCTTCATGGGAGGGATGCAAGGCCCAGAGAGGGACCTTCCAGGAGCCTGCAGATCAGAGGCCAACCCTGACTGTCACGGTGCATGGCTGTTGCTGCGTGCCAACCTCCCTGTCAAGGCTAACCGGACTGGGACAAAAAAGTCCAGGGGATGAGACGTCCCTCCCCTGGAACTGGTAAGTGGGAGGGTCTGCAGTCACAGCCCTATGGAAAGGCCTGGTGGGCGTCAAGATCCAGGTCCCAGCCTCACTCCCGTCACTGTCATGCTGGCTGACTTCCCTTCACTTCCTGACCCTCGGTCCTCTGGGCCGCCCTGCCAAACTGACTGGAGGGAAATACCGCCCGGGGAGTTCTCTGGGAACACAAAGTCTTCACTTGTCAGACCCGAGAGATGGGTGCCATAGACACACCTTTCGGTCCAGGTCTCATACCTAGTGCTCTGAGTCAGTTGTCTCTCCCCAGCCCTCACCCCCTTTCTGAGGAAGGCCCGAGGGAGATGCTGGACATATGACCTCTACTTCACAGATGAGAAAACTGACGCTCAAGACATTCACACAGATCTGAGCCAGACCTCAGCATAAGGACACGCTCAGTATCTGCTGATGAACTTGTGTGTTGTGCCACACGAAGGTGCCAGTATTAGCTCAGGCAGCGCTGTTGTGAGGATTAAGAGAAAAAGCACTTTTAAAGGGCCCAGCACAATAGGAGCTCAAGAGATGGGAGTTCCTTCTCTTTCCTCTCCTTGTTCTGCGTTGTTGTTTTTTTTTCCTGGCTTAGTAATTTTCCCCCAGACAGCAAGCTCTGCTCTGGGGGAGCATGAGGGAGGATAGAAAGCATTTCCTCGTCTCACACTTCTCTGGTTGCCGGGGGAGAGTTGGCAGAACTGGAGAGATAGGCGGCCTGGAGGGCAGGGAACAGGAGGGTCAGGCTTCAGGCTGGCGGGAGGGACCCGAATGTGACCCCCCAAAGTGAGCCCAGCAGGCGGCCGGGATCCCTGCTCTTTAACGCTGACAGCAGCCTGCCGAAGAAGGCCATCTTGTCACAGAGCGCAGAGTGAGTCTCCAAGAAGTGAGCTGAGCCTTTCCTGCTGCCCGGGGGCCTCTTGAATGCCACAGAGCAAACTGCAGGAGAGACCACTTCCGGACAATAGCCTATTAACACTTATTACCCATAAAACGGCTAGTTTTCAAATAGCCAGATAATTGAGGCCATTGGGTGGAAGGGGGCTGGAATTACCTGATTAATTGCCTCACTTCTGGGCCTCACATGTGTAGACACAGCCCAAGAGAAGCTGTAGGCGCTTTGAAGTCTTGCTACACTTTCCCTGCCGCTCTTTTTCCAGTCTGAGTGTCCAAACCTGCTTCCTGCTTCGCACATGAGCTGGCACGCCCCATCAGTCAACAGCGGCCAGCCGTACACTTTTATTTTTCATCCTCATTTTGAAAAGCAATCTTTTGGACCTTTTCTCTGCTTTTATCTAGATCCAAGTGCCATCTATTCATTCATTTATTCATTCATGAAAAAAAAAATGTATCAAGTGCCTACTACCTGCCAAGTTCTGTTCTAGGCTCCAGGGGATGCAACAGCAAAATAATAATAATAACAAGACAACCAAAACAAAACCAGAAACAGAATGGAGCCACCTGGCTCAAAACCTGAGCCAGGGTTTGAACTGGATGGCCCACACTCCAGGGCCAGTGACCTTCCAGGCCCACGGTCCTCACACAGAGGTTGCCCCTGTTGCTCACTCCGTATACCAGAGAAGCAGGCAGGACGGGGATTAACTTCCCGTTGTACAGGTAGTGAAATGAGGCTCAGAGCAGGAAATGGTTGCTCTACGATCACATAGTAGTTTGTTCAGGTTGGGACATTCCGATTGAGGCCTTATGAGACCCGTTTTGACCCATGGTGACATAGAGTAACGAGTAATGCCCATAAAGAAGAGACATGCTCCCTCCCCAGGCCCCAGGCCAGTCGTCTTTCAGTGGCCAGGTTCCAGGAAGACACCTAGAGGTCTAGTTATGTTATTGAGAAAAGGGGCATTGTCAAGGTGAGACCAGAGTCTCCTGACCCTACCCAGACTTTCCTCTTCACAAGGTTGCCTCTTCCCATTGCCAGGTGGGCAAGGGGGTCCACTGCATCAGGGGAAACCCCTGAGGGAACTTGGCGGGACAGCTTGCCCCTCCCCCGCTCACCCACATCCCTGCTGCTCCTTTCCCAAGGGGGGGAAAGAATTATTTGTTTTTCCTGTTGCCCTGATTTATGGGCCACTTTGTTCTTTATCTATTTGCACAAACTCAGTAAAGTGACCTGCTCCTTCCCAGAGGTCAGAGATTCTGTCAACACCTCAGGGTCACAGGTCAGTTGACCTGCCCAGCGTGGAAGGGGTTACAGAAGGTCACCTGGGAATGTACGGTAGATCCCAATTTTGTTCTGGCTAAGTGGCTTTGCATTGGGATTCATGAGGCAGAGAGGGAGAGGTGATCGGGTACAGAGCACACCTAAGCTGCAGGTTCTGGGCTCAGTCCTTCCCTCATATTCCAACACCAGTCCTGACAAGGAGGGATCAGCAACCCCATTTTACAGAGGTGGGGACCAAGCTTTGGAGAGACGGGGTGACTCATCCAACATGACACAAAGTGGGGCTCTCATCAAGTCTCCTGACTACCAGTCAAGTCGTCTTCCCATCACACTGTGTCCAGCTGAGGCAAACAGGCCAGGAGAGCGCCATTGACCAGGGCTGACTCATGCCTCTTCTAGCTGGGGGCCCGGGTCAGGAAGACCAGCCCAGCTCGCTGTCTTCCTTTCTTCCTCCCCTCTCTCAGGGACCACAGTCCTCTCCTCCCTCAACCTCTTTCCCCTTGGGGTCACTGAAACTCTTCCTAGCCCAGGTGAAAGCGAATACTCTCTGATGTTCTTTATTGTTTGTGCGAATGGGATCTTCCCTGGTCACAGTCAGAGCTTCTGGAAGCAAGGAACAGGGTGACAGGAAATTCTGTACCGTGGATTTGGTGACAAATGGAATCTCCATCATTTTAACCGTGCCCACTTTTTACTCTACATGTCGTCTTTGTCTTCAGAATCTCACTCTTCTCACAGACGCAGTTCTGGTAGACTACGTTTTCCTCACTCTTGCTCACTTCCAATTCATTCTCCACTCCGAAGCTATGTTGTTTTCAAAGCCTGTCACTCACAGCTTTAAAATCCTGGACGGCTTCCCATTTTCCTTGACAAAGCCCAGGCTCCTTAATCCAGCTTCTAGGGTCCTTCACAACATGCCCTTTTCTCACCTACTCAACCTCAGCTCCCACTAGCCTCTTCCTCCATCCTCCTCTGAGCCTCTGCATTTATTCTGTTACTAACATTTTATCGCCACCTCTCCACCCAGTTAGTTTATTCTCATACTTAAGAAACTTATTCTATTAGTACTAGTTTTTGTCACACTAGTTCATTCCCTTAGCTTAAGAGCCAACTACTGTACGTAGGAAGATGTCTGAGACCCTTAGAGCAGTTTGGTTTCCCTTGTGACCTATCCCATATCCTCCTCCCTTGTCAATTTTATTGCAGTTTCTTGTGTAACGACTCTCTTTCCCCATAGATGTAAAATCTATAATGGCAAGAACGATGCCTGACCCTGTTTCCTTGACATCCTGTGTGTACAATAAATGTTGAATGAATGAGACACTTTCTATAACCTCTGACCTAATTATAAAAAGAGTCCCCAGTTCACTCATTCATTTATTGTTTCAACAAAAATTCCTCAGATACGTTCTATACACCAGACCCTGTTATGAGCAACAAGAAATCCAGCAAGGGGATCCTCACCTCTTCATGTTTATTTAGATCTACATATTTCTAGAAAAGGGACTTCCAATTTATGTACTTACTCAACCACGTATAAGTTGAGAAGCCACCTGGTTCCCAGGCCGGTGAGGACACAGAGGGGAATAAGGGGCTGATTAGCTCAGACGGGGTGTGTAGGTAGGTTGGAGTCAGGAAAGGCTTCACAGAGAAATACTTGAAGGCCTCAGAGAATAAGGAAGTTGGTTAGGCTGCCAGGGGCACAGGAATATTCCAGGCACATGGAGAGACTCCTGCAAAATCTGGGCCATGACCCAGGATGGCCCTAAAAGACGGCGGGTTGTAAGAGAGCTGTCCTATCCACATGACAGCTACTCAGTCAGGAGACACCTTCAGACCACCTGAGGGCAGAGCTCACTCCTGGAGGAGCACCACCTGATTTATCCTGATGAAGGACGCAGAGGTGAAATGACTCAGTCATGACAGAGCTGAGATTCAAGCCTAGGTTTTCCTGAACCCAAAGAACAAGCTCTTCCTTACACTCTGATTTTCAGGGAAGAAGCCTTAAACTTTGAAGGGAAGATTTAGAAGCCCTGTATTTTGTTTCTGGGGAAAGACTCACTTTTCTGAGGCTACTTCTAAATATGCGAAGTGAATATCTGAGGCAATTATTCAGATAATTAATGTCAGAAATACTCCCACAGATTATTTTCTTCTCAATTATTAGCGTATTTCAGGTGTAAAGTGGTGGGATTTTTTACTTAAATTATTTGGTTAATTGTCCTGCAGGTGTAGACACATTCTAGAGAGGGGAAACTGCCAACTGTGTGTGCCAGGACCCCAGCCCCAGGCACCTTGGCACAGAGAGACCTTTGTGAGGGAACCGTCTAGAAATAACAGTTATTATTATTTGAGAACATGAGATGTTGGAAAATTGGCATGTGCACAAGTACAGAAAACGTCCCCTCCCCCCCACTCCTGCCCCCAGGAGTTGCCTGTATGGACAGAGAACACTAACGGCCTCCCTAGTCATTACTTCAAAACTGACCTGGTAAGAAATTTGGCCCCTGGACATACTGCCAGGAGTTTTGAAACAAATACATTTCGAGACTGTTTAAACATCAGAAATGGAAGCGTTTTTAAAATCCTCTCAGCAAACCCCTCGTTTTACAGATGGAAGTACCAAGGGCAGAGAAGGGGAGCTGTTTGCCAGGGGGTCACAGCACACGTTAGAGGCAGAGGGAGCTGCAGCCCGGTGGCTTGTCCCCACACCCTTCCTGACCGAGTCTGCCTTTTGTCCTCCTGGGGAGGACAGCCCGCCACTTCTCCCTCCTCTGTACCCTCCCTGAGACTCTGCCCTGTAACCCGTCCGGGGACAGTGGCATCCAACAGGGAACAAGTGGGTTCTGCTGCTCTCTGGTCGGCCACACGTGGGGCTTTGTCCTCACATTCCTTTCAGTGTCTTCAACGAGCTGGGCATTTAATCTCCACAGACATTGACACTACTACCTCCATCTTACAGATAAGAGAAACTGAGGCCCACAAAGCTAGGTAGCCTTGACAAAGTGCCCCAGCTAGGGACTGAACCCAACGCTGATGGATTCAAAAGCCTGTGTTATTCATTGTACCACAAGGCCTCTGTTGTGTGTTTGACGATGACAGGCTGGATTGGAGCACAGAAATATTAAGAGACTGAGACGCTAGGAATGGGACTCTGTCACCACATAACTTCTAGAAATTCCCTTCCCATCTCCAGGCCTGTTTTCCTACTTTGAAAATGATACTGTTGGATGCGATACTTCAGGTCTCTCACACACCACAATGTGGTACATCTGATCCCATCCACTCTTCCCTCCCAAAAACACACACCCTCCGTGGGGCCCATGCAGCTCTCAGTTGATTCATTCCGTCATTCATACCTACCACAGCAGTCATTAGCACCTACTGTGTACTGTACATTGTTAAGCTTTCATATCCAGGCGCTATCATTCATCACAATATTATTATCCCATTGGAGAGGAGAGAAACTGAGGTTTAGTGCAGTTAAGTGACCTGCTCAGGTCTGTGCATTATGCTGCAGCAGATCTGAGGCTGGTCTTGGGGTCATGTGACTCCAAATTCAGTGCTTTTACCCCAGGACCAGAAGGCCTTTCCAGTCTCACAACCAGAGTTGCCACAGGAGTTCCTTTATGGCTCAGGCAGGTAAAGAACCAAGGTAAGCCATGCCAGGTCTGTGGAAGCATGGACCGGTCACTCCTTTGCGGGATGCTTTTCATCCCCAGGGGCCAACATGCAAGGCTGGGATATTTCTGCTGCATTTGGGTGACCTCAGTAAACTGACCACGGGCCGGGCTACCAGTGTGGCCCAGTATGTGGCCCTGCCCTTAGGTTTGAACCCAGAGCGCACCATGCCAAAGATGGCAAAAGCTGTGGCATTGGAGAAATGCACTCCAAGGTCCCCAGGGAGCCCAACCGACGCATGAGGAGCGAAAGAATGGACATTCTTGAATTCTGCCCCCAGAGCACTGCACTCCCACACTCCCCCTCCTGGGCGGGGAGCAGACAAGAGACGGATTCAGATCAGGCACAATGACGGCTCAGAACACTTACCCACCCTCCATCTCTGATCTGATCTGAGGCTCATTCCCGCACCCGCCTCCCCAGCCCAGATCAAGTGTCAAACAGGCAGAGCTGGTTCTGAGAAAAGCCCTGTTCTGTGGTCTCCATGTACTCGAAAGAGCTGTGGGTTAAAATCCAAATTCCCCGGGCCAAGACCAGCTTGCATTCATGACCTCCGTAACCTTGGGCACGTCCCTGCCACTCGCTGGGCCTCTGTTTTGTCATCTGATAAGCCCTGTCCTGTCCTTTCCACCTTGCTGAGGTGTTTGAAAGTTCAGTTGGGGGTGATTGGGGTTTAGAACTCAGGTACTGGTCTCCAAAGCTGGGCCTCTCCACTCGACAGTGCTTTCTTCTTTGGGATCCCCAGTGGACAGGCCTCACATACCCTGTGTGCACAGTAGTGATGTTGTGCGGACATTTGCTGTGGGGACAGAGTCCCAGAGAGCAGTTTCCAGGCTCTTGGCCTCACATGGAAAGGTGCTGGCTCGGTTATGAGATGGTCATCAGCTGTAATCAGATGGCCATCTGCTGTGGCTGGGTGACCATCAGCTGTTACCAGTTAGCTATTGGCCACTGATATAGCTGCCGTGGCTGCATTAGCAAGGGGTGCGTTTGTTGGCAGAGAAGCGGACAGCGGATTGCTCACCGTGTAGAGCCTGCTTCCTGTGTCTCCCACCCAGCTGCCAGCGAGACTATAGTGATATGAACCCCTATCCATGGCTCTGTGGGTGTTCCTTTTCGGGCTCACCATATCCTGTGTTCTGGTGCGGGGAGCGGAAGCTGAGTCCCTGCATGACATTTGCCTTTCTCTTTGACCAAAAAATCTGAACCCCCTTTGTCATGCAGGGTCTCAGCTCCTGCTCCCCACAGGAGAACGCAGGATATGGTGAGGCCAAAAAGGAACACCCACGGAACCATGGATAGTGGTTCGTACCGCTATATTCTCGATGGTGGCTGGTCGAGACACAAAAGCAAACATCCGCCAGTACCCCAACGAGGGGTCTTCCTGAACCCCAGTCTTGCTGGCGGCCGGGCAAGACACAGGAAGTAGGATCCACACGATCCACAATCCTCCATCCACGCTTGCTAACCCCACTTGCTAGCCACAATCTACAGTCCACTTCTCTGCCAACCAACCAACCCCTTGCTAACTGCAATCCACACTTGCTAGCTCAGCCACGACAGTTATATCAGTGGCCAGTGGCTAACTGATAACAGCTGATGGCCACCCAGCCACAGCCGATGGCCATCTGATTACAGCTGATGGCCATCTAATAACCAAGTCAGCATCTTTCCACGTGAGGCTGAGAGCCTGGAAACTGCTCTCTGGGACTCTGTCCCCACACCCTCTCAGACTATGTTAGCCACTCATGAGTGTTCGTGAGAGGCAGAGCCCGTCCCCACAATACAAGCTGGAAATGGTGGGCCATGACTTTGCAGGTGCTGTGTGCTGGGCTTCACTGTCAGCTGCAGCTGCCTGTCTCTGACTCGGGGCTGGTGATGCAGGAAGTGGGAACACTCTCAGGTGGTAATCGGGGGACAGGGAGAAGCAGCAGATGGAGCTCCTGGACAGCAGTAGCTGTTTGGCTGCAGGTGTGGTCATGTCCAAAGTCCAGTGTCCAAAGCACGGCACGACAGTGAGCAAGTGACAGCATCTACTACTCAGTAGCTGAGGCATTTGTGTCTTCGCAGCCCGTTCTGCCACTCACTTGTCACCCCAGGCTTGGGTCGCCAGCCCTCTTGGACTTGTTGACCCACTCTTTAATGAATGCCCTTTCTCTTCGTATTGGCCAGCACGGTTTCCATTGTTGGCGAGTAAGAACTCTGACTGCTGAACATGCCGACTGATTGAGCAGGTCCCAAGGTGTCTCATGTCTTGGATTCTGGTCATGGCCTTGGCTCTGACCACTGTGCGACCTTAGGTGAGCTAGTCTTTAATCTTGGAGCCTTCTTTTCCTCCTCGGTAAAAAGGCAAATTGTAATTCCCACACATGGTATTACTCGAGAGAGTCATCACGGTCATGGATGTGACAGCCCTTGGCATGAACAGATCACATGAAGAATTCTTCTTTCATGGTAAGGATTTAAAATATGGATCATGACCACAAAGCTTGCAGCATCCCCCACGAATTCCCTCCCTCTCACCTTTGCTCAAGTGATGGCCCTCCCTCCACTTCTCCACCGAGACAAACCTCACTTGACGTACCTTCCCAACCCTGTCTCTCCCAACCTCTGCTCAGCAGATAACATACTTTGTGTCTGTCTGCAGATCAGTTCTTCCCCTCCTCTTTGTTTATTCAGACCCGACCCAACTCCTCCCCAAAGTGAGCTACCCTTCTGAGCTTTCCCCAAAGAGCCCAGAATGAACAAGGTGATGCACCTGAGTCCAGTGGCTCTGTCTCACCCATCTCCAAATCCCCAACCTCCAGCCCAGGGCACAGAGTGAGCTGAAACAGTCAGACCTGTGAGTTAGCGTGGAGCAGCTCGGGGCATCATGTGAGGGGAGGGGACAGGAATCATAATTTCCATTGGAAAGAAGAGAGCTGCTCAGCATGGGAAGTGACTTGCCTGAAGCCAGCATCTAAGTGACTTGCCTGAAGCCAGCATCTGTACCAGGTGTGACTCCAGCCCCAGGCACTTCCCCTTCAACCTAACTGAACCTTCTCCTGTGAATACCACCTCTCTTCATCCTCCCTGCAGGCCAAGAGGTCTCATGGGAGCTCAGTTTGCTAATTGTTTTTGTGATATTACAGCCTTGTTGTTTATTTTGCAGAATTTCATTCCTTATAAATGTCTGTGATGGAGGAAAAAGGAAGGGGAGGAGGAAGTGGCCAGGGGGGTGGACAGAGAAAACAAAGGAGAGAGAAAGAGAGAGAGAGGGAAAGAGAGGGGGGGAGGGATGGGGGGAGAGAGGAAACAAAGAAAGAAAGAAAGAAAGAAAGAAAGAAAGAAAGAAAGAAAGAAAGAAAGAAAGAAAGAAAGAAAGAAAGAAAGAAAGAAAGAAAGAAAGAAAGAAAGAAAGAAAGAAAGAAGGAAGGAAGGAAGGAAGGAAGGAAGGAAAGAAGGAAGGAAGGAAGGAAGAAGCAACGATATTTTAGTGGGGAGGAAACACTAGCTGCCTATAGGTCATTAGGGGTCTATTTTGGTGCCAAAGGAGGGAACAGGCTGAGGAAGTTCACAAAGACAATTTCACAAACAGAAGTGATTGGTCTAACTTACTCTTGAATGACAAACAATTCACTTTTTTTTTTTTTTCTTTCTCTCCAGAAAGTGAACTCTGCCAGACTAGGCTGCCATTGGGCCCTGGAAGAGGCCACATCACAGGATGTGGCAGGGTTCTTGGAAACCGTCCAGCCTGAGCCCTTGCTGTGCAGGAGAGGAAACTGAGGCCCCACAGGGTAAGGGCCCCACCTAAGGCCACCCACCAGTACTGTGTTTAAAGAGGCTTCTCAAATAGAATGCACATTTGAGAAGAGACCAACATTAGGGAGCAGATATACGAGGAAATGGTGTTTAAGGCAGAAGCAACAGCAAGTGCAAAGGCCCTGAGGCTGGAGTGCACCTGCAATCTAGGGACAGCAGGAGGCTGGGAGGTTGGAGTGCGGTGATGCAGGGGGAAGAGTTGTGGAAGAGAAGCTCAGAGGGGGAACAGGAGCTGGACAGTGAAGGGCTTCACAGACCGTTGTGGGCCCTCAGCTTACATTCTGAGCAAATGAAAAATGAGGACAGTTTTCACCAGCTGGTCACATGATCATCTAACTTCCATTTTTTGCTTTTTGTTTTTGTATTGCTTTCTTTAGTGGTGAGGTTGAAACTCTGTCCGTATGTGCAGAGCAATTATTGTCCCCTTTTTTGTGAACTGTTCACTTTACCATTTTTCTTGTATTGAGGTGAGATCAAACCCACAGAGCATACAATTAACCATTTGAAAGCGAACAATTCAGTGACGTTTAGTACATTCATCATGTTCTACAACCACCGCTTCTATCTAATTCCAAAACATTTTCATCACCCCAAATAAAACCCCATCCTCATTAAGCAGTTATTCCCCATCCCCCACACCCCCATCGGCCCCTGGAAATGACCCATCTGCTTTTACGGATTTATAGTCTATTCTGGATATCTCATGTCAGTGGAATCACACAATAGACGGCCATTTGTGTCTGGCTTCTTTCACTAAGCGTATGTTTTTGAGGCTCATCTACGTCGTAGCACGAGTCAGCAGCTCATGGTTTGTTGTGGCTGAATAACACTCCGTTGCACGTACAGACCTCATTTTGTTTGTCCAGTTACCACAGACGGGCATTTACGTTGTTTCCACCTTTGGGTATTGTGAAGAGTGCTGCTATGAACAGTCGTGTACGTATTTGGGTGCCTATTTTCAATTCTTTCACCCAGGAGTGAAATGGCTGAGTCATCTGGTAATTCTGTGTTTAACTTTCTGAGGAACTGCCATACTGTTTTTCGCAAAGGCCGCCAGCAGTGCACTAGGATTCCAGTCTGTCTACATCCTGAACAACACTTGTTATCCCCCCGCCGTTCTTAAAATAGGAAATCATTGCCATCCTAGTGGGAATGACGTGGTCTCTTATTGTGGCTCTGATCGGCAGTTCTCTAATGATTAGTGATGAGAATGTCTTCTCACGTGCTTCGGGCCATTTGCAGGTCTTCTTTGGAGAAACGAGTTATGTGCCAAAGCACCACTCTGGCTGTTGTGTGGAAAACAGACTGGGGAGGTATAAACAGGGACCGATCTGACAGGCCTGCCCTCGTCCAGTGCAGACCTCAGGGCTTAGGCCTGGGGGAGCGCCGGAGGGGGTGACATGCAGCCAGGTCTGGGCCTGTTTGAAAGTAGAGCTGACAGGGTTTGGAATGTCCCACCTCACTGGACACCAACTTCTCTTAATTACCAGCTGACACCGCAACAGGGCAGGGGCCCAGCCCATGGAGCAATCCCCTCCTCCACGACCGGGCAGAGGTGGGTTCCAAAAGGAAAGAGGAAATTTGAAAAAAGAAAATATTTTGAATGCTTACCAACAACATGGCCCTAGAAGTGGCTTTGGCAAACAGTAAACCTCAAGAGATACCTTTGCAACTTTCTGGCTTTGTTCACCAATTAATTAGATACCTGAATCATCTAAATTAACAATCACTCTCTATTCTTTTTTTTGTTTTCTTTTTTTTTAAGGAGGGTGCAGTTCACAGTGGCCCATGCGCGGATCAAACTGGCAACCTTGGTGTTGCCAGCAACACGCTCTAACCGACGGAGCTAACCGGCCGCCCCAATCACTCCCTATTCTATAGCACTCGACAACTTTCAAAGCACTTTCACACTGGTTAGCTCAATTAATTGGTTATCTCTAGTTTACAGATGGGCAAACTGAGGCCCCATGACTAGAGCCAGAATTAAAGCTCTTTCCTCAAAAGCTAGGAGGGCAGGCTTCATGGAGAAGAGAAGGTATGACTCAAACTACCGAGCCATCAAAAATGATGGAATAAACATTCAAAAGCATTGCTTTTCATGAGCAGTGCGCTGATATTCTCTTTCTGTGAATATTGTTACTTAATCATAAAACAATGGCTAACATTTTGTGAGGGGCTTTCATTTTTATCAGTTCTGTTAATGCTATCATTTCATTTGATTTTCCCAGTAACTAGGAAATGTTCATTATTAGTAGCTTCACTTTGCAAATAAGTAAATGGAGCCCCAGAAAGGTGAAGCAAGGTGCTGGGGTGTGGGGGAACAGGACCTTAACCCCCAGGACGGCTGACTCCAGGTCCCATCCCTTGCACTCTAGCTGTCAGTCTCCTGAGAGCAGGAACCACCCTCTGTGGGGCCCTAAGAACACCAGGTACCTGCTGGGTGATCTTGGCCAAAGATTTACTCGTAACCTCTCATTTGCAAAGTAGGGATAAATCATAGCTCTCTTCCTGGGATGTTACAGAGATTTCATCTGATTTAGCCAAAGTACCTACTACAGTGCCTGGCACAGAGTAAGTGTTCAAGAAATAGAAACTCTTGTTGATACTGAGTTGAATTAGCCATTAGTTGGAGCAGGGGAAGGCAGGCGTTGCAGAGAAAGCGTTAAGGGGACAGTGGAACAGGGCCAGTAGAGGAGATTTGTGTGCTACTTCAGAGGGGAGCCTGGCCATTCAAAGGAGAGGACATCACCTCACATGGGCATCAGGTGTTCCATCCATCATGCTCACTGCCAGGAAGAGGGAGGCAGTGTGGAGGCTGCACAGCTACAGGACCCCACATCCATCTCCATCACCTCTTGCTGGAACCATGCATCCCTTCCCCAGCCCCTTGGCCCAGCTCCTCTTGCATCGTCAGGGTGCACCCCACCAGCCAAGGATGCAGTACGGCTTAGTCACCACGTCCTCCTGCTCTCCAGGTCTTAGGGGTTCCCCTGCCACTGCACAAAGATGAGGGGTGACCAGCTGCCCCCGTGTGCAGTCCAGGGCACCTATGAAACCTCGAGCAGTGGCATAGCCTTTAGTGCCTCCATGTTGTCATGTCATTTGTTACATCACTTTAGCGTAAATCCCCTCCCCTCTCCAGACCTATTCCCTTATACATAAAATGAAGGAACACAAATAAAGAAGTAGCCAAAGGAGGGACTATGAACCTGCATTGGGTTGTTATTACCAAAACTTGGAGAATGCTTGCCCTTTGTAGATTTCAGCAAACATTTGTTGAGTAAATGAACGAGTAAAGGGAAGTCTTCAAAGAAGGGATAACACTTAAGTTGACTCAAGCTAAAGGGTTTGGTAGGTGCTCAGCCATCACCTGTGCAAGGTGATGCAATACATTGGGGGAAGTGAGGTACATGGGAGTCGGTCCGGGACAGCTTTGATATCACATCATCCTCGACTACAAAGCACAGCCAGAAATGTCGCGACCTGGGGTCAGTAGGCAGTTGTTGACAGCTACTGACTTTTGATCTGCTGTAACCCAGACAGAGGATTTCAACGGGGCTGGCTGGGATCAGGGCGCCAGTACCCCCACCTGCCTCTGGCTTGGTTTGTTATTGTTTCTACATTGTCGGGAGCTGTTGTCTGATGGCAAGGAAGTGCATATTTCACACTTTGTGGTGAGGGACAAAAGAACTTAGGGGCCAAAACAGAAGTCAGATTGTTATATTGTTCTCAATAAGAATGTGTTGAGTTGTTGCCAGAGACTCAAAAATGACAAGAATGGATACTGTGCATTTTGCTGCTGGAAAGTAAAAATATTATTTTTGGAGGGTGTCCTATAGACATTCCCTCCACCGCCTATCATCAGGAGATAAAATGTTTCAGTTAATGTCCTCATAGCCTGGAGCGATGGAAGGACAGGACGGAGGGACAGAAAGGCCATCTGGCTGTGAGTGCCAGCTCGGAGAGGTGGAGGCAAGTCTGGAGCCAGGAGAGCTGGGGTCAGCCCTATGCCCACCATTTCCTCTCTCCTGGTTGCACGTTCCTAACACTAACTGACAAGGAGAACCTGGAAGGTCTCCTATCACGGCCACCATGGTGGCAACCTGGGAAGGCTAACCACGGTGGGAGTTAAGGATGGGGCATGTGGACATGAGCAGTGACCACCGCCCCAATGAAGGGACAGAGAAGCAGATGGTGACACCATATGATGCCGAGGCACCCAGCATCCAGAGTGGCCTTTCCCCTCCTCAGACTCAACGTCTGCAGTTGGCAGTTCCCAGAGTGATTTCCAGCTAGGTATCCTGTTGGAGACTCTCAACAGCTCCAGGAGGCTGTCAGAGCAGAGACGATCAACTCAGCTTTTCCCTTCAGGAAATGGGTTTCTAGAAGCCAGGTCTGGCCTGACTCCTTCCATGCCTCATGCCCACCTTCTGGGGGTGCAGAAGAAGGAGACGTGAGTTCTGCCTCAGAAGCTCACAGCCTTGTCTGCTGCCTGAACGGGGGTGGGAGCCCTCAGGTGGTCAGTAGCCACCACTCAACACTCTAAATATCACTGCATATGACAGGCCTTGTTTGCGGGACCCATCAACTCCAGCTCAGCTTAAAGACTCCCGGGCTCAGGGGATACTTCCTTTTGTCCTTTCAGCTACCAGATGCCCCCAGAGTGGGGTGCAGGGAGTGGATGGCAGCCTGGCGGGAAAGGGATAGATCAGGGAGCTTTATCATGAGTGGGATCCATGACAAGAAGCAGCAGGCTCCTCCTGACAGTGGAGCCTTGATGACTCAAAACGGCCTTCATTTCCAACCTAAATCAAACTCGAGTTCCTTGGTTCTATCAAAAAAGTGGTCAAAGTGGATTTTTTTCGCCCCTCAAATTCAAAGAACAATAGTGCTAATGAGATCTTCAAAGTACTGAGCACTTGTCTGGATTGGGCACCATGCCCAGGCTTTATCGTCGGATCTGGATTAACCCTCACTCCAGCCCTGGGAGGCAGGTGATGCTTTGTCCCCATTTTCCAGGTAAGGAAATGGAGGTTGGGAAAGGTACCTCCTGCACCCATCGGAAGTCAAAGTGATATTCATTTATTCAACATTAGAAACAAAGACTTTAAAAACCAAACTGTGCCAATCTAATGTTACTCCTTTGGAAAAAAAAAGACTTTGGGCAAGGTGGCCAGGTGGCTCAACTGGTTAGAGCACGTGCTCTTAACAACAAGGTTGATGGTTCAATTCCCACATGGGATGGTGGGCTACGCCCCCTGCAACTAAGATTGAAAACGGCAACTGGACTTGGAGCTGAGCTGTGCCCTCCACAACTAGATTGAAGGACAACAACTTGACTTGGAGCTGATGGGCCCTGGAGAAACACACTGTTCCCCAACATTCCCCAATAAAAAATTAAAAAAAAAAATTGTTTCAGTAACTTAAAAAAAAGACTTTAGTTTTCAGAGCCCTGTTAAGTTCACAGCAAAACTGAGTGGAAGGTGCAGAGATTCCCCGTATGGCCCTGGCCCACACAGACTATCTGGCCTCTGAGGCCAGGAAAAACCTTTCCTGCAGCCACTCCCTGTCCTCTGAAAGTGAGGTGAGTAAATTGTTCCACAAAAGCCAATCTTCCCAACTACTGGCACTTTCCATTTGAAGCAATAGCTTTTATATTTTCAGCCACTTGTATCAGTAGCACAAAATAGGTTGCAAGTATTCCTGACTTTTTTAACAAAGCACATGCAACATCTGTGACTATGAGCAGACGTTAATACACTGATGTCTGAAACATGGAGTTGTCCAGGCCGGTTGCCCCACACACTCAATGGCCTCTGTCTGCTTTTCCAGGAACTAATTCTGTTTTCTTTCCCAGCACCTCTGCCCCCAGCTATTGCTTCTCTGTGTGTCCCCAGTTGCTTCTAAACCACTATTCCCACTAACAAGGGAGAAAACTTGGATTTTCCAGAACAAACCATTCAACATAATTAAGTCAACAATTTTGACTTCACACAGAATTCTATGCCACCAAACTGACAAGAAAACCCAAAGTTGACACTGTCTGCTACCTGGAAGAACGCATGTACTTTGTGAATGGTATTTTCCTTGTCACCCAAGTGCATTTTCTGCTTCCGTGCAGGGCGGCGGCTGTGCTCTCAAGTTGAGAGTTTCCTATATCTGACCCTCCGGGGAGCAGAGAGCTGATCAAACTCTACACAGCGTAAATTGCCATGCAGGCAGGTAGAAATGGGGACCAGTCCTGGACAAGTACATGAGGGAAATAAGTCAGGTTCTCCAGCCGAGACTGTCCTCTCCAGGGCAAACAGGGCTGCTGCTCTCAGTGGGCTCGGGGACCTACAGCGTGGTGTTGGGGGAGGAAAACAACATTTTAAAAGAACCATTGCATCGGGAACTACGCTAGGTCTAACTTTACATGCATTATCTTATTGATTTCCCACAACAATCCTATAAAATGGGTGCGTTCAGCCCCTCTTCTCCTGTGGAGAAACTGAGGCTCAAAGAGGTTCAGAAGGCTGCCTTTGGATCTGAAGCCCGTGAGATTCAGAGCCAGCATTCACACCCTGGACGCAGGACTCCAAAGCTCGTACACTTTCTGCCCACGTTGGCCACACGCCGCCCATCGCGGAGCTTCACAGAGGTGGCTGAGCCGCCTCCAAGAGCACCGTCAGGATTCATGACTCTGCAGTTGGAAACTGAGTCATCCATGTTGATGACAGAGCCTGAGTAACGCCGGGATAATTTTAGATTTCCTCGCAATGGCTCATCTTAATATAGAACAGCCCCTAAGGATAATGTTGGCAAATGTTTTGTTTTTGTTTGATTGGACAAGGAAAAAAGAGGACCGTAAAGGAGGTGAGGTAATGGGTGTGTTACCACCACCCACCATTCTGCTCCTTTGAAGGGTTTCAGGAAGCTCAGATAGGGGACAGCGCCAAGAATCGCCATTAGTTTTTCCAACGGGGATGCAAGTGTCTCTTTGCCCAGGAGACACAGTCTCTAGCTTCCTGGTTGAAGTAAAGTAGAGCCAGCCCACTCTGGGCTTTCTGGTGGCTCTGATGCATAGTGAATACAGCTATGTGTTCAAGACATGGCAGCTGGCACGGTGGGGAAGGAAGCAAGAGAGAGAGGGCACAGTCCCTCTGTGATTGAGCATGTGCGGCCAACACAGTGCCTAGCGCACAGTAGGCATTTTGTACATATTGTGAAGGTATGTATGAAAATGAGCGTGGCTGCATTATTTAGAATATTGAGATTTTAAAAACAACTTTAAAAGCAACTATGTGTCCTGGTCAATTGTCTCTAAGTAAATCATTGTGTAACCACAAAATCCTTGCTCATCACAAGTTTACTGTGAGATTGGTTTCCACTCAGCCCAGGGGCCTCAGGAGTTCAGGGTCCTGAGGTAAATTTCCAGGGCTCCCTCCCTCCAATATTTTCCAAAGGCCTCCCTGGAGAGTGAGAGCGGGGTGGCAAACACTTCACTCTCCGCTCTTTGCCTGTGGACCAGACATCAGAACCACAAAGGTCTTCAGAGACCATTGCATCCAACTCTTTCATTTCTGGAGTTGGGAAATCTCCAGAAAGTTGAGGCCACGTATGAGAGGTATCTGAGGAAGAATGTTTGATCACAAAATAAAAAAGTCAAGAGTTCCGGTATGAGCCCCGGGGCCTAAGACCCCTCGGCCACCAAATGAGGGTGTGGAGGAGGGTAGGCCCTAAGATGTTTTACATCTGGGAAGCTCAGAGGTTTGACGTCCCCCCCAGTCTGAAGCTCATCTATAGTGCTTGTGGGTGGGATTCAGGAAGCTCCGACACCCTTCTCTCCAGTTCTGTTAGGGCTCCTTTCTGCACCCTCTCAGCCCCCACCCTTCCCCCTGACCCGGAAAGAGCCAAGGCCACCTCTCAGGAGCCCACAGCACAGGTGCCACCTCCTCCTTCTCCCCTGGCCTGTGAGTGATTAGAAGAATGATAACATTCCAGGAGGCAGAGATGGGGAGGCCGGGAGGTGCAGATCAAGGCACCCAGCCGGCCACCCCCACCTGGTCTGGGCCTGTTCTCTCAGCGTCTGTCCGTCACAGCTCCAGGCACTTCGGCCCCCATCCCCAGGAACGTCAGGAATCCCTCTCAAACTCTAGCCTCCCCTCTCCCCAAACCTCCCCCTTCCCCCAGGCATCCATCAGCACAGACCTTTCAGGAATGTGCTCACTCCTGGCACCGCCAGGGCCAGGAGAAGTCGACTAATCCCTAGGCACATCCATCACTCCTCTGGAGAGACCCCACGGCAGGCCAGACAGGACCTGCCAATTCGGCCAGGATGGAGGGCTGGACAGAAGGAAGGACAGACCCAGCCCAGCAGAGGGAAGGTGGCCCAGCATGTCGAGCCCAAAGACCTACCTAGCTAGAGAGTTCTCTTTGTTTTGGCTAAGCTTTTATACTTCCAGAAACCCTGACAGTCAGGAAATGCGGCTTGTTTGATGATAAAAAGGGTAAAAATAATTGATTGGTAAGAAGGTAAAAAGAACTATTGTTGGGAGAACAGGTAAGACTGGTAAAGCTGACAATTCAATGGACAGACACAAAAGTCACTTGAAAGAATGGCTAAAGCAATGTTAATTCTTCCCAAACGTTGGTCTCATTTCAACAGCTGCCCATGAGGTAGGGAGAGTGTCACAATTCCCTGAAAAGCCTGTGTTTCAGGCCCCTTCACTTTGCATGTGCTGTTCCCATTGCCTCCCACTCTGGTCCAACTGGCAAACTCCTGTGCAGTCTGTTCCTTTGCTCCAGCTCCCATGGCACTTATCCCTTCCCTCTGTCACCAGACGTTTCCCAATGATGTGTCATTGTCATAGTACCGGTGTGTTGTCCGGGCTGCACAAAAGCCCCGTGAAGGTAAGATCCACACATGCTTTGTGAACAATGACACAGCCCCAAATCTGCCATATACTGGCTGTGTGACCCTAGCAAGTTACTGCACCTCTCTGAGCCTCTATCACCTTCTTTGTAAAATAGGGAAAAAAAACCCTCAGAGGCCTGCCAGCAATGACAACCTAATGTCTTATCCTGAGTATGCCATTCAGAAAGTTTAGACATCAGCAGAAACAGTTGAAGGTTTGCAACTCCAAAAACAATAAGTTATTTACTCAAGGCATGTTTTTTTATTTAATGCCCAAACAATGGGATTTTGCGTTTCCTTATGTCTGTGGATATCCTAAAGCTAGAGCCTGAAGAAAATGATACTATTCAGTCTTCACCCTTGACATCTTTGCTTTAATTAGTCAATTCGACAAACATTAGCAAGTATTTCTTATGTGTTGGGCATTTGTTTGGGCATTTGGAATACCACAGTGAACCCGTGACAGGCAGATACTGACTAATGTGAAAAGCCCTATGAGGGCTGAGCACTGGAAGGGGAAAGGCATGCAACTCAGATGGATGCAGGAGGGAAGGCTTCCTGGAGGCAGGGGCATCTAGGCAAACACCTATGGGATAAATAGGAATTAGCCAGGCAAATGTAACCCAAAGAGAGGAAACACAGAGGCCCAGAGGACCCTCCACAGCTCAAAAGATGACACTGGGGCAGAACACCCAGTCCCCATGCCAAGCCTGCTTCAACACAGGCTGTATTTCCAGGGAGTCCTCCCGGCACTCCAGCCAAGGGGGAGCCCAGCATCTGGGAGCACAGTTCTCACCATAAATCACCAAGTCCACAGAGGTCTCTCCCTGAGCTGGTCCAGCCTCGGGGAGGAATGCAGGAAGGGCGAGGGTGCACAGCCTTCAGCTGGGGTAATTTTAGATGCATTGTCACTGCTGCCCCAGGCCACCCCTCAGCCGGTCCTGCCTGAGCTGGGAAGGGCTCCTGGTCTCGAGATGTTCAGAGGATGTGGGCTTTGGAAGGAGGCCAGGCCAGCAGGATGGGAGGCCAGGCGCAGGCAGGCCCTTCCTCAGTGGGGGCAGGACACAGGCAGGAGCTTGACACCTAAGGCCTTACTGTTTGCAAGCACCAAGACACCCCTGGCAACGTCACTAACACTCAGGAGCCCCCACTGACTGAGAAGCTGCCCCTGAAAGAAAAAGAGCAGATCAAAAGATGTTGATCTGGTTGTGGAGGGATCCTGACACTGAGAAATAAGGGGACAGGCAGCAAAGCAGGAGGTGGACGTGGGTAAGCACAGGGGCACTGCACTCAGAGCTCCCAAGCAGGCTTCCTAGCTTCCCTGGGCACTAAGGAGCTGCACAAGCTTTGACAAGTCATTATACCGCTCTGTGCCTCAGTTTCCCCTTCTGGGAAAGGAGCTCTGTGATAGTAGTATCTATCTCCTCAGGTGACTGTGAAGAATAAATGACCTCATCCATGTAAAGAGATCAGCAGATTGTCACAGGGTAGAGTAAGTGCTCAATAAATGTTAACTATGATTAACTTAGTATCAAAGAGCCACAAATCCGGATCCCAAATCACCAGCTTTGGTCTCAGTTCTAATCCCTTGGCCGGTCTCTTCCCATCTCTTGTGTTTCACTATCCGTAAAATGAAAGGTTCTGAATTCAATCAGATGTTCCTCTCCAGACACATGGAGAGGGAGGCCTGACCTTCAGGGTAAGGAGTGATTTTTCAGACTGTAAAGCTCTAGGCTGTTCAGTCATCCCCTGGAGATGTGGATATGCCCCCTCCAGGGAATCGTCGCATGTGGAAATGATTTAGAAACAGAGAAAACTGAGAAAGCTTGAGAACCTCCCAGGTGATCTGGGAGGGCTGCAAGGGTGGCAGCTTTCTGAGAAAGGACGATTGGACAGGACACTATGGAAAACAGTATGGAGGTGTCTCAAGAATTAAAAATAGAGCTACCATATGATCTAGCAGTCCCACTCCTGGGTATTCATCCAAAGGAAACAAATCAGAATCTGGAAGTGACATCTGCACCCCTATGTTTACTACAGCATTATTCACAAAAGCTGAGCTATGGAAACAACCTAAGTGTCCATCAACAGATGAATGGAGATACATATATACAGTGCCAAAAATTGTACACACATTTTAAGAAAGGAAAACTGTATTAAAATTGTAATACTCAATATATACCATAACAAAAGACGAACACAAGTCACACTTGACTTCTGCAATTACAAGAGATGCTGAAAGTGGTTCCTTCAGCGTCCAGACACTTCTGATTACAGCTAACTACTGCTTGAGCAACAGTATCCACACTTGACCACAGTATCCACTTGTATACATATTTTTGGCACCCCCAGAGTATGTGTGTGTGTATGTGTGTGTGTGTATACATATATATGTATATGTTTATACATATATATGTATATATATATATATATATATATATATATATATATATATATATAATGCCAAAAATTGTATACACTTTATACACACACACACACACACACACACACACACGCGCGCACACACACACACAGAGGGTGCCAAAAAAATCTATACACATTTTAAGAAAGGAAAAAACTGCATTAAAATTAGCTCAACTACTTTGAGCACCTCTTGTAATTGCAGAAGTCAAACGTGACTTGTATTCATCTTTTGTTATTGGAATATATTGAGTATTACAATTTTATACAGTTTTTTTCCCTTCTTAAAATATGTATACATTTTTGGGGCACCGTGTGTGTGTGTGTGTGTGTGTGTGTGTGTGTGTGTGTCTCCATCTGACCAAACTAGAAATGGAAGGGAACTTCCTTAATCTGATTAAGGGACATTTACAAAAAGTCTACAGCTAGCATTATTTGATTCTTAAAGGACAGGGCCCACAGTGGCCGGGGTTGTTGAGGACACCCAGGGGCAGGGTGACACTGGTTTGTATATCATTGTCTCCACTTTACAATTAAGGAACTTGAACTTCATTAGAGAGCTCCAGAAGCAGGAAGCTCATGATGACAGCAAGGGGAATGTGCCCCTGGGGAGAACTGCTCTGTCTGGGCCCCCGAATCCCGCACAGGGGACGTGCCTCCTACTGCCAGGGGCTTCACAACACCATGTCATCTGCTCCTCACAACCACCCAGTGAGGATGGAGTTGTGAACCCCAGTTTATAGACGTGGACTCTGAGGCTCAGCGTGGTTGAATCCCAGGCCAGAATTTCTCCCGCTAATTGGTGGCAAGCTGGGATTTGAAGTTCCGTTTGAAATTTATCTAAGAGCATGCCATTTTCCTCTGCAGATTGTGTGCTAGACTCAGCTACATATGGAATTCTTTAGAGGCCTATTTAGAAACGTAGATTCTGGAGCCTCAGTCTAGACCTTCTAAAAGAGAATCTCCAAGGGTAGGGTCTAGAAACTCTGCTTTTTAAAGCCCCAGTTGATTCTGGTATCTGGAGGTTTTAAAAGGACCAAAAGTTGGGTACCACTGTTCATGGGGCCGCTTTCCGTCTTCTCCAATTCATATCTACATCCCAGGCCCAAAGCCCCATCCTGCCTTGTTGCTAGTCATGGATTAAACATCACATCAACATTGCTCTGTAAACTACAGTCTGTGCTCAGGGGAGCATGTCATTTCCTTCTCTAAGTCTTGGTTACCAGATCTGTAAAACAGCATAGTAGCATTGCTCTTACATAGTTGGAAGGATCAAATATAATATAGATGTGAAGATCCTTTCTACAATCCCTATACAATTCAATCATCACTCATCAAACATCTATTAGTCACCCACTCTGCACCAGGCATTGTGTGAGCATAGGGGTAGAGAAATGATCAGGACACAGTCCCTGTCTTCAAGATCTTGACAAGCAGACAGCTCTCTTCCACAGAGTGATGCAGGATCCCAAGCTCCTTCCATCTTGTGACTCACTTACAACATTGAGCCCCCAGGGTCAGCTTAGAGAAAGAGCATGGGAGAGTGTGCAGGACTTTCATTTTGCTTTATTTTAATGAATGATCAAAGCTAGAAGCAGTACTCACGTTCCATCGGCTATAGCTCTATCCTGTGGCACTGTCTAGCTGCAAGGGAGGCAGAGGAATATCTAGCTTCGTGCCCAGAGAGAATACAAAATGGTGACAGTCAGTCTGTGCTGTACTATCACTAAGGACCACATGGGAGACAGGACTCAGGAGAGATGCTGTTCAACCACTTCCCAGTAATACCCTCTCGGCTCTGTCAGGCCATATACGTTTCCAGCGACCTCCTCATGCCATAGTCACCCTGTACATTTTTCTAATCTCCTGGTACTCATTTGTTTTGTTCTTAAGGGGATCAGTGTGGTGAAATCAAGCCCAATGCCACCGCAAAAAGAGAACCTAATTTGCATTTTCACCCAGCAAGAAGAGGAAATAAATTTTCCTCAGCCAGAAAAGCGTTTTCTGATCAATGGGGTACTTCTCTGAGGTGTGGCTTCTCCAGCACTCCCGACTGCGCAGTTCCCTGGGGAGCTGAGCATACACCAGTGAGATGCCAGGAGCAGATGGCCTCCTGCATACCCCTCCTGGCCCATCTGTTCCCTCCCTCCACCTTTCCCCATGCATCGTTGTCCCCGATGGGTCTAACTGATCCAGGTCTGAGAATGGGCACTACTGAACCCACTGTAAAAGAGAGGTAGCTTCTGCCTTCTGCCCTTGAAGAGCTATCGCTGTCTTCTCTGATGTGGCCCAATTTAGCCACAGACAGGTAGCTGAGGATAATGTGGTTACCAGATTGGACTTTCAAGTCACTTGAATCTGGACTTGCTCCCCAGCTCAATCACTTACCAAGTGGGAAACTTCAACCATTAATTTAAATTCTATAAGCCTCAGTTTCTTTATCCACAAAATGGGTATAATACCTACTTCACAGTGTTATTATAAGGTCTACATAAGGAACTGTAAAATTGCTTAGCATCAATACCTTTAGTGCTATTCTTGTTGTTGTGTCCCTCCAGCTAACGCCTTGCTTATTTCTTGTTCATTTCTTTACATACTCATTCACTCATTCATTCATTCACTTATTTCTCAACAAACAGTTCCTAAGCATTGACCTTAGGCTAGGCTGTGTGGTGTATGGTGGAAATTTACTCCAAGCTTTACAGGGGTGAAACACGCCCTAGCAATCATTACAACACAAAGCAATGCATGTGACAGAGTCTTACATCGGTGCTTAGTACTCACAAGACAGAGAATAAGATCATACCTGGGGGATGCAGAAGAGGAGGGGTCTTTTCATTGTTCCTAAGTGTGACTAGCTCACAGGGTAGACCATTTCATAGCAGGGCTTTCTGGGACAAAAACAACAACAACAACAAAAACATCTCATGTGCAAAAATACAGAAGCATCAAAAGAGCATGGCATGTTTGAGGAACAGGAAGGAGTCCATTATGGTGGGGATGTACAGACTGTGGGGAATGAGGCAGGAGATGAGGTGTCCTGGGGGCCAAATCACCATGGACCACATGCCCCGCACTAAGGACTTGGAACTTGACCTGAAAGCATGAGGCACCTTCGAAAGGTGTGAGGCAAGGGAGTGACAAGGTCAGATTCAATTTTCAGTAAGGTCATCCTGCAGTCAGAGTGGACACCAGTGCCTAGAAGACAAACCTGGAGACAGAAGGACTCTCTAGGAGTCCATCATTTCAATGATGACAGCCAAGAGAGAGTGGTGACATTTGGGGTGGAGAAAAGGCACTGTATGGAACGCTAGCTCAAGCCAGAGCTATTTTGCATTCTGCTGCACACAGAAGTTTCAGCTCTAACTCCTTGGGGAAAATAACTAGTAACCACAGGATCTACTGGGTTACATTAACCACCTGTTTCAGGTCACACGATCGTCTTTGATTACAGAGATTAGTGAAAGTGTATGTGTAATCCCAAAAGGCTATTTGAATTTCATACCCTACACTTTTTTTTTCACTTCTTTCAGGCTCCTGCAAGAAAACCATGAAGCAACACCTATAATCAAAACTTAAGTTCTAAGACCACAAACAGCCTCTCCCAGTTGCCTTGTCCTCGTGAATTTCCCCTTCACTTGCTCTACAGAGACCAGCCAGGGTGCTGCTGCATTAGGAACGAAGGTAAAGGTGCATTCTCACTACATGGGAGGGTGCAGGGAGCAGAGGTGTTGGAGTCCAACCCAGTCTCCAAACTCCTCTCTGCTCTCACCAGTGGCATGACCTTGTGCATGGAGAATTTTTGGATCCCCTGGGTCCCAGTCTCAGATGTTGAAAAATGGGGGAAATAGTGCCTACTTTATGGCACTGTTCAGTCAGGTCTAGTCCATGGTCTTATATGGAGCAAACACCCAGGAATGCTTGTAGCTCTGTGACAACAGGCTCTCTCAGCCAGAAAGGGGTCCTCCATTGGACCTGACCTGGCATGATCAGAGAAGGTGATCTCATACCTTCTCAGTGAAGGTGAACATGTACAAAGAACCAACATCTTTCCTGTCCACATGGAAGGAGCCCAGTGGGTCAGAGGATCCTTCAAGCCCTCAGACTGAGGCTTAGGGCAAACCCCCCAAGGGCCAAGACATGGATGGAGCTGCTGCCTTCCAGGAGAAGTTTTTATCTAACACACGCCTTCTGGGGAGCCATTTCCACCCCACCTCCTTCCGGGGAATGAAAAAGCAGCCAGATGCATGCTTTAAAAATAAACTATGCAAGAGAAAGAAGCAGAATATCATGTGTTTGCTCCCAAGCTGTCTGAAATATGTGAACCAGGGAGAGACTCAAAACTGTCAGGAATCAGCAGAGCTCTTAGGTTTGTTTCAACACTTGGCATGAGAAACAAAGGGATTCAAATCTGTGCTTTAAAGCTTTCACACAGCATTTGGGATTGCCATAACAATAGGCATGTTTTTCCATCAAAAGAAAAAGTCAGATCGGGCTCCACATACAATAACAGCACCACTAATTTCTACCCCAACGACAAGTACTTGAAATCACACAGACGAGGCTGTTCTACGGTTTACTTAACCATGATTATGGAGAGAGGGTTTGCTCTGTGGCCAAATGAAAAGAGATTTGGAAAAAAAAAAAAAACACACCGAAAAACAAACAAACAAGAAAAAACACACATATAGCTTAGTGGTTTAGATCAAACACTCTGGAGCCAGACGGCCGAGTCTGCCCTGGCTCCAATATTTCTAACTGTGTGACCTTGGGCAAGTGACTTATACTCACCGGGCCTCTGCCGGGTTCTGTGAAAGTTAAATGAGCAAATATTTGTAAAGTATGATGTCTGGCTCATAGTAAGTGCTATAAAGTGTTTGTAAAATAATAAATAATGTTAAAATTAAAGGTGGAAAGTCTTCAGCATTTTTGAAGCATTCTCTTGCATTCACTGGGTTCTTTACATTTGAGTCTTATCAAGTCATTAGCATAGATTCCTTAAGGAATCTCAAGTTCAAGATGAAGGAGCTATGAATTGAGTCTTTAGCTCAAACTTTTTTCCTCTGGCTCTTACTCAATGATGTAAATTGATTGGGGAGAGGAAGCTTTTATTTTAAAATGTTGATTTGTCAGGTTTGTCGCAGAAAAGGTTCTGATCAAGTAGGTTTTATCATCAGACAAGCTTGGGAACCACTAACTCAAATGGAATTTCTTCCTAATTGTTAGGAACAACAGGGTTTGGCTAGCTGCTTTCTCTGATGCCAGGATTTTGTCTGCCCCTGGTCTTATCCAAGTGTCCAACACCAAAAAAGAGGAGACTTTCACGCACAAAACCCTTCTTAGGAGATGCAGCACACGAGGTACAAGGGAAATCAAGAGAAGCCCTTGGTCCTAGAGCTTTTATCCCACCCGAGAGCTCCATTCATATCAAAACCTTGTATCACTGCAGCTACACATGAGAGAGGCTTCAAATCCTCCCAAATTGTTCAGTCAGGAAAGAATGGAGGAAAGATGTTGACAAGCTGAGGTAAGGAACCTCAGAAGCTTTCTGAGTTTAAAATATTTTTCAATGACATTCTGTAAAGGAAAATACAAATCTGGGCCACACCTGGGTGGAAAAGATAAAGAAAAATGTTTGGGGCTTTGGAGCCCTGAATTGCATCAGGTAAAGGCTAGCTTCAAGAGATATAATTGGGGTTCCAGTCAAGATGGCAGAGTAGGAAAGTGCTGTGCTTACATTCTCTCAAAACCACGTCAACACTACAACAAAACTATAAAACAACCATCATTGACAATCGCCTGAAAACTTGCTGAACTGAAGCCCTGCAACTAAGGACACACAGAAGAAGCCACCTCGAGACTGGTAGGAGGGACAGAGACACGGAATAGATGGGTCCCACACCTATGTGTGATCATTTAAATTGGGAGAGATATCTCACCTGCAGAGGTCTCCCCTGAAGGAGCAAGGGGTCAAATGCTACACCAGGCTCCCCAGACCAGGGTTCCAGTGCCAGGGAGAGAAGTTCCCAAAATTTCTGGTTGTGAAAACCAGCAGACATTGTGGCTGAGTGAGACAGAGGGCAGCTGGAGTCACAGGTGCTCCTATTAAAGGGACCATGCACAGATTTACTCACCGATGGACTCATTCACTCTGATATCCAGCACTGGGGCAGCAGCTCAAATGGTGCCAGGGACATCTGGGAAGGAACATAATTGTCTAGCTTCAGGGTGAAGTCTGGAGGGGCAGCTTTCGCCGGGACGGAGGAGCGGGCAGAAGCCACTGTTTCTTTGTTGAGCCCGCCCCCTCCCAGCGTGCAGACGCAGATGCATGCAGACGCCAATCTGAGTCTCCAGCAAACTGGCTATCACCTTTTGTCTGCCCGCCCTACTGATTCCCTGAGACCATGCCCCACCCAACTTTCGGGCACACCCAAGCCACTTCCAGTGGCTTTTTCGTACAAACTGCATGTCTTGACTCATGCTGCAGACTTTTCTAGGTCTCTCAAAGGTTCACAAAACGCAGACAAGCATCAATTGGTTTGCGCATGTCCCATACCCTTGGCTGCACAGCCTTAACACTGGCACTAGCAGCAGCTGGCCTTGGTTTGCAGCTTAGCCTCTCGAAGCACTTCTGAGCATGGTGTGGGTGGCGACCATCCGTGGATTGCTTTTTGACTGTTGCCAGGTCCAAGGGGTGGATTGGACAGGATATGGGCTATCGCTGAACTTGGCCTGCATCAGGTCCCCTCTCAGATGGCCCTGAAGCTGACATGTCCAGTGGCCAGCTTTGAAAAGAGCTGGAGCACCATCCACCCACATCCAAGGGGTGGATTGGGCAGGCACCAGAGCCCTGCTGAGGCAGATCATGCTCTGTAGGGTCAGCCCCTCCATAACAGCTCCTCCACTGTATTATGGCCAGTCCTCACAACCAGTGAGCTTGAGGGTCAATCCCTCTTAATGATGGGCAAATAGTGACCAAGGCTCAATTACAACAGGAGGGCACACACAACTCTCACAGGAACACACCTGAAATACCCAGTTCAGGGGACCATGAAGACTGCACCACTGAGCCCCACAGCACACCTACTATATAAGGCCACTCTCCTAAGATGGAGAGACAGAGCAGCCCTACCTAATACACAGAAACAAACAGAGGGAGGCAGCCAAAATGGAGAGACAGAGAAACATAAATGTCCCAATTAAAAGAACAGAACAAAGCCCCAGAAAAAGAACTAAACAAAATGGAGACAAGCAAACTATCAGATGCAGAGTTCCAAACACTGGTTATAAGGATGCTCAATGATCTCCAAGAGAACTTCAACAAAGAGATAGAAAACATAAAAAGAACCAGTCAGAAATCAAGAATACAATCACAGAAATGAAGAATATATTTCAGGGAACCAACAGTAAATTAGATGAAGCAGAGGATCGAATCAGCAATTTAGAAGATAAGGTAGCAGAAAATACACAATCAGAATAACAAAAAGAATAAAAAAAAAAATGAGGACAGTTTAAGGTGTCTCTTGGACAACATCAAGCATACCAACATTCACATCATAGGGGTACCAGCAGGAGAAGAGAGAGAGCAAGGAATTGAAAACCTATTTGAAAAACAAAAATGACAGAAAACTTTCCTAACCTGGAGAAGGAAACAGATATTCAAGCCCAGGAAGTGCAGAGAGTCCCAAACAAGAGGAACCCAAAGAAGCCCACACAAAGACACATCATAATTAAAATGCCAGAGGTTAAAGAGAAAGAAAGAATCTTAAAAACAGCAAGAGAAAAGCAGTTAGTTACCTATAAGGAGCTCCCATAAGACTGTCAGCTGATTTTGCAACAGAAACTTTGCAGGCCAGAGGGGATTGGCAGAAAATATTCAAAGTATGAAAAGCAGGGACCTACAACCAAAATTACTCTACCTAGCAAAGTTATCATTTAAAATGGAAGGACAGATAAAGAGCTTCCCAGACAAGAAAAAGCTAAAGGAGTTCATCACCACCAAACCAGTATTACAAGGAATCTTAGAAGGACTTCTTTAAGATGAAAAAACAAAAACAAAAAAACATTAATAATAATATGGCAATAACTACAAATCTATCAATGTAAATGGATTAAATGCTCCAAGCAAAAGACAGTGTGGCTGAATAGATAAGAAAACAAGACCCTTGCATATGCTGCCTACAAGAGACTCATGTCAGATTGAATGACACACAGACTGAAAGTAAAGGGATGGAAAAAGATATTTCATGAAAATGGAAACGAACAAACAAACAAAAAACTGGGGTAGCAATACTTATAGGAGACAAAATAGACTTTAAAACAAAGACTATACCAAGAGACAAAGAAGTACCTAGTAATCCCACATCTGGGTATTTATCCGAAAAAACCCCAAAATGCTACTTTGAGGGCACATGCTCATCCATATGTTCATTGTAACGTTATTTACAATAGACAAGACATGAAGACAACCAGGGTGTCTCTGCCTGGATGAATGGATACCCCTGTGATAAAGAAGAGGTGGTGCATATATACAACGGAATATTATAGCCATAAAAAAAGAATGAAATCTTGCCATCTGCAACAGCATGGATGGACTTAGAAGGTATTCAGCCGAGTGTAGTAAGTCCAACAGTGAATGACAAATGTCATATGATTTCACTTATAAGTAGAATCTAAAGAACAAAATAAACAAACAAATGAAACAGCAACAAACTCATAGATACAGAGGACATTTTGATGATGACCAGATGGGATGGGCTTTGGGGGTGTGTGAAAAAGGGGCAGGGATTAAGATGCAGAAATTGGTAGTTACACAGTGGTCATGGGGACGTAGGGTATAAGGAATACAGTCAATAATAGTGTAAGAACCTGTGCATGGTGTCAGATGGGCACTAGATTTGTTGGGGTGATAGATGGGTTGGGGTTGGGGGCAGGGTGATAAAGGTGAAGGGATTAAGAAATACAAATCGGTAGTTATAAAATAGTCATGGGGGTGTAAAGTAAAGCACAGGGAATATAATCAATAATATGGTAATAACTATGTATAGTGCCAGGTGGGTACTAGACTAGTCAGGGGGATCACTTCTTAAATTATATAAATGTCTAACCATAGGCTGTACACCTGAAATTAATATAATATTGAATGTTAACTCTAATTGAAAAATTTTTAAAGGAGGGGAAGATAAAGGGGAATAAGAGGTTCAAAGTTCCAGGTATAAAATAAATAAATCATGGGGATGTAATATACAGCATAAGATAATATACAGGAAATATAGTCAGTAATGTTGTAACAGCGTGATATGATGTCAGACGGTTTGCTGGTCTTATCATGGTGACCACTTCTTTAGCACAGGGAATATCATCAATAATGTGGTAATAACTGTATAGTGCCAGGTGGGTGCTGTTGAATAACTATGATGTACACCTGAAACTAATGTAATATTTTATGTTAGCTCTATTTTAGTAAAAATCTTTTAAAAAGAGAGAGAGAGAATCGGGCTGGTTTGGAGACATGAGACCTGGCCCCACCTCTGTCTCCTGACCGTGACAGTTTCCCGTCAAACGTAAAATGGTGGTGACGATAATGTCTGTCTCACGATGAGACCACACCTACAGGGGCTGCTGATGCTGAGAGAACGGAAATAGCATTGGGAATGACGTCGTGCAGCCACACAGATGGCTCCTGGAACCCGGCCACATGGCCAGGCCACCCAAATGGGCAGCAGAGGTTGTGTCCCTCTGGCACAATGAAAAGGGGACTCCATGGGGGAGGTAACTCAGTCCCCAGGGACAGCTGAGCTGAGCTTCCTCTCCAGAAACCAGAGGTGAGAGGCAGCTGGCAGGTCTCCCAAGAGGTGCGGGACCTGGTGGAGTGGTTTATTTATGCAAATTACAGAGAAACTCCACATCCTGAGATCAGGGCTCATGTACTGTTTCCTTTCTACGCTTGTTGCAGAAGCCAAGATGAACTCAGTCCAGTCTCTTCATTCATTCATTCATTCATTCATTCATTCATTCATTCACTCCCCAATGGAGCACCCGCTACGTAACAGGTACCGTATGGACATACAAAAATAAATATCAGCCTGGCTGGATTCCAGGGGATCCCAGTCTCCTGGAGGGAGCCCAACTCAAACATGTGCCCTGGGATTGTAAAATGAAAGTGTGTCTGCCGGTGGAGTGGTTTACAAAGTACTCTGGCGGTTATGGGGAAAGATGGACATGCAGGCTGCCTGGAGCAGGGATCTAAACTGGGCAATGAAGTAGACAAGCAGAGGAAAGAGGTTCCACACAGAGGAAACAAGCTGATCCAGCAGGACAATGAGAGGTGATGGGTGGGGCCTGGGAGAATTTGGGGGTCAGGGACTGGAGTACAAAATTCTAAAGCTGTAGGGAAGTCCCTAGAAGTTAGGGGACTGCCTGCTTCAAGCTTCAAATACCTGTTAAATGGTGCTGCACAGGGGAAGCCCTACCCCTCCCAGAACTCACCTCGGGACTGACAGCTTCCCACAGTTGTTTTCCCAAATGGTGAAGAAGCACAAAGGCTGATTTCACGTCTTCTAGTCCTTGGTGCTCTCTTCCTCCATCCCCCCACCTGTGCCTAGCAGAGGGAGGCCTAGACTGACCACTCAGTGATGGAGCCAGGGAGTGTGTGTGACCCTGAACCCAAGCCCAGATCCATGAGACCCTGGTGAAGTCATTTCCTCCATGAAACCAAGTTTCCTCACCTGTGAAATAGAAACGGTAACATAGCTAAAATCCCGTGAAACTCTAATGCATGAACAAGTTTGAAGTGTATTATAAACTATAAGGTGCTGGTGCTGTAGGGCTGGGAAAGACTGCCACCAATCGAGTTTGTGGTTCTGTCCAACTGCTCTGCAGAGGCTGGCTGTCCAGGGACGAGGAGCAGCCTGGTCCTCGGAGGACATTAGCCAGTCAACCAGAGATTGCAGGGCTGCACGGTAAGTGCCATGATAAGCGAGTCCCCAGAGCGAGACTGAGAGGTGCGGAGGGGTATTGAGGATGCTTGGAAGAAGTGACACATAAGCTACATTTCTGAGGGCTTATAGAAGTTGGGCAGGTGAGGAACTGGGACTCAGGAGCTGTTGTCCCAGGCAGGGGACGACCCAAGCAGGTAACAGAAAGCTGACACAGCTCAAGGAGGTCCTGGGGGAGTCAGGCTGGAGGGCAAGATCCTGAAGGGCCTCTTCTTGGCCACTAGGCAATCAGGAAGTGCCCGCAAAGCGCTGTGATCAGCTGGGTGATTTGGAGCAGAGCTCCACCATATGCCTCAATACTGATCCCTTCACCCCTCAGGGCAGCGGCTGGGACCCAGGCGCCCCCACACTTGGCTGCTAAATGCTGCCACCCAGAACACCTGTGAGAAGCAGTGGACTGGGGAAGTCCTTCCAGCGGGGAATGTCTTTCTCCCTGGCACCAAGGAGGTATTTAGTAAATGGTGACGAAATGAATGCTGCCAGAGAGGCCTTAGGTCCGTGTCACAGGAGGGTCCCCAAGGTGGACAAGAATGAATCGTGCTCGACCCTGACACTGAGCAAAGTCCATGCAGAGCTTTTCAACTCCACGCATCTGTCCTGTTGCATGCTCAGTTACAGTTCTTTCCTACCCCCAGATCCACCCCTCTCTGAAGGGTCCCAGAGCCTGGATTCCTGTGAACCCGCTGCCATCCCCACTGGTCAGCCCCTGAGGCCTCATCCCAGCTGCTGACATGCTGCCAAGCCGCAGCAGCTGGCATCTGCCACCAGGGCTGGACCGGTGGCCTGGCTCTGTTCCCAGCCTGCACAGCTGGGAAAGAATGAGTCAGCATTGTCTTGTCTCCTTAGCCTTAGGCGGAGCATGACCTAAAGGCCACAAGCAGTAAATGAGTTGAAGATGGTCCCAGCAGGGAACTCCCTAAAATCTCAGAGTCTCAGCTACTGCGACCGGACAGGGAAAAAATCTTAGATGTCTTCTTGCTCAAACACTCTTCCTGTGCTGTAGGAGCTCAGACTCTGGAGTCACACTGCTCTGTGTGACCTTGAGCGAGTTAATAGCCCTCTGTGCCTCACTTTTCCTATCTGTAAAATGGGAGTAATGATAGTACTTACCTGATAGGGTTGTTGGGAAAAGTAAATGGGTTGATTAATGTAAAGTGCACATGGCACATAGTGACGCCTAATAGATGTCAGATGTTGTTATTGTTGTCACTCAGAGCAATCCTTCGCTGGTAGAGTCCTCACCTGATCACTTCCGGGCACATAAAGATCACCACCATAAGACACAGCCAATCCACACACCGTGCTCTGAGGGGTCTCTCACTTGGGCCTGTACAAAACACAGCTGTGCCCTTGAACCCTGACAGACATTCGTAGTCAGACCTCTTCCTGCTGCACCTCGTCTCTAAGATGAACACCCTCACTTCCTTTGAAAGTCCCCAGAGGAATTGTCTTCCTCCCTCTTTGCTCCCCTGGTCCCTGGCTTCTCACTGCTTGCCAATTTGTTCACTGTCTCCACACAACCTAATGCAGTGTTCCAGGATGAAAGCAAATGTCCAGAGGACATCGGGCAATGTCTGCAGACACCTCTTATTGCCACAGTTAGGGAGATGTGCACCACGGGCATCTAGTGGGTAGAGGCCAGAGATACTGCTAAACATCCTACAGTGCACAGGGCACTCCCACCACGAAGAATGCCAATAAGTGCCAAAGTTTAGAAATACTGTATTAAAGTGATAGCAAGAATAATCTTATTAAGCAGCAACTGTGAATTGGGCACAAGTAGACATTCTGACACACGTCATGCCAAGTAACACTCACGACTAACCTAGAAGGAAATTATGATGGTTTTTAAATTGAGGAGACAAGATCTCAGGGATGGTAAGTAAGTTGCCCAAGATGAAAGAACCAGGTTTCAAACCCAACGTATTTGAGGTCAATGTCCAACGATGCCTCCCCAGCACAGGGACAATATCGAAATGAGGACTTTCTTAGAGGGTCCCAGCTAGGGAGAGCCACCCCAATGACCATGCTGCCAGGAGGAAACAGCTGAGCACTGTGGATGGGGTGGACGAGGTGTCTAACAGAAGGCGTCCCAAGGGGCAACACTGCTGATCCCCAAGGGCCATGAGAACCTCCTCCATCTTTTTTGGGCAGCCAGTGTGGATCCTTCTTGTTCTCATTCCACTTCCATAGTGACTGGGCTTTAACTCAGCTCTGCACTTGACAAGGGAGACGGGACCTCTCAGAATCAGGAGTGACTTGGGGCTGCATATAACAAAACAGGTTTTTATCCATACTGCGTTGCTTCATGGCCTACAGGACACCGGGCATATTGTTGAGAATAGCACAGGAAGGAAAACACTGAGTGACCTTGAGTAAATCCCTCCCTCCTCTTTGAACCTGAGTGTACCCATCTGTAACATGAGCCTGTGGGATGAAATGATTTGTGGGGTTCTCCCCTCAGGGGTATTTCCCCCCTGTCTATCATTCTCTAAGTTCCACAGGTTATCACTGCAAAGAAGGCTCTCAGCCTGTGGCTTTGGGAATTCTAAATTTCTAGTTTCCAGTCCAAAAATAAACAGGCATCTGAGTTCAAAGAGAGGCACCGTCCACAGAGAGCACTCCCTCGAGAGCGAGAAGCTTGTCCATGGATGGTCTCAGTGAGCCGCGTGTGAAGGCACTCGAGCCGTATGAAATGACTTTGCCATAAAGTACACAACGTCGCCGGTGAGAGGAAAATGCTTGAGGCGTAATGTGGCTGAGGCTTTAGCAAACCCCAAACATTTGGCCTGTTAGCCAAACCCTCAGCCCCCACTCTCCACCATTGCAGCCACACACAGGGTCAAAGTGAAATGTGACCCCCATCTGCTCCTAGTCAGAGACATGAGTGTCCCTGAGTGTCTGAGAGGAATGCTGAGTGGGAGTCAACGGGGTTTGTCCAGAGAAGTCCTAGGTTACCCCTCGTGTCCTGGCATAGTTATTAAAAGCACCCTGTCACTCTCAAGAGTCATAGTTTGCAAGATAAATTATGTTGTCGCCTATCCAGAAGGGTTTAGGGCTATAGAATATGTAACCTGGAAACCAGGGCTAGCAGCTTCATAACTTGTTAAGCCATTATTTGGAAACTTTATCCAAATGAGAGAGAGAGAGAGAGAGACAGAGAGGGGAATCCCAAATCAGCAAAGACTTGAACTTGTATCTCATACCTGCTTCAAATTAGCCAGAACTGCACACAAACTACAAACTCTTTAGCATAGCTTTCAAGGCCCTCTATTTCTGGCTGTGATTCAGTCTTCTAATTTCTTCTATGACTCTCCTTTCCCTAACCACATGCAACCATGGACAGAAAAGAAAAGCATCACCCCAATCCTCCTTTAGAACAGATGAGTAAACAGACGATTGGTGACTACCTGGAGGGACATCAGGAGACCTTGTGCCCTGGGACCCAGCCTGGAGCTTTCAGTTATTTTCAATGTCTTTCCTGTCTTCACAGGCTCCCTGGCCAGGCATATCAGTCAGATTCAGTAGATGAAATGAACCCATCCTCAAGCTGAATCCTTGACAAAGTAGGTCATGTTCTCCTTATGGACAAGTTGGAAAATAGCAAGGCTGCAAGGTTCATTTGCTAAGGAAGCATCGCCAACCAACCAGAGGGCTCCTCCTGGGCTCAGGGCTCCGTGACTATGTAATTAGTGCTCGGACAGGGAAGCGGGTGGTGGGCTGGGCCAATATGTGGGAGAAAGGTCACCTTGAGTGACAATGGAGTGAGGATCCACAGGACCCGTGGAGGGTGGGTGATGGGCCTCACGTAACAGGGTTCAGCAAAGCGTTATAAATGTGAAATCTACCTCCAAAGTCCAGTCTAAGGACTCAAGTAGAAGATGTACAGGGAAGATGGAGGGGCTTTTGTCAGCGTGAGGCCAAGGTCAGCCTGTGGGAATGAGGTGGTTCCAAGTAAGCCAAGACAATTGAGTGCCGTGTTGATCCGAGTTATAATTCCTAGAATAAGGAACAAAATGGCCTCACCCTGTGCTAGGCTGGGCAGGTCTGACCTGTGATAAAGGAACCAAAGGTCAGCAGCAAGCAGAGCAAAGACGAACCCCCCAGAATAGAGGAGGAGGTGGGGGCATGCTACGATGCTGTGGGAAAGTAGGAACACCCAGCACGTGTGAAACATACAGGGAGATGCTTTCAGCTCAACGTAAGGGAGGAGTCTAACAATCTGAGCCACGCACAGCTGGCGTGGCCTATCTTGATAGATGGTGAGCTCCCTGTCACTGGAGGCATGCAAGCACAAGCAGGGGAACTACAACCTGCAAGTTGTTGAGGGCAGGAGGATTGTCAATGGGAAAAGTGAGGTAGTTCATTGTCAGGGTTGTTTCCAAACAGAGCCTGCCACATAGTGGGAACCAAAAAATATTTATGCAACCAACACATGGATGATGAAGACATTCAACCAGGGACCCAGTACCTCCCAGGCCAGGACCAAGACTGGACTGGAAGCTATTTCCTCCTCCACTGACCTCTTCATCTGGAGGTTGTTATGAACATCATATTAAAGGAGAATTTTATGTTGTGAAGATCAGGTTAATGGATTTGGATTTTGCTTTGAAAGAAAAATACAAGGCACCATATAAAGGCCAGGGTTGTTTTTAATTCTCAACCCCAGAATGGAAATCTCGCGGCAAGTGTATCATTCTCATCATAACAATTCTGACAAGGAAAGGACCCCAAAGAATTTGGCTCCAGCCTTTTCAAGGAGAGGACATGGGAGTCTTCAAAGAGAGATAAAGTAATTTGTATTTATATGAAGTCAGCAAATTCTCTTTTTTCCTCCCCAGTTCCCACAATTTAGACTGTTAAAAGAACCATATTACAAAACAAACCACTCGACATAAAGAGAGGAAATCAATCCCAGTTCAGATCTTGTTTAAAGAAATCATTTCAAATCCCACACAAGAAAAACATACACAGGCCCTGATGAATGCTCTGGAAGCCGCGGGGCTGGCTGGGGCAGAAACGTAAACATACCCGTGCACAGCGGGAGAGTGTGACCAGCTCCCCAGGCCTCGGTGGCCACAGGATGGCCCAGCAGGAGGGGCGCTGGTCTTGTCCAGGCAGGAGGGGTGCCCTGGGGACCATGAGTCTCGCAGGGTGAAGGATGTCTAGACACCCAAGGGAGTGTCAGCAAGCTCAGAAGAAAGACCAGACCCACTGCCATAGGCCCCAAGATCCTGGCTCTGCTCTGAGCTGCTGTGACACATGGTTTCCTCACCTGCCAAACCCAAGTGAGAACACCAGCCCAGGCTCGGCCCAGAGGGTACCGGGTCAATGCTCAGCGAGGAAGTGTGCCTTTCGTTGACAAGGTCTTTCTCTGTCTGTCTCAGTCATCAGCCCCCAACCTGCAGCGCCAGTCCCTAATATCACAAGGTTTGGCCTTGGAACAGCCTGGTCTCTTCTAGGAAACATCTCCCTTCTCATCCTAGCCCTTTCCTACCCAGCTGTCCCGTACTCTAGGAGCCTGCGCTGAAATGCCAGGGCAGAGTAAACTGCTTTCCCAGGATTTCCCATCCGTTTCATACCTTTTCCAACTGGTTGCCAAAAGCCATTTTCTCGTTGGTCTCCCCTGCTAGGCTGTGAGTTACTTGAGGGCAGGGAGAAGGTTCTGCTCCTCTGAGCTGAACAGAGACAGACAGTGCGGGCAGAACAGGGCAAGGATGTAAGGAGGGGCTGCAGGTAAAGGGTCTGGTTACAAGAGGCAAGATCAAAGAGGATCTATGGAATGGAGGCTAAAATGGAAGCAAACACCGGAAGTCAGGAGTTGCCAGTGCATCCCTTGACCAGCCATAGCCCCCACTATGGCCCCTCCCTTACCCAATATCCCCACAGCCATGTTTTCAGCACATGTGGCTTCCTCTCCCGAAAGTCATGTCCCCCTCTTGGTACCTGTCGTCTGCCCATCTTGCAAATTCCCTTTTCCTACAGGAAATCTTTTCTAACCCCAGAGTTGAGTTTGTGGCCCTCCGTGTTAAGATAAGGTGGTGACCCTGACTCAGCTCCTATCTAGTGTCCCTTGTGTGGTCAGGAGCTGTAGATGGCTCTGGGTGCCCAGGTCATCACTCTCATTAAAGATGGCCCAGGACCGTCTGCAGAGAGCTCTTCCCTGGGACTTCTGGTTGGGAAGCAGTCACACAGCATAACGGGAAGGTGGTCCTCCTGCCTCAGGCCCAGCCGGTGAGTCTTCGACAGATGGCTCCAAGCTTACTTCTCGTGTATCCCTGTTGTCTCAACGTTGTTCCCAAACACACCAAATTTAGCAGCAGCCGTCCCGTGTTCCCTCTACCACAGAAACACAGGAGAGTGAGCGTCTGGAGCGCAGGATGGAACGTTCAGTGGCAACAGGAGGCGTGAAGACACACAATTAGATTTCTGTTAAAAAGTCCTGATCATTTCCCCAGTTTCAGAGTCGGTTGCTCTTGTTCATGCACATTCCCTCTGTTACTAGAAATTTGTATTTCTCTAGCTTTCAGCCGAGATGTGTGCAAAACTGGGAGTTCGGTGGGCAGTGAAGGACTGTGAGAAATGCCTGGCATATGGTAGACGCTCTAAATACTTGTTGAAGGAATGAAGTGAGTGAGTGAATGAATGTAGAGCCCCGCAGGCTGTGTCAGCCACCCCTTCCCCCAACTCCCCCATCGCCTCCCAGCAGCATTCATCATTCAGGAAGTCCTCTCTGGTACGCCTGTCCTCCCACCAGGCTGTAACCCTCATGAAGACATGGTCAGCATTTGTGCCTCCTTTCCCTCTGTATCCCCAGCACAAGGCACGTAGTTGGCACTCAGTAAGTATTTGAGTTAATGATGTAACGAACTCATGAATAACCCCAGAGAGCAGAGAGAACAGCAGGCAGACCTCTGCCTTGTGAGTGCAGGTGTCTGAACTGGAGCCTTGGCCCTGCCATTCACTGCATGACCACGGCCTCACCCTCTCGCAGCCTCAGGTTGCTCACCTGTCAAAACAGGTGTTAGTCTTTGAAACCCGGTCCTGATGTCTCCATGGCAGCTCTCACTCCATCGAAATTGTTTATCTGTTTGTCTCTCCTGGGAGACTTTGAGCACCTCAAGGTCAAGGACTCTGATTTTTCTCTTATATCCCCACCACCCAGAACAGCACCAGCATCTAGGAATACTCAGTAAATGTCTACGCAACCAAAAGTTTCCCCAACTGTCACTTCCTTCGGGGACAAAGCACCTGCAGGTCCAATCTGATCCTCTGTGTCTTGTGAGTCGGAAGAATCACTCACTTATTCAACTGAAAATGTCTGTGCTGAGACCCACGCCTGCCACTGTGGAGGGAGAGGTGAAAACAACTTGATTTCTCCCTAGGGAGCCCCCTGACCGGGACATGAAAGAGAGGTGGTCATGGGACCCAGGACAACACTGTGTAGTGAGCACAGAGCAGAGGAGAGGAGCGCCCTCTGGGCTACAGGCCTACAGGATAATCTTACATCCTGAGGGGAAACTATCTTGCCTTAAAATTTCCAGAAAAAGCTCTGTGCACTAGGAAAAAGGCTCTCCAGGTTTAGCAGATCCTTGGCAGTATTCCACGGAAGGGTGATGCCTTCACCAGTTGGAAGTTCATGCGTTGAGTCGGCAGGGCCTGCAGCCATGGGGAATGGGGCTTGGCTCCTTTGCAAGGGGGCGGATTTCCCTCACAGGCCCAGGAACCCAGGGAGGCAGCCCCATTGGGCCGCGTGCATGAAGGATGGCACACTGGTGGAATGTTGGACCTTCGCTGATTATCCAACCCCCAGAAAAAGGTTGCAGCAGAAATGCTTCTCAGTTGCCAGGAAGGCACACAGATCCAGGAGGAAGGCAAGCCCAGGGATGAGGGTTCTTTCTGGTTCCTCATTGATCCCACATTGTCCAGAGCCTGATCTAAACCTTAGGGTCTTGTTGGGAGCCTCAGAAACCAAAGGGTAACTTCAACCAAAGGGACTTTGTTAGAAGGATATCTGGAGCATCACACAAAGGACAGGGGACTGGGGAAGGAGCCACGGGAGGTCCAAACCTCAGGAAGTAAGAGGCAGGACACAGAATGGCTCCCTCACAGTGGGGTCTGATCAGGGCTGCCCCACCAGAGCCCCCCAGGGACCTGCAACCATTTCTTTCACTCTGGCCCCCTCAGTCAGGAGCCAGTCAGATTCAAAGTCCTGGGAGGCAGCCCCTAATTCACTGTTCTTTTCTGTACTGGGGCAGGACAGGGAAGGCCCAGCTCGTGATCTTCATAGTGGAAGGTTTTTATCTGGATTTGTACTTCCACTGAGACCATCCACTCAGGGAGAAGTAACCCCCTGTGGGAAACTGGATTGTTATCAGGAAGGGGCAATGGACCCAGGCAGCCAACAACGTTGAATGGCCACCACACGCCACCTCTTTTAGGAAGTCTGAGGTTCTACTCCATTTGTGGTGGGCACACAATATTCACTCAATATTTTATGGAATGAATGTGCAAATAAAGCAATATATCTGTAAGATGGAGACAATAGTTTCTCCCTCTTTTGGGTTATTGTGAGTACTAAGTGAGATCATTTACGAAAAGCACATAGAGCGTCTAGCATAAGCTAATGCCAATAAAGGCCAACAATGAGTATTTAGTTCAACACATCAGCTCAGCACCACCACGGTGTGGTACATGTACAATGTGGGCAGGACAGGTGCACAGAACAGACACGATCAAATGATGTCTGAGTGAAGAGGAGAGGGTGTCACATTTCATGCTCATTAGTCTGGCAAGACTGAAAAATCTGACATCAAGTGTTGGTGATGACACGGAGCAAGCAGAGCTCATTTATGCTGCTGGAAATGCAGGCAACCATTCTGGAGAACAATCTGGAAACATCTAGTGAAGCTGAGGTGGATATACTCTATGAGCCAGAAGTCCCATTCCGAGAGATTGACTGATAGACGATTAGATAGATAGATAGATAGATAGATAGATAGATAGATAGATAGATAGACAGATAGACAGATAAAAAAATCACAAATGGATTCCTCAAGACATGTATAAGATATTTGAAGTAATTTGGCTTTGAGAGTAAACATTACAGGGGAAACCTCAGTATACAACAAAATGAATAGAGATGAAAAAATTATAAGATAGTCATGTTATACAACTCTAAACACTGCGTAATCTAAAGCCCGTATGTGAGCATGAATGAACCTCACTCACAGTCTGGAGCCTGATCCTTGCAAGGCCTTTCTGCATGAGGCAACCTGTCACAGAAATGATCACGTAGAGTTATTTTGTTGTTTCTTAGGAACATAGTGGAATGTATCTGTCTTTCAATCTTTGCATGTGTTCAGAAAAAGCTTCTGGCCATCCCTAATGAATTGGGGGGATTTCTACTCTATGATTTAGAGACAAAAACCGTTGGTAACTATGATCAGTTCTTGCAACTACAGGTAAATCCTAAACCAAGGATATGGGACAGGCAGGGATAGTGAGAAGCTTTCCACATTCGGCTGGAAACAGCGTTACCTGTACTGGGAAACAATGTCAGTCATTGCAACCAGAATTCCCTGAAGGCTGTTTGGCCCCCGGGCAGGGGAGACGGCAGGCATTCCATAATCATTAGGGTAACTCAAAGCTTTCCAACCTTTCTCCCTAAATCCAGCCCATTCTTCAAGTCTTACCCCTAAATTCTATCAGCCCTTACAATCTGGCCACATACTTAAGTGACACACAATGCACTCTCTTATTGTCCCCGAATTCAACTCAGATGCTGGGTGGGGCAGGGTGAACATTAGATGCTGGGACGAGGACAATATTGTGATGAAATGACCTAAGAATGGCTTCAGTATATGAACACCATTCTGGTAGGTGCCCTTAGCACTGGCTTAGGTAGGTACATTGTGTGTGGTAAACACTACTCGTGTGAGTCGCTGTATATATTATGTACAAACCCCTATGTGCTCAGTCAAAAGAACGCTGATTCCAGAAGTGCTGGAGGAGGTGTGACATAAAGGGAAACTATGGCCATAGAATTCAAGGGCTTTGTCCCTTCCCCATCCCAAACCTGCTGCTCCCTCTCTGTTTCCAGTCTTTACAAGATGGCTCCACCGTCTGTCCAGTTATCCAGGCCAAAACCTCACTATGTGTCCTAAACACCTTTCTCCTCACCCCATCACACTCAATCAAGTGCTAAGACATCTGCTGACTGTGCATTCTTAACATGTCACGACATCCGTCCCCTCCTCCTACTCGTGCATCACCAGCTCCCACACCATTGCACACCTCCTAACGGGCTCTCCACCTTAACCCTCTTCCCTTCCGCTGCATCCTCCACACGCTTCAGAGGCAGGAATTCTAATCCGTCAACACAGAAGGTCTGAGTTCTTTAGTGTCCTCTAGGACCTGCCTCTGCCTCCGCCCCAACATCATTTCCCGCCATCTCTCCCCATGCCACGTTTTATGTCAAACTACTGAGACTTGCTAGAATTCCCCACACTGTTCTATAGCCCTGAGGTTTGGCATATCTGGAATATCTTTCCTCTCCTGTAGTCCACCTGGTGTCTCATATTCATCCTTCAAGACAGCTCAAGTTATATTTTCTCCATGGTGCCTCCCTAACCCCGCCCCCTATGGGAGCGTTGACTTGTCCTTCCTCTGTCCATTTGCCTCCATCATGGTCAATGGCACTGGATTGTGTATATGTCTGCCTCCCCCTGCACTGCATGTCACTCCAGAGTTTGTCCAGTGTTTAATTTCTCTCTCTAGCCCCACCATCTATCACAGAGTCCAGGAAATGCGTGTTGGAGGCATTTGCTAGAAATTTAGGAGAAAAAATTGTTGGTACCTAGTGATTTGTTAATAATTTCTTCTGAATCCAGCAGGACTGGTCTTACAAGAAGAACCATCAGTTCAAACTCAGGAACTTAGAATGGAACAGATGGGAGGGAGACCAAGGATACAGGTCAAAGAAAATGGTTTAGAAGAGCCGAGGAAAAAAGAGGCTTGAGCAGGATCTTTTAATAATTGGATGCAGCAAATGTCTGTTGGGCTGAATCAAAGGGCACATGGGGAGCCTGTGCCCTAGTGGTGGGCATGCTCCTCCTGGCGGGAGGGATGTTGTTGTTTGGTGAACCTGGACTCTGGTGACGGCTGCTGTGCCATCAAATGCACAGCCCCTGCCCCAACTGTCAGCTCACTGATGACCCTTTCTCCCCATTCTGAGCAGCTGGTCCTGTGAGAAAAGAGGAGTAAAGGTCAGGGTGAAATAAGGTAGTCACATAAGGTAGGGAGAAAGACCTAGAATAGCCTTGAGCCTTGGAATCAATGCTTCTCGCTGTCTGGGGCCCTTCCACCTTGTTTCCAGTGTTGGTACAACAGTTATCAAAAGGGCCCATTGTCCTGTGGCCCTTTCTAAAGATGGAATTAGTGGCAGGATGCAAGGGGCCATGAAAGAGTCCGCACAGTGCCACTTCCGTCACCCACCCTCAAGGATTGAACACACACTTGAGAAGCACATCTTATCTGCCATTCTCACCTTAGCATGCTTGTGGAGGGAGGCAAAGAGAGGAGATTTTGAGTGCTGCCAAAACGATTTTTGAAGTCTGAATCCACCACTTATTAGATGCAAAACTTGGGGAAAGTTACTTCACTCCATGGGCTTCAGCGGGACCCAGCACACACCTTTCCAAATCCTTTCCCTTTCTCATTGCCCAGGCCCTTCTGCAGATGACCTTCTTGCTTGGTGGCCTCTGAACTTCCACAGGTCTGTGTCCCTTGCTGAGTACCCGATCACCTTATCTCATTCCCCAAAGCCCTTCTTCATGCCACTGTCCACACACTTCAAGGGGCATGTCCTGGAGCCAGGGCAGATGCCACTGTCCACGCACTTCAAGGGGCATGTCCTGGAGCCAGGGCAGAGAGTTCTGGACCCAGTTTCAGAGCTCTCGCTCCCTCTTGGCATGCCCCCTGCACACTTTACCTGAGGGGTGCATTTAGCTACTAGTCCCTTGGGCAACCAAGCTTTGAGATTGAGTGGGTCCCTCTGGCCTTGTCCCTTGGCTCTCTCCAGGGCCTCAGGAAGACGCTCATCTAGAACATTGATTCATGCAAAATGACTGCTACCAAACTATTAATCCCATTTCCTCACACATGTAGGTTGCACGCTCACGACCCCTGTGTTACTATCCCAGGTCCCAGGTGAGTAAGTCAAAGTCCCTATTGTCACACAGGAAGATGGAGGCCAAACAAGGACCAGAAACCAAGTCTCATGACTTCCCGTCCTTCCCGCCCTGAGGCACTGCTGTCTCCCTGGCCATTCCCACAGAACCTCTTAGAATTAACACACTTTACAAAGGAAGTTAAATGAGGACATTAATGCCTTCTCAGCTTCCCTCCCAGAGGTGTTCTGAGGACCTGCTGAGATAATACATATGACAGTTCTTTGAAAAGCATAAAGTACTGTAGAGACATGAGTTTCAATTATAGTCAAGCCTCTGCTGAATCATGTGACACTCGGGGACTTTTTTGTTTTCAGCTGCAGAAGAGAATGAAGCAGAACCTTCCTGAGAGAGGCTGCTAACACCTTGAACATAAGGAAATCCTTCCATAACAGAGCCAGCTCCAAGCTAAACAGGGGAGAATTGTTTGGAAGGGGCTCTCATTTCCTCCGTCCTACCCCCTCCCTCCTGCAGAGTATTCAACCAGCACTAATTTCACTTTATAAATGGAAACTGAATCACTGCATTCCAGGCTGGGAAATGATTGGAAATGAGAGTATGTCCGAGGTCAAGACCTAGCCACTTCCTCCCTGGACAGGAAGTGGACTCTCCAAATGGTTCTTGTAGGGCCTCTTCGGTGATAAAAGGCCTGCTTTGGCCCTGGGTTGGGAGAGTTCTCTGCTGTTTTCAAATCTCACTTTAAAGGAGAGAGAGGAAAAAGAAAAACCCGGATGTCCCTCTCTAAACAGGGATGTCAGCTCAGGAAGGAGGGGTTGTGCAGCTGCCTTTTGGCAGGGGGTTGTCGACAGCATAAGAATTGTTTAAAATCTATTGTAAACACAGGCATAGAGTGATGGTGAGTCAGGCAGCGGTGCTGCACCCTCTCTCAAGCCCTGCGCAGGGCCTCCCAGGACCCTTGGGATCCTTCCCACACAGCTGGCTGTCGGATATTGTGAAGATACCAAGGAAACGCGGGCCTCTGGAGGGCACAGCTAACTGGGTCCTGGATGGGCATCACCAGGGATGAAAGGTGCTCCCTTGCCTGTGGTCAGGTCTTGGGAGCAGACGCGGGGAGGGGGGCTGGGAAGTGCAACTATGTACTTTCTGGGCTGCACAGGGCTGGGAGTTCCCAGGGACAAGAACTGGCTATTGCCCCAGGTCCCCCAGCTCCTGGCTCCAGGTGGGACATAGAACCCAAATCAGTAAATGCTATTAAGCAGAATTCAAAGGGAAAAGTAGTATTTGTCATCCCCTCTAGTCAACGAACAAACCTAGGTTCAAATGTGGGACAACTTGTGTACTAGGTGTGGGGGTCTCAGATCAAGTCACCCAACCACTCAGGGTCTTCACCTCCACACCAGTAAATTGGGCAAAATAAGACCAAACTTCTAGAGGTACTTTTAGGATAAGAGATCACATTGGGAAATGCAAACCCATTTTGGTTGGAAAGCTGAATTTGTTTATTCGAATATCTATGGACCAAGACTCAAAGATCAACCAGCCTCTGTCCTTGAGAAGCTTAGATCTTAGTAAGAAAAAAAGACTGAGACAAATATATGTTGGCTCATTGTAGCAGTGGAGCCTGCACATTATAAAACACTTGGAGAGTACATTTCCTACTTAGGAAAATCACCACCAACGGCAACCACCTTTAACGTGTGGGCAGGTTTCCTTCCACTTTTTGAATTTGTTTTCTTAAAGTCATTATCCCACTTTGTATTAGTTTTCTATTGCTGCATAACAATTTTCCACAAACTCGGCAGCTTAAAACCCCACCCATTCATCGACTGGACTGTTCTGTCAGGTCCGAAGTGCAGGTGGGCTCAACTGGGTTCTCTGCTCAGAGTCTCACAGGCCCACGTCAAGATGTCAGCCAGTCTCTGAGCTAGAAGCTGGGAAGACCGTCCTTCCAGGTTCATTCAGGTTGTTGGCTGAATTCAGTTCCTTGTGCTGGCAGCACTGAAGCCTCTACTTCCTTGCTGGCTGCTACTAGGGGGCCACTCCCAGCTTCTAGGGGCCTCTCTCTGGTACTTGACCCAAGTCTCTTCCATCTTCAAAGCCAGCAAGATCCTGTCCAATCCTTCTCATGCTTCCAATCCTCGACTTCTCCTACTACCAGCCAGGGAACCTCTTGGCGCTAAAGGGCTCATATGGTCAAATTAGTCCCACTGGGATAACTTCCCTTTTCCACACAACATAACATCATCCCAGGAATAACACCAGGGAGGGAAGCCACTGGGCCACTGTAAAGTTCTGCCTACCACGCACTGTGCGTTCGGTCTTGTATCCTTCCCTCCCCACACACAGCAGAGTTAATTATTGCCCTGGTTAGTTATTGCTGGAAGCTGTTTTGGCCGTGCCCTCTCTGATTCGTCCGTTCTGATCGGTCATTTCTTAATGATTTTGAATATAACCCAGTCTTAGAAGCCTTTTTTTATTCTGTCAATGATTTTTTCCCCACACATTGAAAGACCGAATAAGATTCCATTAACTGGACGCATCATAATCTATTTAATAATTTTGCTAATAGCTACAATGTATGAAGTATGGATTTGACTCAATGGAGACTGACACTGGGGAACAACATACTCAGTTTTGTAATTTACAACGATTACTCGGTCAGAGGTGGGAATGGTTGATAGAAAGGACACCAGGAAGCATTAACAGAGACAAATTGGGGGGCCCTACGGGGAATTCAGGTAGGAGAAATTTGAGCCAACTCACATCTTCACTAAGAACCTCACACACTCAGTTGCTCATTGATCCTGAGTACCTATTGTGTACTTAGCGTTATGCTGGGCCCTGAGGTTACAGAGAAACAAGGCACGCTCTTTGTTTTCAGGGAACTCACAGCCTAATAAGGAGGAGAAATATAGTCCAACAGCCAAGTTCTAGGTCCTCTGATGGTCTTTTGCGTAGGGTCCAGTGAGGATACAAAGGAGGGGTGCCAATTCATCCAGAGGTAAAAAGATGACAGAAGAGAGATAAGAAAAGGAAAGTCTTAAAGTGTTATGGGTGGAATTATGCCTCCCCTGACTCCAAAATTCATATATTGAAGTCCTAACACCCAGTACCTGAGAACGTGACCTTATTTGGGGATAAGGGGTTTACAGAAGGTATCAAGTTAAAATGAGGTCATTAGGGTGAACCCTAGTCCAATCCGACTGGTGTCCTTATAAAGAGGGTAAATTTGGACACAGACACACAGGAAAGACTCCTGTGAACACGAAGGTGGAGGCTAGGGTGGTACTTCTACATGACAAGGATCACCAAAGATTGTCAGCGCACCAATGAGGGGAGAAGCACGGACAAATCCCTCCCTAGAGGCTTCAGTGGGACCATGGCCTTGCCCACAGCTTGATCTTGACTTCTAGCCTCCAGAACTGTGAGCCAACAATGCTGAGTCCGTTAAGTTACTCAGCATGTGTTACTACACATTATGGTAGCCCTAGGACACCAATATAGTAAGTACAGCTACGGAAAGACTCTTCCAAGAGAGCATCACATTCTAAAAGAAGCCGGTGAGTTTGGGGCATGAGGCATGGATGGGGAGGCAGGAGCTGAAAAGCAGAGGCTGGCAGAGGGACCAGGTCATGAAGGGGTCTGCTTGCTGAGCTATGGGTGTTGGGCTGCATTCAAGCATGTGACAGAGACTCAAGGACTCAAGGAAGGATTTTGAGCAGGTAAATGCATAGGGCTTCATCACCCAAGGTGCATCACGATGTAGAAGGGCAGTTAAGATGATGCCCAGGTTTCTGCTCATAGGTTATTCTTAGCCCCTCTCATTTCTAGAGGAGAGAAATGCAGCCCGTTAGCCAAGACGAGTGAGCCGGCAGGTTTTCAGTTTCCCCCATTGCCAAAAGCAGCAGCGCCTCTGGGTTACCATCTGATTTCAGGCTGCTGCCTCTGATAATGGCAGTTGTCATCTCTGCCCAGAAAGAGGAAGCTAAGACTGTCGTTGTCATATGCCCTCCACACCTCTTGAGAAGAAAAAAACAGTGAGTGTTTCCATAATCACAACTGCCTTGGGAGCTGCCAGGAAATTCCAACAGGAAACTCCCCTTTGGAAGTGTTTTGTTTTGATTAGAACATGTTTATTTCCCTCCAAGGATGCGCTTTGGCCCCAGGGCTGAGCCTGGTGCTTGTGCCTGAGGGAGCACAGGACCCAGGCACCGCAGAGGCCAGCTGGGGGGTGGGGGGAGGTCCTGGATGCCCCCGAGGCTGGCACTGGAGAGGCATCCTCACGGAACCAGGAGAAGCTGCTTCAAGAAGCACCAGATGCCTTTGAATTTGGCATGAGATTCCTAAGGCCCAGGTGAACTCAGTTCCTGAACCACGGTCCCAAATTGCCATTTGGGTTGATATTTACTTTACAACAAAAATCCAGGAGAAGATGAATCAGCCTCAGCCCTTTGTTTTGGAAGCTCATGCTTAAGCTCTTTCCAAACCAGCTCCACCTCAGTTTCCAGGCACCAGGAAGGCCATGCCCAGCAGGGTCAGGGTTCAAACTACAAGGCCAAATTCAAGGGTATCAGCACCACTCCCTCTTCCCAGCTGCCCTGGTGAAACCCGTGAAACCTCTGGTCCTGCCCTCCATCCATTTCGCCTCAGGCCCAGGGATACCCTGCAGATTCTCCAGCACAGAGAGCCTTCCGTTCCGTTTGGGAGAGCAGCGACTGTCAGCCTTCTCCCATGGCTGGAAAAGGGCTCCCAGACACTCTCCTTCCCTACATGTCTTAAATGGGCCTTTACAGGTCAGGCCGCCCACGAAAGGGTAGGATCCAGAGCACAGCCTTTGGCTCTGAGTAGGAAGACCAGGGTCAGAAATTCTGGTGCCCGCCACCCTCAGGCTCCTGAGGCCCCTGGTCAAACGTTTAGGGGATTCTAACCAGCTCTGCAGAACACATATGGGGTGCGGTATCAAGCATTTGAAAGGATCAAATTCACAACCGGAACTCCCTTCCTTCTCCACATTCTGAGATGTTTAAATGGTCCACGACGCCCTGTGAACTGGACACTGCTGCTCTGGTCTCTGTCACTCTGCTGGGCTGGGCCGTGGCAGGGGCCCAAGGCGTGTGCACACTGCTGGCCGAGGGTTCCTCCAGTACCATCAGGGAGCAGCTCTGATGCTCAAATTCCAAAAGAAGAAAGGAGTGAGTGACTCCTTCTCACCTACTCCTAACCCCTCATCCAGCTTCCTGTTTTACAGGGCTGTTTTAAAACATAGGTTTTCTTCTCCTGAAATTAATAATAATAAAATGCAGGTGTTCTTGCCATTCAGGTATGGTGAGGCCAACAGATGAGTAAACAATTGCCATTGAAACCATAGTTTGTTCCAGTTCCCAAGAGGAGGGGTTCCAGTACATCACACAGGGCCACTTGGGGAGGCACCGGTCCATCAGGAGACAGAGAGAGGGGGAAGTGTGGGCGAGAGCCTCTACTGCAGATTTCACAGGAAGGCCTGGGTGAGCTGAGGTACACAGGCTTAGGGTTGGCTGGTTTGAATAATTCAGCTGGCTCTGGGGCACAGGGGCTGTTCCTGGTTGTCTGGCACCAGGGCCCGGGGTGATTCGGGCAGGTGGATATTGGCCCAGGAGTGGGAGATCCTGATAAAGAAGATGGTTAGGATGTGAACCTGGCCTGGTTGGTTTGTGTATGAAAGGCACACTCAGTGAATTAACAATCTCTAGGAATTGGCTAACCCTCGGAGGGGCAGCAAGGCCTCTTATGTCAAAATAAGAAGGGCTGACAGGGTTGAGTGCAGCCTTGGGGAGGCTAGTAACCTTTGCACAAAAGACGCACAGCATCTGACAGTGTGCAAAGAGTCTTGCCTCCCAGGAGTCTCAGGGCAGTTTTGGTAGGTATCTGGGGCAGAAGGACAATCCCCATTTTACAGATGACTAAGTGATGTGACTTACCCAGGGTCGTGCAGAGCAAATGCAGAGATGGGTTTCGATTCTGGCCTCCTTGGGAAAGGTCACAGACTCCTCTTTCAAGTACACAGCACTGCCTTTCAGGGAGAGGAGGAATAACCAACCATGCAGCAGGGAGGCTGGACCATGCTCTCGTCTTCACCACTGTTTTTGGAAGGAGAGAGAGCGACTGTCAGAAAACATCTGTTTTCCATTGGCTATGCAGATAGCTACATCAATGACTGAATAAGTATCTGTTTAATTGAATGAAGCTCATTCAAAAGCAATTAACACTTGAGTGACTTCATTTATCAACTTAATACCATCTCATGTTGTTTCTTGCTTTATCGTTAATTGAACTTCTCATGCTTTGTGCCACTTGATTCCATTCAGTGGAACACTTAGTTTAGGGAGGTTTATTCTGTGCCAGGCTCTGGCCTAAGAGCTGGAGAAACAGAGAAAATAAGACTCTGCATCTGCCCTCAAGATACAGTGATGGCAAGGGAGAGTGGCACGCACCATACAATACGTAGTACAACAAACACAATTGTGGACGAGGTGTAGTGAGCACACACAGAGAAATGATAGACTCTTTGGGCAGTAATATTCCCATAGGAAGGGTTCCTCTAAGAAATGACGTCTCAGTTAATTTTTAGGGACACGTGAAAGTTCCCCAGATGGATAAAAAAATATTCTCAGTTCTGTCAATAGGAATAACGTGCAAAGGCTCAGAGGAAATGGAGTACTTATCACTGACCCATTTTGATTGCCCTCAGCTGTAAGTAAAAGACTCAACCAAAGGTAACTTAAACAATTTTAAAAAACCCGAAAATAAAGATAACAAACTAAATTTATATCATATAATAGTAGCTTAGAGGTGGGGCAGTTCCGTGGCTGGTTAATTCCGTAGTTCGATATCATTTCAGGTTCCTTTGATCTTTTTGTTCTGCCATCCTCAGTGAGAGACTAATTCTCAGGCTTGTCCCCTCATGGTCACAAGATGGCTGCAGTACATCCAAACCTCACAGCATCCTACAACAATGGCAAAGACCAGAAGGAAGCACAGCCTTCCCTTATGCCCCCTTTTAAGACTGAAGAAAACTTTCCCAGAAGCCCCCTCACAGAGTTCCATAATTCTCATTGGCTAGAATTGCATCATATGGCCATGCCTTAACTAAAAAAAAAAAAATTACTGGCAAGGAAACTAAGTTAGCATTGTTGGTTTTTAGACTAAACAAGCTTCCTTCTACAGGCTGTGGAATTGCTTAACTCCCCTTATGTACATGGCCTCCTGATACACGGACCAATTAGGGTTCTTTATATGGCAGTGTCATGCAGGGTGTCATGTGGGGTATCTGCTCCCGCTCCCCACATAAGAACGCAGGATATGATGAGGCCAAAAAGAACACCCACGGAGCCATAGATAGGGGAGTCACACCACTATAGCCTCGCTGGCGGGTGGGTTGGAGACACAGGAGGCAGGAGCCACACTATCCACAACCTGCCGTCCACTTCTCTCTGCCAACCAACCTCATTTTCTAGCTGCAATCCGCCATCCTAACTGCAATCCGCTCTTGCTAGCTCAGCCACCATCATCTTGCTAGCCCCCATTTACTGCTAGCTCAGCCACGGCAGTTTTATTAGTGGCCAATGGCTCACTGGTTACAGCTGACGGCCAACTAGCCACAACTGATGACCGTCCAATCACATTTGATGGCCATTTACTATCCAAGCCAGCACCTTTCCACGTGAGGCTGAGAGCCTGGAAACTGCACTCCTGGCTCTGTCCCCACAGGCAGACTGGTGGGTAATGGTGATTGCCCTAAGGCCTTGCTTAGGAGAGAAGTCACCCGGGCTCTGGTGGCAGTTCCAGTAGTTACTCATTGTGTGACGTTAGGCAGTCGGTTCCCCTTACTCAGCTCTGCCTAAAACAGGGACTCTAAGACATGGCCGAGTGCTTTGCTTAAGTGAATCAGGAGGTGCTGAGAATACAACCAAGACCAAGAGCAGGAAGCCCACCCAGCAGTCTATGGTTCGCCTTCTCCAGGGCTCTTTCATCAGCCCCACACTGCAGAAGCACCAGGGCCTTTCGCCTTTCTTTCTAGAGCTCCACACTCCAGAGGTGTCTGACTGCTCAGAGATGGCTGGCGCACCTGGGCGAAGTGCACCTCTGCATTACCGACGTCCCCTGCAGTTAGGCTGGGAAATGTGACTGGGTCTGGCCAGTGACATGTGGCTTAACTTCAACAACTTCCTCAACACCTGCCGGGGACAGTGCCCTAAAAGGCCCCAGGTTCTAAATGGCATGGGGACAAGATGTCCCGCGTCAGCCCGTGATCTGATGCTTCACCTGCCTGTGAGCAGGGTCAGATGAGTTAATTGTCACTAAAGAGCTCCATAAGCTAGGAAGTGTTACTTAACTGTGAGCCAATATTAGAATTAAGGGCTGTATCAGTGTTAGTTACAATAAGGGTCCTAGTGAAGGTGGCAGTTGGGTAGTAATTCGAGAACTTGCAGTTACAGGAGACAGAGTAGCTAAGGCGGATGTAGAACCACGATGGTGATGGTGGTAGCGGTGCACTGATGTGACGGTGATAGTAGCAATGGTGGAGAATATTTCAGGTTCCCAAAAACACACGACAGCAAAGGACAAGGCCCACTATGGGCTCCTCTCTCCAATAAGGGAGAGCCAGAAATGCCACATACGCATTCACACACACACACACACACACACACACACACACGCACGTGCTCCTGTAGGCTAAGAGGTTGGGAGACCTGGTCCAGGGCTGTCATCACCTGTGGCTGGCACATCAGGGCCTCCTGGGACCAGGGGGCTTTGGGTCCCAGCCCTAATGACTCAGGCCTGCCAAAGGTTTCCACAGCTTCATAGGCCCTACTGTCTTCCTTGAAAAACAACAACAGTTATTGCTTTAGAGAGGGAACAGAAAGAAGAATGACAAGTGGCAACATGAGGTCTTGCTCTCTGGCCTTGAGCAGATGTTTCTGGCAATGCCCTGCCGGGGAAAGGCCCCTGGGCCCGGGAGCCAGTTCCCAGATGGAGTCCCCAAGGTTTGGAGCCGCTTAGGAGTGGCAATCAAATGCACCGGGGAATTCAGGTGAAGGTTCCAAAACAAGTAAGCCACCAGGCAATGTGCTCCTGTCAGCCTCAAGAAGGCACCCCTGCCTTGGTGAAGAAACTTCCAAGTCCACAGTCTCATGAAACCCTGAGAGATCTTTCTCATGAAAGGGGCAGCTGACAGAGGGAACGCACCTAAATGACCAACACAGGCTCTCGTCGCTGGCCTGGAAAGATCTTGCCAATGGCCCCTGTTTCCTACAAGGCAAAACCCAAACTCCTAAACATGCCATCCAGGGGTGTCTTTGATTTGATACTTCCTCTTTAAAAAAAATTTAAATCCTGTTTTCCTAAGGATCAGGGGCCTCCTATTTACTCTGTGCCTTTTCTCCTACATCTCAACCACACTGAGCCATTTGTTTCCTCCCACATTCGGCCTTTTGTTAGTGTCTACCCAGTCTTCAAGGTCACCTCCTCCTTGAAGCCTACTGGGATCTTCCCTTCTGCTGGGCCTCACCTCATGTTACGTATCTTTACATAATTGCACTTACTTTGCTGAACCGCAATTTTCTATTTATGTTTCTGTCTCCACACAAGTGTGTGAGTGCCTCCAAATAGGAGTGTTTTATTTATTTAAATGTCCTTTGCCCTGTGGTGGGTAAATATGTGAGAAATGAATGGAGAGTAAATATATTGAATTGTTAGTACACGAAACCGTAAACGAATTACTGAAAGAAGGAATGGAGGGGTCATTTACTGCAGTGAGGAACAATATCTTGTGCTACTAAATTTCCTAAGTGCTCCCTGTGTGACAGGATTCCTTCTGCCTCTGTTGTTAGGGTTTCCCCTTGGAAGAGGAGTGAACACCTATCAGATGGGCCACAGTCCAGACACTGACAACACCAAACGCTGGTGAGCAGCAGGAACGCTCGCTCATCCATTGCCGGTGGGAATGTAGACCGGTACAGCCACTGTCCAGACTTCGGCAGACAGTTTAGCGGTTTCTTACAAAGGAAACACACTCTCACCATAGGATCCAGCAATCGTGCTCTTTGGTATTCACCCAAAGGAGCTGAAAACGTCTGTCCACACAAAAACCTACACACAGGTGTTTACAGCAGCTTTATTCGTACTTGCCAAACCTCGGAAGCAACCTTCAGTAGGTCATGGATACATAATCTGTGGTCCATCCAGACAATGGAATACGAGTTAGCCATTACAAAGCAACAAGCTCCCAAGCCATGCAAAGGCATGGAGGAACCTGACGTGCATATCACTCGGTGAAAGAGCCAATCTGTAAAGGCTACACACTGTATGATTGCAACTGTCTAACATCGTGGGAAAGGCAAAACTATGGAGACAGTAAAAATATCAGTGGTTGGGGTGTGATTAGGCAGAACACAGAGGATTTTTAGGGCAGTGAAGCTACTCAGCATGTTACTACAATGTCATTATATAGTTGTCCCAACCCAAAGAATGTACAGCACCAGGAATGAACCCCAAAGTAAACTATAAACTCTGGGTGATAATGAGTGTCCGTGCAGGTCCATCCTGTATAATAAATGCGCCACTCTTGTCGGGATGTTGGTAAGTTGGGGCAAGGGCTATAAGGGAAATCTCTGTACCTACCTCTCAATTTTGCTATAAATCTAAAACTCCTCTAAAAAAATATTTAGGGCTTAGAAAAAAGAAAAAAAGAAAAAAGAGGAGAGGGGACTCTTCTCCAGTGGGGAGGGGCCCCGTCAGGGCTGTGGAATGGCTTTGCAGCTGCCGCTAATGCAAACCATGTGGCCGTGCTGGGCGGGCCGGCGGGCCACTTCATTACTTTGTGCTTAAGGAAATGCCTCCCAGCTCTGCACTTGCCTTTTTAAATTTCACAACCACTAAATCCTCTCCTGGTGTTTTTTTTTTCTTTTTTTTCTTTCTTTCTTTTTTTTATAGCGAATGAAAGTAGTCAGGGGGATCTGTAACAGAGCCTTTCTGTACAGCTAGCCTTTGCGCGGCACGAGACAATGAGTGTGGGACCCATGGTGACGTCACGCAAGGCTGCTCTCCAAGGACACCCTGTCCCATCAGTAGAATCAGCCAAGCGGGGTTAGGGAAAGATTCTGTCCATAATTAAAACCCAAGTCCTTTAATAGGCGACATGGATTTAGGAGCACTGCTCTAAGGACCAGATCCATGTGGGTTTAAATTCTAACTTTGCCGCTTGTGAGCTGGGACCAGTGACGTACCCCTCTGGTTCCCAGTGCTGCATGCTGGCGTCTCCTCTCTGAGATCTTGCAGGGCCTTTGCTCCTATTTTGTTATTTGCCCAGTCTGTACTGAGCATGCAGTGAAGGCCGTGGAAGAAGATGATGGATGAACGGACCACCAGTAACTCATAGGGCCTGTGGTAACTGAAAACTGTGAAGCTCCTCCCAGAGGAGGGCTGCTCCCTAATGAGAAGAGCCCCTCCGTCGGTAACTGGGTTCCAGAGCCCAACTCTGCTGCGTGGTTACCTTGGATGGGTCCCTGGCCTCTCTTTGCCCTTCACCAATACCTTGGGTGCCCTCAACGTGCTCAAAGGCATGAAGATGAAACGAGATGCTGGCAGTAGCAGGTCCTGGGGACTGTGAACTCTGGGCTCAATGAGGTAGTATTTTGGAGGACTAAAGGGCCATCCCCTAAAATCAGGCCACTCGCTGTCCCTGCCTTCTGTGGTGCACGCCACCAGCCCAGGTCACCTTCACCTGCAAGAAGCGCCGATGGGAGGACAGGTGGGATGTGGTTCCCATAGGTTCCACCTTTATACGACTCAGTGACCTCATGAGGCTGATATGACAGCTACCAGGCCCTTTGCCAAAAGCTTAACATTCATCATACTGTCTAATCCTCACCATAACCCCCAGAGTGGAGACCGCGATCCCTACTTTACTGAGGAAACTGACTGTCTGGCCACCAGTATGCTGGCGAGGCAGCCCAGCTAGCAGGGGGTATTTGAACCCTGTCCTGCTGGCTGACACTAATGCTTATGCTCCCACCAGGTTATTATGGGCTTTTCCACTTTTCCATCCCACTGAAAACCCACCTTTCTGTAAACCGACTAAGTATTCTGGGAACCACCTGCCCAGGGCACTCCCAGCGGTTTGCATGAGTGACTTTCCTGAGAAATGCCATCAGTCCAACTCACCCGGCTCTGCAAGAGGGCCCAGGGGAGGGAGCCCCGGCATCGCCAGCAGGGCCTGGGCGCTGATGAAGAACTGTCCGTGTGGGTCAGAGGGGCACTTGCTGGGCCAACCCTGGAGTGGCCTTAATAAGGATGTCAGCTCGTAGCTGTGGTTTTCTGGGGTGGCCTCTGGGCTGGCAGTTCTACACGCCTTGGAGCTTCCTTTAGTTTTAAGCAAAGAGAAAAAGTAAAGGAAGATTGCATGTATTTACTGCCCCTGCATATCACCAAAGGATTGATCGCTCCAGCGCAGTGCCCGGCTTTCAGCCTCTGCTCCCACTGCCCTTCCCACAGTGGCGTCTCCAGGTCTATCTCCATTCATACTCTCACTCAACAAAGTCTCACCGAGCTTCCCCTGCTCATGTTCTAAGGATACAGACGTGAGTCAGATACAGACGGTTCCCATCTCAGAAGGGCCAGTGGGCTGCTCAGCACCAGGCACGGGTCTCCAGTGCAAGCTGATGAATGACACGAACAGTCCATCCAGCCACCCTCCCAAACCCTGCTGCCTTCCTGGCCTGAAGGTGAAACACTGTGCTAGATGACAATGAAGAATAAAGGCAGCAAGAAGCCAGACTAGGGCAGACTTTGGAAATTTAGGAAAACGAGGCTGAGAGAGACTAAGGCCCGCTCAAGGCCACCTACCTGGTAAATAGCACATTGGAACCAGAACCACTCTCTGGAGAATGAGGATGGGAGGTGGGGACTGTCACGCAAGGTGGCATGCGGGATCTCTGGTCCTGCTCCCTGCATAAGTACGCAGGATATGGTGAGGCCAAAAAGGAACACCCACGAAGCCATAGATAGGGAAGTCATACCACTATAGTCTCTTTGGTGGCTGGGTTGGAGAGAGAGGAAGCAGGAGCCACACGATCCGCAACCTGCTGTCCGCCTCTCTGCCAACCAACTCCACTTGTTAGCTGCAATCCGCAGTGGTAACTGAAATCCCTTTGCTAGCTTAGCCACGGCAGTTATATCAGTGGCTAATGGCTAACCGGTAACAGCTGATGGCCAACTAGTCACAGCTGATGCTATCTACTACCTGAGCCAGCACCTTTCCACGTGAGGCTGAGAACCTGGAAACTGCTCTCTGGGACTCTGTCCCCACAGGGACCATCTGATAGTAGCTGCTGTCTTGATGAGGCGACATGTCAGGCCATCAGCTGATCCCCTTGAAGGCCACCACACTGGAGCTGTCCCCCTCTGGGAGGCACACTCGCCCAGTGTCACCAGAGTGAAACTGCCAGATTCCAAACATCAGCCAGAAGCTACTGCTCAGTGCAGATGTGGAAGCCAGATGGCAAGTAGTTCCGCCCTTAGAGCCAGGAGAGCAGGGTCTAGCTCAGGGCCTGTCTCTGGGCCCAGGCTCTAGAGGGCCCCGCCAGGAGCACCCTCCCCCCACCCTCAGAGCCTCTCCTCATGAGTATGGGCTCCTCAGGGCCAAGCCAACATGCTCACCCTGAGCCCAGGCCCCTCCCTCCTACCTACACTGAGCCCCCCGCAGTGCCCTGCCGTCCACACAGCTCTGAGTTTGCTTCTAGGATCCATTCTCCTCCTAAGGGCTGAGGAAGCTGCTGGATGCTCCCTCCTACGTCCTAGGGCGTTGGGGTCAGTGTGGACAGGGCTTGTACTTGCAAGCTGGGGTGTTCCATAAGGTCCCCTCCCATGTGTGACAGGTCCAGGGTCGTGGAAAGAGAAGGGAGGCAGGCTAGGCTGCAGGCTGGAGCCCTCGTCTGACCTCAAGCTCCTCCAGTCTCCAAGGAGAGCATTTGCAAAGCTGCCCCAAAGTGCCCTCCTGCCCCACCCCATCTCCCCTCAGGCAGCTGCAGAGGAGTTGCAGCCACTTCTTAAGCAGCCAGCATTTGCTAAGCAACCAGGAGCAGTTCTCTTTGGTTGCTATGGAAGCTATTTTAGAAAAACCTTTCCTGCCAACCATCGAGCTTTCTTGTCTGGTTCTGAGCATCTGCCTTTCAGCAGGGTGGTGGGGACAGAGGGGCAGAGGCTGCTGGAAGCACAAGATAACCGCGCCCCTGCAACTGTGTCAGCCCCTGCCAGACCCAGAATTGTCCCTTGTCTCTACCCGATGTATTTGTCCCTCCCCAAGGAGATCCTGTCTCTTAAACTCTCTGTCCTCTTCTTCTTTGCCCTCTGGCTTCTGGCGGGGCTGTCTGTCCCTGGGCTCCAGGCTTTACCCTGCAGGTGTCAGATCCTCTGCATGGCAGGAGTGGAAAGATGAGGAAAGCCCATCTTCCTCTCTCGAGCCTCAAGATGAAGTACCTGCAAGCACTCATTTTTCTCCTGCTAAGAGGGGCCATCTCTTAGCAACGTTCAGTGCATTGTTGTGTTAGAGGAGCTTCTGTCTCCTCTCTCCATGTTACTAGTGATCCCCTTCTGCCTTCAGAGCTGTGCCAGGGCCAGGGCCCCAGGGTGGGGAGGGGCGTGCCCCAGACAGGAAGAGCAAATGCTTGCCCCAACACTGGCTTTTATCAGACCGCACCCCTTAGGTGTCCTGGAAGGCAGCTTCTCTTTTCTTGAGCAAAATGCAAATATTTGATGCCAAAGAGATCGGGTATACCTCAAAGGATTGGCTTTGGAAGAGGAAAGGGCGGCTAAGGTTTTGGTCATGTCAACCTGTGCCTTCCTCCAAGCTGAGAGCACGGGAGTCGGCGAAGGTTTCAGGACCACCTGCCCCAGTGTGAGGGGTCCCACCACCTGCAGGCTCTGGGACCTCAGCTCAGATCCACTGCTCTGAGCCTCAGTTTGCTCATCTTCAAAATGGCCATGACACAAAATGGCCATGACATAGGCCTACCTCCTATGGCTGCAAGGGTAAAATTGAGCGATGCCCAGCCCACAGGAGGCCCTCTGTCATTGTTGATGCCCGAGCCCGTGTGAGCTCTTTACTCTGGGGTGTCTGCAACTGTGGACTGTGGGAATCGGGGTGGCGGTGATTCTGTGACACGGAGCTACCGTCAAGCCTGTTCAACTGGAGTGTGTGCTCCAGGAGGGCCCAGAGTGCGGGGCACTTGTTCCTGGCTGTGCTCTCAGCACCAAAGAGGGTCTGCGGCTAAGTTACATCTGTCAAATAAGTATTTGTGGAACGGATGAATGGCATCTCATTCATTACCCAGCACAGGACCAAGCCACTCTGGGTTAAAGAGTCTTATTCTAAGGGGTAAAATGTTTCAAACACAAGAAATAGCCCAACATTTTCATTTCTGAATGCAGAACCACTCAAGTGAATAAACAGAACAGCAAGTGGGAAACAAAGAATCAAGAGCCAAGAGAGACAGAGCCTGATGGTACTGGGCTCCCTGGTGACAGTCCGTGGTGCTCCCCGCAAGCTCCCCAGGAATGGGTCCCCGCCTGCACCTGGACAGATGGCCCCGCCCATCTACAGCAGAGAGCTCCGTTAATCACACCCGTCCCTGCTTGGTTCATTGTGATTTTGGTCAAAAGTCCCTATTCAGGATCCATTTTTCTTCTCAAAAGAAGAATCAGAATTGTTAAGTGAGAGAAGTAAAACATGCCTGTAAAAAAGAAAATACTCCAATAATTGTGAAGTGGCTCAATTAAAATGACAAAAAGGAGACTGAAATGGATTTATAGAAGTCAGTTCATTGTTAAAATTTTGCTTTGAATTTGATAGAAAAACATACCGTGAATGTAGCCTTTAAAGGATTTCTCCATTTTTAAAGAAACAATTTAGTATCCTTTTCTCAGATCTAAGAAACCCAGCAGAATATTCAAAAATGTAATTTTTTTTTTTAAAAACTGGGCCTCATGTTCCCAAGAGTCTCAGGTTTTCAGAGCCAGAAAAGCTTCAAAGGCCTCAAAGTCCAAAACTCCAGCTAATTCTTCTGTCTTCCTTGGAGTGAAGAGAACAGGGGATTTGAGTTCCTACAAGCCTGGGTTCAAATCCCAGCTTTACCTCTTGCTGGAGGGCAGCCTAAGGGAAGACACACAACTGCTCCAAACCTCTTAAACACTTCTCTGCGGAATGCGGATGATAATTCCTACCTTGCAGAGTTATGAAAAGGATTGATTGACATACTATATGCAAATCTTCAGTGCAGAGTATTTCTCCTGGGAATAGTCATGAGTGACCACGGGTGACGGGAGACAGAGAAGCTCCCAATATGCTCAGGGGCGGGATCTGGTGAAATATGCAAGAAATGATGTCCATCTAAGATCAGCGTGACCCTCTCTCGCATCCACCAGGAGTGTGGGCCTTACTGCACACCCCTGGGCCTGATGCCAGCCGTACGCCCACACTCCACACCACACACCTGCTTCTCCTCAAGGTTAGCCCAGGTTCCAAGTTGGTCACGGACTTCATGGCCTCTCCCCAGCCTTTGCTTGTTCCTGCACTCACTGCCTCCTAGTCTGAGCTCCTGACCTTGTGCATTGTCCTGTGTTAAGGACCTGGGCTTTCCTCTAGGGCATGCAGCTTAGCTCCCCATTCATCTCCCAGTTTTCCCGTTGCTTCAGGGTGGACCCGCTCTGCTGGCCCAGCCCCTTGAAGTCCAATCCTCAGTTTCAGTCTTGCTGCTCTATCAGAGCTCTCTCCCAGCAGGGGCATTATTGATTTCTGTCTAGGAGGGGTCAGGGGTGGCAATTTGTTGGAAGTGGGGTGGACAATGTGTGATTAAAAAACTTGTCTTGAGGTGCCATCTACATATTTATAGCAGGTTTATTCGAGGAGGTGGGGAGGAAGATGAAGAGATTATAAGGAGGCTGAATCCCCCACTGCCTGCCGTCCCTCCTACCATCACTGACCTATCTCTGCCCACATCTGTAGAATCCTATTCACAACCGCTCTTCCAGGTCAGCAGACTCATCCATTGTTCCTCAATCAAGAATGGCAGGAAAGAAAAGAAGTAATCATTTATCAAGCCCTAAGGAAAGAACTAGCTTGTCCAAGCACTCTTCTGGGTGCCTTCATATTTCAGTAGGTAAAGACTGTCCTTTGTGAGCTTAGCTGGGACTACATTTCCCAGAATTCCCTTCTCTACATACTGCAGATTTGGGGTTGGCTATAGGAGACGTTTGTGGGAGAGCTGAAAAGAGGATGTGAACCTCAGCCGTTCTGTTATGCTCTGGAAGCAGTGGGCCCAGACGCTGTTGGTGCTCTCGCGTGTTATCGCCGATCTGAGTGTTCACCTTTGTGGCCTGGGGCAACTCCTGCCGCGTCAGCATCTCCAAATCCTGGACCAGGTACATGCAAGGCTGTGTGGTGAAGGACACCAACTTACCCTGCAGGTGACCTGTGTCACTGAAAATGGAGCAGCAAGGGTCAGACACAGACCCCAGTTTCCTTGCTGGTTCCAATTGGCCTTGCTCTCTCCTATTTTCATGTCCATCACTCCTGGCCCTGCTGAGGTCAAGCCCTGTACCCCACATAGCTTTACACAGACTACCTGAACAGCTCCCATAGTTGCATAAAGTCTAATTACTATTTTTTTAAATCTTTATTCTATTATCACTTACTGTGGTTCTGCATTTTTAAGGAACTCCTGATACAGCTAACACAGTGCAATGGTTAGTAAGGTGGCTTCTGGAACCATACATCTTGAGTTCAAATCCTGGCTATGCTGTGTCACTTGGTAGCTGATGTCCTTTAATCTTACCACTATGTGACTCAGTTTCTTCATCTGTAAAACGGGAACTTTACAAATGTATACCTGATAAGGTGGTTAGGAGGTTTTAATGACTTAAGATCTCTAAGCCCTCTACTAACTTACTACTTCGATGAGAATTATCATTACTATAATCTCAGATTGTCTTTAAAACCAATAGTGAGACAGGTATATTACTCTCTTCACAGTTTAAGAAAGGGAGACTTAGTAGGGTTAAGTGACTCATCCAGCTTCATTTGGATGAGAAGTAACAGAGCTGGGGTTCAATCTTATTAGGCCAGTTTGCTTCCAGACTACACCAAACAGGGGAAGGTTCCCCTTTCCATCTCTTATCGCGCATCCTTATGGGAAGGCGTTTCTTTGGAAATCTTCCAAGCCTCTTGTTTCATAAGGACTCTTAATCATTTTAATCAAGAATGGAAATACTCACCAGCTTAGGCCTCTAGACAGATTCAAAGATCTTGCAGAAGAGATCATTTCCCCCTTCAATACTGAATTATTTTCTGAACACAGTGTAACTTTGCTCATGACTAATTTGGAATTTCCATTAACCCACACATATTTATTCCTCATTACTATCTGTCTAATGCTGAGCTAAATACTGTGGCAGAAACAAGAGTCTATGGCAGGGGTGTCCAAACTGCAGCCCGTGGGCCAACTGCGACCCAAGATCTATTGTTAATTGGCCCGCAGCAAATTCCAAAAATATATTTAGTTTACTTAAATAAACCACGTGAGGCAATATGTACTTCACCTCGAGTGAGTGGCCCGGCTGTTTGTGTATTTTACCGCATGTGGCCCTTGGTGAAAACCATTGAAAAAAGTTTAGACACCCCTGGTCTATGGTGCAGTGGGTAATCTATGGGGCTTGAATTTGGAAGATCTACAGCTGTCTTTTCACTCTGCAGGTTCATCTCTGAAAAAGAGTGATAAGGGGACCTCCTTCTGAATTAGTTATTGCAGTGGATCAAATGGTGGTTCCAAAAAGATGTGTTCACATCCTAATACCTAGACCCTCTGAATGGGAACATATTTGGCAAAAGGGTCTTTGCAGAGGTAATTACAAGTCTGCTTGACCGAGAGAAACTGTTAGCTTCCACTTGTAGTCCCTTGGGATGCTTGTTCTCGAAACCCAGGCACCATGCTATGAGGAACCCCAATATGCCATGTGGAGAGGCCCCCATACACAGGAAGCAACCATGGGCACCAACCTGCGAATGTGTGAATGAGCCTCTTGAGTAGGATTCTCCAGACCAGTTGAATTACCCCAGTTGATGCTGTGTGACATAGAAATGAGCTGTCCCTGCTGAGACTTGTCTGAAATATAGACATGTGAGTAAAATTAATGATGGTCATTGTTGTAAGCCATTGACTTTGGGGATGGATTATTATGCAACAACAGATAACCAGAACAGATATTAGTACCTGAAAGTGAGATGGTCCCATCATAAAATCCTGAAATGTCTGACATTGGCTTTCAGATCAGGCAGCATACATAAAGCTAAGGGGACTCAAGGAGAATGTTAGTGAAAGCCTAAAGGGCTTGGAGAAGCCTGTCAATGAGGGCTTTTCGGAAAGTCATGAAAATGTTCTAGGAATCTTGAGTACAGATTGTTACAGAATGGCAGAAAGCTTAGCAACACTGCAGCCTGCAGTAACGTTGAAAATCAGGAGGCACCTAATGATCCAGCTAAGAAGATGTCCAGGCAGAACATTGGAAGTGCCACTGGGCTTCTTCCCAGGAGCTGTGAGAAGAGAGAGATGGGCTAGAGGATCCAGGACTTGCTGGGTTAAAAGTCAAACTGTTTTTCACTTCCATGTCTTCCTAGATGGCAAACAATCCTCACATTAAGAAAAGGACTCAAGCCAAACATAAATCCAGGATGAGACTTATAACATCTTTGGTTAAGACTCCAGGAAGTTGTAAGGTGATGCCTCTTATAACCTCTCAGACAGACAAAAGGTCCTCTATGGATCTTAAGGGTTTACTACAGTCAAAGTGTTCTGATTGACACCACATAGTACAGAGATGAACTATTCATACCACTGAGTGTTCGCCATGAGCAAAATTAATGATTGTGTCGTTTTAGGCCAGTGAGTTTTGAGAGGATTGGTTATGCAGTAATAGGTAACTGGACCAGATATGAACCCAGCGTTCCCCATTCTCCACCCAGCTTCATTGATACGATGACCTTTCTGAGTCCACAGCCAGGGGTGTGTGGGTAGCAGGTGGGAGTGGAAAGTTAAGGGCAGGGAACAAAGGTGAGGGTGGGTGATGGGAAAGAGCAAAGTAGGAAGGGAGGTGTACCCCAGGGTCTTCCCCATCACCACAGGTGGGTCCCCCTTACAGAAGGAGTATAATGCAGCTTGGAGACAAACTACAGCAACCTTTGTTTTGTTCTTTTAGCTGGACTAAAACTTAAGAGAAAATAAGAATGATCCCTTTGATCAGCAGAATTTAATAAAACATGTCTTCCCGGTCCTGGAGGAAGCATAAGTCTGTTATTCCTCTGCAATACCTATCCAAAAATTCTCATCTCATTGTAAATAACTCAAATATGTCTATGTATCAGATTGCTAATGCAGTAAGCCTTGTTTTTCAAAAAGTAATAAGGAAAGTTGCCACTTGCTCTGAAGTTGTCTGATTAAAGTTCTCCAGACAGAAAGGATATGGAATTCCTATGATTTCAGGGTTAGGCAATGACCCTCCAGGGTTGCCCCACCTCCCAGCATAGCTGTAAAAGCAGTGGTGATGCGTGGACACGTGGTCACAGGGGCCGTCAGACGAGGATGTGTCTAGCTGAGAACACTGGCCTAAGAGCCTGGAGTCCAAGTTCAAGTTCCCACTCAGGCCCCAGCTGATTGAAATTAAAGGTAAATCACCTCTCTGCTCCAGCTATGGTTTCTCCACGAGTAAAATGCGGTTGGGTAGATACTGCCCTGCCTTCTTTCCCAGGCTATGAGGGGGCTCAAGGTGAAATGGGTAGAAAGTGTTTTGTTAACCATAAAAAGATACATATATGAGTATGTAACCAATGTTTCCATATTTGTACAGGAAACCAAAACACGAACATCTTTTGTCAGATAGAATGAAAATGATTGAAAGATCAAACTAGTGACAAGCCATGCCCCATTGAAAAGAAATGTTAAGAGAAAGGCCTTAAACAATATAGCGTCACAGACATGTTCCAGTTTGGCAGTGCACTAGCTCTGAGATCCGAACGTCCAGCACTGGAAGCCGTTATTAGGGCTATGACTGTGTTTATAGCCATGACTTCTCTTTACTGTAGAGTCAATTTTTAAGACATAATCAAATTGATACTTTTGTCCCTTTCCCCTCATCCTCTACCATAACTATTACCGATTACAGAGACTGAGGTATACCACTGGGGCCGGGAGAATGAGAAGAAGATGGAGGGGAATAGCCCAAACTTGAACCTAGAAGGAGGCAACCAAAGATTCTGAGAGGTCACCATGGTCTGGGTTTGATATATATTAAATTCGATTCAACAAACATTTAGGTAGGTCCCACTGAAGATATTGAAGTATGATCTGCTGGGGGCTTCTCCAAGAGCTCACAATTAATGTAAAACACAAGAAAATAAATTATTACATTACGATGCTATACTTGCATTATATTTGTAAAGAGTCCTAAGAAAATTGAGGTGATTCTTATCGTATAGAAGTAAGATGGAGCATTAATGGAAAAACATCAAGAGATGGAAACATTTGAGCTGAACATTAAACAATGAGGCAGCATATGCCAGTGAAGTAAGGGACAGTAGAGGGTATTCCAGGCAGAGTAAACAGTATGAGCCAAGGTCTGGAGGCCTGGACATACGTGGAATGCTTAGGTGAAAGTAAATGAAATATACTTGATGTGCATAGGGGTGAGGGTGAGGATGTGTAAGTCAGGAATGGTTATGTTATGCTGCAGTGACAAACATCCCCCAAATCCCAGTTGCTTATAACATCAAGAATGGGACAGGAAATATTATAGAACATTTCCAACATTGCAGAAAGTTCTACTGGACAGCCTGGTCTAGAACAGGGATCTGCAAAAGATGTCCCTGTGGGCCAAATGCAATTTGTTGTTTGTTTTGTAAACAAAGTTTTATTGGAACCCAGTTGCACTCATTCACTCATGTTATTGTCTATGATTGCTTTCATCAGACAGTGGTAGAATTGAGAAGCTGCAACAGAGACAATGTAGTCCACAAAGCTAAACATATTTACAGAAAAAGTTTGTTGACACCTGGCTTAGATCACTATCCCAGTTGTTATAGCCGAGGGAAAAAGAGCTCCAGCCTATATGTTACCTCTGCTCATGAGTCATTGGCTAAAACTGATTATTTGACCCCAGCCGCTACAAGGGAGCCAGGAAGTGCGATGTTTACCATTTTCCTGGGGGGAATGGAAACTGGAAACAATCGGCACACTATGGCAACTGCAGGGGGACATGGCTGGACATAAGGCAGAAGAAAGTTAAACTGGGTCTAAAGGGTCCCGAGGTTTGAACGTTATGCTGAGAGCAATAGAACATTATTGGAGCTTGTTTAATGAGGAAAATGATGGATACATGAAGTACAAGGTGTGATCAAACAATACAGTGAATGTTTACATTAAAAAAAATTATTACAGTAAAAGATACACTGCCATTAATCTCCCTCAAAATACTCCACCTCACCTTGAACACACTTATCCCATCATTCTTGCCACTTGCTGAAGCAGTTCTGGAAGTCCTCTTTTGTGAGTGTCTTTAGTTGTGCTGTTGTGCCTGCCTTGATGTCCTGAATAATTTTGACTTTGGGGAAGAGCCAGAAGTCACATGGTGCCAGATCCAGTGAATAAGATGGATGAGGACACACCGTAATGTTTTTATTTGACAGAATTTGCCATATACCATAAGCGATGTGTGATACGGAGCATTGTCATGATGGAGGATGATTTAAGGCACACTGTAAAACACACCTTCTCTCAACCATAGCTCACACCCAATTGACTGCACCGAACAAGTTGAAATTTGTCACACACGGTTACTAAGGTTCAATGTGCTGCTTCCCGAATTGAAGATCCCTACCTTTCCATTGGATGGCACTCGGCAGCAGTATTAACCATATTTTTTATCACAACGGAAAGGCTCTGTGTCATACATCGCTTCTGGTACAGCAATTTCTGTCCAATAAAAACATTATGGTGTGTCCTCATCCACCCTATTCACCGGATCTGGCACCATGTGACTTCTGGCTCTATCTCAAAGTCAAAATGACCATGAAAGGTAAACATTTTGAATCAATTCAGGACATTGAGGCAACCCCAGCAGTGCAACTAAAGACACTCAAGAAAGAGGACTTCCAGAACTGCTTCAGAAAGTGGCAAGAACCATGGGATAAGTGTGTTCGAAATGACGGGGAGCATTTTGAAGGGGGTTAATGGCAATGTGTCTTTTACTGTAATAATTGTTTTTATTTAAACATTCACCGTATAGTTTGATCACACCTCATATCTCGTTACTGGGGCTGCTGGAAAAATTGATGGGTGCAGCCAAAACAGGCAGAAAGGATACCAGGGAAGAGATGGGGAAAGGAACCCAAGAGAGACATGATGAGATTCCAGTTCTAGAAACTGTCACCGTCGTGGACTGGTCCTCAGGAACTACAGGCTGCCCTAGCCAGGTGGTTGCCCATCCCCAAGGCAGCAAGGCAATGACGCCAAATATGCAAATGAGGGCTTTCTGTGGGCCAGGTGCTGCGAGGAGCACTTTGCATAGAGTCACACATTTAAGCCTCCCAACAAACCCATGAGGTGGGTACTAGTTCATCCCTATTTCCCACAGAAGGAAACTGAGGTCAGATGGATAAATAACCCGCCTAAGGTCACACAGCAAGTGAGCGGCGGAGCACGGATTCTAACCCAAGTGTCTGCGTGCTCAGGGGCCCTGCGCCCAGAGTGAAGTCCACCTGCAGCCATCACGGCACATCCATCCTGGTACTCCCACTCTGGCTCGATTGCTGCTGTAGAAAACTGCCCAAATTTATGGATTATGTGGACTGTTGCCTTTTACTCTCCAAAACACATTAAGTGATTTTGTCTGGAAATGTTTTACAAGCCCCAATTATGCCTCCTACATTCCCTCCCTGGTACAGCCCAGGTCCCCAGCCAGGACTGTAAAAGAGCCTTTTCTTCTTTCTAAAGCCTCTTAACTCTCTGCCCCCGGAGAGGGCTGGTTCTCCCCGAGTCTGGGAAAAGCACAGCTCCCGTTCTGGCCCACGGGGAGATTTTAGACGGACCGTCATGTCTCAGCTCCGCGCTCCTTCTTTTCACGAGACTCTTTAATTAGGTTCAGAAACATGTTTATGATGTGGAGAACCAGCCCGTGTTATATTAGGCAAGTTCAAAGCTCCACTTCCCCCAACAAGTCTCAGAACATTTCAGTAAAGTCAGAGCACTGGCTCACAGCCAGCTCTGAACAAAATCAGACTCTGGGCAAGTAGCGCCTCCAGCATCCCCTCCTCCGGGCAGCTTTGCAAAGACGGTGGGATCTGGGCTTGCACAGACCTGGGTTTTCATTCTGGTCCCTCTGTACTTGCCAAGTGACCTTGAGCACATTACTTAACCTCTTTGAGCCCCAGCATTCTAATTTTGGAATCTAGATTTATTTATAACAGAATGTAGAACGGGAGGAACAATGGCTATGCAGATTATGAGGACAGAGAGACACAGAAGGTAACTGCCCTCATTCTTTCCTGCTGTGCCTGTTCCTGACCCTGCCAGGGGCCTGACGGGGCCATGCTCTCAGAAGAAGTCAGTTACCGTCGTGAATGGGAGCCTGGACCCTGCTTCCGGGAGGCGGCACTTGTAGATTCTCTCCGGGGAGATGCTCTCAAACATAGAGGTCTGGCTCCAGGTGATATGGAAACCTTCACAGTGCTGGAAGTGTGTTCCTGCAGCTGGAGCGCAGCCCACAAACAGCAAAATACTTATCATAAAGTCACAGTGGGGCACTGCGCAGAGTCCATTGATATAGTCCCATCTGGTCCTCACTGCTCAGGAAAAGGTCTTACTCTCATTTTACACATGATGAAACTGAGGCCTGCCTAAGACTTCACGGTGAGACGGAGACAGAACAGGCTCAAACCCGGTCAGAGCCGGTGTAACCCCGTGACCGTCCGTGGTCATGGGACATTCCCTCCCCTTCTTTCTCTAAGGTGGGAAAGCTGAGCGGAACCATCCAGAAGCACTGGCAGGCACCAGCCGAGCAGGTCTAAAGTGATGTGCTGCTGAGGTTTTTATCAGCAACCTCCCTTCCCTGGTCCCAAAGGAACCAGAAAGCTCAGAGGGACACAGCACTCTTAGACTCCTTACCTGCCCTCCACCTGTCTTCCCCCCAGAGTTCTTCCTCGGGTCTCATACGGGCTGCACTTCCATGCACCTGGGCTCCCTGCCTCTCTGGTTGCCGGGATGGGGCTGTTTGCAGCCTGTCTGCTTCCAAGCACATGCCTGTCTTCCTTCCCTATTTCTATCCCTGCTGAAGGGGGCCACATGGTGCTGTGGAAAGAGCACTGGCAGAATGTGATGGGCTGCTTCTTCTCTCAGCTCCATCGGTGCTGCCTTACTGTGTGTCCCTGGGGAAACCTCCTCCCCTCTCTGGGCTTCACACGCTCCATATTCAAAAGCAGATTCAGCCCAGGTACCTCCAAAGGGCCTTCTAGTTGTATTGAAAATCACAACCAGGCGTCATCAGCTTTCGTTCCGGCTTCACCACCATTCGACCTCAGCCCAATATCTATCCACTGCAGAGGGTTTAGAAGGAGGAAGCTTAGGTCTGGGTTTGAGGATTTTTTTATGGCACTACAGCAAAAATCCTAACTCTTCACAGATACCATGATTTAAACCAATGGAATCAACCTGAATTTAAAAGTCATTTCTCCCAGTTAGCAGGCCGATGACCCCCATCAGTGACTCACGTAGAAAGTATGGTTAACACCGTGCAGGGTGGTGGTTCAGACCGAACTATTTCATCATGTAGGTGATTATGTCAAGTGCCAGCACAGGAGGGCTTGGCACACGGGAGAGCTCAGTAAATGGTGCTGCCTTTCCCTCTTCCCTAAGTGGCAGGGACTGCGAGCAAGTCACTCAGCCTGTCTGGGTCTCAGCCTCCAGCTCTGGAAAATGAGCGGGCCGGGCTGGATAATTTTCTGGAGCTTTTCTTTTCCCCTTGGACCTGCTGAGTCTTTAAGGCAAACCCATAAAGTTGTGCATGTCTTTCCCTGGAGTCCCTTTCCTCTGTTTGTTTGTTTGTTTGTTTGTTTTTTAATAACAGCTTTATTGAGATATGATGCACATGCCAGACAAGTCAGCCACTTAAAGTGTACGATTCAGTGGTTTTCAGTAGAGCCACAGAGTTGTGCAACCTACACTGCACTCAGTTTTCAAACATTTTCATCACCCCAAAAAGAAACCCTTACTCATTAGTAGTCACTCTTCATTTCTCCCCAAACCCCCCAGCCTAGGCAACCACTAATCTACTTTCTGTCTCTGCGGATTTGCCTATTCTGGACATTTCCCATAAATGGAATCATGCACTATGCGGTCTTTTGCATCTGGCTTCTTTCACTTAGCATAATGTGTTCAAGGTTCATCCACGTGGCAGCGTGTATCCCTGCCTCTTTCTGTCCCCTGTTTGCCCCCACCTACTCTGCCTGCGCTAGGTGGGGCTGCACCACTGACCCCCTCTTTGTCAAGATGCCCCTCCCTCTGGAATGGTCACTGCTCCCTGCACAGGCAACCGCGGGGGTGCACAGCCCCCCTCAGACCACTGCCTCCTGCCCCAGGAAATACATTTCTCAGTTCTTTCCACAATTTGAAAGGTTTTAAGACAAACTGACCTGCTGTTGACAGCACTAATTCCTTTCTTCCTCTCCAGTGCTCCTGTCTCTTTTCTCTTTTTTTTTTCCAAAGGAATTTTTTTTTTTTTTTTTTTGATGTTGTGTGTATGGGGTTTTTCCCTGCCTCCAGCTGTCACTTTGGTATGGGGATTGATGTTAAGTAGCACTTACTGGCTCCCACAGTATTCCGATAGCTTTATATACGGGATATCACACACTCCACAGGGCAAGCATCGTTCACCCCATTTGATGAGCGAACGCACTGAGGCTCAGGGAGACGCTGCGATTTCCCAAGGTCATTCCCAATAAACGTCGGAGTCAGAACTGGACCTTTGTCTGTTTTGCTTATTCTGCCTTCCCAGTGACTAGCTGGTGTAGTTCAGACAATTTCTCCCCATGCCTCAGACATGATCAAACATGCTGCAGACTCCTGGGGAAGGCACTATAGTGCCCATCTGTGGCTGCTCAGAGAAAGCCCACCCAAAGCTCCCCCTGACCTCTGCAGGACAGAGAGCACAAGAGGAGCTTTAGTGGTATAAGTAAGCGCAGACAGAGATGTTTACAGGCCTGTTTCCTAGCACTTTTTATACTCATTAGTGAAAAAAGCCATCGGTACTCTCATTATTTATCTCTGCGCTCTTTTCCTGGCTCTGAAGCCTTTGGTGGCTCCCCGTTGCCTGCAGGAGCATTTCCCAGCTTCCCCCATGTGGGCACAAAAGGCCCTTCATGGTTAGGAGAACCACCTTCTCTGATACTGGGTCCCTCCCATGCCCTCCCCAATCCTTATTTTCCACTTCTCAAAATCTTTCAAAAAAGTAACGTCAAGTGAAAGTATTTATCACCTGAGATGAAGCACGTGGAAATCACTGCGCTGTAACTTGGGGTGAGGGAGGAGCGAGACCATGTGGTTGCTGAGGTTGTAGCCCGGCGCCCTGCAGGGCCACGGAGGGCGTCCACGCCGGTCAGTGTGTGGCCAGACCTGCGTGCTAGACCGGCAAGCGTGGATGTGTAGGGAAGTAGGTGAAAAGGTGCAGAGGAAGTTAACAAGCCAGGTCTGGCTGGTAGCTTCCGCTTTACCTGTGAAGTGGTTGGTGAGAGAGCGGCAGGAAAGGATGGAGAACAGAAGCAAGGAGAGAACGTAGGTGCAGATCAGTAAGAGGCAGCAGCCACAGTAAACCCCCCTCAAATTCCAGGGAGCCTAGAGAGCGGGGGCCTTAGGCGGCGAGCCACCGGGCTGTGGGCCTTGCCCTGAGTATAGTTCTCAGCAGCCCAGGAAGCCAACAGAGACCAGCAGTACTGAGGATGGGGGTGGGGGTGGGGCATGTAAAATGGACAAATGGGCAAGGGGAGGAGCCTGGGGGGGGGGAAGAGAGAAAAAAGGAAGGTAACTTCTAGGTTAAGGGAAGTTCATATTGAACATGAGTCGCTTATTCCTGTATAAAAAACCACCTCAAAACTTTGCAGCCATAGTCCTTTGTCATCTTTCAGTTTCTGTGGGTTCAGATTTGGGAGTGGTTTGACTGGGTATCCCTCTCATGAGGTTATGGTCAGGTGCCGGTTGGAGCTGCAGTCATCTGAAGGTTTGACTGGGGCTGAGAGACACACTTCCAAGGTGGCTCACTCACATGCCTGGCAAGTTGGTGCCGGCTTTGACCATGGCCTCCGTTAGTCCCCACATGGGCTTCTCCACGGGCTACTCGAGTATCCTCAGAGTGAGTTTTCCCAGAGACCACGGCAGGACCTGCAATGCTTCTATGACCATCACTTCTGCCATTTTCTGTTGATCATAAGGGGCCAGTCCTGATTCAGAGTGAGAGGCGACTACACAGGAACAGAAATAGCAAGAAGCAGAAAACTTTGGGGATCATCTTGGAGGCTAGCTACTACAAATCGCATTGATTAAGCCCTACTCTGTGCTCTGAAAGGTGATTACCACCATCTATGTTATCTGTTCTCATTAATCCTTCAAAACCTCCAACACCTAGCACAGTGCCTGTGTAGAATAGTAACTCAATAAAAAATGTTAAATCAGAGACCAGTCCTCCATACCCTCCATCTTCCAGCCCCCTCTGCTTGTAATGAATGAGACAACTGAGGCCCAGGGCTGTTAAGCCACTTGCCTGAGGTCACACAGCCACTAAAGGAATGAGCTGGGATTCAAGCCCAGGTATCTTTGACTTCAAAACCAACGTACTTGCTGCCCCACTGGACTACCTTCACAGACACTATCCATCAGTAAAGAGGATGCTTCCAGCCTCCCAGGCTGGGAGAACCTCAGACCTAAATCTGCAGCAGGAGAGAACATCTCGGTGGCTCTTTTCAGGCGTTCAGGTCCCTGAAGGCTAAGGTCTTCCATCAGGCAGTCAGTTCAAGCATCTTCCAGGAGACCAAGGAAAGCATTGAGTCATCTGTTTATACCATTTCCAGTTCTACCTGTGTTTTTCTCTTTCTGTATACAACTCTCAGCAGACTCTTAGCCCTCGGGAACTTCCGGTTTCAAAGCCAGAGTCTCCAGCCAGGCCAGGGCGGAAGAACAGGGGATCTCTGGGGACACAGGAGACTGCCGGAGCCCGCACTTCGGTGAAGATCTTCCTTTCCAGTGGGGCCTGGAAATCCCCATTTCCCACCAGATGCCCAGAAAACTCCGGCTGCACCTGACTGTGCCCCGCTCAGCTTTATCTCCCTCTGCATCCCTAAGCTTACCCTATCCTCTAGCTCAGTCTAGGAGGCCCTTTGCTCATAGAGAGGTGGAGAGGAGCATAGACAGAGTCAGGCCAATGGGTTTGAATCTCAACTCTGCCACGTACCAGCTACAGCCTAGCCAAGTTAATCTCTCTGGGCCTCAATGGTGTTATATTAAAAAATAATTGACTTTTTAAAAGTGGAAAAATCCTGACATTTGTAATGGTGGTCTCCATAAGTGGGGAGGGATCTGATGTCTCGTCCCACCTCCCATCTGCAGCAGGAATCAGCGGGGTTGGTTTTAAAGATTAGAAACACTACCTGTTAAGGGCCCGCTTGTGGTAAGCAGGGAGTTGTTATTGTCCCGTCTTGCCCTCCGTCCACCTTCTACATTCTCAGGATCTAGAGCAGTGGTGTCCAAACTGCGGCCCGCGGGCCAGCTGCGGCCCATGATCCATTGTTAATTGGCCTGCAGCAAATTCCAAAAATATAGTTAGTTTACTTAAATAAACCAGGTGAGGCAATACGTACTTCACCTCGAGTGAGTGGCCCGGCTGTTTGTGTATTTTACCGCATATGGCCCTTGGTGAAAAACGTTGAAAAAAGTTTGGACAGCCCTGCTCTAGAGCCTCACTCCCAGTATCTAGAACACCAGTTACCACAGTCCTCTCAAAGCCCTGGAGCTTTTCTAAGACATCAACATGCTGTAAGTCAATAATGTAGCTCCCCCACTTGAGTCTCTTCCTCTTATGTTTTCCTCATAGCAAACTTTGCCCTTAACAGACTTTGCAGGTTTCAGAGTTAACATTTGGCAGAGAGGTTTTATGTCATTTGATTCTAATAGCCCACGAGTAGGTTCAGGACAGCAAACGTTTATTGCGTGAATGAATGAGTGTAGACACCTTCCACATCCTTAGGAAAGCCTCAGATGGGCTGGCCTGGGGCTGGGAGCAGGGACAGCGCAGGGCTCAGTCCTGTTGGTGGTCTCTGTGTTGACTGAGAAGAACCAGCCACCACCCTCCCTTCGCCCCTCCCCATTCCCTATCCCTGTCGCCCCACTCCACATTCACACTTGAGGCCTCAGCTGTTTCCTGTGGGGCCCCAGATCAGTTGACCCCAAGAACAACAGAGCTGACAGCCCCCACCTCATTTCCCCAGGCAGGTCTGCCACCCAGATACCCCGCCACGCTCAGAAGATGGTTACAGCTGCTTTTATATTTTTTAACGACGGCCTGTTCCCACACACTACTTCTAAGGATGCTGCTTTGACTGGGTAAAGAATTCTTTTCTTTTTTTCCCTAGAATGGAATTTGCCACGTGTGTTCTCAACTCACTCCCATCAGACTTGAGGGAAATGAACTCTGGACATGCCTATGTCTTCCAGCAAACCTTGCCTGATCCAAGGACAGTCATTAACTTGTTATTCTAAGTAATCCTCTGCTGAAAGCTGTGAGCCGCCTGTGGTAGACAAGAGCAGAGTTTTCAAGCACAAAAGTATTGGACTTGCTGGTTCACAGCTTCCCAGGAGGAAGGAAATGCCCCAGAGATACAGGCTCACTCCCAGACGAGGCAGCAATAGCCGTTTCAAATCAAGCCCATTTTGAGCAGGCCATGCTGAAATCCTGACATGCCTTTGTCATTGCCTGACGAATATTTCATCAGCCCACCGCTTGCTAACATTTAGATCATTGTCATCAACAGAAGCTTCCCCATTTATCAAATCATATTAACAGTGGAGGCAGCCTCTGACCTATGCTCTAAAAAACACATCTTATTACGTACCCTGACAAAAATCCTAAAAACTGGCTCAACACCTAGAGTTGTTAGAGCAGCTCCCTTGAGGCCTTCCTCACTTGGCTCTTTCCTGCCAATTCCTTCTCCAAACACATTCTCCTGCTTATCAACCCCAATTCTTGTTAGGACAAAATGCATTTGTTCCCTTTGCCTAGAACATCCTTCCCCACTTTTCTGGCAACAAATTCTCATGGTCTCTCAGGGAATTTACATATCCCAGCCAGAATGTGCTGTTCCCAAACATTTACATTTATCCCACTACTTAGCATGTTGAAATTACTTGTGTTCCTGTCTGATTCTCCCCCCAGTGCCCTCTCCCATGAAACTGGCTCCTGCATCTCTGTTCCCCTAGAGCTTGCACACAGCAGGTCTGGAGTGCATATTTCTTTGGTCAATGGAAGAAAAATGATTGAATGCCTGCATATCTACTGTAGGTAGGCTCTGTGTAATACATGCTATAACTGGCCAAGACAAAATAAAAGGTAAGTGCAGAATCCCAGGCCTCAATGAGCATATGGGTGTATGAGGTTATAAAAATTAAATAATAATCATCCATAGTCAAAAGCAATTAAAAAAATATATAAAGGGACATGGGAGAGGGCTCCAGTCCTGGGGAGCTTAACACCTAATTCCCAGAAAGGAACTTCTGTATACATACAAATGAGTCACATTTCATGTAGTTTGTATACTCCTGGTCAAATGAACACCCAGATACAGGACAGGAGGTCAAATGACTACCTGTGGACCAGGTCGTCAGGGAAGGCTTCCTGGAGGAGGTGGGGCTTGAGCCTGATCTTGAAGGACGGGGTACTAGAAGGATAAGAAAGAAAGCAAGGAATTGAAAACATATTTGAAGAAATAATAACAGAAAACTTCCCCAACCTGGTGAAGGAAATAGACATATAAGCACAGAGAGTCTCAAACAAGATGAAACCAAACAGGTCCACACCAAGACACATCACAATTAAAACAGCAAAAATTGAAGACAAAGAGATCATCTTAAAAGCAACAAGAGAAAAGCAGTTAGTTACCTGCAAGGGAGCTCCCATAAGACTGTCAGCCGATTTCTCAACAGAAACTTTACAGGCCTGAAGGGATTGGCATGAAATATTCAAAGTGATAAAAAGCAAGCAGCTACAACCAAGCTACTGTATCATTTAGAATCAAAAGACAGATAAAGAGCTTCCCTGACAAGAAAAAGTTAAAGGAGTTCATTACCACCAAACCAGTACTGCAAGGAATGTTAGAGGGTGTACTTTTTAACATTTTTTGGCGGGGGGGATATTGGGGAACAGTGTGTTTCTCGAGGGCCCATCAGCTCCAAGTCATTGTCCTTCAATCTAGTTGTGGAGGGCGCAGCTCAGCTCCAAGTCCAGTTGCCGTTTTCAATCTTTAGTTGCAGGGGCCACCATCCCATACGGGAATTGAACCTGCAACCTTGTTGTTAAGAGCTCGCATTCTAACCAACTGAGCCATCTGGCCATGCTAGAGGGTGTTCTAGAAGGCGACGATGAAGAAGAGGAAGGAGGAGGAAGAGGAGGGGGGAGATAAAAATATGAATAATAAAATGGCAATAGCTACATATTTATCAACAATTGCTTTAAATGTAAATGGATTGGGTGCTCCAATCAAAAAACATGGGAGAGCTGAATGGATAAGAAAATAAAACCCTTACATATGCTGCCTATAAGAGACTCACTTCTGGTGGAAAGATACACACACTGAAAGTAGAGGGATAGAAAAAGGCATTTCATGGAAATGGAAGTGAAAACAACAACAACAACAAAACCTGGGGTAGCAATTCTTACACCAGACAAAATAGACTTGAAAACAAAGGCTATAACAAGAGACAAAGAAGGATCCAGTAATCCTACTTCTGGGTATTTATCTGAAGAAACCCAAACACTACTTTGAGAGGACAAATGCATCCACATGTTCATTGCAGCATTGTTTATACTGGCCAAGATGTGGAGCCAAGCTGGGTGTCTATCAATGGATGAACGGATAAAGAAGAGGAGCTACATATATACAATGGAGTATTACTCAGCCATAAAAAAGAATAAAATCTTGACACCTGCAACAGTATGAATGGAGCTAGAGGGTATTGTGCTGAGTGGAGTAAGTCAGACAGAGAAAGAAAAATGCCATATGATTTCACTTATATGTGGAATCTAAAGAACATAACAAACAAAACAGAAGCTAATTCATAGATACAGAGAACATTTTGATGGTTGCCAGAAGGGAGAGGGGTTGGGGAGTAGGTGAAAAAGGTGAAGGGATTAGAAGTACAAATTGGTAGTTACAAAAGAGTCATGGGGATGTAACGTACAGGATGGGGAATATAGTCAATAATGTTGTAATAACTCTACAGTGTCAGATAGGAACTAGATTTATCAGGGTGATCAGTTCATAAGTTATATAAATGTCTAATCACTATGTTGTGCACCTGAATCTAATATAATAGTGTATGTCAACTGTAATTGGAAAATAAAACAATTGTTAAGAAAGAAGAAAACAGAAAACAGCCCCCCCAAAAGAAAAATACCAAATAAATAAATGACCTGAGTAAAGGGTTCTGCCATCGGAGAAGCTAGTGTGCAGCTTTTCAAATATTGTAAGTTCTCTTTTTTTCATGTTTCAAGTGAGCCTCAGGCCCCGACAAAGGGCACCCCACCCACCTGTCTCCTTACTGGCTGGTGGTGCAGTCACACACACAAGTGGTAAAGCAAATGGTCTCTTAATACTTTGGTTTTGATTTAGCTTGAGATATTCAGCTTGAGATTCCCCAGTACCTTTTGCTACAGCGTAGTACAGTGTGGGCGTAGAGAAAAGAACCTAAGCCTGGATAACTCAGGTTCAAAGCCTGACTCCGTCCTTTTCTGGTGACGAGTCCTTGAGCACAGTGACTGTCAGCAGCCGTGTCATCAGTGACATTTACCTAGTGCTGGTTTTGTGCCAGACACTGTCCTAAACATTTTTCAGCAAACCCTGTGCTACTTATTATCCATGGTTTACAGATTGGGGAAACTGATGCAAAGAGAATAAATCATTTTCCCAGAGTGATCTGTGTCAGAGCTAGGATGTGAACCCAAGTAATTGAACTCCAGGGCCCTAGCACTGAACCACTCTGAGATTCAGTTTCCTCATCTGTGAGGATAATAATCAATAAATGTTAGTTGTTACGACATGACATAAAGTTGTATCATTTCCCGAGTGTTGTTTAGAGTAACACAAAGCCCTTTCAATGTTTCCTGAAGCATCACCTTCTCTTACTTCTAAAGTGATTCGGATCCAGTCTGAGCGTGAGCAAACTGTGCACTTGGCTTTAACATTGTTCTTGAGCATGTTTCTAAGAAGACATGCTGAGCATGTACCTATCCCTGCCACCCACAACATCTTTTCCTCTCCCAACCCTCAACTGTCCTGACATGCAGCCTTTGATGGACAAACATGCAAATAGCTGCTGCCTCGGAGAATTCTAGCCCCAAAGCCTCCAAGTATTGCTCTGATTTCTCCCTTTTGAACACCAGAAAAGCTTCCTGGAGGAGGTGGGGACCGTTTTAGACTAATGAAGACTGGAGTTTTGCCATCAGTACCTGGAGAGTCTACAGAAAGTTCATACCAAGACCACCAAGGATTTCTATTCCAGATCTGTCCTGCAAAGTCCCCCTCTGAAAAAATGATGCAGTAGAGTTGGGCAGGCATTTGAATCTTTTGCAAGCAAAGACATGTTCCCTCCACGCATGGAATTTGATGCCTCCAATAATAACAAACATAAAAAGAGGTCACATTTTTTTTCTCATTGCCTTCTATGCACTGAGAACTGTTCGAGGTCACCACAGACATTTTAATTGAATGATTACAATTGCTTTATGGATGGAGCACTGTTCCAAAGCCTGCCCCACCCCCTTTCACATATGAGGAGACTCGCATCTCCCTTTTTGTGACCCTATAAGTAAACAACCCACCGTGCCTTGTACAGGAAATGCTCTATGTATTAGGGAAAATCATTCACCAAGACAAGCAGGGGTGTCGTGAGCACTTGGTGGTGGAATATATTATCATCAGCTCAAGCATGGCAGTGCTCAGCCACCCCAGGCAAGGAAATGTGAGCGCAGGGACGAGTGGGTAGTTTTCCCATGCCTCCCTTGCCTGCTCCCAAGGACTGAGGCTGCCCAGAGGGAAAACTGGACCCCCTCCTCTGCTCCCTGGAGAGAGGTCATGCTAAGGCTGAGCCTACAAAGCACCAGGAGAATTGGCAGATGCAGAGCAAGCCTGCAGGGTATAACTAATTGTTACGGAGCTTGTACTGCAGGGGTCTGTGTGTGTTTTGTTTCCTACAGTATCCCAAGTACCTAGATTCATGCCTGGCACACAGTAGTCTCCCAATAAATACTTATTGAATGAATGAATGAATGAATGAATGAAGTCAGTAACTTGCTCATGAGCAGTCAGTTGGAAACTGGGGACCCAGAGTTACCTCTTGAGGTCCATGAGAACAGTTCCTTCCCACGGATACACAGGTATAGATGACGGGGAGATAGCTGAAGCGCCATCCCCTGTAAAGGAGAGAGGATGAGCCTGTCAACCTCATGGGCAGCCCAGTCTTGTGACCAGACTTGACAAGATACCTGGAGACCGGGTCCTGGTCCTGCCACTGCCATGCCTGGCTGTGTGCAGTTGGACAAGTCCCTTCCTCTGTGTGATCCACGCTTTACCCACACGTGAAATGGAATTCTTAATGTCTGCTTGCTCCCACAAGGAGAGTCAATGAGATAAGGGATACAGAAGTGCCTCACTGATTGCATGCTTGAATTAAGTACAAATTGAGCCAAACCTGCCCAGGCCTTGGTTGCCTGTCTGCACAATAAGTACAGAGTGGACACTGCCAGCTCTCATGTGCCAGGATTTCGATCCATCAGCAGGGTTTCTACACTGTGCGACTCTAAGGCAGTCCATCACAGAGACTTCATCGTCTACGAGTCTGTGAATCCACTGCCCTCCCCAGGAATTGCCCAGTGCCTCGCCTGCACAACTGGACCCAGCAGTGCTAGATCTGGGTCTGGTTTCTGTAGGAACAAGAACTCAGTCCTACACATGACAGGAAAGCTGCCCCTGCTCTCAGAAGACCTCAGAGAGGAGGCACAGACATCCAGAGGTTGGGCCTGCGAAGTCTCCCAGGACCTTACCTGGCAGACTACCTGCAAAATGGTCCAACACATCAAAAGACCAGAGGAAGGTCCTGCACCAGGATAAAAATTCCAGGGTCGAGGCAAGCTTTTCTCCATCTTCCAAACCCAGCGTTTTGTCCTGCTTTTCTTCTCACCCAATGATAACTGAGTCCTTAGACCAGCGGGAGGGTGTGGGAGAGGCTGAGAAGGAAAGGTTCTCCGCCTGGTGGCTGACTCATGACCCCCCAACCCAGAGCTTCCTCAGCACAGTCTTGAAACCTTGTCAGAGTCCACTAGTCAGGACCTGCGAGCATGAGAGCAGAGGGGCCCGCCGAGGCCATGAGACTTGCCAGACGAGCCTCAGTGCCACACGTGGTTGTCATCGCTCCTAGCCCCATATCTTTCCACTGCCCCGTGATGGATCCATGTGACCACCAAACGTAACTGAATGCCCAGGGAGGAGATTTCACCCATTGTCAAAACATCACAACAAATGAAAACAGTTAAAGATCTTCCATCGGCCTATAGGGTGGCATCTGGGCAAAAGCTAGAGGAGGCATCTTTGGGGACACCAGAGGTCACCCTGGACGTCCTGGCCCTCACATCATGCCCTGTGGGGGGCCTCAGCCTACTCAGAGTCCATCGCACCTTCGGTCTCACTGCTGAGTGCTGCACACACCTGTTCTGGCACTGGCCACTCTGATGGCACCAGCTTGCTTCCCTGTCACCTCCAGCATGGCGTTCTATGGTCCTTAAGAGAAGGAACTGATCTTTGCTCCCAGTGACCGCAGGGCCCAACCAGAGAGGGGAAGGCTCAGCCTCTGCGCGCCTTGGGTGGCACCCTGCCACTCTGGACCCAAGTATCCTGAGTCAGGTGCAAACCTCAGCTCGACCCCACCCTGCCTCCTGCCGGTGCCCCCAGGGCTGGCACAACATCAAGGTTCCACGACAAGGGGCCCTCGAAGCCCTCACATGTGGCCTAGGGTCCGAGCGCCTCATTAGGCAGTGGCAGCTCTCACGTAAGCCCTTTAATGTGGTGCGATGGTATTTTTCAGGCTTCTTTTCAGAAGGAAAAAGTTAATAATGTGAAAGCTTTATTACCTCTCTCTTCCCCCCTCCGAGACATGCCCTTTGGTAGTGTGACGCTGGGGCTAGTTAAGGCCGAAGCCCGGGGATTTCCTTCTCTCTGGGAATGACTGTAATTACACACACGGAGGGGCCAGGCAGTAAAGTGGCAACACACCGAGGCCTTCACCTCAGAGGCTGGAGGAGGCTAGGTGTTGGCCGCCGTGCCCCGGTCTGCAAAGCAGAAACATATGGGGAATCCATTACCTGCTCTACAAAGGAGGCGGCCTAGCTAATAAACGTATTTACTGGGTTAAATAAATACGCTGAGGGTTGTTAAAAGCCTGGCCTGTGACTTAAAGTCACCAACATTTTTCACTTGTCAGAAAGGGGCTTTTGGAAGCTTTCAGGCGGCCTGCCTTCCTGCCCATGTTTATGCATCCACTGTGCCCCCTCAGCTCCTCCTGGCCACAGGGAAAAAGGGGTCTTTGTCTAGCAGCGTGGAGCCCCTACGGGTGGGCAGGCGGATACACACAGACTGTGTGTGCGGGGGCCTCAGGGTGGGAGTCGCTGCCCAGAGCGGGCACAAGGCAGAGCCCCGGGGAAGACATCTTTCCACGGCGATGCATCAGTGCAGGAGAAGCCTCCTTCCCGAGACACAGAACAGCATTCACCAACATGACCTTGGACTGTTATGGAGCCTTCATTGCTATTTCCTTTTTCAAAAATATTGCGGTAAATTTCCCATAATGTGACATTTACCGTTTTAACCATTTTAAAGTCTCCAACTCAGAGGCATGTAATACATTCACAATGTTGTACACTCGTCACTTTTATTTAGTTTCCGAACAGTTTCATCACCTCAAAAGGAAACCTCGTAACCAGTCCCTCCTCATTTTCCTCTCTCCTTCCCCTGCACCTGACAGTTACTAATCTGCTTTCTGTCTCTATAGATTGGGCTATTCTGGGACATTTCACATAAATGGAATCACACAGCACGCGACCCTTTGTGTCTTTCACTTTCATCTAGCATAATATCGTCAAGTTTCCTCCATGTTGTTAGTATGTATCAGTACTTCATTCTGTTTTGTGGCTGAACAATATTCCATTATAGATAGACCACACTGTTTATCCATTCATCAGTCAATGGACACTTGGGTTGTTTCTACATTTTGGTTATTGTGCTGCTGTGAACTTGTACGAGATTTTGTTTGAACACCTGTTTTCAGTTCTTTTGGTGCAGACCTACTCGTAGAATTGGTGGGTGATACCATAATTCCATGTTTAGCTGACTGAGGAACCTGCCAACCTGTTTCTGTTTGCTCTGCCCTTTGGTAGGAAGTAGAGGAACAAGGAGACATTTTTCATTCAAACTTTCAGGTTCTGATAAGACATGGACGTGACATTTTCAGAAGTGAGAAGGCTAAGTTTTGATGAAATTGTTCTGCACCCCAGGCACCGAATTCCCACAGGCCCCCACCCCTACTCCCAAGTGGGGACCACTGTCCTTGTCTTATAGAACAGGAAGCCAAGGGGTTTATGGCCACACCAAGTATGTGCTTTAGGAATTTAAAACCTAGTCCTTCAGACTGTGGAAGCTTGGTGCTCTTTCTGTCACCCCAATGACTTGACAATGTATAAGAAATGGCATTAGTCCCCTGGGCCCCAAGAATGTCTCAACAACTTGTTAAATGACATCCTAAATAATACAACACAGCAGGGGAGCTGAGGGCCTGGTCAGCACCTGTCTGCTTTATATCCCAAGGAGCCTGTAGCAGAGGAGACCAGAGAAGGGTCTGCTCAGTGAGGGAAGCACATGGCTTCTTCTATCACACACCCCTGGACACTGGTGTGGGCATGGAGACTGTGTTGGCCTCTCTGTTTTTAACCAGAAGGGCTATTTGCCTCCACAAAGGGATGTTATCACGTCAAAATAGCATTTGTTGATTCTAGACACATGGTAAGTTCCACATGTGTGCACGCTTCAGTGCTACCTGTTGTGCGTGTATGACTTCACTTTTAGACCCTTTCCGTGGGAAGAGTCCCATGAGAACTCTTGCTAAATCAAGGATTAGGTTGCCATTTTCATTTCCCTCTTTGCCAAATTATTTATTTTACTGTCTTGTCTAGACTTTATTGTCATACCCCAGGTAATTTCTCTCAGCCTACCTTATGCTAAGTTTTGTTTGCTCTTTAATCCTGTAGTTTCTTGTGTATCAGCCACTTTACCACTCTCCCCACCAAACCCCCCAAATATGCCTGCATGTGCCTCTGGTGACCGCACTTTACCTCTCTAACCACTAAATAGCTCCATGTCTGGCAGGCATGACAGAGGCAGGAGAAAGGGTCCGAGTTTGGGCATCATGACACCTGGACTTGAAACCCACCTTGTCCTTAAGCAAAATACAGAGCCTGTCTCAGCCTCAGTTTCCTCACCTGTAATGATAACGCAAGTCATGCAGGATTTTTGTGGTAACTTAACTAGCCAGTGTCATGTCTCAAAGTCCAACAGCTAACACAGCACCTGGCTCTGTGTAAGTGGTCAGCATTCCATTTCTCCTTTATTTAGAGGGGCGAGGTGGGTATTAGGAGAAAGGTAATGAGAAGAGGAACGAAACAAACTCAAATGATTCCACGAAAGGTAGGACACATCTCTCCTGCCTATAAGTCAAAGAGATCACAACCACTCTTAAGATATTATGACTTCATTATAACTTAATCTTATTGCAGTCCAAATTGTAGACAAACAAAAACGGCGTTAAACAGCCAGTCTGAGGGGTTTTGGCAAATGGAATAACTGAAATTGCCACCAAATTCAGTAAGCTGCCTCCTGAGCCCCACATGCGTAAGTGGGAAAGAAAACCTTCAACAGCCCTCAGGCCATTTGGACTGGATGCAACTTTTTGGCTCTCTTTAGAGTAAAACTGCTGAGTTTTCTAGGTAAATGCCTTCCTTTGGAAACAGAGACAGGAGAAAAGAAGTGTTGAAATAATGAGCAGAAGTTTGCCATCAACTTGATGCCCGTCAGAGTCTCCAACGATGAGCTGTGTGCAGCAAACTCCCTTCTTTCAAGTCCTGTTTATGGTTAAATAAGCAATGGAGTGATCTGTCACCTCCGCTCTCCAGCCGGTGATCGGAGAGAACAACAAGCCAATCTGATGTGAAATGATTTGGACAGTAAGTAAATAAATCCCACCTTGATAAGCTGGCCTCTGCTGCAGCTCTCCCACAGACCCCAAACATTTGATTACGGACTGATGAGGTCTTCCCAGGGGGAGGCCAGATACTCCTCTTCCCTGGAGGTCCCTGCAAATAAAACCTCACCTCATCTGTTGGTGATAGTTTGGGTGGAACAGAGTAAGTGGGGAGAGGGGTGAACCAGGTGACCCTTCTAGGTCTTTTCCACCAAAAAGTCTTAGAGACAACATGAGATTCCCATCAAAGGCAACTGAGCCCACTTAGGAATATGGGTGGCGTATGGGGCTTGCACCAAATTTCTGCTCCATCAATGCACTGATGGATAGACAGATGCCTGGAGGGCGGCGAGGGAGTTTCAAGGCTGCTTTGCCCAAGTGATATCCATAAACATAATTACATGATATATCTTCTGTCTGAAAGGTGGATTACTGGAGCAGGACATATAAACACAAAATCACCACTTCATTGAGTAAAGATTATCTCTTCCTGTTTGGGGAATCTCCTAGATTCTTGGTGGAAACTTTTTGTTTTTCCCAATGAGCAGTGGAAATGTTTTATTTATGTGCAGTCTTTCCTAGGTTTATGCCTATTTCCTAATCACTAACCACTCTAAAACATTGCCCCAAACCAAGAAGCCATTTCCTTTAAAATGCCCCAACTAACAGCTTGCGTTTTTTTCAGTGTTTTGGACTATTCCAAGCTCTTCCTTTGTTGTACCTCATTCAAAGCTGAGAGAAGTCCCTTTAGCATAGTGGTTATGACCACATATAATTCAGTAGACAGCCAGACGACCTGGATTTAAGTCCTGGCTCTATCCATTTATGGATCACATGACCCTGGACAGGTTTTTTAAGTGCTCTGTGCCTCATTTGCCTCATCTGTACAATGGGGTGATAATACTATCTTACAGGGGTGTCCTGAAGCTTAATTGAGTTAATCTATGTAAAGTACTTAACAACAGTGAGGGTTTGCTCTCCTTCTTGCCACTCGCAGATTTCAAAAGGTGATCAACAGATACAGCCATACCCATTTGGCAGATGAAGAGGCGAGAGATTTTCCAAGGCACATGAGGGGGCAGCCCCACTCAGAGCCCAGACAGCCTCTCCGTCCCACTCAGGGCCTCTTCCAGGCACCAGATTCTGGCTTAACAACTACCTGTTATCGCATGATACTGAGTGGTCTAATTGTAGTCCAAGATTATTATTACTGAAAATTCCCCGAGAGCTTTGCCTGAGATTGAGAATTTCAGCCATCGCACAGGTCCACAAACTTGGGTCTCACCCACTCAGCAAAGCTTTAGGCAGACTAGCGATGTCACACTCTCTTCTCATCATTTCCTGTTCGGTTTTTTATTGCAATGGTGTTTTTTAAAATTTCTTTCTCTCCTTTTCTTTCTTTCTTCTTTTTTTTACTAATAAGAAATTTCCTTACTTTCTCTTCAAAAAAGTTTGTTTCTTTAGATTATAATAGTAATAATACATGTTATGGTGTTGAGAATGTGGGAACTTCATGAAAAACAAAATTTTAACTCTATACTAAAATTCGGTTCCTGACAGATAATCATTGTTGTGGTATATTCCTTTCATGTCTGTTTTTCTATGCATGTGATAAGTAAATGTACATTTATTTTCCTGTACATAATTTGAATTTTGGTGGTGATGGTAGTAGAGTGGTTTATGTCATCTAATCATTTTGTTTGTTTACCTTTTAATTGCTTTGAAGTTAATTCTTCAAAATATAGATAAAATAGCAGAATGTAAGGCTTAAAAGCAAGTACAGCTTGGGTTTGAGTCCTGGTTCTGGCACTTATGAGCTGTGTGACCTTAGAGAAGTCACGTCGCTGTGTCTCAGTTGTCTCTGGGTATAATAGTATACACCTCAGAGGGCTGACACTCTCCTGAATGAGTTAATGTTTGTACTAAGAAACAAAAAATTATTAGCTAGAAGCAGAAACTTGGAAACTGATGCTTGTATTTTGTTAGTCTTCAATAGAGCTACTTTCCATATAGGATTTTCAGTTGTAAACAACAGACACACAGGCCAATTTAAACCAAGAAACAAACTTTAAAAATACTGAGTAGGATACCTAATCTTCCAGTGGGAAGGATGTTTAGATACTGAGCACTTACTGTACACCCAGTGGGCACTTTAGGCCCACGATCACATCATTTTGTTTGTCCTCATAAGTTCCTATGAAGTAAATATAAGGCTCTTCTTCTTCTACATATTAGGAAACTGAGTCTCGGAGGGAATAAATGACTTGCCCAAGTTCACACAACTAAGGAAGTAGTGAAACCAAGATTCTATCCCAGATGTGACCTAACTCAACAGTGTAGCTCACGCATTCGCTCATTCATTTTGTGTTACAGAGTACTCTATGCCAGATCAGGGGTTCTTTGGTGAGCACGCAGGCATAATCCTGTCATCACAGAGCTCACAACCTAGCGAGGTGGAAAGATGTTTGTCTGGTTATCACACAGGCTCTGAAGAACAGGTCCGTGGTGCTCTGAGAACCTTACTAGAAATTTGACCTTGACAGGGAGGTCATGGAAGATTCTCTTGATAAAGTAATGCTTGAGCTGAGGTGGGAAGTGTGAGTGGAATTAATGGGCCAAGGCCTGGGGTGGGGGAGGAGTGATTCATGAAGAGGAAAGTGCCAAGTCTCTATTGGAGAAATAATCATGGGAGACTGCTTCTTGAGAGAGACTGAGAAGTTCCAAAGAGTGTATCTGAAATGGAGGAAAAGAGGGGAAGAGTGGTGAGAAGGAGACTAGAGAGATAAAAGGGCAGGTCATGTAACAGTTTCAAGTCAATTAAGGAGAGTTGACTTTCTCCTAAGGGCAATGGCATCATTAAAGAATGGAAAGAGGGAGGTAATACGGTTAGATTTCATTTCAAAGAGATCACTCTGGTTTCAATGGGGGAGAATTCATTGGGGTGAGGTGGGAGCAAAAGTGGGTACTGGTTTCTCATGCAGGGACTCAGCTCCCACTTCCCACACCAGAACGCAGGACATGGTGAGGCCAAAAAGGAACAACAGAGCCACAGACAGGGGAGCCATACCACTATATTCTCGACGGTGGCTGGCCGAGACACAAAAGCAAACATCTGCCAGTACCCCAACGAGGGGTCTTCCCGCACCCCAGTCTCACTGGTGGCCGGGAGAGACACAGGAAGTGGGATCCACATGATCCACAATCCTCCATCCGCGCTTGCTAACCCCACTTGCTAGCCGCAATCCGCCGTCGCTTCTCTGCCAACCCCACTTGCTAGCCACAATCCGCCGTCTGCTTCTCTGCCAACCACACTTGCTAGCTACAATCTGCGTTTGCTAGCTTAGACACAACATTTATATCAGTGGCTAATGGCTCACTGGTTACAGCTGACGGCCAACTAGTCACAGCTGATGGCCATCTACTACCCGAGCCAGCACCTTTCCATGTGAGCCTGAGAGCCTGGAAACTGCTCTCTGGGACTCTGTCCCCAAAGGTTCCAATAGTATCTATAGCAATAGACTGGGAGGGCAACGACAGTAGCTGTGACCAACGATATAGAAAGAAGTGAATAGACTGAGGAGAGGATTAGGAATAAAAATCTACAGAGCTTGGTGATGGATTGGCTGTGGAAAGTCAGAGAGAGAGGGGTGGAACGTGATGCCAAGACTTCTGGCTTATTTAACCTGGAGAATGATGGTGCTATTCACTGTTGAATACCACGGAGGATCAGATTAGAGAGGGGTGATCACAGTTTAGTTTTTGAACATGTTAAGTTTGAGGTTCCTTTAAAATCCTCCCAAAAGATGTTAAGCGGGAAGCAGGATGTAGAGGTCGGGAGTTTACAAGAGCTGTCTGGAACAGAATTGTATAAGTGGGTATCATCGTCTGTGAATGAAGGTTAGTGGACATTTGTCATTCTTTTTAGGTTTTCCCCCATCTTAACCCCCCTCCTCATGTTTGGAAAATCCCTTGTCTTATGAGACAAGGCCCATCTCCCACTGCAGAAGCTGAAAAGACCACGTTTGGCGATGACTGTCATGCAGGGTCTCTGGCCCCACTCCCCGCACCAGAACGCAGGACATGGTGAGGCCAAAAAGGACCACCAATGAAGCCATAGATAGGGGAGTCATACCACTATAGTCTCGCTGGCGGCTGGGTTCAAGACACAGGAAGCAGGAGTTACACGACCCGCAAACCGCTGTCTGCTTCTCTGCCAACCAACCAACTTGCCTAGGCAGGGCAGTTATATCAGTGGCTAATGGCTAACCGGTAACAGCTGATGGCCAACTAGTCACAGCTGATGGCCATCTACTACCCGAGCCAGCATCTTTCCACATGAAACCAAGAGCCTGGAAACTGCTCTCTGGGACTCTGTCCCCACAATGACCTATAACAATTTAGATCTAGGGCCATATCTCCCAGGACATCTCCTTTGGCTTGACATTGAATTAGCACCTCTGTCACACAAGGGCAAGTCTTTCCCCATTTTATAGCTAATTAAACCAAGGCACAAGGGACTCCTTGTGTGTTGTTTACTGAGGAGAATGACCCGGGGGGAGGAGTCAGGTGGACTGGCTCTGCCCCAAGCTGGCCACGTGGCTTTGGCTTAGCCCTCATACTCCTGCTCCTGCCAGGAAGTCATGGACCTCAGGGATCTCCAAGGCCTTTACTGCCCCTAATAGTCTCTGACGTGCCCTTAGCAGATTAAGGGCAACCAGTCAGAACAGTTATTTGATTAAATCAGACAGAGGAATTATCTTACTGGGATGAGAAAGCAAATTTTACTTCTAGTCCTGAATAACTGAGAATTGGTCATCCCTAAAGCTGTAAAATATGCAACCCCAAATAACAAAAAGTTGGAAACACAAACAAACAAACAAACAAAAACAAGCTCATGAGCAGATTTAAAACAAAGTCCCCTTTTTTTCTCATTAACAATAGGACTATTTTTAGTCTATATTTTTCCCCAGTATGAACTTCATTTCATTTTGCTTACCTAGACTAATGTAATAAAACAGTCCCAGGGGAGGAACAATTACTGATAACTGAGACGAAACAGAAGCAATCTAAACCCCAAGAGGTTTTGCCTACATAATAGATCAACAACTGTCCAACAGAACTTTCTGCGATGATAGAAATATTCTATCCTGTGCTATAATTTAGTAGCTACTAGCCACATATGGCTACTGAGCACTTGAAATGTGGGCAGTACAACTAAAGAACAGAATTTTTCATTTTATGAACATAAATTTAAATAGCCACAAGTGGCCGGTAACTACTGTATCGGTCAGGGCAGAAGACATTTGCAACCAAGTGGACCTTTCTATGAACACGTCTTCTGCCCCAACTAGAGGTCCAGCATAAATCTGCATTTCCCGAAGCTAACCATTTGGGACTTGCTTTGGGACAGGGGACCGGAGGACAGGGACAGAATGCACTCTTTCCCAGGGCTGTGTGTGGGTTTATTAATTGTCTACATGATTACTTTTGTAAAGAGACTACTTCTCTGAACCCAGAATTAGGAGCTCTGAATTTGAAGCCATTTATTAGGCTTAAATTTATGTGGTGTGAAATCTGTTAGATCATTTGCTCATCAGTAGGTTGTCTAGAAAAAAGGCCCATCTACAAAGGGTTTTCAGGGTGAAGGTCACTGGTGTAATCAGAAACATACCAAGCCTGGCCTCCAGCGAAAGACTGTGCTTTCAAGTAAATTTTGAGCTTGCGAAGTGGCCTTTTGAAGACCTTACCATTGGTAACATTTCCTCTCTTATTAAAAAAAAAAAGAAAGAAAGAAAGGAAAAAAAAAAAAAGAGTACAATTATTTTTCACTATTGTTCAACTTACCCAAAAGGTAGAAGCCCCCTAGTGGTTCACATCTGAAAACATGGAGCACATGGGACGCCATGCTGGAATGAAATCTTCAAAGCTAACAGGCAGATGTTGGGATGCAGTGAGAAGGTTTGATTAAAATTTGGTCAAATTGCACAATAAGACTGGCCAACCCACCTAAGCCATCAAAGACATAGCTGATATTCACTGCAGTTTACAAGAAGAAATAACCCATCTTGGTTTGGAGATCAGCTTATTCATTCAACTAACACTGCCCGTGGGCCGTGTGCAGGCTGAGCAAGGTTCTGGGGAAATGAAGATGCAGAAGGGGCAGCTTGCTGGCCCGAGGGGACTCATAGCGCAAGGAGAGGTCTCAGTGCAAACCCAGCAGCTGCCATCCCTCTGTGAGAACTACTTTCCAAACTCCTCTGATCCTGAGAATTGTCTGAGATGCATTTTGAAATGCAGACTTCCAACCCCTTCTCCCCAGATATTCTGACTACATAGGTCTGCGGTAGGCCCTGAGAATATGTATTTTCATACGGTTTGGGGAACTTATCGTAGTGAATGAATCACCTCTCCAACTCTAACTCTCCCTCGTGACCCGTGACCCCAACAAGGACCAGGGAGACGTCCTGGGCCCTCTCCCTACCTTTATCCACCTCATTAAGTCCAGCTGAGTCTACCTTCAATATGTGTCTTGAATCGTCCTTTGTCCCCTCACACCCAGACCCTTGCAACGGCCCCTACCCTTTCTGTCCAGTCTGCTATTCCCTCTCTAAATTCATTCTCTCTGGAGTTGTCAGCAGGGTGTTTCTACAACATGATGTTGAAGGTGTCTCTCCCTCATTCTTGCCTAAAACTGCTCTGTGGCTCCCACGGCCTGAGAACCACAACACCCTTGGTCTCCAGTGACCTGGCCCCGCCCTCCTCCCTACATTCTTTGCCAAGTTTCTTGTTCTGGGCGTGACTGCTACTGTTTCACCTTCAAGGACCTCCCGGCGCATCTCCATGAAGCCTTTCCAGACCCTGCCAGCTGGTATCATTGTTCGCCTGCCTCTGGCCAGAGAGAAAGAGAAGTGTGAATTGGGAGCAGCAAATGGTCCAAGGTGGCCAGAGCGTGGGGCAGGTGGTGCCAGTCAGAGGGACATGACTGGGGAAACCAAGGGAGCCTGCGTCGTGGAGGGCATTGACCTCAGGCTGTAGAAGCTGGCTCCTATTCAGTAGGAATAGGGGGGACGTCTGAGTGAGAGAAGCATCATCTTGAGGAGAGAACAGAGACAGCCCTGGGGGGTAGAGGGGAGGCTACGTTTTCTTTGTTTTTTACTTCATATTTGGGAAAATGTCAAAAATGTCTCAAAGAAAAGAAAATAAATACTCAGGAATCAACTGAAACATTCTATTCATTCAAGGGGGGACAAAGGGAGCCTCAAGTATATTCTAATGATAATGACCGATGCCAGGCACCTCTACCCATCCCTCCAGGTCTCAGAGCTTCTCACTCACACCTTATTCCTGTGCCTCTGTCTGATTCAGGAAGTGGCTGCCCAAGGAGTGGGGGAGACACATACCTCATGCTAGTGAGGAGCCATTGTCTGGCCAGGCCAAGCTGTAAGACCGACCGGGCACACTTTCCTTACACCCAATCATGTGATATAAGTGCTAGAAGAGCAAGGCGCTGGGAGTCCCCAACGTGAGGTTGGAGGGTGTCATGTGCTGGAGAGAGGGGAGGGGCCAGGCTGAACAGTCCAAGCCCTTGGTGCCCGGCCAAGGCTCTCAGAGGCCACAGGCAGCCACACAGGGCTCACACGAGAGACTGTGACAAGCTCAGACTGGGTCTTAGGAAGAGCACAGGGCCAGAGGGGAGGCCACACACCTGGAGGCTGGGAGTCGTTAGGACTTAGCACATGAAAGATGATGTCACTTACACACCAGCGCAGCAGCCGGGGCAGATGGGGACGGCCTACTCAGAGAAGAGGGAAGAGAGGAACTCCACAGGCCTTCCTTAGTGACCAAGGGGCAGAGAGCGTCAGCACCTCCCTCCCCAGAACACCTCCGGAGTCAACCCCCACCCGCGTACTCCATTAATGCTAACCACCTGGCACCTGCCATTTGGTGGCCTGACACTGGCCAGGCCTCCTCAGGCACCTTTCATGTGACATTCTTCCCTCCTCGGCTTTCACAGGACGAAGGGTTACTGCCTGTGGCGCTGGGAGATGAGAAGCAGGCCCCTGGGGGTGAGAAGGGGTCTGCTGGGGACCCCCTGCTTCCCTGGGGCAGGAGCCACAGCTATGGTTCCCACAGAATTCAGAGCAGCCAGAGTGGGGACAGGAGGTGTGAAGGCCGTGGAGGGGGTTTGTTTGTGCAGTCACTGTGAGGCGGGAGCCCAGACAATGCTGTGACTCCTGACGGCTAAATTTGCAGCCACAGTGTGTCACCAAAAGGCCAGAAGAAGGTCTTCCGACATCACCCATGCTTTTCTGAGGGACGAAGAACAGGCACCGACATTTGTTGGCTGTGGGTGGCACTGACAAACCCCTTTCGGGGACACTCTTCACTTCTGCAGAATGTGTTTGCAGAACTGCTGGGTCTCCAGTCTCTCAGAACAATGAGGGAATTCAAAACACGAGGCATCACTGCCCGTGCTATTACTTTGGGGGTGGGGACAAGAAGGGCTGTTCAGAAGTTTATTAGTCATTTTATTATTATTTTTTCATTTATTAGTACTTTTAGGCATAAATTTCTCAGAGCCAATGTAACTCATGCAGCAGGAAGAGAAGCGAGAATGGGGGGTCGGGGAGACCCAGGCTGAAGTCCTAACACTGACACTTGCAGGCCAGCGATTTCGGCTTAATCCTGGAACCCCTGTAATTCCTCAAGGGGCAGAGTCGATCACACCCATTTTGCTGAGGGTTGTGAAGTTCAAATGAGGTGATGGTTGTGAAACCTCTTGCAGAGGGCTGGCATGGGGAGTGGCACTAGCTCGTGTAAGTGTCCACCCCCATCAGGGTTTCGGGCAAACTATCCCAGGTTCACGTCCCTCCAAGCACCCGGGCTAGTTGTTTCCGTCCCTCTCCTACACATGGACAAGCTGCTCAAGGTTGTTATCTAACCTGTCTGACATCGCACAGCCAGAAAGTGGCCGCAGGTTTGGAACCTGGGTTCAGGTACTCTACACCCTTTCATAGACCGTGTGTGCGTATCGGTGACGCAGGGCCCCCCATCCAAGGCTTGTGCAGAAGAAGCCTCAACTGAGAGGCCTGTGAGCGCCCGGAGTGTGGGTTCCCATGGTGAGCGAGGCACACACCCACAGGCCAGCAGGAAGGACAGTGGGGGTTGGGTATCTGTGGGAATCTCTGAGTTCACTGGCCACTTGGAACTCCTCTTTGAGGGGTGATTTACGTGTGCTTGGCTCTCACCGCTGGGCCGTTTGATCTCGCTCCGAGGGATGAGGGCCTGAGTGCAGCCTTCTGCCCCCACCCCACAGGGCTCCCATTACCAGCCCTGGCTAGTGGCCTGGCAGGGCCGCGGGGAACCAGAGGGGCAGAGCTGGGAGGAGGACATTCTTCCGTATTATTTCCAGGGAAGCAGAGCAGCACAGCCGAAAGAGTGTTCACTTCACGTCGGACAGTGCAGTCCTCACTGGCCCATACTTTACAGTTGTGAGAGTCAGGGCATTTTTGTAGCCTCTGTAATTTCTGTTACTGTTTTAGTAGGAAAAAACTGGCCCTGTGACAACAGTCCAACCCTTTAACATCAGCCTGAGCTCCTAGGTTGCATTAATTAAATGACATGGAGATTCAGGGGGCTTTTTTTGAGGTGACAAGCTAGTGAGCTCCACCCCACCCCCGCTGAGACAGAAACAGCCCAAGCTGGGACTGGAGAACTGACTTGTGGCCGGAACTCCGCCTCAGGCCTGCTGTGTACCTGAACCCCGCGAGCCGAGCCACGGTGGCAAGAAGGTGGGCAAGGTCTTACCTGGGGCCACTGCCGACGGGACGGCCGGGAAGCACCTGTGTCACTCAGGGATTGTTCCCAACAATCAGCCCTTGTTTAATGCGTAAGTAAGTGACATACAGGAGCAGAAGAACCTCACAGAGGACAGCTGGAGAGCTGGCAGGGATGCTGCCGGGCAAGGTAGTCTTTTTAAGAAAGGGGGGAAAAGTGAAGGCATAACAGCAGTGGCAAAGCAGGTGCCATGAAATCACCATCAACGATCAAATCAGGGCCCACAGGATTGGGACACCATAGGGTGGGGGGTTAAATGGGGTGCAAAGTCAGCTGAGCTACTCCTAAGACTTGACAGCTGCCAACACTTAAAGCCACCTAAGGCTACGTTAATAGAGGTCAAATGTCCACTTTAGAGGAGGTGAGGACTCTGCTTCATTCTACACCAGCCAGACCCTACTTAGAGCCTTGTGTCAATCATGTTGTTTCATCTCTTATCATTTTGAGCATATTCAGAGCAAAGTGACTGGAATGAGGAAGGTCTTAAAATCATGCTATGGGAACAGAGTTGAAAGGGTGCTGGCTCTTTGGTCCAGAAAAGAGCAGCTCAGTGGGCTGTATTTCTGAAGGACTTCAGGAAGTAGGAGAAACTTCTCTGGTCTGGGGGTGAGGGAGTGAAGGGCATTGGAGGGAATTATAGGAATCCTTATTTGAACAGAGGTAGAATCGGTCCAGTAATGAAATCATGGCCTCGCATGGAGTGAGATTCCCATCCCAGGAAGCATGCAACTGAGATGAGCAAACGCCACTTGGAAGGCTGGAGAGAGTGTGCCTGCCTGGGGTGCAGGCTTGAATCCCTCTCTCTTCTGCGTTATGAGATGAGATGCTGTAATGGTATGAATTCTCCCAATGAGGAAACCCACAGGTTACACCTCAGGATGTGCCTGTCTGGATGCAGAAAAACACGGGCTTGTAGAAAAACCAAGTCTCGCTTTCGAAAATATGGACTGTGCATGTTCGTTAAGTCCAAGGTGCTGAGCCTCGGGGGCACACCAGAGGTGATGTCACCGTGGAAACATGAGCATTCCAGCCCACACCTTTCCAGGTCACAGAACTGTCCCTGCAGCAGGAAGAAGCATTTCCTGGCCCTGGTCTCGTCCCAGGGCTCCCCGGCCCCGGTATCCTGTTTCTGGTCCAGCAAAGCATCCTGTGGTGGCCCCTAGGGCAGCTGGAGCCTTGCACGGGGCAGGCTTGGCAGAGCCCTCTGTGCTGGCCACAGACACCAGGCACTTGGATCAGCTGGGGGATGGGGCAGGAGCCCACACCGCTGAGGAGCTGCCTGGGGAGCTGCCATTCCCACAGCAGCAGGAAGTGAAGCCCGGGATTCCAGAGAGGGCCCCTCTGCCATCCTGTCACCACGCTCATTCCTCCTCAGCTAGTCTCTAACAAAATTCCTTTTCCAGTGTGTTTGATGCCGCCCTAAAACCTTTACCTACGTAGCACCTGCCATGTGCCAGGCGGCACAGTTAGTGGGAAGAGCACCCCAGAGCTGGCTGGGACCAAGGCTCTGTCGGAATTACTCGAGGCCTGCCCTGGGGTCTGTCCTTGAGGAGTGCTCTCAGTGGAGGGGGCTCGGTGTCTGACCCCCAGGAGGAGCAGGGAGGAGTCTGAGCCGCAGGTCTTGAACTGACCAAAATCACACACACACACACACACACACACACACACACACACACACACACACAAAGAATGCCCTAGGATGTAGGATAGACTGTTCAGATGATTTTGTTCAATTTGTAGGTGGGGAAACTGAGGCACTGGTCAGGCTAGCTTTGTATTCCTCTAGGTTCTAAAGCCCATTTCAGCCACTTCCCTGAGCAAGACCACCAGGCTCTGAGTCTTGATGGTGTAAAGGTCATTCTCGTCCCACAAGTCCACACAGCCACTTTCCCTGAGGCATCCTCCAGCTCCTGATGGCGGCAGGGCCTGTCCTTCTTGAGTGTCCTCCGTACGAGAGCCTGGGATGGGTCCCCATTGCTCCTGGTGGTGCGTTTGCCACGTAGTGGGTATTGTCAGGTTAGAGGAACCGCCTTACCCCACAGAAAACTGCAGTCCCAGAAGAATCCAGCGTGCTGGGCCACGCTAACCAACCTCTGCATGAGGCAGACCCTGCCCCGGCAGCACACTGCCCACCTTAGGTCCCATGCGCGCCCACCGGACAGAGGACAACCTGGCACCGCTTCTCTCCGCAGGGGCTGTGGGTGATGTGGCTTCACCTAAAAGGTTCAGGCATAGACGGACACGCCCAGGTGGACTCCACCTTACCATGTCGTTTGGAAGACAAAACGGAAAACTCTCCATCCCTGAGCTACAAATACTGGTCCCTCAAAGCTACAGCAGGACGTCACTTTCTGATGTCTTCCCCAGTTCCCAGGCCTGGGTAAATCTCTCCAACATGGCTGCAGAGTGCCACGTGATGCCTTAGCATTTATGATCCGGGGTTGTAGTTGGTGTTTGCTTGTCCATCCCCACACTGTTGAAAGCTCGTTGCTTTCTGTGTCACCGTGCAATGCAACCAAAGTTCTTCAAATAATGAGTAAATGACTGAACATTATACGAGTAGACCACGGTCCTTGGCACATCATAGATAAGTGAATACTACTGAATCAAACTGTGGCACTGTGAGACATACATAGGGCAATAAGATACACCTAAGTCTTCAGGGAGTTTTACTCTGTGATTACAAGATGACAGGTGGTACATGCCACAAAGGCAACGCAAGCAAGGAGGATGGGCGCCCAAGAAGTCAGCTCCACACGGACAGGCCAGGGACAGTTCCTGGAGGGTGGGGACTTCCAGCTAGTCTTTGCAGAGCTGTTAGGATGGATGTTATGGAAAGCATGTAGGAAAAAGCTGAGGGCCGGTCAGTCCAGGCGGCGTCCCAGATGGGGAGGGACTGCTGGGGGGATGCAGCCAGACGTCATGGCACAGACCCGGGGAGAAGTGGGACGGGTGCTGAAGCCGTCTCAGCCCCTGTGCGAGTGTTTTGCCCCTGCCCACCCATCAGAGTTCACCCTATTGCCTTCCTGAGTCCCAGGTCTGCTCAGCCAACCGCTGACTGCTCGGCTCGACTTGGAAGTCTAGCAGGCACCTCAAACTCAGCAGGTCCAAACGGCCTCCACATGGGTCCCCTGATGTGACCCACCTCCGTGTGGCAGCAACAGCCATCCAGCTTCCCCAGGACTCCCCAGGGAGTCCTCCCTCTGGTCGTGAGCATCTCCATGGAAAACACGAGGCAGATAACCGCCCATCCTAAAACCTTCAGTGGCTCCCCAGTGCCCTGAGGACAGCATCCAAATGAATTACTATTGCTTATAACTAGACACTGTAGAGAGTGAAAGGGCCACTGTTAGTAGAAAGGCCAGGACAATGGGTGTAAAGCAGGACAGTAAACACAGATGAGCACATCTGAGACTCTAATAATGAGGCCGTCCAGGACCCGGGCCCTCTCTGTCAGCCTCTGTCCTCCCACCACCTACCAAACTGCCACCAGAACCTTCCTCATCTCCTCAAATGTCCCCTCACACCCCTGAGCTTAAGATATGCTGTCCCACCTCCTCTGGCCTGAATACCTTCTTAATTTTTCAGACTCCTCTGAAAAGGACAAATTGTCATTTTGTGTGGAAGGCCTGGTTGTTACTTATTTAATTGCCTCTCTTCTTTCTAAACCGGGTTCGGTTTTATCCATATTTCCAGCACCTGGCACAGTGTCTGGCACACAGTTTTCTTAAAATTATAGCTTTATTGAGATATAATTCACATACCGTACAGTTCACCCAGTTGCAGTATACAGTTCAAAGGTTTTTCAGTACATTCAGATATGTGCAACCATCACCACTGTCAATTTTAAAACATTTTCACCACAAATGTTAACTTTTAAAATTTTTGCTTTTTTAAACTTTCATTTCATTCTTAGAACTTTTTTCTTTAACTATTTTAAACATTTTCAAGTGCACAATTCAGTGACATTAAGTAGATTCGGTGTTGTGCAACCATCCCCACCATCCAGCTCCAGAGTTTTTCATCATCCCTTCCTTGATAATAGATATTTCTTTTATTCTAATTATAAAATGACACTTTTGAATCTATATCCAACATTTTGAATAGTGCATGCGTGCCAGATATTCTGGTGGCATAACAGGAGGAGACACAGGTACAGGAAAGGAGAGAGACCTTTTACAGTCAGTCAAAATGCAAGTACCAGTTTATCACTTTCTCTGAGAAAAAAAGGCAGGCGTTATTATTTTACTGATTTTATGGTATGGGAATTAGAGGTTGTTAATTTTAAAGTCAGAATGATAGCTTATGTTTCCTTATGTTTAATTCTGGTCCCCCCAACCCTCTTTAACAGCAGGTGGGAGGGCTCTGGTGATGGGAGTAATTCCTCCACGTCCTCCTGCCACGGAGTCTGAGTGGATCAAAAGGCCGAGAGAATGAGGAGACTTTTCTCCTTCAAAATAGCTCCTCAGCCCCTTGAAATGAATGAGCAGCTTCTTTAACAGACTTTTCCCCCAGCTCACATTCCCCATGGTTGGTGAGGCAGAAAATTCACAAGAACAAAGCTCTTGCCCTAAAAAGATCTTCTTTTCAATTTAGGGTCAATTCCACATTTGGGGCTTCCAGAAGAGTCACCTTTAAATTAAGAAAAGAGAAAAAAGGAGGGCTGTTGCCTCTAAGCCAGGGAGTCACACACAGGACTGTGCGCAGCCCGCCCTCGGGCCCCGCACCACACACATACCCTGCCTGGGAAGCTCAGACATTCTCAGGCAGCCTCCTCAGATAAGGGCCGGGGATGAGCCGGAAACCACCGGGCCTGGAGTCCAGACGCCGGATTCATTTTCCTACACACTCTGAGTCTTTCGGCAACTTCTAGGGGTCTCATCTAGTCCTTCTGAAAAATGGGCAAGCAGCCTGCACCCTGCTTTCTCACATAGCGGTCGTCTGGCCGAGAAGATGTGCCATTACTGAAGGCACCGTGTCCCCCCTCACCCCCATGACAGGTGGCCTTGTCACTAGAGCCTGAACATGTGGTAGCATTCTAGCATATAATCTAAGATCACCTGCTCCCCCCAGCCTTTCTGGACATAGCAATGTGAACTCAGGTTAATTAAAGTCAACATTCTTTACATTTCACCCCTTATAAAATGTCAGAAAGCTAGACTCCACATGGAGCCTGGTCTGGCTCAGGGGGGTGCCATCACGGAACCCTTGCTTCTAATCTATCAGTCTGGGGACAAGTTTCAGCATCTTTGGCTCTCTGAGATCAGCTGCTCCCTCTGAGCCGGGCCAGCCCTCACGGAGTGGTAACCATGATGGGGAGAGGGGCTGCCAAGCACACACACCCTACCCAGGGGCCAGATCAAGGTGATCGAGTTTCTCACTCCAGTTAGAAAGCCCATCACCCCTAACTTCAGGGTAATAAACTCGGTCTTGGGACTTGAGCTGTGACACGGTTCATTTCTGGGCCAAATCCTTGAAGCTGAAGGGTTTATTTTTAAGGACAAGCAGTTTGCTGTTTTCAGCGTTTCTCATCAGAAATAGTGCAATTCAGCCCGATCTGCATTGGAAGCATAATTTATCATCTCACACAGATGGTTGGATGAGGGTGGGGAGGACGTTTGCTTTCCATTTCAGTTCAGCAAACATTTCCTGGGCCCCTGCGTGTGCCAGGCACAGAGCAGAGCCCTGGGAATGCACAGACATTTTCGGCCAGCTCCTGGTCATGGAGACACTCACAGTCTAGGTGGGAGACAGGCCCCCAATGCCAGCTTTGGCTTCAGACAGGCCGCAGTCCTAGCTCTGCCATTTACCACTGGAGTCACACTGGGAAAATTGCCTCACCTCTTTGTAGCTAAGGTTTGTCACTTTGCTCATCTTTTCAAAAAACACCAACTTTTGGTTCTGTTGATGTTCTCTATTGTTTTTCTATTTTCAATTTCACTAATGTCTACTCTAATCTTTTTTCTTCCTTCTGCTTGCTTTGGGTTTAGTTTACTTTCCTTCCCTCCAGTGCTTGAAAGTGGAAGGGTAGGTTATTGAGACCCTCTCTTCCTTTTTAATACAGTCACTCATGCTCTGCTGTTGGTGGTGGAGTGTTCTAGAAGCCTGTTAGGTCTAGCCAGTGTACAGTCTTCTACTCCCGTGTTCAGCTTCTATTTGTTCTACCCATGGTTAAAAGTGGGGTAATCAAGTTTTTAACTATTATTGTTGAATTGTTGCCTCACCTCTTTGAACCCCTATTTCCTCAGAGGAAAATAATTATTCCTGTCTTGCAGAGACGTACAGATAACAAACACAACGTACGGTGGGACAGCCTGCCACACTGTGTCTCTGAACGACCTGACAGAATACAGGACGGTGGTGGTGAAGATTTCTTCCTAAAGTAACCAGGTGGTTCTGGGTTAAGCTGGCACAGCTTCAGTCTGAAAAATATAAACCCTTCTTAAAGAGAAAGCAGAGTCTATTTCTGTGGCCTTATACTCAGGATATGTAGATCTCCTGTGCAAAAAATAAAAACTAAGTAGTCAACGAATGCTAACTTGTCATCCTTATTTTGCTAGCTGATGTCTCGAATTCCTTCATAGAAGTTTCTTGTGGTCATCCATCCATCCATCCCTCCATCCTCCTACCATTTCTTCTTTCCTTCCTTCCTTGCTTCCTTCCAACTCAATGCATGTTGGAGTTGGAAGGAAGCTGAGACCCTGCCCCAGGTACTTAGAATAATGAAATCAGACCTGCTGTAAAAGGACCTATCCTACCGAGGAAGACACTGCCATGTAAGCAGGTAAATAAAATGTATGAATATAAATGCTGTAATAAAGGAGGGTCCGAAAGGTTTGGAGAGCACAGAACAGGGAGGTGACCTGCCTGGTGGGGAACAGAGGAGACCTAGATGGCTTTCCCAACAATGTTAACAAAACTGAAAAGAAGTCGTCAACAGCAGCTCAAGTTTCATAACCCGCCCTGCCCCTGCCAATCCTCTCAGGTAGGAGGGGGCCCCTGGGAGGAAAATGAGGAAAACAAGAGGATGTTACACAAAGTGAGTCATCCAGCCTCAAATAACTGCAAAGGCGGAAAGTTCTTGTTCTGGAAGTGTGCCAACTCCAATGCTGCAGAAATAGCCATGATGAATTCACAGATTTCTGTGCAAATACTGTAGGCCCATCATAACACTGAAATCTCAGCCATAGGAAATTGGAGCTTTGAGCCCCATATGTTCAAAATTATGCTCATATTTTGGTCAAGACTTTCTTGAAGAAGCTAAAAGCCATATTTTCCCATTGAAAGCAGGGCTGGTCTTCCACGTCGTCCTGGATGAGACACAGAATACTGATCCTGCTCAGGGATAAAGTCACTGGGTACCTTTCTGTTTTGGGTCTCAGTTTCCACATAAGAATTGTTGTTGCCATCAGGTAAGTTGATAGACTTTCCCCATAGCGTGAGAAATAAGCTAATCAATACTGTTTGTTGTTCACCCGCTATGTATACTATAGGGAGAGAGAGGAATTATAGCCCAGAAACTCTTCACTGGAAGAACTTTTGATCTACCTGAAAACAGAGGCGTGTGGGAGGGGAATAGTTTTAAAAATTAAGCTTTGAAACAGTTTTAAAAATTAAGCTCTGGAACCTGACAGACTTAACCTGCTGGACTTGGACTCAACCTCTCCAGGCCTTGGATTCCTATCTGCAAATATAGAGGATATTGGTTCTTACATGAGGCTGAATCAAACTACCTGGTTTATGGCTGGTATTCAAAAACGTGGTTTTCTCTTGCCCCACGGAGGAGGTAGAAGTGACTCAGGTCCCTAAGGATGGGTGGAATCCTGACAGGCAAAGGGAAGGTGGGAAGGTCTTCCTGCAGCAAGAACGCACAGCATGTGTGTAGTGGATAAGCACTTGCATCCAAATTCTGGCTCCACTGCTTACTAGCCAGGGAATCATAAGCAAATTCACTAATATCTTGGGGACTCAGTGTTCTCATCTGTAAAATGGAAACACAAATAGAACCTATCTTCTGGGGTTATTATGAGGATTAATGAAGATAAATAAGCAGTTAAAACAACACCTGGTACATAGTGAAGGGTCAATTTATATTAGTCGTTGTTGTCACACGTGGAGGGGAGTGAGGACACGGGGTTCAATATGAACTGAGCAATAACAGAAACAACAGGAGGGCTGGGACCAGAATTAGAGCGCCTTAAGTGCCCGTGTTAGTCTGGACTCAGTCAAGGTGGTAAAGACCCACTGCAGGTTCTTGGATGGGGACTGACATGGATTCATCATCAACTGAAAATGGTGGAAGCAAATGAGTTCCTGTCGTAGCTTTGCATTGTAGCAGAAGAGGCTGCTCTTGAATAGTGAGTGACCCAAGTCTCCTCCTGCTTCCACCCCCAAGACGGCATTCTTTGGAGAAAAGGAGACAGCAAAGCACAGGTCATACATAATCTGGTCATTTTTCCAGTCAGATCCAAGTACCTCTCCGTTGACAACCCCATGAAGTCACTCGGTCAGTAGGGAGACTGGCACTTTGGGTGTCTGATCATTTTGGCTTTCCAAATCAGCAGCCATGAGCTACTTTCGGAAGTGACCAGGCCCACTGTCTGACATGTCTAAGCCCATACATCCTGCTCTCACCCTCACCCAGACCCACCTACAGGCAGGCAAAAGCCGTGTGGGATCGGTGCACAAATCTGCACCGTTCTCTCAGAGGGCATAATTCCTGCCATGAGAGGATGAGTGGGGGAGGTGAGTGCACATTAACACGACACCCCACCTCACTTCACTCAGATCTGGGCTTTCAGAGACAGGCAGAATCAAAGGAAATGACTGAGAAAAAGCATTCCACGTTCTGCAGATGCTAATGAGAGTGGCAATTAAGCATAAAGGCCCATTTTGACAGGTGTGGAAGTTCTTTGTACAAAGAACTCCCAAACGCTGGGCCCAGGAGAAAGCGGGTGCAGTGGTCCCGTAAGTGCTGTAGCAGCAGAAACCACTGGAGCACAAACTGTGTGGGGCCAACTCATGGGGAAAAAAATCCTAGTGCACATTTCTTGGCCTTCAGGAGCCCGATAAAAAGACCACAGACTCTGACAGTTGTAATGGGAAATAATTCCTTTGAATCGGTGATTTGCTTTGCAGAAAAAAAGGAAGTCAGGTAATCCTTAAGTGACCCCAAGTGGTATAAAAATATACCAGCATTAAGTGCTGAGCTATGTGGGTATTCAGTGTGACATCAGCGCCACCTGCTGCACTTGACTGGGAAATAATAAACCACAGACCCACAAAAGCTGGCCTAGGTGGGCCCAACTGCATCTGTGTTATTTTAGAGGAAATTATTCTCTTGGTGCTGGGTTGTGAGCCAACAGTGGGAAAATGAATAACAATTTATGGACAGAAGCATAGGCTAGAGTTCGTTATTATAAGCAATAGAACTAACACCAGTATTTTAAGTGAACGGTATTTAATGATATGGGTATAATCCAATGTCATCAAATTGCTAGCCTTTAAGAGCCAAACAAAATACCTCAAGCTTCCAGCCCCTGTGACTGCAGGTTAGCCAGTTTCCTCCTAAAATGTCTAAGAATTCTTGGAAGTACCTGCTAAAGCTCATTGCCACTGAGCCTGATGGTCACCTTCCTGAGCTTTGGTTTCGTCGATTGCTCCAGGGACTTTCCTTGCCCCCTCCTGCCATTATGGAACAATTTCCCACAGGACAGGGTCCTCCTGGATTCCCACACCCACTAACGTCCTTCTGTCCACATCCAGAGCCCTCCCTTTAACACCCAGGCCGTGCTAACACAGCTAGTTGCTAACATTAGGCAGCAAACATTTGAGCATTTCAAGAGAATCACGATGTAGAAAAGGAAAACCAAAACTCATCGTCAGACAGCATTGCTCCCACACTCAGTGGACCCCGTTCCTACTGGCCATCTCTCTCCAATGCCAGCCTCTATCCTGGCAATTCCTATTCTGATCAGGGTTTCCCATGCTAGAGTATCTTCCCTGAAACCGTGACCCAGCACAAAAAACAAACAAACAAACAAACAAACAAACAAAAAACTGGAAAGCTCATAACATGGAATTACTTCCCTGAAGAGACATAACCACCTTTTTGAAGTCCTACTTTGGCAGTAGGAAATATTTACCCTTTGATTGGGATTAAATTTAAGGAAACACACAGCTAACAGCCAACCAGCGCCTTTTCTGGTGAACAGGATGAGTTACCAAACTGGGGATCAAGATTGGAGGTAAAATAATGGATTGAATCAATAATTTTCCAGAGGCCTCTAAAATGACTGTCAAAGCAGTGGAAATGTTTTAAATAAACACAAAGGGGCAATGTCTAAAATAAAAAGGGCACCTGGGTTTTGAAACATTGAAGCATCCTTAAAAGATTTGTCTGAATCCCCAAAGTGCCTATTTTGAAGGGAACTAACTAAATTCATTTGGGCTCAAAATTTATTTTTAAAATAATCTTATTAGTTTTTCAAAGATGATATATGGTACTACTAACACTTTTATCAAAGTTTTTCTCCACCATAAACTGCACCACCTAGTATAATAGCAAGGATTCCAGCTTGAACCTCAACTATAACCTTAAGATACGTTATTAGCTTAGGCATGTGCAGACAGCCCACAATGATTGGCAACCGGATCAAGAACCTTCTAGAGTCAGGCTGTTTAAAGCAACAGCTGTGACCTTGGCAGCCATTAGCATCATTCGGGGCAGCCAGGTCTCACTCTGGATAGTAACATCAGAATTTCTGGAGGTGAAGTACAGATAGTGTTATTTGCTCTTGAAGTGCAGCCAGGGCTGAGAACCACGCACCTCAGGGAAGGGGCCGAGGAGCTCATTTTTGGTACAAAGGCAGTGGCCCAGCGCTGGAAGACAGGTGATGCTACCACTGTGCCCGGCTCTCACGTGTCCTTTTGCATCATCTTGCCTGAGACTCAGGGTAAAAGCTTGCAGTGAGAATTCAAGTTCTAAGAGCCATTTCTCTATAACCGTGGCCCTTGATTTTGTGTTTCAAGGTCCATCTGCACTGCAATCTTCTGAGGAATTTGTTAAAATGCAGATTCCCAGGTCCTACCTTAGAACTAACGATCTCGGCATACGATTTAGCTGCCGGAAGTCGGGAACTGCGGCCAGGATCAGACCCCAAGCCTGTCTGATTCCAGGTCCTTTCAAATTTCCCTCAACACTTTTGACTGGGAAGACTGAAATCTCTTGTCAGAAAAACCAGAGCTTTCGACGACTTTAAACAAAAGGTAGTTATTTAAAGCAGCAGAACGGAAAACAACAGCAAAAATTCCCTTTGCACTCCTCCCTCCAAAGGAATCCTCGATCAATTACTTGGGAGCAGAAAATAATACCCGTCCCTTTCCTTCCTGTTCCATTACATTTTTTCCCTTCTAACGAATACTCCTTTTTCCACCAAATAAGGTCACTTGGAAAAAATCCCTGGTAGTACTTTAGAAATTGTCAGCATTTATAGGGGAATGAAAACTTAACTAAACAGGGGAATCTACCCCAATCTCATTTTATGTTTACCTACACATTTTTCCTATTTTACATATATCATTGAAACTGCAACAAAGTGCAGTTCTCTTTTAAGTCAGAAGAGTAAGGTGAGAATGTGACTAAATGGATTTGCCCATTTAGAATTGGCTGGGAAGTAACTTCATTTTTTCTTTAATCTGGGCTGTTCTCAGTCACTGCCACATGCACTTAAAAAAAAGGAAATGAAAAAATAAAGAAGCCTTGCATCTTATTTACAACACGTCTGGGTCCCTGTTTGTAGTATGACGGTGGTGGGGCAGGAGTGGGGTGAGGGATGAGGGGAAGGAGTGTGAGAAGAAGGTCCATTAAGATGTAAGGATGGTACCAGCACCATTCACACACTGTATGAAGAGACAACATGAAAACAAACTTTAAATGCAACAAGTATTATTTCAGTTTGTACAACCAATTGTACAGAATTCTTCCTCTGTTGTTAGTAAAAATGTCAACTAGTACAACCCTTTCCGAACCCAACCTGGTAATGATCCTGAAACATGTACATGAGGTTCTTTTGTTTTAATTCAATCCAGGAGTTAAAGTAGTAGGAATCCAGTACAAAGAATCCAAAAGACAGAACAGAGATGTTCACAGGGAAACATGATATGAACGCAGGAAAAATGTAAACAGAGACCATACCATAAAATTCGGCATGAGTGCCTCTTATCTGCTGGACGACTTTGCTGAACGCTGAACATAAGCCTGAATGATGTGACTTATTGTCACCATTTTCAGAAACTAAAGAGAGGCTCTAACAAAGAAACTTAAGAGGCAAAGGACGCCGCCATCTGTCACCCCGCTAGTACTTCTGGGTTTGCACCCAGGCCAGGCCTTCTAAGGGTCACGTCTTCACTTTCCTTCAGAGCTCAAGAGCAGGAAGAGGGCAACGGTTACATCAACCACAGCACATTCAATGGGCCATTGAAGTGTTTATAACAAGAAAAATGCTGGTGCTAAATGAAGATACAAAACTGTATATACAGTAAGATCTAAACTGTACAGCAACAAATTTACAGGAAAAAGAAACGAACCCAAATGTTGGCAGTGACTTTCTGTGGGAGTGGGACTATAAACAGAAAGTAGGGAGGGGCGGGGCTTACTCTAATCTGAAGTTTCCACATTTCTGTCTATAGTAGGAAAAGAGCTATTAGGAATGAGGTATAGAAAGGTTTGGGTGTAGAAAGGTTAGAGTCCTGTAGAGTCAGTTCTTTTAAGGCAAACATGGCCAGGCAATGAAGACATTCGTGCTTTTCTATGCTCTCTCAGCGGGTCTGTCCTAATAAGAGGCTGAAAGTATCTTCCAGATTAGCAATACCGTGGACACATACACCTAAGTCAGAGAAGCTCCCTTAAGTTTCTTAAAATTTGAAAAACAAACAAAGAAACAAAAAAAATCCCCAAACACAAAACTACTTCAGTCACTATGAGAGTATATCTAGCAATCAAAGCCTGAAGGTAGCTTCCTTCCAAGAGAAGGGAGTAGTGAACGAGAGACTGGAGAGGAAAAAGGAGGCAAGTGGCAAGACTCATAAGACCTCAGGCCATGCCTACTATGTGCTGAAAGTGGGCCAAAACTTGGCATTCTGTGTACAAGAGGACAGACAGAAGAGCTATAGACAAGATCTGTGAGTACACGTAGAAATTCTTACACTACAGAGTGCACAAAGCTGAAGCTGAGTCAGAAACACTAACATTTGACGGTTAATATTTAAGTTTCTGGACTTTCCAGCACCTCTACTGCTCTGTATTAGGTGGGGTAGTGACCTAAACATACAGTGGCTCAGATAAGATCAAGTGACTGTGCCAGGCAGCCCAGAGAGTGGGCAGCTCTTTTACTAGGTCAACCAGGTTCTTTCACCTTGGTGCTCTGCCATGCCCTAAGTCTGACACTTTCCTAGTGGGGAAACTAGCTCACTAAGGCCACATCCACGTTCCAGCCTGAGGGAGCGGGGAAAGGGCAGGTGGAAGGATGGGACCCAGAAGCGGCACACATGACCTCCAGTCACACAGCACTGACCAGAACCTGGGAAAGACAGTCTCTAGCTAGGCGCTCTAGTACCAACTAAAACCCAGGATGTTCCATTTCAGTGACCACATCTTAACCAGGACTTAGCAATTATTCACATCCTTAGCATTAATTCAGAGGCCTGAAGTAATTAGCATCCGGAAGCAGAGACTAAGACAAAGGGGAAAATAATGGTATTGTCAGTAGAAAGGGTGAGTCAGGTCTCCCGGCAACCCCTCTGCTGGTCTTGGTTACAGAGTTTTCCTCTTTCAAAAACTGTTCCCTGGAAAATTCCAGTTGGATGGTAATGTGAAAAAACTGCTGCCACCATCTCCCAGCTCTATCCAGCATTCCCTACCGGCTTACCCACTGGAACCTGGGAATCATCTTCCAAAGGGAGACCAGAGTCAAAGCTGAAACCAGGAATCCCAAGTTCTAGTTCCAGTTCTCTCGACCAGGCCACGTGAACATGTATCCCTCTAAAGCCAGCTATGTATCTATAACACGGACACGAGCCCAGGCAGGGAGACCTCTTCCAGCTCCAAGATCGAAATAGTCTGAATATCAGCCTTTTCTTTGCCGTTACGTCAATCAAAAACTCCTTTCTAAAGCAGTGATTCATGTGTGCGAACATCGCAAAGGGCTGTCACCACATAGCTTTGAGATTGGTGACGGAATTCTAGGACATCTCCAAAGAAAGTGGTCTAGAGATAAGAGAAAGAATGAAGCCCTCACAACCACTTCACACAAACTGTGACTCTATGCTAGGAAATGATTTTAACTGTTTATATGGTTTCACTCAAGCTTTTGTTTGAAGAAAATATTTCACTGCTAAAGGGTTTGAAACTATCACACAAAAAATTATAATAGCTGGGGTGCACTTAGGAAATCTCTAGGGCAAAAAGAATTTTCCCTAAAAAACAACTTTATAAACTAAGAGTCAAAGCGCACAAAAGAATGATTCAATGGTATGTATTTAAATTTTCCCTTTTCTTTCCAGTGTTTTAGGCAAGAGTTTGAGGAAATATATTGCAGAGAAATGTGTTTAAGACTGGAGGAACGGCAGAATAGTTTTATCTTTGTGGGTACGTATCTTCTGGAAAGAAAGGCTCTTAAAAAGAAAGTAAACCTTCGGAGATACCGCTTCACTATCACCATCACCAAATCCATCATCAATTCTCAGGCACAGAACCTTTTCTAACGGCCTAAAAGACTCCAGGCTTCCAACCGAACCAAGATGTCCTTCTACCTTGGAATCATCCAATTTCCTCTCATCTTGCACCCTCATCTAGCTTCAGTATACACGCAGGTAACCGTAATTGTCTCAAGATGGTCTCCAGTTAGGACCAGTTCCTGTGAAAGTTCTGCCCTTAGCGTATTCACCTGTGCGCCCACAGGTTCTCTGCCAAATTCACACACCCACCAACCTGACTTCATAAACACACAGCATTCTTGAAAAACTATCAAATAACATTAAAATAAGACACAGACTTTCATGAAAATACAGTCATCAAATTTATTATTTTCATTAGGTTGCCATTTTAAGGAGAATTCCTAGGACTACTGTTTCGTGTTTCTTGACATGCAAGAGTTAGCATTAACAGCTTAAGTTACTATAAATACTGCTGCTTGGAAGCAGTAGAACTGTTTTAGAGTTGTAAGACTACAGACTTATTACTCAAATCGGATTCAGCGAATGTTAAAATCAGAAGGTTCTGAACAGCTGGTTAGGAAGGTAGCCAAGATGTAGAAAAGATGTCTGCGCCTCCTTTTCAAGGGCAGCCAACTCCTGAACTGTAGGTGCCAAAATGTCCACATGGCCTTTATAGCTTCCACCTGCATCATACACACAAATTACAACGCAATGTAAATGACATGCTTGAAATAACTTGTCAGCGATACTTTGGCTCTATTATATCAGTTTACACATTGCTTCTCGCAATAAAAATGTACTACTGTGCAAGTTATATCCAAAACTCAGAGTTCTAAAAATGTTACACCAATATAAATCAATGGTTAGGCCTCACTAACAGCTGTCCCAATACCCTTACCCACCTTTCCCCTATCGTCTTCCTTGATTTGGAAAACCACTGGTTTAGCTGGAATCTGAAAAAATCTTCAGAATGAGCTAAACGCATTCCAGGCAAAGGAAATAGTATGTCGGGTTATCACTTGAATTAAGTCAAAGGCTCCTGATTCTCTGTTCAAAATCACCGTTATACTGTGGTTTGCTAATAATTCTATAAATGTTCAACTATTCTTATGACATTAACACCTCAAGAGAAACAGCTATACTGCTTCTCCATTCACATACACATCACACAGGGAATGCTGCAGGACAGATACGGGCAAAGTGCTGAGAGTAAGCAGGAGGGAATCGTTCATACCCTAAGAACAAACACTTAACATGATGAAAAGAAATGACTCTTTTCTTAAACTGACACTCAAAAGGAAACAGTCACATTTAAAATTGAATTAAAAGTAACTCGAAACTTACCACCAGTAGCCCTTTTTTGACCATAGGTAACTTTTCCATCAAATTCATCCACTGGTACTTTTATATCTGGCTCAATCTGAGAAATGGTACAGTTCAGGTGTTCTTCCATCTCAGACAGCAACTAAGAAAGGAAGAGGAAATTAAAGCATTTGCAAATAAAAATTTCATTTTGACAGAGTTGCATTTTAACAGCATTAAATAAAACCAGGAAGGCTATAATACTTAATATAAATGGAAGCTACCATATTTTGCCATGTATAATAGTCACTTTTTTGCCCAAATTTGTGAGGGAAAAATAAGGGTGTGCATTACACATGGGTAGTACTAATTCCGTATCTATATAAATGTTTTTAATTCCTTTATTTATGCTTATGAATTAGAAGTGTAACTTTAGAAATCAGTAATACCCTAGAATACAATAATCAGTTTTGTTGAACTTACAACAAACTTGCAACGATGAAGAAGAGTTCTTGGCCTTCTACAGTATGATGCATAAATATTGTAAATTTGTTACCGGTACATGTCTTGTACCTTGTGTCTGTTCTTGTGTCTTGTAATTATTTGTTACATAAAATTTATTGTACCATAATATGTTAAAAAAATAAAGCTGAAATTCCTTTATAATACAAAAACCGAGTACCTAAATGTAAACAAATAAAAATTTGAATTAACAAATTAAAACAAAAGATTTTTTCCCTGAAAGTTTGGGCCAAAAACATGGGTGCGCATTATACACGGGAGCTCATTATACATGGGAGCGCATTATACACAGCAAAATACGGTATATTTCTGAAGAGGTGAATTCACAAGTTACAACGGACAAATCACAGCTAACATTATAATCAATTAATACTTTCCCTCAAAATTGACAAGAGATAAACGCCGAGGAACAACTTTTATAGACAAATGCAGACTATTTTACCAATTTAATAAACTTTATCTTACCTGCATCTCATTGTACCATATGGTACAACCGCCATCTTCCTTGAGTCTTGTGTTATAACACCCTTTTCCACGGTTGCTACACACATGGTACCAAACCTAAATTAAAGAGGGAAAAGATATTAACATGTTTGGAGAGATCTTTATTTTCAATTAGTTCTTCCGCAGCTCCTGTCCTCGAGGCACAAGAAAAATTGACTGCAGGTTGGTGTGTCACCCAACTACTACCACCACTCAGTAGTTCATTAGGTCTTCTGAAAGACTTCTTTTTCAGAAAAATCCGAACGTTTTTCTAAAATCGGTATCAGTTATAGAAAGGAATTCTCAGATAAAAACAAGGATGAAAAGTTGAATATTGGAGAATGCTGTATCAACATGTGCATCAAAAATAGTTCAAATGTTTTCTGTAAGAATAAAGCAAATAGCAAAAAGCAAAATGAACAACTAGTTTGGGCAATGAGTACATGGGAGATCCTTATTCTTGCAACTTTGCTGCAAATTTGTAATTATATCAAAATTACAAGTTTCCCCTGCCACGCCCGCAATAAAAAGTCTTCTATGGCATTATGCCAGAGAGGGTTTAAACACTTTTTGGTGAAAACAATTATATTAAAGCTATTGGGAAAAATATCATGTTGCATTTTTTTTTCTTTTTCTTTTTTTTAATTAAATTTATTGTGGTGACATTGGTTAATAAAATTATATAGGTTTCAAGTGTACAGTTACATCATCTGTATATTGCAGTGTGCGTTCACCACCCAAAGTCAAATCTTCCTTTTTAAACTTTGTCCCATTTGTCCCTTTAATAAACAGCAATAAAAGGCTGCCATAAAATATTCATTTATATTGCATACGCAACCGAATTAAATGTAAATGGAAAAATCAAACTGCTTTTATTTCTAACGCCTAAAATGACAACATAAACAACGACTGTAATAAAACACAGAAAACATTACCTTCTCTTTCTCTGTTGCCACCAGGGAAATAGCCAGACCCATCCTGAAAGATTTTAAGTCTTTATTAGATTTCATTCCTGAAGCACAGAAGCTCAAAAAGGAAAACATAAATCACGGCCCTACCTTTCAGCTCTTCCCACTCTGCCAATTCGATGCACATAGTTTTGCTTTTCATCAGGTAGGGTGACATTTATAACTGTAAATAAAAACAACTATTACCAATTGCCATTAGTTTCTAAAACTTTCCAACGTATTAGCTAGTTTGATGTTCTAAATATTTCAAACATATTAGAAGTTTTACTTTAAATTACATAAAATTCAATCTGCCAACATAAAAAGTTTCTTTTTACCATAAGGAACACCATGGATATCAATTCCTCTGGCAGCTACATCTGTGCAAACCAAGAATCTTACTTCTCCTTTCTAAAGAGAACAGAGAGGAGAGAAATGAATTTAACAGTAGGTATACTAAAAAATCAACCCAAATACTATCCACTAAACAAGAACTCTAATAACTAATTTGTTACTATCAGATTATAGGTCCACATATTCATAGTTCACTGGACCAAGTCTTGAATTTTTAAGTTATGATCTACTGAAATATGACATTCAACATGAATAAATCAATGATTGGACTCATTTTTGCTTTTCTTTTCTCTTACATCAAAGATATTAAACTACTGCTAAAATTTGGCTTCATCTTTAGAAATTCTGACTGGTAAGAGAAAGATCAACTAGAACAAAATACAAAATCATGAACATTACTTTTACCCTTGTATTAAAATAAATTCAGAATACTCAACATTCTACTATGAGGTTTCAGTTTTTGTGACAAAATCCTCAAGAGAAGAAACAGAGAGTGCCCCCTGCTGCTCACAGAACAAACACAAATTAGCTTTTGGATACCTGTGCCCCGGGGCACAGCAAAAGTTAGAGATCTGGAGGAGAGGGAAGGGCACCCTGACTTTTGGTCCAGTACAATGCCCAGGGCACAAAGGGTGGCACCCGTGCTGAAATGATGCCATCTGATTATGTTTAACATCCACATCAAACCACAGCATGGAAACATCACCCAAAATTCCTACGGCCAGTACTTGTCACCTTTTTTCATATGATGGGTCTGAGAAAATATCTGTACTATACAGTGGGGCAAACACACTGTGGTAATTGGATGACAATGCTTGTGGGTGGCGGCTACTGACCGTCAGCTCTAAAAGGCTCAAGACCTACGCAGCTACACCAAGAGCTCTGTCTGCAACCTGCTCATGTGCTACAAGCACACAACTGGGATGGTCTGCTCCCAACAATTCAAACTATATTTAATTCTACAAAATCATATTCTTTTTAAAAAGTTTGTGTTTATTTTTTATTTTTCAATTATACTTGACATTCAGTGTTATTTTAATTTTAGGTGCACAGCATAGTGGCTAGACATTTATATAACTTACAACGTGATCCCCCCTATTAGTCTAGTACCTATCTGACTCTATACTTCATAGTTTTTATAATATTCTGGACTGTATTTCCTATGCGGCACTTTATATCCCCATGACTTTTTTTTTTAATTAGTTTCAGGTGTACAAAACAATGCAATAGTTAAGACTTTTATACCCTTCACAAAGTGATAATCCCACGCCCTCAATCTGCTACCCCTCTGGCATCATGTATAGCTGTTACAATTCCACTGACCCTATTCCCTTTGCTGTACTCCATGTCCTGTGACTATTTTTTAATTACCAATTTGTACTTCTTAATCCCTTCAGCTTTTTCACTCATCCCCCAACCCCTCTCCCATGTGGCAACCATCAGTTTATTCTCTGTATCTATGAGTTTGTTTTGTTTGTTTATTTTGTTCTTTAGATTCCACACATAAATGAGATCATATGGTACTTGTCTTACTTCTCTTAACAGTAGTACCTTCTAGGTCCACCCATGTTGTTGCAAATGGTAAAATTTCATTCTTTTTTATAGCCGATACAAAACCATATTCTGATTCCTGTCTTAAATTAATCTACAAATTAAGTTCTCTATGGGTAGTACTGCAAACTATTTTTTAAAAAGGCTCACAGACATGGTTTAACCACACAATGATGCTTCTAAAAATATCTACCCGAAAGAATTGAACTAAAACCTTCTTAAATTGAGAATGCCTATTACAGCGGTGCTGTGCTAGTAAACATGACAGAGAACATGTTTACCATCTGACTGTATCAGACGACTAAGCCCAGCCATGATGAGGATACATCAGTTAGGGTAGAAGTAGTCTGAAATTTCTAGGACAAGAATTGCTTCAACAATATTAACTGGAACTGATTAAAACCAAATACAACTCCCCTCTTAAGTAGTAAGGAAAGGTAGTCAACTAAATATCAATACCTTAAATCTTTCCAAGTTTTGCTTTCTCTCGTGAGGCTTTCTGTCACCATGAAGACAAACACATGAGAACTGGTGTCCTTTTTTATCAGGTCCTAGTGAAAAGCAGATTTAACAGTTAATCTTAAACAACATTAAGACTATGTAAAAATAATAAACAAGTAAATAAAGTAAAATTCAGCTTGCAATGGTATCATATGATTCCATGGAAATCTATACCCCAACTTGCCATAAACCATGGTTACCACAGTCTGTCACAGGCGAAATGCCATTAAAATGAACTCCGTGGGCATTAAAATTGATTTTGCTTCAAAACACATTTTAAATCACCCATCTCAATCTAGAGGATTAATAAAGCAGTAAGCCAAGCAATACGCATTAGTAAGAGGAAAATGTATGTGTCTACCAGGAACTTCACCTATCCCATACAAAGGAAAAAGACAAACAGAAAAAAACAGGCAAAAGAGGTTATTCTTGAAGAACCAAAACAGGCATCACGAAGTTCAGATCCTTACTAAAGGCCACGCCCACAAGCCTGCCCTCCTCCAGGGATGCTAAGCGACTTAGTTATCTGGTTTCCTGGCCAAAGGAAATGAGAAGCAGCAAACAGGAAGGATGGAGAGGTACTACTTCAGAGGTAGAGGCAGCCAATCCTAAAAAAGAAGGTCTCCAAACACAGTAACAAAAAGCAGCGCAGTGCAGACCAGAGTAAGGGCAAATAGCCTTCTAGAACTCAACAAACTCTGTCAGCACCACTATGAGAGAGCCCAGAATAACTACAGAATTCAAGGAAACAGTTCACTTTGAAAGATATCCCCCCAAAATGACTACCACAAAAACTACGCAGAGGAAAAGGCCAGCTAATCTGCACTTGCGCAGGCAGGCGTGAAGCTGATCTATCACTGCATGCTGGTTTCAAGTAGCTCAGGGACGTATCACACACACTCCCACACTCCCGTTGCGGTGCCTGTGCAGAGGGGAGGGACCCTTTCTCCCTTCCCCTCTCTTAAATCCTGGCATTGGTTACATACTGTGTTATGCTAGTTTTAGTGATGGTTTGGGAAACTTGTTTTCGTAACAGAGGTAACCAGAATATTGAGAGAAGGAAGGTAAGAGAACTAAGGCATATTACTGCTGCATCAACAACGTTCCTAACCACACAATTAAATCCTCCACTCAAAACAAACCTGGACAGGAAGAAATATTTATTACAAAACAGTCGCTATGACTAAAACAACCAAGCAAATCTGTTTGCCAGGACGTGGGGGAAAAAAGTGTTCCTAACTGTTCACTGTAATGAACGATGATAGAACATGTGCTTTATATGACCATTAGTTCAAACTTTTAAATTGTTCAAATTTTCCATATCGTTTTTGCGTTCTCTAGCTCCTCGATGTACATCAATTATAAAAAGATATGTGCTAGCCTTCCCCACTACGAAAGAGGAAGTTGTCTGTTACCTTGTACACCTGTCAATCTTTACTTTATATATTTTTCCAACTTATATTTCAAACATATAGCAAAACTGAAAGCATTCTAACAGTGAATTACTATATTGTCACCACCTAAACGCTATTTACGGTACCTGCTTTGTCACATACCTATCTAGTCCTCTATCTTATTAACTCATTTTTATATTTTTAATGCATTTCAGTGTAAATTGCAGATATCAGGACACACTTCAGCATGTGTATCAGCAACTAGAGTATAGGATTTGTCTCGGTTTTATTTTCCTTTTGAGGTAAAAGTTACATACAAGGAAATGTATAAACCTTAAGTGTACATTTGCTGACTTTTGACAAACGCACACACCTCTGCAGCTCAAAGCCCTATCAAGATACAGACCAGCACCCCACAAAGTAGCTCCACGCCCTTTCCCAGTCAATCCCCACTTCTCTCCTGGGGACAAACACTGTTGTTTTCTTTCCCCATCATCGATTAGTTTGACTCATTCCGAATTTCATACAAATGGAATCATACAGGACACACTCCTGCACAAGAATTCTTTCCTTCATCGTAATGTTTGAGATCCACTGTGTCTATCAGTAGTGTGTTCCTTTCCACGGCTGAGTAGTCCGCCAACAGGTAGCTATTTCACATATTGCTTGGCCATTTTCCTATTGGTCATCACTTAGTGTTTTCAGTTTGGAGTCACTATAAATGAAGCTGCTATGACCACTCCCGCACACATCTTTTGTTTTCCTTATCTTGGATAAATACTTAGGAGTTGAATTGCTAGGCCATAAGATAGCAATGCTTAATTTTATAAAAAACTGTAAGACCTTTTACCAAAGTGGCTGTACCATTTTATATTCTCACCAACACTACACATGCTCCGGCCGCTCCATATCCTCACTGAAATTCAGTGTTCCATTTTTAATCTAGCCATTTCAATGAGTGTACAGTGATATCACATTGGGATTTTATTTGCATTTCTGTCACAGGTGATTATGTTGGGCATTTTTTCATGTTGGCTTATACATTTGATGTATTTTATAGGAAGCATAAAATTAGAATCATTATCTTTGTTTCAGATTGAATATTTTATTATATCATGACCCTCTTTATTTCTACTAACAGTATTCTTGTCTCACATTAATACTGCTAGACTTAACTAAAGCTAATAATTTTGGCCAATATTTTAGCTGATATATATCAATATTGTTTCATTCCTTTTTCTTTCAATCTTGGCATGTGCTTAGGTTTTAGGTATGTTTCTTGTAAACCTATATAGCTTGATATTATCCAGTACTACAATTTATACCTTTTAACAGACTTCAATCCACTGGTATATATTACAGTGTTCACTCATATATTCAGGTTTTTCCACCAGCCATCTTACTCTGTAATTTCTAACCATTCTGCTTTTTCTCATTTTTTTCCTCTTTCATTCTTAGCCTTTGATAGATTAAGGTTTTTCCCTCATATACCAACTTAGAAGCTATATGAGTACATTCTATTATGTAATGACTATACTTGAAATTTTAACAGTAAAGTTAATCGATAACTTTACCCTTCTTCCAAATGACGTAAGGGCCTTCAAAATGCTGTGACTCATGTTCCCTGTAAAGAAACTGAACCTGTGTGGACAATGAGCTCATTGTTCTTCCTAGGGCTTATCACACAGAAAAGTCCTGGATAAGCACAAACACTTCCGACGCACCGCTGTTGCTTTCAATTCTGTGCATGCATGCTAGACTACATCAACATGAGATTAATAACCTATTAAATGAGGAAATGAACACAATTTATTTCAAGTGAGGAAACATTACCTCCTCCTTGTTGCATAAAATACTGCTCCAAGTTATCGCAGTCGATTTTGGTTCTGCAGAAAATAATTGCTTGATCCATCTTGTGTTCCTTGATTGCTCGCACAGCATACTCTCCCTTCAGGATTTTAATAGCTTCAGACCACATCTCTTAAATACCACAAGAACAAAAAACAAAACACACAAACAAAAAGAATTTCGATCTCAAATTGTCATGAATACACACAACAGGCTTACTGCTTAACTCACCTAAAATACTGCTTTAATACAAATCTTACTGACAAGAACAAGAAATAAAGATAGGGTGAAATGGTGAGATAATCCATTCATTCATTTATTTTGTTTTTTGTTAGTATTTTTGATGCCAGCTTATGGGGCACCAAAAGAGTGATAACCGTATCTCTTAGGAGGGAAAAACACACATAGATACACACAAAGAAATATACCCACACAGAACTTTGTTCTGACCTCTCGTGGAAAACTAACCCTATTCTGCCTTGCATTAACTTCCCTAAATGCACAATAAATGTTTATTCAGTTATTTTAACCCTGTTAAAATGTAAGTAATGTACTTTCTAAATCAATCTAAACACCAGCAAGTTCATGCTTCCCTCTATGGAATAAAAACCATACATCTAACCTAGTTAGTAATTTCTTAGTCACCACCTTCCAAATCACTATTTTTCAATGTGAAACTAAATTTTAATTCTGTAACCAAAAATATTTCTAAGGTTTCTCTGGTCATCTTTAATTGTATTGTACAAGTAAACTAAACACAAGTTTTACAAGGAAAAATATATGAAGCAGTAAAAATTTTTATTTTATAAAATGCATTCCCAAACAGTGGAATGATGCGTTATTTTGAACCAGCAGTGTCTCTGCTCCTCTCTAACAATAGGGCTAGTTGGGCATACACCTTATAAATTTGGAGCTGCCCATAAAACTGAGTTCAAAGAAACTCTTTAATCAAGACTTCAGATAATTCACCTTCTAGATACTTACCAAAAACCTACCGCTGAATCTAACCATGAACCAAATGCTGCCTAACCCTTGTGAATGATCCACTTGAGACACCGGACATCAGACATGCAGCCTAATGAGTTTAATTAAGATTCGTCCAGGTTCTCTAAGCGCTGTCCTGTATCATGATGCATCTTCACGTATTTCTGAAACATTATGTACCTGAAACAACTGTTTCAGCTCTGCCTAGTAATAGCTTCATTGAATCAAGATCGAAAGTTAGGCTTTTTAAAAACTGGTAAATATTTAATGATACGGAGTTTCAGTTTGGGAAGATGCAAACATTCTGGAGAGAGTAGTGGTGATGGTTGCACAGTAGTAATGTACTTAATGCCATCGAACTGTACACTTAAAATGGTTAAACCCAACTTGATCTGAAGTGGGTAAGCCAGAGGACAGAGGCACGTGCAGATGAAAGGTGCTACTGGGAAAATGAACCATAAAGGATTAATCTTGTCCCAAAAGTCGTGGGCACTAACCGTTAAGCACATGGACTGTCCTGCCGGTCTTCACCTGGGGGCCTTGGTCCATGCTATTCAGTCTACGCTAACAGTGTGATCTACGGTAGGGCCTTGGGCCAATCAGCATCGGCTCCACCTCTGGAGCGACTGAAGGCCAACCATCTCCGAAACTCTTTATAGATACCCTCTTTCCACTCTGACCTTGCTGATCATCACAGTAACTGCATCGACCTGGCTTCTGAGGATTACGTTACGTCTCCTGGCCTGTGTGTGTAGGGGAGGTGGGCCATCCTAACATCCCCATTGCAATCAGTGAGCCCAGTTCTGAAACAGCATCTCCTACTGTCAATCTGGCCTCCAGAGGAGAGCCACACTAATTCTGGTACCCCCTTTCACCAGAGCCTTATTACCAGTATGGTAAATGGTGCATCCCCTAGGCCATTCCATGGAATATAATTGCCTGGTGGGTCTTCCAGGTTCACTTTCTATAGACACTCTAGCATGCTCACTTCTTTGAACTTTGTAATCCCTTGCTTTACTGCTTTCCATGGAAAAAAACAAAAGGTTAAAATGGTAAATTTTATGTTATGGATATTGATCCAAAAAAATCAAACTATTATATTTCTAGACCATTTCTGTATCTTTCACAAAGCTTCAGCTAAAGACCTTTTTCCTTTGTTCTCCAATTCCCTGATAAGAAGAACATGACATTTCTCCTGGAATTCAAGGCCAATGAAAAACCTCTCACCAGAGAAATCAGCTGGTTTCCGATGATCAATGAGAACTTTATAACCTAAAATATCTGTGATTTAGGTGCCAGGAGACTAACGTCTTAAATTCAGTGATTAATATTCCTCTAAGTTGACTGGTATCAGCTATCCCCCCATTTCTTTATTATTTTTGTTGCTTTTATTTTCAGATTTCTGTTCTAATTTTGTAGGTCACCTCAAATCCTTCATGAGAGTAAACAGGACATAAAGTCAATAAAACAAACCAATTTCAACACATTTTGTTGATACTTTTAACCTACCTGGACTGTTGGCACCAGGTCTTGTGTTATCTTTTGCATGTACTTCATCCGTCTACCAAAAGGAAAGGATAAAAAAGGCGTGAGGAATGGTTAAGTAATGATTCAGAACAGGTGCCATTTTTTTTTTTTTTTTGAGAGAGAATTGTATTTATCTTTAGGCAGCATTTATAATGTATAGGCAAAACTGTTCTTCAGATTCACAAAAACTCTTTATTAACTGAAGTCCTAAGGCTAACCCATTATAAATAATAAAAATGCAAAGACGGTTTTCAGAATATTGTGTCTTCACAATAAACATACCCTTATTATAATATACAAAGGTAAATCTAATAACAGTGGGGAAAATGACAAGATGGACACATGAAATTGATTTCAGGAAAATAAGGCACATCAAGAAGACACTAAAACACTACTAAAAATGGAAATCATTGCATCTGAAATTAGATCTCTATATATAGGTAATCCTATTTATAAAAAATTGTATCAAGGAAGATGATCACAAAAGCGACTTTACAGAGAGAGAATAAAAGACGAGTCCATCATTTATTCCGTGCCATAAAAGCCTACCCTTTTCCAGTGAATGTGCTGGGTGTCTTAGGTACGGTATCTGGTTGTTTTAAGCATCCCTAGGAGCCCGAGGTTAAGCTCGTTTAAAAATGCTTTACTATACGCAACTGTTAACATTATAAAGCACTTACTCTAATGTGGTTTTTTCCAAGCCTTTCCCAGAGTCTGTCAGTTTTGGGATTCACTGGAACAACCACATGGTGTACGGTGTCTGGAACGGAATCTTCTCCTTTTAAGTCAACCCATGTGGGGAAATGCATTATCTTCTCAGACAGTTTCTTTACATCAAAAGAATGCAAAGTAGCTGAGCAAACAATCACCTAAGAATAGAAAAATCAAAATTGAGATAAACTTTTATTTTATAGTAACAATAATCCTACCTATGAATACTGATGTGGGGCACAAAGTACACTAAGCCTGGAATCTAAAGACAAGTTCAAGCCTGACTGCAGCAATAACTATTGGTATGACTTGTCAGGTTAATCTCTCTCAGCTTTAGTCCCCTCACTGCCACAGAAATCATGCCATCTATTCCTCAAGGTCCTACAAAAACTAAGTAAGATGAAAAGGTTTTGAAGATCTAACATTATAAGCTTTAGATTTATCTTATATTTTTCTTATAAGTTTATAAGGAAACTTATAAACTTACCTAAACTATATTTATCCCCTTCTCTTAAAAGCCTCTACCTATTGAATTCTTTCTAAGAAGGATAAGAAAAAATAAGAGTAATATTTTAAGAAATTACTGAAGAAACAACTGTTTTTCCACAGGTTAAAATATTTTTTCTTTCAACTAGGAAACAGTACCCACAGTCTGGAATATAAACTTTAAATGCCCTGTAGAAAAAAAAAAACAAAACTAAGACTTTTTACTTAGTCTTCTGTAACACCTAAGTAATTTCCTCAAATTCCCTTCTTTATTTCTAAAAACAGCTTTTAAGCCTGTTTCCTTTGTGTGCACTATTTAATCAAGTGTTGAAGAAAATGTTTTATAATCAGGAAACACTAAAACAAGATGTAAATTACTGTAAGACAAAAAAAATTAAACATTAATACATAATGATTATTTACATGTATTTTAAGATGCATTAGTCATTTTATACCTGAAGTCTTTTCCCATCAGAGGTAATCTGAGGAATCTGACTGTGAATCCTATTTATAAAATCAGAGTAACCTTGAGAAAGAAGCCCATCCTGCATGAAAAGCAAAGAACAGCATACGTTTTTAAATCAGTACCCAAATCTTTCTTTTCTAAAACAAATGTAAAATGTAAGCTATGGAAACTAATTCATACACATACACATCCCAAAATTTCCTAAATGATTATTTTCTATTGGATATTTAGAAACAAGTTATAAATTCAACTTTAAATCCCACGTGACTAAAACATGAAAAAGTTGACAATAAGCAATCCAAAAACCATGCTCCAGTATTCTAGCATGAATACAAGCGTTAACAGCTCCTATCACGTCGTTAAGCATATAATTTCAATATAGAAAACGGAAACAAAAACCTGTGCTAAAAAACAACTTCAATCCATCTTGAAAATCATTTGGCAGTATGTCTCAAGCGCATTACACACAATAATGTCTTTTCATGCAGCTCACATTTTGCAATTATGATATAAAGGAGTAATTTCTAATGTGCAAAAATATGTACAAACAAAAATAACTATTTAGAAAGAAAACCAAACCTACATATCTCGTAACAAGAGTAGTTAAATAAACCATGAAGTATCTATATAAGAGGCCATCAGACGGCCTTTAAAATTATTTACAAACAATGACATGAAACACTTATAATACATTTAAAAAAGATTTCCTGGATTCTTCAAAGCTTGATTTCAACTACATAAAATAATATTTACATAAATATAAGGAGTGGATGAAAATATACCAAACTGGGGACAATGATTATCTCTAGGTTCGGATTATGACTGAAATGTATTTCTAATTCATCATTTTACCTATTTTATCTTGAAAAATATAAGCAAACTCTTTGAAAAAGTGTAAGTAAATTTCAACATACAGCTTCATCCAGGACCAGGAATCTAACTTGGGATAAGTTCAGCTTTCCAGTTGACACCAAATCGTCTAGTCTTCCTGGAGTGCCAACTACTATATCTACCTGAAAAACACCAAGAGAAGCACCTGATGAAAACCAAAGAACTATTATAATCACCTTAAAGTACCAACCAATGAGAGTCTACATATAATAAAACCACACATACTGAAGTAGTCACAGTCAACTCTAAATCTGCAAAAAAGGAGATACAGATAATGCCATGTTATCAAACTTTATTTGGTTTGAGATTACTATGAAGAATTTGGCAACTGAGTTTGACATCCTTAACTGTTACATGCAGTCTAATATATAAAACTTGTATTTTTCAAGTGAAAATCAGATGAATTTATAGAAACTCTGAAATTAAACCAGGATTCAAATCCCAGTTCTACCACTACCCAGCTGTGTGACCTCAACTTATTTATACTCTTTTCTAGATTCAGTTTTCTTCTTTGGAAAGGAGTAATACCTTCTGCTTTGCAAGATGGTTGTGATAATTGAGAGATGAGATATGTAAATCATGTGATGCCTAGTGTATCACCTAGTGTGTTAGGTGTTCAAACTGGGATTCAAATGTGAGAAAAGATCTAAATCAAATAAAAACAAGTTTTACTTAACTTTTTATCATAACATTTTCAAACATACACTAGGCAATAGTATGATAAACCACCATGCCAGTGCAATTAACATTTTCCATTCTCCCCCCACAAAACTTTTAATCAAACCCATAGGTATGTGAAGTAAGCTCCACCCAGGAGGTGTAACATCTTGGGCAAGTTCCTTAATATTCAGCACGAGCCCTTCTCCTAATCTGTAAAACTGGACAAGAGTGCTATTGTGAGAACTGAGTAAGAAAATGTATGGAAGGCATTTTGCACAGTATGTGGCCCAATTCTAGAAAGCAGTCAATAAAGGTTATGTATTTTTAAAGTACATATGTGGATGTATGTGTGTGAACACAAATAAGGGTTTTATATAAAATCATTCAATGAATTAGACAGTTCAAAACTTCTACTCTCTATCAGTAGGCATGAAAAATCACTCTTATTTGTTTTTTCCACGCTAGACTAAAACGTAACTGTCTCCTAACAAATGCATTCCACTAGCCTCATTACCTTACTATCTTACCCTTTGAAAAAGTGGAAAAGTGTGCTGAACGAACTTTCAATTTGATCCAATACATTTTTATTCCCATGAAAAATAAGACACTTCTGAAGCTACGGTTTCATTTGTATTGGTAACTACAAGCAAGTCTCAGTTCAACCTAGAGAACATTGTCTGACAACGCGAAGATAAAATCGGTTCAATGTATTGAGAACCCACTATGTGCCAAGCAGTGTGGCAGGTGCTGCACAGAGTGGAGAAAATATCACTCTGATTCTACGTGTAATATCTTTACTACAGGGTTCTAACCCACTGTGTGAGTTTCCTCCCTCCTCCATTTCAGTACCGTGTTTCCCCCAAAATAAGACCTAGCTGGATAATCAGCTCTAATCCATCTTTTGGAGCAGATATAAGACCTGGTCTTATTTTACTATAAGTAATATAATACAATATAATACAATACCGAGTCTTACATTACTTTTTGCTCCAAAAGACGCATTAGAGCTGATGGTCGAGGCTAGGTCTTATTTTCAGGGAAACACAGTAGGTGAAGTGAGTATGAACACATACAAGGTCTCTCAGGTTTAAAGAGAACAAAATCAGTTCATTTGGAAAAGCCTGAGAGATAACCCTGTACGACTTGTGTTAACAGCACCCACTACGCCATCAGGGCCCTACGCACCAGGTGCACAATGCTGCAACTTGAAAAGACTCAAAGAATTCAATACTTCTACTCTCTCACTCTGAATCTGACTTCTGTCCCAGTGTAAGATGTAACACAGGCTAAGGCTGAGCCAGGAGGTGGTGGGAGGTAACAGACATACTGGAGAAGGCAAGGTGGAAAGATGAGCAGAAAGAGATCACATGAAGTCCCCAAAGGATAATGAAATTGAATCCTGCCAAGAAAGCTATGGAGTAACTAACACTGTCTGGACTCTGGCACTGGCTTCAGCCAGTACCCAACTTTAGGTATGACTGATGAAAGCAGATCCAATTCCCGAAAAGTTCTATAGCTGGAAAACATGAGTTAAGAAACTTAGCTTACGGGAAAAATGTATTGGGTTTAAGGAACCAAGACTGGGAATGAACGTATTGAATCTCTCTTACAACCGTTAAAATACAACACTAGGTAAGAACATATTAAAGTGATACTCTATCTTAAAGAAGTATTAACAAGTACAGAAACGTGATTTCTTGCTCTGATTACACCACAGCAGGTCAAATCGAAATCATCAGCATAAAATTTCGTTTGATGGGGCACCAGTGGCACTGGCAGGAGGACACGTTTACACTCCGAGACTCACTACCAGGTGGTTTAGACTGAATGGTAAAATATTTCGAGAAGGAAATGAAGGGAAATTTGTAAGGAAAAGGTTATTTCACACAAATAAATTATTTTTAAAGTCCCACCTGTGTTTGGCTTCACAGAATTGATGAGCAGTTAAGAATTTCTCAAACTTCTCCCCTAATAATGAAGACCAGTCTTAGCTTTGTCCTTCATAACTGCACGCCTGGGCACAGCCTTTAAGACTTGCCCTTAAACACAGGTGAACTCACCTCCCTCTTACTGGAAGCACACCCTACCTCCTGCCAAGACTTCTATCCTTCTCTGCAATCCATTTCATCTCCATTTTCAGTCTTAACTCCAGTTCTTTTTTAATTATCCTCAAAAGAAATGACTCTTAATTCATGAAAGCAAGAATAAAGGAAATTCTCAGGTGCTCAAAAGTAATAAAAAAAAAAAAAAGTGCATGCTGGAATTTTGCTTGAGGGGTTTGGAAGAGACTACTGTTCTGTATACGTTTGGGAAAAGAAAAGGCATACTTGAAAGATGTCTGAATAAATATATACTTTTTTACTATGTTTTAATATCAGCCTTCTTTGATTTTTCTTGAAGAATTAACACTATATTGCCAAAATGACCACCCATAATGTTACATTTTTAAAAATTAAAAGTACAACTTACCCCATTATCTAAAACAGAGAGCTGATCCCGTGCTGCAACACCTCCAATTATCAGAAGCTCCCTGAAATACAAGAATAATAATGTATAAAAATATTAAAGTATGCTTTACTGTTTGACTTACATCCATTTCTTTTAGGTGGTAATTAAAGTTAAGTAACTAAGAAAGAATCTGCAAGAAAAGTCTGGATTAGGATGGAAACAAAGCACTTCATTTTCAGCAGCCACATAAATGCTAAAGCAGGGGGAAGCAACTGACGAGAATGTGAAAGCATGGAACATAGCAAACATCAGCCCTCATCTACTATACTTCCATATTAGGATAATTCCAGGTGCTCCAAAATCTTGTTTCAATCTACCTTTTCAGACATATGTGGTTACATGGATATAAAATATCTCTGAAATAATATATAAACATCAATTTTTAAAAGTTGTCTGTCTCTGGGTAGAATAACTAAAAACTGGGGACCGGGGTGAATGGAAACTTACTTTTCTTAGAATATCCTTTTGTGTTGTTTAAATTTTTATCATTCCAAATACTTCAAAAAAATGTTTAGGTTAAAAAAGATTCCCTTATGTCAAGACAATTCAACATTCAATGGGGGGAAAATAGTCTATTCAGCAAATGGTTCTAGAAAAAAAGGACATACATATGCGAAAGTCTGAAGTTACACCTCTCCTTTATACTATACACAAAAATTATGAATTATCAAAATGAATCACAGCCCTAAAAATATGAAACTCTTAAAAGAAAACATAGGAGTAAATTTTCATGACCTTGGATTAGGCAGTCTCCTCACACACACAAAAAAAACATAATCTGGGCTTCATTAACATTAAAAAATTGTATTTCAATGGACATTATCAAGAGAGTGAAAAGCCAGCCCAGAGAATGGGAGAAAATATTTGCAAATCATAAATCTAATGTTACACATCCATGTAGCTAAACAGTAAAAAGACCAATCACCCCACTGAGTCTGCACAGAACTTACGCATGGCCAACAAGCACATGAAAACATGCTCAACATCCCTATCGGATCCTCGAGGCATTTTATCCCCGTTTCGTTGTTTCTCTCCCCTCCACACTATCTCCATACTTAATCCTACGAAAACAAAGATTAATTCTCATTGTTATATCCCTGACCCCTAGCCTAATGTCACACATAGTAGGTATTCAAATAGTTACCGGATGAGTGACGTGCATCAACAAAATCAGGAGTTATTGTATTAAAAAGTGTTATTAAGTATAATTTATCCCTGAAGAAGGGTTACTTGTAAGAAAGGTCAATATTAGAAAGATGGGCCTGTGTGACGCCAATCATTCAAAGTTCCTGAAATTAGATGGTCGTCATGGCTGCACAACACGGTAGCTTTACTAACAACCACTGAAACCTATACTTTAAATAGTGAATTTTATGATGTGTGAATTTGTTTTAATAAAAACCATTAAAGTAAAATTAACAAAAATCAAGTGGCAAATCAACTGACAAGGAGGTTTACTTCCATGCTAAGGCCTTCCTCAAATTACTCAAAGGGATTGCTCCTGATCAAGAAGTTCCCCAGGTTCCCGTAACTGTGGTCTCCCTCTAAGGATAGGAAGAGCCTTCTAAACAGCAACCAGTCCGAGCACTCAAATGAAGAAGGTCACCCCTGGGAGACAGGCTGGAACCAACCCTGCCATGTTAATAAATTTACCAACATGCTAGAAATAGAGTAACAATACATTGTCTACACAAATGAAGTGATGAATCTAACTGAATGAAATGCTCCCTTTGAAACATTAATTTTTAGGTGTGGCAGACGGCTCAGTTGGTTAGAATGCGAGGTCTTAACAACATGGTTGCCAGTTCCATTCCCACATGGATGGTGGGTGGCGCCCTGGCAGCTAGACTTGAAGGACAACGACTGGACTGGAGCTGACGGGTCCTGGAAAAAAACTGTCCCCCAATATTCCCCAATGAAAAACTAAAAGAAAAACAAAACATTAATTTTTACTGATACTATTTTGCAAACCGTGACTCTTCATGGAGGAACACAGAAAACAAGATCTCAATTTCTTTTTTTTTTAAATCAAACTTACCACTTAAAACAGTTTTATATAGAAACTAACTGCTACTATCTATCGAAGTTAAACATATTCACACACGTCTGTGTATATATACACACTGAATTTCTACCTCATTTTTTTCTACCTTCCTCTTCCTCTAAAACACCTCAAAACCTAAAGACAGCAGACAATTGAGCACAAAAGGAAGCTTTACCTTAATTTAGGATTATCGACATATTTCTTAAACTGCTTGACGTTATTCAAAGTCTGTTCAGCTAACTCTCGGGAGGGCTCGATAATGAGAGCTTTGGGGGCATTGGGGAGAAACTTGGTCTGTGCCACCTGCGCGTTACCTTAAGAGAATACAACAGATTAGAACAAATTCCAATCTCCCTTCAAAGTACCTTTGTTTGTAAAACAGGAGCGCAAAAATTCCTATCAAAATTTTCAATGACAATTGTCAAAAAGTATAGGAGATAGTCAAATAAAACAAAATCCTGCTAAGGTTCCTAAAAGGAACTAAGGTTTTTTAAAAACTACTTGCAATAACTGCAGTTGATATCTATGTTTCGTGATGAAGTCAACTAAGTTAGGAGATGTACTTACTTCCAATAACTGAAATCGATCAGGCAGTGCAACGGATACAAGCATGAGCTCTGGACTCAGCTCTGCCACGTACTTGCTCTGTGACCCTAGGCAGGTTACGTCAAGTCCCTACTCCCCACGTGCTGGCTGTAACATGGGAGGAGTACCACCTTCCAGGCTTGTTGTGAAGGTTAAATAATCCGTGTAAAGCACGGAACACAGTGCTGTGGCACTTAATAAGCACGTGTTATAAATAATAAATAACTTCATCATCATCATCATCGTCACTGGGATCCCCACAATGCCTACACAGAAACCAAATACCTAGAGACTGTGAATTAAGTTTTGAAGCTGTTTTGACTAATGTGTTAAATAAAGATGTGTGACTAAACCAGCAAGGGGAGTGCATGTAACTGACTCATTAAGAGACGCCTTACTTCCTGGGGTTTCCACCCCATCCCAGCCCTGAAATCCTTCCCCTCAGATCCAATACCTGTGTGCTGCGATTTGACAATGTAACTATCCGGTGCCTTGGAAAGAGCAACGAAACCATCTTTTGGTGGAAACTTAAATTCTTCTTCACCAAAGTTAAATTTTAGTTCAGCATTCTAGCGTGGAATAAAGGAGAAAATGAAAATTCTTAATCTAATAACAAACTAGCCAATACAAAAGAACGCAGATCAAAGTAGCTTATAATCACAGCAAAATTTTTTCTAACTAGATTCTTAATTACCTTTAAAACACAGGCAGGAAAGAGGGCTTGGTTCTTCATATGTGGTGGTATTTCAAACGCCAGACCAAGGTCTTTTCCTTAAAAATGAAAAAAAAAAAAAAAAGTGAGAGAAATAAACCGAAACTTCCAAATGCTCACACCATCGACCTACCAACGGGCCTGCTTTCATGCTTTTCCTCACGTTACCATGGGTAAATCATGCCGCGTAACGCCGACCTCTTCACGTTTTCACTCGATCCTGAAACTGTCCCTGCTCCCCCTCTACATTTTTAATTATTTCCTTCCTACTGGATCACTTCCATTACACACTTCAACTAGACACTCCATGGCGTACAAATGTACTGTAATAGCTCCCGTACTAAAATACAGATTAACTTCCTTGAACCCACGTGTTCCATTTATCGTTTTTCTCCTCCCTTCTGTAGTGAAACTCCCTGATTTCCATTCTCACTGAGTCCACTTCATTTCATTCCTTTCTCTACTGACCTCATTCCCCACCACGCTCCCCGTACTCATCCCTCACTCCACTCAAACCCTCTGTCAAGCTCATTGCCAGACCCAGTGTTTACAGCTCACTCATCTTTCCAGACCAGACTCATCAGCAGCACTGGACACAATCTGATTGTTCCCTTCTCCTTCAAATACTTCCTGCACCTGGACTGCAGGACCTCAGTCTTTCTTCTTTCTCCTCCTCCTGGCTTTCTTCCTCCTTCTGCGGATTCTCCTCGATTTGCTGCCTTCTAACTGTCAGAATACCCCAGGCCTCGGAGCCCTCCTATCCCAGACCCCAGGCCTCAGAGCCCTCCTATCCCAGACCCCAGGCCTCATAGCCCTCCTATCCCAGACCCCCGGCCTCGGAGCCCTCCTATCCCAGACCCCAGGCCTCGGAGCCCTCCTATCCCAGATCCCAGGCCTCAGAGCCCTCCTATCCCAGACCCCAGGCCTCAGAGCCCTCCTATCCCAGACCCCAGGCCTCGGAGCCCTCCTATCCCAGACCCCCGGCCTCGGAGCCCTCCTATCCCAGACCCCAGGCCTCGGAGCCCTCCTATCCCAGATCCCCGGCCTCGGAGCCCTCCTATCCCAGACCCCAGGCCTCAGAGCCCTCCTATCCCAGACCCCAGGCCTCAGAGCCCTCCTATCCCAGACCCCAGGCCTCAGAGCCCTCCTATCCCAGACCCCAGGCCTCAGAGCCCTCCTATCCCAGACCCCAGGCCTCAGAGCCCTCCTATCCCAGACCCACTCTCCCGAGGTGGTGTCATCTAGTCCTATGGCTTTAATGATCATCAACAGGCCAACGACTCCCAACGATACATCTCCAATCCTGATCCCACCGCTGAACTCCTGACTTGCACATTTAACTACATACTTGATTTCACCACTTGGAAGTCTAGTAAGTGTCTCAAACTTGGTATGCCCCTAATAGAACTCCTAGTATCCAACTGGCCCCTGCCTACTGCCATCAGTCAGTTTATTTTCAACCCAGAAGCCACAATGTTTCTATTAAACTCGACAGATGATACAAATTCTCTTCTCAAAACCCTACTAGCTTCCAATCTCACTCAAAATAAAGAATTTCTATCTCAGGCCACGAAGCCCTACATGGCCTGGACTCTCTACCTCACCAATCTAACGCTCTACCACCTTCCTCCATGCTTGGCGTGCTCCAGCCCCACTGGCCTCCTCCCTATTACTCAAGCTCCCCAAGCACGCTTTCATCTTGGGGCCCTCTGCCTGAAATACTCTTCCAACATATCTGCATGGCCCACCACCCACCACATTCCGATTTCTACTCAAATGTCAGCTTATCAGAAAAGCCTTTTCTGACCATCCTGTATACAACGGCACACCCCCAAACTGCCATCACTCCTCATTCCCTTACTCTGATTTACACTCTCTTTCAGCACACCTGTCCCCACCTACCACAGTATCTGTCTGTCTCTCCTCACCAGTAGGTAAGCCCCACAAAAATAAACATGTTTGTCTACTCCATTTTCTGCCGACTCTCCAGCACCTACCAGGGTGCCTGGCACATAGCAGATGCTCAATAAGTATGTTCACAAGAAAGGGAGGGAGGGAGCGGCATTGAAGAAGAGGGTGAGGGAATTTTTAAAAATCACAAACATTGGGTTACACATATCTTCTCTAATAAGATGATCCACAGAAAGCTTACCATTTTTGGAGAATTTGATATGCCCTTTATCTATATCCAGGTAACATCCAATGGTATCATGCATAGTGAATTCCTAGAAAACCAGAAAGTCAAGTGCTGATAATAGAAAGCAATATCATAAAGTTAAAAGTTCAAACACAGCTGCATCAAAAGCATACGTTAGTGTTTCAATATAATTCCCTAAAGTTCTACTGTACGTGTTAGAAATGCCTATTATAGCATTTTGTATATAATAGTAGAATCATCTCACAGGCTTTTTAGAATCAACATGACTTTAGATTCACCAGAACAAGTATATTTAGATTCATTATGATTAAGAAATGAGAATAACATACATATTAAAGTCAAAGACAAACCCAAAATGGGGTAAAAACAGAACAGAAAGTAATATAGTTTGGAGGAGCTAAATAAATTGTGTAACATTTCTTCACTGAAGTCCAAATCTGACCTGTGGAAAACATTCACAAAATCCATCTGAATTTGAGAATCATTTCTACACCCTCAGTCACGTCATGAGTGATCAAGTATGCAAGAAAACTTACTAATGCTACGATTAAGTCAATAATACAACTTACCTCTCCATAATTATCAAACTGTTTATTATGGGATTTCTTTCCTGTTCCACCAAAGCCAAACCCAAACTTGTCCGTACCTAGATTTAAAAAGTATTTTGTTAATGTGGTAAGAGTAAATATAAAATTCAAATTAAAAAATATGAAACTAAGTGGCAGCCGGTTAGCTCAGTTGGTTAGAGCGCAGTGCTCTTAACAACAAGGTTGCCGGTTCGATCCCCACATGGGCCACTGTGAGCTGCGCCCGCTCCTACTAGATTGAAACAACTACTTGACTTGGAGCTGATGGGTCCTGGAAAAACACATTTAAATAAACAAAAGTTACAAAAAAAAAAAGAAACTACAAGCCCATAAAGGAAGTTTACAAATTTACAGTAACTTAGAGCATCTAGGCAGTGCTGTCTGGTGCGTACTTGCGCACGCCAACTGGACTCTGACTGCCCTCGTAGCCTTAACCTATTCCTCCTGATTTTATATGGTGATATATTTTTTTGGTGCTTCAAATTTTTTTTGGAATGGGCTGGGGTGTAGGTAAATATTTGATTTCTATGTCTCTAAAATACAAACTTTGTATGGTTAAGTTTATTATTTTGCTCCCTATTGTAATAAAATGTTAACAATCCACAAATATAAATTACTCAATTCAGTTTATTTTAGAAAGGCTTACCTAGATCTAAGGAAGCCTGCATGGAAGACCAGCCAACTCTGCATAAGCCTTGGTCGTGACAGGATACTTCATAGTAGTGTTTCCCTACAAGGGCAAAATACTTTAAGATCTATAAAAATCACACACACTGATTCATTTACCACGTAGTCACTTTCCCATTGTTTCTGAATTACAATTGGTATGATCCAAATGAAGAATTGTAGGTCTTTTTGTAACATGAAAAATCTTTTCAGGTCGCTGATTTAAAGCTATTTGAAGAACGTTCCTGCTGTAATACATGACCGCAGAAGCTTACACAAGTGCCAATGATGTTTGCGCACCTTTCGTTACTCCTTTGGTAGCCCGACAGCCATGCCATTCCTTCATTTCTCTGCTTTGACAGCAAAGACCATCTGAGCCAATGGCTGCATTTGAGAAAAACACAGAAAACCGCATCAGTACAGAGACATAAATCATGCATTCTGAAATGAGTATTGTTCAGTCTCACTAATAAGGTAATTCTTTCACTTGTTGCAATGTGCCAGAGCCTGAGACGTGCTGATTCCTGAGTGACAGCGATATCTTCCCCATCAGTAATGAATTGCCCTTGTTCTTCCCTTGGAGGGCCTCAGCTATGCTGGGGACTTGTTTCTGTACTGTCATGTGTTCAATGGGACAAGATTTTACTGCAGTATGTCTAGAAAGCAATCAAAAGAGCACCTAATCTGACTTGCACTAATAGTAGCTGAATCACCAACACAAGTGTGTTTGGACAACTAGTCTGTAGTCTTTTAAAGAAATGGATACCCAAGGATGATGCAGCACCCACTCATCAATACTTGTTGCTCTGATTTCATGCTTAAATTAGAGCTTGAGCAAATACTATACTTAAAAAAAAAAGCAGGAACTGCCTCTCACTTGTTCCTCAATCCATGGGTCCAGAAACCATAAAGGAAAAGCAGGAAAAAGCACAAATAAATAAACCTGTAGTTACTTGCTAGTTTTAGGACTCTAAAAGATGAAGGCCTATGTTATAAATTACAGTCAGTCACGGTGCTCACTGGTGCTTGTCAGCTTTAAGTAAAGCATTTGGCTTTTGTCTGTACTGCAAAGAAACTAAAACTTCTGTCCTGGTTCATACTTGCAACTCAGATTAAAGCACCTGAATGTACAACAAACTTTAAAAAAGCACCTCATCACACATTTCACTTCCCTTACTTAAAATTAATTACTTATTCAAAGTATAAATCTTACTCATAAGGGTACTACATTATGTGAAACTTTGAACTTTGTAAAACATTCTCTAGCAATGGTAAATCCTTAAAATTTTTATACTTAAAATTCTTTATGCATGTACACAGATATAAACTTTATTATAAATTAGATATCATATGGTGGAGAGTGGCAGTCTGGGGTTTTCTTGTTTGTTTTGGACATGATTTCTCATGCCCATTCTACATTTCCCTGCATCCTGCTTTTCTCCTTCAGTACCTGTTGAAAATTCCTGCAAGTCAACTCTGTTCCTGACACGTGATCACTCACGACAAATCTAGAAAGTACTGACTCATTCTTGTAATGGCCTAACAGTCCTTGGCTACACCTCGTCTTTGTTAATCATTCTCTTAGCAATAGTATTCACTTTGCTGGCAGTTTTTATAATTACAAACAATGCTGCATCAAGAAGGTTTGTATGTGTATCCTTGCACACTGGCACTTTCATTCCAATGGGCTAGACCTTCCAGGAATATATACATATACATGTACATATACATACACACACATATATATATATATACATGTACATATATGTGTACATATATATATATATATATATATATAGAGAGAGAGAGAGAGAGAGACAGAGAGACAGAGATTTTAACAGGTAATGCCAAAAGGCTTTCTAGAAAGATAATAATTCGTAAGCTGGTTATCACTCTTTTGGATTCTTGCCCATCAGATGGGTATAAAGCAACATCTCACTGTAACTTTAATTTCCATTTCTCTGCTTCCTGTAACCATGACTTCTGCATGTTTATTACAGCCATTTGGAGTGGCTCTTTCGTGAAATTCCTTTCATGTTCTTTGCCCATTTTGCTTATTGGCTGTTTATTTTTCTTATGAAAACAGGTAACACTTTATCTGCTATCTACATAAGGACCACTTTTCACTTGATAAGAATTCTTTATCTTTCATCAATGTTGCAAGTATTCTTTCTGTATTTATTTTTCGTCTATTGACTTTTTCCTGTGTTCTTTTCTATTTTTTTAAATTTTATACAAATATACCTAATTATTTTCTTCTACAATTTCTGAGTTACCTATTTGAGTTAGGAAAATTTCCCCATCCCTAAACTATAAATATAGTTTTCTACATTTAATGTGATATATATATATATATGTATATGTATATATATCTTATATCTTAGCTACGTAGAGAAATTGTTTCTAATTATGAGATAAGTCAGTTTAGTATTGCTCCAGATAGATCATTAATCGTGCCAGTACCCTTACTGAATAAATTATTCTTTATCCCACTAAAATGAAATAAAATTTTTTTCTACATATCACCTTTACATATATACTGGGATCGATTTCCATCATATTCCATTAACTTATTTGTCTATTCCTATGTCAGTACTAAATGGTTAAATTAGAGTGACTATATTCTAATACTATATTCTAAATCTTCACTTATTGTTCTCTTTCATAATTTTCTTAATATCCCCAGATATTATTAAAAACAAGTTTCTGAATTACAAATGAGCTGCTAAAATCTATCCACTTACCAAAAGCCGATCCTCTGTCATATGGGTTCATCTGCCATTTGTTGAGCACTAAACAAATTAAAATAAGAAAAGTTACCCCAAACATATGAAATTAAAAACACTCAAAAATAAAGCAAATAGTTCGTATTTTATATGATAACTTAATTCCTTCAAATTCAATATGGTTTCACACATTGTTTGGAACGTCCAAGTAAAAGTGGTTTTATTAGAGGCAACACTGAATTTGGAAACTGAAACATGTGAAAGATGACAAACACTGGCCCGCCTGGGGCTACAGCCTTTCTCCGCAATGGCTTCAGTGCCCTTCGCGTTAGGTGGCACTGATCTTTGTCTTAACTCTGTGGGCACTGCTAAATTGAGTGCTGGAAACTAAACACGCTAACTTCAATCATAATGAAAATAACTGACCAACATATCAAGGTCTAATTATCATTTTATCATAATTTAAAGAAAAGCATCTCCTTTATCTTAAACAATTCAATAACACATTCAAAAGTCATATTTTTTCTCCTTACCTTTATGGGATCAGCATTTTCCTTTTCTAAAACCTCTTAATGGTATATGGATAACCAAAGAATCCTAATAGCTATAGAGAACTCTCCATGTTTTCAAGCCTGACTTCCCACTCAAGGTAGAAATCTTTTCTAGATTATTTCTGGTCAAACGATATCTATCATCTGCTTAAACACTTTGAATGATGGAGAAGTAACTTTCTCTTGAGGTTCTCTCTCCCACTGTTGGCTCAATCTAGCTACTTGGAAGTACATAAGTTAAAGAGAAACTTTCATCTGGGTTATTTCTAATTAGTCCTGGTCCTACTTTCTAGAACAATTATTTTCTCTCAAGTTCCCTTCAATGATTTAACAACTTTCTCTCTTACTTGTGTCTCCATGTTTAAATATCCAGTTTCTTTATTCCTCATAGGATATGACTTTTGGAACCACTGCCATTCTGGTTACTCTCCTCTGGAAGCAGTCTCTTTTATAAACCATTCATAAATAACGCTTTATAGTTGTTACAAGTTCTGAAACTATTTTTGAATAGGCCAACAGTCTAAGTAGTTAATATCTACTATGTAACTGACAATTCAATTACAAATGAGTTCATTCTTTGAAGTATGTAACATTGTTACTTTCAAAGTACTGAGAAGAAAATGTTGATATTCCAAGTTCACTCCACTTAAGCTTGCAATTTTGTCACAATCCTGCTTTGTATTATGAAACAAAAGACTTAAAATATGGAATACATTTTGTTAAAACAAAACCATACACTACTCAAGACAGAATGGGATTCAAATCATTTAATCCAAGCAATACAATTTAAAGATGAGGAAACTGATGTAAGATTGTTCATGGCACAGACAGGACCAAAAACCCTAGTAAAGGACCAATCTCCATGTAGATAGGACTAAAAATAAAAAACTGATTTGAAAATTTATACTTTACATTTTAACTTCTTGGGCTCCTCCTTTCTTATGTTAAAGGAAAATGTACGCCTCTCTGCCCTGGGAAAGGCATCTTTCCCACCATCATGAGTTTTTACCCCATCAATTATTTATAAAATAGTGTAAAACACTGTACTAATTTACTTTAGTATTAGGCACAAAAAGTTATCAAGTTAATAAAAATATTAAATAACTAAATATAAGTTCCCAAATCCTAGTGTTTCTCAAATGTGCACTATTAGTATTTTAGGAGGGATAATCTTTCACTGTTCATGCCCTTCATGACATTTAGCATCCCTGTTTCCAGTGCACCAAATGCCAATACCACCCCGAGATATTCACAATAAAAATGCACATTCAAATCTTACATCTGTAAATTCAAAGGATGAGAATTACTAATTTATGCAAAAGAAAAGTATTAATACCTGAAGCACCAGTTTTAATTGTTGTTTTTCCTTTTTTGCCTTCCTGCTGGTCTTTCAGAGTTTCATAAACGATTTGGATAACTGGAATACTGAAAGCCTACAAAAGAAACAACAGGTCTCTATATTTGCATTCAGATATTAATGACAATTTAATAATCAAATACAAATTACAAAAGTTATTTATGCACTTTAAATAATTACATATATTCCAGATTGCTGCTCCAATTTCATTTGCCCAAACACAAAATACCAGTAAGGTAACAAGAGAGTGACTGAACAAAGGAAACAGGAGCCAGCTAACAGGCCAAAACCATAAAGAATGGGGTTCTGCAGCATGAACCTGAACTAAAGAGGAAAAATACCATTCAGCCTGACAAACTGATTCCCCAATTTAGGGCAACCTCTCTTTGCAACCTCTTTATTACTAGAGCCACTGCATTAAAATTCAGAAGTGACTATAAATACTAGACACTGCAGCTATTTCTCCAACACCAATTTAAAACTGTATTCTTAAAAGTCATACTCCTATAGATGTTATTTCAGAATTAGCTGGCAACAAAAATTTCATTCTCAGTGGTAAGCAATTAATTCTTTACATTTTGGAGGAGGCTGTTTTATGAAAATATTTCAAAGTAAAAACTACTGTTCAAAGTTGTTTTAAAAATCAACTATTACAAAGTCAATTTAAGTTTATTACTTACACCAGTTTTTCCACTTCCTGTTTCTGCAGCCTAAACGGAAAAAAAAAGTTAATTTCTGAGTTTAGTTTGTCAATTAGGTCAAATTAACGTGATACTGTGTAGAAATCTTTAACACTTGACTGGCTCTATTTTCACAGCGTTTCTGGATTACTCAGGTTTCCTTAGTCAATGCCACCTACTGACAGTCTTGTCACTTCTCTCCCATTTCCTCAAAAATCTGTTTTCCCCTTCTTTTTCCCATTGCTACTATTCAAATCTAAAGCCTCATTACATATTCTAATCTAGAGTATTACAAAAGTATCCCAACAGTATCTAGTCTCTCAGAACTATACTATAAGCTGATACTAAATTGGTCTTCATAAAAACACAATTCTAACCATGTAATATATCCCTACTTAAAAGTTTCCAATGAGCCCCACTGCAACACATACCAATTCTTTAACACACCACTTGAGAAAGAGCTCAAATAACCTGACCCACTACATATTCACCATTGACCCCAAGTTACACCCCATCAGACACATATATTTTATGCTTCCATCAGATTGAATGACTCCGGGATCACATTCTACATTCTCCTCCCCAGTTTTTGTTGAGGCGCTCTCTACCTAGAGATCATTCCTCTTTCATCTTCCCTTATCCAAAATCTACTTCCTCCAAGCAGACCCCCTATGGTCCCTCATCCAGGAGGATAACTAGACCCACACTTGAATCCTGTTCTACTCTGCATCCCTTACAGGGGTGCCACACTCTCTCTTCTATGACATTAATCTGTGTACATCTCACCGTGCTACTGGGTTTAAGCTCCTCAAGGACAAAAACTGCACCTTACTCACCTGTGTGTTCCCCATAACTTCTACCTAATACTTTGAGTACAGTACATGTATGATAAATGTCTGTGAATAAAATTAATTTGGCAAAAATGTCATTTTTAAGCCTATGGACTTCTTAAAGGAGTTTATAAACAGCCCCAGAATTGTGAACCCCCAGCTCCCAACCACCTCACCAAATTTAAACATACCATAAGTACATCACCTCCTCCTAGGATCAATGGGATAGATTCAGCCTGGATATCAGTTGGCAGACTAAAAGAATCATATTTTGAAGAATTTCAGTTGGTTAAAAAAAAAAAAATCACCTAAGCTAACTAAGGCATGTTAAACTATAAACCCAAAAGCGAATTTTATTTGGTAAATACTACCAATCTTTTTTAGCTAGAAATATACCAAAGTTTAAAAAGGAAACTCTCTATAGAGAATGACAAGAAAAACTGAACTTCACTTACCCAACTAGACCAAAAAATACTTGATAAAATAACTGTTTAAATTATAAAGCATCATTGTCACAGGTACTTTTCAGCTTTGTGTACTTACAGCCAATCCATCTCTTCCACAGCTTGTGCAATCTCAGGCATAACACCCATCTCTGAAAATAAAAATTAATTTAAAAAAAACTACACACATTAAACTTAAATCATATTGCTCTTAAAATTACTGTTCATGTAACAGAGAACAGGCTTTGAAGAATAGTTGTTATATAGCACCTCTTGTGCGGCACTGTTGAAAGTTAAGTTTTAGAGAAAGACTTGAGTTCAGATCCAAGCTCTCACTTACTAGCAGTGTTACCTTGGGCAAGCTATAAACCATTTTTCTCTACACAAAATGAGGCTAATATTACCTACCTTACAGGGATATAGGAAGGTTACAGATAATACGTAATACATTTGGCATGTAGTTGTCACTTAATACATAGTAGCCACCAGTGTTTCCTTCCTCTGACTAATGAAAAATCTGCCAGAGTTAGAGAGAAGGTTCTAGACCAGCATCTTGGTTGTTTTATCTAGAGATAATGTGGAATTCATGTGCCTTGGCTATTCAAGAACTCTGTGAACACCCTCAGGGATCTGAGAAAAGTGAGCAGGCAAGTGGAGACAGCCACATTTATGGGCAGCCGTAACGCAAACTCCGCTTAACTGAAAAGAGAGCCAGTGGTGAAAACTTGAGTACTTGGAAATGTAAGCTGAAGAACTACTCTGTTCTTAGTTCACATATTTAAATAATTCTACTTCAAAACCAGTCGTAAAGGAATAGATTGGATATTTCTGATTGGATTTTCACATTTTTATCATTTCACAAATGAACTATAGAGGGTTGTTAAGTATGTAGTTAATTGGATTACATAAATCTCCTTTCCAAAGAAGTGATTTTTTAAGTCTGCATTTATTAAAAAAAGCAGCTTTCATTATTACAACAAAAGTATGTATTCCTATTTTAAAAAATTACAATACTCTAATATTCACAAGCCCAGAAATAACCAACTTGGGAATTTTGTATTTCTGGTTAATTGAGAAAAGGCATAAAATAAAACTACAAATTGGATATATCCATTGCAAAGTAGTTTTTTCTTGGCATCAGGTGAGAATCATACTAGCAATACACTAAAATTTTATATAGTAAACGAGTTAATGTAAACATTGATGGCATGTGAAAGTATAAAAATCTTTTTCAAAAAGGAAAGCTCTTCTACCTCTAAATCTCCACAGGAAAATCCACAGATGGAAAAACTAATCAAGATCTAATGTATATCCAAGCACACCTTTCTAAATATTGTCCCTATTAGTGTCTAGCTGATTCTCTCCTAAAATGCAGAAGCTGATTCTCTCTCCTAAAATGCAAACTGCTTGTACAAAGGGAGTGATGGTGTTAAATACGCTGCTTACAGGATACTGTACTGCAATTTGAAGCTGCCTGAGAAACTGTTAAATTGCAAGCAGAAACCACAGACTGCTTTAAGCAAATTCCAGACAACTTCTTATTCCACTCTGGTCATGTTCTCTGCATGTCTGTCTTGAAACTACGGTATGCGTTCTTCAACATTTTTAACACTTACGGAAAAACATTGGCATATTCATGTCCTTTAATTCTACTCTTGTCTTTATTTCATATCACAGACTCTTCTGGTTCTTTACGCTAACATTCCTGAAATATTTGCATGACTTCCAAGGAAGTGAACCTACAAAATGACAACCCGGAACTGCCCTACACACTTTGACTCTAAAATCTTGTTTTAGGAGACAGCTGGGAAAAGAAAATTAGCTATTACTCTGAGTAACTGGCCCTCGCCTCCTATTATGAGATGCAACAACAATCAGAAATCCTCTCTCATGACGAAAATTTTGGAATTCCTAATGTTCTTACGGGAGAAAAATGCAAAAGCATACTACTATGTTACAACATCTTAAGTCATCTTAACAGGTGGAGAGCATTACAAGATAGTAGGCCTGAATTGATACATTAACTGCTACATAAATGTATCATATTTAGTGTACATAAAACTTACTGCCGCTTCCGAAAAAGGTGGATGTATAAAGGAAGGATGGTAACGGAAGAAGGGAAAAACAACTGTTGGTTTACATTCCTGTTTGGAATAATGGAGGCTCTCACACAGCAGGTAAAGGATATTTTTAAAAATTTATGCTGGGGTCGCGTGTATGAGAATGGAAACGCTTTCCCAGTAGCGTCAGCATTTAACGTTAATGTGGACATCGTTTGTTGCTGATGAACAAGAAATACCAGGTCTATGCCTGGGGCTATTGTTTTTGGAAGGGCCTGAAAAACACTGGACGGCGGCAGGACGGTCATTTCCCCAACTGCGCCCTCCCCGCGCCCTGCGGCGCGCCCGCCGGGACAAGTCCCTTCCGACGCGGGCAGAACAAGGCTCCCGAGCACCGGGGCGCCGAGCGACACGCAGGAGGCCTGGGGTCGCAGAACAGCCAGAGCGATGCCATCGCACCGACTTAGCAGCCGCGGGGCCCCGGGCAGGACAGCCAAGTGCCGAGTGGCAGACGAGAAAGACAAGCGGGGAGGCGGCCCGGCCGCCGCTGCAGGGAAGGCGCTGACCCCGACGCTGAGCGCGCGGACCGGGCCTCTCGGAGCCGCCCCTGGTGCCTCGCAGCGCGGGGACGCAGGCGGACCGCCGTGGACAGCGCCCTCCTGCACCGCCTGGCACCTGTCCGCCCCCATCCCACAGCCTCCCCCAAGCTGCCCGTGGGCCGAGACGTGGAGCGAACCGCCCGCACCAGCCCCAACTCTGCAAACGCACCGGAAAAGGCCGCCATCTTCGTCCGTCCTCCGCGGCGGGGCCCGCACTCCCTCCCTCGGCTTTGACACGCGGCGCCGTGGCAGCGCGAGCTTCCGGCGCTCGGCCTGCGGCTTTCCAAGTCCGGGCAGCGACCCAGCCCCGGGACAATGGTTCCGGTGGAAGAAATGACCGCCCCCCCCCCCCGCCCCCCTCCCGGCCGCCGGAACGCGGGCTCAGTTCCTGGGGTCTTTGCCACAACCGGTCATCATTAGACGTAACTAATAGTTGCCACTTGTTTAGAGCTATGTGTCATCAGGGCCACTTTTCCAAATGGAAGCAGATGTTCTGTGGAGGGTCACGCAATGGCCCAGGATGATCTCACAGCAGAATGTGCCCTCTCCTACCTCCCTCACCACCACCACCACCACCACCACCACCACCACCACCACCACCACCACCACCACCACCACCACCACCACCACCACCACCTCTCAGAGATAAGCAGGGCTTTGTATTGTGTGAATAACCTGGAGAGAATGTACTGAACTCATTGCCTAGAAAACCAATACTAGTGAGTGCCTGGCACCCTGAAATGAGTAACGATTTGGGTCTCCCAATCTCTTTTCCACAGTGTTTGATGTAGTATTGATACTTTCAATTAATTTCATGAAGCTTTGACTCCTTTCTCTTTGCAGAGAGAAAGGAAAAGTAAATGAATGCTTAATCCTCCCAACTCTGCCAGGTAGTATTACTATCTTTAGATGAGGACACTGAGATTCAGGAGAGTTAAGTAACTAACCCAAAGCCACACAGCCAGCTATGAAGTGGCGGTGTGGGAGCTGAGTTACTCCTGCCTAACTCCAGGGTCCCTGCTGTATTATCTGTAGCCACAGAACAAACGACATGGAGAGAAGTGAAATCCTCAGGCAAGATGTATCGGGATTTAGATTTCAGGAGCCGTGCTCCCTGGATCTGAATTCTCGCTCTGCCACTTCCTAGCTGTGTAACCTTAATAAGTTTGGGCTTCGATGTATTCATCTGTAAAATAGTCATGAATCTTGTAGGATTCTTATATGGATTAAATAAAACAGGTAAAGCACCTAAAACAGTGCCTGGCACATGGTGACAATATGCATTAGCTCTATTATTATTACACGTAACACGATTTACCTGAGGCTCCAACAGCCAAGACGATACATTCAGGCCTGCAGCTTCACACCTCCAGGGAGCACCATTCACAATGTATATTTTATATTCTCATTTAATTTACATAGATCTATAAAAATAATATCCCTGAGAGTTATGCAAGGTAAGCAGTTCTGAATAGGTGCCATGTACCCCACATTCTAAAGACAGGCACAAGATCACATATTATGCAGGACTTGCAAAGGGGAAATCTGAAACCTGATTTTTGTGCCCTTAATAAATCCCCACCTTAAACATACGCATATGAAAGGATGGAAGGTGCAAGGTAAGAGAAAATATTTCTCTAAAGAGAGAGTTGAAGGACTATGGCATTTTTCCTCCCTCAGAGGAGAGTTTTCCAGGGGGACTACTCAAGAGAACTTTTGATCTCTGCAGTTTGGGGAGCATAGACATGGTATGAGAAACTGTGGCCAGAAAGCCCCAAAGCGGCAAGGGCAGGAGGAGACAGAGGGAAGAAGAAGGCTGCTGTGGGGGCAGACCACATTTCTAACAACTATGTGGGAAAACGTGTGACTTTTTCCTCCAAGGGCTAACAACCTGTGCAGGGTGGGCTTGAGGCTATCTTCAAAGAGAATGTGCCCAAAAGAGCTGCCTGGAGAAGATAAATGATGCAGTAGACAGACCCCTAAAAAACCCTGTTGTATTCATAGCTCCTAAACAGAGGAGAGACATCATCTGCCTCATGTGAGTTACACTTGGAGGATACCAGCAAAAGAATCCCCGAGATATACACAGAAAGTACCCTGAGTGAAAGAATCAACCTTGAGTGTGATTGAGCCAGAGAGCACCGGAATCAGATGGCCATGGCACCAGCCAGATAAAGGTGGGTATCTCTTCCCCCCACTCACAGGACTTTATGTCTCCCCCAGGGTCAGAAACAACAGTTAATGGGAGACAGAGGAGACTGGCCACACAGCCCCCCTCAATTGTAGGGAGACAGTCCAGGAATCCCTGCCTGGTCCCACAAACCCAGGTATATACCATGTTTCCCTGAAAATAAGACTAGGTTTTATATTAATTTTTGCTCCAAAAGACTCATTAGGGCTTATGTTCAGGGGATGTCATCCTGAAAAATCATGCTAGGGCTTATTTTCCAGTTAGGTCTTATTTTCCCAGAAACACGGTAGTTTGGTGTGAGGAACAACCACCACTAGGTGGCAGCAAACCTCACCTGAGCCAGGTAAAGCTTAAACTGGACTTAAAACTCCCCGCTGGGAATTCCCCGGTACCCACCCACATTTATTTCTATAATCTCACAATAACACCACATTTTATGCAATTGGATATTTTGGATCCCAATAATCATATTATGGTGGAATTTTACTCTGTTATTCATGCACCCAGAAAAACTGTGCTCTGCATAGCTCACAGCAGAGCACATGGCTTAGCAACTGCTAAGACGGGCCTAAGAAATATGCCCTTCAGAGACCTAGGACAGTGTAGAGAGGATGGGCCCTGTGAAGGACTCTGTGGACTGTCCATCTAAAAGCCACACACAGTCCGCTTTCCCCTTGTCTTTCTCTATTATACAGGCTGGGGTGGGAGGAGGGGGGTCACCTTTCCAGACTTCCATGCAGAGAGACACAGCCATGAGACCCGGGTAGGGACTGTTTAACAGGGAAAGTGCTGAATGTCATGTACTCTTCTTCCTCCTGGAACATTAGAAAGTTGATTAGAAAATGCAATATCTTCATTATACCTCCAAGCACTTCCTCACAGTACCTGACACAAACCCATCCATCATTCCACACAAGTAACCACAACTTCTCCTTTCTCGACTGCTGCCCAGGAAGTTTGTCCTCAGATCTACATGTTATGAGAAGAGATGACTCAGGAGTACTTGCTCTGGCTCCTGAACCCTGCTGAGTCAACCTAATGTGGCCAACTTTCCATCAGCCAACTGTCTCCTCTTTGATACAGCTCTTAGCTAGTAAGGTTCCTGACCCACCTTAGGATGGACTCACTGGACCTCCACGCCCAGCCTACTGCTTACTTCCAGCTTATTCCCTGGGGTCATTGGACCCTCCAGCATATCAAACTACATAGAATTCCTTGCCTGCATCAGATGGCCTCTCACCCCTGTGTATTTTCTTATGCTGTTCCCTCTCCCTAAAATAGCCTTCCTTTTTCAGTTTCAGTTATCTAGTGCTGTGTAACAACTACCCCAAAACCTAGCAGCTCAATACAGCAACCAACTTATTTGCTCATGATTCTGTGAGTCAGGCCTTGGGGCAGGGTTTAGCTGGCTGGTTCTTCTCCTTCATGTGACATTATGGGGGATCATTCACTTGGCTGCACTCAGCTGGTGACTGGGCTGAGCTGGAAGATCTGAGAAGACTTTAGTCCCACGTGTGGTGCCACAGAGCTCCCATAGATGGTCTCACTCTCTTCACATGGCCAACTTGGATCTTCTCACAGCAGGATTAGGGACAGAGGTGACAGACTTCCTACATGGTAGCTGGGTTTCAAGAGGATGTGTTCCAAACATAGGAAGCAGAGCTGCATATCTTTTAAGCCAGCCTAGAAAGTAGCACAGTGTCACTTCTGCCAAATTCTATTGGTCAACACAAGTCACATGACCAGCCCAGATTTATGAGGAGGGTAAATAGGCTCTACCTCTTGGTTTGATGAGTGGCAATTTGCAGGCATCTATAACATACCACACCTATCTTCTTGATAGATTCCTAATTATATTTAGCTCAGATAGTACCTTGCAGCAAATCTTGGTTAATGCTAATTTCTAGGTAGTCAATACTGGTAGTTTGTCCTAGTAATTATTTCTCTTTTTCCTTAAATTTCTGACTTTTAGCTGGACATATTGCTGCCTAGAATAAAAAATTCATTTCCCAGCCGCGCACCCCACCCCCATAACTTGATGTAGCCATATGCACGTGTTCTAGCCATTGGAATATAAACAGAAGTGTCCTGAAGGGAGGTGGTGCATCCTTCTTGCTCTTCCACCATTCTGTCGACTAGAATAGAGATGTGATGGCTGGGGGTTGAGCAGCCATATCGGACTATGAGAAGAGAGCCTTATACCGAGGAGAGTAGGACGATTAAAGAGAAGTAGCTTGAGTCTCTGACATCAAGGAGTGCCACTCTAGCCAAAACTGGGACTTTAGATTGCTAACTTGAGAGGGAAATAAACATCTATCTCTTTGTTTGGGGTTTTCTGCCCCACACAGCTAAATCTAATTCTAATTTATATATCCCCCTTAGTTATCTATTGCTGCAAAACAAGTTGTCCCCCAAATCTAGCAACTTAAAACTATAAACATGTATTATCACTCGCAGCTTCTGTGGAACAGGAATTCAGGATCAGCTTGGCTGGGCGCTCCGACTCGGAGTCATTCTTGTTGTTGCAGTCGAGCCCCTGGCCAGGACTGCAGTCATCTGAAAGTTAGTGAGGGAGGCTCAGCTTCTAAAGGTAACGTGCTCTCTCGACTATGACTGTGCGGCAGTTAGCAGGAGGCCTGTATTCATTTCCACACTGCCCTCTGGCTGGGTTGCTGGAATGTTCTCCTGATGTGGCTGTGGGCGCTCCCACCCCACCCCCTTGCTACTAAAACAAGGCATCCTGGAAAACAAAGCAGAGTGAGGGATATCTTTTATATCCTAGCCATCAATGTCATACACTGGCACTTCTGCAACATCTCATTGGTCACAGAAGCCTATTCATTGTGGAAACACACAAAGATGTGTTTCATTTGGAGGCCATCTTGAGGCTGGCTTCCACACCGCCCTGCATCTCAGACTCCGTATTTGTTCAAGTAGCAGGTGATAATTCCCCACTATCAGGAAAAAGTATTTTCATACAGCACACTCTGGAATAAATCATATTCCACCTAGACCAGCCATTGTTGTCATTAAATTTTTGGCTTAGCTTACCCTGTTTTCCACAATTTACCTGATTCAGAGAGCAGTTTGGAGATAGCTCACTTTTAAATGTCCTCTTTTTTCCCCCCTGAATTTTCTACAGCTTCTGAGCTGAGCAACAATCATTGAATTTTATGCTTTTGTCAAAATAAGCTGTCAGAAACTGGCCCAGATCTATTAGAATGCAACATCATTTTCACTGCCCCAGCATTCACCTTATGGTGCTTGGACCAGAGGGGGCCCTGCAAGTAGACATAAATCCAGAGCTCTATAATTCTCTATCCCCTGAAGAAGCGGCCATAAAGTCCATCACTCCAGATATATGAGGAGAGGGAGACAAAGGACAACCCAACGAGTTTCAAAAGGACTGTAAAACAGAAAAAGAGATCTCACTAACTGTGTCGGTCTCATTATAAGCCAGCCAGGCAGGGACACGATTTATGGTTGGGTGCTGACTGGCGGCAGGCATCAATGTCACTCTGTCTCCCACAACCACCATCTTGTGTGCCCATCAACCCCTCTGAACGATGCTCAGGGCTCTTATGGAAATGGTGCTGCACTTGAAGTCTGAGTAAAAGAACATGGCCTGGAGGTTGTGGGTGTTTAAGAACAGACTGTGCACCAGACAAATGTTCGGAATCTAGCCGCCCAAGCTCTGCCGGGACCCCTCACTTCCATTACCTGCAGAAGAGAACCATTTTGCATCAGTACATGTGGTTCAGGCTTGCGTCCTCAGCCTCCTTCCCGGTGTCCTTGCTTTACTGTAGATCCTTTTTGTCTCTTGAAACTGATCACAGGTTTTCTTGGTAGCAAAGTCTTTGATTGTTATTTAAAGCAGACTGAAACAAGACACCTTGCTATATTTTAAAAAGGGTGGGGGGACAAAAAGAATGGTCAAGAATTCTTCAAAATACCTGGTGAAAATAATTCTGAATATGGAAATTTATACTGCCTGGCCATGGGTTCCTATGATGTTACAATAGCAAGCCTGGGAATGTGTGAAGGCTGCTTCAGGTATAGCTCTGAATAGTGACGTTCCAGTTACTATGGCTGCATACCAAATTACCCCAACACATAGTGGCATAAAACATCCATTTCTCATGTCATAGATTCTGTGGGTGAAGAACCTGTACATGGCACAGCAGGAATGACATATCTATTCCTCACTACCTAGTGCCTTGACTGAAAGACTTGAAAGCTGGGGGTTGGAATCATTTGACGGTTCCTCTACTCACATGACACAGATGATACTTGTGTTGCTGAGACCCTGGTTGGGGCTGTTGGCCAGCTGTGGCCTTTCCATGTGGCCTGGGATTCCTCACAATGTGGCAGTTATATTTCAAAGCCAGCATCCCAAGGGCCACATGGTCTTATCTGACAAAGCTCCAGAAGTCAAGCAGTGTCACGTCCACCCCATTCTGTTAATTGAGGCAATTACAGAGGTTTGCCAGGTTCAAGGGGGTCATAGATTCCCACCACTGGAAGGGGGAGTGTCAACATTTCATTGTAAGAAAAGCATGTGGGACAGGGTATAATTTGGTGTGGCCATGTATTAGTCAGAGTGCTCCAGAGAAAGAGGGTCAATAGGATGTGTATAGAGAGAGAAAGATTTGTTTTGAAGAAATTGGCTCATGGGATTATAGAGGCTGGCAGGTTCAAAATCTATAGGGTGGGGTGTGAGACTGGAAAACCAGGAATTGACAGTAATGTATTCTAAGTCTGAAGGCTGCCTAATGGCGGAATTTCCTCTTATTTGGGGGAGGTTAGCCCTTTGTTCTATCAAGGTCTTCAACTGACTCGATGAGGCCCAACTTTACCGAGACAAGTTAACACATAAAATTAACCATCACAAGTCCACCCCTTGTCACCTGGGCACCCATATGCATCTCCTTACACTGTGCTTAATCTCCAAATAAAGACAGTAGCAAGTTCATTCTTCCACCTAACGTGCGTGATACAACTAACCTGTGTACAACTGAAAACTCACTAATCTTTCCCTAAACAAGGATGCGGAGTCCTTGCGTGACATTTACTCCTCTGCTTCATATCTTGTAACTTGAATACAATGATGTAAATTTAATATTTAAATACTATGACATTAAATGAATGCACCTTATGTTGCATGGTAAAGGGAGAAGAGAGGGGAAAAGAAATAACGATGTCTGCTACATATATATGTATATCTCATATTCATAACAAAATAAGGAAGAAATACTCATGACAATTATAGCCCACATTTCTGAAACTGGTCATGTGATCACAGCTGGACTTTATGACTACTTCTCCCACTGTCCATTCCACACTCCCCTGCCCTTGTGCCTCATGCATATGCTGCTGCCTACACAGATGAGCCCTGTTCCATGTAGAGGAACTACACAACGACATGGATACAAGGAGACAAAATCATTGGAGGACCATTTTGGAGATGTGCTACCACAGCTGGAAATAACAAAGATTTCTCCATTTCTCAGATGATAAATTCAAATCATAAAATGGACCGAAATAAAGAGTTTGGGCCCGGCCCGGTGGCTCAGTCCACTGGAACTCTGTGCTCCTAACTCCGAAGGCTGCCGGTTCGATTCCCACATGGGCCAGTGGGCTCTCAACCACAAGGTTGCAGGTTGGACTCCTCGAGTCCCGCAAGGGATGGTGGGCTCTGCCCCCTGAAACTAACAACAGCAACTGGACCTGAAGCTGAGCTGCGCCCTCCACAACTAAGATTGAAAGGACAGCAACTTGACTTGGAAAAAGCCCTGGAATTATACACTGTTCCCCAGTAAAGTCCTGTTCCCCTTCCCCAATAAATAAATAAAATAAATCTTAAGGAAAAAACAAATGAGTTTGGACCGGGACTAGGTCAGGGAGGACTCTGGCTGTGAGATTAGGATAGTTCTGACCTGGTACATTAGTGGTTCTCACCCGTCAGTGTTCACCAGAATCACCCAGGGGCCTATTCAAAGGCGGGTGTGCGCCCTCCTCCCCAGAGTTTCTGATTCAATAGGTAGGTCTGGGGTGAAACCTGTAATTTGCATTTCTCACAAGTTCCCAGGCAATGCTGATGCTGCTGGTCTGGGGACTATAGTTTGAGAACCACTGTGGTGAGTGAAGCAGATTGTAAGCGAGACAGTGACAGGATCAAATTTCAATTTTGTATAACTCAGGTGATTTTGTGAAGAATGGCTCTGTGTAGGCGCCATTAACACACTAGTGCAGCTGTGCATGTAAAATGTAACAAACTTGAAAACTCGGATAAAGAAAAGACGTCAGACAGGAAAGTACAAGGAAGAAAAATGGCATTAAACTAGCCAGATTTGATGCCTCGTTGGATTTGATTGGGGCAGGAGAGTGGGTAGAGTGGAAGTAGAGTAAATGAGAGAGGAAGAAAGACGTGTGTACTATGGATAACTAGCTGGGTGGATGGTGTTAACATCAATTGAGAACGAGATTAAAGGAGGGGCAACAGCTTGGCAGGTCCTGGACATGCGGAATCGAGTGCGAATTCAGACCTTACAGATGGAGATGGGCAGCCTGTGGTTGGCTGTATGAGTCTGAAGCCTGAAAGAGGTACTTGGGGGAGAGACACAGATTTGAGAATTATCAACAGAGAGGTAGTGAACCTGGGAATTGGGGAACTCACCGAGAGGTGTCATGGAAAAGAGCAGGGAGTGAGGACCGAGTCCCAGAGCCGCGCTTCCCAGCCCCTCCCGTGCATCACCTGGGGACTCTGTTACAATGTAGATTCCCACCCAGCAAGTCTGGGCCTGAGCCTCTGCATCTCTACCAAGCTCCCAGTGATGCCAGTGCTCCCAGTGAGCACCGCTTCTGTAGCGACAAGGTACGGGAGAACCCCGGCATCCGACGGGGCAGAGCAGTGTAGAGAATAGGGAGAATAAAGCCCTCAAGGAGCGAGGGGAAGTCAGAACAGTATAAGGACAACTCTAAGAGTGTGGTATCAGAAATCAAGAGAACAGACGTTCCAGAAGTTTACACGATTATTCGTGTTAAATGTGTGGGGGAGGAAAAAATCCGTTCCCTCTACCCACGTGAGGTTCATTGGCTGGGGCCCTGTAAATAAGACTGACAAAAGACAGACGAACAAGCCCAAGGTTACGAACGTGTACACATGCATCAGAGCACTCAGACATGAGTAAACTCAAAGGGATGGTTAGAACTTGGGCTTATAGAGCATATGGACAAAACAACGATACATTTTTGGAATATTGACAAGACAAAGGAAAATGACTTTAATTTTATAGAGGGGGAATTGTGGGAAGGTGACTATATGGGGGAACTAATGAAGATAAGGGTAAGTTAGTAAAATCTGTTATGTAGATACCTCTGCTTCCATTTCTGGGCTGATAAAGGCTCTAGAGGGGTCCAAGGTGACAAGAGAAGGGGGACATCTTTACACACTTATGTCCTGCTTTTAGGCAAATAGGGGAGAGCAGAGAGTTTGTCTTGTATCTGCTTCTTCTCAATTGCCTTCAGCTCAAAATCATCCTTACATCAAAGTGGCATATTTTGGGGTGGCATGTCCTGGGCCCTTTAAATGCTTGGACAGTTTCATGGAGGGGTGGACTTGGGAGCCACGGTGGAGTAGGATAAAGGGACATGGGAAGTGATTACTTGTAGTGAGCACAGACTGCTATTGTGAGCATGAGGTGAAGTTGGGTGAAAATTATGCAGGGATGTGGAGCGAAGGGATGTCTGTGCTTCTTCATCATGAAAGAAACCTGAGCGTGGTAACGGCTGAGAAGTAGCCAGTAGAGAGGAACACAGAAGGGGGTGGGGGACGCCCGAAGACTAAGCTCAGCTCTGGAGACGAAGAAGGAGTGGCAATGGGTGAAGAGAATGGTTCTGATCAGGACAAAGAGAAACCTCCTCCCTTCACCATGGGTATTAGCCTCCCAGATCTGGGAGTCTACAGCGACAGTGGGGTTCAGATACGCACCTCCATTAACATCCAAAATCCAGTCCTAGACGGGCAGAGGTTGGCCCTCAGGTCAGTCAGTGTTGGAGGACGATCAGACCCTCCAGACTGGCTTTACTTAATTCTTATCTACGGTAAAGTGTGAGCATCCCTGGTTTAAATAATACATTATAAGTATGGTGATGGAAAGTTTACTCCAGAATAGTGGTGGTCTGGGCACAGCACATGTGCTCTCTGTTATAGCACGTTCATGCTGAGGCATCAACAGTGGTGTTAGCATCTGAAGGAAAAGAATGACGGGGTAGATGACACTGAATGCTGATTCCTGGCCTCCATTCTTGGAGGGCTTTCAGGAGGCTGAAGCTGCCGTTGGAGGGGGATGTGTGGAGCCTCCGTGCCCTCTCCACGGCTGTCTCCTCTCTGGGGCCTCTCTGGATTTGATTGAAAACTGACAGAGTTCTGTACTTCCTGCCCTACCCTCCACCCCTAATTGTTATATGAGACGGCTTGCCTGTGGGTTAAGTGCTAAAACCCACAGAATATGTGCTATGCTCTAACCACTTGTTTGGAAGAAAATTTTCAGCTACACATTTACTCGGCTACCTAATTGATTAGGCTACTGATCTTGAAAGTCAAGCAGATCAGAATTACTTTGGAGAGAATGGAGCTCTTTCAAATGCAGATTCCTAGATCTAACCCTCAGGTATTTGGATTGCTCACGTCTGCAGTGCAGCTCAGGACTGTGCATTTAAATACCTTCTGATGCAGGGGACCTTCCCTGGACCACATATGTATGAGGTCGGTCTATTAAGTTCGCAAACTCATCCCAGAAAAAGTGCTACATACCTCACTGCTGAATATCACTATGGTCACTTTGGGAAGTACTCCCCTTGGGAAGCTATGCACCGACGCCAGCGCCTAGTCCACCCTTCAAAACAATTTTGGAACTCTTCTTCTGGAATGGCCATCAGAGCTGTCGTAGTACTACCCTTGATGTCCTGAATGTCATCAAAATGTCTTCCTTTCTATATTTCCTTTATCTTCTGGTAAAGAAAGAAGTCATTGGGGGACAGATCAGGTGAGTAGGGAGAGTGTTCCAATCCAGTTATTTGTTTACTGGCTCAAAACTCCCTCACTGACAGTGCTGTGTGAGCTGGTGCATTGTCGTAATGCAAGAGCCATGAATTGTTGGCGAAAAGTTCATCGTCTAACTTGTCCACGCAGCCTTTTCAGCACTTCCAGATAGTAAACTGCCCAGTTGGTACAAATTCATAATGAATAATTTCTCTGATATCAAAAAAGGTTAGCAACATAGTTGCAACAAGTTCACCAACTTAATTCTCAGATCTTGAAGAAAGATTGTTTTAAATAGAGTATTCTTTTAGGACTTACCGATTTTGTCATGTTGATTTCATGGCTGTATTCTTAGATGTCAATTTGATTTCCCACTTCCTGAACTGTCAGAGGACACTAGTGGTGACGAAAGATTTTAATCAGTAAAGTACTACTGCAGTAAGGGAGAGGGTCCAGCGTGAACTGAAGTAAACTTTGATTTGTACAGAGGTGACCGGGCATTTTAAAAGGAAAATGGCGGAATAGGAAGGGAGACCTGCAGGGGGCTTGAGCAGTAAGGGAAGTGAAAAGTTACAAGGGGTTGGTTGGTTGGTCAGTGTACAGGCCACTGGGTCAGTTAGCTGCCAGCTATCCAGGTTAGGATTCTGTCCCCTCACAGAAACGGGGGCCAGAGGCCCTGTTCTTCCTGATTCCATTTCAAAGGAACAGCTTTCAGGTTCTTGAGAAAGACTGAGGTGTAGGAGATACATACACATCTCAAAGGGACAGAGGAAGGAGTCACAATTTTAAACATATTTTTGTAAATGCTCTAAGAAAGGGATTTCCAGGCCTATGTCAGGTGTTGGGTAGAACTAACAGTAAACTCTTTTGGGAGCCTTGAGCTTTCTCAGGCAGTCACTTGAAGGATGGCTTCCGGCCATCCTTGAGCTGTTATAATGGAAACTATGTCCGTGTTTAACTCTTTTCATGGAGGGGGTAGGGAGTGGACAGAATCGTTTGTGCTGAGAACATATAGTTTCTAATAGGCCAAGATTGAGGCCTAGTCCAGAAGGGGGCTCAGGGGAGCCTGGCTAGAATTTGGTCAAGGAGAGAATTTGTCAGAATTATGCCTTACTTTAGGTCCCCCAAACTCCATATTTACATGATGAAACCGAGGCACTGACAGATTAAATAATTTATGCAAGGCAATAGATGGAGTCAGTAAGAGAGCTACAATTCAAAAAAAGGTCTTTGTTCAGGACTCTCTCAAGTCTAAGCCAGATGCAGGAGAAGGATCTGGAAGATTGTACAAGATTCTCAGGGGAAGAAGAAATGACGTTCTATAAAAAAAAAAAAAAAAGCAAAAGAAATGACATTCTACAAATGTGTACTCATTGCAAAACTATTGAGTTCTATCTCTGAGGTTCACTGTAAACTCTAGAGCAATTTCGAGCATAGGGGTACATGTGACCTGAACACACTACTTTCTTACTTGGTTACTTAAGTTTGGTGAAGATTTTTGTCTGCCCCTTCAATTTCATTTGCCCTTTAATTTTTCTTCTAGTTAATTCCTTCAGGACTTAATTAGGTTGCAAAGCTTCTTTTTTAATCATAAAGTTCATGTCTGTATCAGATTAAAATTGTATTTAAATAGCAATTTAGACTTTAAAAACGTTAAGAGTATAATATTGGGGATACATCTTTATCTAAAGAGAAACGGAAAATGATAAGGACTTGAACAGGAAATAGTTTATTGCAAGAAATTCCACTGAGGAGCTAACATCATTAAAATTGAGAGACATTTAGTAATTCCACCTCAAATGGTTCTTAATCCTTGGTGTTTAATTTAGCTTTTCCAGAGTGTCTGATCCTGATATTTTAATAGCTTCTACATTTTCAATTAGTGCTTTGCCCTATCAAAACACATTATTAATTCTTCATCAGCTCCATTGACTCCTTGTTCTTTTGGTTAATATTTCCATTGTCATTTTTTATTAGAGGACGCTCAAGGATACACTGAAGGACTTGACTAGAATTTCATTACAACAGTAGAAGAAACTACCAGAGCTCATGAATGGTCTGCTTATTGAGAGAAATTTTTCTTGAGCTTATATTATTTTGCTGGAGAAAATAAATGATTTTAAAAAGGTGCAGTCTCCCTTTTAAGCAAAAAGGGTTGGTTAATCGATAGCAGCCATCAACATAACCATGAATAATTCATGCAGTCAATAAAAATGTACGCATTCAGGACCTACCTTCAAGTTGGGTTTATAGAGATTAAAAAGCCATTGTCCCTGTCTGCAAAGGATCACAGTATTTTGATGTTGTAGCTGCCCTTTGAATGTTTGAATTATTGGTGTTATCTGAGACTTCCTAGGTGTCCCCAGTCTGTAGACAAAGAGGGGCAGTCACCACTGTAACATGAAACACTGATTTCACTGGTCTTGCTGCCAGTTCGTCACATGGGAACCTCAGTCATCTGTAAAATCCCCTACAAGACAATTCTGGGGCGCCCCAGAGACGTCTTATACATGTTGGCAAACAAGTCCACTCCTTTTGGATGCTGCCAGGCATCTCCCTTTGGAGCCATTCTTGATCTGCGATCTGCGATCTGTGGTTTGTGCACCTGTGAGCTGCAAGGCTGTTTGTGACAAAGCTCGGAGAATGCCCTCCCCCTTTGTGTTGCCCTCTCTGACGTTTAGAGTGTTTCATTTCAGGCAATTTGTCAGACAAGAAAGACTTCCTGAAAGACTCCTGCAAACACCAAAAGGACTTGCTAAAATGTGAAAACAAAACCACAACTTGTGAAAGAAATGGATGAGTTCGCCAGAAAATAAAGGAAACCCTGAGTCTTGAAAACAGGCAGGAGAAGCCATGGAAGAGGCAAAGCAGTGAAGTCACCAGCTGCGTTAGGGACCAAGCTTTGATTTTAGGGCTGACTCTAGGAGTGGGGTGGGATGGGGAGCCTGGGGTCAAAGCCTCCGGCATGTGAAGAGAGGAGAGTTGGATCACTGAACACTCTACATCAGGCAGGACCCAAGAAGAGCTACACAATTAAAATCAAATCTCATAAAACAGAGGCAGACAGCAACCAATTTGTACAGTCACTTCCCAAAGGGTGTAGTTTCAGCCTGTGCTTTTGGTTCCTGCAGAATATAAGCTCCCAGAGGTCAGCCAGGTATAGCCTTGTGGCTCCTGTGCTGTTGTACGAACTATAGTAAATAGGGAAAGGGTGAGGATGAATCAAGCAATTACCATAGTGTGATGATGGTAAAGAAAAAATTCTTGGCGATGCAGTTACAATTGTCCCCGTCACAAAACATTCTTTGTAGGCTTGGCTGGCCACCTCCTGGCTGCGGTTGTGTTGATCAGGTGGAGAGAAAGGATGAGATAGGGGAGTAAAAAGCCAAGGAAACTTTGTGTGCAGAGATGGGAGTGGGCAGTGCTGAGGCTCGATGGCACTTCAGGGGCCACCCCTCATACTTCTCAAGTGAATGACATTCCTACCCGTTCACATCCTGTAGCACGCAATGTGGGAAGTGCTCCCTGGAGCTGTGCAACTTGTCAGCCTGGTGGGATGGGGAGAGATGTCTGGTGTTTGCAACTGAGGAGTTGATAAAAAGACACAGCTGCTGCCAAGAGAAGTACTTTGGGGACAGAATGTGTATAATAGTTTTTTGGGAAGATTTCTATGCAACAAATAATATATAGTTTTTCCTGTGCTCTGTGCCAGGCACTGTTATAAACTTTGGGGATATTATCATGGGGCCCTGTGTATTTCTTCATCTAGCTGTTCATCTAGCTGTATCCTTTGTCATATCCTTCAATAAACTGGTAAATGTTTCCCTGAGTTTGTGAGCTGCTGTAGCCAATTAATCGGACCCAAGTATTTGGCCTTTGAAATCTTAGGTCTGTAGCCGGTTGGTCAGAAGCACAGGTGATAACCTGGGCTTGCATCAAAATGTGTATGGGGTGGGGGTGCAGGAGGCAATCTTGTGGAACTGAGCTCTTAACCCATGGGATCTGCTGTTATCTCCTGATTGTGTCAGAATTGAGTTGAATTCTTGGACTTCCTTCTATTGTCGGAGATTTGTTTGTTGGTGTGCGTGTGGGAAACCTTCACATATTTGGTGACTGTTAGTGTCAGCAGTGAAGTGTTTTGTGTGAGTAGTAAAGGAGACTCACAGGGAAGACACACACAGTAGGGAAGAATGTGCTTTTTCCCTACACGGCTGGAAAGCTGAGTTTTTTCCATTGTATCATCTGTATGTATATAGTAGAGCACTGTGTTCTGGCAGAGCCCACATTTTAGTGAATGGGGACAATAAGCAAATACAGTAAAACATAAATTATAGAGCATTTTGGGTGCTATAAAGGTAAGGGGGATCTGGAAAGCTTGAGTTCAGGGAAGGTGGTTGCAAATTTAAAAAACAAGCAGTCAGGGTAGACTTCAGAGAGAAGATAACATTTGAGCAAAAACTTGGAAATGAAGGGAAGAAGCAGATATATCTAGTAGAAAGCCTTCCAATCAGGGAAAACAATCCATGCAAAGTCCCTGAAGTGGATGTGTGTCTGGTGTGTTCAGAAACAGCAAGGTGAGCGTGGCTGAAGGTAGTGGGGGAGCAGGAGATAAGGTGAGAGGGTCAGGGGGGGCAGGCAGTAAGGCTTGCTCAGAGGTCATTTAACTTTGAGAGAAAAGGGAGCCCTGGGCTCCCTAAGTAGGCTTTTACTTGCATCACTGCCTAATGCATCATGATGGATGTTACGCAATATAATTCCTGCAAAACATCTTCAGTATTGGTTTCTTTTGAATGTGACACAGTGCTAATTCTATGTATAATGTACATCCGTTCGGTTTACAATAAGCTCTGCTTTCCACAGGGAGGCCCTTGTTGAACGCGTGAGTGAACAAATGAATGAAGAAATGAGGCTGGCATTTTAGCCCCCTCCGTGTAGGTCCTCAGTCTATCATTTCAACTACTGTCCCCACACCCTTTTCCCACTTGGGTTCTGTTTAGCTGCTGGTCTTTCAACGATGTATTTTTGCCTCTGTCTTTGCTAACCCCATTGAAATGGCCTCCTCAAATCTCCGTTTGATTCAAATTCTGATTGTTAAAGACCCAGGACAAGTTCCATCTGTCCTGGGAAGCCCCTCCAGACCCCTTGGCTTTCAGCCTTTTTTCTGAGCTCCTGTAACATAATTCCTCTGGTACCTTTCATTGGCTTAATCTGTTTTGTGGCATAACTTTTTGGTGTTTATTTAAAACACGCTGTTTGCACTCTTCCTCCGTGTTAGGCAACGAATCCATGAACGGATGCTGGCATCTCAGGGCGATGCTTTGGACCATTCTCGTTTTATACAAGCCGAGCGGTGCAGCATTGGCTGAGCTCACGCAGGTTAAGCAGCAAGAAGCGCAGCGGGACAGAACCAGTGGCCCCAGACGAGCATCAGTCATTGTCCGTCTACTCACAGAAGGGCTAACCTCGCATTTCCTTTCCACATCCTGTTAACCCCACCCCCTTCCCTGTGACTTAAAAGCGGCCGCCGCCGGGGCAGCTTGTCCTTCGCGGGACGCCGTAGTGGCGCCCCCTCCGCCGCTCGGTCTCCGGCGAGCATGGCGGCCTCCGAGTCCGCGCCGGCTGTCATTCCAGGCACAGCGGAGGGCGAGGAGGAGACGATCCTCTATGACTTGTTGGTCAACACCGAGTGGCCCCCGGAGACAGAAGTGCAGGTGAACCAGGCCCCTGTACGGCGACGGCGCGCTGGGCGCGGACATTGCCCGGCCAGAGCCACGTAGCCGGAGCCACGTAGGGCGAGTGGAGCCGGCAGGGCGGGGGGCCGCGCTCCGCAGCGTGTGCGTTGCCTTGGCAACGGCGCGGGGGGCCGCCGGGGTCTGCGTCCCCCGAGGGCAGCTTCTGAGATGCCGCCTGCGATCTGATTCGGTTGTGGAGCGGGGGAAGCTCGGGCTCTCGGGCCGTGCCTTCCGCCTCGCGTTCCGCTTCGCTGCGGGTCCTCGGAGGGAGCGACGGCCTTGGACTCCGGGGGCCTCTGCCCGGACCCTCGGGGTGCCGTGGCGCGGGCCGGCCGGGGCTGCCGGGGCCGAGTCTGCTCCGCAGCGGGACAGGTGTCCGGGGCCCGGGGTCCCTCCCGTCGGCGGGCCGCTCCTGTCAAGCCTGCGCTCCTGCTTGGAGCTGAATCGCCAGTTCCTGTGTATTTCACTAAACACGCGTTTAGTAAGACGACGTGTGCGTCTTGTCCCAGACGCTGTGCCAGGCGCTGGGCGTACAGAGGCGAATACCTTTCGGGGTGCTTGCAGTCTAGGGGGAGACAACCCAGCACACGTTTCCAATCACCTAGCGTAACATGCCCTCTAATAAAGCTGGTGAGCAAAACGCTTTAGGAGTGAAGAGGGAGGAGCTCCTTGACCGGGGCCGGCATCTCTGCTAAAGAAGGGGTCCTAGGGGTTTGTAACCTGAAAGGGACCTTGGGGATCTCAGTCAAGAGGGCCCCCCAGGCCCAGGGGAAGGAAGTGCAGGAACCAGGAAACCACATTTATCCGGGAGATACTTACTGAGTGCCCAACACGTCCCAGTCTCTGTTTCAGACGCCGCGGATGCAGCAAGATGGAAAACGACTTCTGTTAAAGATCGTGGCGTCCAGGCCATATACCGAATTCTCTTCCACAGCATCTTTTAAAAGTGTTTTCTTTACTGGAGAAACTGCTCGTTCTCTTGCACATTCTCCTATCAAGTTTGTGGTTTTTCTTTAACCTCCTTCCACTGCAGTTTCTGCTTGTCCTGAATAATATATTTTGTAGGCTGGCAGAGATCTGCATGTATTACTGTTTTTAAAGTATTTATTTAGTTTCTGTAAGTTTCCATTCCTTAGCACTCACTGGTTAATTACAATAATGTTTCAGAATGCTTAACATTATAAATTGATTTAAAAAAAATAAGCATAGCATCAATTTACATAGAAATCTCTTAGCACTTTTTTTGGGGGGGTCTGTTGATTTCAGCTGTTGGACTACAGGCTCTTGCTGGGCAGCTACACCTGATTCATCATTTTTTTCTTTTTTGGTCTGGATGATCAGCTCATGTTTGTTGAGTGAAATAACTTCTGTGCTTTTAAGCCGTATCTGTCTGCATTTGCTATATTTCCACCGTTCCTTTCTTAGCACAGTACATCTTACTCAGATTTGTAGTGCCTGGTATTATTTAGCCTAGCAATGGTTGGTCTGTATTTAAGGAACTATTTAGTGTAGCAGTTATGTATCCGTGATCAGCATTATCTCTGTGGTTGTACAACGTTCAATAAATTTGCCTCAAGAGTTGAGTTTATATGACCCCTTTTTCTGAAGCAAAACTTGATTTAGGCCTCTGTAGCGCTCCCCCTGCCCCCCCCACTGAACTGGTGACCAGTGTGGTCTTTGACCTTGACTTCTCTTGTCTCTGGACAAGAATGTTTTGATTTGAAACAGTTTACAGCCTCAATCCATCCTCACAAACGCCTGTAATTTGGATATGCTCACATTTACTCCCACTGTTTCCAGTCTTCTATTTGTTTTGTTTCTATATATAAGTAGTGTTTAAATACTGGTAACTTGTACCCAGTGCTCCGAGTTTTAGCAAAGAGACATAACTTTACATATTGTATAAGGATTACTAGAAAATTTCTTAATTGTAAGGTTTTTGTTTTTCCCCCTCCAATTGCAGCCTAGAGGCAACCGAAAACATGGTGCATCCTTTATCATCACAAAAGCAGTTACAGGTAAGCATAGCTTACTTAGTTTTCTACATGTAATGATATAGTTAGTAGATAATTGTTTTCCCCACTACAAAACTTTGCTGTTTTAGAAAATTTTGGGATTTTAAAATGTGTTCTTAAGACTTCTGATGTGGAGCTTGATAAAAGTGAAGAGCATATATGTTACCCAAGTTTAATTTTATATATGTACATATTTTAATTATATATGATACATGATCTATATATACACACGTGTGTGTATGTATACGTATGTGCATGCATTTTTAATACAACTTAGAGCTAAAGTATGGTGAGAGTTTAACCATTATAGATGTATTCTAGAAGAACTGAAGAAAATCAACCCTAATATGAGTCTCAGAGCATAGACATTGAAGGTGAAAAGATAGTGATAGGCTGTTTTAAGTGCCTTACATGTTTCAGGTACAGCTGGTCAGTTATTCAAATTACAAATCTGATTAACCAGGGCATTCATTTAACTCCTGACATACATTATAGTTGAGCTTATAGGATCTGAGGAAGTATTGAGCAGAGCTGGTGCTGTGAGGGCTTTATGTGCATTAATTGATGTAAACCTTTACCAGACCAGCAAGGTAAATACTGTTACAAGTTTATGTGTTTAGGTGAGGAAATTTGTCCAACGTCATTCATTTGGAATTCACATGTCTTTTTGACTCCAGAGCCTATCCTTATTATACCGGTAAATTTGAGCTACTTCTAAAGAGAAGATTCAGGTTCAAAGGATTTGAGTACTTGAAATTAACTATAATTTTATCTTCTAATAAAAATAAAATAATTTTATCTTCTGATACAAGAAGCACTAGCATATTCGATTTCCATTATTACAAATGCTTTGAAATTTAGAAAATTTAGAAAATGTACACAAGTAATAAAATTTATTGTAGAAAATTTAGAGATAATGGATAACTACAAATTACTCCTCGTTTTGCTACCCAGAGATAATCTGTTGTCATTCAGACCTTTCTCCAGTGATACATACCTAACTGGGTACACACATTCACACACCCATATATTTTAAATGGGATCATATAAAACATTACTTGTCAATAGTGTTAGAGATTTTGTTTTCTGTGGATGTCCTCCTTTATAGATTTATCATTTAAATCTTTGCTATAAAGTATAATATGGTGTCTTTAAGTTTTATAAAAATACTTGGTTTTAAAGGATGATTATGATTTCTATTCCATGGTTTTCTTAAAGCCTCTTTAGTGAAATTTAGCATCTCAAATCACTTTTGCTTTTTGTACTGTTAGGAAATACTTCAAAGTTTTGAATATACAAACTTGGAACTTAATATAAACAAGTATATGATCTTGTAAAAATTATAGTGGGTATTCGATTTTATTTATTCTTTTATTTTACGAGTTGTATTCTTCATGTTTTTTTTTGTTTTGTTTTTTGTTTTTTAAAGATTTTATTGGGGAAGGGGAACAGGACTTTATTGGGGGAATAGTGTGTCAACCTTAGTTGTGGAGGGTGCTGTTCAACTTCAAGTTGTTGTCCTTTCAGTCTTAGTTGTGGAGGGCGCAGCTCAGCTCCAGGTCCAGTTGCTGTTGCTAGTTGCAGGGGGCGGAGCCCACCATCCCTTGTGGGACTCGAGGAATTGAACTGGCAGCCTTGTGGTTGAGAGCCCACTGGCCCATGTGGGAATCGAACCGGCAGCCTTAGGAGTTAGGAGCACGGAGCTCTAACCGCCTGAGCCACCGGGCCGGCTCCATGTTTTGCTTTGTGATGACTCAGTCTGTAGGATATTTTAGATTTGTCATCAAAAAATCTAAAATGAGTCCTAAAGAACAGCTGATTCATGTTTGCATCTGTTACTTCTTTTTCATTACAGATCGCTTATTATTTTTACGCCAGTACGTCCGGTACAGGTGAGTCGTCAGTTCTTCAGAGAAACAGCATGAACATCCAAGTCAAACAAAATTGTCCTATTTATGACTTAAGATTTCAGAATTGAACTGTGATACAGATGCTGACATTCAGGCGAACCCAGTTTATAAAGTAGATACAGGTGAACACAGTTCATAACACAGATTTCAAACACTTGGCGTACCCTGCCTGACAGGACACCTTAGTAGACTTAGGGTAAGTTTTGTTCCCTTGGTCGTTATTAAGAATATCTCGTGACAACTTCTGCCCTCTCTGATGAGCGTTCTCAGCCTTGTCTTGAAAGCCCACATGATAGCTCGCATGTCTTTTACAAAACTCTTTGTCCTTGTTGTTGTAGTATGTCTCGTGGTTGGTGTTTAGTTGCTGTGCATCAGAGAAGGTTCTTTACGTTTCAGTTCTTGGGTACTTTCATATTCTTTTGAGTGTTAAGTATGTTTTCAGGCATGGTGCTAATTCTGAGCCCTAAAAACAACAAAGAAATGATTATTCTGACAAAGGATATAATTCAGCTTTTAGATATGTATGTAAGAATCCTTTAAATATATATTTTATAGAATTATTTATCATAGATTGCTTTTTCCTTGAGGACATCTAATCTTAAAAGCTCAAGAGATAATATAGTTCCATAAAAGAGACCTTTGGCTCTTCTCTAGGATTAGCTCCAATGTTTTTTGGGGGTGGGGGTGGGGCGGTGTGTGTGTGTGTGTGTGTGTGTGTGTGTGTGTGTGTGTCTTGATTAGATTTTAAGCTAACTCATGTGTTGTTTCAGCCCGGCACCTTTTTTGCTACCTGATGGACTGGTTCGCTTGGTCAATAAACAGATAAACTGGCATATGGTACTTGCAAGGTAAGGATGTGTAAAATTCATATAATGTTCCTCTATATGGATTAGTATTTAAATTTCATTATAGACATTAATTTTGGGGTCCTTATGGCTTACAGTCTTGATTTTTTATGTATATAAGTTCCCTTTGACACATATGATTAGTATTGTTTAAATGTGTTAAGCAAGCTGTTTTGAATCATTTTTATGCTTTTGTACCTATAGACGTAGCTAATTGTAAGGATGAATAATTAAACCATGTGAAAAAATTAAAAATGATTTTAACTTAAAATAATTCCTTCGGTGTGCAAGATTGCTACAAATGTTCATATACAATTTTTTTTTTTTATCCCATATGAAAGCAATGGAAAACTTTTGGCTGCTGTTCAAGATCAGTGTGTGGAGATAAGGTAACTTTAATCTTCATATTAAAATTTTCTTTGAGAAACATTTTACGTGACTGATGTGAACCAAGATTTTTCAAGAGGACATATTTAAAGGGATTTTACTGTTAACACATAATTTTGTGAGGTGTCAAACACCAGTTTTGTCAATCAAAGAATGAAGGATACTTTCTTAGAGTGGCATGTTCGTCCTTCTATTTTCCCAGACCACTGCTGTCTCTTGAGGAATTTTACTTTCTCAGTAGACGATGCATATCTTCCAGAACTCTGGAAACCACTCTTGTTTGACTATTTGCTGTGAGGTCAACAAAGCAGATACTCAGGAAGGTACAAAAAAGGAGGGGCCCCTCCGCCCTGTTGCCATAAAGCCGTAGAAGGACTTGTGGTCTGCAAAAGACCAAGGTCACATATTACTTTAGACAGTGATATTCTCTGTCTTCTCATTCAGTGGTATTACATACACATCTAGAAGGCACTGAGCCGGTCTTTCCATCTTTAATTTTTAAGTAATACAGCAATTGTGAAAGAGAGAAAGCAATAGCAGTAACTCAGGAAAATGAATTCATTCTTTAGGAAATTAGCAATGGCAGATGAAATGAGTGGTACGTCCTAAAGTGGGGACTGCTCCGTTCTGTAGGCAAGGCCTAATTCCTACTTCTCAGAAAATAAGCAATGGGCAGACATTTCAGGGTGCCTAGACACCAGGCAAAAGGTTTTCCTGCTATGTCATTATTTTTGACTAAAAATAGTATCAATGAGAATTCAGTTGTCATCACTGGTTTTAGCTTTCTGCTTGTGAAATTTTTCTTTTCCCATGTGGAATATGTTGCCCAAATTACCCAGGTTAGCTTCACTTCACAGACCATGTTCCTTATGCTCCATTCCACTTGGAGGCTAAATAGTTCAATTTCTTGAGGAAATTTATTTCCATATTTATAATTGGCTTTTGTCATAATATAACAATATTTTAATAAATGGCTAAAAATACTAAAGAGTTTAAGATTTGTTTTCAAAGCAATGCTTAGTCATTTTTACAAATATTAGAAAATACAGTTAAGTAGAAAGAAAACTACAAATTACCTATAATTCTATGTCCAGAGCTGTCTATTAACCTTTTGGCGTATTTTTTTGAAACTTCTGTGTATATATACTACATATATATTTACTAACATAATACTGTACATTCCGATACCTTTTTACTTCATTATTTTCGAAAATTAATATATTGTGAATAATTTTACATGTCACATACAATAATTGCATAATATTTTGTCAAGAGCATGTAGCAAAACCTAATAATTAATCTCCTTATACTGGCGGTATTTTCCTCTTTTGTAACTTAGGCTGCAATTTCCTTGATATGTATTTGTATCTATAATTATTTCACAGGGATAACTATAGAAGTGGAATTATTGGACTAAATACTATGAAAATTAAAGTTTTTGATAATTTTTATTAAATTATTTTCTAGTAGGTTCACCGATTTTCATTTTTGAACATATATTATAATAATTATACATCTTTGGTATATATTTCAAGATCATAGCTTTGAAGTATATCACCGATAAAAATATGGTCCCCTATTAAAGTTATTTGATTTATTAAAATAAGACTTTTTTCCCCTAAGTGATTAAACTTTGTAATATGATAATAACCAGTTGGTTCTTAACCAGGATCAATCTGCAGAGCTTTAAAAAATATTTTTGCTTGGGTTATATCTCAGATTGACTGAATGAAAACCATTATTCCTGCTATAGCAGGAATTTCTGATGAAAAAGAAATGTTGGAAGAAAATGTCACTAATGAAAGAGTCTTATTTGAGGCACAAAACCACCTCTAAGAGAAGGAATGATTTAGTGTTGCCTAGAGAAGTTGTCTAGCCTGTTATCTGTGGTGTTTTATAGTACTACACAGTAGTGTTGTTGGGCTTAAACTATTGTCTTAAGTTTGTGCATATTTTGCAGGTCTGCAAAAGATGATTTTACATCTATTATTGGGAAATGTCAAGGTAAGAATTTCCAAAATATCTAAACAGTGATAATTTCAAATCTGTAACAGTTTAGAGTATTTGTTAAGTCAATGTAGATATTAAATAAATATTAACAAGGATTATTTTGATTGTTTATTAAAATGATTTTAAAAATCTTAACTGATTTCTCTTACTGTCTTAAATATTTCACTTTAAAATCTGCATTTTGGAGAAATTTGAAATTGAAACGTTTAAGAAACTCCAAGCCAGTTTTGTGGTAAAGTATTTGTAGGTGTCCGTAGTCTTTTATTTTGAATTCAATGCAGAAATATTTAGGTATAAGTCAGGAGTTGATCAGATGTAAACTAGTAAAAAAAAAAGAAGTGTGGGATTATCATTTTTGATACAGTCAGCAAAAATTTACCGAGTGTCCTTTCTGTATATGAATCATGTTCCTGGGGACTAGGGGTGTGATTGTGAGCAAAAAGGCCTGGTTCCCTTACCTCATACATACACTCCAATACATAATTATGACCTTTGACAAATCTGATGAAGAAAAATACAGATATGAGTAGGGTGAGGGTTTTTAACAAGGAGTGTGAAATGAAATTGTTGAGGAAAAAGTGAGTTTTGGAAAGCAGCCTTAAGAATGAATAGAAGGTAGAAGATGGGGGAGTATTTCGATCTGAAGAAGCTGTGTATGAAGAGGTAGCAAGAAGCTTATAGGAGGAAAAAATAATAGGACACAATTAGGTAAATGCAGGTATTACCTATGTTTTATTTACAGGACCCACCTGCAGTCTGGCCTTGTGTTTGAGTGTTGTTGTCGGAATCATGATGATAACCCTGGTCGTTGTGATGATGACAGAATGTATAGTGTCCTAACTGAGTGTCAGGCATTGTATTTAGTGCTTTATATGCTTTTATTTTTTTCATTTAATTAGAAGAACACGGTATGCATATTTTATCTTAAAGCAGCATTAGTATAAAGTAAATATTTAACATGAAAGGGAGCATCGAGAAAGGGAGGCACAGCTAGTTTTGAAATCTATAATATGGTGGAAATACAGAGGATTCCTGAAACTCCCCTTGGAAATGCTTATCTTCAGCTCCTTGTCAAATACAGTATTAGTGGCCTGGGGCCAGTTTCCTTCTAATTTTTCTCATTCTCAGCCATCCAAATGTATGGAGAAGATTAAAGATCAAAGGTTTTAAAAATGTTTTGAGTTCCCATGTGAATGGTGGTACTCATTCTATTATTGTGTCAGAATCATTGTTTCTAAACGTGTACTGGTGGATAAGGTAGTAATAGAGTTCTTACGGAGTTATCTTTACACATAGTATATATTGTGACATAAAAGCAAATGTAAAACTTCTTACATATTTATATAAAGTTACCTCCCCTTTTGTAATCTGATCGTTCTGCTCTGTTTCCTGGAAGGTCACTGGTACCATTATCTGTACCAAGTCAGAAACCAAGACATTTTTTTCTTCTCTCCGTCTTTCTTTCTTCAACAAGTATTTATTAAGGTGCCACTACGTGCCAGGTACTGTCCTAGGCACTGTGTATGTATGTAATGAGGAATACGAGATCAGCTACGTAGATTTAAGGTTTACAGTCCCTCTGGGAAAGAGAGACATAATGCATTGCAGTTGTACTGAGTGACGCATCGAGAAGCATCACCTTTAACTTCACCACATCCTGGGAATCTGGTTAAAAAGGCTCTTGCCTTCACTTCTGCACTTCAGCCCTCACAGCCCTAGTTCAGGCTTTTAACTGTTTTTTTAATAAATTTTATTGGGGAATATTGGGGAACAGTGTGTTTCTCCAGGGCCTGTCATCTCCAAGTTGTCCTTCAATCTAGTTGTGGAGGGCGCGCAGCTCGGCTCTAAGTCCAGTGGCCGTTTTCAATCTTAGTTGCGGTGGGCCCAGCCTACCATCCCATGCGAGAATTGAACCAGCAACCTTTGGCCGTCTCTCCGGTAGCTTGTTGTCTTCAATCTATTTGTCTTTAATCTAGTTGTGGAGGGCGCAGCCCACCATCCCATGCAGGAATCGAATTGGCAACCCGGTTGTTCAGAGCTCACGCTCTAACCAACTGAGCCGTCAGGCTGCCCCAGGCTTTAACAGTTTTTACTTGCTTTCTTGTCACGGTCTCCTGACAAGTTTTCTTTTATATGCCCGTCCCAGTCTACACTTTGTGCTGTTTGCCAAACTGATCATTCTTAAAAGAGAATTCTACGAGATTACCCTTCAATTCTGGCTCCCCTCCTAGATATGTGACCTTGAACAAGTGACTGGACCTCTCTGAGTCTCAGTTATCTATAATATGGGCATAATTTGATACACTGGGTTGTGGAAAAGTTCTGTGAGCTAATAATGTGGCGCTCTTACCATACATCTGACACTTTCTAAGTACTTAGGAGACATTCAGCTGTTAGTACTACTACTCGTGGTAGTAATCTCCCTAAAATCTTTCATTTGCTCACCACTGACTGTACCGTACAGTTTAGATTTTCTAATTCAGGACATAAGACCTTTCACAGTCTGCCTGTCTGCCCTGTAGGACCCCCCTGCCACGTGTCCCATGTTCTAGTACAAAGCACCCTGCAGTTTGCCAACCCCATCCTGCTTTCTATGCCTCGGTACCCATAGTTCTTTTGCCTAGAAGCTCTCACCTTTATATAAATTCATTAGTCCTGCATATTTTAGTCCAAGCATCAGCTCTTTTGGGAAACCTTTCCTCCCTGCCCTCTTCCCCATCACTTGTACGTCTTTCTTAATGTTGCTCTAGGACTTATTTGTACCTTTATTACACATTTGGCCTAATCTACTTTCCTTTTTTAATTGTTGATTTCCCTGTTTGATTTATTAGATTGTGAGTTCTTTGAAGGCAGGGCTCCTGTCTTATTAACTTTTTTGTTTTTTCCTAGTGCCTAGCGTGGTATCTGCCACATAGCCGGCACACAATTTTTGATCCTGTCAAGTGGGTATTGGCACTTGAGAACTATTAAAATGATTTTTATGAGTGAAGGTATGAATAAAGTATATTTACATATATACTGTGAGTTAATTTTAGAAGTTCATGAGTGTATGTATATTATATATAACTTGTTTATATTATACATACATTTATGGATAATTGTTATTCACATTTTTTATTCCTAATGTACATAGTGCGTGTAATACCACGAACAGAACAATAAGGGCAGATAAGAAGTCCTGTTTGCTTAGTATCCTTTTGAGAATAATAGAAGGGGAGTAGTGTTTGAGAATTTCTGAAGCTTGGGGCTCTGCTCTAGCATTTTCTGAATTTACTTCCTATTGTTTCTTTACCAACACTTATTGAAGTAGACCAGACCTGGCTTAAATAATGTATAGGGATCAGAAAGTGCCCGGGAGAGCTATTTGAGGATATTCAATTGCCTTTTACCCAGTCCTGCCCTCTTGCTGGCTGAGGGCTTGGGGAGCCTTCTGTGGGCTTCTGAGAAGCATGCTGGGAACGTCCAGATTCAGGCACACAGGACCCATTTGAGCACTGGCATTAGATCCCTGCTCTTAACCAGAAAGCAAACTGGGAAATCTACATGTTAACATAAAAATGGTGAGCTTAACCCTTCTGTATTTTACACAAGTTGCAGTCTGTTGGACTTTTTAGTGTGTACAGTTAGTGTGCAGCATGGATGAGATAATACTCCTAATGCTTTGAGAAGTAATGTTTTATTTTGTGGGCTTCTGGATGTGTGAATTTATGACCTTAATGTCGCATTAATGGCTTCTTTCCATTTCGTATAATGTGAGGTAATGATCATTTGCTTGTTATCTGATTCGTCTTTGTGGGAGTGACTCTCATATGCCAAATAATGTTTCATGTGTCTGCCTGGAGAGATGCAGCCAGATTGTTGTTAATGCATTTTGGAAACCACACATTGCAGAATCTGCAAACTGAAATAGGAGCTACTTGGTTCCACTTTGATATTTTTCAATTATTGTTTTATAAAATAAATGCTATTTGAAAATATTTTAAATGCGAGTTGCAACTTGTTCTGGCTCTGTTTGCCAGGCCATAAAGAGTAATGGAGTTTTTCTATCTTGAAGCGAGACCTAAAACTAGAACGTGGAATTAAGAGTTTTTTAAAGCTGTACTATGTTAACCAAGAGATTTTCCTCATCTTTCTGATTTCGAGATCCCATAAACCAGAACTTCCTAATGCTCAGCCACAGCTTGCCAGTTGTAGGTGTGCTGAGATCCCATCAGCCCTAACTGGCCTGGGGGCCCTGTGACAGCCTGAGCTCAGACTGCCTCTGGTTTCCAGCAGCCTCATCAGTGTACCGTTAGGTGCCATGCAAACATGATTTTCTGTGTGTCTTGACATGAAAATGGTTGGGAAGCATAGACTCTTTGAAGCACCGAGGTTTTGAAATGAAACATTTCACTCTAGAACTGTGATCTAGGAGCCTCAAATTATGCAATAACTATTTCCCCCCTTTTGTATTTTTTGGAGAAAAATTTTTTTTCTTGGTGAAGAAACAATACACGTTCTCAGAAGAAACTTCAGAAACTAAGAATAGCAAAAAGTAGAAAATAAAAATAAGCACACCATCTAGAGATAGGTAGTATTAACATTTTATAATTTGTTCTTTTACTATAGATATCTTCTATAAAAGTAATATGCTATATTAATGTGCAGTCTTCCTTAAAGATAGGTTGTTAAGTCTTTTAGGTTGAAGTTTAAGAACAGTATCTTTTTTTTTTTTTACCAGGTAACATCTTAGGTATTAGGATATTGGTCTCCCAACTACCCAGATCATCTAGAAAATACCTGTAAAGTTGATCTCTGAGCAGTAAGCAACTCAGTGTTGTGCCTGATTCCTCAAGCAATGTAGAAAGAACCATCATTAGGCCTTTGTGCAGATAATTGGTGTATAACATAGGTAGAAGATTATTGCATCTATGTTCATGGGGACATTGATTTGTAGATTTTTTAAATGTCTTCTTGTTTGGTGTGGGAGTAGTGCTGGTCTCAAAATATGAGTTGGCAGTGTTCTTTTTTGCTTTAGCAAATGTTTGTATAGAATTGGAATTATTTATTTCTTAAATGTTTGATAGAATTCACCAGTGAAACTTGAAGTTTTCATTGTATGTATGTATGTTTTTAATTCCTAATTGAAAATTTAAAATAGATATAAAACTTTTTAAAATTTCAATTTCCTCTTCCTTCAGTTTTTCATGGAATTTTCCTCTAAATTGTAGAATATATTGGCTTAAAGTTGTTTAAAATCTTCTCTTATTATCCTATTACTGCCCGTCAGGTCTGTACTGATGTCCCCTCCCCTCTTTTGTTCTTAATGTTGGTAGGTAGTGTTCTTTTTTTCTCTTGATCAGTCAGGCCAGAGTTTTATCAACTTATTAATTCTTGAATAAGAAAACTTTAGGTTTTGATTTCTGTTTTTGTTTGTTTTCTTTGATTTTGCTGTCATCTGTTTCTTTCCTCTGCCTACTAGGTTTAATTTGCTCTTTCTCTAGATGAAAGAAATTTACATTATTGATTTTAAATATTTTTCCTATATTAGCATTTAAGCCTGTACTAATGTAAGTCTCTTTTTGTTATGTTTAATTCTGTGGTCAGAGAACATACACAACATGATTTTAACCTTTTAAATTCATTGAGTGTTGATTTATAGCTCAGCATATTGTCTGTCTTCATGAACCAAATTCTTTTTAAAATAATTTGATTTTTGGCTATAGTGCAGTTATTGGGTATAGTGTCTTATAGATGTCAATTATATTGAGTTGGGTGTTAGAGCTCTTCGGAGTTTTATGTTCTTTCTGGTTTTCTATTTGTTCTATCAGTTACAGAGAGAGGTGGGTTGAAATTTCCAATTATAATTTTGTATTTGTTTATTTTATCCTTTAGTTCTATTAGTTTTATGTATTTAGGAGCTCTAGTTTTTAGGTGTATACACATATTTTGTCTTATTGGAGAAATGGGCTCCTTGTCATGATGAAATGCCCCTTTTTCTCCAGTGATACTCTTGTCCTGTAGTTTATTTTTTCTAATATTAATATGGTCACTCTAGCTTTGTTATGATTAGTATTTGCGTGACATCTTTTTCTCTCCTTTTGCATGTAATCTGTGCATTTGTGTTTAATGTACATTGCTCATAGGAAGCATATAATTGAGTCTTGCTTTTTTTTTCCAGTCTGACAATATCTGTCATTTAATTGGAGTGTTCAGAACATTTATATTTAATGCAGTTATTGGTCTCGTTAGGTTCAATCTACCCTCTTAATATTTGTTTTCTCTATTTGTCTTTTACTTTGTTTTCTTTTAGCGTTTGCTCTAGGGTTTACAATATATGTTTAAAAATTATTGTGTTACATAGTTTATATCCATTCACTCCCACTCTTTTGTACTATTGTCAATTGTTTTTACATATGTTAAACCCGCACAATATATTATGTTATCAAGTAACTTTTTAAGAATTTACAAAATAAGTGAGAAATAGTTTATATTACCTATATTTTCAGTTTCTATCACTGTTTCTTCATGTAAAACTGAGTTTCCATTTGATTATGTTTCCTTCAACAAAAAATTTATTTAACGTTTCTTATAATGCAAGTCTGTTAATAAAAAATTCAATATTTGTCCAAAGCCATCTTTCATTTTGCCTTCATTTTTGTAAAATATTTTCTCTGGGCATAGAATTCTAGGTTGATTCTCCCCCACCCCCGCACCCCCCCTTCAGCTCTTTAAATATGTCATTATGTTGGTTTTGGTGAGAAATCATTCATTGCTGTGATTGTTTCCCTGTATATAATGTGTCCTTTTTTTCTTTGGCTGCTTTTAAGATTTTATCATTCATTGGTTTTCAGAAATTTGAGTGTCACATGCCTTGATTCCCCCCTCGCCCCCCCCCCCCCAGTTTATCCTGCTTTAGGTTCACAGAGCCTCTACATCAGTGGATTTGTAGAGTATCCAAATTGCATAATTTATGGACATTATTTAAAATTCAATGCAATTTTCTCCCCCCATGTCCTTTTCCCTGTCTTCTGGCACGCTGAGTGTACGTGTTACAGACCGGTCAGGATTGCTCTGCTAGTCACTGACGTTCTGTTCTTCAGTCTTTTTTCTCCATTCTTCAGGTTGGGTAGTTTCTTTTGCTTAATCTTCAAGGTGGAAGCTTAGATACTTTTTCTTTTCTGTAGTGTTTAATCCATCTAGTGGATTTTCCATTTCAGAAATTTGTTTCTTTTGATAGTTTTTTAACAGATTCTGTTGAGATTTTCTATTTATTTGTTCCCTATTCATGTTTACTTTGAATTCTCAAATATGTTTTGAAGTCCTGTTTGCTTAGTCCTCATTCTGTCATTTCTGGTTTGTATCTATTGTAATATTTTCATGAGTATGGATTATATTGTCCTGCTTCACATACCTAGCAACTTTAGAGTGTATGCTCAACGTTATGGCTGCTATGTTATTGAGAGCCTGATATTTGTTATCTTTCTTAATGGAGTGTTGAGTTTTGTGCTGAGGAGTAGTTAATTGCTTGGTGGATATGCTGGGTTTTTCAGGCTTATTTTCAAGTGTTGTAAGATGCGGTTTAGATTAGCTTTTACTTCCAGGTTACGTAAGTCCTGCTTTAAGGTGAGGGTTTTCTGGGATCACTTATGAATGGTCAGGGTGTTCAGTGAAGTCTCTCCACTGTGACTGGATGGAACTCACACATTTCCACATCCTCTCCGAGCTCTGGAAGTTGTTTTTCCCCTGATACCTGCCCTCTTCTTGTAGGACCTCTCCGTGTGTGCTGCTGTATGTTTGCCCGAAGACCCAGGTTCCTCTTCTGCTTTACTCACTTCTCTCTGGAATGCTGCCTTGCAATTTTTTAATTAAATGGATTGGGCTAACATTGGTTAATAACATTATGTTTCAGGTGTACAGTTCTGCAATATGTCATCTGTATATTGCATTATGTGTTCACTCCCCAAAGTCTAGTCTTCTTCCGTCACCATATATTTGACCCTCTTCATCCTGCCCCCCATCCCCTTCCTCTGTGATAACCACCATACAGTTGTCTGTGTCATCAAATCCTAGTCTAGCTTAGTAGCTCTGAACTCCAGTCTTCATCTCCTCAGTTCAGTGAGACCTCCATATCCTGTTTGAGGTCCCTTTTCATGCACTGAAAGTGGTCCAGAAAGTGCAAAAAGCAAGGGTTCTCCTGGGGCTCACCTCGCGTGTTTCCCTTCTCCCAGTGATCACAAGCTTGCGCTACCTGTACTAGGGCCCATCAGTCGTTGTCCTTCAGTCTAGTTGTGGAGGGCGCAGCTCAGCTCCAAGTCCAGTCACCTTTTTCAATCTTAGTTGCAGGGGGCACAGCCCACCATCCCATGCGGGAATTGAACCGGCAACCTTGTTGAGAGCACGTGGTCTAACCACCTGAGCCATCCGGCTGCCCCTATATTTTTCTTTTATGGTGGGAAGCCTAGACTGAAACTAGTTATTCTGTTGTTTTATTTTTAAATTACAAAAGCAGTACATACTTGTAATAAAGTCAAACAACACAGAGATAGAGAAAATGAAGGCAAGATTATCTTCTCAATTTGCATTCTTCTCCATTGTGAGAACGTGAACCACATTAAATTTTTCCTCTCTTGGTAGAAATTTAGGTTGTTTACGGTGGCTTCTTTTCTCCCTCTTCCCCATTTTTGTCCCCTTTCTCCTCTAACAGTGCTGGAAGAGACATCCTGTTTGTCTATGGGTGTAGTTTGCAAAATGTGATAGCTATTGCCATAATTCCTTCAGAAGCATATACCTATTTATACCACCATGAAAAAGGTATAATTGAAGCCATTTCTTTTCTCTATCGTCAGCACCATATGTTACCTATTTTTAAAATATTCATAAGGTTCACAGGCAAAGGAAAAACTTCTAGTTTTAATTTGCATATCTTTAGTTATTAGGTGGAGCATATGTTAAGTGCCTATTTTATTTTTTGTGAACTGTTAGATCACATCGTTTTGGTTATATTCCTGTTAGAATACTTGACTTTTTCTTATTGGTTTGTAGTATTTCTCCATAGTATAAATGTTAACCCTTTGTCATCTATGTTGTAAGTATTTTTACCCAATCAATCCCCCCCGCCATCTTCCGCCTCCCCCCCACTATGGTTCAAGCCATTGTTTCTCAGTCTAGTTGTGTAGGACACAGCTCCCTGGCCCATGTTGCTATTATGAGCCTTGCGCTCCCCCCGGCTGAGGCAGTCGGTTGCTGGTCACTGCTCACAGCAGCCCACGGCCACTCACGCTGGCTGCCGGCCACTCATGGCAACACACAGCAGCGCACGGCAGCCCAGCTCCAGGGAGAGCCGTTGTTCACAATCTTAGCTGTAGAAGGTGCAGCTCCCTGGCCCATGTGGACATCGAACCCGTGACTTCACCTGGTGTTAGGAGCTCGGTGCTCCAACCACCTGAACCACTGGACCGGCCCCCAATTAGTTTTTTAAATTTCTTATGGTGCCTTTTTTCCTCTGGGGCATTTTTTTCCTTTTTTTTTTTAAATGGGATTTGCATTTTCTTCCCCCTTTATCACATCAGGGTTTCTTACCATATTTAGTCATTCCTTATTCTAGGATTATAAAATTTTCTCATGTCTTCTACAGGCACTGTTATTTCAGACATTTACATATTTAGCTTCTCTGCATGTCTTTCTAGCCCCACTAGTTTGCTGTCACTCAGTGGTTCTTGATTTAAAAGTCAAAGAATGTTTTTTCGATTTCACATAAAAGTAAAATCATACAGTATTTGTCTTTGTCCAGCTTATACTTGGCATAATACCTTCTAGAAACAAAACAGAATCACACTCATAGATACAGAGAACAAACTGGTGGTTGTCAGAGGAGGGGCGTGAAGGAGTAGGTGAAAAGGTGAAGCGCGTGAAGCAATGCTAACGTCCAGGTGTAAAGTAAGACACGGGAAGTAACATGCAGCATAGAGAATATAGTTCATAATATTGGAACAGCTCTGTATGGTGACAGATGGTTGCTAGATTTACCGTGGTGATCATTGCGTAAGGCGTATAAATGTTGAATCACTTTGTTGTACACCTGAAAACTAATCTGTGTCAACTGTACTTGAAAAAATTAAACAATGTCAAAGAATGTATGTGAGAGACTGTTCATTGAACCCTTCATTTTGCAGAAGAGGAAATTGTGCCTTGGTGATCTCCCCAGGGTCACACCGGCCGTTTTATGGCAGCACTGAGAATAGGACCCAGTGGTTTTTATTTTTTAATTCTTGACAACTTCCATTTCTAATTTGGGTAAAAGCACTGGCTTGCAGTGTGCTCCGTAAGCACCTGAGTGCCTATTGTACATGAGAGTATTGGGCAGTGGTTATAAAGGTGTGGAGTAACTGGACGCCATACCCGACATTTTGGAATTTAGAGTTTAATGAATAAGGGTGACAGTAAAAAGCAGACAAATAAGTGTATAGTTATGATGTGGGATAAGAGCTGTGAAGGAAAGGGTTGGTTATGGAACTATCGATCATAAAGGGCTTTGTTTGAGGCTTAGGGCGGTCAGAGACTGTAGCCATAGGAAGTGATGTGTAAGTTGGGACCTGAAAGATGAAAAAGCCAGGGGAGGCTTCAGGGAAAGCTGAGAAAAACAGCATTGACAAAGTCTCTGAGGGGGAAAAGAGCTTGGCAGCTGGGCAGGGCGAAGGGCCTGCAGCTGGTGCAAGATGGGTATAGACAGTTGCACCGTGAACGTGGCAGTTGTCAGATGCTGGTTAGCTTTACCATCAGCCTTTTTGAATACTTTTCAGACGACTCCCTCGACACTTGCTTTGTACAAATCTACATTGTTCATTCCTCTCCAAAACCACACAAACAGCTGGAAAAATCCGGTGATAAAGTCTTTATTTTCACGTTGTTATGTAAAATCTTACGTTGGAATAAAAACCTGTTTTTATTTAGGTCAAAACACACATGTTGAGTTTTCTGGAGTTAATGATTATAACTAGAAGTAACAGTGAAAACAAATCCCTTTCAGGTGGAATTTATTTCAGAACAGATACAGAATGTAATACATAAATCCATTTACCCGATCAAAATGAAATAAGAGGAAAAGTGTTATCACAGGTAAAACAGCAATAATGGAAAAGTGTTGCTGTGTTTCTTTAGCACGTGAATTTTTTCAGGGCCTTAAATTGCCCTCTTGTTGGTGTTGATGTAACATTTGTGTACATGCAGGTCTTATATTGTGTTGTTTATTATTTTGTGCCTATGTTTGCTTCCAAGTTGGATTGTTTTAAAAAGCTACCCTGTTTCCCCCAAAATAAGACATAGCCGAACAATCAGCTCTAATGCATCTTTTGGAGCAAAAATTAATATAAGACCTGGCTTATAGTAAAATAAGACTGGGTATAATATAATATAATATACCCGGTCTTCTGTTAATTTTTGTCCCAAAAGTCACATTAGAGCTGATGGTCCGGCTAGGTCTTATTTTTGGGGAAACACAGTATCTGAAGACAGGGAACTGATTTTTTATCCCCCATTTTTTTCCCATTTAAAAATTGCTTTTTCAGAGTGTATGCACTATCTTGTTAGGCTTTAATGAAATCCACTAGACCCTCTTGTGTTCAAGGGCCTCTCTTGGATTGTTTTGCAGACTTTTGGCCTGTTGATAAATAGTCAAAATGAAGAAACTCATTGATGTCTGGTATACTTTCCCCATATACAGAACATATATTACATCTATTACAGGGATAAGAGGGAAGTCTGAATTCTGTAGGACCTTTCAGGTGTGGAGATGACTTCAGTTATATAGTGAACGTTTAATTGTTTGGTAGTCCTTACCATCCTTACCTTAGTCCTTAAATCCTTACCATCCTGTCCCTGTTAATGTACTAGGTTTCCCCGAAAATAAGACCTAGCCAGACAATCAGCTCTAATGCATCTTTTGGAACAAAAATTAATGTAAGACCTGGTCTTATTTTACTATAAGACCATGTCTTAATATAATATAATATAATTAATATAATATAATGTATAATAATACCGGGTCTTATATTAATTTTTGCTCCAAAAGACACATTAGAGCTGATTGTCCGGCTAAGTCTTATTTTTGGGGAAACACGGTAGATTGTTCCGAGAGACTTAGGCTTTACCCACTATTGAAACATTGATCACTTTCTGTTCCAGGGTCCTGGGATGGCACTCTTGAATAAGACATTGTCTCTGATTTCAGCGAGTTCAGAGCCTTGTGGGGAAGTAGTCATGTAAACAATACGATGTGATAAATGCCGTGAAAGACTTCTGTACGGCATATTTGGGTCAGAGAGGAGAGTCGTCAGTGTTGAGTGTCAAGGAAGGAAAAGTAATAATTTGTTACTGCAGGTTGTAACAAACAAGAACCCTTTGACTAATATTGGAGATGATCATTCTAGGTAGAGGCAGTAATGTGTATAAAAGACGGAGACTCGAGTATGCATGGTTTGCTTATTTGTCAGGCGGTGTGTTATTGGTGGGTTAATAGATTGTGTGATGGAGGAGGTGGTGGGAGGTAAAACTGGAAAGCGATGGTGGGACCATTTATAAAGGCCCCTCCATGTATATGGAGGAACCTGGACTTGATTCTGTTGGAAATGGAGAACCATCAGGGATTTTAAAGCAGCAGAAGGATGTGATCTGTTCATCTTTCTATTTTAGAAAGCTATCCGCGGATATTGAGGCAAGAGTAGTGAGGGAGAGACAGAAGACAGGAAGGCTGTTGTGAGAGTCTAAGTAAGAGATGATGAAGCCTGAGCTGGGAAGTTAGCAGCGGAGTCGAGAGGTGATAAGTGTCAGAAACACCTTGGAGGCAGTGCAAAGGCCAAACCCAGGCTCTGCCTGAGAGGCAGTGTGTTGTGTGCAGCGTACACTGTCTGGGCGGGCAGGACGTTTAGGTTCTGGGCTTTGTTCTGCTCTTGACTCATGGTGTCACCTGGTGTCTCCTAATTGTTTGGAATTCCTGGTGGTAAAGGGAAAGCACTGGTCCTACCTGTCTGTCTACCTGGGTTCTAGTAAAGGGAAGCTGAAGCCGACAAAACAGCAGAAACCTCAAACAAACAACACAGGTTAGAGTTTCATAGTCTTTTTTTTTGCACCTGATGGCCTTTTTCTCTATTGTGAAAAATTCAAAACAAAAAACAGGTGTTAGATTATTAACGTGTTAATTATCAAAATCTTATAATTGTGTGACTAAGAACAGTTCTTGATTCACCTACCTGATACACGTTATATTGTGTGTGTGTGTCTATTTAATTCTGTCAGCATAATCCTGCTTTATATTTCCTCGACATCTATATCTGATATATTAGCTCTTAGTGAAATTTTCATGTTTTCGCTTTTAGAGGAGCTGAACTCATTGGATTGGCATTATTTTCTGGCATTCTCTGTGCTTTTGGTTTTCTAATTTCCTAAGTATTCTGAGGTGTATTATTCCCGTGCCTTTGCCAGACTAGGGCTCGCTCAGCATTTAGCAGACCACTGGCGTCGGCAGACTTTGCACAAGTATGTGAGCAGAGCTTGCTGTGCTGTGTCCCAGTCTTCCTTGACGTGGGTTTCCTGGAAAGTGTTCTCATTAGAGATCCTTAGGACATGATGTAATACAGTTGAATACTTTAGTTGCAGTAACTTTCAGTGCTAGGTATCTTTACAATAGCTTGTTAAAAGCATTTCTTTTTGTTCTAGTTCCTAAAGACCCGAAACCCCAGTGGAGACGTGTAGCGTGGAGTTATGACTGCACCCTGCTGGCCTACGCAGAAAGCACGGGAACCGTGAGGGTGTTTGATCTCATGGGAAGTGAACTCTTTGTTATTGCCCCGGTACGTTGTTGCCTGAAACTGATAACCTACTTTTTTGAGTGCCTTTTATGTATAGGTACTTGAATGAATGAACGTGAAGAGAGGGATAATATAAATATGAATCTGAATAATAAATCGTGAACTTAAGAATCTTCATGAATTAATTCATTCTCTGTATTTTGTAATGTACCACATTACCTCCAGATGTCATCCACCATTATTAAAATAGTAGTAAGTGAAAACTAAATAGAGACACTGAAAACTGTTGTCAAGTTCCAGTGAAGTCAGGAAGTCAGTGGGCTTCACAACCAGAACGGAACAGTGTGGAGAAGAGTTAGTATTTGTTACCCTCAAGGGGATAGAAATTGAAAGGGAGAGTGGAGAAAAAACATAGTGGCAGTAATAACTTACATAGTGCTTTATACTTTATTGGTGACTGATATACTGCATTCTTATAATCACAACAATGCTTTGAGTAGTTTCGGCTGATATCCTAATTTGACAGTTTAGAAAACTGAAATTGACAGGGAGTAAAATGGCCTTTTCCATGGCAGTGAAGTTAGGAAGTGTTTCTTTTAGGAATCCAATGCTTTTTACTTTGCATCCTTGCTCAGGTGAGGAGGACGCAGGGTCAGGTAGAAGTGTTTCTAACTGGGCTGCATCCTAGAATCACCTGGGAAGCTTTATAAAGAAAACAAAAACAAAATAGGCCCGGGCTCCCCTCCCAGAAATTCTGCTTTCATTGATCTGCATGGGTCCTGGGCATTAATATTTTTTTCAGCTGATTAAAAACTTGATGAAGTATTTTTAGCGGATTCTAATGAGAAGCTAGGGATGAGAACCAGTGATCTACAGAATGATTTTTGATCAGAAATAATGAGAAAAATGAGTGGAAAAACTTGAAAGAGTGCATTGGGCTCTTAGTACAGAAGTCCTGGGGAACCAAACTAAGACGTTTGTGTTACTGTTTTGTAGACTAGCACTGTCTGGTAGAAATGTAATGTAAACTATATACGTGATCACATATGTAATTTTGATTTTTTTTTTTAGTAATTACATTAAGAGTTAAAAGAAATAGGTGAAATTTATATATTTTATTTAATCCATTAAATCCTAAATATTTCAATGTGTAATCAATGAAAAATTATTAATGAGATATTTTACTTTGGTACATTTTTTCTTGAAATTTGGTGTGTGTTTTTATATTTATAGCATATCTCAATTTGGTCTAGCCATATAGCTGGTGTTCAGGAGCCGTCTGCGGCTACAGCATTTCCTTGCACGGTTCTAGACAATGAAGAGCCGTTCAGGGCGATAAACTTGATTGTGCGCTTCCTAGGGTGCACGTGCCCTCATATCCTTAGCAATATGACCTAATACTAAGTTGATGGAAAAAGGTTGGCAATGAGTGTTTTTAAGTGTCCGTTCCTTTAAGTTGCTGATTAGGCAAATCAAAAGTGATCGGAGATTTTTTTTTTTTTTTTAATTTATTGGGGTGACAATTGTTAGTAAAATTACATAGATTTCAGGTGTACAGTTCTGTATTACATCATCTATAAATCCTATTGTGTGTTCACCACCCAGAATCACTTCTCCTTCCATCACCATATATTTGATCCCCCTTACCCTGGAGATTTTTTTTTAAACATTGGTTACTGCTGGGTGTGGAAATCCACATATGAAAGCTTATATCTGAGTTCTGTATTTTAGAATTCGTTGAGGTTGAATGGTGGCATTACTTTTTTATTTTTTCCCCTTTTTGCCACGGAAATCCCGTCTGAACATAAACTCACTTATCTAGGTGAATATCTTGTCCCGAGAGGCTGCTGCAGTTGCAGCGTGGGGTTGGGAGGCCTGGTCTAGGCTTGGGTGGCTAGTTCTTGGCACGCTGGTTTGCATGCCACTTCAGTCTACAGATCAGTTCTGGGGTTCTCTTATTTAAACTGCACCTGGTAAGGCCGGTGTCTCGGGTATCTTCCAATTATACGTATGTTAATGTCTATCTGTCTTTTAGTAACTTAATTTCCCCCTCTTCTACAGGCATCTAGTTTAGCAGGTGATTTGAGCTATGCCGTTGCTGGGTTGATATTTTTAGAATATAAAGCAAGTGCACAGTGGTCTGCAGAACTTTTAGTCGTCAACTACCGAGGAGAACTTAGAAGTTACCTTGTAAGGTAATAATATACTTTATTTGGGAAGAACTATTTGAAATGCTTATTTCTCTGGTGTACTGTCAGATTTTGTTTCTTTTCTTTTTTTTGCTTTCGGCATTTTATTATGAAAAGTTGCGAATGTAATAGGAAGGTTGAAAGAATTGTATAATGGAAACTCATATGCCACATCCCTCCACTTACATTCTGTTAGCATTTTACTGTACTTGCTATGTCACATTTCTTCCCAGCCCTCTCTCCAGCCATTAATCAATCTTATGTTTTAATGTATTTCAGTCAGTACTTAAATACTTTAGCACACATATCATTAATTAAAGTTCAGTGTTTACTTACAGTTTTCTTTCTTTTGAGATAAAATTTGCATACAATGAAGTGCCTGGATCTTAAGTACCAGCCAGTGAGTTATGACAACTGTATACACTTGTGCGGTTCAAACCCCTCTCAAGATACAGAACATTATTATTTTGCTAGAAAGTTCCCTACTGCTCCTTTCTAGTAAATCTATGTCCCCACTCACCCCCAGAGCGACTACTGTTTATACTTCTTTTCCCCTCATAGATTAGTTTTGCCTTTCTAGTAATTCACATTATTGGGCTCATAGTATGTACTGTTTTGTTTAAGTCTTCATTCAAAGTGTTTTGAAATTCATCCGTGTTTTTATACGTATCAGTAGCTTATTCCATTTTATTGCTGATTAGTATTTCACTGTATGAATATCCCCTGTATCTTAGTTTGGGTTGGTAGAACAAAATACCGTAAACTGTGTGGCTTATCAACAACAGAAGTTTATTTTTCCCAGTCCCGGAGGTTAGAATCTGAATTCAGGGTGCCAGCACGGTTGGGTTCTGGTGAGGACCCTCTTCTGGCTTGCAGATGGCTGCCTTCTCCTTGTATCCCCACATGGTGGAAAGAGAGCAGCTAGCGCTCTGGCCTCTTCTCATAAGGGAGCAAATCCTGTTCCCGAGGGCCCCACCCTTACGACCTAATTCCCTTCCAAAGACCCCACTTCCAAATACCGTTGCATTTGTATTAAAGTTTTAACACATACATTTTGGGAAGGATACAAGTTTTCAATCTGTTGGGGGGTTGGGGGTGTCACAAACATTCAGTCCATAACATTCATGATTTATGTACCCATTCTTTGACTGATGGCCATCTCAGTTTCCAGTTTGGGGCTGTGAAACTTCTACGACTGTTCTTGTACAGGTTTTATGGATCTACATTTTCATTTCTGTGGGGTCAATATGGAGTAGAATTGCCGAGTTATTGGGTAGAGATAGTTTATAAGACACTGCCAGACTTTTTCCTAAAGTTTTTGTATCATTCACGTTCTCACTATAATGTATCTGAGTTCTGGTGGTTTTACGTCCTCACCAGTACTTGGTGTTATCTGTCCTTTAAATTGTAGACATTTTAGTGGGTATTTAGTGGTGTCTTACTGTGGCTCAATGGTATTTATGTCTTTTTTACCTTCCTCATTTTAGTGTTGGAACAAATCAGAGCTACCAGGAGAGTCACTGTTTTAGCTTCAGTAGTCATTATCCTCATGGAATCAACACAGCTGTTTACCATCCTGGTCACAGGTAAGCAACCACGTGTTCTCATATTAGGTGGAGTATTAGGTGGATGTAGAAATCTTAGTCCGGCTTTAGAGAGCAGAAATTGTCCATTCAAATTCTCCTTTTGGCCTCCTCAGTTTCTGCTCTTGTGCATGGTTATCTTAGCTATCTTAATATTGTTGTCATTTTCTGAGCGTCCCTGCTCATGTGTGTGTCTGGCTGGGCTCTGAGCCAGGTGCGGCACTGACATACTCACTGAGGAATTCTTTCTTCTCTCTTAACTCTCTAAATCAGGGGTGTTAAAACTGCGGCCCGCGGGCCAACTGTGGCTTGCAATCCATTGTTAATTGGCCTGCAGCAAATTCCAAAAATATATTTAGTTTACTTAAATAAACCAGGTGAGGCAATACGTACTTCACCTCGAGTGAGTGGCCCGGCTGTTTTTGTATTTTACCACATATGACCCTTGGTAAAAAACATTGAAAAAAGTTTTGACACCCCTGCTCTAAATCATTCTTCTCGTCTGTAAAATGTGTAACGCCTAACTCTTCTCATTGTTGAGAGAACTCTTAAAATACTGCACATAAAGTGCCCTTGCATAGAAGGGACTCGTAGACATTCGAAGAAGATTCCCTCTTTCCTTTTTTGGAAGTATGGCTGCTTTGACTGTTGCACTGTTATGCTTTGTTTGTTTGTAACTCTCATTGTTGGACAGTTGCTTCCTACAACTGCTGTATCCCAGACTTCATCTCTGCCTCTGCTCTGTGTTTGCCATGTCAGCTGAGGGTTACTTGAAACTTGGGCATTTTCTAATTCCAGTGATTTCTTCCCTTTCATTTTGTTATGTGAGAATAAAATTTACATGTATTTTATAAGTTAACTAAGCTAAATTTTGGTTCTCGAAATGGGAAGAGTATCAAATTGTGTCAGATAAACTTAGCTTGAGTTCTGATTTTTTTTTTTCTTTTTTCTTTTAATTAAAATTTATTGGGGTGACAAAGGTTAGTAAAATTACATATGTTTCAAGTGTACAACTCTGTAATACATCATCTATATATCACATTGTGTGCTCACCACCTAGAGTCAATTCTCCTTCCATCCGTATATGTGACCCCCTTTACCCTCATCTACTAACCCCCCTCCCTTACCCTCTGGTAACCACTAAACAATTGTCTGTGTCTGAGTTTTTGTTTCATTATTTGTTTGTGTTGTTCCTTTGTTGCTTTCAGTTTTATATCCCACATATCGGTGAAGTCATATGGTTCTCGACTTTTTCTGTCTGACTTATATACTACATCTTCTTGTGTATATGTACCACATCTTCTTTCTCCAATCATCTATCGAAGGACACTTTGGTTGTTTCCATGTCTTGGCCACTGTAAATAAAGCTGCAGTGAAATTCGGAGCATATATATCTTTTCGGATAAATGTTTTCAGATTTTTTGTGTATACACCTCTAGCTCATTTTATGAGGCTAACATTACCCTGATACCAAAACCTGGTAAGGGTAACACAAAAAAAGAAAATTACAGACCAACATCTCTGATGAATACAGATTCATAAATCCTAAACAATTCTAGCAAATTGAATACAACAATGCATTGAAAAGATTATACATCACAATCAAGTGGGGTTCATCCCAGGGGCACAAGGATGGTTCAACATACGCAAATCGAGTTCTGAATTTTGAGATTCACTCTGTCTGTTTGCAAGTCCTTAAACTTTCTGACTCTCGGTGTACTTAAGATTTTTTGATTGACAACGTATGCAAGTTTTGTATGCTATTCAATCATAGGTCTGTCCTTGTCTTTTGTTCAGAATTTTACTATTATAAAAATTTTATCCTACAAAATAACAGACCCCCACATTCACACCCTCATCCACAACCCACACACTGAAAACTCCTTTGTGCTTTTCCCTCAGCTCATCCCCTCCATCTCCCTAGAGACAACCACTGTCCTGAATTTTATTTATTATTTTCTTGCTTTCTTTGTAGTTTTACCAGTTATTCATATTCAGTTTTGCTGCTTGACTTGCTATAAAGGGAATCACACAGAAGACATACAAGTCTTGCTTTGAGACTTGCTTTTTTGAAGCATATTTCTCTAGTTCATTCATTTTTAATTACCATTAGAATATTTCATTTTATGACTATATTGCAGCATATTTATTCATTCTCCTGTGGATGAAAAATTTAGTTTGTTTCTAGTTCTGTTTTTTGGTTATAAAAATAGTACTGTGGTAAAATTTATTGTGCAAGAGTTTCTGTAGGGTATATAATAACTAGGAGTGGAATTGTTATATTGTCAGGTAAGTACATCTTAAACTTTACTGGGAAATGTGTTTTCCGGAATGGTTCTACCAATTTATAGTTTCATCAGCAGTATATGAAAGTTTTTGTTGTTTTATATTCTTGTTAGCACTCTTGATGTCAGACTTAAATATTTGCTGACCTGGTAGGTATAAAAGAATATCTCATTGTGGTTTTGATTTGCATTTCCTTGATTACTGATGAGGGAACCCTTAAAAAGTGTGTGCATTTTGTTAGAGAAATGTCTCTATTAGGTAGATTGATGATGTAGAACATGTATCTTTAGCTGGCCTACTTTCCGTTACTCTCTTATTTATTGTAGCTTGCTCTGTGCAACACATCATGTTAGGTTTTGTAGAGGAAGTTAAGATGGGGGACAGTTTTGACCTCAAGGTCTCATATAATTGAATGGAAATTATATATATGTCTGCATATATATCTGACATCTAATATACATTTTCTCTATTTAAATATGCATATATTCATATATACATGCGTATATATGTATATGTGAATATATTATGGGTGTGTGTGTGGGTGTATGAGGTGTGATCAAAACCTATGGTGAATGTTTAAATAAAAAAAATTACTACAGTGAAAGACCCATTACCATTAATCCCCCTCAAACACTCCCCTCGCTTCAAACACACTTGTCTCATTGTTCTTGTCACTTTCTGAAGCAGTTCTGGAAGTCCTCTTTCATTGGTGTCTTTACTTCATCCTCTATCATGACAACGCTCCATGTCTCACATCACTTCTGGTTTTTGGCAATTTCTGTCAAAAACATTACAGTGTGTCCTCATCCACCTTATTCACCGGATCTGGCACCGTGTGACTTCTGGCTCTTCCCCAAAGTCAAAATGACCATGGAAAGTAAATGTTTTGAATCGATTCAGGACATTGAAGCAGCCATGACAGCACAACCAAAGACACACACACACACACACACACACACGCGGGTATATATATGTGTATATATATATATGCATATTTACATATACAAGCTATTAGGTTGGTGCAAAAGTAATTGCGCGTTTAAAGGTTAAAAATAATTGGAAAAACTGCAATTACTTTTGCACCAACCTAATAGCAAGAAGTAAGGGCCTTAAAAGTGTGCAGGTGTATTTATGTAGGCATCCAGGTAAAGGAGATATTCCTTCCTTGTAGGATCAGGGAAGAATGGCAGGTGGCACTTCTACTGGTTTTCGAGAATGGATATGATATGGGCATGATGGGCATTCCAGACAAAGTGACAGTAACGAGGAAAGCAGCTACAGTGTATTTCTGTGTCTCCTGTATCTCCCATTAGCATATCAGATACTTGAAGGCCAAGAATGTAGTGTACATCTTTGTAAAAGTCACAGCATCTTCTGGGATAAGAGCTCTCTGTTAATTGATAGCTGTCTCCCTGTGGGCTCCTTGGATAAGTAATTCTAATTTCTTGAGTGGAGAAGAAAAATTGTTTCTTTCTTTTAATTTTTCTCTTCTCTTCCATTTCATATTCTTGTCTATCCCCCTACTTTTTTGTTTTATTTTTATTGTCCCATTTACGTATTTATTTATTTATTATTACTATTTTCAAAACTTTTATTTATTTAAGTGTGTTTTTCCAGGATCCATCAGCTCCAAGTCAAGTAGTTGTCTCAATTCAGTTGTGGAAGGCACAGCTCATAGTGGCCCATGTGGGGATCAAACCGGCAACCTTGTTGTTAAGAGCACCGCGCTCTAACCAACTGAGCTAACTGGTTGTCCTCTTGTCCTCTTTAAAGAAGTGTATTTTATATCTTAATTCTTTGCGGTTTTTGTTTGTTTTGTTTTATTTTATACTGACAACTCCACTATCTTGATTGATTACGAAGGTCAATATTTGATTTCTCCTTTCCTCGCAGTATTTCGGGAAGGTACGTGGGATTCACTTGGGATCATAGGTTTGAAATGATCATACACTAAATAGTAGTTATGCAGGATGAAAACGTGTCGTACGTCAGATTTCATTTATTCTTCTTCAGGCTTTCAGTTTCTGGCCCAGGATCTAAGCGAAGACATTTTTTGGGGGATGGTCTCTAAATAAAAATTTTGGAAAGTTAAATGTATTACTACACCACAGAAGGCGGCTGGGAGGCGGGAAGAGTTGGGGGGCTTGGCGGCGGCGGCTCTCCCTGGTTCTGCAATCGTATATACTCTTGGTAGCAGTCAACTTGGAGATGGATGACTGCGTTAAGGTTTCTGAATGAAAATTATTCCAAAGCAAGGAGTGTGTGTGAACGCCGTGCGGTGCAGGACAGAAATATTGCCAGGTTGTTTATGTTTTCCATTATGTGGGGTTTTTTTTTTTAAATGAAAGAAGCTGAAATAGTCTTCACGTTTTTATTTATTTTCGGTTACTCGAGGAATATAAGCCAGTCATATTTATCATCCACAAGGATTTTATGAATATGAAATAAATCAGCCAGAGTGGAGTTGGGATAAATTGGTAATACACAAAATCAAGGTTTTATGAAATTCGTTGTTCTGCCTGATGCTGTGAGCACTGTCGAGGAAGAGAAATTGAGGTGGTAAAATGGGTGATATAAAAAAAAAAATTAATTGAGAAGCTTTGGTATAAGCTCTATGGATTTGCTGATTTTGACGATTTTCTTTTTTACAAATCCTGGCTCAGCCTAATGAATGTATTTTATCCTTTCCAGGCTATCTCATACTCCAGTCCTGGTCCCCCTCCTAAAATCCCCCCGCCCCAATCACTTTCCTGCCTTCTCTTTTCGGTTCTTTTTTTTTAAAGATTTTATTGGAGAAGAGGAACAGGACTTTATTAGGGAACAGTGTGTATTTCCAGTACTTTTATTTTTTTTTATTGGGGAGCAGTAGTGTGTTTTTCCCAGGCCTCATCAGCTCCATCCAAGTCAAGTTGTTGTCCTTTCAATCTTAGTTGTGGAGGGTGCAGCTCAGCTCCCGGTCCAGTTGCTGTTGCTAGTTGCAGGGAGCGCAGCCCACCATCCCTTGCGGGAGTCGAACCGGCAACCATGTGGTTGAGTGCACGTGCTTGGTTGGAGTGTGTGCTCTCTTCGGTTCTTTGTGTTCTTTGTTCTGTTAATTTTGGCTTACGTTGTACCTGGTTCTAGCTAGTAAGAGGTATCTCTTACCTTCTCTGCATCCTTAGATGGGGTGGCATTAAACTTAGTCTAGGTAGGTCTTGTGTCTGGTGGTGGAGAGTCAATGTAGTGCCTACCCTCTAGGCATGTACAGTCTAATTTGGGGAGTTATATATTCATAAAGAAGGACACATAATATAAGTTAAGTTCAAATACAAGACTTTATCTGTGTGCGTATTTTAAAATGATGTTACTTTCAATAGTATATAGATTTTTTTTTCAGGTTTTGTTCCTAATGTCACTGTAAATTTCTACGAGCAAAATCTGATTTGTTCAACTTTGAATCTCCTGCAGTTCCTTGATAAATACACAAAGATAATTATTAGCTTTTTAAGTTAATTTCTTTAGCCCGTAATTTATATCTCAGCAAAGACAAAGGATAGAAAACATGCCTCTTTTCTTGGGTCCTTTTGAAAAGCCACTCATGCTGAGAATCCTTGGTGACCCTGTGATACTGACTTCATATATAACTCAGTGATTTTTAGTATGTGCACACAGTTGTGCAAACACTATTACAATCAGTTTTAGAATTATCTCCATTACCCCTAAAAATCTCTCACGTCTGTGAGTTATGGAATATAAATCATCTCATAGAACTGTAATAAATAAAGGAATGAATAAGAAAGAAAAAAACACCCTTTAAACAGGCTTTCATTTGAACATTTTCTGTTAAGAAAGATCCTCAGGTTTACGGTAAGAAAGACACCCATGTTTCTTATAGTCTATAGGGAAGAATCAGGATTGATTGATGTATGTCATGCTGGTGCAAAGGATGATTTTTTTTTTTTTTTCCTCTTAGCTGTTTTTTAGGCCAAATACAGATTCTACAGAAAGAACTTGAACAGCATTTGCAGGGACTGATAAACTATGGTTTCAGATCGCCTTAAAGTAGGTTACAATCAGATTACAAACCACTCTGCTTGCAGAATAGTTAGGGAGCTGCATTGCTCCAAGCGTGCACCAATAGGGACTGCTACTGCTCTGGGAAAGGCTCAGAAGATGGAATAGGACGTGGTCTTTAGGACGCTGTTCATTTTAGGGGAGACTGAGAAATACCTTTAAGTGATGACATGCTGACGTGTTAAAGGGCTATGCTTTCTGTACACTGATTTGGTCATCTCATGGGGGTTTTTGATTTTCCCTAAACAAAACTTTAAGCATTTTAAGTACACGAGTCCTTTCTACTCATGGGATAAAGGGAGTATTCCAATAGCTAGTGTGTAGTGGGGGGGGATCAGAGATGTTTGGTGTGTGAATGCGCTCTCAGGTGACGTGATGCTAAGAAGGTAGTGTTGAGAGTTCCCTGCCTGAAAGGTTGCTCCAAGGGCATGGGCACATTTTGTTTCCTCCTATGAAGTATAAGTTCCATGTAGACCTATGAGATGCTTTTGGGAAATAAGCAGCGGACTTTCACAGCCATTACATTGCCTGTCTTTGTAATGGCTTTGTACGACCTTTGTAATACAAAGGTCACATGTATTCTGGGAGGATCAGGGCATTGATATGTGCAGATATACTATATTGACAGCTGGAGGAGCAGATGGGTATAAATTGCATTGTACATTTTTCATAAACCCGAACTAGAAAAGATGAATAATTTTATGAAGGCTTGCTTCTAGAAAAGGGATGAGTACTGTAGTCATGATCATTGCTGATTATCTCCCGTTGTTGAGAGCGTGCATGTGGCCTTTGGTAATGTGGGACTTATTGGCATTTGAGAGATGAATGCGGAGCCTTCTACCTGTATGTCAGACCAGTAATCGAGTTGACCTTATATTCAGGTGTTTTTCATTTTGCCTATCAATTGCTCATTCCTCCAGCATGAGAAAATTCTCCCATAAGTTCAGGTTGGTTTTTTGAAGAGAAATGAAGAGGCACTGTTGTGTGTAGAGAAAGCTGTACACTGAGGTAAAGTCCTTAGATGTGAATTACGCGACTTCTGAGTGGCACAGACTAAGTTTTTCTTTTTGTTTTGTTTCATAGGCATTTGTTTTTGGGGAAGCAGGGAAGTGAGTCTTGGGTATAGCCTGTGATCTGTTTTCATCCAGAATATGTTAACAGATAGGCAGACACGTGTGACTCAGAAGCATGTTGGCCCTTAGCAGCCTTCAGCTGGCTGGCTTCTAAGTAGAGGCCAATGCTGTATTAATTTAACCTTTTTTCCTAGCATTGAAAAATATTAAATTAGTTGGAAAGCAGCTCTGACCGACCCATCACTCCTCCATTTGGAAATTCTTTGTGAGGAGGGTGTAATGATGAATGGGGGAAAAGAGAGAGGAGGGGCACACACTAGAGTGGGGCTAATGAGTTTATTTAGCAATATCCAATAGCAACAGACAAAGGCAATTAATAGAATGTGCTAAAGACAGAAAGTAAAGGCGATTAAGACTAAACTATATATATTGGTAACAATATCATGTCAAAGGAGTGTACATACATGTAAGTTTAAGAGATCCCAACACATGTTTACTATTGATCAAAAATCTCTTGGCTAAATACACAAATAATGTCACTAAGGAGTATCCCAAAGCAGTAATAAGCTCCATAGGATAGTAACTATTACAGTAGATGCCAAAAGCTCACCAAGCCGGCGGGGGGTGGGGTGGGGATGGGTGGGGAACAGCACTGGAAAAGTCATAAATCAAAACCTTGCCAGGTCTGTAACTGAGAGAAACTCAGGCGTCCCCCACGCTGCTGCTTGCTAGTTCCCAAGAATGTTGCTGCTGTTGGCGTTCTTGTTGTTGTTGTTGTTAGAAGTCAAGGCGTCTTCTGATGCTATAAGCTGCAAGCTGCATATAAGTTTTCAAGGTGTTAACAATCTGAAGAATGTTGCTGTGGTTGTCGTTGTTGTTGTTGGAAGTTAGGACGTCTCCTGATACTGCAAGCTGCATACAAGTTCCCAAAGATGCTAGAATAATGACAATTTACCAACAAAAGAAGTCTCTACTGTCCATTAAGACAAGTTCCGATCTCTTACTCTGAAACAATCCAATCCTGAAGAGCAGTCCTGAAACAGCAGATCTTCTGAACAGCAACCTCTTGAAATAGCAATCAATCAATATCAATCCACCTGAGGTCTGTCTTATATATCTCTTTAGATGCACCCCAGAGCCAAGTTTTGTGTTCCTGCCTTTCCTCTCAAGGACTAGCCAGTTCTGGGAGGGTCTGGCAGTCAATGATTAAAAAAAAAGAAAATATATTACTTATGGGACTAAAGGGCTAGTTCACCCGGATAAGCAACAAGGCCTGGCGATGTGCCTGTTACCTCGTCCGGATACAATTTAGCTACTTCTTCCCTTCATCTGCTGATGGGGGGAAACAAGGCAGAAAGCAACATCATCTCGTATCTCCCCTGCTGGGAATGAGACAGAAGGCGGAACTGCAAACTCATCTCATGTCTCCCCTTCCCGGGAGAATGAGACCAAAGGGGGAATTTACTCAACCCCGATCACAGCACAGAAATCACATCATATGCAGGAACAGACAAAAGCTAATAGACAGAAGTTAACACCAGCCAATGAAGGCAAATTTTCCTCAACATCTTCCCTTCAGAGGGGCTAATTCTCATTATGGTACAGTTACATTTAAGTGGGCCTTTGAAGATCTTCATACATTTTTGAATCTGTTCAGGTGGTAAATCAGTCAGTCAACCAATCAATCTCTCTACCCCGACCCCCTTTCTTTCAGAGTATTTTGGTTGTGGTTTAACTAGATACAGTTTGTGTATCTGTGAACTTCATTGCTCTTGAGTGAGATACTTTGGTTGTACCTCCTCCCTCCCCCCAGTTATAAGGACTACTTCACAATCCTGCAAAAATTTGTGGAAATACAATTTCAAGGAATACCTTGGGCCAGATTGAATTTCTTTTTATACTTGTAGTGAGGCTAGCTGTTGTGGATCCGTCCTGGGAGTAGAGAGTTGAAAGAAGGCTATTGAGTTATCTTTAGCTTATTTTATAGGAATGAAAGAATGATACTTATATTTTATAGACAAATTGAAAATTTGAAAAATATATATTTATATAGAATGTGTACTGGGTTAGGAGAAAAGAGACCTGAATTCTGTTTTTGGTTTCTGTAAACGGCCAGATAGTTTCTGCTGTAACTGCTCAAGTCTTCCATTGCAGTGTGAAAGCAGCCATAAACCACATGTGTGTGAGACTGTGTTCCAATAAAGCTTTATTGACAAAAATAGGAGGTGGGCCAGTTTTGGTCCAGAGGCTGCAGGGTGCTGATTCCTGCTCTGGATAACTTTAGACACATGTAAATTACTGTGTTTCTCAGAATGTTTTTGTTTTTAAAGCCTTGGTTCTTCTTTTTTTTCTCTGCCCAGAATGCCCTTCTTGTTTGTGCCCTCATCTGTCTAGCTGCTGTTTAATGTTTGGTTGGGGTGACCCTTTAGAATCCATCTTTACGTTGGTAAGAAAGAGTACATTTATTCAACACTTAGTAATCTACTGGGCTGTGGCCGCCCAGAGGGCAAGCACTCTGTCTTAGTGTGGTAACATCCGTGCTCATTGCAGTGCTTTGCAGGAGTATCTGGCAGTAAGTTGTGGTTCTATTGTTAACGTTTACTTGGCTTTGTCAAAACATATGAAAAAGGGTTAAAGCGATGCTGATGCAAGGAACGTAAACTCCATGAGGCAGGATCTTTATCTGTGTTACTTGTAGCTCTATTTTCAGCATGTACAACACGGCCTGGGAAACAGGGTGCTCAGTAGATATTTGTTGAGTAAATGAGTGAAAGCCTGACTTTGGCAGAATTCAAATTTAAGAGGCCAGGTTGAACAACTGTATGAATGGAAGGCCTGAAAGTGGTTTCTTTCAAACCTTTCTTAGGTGAAATCTTATTTACCCACAGGACTATAATTCCTTTAGGTTAGGGAAAATTTGGTTTCCTTGTGCGGTATTTCCTACGCTGCTAGCATAGTACCTTTCAGATTTTTTGCACTTTCTAAATTGATATTGAATTCTTTTGATCTTTAAGATTATAATTGGGAAAATTGACTTTATAGAGCCTTTCCTGATTACCAGATACTTTTTGAATCCTAGTCTTCACAATTCTATAAGATCCTATCACAACTGCTCTGTAGATGGAGAGACTGAAGCTCCAAGAGGTTAAGAACTTTCCTAAGATGGTATGACGATTAAAGGGAAACTTAAGTCTTCTGACTTCCACGCTTGATGAGCTTTTCTCTGTCCCAAGGGTTGGCAGATGATGGCCTGTGGGCCAAATCGGGCCTGTTTTTGTATGGACTGTGAGCCAAGAATGGATTTTACATTTTTAAAAAGTTTGAAAAAAAAAATGTTTTCTGACTCATGAAAATTACATGAAATTCAAATTTCAGTGTCAATAAGTAAAATTTTATTAGAACATAGCCACACTTTTTAAATATATTGTCTATGCATTCTTGTGCAATGACAGGAATGAGTAGTTTTGTGAAAGACACCGTATGGCGCACTGAGGGTAAAATAGTTATTATCTATCCATTTATGGGACGTGTTTGTTGACCTCTGTTCTATGCCATCCAACCATCCGAATATGGGTCCAGTTCTGCTTCGAAGGTATAAAGTAAGGAGTATTGAACTTCATGGATTTTCCTGTACCTCTTGATTCTGAATTATAAATTATATTTTAAGGAATTTATGACCAGGTACCACTCAATTTTAAATACATTAAATACCTAATTATCAAATTGCCAGGAAAAGGAAATTTTGTTACTGAGTGAAGCAATCTTCAATAGTGCTTTCTCCATCCAAGAAAAATTGTCATGTTTTGTCTTTACTAACCATTCAGTACAATCCATTTTCTATGATTAGCTAAATGTCTATGTTGACTAAATAGTGTGATGTTTCATAATGTGATTTATAGTGAATTGTGTCTTCCAGAGCTCAGCTTACAGATGCCTGCATAATGAAAAGCTCTGCATTCTCTAAGTGTGGGGCCTGTACCACCAGCACCAGAATTACCACTAGAGGTTGTTAGACATGCAAATTCTTGGGCTCTACCCTAGACTTACAGTACTGAATCAGACCTGGAGGAGTGGCACAGCAATCTGTTTTTTTGCAAGCCTTCTAGTGGTTCTGATGCATAGTTATGTTTGAGAACCATTGATGTATAAAGAGTCACGGTGATGTATTTTTCTTTTGTAATTAAAGCTTATTGGGGTGACAATTGCTGGTAAAGTTACACAGATTTCAGGTGAACAATTCTGTAATACGTCATCTATGTATCACATTGTGTGTTCACCACCCAGAGTCAGTTCTCTTTCTATCACCATATATTGGAATATTTTTCTTCTTATAAATCCTTTATCTAATAAATAATGGTAAACAGAATTTCAAATATTGAACTAATAGGATTTTTGTAGTAAAAAATATTTAAGATATACTAAAATGAATTACAATTGGAAACATTGCAGTTATCCCAAGAGAGGAATGGCTTCTAGCCGTCAAGTAAGTTTTCAAGCCCTTGCTTTACCGGGCACGATCTTAAGCACTGTTAAGTTTTGAGACATGCAGTTTTTTCCTTTCTTTCCCTTTATCCCCCTTGCTGGTTGTACGTCACAAGCACATTGGTCATTGGACTGGGTATATCAAAGTCTCTCTTTCTCTATTATTTCAAACTTTCTGTCTTGGCTTTAGGAAGTTTTAAGCCACTAGATGGCAGATTCTTCCAACAATTATTAGCTTGAACCTTCTTAATACACCCTTTTTAATAGTTCTTGGAAATAATTTATAGTGTCCCGTTTAGCTCCCCCAGTTCATCCGTCTTACATATGTGTGATGCTTAGGGTGGCGCTTTCCGTCCCCACCTTCCTCTCCTCATGTGGCCTTGCATACCCCGTTTCTACTGCGCTCTGTTCTGGTTGGGCTTCTGCCTTTACTTCTCATTTAATTTGCTTCTCCTTGTGTTTTTGGCTCCATCAGTTACAGGTTATTTTTGTTGTCTACCTACGTTCCTGCTTTGAGTTTCAGTCTCTTAGAATGTCGGCGCTGGGAAAGAGTTACATCCATCAGTTGGTTCAGCTCCTTCCTGTCGCAGGAGAGAGAACTGAAGCCTGGGGAGGTGAAGCCGAGGACACGGATTGTGTCTTACTCCTTTGTGCCTCTGTAGTTCTTTCCACATGGAGCGCGGATAGATGTCTGCTGAGTGAAACAAGCCTGGTGACTGCTGGGAAGGATGCCGACACAATCTCTGTGCCCACGTGGCTCAAAGTTTAGTAGAGTTTAAATTACTTACAGTCTAGACAGTAGAAGGTGGTAAGTGTCCAGGAAGGGAGCGAGATAAGCCACTTTGTATTGTTACGGACCCCGTTGAATTTTCTGTCCTGCTTGCCTTTTATATGGGCTAGAAACACTCATTGCATTCCCTGTCATTCTCTGAACACACCAGTTACAAATTCCTCTCTGTGCTCTTGTACATCAAGTTCCCTGGGCTTGGAACGCTCTTTACCTGATCCCTTTATCTGGCTGGGCAGTGGTTTAAAGGATGAACTTTTCTCTGGTGTTCCCCAGAAGAGCCGCTTCCCCCATGCAGTTGTTCTGTCCTTTAGGCTGTGTCTGTACCTAACTCAAGGTCATTGCAGAGAGGTCCTGTGCAGTAGTGGTCTGCACAGAAAGTAGTTGTCCTTTCCCCTGGGGTGGACTGTGCTCATTATAATGTATGAATGAATGAATGCATGTCCAAGGCCATCCGAGGAAAGGATGGTAGGACAGAATGCGTGCCCCCAGCCACCACACCGCAGATGCTAATGAACTAGGAGAGCTCAACGGGACACTGAATTAATCCCAAGAAGAATTAGAAATGGTTTGTTAAGAACATTCTGCAGTTGCTCAGCATACTCCTCATTACTTGGCAGGCAATTTGCATTTAGTAAGTATTGATGGGACACAGGGACTTCCTTAAGGTTACATAATTACTTTGTTGTAAAAGTGCCTGATGCTTCTCATTCCTAGACCCATGACTTTCCTATTTTCCATGGCATTTTGAGGTAAAAATTATTGGGAAAGTTAAGGTTCTCCCTGCCCCCCAACCCCTTTATTTTTCTTGAGAAGTGAAGCTTTAACTCCCACACATCATGTGCTTTAGTATAGAGAATTTAATTTATCCTGTAGAAATTCTGGTTTGCTTTATGTCTTTATAGAATAACTTAAAAACAATTATTTGCTTCAAAAGTCTTAAAGTAAGCACTTAAGAGCCAAATACCCTGTATATTTAAGGAGGTCCTGGTTAATACTGCAGATAAATATGCTGGGTGGAGGAACTTACTGCAACAGAAAATAATATTAATGATACAAATTATTTTCTACAGTATTGTCTGTTTGTGGACTTAATTTCTTCAAAAAATTAATAATCCTTTCAGTAGTAAATCGCAGAATGCAAATATACAACCATTAATTTATAAACAATATCAAAATGTCATAGAGCAAATTGTATGCTCATTTCATTTTCAGTATTTGACTAGACTTGTGGGTTGATGCTAAGAGTTAAAACAAATTCACTGAATTTTTTCCCCTGGACTTCATTAACTGGAAAAATTTATGTATATAATTTGGGATACTGTGTCTTGATGTTCCTCTAAGTTAAAAAAAGAGAGAAAAGTACAGGAATGATGTAATGAACCCCTAAGTACCTATTACCCAGAATTAAATATTAAGGTTGTATTTTTTCCTTTAGATGTGTGCATATGTGTATACATACACGTAAATACATAAATAAAAGAGAGAAATATACAAACAAAATTTCCTACTTCCATTCTTTAGTCTCACTTCCCCTTTCTAAGAGGCAACTGCTCTCATGCTTTTGGTGTGAGAGCTTCCAATATATATTAATACTTTTATATTTATTCTTTTTACACTGTATCTGTTTCCCTGAACAATTTATTGAATTTATTTATGCATGCCTTTTAAGCATTTAAAGTATTTCTCATTTTCCTGCATCTGCATGATAAATAGTGGTGCATGAAATATTCTATTACCAAGAGATAAATATACCTGTGCAAGAATTTTTCCAGTTTCCTTAGAACATAGTTTGTGGGATTGTTGGCTATGTGCATTTATTAGGTATTGTCATGTTGGTCTCCAAAATGATTGATCTAATCTCAAATGTAGTTTATAAAGCGTTACTGTGGATTTCTCTTGTGGTTTGCTTATTTGTTGTCCATTTTTATTTTGGACTGGTTGTGGGGGATCTTTGTAGATCCTGCTGGCTGACACTCTGTTAGTTTCATGTGTTGTAAATAATGTCTCCTTGTGTGTGACTTGGCTTTTCACTTTATGGAGAGAAGTTTTAGATTTGAACGTGATCAAATTCAAAGGAGAATGTCTTGATGATACTAGGCTAGGAAACTATTTATAGGTTAAGGTGCACAAAGCACAGCTCATCAAAGGAAAGATCATCAGTGTGAATTGAGTTGGCTCCTCTTAGCATCCCGCTTTCCCGTGTGAATTTTATGTTTGTCTAGTGCCATTACATCACTTTGTTCAGTTACATGAAAAATTCTGTGGGGATTGTATTTGAAATTGCATTCAATTTATAGATTAATAAGAATTGGCATCTGTATGTTATTGAGTTAATCAAAGAACATGGTATTTGTCTCTCTTCATTCATGTCTTCTATGTCTTTCACAAATATTTTGAAAATTTCTTCCTGATGTTTTCCTTTATTAAATTCTCAACTTAGCCTTGGCCAGTGCCCTCTTCATCAGTTTGTGTATCAGTTTGTAACCCCCCTCCCATTCCCTTCTCCCTGCCTCACATCTTACTGCTGAAACCTAACACGAGTGAGGACAGGCAGGGAAGGAGGGTCTGTAGCGCTGGTCACTCTGCTCCTTAAGGAGAAAGTCGTTCGGGAAACACTTCCTGTGTGTACTGTGCTCGGCTTCAGACTGCTCTCATTTCCGTCGACTGTTTTCATTTCAATTACCTGGTTTTACCAGGGGAACTTCTTTCTCTTCACTTTGGATAGTGTTGCCCAGGAAGCCTTTTCTAACCCGGGATCCTGATGGAGAAGGTTCAGTTCCTAGGCCAGACATCACTGTCAACCTGCCTTATTTGGCTTTTCGTAATCCCCTGTGGATTAGCCTTGGTCCACACTGTGAGTGCTGTGAAACAATAAAGTCACAGGCAAATGAACATCCCAAGGTGGGGGTGAGACCCCTTGGCACGTATGAGTGACGGTCACTCCCGTAGACAAGGGCTGAGTTACCATCTTCAGATGTGGCTGTCGTCTTTCGCAGCATGTAATTCCAGGCTCCCAGCTGTTCTGCCCTTTTATTTGCCCTAATTAGAGAGGGAGCCTTTTGAATGCAGAGAGCACACCGTATTCGTCCCCGTGTGCTCTGTGCTCAGTGTCCTGCACATTGCCTGGAACACGACAGCTGCCAGTTCCCCATTTTGTGAATACGTTGATGAATGTGTCAGCGCCCCCTCTGCACACACACAAGCCACATGCCCCCTTGCATGTGTGAACACATGTGCTTCTTGTAGCCGGAGCCTCGCGTCCCAGAGTTGCCATACCATCTGGTGGGAACAGTACGTGGTTAGTTACGTCATTCTGCCTCCTTTTCCACCTGCCATGAATGAAGGAAACATTGGAAGCAGATATTGCATCGCTCTTGGTCTTTTTTTCACTCAGTTGGCCTTCTCAGGCTTTTTTTTTTTTTTTTTAAGATTTTATTGGGGAAGAGGAACAGGACTTTATTGGGGAACAGTGTGTACTTCCAGGACTTTTTCCAAGTCAAATTGTTGTTCTTTCCATCTTAGTTGTGGAGGGTGCAGCTCAGCTCCAGGTCTAGTTGCCATTGCTAGGTGCAGGGGGCACAGCCCACCATCCCTTGCGGGACTCAAGGAATCGAACTGGCAACCTTGTGGTTGAAAGGACGCACTCCAACCAACTGAGCCATCTGGGAGCTCAGCGGCAGCTCAGCTCAAGGTGTCATGTTCAATCTTAGTTGCAGGGGGAGGAGCCCACCATCCCTTGTGGGACTCGAGGAGTCGAACAGGCAACCTTGCGGTTGAGAGCCTACTGGCCCATGTGGGAATCGAACCGGCAGCCTTCAGAGTTAGGAACATAGAGCTCCAACCCCCTGAGCCACGGGGCCGGCCCGCTCTTGTTCTTAATGAACTACTTTTGTTCTTAATAGAGCTTATCATTTTATAGCCAACTTGATCTATGCATGGCCATGATGTTTGTGAGAATTTCATAGTGTTTTCTAGTATCAAGACTAGGAGATAATAAATCTGAAATCTCAGCTCTGTATCTCTTTCAGTAGTCAGGCAGCTTAAAGTTGTGTGTGTATTTTTTTAATCTGAAAATCAGATATGACATGGTCCCCTCCATGACGTAGCAGTGCAGATTAAAATGATAATGCTTAATGCCTTGAGCAAAGAATTATACCGTTAATATAAATATATGTGTTGCACATTCATCAGATGAAAAGTATTTTAGTTTTTAGGATCTGCTTTATCTTGGCCTTTCGGGGATTTGTTGAATTCTCAGTGTTTTTATTATGGTTATAGGCAACTGATTTTTAAGGATATATTTTATGAATCACATGTTTTCTGTTTGGACACTGATTAAATTTGGAAAGGTAGATATTCAAAATTACCTGTTTTGTTTCTATTTGTTTAGGGGAGTTTTCCCTGACAAATTGATTTATTGTTTTATTTAATTTTTTTTTTTAAATTGTGGAATGTTTGGGAACAGTGTGTTTCTCCAGGGCCCATCAGCTCCAGGTCGTCGTCCTTCAATCCAGTTGTGGAGGGCGCAGCTCAGCCCCAAGTCCAGTTGCCATTTTCAGTCTTTAGTTGCAGAGGCGCAGCCCACCATCCCATGTGGGAATTGAACTTGGCAACCTTGTTAAGAGCTCGTGCTCCAACCAACTGAGCCATTCGGCTGCCCCCAAATTGACTTTTTAAAGCAAAATTTTCTTTAAGGAAAATTTGAAGCATGTTCATAGAGAGAATAGTACACTGACTGTGAGTCATTCAGTTTAACAATCACTGCTGGCCAGTCTCGTTCATTTATATCCCTAGTCATTTCCTCCACCTACCTGCTCCGTGATTTTGAAGCAAATCCTGAAAGCATGTTATTTCATTAAATATTTCAGTTGTATTTCTAAAAAAATAAGGACTCTAAAAAAAATATAAACATGAAACCATTATATCCGAGGATAATTAATAATTTGTCAATACCGTCAAACATCCAGACTGTTCTTTTAATTCCTTGATCTGCTGTCCTTTCCCTCTTGCTCTCTCGCTCTGTGTATGTGTGTGTGTGTGTGTGTGTGTGTGTTCTGAAGAAACCACGTCATTTATCCTGTAGTTTCTTCCTGTTTAGATTTCCCAGTGTGTAGATCGCATCTTTATAGTGTTGTGTAAAGTATTTTTCTTTTGTCAACTGTGTTTTCTTCAAATTGGTAGTTAGATCCAGAGGAATAACTTGATTTTATCTATACTACATATATCCTCCTTTTTTGGAAATTATCTTGGTGTAAAAGAATCATTTGAGCAGAATGGAAGCTCTAGGCAAATAATACTCATACCGCTAGCTTCACTTTGAAATTGAAATCTGGTTTGCCCTGGTGAACAGGGTTGATGACCTGTTAGCTCCAAGGACTGGCCTCGGGGGGGAAACAGCCCAAATGGGTCGCCAAGGGCCATCTTCTCAGAATTCGTTGCTTCTGATTTGCTGTGATGTAAACTTGTTAGAGCCAAAAAGAAGAGCAATAGGAAAGAGGCTTTGAATGATGGCTCAAAAGTGATGTGTTTGTGACTAAAGCACATTTTATATTACTTTATGAATTTTGAGATTTTGGGTTGGGCTAAGCACCATAGCTGTAGAAGGATTTTAGGCAGTTTTGCAAGTTTTGCATCTGAGAGTATGTGGTAGAGATGAGTTTTTGTTTTTGTTTTTCCTTTTCAAATTGTTGTCAGCTTAGCTCAGAAACATGACAGGAAGTAAGTAGTCAAATGAGAAGGGCGCTGTTGCTGGATATGGAGTCTGATAGGTCGTCTGAGCTCTGGGGCTGGGAAAGAAGCAAGGTGTGTGTTAGTTTTGTGCGTTTGCTCTAACAGGTTGCCACAAACTTAGTGACTTAGAACAAGTTTATTATCTTACAGTTCTGGAGGTGACAAGTCTGAAATGGGTGTCACTGAGCTAAATGAAGGTGTCATGTCAGCAGGGCTGGGCTCCTCTCAGGCTCCAGGGAGAATCTGTTTTCTTGCCTTTATCAGCTTCTAGAGGCTGCTCAGCTTCCTGGGCTCATGGCCCGTCTGCCTTCAAAGCCAGCAGTGGCTGGTCGAGTCTTTCTCACATCACTTTGGCACTGACTCTCTTGCTTCCTCTTGTGCTTTTAAGGACCACGTGCTTACATTCGGCCACCTGGATAATCCAGGGTAGTCTCTGTTTTAAGGTCAGTTGCTTAGCAGCCTTAGTCCCTGAGATGTCACATGTTCGCAGGTTCCAGGGCTAAGGGCATGGACATGTTAGGGACCATTATTCTGCCCTCCACCCATCCTGGGTGCAGTTAACAGAGGGCACGCATTGCTTTCTGCACTAACAGTTGTTTTTGACTACCCTTGAGTATACACTTCTACTGGTTTAGAACTCATGTGTTACACATCATGAGGTACTTACATTTATAATTATATAACATTTCAGAGTTAATGTAACTATTTAACTGAGTCAATGTTTTGATATGCCAACTCTAAGGAACCTTAGGAAGTGTTTTCGTTTTCTTTTCACTCTTCAATTTCTATGCAGAAACTAAAGAAGTTTGGTTTTTCTCTGAGCATGGCCTGTAAAAAGGTAAATACTAATTGGAGTGAGGAAGTGCATCCTCTTTTGGACAAAATGGGCGCTTAGTGATGACAGATGTTATGTATGTTTTGATGTAAAAGGAGCTTGACATTTTCTGGCACTAGGACAGTGGTAGATTGTGTGGGGGGATCATTATATGCACATGACCTCTGTTTGTGCAACCTCTGTTTTAAGTGCTTGTCTCCCTCTTCGGCAGCCGGGAGTTTCCAAAGCATAGGGGCGGGACTTTTTAAAAAAATGGGGCGTCCAAAAGTCTGTAGCTTCTCCCTTCTATTACTGTGTTACCTGTTGTCATTGGGAACAACCAATCACTCACTGGCAGTTGTAATGTCCCTTTACTATATCAGAACTTTTATTTTCAAACTGTTTTCTCTTTTAGACAGGTGATTATGATATCTGCTATACAGTTCCCTGCCTGATTTACTGAACGTAACTTTAAAAATCATGACTGTTTGTGGTAACTATAGTTAACAATCCTGTAGTGCATATTTGAAAATTGCGAAGAGAGTAGTTCTCATCACAAGAAAAAAAATTGTAACCATGTGTGGTGACGGATGTTAACTGGAGTTATTATAGTGGTCATTTCACAATATGCATACAAATAACGAATCATTATGTTGTACACCTGAAACTAGTATAATGTTATATGCCTATTACACCTCAATAAAAAAAATTACTGTTTGTGTTCCATTACTAATCAGCTTAGTTTGTATAGTGGTCATACAGTATTTCATTTTTAGTTTGTTAGGCTGATTTTCCCTGTTGGTAACTGACCTCTGATTGCTAAGGAAGTATAACAACCAGAAAAGACAACCAATCATAATGTGCAGCTAAACTACTAACCAGTCTTGTCCCAGAAAAGTTCTTACTGTGTCGTTCTGCCCATGGCACTCCTGGCTGTCATTTCTTTTCTTTCTTTTTTTAAAATAAATAATTATATTTACTTAGAAGCATTCAGAATATCAACAAAACAACTGTTTGTTTGTTTTTTTGCAATTAGAGTGGTATTCAGTTAACAGAACAATTGTTTTGTAATAAGCTGCGTCAGAGACAACTGAAGATGAAAAAACTACCATCCCCGTGTATTACTTATTTGTGCTGTGCACCAACGACCAGTTTTAAATCTCCATGCCAATTTACAGCCCCCGTACTGTACCAGGCAAGGTTAGTGGCTGTTGGAAATGCCACCAGGACAGGGCTATGTAAAGACACAATAACTATGCAAAAAAAGACACTGTACACTTTAAAAACAAATCTTACACCGCCTTACATTACAGTGTTTTTTTTTGTGTGTTTTTTTTTAAAGAAGTGAGTTATATACAGGGGGTTAAATGCTTTATAGGCAAGAAAAAAAACTGCTCCAGAACCAACTTTCTCATCATCGTTGTCATCCTGTTTGTCTTCCTCCTCTTCATCTTCCTCCTCTTCCTTCTTTGTTTTGCTCTTTTCAGCCTGACAACTCCCTTTTTTGCCGCCTCAGGCTTCCCTTTAGCGCAGTATGCAGCGGTATCTTTTTTGTGGTTTTCCTTCACTCAGCAGCCTTCTCATAAGGCTGCGTGTCACCTGCAGCAGTGTCATTCCACATCTCTCCCAGCTCCTTTGTAACATCACCAGTGGATAGGCCAGGATGCTCTCATTTGATTTGGGGGCGACACTCAGAACAAAGCAAGAAAAAGGCTGAAGGAGGCCTCTTGGGTGCCCTGGGATCCTTGAACTTCTTTTTTGTTTCTCCTTTAGGAGGGATGTAAGTTTCCATTTCTCTTTCATTACAGGCCTTGTCTTCCTTTGCCATGTCTTCAGATTTTCCTTTCTCTTTAGCAGACATGGTCTTCCACCTCTCTGAGCAGCTCTTAGAAAACTCTGAGAAGTTGACTGAAGCATCGGTGCTTCTTGTGCTGCTCCCGGCAGGTTTGCACAAAGAATGCATGTGAGGACAGTTGGCCTCTCGGCTTCCTAGGGCCTCCTTTGCCATGTTTAATTGTTTGTCCTCAGTGAGCACCGAGTTGCCCAGTGCCCGTCCAGTGCACACTTGTCCCCGTGCTGGCCCTGTGGAGCTCAGTGTACTGCAGTGGCTGTCCCACTGTCAATGCTGATGACGGTAACTGCCCTCATTGTGTCCCATGCTCTGCTCTAATGGACACATCTGTGTCTGGGTGAGGTGACACACCTGTTTATTGAAGTTTATTGGTGTTGATACAGACAGTTTCTTTGATATTCAATGGCGAAGCTTAAAACATTTTTTTTTTTTTTTTGGTCTTTTCTAAGCTCCCATCTGGGTTTCAGGTGCTTGAATGTGTAAGTCTTACCTCTTTGTAAGTGAAGGTGAAATTCTAATTGAAAACCATCTGATTTTCTTCTGGTCGTTTCTTTGAAAATATTTACTTTCTAGATTTAGTACATAGTAATTTTACTTTAGTTTTCCTTGTGAAGGTAACTGTTTCTGCTCTTTGTTTTGATTTTGTCTTGCTCATATTTGCAATTTACCAATTTAATTTTTCTCTTTTTTAGACTTTTACTGGTTGGTGGATGTGAAAGTGCTGAAGTGGGCACATCAAAAGCTTCGAGCTGTGGCCTTTCTGCCTGGAGAGTTCTTTCAGGATCACCGTATTATAAGCAGGTCACCAATGGTGGAGACAGGGTCCCTGCAGTAAGTATGAGTTACAGTTACAGCATTTCAGTTGCTAATACATCGTAGGCAGATAAGCCATTTGTGGGATATAGAGGAGGACATAATTTGTCTTGAATGAGGAAAGTGATTTAATGCTAGTGAAATTTTACTACTTTTTTCAAATATCAAATTTATCTAAAGCATATTTTATTTAACTTGGTTTCTTTACTAGGAAAACAAACAAGCTAATGGTAGTCCTATTACCTGCATTTGCTTATGTAGACATTAATGTTTATTAAGCCCTTTCTGTGTGCTGGCAGCTGTTTTGAGTGCTGTTACCTGTATTAGCTCATTTACTTATCAGTAATCCTTTCTGGTAGGTATTGTTACTAGCCCGAGTCAATGAGGGCAGTTGAAGTGTAGTTTAGTAACTTGCACTGGGTCACCCAGTGAGCAAGTGGCAGAATGAGAGTACAAACTGTGGCAGAAGGTCTCCTGTTCAAGTTCTTAGCTGCCACGGTGCACGTCATTCCATTTTGTTTCATATTCATATGGACTGTTCTACCGTTTGTTCATTTGTTCGTTCTGCAATTGAGTTTCTGTGTTGTGCCAGGCACCCTTTTACTTTAGTTTTCTTCCCTTCTATTTATTTATTTATTTATTTTAGGCACCCTTGTATGCTGTAATAGTCACATAAACAAACAAATGAAAAAGCCTAACATTCTGTGGGTCACAACATAAAAACGTACTTCTTGTGGCAAAGCCTGCTGTCAGTACCATGACTCTCCTGGACGCCTTGTTCCAAGTGACAATTGAAGGATCCATGGAGGCCGGTGACCTCTTGAGGTCCTGCTATGTCAGTTTATGGCCTTAGGAGGGGAAGAGAGGGCTAAGAGGAGGAACTTTTTACTGCCTGAAACCAGAGCCGACATCACTTGTGCCTGCAGTTCATTCAGTGTAACGAATCGCATGGCCCTCCTTCCTTCAGGGGGCTGGGTAGGAGCTTTCTGTGTCCGGAAAGGTGCACAGAGCTAGATACTGGTGACCACAAGTTGTGTCTGCTGTGTTAGCCAGCCTATGAAGTTGCGTATCCTGGTTATTTTTGTGAACTGCATGAAAGCAGGCACTTGATCAAAATCCTGCACCCGTGCTTGGCACACTGCCTGGTATGTGGCGGGCACTCAGCTTCTCAAGTGAGGGTAGAAACCAACAAATTGGAGTGAGCACAACAGAAGTGAATATGTTAGTTATGCTGTTTCTTCCTAAAATGAGTGTTTATTTGTCCCATTATTTCTGTCTTAAAATAGGTTGATTTCAAAATAATCCTCTAAAACAATGAATGGGTATAGGTTTTGGTGTTGAACTAACGAAGAAGTACTTTTGAAAAGAAATCCTTAGGAATTATAGTAAGCTTCCATTCATTTTTTGTTTAGCTTTTAGCAGATACTGGCATATGTGATTGTGAATTGAACCCAACAAAGTGGTAGGGTTTTTATTTTTTATTTATTAGTTAGATTGACTTTCTGGTTTATCTGGCCCAGACCTTAACGCGGTTTGTGTTTGCAGACCAGTTTATGTACTGGCGTGCTTTGTGCTCATCCTTCCACTCCTTATCCGTCGACTCTTTCTAGCACCCGTTTATTCTCTCTGTAGGATCCAGTGACGAGTCCTGTTTGAGTGTTATTAGCCACATTTCACGATAAGGAGCCTGAGGCCCCATGAGATCTTAACACCTGAAAATAGGGAACAGGTATTACGGGAACCGATCTTCTAGTTCTAGTTCAACACCTTCCCTCACTCCCCATGTGAAATTCCATGCATATCAGTGGCCTTGTCATAGTTATGCTCTGATGATTATCCCAAACTTTAGGAAACAAGTGAGGTCGGGGTTGCTTATACTTATTGCATGTTATTCCATATTTGCAGGAATGTAGGCATGTTTCGCTCTCTGATGGAATTCATACCCACCTTGGCAGTTTAGATTGTGAAATATATCAGGGCAGATCTTGGAACGACTGAACAGTTTTATCTCTAGATTTTAATTATGCTGCCTGCAGCTTCTTTTTAAATGTTTCATGCAAAAAATAATTTTAAAGTATGTATACACACAGATAAAGCAAATGTGGCAAAATGTTAATAATTGGTGAACTCAGGGAAGGTACACTGGTGTTTTGTTGTGTAATCATTTCAACTTTTCAGTTACTATGAAATTTGTCAAAATTAAAGGTTGAGGGGACAAAAAGGAAATCGGGGTGGAGCACACAAGGAGAGATGAAGTAGGCAAGCTGTGCAAGTCCATTTCCATAGAGTGTGATCACGTGCATCTGTGACCGTGGTCTGCGAAAGGGAAGGTCACACAGTTCTGTCACATGCCATGCCGCCTTTATTCACTTTTGAACTCTCTTGTGCTTTCACTTTGCTTCACACCAAAGTATTGGAATCTGTTCCGCTATGTACGGCCCTTCCCGCTCTGGCCTGAAGCTTCGCTTTTGGAGTCTTTTGATAGAAAATTGGTTGTTCATTGATGGGATAAGTGCGGAAAAATATTGAATTGCAAATTGAATGCTCTGCTGTATGATTAACTTCTTGAAACGCTGAAAGTGTATTTTAATTACATTAGTGGCTTTTAAATGTGTCTTGCAGCTAAACTTAGAATCATCCCTCATCGCCTTCCCCAAAGTAATTTGAATTACAGGATTAGTTCCTTTTGTCAGGTGGCAGATATTGTTCTCATCGAACCTCCTTATTGTTTATTTAAGGTTGCTATTATGTTGGGGTTGATATTGACCGAAAAATGCTGCTGACACATATATTCTAGTCTCTTTCAAGGCTGCTAGGTTGTAAAAGAGACTATGCAAAATTCAATATGTGCATGGACCAAAGTTTCCAAATTAATGGTAGTGTCATCTATGTGCGATAGTTTTATGTATTCATTTGTTCAACATCGAGTGGCTGCTCCAGATAACAGAATATAAAGGTAGCAGCCCTCAAGGGTTTTACTTTATTGGAGGATACAGGTGTGTCCACAGATAAGGCCAGTAAGCTCTAAGGGGTACGAGGTTAGAGTTCAGTAACTGGGAGGAAGGGAAGAACCACCCCTTCCGTCTCAGGCGGCAGAGGCTGGGATTGGAATTCTAGCTCATCCTTACCATGTGTAGTAAGGGTCTTCCAGAACCGTTTGAGGTAATACCTGCAAAGGCACCTGAGAAACCATAAAATGGTCTACTGTGTTAATTATTATTTGTTTCTATTTTTAAGATCAGAATTTTAGAAAAAAAGTATATAAAGTGAACAAAACCGACTGTATGTTTTGTCACTGATGCTGCTTGCTGCTTTTTCATTATAGAATGTTGTGGAAAGAACACAGGCTTTTTGGAATCCTGTTTCTCTGAGAAATCCTATTGCCCTGAGAAAATAGAAGTAATCAGAAAAATATTTCCATAAGATCCCACCGCCTGCCTGCACCTGCGCCTTTTTACCTTCTCTTTTCTCTCGTTATCACAGACAGGCTGGCCTTGCACTGGCTGAAACCGACCCTTCCGTTTGTCCGCTAGACCTTGTATGCTTGTTTATCGAAGGATATTTTTCCTACAACATGAATTTTGCTGTCTGTTAGATTTATCAGTGTATAGCATGCTTTTATTTTTCTCATCATAAAAACTCTTTAGTTTGAGGGGGTGGGAATTTAGACCCCACCAAATCTTGTTACCACCCTGGATTTGATTTTCTTTAACATTTTTAAGAGTTGTCTATACTTGTTTCCAGTTCCTCTCTTTCCAGTCTCTCTTGAATTCACTTGAATGGGGATTAACCTCTATCATTTCACTGAAACTATCTTACTGATGTCACTAGTGCCCTCCAATATTGTAACAGTTTATCACTTTTATTGATACTCTCTAATTCCTACCAAATGCTTATACAAAATTAGTTTATTTTTCTCTTTCCTTTTCCTTTCTCCTCCCTTTTTTAGTTGTGTTATTTCTATTTTGTCAAAACACATTATATTTACACATTAGTTTCTGCATTCATCCTGACATCTCTTTAATCTTAGATATCCATTTATATATTCCAAAATGCTCACTGTCACGTCTTCTGTTGAAATTTTCCCAATCATCTCTTGGTTGGATGAAATTATTCTCTAGTAGATGACTTGAGAAAGGCTCATAGGTGGAGTTTCTTAAGTTTTTGGACGTTCAAAATTGTTTTTCCATAGCCTAGATAGTTGAAGGAAAACAGGTCCAGATATAAAATCCTTGGTTTACCCTTTATTTCATTGAACTTAAAACAAAACACTATTGTTACTTTGTATTGTGTCTGGAATTTGTAAAGTCTGAAGCAAGTTAATTATTTCCCCTTTGTATGTTATTTGGCCATTTTGCTTGAGGATTTTCTTTATTTTTGAAATCTAATAGGCTTCCTAGGATATTTCTTGGAGTTGATTATACTGGGTTAATTTTTCCAGGTACCCACTTGCTCTTTTTTTTTTTAAGGAATATAATCAATGCTATTTGGCTGCGGCTGAAGTGTTTTCCCGGCTTCGTGAGGGGGTTTCCATTGATTCACCCAGGGCACTGGCTGGCTCCCTGCCTCTTCCTCCTCCTCCTTCTCTTCCTCTTCCTCCTCTTCGCCCTCCTCCTCCTCACCCTCACTCCTCCGCCTCATTCACTGGCTGGAGCCGAGCCCACTTGCTCATTCAATGTATAAATTCTCAGATCTTTTTCTGTTTCTGGAAAATTTTCTTGGATTATAAATTTGACAGTGCTTTTTAGACCCCTTTTTCTAGCTTCCCTCGTCTGCCCGCCCTGGGCCCTGCAATGTTTTCTAATCTGTCTTGACTCACCACCTGGCCTTGTGGGGACCTGGCGGGGGTGGTGGTGCAGGTGGGGGGTCATGGGACATGGCAGGAGCACGAGCAAGTGCAGATGATACCCTGGGATTTGGTGATTTTTCTCTTTCTACTTACAGTTGTTTTGAAGTTTGGGTTGTCCTCTATTTTCAAGTTAAGCTGTAGGCATGGTTTTTCATGTAGGTTTATTTTTCCCTTCTTGTTCTTTCTTGTTGGAGAAAATATTGGGAGATGTGGAACTAGGCCATCACTGATGTCTTCAGCTACTCAGAAGTTTTGGTAGGAAAAATTTTAACCTCAACAAAACAGTACCCCCCCTTTGCCTTTTTCTTTTCAATTAAGGTAAATTTCACATAATATAAAATTAACCATTTTAAAGTGTACAATTCAGTGGCAGTTGTGTAGCCATCACCACTGTCTAGTTCAAGACATGCTCATCCCCCCAGAAGGAAACCTCATAGCCCTTAAGCTAAGGTTACTCCCTGTTCTCGCCTCCCCCAGGTCCCAGCAACCACTCAGCTGCTTTGTGTGTTGTAGATTTACCTACTCTGAATGTTTCATATAAATGGAATTGAACAATATGTGGCCATTTGTATCTGACTACTTTCACTTAGCATAATATTTTTGAGGTTCATCCAGTTGTAGTGTGTGTCAGTACTTCTCTCCTTTTCATGGCTGAATAATACTCCACTGTCTGGATGGACCACATTTGTTTATCCATTCTTTATTAACGAACAGTTGAGTTGTTCCCACTTTTTGGCTATTGTGAATAATATTGCTATGAACATTCACGTACAAGTATTTGTGTAGATACCTGTTTTGAATTCTTTTGGATATATACTTAGGTGGAATTTCTAGGTCCTATGGTAATTCTGTATTTAACTTTCTGAGGAACTGCCAAACTGTTTTCCACAGTGGCTGTATCATTTTATGTTCCCACCAGCAATGTGCTAGGTTCCAAATTCTCTACATCTTCACCAATACTTATTTTCCATTTAAAAAAAATTATATCCACCTCTCCTTCTTGCTTTTATAAGTATATTTCTTAAATCTAAAGACAAAGATACTCTTGTGTCATGTTATTTCAAATATTGCTTTCTGGATGATTTTTTGTTTTCTGGTATTTTTCAAGTACAGGATCAATTCCTCAATGAGTGAAATTTCTGTTGGAAGTTCTGACCTTTTCCATGATGATGTTAGGATCAAATGATAAGCTGGGGCAGCCTCATTTGAGAATAGCTGGGAGTGGATTCTAATCTGTGTAGATTGTACTAGATTTATGACCATGTTTCCCTGTAAATAAGACCTAGCTAGACAATCAGCTATAATGCGTCTTTTTGGAGCAAAAATTAATATAAGATCCAGTCTTATTTTACTATAAGACCTGGTATAATATAATATAATATAATATAATATAATATAATGCTGGGTCTTATATTAATTTTTGCTGTAAAAGATGCCTTAGAGCTGATTGTCTGGCTAGGTCTTATTTTTGGGGAAACACGGTATGTATGTATTTAAAAAGCACTTGATTATGGGTATATTCTATAAGATTAACTGCTTGGTGGATTTTTTTTGTGTGTGTGTCAAATAAAATAGTCTTACCAAGATCTGTGACACCTATTGATTTTCTTAACCACTTTCTTTAAATACTAGATTTGCTATAGTTTTCATTTTATGATCAAAGGACTTCATACAATGAGAAAGCATCTCATTAATCTCACTTTGTGTGATACGCCTTTATTTTGTAGGTACCAAAGACACTGGGATTATTAAGGATGTTAAGTGTCAAGTTTTACAGTCGCTCAGGACAAGAACAGGTAAGTCCAAAAAAGCTTAACCTCGTGCTTCTCAGATATTATCACTGGAGTACCTTTTAGGTCAACAATGAGTGAACCTTGAGTGTTAACGGATCTTAATTAATTGTACACGGTGTGGGCGTCTGTGTTAGTAGGAATTCCTCGGAATGCCCCCATAGTGAGGGCCTGGCTAGGATGGGGGTGGATGCATGAAACAAGCTGGAAATGTTGATATTTGTTTAAGCTGGTGGTTGTGTCCAGGGGTTTTCACTGTACTGTAATTTCTGTTTTCCTTCATGTGAGTGCAAATTTCTACAACAAAATGCTTAAAAAAAGGAATGGTAAGTTTGCCGTGTGGCTATCATAGTATTAAATGAAACCAAGGGGATCAAGAACCCTCCACATTAAAAGCAATTGGTACATTTTAGTTAATGTATTTATTGCTTAATTGTCTAGAAAGGAAGGAAAGGAGAAAAGGGAGGAAATAAGGAAACAGAGAATTTAGCACATTCACTGTTTTCCTGGTCACGATGCTGTTGTTAAATTATTTACATTATTCAGTATATTTTTTTGTTTGTTAATGTTAAATAGATTCATAACCTTTCTCCTTGCTTTGAGAGCACTTTTAGTGGAGTTGTTTAATGAAGCATTTTAACACTTGGGAGTTAGCATACAGGTCATCCATGACTGTTGCTCAGGTGGCAAAGATAATAAGGTATACATGACCATGACCTCTGCTGCGGAGCCTGCCTATGGCTCCTAGAAAGGCTGTGGCCCAGGTGAGGGCCGCAATCATGGGAGTGACGTGGATTAGGATGCAGGACTCGGCATCGAGTTCAGGTTCTGCTGTCTACACTCGAATGATCTTGGGCAAGTGTCTTAACTCTTTTGGGTCTCCATTTTCTTCCTCTGTAAACTCTGAAGGATGGGCGGGGAGATCTTTTAGCTCATAGAAATCTATGTTTCTGAGGCTCTCCTTATGCAAAACCATGGAGCTTCTTGATGTTAGAGTTGTGAAAGGAAGATGCCTGTCCTTCGTCTTCTACTCCTGCCCCTCTCCATCACAGGGAAGGCATGTGATATATTCAGAATCTTGCTTGAAGTGCTTTTGCTTTTATTGATTCTTTCCTGGGTCCCAGGCATTTATATTTTAAACTTTCTTACATTTAATTCTGGCATTCTAGAATAGACTTGTTATATCCAGTTAAGGTGATTTCAGCCTTCAGTGAGATTAGAGGATGTTAATCTTCTCGTCTACCCACTCATCCAGCAATGTTTCTCATGTCCTGAAATTGTTCTGTTTGTTTTTGGTGGCGAATGTGCCTCAGTCAATTTAGAGTCGAGGGCTTAAACTCTAGCGACTGTCGAAGTTAGGTAGATCATACCGTGAACTGAGCCAGGTGTAAACTCTGGGTTTTTAGTAGAGTCGTGTGTAGTTTCCAGTTCTGTAGCTGATGTTTAGCCTTAACCTTGGGCCCTCATAGAGAATGGTGGGGCTTTGGCTGGGTGGAAAGCCTATGACCCTTCTCAGGGTGCATGTGCTACCTCGTCTCACCTGATTGTTGTCGTCTGGGGTGGGTGGGCCCTGTTTTGCCAGATTTTCTAAATGTTCAGGAGAAAGAGGGTTCTGGGCTACTATTTTCAGGTCTTTGATTTGTTCTTTGTGGGTATAAACTATCTTAGATCCTGTCCGTAATAAATGCTTGAATGGGAAGCAGATGTCCAGTGGTGTTTGTTCATTCTTTTGATTCTGTTGTAAGTGGTAGGGAGGTGACGCCTGGCTTGTTTGGTGTCTGTCGCTGTGGTAACTGAGCAAACCTGGTATTCGGTAGGAAAGGACAGGGATTAGCTAGATTAGTAGGAACTGAAAGACAAGACTTTCTCTGTGTCCCTGCGGTTGGCCATGTGAAATCAGTGTCTTACAAGGTTTCTCTCCTTTTGGCAAACATTAGCTTCCTTAAATTAGAAAAATCTGCCAGCAAATCTGGAACGTCTTAAACATTGATAGTGTCCCTTAAATTAAGGAATGCATTTTCTTCCTTGTGGCCTTCCAAGGCTCAGCCTTGGATCCTTTTTTCTTCCCTCACGCTCTTCTTGCTTCTCCCTTTCCTTCTTATCCACAACATGAATTTGTGGCCTGTTTATGATGTTTAGAATGTTCTAGACATTGTGTACAGAATCTTATAAAGATGTGGACCCAAAATTCAAGAAATTCACAATGTACTCAACATTAACCCATAACAGTTATTGAGAACTTATGGTAATTGATGTGTGATGCAAAGAAATATTTTAATAATGCTCTCATATTTGGGTTTGGGGTTATATATAAATTATAACACTATAAAATAGATTTTTAAAAAACCTCCTTAAGGGTAAGAATCCTGTTTCTCTATGCTAGAGCACATTTATAGTGTTAGGAAGCTGTTGGAACCCTTAAGTTGGAGAGATCATGTATGACATGGCACCCTCTAAAGAGTGTTATTAAATCCTGGAGGTCATTTCTACTCAGCTATAATTCCCTTGCTCTGACATTCATGTGATATAATTACTGTGTAGGATGGGATCTTTAAGATGAGCCTTTCTCCAGATGGGACCCTCCTTGCAGCCATTCACTTCTCAGGGAAGCTGAGCATCTGGGCCATTCCGTCTCTGAAGCAGCAAGGGGAGTGGAATCAGGATGAGCAGGTATGTCTCTTGATGATCATTATTCTTAGAATGGTTCTTGCTTAAGGGCGAGTACTGACAATACTAATCTCCTTTTGTTGATATTCTACTGTAGTTAGCGCACAGATATTATTTAGTAACATTCCCAAACTTTAATTAAATTATAATATTATCAGCATAGGACAGATTAAGAATAGAGTAGCACTGTGAACTGATTTTAATTTGTAGTGCAATGCATTCTGTGTGCTGAGTGTAATCTGGCCACTGCATTCTCCATTCCCCATTTTCTCATTCCAAAAGTGCAGAATGGACATGTTAGTTTTTCAGCAAAAGTCAACTTAATTTGATGAAGGCTCTGGAGGGTCAATATTCTAAAAGGTTACAATTCTTCCCAAATTTTGCAACGCTAATATTCTCGGGCTACTTAAGGCTTGAAGAGAGTAGCGTCTCTTCACTCAAAAGGTAGATCGTGAAGATACAGAGATAGAACTGTTAGTTTTTTAATGTATTAAAAAATGATGGGTTTTCAGAATTAAATGATTTAGTTGTTTAGAAACATAGAATCAACATCTATTATAATTTAAAATTATAATTTAAAATCACGATGAGCAAGTAAGGTCTGCTCAGATGATGAATACCATATGTTGTGATAGAGTGATGATTTAAAGAACAATCTTCTCAAGTACGTACAGCCTATGTTATAAAGTTTTTACTCTGATGATTATTTTGCATTTCAGGATTTTACGGGTTAATTTTCCTTTCTGTCACTTCCTCATTCCCCTTTTCCTATAAAATGTCTTGTCACCAGTTTTGTTAGTTTTGTAATTCTGAGACTGGAGCATATTCCTTGAATGATCTGAATGGATGTTTTCTTCCAGAATTCTTTTAAATTTCATTGCATCAGTTAAAATGCACTATTGAAAGAATTCTTAATAAGCAAACAGCACTGATTTTTTTCAGAGTAGCAGAGGAGGAAGAAGTGGATTTACATTTTCTTACTCTTTCCACAGACCTAAATTTTATTTGTTTTGGCTGTTCTTTAATGAACACTTCTTTAGTATCTTCAACACAAGTTTGGGAAGATTTATTTTTCTCCTTAGTTGCTATTCACCTTGAATTTAATTTGCTCTCCACCTCTCTACCAGTCTGTCTTGCTTGATCTAGATTTGTTCTCAATAGAAGGGGTGTTGCTCAGTCTTCAACCTCAGTAGCTAAACAGAAGGGACATTCTCTTTCCTCTGAAATTACAGCTGACCTGACTTAGATGTTCACTCTAGAAGTGGAGTGGATCAACTCTCAAAACTGTGTTTTTTAAAAAATGTGTTTTAGCGAGGCACGTCAGGTAATAGATGCAAAAGGTACCCAGTACTTTTCATGGTTGTCAATGTATAATGAGAAAATGTTCAGTTTTTATCATTTGGGAAGGTCCTTTTGTCCTAGTATATGTACATTTTACATTTGGGCTAATTTTTTTCTTAGATGGTGAAAACTTTGAATATTAAAGGCATTATCCTCTCCCCCGAGCTTTCTGTTTTCTTATTTTCATTCACCCAGTAGAAATACTAACCGATTTCTGGAGCACACTTAATATTTTATCTTATGAATATCCTAGAATGTCACACATGTGGTTAAGGGCTATTCAAGCAAAATCTCTGTTAGTATGCTTTTTTGTTTACTGAAATTATGGATATCCTTTTTGCCTGCAAAGATAAATTACATCTGTTGTTCTCTGTATTGGCCTACACTCAACTTTTTAACTGGTTAGACATTTTTTTTGTCTTAGTTGCCAGTCAATGTCATTATAATCCATTACTCTTTAACTCATTAATGTTATTTATTAATTAGAATTTTATAGTGATTCTATTCAAATAATTAAAAATTGATTAAAAACGTTGAAGCTCAGTATGAGTTTCAGAATGAATAAGTATAAATCAGTAGTTTGGACTTAGGTCATCTGAAACGTAATGGGATAGGAAAGGAAGGAAGTTTGAAAACAGCAAAAGAAGAGCATGGTGGGCAGAGATGAGTTCTGGCCAGAAGTTCGTCTCTAGTGTTGCCCTAGTGAGAGTCTTTTGAGCAGAAATGCCCTGAGAGTTTAGAAGAGCAGGTCATCAGGAATTGATGCAGTCTGATTTTTGTGTTGTACCTCAGTGAGCTTCCATCTCCCGTGCCGTGGCTCGGATCCAGTGTCCCCCAAACAGTCTGCCGAGAGACCACTTGGCGATGCAACTTCATTCTCAAGCTAGTTGTATCTTTTATTACAAATTTGCACATCTTTAGGGTTGTATGTCAGTCTCTCCTGATTTGGTTGGTGTAAGTTTCCCCTGAATGCCCGAGCAAACTGGAAAAAATAGGTTTTTGGGCTCACAGAACTGAAAGCAGGACCCTGATTGCCACCACTAGGGACATTTAGCAGGTAGTGGAATCCTGTGCTGAGGCTTAGGACAGAGGCTTAGCAATAGTTACTGAACCAAATCCTACTTTCATGGCCACTCCCACTGCTGCTCAACGCACCTCATTCCAGAGTCTGTCCTGTTCTGGGACCAGTGGCTGCCAGCCCCTCCCTTTTCTTGCTCAGCACACGGAAAGATGGAAAGACTGCCCTCTGCGACCCCTATTAATTTTAGCCTCTAAAGAAGTTTCTGTTCACAGTTGAAAACAGAGAGATCATTTGATTTTATCTGTTCTTTTCTTTAAAATTCTAAGGTTACGGTGAAAACGCAAACTCCTTTAACCTGCCATTTTTCTTCTCTGAGCGTTACGCTGCTTCATGCTTGTTTCCTGAGCCCTCCTCTCCCTGCTCCCTAATTTTTTCTAACCCTTTCTTCTCTTCTTTCTGAACCTTCATTCCATCACACACAAACCCCTGTGAGGCCCCACATTTTCCCAGCACACACGGGTCTCTTCCATACACTGAGATCAGGCTGACGTCGCTCAGCAGGATCGAGGGGCACACATGCGATGTTCGTGTAGCTTTTACAGAACTGACCCTGATCATCACATTGCTTACTGTTTGCTGAGCACTGGTCCCAGAGTTATTCAACACGCCGTAGAGCTGACATTTGATTTTATGTCTCTCAGACTCTGATGTCCATGCTCTTTCCATGACCATGTCGGGAAAAGGGGGGAAAACCCCTAATAATTAGGCTTTATTTATTTGATGATCTTTAAAGAAAACAGGCAAATCCTTTTTCTCAGTGAATGTAACACAGATTTCTTCAGCCCTCTCTGATATGTATCACTCTTGAGCTAGTTAATGTGTACCAGGTGCTGGAATAAATACCAGAGCTAGCCTGTCATTGATAAACCCTTACCTTAATAGTAGATATCCATAGTATTTGTGTGGTGGGTCAGGAGGTGGGGTGGTAACTCTTTTCCAGCAAAAGGAGTTTGAATAACCATACTTTGCGTCAGTCTATCGCTTGCATGCTGGGGATTAATCGCATTGGATTGGGCATTTTAGATTTGGACTTTAATATATGAAGGGAGTCATTAAATCTAGCATGCGAGAGTGAGTGCTGTAAAGCTTGTATGTAACAGTGCCATGAAGAGTAAGTTGTTAGTGTATTCATAACAAATCATAGAAATAATAAAGTTTATTGAATTGCTACCAATGCAATAAATCACAGTCTTTGCCCTTAAGATGTTCATAGTCTTGCGAGGGAAATTATAAGTCAATAAATAACATGTTAATATTAAGAAAAGCTAGGCTCAGAGAAAAGGCACATAAATTCAGTGGGTAGAGTGGGCGAGAAGGGTTGTTGGGAATAAATAGAGTTTGTACAGTCAGGCTTGGCTCTTCACAGAACAATTTTTATCTATTTTATTTGCTTCATAGCAACCCTAGAAAGTAAAAAATGTGTTTATACTCATTTTAATGGATAGGAATAGTGCTTAAAGCAGTTAACTGAGACCATGAAATGTTAGAATGAAGATTCCATTTTGACTCAGGTCCTCTGACGTCATAGACTAAGCCTTTTTTCAGAGTTTCTTCTTACAGTGCTTAACACTGAGAAATACTGACCATTCTGTGGAGAAAACAGGTACTTGCTAAGCTATGCTATTAATGGAAAACAAGGGAGGTGTAGCCCACGTAGTTCCTATGAATGAGCTTCCTGGCGCCATGCACTTCACGTGTAGAGACACTGGACATGTGACATTCATAAGTGAGTGGTATATTGTGTGCTCATCACCAGCTGCTCTTACTCGTCTAGCAATCGTCAAGTGACGTTGGGTCACCCAGGTCGGACAGGGCTTCGCTTCTCTTTGTGGCTACTGTAGGAAATGAATGGGCAAGCTATTGAGTTTACAATAGGTGCCATAGTAATATAGTATGTAGTCAGAGCTTGTAATTTTAGCTTAAACATCGCCTTTGAAGAAACTTACCGTTGCCCTGTACAACCTTAAAACTCTTGTAACAGATTGTGATTTCTGCTCATCTGGGGCTTCATGTAATTTGCTACTTTATTAGTTTTCATAATGTGCTATGTGTGATTGAGTATTTTCTCTATAAAACCTAATGATTAAAGATAGTTGTGGAAGTGTCTGTTCTGATTGACTTCTATCTAGTTTTGAGTTGATTAAATACTTGGGCTTTCATTGTCAATGTGAAAATCCATCTGGCTAGAAATCTGTGAGTATTAAGTTCTGTTCATGTCTGGAATAGAGTAAAATTGCTAAAGTGATTTTTGCTTCAAACATTTCCCATATGTTTATATATTTACATCTCATTTTTGGCCTTAAGTTTTCTCTGAAGAAGTTTTATTACTTACCTATTTGTACTCCCTTAGATGCGGTAGACAGGAAAATTATCCTTTTCGTTTTATTTTCTCTGTGACACATAGTAGGTATGGACTAATTTTGTTAAATGGATGAACCAATGAAGGATAAGTGGGAAGATGACAGTGCCTGTGATTAATCTTGATATAATCCAGAGCTGTTTCCACGACTTCATTAGACTGAGCTCCCTGAGAATGGGCACTGACAACACATTTCTTCCATGGGACCTAACGAAGGGCTTGGCATATTAAGCACTAATGCACATTTGTGGAATGAATAAACTTTTGAAAGATTGCTTTTATGTTGTTGGAGGAAAGGGCTTCATTGTTCTTACCTTCCAGCCATTAAAAAAAATCAACAACAACAACAAAATACTTAGATCTGAAGAAAATGTTGGTTTAGCCATAATAGCCTTTCTGTACCAAATCTATGACTGTATTCTTACGACATCCGCCTCTATGTAAAGCGCTGCCCTACACTGTAAAGCGAGGGCACCTTAGGCTGTTTGCAGACATATGGTAGCATGTCCTCCAAAGAGGAGTGACATGGAGGTTGCTTCTCAGAATGTGTCAGCATGGTGCCAGGGGTGAGTACCTTCTGTGCTCTCGTGGGGGTCACGGGAGCTCCGTGACCCTGTCCTCAGCACCAGCCTGCTGTGTATTAGATGTCGTAAGGCATAGCCAGGTCGCGGTTCTCCTCACAGATGGGGTCCTCAGAATGGAAGGTTTTTGAATAGCACGAGGAGAGCAGTGGGAATATCAGGTTTGAAAGTGGTGAGGGACAAGCTGTCAGTTTGCTGGTCTGATATGCTGCTCCTGCCAGAAGCAGAGTTAAGTTTGGAGTTTTATTTGGGCTTCTTTCTTAAATATACTGTGCAGATAGTTTTATCAAACTTCCACATATTGTGAGGTTAAACATTTAGTTCAAGTATTGAGAATGAATCTGCTACATACCGCTAAGCGAAAGGCCAGATAGGTGTATCTTCCAAAGAAATTAAAGCAGGTACTCAAACAAATAGACCTACGTACATGTTATAGCAGCACTATTTACAACAGCCACATGGTGAAAACAACCCAAATATGCATTAAAGGAAGGATGGATAAACAAATTATGGTATATATGTGCAATGGAATATTATGCAGTGATGAAAAGGAAAAGTACGGAGACACGCTACAACTTGCATGAACCTTGAGAACATTTTGCTAAGTAAAAGAAGCCAGACACAAAAGGTCACATATGGTATGAACCCATTTATATGAAATATCTGGAACAGGTAAATCCATCGAGACACAAAGCACATTGGTGGTTGTGGAAGTTGGGGAAATGAGAATGGGAAATACCTGTTTAATGGGTAAGCAGTTTTACTATAGAATGATAGAAATGTTTTAGAACTAGAGGTGACACAACATTGTGTATGTACTAAATACCCCTGAGTTCTTAATTTTAAAATGGTTAATTTTATGTTATGTGAATTTCACCTCAATGAAAAGTGACATTATTAACTCTCTTCTCCTCATAAAAACTCGCAAACAAAAATGCTTGTAATTAGAATCTGATGTCCTGTACTTTAGTTAATAATAAACTTAGTATTTTATTGTGTACTTTTTGTTCACACTGGTCTCTGACTGAAATGCCTTTCCTCACCCATTTTCTGTATCCAAATCTTATCCAGACTTAAAAGCATAGCAGCATAAGGCTTTCTTTGTGCCTCTTGAATTCCCTTCATCTTTCTCAAGCCCAGATGATCTCTTCATTCTTTGATGACCCCTGGCACTTTTACTGTACGTCTTTTGAGGGCAGGTATCTAATAATTTGGTCTTGGGTTAGTCATTTATATCCATTTTTAGCTTTCCTCAGCTTGAGTGTGGGCCTTATAATGTCTGATTTTTTTCCTCTTTCTCTCTCACGGTGTAAGTGCACAGAATTCATTGACTAAAATAGCAGAAGAAACCACACTATTGAAAGAGTGTAGGAAGATTAGTACTGTGTCAACTAGTTTTCCTCTAGCATAGACATTCTAATTAGGGCTCAGTGATTTCAATGATTGGTTCATTCATTCATGCAGCATTTAGCTACTATGATGCGTGGTCTGTATAATGGATCTGGATGCAGAAGAACAAATCTTCACCTTCTGTCTAAAACTGTATTTGCAAGAGACAGCCATTATTTAAGCCATCTGCACGGAGCAGTCTAGACCTCAAGTGTCTGGAGACGGGCTCTGGTAGGACCATTGCTGTTTGTTCATCGTGCTCTTCCTCATCATTCACTTGGGTGAAGACGAGCACACTTTGAATTCTCAAAGTGCTTAATGCCAGGGAGATGATTTCTGGAAAATAGTTTCTCAAGTTTTTTTTTGTGATGTTTCATTGTGATCTGTACATCTTAAATTTATCCCAGGGTGAATCCTAAGTGGTGTTGTTTGCTGGGCTTAGGGTTTTAAAGTGTTATTTTATGCTCCCCTTGTGTACTCCAGAATGTAAGTAGGGAGACACACATGTGGCATCATATGAATAAATGGTGGTGTTGGGACACGTACAGCTGGTGAGTCAGAGGCATTGGAAACTTCTGAAGTTCCTTATAAATGATCAAATGTGATTTCACTTCAGTGGATTATTTTCAATAGTACATACCTTATTCTAATTCATTGAAACTTGTCTTTTTAAATCTATTTCTTCCCTTAGTATATAAATAGTCTTTTATGGTAACTTTTTTTTGGATAAAGTTTAAAGAATTTTATTTTCTGTTCTCAGGGACTACTCTGAGTGACTTGTTACAGTAGTAGAGAGCAGGAAGTTCTTTCAGGCCATGGGAAGAAATATCGATTTTAATAGTCTAAAGTATTAGCCACTGACAAATTGGTAATGACACATATATGCTTAGTGTATCACATTAGATGACAAAGTGCGTTTGATTTAAGTATACCATCACTTTTTTTAGGCTTAAGATTTCAGATAAACACCCAACTGATTTTTGGTTTTGGGGGGGTTCTTTTCCTATGCTATTGTAATTCTGAACATTACTTAACAGCGAGCCAAGATGGTGTCTGGCAGTGGCTAAATCTGAGCTGCCTTATGATACTTGAGAGAGAATGATGTGTCATTATATTCTTAAAGTTGGGCATGACATTATGTTGCTACGAGATTGAATGGATTCAGTTTGAGGATTGCATGGTTATACTTTTTTGCTTAGGTAACTTTTCCTCTTAGAAAGTTAGAAGTGCAGGTGCCAGGCAGGTTGTGCGTCCAGCCTCAGAGGTATGGAAACCAAGGTCTGCAGAGGTTGCTTTGTGTCGAAGTGGGAGGAGTAGGACTTGTAGCCGGGCCGGTGTTTATTCAGGAGAGCAGTGGCTCTTCTCCTCGCAGTAGTATGTGTGTGAGCGAGTGTGGAATTAATGTTAGCGCAGCTTGTTTGCATTTGTTTTAATTGTATGCTTGCTTTCTTATTCTTATGCATGCTGTTTCCATCAAATTGAGTCCCAATACTCTCATGTGCGCATTTTAACTGTAAGAATGATTGCTTTGCAAGATTATGGAGAGGAGTAGATTTCAACTAGGTATAACCAAGAGATCAAAGGAAGCATCACCTCGCTATATTTTTTTAAATCCGTACTTCTTGATGATGATCTCATAATTCTCTTACATTGTTGACTGAAGAAGTCATGTGAATATTTTTCACGTTTAGCCAGGTTATGATGACATTAATCCTGACTGGAGACTCTCTACTGAAAAGAGAAAAAAAATCAGAGGTGAGTTGTATGAAATATGATAATTAAAACCTTAAAAGACTGTTATTGTATAATGAAGGCGCTCTTTAGATGACATAGTATGTGAAGGGGAGAGAAAAATCTTCTTTTCACTGTTTTAGGTTCTCTGGCTGGGGCCCTGTAAAATTAGATTGACAAAAGACATAATCGGAGAAGAACAAACATGCTAATTAGTGTGTGCGTGGCGCTTGCACATGGGAGCACCAGTGATAAGGAACTCCAAGAGTTGTTGGAAAGGGCTCATAAAGCATCCTAGCAAAGGAACAGTACATCTTAGAGAAGTGACAAGACAAAGGAAAGGAACTCTGAGTTCCTCAAATTCCTTCAGCTTGAAGTATTTCTTACGTCAAAGGGGCCTGTTTTGGGATGGCATATTCTGATCCCATCACAAGTTTACTAGGAAATAGCGTTGAAAAACTATTATATGTCTGTCTTATGATTTTAAAAAGGGTATGATTCTCATTGTTTGTCTGAAAAGTGATACATGAACATTTTACAAAACCTTTTATAACCTTCATAATTTGTACACTTTGTACACACCTACCTTTCAATTTATTGTGTTGAAAATGGTGAAATATACTGGGGGTGCCAAAAAAATGTATATGCATTTTAAGAGATGTTATCTATGTATTACTTTTCAAGGTTGAATTGAATTATGTAGCAATGTATAGTATGACGTTCACTCAAAAGATGGCGTTAATCAAATGAATGCTAGTGTCATTCATTCTATTACAATTTTAATACAGTTTTTTCCTCTCTTAAAATGCATATACATTTTTTTGGCACCCTCTGTATCTGTATATTCTTCAATTTTTGAGATGAAAAGCCTTATATATTTTACCTCTGCATCCCTGTAATTCTGGACTTTGGCAAATTCTTGGCACCCAGATGTTAATTAAATAAATTACCATTTTGTAAAAATTTGAGTGATGACTTACAGTTTATTTTTTCTCATTTAACATAACTTTAGGGCTCAAATATGGTTTTTAAATTGATTATTGGACTAAATGTGTTGTGTTTAAACCACATTGACAAGATGCATTTGTATTGATTTGTTCTCCCCCATTAGATAAAGAATCCTTTTACCCACTGATAGATGTAAATTGGTGGGCAGACAATGCAGTGACTTTGGCTCGCTGCTCTGGTGCTTTGACAGTTTCCTCAGTGAAAACTCTGAAGAATTTACTGGGAAAATCCTGTGAATGGTTTGAACCATCACCTCAAGTCACTGCTACTCATGATGGAGGATTTTTAAGTTTGGAGGTAATGCTTTCCCATTTAGAGCGACCAGTGTGTTTGAAAGTAAACATGTATTTCACTAAAAATCTAAATATCTGTTTTTTGTTTTTTTAATTTAGTTATTATCAAATTTTGGCTTTAAAAACAAAGATATCTGATTGGAATCTGAGATTGTGGGCAGTATAAAAAAGATCTATTGTTTAGCCAGTTAAAAAACTTGGATTGTAAAAGAATGAAGAAAATTTAGTCATTTTGCTCTCTATAGAGCATTTTTTTCGTTCACTGACGGTAGATTTTTCTCTTTTCTAGATTAGTCATCTTAAAATGTAAAAGGTATTGCTACTTAAGAAATATAGTCTTTAACCTATTTCTATGAAGTATGACAACTTAAAAATTTTGGTTCTTTTGGTAAGAAAAGCTTATTGATCGTGATAAAAATACTGGAAAATAGAGGCTAGTAGTTTGAAGTTATGTTCTGATCATTTAAAATTCTCATTTTAAGGCTTTTTTATTTTTTAAAGATTGTGTTTTTTTTTCAATTGGGGAAGGGGAACAGGACTTTATTGGGGAACAGTGTGTACTTCCAGGACTTTTTTCCAAGTCAAGTTGTTGTCCTTTCAATGTTAGTTGTGGAGGGTGCTGTTCAGCTTCAAGTTGTTGTCCTTTCAGCCTTAGTTGTGGAGGGTGCAGCTCAGCTCCAGGTCCAGTTGCTGTTTCTAGTTGCAGGGCGCACAGCCCACCATCCCTTGCGGGAGTTGAACTGGCAACCTTGTGGTTGAGAGGACGCGCTCCAACCAACTGAGCCATCCGGAGGCATCTCAGCTCAAGGTGTCGTGCTCAGTCTTAGTTGCAGGGGGCAGAGCCCACCATCCCTTGCAGGAGTCAAGGAGTTGAACCGGCAACCTTGTGGCTGAGAGCCCACTGGTCCATGTGGGAATCGAACTGGTAGCCTTCGGAGTTAGGAGCACGGAGCTTCAACCACCTGAGCCACCGGGCCGGCCCCTCATTTTAAGACTTTTAAGGGTAACGACCTTCAATAGCTTCATTTCAGTATAGATCAACAAGTATTTTTTACCTTAAAGTTTGTTACTGAGTGTAAAGATTTAGCGAGAATTATAGCTTAAAAATCTAAGCCAACTCTGTTAAGTCTGGAATGAGAGTTATCTTTAACAGTCAGGCTTTCACACTCAGAACTTTGTGAAGCTATTAGACATTTTTAAAAAGGGGAGGGTGGGAGAGCTATTCTCGGTAAAGCAAAATGTTCATGTTCATTTTCTAAATAGATTAAAAAATCATCATCTTATTTTTCCACAGCTGGTATAAAAATATCAAAAGTGAAGAAATTAACATTCTCAGCTCCTTCATTTCCTTAAAATAATTACCAAGCATAATTTATGAGACCATATTAATGACCTCTTATTGAAAGAGTCTTCAGGGGCAGCCGGTTAGCTGAGTTGGTTAGAGTGCGGTGCTCTTAACAACAAGGTTGCTGTTTCGATCCCCACATGGGCCACTGTGAGCTGCACCCTCCACAACTGAATTGAGACAACTACTTGACTTGGAGCTGATGGGTCCTGGAAAAACACACTTAAATAAATAAAAGTTAAAAAAAATAAAAATAAAAATAAAAAAAGAGTCTTCAGTTTTGGAGATTTGGAGCCAGTCGTCTATGTGCATGTTTCTAGACCTGTTGATGTTTATAATGTTTGTTGTTGAGTGCCTTTGAATTTCGTTCTTACTCTTAATCACGTGCCTGATGTAATGAATCAAACTGTAATATTTTTAATTAGTAGAATTAAAAACATTTTTCTCGTTAACTCTAATACTTGTCTTTAGTTCATCTCTGTTAATTTAGCATCTCCTTTTTTAATTTAGTGTGAAATTAAACTTGCCCCCAAACGATCTCGTTTGGAGACCAGGGGTGGAGAAGAAGATGAAGGAGAAGAGGATTCTGATTCTGATCAGGAAATGTCTGCCAAGGTTCGCTACTTTGGTTATGTAAAACAGGGCCTGTACCTAGTGACCGAAATGGAGCGATTTGCACCGTTGCGGAAACGCCCACGGACCATCACTAAACACTACCGCCTCGTGAGTTTGCGCTCTACAACCCCAGAGGAGCTTTATCAGAGGAAGGTGAGAGAGCGTCGGGCTCCTAGCAGAGTTCGCGGCCGTCCAGGTTTTATGTTATGTTATTGAGAAAAACAAATTTTTCACTAAAGATACTTAAAGAGGAATTGTCATGTAATTGACGTGTTAGAAATATCGGCATTATAAAGCTTTTGAAAATAATGCTCATCTTGGTGACTGAAGAATGAAAATAAAAACAGTGGATAACAGATGCATTTACCTAGACTGATTGCTCACTCTGTAGCTTCCTGTGGCCTCCCCGCTCTCACCTCATCTGTCTCAGGACAGCTGGCCCCTCAGACTCCAGGAGGTGAGGGAAGATGTATGGACTTGCTTTCTAGTCAGGGCTCAGTTCTGAGTGTTCGAGTCTTGTGTGCTGTTCCTGCAGCGCCCTGGGCGGGGCCCTGGCCTAGGAGTCAGGCTGTTGGCGCCGCTTGTTTTACTCCATAAATGAGGGCATGTCACCTGCTGTCTCTTATCTTCCTGTTAAAGTGCTAAAAGAAATACTCCTCTGCCTCTGAAAACTTCTATAAGCCTCTGGTGCCACCGGGCACATGAAAATAATTCAGAAGGCATAACGTGGTGTAGGTTCGTCACATCTTTGTAGTGACCCCGGGGACAATTCGGTCATGTAACATTCCTGTCTTCGTTTCCTTGTGCAAAGATTGAAAGTGAAGAGTATGAGGAAGCCTTGTCTCTGGCTCAGACCTATGGCCTGGACACGGACCTTGTGTATCAGAGGCAGTGGAGGAAGTCGGCGGTCAACATTGCTTCGATTCAGAATTACCTGGTATGTTGAAACATTTTGGTAACATGGTAAAATTCAAATTTATAGAATATCTTTTGGTTATAGGGCTTTATATTAGAGTGCTTTATATTGCTGACTTTTCTATAGCTGATGAAGTGTGTTTTACTCAATCTGGAAAAATTATCCTGTTTTATTGGTGCTGCAACTGGACCTTCATGCTGAAGATGTGAACACCGATACACCAGCCACCTGCCTGGTTTTGGCCGAATCCTTTCTCTTCCTCTACCTCAGTTCTCTCTCTTTCCCAGAAACCACACAGTAATTTGAACAGGGGAAGTTGTAATATTGAGAATTATTTTCTTGTAATGAGAGATTAACTATAAAGGGGTAAAGAGAACACTAAGAAATTCCTTCACCCCTAGGGCTGAAGGGGCATATCCAAGGAGGGAACGGACTTGGAAGGGAGGCCTCTTTGCCTGGGCTGGGATTCAGACCTCATTGGACGACGAATGGTTGTAACACATTGGATGGAAGGGCTGGTCCTTAGTTGTCAAGGTTGGTCCTTAGTTACCAAGGTCGGTAGGCAGGAAAAGGTTGAATGGATGGGCAGGCTGGATGCCTATTGCTGGGGTATGGCAGTGACCGGGGTGGGGTGGGGTGGGGTGGGGGTCAGAAAACCCCAGAAAGTGGTAAGCAGGACCCCCCCACCCCCACCAGAATGTGTGCAGCTCAAGACTGGGAGATAAGGAAACAGCCAGGAATGAAAAGAAAAAAACTCCCACTGGAATGCACGGTGTAGTCCGGGAAGGAACCTGCCCATGGGAGTACAAGAGAAATTCAATGGGAAGTTGTCTTCAGAGGGAGGAAGAGGGGAAGTAGGTGCCCTGGATGCCCCCCTACCTGACTTGCCAAGCCAGCCATAGGAGCTAGAAGAACCAGAGCACTTAGGACTAGAAACCCAGAGCCTTTTCCTCTGCAGTGGCCCTCTGGCGCCCTCTATTGACAAAGCTTAATATTGTGTCAGTGGCAAATGGGAAGTGCTGTCTATCCCATAGCTGGCTGTGAAGAGGACTTTGAAGCTGAGAGGCAATAGATAGGTAACTGACATATTAAGTTTCCCAAATACCCCTTTTCGGTGTAAATCCTGCAATTGGAGTCCTCCTGCTGCCTGCTACCACAGTTAAAGTTGTATGTAGCCTGTATATTCAGACCCTTGGCACCTTTGTGAGGAAGTAGTTGGATTTATGGCATGCTTTTAAACGGGTGGGACTTCTCATCTGACATTTAGAAAGGAAAATATCTTTGTATTTAGGACGACTTTAAGAAATGTTGGGAAAATGTCACAATAATTGTTTTCGCTACAGATTTATGTACATGAGTAATTAAAAATAAAACCATATGTAAAAAGTTGTATGTAAGAAGTTGATGCTTCAACCAAATAGGAAGATAAACTGTTAATCCAAGTACGACATCTGCGATGAGAGAGCATGAGAACATGAAGTAAAGGAGGAAGACAAAGTTGCTAGTATTTTCTTTACAATACCAGAACACCAAATCCGTGTTATCTTTCTGCTTTTGTGACTCAGGACAGTGAGCTCATGAGTTCATGTGTACCCATTTTATGGCTTTTTCTGGAACTCAGTAAAGGACACTTTTGGTCTCTGAAGGATGTGATAAGTTTTAGAGCGACAAAAGCAAGAACTTTTTTTTTTTTTATGAGGGAAAGACTCAATTCAGCTAAATAAACAGGCAGTTAAGAGTAAGATGGTGAAGTGGCAGAGGAGCCGCTTACATGGTGTTTGCTCTCAGGGAGCTTGTCACTTTACTGTGAATACACGCTTTGCGCCTGGGTATAAGTAACCACGCAAGAAGATTCCACACAAATGCTGTGGGAACCCAGTGAGGTAGCAATCAGACAGACCCCGTGGTCACGGAAGGCTTTCTGTAGTGAAGACGTTTTTAGCAGGGATTTGAAAGGATTCAAAGTAGACCTTCTAGAGTTAGAAAAGAGGAAGAGATCTTTAATGGGACAAACTATATGAGCAAATTGAAAGAAAATGAGCCTGACTCATGAGGCCAGTGACTAAATCTGCCCTAATCTTTGCTGTCTCCTCATGTCTACTTCAGTGCCTGGCACACAGTAGGTGTCCAGTAAATATTTCTCGGATGGATAAACGAGCTCTGTAAGTGACCCAGTCTGCAGGGTCTGACATTCCGCAGTAGTGAAATGGGGTTAGAACGACCATTGATTTGGGTTTAGGAGGATGTTGAAAGCTTGTGATGACAGGCTTTTTGTGTTAGGGTCATAGGGGACTATCATGGACTGTGTCGGTGCAGAGGAAGATGGCGTGGAACATGCATTGGAGTGGAAGGGGAGTGGTGGTGGGAAACCCTGGAAGCGTAAGGGGCTCCTGCAGCATCCCAGGTGTTAGGTGTTTCTGACGTAGGCTGGCATGGCGGCCATAGACCAGGGAAGGGGAAATGCGTTAAGAGATATTGGAAGGAAGGGCGGATATGCTAGAATGTGTACAAGGCTATAGGGGATGAGTCACATTTTACTTCACATTTGTAACCACAATGAGTCTCGCAAGAGGGCAAGTCAGGGATTTTGCATGGAATCAGAGGAAGCAGTTCGGAGGGAGGAACAGGACTTGGTCTTTTTAAAGCACAGCGTACCACATCTTTTTATGTTTAAATTGTCACCCACACTTTGTGAGGTACCTCATGGTCAAGTAGATACAAAACTGTGATGTGCTATGCTTCATTAGTTTTCTTTCAAAGTTAAGCATGTTTGTTATAATAGGAGATATCTTCCCTTTCTGCTTTATTTTCTACTCTATTATGTAGCCCAAATGCAAACTAAAGAGTCACTATAAAAGTTTGGAAAGATCTTTTTCTGTTTCCAGTAAGGAGTCCTGAGTTTGTGTTTCATTGTAGTGCGTTAGAAGAAGAAAGAAAGCAGTTGGAACCACATTCCCTGCATCCAGTTCTAGTCACCATCAGGGAATTAATTAGCTGTTTCTGTTGGCCTTCTTTAGCAGCTACCTGTAGCCAAATTCTTAGGTAGCGAGACTCCCTAAGGTACAGCTCTGTAATTCTAGAAGGCAGTTGTGAGGTGCTGTCAGATGTCGTGGGTTGTTCAATGCCTCTGTGTTTTATTTTCTTTGTATCCAGAGTAAAATAAAGAAACGATCCTGGGTTCTTCATGAGTGTTTGGAAAGAGTTCCTGAAAATGTGGATGCTGCAAAAGAACTGCTTCAGTATGGACTGAAGGGCACGGACCTGGAGGCTCTGTTAGCAATAGGGAAAGGAGCGGACGACGGCAGGTTGGTCACAGACAGGTTTGGACTCAAAAGTAAAGGTGACTTTGTGAAAACTTTTAAGCTAAGACATTTAAAAGACTAAGCTTTTCTTTATTTAGGTTATTCTGTAATGAAGCAGTTGCCTTGATCGATGCCTTCTTATCTGAGCTCACAGCTTTCTTTCCTTCAAGTTAAATGTGTTTACATATGCTAGCTTGGTGATGCTAAAGAAAGAGCAAATTTTATAAACATTGAATGCAGGCCATTTCTAAGCTGTGGGCTTAAGGCACATACCTGGGTGAGCTGGCCAGTCCGATGAACCCCCTTAGGCAAATGTGGGCTTCATTCACTTTCTTTATGTGTGGCATCAGACTGGCTGCTTCACAGAATTACCTTGAGTGGTTCAATGATGTATCTTGGGGAAACACCTCCTGAATTTGAAAGCACCATACAAATGTCAGCTAATAAAAATAATAACGAGGTTATTTGCTAAGTGCCATTGCTCATCAGCTATTTGGAACTTTTTGTGAGATAGAAATGTGATAGTATATCTGATAAATAAATGATGTAAATGAGACTGACATTCATTACCATTTTCAGACCTTAAATATAAAGGATTCTGACAGTAAATGGGCAACATTTTCTTCACATTGGGTGAATTTAAGCTCACATGTTTTCCTAAGTAGTTCTCAATTTTTTTATTTTTTAAAATTTCTAAATGTTATAATTACTGAGGACCTGGTGATTTTTTGCCTATCCTGTAGATATAAAGATTGATCACTTTACTTACAATAGTAAAAGCTTTCTTTCAAATAATTGGTTGTTTTCTGTGGAAATCAACTTAATAATAAAATCCATCAAAGTAGAGGATAGCACCTTTTCACTACCTGAAATAAATAAATAAAAATCAAAATAGAGTTGGGCTTTCTTTTTCTCTTACAGATTCACATTACCTGGCGACACAGACATTGACGGTATCTCCTACGAGGAGCTTTCACTACCTGATGAAGAGCCTGCCGGGAAGACAAAGGCGAAGGAACTCGAGAAGAGACGCAAACTACTTCAATTAGTGAACTTTTCAAAGTAAATGATTTATTACTGTTCACTTGGTAATTTCTTGAAAATAATTAGTCATCTGAGTGTGTTCTTTACTAGAGATAATCGCTCTACATTATTTCAGCAACTTAAATCAAGTATGCTTAATATTTTATCCTTGTGCTTTTGTGTACTGTGCCATGAATTTGGGGCTCAGTGGACTATTGCTCATTTTTATTCCATTTTTAATTCTTAGAGAAATGTGCTCTGATGTAAGTATAAATGGCCTAATACAGTCCTTCAAAACAGGTTGACACTGGAACAAAAGGAACTCTGCCGCTGTAGACTGAAATTATTAACCTACTTAGATCGGCTCGCAACATACGAGGTGAGTAGTTATAATCAAACCAATTACAGTCATTTGATCTGTCATTGTCAGTGCTGTGGCTTCCCTAATATCTGATGTTCTTGGTCTTCAGAGCTACTTATGTGGCAAAAATACATTTTGTACAGAAGCAGGTTCTCTTGTATATCAGTTTAGTTAAAATTAGAGATTGTGAAAGGCCAGAAGTTGTTTTGTTGGTCTAGGGAATAGGAAGGCTTTAGCCTCAGCAGTGTATTTCTGTTTCCTACATTTATAATCCTTTTCATTTGCTTTGATTTTACATTTTGATTTTATATGACGTATAGCTGTCACCAGTACCAAATTATAGTATATACTGGGTTTTAATAATCCTAATATGAATATTTCTGGTTCATTTTACTTTAATAATTTTTTAGTGGGTTGAACTTAGTTGGTTGAACTTTGATCCTAATTATGGCCAGAATTAGGCACTTGAACATAAAAAAGCATACTTCATATTTGTTTCTTCAGGGACACAAACATGTCCTCATGTTGGGCATTTCAATAGCACTCTGCATGATAAGGTAAATTTAGGTACTGTCAAAGGTGTGAGAAACATTTCAATAAATATATATAGCTTAGATGGCTTTTTCACATGACCCTCAGAGCTGACGTTACCTGGGATTTAATATAAATGTCTAACCTTTGAAGTTTGACTTCACTTGCAAGTTACTTCCTCAGTCTGTTACACCTCCCTTCTGTGGGAGTACCTCTCTTGGCTCTTGGCTCTGCTACATAATAGGCACTCAGTAAATGTCACACCCAATAATGTGACGCCCATCCCCAGAATAATGGAGATATTTTGTAATTCTGATGCCTGGAAGCAAACCCAAAAGCATTTGATTCCCCACCTCCTAATATAACAGAAATGTTTTCCGACAGAATGTTAGTGACAAAAGAGGGCGATCTCTGTGGTTATTAGAAACCATAGCTATGAGTATATCGTTTCACCCAAACAGGTTTCAAAAACTTCCTACTAGTTTTATCTATAGGTATCTATGTTGGCTGGGCGTATTTTTGAAAGCATATCCTTTTATCATGTCTGAGTTCTGATATTTTGAGAATACGTAAAAGCACGGTGTGAACTGCAGAAGTCAGTACAGACATAGTTGATCATTTTTTACTCTTAGCCTTAGTTTTACTGATGAGATCTTATAAAGAAAAGTTTCATAAAATGTTCAGTATGGGACTACGCAGTTAATTTTCTTTCATTATTTTTTAGTTATTGAATTGCTATTTCCTATTTGACAGTAGTAAGTACATTTACTACACAGTAATAGTGACATTTTAAGTATCTGTTGAGCCCACTTTTTAAGGGAATTAAGCTTTTGAAAAGTAAATGAAATTGATGAATTTGGCTATAAAAACTTACAAATGAAGATGTATCGCTATAATGGCTGAACAGTAGATAGTGGTAGAGATAGGCGTTGCATTTTAATCATGGGACATGGCTTATTTTATTCTGTGACAAATGAGATAAAAATGGATTCATTTAAATTTTACATAAGTGCCTACTATATGCCAGATGTTATGCCAGTGCTGGAGGTAGAGAGATGACAAAGGAACAGTCCTTGTGGAGTCCTCGTTATAGAGGCAATAAGTGATAATTAAGACATGAAGAATTGATGAGGGAGCGTAATGGAGAAAACCATTGCATTGTTCCTGGGGATGCCCGAGAAGACTCTACATAGGAAGGAACAGGAGTGCTATTTCCAATCCTTAAAAAAAGGAAGGCAGATTTAGGGGGCTGAATGGAAACTCCATAAAGGTGGGTGTCTTGTGTTGTTTGCTGTAGTATCCCCAGGGCTCAGAATGATAGCTGGTTTGTTGAGGAGCTCGGTAAATATTTGTTGAAGGAACCAATAGGTAAGAGACTATCTGAAGAAATACCAACACATTTGTTGTCAGCCAGTGTCGTCTGTACTTAATCCAGGTCGTTTCCCAACAATCCTGAGGCAGGTACTATTGTCCTCTTGGTTTTAGGGATATGGAAACAGAGGCTTAGGGGACGTGAGTGATTTGTCTAAATAAATGGGAAGCAAGAATTCATAGCTAGGTCTCTCTAATTTAGTAGCCAGTGTTGGTAATCAGGCGCTTATGAAGAAAGGCCTAGAAGCATGAAAGGAGAGGTGTGCCCTTGACAAAAGGAGCCGGTCAGGATGACTGGACTGGACAAGCTGGGGAGGGGATAGAATAAAGGTAGAAGAGAGGGTTAGAATGAATTGTGACCATATTTTGAGAGGTCTTTCATGCTGTGGAAGTTGAATTAAATTGCATTTTTTTTTTTTTTTTGTCAAAGGTTGACTGAGCTTAGGGAAGAATGGAAGCGGGAAGTGGGGACTGGCTGTGGGCAGCACTTTCAAGTTGTTTGTGGAGGGCAGCAGAGAAGATGGTAGTAGCAAGAGCGGCATAAAAGATTAAGGGTTGTTATTTTACTGGAACGAAGAGGCATTATTTGTATGCCAATGGGGATGAACCAGTAGAGGGTAAAGAAGAATTTATTGAACAGAAGAAAGAGGAGGTGGAGAGGCACTACATTGTTTTTCCACTCCTACTTCTCTGTCTGCTCTTCCTTCTACTTTTCAGAACCAGCTTCCCTTTTTCCTGCTCATCTTTTAAATGATGCTATTCCTCACTCTCCTTTTATTTCATCCCACTTAACTTCCCTTGGAACCATGTTCACTTCTGTATTAAGAACTCTGCATCATATGCCTCACTCATGTCTTACTCGAGAACTCACCTGTGCATCCACCTGCCTACTGGGTAGGGTAGCTCCTTTCAGATGTGTTGTAGGTCCAAACTCAGCACGTTTGCAAGTGAACTAACTGCTCACTCTCCATCCTCCCTCTCCTGCCTCCTCTAAATGTCCTCATTCTTCCCTCTTTCCTATCGCAGTAAATTAGTTCAGTTAATAATATTAGTTACTGATGTGAAAGGCTGTATGCTGGGTATCTGGGGCTCAGCATTAAATGTGACAGACGTGAGCCCTGAGTCATACATACATCGCAGTAGGGAGGCCTCACTTGCAGTTGCCCTGGTTAACCCTTCTTTGTCCTTTCTGCTTGGGTTTCAGCTGTTTCTGAGAAGCCTGCCCTGCCTAAACTCCCGGAACTTGTTTTAGCTCCCCTCCTCGCTTTCCCTTTGCTCTTTCCTACTGAATTTTAAGCTACTTGGAGAGCAGGGTCCATATACTGTTCATTGTATCACCGTGGCCTGCCCCAGTGCTCCTAGCATATAGTGGACACTCAATCAATATTTGTTGCACAGGTGAATGGTTCATTCTACATTTCATAAAGATCATTCGAGCAGCAGTCAGGTCATTGCAGAGTTCTCATACAGGTGTGTCAGGTGCTCATAATGGGCAGCCAGGTATAAGTTGTTTATTTGTTTTCACCAGGTGGTGTTTTCGTTGTCCTACTGTAATTACATTTTTATTGCCTGTCTTACTTACTTCTTGATTTAAAAAAAAAAGGATCAGCATCTATAAACATAGCCATTTTCAAAATAAAGGGAAGAATGTAAATGTAGTACTTTAGTTAACAGTTGATAGTTTAGTTATTTCAGGCCTTATTTAGGTAGGCAGAATTGTACAGGTTTTTAATATTTTCTTGTCATCGATATTTAAAGCCTTTTCGTTAAATCGTTGTTTCCCTTCAGGAAATCCTAGGAGTGTCTCATGCATCTGAACAGAGATATGATGCTGAATTCTTTAAGAAGTTCAGAAATCAGAATATTGTTCTCTCAGCAAGAAATTATGCTCGGGTAATTTTTTTTCGTAAATCAAGCAATTATGGTTATTAACAATTTCTAAATCTTTGAGCCATGCTGTTACTGTTATAGCATACATATACCATTGAATTTCCTTTTTGTTGTAGTATTAATACATGTACAGAAAATGGGATCTTATTTACAAAAAATTTATTCATCCTGAGTTTTAAAAATAATTTATTTTTATAGCATGAGATTAAGAAACATGATACAGATTAGTAAGACTCAGGAATATTTCAAAATATTTCCCATCAGAAGTGCATAAAAAGATCCGCTACAAGTTTTTGAATACAAAGTCATACAAAATCACTCCTTTATTCCTCAAGTTCATATTGGAAATGCACCCTTGCCTTTTGTGTAGGAAAGTAACGTACAAGCCCTGCAGATCCTGTTCACTTACCACGGACCAGACCTGCTTCCTCATCGCCTCGCGATTCTCTCCAACTTCCCGGAGACCACCTCTCCACATGAATATTCTGTTTTGCTGCCTGAAGCTTGGTATGTGACTTTTTTAACTGAATTTTTCCTTCTTTCTAAATTAAAACAGTTTTTTGTTTCATGCTGAACAACTTAAATTGAAAAATAATTTTAATGTAATCTGTTTAGACATTTTTTTCTGATTATAAAATTATTTCTGACTGATTTTTAAGTAATCCTGAAACCAAAGTTTGTTTAGCATAAACAGGATCACCCTAACTTAATGGGCATGAACTTTCCTTTTTTTGAAAGCCTCCTGATTTCACTGCTGTGTACTCAATATGTACTGTTTTCTGGCTAAGAACAGGGTTTTAGGATAGCAATATTTGTTTGAATTAGTTATATCTTTTAGAAATTGAGGTGTAGTTCTGACAATATTAGGTAGTAGGTCCAGGGGATCCGTGATGTCTGAATTCTCCTCTCAACAACTCTGTCTCCCTATGAAACTTCAGAGGCACAAAGACAAGTGGGAAGTCAAAGTACCACTTTGCTAGTCATTAGGCTAATGATTCTTATCTCAGTTCAAGGCTGTTTGGTAATTGTGTTGTAACGTGTGACAGTCGCTAAGCCAACTGCATCCATTAATTCCCAGTTTTACCACCTGGTGGGCTTCTGTAGGCCAGAAAATGTATTTATTTGCCTCGGTGCATAGCTCAGAGATGGATAGGCCATCAGCTCAGGCCTGAGGGAGGCGGGGAGGGCGGAGCATACCTTGCTGGTCAGTTACATGGAGGCAGAAGGCGAGAGTATCTGCTTGTGAGACTGTTTAGGTGCAGTGAACTAGCCCACTAGTGTCTGTGGCCCAGTCATCAGTTGCATGGTTTATCCTTTCTGAATCTGTGTTTACTCATCTTTAAAGTGAATTGACAATCCCTGTCTTACTATTCATAGTGCATATTTTTAGTAACAGATGAACTGATATATACGAAATCTGTAAACTAAAGCACTGGAAGAGATTGTGACATCTGATTGAAATCATTGTCACAACCTTTAGCTACTGGAAATGTACAATGAAGGGACATTGTTGGAACTGGGGATTATTTGACGTTTTCATTTCTTTCCCACCACCTCAATCTAGTGTCGTAGTTGTAGGCTTAGATGTTGATGACATGACCAACATTTATAGAGTAATTGCTGTGTATTTGGCACGTACTTATATCTGGTCCCAAACGCTTTGGTATTCCGCTATTCCAGAACGCTGAGATTCGCAATCTTATTAGTATGTTAAACTCTATATAAGGGCAGCCAGGATTTGAACCTACATTTATTTATAGTTGTAGGTCAGTAGGCTCTAAAAATATAAGTTATAAACAAGTTCCTTATTTACACTACTTTTAGTAGGAAAAAAGTAAGTTTTATTACGATAAAAGTGAACAAAAAGTTGGGGATGCCCTTTTCATTAAAAAAAAGATTGTTTTATATCTGAGTAGTGATATGTAAGTGTATTTTATAAATATGTATTTATAAATATTTCAGCATATAATTGTTTTTCTACCTCTTTGCAAAATAGATTTAATCTGAATGGCAATGACTTTTTCTACTGTAAATTGTGAATATAAAGGGCTACTGTCTCTTAAAATTTATTTTAAAGGTAATTTTTCCTTAGATTTGAGTGCATTTATTCTTATTGTCTTCTTGATGACTGTTCAGGTGAACATTTGATTTTAACCTGAAATTTCAGAATTGCTTCACAGAATAGTTATGCAATGCCCAGTGCTATGTTATCTTTGAATGCCCTATGGTTTGTTTATGGGGCCCTCCATCAACTCATTTAAATTGTGATAACTACTTTAGGTATACCATATTCCAGCAGAAGATAATCAGCAGATAAAGTTACTTTGAATCTTTGTTTTGGGGTATGTTGCTTAGACAAACTTTGAAAAGACTGATTTCTTATGGGTCCTTAAATTATATTCATTTATAACACATTGAGAAAATACAGATTTTTTGTTGTTGTTGTTGTTCTTGTTCTTTGTTTCTCAAAGTCTATTACATTGAGTAGACATTTGCTCTAGTTAGAAAGGGTGAGAAAGAACAATAGGTTTTAATAGTAATGTCTCTATCGCCTTATAATTTTATGTGACTGCAAAGCAAAACCACAGTTATGTTTCAGGCCTAGCCTCTTCTGTGAGGTCTTCTGTAAGTTATTCCTTTCCCTTTCTTCTCATAATTCTTTGTTCATTCCTGTAATCTACCACTTTTTATATTATGTTATATTCCATCATTTTTATGTTCGCCTTTCTCCCTTTTGCTCCCTTCTTTAACAAACACCAGCTTTAAACCCAAAACTAACTCTTAAAGGCGGAGATCATCTCTTCCTTACCTTTGGATCCCCAGGGTATAGAGTGGAGTCGGTTCTCTGAAAATGGTTGCTAACTAGGTAAGTTACGTCCATCTTGTGCCCATTTAAAAGGGGGATTAAAGGATGTCCTGAAGGGAGTACAGCGAGTGTGCTTTCACCTGTCAGCATGGGAGGTGCCCCAGGTCAGTGTGTCACCAACGTGCCAATGGCCTGAAAGATTCAGTTGCTATTTTAGCCCAATATTAAAGCCTGCGCTCTTTTGCCCTATTCACAGTTTTACTCTAATGGACGTATAGGTCAATAAGATGCAGTTACAAAAACTCTTTTGTGTGGAAATGTGTTCTTTGAACATTTGGTATTCATTTTCAAGTCACTTGGAACCATTAGGCCAGGCGAACGCCAAGTGTCTGATTTGCTGACGCGTGCATGCTTCCTCTGCTTACCCACTCACCATCTGCGGGGCACCGTCCTGTGCCTGGCATGAGGGTAGGGATTTCGAAATGAATAAAATGCAGTTGCTCTTCATCAGAAGTATGTTTTATGAAGTAACAAGAATTCCTGCTCACAGCATCATGCTTTCAAACTGAGGAAGAAATAAGAGTTGGAAGGATTCTAAATAAATCTGCAGCGTTTTCTGCTTTCTCTTTTTTCTCCTCAGTTGCAATGCTTGAAAAACTGGTAGAATGATCTTGACACTTCCTCACTTACTTCCTTGAAGGGCTGTAGAGCTTTCTGTGTGTGTGCCTTGCTCTGCTGTGAGAGTATGTATCCATCACACAGCGGCAGAGCCTGTGTTTCATCCTGCTTTGCCTTCCCTTCAGCCCCCGACTTGTATTTTGCAAGTTATAATCACTTCTTAATAATCTGTTGAATTGATTTGAAACAAGTCACTAAACTTGAGCTGTATGACTCCCAAATGCAGGTGGCTGTGTAACTGTACAGTCTTCAGCTGGCTGTTGGGACAGTTGCTCACAGTCCCCTGCTCTCTCTGCCGCTGTCACATAGGCCTCTTACTGTCCCTTGAACATGCCGTGCCTTTTCCCGCCTAGGGCTTTTGAGGTTAGTTTGCCCCTGCCTGGTGTGCCAGTCTCCCAGATCTCCACGTGATTCGGCCTCTTACTTGGTTCCGAGTCTCTACTCAAAGGCTACTTCCTCAAAAAGGCCTTCGTACCTTGCTTGGTCAGACAGCCTCCACCTCCTTCTCACTCTCTTGCCCTTAGCCCAGTTTCCTGCTCTTCACAGCAACTGCACCTCACATGTGATATGCTTATTATTTGTCCTCTCCACTTAATCTGATGTTCTGTGGCCATTCTATTTAGAATTTCAGCCTCACTTTAGATCCTTATTTCCTGCTTTATTTTCTCCCTAGCATTTATCACTACCCACCGTAGTTTGGGTTTTACTTAATTATCTTATTTATTTTCTGTTTGCCCTTCTAAAATGTCAGCTCCACTAGGACAAGGATTTCTGTCATTTGTTCCCTTCCTTACCCACTGCACTTAGAATAGTGCCTGGCACGTTGTTGGCACTCAGTCAATACTTGCTGGATGAATGAAGAAATGAATGAATGAATATAAATCCCACAAGGGTAAGGAGTTTGTGTCTTGCCCCCTAATGAGCCTCAGTGCCTGGAAGAGTGTTTGGTACAAAGCAGTAACTCAGTAAGTTGTCCAGGATGAACGAGCATACAGGGAAGCGTAGGTGGGGCTTTACTTTTCAGAGTTCGAGCTGTGTAATATTTTGGAAAGCAATCGTAAGTTATGTCAGAAGGACCGTTTAACTACCACGTTGTGAGATCCCATTGCCAGAATTTTTGCGTTGGCCAATTTTGATTCAAGCAAATGTTAGGATATGCTTGCTGGGAAACTTGGATGGTACGTGCTACTTTGTGTTTTATATTGTCACTCAGAAACCATCCTGTGTATTTGACATTGATGAAATGTGACTGAGTTTTGTGAAATTTTGAAATTACATTTTCTGTCAGAGATGATACATCTTTTTATTAACTGCTTATCCCTAGTTTGTCATTGCTATAAAACATTTGCACTTTATATTCTAGTTGACACTTTTTAGGGAGAAAAGTGACATTTTTTACCTTTATTAGTTTGCACAATTTGTGGTAATAGAAATTTTTCATAAAGAAAAATAAATATTTTTTTTGGACTTTTGGTATTTTGATGTTTATAGCACGTTTTATTTATTGATTTTTATTCATTTACAGTTGACATTCAATATTATATTAGTTTCAGGTGTGATACAGTACGTTTTAGAAGATTGTTTAGATTTTTCACTTACGACTCTTTTCCCATTGTAAAACCTTTCCAGAATGATGACAGCAATCTAGTTTAAATGTTGTGTTTTAAACAGTTGTCTGTGTAGAGAGTTACAACACAGGGGCCAGAGCACTGATACTAGAACCGGGGTGCCTGGATTCATGAGCTGGGGTAAGTTTCCTAACTGCACCTCAGGATTCTCGCCTGGAAAGTGGTGATGATACCACTTATTTCATAGTGTCGTGAGAGCGGTTAATATGTTCATGTATGTGAAACACCGTGAACAGTGCTTGGCACCATGGAAGTGCTGCTTACGTGCTAGCAGTTATTAGTGTGGCATCCCATGCTGAGGCCTTGGTCCCGGATACTTATACATGTCATATGTTTATTGTTTTATACTTTTTATTGCTGTAATTCTAAGGTTACAGAAAACATGCAGCGATAATACAGAGACTTCCTGTGTACCCTTCATCTAGCTTACCCTTCTTATCTTACATAATCATAGCACATTTGTCAAAACTAAGAAATTACTGCTGGAATAGTCAATTCTGCATATAAAGTGACACATGTGTTCCTAAAAGTCACTGCGCTATGCAAAACTGTGCAGGAAAACCACAGGGTTTATGGGGAAAATGGGGTTAAGCCCAGCATTCAAAAACTCTGTGCAGTGGAACAAAGTTATAAACCTCATAAAAATCATCCCAAAAGTTCTCTTTGTGTTACATGGTTCAGAAACACATAAATACTAACATAGGGTACTTTATCTTGGAAAAGACCTGAAAAAGACTTTGCTTGTGGAAGTCGGTTGGCAGAGTTGCAGCTTATGTGTTATTGGGAAGTGGAGGCAGCGGGTGATTAGAAATCTGAGGGAAATTGTCATACCAGATGTGGGTGGGAGTGGCTCCTAACACTCCAGCAACTGAGGTCACTGGTACATGTTTGGGTTGTGTGTCCATGTGCACTTAACGTGACGTGGCGCGGCGCAGCTGAATGCAGTTTTCTGTGTTCACCTAATGTTTATTGTGGGTGAAATTGTGCATTAGCAAACACACAATTTGTGTTACAGTCAAGTTGTTCCCTAGTATATCAATTCATTGGAACAATCTGTATTTTCAAAACATTATAGCAGAACTGATTGTACCATACTAGTAACTAAACTACATATGTATTTGGATTTACCCAGCTTCTCCCCTAACATCCTTTTTCTGTTTCAGTATCTGATGCAGGGTACAACATTGCGTGTAGACTTTATTATTTTTTATTATTTTTTATTTTTTTTTAATACATGGAGATGAACTCTGTTTAATATCAGTCAGTCAGTAAATTCTTTGACACATGCATTTACTACATAGTGAAAATTGATACTCATATTTATGTTCCTGGATTATGTCCTGAATCAACAAGGAAAGATTGAGTTACATTTAGTATATTTTGAGATATTGCAATATTTAAATTTTTTTATTGTGTAAGTGGTGATACCCGGGAAATAGTATATCCACTATGCTGTACACCTGAAACTAATATTGAATGTCAGCTATAATGAAAAACTTATATATATGCGTATATATATATATATACATATACATATACATATACATATATATATACACATATACATATACATATATACATATATATATGTATATATATGTAGTCACAGGTTGTAAAGTAAAGCATAGGGAATATAGTCAATACTATTGTAATAGCTATGTACGGTGTCAGATGGCTAGTAGATTTCTTGGGGTTATCACTTTATGAGGGGTGTAAATGTCTAATCACTGTGTTTTCTTGTACACCTGAAACTAATAATAAAAAACAATGCTTTTCTTTATATTTTTAAAGAAAAAATAATAAACTATCCAGAACACCTCATTTTTTTCATCATACTAGCAAAGCTGTTACTATAGTAACTTGGTAGTTTCTTTGCTTGTGACTATCTAAGCTTAGATTATTTGATGATTGGAAGTTTGACTATGAAAAGTGTGCTGTAACAAGTGTGCCTATGTGAGCCATGGAAGGATGTGTTAGATACTCCCATTTTCTTGTCTGAATTTGTGATTGGATGAATTATTTGCTGACTTCTGATGAATCATTCTATACCTTTAGTTCCACAATAATTTATGTGGCACATTGTTAAAGATTAAAAAATGACCGAGTGAAGAATTTTAAATCCGGTTGTTTAGATCATATAAGGTGTGAACCTGATTTATGTCATTTGTACCTTGTCCCACATTCAGAAACTGCTGTTGTCCTGGAGACTAATTGTGAAATACACTTAAGAAACTTCACTGTATTAACCGTTTTCAGTGTATAGGTTAGTAGTGTTTAGTACATTCACATTGTTGTGCAGCCAATTCTAAGAACCCTCTTTATCTTCGGAAACAAACCCTATGTCCATTAAACAATAACTTCCCATTTCTTCTTCACCCAGCCCCTGACGACCACCATTCTACTTTTTGTCTCTATGAATTTGACTATACAGTAGTTGTCTTTTTGTGACTGGCTTATTTCACTTAACATAATGTCCTCAAGGCATGATACACTTTTAGTGAAATTCATATTACGATTAAATAAGATTTAGAGTGGCTTGCCATCTGTGGGTCGTGTTCCTATTTTTGTTGCAAAAGTATTTCTTAAAGTAAAGGATGCCGGTAAATTAAGATGGGAGGTTACGTCACCATTATTGCTTGACTTCTTATGGAGAATGTCTTATTTTCATCTTTTGATAAGTAGGATATCCAAACTGAAGGGAACTTCTGATATCTGTTCTGATGCCTTGTTTTTTAAATCTTGGATTTGGGTAAATATGTCATAAAAGCAAAACATTAATATGCATTTTATTAAAATTCCCAGTAGGATAAATTTAATTTAAGGGAAATTGATTTACTTTATAACTTACATCACTACTAAAGAATTTATCTTTAAAAAGATCAGATGACATTATTCTTGTTCTTCACAACTGAAGGTAGATAGGAGTTTACTTTTTACTACACTTTCACTTTCAAATTAGTCATGTTTTGATCTTTTATATTAGTTTGTGGGGGTTTTTTTTGAGATGAGTACATGTGAAACTGATTTAAAAATTAAAACATTTCTAAATGCTTTGTTCATTTTTATTGAAAGAACACTTTAAAGATGGTGACTGAGTCATAGAAAATTTTGTTATTTTAACAAAAATCTAGGGAATACTTATGTGCCATATAAATGACTGCATTGCATTACATGAAACAGGTAGATACAAATATGTATCAGAAATGGTCCTGTCCACAGATAAATTAGAATCTAGAAGGAAGATCAGATAGGTTAGGTATAGATAGAGCTGCCATAAAATCAAAATATGTGTCATAGAGGAGTGTAGATAAGTTTAGAGGTGACTTTCTGTTCCACAGGAAGTAAATCAGTAAGAGCAAGGTTTGAGCTAGGCCTGGAAGGTTGAGTGTGTTTCTGATGTTTGGAAGTTTGAATCGGTAAGAGTCATCTGAGTAAGTACTTAATGTGAAGTTATTCTACCTACTCGGTTTTCACCTGTATCATGTTGTTTAGTCATGGGGAACAAACGATGTTCCCAATTAATTTGTTAGTTGAAAATGAATTAGTACAGAGGATTTCCGGTAAACAGCATGAATTTCATTTTATGTTTTTATGTAGCCTAGTCCTGTTCATAGAGGTTTATTTTTTCTTCCCTGAGATTTTTGAAATGCAGTTTTTATTGGGCATTCTATTTCCACCAAATTTGGTTGTTGCAATGAAATATCACCTAAACGGTAGCCTTGATCATGAAATATTATGGAAAGATTGGAGCATTGCATTCACTTTTTTGATTCCCACAGGAAACACGAAAATGTTTCTCTTCCCTTTAAAATGGAAAAGTTGATTAGTTACCTAATCAAAATTCAATTCCCATATGAGCAGTTTATTTCTGAACTCCTCTGAGCAAAGAACAATACATTGGTTTGTATTTTAGGCTTGAAATAAGTATTTGGCTTCACGGTGACTGCTGATAGAGAGGAGTACAGAGACTGCTTTACAGAATGGGATCTGTTGGCAGCTTCTGAATGCAAGAATAATCTGGTGTTTGGACCAGGAAGGAAAGGCCTTCTAGGCCCCCTCTACTGTCTGGGCGCAGGGTCAGGGCTGGCAGTGGGGGAGTTGGCTGGTGTGTCTCCTGGCACTGGGGGCATGCTGGGCCTTGACACAATTACTTCTTCCCTGTCTGTTTATTTAAAGCAACACAGTGGATTTAGGGCAATTTCTTTGATTAAGAATGTAGAAACAAATATAACTTCAGAGTAATTTTTGTGGGTTTTGGAAAGTATGTTGATACTGATATTTGTTATGTTTGGTAGTCTGAAAAGTACTACAGAGATGAAGGTGTACTAATTCATTTCCTCTTTTATTCAACAAACATTTTATGATTGAGTATGAAACATTTAAAAAAATTTACAAACAGATTTTATGTTTCACATATAATTCTCATAGCATGTTTATGAGCTAAGCAGAAAAAGGAATATTATCCTGCTTTCAGAGCAAACAATTTGAGAGGCATTACTGATATATGTTCTGAAATAAGGAATTATTTAAAATATAATTTTAATTACATTATCATTTTAGTGTGTATGTAACAGTTGTCAATGTTTTATGTGGCTTAATACTGTTTAAAGTTTCTGATTTTTATCTGAAATTGAGAAATGTTTGAGGGGTACTTTTTAAAAAAAATATTTTGTTCCCCTAAAAAAATCTGTTTTAGATTCAGCATTACCTAGTGATACCATGTGGTACTCTTCGTGGAGATGAGATTTTTCTTTCATTATTCATTTTCTTCCAAATTTTTATTTTAGGTTGGTGCAAAAGTGATTGCAATTTAAAAGATTAAAAATAATTTCAAAAACCGCATTACTTTTGCGCCAACCCAATACCTTGACCAATAATTTCAGAACATGTGATTCTTAAGAAGATTATAACATCTTATCAATGGTTGAATTACCTCAGGGAAATAGTCCCTATAATTCTTTTGATGACAGAATGTCTTTTCCAGTCAAGATTTCATTAATATGTAAATACTGGTCTGTAACAGCAGTGGATCTCTTTATCACACTATATTTAATTAACATGTAAATAACCCCTTGAGACACTTTTCCCAATTTCTGATGTGGACAAGCCTGTTTAAATAATTGTATTTGTAATAAGTAAATTTCTATTAAGAATCAAATTCATATTTTAATTTTATTTATTTATTTAATTTATTTTTTAAGGAGGGTGCAGCTCACAGTGGCCCATGCAGGGATCAAACCGGCATCCTTGGTGTTATTAGCACCACATTCTAACCAACTGAGCTAACTGCCACCCCAAATTCATATTTTTTAGACAAAGCATATGCATTTTTTTAAACAAATATTTTGACCTCAATGAGTACTCATTGTTTAATCCTGAAAGTGTAGACACTATATATAATAACTGGGGGGGAATCCATGACATATGTAAATGTTGGGGTCATACAACATGGTATTGACCTATATTTAGTGTGGAGAAGTGACAGTGGGAAGAACAAAGTTTTAGTCAAAAACATGGACATACGCATATGTCTTGGACACCTGTGAGCTGTGTTACTTTTGGGAAATTAGATAGCTTCTCTGAGTTTCAGTTTCTTTGTGAAGTGGGGAATTATAGAGGTATTGTGACAATAGAGTAAGAGCTACCAGATGTATGTTGCCTAGCCCAGTTCCTAGCATATAATTGGTATTCAGAAAACAGCAATGGTGGTTCAGTATACAGGTGATAGGTGGTGCTGATAGGAGAAAACGGTTGGAACAGTAGCAGTTATAGGTACATGTTGGTAGGAATGTCATAGATACTTTTTAGTTTCAAGTGCATTAAGTAGTTTTGCAAAAGACAGATGAATAAACAAAATGCAAAATTACACAGTAGGGATGTATCTCCCTGAAGACACCAGTGCTTTGATTTGTCACCAGGGGCAGCCCTTCTTTCTTTGTGTCTGGTGCCTGAGATTTTATGTTATTTGTTGTTCAGATGAAGTCTTATATCTTGATTAAATCTTCTCTTTCTAATTCTTAAGAGTTTAAGTTGTTTGTTTTTGAGAGCTCCGATTTAAAAAAAAAATTTAATTCAATTTTATTTTGTATTTATTTTTTTATTAGTTACAGGTGTACAAACAATGTAATAGTTAGACATTTATCATTTATACCCCTCACACAGTGATAACGCCCTCCCCCATCCACTACCTCTCTGACATCGCACACAGCCATTACATTTCCACTGTCTCTATTCCTAATGCTGAACTCCACTTCTTGTAAATATATATATATATATACACACACATACATATATATGTAAATAAAATTTTAGTTGACATTCATTATTGTTCAGCTTCAGTTGTACAGTGCAGTGATCAGGCATCTACATCATCCCTGAGGTGGTCTCCCTAATAAGACAAGTATCCATCAGATACCCTACCAAATCTTTACAACATTATTGATTACATTTCCCAAATTGACTTTTGTATCCCCGTGGCCATCTTGTGGTTACCGATTGTGCTTAATAATCTCCTCACCTTCCCCCTTATCCCTACCCCCCATCTAGCAACCCTTAGTTTTTCCTCTATGTTTCTGAGACTGTTTCTGATTAGTTCGTTCATTTATTCTTTTTAGATTCCACATATAAGTGAGATCACATGGTATTTGTCTTTCTCTGTCTGACTTATTTCACTTAGCATAACGTTTTCTAGGTCCATCCATGTTGTTGCAAATGGTAAGATTTCATTCTTCTTTATGGCTGCGTAATACTCCGTTGTATAAATGTACCAGTTTCTTAATCCATTCGTCTACCGATGGGCATTTTGGTTGTTTCCATATCTTGGCTATTGTGTATAGTGGAAAGCTCCGATTTTTTAAGTTAGGAGAATGCCAGTGGATCTGTTGCTACTGATCATTAAATCATTTATTCATTCAGTAAGTAGATGGTAATTTTTGAGCCCATGTAGTAGTTTACTTTACCTGTAATTTGTGATTGTAATATATAATTTATGGGGTATTTGAGGATTAAATGCATGAATGCAATAAATTTAGTTACATTTATTTATTTATTACTGCTGTGCATATAACACTACTAGGGGTTGCGATGGATGCAAAGGAGTATTTACTGGAAAGGAATATACACTTTTTGTGGGGAGGCAAATTATTTACTAGCAACTTAAGAAAATAATAGATAAGAACTCCAGAAAGCATAGGAAAAATATACCATCTATATATTACTATAAGGTTAAATAGTAAATGGCAGATGAATTGCCCAGTTAAAAGTCGTGAGGATTTAGAACAGGAAGAAAGTAGTCTGGCTTGCAGTGGTCACAGCAATCTGTGAGAAGCGGTGATTTGAGTTACAGAAGGTGGTATTCAGATAGGTAGGCTATCAGGTCTGAGACTACTGACTCTGGAACCAGACTGTCTGGGTTCAATTCCCAGCTGTAGCTGCAGCTTTTTGGTTGTGTGACTTGGGACAAGTTACTAAACATTCCTGTACCTTTGTTTCCTCTACGGTAAAATGGGAAATATTGGTTATCTCTCAGGACTGCTGGCTGTGTGTGTGTGTAAAATGTATATGTGTATTATATATGAGGGGTGCCCCAAAAATGTATACACATGACTTGTATTCATCTTTTGTCATTGGTATGTATTATTACAATTTTAATACCGTTTTTTCCTTTCTTAAAATATGTGTACATTTTTTGGCACCCTCTGTGTCTATTATGCATAAATTGCTTGGAATTTTATATTTGTGCTCTATGTAAGTGTCAGCCATAGACTGGCCACAGTTGGATAGCTCTACAGTAGTGTGTGAAATGCTCATTCCACTTAGGCCTAGAAGTAGGACTGCGCAGGGATTGTGACAAGGAGGCCGTCAGTCTTCCTGTGGCTTGGGTCTGCATAGGCAGTATTTGTGCTGTTTTATGCGGTGATCTGAGTAAAAAGGAGATAAAAAATATTCTTCCTTTCCTCTCTAAACCTTTTGTTCGAATTCCATGAGCACTACCTTACATAGTGTCAGGGCTTATAATGCCGATACAGTTTATGGCCATTTGGTACATTTCATTAGTTTTGTAGTTGATAAATTCAGATGTCAAGTACTTTTATCTTTGTCCTGGAAGCTTTTTCTGGTTTAATTAATAGACCAAAGGAAGTTTGTCAGGTTCTGGTTGTCTTTAAGTAATATGAAATAAGGGCCTCGGTTATTAATCTGTCTACTGGTTCTGTGTCAGTCTCAGTAACAGAGAACAGGAGTCTAATTGACTGGATTTCTCTCACATTACTTCTTTTGGTCATTGCGGGCACGTAGCTGTGGGCCTCCCCAGTGTCAGGAAAGTCCTCACCAATCCTTAGCTGACTGTGAGCTCAGATCTTTCAGCACCAGTATATTTAATATGTGTTCTTGCTCTCTGAATGGAATACTGGCAACCCTGAGTCTATAGCTTAGTTAATTACCATGTACAAAACTTGTAATTCACCAATTTTAAGTTGAGCCCCTATTTTCCATAAGTAAAATATTGTAAATATAAAAATCATCACAAAAAATTTAAAAAAATGCTCTTTTAAATATTTGTTATGTATATAACATCAAAGGCTGAATATAGAAGTTATTACATAAATATTTTGATTGGGGAATTTTTTTTATGTTGTTCATTTTTAGCTTATTACCGTGTTTCTCCGAAAATAAGACCTAGCCGGACAATCAGCTCTAATGCATCTTTTGGAGCAAAAATTAATATAAGACCCGATGTTATATTATATTATAGTAAAATAAGACCAGGTCTTGTATTAATTTTTACTCCAAAAGACGCATTAGAGCTGATTGTCCGGCTAGGTCTTATTTTCAGAGAAACACAATATTGTTAAAGTATAGGCCATTGAAATTTTGTTCGAGGATGCCTTTTTTCCCCTTGTAACTTTTCTTGTAGCAAGCATAGCTTTTCTTTTTGTTCTGACTACTTAAAGTGTCTCTTCTTCAAAATTGGGATTGTCTATCCAAGGGGCAAATGACAGTGCTGGTGATGTGGTGGGACGGAGGGGGGGGGCGATTTGCATATCATTGATGTCTCCATTCATCTGTTGCCCCTTGTTTTGTTTACATTGAACACCTTTGTGAAGAGCAGCCTTTCTCAGTTATTTAACTTTTCTGAAAAATTCAGTGGTTCTCCATTGTAGTTTGTGGCTGTCTCTTAAATTTTCATGATTTTACAAACTTGTTCTCCTCAGAAATAATCAAATCATCCTTTGCTCATGGTTAAAAATTTATTTTCAAACGTGGTTTTAAGCATTTGGGAGAGAGAGTATGCCTTGTGGAAATTGTTATTTATTTCAAGCTCATAAATCAGCTCATCACATTTTCTTATTACTGTTTATTGCATTGGCCAGGTGCCATATACTTAGGATGGTGTCAGCGGAGTTTATTGCAGTTGTTAAGTATTTCTAAATATACTCATTGATGCTATTATTAATATAGTGCTACTATTTATCATAAAGGAGACTTTGAAATGTCAACCAGTCACGTGTTTCTTGAATTCCACTACCCATGACAGACCTTGCTGGTGTTGGTAACGATGCTTTGTATGATGGTTTAACATTTAACGATATACCAGGCTTTGCATGTACTAATTCATTTGATCCTGCCCAAATCCAAACGAGGTTACAGTTACTATTATCCCTGTTTTACCAATAAAGAAATTGAGACACAGGCACTTCTCAAAGTTACAGGGCAATGCAGGATGGAGTCATAGTTCTAAGAGAGGTTAGACTTCTAAGAGCATGTTCTTAATTATGATGGGTTAGAATTCAAGAAAATATTTGCTCATCTCTTCAGTTTGGGCAGGTAATATTACAGTTTGTATTAAGTAGATGGAGCAGCTGGGTCCCAGAAATTAAGCTAGTGGTGGGGGAAGGAGAATCTAAGGCCTAGACTCGTGGTGTTTTCACTCTTGCCTCTTTTACACACTGCTAACATCCGAGAATACTGGTTTCAGGATGTCTTATTAGTGAATCTGCTCTATTTTCTAAGTAATTTATTAGTGAAATTGAAATTCCATTGGTGCAGAAGAGAACTCTGAATGATGCCTTTAGATAGATTTTTCCAGTTTGGCTTTCTGGGTGATAACTAGCTTTTTGATTGGTTTCCCATTGAGTTTCAGATCAGTGTGACTTGTTCAGCAGTGGTAACCATAGTGAAGTTACACATGCAGGCCCAAATTACTATTATTTTTTGTCCTTTACTTACGGGACATTTTCTTCTATGCTAAATAATAGAAGTAAATATAACTCCACATATTAGGACCAGTGCCGAAAAGGTGGCAATTATTAGCAATTCACTGTCTATTTAGCTTTTTGTTTCCAAGGCATAGAACACAAATAAAAGAACTTTTTGTAAGGTTATTCTTGGTAAAATTTCTTTGAAATAAAACATTTATATTTAGTGTGAGAAATAATTGGTGAGAGAATAGTTGAACATAATAGAACTTGTTACATTCATTCCTCTCCTGCTGACAGATAAATGTTCCCTTCAAATGAAACCAGCAAAGTTTATTGTTTGCAATAAAACAAAGAACAGGGTTCTAAAATAAAGAATCCTAAAATTAAATAAAAACAGTCATTATTTTGTAAAGAGATAACTTAAGTTTACCATGTACTTCCCTTTTTTTAGTGGGGATGATGCATTTAAATTTTAAAACTTCCCACGCAAAGTGGAAATAATAGAAGAAAAAGATGAAATAAAGTATGTTAATGTTGTTTTGTATTTATAGAACTTTAGAGTCAAAGTGTAAGTTTTGCAACCAACCAAACTATCTACAACTATTTAGAAGGAAGCGGTATGTTTATAGGTTTTTATTTATTATTTATTATTTTTTTTACCACATTTTCACCTTACCCATGTAGTGGTTCACTTACATGACTAATATTTTTGTTGTGAATACATTAATGGAAAAGGTTTTCTCTGAATTTCATTAAGTATTCTGTTATGCTGCTTACCTTATGAATAAGTAGCTAAAATTTGGCTGTTTTTTAGAAGGTAATGACAGAACTAACCAATTATTTTGAAATATAAAGGAAGGTGAGATTTAGGGAAATACATATTCTGAAATCTTTTTTCCTCCGTGAAGTATAATGACATGTCCAGCTCTCTAGGTTGCAGGTGTGTCCCCTTACTAGGAGAGCTTGCCCTTCCCTCAGTTTAATAATCTCTAGTGGGGAGGCATCCTTGTTTCTGCAGATTCCATATCAGTGTACCTCCTGGACACACCTGTTGTTTCATGAACAAACTGTCCCCTTTCATTGCTCTATTCCAACTTTGAATTTTTGTGATATTCATGAGATCAGTTAAAAATATTTGTATGCTGTCAGTTAATTAGTTCAGTTGACACATTATTATTTTAGAGTCTACTAAATGCCAGACACTTATTTCAGGTGCTGAGGATATGGCAATAGACAAAACAAACAAAAATTCTGCTCTCAAGGAATTTGTATTCTGGCTGGGGATGGGGTCCTATTTGTTTCTTAAATGCTGCCATTTGAAGCATGATAAAGAACTTATGGTATTTTTACAGCAAGCATTTTAAACTCCTAAAATTTAAAGTAATTTGTTCTGTAAAAACATCCTGTAAGAAAATGAAAGAAAGCTTTTTGTTTTTATACACCAGGTGTGCCAAAAAAATGTATACACATTTTAAGAGATGTAATCTATGTATTACTTTTTGAAGTTGAATTGAATTACGGTAGCAATGTGTAGTATGACGCTTGCTTAAAAGATGGTGTTAATCAAACGAATGCTAGCGTCCCCATGCCACAGGCAGGACAGTCAAAGAAAATGGCGGAAGCACTGTTGTTCGAGAAGCACAAGACCATTTTGAAGTGGTATTTGAAATTCGAGAACGTTGTGAAAGTACAATGGTAATGGAGGGGCGAGTCTGCAACAGAACTTCCAACACGCCTAGCAATTGCACGCATTCGTGATAAGTTTGAGGCGCATGGTGCTGTGTGTGATGTGCACAGGGGAAGATCTGGGAGGCCTCGCACAGCAACACGTCAAGCAGTAGTTCCCGTAATCAGAAGTGTCTGGACGCTGATGGAAACACTCTGAGCACCTCTTGTAATTGCGGAAGTCAAATGTGACTTGTATTCATCTTTTGTTATCGGTATATATTGAGTATTACAATTTAATACAATTTTCCTTTCTTAAAACGTGTATACATTTTTTTGGCACCCCCCGGGATTAGTGATCAGACTTAAGGTCAAGCCATATTTTGTAGAAGTTAAATTTCATGAGACTAGTAACCTACTGGTGTTGACATTGATTTTATGTCCTAATTTAAATGTATCCTTTCAATATGCATGTAAACGGCCCTTATTGGGCTGTCAGAATTAAATTTTGGGAAGGCTCAAATTGCCTTTTACCTGCTACTTACAGAGCTAACCTGGTGGCTCTTATGTACGAAGCAGAGGAATGCTGGAAATGAGGATGGATTTGTGGTTGGGGGCTGGACTGTAGTCCCCGTGTCCTTGCTAGAGGCAGTATGGTATGCCAGCTAAAAGTGTCAGCTTTGGATTCTGTCTGGTTGTGTTTAAAGCCTGCCTCTGTCATTTATTAGCTTTATGAGGAGAGGCAAGCTTTCTCATTGTAATATGAGGAAGGCAGTATCACCTACTACATTAGATTGGTAGGACTGAAAGGTATTGCACATTAAAAGCTGTTTATCCGGTCTGGTCCACAGTAAGAGATCAGTAAAGGTTAAAGATTATTATCGTTTCTGATCATTGCTGATGTACTGCTAGTAATACTCTTCTTATTACAGCTGACCCTTGAACAACGTGGGGGTTAGAGCACAGACAAAAACCTATATACAGCTACTTTGGGCCCTCTGCAAACTCTGTCAGTGGTGATCAGCAGCATTTAGAAACATTCATGTGTGCTGTGCCTTGAAAGTGCAGCAGAAACATTTGATTTACCTAGGACTCTTCAGGCTGACCTTTTGGAGTGGGTCTCTGCATGGAACTTGTCTTTAATATGTTGTTTTGATAAAAATGGGTATGTTTTCTTACCCATTTCTGTTCAGTGAAGGTTAACAAAGTTTTACAACTTTCTAGTCTTTAAATATCAAGTAAGTATTATTTTGCTGAGGGTCCCGTGGTATTGCTTATCATTTGAGTAATAACCCTTGTATGTAAAATGTTCTTTGTATAGAAAATACAAATCTCAACTTGTGATACTGTTTTCCAAAATTCTTTCAGAAAACATTTTGAGTAGCTTATCGAACCGTGTTTAATTAGAAAAGGTAGTGATAGTTTGCTAGGTTTATTGTTTTTCGTTTCTCAATTTGTTGCTATAATTTATTCTTGTGTTGGAAGAGTGAGCATTACCATTATTGTATCCAAAAGTTCTGTTTTACTTTTCATTTTCATGGTCTATGATAAAATATTAGTTATTGACAAGGAAGAAAATAAAATAGTTTTTCACTTGGTGACAAATGAAGTATTCATTTGCCGTGGTTATGGCATTCATTCTAAATAATCATCTGTATGATTCAGAAATTTAAAAATGTGAACTCAAATGCCTAAAAGATGTATCTGGTGTATAGTTTGCTAGGATATCACATGCTAGAGAAAAAGTGGATAAAACGCTGTTTTTAAAAATACCGTATAATAAATTTCTTTTTTTTTTTTTTAAATTTTATTTTATTAAATTTATTGGGGTGACAATTGTTAGTAAAATTACATAGATTTCAGGTGTACAATTCTGTATTACATCATCTATAAATCCCATTGTGTGTTCATCATAAATTTCTTATTCTATATATCTAATGGGGAACGTTGACTTTGGCTAGTTCCCACCAATAATAGGGAGATGGGATTCAGCACTGCCCATTCCCAGACCTTCAGCTTCCCTCTTGTACTTTCAATCCCACCAGTGGTCTCCTATTACCTCTATTACCTTTTACATCAGGACTAATCTCTTCGTCAACATAATTGTCAAACATTTATGAAACATTTCTTGTGCAAGGCATGTTTTATAACCTAGTAGGGTAAGAGAGTACAAAACATAACCTAATAAAATCCAAAAGTGCAATTCTTTCTCTGGGGCTATGATACAGTTTAGGAAAATGCCACTGTCGATACTCAGAAATATGAGAGAAAAATGTTTTATTGAACTGTAAAAGCAAGGTAATTGAAATTTGTGTTTTAATTTTTTTCTTTATTCTCAATTCAGAACGTTTCAGTTGGTTGCATGGATTCTTGGGATGTTAGAGCTAAAAGAGACCTTAGAAATATTGAAGTGTTTCACCTTAGAAAGTCACGTGTCAGGCTGCATGTCTAGTTAAAAGCCAGATGTGTTTGTTTCTTTGCATCCCAATTCATAGCACATTGCTCTGCTATATTACCATACTGTTTTTACCTCACTTTTCCTTTTAAATTTATTCTTAATTTATCCAGTTAGGCCTTTGCCTCTTTTAGATTCTCCTGTAACGTTTTAGTGATACTTTTAACCTGCAAAATTATTTCTTCACTCTGCTGTTACCTGTCCTCTGTGTATGTGCTGTGTGATATGGTAGCCATTAGTCTCACCACTATTTAAATCTTAATTGAAATGAGTTAAAATTAAACTTCTGTTTCTTAGTATCAGTAGCTACATTTAAAGTGGTTTATACCTGTGTATGTGTCTAGTGGTTACCTCCTATGACCATAGGAAGTTAGATTGTAAGCTTTTTGAGGGCAAGGACCATTTATGTTGGTACTGAGAACATAAAATATGGGGTCTTGATAAGTGTTTTAGAATATGTGAATGAACACATACACATACCGTCCTGTAGTTCCTAGCCAGATTTGTTTGTTTTGAATTCTCTTTTTCGGTAGTTTTATGACAGAAGAGAAATCAGCAATTTGGTATTTCCCATTTACATGTTGTACTGTGTGTGTATCATGCACCACTTAATGGACTGTAAACAGGAATTTTGGAGATTTATGGTTATAGGGATACTTTTTGCTACCCGTTCTTTGTGTAGCCTGTCACTGAGGTAGTGTGTATTTTAAATGCTTATGTATTTTTTTTTTTTTTTTAATTTAAGTTATAGTGGTGACTCCTTGCTGATCATTCCTTGGCATGAACGTAAACACCGAAATAAAGACTGGTGCGAAGCGTTGGAGTGCAGGTAAGAGTGAGCCAGCACCTGGGGATTCCCTTCTCTGTGGGATGGGCGAGTAGAAGGCCCTGTGAAGCTCAGGGGTGGTGTGTAATCACCTACTTGACAGCGTTCCTTGATTTAGGGAGTTTGAAGTTGTTTTAAAAAACTTGACTTTTATCAGTTAAGTTAAAAATTTTTTTAATGGAAAAATATTAAATGCTACAAAGGAATTATTCTACAAATGATCCTTATACAACTCTTTTTCACTTTGAGGTATTCCCTTTCAGTCTTTGACATATGCAGATGTGTTGTTTCATAGATGTTATTATGGTATGCATGCACTTTTGCTCCTGATTCAGTTTTAATTTTCACTTTTATAAGATTTAACCTGGGAAAGCCTCAGAATGTGGAGGCATCAGGTACTGCAGAAGAGGATAGGAGAGTCAGGTAAATTCTCCTTCACTGTCTCTTTCCATATTTTTCCTATATGAGATCAGACGTTTATTTTTTAGACTCAGGAAATGAGCCAGAGAGCCTCTAGACTCCTGGGCATGAGGCATAGCATAGGGTGGGGATGGAGTGATGCGGTTGAAAATCTGGGTATTTACTGAAAATTTATATCCTGAATGTTGAAGCTCTGGTTCCTTTCCCCCTTCCTGCTGCTAAAATGCAGGCCTATTCACCAAGTAGAAGTTTGGAGAGTTCTTTTCGGGAGAAATGGAATAGCCTGTGAGAAGCGGCCCCTGGATACTGAGATATAGTCCCAGGAGATTAATTCACTGGCAGGTGACAGTGAATCCAACACAGGAATACGTCCTGCCACACCTCCAGAGCTTCCTGGACATCTGGGGATTGACTCCAGCAGGCAGAGCGAATGGACAGGAAAGGCAAAACAAACAAAATAGAACTGAAAGACAGAGACCATGCAAAAAGAAGGAAACTTCAAAAATTGTGGTTAATATTACTCGGGAGATAAGAGATGACACTGCATTTGTGAAGTAGCAGTAAGATTTTATAAAATACAAAAAATGAATTAAAAGAACTTGAGAAAATAAAAAATTTGATAGGTATATAAAAAGTAGAAGAGTTGAAAGATAAAAAGCAAAGAAGTTTACTAAATTAGAGTAAAAATGTAGAGCTAGATGATAAGAGAAGATAAATAAACAAGTCTAATATTCAAATTACAGACATTCTAGAGACAGCATAGATAATAAAGGGGAGGAAGTTATAAAAAATAATTCAAGACTGTTTCTCAGAATTGAAAGTTATAAGTTTTCAGACTGAAATTCCCACTACACTAAAGCATACCACCATGACTTTCCACAATATTGGGGATGCAGTTTTCCAAAGAGAAAAACATATTACGTAAAATGAATTGGGACTCAGAATGACCATAGACATCTCCAGAACAACCCCAGAAGCTAGAAGACAATGCAGTAATCCATTCAGACTTTTGAGGCCAAGTACTTTGTTTGTGATCTAGATTTTTATGTCTAGCTACAATCATTAATCAAGTAGGAGGTTAGTCATGAAAGGTCTTATAAAATCTACCATCCATGTACATCTCATTTCAGGAAGCCATTGTAAGATGTGCTTTCTTAAAATGAGGGAATAAATCAAGAAAAGAGAAAGCCATTGGATTCAGAACGGGCTCTAACACAGGCAGTGGCAGAGGGAAGGCTGGTATGACAGACAGCTGTGCTGTGGTCAGGGCGAGAGCCACCAGTACTGACTGGACTGGGGTAGGCGGGGCCTGGATGGCTTCAAGAGCCTGGTCTCTTGGAAAAATTTTAAAAATGGAACTGATATATTCGGTCATTGTATATATCTGATATATTTGATCATTTGGTAAAGACTTTTATATTTTGCTCTTGATAGATCTTTTAGACACTTTGGGAAAAAATAGCAATGGGTGCATGTAAGTCAATGGGAGGGATGGGAGGACTGCAGGCAGCTATTAGCTCTAGAAAGTAAAATGTGGTTCAAGAGGAGGAATAGTTATAATATACCACTCGGCCCAGGAGAAGATAATATTCACATAATCATAATAATGTGAATAATTAGTGGTTTAATCCACATTGTGATATATCCATAATGGGAGGATGAGGTATAGGGTTAATGGATGGTTATGGTTTAAGACAACCAAATAACATGTAACGTAGATAAATCAGGAAACGGCCACAAATGCATGCTGTTTAGACATGTGGAGGAAAAACGAAGAAGAAAGTGGAAAGACTTGATCATGAGGTAGAGGAGGCAAGGATGGCGGCCGTGGGGATGTGTCCGGGGTCGCTGGCTTTTTATTTGATGAGTCCTTTCTTGCTTTTGCATTTTTAAAACCGTCCGTCTGTACGATCTGCCTGATGAGTGATAAATGAAAGCCCTAACTGGTAGTGTGATCATTGCAGGTGGAATCTGGAAGCTCGCTTTGTGTCGGTGGTGATGTTGGCCCCTCCCCTTAACTTTGTGTCTCGTGTTTCGGGGTCTCAGTTAATGGGATCTTTAAGTCTTAGTTACCTTTTTCACTGCAGTGAGTTTTAGCGTAATAGCAACTGAATGTCCTGCTGAGCTTTAGCTATCATTTGCTTAAAAAAAATTATGTTTCACATTTAGTTTTTATGTATTATCAGAGTTGTATATATTTGCAAAGAGATTAAGGAGTTAAAGTTTTCTACAGAGCTCGTTTTTAAAAAAGCAAAAACCCAAACCCATAGTCCTTTGTTCCCTGTCCTTTATATCTTGCTCACCAGAAGCAACTACTTCCAATTCTTGTAGATGATTGTTTTGGTGTTTACTCCCTATCTCTGAGTAACATAATTGCATAGTTGCTTCTTGATTTTTGAGTTCTAGCTGTTACCTGGGCTTCCTAGGATGAAAGATTATGGCTTAGTTTATTTCTACTCCAGGAACCCTGCTCTTCTTAGAGTGTTTATGACCCCCTACCCCCAACTCCCCTCTCAAAATTGTTTACTGTCACTTCAGTGGCGTTTCAGGAGAAAGTAGAGCTTACTGCATGGTATTTATTAGCCATATTTAATAGAATCATTGCTTGTAATGAGAGTATAAATGGATTGAAAACGGTGGGAGGTTGATGCAGTGGATATGGTGGTAGGAAAGGTGGCACTGTTGTGGTGACACTTCTGACCACAGTTCTGTCAGTATAAGTGGGTCCTTCTGACACAGCAGCACTGGCAGAGCACCTGACCCACTCATCTCATCCCAGTTCTCTTTAGCTTGTGCCTTTTTATCATTCTAACTAGTAGATGAAAAGCATGAGAGCATTTCTTCTCAGACCAAGCACAGCAAGCTAAAATGCAGGTGAGACTTGCTGTGCTGGAATTCCTAAAACTATGAAAATGAAAAGCCAGGAAAAGTTGAATGGAGGAAAAGGTGCTTTTGAAGATGTCACAAAATGTCCCTGGTATAGGCCATTTCTTGTTGCATGCTCATGTAATCAGGTCTGTCCTCTGTGAGATGTAAGAATACCTTGTTTCCCCGAAAATGAGACCAGGTCTTATATTAAGTTTTGCTGCAAAAGACACATTAGGGCTTATGTTCAGGGGATGTCATCCTGAAAAATCATGCTAGGGCTTATTTTCCTGTAGGTCTTGTTTTTGGGGAAACATGGTACTGAAGGGAGGAAAGCAGGTGCGGTTCTGGACTCAGGAAGGATGTAATCTGGGAGGAAAGATGCTGCTGCTGGGAATTGCTGACAGGATGAGTGCTGTGGAGGAGAAGGGCGGGGCACTGGGAGCACAGACTAGGGAGACGGCACTCGATAGAGGTCCAGGAAGGTTTTCCCAGGGAAGTTACGTGAAATCTGAGGTTTGAAGGATGAACAGGAGTTAGTTCCGCGGAGGGTGAGTTTGGCAGATGAGAGGGGGGAGTGTTCTAAGCAGAGGGAAGGGCATGTTGGAAGGCTGCAGGCAAGGCCCCCTTCAAAGACTGAAAATAAGACATGTTTTGTTGACGTATACAGAAGCAAAGTGAGATTGGCATCGGGGTGAGGAATGTTTTAAGGCAGATTACGAGCGATAAAAGTGGGCACAGGGATGATGTAATCAGGTTTGTATTGTTTAAAAGATAACTGTGTTACCCCGAGGATATCAGGAACTCAGTTTTGACTTTGTTGCATTTGCAGTGCCCGTGAAAACATCTGAAAAGCATCAGGGAAGACATGGGAGCTTCCGAGTAAAGTCTGGGTCAGGGTAAAACTGTGGTTGTGATGTGTGTGGTAATTGATATTTTCGAGTTGAAGAAGAGAGACGAGAGCTGGACTTAGTGATTGGAAGCACTGCTATTCAATGGCCCGCTAGAGGGGGCTGTGCTAGCAACGGTGACTGAAAAGGAATAGCCAGAAAGCTGAGAGAACTCAGACAGTGTGGCATGCTGGAATGAACGGGAAGCATGTTTCTGGGAGAAAGTGGTTAAATTCCATCAAATAGTGCTGAGAAGGAAATAAGGATTGAAAATTATATCAAAGGAACTCAGAGTAGCTTGTGGGTATTTTTCCCTGCTGGAATAGGGCAGCTTTAAAGGGAAGATTTCAGGGGGAGTGATGTGACTTTTTCCACTATGGGGGAAAGTCACTGGTTGGAATGTTAATGGCAGTTGTGCAACTAGGTAAGTGAAGGATTACCAATTATAAGCACAGGAGGTTGTCCAAGGCATGTGGATAACATGCCCAGGTGTTTATGGGCTTTGTGTTGGGTCACGTATTACAGCTATTAATAATTCTAATAAAAATAATACGTATACATACAAATTAGGCACCTGCTCTGTGCCAGATAGCATTCTCTGTATACTTTGTTATTTTAAATAATCTTGCATAGTATTATTCCCATTTTTTAATAGGAATAAACCAATCTTAAACTACCTTTCATATATTAATTTAGACAAGGGTTCAGCACAGCTTTCAGTGATGGAATGGTGCTTCAGCTCTGACTCCAAAGCCCTGTTGCCTTATAATAGTGACAATTACAGAACCTGTCATTCATTGCTGACTTTGGATCAATGACTGTCCCTAATGGAACACAGCACTTTCCAGTGTGTCTCTCTGAAATGTCTGAGTTTAAGTTAATTCTTTTTTCTTTTTTTTTCAGCCCTTACCCATGGTCAGGATCATCCTCATAAAAACTCCTCATGATTTGTGATCCCTGTGATAGTGTCCCTGTGTGTATTCCTCTCGATGCTTCTCTTTCACTCCTGATGGCCAGTGGTGTAGAATAGCTCCGTAATTTGCAAATGCCAGTGTAGCACTATGGTGCTGACCCTACTAAAGGGTAAAGGCTTATTATCAACATAAGTACGACAGAGTTCCTTTCATTTTTGTGAACATGGAAAACAAGGGTTTCTTAATTAATATTTGCATCAAAATTACCTGTGAGTGTTTTTCCTAAAGTAGGCCCAGCTGGCCATCACAGGAAATTCGGATTTAGTGGATCTCTGGCAGGCACCCAGCCATAGGCATTTGTGAAAGCTTCCCACTGTGATTTTCGTTTTGTTTTTATTTAATTTGATCGATTTATGGCATAGTTGTTTTGATTTATTCTCCATTCTCATTTTTTTAAATTAGGAAAACAAGCACGTGAAAAATGTCCCATTTCTCTTGTAAGTGTGCATATACATATAGGAAAACACATACACACATAGCCCCTGCCTCTGTAACCATCTTCACCCCTACTCTCTTTCACAAAATTACAATTTTTCCCAGTATTGCAATCAGTCGTTAATTGTTCCTTTTGTGCTTTACAGAATGGTGGTTGAGCCCAGTCTCCAAGATGAAAGCGAATTCTTATACACGGCACAGCCTGAGTTGCTGAGGTACAAGACGGCCCAGCTTACAGTAGAGAAGGTTATAGACTGGTATCAGACCCGAGCTGAAGAAATAGAGCATCACGCTCGGCAGGTGAGGGCCAGTGACAGCTGCTGCTCCGCGATGCCAGCAGTGCTACCGGGATCCTTAGTGTCAGCGTGTGTGGCTGCCGACAGTGCTGTGGGGACCATGTGGATGGAGGGCGAGGGCTGAATGAATATTTCTTACTACTTTTGTACAAGAAAACTTGTTCACAGTTTTCCTTTACAGCATAAGCTGCAAAACATGGTCCATACTGCCCCAGATTTTCCATGATTTTAATAGCTTAATACCATGTTAATTTGTAAGATTGTCGCAGCCCAGAAATACTTGAATAGGACAATCCTGTCCTATTGCAAAAATCGTTATTTTGCTTTTCAGGGATGCTGTCCAGGGCTTTGTTTCTAATGTTTTTCTGGAGTCTAAGTTGAATTTCCCTCAGTTCCCATGTGCCTTTACTGAGATGCATAACGGCGGCCTTAGAGAAGGGCCGTGGAAGAGAGATGAGGATAGTGCTGGGGTTAGGATGCCTAAATACTAATTTTGACTCTTCATTAACAGCCCTGTGACTCTGGACCTGCTACCTACCTTTTCAGTACCTTGGTTTTTTCCTGGGTTAATTTTTATACCAGAGTCAATGAGAACAAAGAACTATACAGGAGAGAACATTAAATATCCGGCTAATTGAATGCTCTGCAAATGTAAGCAATAGTTGTCTTCATCTTAGGGAATAGAAACTGGCAATTTCAAGCCAAGAATGGCAGAACGCACTTAGAAATCACATTCAGGCTCTGCCCAGCGGATGGCTTTCTCTTTCTACTGCGGTCGTGGCTGTGGGCCTCTTGCCTGTCCTACTGTCAGCTTTTCATCTGCTGGGAAGGGTGATTCCAGAGGGTCTGATGGGCAGTGGTCCTGTGGGAAGGAGTACGTACCCCTGTGTTAAAATGTCCCTGTAGTGTATCTGGCACGCCCCTGTGTCCCCATTTGATAGTCTTCTTGAATTTCTCTTTAATCTAACTCCTATTTTCGGTATTCATAGAATTGAAGGTGAATTATTTGCGGGAACTGATGAGAATATTATAGATCAAACATTTTGGGGGATGGCCAAGAATATTTATGATTGACTTCCCAGGTTTTTGAAGATGGCTAAGGATCATAGTGAAAAATGTTTAAAATCTTAAGCTATCATGATGAAAAGACTCTCTGGAGATCATGTAGTCTAATTTTTTATGCTGTTGGTAGATAAACTAAGGTCTACAGAAAGGAAAGTGAGCCACTTGTTCAGGGATGTACAGTGACAGAGCCAGACAAAATCCAGATCTCTGTATAATACACAGATTTCTTATAGAGCCCATATAAAAAATGAACAATTACACAGATCTTAATGGCTGAGAGCAAGATAAATTAATCTAAAGAAGGGGTTCTCAGACCCATAGTATCTTTTTTGTAGTAAATGTTTTGTAATGCTTCCTTATTATCCTGATGGGAAAATCATAGACATATCTTAATAGAAAATTTCCCAGAAATTAATGACTTAACTGCAATATGTAGGATAAATAAAATATGGAAATGTTGGGTCATGACTATTATAGGAAGCAAAGTCAGTGAGAAATCATTTTGAATAAGGAGAGCTGAAGTTGAAGATTCAATTATGTAGTATTGTTGGCGTTAAATACCCCAGATTGTTGTCTGGGATGAGAGCAGCTCATGGTAAGCTCTTTAACAAAACAAAGTAAACTCTTCCCTTGATTATATAGTGGCTGCATTCCAGGGAAATTCTGCGTAAATTACACCATTCTAAAAAGACTTTTGTGTAAAAGTTGAATGAAGTTCCGATCTAGATTCTGATCATTGTATCCAGGGTTTTCAGGACATTTGAAAGGCAGGCGAGAATCAGGACAAGTTGGTTTAGTGGGACTGCCCTACTCATTGTGGGACGTCTAGCATTCCTGGCTTCCACCTACTAACGTCTGGAGGTCCCATGATGTTATGTGTTGGACAGAAATGTCTCCTCGGGTTTCCAGAATGCCTCCTGGTGGACAGTTATGCTCCCCTTGGGAACTGTAGTCTTAGACCAATATCCTGTGCCTGGAAATGACCAGTTCATTCTGTTCACCATAAGCAAAGCCATCATTACTTTGCTAATACTGGAGAAACTCACTTGGTAATAATTGATGAAGAAAGCTCTCAAGTGAGCCAATGAGGCACATTTTTGTACAAGTAAATGGAGGTTATGAAACTTGCATCTAGACATTTTTTTTTTGATTCCAGTGGCATCATATGATTTACAGGAATTTTACAAATATATGGAATTTACTATTGTCTCTAACAAGAAAAAGGACTCTGTTTGGACCAGTTTTGTCTGAGCACAGCAGTTTCTTAGCTGGACTATAATAGATAGAGGTTTTTGAGAGTAAGGAGAAATGTATGTGTGAGCATATTCATGGATACACACTTAAATAACTGATTTCTAGATAGTTCTGTTACTTGAGATAGGAATGAGAATTCAAAAATTTCTCATGTGTATAAAAAGTGCTGGGCAACCAGCCTCATGCATTTCAAAAGATTAGTAATAATAGCGCCTCAATTTGTAGTCTTCAAATATTTTGTAACCCAGATTTCAGACATTAGGAAGTAGAAAGTTCAGAGGTCCCACATGCCCCTTCTCACGTCCCCTCACCCACGAGCCATCCCTGTTAGTAACGTCTTCATTTGAATACCACATTTGTCACAACTGATGAACCAAGATGTCCTTCAGTAGGAGAATGGATGGACATTGGTACAACCACACGATGGAATATTCTTCAGTGCTAAGAAGAAATGAGCTATCAAGTCAAGAAAAGACGTGGAGGAACCTTAAATGTATGGTACTAAGTGAAAAGATAAATACTGTATGATCCCAACTCTGCCTTTCTGGAAAAGGCAAAAAATGGAGACAGTGAAACGATCAGTGGTCGCCAGGATTTGGTGGGAGTGGGATGAATAGGCAAAATGGATACTTGTCCTTAAACATTTGTCCAAAGCCACAGAATGTACAACACTAAGAGTGAGCCGTAATGTAACATGTGGACAGTGGGTAATAATGATGTGTCAACGTCGGCTTATCAGTTATAACAAACGTACCACTCTGGTGGGATGTTGATAATGCAGGAGGTTGTGTATATGTGGGGGCACATGGGAAATCTCTGTACGTTCTACTCATGTTTGCTGTCAACCTAAAACTGCTCTAAAAAACAGTCTATTAAAAAAACCTCAGAGCTTTCTGAAATTTAAATTTTTAACAGTCTAATGATAATTCCTAGAAATCCTGAATTCTTATTTGAGTAATTAGGAATAATTATAACGAAAGAAAAGTGATTTGGGGGTGCTTTACTTAGCTGCCTTGTATTCTTTCTTCCATTTATTTAAAAACGCTTCTAATATAGGTATTGTTCTTTAGTTTCATTTGATGTATTGATGTTTCATGTGGATTGTGCTACAATTAAAGTGATAGCTAACATAGTTTCATCTTTTTCATTTTTAGATATTTAATTGATGTGGGACTTCTTTTTCCTTAGTGCCTACAAATGCCTTTAGCAACACCTTTTTGTTGGTTTAGGAAAATGTGTATAGTGGTGACATTTATCCAGTGAGGGCTCGGGGTTTGTGACATAATTCTTTAAGTTGTGTTCGAGCCTACTTTTATTTAACTTGTCAGTTATTTGATTCTAAAACATTTTTACTTCAATATTTGGAAAAACAACAAATTCAAAGTTAATATTAGAAAATGAATCTGGATCACAAAATTGGTGAGTGTATGACAAATTGCTAATATGCTGTGTGTTCAAACTATTGCACAAATTTATGTTTTATGCATCAGGTTTTCTTAACATGCTTTTTGAAAATTCACCTGAGGTAGAGTTTTTTGTTGTTGTTGTTGGTATACAGGTAGGTGGATCCTCTCAGAAATGAGTTACATTTTTATTATTAGACATCTGTTGAAGTATTCCCAGCTTGCTCCTGTTTTGCCTTATGCTTTTTTTTAAATATAACTACAGTTTTTCCCTCACATTTATTTGTCCTGCTCTTTCCAACTGAGGATGTATTTCTTATTTTCACTTCATCTTCGCCTGTCAAGCCCTGCGTCTTTGAAGGGCTTAGGGTGGACCTTTCATATTACTTGGCATTTTTTTGTTACATTACATGGCTGCTCCCTCTGCTTTTCTCCTCACACCCCACCATTCCCTCACCATTCTCGGCAATGATTTTGTTCTGTATTTCTTTGGGAAATTTGAGAACTCACTTCCATTTGTCCTTACTTTTCCCTGCTTTTCCCTGAGCTCTTTTCTTGCCTTCAAGCTCCTCCTTGCTTTGCCTCTGTTCTGTCTTCCATCCTCCCACCTGCTCAGGATGCTTGTCCGTCGTCTAGTCTCTCTCTTCCTGCTTCTTCCACCTTGCCTCAACTGTGTGCCTTTTTTTTCCCCCCTTGTGATAAAGTTCAAATCAATCCTATTTTATAAATACAACAGCAACAGCAAGTAGAGCCGTACTCTCCCTGGCTTCTGTTTTAGCTGTCTGCTTCCCATCAGTCTGCAACTTGGGATCACTTTCTCAGTGTGCTCACCCCTCTTTTCCCTGGCGTCTGGCTGTCCTTGCCACTCAACTGAAGCTGTGTCAGCAAGGCTCCAGGGCCGCCTCTTCACGTCCGATTCCTCTCATCTGTTATTTAATAGCGTTACCCTTTGACATCAGTGCTTCCTCTTTCCTGCAAGCTCTTCTCCTCAGGCTTCTGTGGGACCCTTTCACTTCTGTTCTTGTCTTTGTGTTTGCCATTCATTGTAGTTTCATCCGTATGGCTCATGTTCCTTGGCTTGTCCCTTAACTGTTGCTGACCTCCAGGGTGCTACTCTGTCACCAGGAGAGAGTCTTCTGTACTAATACTAGTAATTGGCAGTTCTCAGAACCAGTCTGCCAGGTTTCAGTCCAGTCCATTTCCAGTTCATTATTCAACAAATCCTTGCTAAATTTTCTTTCCAGGCTGTGCATCTGTGACGAGCCGCAGTGGAAATCCTTAGGTAGCACTGCCTGTCAGGGAGCCCTGCACATTTCCTAGCTCGGCAGGCAGTGTCCTGCAGCGCCTGGCCCCTCCCGATGGCTCCAGCTGTGTTTCTTATGGCTTCATTTCAGACCTCCTTTCAGTCTTGTGGAACTAACTGTGCTGTTACAACACACCATGCCTCTCTGCCTACCATGCTATTCTCCTGCCCTTCTCCTCCCTCTTTACCTGCTAACATCCATCAATTCTTTAAAGCCCGTTCTAAGTGTTCTCTCTGGGAGACTTTGTGACATGCTCAGATCCTACGTGCCCTCTGCTTTGAGATCATACCCGTCCACTTACCTCATTCTACTTCCATCATTGTTTTACCGGATCGTGTTTCCCATGAGATGGAGAGCTCTTTGAAGGAGAGACCTCATCTTACTCAGTTTTATATTCCTAACACCTAGAGCAGTGCTTAGCTCATAGTAGGTCCTCAATAAATCATTGTTAGTCTTGGAGTGTGGGAGTCAGTAAGGAATAGCAAGAGGCACTACAGGTGTAGGCTGCGTGAGGTAACTTTGCCATCAATCAGAAGGATAGGTGATAGGAATGAGTCCGATTGCTGTCTTCTGAGCATCTATAGGAAAATCATTCTGCATTTTGTCTAAGTGGAGTCTAAATACTTGAATCGAGACAGAGAAAAAGTCTGTCGGTTGTTCAAGTATTGATTGAATGCCTTCCAGACGGGAGGCGTTGCAGAAGGATAGGTGCTGAAGAGGAATACAAAAGCAAAACATTGTTTTTGGAGCAGAATATTATAGTGAAAATAGGATTAATTTGGCATTGTCGTTAACTAGCTATGTTGTTTTCCCTGCCTGTTAATGTTGTCAGAATTAAACAGAGAAATACATGTAAAACTGCTCTGTACACTGTAAGGTTCTACCAACTTAAGATGGTTGTTTTCCCCTTATTATCTTTACTTTCTGAATTTCTTGCTGATTGTTTCTTTGGAAACAATTGATGCTGATAGATTTGATAAAGAAGTTTTGTATTAAATAAAAAAATGTATGTTACTGCTAATGTGATTTTTATATAAATTGATGGCAAGATTAGGTTCTATACAGGAGGCTTTATGGGAAAGATATGATCCTCAGAGACTTACCATTGTTTTTCCATTTTAGGTTGACTGTGCATTGTCACTCATTCGACTTGGAATGGAGCGAAATATTCCTGGTTTGCTGGTTCTCTGTGATAATTTGGTTACTCTGGAAGCGCTGGTTTATGAAGCCGGGTGTGATTTAACCCTAACCTTGAAAGAACTCCAGCAGATGAAAGACATTGAAAAACTAAGACTACTGATGAATAGTGTAGGTTTTATTTTAAATTTCTTTTTAAACATTCCCTATGTACTTTGATTAATGTGTGTCTCAGAGCCAAAGATGAAATGTCCTCCAAACCTGAGAACTTAGTAAATAAAGGAAGGTTTCTTGACTTTTTTTTTTAAATTAAATTTTATGAATAAATGACTGAAGGCATCCCAAACTCTTTTGGCTGGTTTTGTACCCTTGCTTGCCCTTTATTCATACTTATCTACCTATAACCTTTTGCCCCCTGTCCAGCGAAGCGTATTTCTAAACTAGCTGTCATTCTAGTGTTCATGTTTCTAATCCTTCACTGTGTGGAAATTCATGAGTAGTTATATAATTCAGGGTCTTAAAAAAAAAAAAAAAAGAAACTACTGGAGTTTAGAGAGCTGTGTGGTGTGTGAAGGAAACATCTTGGCTTCAGGGTTAGTGTATTCAGGAAAATTTGCCCAGCCATTCTTAGATTTTTCTTGGGTCACCTTGGGGACAAAGTACACCCCAAAGTTGGGGTCTGGTTTCTACCAGGTCCACTGAGTAGAGAGAAACCTTTGACTCCAGATTGATGGGCCTGGGAGTGCTGGCTGCCAGACTCGTTTCTTTCAGTCTTTGCTTTTGGCAGCCTGGTGTGAATGGGCCAGATCAAGGTGTGGGCACAGCTGCCTGACAGGGTTCTCTCTTCTCCCTCATCTCTTCTTTCTCTCTCTCTGTACTTTCTTTTCATCCTCCTTTCTCTGTTTCATCCCTCTCGTCAATCCCCTTACCAATCAATCCCCCTTTTCTTTCTCCCTCTCTCCCTACCTTCCCTTTCTCTTCTTTTCCTGATAATCCACCCCGTGAAAATTGATTTGTGTTGTGTTAGACTCCTCTTAGGAGATTTAGGTGTTATCTCTTGGGGTCATTAAGGAAAAGTATTGTGTAATTTCAGTGATAATGAGTAAAATTATGTTTGTCATTTGAAGTTTCGTGAAGGTGGGTGTAAAGGGGCAAAACAAAACAGGAGGAAGAAAAGGGAGGGAGAGAATCTGAGAACAGATGAGACTGGTCTCCAGCGGCTCCTTTCTAGCGCTGCTTTAGGTTGATGTCCACGCACGTTTCTGGGCTGGAACCTGTGCCCTGGAGGGGCTCCTGACCCAGTGGCAGAGTGTTTGTCTTCCAGAGCTGGCCTTAGGCTGTGAGGGGCCCTGGAGTGATCCTGACGGAACTGCTGGGCTGAGGTGCTGTTAGCCTCCAGGGTCCCCAGCAGAAGGTGATTCTTCTTAGGAAGTGTGGATCTTTCACTGTTGACCTCGTGATCATCTGCGAGTTGTAGAACTTAGAACTTGTTGTCTGCTACAATTAGGTATTTGATGTAATGTGTGTTTGTTTTGGTTAATTATATTTTCAGTGTTCTGAGGACAACTATGTGACAAGTGCCTACCAATGGATGGTTCCCTTTCTTCATCGTTGTGAGAAACAGTCTCCTGGTGTGGCTAATGAGCTATTGAAAGAATATTTAGTAACTTTAGCCAAAGGGGACTTAAAACTTCCACTGAAGATATTTCAGCATTCCAAACCAGATGTAAGTAGACACTCTAACATCTTAAAAGTCTCTGCACTTTCACTTTTACAGAATTAGGTTTTATCTTTTTTTTTTTTTTTTTTATAATAGGCTTTGCAAGTAATTTCCTTTTAAAAAGAAAAGGAAATGGTTGTCATTTTATTCTTTAAAAATGTTTCAACAGTTCAGTCCAAAATTTTTTTGGAAGTTCATAAGCTTATGTTTATTTTAATTGGTTTACTCCAGTTAGTCCAAAATTTTGGGGAAGTTTATAAAAGTATATTTATTTTAATTGATTTATTGCAAAGTTTGTTGACTGTTACATTTTGTAAACTGGCCATACCAAAAAGACTAACAGTTGATAGGTATTTAATTCTTACTAGTATTGGCAGGTGCTTTACAAGTGTTAACTCATTTAATCCTCATAACAATCCCATGAGACAGATATTTTTATTAATATTGCAGGAAAAGAAAATTGTGAGTTTGACTGGTTGTGCATTTGCCCAGGGTGACATAGTAAGGAGTGGAACCCAGCTTCAAACATTCTAATTTCACAGCTATTCTTCTTCTTCTTTTTCTTTTTATTTAATTAAAATTTATTGGGGTGACAGTGGTTTGTAAAGTTACATAGGTTTCAAGTGTACAATTCTGTAATACATCATTTGTATATCATGTTAAGTGTTCACCACCCAGAGTCAGTTCGCCTTCCATCACCATATATTTGATCCCCTTTACCCTCATCTACCATCCTCCTACCCCTTTACCCTCGTAACCACTAAACTATTGTCTGTGTCTATGACTTTTTGTTACTTCATTTGTTTGTCTTGTTCTTTTGTTGTTTTTGGTTTATATCCCACATATCAGTGAAGTCATATGGTTCTCTGCTTTTTCTGTCTGACTTATTTCCCTTAGCATTATAATCTCAAGATCCATCCATGTTGTCACAAATGGCACTTTCATCTTTTCTTATGGCAGAGTAGTATTCCATTGTGTATACTGTGTTTCCCCGAAAATAAGACCTAGTCGGACCATCAGTTGTAATGCATCTTTGGAGCAATATTTAATATAAGACCCGGTCTTATTTTACTATAACGTAAAACCGGGTCTATACTATAATATAATACCCGGTCTTACATTAATTTTTGCTCCAAAAGATGCATTAGAGCTGATGGTCCTGCTAGGTCTTATTTTTGGGGAAACACGGCATATATCACATCTTCTTTATCCAGTCATCTATCGAAGGACACTTTGGTTTCCAGCTGTGTTCGTAACCGGTATGCTTTACTGTAACACCAATAGAAGAAGAAAAGGTTTCTGCCCTTGACTGCCTTCACATTATTGATGGAAATCTTTAGGATCTCATAAGGAGATCTTATAATTATTCTGAATAACTCTTATATTTGCTTCAGACTGCTATAATTATAGCTCTGTATTTCTATAGGATTCAAATAGTTGTTCAGCTTCGCTGGTGGTAAGTCATGTTAAATGTAGCAAGCCTCTGCAAAGTAAAGAACCTCTTCATTTAGCCAGAGAGCACAGTGCTGTCTTAGGAGATACTGGCTCCCTTTCCCCTGGAGGGACTCAAGCAGGATGGCATGGTCAGTTGAGGCACAGAATTTTGTAGTGAGGTTGAAAGCATTCGATTGGGACTCAAGCAGAATTATTTAAGGCCTCCTCCAATCCTAAATTCCAATTGAGGGTGCTTTCTTGTGTTGACCTTTGTCAGCAGTCTGAGATCCTCTAAGGTGTGTTGTCATAGACCAGCGTAATCAAGATAACGAAAGCATTGCTTAGTGACCTTACACATTTTTTTGTTTCTAGATAGCTTGTCTGTGAGAACTATTATCTGTTCACTGGCTGTTTAAAATTTCCCATCTTCTTATATGCAGTTTCCACTTAGTAACTTGGTTTTAAATTGGGTGGTTTACTGTGAGCTGAGGATGGGTTGGTTTTGACAGCGGAATACTGTGTGAGAAGCAGGATGGCTTGAATATGAATGTTTTATGAGGAAGAAAGAAGTGACTTTAAATTCTTGTCAGTGATGCTTCTTCCATAGTCTTGTAAATGCTTTGTATATAGTCTTTTGTTTTACTTGGCAGTTTAGCATGTGCCTTTTGAATAAAACATACAGCCATTTGCATTTGTTGAGCTATGTAAACATGAAAGCTGAGAACTCTGGCGTTGCTGGGCTCTTCCTGTCTAAGCCCATCTCTGTATGTCAGTCAAAGTTACCTTTTACTACACAGATTTGATCCTGTCATGATCTGTGGAAAACTGCCGGTGGCTTACACTGCCTGCAGGGTAAACGTTGAGTCTCTACAGTGGCCTGGAAGGTTCTTTGTGGTCGGCTTCTAGACTGCCTCTTCAGCCTTCAGGAATGCACTAGAAGCTCATGGCTTCTTCACCCTGTCAGGTTCTTTCAGGCCTCTTTGAGTTCTTACAGGTTGTTTCCTTGGTTTGGGGTAGTCGGCCCCCCTTTCCTGCATTTAAAAAACACCCATCTGTCCTTCAAGACCCTGCTCTCTAAGATTCCCTGTACTGTGAAGCCTTCCATGACTACCTGTGCTGTGACAGGTCTGTACCTGTCTCTGTAATAACCCATGTCATACTGTGTTGTAATTATTTGTTCAAGTTTGTCTTTCCCTTCCTTTGTTTCCTATGGATGTTCTCTATGTGTCATCTCTTTCTTTATTACCAAGGATTAGTATGATATGCCTTGTATCTTGTAGAGAGCAAGTGCTCAGTAAATTTTGGCCGGGTGAATGAATGAATGAATGAATGAATGAAATTGGGTTTTATTATGATGCTTCAGGTCACTTGATTACATTTGTTTGCTTTCGTGGGATTATACTTGGAGCATTGCTCTTATTTTACCTGACTGTTTACAAATATAACGGGCACGATGCTTTCTGCATCAGACAGCTTAGGCTAAGTTACGCTGCATCAACAAATGACTTCTAAATCTTAGCAGCTCGCAACAGTAAATACTCATTCCTCACAAGTGTCACATAGGCTGTGGTTAGGCTTCTGCTGTGTTCCATGTCTTACTCATTCCAGGACTCAGGCTGAAAGAGCAGTCCCCTTTTCTAACTTGTGGTGCAAGAAAAAGAACAAAGTAGAACCACTCGGTGGCTCTTAAAGCTCTAGCTCACAGTGGCTGGAGTTCCTTTCCTCACATGTCACAGGCCAAGGGACGTACCGGGCAGAGCCTGATGTTAACAGAGCAAGGAAGAATTATCGTCTCTGAGGAGCAGGGGAGTGAATAATTGGGAACAATGACACAAACACAGATTTGTCTTACTGGCGTTCTCCTGTCTTTTATGACATCCAAAAGCCCTCATCTCTGGTTTTAACTTTGTTCTTTGCTTGACTCTGCCTTTGGAAGGTAGAACTTGTGAAGAAACTTGGATAAGTCTGGATAGAGATGATTTAGGAATATATTCTTCCTTTTTGTATTGTTCTCTGTCTTCTATATTAGTATTTTTCGAATGCCTCCGTATATCAGACTGGATTTTTTATTTTTAATAAAATACAGTTTTCTAGGCCCAATCCAGAAATAATGGATTAGAATTTGGAGAGTATGTAATATGCTTTTGACTATTTGGTGATTCTGACGGAAAGCCAGGGTTAGGAACAACTACTTTAAATGTCCATTTCTTTTAACAACTGGGAGTTCATAGTCTCTTAGCTGCTCATGGACTATATGTCATAGTCTCTTAGGTGCCAACTTTTCAGTTCTTTTCTGATTACAGAAATTCAGTGGGCAATTTTAGTTTTAAAATTGCTTTTTGTAAATTCATATTGTAGAATATTTAGAAAACTCAGAAAAACAAAGATGGAAATAAAATTTTTGTTTTTGGCAATTTCAGTGACTAGATAATCTGAAAACCTGTCTGCTCTAAAACATCTAGATGTGTTCATTCACTTATTAAAAAAAAAAATCTATTTAACTGCATAGCTGAGCTTCTAAGAAAGCAAAAGAAATCCCTACAGACCAAGTGAAGAGGGAAGTAGGAGTCTAAGAAATACTCAAGAGAAGGAGGCAGTGGCTAAGTGGGGTGGGGTTTGCAGTTGACAATTTCTAGAGCAGTGAATTTTAACACCTCTTTGAGACAGAAGATGATGTCTTTTAAAATGGTGAGTTAGAAGTGAGATTTCTGCATAATGTCAGGGCCATTTCTCTAATTATGAGTGAATTTGAACATTTTTCTTATATGTTTGAGAGGCATTCTCTCTTTTGGTGAATTGGTCATTGCTGCTTTTTCCTCATTTTTCACTTGGATTTTTGTTCTTTTTGTGCGTTAACTTTTTAACAACCCACATACATTAGTGTAATTAGCCCTTTTTTTTTTTTTGATATCTGTTGTGAATGTTTCTCCCCGTTGGTAGGTTGTCTTTTGACTTTGTTTATAGTGGACTGTGTCATGCAAAATCATTTTTTTGTATTTGTGTAGTCAAATTGATCAATCTGTTCTTTTATTGCCTCTGTATTTGGAGTCAATATGAGGAAGGCTTTTCCTACTCTAAGGTTAAAGAATTCACGCATCTTTTCTTGTAGTACTTGTATGGTTTTATTTTTATGTTTAGATCTTCAATCTATTTGGAGTTTATTCTTTCGTATAGTGTGAGATGCGGATCTAATTGTATGTTTTACCAAATGGTTACTCAGTTTTCCCAGCACCATTTATTAAAAAATTTATCTTTACCTGAGTAATTTGAGATGCCACCACCTTTGTGATATACCAAAGTTTCATTTATTTGTGGATCTAATTCTAGAGTTTCTATATTCTGCTGTCTCTTTGTGAATGCACTAGTACCACACTGTTTTCATATAGAGATTTTACAGTTTTTAGTTCTGCAAAAGTAGTATTCCTTTGTAGTTTTTTCTGCAGTTTTTTTTTTTGGCTCTTTTGTTTGTTTTTCAATTTGAAGTTCAATGTTAGTTTGTTTAGTTCTACAAAATAAGCTGTTGGTATTTTTAGTGTGGTTGCACTGAATTTATAAATTAACTTAGTGAGACTAGTATCTTTATAATGTTCAGTCACCTATTCAAGAAGATGGTATTATTCTATTTGTCTATGTCTTTTTGAGTGTCTTTTCAGGAATGTTTAAATTTTTTCCTCATATAGGTTTAGCACATTTCTTGTTAAATTTATTCGTAAGCATTTTATCTGTTTCTGTTATAAATTGAGTTTTTCTCTATTCTATTTTCTTAATTTTCTCTGTTTATTATTTGTGTATTTGAAATTTATTGATTTTATATGTTAATTTATATCCTGAATGTCTCTAATTATTTATTTATTTATATTATTATTATTTTTTTATTGGGGAAGGGGAACAGCACTTTATTGGGGAACAGTATGTACTTCCAGGATTTTTTCCAAGTCTAATTTTTTTTTATTGCTTGATTCTCGGGGGTTTTTCAGGTATCCTATCTTATCATCCATTGTTATTTTTTCTAGTTGTCTGTAGTGCATAATTTTAAGACTTTTTAAAAAAAAAACAGACTTTTTCCCCCCTCACATTTCGCCTTGCTATGAAGCGTGGAAAACAGTGTGCTCTGCGTGGCGGGGGAGGACTTATTTCACTGACTTCGTAGGAAGTCCTAGATGCGCTCTCTTCTGTTAGCTGGAGGTGAGCAAGTGAAGGTTTAATAGTTAGCACTGATGTATCAGGACGGGAACACTGAGAAAAGAGTAAGTGTGTTTTCCTATGGAATATGAAATTAAGTTACAGCTTGAATCTAACAGGGCAAGAATGAAAAGTATCTTAATAATTTGAGCATTATGACTTATGTACACAATAGATTGTGTTAAGATAGACATACTGCATCGCATAGGAAGAGAACAAAAAGAAAGCAAAGGAATGCACAGAAGAAAAAGGATCTGTGTATGAGAGTGGGATGAGGATTTATGCGTTGAGCCGTCCTTTACTGAGCATATATGAGACATTAGAAATCTGGGACAGTCCAATTGAAGTCAAATCCAAGTGGAGCTAAAACTGGGTTATTGGGGAGGATTTAAATAGGGCAATAAAGTCTTAGGACATTTCCGGTAGGAGTAGAATAAGACGAGGCAATCTGACTCCTGTCATATTTAGATAAAAGCAAGGCGGAGAGTTTATTTCTTACCTTTCACATTGAGGGACTTCTACAGGGTTTTTCAACAGAAGATTTTGAACAGATATGATCAAGCATGGGCTCTAGAATATTTAACTTTCAAGTGACACTTGAATGTCTCAGAGGTGGAAAGATGGGAAGCAGGGAGATGGAGGAAAACATCATAGACCTTGATGTCAGTCTTAGCTGGCTTCCCACGTTGTTTCTTGACTGAAACTGGTTTCAGTTTTTTCTTTTTCTTTCTTCCTCGGACACTCTCTGAACCATGTGGGTTCCTTTTTACCATCTCTTCTCTCAGTCTCTTCCCCTCTTCCTCTATGAGAAGTTCTTCTGAAGTGTTGTGAGAGCTAGAGCTGCTTAGCTCAGGCTCCAGAGCCAGTTGCCTGCGTCCGAATCCGGGCTTGACCGTGTGACCTCCTCTGCTTTGAGCAAATTAGTTGTCCTCTGCCTCAGTTTCCCCTTTGTGTAAAATGGAAGTAATACTGACCTTACAGGATTGTTCTGAGGATTGATGAGCTAAAACATATAAATTACTTAGAAACAGTACCTGGCACATAATAACGATTCAGGAAAAGTTAGCTATTTTAATTAATTTTTAATAATACTGTGTTTCCACGAAAATAAGACCTAGCTGACCATCAGCTCTAACGCATCTTTTGGAGCAAAAATTAATATAAGAGCGGGTCTTATTTTACTATAAGACCGGGTATGATATAATATAATATAATGTAAGGCCGGGTATTATATTATACCCGGTCTTATATTAATTTTTGCTCCAAAAGACGCATTAGAGCTGATTGTCTGACTAGGTCTTATTTTCAGGGAAATAGGGTACTGCCTTTTACTATGCCTGCTTGTCCCTGTTTCACCAGTTTGTTACTTTGCAACCTTGGATAACTTTTTGTCAAGGTTTAATGTCAAATTAATGATATATAGCTAGATCTATCTATCTATATATCTATATATATGTATATATATGTATATATTTTTTCTTAATACCTTGAAGAAAGATATGTACTTTAAACAAACTTTGTTTCTCTGGTAACCTTGAATGTTGTTTCTTCTTTTATTCACTGATGTGATTTTTTACTCAGAAAATGCCTTTGTGTGGCAGTTCCTCTCCATCACTTTCCTGTTTTGTGTTTCTACTAAGGTGTTGAAAACCAGTAGATCTTTATTCTGGAAATTATCTTAAACTTTTTTTGTTGTTGAAAGGGCTCCAAGAAAATAGTTTGAAACTTCCATTTTGCTTTCAATCACATCACAATACTATTAGGAAGATGTTGTTAATACCCAGTTTCATAGATGAGAAAAACAAGGCACACATCTGTTATTTTTATGTCCCAGAAAATACTCTATGGATGGGAGTCTGTGGTTTGCAATGGGAAGTGGTGTGTCCTCTGTAGAAAGCGACCCAAGGTAGCCATCTGTCTGCATCAGAATACAGAGTATATTCTGGGATTTAAATTTTATTGCATTAAAATGTGACTTCTTTCAAATAGAATGTCAGGACTGTTTAGTTAAATGACTAATGTATTATGCATATTGAAAAATAATAGGTTCGAACATCTCTGAATATTAGTTAAGGAATTTTATATAGTTTTGTAATTGAAACACATAAAACTTGGCTTTAGGGTTAAAAATGTTGTTTTTAATGAATTGCCTTTTTAATTCACTGTTTCTTCTATGTTGAGTGGGTCATAAATTGAAGAGTCTGCTTTTAGCAGATGCAGAGCTTATGGGTACAAATTATCTTTTCTAACTGATTCTGTAATTAAAATGTGATTTCATTTAGAATTATTAAAAATCCCAAAAGTCTGTAAGCTACAAAAAAAAATCAAGATTTGTTTCTGCATCTGATTAATTACACTATTTAATATGCTGTTCACAATGGTACTGGGATATGAAAAAAGTGACTGTAAATCTATTGACAGTGTGCTTTATTTTCTCCAGCTGCAGCAAAAAATTATTCCCGATCAGGACCAACTGATGGCAGTAGCACTAGAGTGCATCTATAACTGTGAACGAAATGACCAACTCTCTCTTTGCTATGACATATTAGAGTGTCTGCCGCAAAGGGGATACGGGTGAGAATCCACAGCGATCTTATTGTGTCGTTTTAGTCTAATAGTTAAAATGAAAAAGTTGCTTCTCTCAATGTCCATTACAGAGAATTTTGGGAATGTAAAAAGGTGTAAAGAAAATGAAATCATCTGCAAATCTGTTGCCTAGAGATAAATTTTTGTTTTTCTAGCAGTATATGTTAAGTCACTATAATTTTGTCAACCTTGGTATTATAATTTTCCGTTGAAAAACAAAAATAGCACCACCATCACCACAACAAAAAATACTGTTTATGGTGTATGGACAATGGTATGTCTTCATTTTAAGTTGTGTGTCTAGTTAAGCATTTTCCATGTTTGTGGGCTAATTGTATTTCTTTTATGAATTGTTTGTTCTTGCCTTTGCCTGTAGTAATCCCTTTAAATAGTGGTATATGAATGTGTGTAATTTATTTTTTCTTTCAGTTTTTTTGAGATATAACTAACATACAGCACCATCTAAATTTAAGGTGAACAGCATAATGACTTGACTTAACATATATTGTGAAATTATTACCACAATAAGTTCAGTTAACATCCATAATCTTATATAGATACAAAAAAAAAGAAAAGCAAAATATTTGTGGATTTACTGTCTGAGCCACTTTCAGATGTAACACACAGCCACACAGCAGTGTTAACTGCAGTCATGTTATACATCACATCTCTACTACTTAATTATCTTATAACTGGAAGTTTGTACCTGTTAACCATCTTTTGATCTTTTTTTCGATGAGTTTGGTGGAATTTTTTTTTTTTTTTATTCATATAAGTGAAATAATACAGCATTTGTCTTTCTCTGACTTATTTCACTTAGCATAATGCCCTCAAGGTCCATGAATCTTGTAAATAAAGGAAAGTATATTTTTTTCTTTATCCATTGATCCATCAGTGGACACTTAGGTTGTTTCCATGTCTTGGCCATTGTAAATAATGCTTCAGTGAACATGAGAGTACAGATGTCTCTTCAACATAGTAATTTAATTTCCTTTGGATATATACTCAGAAGGGGAATTACTGGATCATAGTTCTCTTTTTAATTTCTTGAGGAATGAATACATAATTTTTAGCTGGGCTTATGTTTGAATGGAAATTTATTTAACATTGTTTTGGATCATTAAGTTGCGAGCAAATCGGATTTATATTTTCTTTTTGAAAGTTAGGTAATAATCATTCCTTTAATCACACTTTTAAATCTAGTATAATAAATTTCACATCTGGAGAAGTGTAACAATACATGAAACTGCACTGAGTGAATAATTAGTGGACCTGTTTCTAGGCCTTTGTGATTTCAGCTGAGCCACTTAACTTCTCTGGTCATTACTTTCCTCATTTGCATAGTCAGATATTTAGACAACAAGGCCTCCTCATGCTCTGTTTTCTCTTTCTCTTTGACCTTTATTTTTCTCTGCTTTTCTCTTTTTTTTCTCCCTCTGTCTTTTCCTTCCAAGGAGATATTTATTTTTTTGTGTGTGAAATGAATGATATAAATGACCAATGTTGCAACCCATTGTGAAATAATTGTTTTGTGCAGTCATTAATGGTAAAATGAGGTAAAAGATTGATGGGTAAAGGACGTTTGCATGGTACCAAAGTATTACCCCAGCAACTATTTTTTATTTTTTGTCATTTCAAAGAGGAAATTTACCATTATAAACCTTTAATCAAATCATCAAATATAGCTGACTTACAGTCAGACAGCCTGACATTATTTGCCTCCTGGTAAGATACAATATGAAGTAAAATTGCTTACCCTGAATTTAATCAATCCTTTAAGTCAAATTTCTAGTTTAAAGTAAATGCAAGGAATAGGGGAATGAGTTAAATAACGCCATGAAGAAAACAGCCAGATAACATACAGAATGTGAAACATTCTACAAATGTCTGTGAGATGTACAACTAGTCCCTTCACTTTGAAAAGTCATTATCATAGAGAAAAACAAATTGGTGGGGATGAGGAGGTACTGTTGGTCTAAAGCCAGGGAGTCCAAAGGGACATAAATCCCCTTCTAATTTTTAACTATAAATAATGTATGGAGTAGTTAAAGTCAAGAAATTGGAAGACTTGTTATATTAGGTTGGTGTAAAAGTGATTGTGGTTTAAAAGGTTAAAAGTAATTGCAAAAACCACAATTACTTTTGCAGCAACCTAATAGGTAAACAGCCATTGGCTCTCACCTTGCCCATCCTTTCATACCTGACTTCTAAAGGCAAGCACTCATTATAGATATTTTTTCTTATTGACTTTGCCTCTGTCAGCTTGAGGCCTCCTTTGTTGTCCCTGAATCAACTAGGTAAAAATCATTGACTTCCAACTGACATTATAATTTTTAAAAATAAATGTATGAGACTTTGTTTTTTAGTAAGGTCAAATATGTATAAATATCAATTAGAGTTTATCTATTAATTTTTAAACAGTAATTTGCCTACCATGAGGAGAAAGTGATGGTGTCAGTAGAATGATGATACTAAATGAACACTTTTTATATACATATGACAGGAAATTAGTATATTTCTTTTCAAAAGTGTGTAGTCTAAAAAATTGCCTCTTTTGTATGTGTGTGGCTGATAGCCTTTTTACCTTCAGAATAATGATCTCTAATCTAACAGATTTTTTTTTTTTGTAAATACGGGGAATGGCTTGATACTCTTTTGTTGTCCCAGTTCCTTCCTTCTTTCTTTTTTTTTTCCCCAAAGATTTTATTGGGGAAGGGGAACAGGACTTTATTGGGGAACAGTGTGTTTTTCCAGGACCCGTCAGCTCCAAGTCAAGTTGTTTTCCTTCATTCTTTGTTGTGGAAGGCACAGCTCAGCTCCAGGTCCAGTCGCCGTTTTCATCCCATGCGGGAGTTGAACCGGCAGCCTTGTTGTTGAGAGCACTCGCTCTAACCAACTGAGTCATCCTGCCGCCCAGCAGCTCAGCAGCAGCTCATTGTCTTCACTCTAGTTGCAGAGGGCGCAGCTCGCTGGCCCATGTGGGAATCGAACCGGCAGGCCTGTTGCTCAGAGCTCGTGGTCTAACCAACTGAGCCATCCGGTCACCCCATTTCTTTCTTAATGATTGTATTTCACAATTGCAGTTTTCTAAATAATATAGGGCTTCAGAATATTTTCTGTGGTTCTCTTTGTTCTTCATGTCAAGTTTGTCAATTCATATTCTCCCAGTGATTAGCTGTTTATTTTTAGTGGTTAAATGATTATTTACCAAACGGCAAGCTATGTATTGTTTTGCCATTTAGGAAATGAGCAATCACTTCTTTAATTGAATTAAATTTTTATGTATCTTACCTAGGCAGCATATTCCATCTGGCTGAAAAAAATTGTTCGTCATTATGTTTGTGAATGTCAGTTCACAAATGAAGAACACTGTATCTTGAAAATCAATGACACAAGTTTATTGTGCAACTATAAAATGACAATTTAAAAGTATTATTCCTGAATGAGTATGTTAATGGCAGTTAGCTCTGACAAATGATGTTTTTTTGAAAGACTTTCAGTGGAATATACCCTAATTTATCAACTCAGTCCAAGGCCTAAAATTGTTTTAAAAAGATGTCTTAGTAAATTACACTAAATTACTGCCAGATAGATTTAGACAAACACAGATTATGGTTTAAAAAATAATGGTGCTTCTGTGCTGAAGTTAGGTCATTTTTAATTTTCAAGTCCAGACAAAGAATTTTATTTGATCTTTTTATTACTAAAACCCTAAGATCTTGCTGGAATCCAGGTGGCTCATCGGTTGGAAGGCACCTGAAAGTGTCAGGGCAGCAGTTCTTTGTTGGGAGTGTTCCCTCTGTGGTTGGAACACAGAGTGGCACAGGGCAGAAGAGGGCTTTTATAGCAGTTGCTAACCTTTCCTGCCAAATCTGTGCTTTCACTCGTATATGCTTTGTGCCATATAAAATCTGTTCTACCAGCATGTTTTTATTAGTTTATGATCTTTTTCATGATAATGTTTCCATTAGTCCCCTATCCACTTGTTTCCTCAGAAAGGGTTTGCTTCTTATTGATGGCTCTACTTCTCCCTGGTTCTTTCATAATGAAGTGGATGCAGAGGGAATGACATAACATGAAGAAGTCCCCTGATTATTTAGAATCCTAATGGAAACTTCCTGGTGGGGGGTCACAGGTGGTGTAGATAGGCCTAGGAGAAAGCCACCGTGCAGGGCCAGGTTTCCTTATCTGTTTCATTGGTTAAGAGAACAGAAATAAATGATGGTTTTCCCCTTACCTTTCTGAGAAACAAGACTGCAATTGATTTATAACTCATTTTTTTTTGCCTTTTAGCAGAACTGAACTTCAAATTCTTTAGAAAATTGTTGCCCATATCTTGCTAATCTATAATAGAGAATATTGTTCTACTCTAGTATTTTTTTATCTTAATCTCTTGAGAAATGAAAGAGGCTGAATGAGCTCAGGTGATAAGACTGGAATTTTACTTGGACAATGTAAAATTGTTACGTATTGAGTATAAGGGAAACATCATACCTGTTTTTCACTTAGGTGAGTTTTGAGTTTAATTCAAAACATAATTTTAACTTTTTTTCTCTTAATCTTTTAGTCAAAAGACAGAGGTAACTACTTCTCTTCATGACATGGTAGACCAACTGGAACAGATTCTCAGGTGAGAAAAATGACAGCCTATGTGGCTCTATGCTGATTGAGGAGGTGTGTCCAGGAAATATGCCTTCAAATATGTCTACTAGTCATGTCCCGTTTGACCTTGTGTATGTTTGACTATGGGGGTGAATTTTCTTAATAACAAATGTTCTACTGGCTTATTTTACAAACTGCTAGAGTAATAAGAGCATGGACTTTACAAACTGGTAGACCTGGGGTCACATCTAGATGTTGCCACTTACTAGCTGTGTGATTGTTGAGCCTAGGGTTTTCATATGTCTAATATCTAACTCATGAGTTTATGGAATTAACATTAGATTAGGCATTTAAAGTGCTTCACACATAGTAAGTGCACAAGAAATGTTAGTTTCTGCAGGAACTATTGCATCTATCAGCAAACAATGTTTATTACACTCCTAACTTTGCTTTTTTGGGCACAATACATTTGATTGTATATCTGGATCATAGCAAACTACACTGGAGCCTTCAAGTAATTCTGTAGTAATATTCTTTTACTGTCAAAATGAAAAATTAAATTGTCTTTCTCGGAGACTGAAATTTCCCAATTTGCCACTTAGGAAGTCTTTAATGTTTACTAGTATTTATTTTTATATGTGTACATAATTGTGCTTGTGTATAGTTTTTAAATATTTGTATAAAAATAAGATTTTAGGAATAATAAACTTTGTCCGTCCAATATGAAGTTATAGGTAATAATAGCACTTTATAGAGGTAATATATATAGTAAAGTATAATAATTTGGAATCTACTAATTAAAAATTTTATGCAAGTTAAAGGACTTCAGTGTAAATATATTTTGAGTTGTATTTAAGGAAACATATTTTTGTGTACCATAGCATGTGAGTTTAATAAAGAATTAACTGTCTAATTTCCTTAGGACCTCTATTTATTATTACTTAGCCTGTTTCTTTTAGTCTATATTCTGAAAGTTACATAGTATTTTTTCTTGGAAAATGTTTAATAAATCAAGCATTTCCTATTATAGCTTGGCTTGTGTCTCTCCTTTCTTCACCCTCTCTGAAAAATTGAGCATAATTTGGCTAAAGCTTACAGGGTTAAGTCAATATGGAGTCATTCCTTTTTTTAAAGATTAATTCCTTGTAAATCTGCATGGTTACTTTTGCTTCCCTAATGAAATTGAGAAGAGCTACTTCAAAGAGGTACAGAAAAATGAACACAATGTCTTTACCCTGTGTTCTGGGCGTAAGTATGGGTGAGCCTCATAGTCACGTGTGCTTTCAATGCCTCAAGGACACAGTAACATCCTGTAGGTTTCTGGATGATACCCAGGCCTTTCACTGTTGAACTTAATTTACTGACCTTTTAAAATGAGAACTTGCTGTTCCTGTTCCACTGCATGGCCATTAATAGTTGATAAATGTTTTAACATACATAATGGTCATGACCCATGAAACCTATCTTTTATGAAGAGTTTCTGAATTCTGTCCAGCCTCTCTATAATTCCAGTACCATGTTTCCCCCAAAATAAGACCTAGCCGGACCATCAGCTTTAATGTGTCTTTTGGAGCAAAAATTAATATAAGACCTGGTATTATATTATATTATATTATACCCAATCTTTTATTATATAACACCTGGTCTTATATTATATAACACCCGGTCTTATATTAAAATAAGACAGGGTCTTACATTAATTTTTGCTCCAAAAGATGCATTAGATCTGGTGGTCCGGCTAGGTCTTATTTTGGGGGAAACATGGTAGTAGTTATTCATAAATGTGAGATTTGGGGAGACAGCCCAGGTGTATGAGTATATATGATGCTGATCATAATGGAATGTGATATCTCAAGAAGATTCATATGAGACCAAGAAAGTGTGTGACATACCCTGTATTTTTATAGAATGGATTCTTGAGGGAGATTGAGCCTTATGATATTTCTGTGGTTCTCCAACTATAAAATTCTTTGCTTTTTACTTTTCTAGCAGCTTTGCCTATGACAAAATACTCAGTAGGATTGTTAACAGTTAAAGCTGTGTATTGAAATAATAGACTTGACTTGTTTTATTGACTTGATGCTTTTAGAGAACAGGAAAATTGTACTAAAAGATTTTGAGATAAAGATATGTCATGCTTTTTTTAATATGCTGCTTCTCCCAAGTATATTATAATAAAAATCAGTAGGGAAGAAAATATTAGATATATAATTATTAGCTACTCTTTTTTTTTTTGCTGAGAATTAATATAATATGTAAAATTGGGGCATTCTCTGTGCTTTTTTTTTAAATACTAAATACCTACGTGCTATTTGTATATTTAAGATTATTAGACCTTTTGTGTGGCAGCAAGACTTAAATTTTTTTTTTCTTTAACTTACAGTGTGTCAGAGCTTTTGGAGAAACATGGACTTGAGAAACCAATTTCATTTGTTAAAAACACTCAGTCTAGCTCAGAAGAGGCACGCAAGCTGATGGTTAGATTGACCAGACACACCGGTCGGAAGTGAGTAATAAAATTGATACTTGTATATGATTAAAAATAAGCACTGCACTTTTCCTTTTTTTTCAAACTTCATTGAGTTATTATTGACCAACAATAAATTGCACATATTTAAAGTGTAGAATTTGATAAGTTTTGATATATGTATATACTCATGAAACCATTAAATTCAAGATAATAAGCATATCCATAAGTCGTAAAAGTTTTCTCTTGCACCTTTATAATTCCCTCCCTACTCTTGCTTCCCAGTCACATTCCCATTCCCTTTCTGAATACCCATGACCTACTTTTTTGTCCCTATATATTACTTTGCATTTCCTAGAATTTTATGGAAAAGGAATTATGTAGTACACACGTTTTTCTTTGTCTTCTTTCAGTCAAAAGAATTATTTTGTGATTTATCCATGTTATACCATGTAGTATCAGTAATTTATCATTATATTTGCTGAATAGTATTCTATTGTATGAATTCATCACACTTTGTTTATTCACCTGTTGATGGACATTCAGGTTGGTTTGAGTTTTGGCTTTGATAAATAACACTATGAATTTCACGTATCCATCTTTGTATCGACATGTACTTTCATTTCTTTTGGATGAATCCGTAAGAGTGAAATGGCAGGTCATATGGTAGGTGGACCTACCTACCACATGACCCTGGCTAACTTTTTGAAAAACTGGCACACTATCTTCCATAGTATTGTGCTATTTTATTTTCTAACCAATCTTGTAGGAGGGTTCCAGTTGTTCCACGTCTTTGGCAGCACTTAGTATGGTCAGTCTTTTTAAATTGAGCTATTCTAATAGATAGGCAGTGGCATCTGATTTTGGTTTTAATTGCTTTCTTTAATGAATAATAATGTCAAACATCTTTTTATGTGCTTATTTGCCATTTATATATCTTCTTTGATCATTTTAAAAACTTGAGTTGTTTGTTCTTACTGATTTTGAGACTGTTCTTATATATTCAGGATACAAGTCCTTTATTAGATATGTGTAGACTTGCTCCTGTTTGTGCCTTATGTTTTCATTTTTTTAACTGGGTCTTTTTAAGAGCATACATTTTTAAATTTTGATGAAGTCTAGTTTATCAGTTTTTTCTTTTTTGATTGTGCTTTTGACATCATTTTAAGATACTTTAGCCACAAAGATTTTCTCCTACCATTTCTAGTCAAATTTTATAGTTTTGTAGATTTATAGTAAGTCTTAAAACTAGATAACTTTAGTCTCCCAACTTTGTTTTTCTTTTTCAAAGTTGTTTTGTCTATTTTAGGACCTTTGTATTTTCATATGAATTTCAGAATCAGCTTGTCATCTTTGCAAAAATGTCTTTTGGACTTTTGATAGGGATTATGTTTAATCTATAGATTAATTTGGAGAGTGCTACTATCCTAACTCAATATTAAGTCTTCTAATCAATGCACACAGGATGTCTTTTCATTTACTTAGGTCTTTTAATTTCTTTCAATGATCTTTGTAATTTTCCGTGTATAAGTCTCGTACTTATTTTAAGTTTATTCCTAAGTAATTTATTATTTTGGGTGTAGTATTGTAAATGAGACTGTTTCTTTATTTTTGGATTGTTCATTCCTAGTGTGTAGAAATACAATTGAATTTTGATATATTGATCTTGTATATTTCAGTTTTGCTGGACTCATTTATTAGCTCCGATAGTTTTTTTTTTTTTTTTTCCTGCCAGATTCCATAGGATTTTCTATATGCAGATATGTCATCTGTGAATAGGCACAGCTTTGCCACTTTTCTTTCCAATTTGTATGCCTTTTATTAATTTTTCTCTTTTCATTGGTGTTAGCATGATATACTTTTTGGTATATAGCAGGGTTCATAGCTCTTCCCCATTAGCATCGTTTATCTTTTACTTTTAATTAATTTTTGTTTTTGTTTTTGAAGTGCATTTCTTGTAGGCAGCATGTAAGTTGGGCCTTTCTGTCAAGATGTGATTTGGAGAGAGCCAGGCTGCCAGGTGCTGCTTAGTTACACTGGGATTATGAGGGAGTTAATACCCATAAGACCTGCCCTCAAGCAATAACACCATGAGAGGGTAGATGGATAAACTACACCTCCCAGACGACTCCTGCCTTTCGGAGCAGCAATTGGTAAATTGCTTATGTAATGCAACCAGTCTTGGCTTTTTCAAGGCACTCTCCTTCCTAAAACATCCCCGTCTCTCTTCCTATGTCTCTCTTTCAACAGTGTACTCTAGTTATTGACGCGTGTCATTATGTTCCCTTCTAGATCATATGCTTCTTCAGGGCAAGTGTTGTAGTCACTATACATCTAAAGGAGACCTTACATAGCCATGGTTCTTTCTCAATCATTATTAAATGATTAATATAGAAGGTTTGGCAACTTAAGTCTTAAGATTTCTTTGCAACTATAAACAAATGGTCAATATTTCTGGTCATGTAACTACTCTAGAACCTACTCTTCAATAAGAAAGACTTGCCGTTGCGACTCGGTTAACTACCATCTTTCCATTGAGTCCCTCGGGTACTTCTGAAGTCTTTGAAGTTAATTTCTACCATGGTGTTCTACTTGCTGCAAATATGTAAGAGAATGGCTTCTTCTTTTTTTTTAAAGTAGTCAATTTGAGATAAATCTTATTTCATGTGTTCTACAATAGCTTTGCCTTCAGCCCTACAGACTATTCTTACGCATTTTCTAAATGGTGGCAGATTTCATCGAATCTGTCACAAGTCAAGTTTTAACATCTCCAGTGCAATACTATTTCTCCCTGGGAAATACACTTTCATTCCAGAACTGTAACTCATCCATAATGTTTGTATTCAGAGATCAAGCTCTCTGTGAATTTGTAAACTCCTTGCCCAGTGCCTTCAAGTTCTATTCTTGGTTCTTATTTACTGAATGTATTCTGAAAAGGCCATTGTAAATAATGTCTTATAATTCATTTTAATTAGAACCTGTACTTATGGCTAGCCATGTGTGAGAAAACAATAATACCATCTGTGCTGGTGGTGATGGCTTCCAGAAGAACAGCTGGGCCATGAGAACTTGCGTTTGGCTAGGCAGTGCCTCGGTCTGATTCCGTCAGGCAGCTGCAAGGTGGACATGCACTTCATCAAGCATTTTGCCACTTCTCTGCAGCCAAATCTCAAAGAGCCATCTGATTCTTTAAAGCCCACCCACAGAGTTCACATACCGGGGTCTAACTCATGGAAACATTTCAGGGATTATCTTGGAGGTCTTGCAACTATATCAGTTTTTGTGTGTGTGTTTGGTGGAAAAAATAGGTTCTTTTATGCTTTATCGCCTATGGGCACGGAAGTAATTGTTCATTTTGTGTAATAAATATAAAAAGCTATAAGCAAATGAAGCATATGCTTTTTAAAAATTTTAGGTGAAAACGTCCTGAAGATTAGAATTCTCTCAGGCTTTTCCCACAGCAATGTTATTATACACAAACAGTCTATTTGCCCTGTTCTTAACACATAAAAAAGAAAAAGATGCATGGAAAAGAAACATCCATTTGGTATTTGACAAACACAGAACAAAACGAAATCTGCCCTTTTCAAACAATGAGATTCATGATTATGTAGAACTTCAAGACTAGAAAGTGAGCATAAATGATGATTCGAAGCCCACATATATTTAGCAAAGATGAACATTTGAAAGAGACAGAATTATAGCACAGTGTTCCTCCCACTAGACAATGGTAGTAATCATGGATGTGACTCTAGAAAAACAAAATATTTTTGTAACTTTCAGACTCATTCATTCACATTTATTGAATATTTTCTACCAGAAAAATGGAGGGAGTGTCTTTTCATATATTTTTGTTTAAGTTAATCCTCACAATATACGTAAAGGCAATCTGAAGCTCAGAGAAATTAAAAAAATGTATTTAAATCTGCACAGGTAATTGACTTTGTTTTTATCATATTGAGGAACATAATCTCATCCATTCCTTGTCACTCTGTAAGATGCATGTTAAGTGAGGAAAATCTGAAATTCAGGAGTATTAAATGACTAGCTCAGAATCATGCGGCTAATATGTGAAACTGTTAACAAAGCCCCTTCCCCCGCTGCAGGAGAAGCGGCACCACCACTTCTCTAACTCTAACCCGGGGTGCTAGTGCTAAGTGGTATTTGATCAACTAGACTGCATAGGCCTCGCTGCTCGTGCAGGACTGACCCCTGCCTGGTACCTTGCCTCCCTCCTGGAGGAATTGTAGATGAACTAGGACACCTGACAGAGGCTTTATGCTCTGGGTTTTCCTGAGTGTGGTCCCAGGAATGTCCTTGAGGGAACAAAGTGCAGAGCATGACGCTTCTTCCTAAGCCAGAAAGGACCATGCCTGCACCTCCCCTAGGAGGCTGTCACCCGGGAAGAAGGTAATCCCCGCATTGGGTGATCTATTGTTCATTGGATTGGTGGGCTACAGCAAGGACTGGCCCTGGAAGGAACAACTGATGCTCCCCTGCCGCTGAGCAGTTGCCAGCCTCCAGTCGGATGCCATGCCTGGCCTGCGGTTGCCCCATGGGTCTGCATGTGGACTCGCAGTTAAGAAGATCCCCTGCTGAAGATTGCAGGGAGATGAAGGTGGAATTGGAGACTAATTCTCTGTCTCCACAGCTGCTTTATCTTACTATGCTGCATCTTACCCTAGAAACTCACAGATTACTTGCCTTTGCCATTTCCGTTCAGTGCTCTTCCAGCTTTGTGTGTAGGCAGCTTCCGACAGCACCACGTTGGCAGCCTCTTGAGCATGGATGCACAGCTGCCCGGCTTTCCCCTCTGTCCTTAATCCCAAGTTTATGCCTGGAAATTCAAACAAGATAGATTCCTGTTGATGATTTGGAAGCTTGTGTGGCATATAGAATGGCGGTACCAGTTTTTTGTTTTACTTTTGGCCAATCGAAGAGAGAGATTTCATGTTATTTTTCTTTTTCCCCCCTCCCCCTTCCAGGCAGCCTCCTGTTAGTGAGTCTCAGTGGAGAATGTTGCTGCAAGACATGTTAACTATGCAGCAGAATGTGTACACGTGTCTGGATTCTGATGCTTGCTACCAGGTAACTCTGTGTAACTCACTGTCTTTGGATTTAGAGATTGTGGTTCAAGATTGTGGCATCCAAAAGTGATGACCGTAAGCTGCACTGTTAGTAGTACTATGAATAATAGTTGGTAATTGAGTAGTGCTTTGTAGTTTGAGAACTTTCTTACCCAACCTCCTATCTTGCCTATGTTTGTTCACTGTAACACCATTTATTTAGTGGATTAATCCTCCGCTAGGAGACTGTGAATCATACTTGAGTCCTCTCACTTCCACGGTTTTGGTGGTCACTAAAACTTATTTAATGTCCCTGAGAAAAGTGTCAAATCTGTCTGCATCTCTGTTAAATTGCAACAATCCTTTGTCTCCCTACTTCCGCATCTCTTTCTAACTTACCCTGATTCAGAATATTCTTCTAAAACAGACCTTTTCGTGACACTCCCCTTAAAGTTTGCTGCTCATTCAGTATCAGCCATCAGAAGATAGCTGCACTTCTTAGCGTGGCATAGAAAGCAACAGCGGAGTCCAGCCTCCTGTCCACTCTCACCTCTCCACCATATCTACCCCTGTGCTCCAGTGCTCCCATCAGTCTGTCATGAGTCCTTCCATGCACCATGCTCTTTCGTCTTCCTGTGACTTTGCATGCATTGTGCCCTTTGCCCGAATATATTCCTCTTTCCTCTATTTGAAAATCGCTGATAATTTTCAGGACTCAGCTCACTAATTGTGCCCTCTAGTATGCCCTCAACAGTCCTTCTATATAACTTGTCTCTATTGCAGCCCTTCTTTCAAATGCAGTTACTTATTTCTGTGTGTTTCTTCCATTTGGTCACGGGCTCCCAGGTGGACACCATCCTATCACGTTCATGCCTGTATTCCCCAGTGCGTATGATCATGCCTGGAGCCTAGAGGATGCCTAAGGTGGTGGTGAATGGACTGGGAGTGCAGCCTACGGGGATTTAATCATTGTGTTGGGAGATATATATACTACCTCCAAACTTCTCATAGTTTGTATGGAAAGATTAACCCATTTTAAGTATAAAAAGGATTCTCATTTGAATTTTCCAATTAAATAAGCTACATACAAAATAGTGTAGTATATTTCTGGTATTGCTACGCAATGACACTACAAAGCATGGCCCACTGATAAAATGACAGTTACAAAAATGAGTCTCTACTTTGTAAAATAGGTTGATATTTTAATTGAAAGTGATTTTAACAAACAACACTAATGTAGACTGTTGAGAAATGAATGTTTTTATATTTGGACTTAAGGTTTTTACACGCTTGAATTAGTATAAAATTTATATTTACGGTTACAGACTCAGACCCGTACAGCTACTGATAACTTCCCCTTTTGTATCTAACGTAAAACTCAAAATCTAATCTCGGGAGAAAAAACTATATGCACATGGGGTCCAAAACCTAACAGTTATTAGGTATGTTTCAGTAATGTTTTTAAGTTGGAGTGGCATTATTTTGGAATTTTTCTGTTTCTGATTGAAAAATTGGTAATAAGTATATTACACGTGAACTAGCACTTCTGTAATGTCACAAACAACTTGATATACCACATTGTTTTTGTTATATTTCAATCCCTTATTAGGCTTTGATATTTTAATGACTTCTGGCCATTAGTCTCTCTTTTTTGAGAACATATTTGAAAGCATATTATAACAGTTTTGAAACGGTTCTATAAGAAGGTAATACAGATTTGGCAAACATATTTTTAAATACTATTTTAGTACCTTTTAAATTATGCTATATTGTCTTACTGCCTTTTGACCATTCTTGGAAAATAATTTGAAAGCTCAATGGCACAATTTTGGAAATGTTATGCAGCCTATAGAGCAGAAATCTGTATTGTTCATTTTAGCAAAACCTTTTAAATTTTAGAGTGAGATTGTGCTTTTCAGGGTTGAGCATTGACTGATTCCTTATTCCTTACTTGAATAAACTGAAGGAGTACAGAAACTTGCATCTAAGTCATTTGGGTCACTTGGAGTAAGCCATTTTCACCTGTCAGATAAAAGTGATTAGAGTTGCTCATAGATAATACACTTGCTGTCGCAATTTGTATTTTATAGCGGATCCCTCATAGATATTAATCATTTTATGCTTATCAGTAATTTCAGCAAAGGCCAGTCTAAAGTTACCTTCCCCGGAAGCCCAGAAACAGTCAAAATAAGGGGATCCTATGAAAATTGGGTAGTCTTATTAATTATAAAGAAATTCTCATTTCTTCATGAAATTCTTGTTTTTTCATCTATTTCTGTGCTGTCCTCATTCAACAGTGGCGTCATAGGGTAGAGCATTCTCAGGGGAAGTGCTCATTACATGTTGACATTATTAGTGTAGGTTTAAAGGAATCTCTTTCAGATTTTTCTGTAGTAACTCAGTAATCTCAATTACAGAAAAATGTTATGTTAATTGATGCTATTAGTTGTCTAGTAGAATGTAAGGATATTTGCATGAATACCTCCCATCAGCTGCTCTTGTTTTAAATTTGCAGATTGGAAAAAAACACCTCAGTGTTATATGGTATATTCTAATTTTAATAAGTAGGAGTAAGTATAATATGTGTAGGTTGGCTATTTAGTTTATCAGAATGAATGCAGATGCTTTAAGCAGTTAGGAATTAAATGTATCATATTCAAAGATTTTCTTTTAAAATATTGAAATGGTTAATAGTTCAAGCAGAGTGGGCCCTGTTGAGTTTGGGACTGTATGTCTGATGGATCCTGCTTTTAATGAGAATGGACTTTAGATATTTTACTTAAGTCTTCATTGTAACACAATTAAAATATTATGCTTAATATTGGTTTGTTCACTTAAATTATTTTTTCTTCTTCCTAAGAGGGTTTTTTTTTTTATTGAGGTGAGAATCAATAAAAAATAACTGTTTTAAAGTGTACTTCACAGTCATTTAGTACAGTCACAACGTTGTACAACAGCCGCCTCTAGGGTGGATGGATTTTTAATTTATTTCATTTGAATATCAGAGCCTTCATTTGGTTGCGAATCTAATCCTCTTTGTTTAGGCACTAATTCCACTTTGTTCTTTTTCCCAGATATTTACAGAAAGCCTTCTGTGTTCCAGTCGCCTCGAAAATATCCACCTTGCTGGGCAGCTGATGCAGTGTAGTGCTGGTTCCGTCAATCCCCCCGTTAGTGCAGCCCCAAAAGGGAAACCCCAGTACAGGATCAGTTATGACAAGAGCATTGACTTGGTTTTGGCTGCCAGCAGAGAGTACTTCAATTCTTCTACCAGCCTCACGGACAGCTGCATGGACCTGGCCAGGTAGAGGAACTCTTCTCTCCTAAGAGGGAGGGGGAGCCAGAATGCACCAACTCCATTGTTGGTTTCATTCTTGACTTTACAAAATGTATCATCACAAGTATAAATTGACTGTGCTGTGTGGGGCACTGTTATTTATTGCTTGAATCTGGAAAGAAAACTTAATTGTGTTATGAATATTCATCAACTTCCTTATGACCCCTTTTTTTCTAGTATGCTTTCTCATAGTCATTTTTGCTGATTAGCTGTAAGGTTGTACTTCTCTTCTGTTGGAAGAGATTCATGGGATAGCCTGAAAATTCAAGTTCTGGAAATTTCTAGCACATTTAGGCGGTATCTCTATCCTTCACATGGTTTTCTCTCTATTTAGGGACCAGGGACCTGACTAGGATAAAGCTCAAAATTCCCTTCCAGGTGGAAATTTCGGGACTATGAATTTAGTTCCCCTCTTGGCCTGTTGTACTGGAAATTTAATGTTCATCTTTTTGCTATTGATCCTTAAAAGCTTTTTTTTGCATAAGGGACATTTGCCCTTTGTCTATCTTAAATGTTTTAATTGAGTTGCCAAGTTTTTATTATGTATGATTTATCTTTTAAATTGCTATTTAAATTTTATAAAAAATTGATTGTTATTTTTTCTCTTTCTGTCTTTTATGTCATCCTCTGAAAGGGCTTTAATTCCCAAGACCATTAAAATAGTTCTTCATATTGTTTCTTACTACTTTGATGCCTTAATGTTACATTGAAATTTTAGAGCTATTTGGAATTTATTCTGATGTAAGAATTGTGGTAGCTGTTTAGATTTACTTCCACACCCCATCCCCCCAGTGATGTAGTTGTTTCAATTCTAGCAAAACTTAAAGATAACTTTTATATTTCAGTGTTATCATACCACAGAGAGAATCATGTTTTTCTCAAAACATGTTATTGAACTTGACAAAGTTGTTTGAATAGTTAGTATATATTTTTCTTCTCTCCCAAGGGATTGTCTCTCAGATGATGAAAATATCAAATAGAATCACCTTGGAAACTGGGAGTCGTGTTTGACCTAAATCTTTTTGGAAGGTGTTTTCAGAGATCATTTTGAAAACTAAACTGCCTGTATTTCCTCTTCATTCCATCCCTTTTTCTCCCACAAGGACAGCCTTAATTTGAAAAAGATGTCCTGTGTATAATGTGGCAGCAAACTGATTGAGACCTGTGAGCCTGGAATTTTTTTTTTTTAAATTAAAGTTTATTGGGGTGACAATTGTTAGTAAAGTTACATAGATTTCAGGTGTATAATTCTGTAATACATCATCTATAAATCCCATTGTGTGTTCATGACCCAGAGTCAGTTCTCCTTCCATCACCATACGTTTGATCCCCTTTACCCTCATCTACCATCCCCCTCCCCCCTTACCCTCTGGTAACCACTAAACGATTGTCTGTGTCTATGAGTTTTTGTTTCTTATTTGTTTGTCTTGTTCTTTTGTTATTTTGGTTTATATATGTACCACATATCAGTGAAATCATATGGTTCTCTGCTTTTTCAGTCTGACTTATTTCACTTAGCATTGTAATCTTAAGATCCATCCATGTTGTCACAAATGGTCCTATTTCATCTTTTCTTATTGCCGAATAGTATTCCATTGTGTATATATACCACAACTTCTTTATCCATTCCTCTATCGAAGGACATTTTTCTTTGATAAAAGAAAATGGTTGTTTCTATGTCTTGGCCACAGTAAATAAAGCTGCAATGAACATTGGAGGACCCTTGTCTTTATGTATAAATGTTTTCAGGTTTTTTGTGTAGATACCCAGGAGACGGATTGCTGGGTCATATGGTAATTCTATTCGTAATTTTTTGAGGAACCTCCACACTGCCTTCCATAGCGGCCACACCAGTCTGCATTTCCACCAACTGCATTTCCAGTATATAAGGGTTCCTTTTTCTCCACAGCCTCTCCAACACTTGTTACTATTTGTCTTGTTGAGGATAGCCATTCTAACTGGGTGAGGTGATATTGTGGTTTTTATTTGCATTTCTCTGATGATTAGTGATGGTGAGCATTTTTTCATATGTCTATTTGCCATTTGCATGTCCTCTTTGGAGAAATGTCTCTTTAGGTCTGTTGCCCATTTTTCAATTGGGTTGTTTTTTTGTTATTGAGTTGTATAAATTCCTTGTATATTTTGGATATTAGCCCCTTATTGGAGGCACTGTTTGCAAAAATGTTCTCTCATTCACTTGGTTGCCTCTTTATTTTGTCGATGGTTTCTTTTGCTGTGCAGAAGCTTTTAAGTTTGATATAGTCCCATTCATTTATTTTAGCTTTTACTTCCCTTGTCTTTGGAGTCAAATTCATAAAATGCTCTTTGAACCCAAGATTCATAAGTTTAGTACCTATGTTTTCTTCTATGCAGTTTATTGTTTCAGGTCTTATGCTTAAGTCTTTGATCCATTTTGAATTTTGGTACATGATGACAGATAGCAGTCCAGTTTCATTTTTTTGCACGTGAGCTTGGAATATTTAAATGTTCACAGTTGCTTTAAATATAGAAAATAGCTTATACATTCTTGTTGGTGAAATTATTTATTAGCTAATTTTTCCTATTGAGGAGACAGTACATCACAAGATAAAATAGTTAAACAATATAGAAAGCGTATATATTGACAATAAGTCTTTCTCCTTATTCTAGTTTCCCTGAATTTATCCCTCAGCTGTTTTTTTGATCAGTTTCCTATTTTTGCTGCCAAAATATTAAATGTCACCCTCTTCTTTAAGTCACAAATAAGTGCTTATTACTTCTCCATACGTTTCTGTATCTTTTTTCACTTATGATCTATATTAAAGGTTTTCCATATGAGTACATATAGGTTTTTCTTATTTTTTGATATTTGTGGACTATTCCATTGCTTGATTTTTATAGAATTTAATTAATTAGTACCTGATTTAATTTTTATTTATTTATTTTTTTGTAAAAATCATTGTGGTAGTGAGTATTCATAATTATGTCTGGGCAAGCTCATCTGTATTATAAATTCCTAGAACTGAAATTCCTGGGTTCAGAGGTAAGTGCAGTTAGAATTTTGATAGCTGCTACAAAGAGGTTATACACCTTTCACACCTGTATTAGCGTGTATTAGTCCTCGTCGGATTTGAACTCTGCAGTTTTGCAAGAGCAAGCGGAGCCTGTATCACTCTCATATGGGTGCGTACGGGGGCCTCAGTGTCTTTATTTGATGATACATGATTGTAGCGTGCATTCGTGGTCTGGCCTCGACTGTCTTTCTAGACTCATGTTCCCATGTTCCTCTACATGCAACTTTCGAAAATAAGTTTATTTGTTAAATATACTGTCTCTGGATTTTTAAAAATTTGTTTAAAATACTCCAAAGCTATCACAGATTCTTAGATTAGCAAATCAGAGACTTTCTCCTATATTTCAGGACTGCATTACCAACTGATTCTTCCCTTTTGATCAGGAAAAAAAGTCTCTTGTGCAGTTTCTTAGGTTCTTCTTTTTTTTTTTCGGAGGGGGAAGACAAAATTATCACTGAATCAAGATGTTTCTGTTTTTCCTAGAAGAATAGCTGGAAATTAGCTGAATTCTGACTATTTTTTTAAATTCTTTCTAACACGATCATTACCTTTGGAGTCAACAGTGAAAGGAGCCCTAAACACAGAATTAACACGTCTTGCTTCACAACATGGTGCCATTGCATGCTGTCATTGTGACCCTGTGCAAATCACTTCACCTTCCTGACATGCAATTTTGGCTCTCTTATAAAGCAGGTGATGACATTTGCCTGTCACATAGGCTTGTTATGAGGATTAAGTAAGATCACAGAAACAATCCAGCCAAGTACTTGGTTGGAATGTAGTAGGTTTTTGATACATGTGTTGGATTTCACATTGCTGAATATAGAAAGACAACTTAGCCAAACATGTATTACTTCTTCTTTTAAAAAAATATATCTGATTTCTCTTAGATGCTGCTTACAGCTGATAACAGATAGCCCCGCTGCCATTCAAGAGGAGCTGGATCTTATCCATGCCGTTGGATGTCTTGAAGAATTTGGGGTAAAGATCCTGCCTTTGCAAGGTGAGTTTTCTGCTTGGTGTTGCACTATTATTAACTTATGTTGTATTAATTTACTAGTGTTCCTTTTTTCATTTTTTTAAACTAAAGAGTACGTTTGCTTATTTAATCCATTAGCGATTGATCCTGCCCTCTGCACCATTTTTCAAATGGAATTTAAGGGGAAACCCAAAAGCAAAAAATAAAGACAATATTTTATCATAATTTATTATTTTAAGTTCCCAGTTATGACATTAAAAGAAATAATATTAGTAACAGCGCTGTGGCTATTGGATAAAAACAACATTAGAAATAATTTCAACTGGGGATTATTGGGTGAGAGGTTCAGATTGATATTAGTTTTGGTATATGATTTATTCCTGGGTTTTGCTTCAGTTACATAGATTTAGAAGTAGCGCTAAATGATAATAGTTCCCTTTTTTATGCTAATCGCAGAATACTCTTTAAGTCAGTGCTGTTATTTTAAAAGAGGGAATGCTAGGAAATTCTTGTTTCGAGTTTAATTATTAGCAGTATATTTATATATATTTATTAGTTTCAGGTGTACAAAACAATGTGATTAATAGTTAGACATTTATCATTTATACCGCTCACAAAGTGAGGACCCCTCCCCGTCAATCTGCTACCCCTCTGACATTGGAAACAGCTGTTACATTTCCACTGTCTCTATTCCTTATGCTGTGCTCTGCTTCTTGTTATTAGTGGTATCTTAGCGTTGCTCACGATCTTTACCTCAATGTAAACGTCAGGCAAGTTCAGCCAAAACGAGCCTGTGGCTGCAGCCCCTGTCAGTCTCCTTTGTGCTGCGGGTACAGTGTGCGTCTCCCAGTGTCCTGAACCTCATCTCACAACAGGGAGGTGGATTTTCTGTTGCTTCACACCCTGGTGACCTCAGTGCCCTCAGTGACGCGGGACGCGTGGTTATTAGCAGCATGCTTGCCTGATGTCAGTGGGATCTCTTACCTTTATCCTTAACGCTAGAAATTATTGGAATTAAGGGTGGGGGAGGCACAGGTGTGTTCCTTCCATCTCTCGGGGTTTTGGTAAATTTTCACCAAAATTGTGTTTTTGGTTTTTTTTTAAACTCTCAGTACCTTTGGACAGTGATGGCCTATTGTAGATTTCTTGGTGTCTTTGTCTTCTGCAGAGGTTTGAGTCAGATGGATCTTAGTGGATCTCTTAGGGAATGCCAGTAGAGACATTCTCATATGAGTTTCCATTATAGATTTACTGAAAATTAGAGTTTGGCTTGTCAGACAAATTTGTTAGACTTGAAAAAGGTAGTATTACTATTGCTTTGAGTCTCATTGTTTGGAAACAGTTTGTACGTGATTATAAATGTCCCAAAGCCTCTTGAACAAGTATATTTAAGATGATTATTAAATCACTAGACAATTGTATTTAGTTGTATCATACATATAATTTTTGAGCTCAGAGCTTCTTAAAATTGTGACGATGAATCAGTTACTAAAAAGCATTTTCAGTTTACTCTCAAATGTCTTGTGATTAACTACCTCCCTAGTAATACTTACATTTTTAATTGAAGTTTTCGGTCCCAGGAAGAGTCCAGAGCACAGTGAGACTTTTGCCCTTCTCATATCTCCTGATAGGCCAAGTCATTATAGCTTTGGTGTGTGTGTGTGTGTGTGTGTGTATGTATGTATTTTAGCTAGTATTTTAATCCAAGCAGATTGATACAATGCAACAAAAATTTTTCTTGCAGTCTCCCAAATGCTGCTGAACTTTGAAATACTAAATTGAGCCCTGATTTTTTTGTGGTGCTCAATTAGCACTATTTTTTGCTGGCAGTATTAGCCCAATCAGCTGGTAGGTTTAAATATCTGCATCCAAACCTGCAGTCCTGCTGTATCTTCGGAGAAGTTTTCTGACTGAGGAGTGTCCTAAGAAAGACATTTGCTGTCATGTCTTGACAGCTTTCCAGCTTGATACATTGATTTGGAGTTTCTTACTAGAATGCCTGTCAGAAAATCTTCTGGATGTGGAGAGGGTATTTTGCCTTTGAATACTCTGCATTGTGTTTTTGCTGCAGATACAATTGAAGTTTAAGCTGTTTGTATTCATCAGTAATATTGGACAAAGTAACTTGACATTTCAAGAGCTGTGGTCCAGGTATTTTTATAGTAGTCAGTGTACAATAGTTCATTTTGTCACTTTGTTTTGAAGCTTTCTTTGCCTCCACTCTAGGAGTCGCTGTGTCTCATCAGGTGAAGGCTAGTGGGACTAGCTAAATTATAATGAGTTGATAGAAAACAGGAACAGAAATACTATGTAAAAATGATTCCTTATGTATGAGTCTCCTCTGAAATGTTTGTGTCTGCACATGTGTGTGCTTTTCCCTGCATTTTGGGTGTTCATGTTTGTGTAAATTATTCTTACTATTCAAATGAGCAGATGTAGGATATTTCAGTTGTCCCCCAGGTTCTTTCCCTAAATAGGCTTTTGTGGTTAAACCCAGCCTGGAGCCAGTTTTCCCACTTACTGCTGGTAACTGGACAAGAATCTTAACCTTTCCTTGTGTTTAAGTTTTGTCATTTACAAAACAGGGACACTAATAAGCGCCCTATCGACTTGCTGATGAAGATTAAGTCTGTGTTTTCAGTGCCCGGGATGCAGTGAGGGCGCTGGGGACCTGCTGGCATTGTTCTTTTCCTTGAAGGGACTTTCTCCATGATTGTAGAATTAGAGTGGACTTCCGGCTGTGTCATTCTCCCTGCATCCCTTCCCACCATCTCTTCATTCTCTTTTCACTCCTCTTTCCTTCAGTAAGCATTCACTTAGGTGCTGTTTTCCCAGAACCGACATAATGAGGGGAATAAGGCCACTTCCCGACTTGGATTGACTGACATACTGATAACAAGACAGTGACACTGGAGTGTGATGTATGAGTTTCAATTCTGACTCAGCCACTTTGAGCTCTGTGACTGACCTGTGACAATTTCATGTCTTTGAACGTCACTTTCCTTAGATGAGGATAATAATAAAATATTCCCTTGACAGTCCTGAAACATTGAAAATCCTTTCATTAAAGGGCCCCATACTTAATTAATATTTCTGTGAATCTGTCAGTAGTAATAACATTTATTGAGTGATGTTTTTATGTTCTAAGTATGCTTTTCATGTGTTTATTAGTTCTCATACGTACTCTGAGACGTAGTGACTACTGTTGTCTCCAATTTCCAGATGATGAAATCTGGGTGCAAGGAGGTTAAGGAGCTTGCTTAGTTAGGTTCTATAGCTGGGAAACACAGCTATTCAAACCTAGGCGGCCTGGCCCAGGACTGCATTTATAAACCGGAGACTGGACTTTGCTCAGAGAGGTGTGAGAGTAAAAGATGGTTTGAGAAAGAAACTGACTCATTTTCTCACTCGTCAGTTAAGTGACCTTGGTATTATCACCTTCCACACCTCACAATTCAGACAGCGTCGTAATTAACTACATATGTTGTGCACCTTTGATGCAATTCATCAAAGTGGCTGAAATGGATACTTTACACCTGTGGTGTCCTGGGCGTGCACTGTCCCTGCCTCGTACGGTGAGGAGAGTGTTGGCATGTGGCTAGTGAGTCCATCAATAATTCGTATGTCAGACCTGTGTGTGTGCTGAATAGTAGGTCTTTTCTTTTCAGTAACATTTGAGATACACTGGTGAGAGCCACAGGGAAATGAGAGATCTTCAACTATTAAAAGATACATGCACACATATCCTTTTCGTGTTCATGAGCTCCATTTTGAAAAGGAATTTTAGTTGCTGAAGACCTCTTCCTGACATGGAGACAAAATAGTATCTAAATCTTGAATTCATTTAAATGAGAAGTCACCTTTGAAAATATAATGTAGCATGTCCTACAATAAGCAATAAAAGAGAACTGTTGTAGTGCTTGTCCAGAGGGTCAAAAAATGCATAAAGTGAAAAGTCATTTTAACATGGCAGTTGCACTCTATTAGAATCCTACTCTCCGAATTAATTTAATGTACTTGAAACATTAGTAGTATGTCTTGCTTAGGGCAACAAGCACACAAAGAACCAAATTTTAATGTTCCATTTGAAAGGAAGTTTAGAGAAATGATCCAAACATTCATATATTATGGAATAAGAGGATATGATATTTGCAACGTCGTCTCAAACAGCTCAGAAAAAACAGATGTGTGTGCATATATGTATTTGTGTGTATATATGTATGTGGGGAGGGAGGGAATGCATGTGTGACTGCACATGTGAATGGAGCAGTTTATTAATAATTGGTTAAGCTTGGCCAAAAGTATAGAGGTTTTTTGTACTATTCTTGCAGCCCTTCTGTAAGTTTGAAATTAAATCATTATAAAGACTTACCAAAAAAGAGCCCATTCCAAAGAAAAACCACCACCTCTCTCCTTATCTCCCAACCCCTGGGCTTCCTTCTGCCTACCTAGAAGAAGTTTTGGGGGAACATGGGATGAATGGGATATAGCCATGGATTTAGGAATGGGTAAAGGAATGAAAGTGTAAGAACCATTGAAGGAGCTGTGTTAAATTCTGGTCCCATCACTTTTCCTGTGACCTTGACCAAAGTACTTAACCTTTCTGCACCTCCGTTTCTTCCCCTGAGGATAATGGTACTTGCCTTGTAAGGGTCTGCCTTGTAGGGTTAATATGATAAAGCACCTATAACAGTGCCTGGGACATAGGTCGTGTTCCTTTAATGTCAGCTGCTATCATTAAGTTTTTGTTGTATTTATTGGGGCCCAGCTTCCCAGGTAGTAAATAAACACCATTTCTTCCTAGCATGTACATAATACTTTTTAACTAAAGCTTTTTCTTGTTCCCTTTATTTTAAGTGTTCTTAATTACCTCATAGTGTGAATTGGTATGATCAGACATGTTTTATTTTCCTAACAGCTAGCTTAAGTGAGAGCATCGCTTCAGTTTTTGGAGGAGGGTTAATACATTGGAACAGTGAGCACTTCTGGCGTGATGTTGTGGAGATAGAAAACGGATGGATTTCAGTGTGGGAAGGGCAAGGTCCCTAGGGCCTGACCTGGCACTTGAAAATGTGACACTTTTTCCTGGCTTCAGAAAGCCCATTCACTTGCTGTTTCAGAAGTTTGGTGACAGAGAAGATCCATGTTGTACATTATTCAGAAGCAACAATAACTTGAGTTAAAAAAATATTGTGTCTTTTACTCCTTTTTGATCTGGAGGCTAGCACAGTTTTTATTTGATTTGGTTGCCTTTCACTAGGAAGGTAATGATGCCCTTTGGTGATGCCCCTGGTTTCAAGTCTTGATTTAGCTTGTCTTTCTCTCCTAGTGCGATTGTGTGCTGATCGGGTCAGCCTCATCAAGGAGTGTATTAACCAGTCCCCCACCTGCTACAAGCAATCCACGAAGCTCCTGGGCCTTGCTGAGTTGCTGAAGGTAGCCGGTAAGTTTTGGATGCTGCACTGTAAAGTTTCTGTTTCATCCTCATCATGATTTTAGGTGAACATCAGAATGTATACCTACGGTTGTCAGAAAAGCTGCTTTTTGGCAAGGATATATCTTTTCTAGAAAGACCGGAATGTTATGAAAGTGTCTCATTGCACCTCCGTGTAGGGCTTCGTGAGTGTCCTCTTAAATGACAACTAGTTTCTCCCACAGCACTTGCTCCACCGGAGAGCAAGGAGGAACCTGCAGTGCCTTATGACCTAGTCTTGGAAGTCATACATCATCTTGCCCTCCTTAGTCTGTTTGTTAGAAGTAAATCACTAACCAGCCTCCACTCAAGGGGCGGAGCATCAAGCTCCATCTTTAGAAGAGAGTAACAGAGAATTTGTGGACATAGGTAAAATTATATTTCATATACTCAAAGCCTTGTCATGCCGTTAATCTTCTCTTACTCACACTAAACTTCTGAATTATTTTCTTGAGTAGATTTCTAGTCTGACCATACTCCTGGACATTCCCCCTAAGCATCTTATTTTGTTCTGTTTGTAATATTTTTCTAGACACCATTCTTTTCAGGTCTGTTTTCAGTTATGCTTTTCCTTTTAACCACCTGCTCAGATTGGAACTTTCTAGAATTAAAAGCAGTTAAATATCTGTACTTTGAACTTCAAGATGAATGTTTGACGCGTCTTCATATGAAAGTTTACATTAGTAATAATTGTCATTTTATGCTTTTATACTTATCTGAGTTACTGTGTCTCATAGCAGACATACTGAATTTCATATTGAACACAAGGAAACAGGAATAAAGAAGTTAAATCATTTACTGAAGATTTCACAGTTACAAAACCTTTCTTACTTTGAATCCTTTGCTTTTGCCCTATTTTCCCACCTTTTTTGACAGTAGGTGATGGTAACCAATAGACTCTTACTTAAAGTCAGCTGATTAGGGGCTTTCATTACATCCCTAAAATACCTTCACAATATCACCAGGATTGTTGTTTGTAGCCTAGCCAGGTTGACACATGAAAAAAAAATAAATCACACCTGGCCCTTCCATTTTTGATTTAGATATTCTGAATAAATGCAGACATTTGAAAAGTATTATCTGGGAAATAGGTTTTTACATTAAGTGTGATATGTGCATTTATTATTAATAAACATTTATGTTGTTCCAGTTCTCATATTACATGTTAGTGTAGTGTTGGAAAAAATTTCCCTTCTTCCCTTTTAGGTTCTTTGGTTGGTCTAATAATTGGATGTAAGACAGATGAAGAGGAGAAAAACTAATTTAATGCCTACAGGAGCCCCAAGAAGATACAAGATTCAAAGGCATTCAGTTGAGGCTTAGATACTTTCCTGAGCTAAGGAGAGGGGAGTAGGGGTTTGGGCTTCAAAGGGAAGGAAGACGATTCACAGGAGATGGGGAGAGCACATGTTTGCTCAACCGCCTTTGCTATGCGTGCCCATACGTCTTTCTGATGTAAAAAGTTCTCTCTGATAACAGTTTTCTTCCTGGTTCAGGCTCCCTATTGAAATTCGTGTGGGCAGTGAAGGGGGAGGTCAGAGCTCTTCCGGAGTCTGTGGGGTCTTGATCGCCTTCATCTCAATCAATCCACGTTCTAAAGTGGTACATTTTGGGTGGAATATTCTGTTCCCCTTCATTAGTGACACTAAAACATGAGTGTGTCTTCTGCTAATGTTATAAATCTTAGTGCAGAATAATCTTTTTTTTTTTTTTTTTTTTAAAGAAACGTTTTGATTAACTTGGGCCAATACTTACCTTGGATTTTTATTAAATCTTAGAAGCACAGAAAGAAGATTCATGGGGAGATATTTATCAAGTTTCATTCAACCCTTTCTGTGATACATTTAGTTTTTCTTCCAAACCACATTGCAGCTTAAAAATGCAAAGACCATATACATATTTTCTGTGTTTTTTTTTTTTTCTCCTGGAAATACTGAAAATAATTTTAAGGTTCTACTACTTCATTAAAGTACACATTTTTTCTTTTTTTAAGCCTAAACATACAAATTGTATTTGTATTATAACTTTGAATTATTTGTCTTATAATTGAAAATTACATTCTGCATTGAACCTATGCCCATTTCATTGAGGATTTATATTTTTGAGCCTCTGTTATGTTTGTGACTTGGTGCCGGATATTGAGAATTCAACAAGGGAAGCAGCCCATCTTCCAAGAGCTTAAATTCTGGTAGAGGGTGTAGACCATTATAAGATAATCACAATAAATTGGTATTCAGAGAACTAAAAGTAAAGGAACGTAGAGGAGGGGCACCTGAAACACGTATTTTACATGAGGAAAGTGTGGCGATGTCAAAGAAGGAAGTGACATCCCAACTGACTTCTAAAAAGTGTTCTTGGGAAAGTAATTGAAGATCTTTGTGTTAACACAAGCTCAATTTGGTAATGTGTTTTTAGAGGCTACACGTTCACTATGATAAATAAAAGATTAGCACTGTCAGTGAAACTGTAAAATTACATCCGTTTTACTTTGCATTTAAGTTTCCCCTTTGTGCTTAAGTTTGCCCTCTTATTTTCCCCCCCTTCTTCTGCCTCCCCCCCACACACTCTGGTTCAAGCCATTGTTTCTTAACCTAGTTGTGTAGGACACATGCTGGTATTTTGAGCCTTAAGTTTTCCCCCTTATATTTGTCGTTTATTAATTATGATTAGAAACAGAATATTCAAAGGGCAAAATATTAAAAGAATGAATTTTTTTAATCAACATTTTTAAAGTCCCTGTTGGAAGGAAAACTTTTCCTCTACCTGCTTAGGCTGGAATGGCTCGTCTGGGGCTGCTGTTAGTCCTCGGTTGTCTGGGAGACTGAGACCTGATTCAATTAATAAGTAGATTGGAAGGTCACAGGTATGGGGACATCTTGTCTTAGAATCTTTAAAAATCAGTCTGATCTTTACTTTTTATTTTTGAATTAATTTGCCAGACTGTTAATGAGCTCTTTTAGCAGTTGATGCTGTTGAAATCATCGCGTCATTTGTATGTGTTCACAGGTGAAAACTCAGAAGAAAGGCAGGGGCAGGTTCTTATCCTTCTCGTGGAGCAAGCCCTTCGTTTCCATGACTACAAAGCAGCCAGTGTGCACTGTCGGGAGCTGATGGCCACAGGTGAAGTAGACGACTGCTTAACACTTTGCTCATGTCCTCTGTTCATGATAAGGCATGGAATGGTCTGTTCTGAAATCCCTTTGCCCGAATGGTAAGCCAGCCACATTGTGTTCATAAGACCTGAGAGGCATCTGGTGAGCTCTGATACGTATGAGTGCCGTGTGCTTATATACTAATAGAAGTACTGGGATGAGCTCAGGGGTTCTGTTTCCTCGGAGATTTTGGTTGCTTTCCATTTCCTATTAATACAGTCTCATGCGTTTGAACAATTTTATGTAAAACTGCTCTAAGGCCTTTTAATGTATTTGCTATCTAAAAAAATTTAAATTTTTGAAGTATCTACAATTTGTGACGACATAGTCAATATCTCTGTTCTTTAATTGGTTTAGAAAAGATAACATAGTGTTTTTTAAATGAATGTTGAGAAATTGGGAAGTAGTTTGTAATCTAAAGTTTTCCAGATTGAAATTCTAATTCAGGTCCCTAGAGGATAAGCAGACTTTATTGTGGAATCATGTCTCTATCACAGAACATGGCACATTCTTTAGTGGGTATGAGATGCTGCGTTATCGTGGTCTCTCTACTAAATGATTTACTTTTTGTAGCTGTGCCTGAAGCTGTGGAAGCCCAAACGCGTCTTTTTACCCACTGTCAATCATAGTGAGTGTTTAAAAACGCAGTGCTTCGCTTTGTGATAATTCATGGAGCTGTGCACTTATGATTTGCATACCTTTTGTATGTATATTATTAAAAAACTATTATCCCGACACTTTTTAAAAGTAGTAAGGAAGACTTTATTCAAGACTTTTGCAATAGATGTTAAGACTTGCAATAAGGGGAGAGGATTGAGCTGAGCTCTGAATATAGAAAAGACAGCTTGGGATTTACAGCTAAGGAACGGGGGGCGGGGGGTCAGTAGATGGAAAATTACTGTGATGAGACGTCCAGGGGAGGGGGAGTCTTGCTGAAGGCAGGCCAGGGTGATCACAGATGGCAAGGAAGAAGGATAAGGAATTGATCAGCTACCAAAGGTGGTCGGTTGTCCAGGGCGAGAGACTGGCTTAGCAGGATTCTTGCTAAACCTGGTCCAAGTGCAGGCTCAGTGGAGAAGAGCGCCCCGGCGGCCTGCTGGCTTCCGCAGAGAGGGCCTTTGTCAGTACAGCTCTGCAAGCGTTTAGAACTCTGGAGAAACTCAGTGGTTCATAACCTCAGCATCAGCAAATTATTGTCCTAAAGAGCTGTTTCTATAACATTAACCCAGTGGTTTCACCGCATAAGTTCAGAATAATTGTCTTTTCTGAGAAAACATTGTATTACTCTAGAATTGTTCATTTAGAGAGCTTTGTCTTCATTTTATTCCTGTAAGGTGGCACTTGGATTAATTTTTACTTCATACATTTAGAATAACGATTTTAGGCTGAGGCTTTTATACTCAGGGAAAAGAAGCCCTGCTTTCAAACCGGAACTCCTTCGAAGAGGAATAAAAGTCTATAAGAATTCACAGTGTTAAAATTGTATAGGAAATAGATCTTCACTGGGAGTCAGGGGCTGACTGTGTTCTTGGCACTGTCCTTGGATTTCTCCTCCTATAAAGTGAGTGATTGTGCGTAGCTGTCTAGAATAGTTTTTTTTGTTTCTAGCACTTTGCAGTTTACAGAATTCTTTTAAATACAAATGTTATTCAACCCTTTCAACAACCCAACGAAGAAGGCATTATTATTATTGTCCCTTTGTGCAGCAGTAAAGGAAGTGTGATCCTTGGACCTTTGTCAGGCTCACACCAGTGCTAAACCGCAGGGATGGGCCACACCCTCAAGTCTTCTGAATGTAGATAATCCAGCTTTTTACTCAGTGCTGAAGCTCAGTAGACGATTTGTAGTCATTCTCAGGTAACCTAAAATTTAACAGAGTTGATCAGAAAACCTTGTCTGGAGTAGTGCCGAACTTTCTGGAAAATAAACCAGCCTAATATTTCTTTTCTACCTTAGATCCTTATGTGTTTCTGGTTATATGATGTGTGATTAAACAATACAGTGAATGTTTAAATAAAAAAAAATTACAATAAAAGGCACATTGCTATTAATCCCCCTCAAAATACTCCTCTTCACTTCAAACACACTTATCCATCATGCTTGCCACTTTCTGAAGCAGTTCTGGAAGTCCTCTTTCGTGTATGTCTTTAGTTGCGCTGTAATGGTTGCCTCCATGTCCTGAATCATTTTAACTTTGGGGAAGAGCCAGAAGTCACATTGTGCCAGATCCAGTGAGTAAGATGGATGGAACATACCCTAATGTTTTTATTAGACAGAAATTGCCATATACCAAAAGCAGTGTGTGACATGGCACATTGTTATGATGGAGGATGATTTTCAGCACACTTTAAAACACACCTTCTCTCAAACGTAGCTCACACCCGACTGACTGCACGAAACAAATTGAAACTTGTCACACACTGTTCGTAAGGTTCAACACGCCGCTTCCTGTATTGAAGATCCCTGCCTTTCCGGATGGCACTCGGCAGCAGCATTCACTGTAGTTTTTTTTCACACCTCATATAAAATTGTGCATTACTGATAACTATGATTTTGCTTTGGTCACAAGACCTGAGCAAAAAGCCACTGAATTTCTCATGTTAAATTGGTGATTTTGTTTTTCTGGTGAAAATCAGTTGTTTTTTTCTTGCCAATTTTGCAGGTTATTCTAAAAGTTGGGATGTTTGTAGCCAGTTAGGACAGTCGGAAGGTTTCCAGGACTTGGCCACTCGTCAAGAGCTCATGGCTTTTGCTCTGACACATTGCCCGCCGAGCAGCATTGAACTTCTTTTGGCAGCTAGCAGCTCTCTGCAGACGGAAGTAAGTGCTCCCGATAAAGTACATCTTGAATTGTACCACGAGCATTTTGTGGAGTATGTGGATCTATGGTTTGTGGTCATTTTTAAAATCATATAAGAATTTTAATTTATGAAAGAAAAACAGTCTGTCACTTATGTGAAAAGGGATTAGAAGATGTTTGGATGTAACACAGTGTTGTTTGCTTTATTAGAGTAAGGAAGCAGATGTGAGAAAAATAGGAAATAATATTAGAAATTAAATTATTGAATATAATGGGAAAAGTTAGTGTTGTCATGAATAAAACCTGTTAGAGGTGGCCATGTGAAATATAATTGAAACCCTATAAATTAAAACCGGTGTGGCATTATCTGCTAGAGGTCCAGTGGAAATGGTAGGGGAGTAACCTTTGGTTGGGGAGATGCTAAATGTCCTAAAATAACAGGATAGATCTGCATACGAGACAATAGTGCTCTTGTTGGAAAACATTGTTAAATATAGGGAGAGATTCTGAAATTCCCATTTTCATATCCTAGTCATTAGTTGCACTGGATATAAGTTTTCTCACAGCTGATTCTTATATCTGAAACTGTTGCATCCTTGTGAAGCTGTTCCCGTCTTGAAGAAAGCCTGTTACTAAAAAGTATTCATTGTGAAATAGCATTTTTTGTTTCTCAGAAGAGTATTTCTTAAATGTCTAGCCTACATTGTGAAGAGAGGCAAATTTAAAAACACAATTTCTTTATAATATATGGTGTTCCTTTTTTCAGATTCTTTATCAAAGAGTGAATTTCCAGATCCATCGGGAAAGAGGGGAGAGTATTAATGTTTCACCATTAATTAGTAAAGCGCTACCAGAGGTAAGTTAGCTTAAGAGGGAGGGAGGTGTTTAAAGGGTGGCTGTGAGTGGAATGAAATGGGAGTCGCCTAACCTGGTATATGAGAGGGATTTTGTGTGTGTGTGTGTGTGTGTGTGTGTGTGTGTGTGTGTGTCTTTTTCTTTATGTCTGTAGAGACTTGTTATAAAAACTTTCTTTTGTGTGTGAATATAACATTCACCTAGAAAAATACACAAAGAAAAAATGTCCAGGTCAATAAGTTATCTTATCACAAAGAAAATATCCATGAAGCTACCACACAGTTAACAAAATAGTCGTGACTAGTTCTTCCACAAGACCCCCCTCCCCGTTCACCTCCCCCGCACCCGGCCTCCCAATTTAGTTTCTCCTGTCCCTCTCCTACTAGAGATCACCCCTGTCCTGACTATTCCTAATACCAGATCTTTGTGTTTATTTGTTCTAGTTTTAAATAATTTTAATACCTGTTACACCCCTCTCAATATGATGGGCTTAATTTTATGTTTTTGTGTTTACTTATAGAAATAGTTACGCTCCATATTTTGTTTGTGAGTTTCATCTGTGCTGATGTATGTAGCGTCGTTTATTCACTGTTACTGCCGCACAGAAATTAGTTGCCGTGTGCGTATATGATGGTTCATGCTCTAAGATCCATTGCCATTGGTTTGTTTTCAGTTTTGGCTGCTCAGAATAATGCTCCTTTGGCACTTTGTACGTCTCCAGGGCGGCTGCTTCCTTTCTCCTGGCGCCTACCTACCTCGCCCTGGAAGACTGTGTTGTCAGATGTGTGTTCAACCTTAGCCCATAATCCCCAAATGATTTTCCAGTGATTTTTACCAGTTGTACGCTGACAGCACTGTTTGCGAGTTCCATTTACTGCATTCTAGCACCTTGGCACTGTTACTTTTCTGTGTATTCGTGATTTTGATTTGCATTTTTCTGATTCCTGATGAGATGGGATTCTCTCAGGAGAGGTCTTCTTTTGTGAGCTAGTTCTATTCTCTTGCCCATTTTTGATTGGCTTTTATTCCCTTTTCCCTTTCTCCATTGAAATTCTTATGAATAAAATTTGTCAGAACCAATTAAGGAGGAAGTGTATACCCAGTGACACCTCTCTTCCCTTGGTCATTGTTTGCTCCATGGAATTTAACTTTTCCTGACTGTTTCTAGCAACAAAATTGGCATTTTTTTTCTTTAGGTCAAAGAAAGTAGCCCTGTTCCTGATAGTCTAATTAGATAGATTAAAAAATGATAATCCTCGATTTATTACAGAATTGTACACTTGAAACCTACACAATTTTATTCTGTTGTCACCCAATAAATTTTAATTAATAAATAGTAATTTTCTTTATAGATTGATTTTCCACAGGATTCATTTAAATTGTAAGTTTTATATACAAAGTGTAAAATGTCATTCATTTTGTAGTAACCTGTTGTGATAAGTGAGCTGCGTCTAATCTTTGTTTTTTAAATTAAATTTATTGGAGTGACAATGGTTAGTAAAGTTATATAGGTTTCAAGTGTATATATCTATAAAACGTCATCTATATATCACACTCTGTGCTCACCTCCCGGAGTCAGTTCTCCTTCCATCACCATTAATCTTTTGCTTTAATTGGCTATACCCATTTTGTCAAATTGATTTGTAGTGGTGTACTATATAGTTACTTTTGAAAGTCTCCTACAGTTACGGAATCTATTGATGGAAAGTTAGGACAAAACTATGGAATGGGTATCATTGCCCCATTTCAATAACTTTCTTTTATATTAAAATTCAATTTGACAAACATTGAATGTACATGTGTATCCCTAGTTCAGTGATAAGTGGTCTCAAAGTTGTTAGAATGCGACTTTTTGCCCTTCAGGAGTTTTCCTCTAATCCTCCTGTGATGCTGACTCCAGTGCAGCACTGACCCCTCAGCTTTTCTCCAGTGAGGGAAATGTTCTGTATCTCCACGGCCAGCGTGGTGGCCACTGGCCGGCCACATGGAGCTATTGAGTGCTTGAAACATGGCTATGTACTAAGGAATCACATTTTAAATTGTGTTTTATATTTAGTTAAGTCAAAATTAAATAACCACATGCGACCACTGGCTACCAGACTGGACCTCACAGTTCCAGAAGCTCAGACACTCAGTAAAAGGTTGTGTTCTGCCATCAGCACTGTGGATGGTGGATTTGTTGTTGTTGTTGTTGTTGTTGTTGTTGTTGTTGTTGCACTTCCTCAGGATGGAAGCCGTAGGATTTTCTGGGGGCTTGGAGTGGTGGGGCTACATCTGTCCTTTGGCAGGTTTTGACTTCCAGTTGTACTGATTAGTTACTGTTCGGTTTTCCTCACTGGATGTGGAAGCACATTAAATTCCGTGATGTTTCCTCCATGGGATTCAGAGCAGCTCTTCCACTGGCCACAGTTGCCAAGTGTGCTTTGTATTAGGAGTTGGCAAATTTTCCTGTCATTCGAGGTCTAGTTGAAGACCTACTTTTAATGAGATCTTCTTTGTCCCAAGTTTTGTATCTTTGGAGCCTCGGATCCCTCCCTACTTGGTCCAGCCACATCCCCCGCTCTGTCTCTCCAGCCTCATCTCTTTTCCTGCCTTCCAAATACGCGCTGTGTTCCAGTCACACTCACGTCTCCACCATTCCCTGAGTAGACTCCTGCACACCACGGGTGTGACTCAGAGTTTTCTCTCTGCCTTTCTTGTCTTGTGGTCTGGTCCACATTACCTCACTCCTCCCGTCGAAAGTATCATTTTCTTTGTAGTTTTCTTTGCGTCCTCGCATTGTCCCCTCGTCTTTATCCCCCCACATTCTCACACCTTTGCGTCAGCACTTGGATGTGTGGTGCTGTGTGGTGACTGCAAGTATGAATGTATCTTTGTGTTCTGCTCTCTCTGTAGAGTGCTTGTCACGTAGTAAATGCCTAGGAAACGTTAGATAAAGCTCAGCTGGACACTCCCACTGCATCAAGTTAGTCCATGGTAAAAATGAATTATAAGACAGATTTTAGCCTAAAATCTAAGGGATTTCCCATTTCACTCACATGTATGTGCCGTGGTGGCTGGGATCCTGTTGTTTTGGCCAATGTGAGGGTGTACCATTTCCCTGTTCAATATACAAGTGCAAAGTGTTTCTATTGAGTTCGGCTCCACAGCGTACTCTGAAGCCCCGTCCTTCTTTGTAAGTCCATGAAAAGCCTTTGTGACTTTTGGGTTTCCTATGGTCTGGTTCTATAATGGATTAGAAACTGTTGGCCTGGCTCCTGGGTGGCTTCTTTGGAACAGGACATGCTGTGTGACCACAGGTGGGCACATATTGCTCCATTAGAATCTCATTAGTAAATGCAGGAGACCAGCAGCTGTCCTTTACATGGTCCCCTTAGCAAGGAAAGGGAATTAATTCAAAATGATTGTCTCTCCCCCCGCACCCCCCCAAGTCCTTAAAAGCTTTCCTGTCTTCCTTTGTCCTCTTTCATCAAGTTGTCATGGATCTGGACCTCATGAAGCCCTAATCTAAACCCTCAGCAGACACATCATGGCTTTGATTCATGAAGCACATTGCAGAGTATTATAGCTGCTATTACTACATTACAATACAGCGCCTAGCTACGAGAAGCCATTGTTATAATATCCACATTCAGTTATAACTCATGTATGAGAGCTGGCTGTATGTGTAATCTGCTTAATGCCCAAGACTTTCATTACTCAGTTGTGAAAATCATGATTTTTATTTATATATCCCAGCAAAGTCAAGATGTAATTGTTGTGCAGTAGTATTTGAATGAGGACAAGTGTGGCCTACATGCTTGAAGGTATTGGCTGTTGTCCCTGGGACCAAGGTGTTTGTTTATAAATAGCACAAAATACATTGTGAAAAATGACCAAAATTACAGTTTTCTAGTTTATTAATGTTGGCTATTGCTTTTTAGATGTAACAGTATTCCACCAGTTATAGTAACATTTTGTTTGGCTAGTGTGAGTTATATCACTTAGCCAAGGGGGTTTTCCCCAGATAAATCTAATGAGAGTTGGAAATGGATTACATACAAGGTTCCCATTAAAAAAATCATTTGAACTGGAGGAAAACTCGTTAGGGACATTTTAAGCGGCTACAGATTTATACAACTGGACTAATTTGTGATTACACTGGGGCATGGACTAAGCAATGAACTAGTTTGAATTTATAAAAGGATTGGAATAAACTATTTTAACTATTGAAATAAACATGAGCAAAATGGCAGCTGCATCTCAATGCATGGACCACCCTTTCTTTCCACTCACTGGTTGTTGGTGTGGGTTGTTTCTACTTTGTCACTCTGCCATGAGTAATGTTGCTGGGAGCATTGGTGTGCACGTCTTTGTGGGGGAGTATGTTGTGATTTCCTGTCTAGGCACCTGGGAGCGGAACTGACGGCATGGTATAGATAGATTTGCACATTTGCCAGTTGCTGTCCAGAGTGGCTGCAGCATTACACTTTCCCACGGGGAAGCATTACACTTGTTACTGACTGGCTTTCTGACAAAAGTGATTCTTACGGATATGGGTGGTATCTCATTATCATTTGGTACACAGTTTTCAAATAACTAATGGTAATAAGCATCTTTTCATGTGCTTTTTTTTTTTTTTTTTTTTTGCCATTTTTGTACCTTCTTTGGTGAAATGGCTATAAATATTTTGCCCATTTTGTAACTGGGCTATTTTCGTTTTCTTATAGAGCTGTAACAGTTTTTCTTTCTTTCTTTTATTCTGGATACAAGTATTTTATCAGATGTATGAATTGAAAATACAGTGTGTGACTTGACGTGTTACTTTCCTAAGTAAGTGGCTTTTGAGTGCACATTTTTTAAAGTTGCTGAAGTCCAGTTTATCAATATTTTCTTTTATTGCTGTGCTTTTGGTGTTGTACCGGGGTGCCAAAAAATGTACACATTTTAAGAGTTGTTATCTATGTATTACCTTCAAAGTTGAATTGAATTACAGTAGCAATGTGTAGTATGACGTTCATTCAAAAGATGGTGTTAATCAAATGAATGCTAGTTTATACCGTTTTTTCCTTTCTTAAAATTTATATACATTTTTTTGAGCACCTTCTGTATTTAAGAAATATGCGCCTAACTCAGGGTTGTGAATATTTGATCCTGTGCTTTTTTTCTAGGAGTTTTATAGTTTCATCTCTTATAATATATTTATTGATAAGTCAGTAACAAGATGCCACTCTAGGCTTGAAGAATATCCACATACAGAAAGATGAATTTAGGACTTTGCCTCCTGCTATCCACAAACATTAACTTAATAGAATGATATTTGTTTTGTTTTATGTTTTATGGTAACTTGTTCTTTCTTAAAGGATTTTAAATCTGATATTTAGCATACACAAAGACATCAGTTGATATTTTGAAATTTTAAATGAAACAATTTTATCTGGAGTGGATTTTTGTTACAACTGTTGCTCTAGTAATTGTCTCCCCCCCACCCCCGCTCCCCATATGTTTGGAATTGTGGTTTGCAGGCTCATTTTGAGTCATCCCATTCAGTTTAATTTTTCTCTCTCCGGACCCGATCTAAAAATTTCTGTAAATTTGTAGTTTCCCCCAATCTAACCCCTTGGTGCTTCACTCCAGAACTACGTGCTATAGTCGCTTTTCACATGGAGCCCCTTCCCCATTTTAAGGCTGAGGACATGAGAACTACACACAGGGAGCCAAAGAAGACTTTGGCTCAGTTCCTTTCGGCCCTTCTTTGTTCTCTGCCTTTCTAGGCCAGCAGCTTTATACAAAAGCTGGCGGAAGTCCCCTCTTAGACAGGTTTTTTTGATTCACAGTTCTTTGGAACGGGGCATCTGGCAGCTACTGGCAACATTTGAATTCTGAGCCTCAAAATGTTGAATTCTATTGAATTTGAATGTCTATTGATTCATTTTTCTATTCTCAGTATTTTGGAGCACACCGATCATATTGAAACATGACTTCATTGCTTCAACTTGACTGTAACTTATAATGTTTTCTGTAATTTCAAAAATGGTACAAATGTTTATTTTAACAGTCCATTTAAGGGGAGGCAGTGGTTCAGATAATCACCGTAATCTGGCATATCTTATTTCTTTAAAGTAAAAAAAGTGAGATGTGAAACATCTATGCGAAAGTATTAACGTTTGTTAATAAGACGTACTTGGAAAAGTGGTAACTTTGGTCTTTCTGCTTTTTTCAAATATAAAATAATTTAATCGATAATACATTATAAGTTCTCTTTCTTCTCTGTCAGTTCTTTCCTTCCACCCATTTCAAGAATCCCACTGCCCGGAGGTAAACTGTGTGTGTGTGTGTGTGTGTGTGTGTGTGTGTGTGTGTACATACATACATATATACATATATGCACACACACATACATATGTATATATCCTTCCAGACTTTTCCTGAGTGTAGACAGATTTTCTGTACAGTTCTTTTCCGTATCCTAGGCAATTATTATTTTGTTTTCTAAAACTAAAATGGATTCATACTGCATATATTACTTTGAAGCTTGTTTTTCTCATGTAATAGTATGTGTCCTGGACATTTGCTCTTGTCATTATATAGAGACTATTTATACAGTGGTGGAATAGTGGTCATTGGATGCATATGCAGTGGTTTATTGTTTCCTTCGTTTGGGGACATAGTGTTTATGTTAGACTGAACCGCACTGCGCATGTTAGGTGCACAGCTGGACATACTCATGCTGGCGTTGCCCTGGGAGAAAGTGTTAGAAACGGACTCCTGACCTAGATAATTTATTGTCTTTTTGTGGCTCATTCTCCACAACTTTTGTCAGTAGTGACGTTTCCTTGTTGACTGTTGTGTCGCCAGCCCCTCTGGGAACACAGTAGGTCCTCACGAACTTCTGTTTTGATGCTTAATTATTTATTTAGTGTTTGGACAACATGGCCTGGTGAGGGTTCTCTATGGGAGACTGAGTTTACAGCTCTCGTGACATCAGGGACTGGTTGATATACTGTGCCAGCACAATTCAGAAAACCTGTTTCTGCATTTCTGTTGGGCTGTTGAGGTTTCTCTCTCAGTGAGGTCTGACCGAAGGAGGAAATAGTCTGCTCATGGGCGTGCTTGCAGGAGAACATGTTTGTTTAGTCGACAGCCTGATGATCAGGAGTGGGAGTCGTATTTTGAGCGACGTGGCAAATCTCTATCACAGATTTCCGTTCCACACAAAGCTGCCGCCTCTTTTAGCACCACTCTTGGCATTTCAGTTTTTCCTCTTTCTTTTACCCTGTCCATTCCTCATAGGGCCCATAATTTCTAATATATCTTTTGTTTTCTTTATGTTTTACAGTAACTTTTAATAAGGAATGCGTTTTTACTTTTAATCTAGATTTGCTATTTAAATCCACTTGCAAGGGATTTTTTCCAAAAATAATACATTCAAGTTGTCTATCTTAGTTACAGTGAAATCGTGGGGTTTAAGTTCCCTTTCACTTTTTTTTTCTTTTAATTTTTATTGGGGAATATTGGGGAACAGTGTGTTTTTCCAGGGCCCATCAGCTCTAAGTCATTGTCCTTCAGTCTAGTTGTGGAGGGCGCAGCTCAGCTCCACGTCCAGTTGCTGTTTTTAATCTTTAGCTGCAGGGGACGCAGCCCATCATCCCATGCCGGAATTAAACCAGCAACCTTGATGTTGAGAGCGCATGCTCTGACCAATTGAGCCATCCGGCTGCCCCTCGCTTTCACTTTTAGGGAGGCATTGTGGTCTGATCACTTATCCTGCAGGTCAACTAGGTACTGCTCTGAGGGACTTGTCACACAGTCCTTTGCTTTCATTGAGCAGTGGCCATATCTTCTTTTTATCCGTGATTTTTTTGCCCACTCCCCATGAGGCTTTCTCTACTTGCTGATTCACCAGAACGGCTTGTGTTTGGGTCACCAGTGACCTCTTGTGCTAACATTGTGGGTCAGGTCTCAGTCTCTTGTCTTGTTTGATGTGTCAGTAACCTTGGACACATACATGTTTCAAGGCCATCCCCTTTGTCTCATTCAGACCTCACTGGCCACTTACTGCATTTGTCTTTGCTGGTTTCCGCATCTCCTCAACTAAATAAATGCTGCATGACCCAGATGTCAGCCCTTAAACCTCTTCTCTGTCTACTCTCACTCCCTGGATGACCTCACCCATTATCATGGCTTTAAATATCAGCTTTGTGTGGTGAGTGATTTCCTGCTGGGGAGCTCCGGTCCTGATCTTCTGAGTTGCAGACTTGTATGTACGGCTGCCGACCTGACAGCGATCCATACTTACGTTTCTTACAGACATCCTAGTCAGTGCCTTAAAATTGAACCACCGATTTCAACACTGTGTGACCCCCCCTGCACCCCCCCACCACCTTGCGGATAGTGGTCTTTCTCTGGTCTTTCCTATGTGAGGAAATGGCAGCTCCAGCCCTCCTGCTGTTTAGGCCCTAAACCTTGCTGTCAGCCTTGGTTCCTCTCTTTCTCCCACATAACACACCCCGTCTATCGAGATGGCTTCACTTTCCCAGTGGACTTGCCATGGGACAGTGTTTTACCATCGCCGCTGCTGCCACCCTGGTGTCAGTCAGCAGTGTCTCACCCACAGCTTTGTGGTATGTTCTACTTGTCTCCCTGCTTCTGCCCTTTCCTTTGCTGCAGTCTGAGCTCAACAAGGCAGCCAGAGCGAGTCTTTAAAACTATGTCAGAGCGCCGCCTTCCTCAGGGTAAAACCGAACTTGGTACAATCTCCTGCCAGGACACCCGTGATCTGTTTTCCCTACTGTCTGATTGACTCCCTGCTTCTCTCCTCCCCTGTCCCCAGCCCCCCACTCACAGTCCCTGTGCTCAGCAGACTCCAGTCACCTTGGCCTTGCCGTTCTATGAACAGTCCCAGCACCTTCTGCTTCTGTGGTCCACCTAGAATGTTCTTCCAAATCCAGGTGACGTGTCCTCTAACTTCCTTAAGATCTCTGCTCAAACATCGCCTCATTGAAAGCGTCCTTGGTTTCTGTATACACAGTGACAGTATCCCCTCCACCCATACACCCCTTTATTTTTTCTCCCTAGCTCTTACCATGTATCTGATAGACTTCTCTGACAGGCCTTTATGTTTATTTCTTGCTTGTCTCCTCTTGGGATTTATGCTCTTTGTGGCAGGAACCATGCTGTATTCACTGCTCTATTTTCAAACATCTAGAACAGTGCCTGTCACTATTATGTTTGATGTCACAAATATTTGATGAAGAATGAATTAAAAGAAATAGGAAGGTAAGATGTGGATGGGGATAAATTATGTTATTACAGAGGGAGGGATATTTGAATGGGGTCCAATTTGGTAAGTTCTCAGTTCGTTGGTGAAATAAGGCAGATTGCCTTATTTGTCTTTCTTTTCTAATATATTGTGAGTTCCTTGAGAGCAGGGACCCTAGTATAATCGTCATGGTAACCCTGTTGCCTAGCACTGGGTCTTAAACATCTTACGCGTGCCAGAAATATGTGTTAGTAAACTTATTTTGTGAATAGATTTAGAACCCAAGATTGTTCATCAAAAGTGATTCAAAAATTGGGCATGGAAAAAGAAAGTAAAATATGTTTCATGTACCTCTATGTTTCCTAACTGGCGGTCTCTTAATCTAGGACTAAGAATGCTGGAAGATTCAAGAAGGGTTTGCTTCCTAAAGCCCCTGAAATAGTGTGACAAATGTGGGGTGTGTGTGTGATTTAATGTTCGTGTGTGTGCGCATGCGGGGGCATGAAGCTTTCTGGGGGAAGGACTTATTTCACTAGAAATGTATGGGCATCCACAACTCCCAAAGGCAAGAATATCTGAATTCATTTTAATTAGCAGATGAATTAAAGCAGAGTCAGACTTTAGAGTGATTTACTCCATGGGGCATTTTTCTACTGCTTCTTCTGATACGTACTTCTAAAAGTAGTATCACCGGTAACAGAGATTGCATTCATAATATTTTGAGTTCAGGGTAAAATTTGCTGTGTTAGGTGCAGGTGGATTATTTAAGGATATGTCGGAGGAGAAGGGCTAGTGGTTGAACTCACTTTGAGCCATTTGTGATCCTTACTTAGTGGATCGTACCACCAGCTCAGTTTATGGTAGGCAAACAGATTTCTCGGAAATTAACCCTTATATTATCAGGCATGGGAAGAAGCAATTCCTAGCTAGATTATTCATTATATTAATTGGTCAGCATGAATCATTTCTGTAAGCCAAGCTTGCCATGTGGAACTGTCCTTGTTCTTGTGAACCCGTTTGGTAAAGGTGTCTATTGTAGGATTTGAAAAATATTATTAGTGTTTAGTGATTTAACCTTTGAGCTATGTAAAACACTTGACATTAATGAGATTTCATGTTAAATTTTATGCTGGGAGTTGTTGATTTGGTTTGGGGGATTAATTTATTTTTGCTGTTATACACTCTAAATTAATTAGCAGTGTGCAGCTATGATTATAAAAAGTGCCAGCAGTAATCATTTCAGGAGTAAATTTTGCCAAACCTCTTTTTCTTTTCCTATGATATGAAGTTGAAAGACAGCTATTTTCCTCATTAATGCCTCTGGTTACACTATAATCTTGGTATACTGCCCCCAAATTAAATCTTCTCTGTGGTCCAAATGAGCTTTTTATTTTACTATCTCTTTCGTAATTCTCATTAGGGGGATCTTTTACAGAAAATCCTTTTATTAGTTACATTTCTGAGCTTGTGGATTTCATTTATCTTCTGAAACAAACGTTTAAATTTCACATGTTTTAAATTTCCATTCTTGAGTTAGCCATCTTGAACAGAAGTAAAGTTTAGGTTCATTTTATGAAATGGAATAATTGTTTTAGAGCCTGCATTTTTTGATATCTTTACTAGATTTGATTTTCCTGTGAATGAAGTTGCACTCTGTTTAAGTGACATATTTCTCACCATGTTTATATTTTTAGTTCCATACTTGGATTTGTTGATGACATTCAAATCATTCGGTACGCCTTCTCAATTAAGAAGATTCTAAAGTTGAACAGGAATTGAAAATGTGACATGAAATCTTATTTGAATAACATTTAGCTACTGTAAGCACAACATATTAGGCTTGAGAAAATGTACCTTCACACATTTAAGTAGTGCACTAAAACCAGACTCCTTACACATCTCTACAGATACAAATGACACATTAGGGATTTTCACGTACTTATAGTAAGACTAAACATAGTCCCTACCCTTGAAAAGCTACTGTCTAGCCGGGAAGGTCAACAGACGAAAAACATCGTAATATCAATATATTACGGTAAGTGCTTTAAAAGTATGCATTTAGTGCTGTGAGCACCTAAGAGAGGTAATACACTATCTTAACAGAATTTTACTTACAGCAAAAATATTGCACATCATGGAAAATATAGAACATGTTTGTGACCTTGTAGAAGGCAAAGATTTTTTAAATACCATATGAAAAATACTAATCATAAAGTGAAAACAACTGATAAATTGGACTAATTTAAAATTTAAGAACTTCTATTAATTAAAAGACACTATTAAGACAATGGAAAGATAATCTGCAGACTAAAAGCAAATATTCACAATTCATATATCTAATAAGGGATGTGCGTCCAGAGTATATAAAGATCTTTTACAAATGAGTAAGAAAGACTGACACCCAACAGAAGAATGGGCAAAAGACTTGAACTGAGCCTACACAAAAGAGGATACTCAGATCACCAATAAATACCTGAAAAGGTCTTCAACTTCATTAGCTACTGGAGAAATGCAAATTAAAACCACAAAGAGACATATCATTGCATACCTACTTGTACTGCTAAAAAGAAAAAAGGCATGTAATGCAATGTGTTGGCATGGATGTAGAACAACCAGCTCTCTTGTGATTGTTGGTTAGAGTATAAATTGGTATAACCATTTTAGGAAATGTTTGGCACTATTTATTAAGTTTGGGCATACGCTAAGTCTTAGTAATTCCACTACTAGGTGTATACAAAGGAATGTATGTGTTCACTAAAAGATAATTACTAGCATGTTCCATGCAGCACTATTGGGATTAGCTCCAAATTGGAGGGTACCCAAATACTCATCAGTAGAAGAAAGGATAAATGAGTTCTGATATACTCACACAATGTGATACTGTTACATCAGCAGTGTAATGAATGACGTTACACTTAACAAGGTGTTGGGCAGTTGTCATCTGCTTGCAAGAATATGAATGAATTTATGTTGGATGAAAGAAATCAGACAAGAGAACATAATTCCATTCACATAAAGCATAAAAGTGGGCAAAAGTAATTTATGCTGCTGTAGGTCAGGACAGTGTCTTGGCGGTGGCGGTGGCTGGAAGGAACACAAGGCAAGTCTGGGATTCTGCTGGCCTGCTGCGTGCTTAGCCTTAGTGCTGATTGCGTGGCTGTGCTAAAATGGATCTAGCTGTACACTTAAGTGTACACAGTTCTGAATGTCAATAAAAAGCGTTTTAAAGATCCCTGAGCCCAGATTACAGCCACGAAGGGAGAATATATGCTGGCAGTGTTGTCTCTGCATCATGGAAATGTGCATAAATACTGTCCTTTCTCCCCCTAACCTTTTGAAGTTTTCAAACCATCTTTGTGAGATTGTAGTAGTTTTATAATGTAGAAGAATAAGTGACCTTAGATAAATATAAATATAAGTATCTGTGTGTGTGTGTGTGTGTGTGTGTGTGTGTGTATGAGAGAGAGAGCTATTGCCAGTGTGTCAAAACCCTGTAAAGAAGAAGTGGACTGTACATTCCAGTAGCCAGACCTGGTCAAGAAGGGTGGAGACACCCCCAGGCCAGTTGCCTGGAGGCAGCATATGTAACTTATTTGATCTGCAGTTTATTCTGTGTCAAATGGTATTCTAATGCCTACTCTGCAATGATATTGTAAAACTTAGCATTGTTCAAATGAATAATTTATTTCTTCTAAATAATAAATACTTTAAAATGTCTTGTCAAAGAAACAAACATGAGTGTATCTCATTGGTAAGATATTCAGTCGGAAAAAAAAATAAACCCATTTTTACCTTATAAATGTTTCTGAAAGTGATTATTAGAGTAATGCACTAGGATGAGTGATGCACTGTGATGTCTTCACTTGTGCTGAATTTTCTTTTGTAAATGATTCCAGGAGGTACAATATACCAGCAGTGCTTGGTTTCACGTGTTTTTTTTTTATTGCCAGCAAAGATGGATTTTCCAATTTATCTTCCTGTCTGATAATTTAAGTAGTCACGTCATCACGCTCTGTTCTTATGACGACACACATTTTGTCTCTTGCCCTTTTAACATAGGAGGAAGGGAGTGTTCCAGGCAGCAGCTCCGCTGACCTTCTGCACTGGACCACAGCGACCACCATGAAGGTTCTCTCCAACACCACGACGACCACCAAAGCCGTGCTGCAGGCCGTCAGTGACGGGCAGTGGTGGAAGAAGTCGCTGACGTACCTGCGACCGCTTCAAGTGAGTGACGTAGCTTCCTTTTGAAAATCAGTTCATTAGCACTGATCAGTTGTTTTTACTGTTGTTAGCTTTATTTTCTCTAGAAGGTAATCTCTTAAGACGTCTAGGCCTCTCATCAGAGAATGAGTAATTTATTTTGTAGAATGTAATATACTCCCACAGAGTAGTTGCAAAACACACTGATAGGGATTTAGGGATGGTTTAGTTCATGTCGGAAGTCAAGTTTTGGGATGAAAAGGAAAACGATTTGCTTAGTGCCTTCTCACTTTTGCTGTATTTCTACAGGTCAGGGGTCAAGGGAAAGTGCTAGAAGCCAGCTTTAGTGCTGTCTTAAGTTTGTTCAGACTGTTGTAGCAATAGTACCACAGATTGGGTGGCTTAATCAACAGATATTTATTTTTAGTGTTCTGGAGGCTGGGAAGTGCAAGATCAAACTGCTGGCAGACTCAGCGTCTGGTGAGGGAGGGTCTGCTTCCTGTTTCATAGACGGCCATGTTGCTGTGGCCGCGCCTGTTGGGAGGGGCCAGGGCGCTCTCCTGAGTCTCTTTCGTAAGGGTGATCATCTCATTTATGAGGGCTCTGCCCTCATGCCCTACTCTCCCCCAGAGGCCCCACCTCTTAGTACCATCACAGTGGGGATTAGGATTCCAACGTATGAATTTGGGGGGGATGTAAACATTTAGTCTTTAGTAGGGGCCCTGGGTAAAGAGAACATTTTAACTGATTCGTACATGGTTCTGGAAGGAGAGGTCAGGACAAGCAGGACAAGTCTGCTTTTGGTGATATTTTAACTCGTTCCCCTGCTGTCTTCTCTGCGTTCTCACACTGCACCCTTTAGTCTCACACGGGAAAAACTAAGAGGAAAAAAAACAACACGTAAGTTCATCCCAAACACTCACTGGGCATCTCTCTCTCCTTAGTTAATTCACTTATTCCACAGATACTTAGCAAGCATTTTCTATGTGACAGATACTGTGCTAGTCACTGGGAATGGGGAAACACTTCAGTCTAATTTCCTTCCCCTGTGGAACCTATATTTCAGTGGGAGAGACAAACCAACAAATAAAATATTTGTGTGATAATGTGATGGCAAGTGGTAGTGAGTGCTCTGAAGAAAGCTTACGCAGGGAAACGGAATAATGATGGTAGCGGGGGAGTGAAGTTCTGAGTTACACAGGGAAGTTGCGTTTCTCAGAGGAGCAGTCACTCTGAGCAGCACCCCATTGAGCCAGGCAGAACAAATGGAAGACCCGTTTTTTTGTTTGACGTCTTTGCGGAACAGAAAGGAGGCGAGCGGAGTACAAGCAGAGTGAGCAATGGGAGACGAGCTCAGAGGTGGTGAAGAGGCCAACCGTGCAAAGTCTCGTGTACCGTGATAAGGACCGCAGAGTTCATTCTGAGTAAGACGGCAAGCTGTTGGAGAATTTCGGCAATGCAGTTGTGTGATCCAACTTTACTTTTAACAAGATCCTTTAACTGCGGTGTCGAGAGCTAACGGTAGTGAGTCAGGGTAGAAACAAAAAGACGTCTCTATTGCAGTTCTGCAGGTGAGAGATGGTGGTGGTTAGGACGAGGGTAGCCAAAGAGGAAGTGGGGAGCGGTTGGCTTGGGGATGTATTTTGTGGAGCTGCTGCTTTCTGGATGTGAGATGCAGGAATGAGGAAAGCTGAGATGACAGCCCAGACAGTTGGGTAAAAGGCGACCCCATGGACTGAGACAAAATGTGCTTGCTTTTGGAGTCAGTCTGTACATCTCTTGTTACTGCATGTATCACACTGGATTATGATTATGGTTCCTGTTCTGTCTTACCTGCTGGGATTTTTTGAGGGTGTATGTCTCAGATAAAGGGCGAACACTGTGCCTAATACATAGTATTTTTTAAGTGTCAGTTGTAATTTTTATCATCATTCGCAGCTGGAGCTTCCTTGTTTCCCTAGGTTATGCTGGGCATAAAGTAAGTGCTCAACAAACGTTGGAGGAATGTGTGAATGTCTTTTACTTGACACTTCCAATAAAGAGCTTTACAACCTATGTGAGGGAAGCAAAACATAAAGATAAAGATAATTAACCAAACTAGAGATACTAAAGTACTTGCTAATGAGGAATGCAGATGATAAGTCCAAAAGGCGTTTGTGTGGGTCATAGTTGTGGAGGAGGCGGGGAGGCGGAGGGAAAGAATGGAACACGAATACATCTTGCCTCCATTTGGTAAGGTTTCCGCAGGGGAGGTCTGAGGTGGGCCTGGAAGGAGGGTGGGATCTAAGTCAGCAGTCAGCATGGACAGTACCCTCCTAACGGAAGAAAGTCGTAGAGGTGGTGGGATGCATAAAGGAGACCAGTTTGGTTGGAGTCAAGAGTTAGCCTTTAATGTGAATTAACGTTGACTCACTTTGATGTTATTCTACATAGTTTAGACTTGATACTGTTGGCTGTTTCCATTGTTCAATGTTACTGAAGCTTTTCTGAGCAGGGGAGCAATATGTACACACTGATGTTTTAGGAAGGTTCTTCCGACTGGTACAGAAAACTCGCCATATGTATGCGTATAACAGCAGTTGCTTCAGTGTTTGTGATTCATTGATGTCAGTTTGACCAGGAAGAGCAGAAGGCACTGCAGGGTGAGGGTGGGTGCCGCTCTGAGAGTGTAGTTAGGATTCTTACATTCTCTGCTGGTGTCTGTCACCCTGACACATTCTCTCTAGATCACACCATGCACTTTGATTGTTACTCCTGAAATCCTTCCTTTGTCCTTCCCTCTCTCTCTCCCTCCCCCACTTTCTTTTTATCTACTGTTTTCACTTTGTTTTATTTAGGGGCAAGAATTTGATGGTGCTTATCAAATCGGAACCATAGCCAATGAAGGTCTAGAAAAACAAGGCTGTCATCCTTTCTATGAATCTGTCATATCCAATCCCTTAGTCACAGAGGTACGTAAGAACGTAGATTTCACTGACATTTCAAAATAAACAAAACTGAAAATTTCCAGAAAATGTATTTCTCTGGTTTTGCTCTTAATCGTGTTATTCATTGGTTTTATGTGATTTGTTTCATATATATTAACAACAGATTATGAGATTAAAATCTATTTAAAATTTTACATAAAAGAATATGCTTTAGTAAGTGAGAAGTTATAATTCAAGTCACCAGAAGACATAATTGTGTTTTCTAAGACTATCTTCATAGAGAAAAGGAGACTACTTAAATGGTGTAACTGCTTCTTTTGTCTAGTCTGAAGTAAACTATGACCCCTATCAGCACGTCCCAGCAGAAAGCTTTGCAGAAGTGTTGCTGAGAACTGGAAAACTGGCAGAGACTAAAACTGAAGGAAAAGAATTATTTCCAACAACAGAAGGTATGAAAGAAGGTTCTAGTTCCTTCACAGTGTGTAACTCATATTAGGAGAGAAATAAGTAAAACTGTAAATGAATGAGAGTTAGGAAAATCAATAATACATTTTTCAGTAATTTTGAATAGCTCAACTTGACACCATCATTCATTTATTCATTTATTTCAAACAATTTTTGAGTACCTTCTGTTTTCCAGATACTTAACTAATATTGAGGATTTGAAAGGATACATATGATACAATTCCTATCTTTTAAGTCGCTAATTATGTAAAGTGATTCTTACAGTGAATCATATCAAGTGCTCAATAAATCTTTCTTTCTCCTTTTAAGTGTTAATAACTCTTAACTATTTGCTTCATAGAATGTAGCTGTTTCTACATGGTGGCATATTTTCCATGTAGAGTTTTCTGAATTTTCTACATGGTGGCATATTTTTCCATGTAGAGTTTTCTGAAAAGAATTACATATATGCCAGTTTACCAAGGACACCTTTCCACTTGTACTTTTTTCTCTTAGGCTGCCAAACTTCTTTTCAGGATTCCAGGGTAGTTTTCTTGACTATTTTCTTTCATTCCCTCTCTGCTCTGCCACCCCTAGTGAATACCTCATGATCTGAAGGCTGCTGGAGTTCCAGCAATCTCATCTACATTCCAGGCATTAGGAAGGAGGAAAGGGTGTGGGGAGGGACTAATAGCTTTCATGGCAGTCCTAGCCACACCTTCCATGTGCATTACCTGCCGGTAGGCCTGGACGATGCTATCTTTTAAGTCAACATTGCTGTGTGGAGTAAAATTTGGGAAAATGTACACAGGGAATAGAACTGCCATTTTCTTAGAATGTGATACTGTAACTTATTTTTAGGTAATCCTTTCTTTCAATCTATATTTACATACCGTTGGGAAGAGGGGAAGCAAATACCATTTTCCTGTCCACTGTGTGGGCCTATCAAATACTGGAGGTTTTCACTACGTGTACCATTGTTCTTCAGTTCTGACATGCACGTTTTTCTGCCTCTTTTCATTTCTGAAACAAGGGTGTACCTCACTGTTGATGAGTACGTTTATGTTTATATTTGGAAGAACAGAGTTGCATTGCTGTTCCCCCTTTTAATTATTCTTTATTTTTGCTTTTCTTTTTAAAACTTTGTCTTTAATTACCTTTTCCCCCCAATTCCATAGACATCCCCCCCTGCCCCGCAATTCCATAGACATTTTTCTGGGATTTGCAGATTATTGTAATTCCTGGAGAGAAGAGTATTTGTGGGCGACCAGTAGAGGAGTGAGGCAAGAGTAAGCTGGGAAGGCGCTCATGGCCTGTGAGCCAGTAAGCGACACGCTTTCAATGAGCCCTCCACTGAGAGCTCTAGGGGTTTCAAGCAGAAGGATATTATTTCGTGTTTCTCTGCTTCAGTTTCCTTATCTGTAACACGGGCACAGCAGCTTGTTTGTTCTGTCACTGGACGGTTGCTGTCCAGCGAGGCCTCCCTCTTGCGTACCTTTCTCAGACTAGTCTGGCCCGCATTGTCACCTCGTACTCTAGTCTCTCCAGTCCTGAGTTTCCCTGGCTTTCAAGGCCTGCTACTGTCATTCTGCATCCTGGTTTCACATTAGAATCACTTAGGAAAATATGTAAGGAGTACTGAAGCCTGGGATCCACTGTAGACCACTTATTTCAGCACCTCTTGAGTGGAGCCCAGGCATCAAATACTTTTTAGAGTTCCTCGGGCGATTCGTTTGTGAGACCACGGTTAAGGCCTTTGGAAGTTTCACTTAATATCAGATTCTCTCCAACCATCGTATGTCAGCCCTCGTAAGTCTCTTATTCAAGCTTGGACACACTTGCTCTCTGAGCCTCTCACCTGGCAGGCTGGGGAAGGCCTCCTGAATCTTTTATGTCAATGTCTGGTCTCTTGAACCTTGCAGGCCAAACCCTGAGTGCCATGTCTATTGCAGACGCTTTTACAGGGCTGTTGTAACCCTTTTACAGGGCTGCTACAGGGTTTTCTAAATGGTAGGTGCAAAGTCAGTGTCTCTTCGCATGAGAGTAAATTCAGTGTGTGTATAACAGTCATTGGGGCAGGAGTCGAGGCTGTGTTTTTGGTGAACTGGAATGCAAGTTCCCAGGGTGTGTGTGCTGTGCTCAGTGGTGTCTGAGATTTCAGCAGACTGCCGGGTTTTTTCCTGCCCCGGTGTTTATTCACATTGTTTTTCCTGACATTCAGATGTTAATGTTTCACTAAGGGAAAGAATCCATTAAAGTATTAAATACTGAAAAAAAATGTTGAATTGACTGGGAAAAACATTTTAGAGCACCTACTGTGTATATTAATGGATTTTGAAAAAAAATACAGAGTTAATTTTAGTGATCATCCCTTTAATTTACATTTGGGTTTATAATTTATGAAGCATTTTCATAAACACTGTCATATATAATGTCGATGGTGTTAATACATCTGAAACAGATGTCTTTGACTATTGTGTAGTACCAAATATTTGTCAGAAACTCAGCAGAATTGAAGAGTTACATAGGTTAAATGACCCAAATTAAAAATCGTAAAAATGTGATTCCTGACTTTGGTTCAGAAGTAGATGATAATACAAATTAAACTTCCGACTTCTTAGAATTTTTAAATAAAGTTGATGAAAGGTTTTTTATGAAGACTAGCTGAAGAAAATTGATCATTTATTTAGCTAAATGAATGATTTAATGGTTAATGATTTCCAAATCAATAATATGGGCAGCTTTCCTCTGTGAATTTAGTTTTAGAATTAAATTGATCATGGAGTGCTTTCCAGAGGCACTGATTTTGCACAGAGGTAGTGCTTGGAGGCTTATGCATAGATTTGGTCTGATTCGAGCTGTACAACATTTTTACAAAATGCATTCAAGGTTTGAAAACCAGCATTGCAAATTAAATTCCTGAGTAGATAAATGTAGGGCAGTTCCTTTTTTTTTTTTTTTTTAAACTATATCTTAATGGTGATATAAAATCACTGTGACTCAGTCTGCAGGCAGCATGACATCTGGGGGTTCCCAGTGAGACACCCACCCCCCGACCCCACTCCCCACCCCTGCTGGGATCAGTCTACTTCAGATCCTCACGGATAATTTTGTCATATGTTGCTTCAAAAGGCTTGCAGATTTAAAGACCGAGAAGCTTTCTGTATGTGGGATTTGAGTTGTGCTTTGCAAGAATCCTGGAGTCTCAGTGAAGGCTGCCCAGGGGTTGAGTGAGGATGGATATCGTTCCCCCACTCCGCCCCAGTTTAACAATCTGTCTGTCTGTCAGGAGGGGCTCTGGGCTAGGTAGTTGGGTTGTAGAGATTAATGAACTGTGATCCAGTTGTAGGAAAAAAAATATTTTATGAGAGAACTTCACCAACATTTGTGTTAGGGATTAGGGAAGAGATGGGATGCCTTTCCTTTCAGCCTGAGGTCGTGGGGTTGGTGGTATACTTGACATTGGTGATTTCTAGTCTTGGAGGATTTGGGAGGTCATGGGCTTTGTGTGGCCAGAAACTCAGCTGTCTGAGTGCTGGAGACGAGGCAGATGCAACTTGTCCAGAGTACCTTTCAAGAAACCCCATTTGGGAAGTAAATAGCTGACAGGGAGCGTGTGCATTTGACACAGTTATCAGAGAGGATTCCCCCCCGCCCGCCCCCCCCCCCGCCCAGTATTTTTTTTAAATTTTCAAATAAACAAAGAAATTGAGAAAATTCTACGGTGAACTCCCATATACCCTCCATCTAAGATTCTAAAATCAACATTTTAGTATACCCGTCACCCCACCACTGTCCCTATCCGCCCGACTGTCAGTTAAACTCAGATTATACAAATGACTTAAATTCTAGCTCGAGTAAGGCACAATTAGGAGGGTAAATCTTCTGGAAAAGTATTATATGGTCTATTTCTAAAGTCAAACAGCATTTACTTTGGATTATTCACATACTGTTCTCCTTCATTCGTGCAGATCATGAGTGTCTGTGTTCTTTAAAAATCAGGGATTTACATTGTGATTACGTATCTGGTATTTGTCCCTAAGTCCTGAATGAATGGAGTATGTCCTTGTTTATACAAATTGCTTATAAACAAACTTTATTGGCAGTGTACGCTCTTTTATTAAAGCTATAACATTTACAGGTTGTCACTTACATAAATTTTTTTGGTGGAAAAGATGTTAATGGTTGGGCCATTTTAAGATATTATGTAATCAAAGCAAGAGACTGATTTTGTGGATTGTGATGAAGAGAGGTGTTCTTGGAAGGAACAAAGCCGTGTTATCATCATTGTAGTAATCAAAAGATTTAGCCTAAATTTGCACTCAGAAAGGTATTTGTTGCTCTGATCTTTCGTACTTACATGGTCATCTCCTACAGTAACTGTCATATAAACATAAGTTTATAGCGTGACCTGAGTCTTTAAAACCAAAAGATCAGCTTTAAGAAACCATTCTCATTGATTTATTTGCACTTAAACTTTGCAGCTGCACTAACAGGATTTCCTCATGTCTAAGTAACAAACAGCATCATTTATCTGCGTTAAGGAGGTTACCATTTAATATAGTTTGATGTGTATTTAGGTAGTGTTGAATAGACCCTCCTGAAGGGTCTTAAAGAGTCCTCTGAAACTAATTGATGAAATCATACAGGACTGAAAACATGGTACTTGGTAACTATGAATGCCATATGGGTCCTCGCGGAAAATAATGCAGTGTTTTTCTCAGTTCTCTTGCAGCTGGCAAGTGATGCTTTACCAACTGACATGACGTTGGCTCTTGCTTACCTCCTTGCCTTGCCACAGGTAAGTTTACCCTGACCAGGAAGGAAAGACGTAAAAACGAATGAACTGAAAATCTATTGTATATTATAATTGTTCATTTTGCATTTCTATCTATCTATCTATCTATCTATCTATCTATCTATCTATCTATCTATCTATCTAGAGAGTAAATTCTACAATATTAGCTGAAATGTTGATTTTTAAATCGCTTTTGCATGATAGGATCTGCCTTTATAGTGTCTTCTGAATTTTAATGTAGTCATATTAAACTGAGCTTGAGTTGATATGATGGAAACTTTGAACCAAAATTCTATAGTAATGCCTAGATACGTAATGGTTTTGATGATCTTGCTGATTTCCTTTCAGCTGAGTTAATTCCATCATGTTCCCTCCTAGGTGTTAGATGCTAACAAGTGCTTTGAGAAGCAGTCCCACTCTGCGTTATGTCTCCAGCTGGCCGCATATTACTATAGCCTACAGATCTATTCCCGATTGGCTCCATGTTTCACGGACAGGTGCCATCCTCTTTACAGGGTAAGTCCTTTGGTTTCCATTTTATTAATGGCAGAATTAAACTTTTTCTAAAATGGACAGGTGTTTACCTCTTCGAAAGTCCTGATCACTTTGTACCCAGCGGTGTTCTGAGTGGCTGACAGCCCTTGCCTGTCCTGTTAGACACAGTTCCTTCTCCAGGCATCAGTAAGAGGTCGAGTTTGTCATATTTATTGTGAATGCAGCTTCTTCCCCTAACTTTTCTGTCATTTACGTTATTTTACAAAGTTCTTAGGAACTAAAGTAGTAGGAGAGGCGAAATGAAAACTTGTTTCCTTAATTCACTGTCCAAAAGGAAGAGGGCTGTCGAATTTAGGAAAGCAGGCAGCGTAATTCTTTGAGCAGTGCTGCACTTCTGTGTTTCTTATTTTTAAGCCAGAGTTATGAGGGCAGTAATTGTACAGGTGAAGTATTGAAACACACTATGCTTATTTGACACCAAGCCTCAGACACCTTTTATGTAACATCAATGTTAATTTCTGAAGGAAAGCACCGACACGTGGCCTCAAGTTCATGCCCCTCCTTCTGTTGACAGAGATGTGTTACAAATGCCCCTGGAAGGTCAAAGCCGTCCAGGTTTACTTGTATACACCAGCTTTCATTGTCAGCATTGGCAACTTACCTACTTTTTGTACTGGATCATTTTAAGAGAGTTCCCATTTTAGGAGTAATAAGCAAATAGATCATACTTTCAAATCCACTTTGTGTACAAACCCAAGGATCAGATTTTATTGAGGCAGGAATTTTCCTCCCTTGAGCCAAAGTATACTGTAAAGAAATACTTTCACGTGTGTATCAAAGTTCTAGCTGCCTCAGCCATCCACACTGTACCTGAGAACCTGTAAGTATATGAAAACAATTGCCTTCGTGGCAAAGGTGGTGGCTGTCCTTCATCAGCTTTTATTTAAACAGAGGTGGGGGCCGGGGGGCCCGTCTATGCAGCACGGCTAAGCTCCCCGGCATCATCGTTGTTATTAGGTGTGTGTTGTTCTCAGACATAGTTTTATGATGACGTTTGGCCAGGAAACAGGAATGTTTTCTTCTTTTTAGACTTCGATATAAGGGATAGCTTTATTTTGGGAATTTTGAGGTTAGTTTTTTGTTTTTTTTTTGATAGCCACTGCTGCTTTGTACAGTTACTTTATAGTAATTTTCCTTTGTTTTATTTTTATATGTGTCTCAGGTATGTTTTTATGTGAAAGAAATAGACCTACTGTGTTGTAAATTGAGGAAATGAAGTGATTATACAGGTGAAAGTGTGGCCAGTTTGTTTCTGGAACAATGTATTTAGTGTTGTTCTGTTGCTTTTGGTTGGATGGCAGTAAAGAATATACGTGGCGTGTCTGCTGCTGTCTTTTCTTTAGTGCTGTGTGGGTACACAAGTACCACATAATTTGCTCCCAAACTCCAAGGCCCTTGGCCTCTGATTCTCACTTACCCTGTGGCCTGGTTCCCGACATCTGCTCCCATTCCCTTTCTGGACCCAGTAGCATAAGGCAGCTGCTGTTCAGAGTGCTCAGAGAACAGCATTATCTCCTGGTGGGAACAGAGGTCAGTGACGTCTGTGTGGCCCAGTGTGATGCCTCAGTACAAGATGTGTAACTTCTCAGCTGCTCCAGACAGAGGCTGATGTGCCCTCCAATGGTATTAAGACGGCACATGGACAGGTCACAAGGCTTCTAGTTCTTTGGGGATTTCTTGGCAACTCTGTAGAAAACTGGGTGTTAGTTTAAAAGGTGAAATGAAGAATTAGCATGAATGTGATTTTTTGTTTGTTTGTTTTACATCAAGTTGCAAAGACATTCTGAGGCTCTTCCAGACAGATATGGTAAGAGGGAGACTTGAACCCCTCTGTGGTTTTCTCTACCCCACGTTCTCACTGTGTCTTCCATAGTTCTTCATCTAAACCACTGTAACCGCCTCTTAAACATCACCCTGTCCTCATTTTTGTTACTTTTGTATCTTTCTCCACTCACGTGTCAGAGTAGTTTTTCTAAACTGGCGGTCTAATCGTCCTCCCTTCTGTCTCCGTCCGTCAGTGATTTCCTGTGCCTCCAGCAAGCCCGCACGTCCTCCATGGTCTGGCCTCCGCTTCTCCAGCTTCCTTGGTCCAGCCGTACAATGCTGCTCACACGCGCTCAAACTCCCCGTGTGTTCTCTGTTTCCCTGTCCTCACACACGGTGTACTTTGTCTGCATTGTTTTTCCCCACCGTTTCTTTGCTGAGCCACTTGGTTCAGGTGTTACCTCATCTAGACCTGGTTCCTGCCACCTGCCACCGTTCTGCAGGGTCCCCAGACTGTTGGGTGCTCCCCCATGTGTTTTTGTACTGCCCTCTACTTACCTCGGCCGCAGCGCTTACACTGTTGTTTTGAATTCGTATTCTTTTCATCTCGATAACGAGCGATTTGAATCTAGTGCCTGTGTTGTACTTATTGGTTTTCCCAATGCTTTGAGCAGGACTTGGCAGATAAAGGGTAGTAAACAAATGTTCAATGGGTGGATGACTAAGAATTAATGAACGATCCTTCAGTACATATGCATGTATCATTGCATTATGTGTGTGTGTGCTTTCATCAAATATTTGTCGTGTGACTTTATGCCCGGCAGTATTCTAGATCCTGGGAAAACAACCATGAACTAAGTTCATAAAAATCCTTGTCCTCTTAGGTCTTGCGTTCTAATGGAGGAGGGGCACCATTCACAACATAAGTAAATAAAAGACATACTGTGTTACATAGTGATGAGAGCAATGAAACAAAAAGGCAGCAAGGACAAGAGTGTCCTTCCTGGTTACATAGGCTCCGAAAACACCTCACTGAGAAGGTGACCTTGGAGAAAAGACAAAAGGATGCGCGTGCGCCATGATCATTCAGGACTGAGGCAATAGCAGTAGCAAAGACACTGACGTGTTGCTATGCCTGTTAGGTGTGCTGCGGTGTTTGGGATAGGATTGAAATGTTACTGGATGCGATTCAAGGCATGGAAGAGTCGCCTGACTCCAGGGGAAGACGATAGAAGTGGTCTGTGACCAGACTTCGCTGTAACCAGGAAAGGTCTCTACTGTCTGCCTTAGAAAGTGTCAGGAAGGGGTGTGACAGCCACATTCAGCTTTGGGGCTGGTTTATGGGAGTCGCCAGTGGACAGTAGAAAGATCAGACCAACCCTCAAAAGTCACTGGCTGTCTTCAGGTGCCTGTCACACGTTCTGCCCCTTGATCTTCGAGCAGCCCCATTGTGCAGATAAGTCTCATAGAAATTAGGCTCCTTGCTCTGGTGGGAGGTGCCTTCCTGCCACTGAGAACGCATGATTCCAGGCTTTGCTGCTTCTGACTCGGGCCTGCTGCTGCTCCGGCTTTGTTTCAGAAGCCGTGTCACTGTCTTTGCACCTGAGTGGTCTCTGGCTTGCAGATCTCCCGGGTCATTCCCAGCAGGATGTTTTCATGTGCATCGCTGTGGCTGCTGGGTGAAGTCTGAACTGTATGTGACAGGGATGACCTGCAGGGACCTGGCTGGCCCTTCCTTCCTCCACCAGCCACGATCCTGACACCAGCTCTTTTGAAGTTTGTGTTCTAGCTGCTCAGAACGAAAATTTCTCTGAACTTACCATCCCTTTTCATACCTCTGTGCCTGCGCAGATGTAATTCCAGTACCCGAAATACCTCCTCTCCCTTCCCACTATCAACAGGTGACTGAGCACAAAAGAGCCTCCTGTGTGCAGCTTTCTGCGCCTCCTCAGCGGGCACTGGCCTCCTCCCCGTGTCTCACTGCTCTTGTGGAGACCCTTTGGATCAGTTCTGTTAGGGTTCTGTGACTGATGGTCTCCTCTCCACGTGAGCTCATTTAAGCAGGAGTCCCCTCCTTGTCTGAGTCCCCAGGACCTCACTGGAGTTACTCGGACTTCTTATTGGCATGTGAGTAAGTTCAGGAATCTTTTCAACTGCTGTGCCCAAGGACAGCCTATAGGCTGTAGTTTCTCCCCTTTGCATCCTCACTCTTGGATTTGAAGGAGTTCCGGATGGGCACCATAGCTGGATGTTGTAAGTACATAGGAGTTTTCCACTGACTACCAAATGGTTCATTATTTGGGTCTTTCAGCATCTTCCTATGCATCAAACAGCACTGCTGAGTTTGGAATTAAATGTGACAGACTCCTGATGAATCACTATGGAAATTGAAATCAAAGTGGTTTCAATTTGTTGCCTACACATAATAACGCTCAGCGAAGCATCACTTTCACTCAGTTGTCACTTCAGCTTCTTTCTAGTTTCAGTCTTCTTACATTTTTCTACGCTCCCCCTGCCCCCGCAGTTCTGTGCTGCAGGACTGATTTAGGTAGATTACTAGGTTTGAGTAGAAGTACTGATGTAATTTGTGGGGTGTTTCTGATAAAAGGCCAGTGCATCTTGACGGAAGCAGCACCCTGAGCCAGCACAGGCTCTGGAACTCGGCAGCTCCCTGAGGTGACCTTCGGAGCCCCCTCACCTTCATTTTCTGTTAGTAATATATAAGCATGGTTGGCAGATGGTCAGTTGGAGAGAATTTCTTCTAGCATGTGTCCTAGTTAACTTGTTTTCATGTTTGAAAAACAATACACACACAGCCAAAAATTCCAATGGTGAAAATGGTATACACTAAAAAGGCAGTGTTTCCCTTTTGTACCCTTCCAGAAATACTTTATGGATATACATATTTATATAACAATTTTTTATACAAATGTGAGTAAGCTATATACATTGTTCTGTACCTTGAGTTTTTTCACTAATGCATTACCTTTATAATTATTGTAAATGCATCTTGAAGTGTGATCTTTCTAGCATTCTTCTAAAAAAGTTTCAGAAGATAAAATCAGTTAAAAAGGAAACCCATCCTTTAGTTTTGTATTCTAGAGCAGCAAACTCAGCGGGGGATGAAATTCTAAACTTTATGGGAGACTATTTCAAAATGTGTTTTTTTTTAAAGCTACTTAATTGAAAATACTGAGTACAAAATTATCTCAAGCAAATAACAACCCTAGAGGGGAAACATACCACCTGTTTAAAACTTTCCAAACAATATTACCAAGAAATGGAGACTATTAAACCAGAATGGATTTATTACCTCTAACTAGTAAGCAGTGGATCAAGTCATGGAGCATTCTGTTGTCATGAATATTCATGCATATTTCGTTTTTATAGGGACTTGACCATATTCTTTAAAGAAACCATATTTTATTCACTCCCCTAAAGAACTGCATTGCCAAGTTTTGGGAAAGTAATAGAATAATTTAACTTTACACACTTTCATTTATAAATTTTTGATGCCTTTTTATGTTATTAGTATTTGCAGCCTATGATGTTTTGCAATATTGCTTTGAATACTGAATATGGAAGAATCCTGAAGATGGAAACTACCTATAAAGTCCTTCAAAAGCTCCTTAGAGGCTAATAGCTTTCATACCCAGGGATCATGGCATTGAACTTGGGTGGGAAAAAGAGGGAGAGAGATTTGAATGTACCCTACACAAGAAACTTAGTGATTTTAGGTGTGAGGCTGCTAAGCGAGAGGCCTGACTGCTTCCTCCCTGCAGGATGACAACCCGGGCTGCCTAAAGTGCAGACTGGCGTCTGTGGAACGGGACAGCAGTGTCCTGGGCACGTCGCTGGGTGGGTATGAGGGTCAAATAAAATTCATGTGAAAGTGCTTTCAAAACTTGACTGTTGTACACTTGTGTGGGCGAACGAATGTACGTATGAAATGCAGTGTTGGGGTGAGTAGGGGATGCTTTGGACTATTTTGATGGAAATTGTGATAAGCTCAAGGGAAGAATTCTTATTAAAATTTAAATAGAATATTGGAAGTAATCATGAGCAGTAAAGTTCCTTGAGCAAGGGATAGAAAGTAGTAGTGATAATGACAAGAAAATAATTTGCATATAGAGCTACAACTTACAGTGTGCTCATCCATTTAGTCTCATTTAATCCTTATGCGGACTCTTTAAAGAAGAAATTGCTTCAATTTCAATAGTGGAAAAACCTGAGGCTCAGGAGGAAAGAACCAGTAATCCAGGTTCTTTGATCCGATTCCCATGTTTTTTCCCCGCAACTAATTTTCCTTTTTCTCAGAAGCCTTTATGATTTATCTCTTCTCATTAGTATTATGTTTTACACAATAAATTGAAGTATTGAAAATCTTCCTGTACACTTAACAGATACTTGATGACCCATAAACTTGAAGACACTTAGAAACTTATCATCAAGGAATTAATAGAATGCCCCTAATTTACCATTTTATTAGGACAGAATTTTCAAAGGAAGTATATTTATATCAAGGGGTTGAACAGGAAATGGTGTCCTTGCTCATGATTCTAAAACTTTCTCCATTATCATTAGAGAGGGGAAAAAGGAAAGACATAGAAATACAGCTCAAATCAAATATCCAGTGGAGCACCTATCTTTGTGTGCCCCCTGTGCTCACTTGTATTGACACGGATGAGAGAATGTATGTGTAAAAAAGTCAATCTGGGTATAATATAGAATGACAGAATTAAATCCATCATTGAAAATAGGTCGTTTGTAAAAGGACTCTAATTTATATTTGGTGAGAGCTGTGTCTTTACATTTGGTGGATGCTGTGTATATACTGGTCTCGTTAAGATCCGTAATTTTAAGAGCTACCCCTCCCTGCCTACCAGCCATGAAAGTATGGTTCTTGGGAGGCTTATGCTTGGCAGTCATGCCCCACTCTGCCACTTACCCAGAATGGCCTTAGTCAGCGCACCTGCACACACATCTGTGAGACATGACCCTAGTGCATAGCTGTCTCACGGGATTATTAGGACTCAGTGAGATTCAGTTCACATATGTTTAGCACTGAAGACTGGAATAGTAAGTATTTCTTCTTATACTTTTCTTAGCAAAGTGAACAAATTTGCTGTATAAAGGGTACTAAATAAAAATTATTCGCTGAGAAGCTACACAGTTTCTACTTAGTAAAAGAGAATACAGTTGTTTAAACTGTGGAGGGATTTATTTGACTATTATTGGTTGGTCTGAAATTGTAGTTTTAACAAAGAAGTCTGTTCTGAATGTTTAGTGGAGACATAAAGTAGATGAGATGTAGAACTTGGCCAGTTCTACACCTGAAGGGAGTTACAAGGTTTTGTTTTATTTTCGTGATTAGATTCTTATACGTTCATAGAATTTTAACTTAAGAAAGGTGATCATCTGGTGATGCTCCTTTGTTTTACATCGGAAGAAACTGATTCCCGAAGGGGCAGAAGAAGGGATTTATTGCTCCCTCCGTGGAGTTCCCAGCATGCTTGGTGTGTGGTCCTCTAATGGTGCTTCTGTCATTTGCTTGTATGTGCATCTTGTCAGTCACATTTTTAATTCCTTGAGGGAAAGCTCTGGACCCAATTTGCTTTTATTTAATAATGGAGAAAATAATGCTTTAAAATACCATTATTTTATTTGTGCGTCACTATAAACCACGAGGAGGGTGCAGTGTGTTTATGGACACTTTTATAGGTGAGGAAACAGGTATGCAGTAATGTGCCCCAAATTGCCTCTCTACTAAGCGAGGGAGCTGGAATATAAACTACTAACTTAAAAACCACAACTGTTGAATGTATCCCCCTTTTTACCCCAAACCTACTGTGCTGTGGAAAAGACAGATTCACAAAATACAGATGGGCTCTGCCCTCCAGAAGCTATAATTTAATATTTATAAGGAAAAGCAATGTAAAGTAAATTATGTAATAGAAGTGCAATTGAAGTGTGATTGGTGTATGCCTTTTAGTAAATTCCATAATCCCTTTCATTTTTGGAGCACCTGCTTCAGGGCAGGCCTTGGTTTATTATGTATTTTATATACGTTCTCTTAGGCGTCTCACAACCATGCAAGCTATATATCATAATTGCCATCTTATAGGTGAGATGATCAAGTTGGTGGTGGTTAAGTATAAATAACATGCACAAGGTCGTCCCCCTAGTAACTTCTGTATGTTCATGCTTATTTCGCTATATCATGTCCTTTTGTTCATTGGCAAAGACAAGAATAGATTCTTTTTTGCCACATATGAATATGGAGGTTGTATGTGGAGACTTGAAACTTTCTGTAAGACAACAAGAAACCTATGTGATGTTAGTACGAGCAATGACCGTGTTTCCCTGAAACCAGGTATTATATTTTATATTATACTATATTATATTAAATATATATAAAGACCCGGTCTTATAGTAAAATAAGACTGGGTCTTATATTAATTTTTGCTCCAAAAGACGCATTAGAGCTGATGGTCCGGCTAGGTCTCAGTTTCGGGGAAACAGGGTATGCTCATTGACGCTATGCACCACCATCTTGGAGCTTTACTGTCTACCTGGTCTTGGCATTTGTTTCATAAATTGTATTAGAATACACAGAGACTAGAAATGAGGAGGGTGTTACACGATTATGGCAAAGTGAAAAACGTGTAGGCAGCTCTCCCAGTACAGGTATGAAATCTTGAGATTCCAGAAAACAAACCAGAAATAGTGAATATGGAGCAAGAACGAAGGTGGTTGATTCCATGAGTTGGGGATGGAAACCAATAGCCTGGTGGAGAGGGGTGTGAGTCGCACACAGAGATAAGCTGCGTGGTTCTAGCCTCTCTGTCAAAGTGCATTGGGCACTTCAGGTTAGGGTTTGCCTCGAAGCCACAGGTCAGAGTATATGTAAAGAAGAACCTCCTTCATTGTTTTGGTGAACATGGGTTTGCCTGTGGTGTGTAAAACTGGGGCACAAGTTGCTCCATGAAATGACAACTGCAGAAGAGCTCTGCTGTCACTCTGAAACCCTGAGTGTTGGACATTTGCTCTTGCTCTCTCCCTCCTGCGAGGCAGGAAAATGCAAACCAGATGAGGTGGCAGAACAACAGGCAACCACGGTGCATACCTGGGGTGCACAGCAGGTGGAGGTGGGCTGGCCGGCCCCTGAGCAACACCTGTACACCAGGTCACTTCAGAGGTGGTGAGCCCAGGGCGGGTGATTCAGGCTGGTGCCCCAGGGGCTTTGGTCTCCCAGTAGAGAAGGGATTAGGTGAACTGTGGGTGGAGGCACTCAGAGCGAGGCAGGGACCCCTTTGCCTGCATTCATCGCCAGAAATGCCATCCGTATGCAGATGAGGCCCAAATCACTCTCTAATTGCAGTAAGATTTGCTTTATTCACTGCATCTTTCCATCAGGTCTTAGCCACCTAGGCCTTAGCGCACACTCTGCCCTTTACGGGAGTCCATCTGCCTATTTTACCTGACCGTTTCCCTGCTGATATCTGGGTCATTAGCCTCCATGTTACCTCTTCCAAGAAGGCTTCCTTGAACTTGCCGAAGGCTCACTCCTCTGTATTAAAAGTGCCCTATGTGCTGAGTCACACCATTTTATAATTCCTTATTGTCTCTCCTAGGCAGCATTCTTGGAGGAAAGTGTCACATCTTAGTATGTCACCTGATATGTAATAGGTGTAATAGGTGTACCAAAAATACTTGTTGAGTGATGGTCTTCAGCTTCCTTTGGAGAGTTAGTTTTCAAACCCAGGTCTTTTGACTTGAGTTACGTATCCATGGTTTTTGAGAGTGGGGCTCTCTGTGTGTGTGTGGGGGGAATTAAGTATAATAAGGTTGACTTTTTGTCAAACCCACCTGCTGGAATCGAAGACTTCTTTAATTGGTTTTTATTGGTTCTCCCAAATTGCTCTTCAGTAAGATCAACAGAGAGAACGTAAGGTTCGCTTTGATAACACAGACCCGACATTGACAAATTCCTGTGTAGTCGAGTAGTAGCTTACACATTAGAAATACTGCCTGTTTACTATCCTGAGGTACATTGCTGAGAACCAAAGGTAGGTTCTGGAGTTTTTCCCTAGTTTGCTTGTGTTAAAATATATATCCTGCCTTCCCAGAAATTGGACATGATTGAGTTAATGTTCAAGTTTCAGGCTCCCAGAATAATTCTCAAATCATGGCTAAGCGGCTGTTGCTTCATTGAAACTCAAACCAACGTTAATGTAAATAAATGTGTCCAGTTAATCACTCATTTTTCTTTCCTGTCAGCTGTTAGATTCTGGGTTTTGTTCTATCTGAATAATTTTACTGTTGTTAGAGAAGCTGCTGAGAATTATATAGTGATATCCCATTGAGCCCCAAATTGAGCAGAGTGAAAAGTGGTTGGCTGCTTTCTTACGCAACTGGAAGTATTTATGATTTCAGGGTTTCGAGACTGGGCTTTTTCCTAACTCATCCCTGGAGAAAACACTCCTCAGCTGTCGGGGCATTATTAGTGGGGTTATTGAGCTGCAGCTCTGTTACTGAGAACACTTAGCTGCTCCAAAGAAAATTTATCCAGGGGCCGTGACGATGAAAACTACTTCCAGGGTGAATTATGATCAATGATCAGGTAATTGGGGAACAAATCTAATATAGGTTGATAGTAGTTGAAAAAGCAAGGATATATTCTTTTTTAAGTGGGTAGAGGTTTTTAAGATGGAAGAAGAACAGAGCAGGCATCTAGAAACCTGCTTCTTGACTCAGATCTGTGTCCTGTCTTTGTGGTCTGTGAACTGTATTCTCTCTGCAGTTGACTCCTGGGGGCAGTTGTGACCCTCAAGTGGCAACAGTGTGAATGGCCAAACCAGGGCCCAGTAGACATGGTCTTGTACCTGTTACTATTTTTGTTGTTGTTGTTGTTACAGGCTGATCCTAAAGAGCTAATCCAGATGGTCAGCAGGCACGTGACTCGATATGGGTACGAAGCGTGGCCCGAGGACATCGTTTCCCTGACCAAGCAGTTACACTACTACAATGAGCGCCTCCTGGACTTCACGCAGGCCCAGGTCCTCCAGGGCCTGGGGAAGGGTGTGCACGTGCAGCGGTTCACGGCAGACGACCAGTATAAGAGGGAGACGATCCTCGGTCTGGCTGAGTAAGGAGTACCTTTGTCTCCTAAAGGAGTGCATGTAAAATGGGACAGAACAACTGAATTATCAGCGCTAGTAATCACAGTCCTGTGAAGATGTACATTCATTGTTTCTATAAATAGGGCTTTCTCCTGCTTCTTCCCATCATGTGATGGTTGTGTGTGTTTTCCCCAGTGGATCAGTAGATGCAGACCACATCTTGAGCCTGCAGATTTAAATAAAAGGAATGGAATTATTATTATTATTTTTTAAAGTTTCCCATGATTTTGGGAAATGGAACAGATAAAGTTTCCCATGATTTCGATAGCCTGATACCAAGGTCATGACCATGTTAGAGGCAATAGGGTGTGATCAGGGGTGAAAACTGTGAAACTTGCCAAAGAAATTTAAGACCAAGATGGCCTATCATTCCTGGCTGAAAAATCTCAGTTTTCAAAGTGTATAGCAGTTGAATTTCTTTAGTATGTTAAAATTTAGATAGCGTTGACCTAATACTAGAGGAAGGACCAGTGTTTTGGGTTTAAGGCACCTCCCTCTCGCCTGGGTTTCTAGAGAAAGGAGAGCTAAGCAGCTCTCGCAGCCTCTCTTGTGAGAGGCCAGTAGCAGTTTCCCTTTTGCCCCCTGTCCCTAAGCCCTTTCAAGAGAAGAGCAAGCCCTTGTTTGAGAAGGCAGAGCAGACCAAGGCCCAGTGGAAAGGGTTCCTTTCTTCGTATGGAAGGCCCTTGGTTTTAATATGGGTCTCCATTTTTTATTTTTGATCCAATGAGTTCAGATCAAATGAGAATTCCTTACATGTCAGAAGGTGGGCAAGTGTGTTCAGTCACAATGGTTATTAAATTGAGGTGTTTGTTTTTAATACTTGAATTTGTCGAGTGCTCACTGTGGGCTAGGAACTGTGCTAGGCGCTCTGTAAACTTAGAAACATCTGCTAATCCTCAAAGATAACCCTATGACATAAATGTGATCCCCGTTTTATCATTGAAGACTGTGAGGTTCAGGGATTTTAAGTAGCAGGCCCCAGTTTATATAGGTGGTTAGGCTCACAACTGTGATTGGAACCTCGACCCGTCACGTATCAGAGCCGCCATGTGTTCTCCACAACACCACGTGCTGCCTCTGCACTGCTGGTCACGTTCCCGAGGCAGCACCAGCATGCAACTCACTCTGGGCTTTCAGCCTTTGAAACCAAGGTTCAGTTGTGCCTACATTTAATGGTTATTCCTCTCTCCTAATAAGTTACTTTAAAATAACAAAGATAACCCTGATTGTGGTAGTGGCATATGTTATTTTTCGTCATTATTGTTTAAATCTTTGAGAAAGTGGCAAAGTAGCCTTGGCAGTCTGTAATGATTTTATATTAGCCTGGGCTTCTTTCTTACTAAAAGACACTGCAAATTCTCTTTAGAGCAAGGTAGGGAATAGAGAGAGCAAAAAGACAGTCGAAATAACCTCTAGCTAGACTCTATTAGTGAGAGAAATGTGGCGTGTTGTTTCCCCTCTGTCTTCCTGAGAGTTCCTGATTTCATAGTCACTTAATGTCCATTTTGAAAGGGACCAAAGAGATCATTTAATCCATCCTCCTCATTTTTTTGGAAGTGGAATCTGAGAACCAGACAGCATTAAAGAGTAGTTGAAGGTCACAAAGCCAGGAGTTGAACGTGGGCTTCTTATTTCTAAGTCCAGTGGACTTCTCCTTTGGCCGTTTTGTAATCCTTGGTGCCATATGCATGGTTTCTTAGATGAGGGCTGTTACGCAAAATAAAAGTTTATAAGATAAGGCATGCCAACAGCATCAGTTACGTTTTGCTGGGGTTCTTGCCCTTTTCTGTGTTTTTAGCTAGCATGTGCTATTTGAAGTATGTCCTAGAGGACAAATATATGCTTTGATAAATGTATAATAGCATCTTCTCCGCAATCTGTTGCTTAGAAGAGTACCGTGTTTCCCTGAAAATAAGACCTACCCTGAAAATAAGCCCCAGTTAAGATCATCAGCCAGATGGACGCATTTAGTACATTATGACGATGTTCTAGAAAAAGATGTACTTGAATAAATGTAGATCGTTGTACATGAAAAAAATAAGACATCCCCTGAAAATAAGCCCTACTGCGTCTTTTGGAGCAAAAATTAATATAAGACCCGGTCTTATTTTCGGGGAAATATGGTATACAGTGGTCTTTGGATGGCTTGTTTAAAATGTCTTGAGGTCACCATCGGTTTTCTGAGTTAGCAGTTCCGATTAGGAGATGGGATTTCAGTGTCTCACATATAAGAATCCGTGAAGGACCTGCTTGGTTCTGTTCTGCAGCTCTACCTTCAGTTGTACGTAATATGACCATTCTTTATATTCTTACTCATTGTATATCCATTTCAATGGCAGGCATTTTCTGTAAGTGTGTTATATCTGCCTTTTGTTGTCTGCATATTTTAGATAATGCATTCTCTGCGGTTAGCCAGGGTAACTTAGAAGAGGGTGTAATGTAGGTGGGTTTCTTCCCACTTTGTCAGGTGGTAGGGTAGCATACTTAATGAGCATGAACCTCGTGCCAAGCAGTGTGCCACACTCCCATGATGGGAAGGGTGCATTGCTCGCGGCCCCTGCTCTCTAGGAATTCTCATTCCATCACGTGGATATAGGTACTCAATACATATTTTAAGAAATAGGTTTTAATTGACCTAATAATCCCTGAGTTCACAGACTTAATCCAACCCTTGGCCTCGTTTTTATAGTCCAGGAGCAAAGGATGATTTTTACGTTTTTGAAGGTATGTGGAAAAACAGTAACAGAGCAATAAAAAGAAGAATATGCGACAGAAACTGGCAGCAAAGCCTAAAAGATTTACTGCCTGGCCCTTTACAGAAAACGCTTGCTAACTCCCGGCGAATCAGACATATAAATGTCCTGGTTTCCGTATGGGGCTAATACAGTCTCAACAGTGTTACTTAGTAATAACAGATACTTCATTCCTGCTGCTGTGGCTTCGCCCACCATTCTTCCAACCAAGAAATCCATCCTTACAACTCTACTTCTGGGAAATCGAGGTCCTCAAATAGTCATTCCAAAATGGCCTTAATGTGGGTGCTCTGGTCAGAATTCCTTATATGCCTAGGGACTCTCAAATTGAGCGACGCCATTCCACTGGCCTCCATTGCTTGTAGGGTAACATCCAGGTCCCTCAGCAGACCTGAGGACACCCATTCCCAGTTGTGACACCCCGCTCGCCTCTCCACCTGGAGCCCATGGATCTCTTTCCCTCTTCACCACCTCTGCTTAGTTCATGATTGTTTCTCTATCCTTCAGTCTTCACGTCACGTTGGTCACTCTTTTGTCTATTCTCACAGTGTTTTCCAATCTTCTCTTTAGCATTCCCACCCTTGCATTTAATTACTGGTTCACATTTCACATCCTCCACTAGGCTGTGAGGCCTCGAGAAAAATCTTGTTTGTTTCACAGCCTAAGCAGCTAACAGTACCTGGCATGATGTGAAAAACATAAAAATTTGTTGAGTGATGAACTGTGCTTTCTCAAATATCTACCCATAGGCCAGGAATGCATTTCCTTTGCACTAGTTTTTGACTGTAGGCTCTAGTTTTCAAGACTACATTTTTTTTTTTTACCTCAGCACATTTTTGACTGGATAATTCTTTGTTGTGGGTGCTGTTCTGTGCCTTGCAGCATGTTTAGCAGTATCCCCGACTTCTGCCCACTGCATGCCAATAGCACTCTCCTCCCCCTCCCCCTCTGTGCCAATCAAAAATGTCTTCAGACATTGTCACATGTCCCCTGAAGGATGAAGTCACCCTCGGTTGAGAACCACTAGCTGAGACAGACAATTCCTTGGTCAGTTGCAATGCACCACAGTGACACAGGGGCATCAGAACTTCTGGAAGTGCTTCCCCTGAGTGACCGAGACACAGCTCCCTAAGGACCATGCTGGCTGCACCCCTCGGCTGGAGAGCAATCCTGACGAACCTTTTCTTTGCCAAGTAAGGTGATGTGTTTCTCTTCTCTCCCTTCCCTGGGGCTGATGGACCTTCTCGAAGAACACTTGAGGAAAACGTCTACAGCATTGCTCTTTCTCTGGCACAGCGTTACAGTATCTCCCGTTGGGAAGTTTTTATGACCCATTTGGAGTTCTTATTCGCCGACAGTGGGTAAGCACACAATTCCTGTGTAAGTTTATGTCCATGTCTTTCTTTACAGAGTCTCTTCTAGAAGGATCATGAAGTTATAAAGTACAATTTCACTTTTCCTTTTCAGCTATAGTAGACCAGTAGCTTTGTACGTTCTCTCTCTATTCATCTCTGATACACCAATATTCTAACAATAGTCTGCTCTTTTTTTTTGCTTTTCAGTAATCATAGTCCTGAATTAGGTATTATACTGTAATACTCATTCATTTATTCAGAGGTTTTTAATTGAAAATCTATTTTGTGCTAGACACTAGATACTAGGGTTACAATAGTCAGCAAAAGCAGGCATCCCAGCTGTCGTAGAACTTTTAGTCTAGTGTGGGAGGCAGATTGCTACTGACTAATGACACAAGTAAATGGGGAAGGAAGACTGACAGGTACCACGTAAAAGAGCCCAAGTGAGGGATTTGGCATTCTTAGGGAAGGTTCTTCTGAGTAAATAACTCTTGAGCTGAGACCGAAATATTGTTTTGAAATTAACCTACACTACAGGGGGAGAAGGGAACCGTTTGCTAGGGAAATTCAACAGTTAAGTGCACAAGCTCTGACAGGAAGGAACACGATGCATCCGAGGGCCCATCAGATGGACAGTGTGGGTGAGGCCCCGAGAGTCAGAGAAGCATAGGGTGAGATGGGCCGTGGAAATGCCGAGAAGCCAGAACACGCAGCAGGACTATGCAGGCCCTGTTAAGGGCTGTGGGCTTTCCCCTAGGAGTAATAGGAAGCTATTTAAAGGGTTTGGTAAAGGAAAGGTAAATAATCTGATCAGATTACGTACTTTAATTGTTTAGTGAGGCAGCATTGAATAGTGTCAAATTGTGCTGAACTGTCAAGAAATGCTTAAAATTTAGCATCTTTAATTTTTGTTAATTACTTTGAAATTTTAACATCTACGTTTTAAGTATTTATGAAATTGTTACATGGGTGATGGTGTTATCGATGATAAGTATGCATTGGCTTCGTCATTTTTGAGGCACAATAATATGTTCACATATAAATGGTTCTTACGATGTGTACATCGGCATAAAAATATCCTGGCATTTTATTAAATACCTTTTCCTTTAGTTGAATAAAAAGGTGTCACATAAAAGGGTGTCATAGCTGTACAAACAGGATGCGGCAATAGTCTCTGAATATATTATAAATTATCAAGCAATTAAGTAACGTGCAAGACTGTTCAGAGTACATCATTATACCTGATAGCGGGGTGATTATGCAGCCGCTTAGCAATTACAAGAGCAGGAAATCATTACCTCCTGGTGTCATTACTTCTGAGTGACAAAACATCCACTATTGATTTAGCCAGTGGTGTTTGGTGCTCCCTGTTCCTTACTTAAAAGAGAGTAGGTTGCCTTGCTATTCAATCAAACTTGGTAACACAGGTATTAGAACTATCAGCCTCGTTACTGTAGTAGAGATTGCCCAACGCTGCCTTGTTGAGTCAATGTTGGAAGTTAATAGGTCAGAGTCATAAGAAAAATAATGTTGTTTGCCTTAGGGGTTTGTTTTACTATTCTATTAAAAAGTCGTTTTCCCCCGAAGTGGATTTCCCTATAATTTGATGTTCTCCTTCCTCTTGGGTGAATTTGGAGATAGTCCCTGGCTCAGCACACGGACAGACAGGATTGGGTGAGGCAGCATTTATGCAATAGAGCATCAGCTTTCAGCTCAGGATAGCTGCATCAATTGCTAACCGTGTCTGCCCCTAGCCCTGGGTCCCTGCCCGGGGTAGTTCACTCCTCTTTTTCCTTAACTCCAAGGTGCAGTAAAAGCTACATGACTTCATGGGAGAATATCAGACCTATAGTACCCGACATGATCTGTGCTTCATTAACTCTTTTGCTGTGACGTTCGGATATGTTTTCCTGTGGCTTGCACTATCTATTTGATGCCACTTAGTATGCTTTGAGTATTTTTTGCTAAAGTTCAATGTAATGGTAAATTTATTACCATATAACAAATTTTAAAAATAAAAATAATGTCATTTATGTACAAAGCAGCTCAAAATGTTATTAAATGCATAAACTAGTCAAAATGGTAATTTTTCATTTTTTGTGGATTTTTGACACATTTTGGGAAAAAAATACTTGAAATCAACGGAGTGAAAGACTTTTAATAATGGCAGTTATTTTTGGAATTTCACTCCTGTACGAAAGAGAATTCTCATAAACACCCATACTTGGGTTCTGGTTTTCCTTTATTCCCTCACTTTTCCTCCTCCTCCTCCTCCTCTTCCTCCTCCTCCTCCTCCTCTTCCTCCTCCTCCTCCTGTTTTAAACAGCAGTGATGGTTTTGAGCGGCCATGGGTGCCTGGAGTCGCTTCCAGCTGGCAGACACTGGTTCGCCTGGGGCATGCTCAGCTCCCAAGCTCAGGGCTGATTTATCACTGGTTGTCAGCAGCCATCGTCACCTCTGGGCTCTTCTGGACACTTGGGTGGATCTTCGACACAATACTGATTAGCAGCATACCCGTGGCCTAGTGGACAGGGCACAGGTTTTGGAGTCAAACAGTATTCCAAGATCCAAATCTACTGCCTGTAATCCCACCAACGTAGGATTGAGCACATCTCTTAATCCTCCCAAGTCAGTCTTCCCAGTTTTCGGGACCATTAGCCTTACCTTGCAGGTTTGCGCAGATTAGGGAGAATCTGTGGAAGGGCGATACCTGGTGGCTGTGTAGTGCCGTGGCCATTATTCCTGTTACTGTTCTTGTCAGTCCTGCTGACTCCATGAGTGTCTTTAAGTTTTGGACTCAGGGTCATTTTGAAATGCCAGAGATGCTTCGAACAGATGGAATAGTACTAGATTTTTTACAGTATCTTTGTGTTCTAAGCAGAGGTTTAAATGCTGAACAAGACAGATATATCCTTTCCCTCATGGAGCTTATATTCTAATAGACCTCCCCCCACCCGACACACACATATATATACACACTTCAAAACAGCCAAAAAATAAATTGCTAGTCGTAGTAAGTACAATAAAGGAAATGCACGAGTAGCAGATAGGGGAAGCCTTTCTGTGTAGGTGCCAAGAGCTCACTGTTGAAAGACTGAAAGAAAAGGCATTCCAGGCAGGGGAACGGGTTCTGGGGCGGGAAGGTGGTTGGCGTTTCTGAGTGAACTGAAGGAAGACCCTCATGGCTGGCGCCATGAACAAAGGGCAAGTGACTGGAGACCAGAGCTACCTTTGACTGGCAGCCTCAGTAACTCTCTCCATCTTTCCCTTCTTATTGAAACAGCAGAGCTGAAGGCCAAACATCCTGCACTTTATTTCACACTAATATCCACCCTTTAGTCACATGTGATTTCCCAGGTGATTTTGCCTGGGTGGCACAGGTCATGATACCATCTTCTCTGTTGGTTAGTTTATACTGTCTCTTTCAGACCCACGGGTACGGTCGCCTGCCATAGGGACTCTGACAGGGCTATTTTCCATATCAGTTTGTATTCTCTGGTAGATTCTTTTGGTCTCAGATACAAGGATGGATAAGAGCAAGTTATAACCGTGGGCAGGTCAATAAACTATGATGCGTCTACCTTTCTCAGAATTGAAACAGAAGGTACACAGACTGCATGCCTGGGGGTTGCTGTTGCTCATAGTCTGGTTTGTGTCCAGATTGCCACATTGTAAAGGATGGAGTTCTGGCCGTCTCTTCCGTCTCCTCCTCCCGTAAAGAAGCCTGGCTTAGCTGAGAAGTTAGTGTCAGAAGGATTAGTGTGCGGAGAGAGGATGTCAGGGAGGTTAGCTTATTAAAAGTATGCCATAATATTGGAAACTAAAATAAAATTCCAGAACAGGAATGATCCTTAGAGTAGGAGGGGTGAATGCAGATATTCAGGTCATGGGACTGACACGCTTGTTAAAATTGAGCTACAGATTTGATTTTCATTTTTCTTTGGGTCTACGGGGAAAAGAGAACTTAACCAAGATTATGATTTGTATTGTGCTTAAGACAAAAATCTGCCAATCCTAACAAATGGGAGAACTAATTACTACCATTCCCAAAATAGAAGGGATTCCTTCCAGATACCTGCCTCCTTCCTTTCCACGTTGTGACTCTTCAGGCCTGTTCCCCCCAGTAGTCACGGGCTCCTGACACTGACATAAGACGTAAGCAGGAAGATGTATTTTGTTCCAGCTGGTGGAACGAGCTCAGGCTTTGAATTGTGCAAATCTGGGTTCAGACTCTGGCTCTGTGACTTACTTCTCGTGTGTTCTTGGTAGACAAGTTGATAGATCCCTCTACACCTAAGTTTCCTCCTCTGCAAAAGGAGTATTCTTAATTCATGTTGCAGAACTGCAATGACATTTAAGAGATTTATACAAAATACCTAACGTGTAGCAGGTGCTCTGGAGGAAAAACACGTAGTTGCTATTGTTAGTTATGGAAACAGGCCCGATTTACTGGTCTATCCTATCACCACCAGTAGCCTAATATCACACATCTGGTGTTTGAACAAGTGTTTTCCAAGTCAGTATAGATACTAATGAGAAGATACCTGTTTTGGGCAAATAGAATCATGACGTAGTGCTTAGCATGTAATCAGTGCTCAGTAGATGATGCTGATTACTATTCCTGTCCTCTGGTGTCTCTTAGAATATTTTTTTTATAGAGGTAATAATATGAGTGTGTATAAACCAATCAGAATTGACATTTTACGATAAATTAAAAGGTGTAAGGGGTCAGGAGACAAAGGAGACAAAGCCCATTCCCATGGCCTGACACTCTGTTCACACATGGCATTCCTCAGAGGTGCTCACTGAGTATTCGTGAGACAAGAGCTAGACTCTGAGATACTTATTATTGATCCTCTCATCAGGTGTCTATTTGGTTTCCAAAGATACTTGACCAAAATGTTGGCAACACTGAAAATGGCCATGATTATTTGGACCACAGTTTCCTTGCATAATCACATATTCAGCTGTTAGGGAGCATGTGGACAAGTCTGCCACCACGTTCATTCTGAGGCATCCGTGTGGTGAATACTTGGCACTGTTTCCCTCTGGTCAGAGTAGTTGCCACTGAGCGGGGAGAACTGGCTCTTTCCACAGGAATCAGGGGTGGGGCCCTGTTCACCCAGGATCGTGGTTACCAGTTTGGATTCACATATCTTCAAGCTTTGAGGGTTATTCTTTGGGGGAAATGCCTGGACGTTACTGCCTCTGAACGTGCGAGCCCCTGTCCCCATCCTTTGTTCTCTCTTCAGCCTTTCCAAGCCGCCCTCTCCCATTCCCTCACCCTCCTCCCATCTGTCTCCCTCTCCCCTCCTAAGTATTCCTTTTAGTGAGCTAATGGAATTGTAGTATCACTCAATCTGAGACTGGGTAAAGAAATACATATTTAAATAAATTTGTTTTCCTAGATGAATATAAGTCCTTTCAGTACATGCTGTTCTTGAATTACATTTCTGGGTGATTGGCAGCTTGAAGCTATTCCAGAACACATTAATCATGGACTTAGCACTCATAGTTTATTCCTTGTGCATCGACTGCAGCTACAGCTACTTTTTTCCTGTAATCTCTGAAATTTAATATGCGCGTGTGTGCGTGCATACGTGTATGTACATATATATATATATCGGGAGTGTCAAAGAAAGTATACAAGTGGACACTTTGGTCAACGTTGCCCAAGCAGTAGTTCACCATAATCAGAAGTGTCTGGACACTGATGGTAACTTTTTTGAGCACCTCTTGTATTTGCAGAAGTCAAATGTGACTTGTATTCGTCTTTGGTTATCGGTATATATTATTACAATTTTAATACAGTATTCCTTTCTTAAAATGTGTATACATTTTTGGCACCCCCTGTATATATTATACATACATATGGTGCTTTATAGCCAAATTTTGATGAAAGAAAAACATTCAAATGGTTTCTAAGGGTAGTCATTAATTTGATTAGTGAAAAGTCCACAGAGGTTTCACCATATCTCTTGCTAACTCAATTGAATGTGGGCTCTTTGGAATTGTTTTCTAAACAGAGATTTCATTTCTTGTTCCAAAGGGAAGATAGCAGCTTCTTTCAATGGAGACTATCAAAATGGGTTATTGATGACTGGCATCTATAAAAGATCTTAGCACATTGTAGTTTACTGAAGAGGGAGGTTTTGGTATTTATCATTGTCACTAAAGGTATTCTGCTATCTCTCTTGACAAGATAATTAGGTAAAATTGCACATCCGGCAAACTGAATTGTAGGCGTAGAAGAATAAGTGGGTGGGCGAGGGAGCAAGTAAAGTTGATTGAGGGAGACTGTGTTCAGGAGCAAGTCAAACACAGACGAAGTTGAACTTAAGATTTAGTCACTTTCTGCCCATTTGGTAGATGAGTCTTTCTTGAATAGTTTCTCTTGAATACGCTGTTAGGAATGAGGTATGACAAGAGAACTCTTTCAGAACTCTTTCTGGGAGAGACAACTATTGTCTGTGTAGCGGAGAGAATCCTGGTTTTGAAATGGTGGTGATTGTGGGCTTCATGCATCAATGCCTGTTCTGTGATCATGTGAGCAGAGTCACACTGGGTCCAGGCACATCTGGACGCTCGGTCTTAGGCAAGTCACTTAACCTCTCTGACTGGCAGTTGCTCATCCATTGGTTGTTAATGCCCTGGACTTAACTGGCCACCATAGTAACCAGCATAGACGGCAAGTTTGTGTCCCTCCTCCACTGGGCATGTTATTCTCCCTGCAAAGCTGTCAGTAGGAGTCATCTTGATGCGGTTACTCGGTTTCCTATGTACTTCTTCTCCACACTGTTTTCAGACTTCATTTTGCAAATTATGAAGGAGAATCGGAAATTCTGTGAGTTACTTTTATCTACCACTGTGTGTACAGTATCTTGCACAGATGACGTTGCGCATGTTGAGTAGTCATAGTCTCAGGAATATAACCATCCATTATACTCACTGTTTCTTGTACAGGCCCTGTGCTTTCGTGTCTTGATACTTTTGTTCATCATACTAGGTTGGTGCAAAAGTGATTGCGGGTTTTGCAGTTGTTTTTAACCTTTTAGACCGTAATTACTTGTGCACCAACCTAATATTATTTTCGCTTCATTCCTTTCTGCAATGCCAAGCTCAGGTACTTCTTTTCTTAAGCTTTGTGTTATTGTTTGTATCTACCGCTTCTGAAGTCACAGCTTTAGCAATCCTCCCTTTGATGGGAATATAATGGTGGCCCCTATGTCATTATTTTGCATTGTTTTTTAATTTTAAGTATTTATAACTCAGTTAGATTTTTCAAACCGCTGGACGAGAGCTCGATATTGTCAGTCTTTATCCCCTCCCCGGTGCTGAGCACAGTGTCTTGTCCTTAGGGGGCAGAAACACTTCAGTTTCTGTTTACCCACCCATCAGTTTGGCATTCAGAAGACACACATTCAGTGTTTCCTTTGTGCCACACACTGGTGCTTGGTACTGAGAAACTCAAGATAAAGAAGATGTCATATCATCTTTGCCATCAAGTGGTACATAGTCTAGTGAGGGAGACAGACAAGGTAATATGTCGTTAAAGCCTGTTCTGAGAACTGGAATAGAAGGAGACTCAGAGGATACAGTCAGACATGTTTATAGACCAGACGTTTTTTATAGATTGGGATATTTTGCGTAATTTTAAAATTGTGTCATAATAGAAAAACAGCATTTCTGTTGAAGTGAAAGTTAAAAGAGCGTTTTTAAATTACTGCATATTTTGACTTTGTAGATTGCTGCTGTAATCCCAAGTATTACCACTCGCTCATAGAGATTTTAAAACATAATTTGTATTAGCTTTATCTACATAAACCAAAAACATGTCTTGGCACTTTTTAAAAGTGGGGATGCCAATAAACGGGCTATCATCTTTCAAAGGAGTTGCTGTGAAACTACGTGAAATCTAACTCCAATACTGCCGGAGGTCTCACCTATTCCCCTCAGATCCTCTCGTTGCTACTGCTACGAGCCCTGGAAACTGGGTATTTCTATTAATGCTGCCTGAAGGCTGCCTGAAGAACTGTTAAAATTAGAACGTTCGAAACCCATCCTGCCTGGGGCATTCGGATTACATTGGACTGGAGGCTCTGTGTTCTGTCCAGGGAGCAGCACAAAACCAAAATTAAGCCCTCCTCTTCACCCCCCCGCCGCCAAATACAAACTGGTTAACCAAACAAAACTCCTTAAAATATTTTTTCAACAGTTTCACCTTAAATAATGTTTTTATTTATTTTTATTATAAAGACATTTAAGTCAAGATGAAAATAGTAAGATAAGTGTTTTATTCAAGTGGCATTCATTACTACATATGATTCAAGAAAAAGTGCAAGTATCTGTTCTTTCTGATTGTAATTCTGTTTGAACGCCGTATCAAATTTGGGTCTATCCAGTATCAATTCAAGACTCGTGGATGTAAAATGTATGCCTGAACTTGGGGATTGTTTCTCCCCTCACAGAATCCTAAATTCCTGAAAGAATTAAGTTGTTTACATTTCTAGAATGAAGCTCCCATTTAAAATTGTTTCTTGTGACATGAATAAATAATGCATAGTGGAAGCTGACAGATCTGGTTCATTTCCTGGCTATGAAGCGTTGGGCAACTCTCCCAACTGCTGAAATGTGAAGTAATGCCGACTGCCCAGGGTTTCCGTAGCCCTGGAAGAGACAACATGAAAATTGTATTATAGGAGGCGTTTAACATATTTGTTTCCCTTTATATCAACTACCTGCGTCCTGGTGTTTACCTTCTTTTTTAGGTAGGAGGAAGGGACTTGTAAGAAGTAGCCTTTACTCCTGGATTAAAAAAAAAAAAGCATGTTGTTTAATAAAGGAACCACATTTTAACGTAGTTTCTTTGTCTCTTAATTTCAGTTTGTCCACAGTAGAAATTGAAAATCGAGCCCAAGCCCTTCATCTCTTTGAGACTTTGAAGACTGATCCCGAAGGCTTTCACAAGCACATGGTGAAGTATATTTACCCCACTATTGGTGGCTTTGATCATGAAAGGCTGCTGTATTATTTCACTCTTCTGGAAAGCTCCGGCTGTGTGGATTTGGGGAAATACGCCATTAAACCGGAAACCCACATTCGGCTGCTGAAGAAATTTAAGGTAGTTGCATCAGGTAAGACAGTAATTCCCCTGTGAAACTCATTCTTGAAATTAAATCTAGGAATTTATTTTCTGTCCACAGTCACGTTCGTGCACTGTGGCTGACATAGATCTGAAACCACAGGGTTTTGATGCTAATCGACTTTAGTTACTGTCTTTCCAACTCCTTCACTTTTAGTTGAGGGAATTAAATACCAGAGAAACTGAGAAACCTATTGAAAGTCACACAGCAATTTATTTTTTTATTTATTTTTATTTTTTTATTTTATTTTATTTTATTTTTTTATTAAATTTATTGGGGTGACAATTGTTAGTAAAATTACATAGATTTCAGGTGTACAATTCTGTATTACATCAGCTATAAATCCCATTGCACACAGCGATTTATAACAGACCTGGCACTAACGTCTGAAGTTTTGGACTCCAGAGGTTGTTTTCTTTCTCCCACTGGTTATATTTTATCTATGTAAATGGCAAGGCTGAGCTACTTTGCAACAGGCGATTGGGCAGAATTGCACTTCAGTGGGGCCTGTATGTTTAAAAGCACATGTGGAGCCCTTTAAAAGAAGATCCCTTGATTGTTTGAATGGGTCTGTGTATCTTTGTGCTCATTGCTAAGAAATAAAACACATTAATACCTCTCAAGTCTGATGATACTTTATAACTTACAGGATACTTTCAAATCTATATTTAATATTCATAACAATTATGAGGATTTACTTCAGTGTGCCAGTGGTTTACTGAGTAACCAGATTAGACACTGGGCTAGACACAGAGGGCAAGGAGTACAATTCACTTCTGCCTTGAAGCTGCTGCTGAGATGCCAGGTGAATAGCAAATGAGTATAATGCTGTTTGGTGAGTGCACTGATTGAGGGAAACCTAGGTGCCCTGGAGAGACTGACGAGGTGAGTAGACATTGCCACCTCCAGCGTACAGGTGAGGAAGCTGGGGCTCCCAGAACCTGGGCGCTCTGTCTGGGATTGCACCACTGGTTAAGCTGCAGGCCAGGCCCAGAACTCAGATCTTCCGATCTGTCTAATGGACAACTAAATTATTTGCCATAGCTAAATTGGTAGATAAATCTTTTTATTCAGCCATACAGAAGGCTCTGTGTGTGTTTGAGTTTCTGTCCATTCATGTTGGAATGAACTATTTTTTTTCTTTTCTTTCCATAGGTCTTAATTACAAAAAACTGACAGAGGAAAACATGAATCCTCTTGAAGCCCTGGAGCCAGTTCTTTCAAGTCAAAATGTCTTATCTATTTCCAAACTTGTTCCCAAGATCCCTGATAAGGATGGACGCATGCTTTCCCCAAGCTCTCTGTACACTGTCTGGTTGCAGAAGTTGTTCTGGACTGGAGACCCTCACCTCATGAAACAGGCCCCGGACTCCTCGTCTGAGTGGCTTCATGCCTACGAGGTCTGCACGAAGTACTTTGATCGGCTCCGCCCCGGCGACCTCATCACTGTGCTGGATGCAATTACATTTTCTCCAAAAGCCGTGAGCAAGGTAACCAAAAGGATAGTTTAATGTAGGTGGAGCATTGTAGAAGAAATGAAAAGTGCTCTTTCATTCTGTAGCTTTTGTTTTTATTTCCTTTCTTGAAATGGGGAGTACTTACATGTGTGGCATTTTAGTTTTTTTGCTGGGCATGAGGTGTTTTAATTGGGATATCATTTTCCTCTATCACAGATGTGCAAGCAGTCTAAATCAGATGTGACTTCTAATTTATACGTACACTTAGTACGTGTTATAGTTCTCATAACATGTCGTTTTGTAGTAAATGCTCCATCCTGTTCTTCCAGTTGAAAGTGCAAAGCGCCTCCAGTTACCTACATTCATAGCCAGGCTATCGGCTTAGCTGTGATGAAACTGAGCCCTTCAGAACTTCCCCATGAATAGGACATAATATACGAGGTGCTGACAGAACTCTCCACGGGAGTCTGTGTCGCGTTCTCCAGTGTCTACTCAATGCCTGGGTCTGGGCCCTTTAACTGGATTCTCATTCCCTCTCTAGGTCCTTCCACAATGTATGGTTTTACTCAGAATAGGTGATGTGGGTCCTTTTCCTCTCTTCTCGCGCTCTCACCTCGATAGCACTTTTAAGTGTAAACTTCCCACTGGTGGACACGGCATTCTGTCCTAGAAAATCTCTCAGCCTCTGGTCTCAGCGGCTGAACTCTGCTGCCTTCGGAACTTCCGTTTTACCTTCTCTTCCCATCTTTGCTGCTTGCCTTCTCTTTCTCCCAAGTTGGCGGGTCTGCCTAGTACCCCTTCTAAGAATTTTTATTATAGCTAATATCCTAAAAATGGAGTATAAAGGCTGTGAATTCAAGTCATTCATTTGGAAATTGGCACAGACTGTGGGGAATGCTAGTTTTAACTAACTCGCTATATGAAGAGTTGTGGGTAACCCAGGACTTCATTTCCTTATTGCAAATGAGGTAATTTAGTTAATGAGTTGGTTTTCAATTTTACAACCACTGCTGCAAAAAAAGAGACAATGATTTCTGTGGTTTTTAAGGAAGAAAATACGGATGATTTTAAAGGGAGGTAGCATGATACATTTCAAAAGAGCACAAGTTTGGAGTCACAGAAACCTGGCTTTGAACTTTGAACCTGCCCCTTTTCAGCTCTGTGGTTTAGCCTCAGAGATCTCTGTTGGACTTCTGCCTCCTTGAGGCAGAGGCTATGGCAGAATAATCCCTGAAATAGATATTATGACTCTGATTTTAATAGGTCAGGAAACTGAAGTTCAACAAAGTTACTTTTGTAATGGAGGAGCCACAGTTTGAAGTCAGGAAGACGTATTCCAGGGCCTTTGCTCTTAACCATTGAACTGCGCTGTGTCTAAGAAGTCATGGAACAAGCAAGCAGCTAGAGTCTTGGGCTCTGGAGCCATTCTAGGAACCATGGGAGAGCGGGGGCACCAGAGAGCCCCAAGCATCTTCAGTCTGAGCAGTGTGGCCTGTTGTGGGTTTGTCCAGAGCTGGGCTGAGTCTACATGAGGAAGGTGGGGCAGGATTCAGTCTCTAAGACCTAGACCGAGAAGAGGTCCAAAGTCCAAGTCTGTACTAGCAATGTAAGAAGCCTGTGTATTAGAGGGAAGGAGGATAGTTGAACCAAATGGTGAGTTGAAATCCGAGGAAATGGCTGTAGAGCTGGGCCTGCAAACTGGCCCAAAGAGCTAGACAAGCAGACAGACCAGCCAGGAAGACGGAGAGGCCTTCACTCTCGGGCCATTTCCCTCCCCTCAGGCTGAAGGAGGATTTAAATGTTTTATACGAGGGCAGGAACAAAGTCTAGCACGACCAGCCAAGGCCACACGCTAATCGTGAACCTGTGTCTGGAGGTGGGCAGACAGTTCTAGACTTTCCAGGAGCCATTATTTACTCAGGATTAAACTGAAGCATCAGATGGTAGAGTTACAGTTGTTACTTATAATGTTTCAAGTCAGATGACTAGATTACAGCACATTCTCATTACCTTCTTGATCTCAGACGGTTAAGATGTCCTCCGATCACCTGAAATGTATGTGACACAGTCGTTTGTGCATATATGTGCATTTTTTTCTGAGGAAAAGATGCATTGCTGACCCAGTGAGGATTGAGTCAGTTAATTATGGTATTGCCCTCTCTTCGTTCAGGTGGTACAGTCCTCAGCAAAATATTCTTTTGCTGTAAACTATCGCAAGAGGTATTTTTCTGCTCCATCAGGTTAAGCTATAGAAAAGTGAGACAGATACGTTTGAAATTGACTTTACATCTTTGGTCTAGCTTTGTAGTTTTCCTCATTTTATTAATTGGCAACCTTTTAGTTTTTCATTCAGAGAGGAAAAGTATGACGTTTAGATACAATACATGTTAGAAATCACACAATGCTGTCCGAGATTGAGAGAGGGAGGGAGAGAGGGGGAGAGAGAGAGAATAAAACTGAAACTGCAGAGCAATCTGCACATGTCAGAGAACACATTTGGAAAAGGAAATGCAGTTGGACTTGGCCAAATTTGCAAAATCCCAGATGTTCCCACAGCTTGTACATGATGTTAAAAATGTAGAATAAGTGTATATCCCTCATACGGAGTGTGCAGTTTTCAAATATACACCCACATTTGATTTGGAACCAAACTCTTGGAAATAACTGGTGATTTAATTCCAGAAAGCATCACAAGAAGAGTAAGCAGCTGTGCAGATAGTAAGATTGAGAGAGGAATATCCCCAAGGCTCGCATGTAGTACCCATTCGTGCTAGAATAAGCCAGGGAAGGCTCTTTGGCCTCGTGATAATAGCTCTTCACTTGCCATTTGCATTAACAAATTCATAGAAATTCTGGGCGAAATATTCACAAAATGGTATTATGTCATGTAGTCAGAGACTGAATTTGCATTATATTGGAGGCGATGAATATGCAGAAGGGAAAAAATACAAATAGTTAAAGTGCATTGGTTCCAATTCTAAATTGTTTCCTTGGGTAGAGTCAGGTTAGAGTTACTTTCTTATTGCTTCTCCAATTCAGTAGTTAGAAACATTTTTGTAGAAGGGACAGGGAACAAGTTAGTGGGTTAGAAATCCAGGAACGTGGTCAGAGAAGCCGAAAGGCTGGTCAGCACACCAGGTGCATGATTCAGACCTGATGTGGTTGGGGGCGGGGCAGTTTATGAACAGGCCCAGCCTTTGTGTTTTGTACTTCACACTCGCCTGCAGTTGTTGGCATAACTACATCCACAAATAAGGACGTGGAAGATACCCCTCTCGCTTATGAAATGCTGCCCAGAAGTTTGCGGGATCCTTCTTTAAAAACCCCAGGTACCCACAGAATTAGAAGAGGCCTTCTGGTATCCTGCCCAGTGCTTCGCATCCTGGAATTAGCTAGGCTTTAACCACCCTCGCCCCACCCCACACGCGCTGTCTGTTTCAGCTCCCAGGGTTTCTGATGGGAGTACCCTGCCTCCTTTGGATTAGAGCAGCAAAACATTTGAGAACCTCTTATCTAGTTTGGCCTCTGACTTTCAAACATCATTTCTATTGATAATTAAGCTACTACCCCATACACACACACACACACACACACACACACGGCATCATTCTTTGGGGTCCTATCGTTCCCACTTTTTGGCTCTGCCTTCTGGAGCTATGGAAACAGCATGAGGGAATCTCATTCTCATATTCTTTTTTTTGTCTCTCTTTTTTAACAGTTTATAAAACTCTTATTTAAAGTTTAATTTTCTTTGCCAGACATGCCAATGTTAAACTGACAGCTATAAATTAAAGCTATATAGACAATAGGTATAAGTAATATAGAACAAGTTAAGAATATTTATTTTTAAAAATTATGTACTTTCTTAATTCCTGTGTGTTTTGCAATAGGAGTAATAGGGACTTTGTTTTCTTAGAAAATATAGTAACATGTAAGTTAGTGAAGATACAACCAGAACACTAAATTAAGGATAAAATTTTCAGAATGGGGCATAGGTAAATTTTATTTGGCTTTATTCAAAATTTGTTCATTATTACACCATGCAACTTTTTTCTGGAAAGGATGAAAAATGTTTTGTTTATCATTGCTAGGTTGTATTTTGTGCAGTAAAGAGAAAATCCTTTGGTTCATTCTCATATTCTGACTATTTAAATTCATGGAATAAGCTACTGTTTTCTCCCTTATCCTATTATCCAGACTATTTGACATAAAAATATGGAAGAATAAATTTATCTTAAAAAGCATATGACCTAAAAATAAGAGTTATTTCCTAAGTTTAAGTCTCAGTCAAAAGGCCGCATTCTAGCTGTAACTTTGGGGTCTTCACAGTGCTAATACTGTATTTTAACCAAGGATGGCAGCACATTTTTCACCATAATGAGCAATCAGTGTCTGAATCCTGTGTAAACATGCTTAGATAATGCGTATTACCTAATTTTGTGACTTACTGATGCATCAGTCAAATGCATATTACGTAGACTCAGGTGGAGTCGCACTTGAGGCTTTAACTCTGTGTCCTATGCAGTATTAGTCGGCATCAGTGACATTAAGATGTAAAAAACATTATTGTAAGAAACTTAGCATGAAGTTTTTTTTCTTTACAGTAAAATTATTATAATTGAGAATTACACTCCTCATGAAATTAGAAATTCTCGGAGGATAGGGATGGCACCTTTTATCTCTAATTCTTCAGTTCCTAGCCCTGTAGAAGCACATACTTCTTAAGTGGTCGTTTAATTAATTATTGTAGATTGGTGATTCTTTAACCTTTTGATTTCCAGCTGCCTTAACCTTCTTAAAATTACTGATGACCCTAAAGAGCTTTTGTTTATTAAGTTTATAGCCATTGATAACATATTAGAAATTAAAACCAAGACATTTCAGAAATATTTAATTCATTTAAAGCTACCAATAATAGACCCATTCTAAGTTGACATGAATGGCATAGTTTAATGGGAAATACACTTTCAAAAGAAAAAACATAAATGAGAGGGTGACATCATTTTAGATTTACGTGTCTGGCTTAATAGGACACAGCTGGACTCTTGTATTTGTTTCTGCATTCAGTCTTTGTTGTTTTGCCTGAAGTCAGTGAAGGAAATCCAGCCTTCCACAGATATGGGGTTAGAAAGGGAGGGGTTCTTCAGAAGCCTGTAATTTTGGGTATTCTCTGATATTAAACTGAAACTCAACAAGTGATAGATGCTCAAAGACGAGTTGTAACGTGGACTCTGAAATCATATCGTTGAAGTTTTTGTACATTAAAATCATTGGTCTGAATTACACTTTGAATGGCTCTTGTCGCCATGTATGGTTTGAAATAGAATTCATTAGGTATTTGGACAGTAGTGGTCTGCTGAGTTAGAGACCATCCAAATGTGACACGTTGCACTGTACAATGTCAACAAAGGCACGTATATTAATATGGACACCTGTCTCAGCAGAGGAGTCTTTCATATCTGGAAGCTGTCAGGCTCCCCGCGGTGGATACAAGTTTACCAAAATTCTAATTTTTCTCCTGAAAGGTCAAATTTTATCATTGGCAGTAAATATAATGAGTTGTTTTCCTTGAAATGGCAGGCTCACTTTGTTCTCTTTAGAGGAAATATCTGCCAAATACCTGAATAACCATAGTTTGTCTATTGTTCTTTCAAGCAGTGATGGTTATACATGCAAAAAGCGGTCATTTCAGCCCATAATTCAGACAATCACACAGATGCCTTTTCCTTATTAAACTTGTGTATGTGGTGAAGAACTTCATGTGTATATAACTGAGTTCCTCATATAGAATATTAAAAACATGTGCACTCGATGGTTGAGATTTGATAAAGTTAATAATTTTTACTTTTTCCAGAACATTCTTAAGTGAAACTGCCAGTGAAGAGCACACTGACTCAGTAGTTTGATGCCACCCCCTTGATTTGTGCTAAGATCCCGTATTTTCATCCACCATTTTAAAATCATCATGCAAATATCAATACAGTGAAAAAAAGATAGATAATAAAAGATAATGTCATAAAAATAATACTGACTTTGCAGACCCTTTGAAAGAGTCTTGGACTCTTATAGTTTGCGGACCACACTTTGAGAACAACTGTCAGAGGTTATTATTTCCAAAACCACAGCCATCTTTGATGCCCACATGAAAGATCACTTCAGCTTCCTACCTGTTTATAATACAAATAAAAATAATGACGACGTGTTTTGGTTAGTGCATAATGGATTGTCTTAAAATTTAAGTTCCTTGAAATAGATTAATTCCTAATCAGTTTTCCAGATATAGAAGTGCTATAAACAGTTTAATATAATATGGAATATGTATTGGGTAATGAATGTCGTTATAACCATCCTTTGAATTTATGAACTGTGCAATATTTGTTTTTTTCCTACAAATTTTAGTCTTTATAATTTTTTAACTAACGCATTTATCAAGCCTAACGAGATTTCTCTGGGAGAGATGCGTAAGAAAGGAGAAGGGGCTTGGGGTAAGGGTGCGGTAACTGAGGGCCCCTCCGTAAACCTTGTGTTCTTGGCTCTCGTCCAGGCCAGGATGTCACACCAGAGAAGAGGTGATTCTTCTGGGGCCTGTTTGTAGGAGGGTCTAAGGGTGACGCTTAATCTTCGTTCCTCCCATCGTCACCAACACCCACGTTTAAAATGTAGAAAGAGGAAATATCAGCAGGAAATAAATGTTAACTGTTGCTAGAAGAGCTAGAGTCGGAGAGTAGCCTGAGGTAGCCCAGGGGTCTCTCTCTCACACCCACACTTGTTTGAAACTTGACCAGTTAGAGCTGCTCCAGAAAGTAATTGTCTCAAGAAGCCGAGAATGAGGGAATCCTCTGATAGGCAGGCTGCAGACGGGGAGGTCACACGGCACACGGCCCTGGGGGCAGTTCTCATCGGGGGAGAGTAGGGGTGAGAGGGCGGGGGTGCTGAAATGTCCCTTCTGCAGTGTTCTGTGTCTTGGGAGTGGAAGTGTTCCGCCCAACGTGGAAAGCTGAGGAGTGAGCCATGGGCTTCTGGTCCTGTAACTGATGGGGGTGAATAATGGAGCCTCTTGCCCACGAGGGGAGAGAGGAGCCCGGGGTGTGTGAGGACCGGGGCCTGATACTCCCACTTCATGAGGCCGTTCCCCTCACACCTGCGTGTCTTACAGTGTGTCCGCCTGAGCGTGGTCCCGGCCATTCAGCCTCTGCTTCCAGAAAGCTCTGAAATAGTTCAGAAGAGCACACTCTCTGACTCCCTGGAGACAAGGCTGAAAATTCACTCTCGTCTGTTTCCTACTTAGATTTCACCCAACTGGATGGACAATTAAAACTCATGAGAAGTTAAGCTAGGAGCTTACATGAGAGGAGAAAATATGCCCAGTATTACAGACCAGCCACTTTAAAATGGCCCCAACTTAAATTCCCATTATTAAATTCTCAGGGGGAAACTGACATCCTAAAAATCAAATCGTCTTGCCCTTTTAGTTTAAAATTCAATTAAGTCAAAATCACAAACTCATAAATTCAGCAAAGGGAAGGCCAGAGATTGTTTTTCCTGCTTCCTATCCTGTCTTAGCCAGAGTGGCCTGAGGAGGGTGTCTGGGCAGTAGCAGGTTTTGCCGCAGAATACGCCTTCTTTCATGTGAGTAGTGGCGCCTCTTCAGCAGATCTGAAGGTAAATCAATTCCTCCTCAAGTTTTTCATGCAGCTCATTTTTAAAAAATCGGAAAGAATAGAAAACAATAAAATTATATCAGCATCTGCTTCCTAGCCATGCAGTTTAGAAACTCAAACAAATCACCATCCCTAAAATAGTTCGCCAAGCCAAACGGCTTCTAGACTCCTGTTCTTTGTTCCATCCAAACACACATTCCTCACTCAAGAGGAAAAGCGTGGAAGTGGCCTGGTGGGGTGGCAGGAAGGAACTTGGACAGAGAGAACCTCGCTGGGTTGAGCTTTGCCAGCGTATCAGGTCAGCCCAGTTGTGCAGAGATTGGTTGAGAAAGTCCTATCAGAGGTTAACTGTGACGTCTGTTCACCATGAAGGAAGGAGCATTTCCATCCATACTCTTTCCTCTCCGAGTCGGGTTTATTTCATCCGCCCCCGTCTGTAGTCACTCTGCCTTCCTAATGTCCGTTTCTCCATTCAAGCCAGTTCCTTCCAGTTCTCCCCTCAGTGCCTGCTGCCACTGTCGTTTTTGCTGTGGAATCCCACGTGTCTCCGACGCCTGTTTCCTGGGGGAGGTCGGCCACCCATGCCCACATTGTTCTAGCTGAGAACCACCCTCGTGGATCTCTCAGCTGAAATCAGTATGGATGTTTCTGAAACCTGCATCCCTACCCTGAAGACCTAGAGAGGACCACTGCCTCTGCCTGGTGCCCAACCTGAAGCTTTTGTTTGTGCTACACCGTGGAAATGTACACATTTCTAGGGGAAGCACAATAAGTAATATCCCATCTCCCCAAGGTAGGATTAGCCAAGAGATAGAAGAATCAGACAGATGGTAATCAAAATAGTTTTGTCGTTAGAGCTGGATTGCCGAGTGTGGCTGGATTGCCTGCACCAGCCTTCCTCATCCTGCTCCTGGTGCCAGAACTGCAGACTGCTTTGCCAAGCACATGGTCGGATCTGCAGAGCGTGCGTGCGTGCTTTCTCAGGAGGGCTTCCTGCTGTGCGCTTTCCACTCATGGAACCCAGAGACGTGGGTGCCCAATACAACTATAATGCGAACCCCAATGGGAATTTGAAATTTTCTAGTGGCCAAATTTGAAAAAGTAAAGCAAAATAGCTGAAATTGTCCTAAATATTGTCATTTCAACATCTAATCACTATAAAATATATTAATGCTACTTTTTTCTTTTTTTAGACTCTTTGAAGTCTAGTGTGTACTTACAGCACATGTAGCTCCGACTAGTCACCTTTCAAATGTCACATGAATATATTAGACACATATGCCTCTGTGAAATCCAAGTCTGGGTCTGACCCACGAATGTTTACCACTGGAGGGACCAGAGCGTAAGTGTGCTCTCCTCCCAGTCAGGCAACTCAGAAAGAAAGAGAAGACAAGCCACACACAGTCACTTTCTTCTCCCCTGATACAGTGTCACCAGATATCACGCCTCCTCTCCTGAGGACTGAAAAGGTGAAGAGAGTAGAAGTTACCTTCTTGGTCCGTAGGGGAACTTCTGTCTGAGGGGCCAAAGGGGGAGAAAATGGTTCCTTCCACATGCACCCACATGCTGTCACGCCAACGATAAATGATAAGACCTTAGATAACTTTCTGTCATCCACAGAAATCACTGTCCATGCTATATAGTAATGGTAGCAATAGCTGCCATTTCTTGTTCACTGTTACAGACCAGGCATCCACTCAACACCACCTTATCTCTAGAAGTCATCCCAACAGCTCTGCAACATAGAAATGAGTAAACTGAAGGTTAGAGGTTATTTGTTCAAGGTCAGAAGCACATTAGTAGCTGAGCTAGAATTCCACTCCCAGTCTTACCTGCTCAGTGTTAAAGGTTTTCAGCAAATGATAATCCTGTTTTTCCTTAGACAGCAGCCCACTGTTTTTTGAAGCAACCCATTCATTTATTGGATACATTTGTTTGTTATTTTTATATGTTGCCCACATCTGCCTCCTTGATCTGTCCTCCTGTCAGTAACAACAAAGAAAGAGAGCCGCCTCCTCCTCGCCATGACTGCTCTTTGGATAATTGACTAAATTATACCAGTCCTTAGTTTACCCTAGGGGTTCACTCCTGGTGCTGTACATTCTATGGGTGTGGACAACTGTATAATGACATGTATTCATTTTTCCATCATGTAATATAATACAGAATATTTTCAGTGCCCTAAAAATCCTCTGTACTCTGCCTGTTCACCTTCTACCCCCAACCCCTGGCAACCACTGATCTTTTTACTATCTCCATAGTTTTGTCTCTTCCAGAATGTTATATGTATGTATAGTTGGGATTGTACATTATGTTGTCTTTTCAGATTGGCTTTTTTTTTTACTTAGTAATATACATTTAAGGTTCCTCCCCATGTCTTTGAATGGCTTGTTGGTTCATTTCTCTAGTGAAGAATAATATTCCATTGTCTGGATGGACCACCATTTATTTATCCATTAACCTACTGAAGGACATCTTGGTCACTTCCAAGTTATGACAAGTATGAACCGAGGTGCTATAAACATTCATGTGCCGCTTTTTATGAGGACACACGTTTTCAATTCCTTTGGTAAATAGCAAGGAGTCCAGTTGCTATTTTGTATGGTAAGAGTGTGTTTAGTTTTGAATGAAACCACCAAGCTGTCTTTCAAGGTGAGTGTGCCATTCTGCATTCTCAGCAGCAATGACTGAGAGTTCCTGTTGCTTCAAATCTTTGCCAGCATTTCATGTCATTATTGTTTCACATTTTGGTTCTCATAACGTTACTAGGTGTGTAGTGGTATCTCGTTTTTTTAATTTGCATTTTCCTAAGGATGTGTGATGTGGAGCATTTTACATATGCTTACTTGCCATCTGTATATCTTCTTTGGTGAGGTGTCTTTTGCGGTCTTTGGCTCGTTTTTTAATCTGGTTGTCTTGTTTTTTAAATTGTTTTAAGAGTTCTTTGTATATTTTGTCCTTTGTATAACAGTCCTTTATGAAATGTCTTTTAAAAATATCTTCTTCCAGTCTGTGGCTTGTCTCTTTCTCTTGACGTTGTCTTTCATGGAGCAAAAGTTTTTAATTTTAATAAAGTATAGCCATCAATTATTTCTTTCATAGGTTGTGACTTTGGTTTTGTATCTAAAAGCTCATAGACATATCTAAGGTCATCTAGATTTTTCTCTTATGTAATCTTCTAGGACTTTTATAGTTTTGTGTTTTACATTTAGGTCTTTGGTCCATTTCAAGTTAAATTTTGTGAAGGTGTAAAATCTGTCTAGATGCATTTTTTTTTTTTTTTTGCATGTGGATGTCCAGTTGTTCCAGCACCATTTGTTGAAAAGACTGTCTTTGCTCCATTGTATTTCCTTTGTTCTTTTGTCAAAGACCAGTTGGAGATATATATATATATATCCATCTCAGCGAGCAAGGCTTCCCAGACAACTGACAAATTGTGACATGAATGTGTGAACCTCTCACTGTGGCTCCCCCACCTTTCCACTCACACTTACTTGTGTTAAAATTTCCCCAGAGAGGACCCCTTTTGGTTGCGTATCACTGTCCCGTGTAGGGCAGCCTCAGAGGGCAGAGAGTGGGACAGGTCATTGTCCAGCCTCTGTATGGCTGCCTCTGGCTGCACAGCCCCTGAGCCATGAGCCGTGCTCAGGTTCTGAAGAGGTTTGTTGCCAAGCAGATAAGCTATTTTAATGGGCTCCTTCTGGCTGCTTTCTCAGAGGATGGTGGATAGAAGAGGTTGGACAATTAAGTTTGCAAACTTGTTGCAACGATGTTGCTAACCTTTATTGATATCAGAGGGATTATTCATTATGAATTTGTACCGACTGGACAAACAGTTAACCACTTTTACTATTTGGAAGTGCTGAAAAGGCTGTGTGAAAAAGTTAGACGACCTGAACTTTTCACCAACAATTCATGGCTCTTGCATCACGACAATACACCAGCTCACACAGCACGGTCTGTGAAGGAATTTTAGCCAGGAAACAAATAACTGTATTGGAGCATCCTCCCTACTCATCTGGATCTGGCCCCCAGTGACTTCTTTCTTTACCCGACGATAAAGGAAATGTTGAAAGGAAGACATTTTGATGGCATTCAGGACATCAAGGGTAATATAATGACAACTCTGATGGCCATTCCAGAAAAAGAGTTACAAAATTGCTTTGAAGGGTGAACTAGGTGCTGGCATTGGTGCATAGCTTCCCAAGGGGAGTACTTCGAAGGTGACCGTAGGGATATTCAGCAATGAGGTACATCGCACTTTTTCTAGGATGAGTTCGCGAACTTAATTTTCTGACCTCGTAGTATTCACTCTGAATATTGTGACCTGTAGAAGTCAAAGAATTGACCCTTCAATGTCTGTGAGTGTCACCCTGTAAAAATAAGGAGAACTAATGTTTCCTTCTGAAAGTCTGTCATAGTCATCCAGGCTGCACCTGAATACTGGTGTAATTTAACCAGTTTCCTCCATTTACTTCAAATTCAGCCTTCCGAAGAGCTGCTTGAAGAGAAAGCAGAGAATATTTATTGTAATGTTACCCTGTAATTGTTCTCCCAGTCCTGTGAAGTAAATACTTTTATCACCATTTTAACAGAAAAGAAAATTAAGGCTCAAGGAAGTTGAGTAACTGCTCTAGTGTCTTATGAGAAAGAAGTGACAAAGTCAGGATTCACATATAGGCCTGCTCCAAAATCCTGTTTGCTCTCACTCCCTTCCTGAAAAAGTTGGCTGCGGGAGCCCCTCTGGGGTGACCGTGATTACTGGCCTGATTGGCAAGCTGAAAACTCATTCTCTGTTTGTGCTTGGAAAATCATTTCAGATAGTCTAAGGTGATAATTTAGTAAGAGAGACTGGAAATTGGCCAAACGACCATGTGCACAGTCCACTCGTAAGTGCCAGTCGTGCTGCTGCTCCCAATGAGGCGTCTGGCGAACAGACGTGTGTCTGCAGCCCCCGCGGGCTGCTTCGAGGTGTACACGCTCCTTCCTGGGACGTATGAGTATGTGGGCTCCAAGTGCACAAGGGCTGGACATCGCGGGGGCCACGATATACAGGCGAATAAAGAAGCAATCTCGGAATAATGGGCAGCAAATACCAAAGCATATTTTAACATGAAAAAAGCAGAGGGGAAAAGGGGTATGAAAAGAACCTCCCGACTGAGTCTCTCTCATTTCAGTTCTGAGCTGTTTATTGTTCAGCTGTAAATCGTCAGTGACATGGACTCCCTTTACTCCTCCATTCTTTGTTCATTTTGCAAACTCCCTCCTCTCAATGAATAGCCTTTTAAACTTATAAACAGATTTATCTCCTAATTGCTATTTTATAAATACTTTCTCTAGCTGTGAAGCAAAGGAATTTGTAATGAAAAGCCATGCCCTCTCCTCTCAGCTAGAGCCTACTGCTTTTTCAAGGATTGGTACCCATAGGCAGATTCCTGTCTAATGGAGGCCATGTCAGGATGCCAATAGTTTGGCAGAGCCAAGGGGAACTCTTCGTAGATGAAGCTGGTCAGCAAATCAGTTAAAGACGGATTCAGAATTGACGTGGTCGATGCCTTGTGGTGTGGAGGAAGGAAGGTAGAAACGGTTAATAGCTGAGTTGACGGGCTCAGGCATGTAGCCAGGAGAGGCTCGGTACTGGAAGAGCTGCTGGAGCTGAGGCTTAATAAGACGAGGGTGTTTGTCATGAGTGCTACACGGAAAGATGAGAAGGGGAGGAGCATTCCAGGGAGAGGGAGGGAGGGGCCTGGCAATGAAAGCTCTCAGAGACCTGGCCGAAGGGTTTAGACTTTATCCTGGGCGTGGATCAAGTAGACGTAAGTTTTAAGCCAGGTAGTGACATTGTCAGATTTTCACTTTAGAACGATCACTTTGGTGATGGTTAGAGAAGGAAACAGAAGGCACCAGCCCGGAGACAGGAGACTCCAATGTGAAGGCCATCGCGGCGTCTCGTGGGAGGGGATGATGGGCCCAGCTGAGGAATCGACACCAAGCTCACTAGGTTTGTGACGGTTACGTTGGTACAGGCATGGGTGACGTCTGTGTTTGTTTTCATAATGCATTTTTAGAAACATCCTTTGAGGAAATTCCGTACACTGTTTTACCTTTATTTCACTGAATCACCTGACAAAGTTCCTTAATTATAGTATAATCAGTTTTTTGTCCAGTACACCTTGTCTGATGAGGGATTTTTTTCATGCCATCTGTGTGTATTAAAGACTGAGGGATTGATGCCAGTGATCAGCAAATGTTAACCATTATCACGAAGAGAACAGAGCAAAACCATTTTTAAATCCCCACAGACCCAGGAAAATGGCAAATTCCGTGTGTTAATATTGTGGTCTCTCAACACATGGAGTTGAACTGGATCTCGATAGATCTCAGACACATTGTAAAGTCCTTTCATGGTAGCGTGTTGATGGAGGAGACAAATCTGTAGTCAGACCTCCCTACGTTCCCACCCAGCTTGACCTTGGAAAAATTCTCTTCTGAGTTTCTCCTCTGCACAAGGGGGAACAATAATCACTACTCTATAAATTTAGATTAATTTTAGAATGTTTTTAGACACAAGTAAAAATCCCACTATATTGGACTAATGGACCAGAAAATGTACTGGCTCGTGTAACTCAAAGGTCCACAGGTGGGGCTGACCGTAGGGCTGGCTGATTTGTCAGTGGGTGTCATCAAGGAGCCAGTTTCTTGCCATCTCTCTCCTCTGCGGTCTCTGGCGTTAGCTTCAGCATACGGTTCTTTGCTTCAGTACAATGAGTGGCAATAACTAGGGCTCTATTGCTTCCAGTTCACATCCAGCCAGATAGAGGGAGAGAGCTCCCCACAAACACCAAACAGAAATTCTAAGCTTCATGCTGATTAGGCCACCCCGAACCAATCCCTGTGGCCCCTCGTATGCCAGGTCGTGATTAGTTGTGGCTCGGATTACTCACTGTGGTGAGGGATGAGATCACCCCGAGTGGTCCAGCTCTGTCGGGATTAAATCCAGAGCGGCACTGACTCAGTCCACACATACTGTGTGGCCAGCTCCTAGTAGGTTCGGCATTGAGTGGAGATAAGGAAGGTACCACAATATCTGGAACACATACCGTGAATAACTATTGTGAGGATTAAATAAAACAGTGCATGTAAAGACCTTGGAGCAAGGAGGTACTCAATATTGGTCAGTATTGGCTGGTTCTCCTTCTGCTTTTCTTTATCCCTCTTCCTGTTTTATTACCTTTAAGGTCAAAAATTGACATTTGAATTCTTTTCAGCTCAGTTTCAAAAATCTACTAACAGTGTGGTTTGGTTTTTAATGATCCTAAGTAGTTTTAAGTGTTGGCATAAGGTCTGGGTTTTCATGTTCACACTTGGTTTTGATATAAATTCAGTGGCTCTACCTAAAATGACCGTAAAACTAACAATTTGTGTGGTGCAGCATATGTATGGATAGGAACCGCGGAGATTTTTAAATGGAAAATGGAACTGGATGCTTTCAGACTTTGGTAAAACCCGTATATGCACCACGACGACTGACTGCAGTAACGTTCATTTCTAACGCTGCTTATGTCCCTCTCTATTAAGATAAAGGCGACTTTGAAGCTGTTGGACGGACAATTTAGGAAGGTATTAGCTTATGTCACTGCTGAGAGCGAGTAGGAAAAATGATAGGGCCATTTATGCTTTGCTGAAGACCAGTAATATTTCCGTGGTTATGTTACAAGGCAAAGATAAAGTGACCTTTGCATCCCGCATCATTCATTTTCATTGTATTAACAACTGATAGGTAAAGCAAAAGAGCAGAATTATGGTGGTGGTATTTTTTGTTCAGTATGTAATTGAATGTGTCAAAACTTGCATTCTTGTTTTTGTGTTTGAATATCTAATTAACTATATGAAAGCAAATTTTTTTTAAATTTTCATTTTCAGTTAGTAACATAATTAAGATGCTATTTTATAATATTCTATATTTACAATTTTAAAACAGTGCTTAAAATGCTATACTAGGCATTAAGAATAAAAAATGAATAAGATATGGGTTCTGCTGTAATGGACCTCACAGTCTACTAGGGAAAGTAGACATAGAAATAAAGCATATATGCGACACCCAGGGATTAACCGTTAAGCTATTGGTAAAACATAAAGTGATTTCTTTTTTAAGGAAGTCAATTAACTGTGACTTAGATAAAATGATACCTTGTTTGTAGCCCCAGTGTTTGTTGGTGTCTGCAAATAAACTTGTCATCACTGGAGCAGATTTGCAGGTGTTTTACGAACTCTGAGTTATAACCCACTAGTGGGTCCTGTAATTCAAATATTGTGATTGGCATTAAAAACAAACAAACAAGAGCACTAGACTGCAGATTAAAATAGAAAAATCAGAATGTACCTCACCGCAGTAAGGGTTGCAATGTTTCATGAAACTTTTGTCGGCTTTTAACATCTGCATATGTGTATGTACGTATATTGTGATATTACTCAGTTTTGCTATACAATCTGTTTCTTACTATGGGTCTCGGACACAAAAGTTTGGAAACTGCTGGGTCAAGTGACAGGTACCTGGCTGCATACATCACGGGAAGTACACACTCGAGCCGTGAGCACAGACAGCACGTTGGTGACTTTGGTTCTTTTACGTACATTATTTCAATCCAAACTGCCTTCTTCTTTCAGCTGCCCACCCCCACCTGTCAGTCTTGCAGTGACCTTCTCACTGTCCCTCAGCCCTCAGCCCCAGGAGCCACCTCCGGCCATATCCCCCATGTCACCACTGGCTAGTTGGTTCAGTCACTTGGCAGTTTAAAGTCCCGACAGCTTACAATAATATGTCACACTCCCATGGCCATTGGAATTAACCAAGAGGAGCTTGAGCAAAATACATGTTTCTTCCCTCCGATGCCAGTGCCTTCTCTAATCCCACAGATTGGGTCAGTGAATGCAACGGCACAGGCATTTGCATTTTTGAAGGGCGCTCCGTTGATTTCAATACATGTGGTCTTAAAAATCACACTCTCAGGCAAACAGTGCTCCAAAGCAGTGGACATGAAACTTTTTCACTCATGTGCCTAAGAGAATTTAAAAAGCCTGGTTATCCTCTCACACACTCGATGGCCTTAGTTTGTTTGGGCTGCGATGACGAAACACCCCAGAATGAGTAGTTTATAGACAAGACGTTTATAAAGGACAGACATTTATTGCTCGTAGTTCTGGAGGCTGCAAGTCCAAGATAAAGGAGCCGGCACAGTCAGTTCTGGGGAGAGCCCTTTCTGTGGTTCCTAGTTCCTGCCTTTTGCTCTCTGAGGCTCCTTTCTTAGGCACTAATCTCATAGTGAGGGCTCCACACTCAGGATGTCAGCATCTCCCAAAGGCCCACCTACTAATGCAGTCACCTTCGGGGGTTAGGGTTTTAACATAGGGATTTGGGGTAGGGGGTGTGAAATACAAACATTCAGACCATAGCACTTGATAGCTAATAAATTTTATCATAATTTTAAACTGTCACAAAGGATGACGTCATTTCCAGTATTTTAAATAATCGGCCTTCAAATTAAAAATTGTTGTGTAAGTTGATTTGTATTCAGGACAATCTCCATTAACATAGTGATATGATATCTACCACTGTCCCTTCAGAACATTCACATCTGCAGTTGGAAAGGTTGTATCTTTTCTTTTTCTCAAACCATTTCTACTTTGTTTCTTCTGTCAAGAGAAATAAAGCCAGACTCTGGTTAAAGGTGGTAGAAACATTTTATTTAGTGATAACTCCTGCAGCTGGAAAGAGAGTCCATGTAAACTGAGTCTGACTTGGCCAAAGAAAAAGGCAGGCAACTTTTTAAATGCTGGGGTGTGGACCCTGAAGGACATCAAAGGGGGACGAGGTCCCTGTGACTGGGCCAACTGGGTTTGCTAATTGACACTTATGCATATGTGGAAGACAAACTAACTTCTTATATCTTGATGATAGAAGCTGTGCAACTTGGAGCAAGGCGCTTGCATTTCAAAGAAATGGCTTCAAAGTCCTTGAGGAGACAGTTGTGGGTGGCAGAAGATTTCCATCTCAAAGGCGCAGAGCCTGGATTTATAATTGCAAGCTTTCTAAAGTGACTGTTCAAGGGAAGTACAGGGGCCTATGGGCCTGTCACCAGGTGTTGGCTGGAACAAACAGTAAATTCTGCCAGCAGCACTAAGCTTTCTCAGGCTTTCTAAGAGGCACTGTGGTCATCCTAGAGACATGAGTGGACTCTGGCTACTGAGGTCGCCCTAGAATTTGGGCAAGTTTCTTAGTGAAGGAGTTTGGACAGAGTCGTTTGTTGCAAAGTTTTTGCAGTTTGTTTTCATGTAATTTCATCATAGTGCCATATTTTTATGCTTTAAAGTCTTGTTTCTCTGCATCAAAAATAATTATCTAAATAGAAATTAACATTTAAAGTTTTTCTTGTGACCATAGGGCTCTAAGATTTTCTTTTTAAATTACTCTGTATTGAGTTACTATTTCAATTACTGCAGTATACATTAGATCAGAACAACATAGATACAGTTTTTGATAAGTACATATTTATAAAAATAAACTTGTATTTAAAATGGACATCATAATGAGATGGCAGGGCTTTAAACACTGTTCTTAATTTATGTGCCCTTGCACAACTATCACTTATTGCTAGATTGAGATTGCATTCGACATCAGTTCTTTCCATTTTACATTTTTATGGATATGAATATTTAAAAACCTTGTTCACATAAGTGGATGGGGAAGGGATTTGTGATAGCAGTGCCACTCAATTCTTTGAATGCTCTCCAAGTTCTCAGCCCCAAATCACACAGTGATCTATTGTTAAAAATTATTTTCAATGGTTTATCATCTGACCACTCACTTAGATTCTTCATAAATTTTATTGAAAGTAAAGAATTGGAAACTGTGTGACATGCATAAAGAAATGTGTTACCCAGACAGTGGAGTCCCCAGTATTTTAACTTATTCCTTTGTTTGGTATTCTGGAGCTTTGTTAAATGCAGGATGAGGTAGCGAAGTCCAGTACAGGAAGAACTCAGGCCTGTCTTGTGTAAGTGGAGGTGGGCCCATTGCCAAAGGTTTGTTGAGATTGGACACCCCGGCCTCTAGCACGTTCTCTAGGAGATCAGTTTAAGAAAAAGTATTTATAGAAGGTGAAAATTCAGAAACTGATTCCCTTGAAACTGTCTGTGCTTGTGTGTCCTTTGAGAAGACTGTGTGTGCTGGTGGCAGATGTACATCCCCCAGTTTGAAGGCCTCTGGCCTAAAGGAGGATGTGTCAGTTTCCCAACATGTGCATCTTGCCTCCTGCAGGACAGTCCCTTGCCTGAACACACACCGAGGCTTTTCGTTACCTCCAGAACAGTGACTTTGCAGGTCTGGCGTGGAAGTAAGAGCAGAGGAACAGGAGTGTCTAACGTTTCTTGGCAGTGAGACTGAGGAGGGGCTGTGGGGGATCAAACTGCTGGGACATCTCCATCTCTTTTACAAACAGTTCTTCCTCGATTTCCCCAAATATACTGTTAGCTGCTGCTCTGCACCCAACTCCTCCACTCCCCTGAGACTCTTGAGGTGTGCGCTTCTGTGTTTGGTGGGAGAATATTCCGTCCCTGGGTGTAACACAATAGAAGGTTGGGTGTCTCAGCCACAAAGTCCTCTTTTAGAAAAGGCTTTAAGGCCTCCTGCTGTTCCTCTTGGCCTGAAACCCGTCCCACCCACTGCTTCCCACAGGAGTTGCTCATCTGTCAAGTGTGGCTTCCTGTGTTCTGCCTTTGTAAACACTTGCCTTTCTAAGATACATTGTTTTCTAGGTGCACCCACATAATTAACACTTCTGTCACATTTTATGAATATTTTTGTGTTTGGCTTTGCCACTACCCTGTTTCCCCGAAAATAAGACCTAGATGGAGAATCAGCTCTAATGTGTCTTTTGGAGCAAAAATTAATGTAAGACCTGGCATTTAATTTTATTATATTATATTAATGTAAGACCCGGTCTGATAGTAAAATAAGACCGGGTCTTATATTAATTTTTGTTCCAAAAGACTCATTAGAGCTGATTGTCTGGCTAGGTCTTATTTTTGGGAAACATGGTAGCATGTATATTCTTCAAAGGTAGGCACTGTGTCTTAATTTACATTTGTATCCTTGTGCCAAGACCAGGCCTAGCGTATGGTAAAGGTTGAAGTGTTAGTGCTTGAAGGAGGCAAAAATGAAAGAAAAGTAGGGTGAGGTTTTACATGGAAACAAAAACGAGTGGATAGCTGTCTATCCTTTATGACTCAAAGAATTTTTTTTCAGTCCCTCAGATTAACTCTGATGTTAAAAATCACGTGAATACAATAATTGTGCTCTTGATTTTCCCATTGTTTTATTTAGCTGCTGTTAGCAATGTAAAGGGTATGCAAACCCTGATTTTTCCACCTGACTGTAGGTAGCAACCGCGTTTTAAGTCACCTGCTGTTTGCTAAATATCAGCCTTATCGTCTAAGTCTGGCTCTGCTCATTTTAAAAAGAAAAAAAAAAGTATCTGCTTAGCAAGATGTATCAGCCTTAAAGTGCTCCATTACCTGAAAATGGCAATGCTAATTGCATCCCTCCTCTGCTTAAGCTCCTGTCTTTCGTCCCTCCCCAGGCTTTGAAGACAGATGATGAAGGACCGTCCTGTCAGCCTGACATATAGGCCTCGTGTTGTCACCACTTCTTGATTCTTCCTCGTTCTCTGACAAGCCTTCACTTGTACTCTGTGTCCGAGACAAGCTGACTCCCTCCCAGGTTCCCCACTTGCTCCTGTGACCTTCTGACTTCTTGGAATTCTTCTTTTCCTGTCTTCCTGCCCACTTACCCCTGAGGACGCTAAGCAGTACCTCCTTTAGCAAGCCTTTCCTGCCCTCCCAGCCCCGCCCTTCCTGTCGGCACAAGTGCTCCTTCCAAAACGCTCCGTAGCATCTCCTACTTGCCCTGTTGTGGTTTTGTAATGACTGTGCTTCTGTGTAATGTCTTTTTTCTCTCTGTTTCCAACCAGACTTTGACATATGCAGGGGTGGGGACTTCATCTAATTTTGTGTGTGTCGCCAGCACCCAGCCTATGGCAAATGTGCAGCGTACACTCAGTGGATGTATATTGAATGAGTCAAGTGAAAGTCACCACTAGTGTCATGTCCTTGTGCCCCTTCCTGCGAGACTTCTGATGACCACGGACTGGCGTTGTCCTGATGGCGTACATCTGGTCCCAATTTGTTTTTGTTTCAAGTCTTTTCAAACGTCCTTTTGCAATTTTAGACTCGTAAGATCCTCTGATAGGAAAAGTACTACAGAGGCGCTGTTTTAGTGCATACTGGGCCACAGGTTTCTGGGGACATGTCAATTTCAATGCACTTTTCAAGGTTCTTTTTTCCCCAGTATGTTGATCTGAACCGTTCAGTAATTTAGCAGCAGTTTTCTCTTTGTCTGCAATATGCTAGACATTGTATTAGGTGCTGGGGACACAGATTTAAAAGGCAGTTTCTACCCTGAGGGATCCCATTGTTTGGTCAGGGAGATGTACAACTAACCAGACCATTCTAATGCACTGTGCATTGGGTGTTGCCGAAAAGCACTGCATGCTTCAGGGACACGCAGGAGTGGTTTCTGACCTGGGGAGGTAATGCCAGGAATGCTTCACAGGGCTGAGCGCTGGGCTCAGCCTGGAAGGACAGGCCCCGAGCGGCCTGAGAAAGGATGGCGTTGTTTTCTCAGACACCTGTAGTTCCACATTTTTCTTTGGAATAAGGTTCTCCTGCAATACGTTTGTAAAGGGGAACCGAGGAGGACATTTCCACGTAAGCGTCCTCAGCGTACAGGTTGCCTCCCGTGCCTTCTGCATTCCTGCAGTTCAGATTCCATAGCCAGCCTGACACTCAAGGCCACTCAGAGTTTATTCTCAGTTCATCTTTCCAGCTATAGCCTTTTAATATTACAGATGGAGGGGGAGGGGTCAGTAAACTATGGCCTGCAGGTCAAATTCAGCCCACTGCCCTTAGCTCAGACTGATGTTTACATCTTTTTAAAGGATTATAAAAACTGACCATCTAACCAACCAACCAAGCAGAAGAATATGTAACAGAGACCACCTGTGGCCTGCAAAGCTTAATGTATTTTCTGTCTGGCCCTTTACTACCCCCGCTCTACCTAAACTGAAGTGCTCACTGGTGGGTATAATACACCAGAAGCGTTCCCACTTCTGCAACTCTGCTTTTGCCATTCTGCCTTTTTAAAATGTTGTCATTCGTTGCACTATACATTCAACAAATTGAGCATGTATTAATGTGTGACCCATCATTCTGGGTTCTGGGAATCTAACAGTGACAGACAGTAAAGCAAGTAGAAACACAGCATGTCAGTTCTGAAGAAAAACGAACGCAGGGTCAGGAGAAGGAGGCTGAGCGAAGCGCAGGAGCGAGCTGCAGGCACGCCTGGGGGAGAGCACTGCAGGCAGAGGGTCTGCCTGGGGGAGAGCACTGCAGGCAGAGGGTCTGCCTGGGGGAGAGCACTGCAGGCAGAGGGTCTGCCTGGGGGAGAGCACTGCAGGCAGAGGGTCTGCCTGGGGGAGAGCACTGCAGGCAGAGGGTCTGCCTGGGGGAGAGCACTGCAGGCAGAGGGTCTGCCTGGGGGAGAGCACTGCAGGCAGAGGGTCTGCCTGGGGGAGAGCACTGCAGGCAGAGGGTCTGCCTGGGGGAGAGCACTGCAGGCAGAGGGTCTGCCTGGGGGAGAGCACTGCAGGCAGAGGGTCTGCCTGGGGGAGAGCACTGCAGGCAGAGGGTCGGCCTGGAGGTGAGCACTGCGGGCCGAGGGTCTGCCTGACGGCGAGCATTGGAGACTGGGTTTTATTCTTAGTGACTGGGAAGCCATTCAGTAGAGTTGAGCAGAGCTACAGTGGTTTCACATCTGTTCCTCATCTGTTCCAGAGATGGCAAAGGGTCATACCACAAAGTCCCGTGGGTGCCATCTGTATCGCTGCCACTCCCCAACTGCCATGGCTGGGGAAGAAGGGAGCCTGGCTGATGGCGTTGGCTCCCAAATGACATACCACTTCTGTTCAGATTTCACAGGCTGGGACATGGCTCATCCGAGCTGCAAGGGGATTGGCGATTGCAGTGGTGTCCTTAGAATACTTGTGCTTGCTGACTGCCACACTCTCTGCCTCATTTAGGGACAATTAGGACCATTGCAATACAGTTGAGGTGAGGGCTTGGAATTAAAGGGTGTGCCTGGGGGAGAGCACTGCAGGCAGAGGGTCTGCCTGGGGGAGAGCACTGCAGGCAGAGGGTCTGCCTGGGGGAGAGCACTGCAGGCAGAGGGTCTGCCTGGGGGAGAGCACTGCAGGCAGAGGGTCTGCCTGGGGGAGAGCACTGCAGGCAGAGGGTCTGCCTGGGGGAGAGCACTCCCGGCAGAGGGTCTGCCTGGGGGAGAGCACTGCAGGCAGAGGGTCTCAGTAAAGGTGGTGGCAATTAGGTGGAGCCTGGATCTATCCTGAAGGTAGACATCGTAAGACTGGCAGATGTCACGGATGATGCTTTAATTTTTTTCCCCTTCCCACCATCTTCTATACTACTAAATGTTATTTCTTTGGAGCACTGCAGGCAGAGGGTCGGCCTGGGGGAGAGCGCTGCAGGCAGAGGGTCAGCCTGGGGGAGAGCACGGCAGGCAGAGGGTCTGCCGGGGGGAGAGCACTCCCGGCAGAGGGTCTGCCTGGGGGAGAGCACTGCAGGCAGAGGGGGAGAGCACTGCAGGCAGAGGGTCTGCCTGGGGGAGAGCACTGCAGGCAGAGGGTCTGCCTGGGGGAGAGCACTGCAGGCAGAGGGTCTGCCTGGGGGAGAGCACTCCCGGCAGAGGGTCTGCCTGGGGGAGAGCACTGCAGGCAAGCTCAGTTCATGTTTCTAATTTTTTTTCCCATAGGGCCTGCAAAATAGATGTTCAATACTTATTTATTGAGTGGTGTAACAATTTAGCCACTTTGATTTATGTTACAAAATCTACATTTTTAAAATAGCAGTTGCAAATTACTGCCAGGGAAGCGTTTTACAAAATCTTTGATTGATTATTATAATAATGATGTGTATGAATGACATGTTAATTCTGCAGGCTTCAAAAAAGAAGGTTAAGAGTAAAAGTACCTTGTGGCTACTAGGGTTAGTGAAGAAATTGCTATTTTTCACTCTGGTACATTTTGTCAATTTTTTTTCTTTCGTGTTCCCTCTGTCACCGAAGATGTTAAAGAAAGTAAGTCTGCTAGCTGTAAATTCAGTGTTAAACTTATGTTTCTTAAACGCACCCTATAGTTTTTCAGCAATAAACCTGTATTTATAAAGAGGTGAAAAGCTTAAATGCCGAGTCAGCATAAAGCCTCACATCTTTTATCATAATACTATTCTGCATCTTAGAGGTCCCTGCTCTCTCAGGAAAATTAACTTAGGGTTGCGTTTGTTTTACACTCTATATTCTTTTAAGTGTCAGGTTATTTAATTATTTTAAAAGATAATTAGAAATAAGGAAAAATCTTTTCTGATCACACCAGTGATGAGGTCAAAAAATTTAACTCTGAAAAGCTTCACTCGCCACTCACGGCCACCAGCAAATTCTCTGGCAGGAGGGGCTTCACCGGGAGGCCCAGACGCGGTCACGCTGGGGCGTCAGAGTCTTCGTGCATGTGAGGAGTGGGTGGTGCCCTGGATGTGGGAGCAGAGGACTTGCCGATGGGCTGTCTGTCCAGGCTGAGGAAACTGTTGAGTCCAGGATATCTTGATACTGAAACATGACTAGGAATTGGCCTTGCAAAGAAGAAAGAGAAGAGTATTTCATTCAGACAGTAGGATCTGGAATGACAGCAGCCAGTGATAAAAAGTGTGTGTGCCTGGAGCTTAGGGTGTGGCTTACATCGTACATGAGGCCAGAGGGTTAGCTTGGTGACCTTGTGAAGGCCCTTGAATACAATGCTCAAAAATGTGGGAAGCTTAGAAATGGTTTTCCCCAAAGGGAATTGAATAGCATAACAAATTTATTCGGAAGATAAAAAACGAACAGGTGGAGGATGGCCTGTGTATCACATCAGTTGATCAAACTAAACCCCAGCTTCCATTTATTGAGCATTTACTATGAGTAAGACATTTTGCTGATAGTTTTAAAATGACATTGTATAATAGGTGACACTTCCCGCATTTTACAGATGAAGACAGTAGGCACATTGCCAGGTTTGCCTCGTCACCCAGGTAGTAAACATTAAACGTAGGTTTTCTGAATTTAGTGTTCCTCCTACTTACCAGCCATTTCAGGGGAGGTTGACGATGGCAAGTTCAATAGAAACAGAGATTGCAGCTGGACTTAACCAAGGGCACAGAGACCTGCCATTTCTCCCAGGACCCTGTTTCCTGCACTTGCGAATTGCCTGCCCTGCCCCTACTTTCTTGCCATCTGTTGTTGAAACTCTTCCATTCCCCCTGCAGCCCCCATAGGCTGAGGGAATACAAACATTTGGCCAGTTGGTATATCCAAATAATTCCCCTAACCCATATTTCTTGGGGAAACAAATGTAAGTGAATAGAAAGGAGGGGTGTACTGTGCTATGTTCTCATTTGTCCTGGCTTTTGTTCGGCATTCAGCCAGCGTGCACTCTGTCATACACTGTGTCAGACCCTGTGAGGAAGCAGAAATGGCCCAGTGGAAGCCGTGAAAAGCTTCCGCTTAGTTACAATTCAGCAAACACTTAGTTACAATTCAGTGGAAATAGTACTTTGCCCGAGATAGCTTTGGCCAATATCTCTGTGGGATTAAGAAAATGTCAGCCATCTACGTTATAAAACATTAATTCTATGTAGAGTGACTTCACGGGAACTGAGGGGAAATGGAGGGTTGGGGGAGGTCCCCCTCCCAGTGGTGCCATGTATTTATGCCTTTGCCTACTTTTCAGAATAATCAGACTCACAGTGACCAATTTTAAGAAAATTTAAAGAAATTTAATAGGAGACATAAAATTTTGTCTTAGTACTCTTTACCTGTTGTTATTTTTTAAAATAAATCAACAGAAAGTCCTCTTAAGGCTGTAGTAAAAATGTGCTACCCAGTGGTTGACATAGGCTGAAATCCAGGATCCAAAGCAGCACAAATCAAAGGACATTAGAAAGGCCCAGTAAGGCTTAGAGGTGTGTGGTACTTCCATTAAAATGAGTTAAATTTAGGCTTAATTTTGTATTCTTGAGGCTAAGTGAGCTTAATATTTGTAATATTGTTACAAAAATATAACATCTGCATACCTAACAAAGTGACTGTCACATATCAGAGGTCAATAAATACTTGGTGAGTAAATGATTGAATACGTTATTATAGAATATTTGGAAAGTTGCGAACAAAATTGCTCATAATCTGAATCACTAATGTTTTTGTGTTTGTGTGTGTGTGTGTACTTTTGTCTTCAGCCATATGCACAGATATAGTTCAGATTTTAACGTAAGCAAGCAAGATAGGGACAGTTTTATGATTTCTGATTCCTAAAATTTAAGATTTTATGGTAAACACTTTCCAAGTGGTTACACTGTTTCTATAATGCCAATTTTAATGACTGCATAATATTTTAGCTAGTAATTTATCATAAGCTACTTATCATTTCTCTTAATATCAGGCGATTAGATTGCTTTTGAAGTTTTATAGTCTTATTCCAGTTAAAATCTTCACACCTACACTATTTTAGTTTTTTCAAATTCTTTTCTTATAATAAATGATCAGACCTGGGAATGTTGGTTGTAGAAGTGACTCCTCATTTTTGCACTATAACCAGTAATCTGTTTGAATACTAGTTTTATCATAACAGCCTGCTGTTGGGGATTAGCATTTTTAAAAATCTCTATTCATTAATTTACTAGTGCAACAGGTACCTCACTGGTTTTGTTTTCTTCACAGAAGAAAAACTAATATAACAAAAGTCCTACTAATTGATTAAAGTTGTATACCGAGTTTCCCCCAGAATAAGACCGGGTCTTATATTAATTTTTGCTCCAAAAGATGCATTAGAGCTGATTGTCCAGCTAGGTCTTATTTTCGGGGAAACATGGTATGTTAAAATTGTACTTTGTTCTCTCTGTGTCACTGACACCTTACTAAATAGGCCGTATATAATGATGCAGGGCTGGGTTGTCTCACTGTTCAGTATTCTGTTGTTGTTAAAGCTGTCTGTGGAAGCGCGGAAAGAGATGACTAGAAAGGCTATTAAGACAGTCGAACATTTTATTGAGAAGCCAAGGAAAAGAAGTTCAGAAGAAGACGCTCAAGAAGCCAGTGATTCCAAAGTGACCTACGCAGACGCCTTGACTCACCTGCAGAAGTCGCTTGCTCACCTGGAAACCCTCAACCACAGCTTCGTCGTGTCTCTGAGGAACAGTGAGCAGGTAATGGAAGGAAAACTTCTGTTCTAAGTTCAGCCACTCGGATAGTATCAGTGTGTTCTTTCATTTGCCCTTTAAAGTTATGTCAGTAGTTTCACTAGGGTTTTCAGTGCTGCAGATTGAAAATGGTCCTCAAGCCTTTATCCTTTAAGTTCCTCATTATCACTTGTTGTCAGTTGGGTTTTCATTTCTATAAAAAGGATTTTAGGCCACTTCACACCATTGATAACCTGGGAGGAAGAGGTGAGGAGATGGGAGCGCTTGTGAAAGCTGAGAAATGGTGGTAGAGACAGTGGTTTGCCAGCTCCACTTAGCTGGTAGGTGTTATGCTCCCTAACTGAGTAACGATAGATTTTTTCCCCCCTAATTTTCAGAAAAAAATCAGAAATAACCACCCATGCCTGTTTCAGTAGTTTGTTTGTTTGTTTTATAAGTTTCAGGTGTACAAAACAATGTAATAGTTAGAATTTCACCCCTCACAAAGTGATAATTCTCCTCTCACCTAAATCCCAACCCAATTCCTTCCAACCTCCAAATTGACCCTTCACATTTAACCCCAAATTCTAGCCGTAAACTAAGCCCCAGCCACAATCATTCTCTGATCCATCACCCCGCTCCTTGGGGATAGCAGAATGTGCCTTTGCAATGAGCAGGAGGTCTGGGTAGGGTGGGACAGCCACAGCCAGCCCCAGGGAGGCATCGGGTGTCTGGAACAGAAGTGAGCCTCCTTGGACAATGGAGTGACTTACTTGGTTTTAATAAAAGACTCTGCAACATCAAAAAAAAAAAAAAAAGTCTATTGCCTCTCTGACATCGTACGTATCTATTACAATTCCATTGACTCTATTCCCTACACTGTACTCCACATCCCGTGACTATATATATATATATATATATATATATATATATATATATATATGTGTAAAATCATAGTTGACATACACTATTATTCAGTTTCAGGTATACAGTGCAGTGGTCAGGCAAGTAGTTTTTTTCTAATTGTGTATACTCATCCTGTTTTTATGTTGCATGTTTCCAGTATAACTTTATTACTGGTATAAATTGTTTTGCTTGTAGAACTGTTCCTAGCAGGTTTCTAGTTGAGACCCTCGTGGTGTCTCAGAAGCCACTCTCATGAGATTCAGGAGACCCTGCCCGTGACGAGAACCTCAAAGGACTAGGCTGTTAGGACTGCGAGGAAACCTTCTGCGGTCGTTAGAGCTTTTGTTCTGTATTGTCACACAGAACGCAGTCGTGAGAGTTTTACAGTCTTTCCCGTAACTGAAAAGTTGATAAATCAGTAACTATGTGGTTTCATATAGGTGAAAACAATGTTTAGATATATAAATAATATTCCATTTACCCCTTTAATTCTATGGTCAGAGAACTCGTGAGTGGCCACTAACTCGTAAGAGGTCTTGTATCTTACTGTGTTACCCGAAAATAAGACCTAAGCCCTAGCATGATTTTTCAGGATGACATCCCCTGGACATAAGCCCTAGTGCATCTTTTGGAGCAAAAGTTAATATAAGACCTGGTCTTATTTTCAGGGAAACACGGTAGACCTCACATGTTTATTGAACTGTATTCTTAGCTTGTAAAAAATATTCCTGACTAGAAAGACCAGTCAGTGGAGAGGAGTTCAGATAATGAACAAATGAAAGACGTCAGAATTTGTGTGAGACAATAAATGCAAACCCCTCATGGAAGCGCTAATGGGAAGAATTCAGAAGTCTGATAGCAGCTTCTATTTCATTTTCTATTTTTCAGTGTCTTTTAGTCTGTCTACTGGATAACATTAAATAATGGCATGGGCACTAGAGAAGGCTTGGCAGGGAACAAATCGGTTGTACCAATCTTGATTTTATCCTGCTGACATTTACAATGCTATAATCCATAATTACAACAACTGGGGTAAACTTGGACTCTTCAAGTAAAAGTGATTTATACTTATTAGTATAAAAGTGTTTCATTACATAAAAAAATTTAAAATATTTATTTTTTAATTGAATATACTATATTCAAATCTGGGGAAGTGTCATTACCGTCCTTGGAACAAGTATTGTCTTTCAGTGAGTAGAATAGTGCGTTGAGGCCAGGAAGGTTATTAACAAAAACAGCGTTTGTTGGTTTAAAGGTACCAAATGGCTACTTGCAATGCTGTTCAGTCAGACCCCACATGGTCCGCAATAGGAGACTCTTCTGGTTCCTAAATTGGACATTCTTTGATTTTGTTAAGCCACCTTTCATAGAAAATGCTGGAAAGAAACTTTGAATGTCATACATTTGTCCCTTTTACGTGTAGGCCTTGATTTTTAACCTCTAACTATATACCTGGCAAAAGAGCAGCTTAGAACTCAAGGATAGGACTGTCTAAATGAAAGGCCTTCATCCGATGGAGACTCGGTCCCCTCCTGTCTCAGGGAGGGTACTAGCCATTGCCCTGCCTAACTCATAGGCATTTTTAATTTTAATAGAAAGTTTCACAGTGGGGAAAATAGTAAAACAAAATCTCACGTGCCCAGCTTCCAGCTTCGACGATTGACAGAATGTGACCCATCTTATTTCATGCATACCCCTACCTGCCATCACCCTGCTCTTGTGGATTATTTTAAAGACAATCCCGGTCATCGTTTCATTTTATCCATAAATACTTCCATGTCTACTTCTGAAAGACACACTTAAACACAACCACTACACCAGTAACACAATAAAAACATCATTAACAGTAATTCTTCCATATCATCAAGTATCACATCGTTGTTTTGAAAGAGGAAATTAAGGTCACGTGGTTGTTTTGCAAGATGAAACAGTGTGGTCAGGAGCACGTGTGAGACTGAATAACCTGGACAGCGTGGTGAGCACGAAGCTCCCATACTGGCTATGCTGAAAGCACGTTTGTGTCCCGTTTCTTAAATGTTGGTTTTTACAGGTCTTATCAATGAGGGACAGGCATTGTGACCTGGGACTGGGGAGGGCAGACTTTCATATTCTACTCCCGACTCCCTCGGTGGCCAGCCGTGTGACTTCGGGTGTGCTACCGTCTTGGGTCTTCAGTCGCCGTGTTGATAAAATGGACTAATTAAAGCTCCTTGAGGGATTATTATAAGCATTACATTAAATAACATACGCTCCATCCGTGGGTTCATGGAGAGGCTCAATACGTTATAGCTGTTATGTGGTTGTAGCACAATCATAATAAAAAATGGCACTTGATGAGCATTATCTTGTGCCTGATGTTGTGTTATCTCACTTAATGGTCACAACCCCGCTATTCACTGGACCCTGTTATTGTCATCCTCGCTTTACAGATACTGAAATCAGAGGTCACAAAGGCCCACTAAGAATTGGCAAAGCCGGGCTCTTGACAACCACTGCATGTTCTTTGTGGGTTTGTGGTTATGATGGATTTACTCTGAGAGTCTCCAAAATGGTGCACTGTGTACATGCAGACGTTTCATTTGTGTTGGCTATTCAGGTGTTGAATCCACATTGTTTTTTTCAGGAACTTCTGCAGAAGTACAGTCACCTCTACGATCTGTCCCGATCAGACAGAGGGAGACTCCAGGAGCAGGCTGTGGCCATGTGTTTAGATGGTCAGCCTCTGAGGATGATTCAGCAGCTGATGGAGGTGGCTGTCGGCCCTCTTGACATCTCCCCCAAGGATATAGTACAGAGTGCAATAAGGAAAATCATCTCTGCGCTGAGGTAAGCTGTGAAACAGTCACTGAGGAAAACCGGAGGGGATATTTTGCCGATCATACAGTGCTTGTTTCATAAAGATAAAATACCACTGTAATGCAGGGTCTCTGGTCCCGCTCTTGGCGGGTGGGCACAGAATATGGTGAGGCCGAAAAGGACCACCAACGGAGCCATAGATAGGGGAGTCATACCACTATATTCTCGCTGGCGGCTGGGTTGGAGACACAGGAAGCAGGAGCCACACGATCCGCAATCCGCTTTTCAGCCTCACCATATTCTGTGTCCACCCGCCGAGAGCAGGACCAGAGGCCCTGCATTACAACCTCATGCATGCATAAGCACTTTGTAAACTCTGAAGTACTTTATAAAAGTGAGAGATATTTTTGGTAGATTTCTCAAAGTCTTATGTCTTGAGAACAGAGAACCATGAAAATGTTTCATTATTGTTATTGTGTGTAATATGTCAAGAAACTAGCTAACTTTTGGTTAGATACCCCCTGCCCCCAAATTATTCTTGAAATAAGGGAAAGGCCAAAATGTCGTGGGAAACAGCTGAGTGTCATACTGTCATGTGACCACAGGGTGCATTTTCAGATATTGCCTTTTCTAACTTCCCCTCTTTGTAGCAGTGGGAAAATGGTTCCCAGAGGTTCTTTTGAATTACACAAGGCAAGGTTAATCGTATACTGAAGAAGTTAGACATCTGTTAAGTGTCTTAAGACATTATTTACCTGCAGTGAATGGCAAAAAGAAGCCCCACAATTGAGGAATTCTAACTTTATGCTGATATGCTGGTGTCTTTATGGGAACTCATCCAAGAGGATTAGAAAAACGGGGGAAGGTTAAGCTAAGAAAATAACGAGGCATCAAGTGCTTTCTGTGAATAATACAATTAGACTAAAAAAGATTTAGTTGTGTTTAATTCATGCTCCTTTTAAGCATTCTTTGTAATTCTGTGTGGCTCTTGAGGAACTTTTTGATTAAACGCATGTCAGTTTTTAGCAGCTGAAATCAAATGAGCCTTTATCAGTTTAATTACCCTGGCTTCAGACAGTTTTCACCTTAATGCTCTGAGGTATCTGGTAATTTTATATATAGAGAAATAAAATGTGACATTTTTTAGAAATAATAGCTGCCAAATTAATAAAACTTTGTTCTATTATTAATAATATGTCTCGATGGTGGTGGTTATAAGAACTACTTTCCTCTTTCAAATGATGATACTTGTTTGCCACATTTTGTTTCTTTTGATCCATAGTTTTCTTTTTATTGTTTCTTAAACCAAGGTTTAGATGGAGCTCACAAAAATAAACATTTTGAAACATTAATGCTTTGATACATTTAGTTTATTTCCAAACAATTGCATTTTTATTAATAATGAAAATAAAACATGACGTGATATTTTTACGTTTATAAAATTCTGACCTAACGTATGTCTCTTTCCCTTCACCCAGTTCTACTAAAGATTTGGGTCTGATCTAATAAATGTGCTAAATACAGAGAAGACATTCAATAAATGTGAATTAAATCTTTTGGCAACAGAAGGAAAGGGAACATTAGTTCAGCTACCTCTTTTTCAAAAGAAAAGAAATTCCTAAATATCCATAACATTTGCCTTTGAGAAATTTAATAAAATTTAGTAGACATAAAATAACAAAGGCAAGAAAATATTTGAATCCAGCAGTTGATTTAAGTCGTAAAACTTAAATTATTCAGGAAACTCCTCTAAAACTTCTCTTTCCTCTGTTGCATTTTCGGAATTCACCAGAGTTCCAGACATTCACATTTGTACAGTGGGCATAACAATAGGGCCTGTCTCGTGGGCTGTAGGGATTATTAAATGGCAGAATACATATAAAGCAATTAACAGTGCCTGATATCTACTAAGTACCATGAAAATATGAGTATTTTGATAAAAGGTCAAGTGGGGAATTTAGATGATTGTTACATGTCCTTAGCATGTGGCGTAATAGGTCTCAGTTCATTTGTGGCACAGCCCACGGCTGGCTGTGAGCCGGCAGTGTGTGCTGCCAGCATCCAGCCGCGTCCATCTGAGTGCAGGTGCCACGCTTGTGTCTGAGGCTGGACCTCTTCTCATTAGTCTCCGCTCTCTCCCTTCGCAGTGGGGGCAGCGCTGACCTCGTCGGGCCAGGGGACCCACTGCAGGTCCTGGAACGTGTTGTCGCCGCCATCCACGCCAGCGTGGACAAGGGGTAAGACGAGGACGTGTTTGCCGTCTCGTTTAATGGTTTTCCTCAGAGTCTCAGAATTACTTTTACTGTCCATGCGTACAAAGCTTCCAGGCCTAAGCACCGTTTCTAGGCGTTTCTGAAGCTAACGCTGAGCACTTTCTGAGTAACGAAGGGGCGTTTTTGCAGATGGAGACTCGGTTCCCACAGCTGCATGCTTCCCCGTCAGCTCCAGGAGGATGCTCACCGTCTCTCCTGAGCCTCGTGGGCTGTGAGAGCCTAGACAGCGTGTCTTCTTACCTCCGTCCTCAGAGGCCAGCGGGAGGAACTGCTCTGAGCTTCTTCGAGGGGAAGGGATTCACATCCCCGAGACGTTAACTGTGTTGGCTAAGCATGGACATTCCTAGAGTGTATGCATTTTTTTAAAAAAGCTTTCTATATGTTAGATCCGTCTTGTCTGAGGAGTAAGAGTACATAGGCTTTATAGGTCTAGACAGCTAGTGTCTCTAATGCCATTTTAGAAAGAACGTTTCATTCAGGTGCAGTTGTATTGATAGGAATAATGGCACCAATGAATTAACAATTAAGTACCTCCCAGAGTTTGCTCTCATGTGTCTGATATCCATGTCAACCCTGTAAGGCCTCGCCCCAATTGTCTTGTTTTAATGGAAAATACGATATAATGATGATAAAGAAGCTTTTGAGAAAACTCCGCATAGTTCCATTCAGTAATATAATTGTTTTTATTCGCACATTATCTTCTATGTAGTATTGTTCCGGTATAGATACATTTTTATCTAGTTTGGATCAAAATCTATAAACATCTCTTTCTTGCTAATGTAACTTTTTTTCCATTTGTCTTTATAGATTTAGTGATTATTATTATTATTATTATTTGATGGCTCCATATGTTGTTGCCGTTTTCAGATGAGAGTAGAAAAGCTCAGAGCGCGAAGTTGACTTTTCCCAGAGTCGTAGAGCTGGGAAGTAGAGCCAGGAATCCAGGCTGGCTCCACGTCATGAGTTTCAGCACTCGGGCCTTTAGAGCGTGTTTCCTTGCAGTGCTTTGTGCCACGGGTCTGAGCGAAAGTAAGGAGAGGGTCCCGCTTGCGATGCTTTTCCATAGTCAGCTGTATGGCTTATCCTAGCCAGAAAATAAAGTGGAATTTATAATAAGTACTTTGCATAATTATTGTCAACTAGTAATATATAAATGTCAACTAGTTTATATAAAATTACTAGAGTGGTGCCTGCACTATTAGTATCGTTCATAGAAATCAGCATACTACTTATTAAACTTTGTGTAAGAAGTAGCATAGCTAAGGACATATTGATTAATGATGATTTTTATCTGCTTTATATAACTCATTTTAATGTGACACTGTTTAAAAATTACATTCATTTTATATAGTTTTAACTACCTGCTATGGTTTGCTATAATTAAAACCTAAGTTTTTCCTCTCAATAAGAAGAAATAGTTACCCAGGGAGTAAGTGTTGAAGTCAATCACCATATTTGGTTACTGGAAGAATAAAGACTCAGGAGTTTCTCTCTCGCCCTCGTTTCTGCCCTGCAGAGAAGCGCTGGTCTCCTCCGAGGAGTTGCTTGCGTGGCTGCGACCTTTCTGTGCTGATGACACGAGGCCCGTGAGGCCCCGTATCCAGGTGATGCAGATTTTGGGACAGTCGTTCCACCTGAGTGAGGAGGATAGCAAGCTCCTCGTGTTCTTTAGAACAGAAGCCATTCTCAAAGCCACGTGGCCCCAGCGACAGGTAAGGGAGCATCTGATGGCTTAGGGGGTATTTTCCCTGTTAACAACGATCAGAGGTTGTTTCTTGATGACTTTAATCTGCCTTCCAGTAAATAGTTGGCCTGCTCATGCCAATTTCCAGTACGTTCATCAGTGCAGCTATGTAGCAGTTAATATGTGCAATAAAGTTTGTTTCTCTTTTTCCATGTGTTTTAGTATGTATATGCATGGTAGATGTTGTCTTAGTCACTTAACACGCGTGTGCCGTTTTTCTCTTCAAAAGGTACAGTCAGGGATTTTCACAGTGCCAGTTATGGCGGCTCACCCTGTCCCTGGAGAAACACAGATCTAAACAGAAATGCAGTTGCAATTTAGCGAATTCCTTTCTTTCGTGCTCTACCCAGGTACTCAAATACCTACTCTTCTCTTCTGTACCTAGATGGAAATACTGTCACAGTCACAGTGGATCTCAGTTTCTCCATCCTCCACATCCCACTCAGTCCCTCCTTTCTTTGGAGCCTCCCCTGACCATTTCAAACATAATTGAATGTTGAGTTCCACACTTGAGCTTTAATTAATTATTGTTGTAATTGTTATTAAAAGTATTGCCTCCCCACTACCATGAAAACTCAGAGTCCCAGGAGGATGTACTTCCAGTCTTTTGAATTCCTGTAAGGTTGCTGTGCACATACTCAGAGCTTACATATTTGTTGATTGAATAAATGGGAATGCTAATTTCTAAATCAAAGAAACACGATGGCTGCTGAAGATTGGCTTAAATTCTAAATTGCTGTAGTCTAAAGGCATGGGATCTTAGAGCCCTGACTTCAGTCAAGTGCTTTAGCATGCAGAGGAGACCATATGCCAATAAAGGTTGGAGAATCAGACTTCCCAGATAATCTGCTCTGCGAGAGAGTTTCCTAGAAGTCTGACTCCAACTCGGTTCACCTTCTAATTTTAAGGCTTTGCTTTATAATTTATATGTTTTTATTACTACATTCAAAGAACAATGAATTTCTTTTTTAAACACAAACCAAATATTTTTGTGACTCATCTGAGAGCATCTTCATATTTATTGTCATATATTCTTCTTTCCCTCCATGAGATAAATAGGTAAATGCTGTTATCTATTCAGTAGAATTAGAGACATTGAGATTCAAAAAAGGTGTGCTTATCAGCAATTCTCTAATCTTGCCAAAGGATTGTATTAAAAACTGCTGAAACATGAATAGTACTGTCTGCTAAGCACTGTGACTGTATCAACATAGTTGGTTTCATAATTTTGCCTTGAATTACATCAGGGGACCACTACTGGCCCTTTTAAAGAGTAGTAATGAACACAAATGCAATAAGCTATGCAGTACATTCCAGGTCCTTGCCGTAGTGTAATAGATGTCGGAAGTATGCTTGTTCTCAGCACATGTGAAGGCTTACGTAGTGTCGCCGAGCTAAGCTCTAAATTGGGCCCCGTTGTTTTTGCCGTGTGGAACTTTAGACTCTGCCTCATCCTGAAGTGAATGAATGACCCCTCCGTTATGCACTCTACTGACAGAACCTCCATTTTTCAAGTTCGCGACTTTCTCAATTTCCTCTTCCTTCTTGGCTGGAGCAGGATGATGAGGCTCATTTCTCTGGTGGGAGCCTCACTTCATGTTATGTCAAATCTATATACCGAAAATATTACGACGCAGCATGGAGACCGGGTAAAGGGGAAAGCATCCATCTTACCTGTCATGTTGAAGCACTAGAACATACACTTTAATATTTGGGCCTACACGCTTCAGAAATAATATATATATATTTTCTTTTAGGCATTTCTCAATGTTCCAGTTACTCTAAGAACAAGTTGCAACTTTTACATGATTTCAGTGATTTCTGGAGATTTCTGAGATTTAATTCTTTGTAGTGTACCTTCTTCTAAATCTAGGATGTAAGGCAGCTTTGTCTAGAGTCCCTTTCCATGCACTTTCTAAACGCACTTGAGTTTATTGCACTGAGTGCAAACTGTTTTCTCTCATTTGCAAAGTCTGTACGTAGCTTCTCGTTTCATCACTGCTTTTTCGGTGGTGCAGACTTTTTCAGGCCCTCTGGGAAATCTCTCTCCCAGACGTCGCATGACTCCAGTAAAAGGCATCTCATGTCCTCCCCCCCCGACTCTACTTTCCCCCAGGTAAGAACAAGTTCCCTGTTCTTGGCAACTTATGATCTGACTTTCTTCAAGTATTTGGTAGTGAAAATAATTAAACTACAATAGTTCCTTAATTATGCTATTCATCTGTAGTCTTCTCCAAAAATAAATTAAATCAGCGAGTATCTCCTCCTCCTCTTCCTTTAAAAATTAAGTATTCCATGTCAGCCTGTCATTTCTGATTCAAATCTGTTTTGAAGGGCAAGTGAATGTGGCGGAACTCTGTCTTATAATAGTAAATACCTGTCTGCTCTGTGGAGAAAGAATGCAGGAAAACCGTGGCATCAGAATAGAAGCAGCAACTACTTCTGGAATGTCACAGAACTGTGCCCATCATTGAAATTTGAGGTCGTCTCTGTTATGGTGTTTTTAAAAACTGGGTAACCTTTCACTAGAGCAGTGAAAAGGTCAGGGCACTAGTGGACACATACAAGCACGTGTCTCCAGCTTCCCTCTACGGTTGTTTTATAATCTTCTTAGAGAAGATTCTTAACTGTGAGCCTTGGCCACTTGGTGTGTAAAATGGAACCTTGAACTAGAGGAGATAGTGGATGATTTACTCACCTCATCTGTCATTTCTTCCACACATTAAACTGTCATCTTCATCTTTATATACCAAACACCTAAAAGACCCCAAAATGTTGATTGCATGGGTTCTCGTTCTTCTTTATTTCTTCCTATCCTCTTCTCCATTCCCAAAGCTAATATTAAGCATAGCGATGGATTCTTACAGAGGAAAGATAAGAATAGATGGTGACATTACAATGTTCAATGACCAGAAAATATGGAACCGCTACCTTTACTGTGACTGGTAATCCTCTTAGGCAGATTTTGCATACATCAAAGAGGGACTTAATATTTAATTATCCTTGAAGTGCCCAAAGGAGTGGCCCGACAAATCAATGCGTTGCTGGGAAACCAGCCAGCTCCTACAAAATTGAACACAGAGTCTGTGGAGCCTGCTACCTCACTGGTTCTCAGAGAGACAGCAATTCCTAGCTTTCTAATGATTAGTTAACAGAATTAAAAATTCAGAGGCCCTCATATTTCAACAGATTGAGAGGCCTTCATTTCTATTCCAGAAATGTGCGCCAGTTTGGGGGACAAGGGGAGGGAGGAAGAAGAGAACAGAAAGTGGAGGGAGAAGGTGTGGATGTATTGTGTTAATTGCCTAAGTACAATTTATCTGAGTTTTTCAGGTTTTGTAATTTTCTGGTTAACTGGTGCATGAAAAATATAGATCAAATTACTGATATTTCCTTAAAAAATTCCATACACCATTACCTTAGTATTTTTCCCCCCGTTTTTATATAAATAACATGTGGCTTGGAGTTTCACCTTTTAAATTTTCTAAATTTTCAGTTGTAAGTGATAACCAGAAAGAATTAGTTTTAAGACAACTTCTAACCTCGTTACAAGTTCATGTATTTCGCATACTTTGACAAATGCAGAGACATATTTACCCTTTCTGTCAGAGGCCAGTTTGGCTTCATTTGCCAAAAATCCCAAAAACCGAAAAAATACACTTCTTTGTCAGACAGAGCTCAAAGAATAACAGAAAAGTTTAGTATGCGAAGTGATATTTAGTTCCTTGCAAAGAATTTATTGTTACCTTAACTGTTTTCAAAGCTAAGACTCACTGATGTATGATTTGCGTAATCAAATGTACAATAATATATGATGTTAAAAATATATGTGCACACATACATATAATATATCCCTAACAGGCATGAAATTAGATTCGTAGAACTAGAGGAGACTTTGAAAAGCGTCCCAGTCCCGTAATTATATTTTATAGAAAAGGAGATGGATGTCCAGAAAGGAAGTTACTTCCTCAGATTTTTAGCTTAAATGTCACCATTTCTAAAATGACTGCCTCCTAAATTAGTGACCCCGTCACAATCAATTTTATGACCCTTTTAATTCTCTTCTGATCACTTACCCACTATCTGCTAACTTCTACCTACCTATCCTTGTATCTGTTTGTTATATGATGTGTATCTTCTTCTATTAGAATATAAATTCCATGAGAACAGGGATCTTACAGACACTCATTAAATATTTGTTGAATAAATGAATATTAAATCTTAAAATCGTGTCCAAAATCACCTTTAAAATGGCAGGGCCAGGACTCCTGACACTCAGGCTGATGTTCTCGCCATGAAGGATGAAGGACTAGCCCACGCCGCTTCCTCCCCCCTCGCATGCGAGCAGAATGGTCTGCTTGGAATAATAGAGAGGTTCCCTGACGGAGCGGCCTGCTGCTCTTAGGTTGATACTGTTTAATTTGCCATAATTTGCTGACAGTGATTTTTGACCAGACAGTTGCTTCTCCTGTGGAAGCGTACACGTACACATATTTGTTCAGATGGGAGCAGAAGATCTGAAATGTTAGACTAGAGCTCCGTGTGCCTTTTTACCTAAGATGATTAAAGTAGAGAGAGCACCAATATTTACAGGGTCCTTCAAGTGTTTGAAGACCTCGAGAGTCTCTTTTTATAAGTAATGGGTTCTGTCTTTTAAAGCGTTGCCCTCCCGTCACTGGCACCACTGAGAGGAGAGGGGCTGTGGAGTGTAGAGTGAGTGCACATTTGAAACAGCCTTGCAAGGTGCTCACCACCGTCTCTGAGCTTCCATCAGGCCCTGCGGCCTATTTAAGGTTGCACCGCTTGTGAATGATAGAACTGGAGTTCAAACCCACTTCTGCCTGGTCCCAAAGCCTGTGTTTCTGGCCCAGTACCACACTTCTTCCCGCTTGGCAGCACTGACACGTGGCCTCCAGAAAGTGTGTTCTGCTGGGCTTTTACTCTTTCCACTGTGGATTTACATGGGCTGAATATGATTAGGCCTGAAGTCGTGAGTTTGCTCAGAGAACAGAAATCATTGCTTCATCTTTTAGGGTTTTTCACTGTGATACGTAGCGCTGTGTCTGTTAGCAGCTGCTCCGTTCAAACATTCTGAGAAGTGCCACATTATTGGACAAGAACACTCGGTGACATATTCACGAAGGTTCTTCGGGCTCAGATTACATGCTCTTCACTCTGGCAATAGAAAAAGAGACGAGGCAATTAGTAGTAAAGTGTTGGGCTCTTCACCACACAGACCTGCATTCAGATCGCAGTTTTCACCACTCACTAGTTCCGCAACCTTGGAAAAGCTGCTAAACTTCTCAAACCTTAGTTTCTGTGTCTATGAAATGGAAACAGTATACAGTGGTTGTGAGGGTTAAATGGGATAATAACATGCAATGTTCTAACTCCAGTCCGGATAAATGGACCCCCTTGGTGTGGGGCCCCTAATCGGGTGGAGGACACAGATGTGGGAACCGAGAAGCAAATAGGCTAAAAGCGCGTGGGTTTGCGGAGGGCAGAGCGGTTCTGCTGGAGGCAGTAGCGGAGACTGCTCGGAGCGGGGCTTGCACTGAGCTCAGCGCAGCTGCCAGTAGTGCGGGAGTAAAGGCAAAGCCACCAGAGGCGAAACTGCAAAGAAGCAGGCCAGACTGAGGAGAGCCCCGGGCCTGTGCAGGTTTTCCCTCGGTGGTGCCGAGGCCGCGTGGAAGGGAGACGCCGAGAAGCAGCAGGATCACATCTGTGGTTTTTCTTTTACACTTAATGATATTTGCAAGTTTGGATATTCCCAGCCAGTAATTGTGCTGAATATATGAGATTTATTTGCTCTTGTTCTTTATTGTTTTGGAGGATGTATAGGTTTTCTATATATAGAATATATAGGAAGCCACATAATTCAGTGGCCACCATTTTCTTCTGTGCTGCAGAAGTCTCTCTGGATGCCTTCTAACTGGAATAAAAAAATTAGAGTCAAAATAAAAACTGAATGTTACAGCAAAAATCTGTTTTCACATAAGCTAAAAAGATGCTACAGATGATGCTACATGTACTGTTAGTTTTCATGTTTTTTTTAGGGCCTTCTAGGCACCAGGCATGAAGCTTTGAATGTATATTACATCATTTAAGCCTCATAATAACCCTTTGATGTAGGTGATCTTCTCACTCCACTCAACACATGACATTTGCGAAGTATCTCAATGCTGGAATGAGGCAGAACAATGTGTAATAATGAACTATCAGTACTAAGAGCCACCATAGTGACTCAGTGTTAACTCCAGGTTAGGTACCTAGAACGTGTGTGTGTGTCTGTATGGATGGTGCATTGTATTATGTTACGTATTGTGTTATATTATGTTATATTCGCAAAGTAACATGATATGTTAGGTATTATTGCCTTATTGTTACATATGAGAGCACTGAGGCTCAGAGAACCTCCGTTTTCACGTGGTCACAGAGCTGTTAAGTGGCATGGCCAACATTCAAATCTGAGTGTGAATGATATACTACAGTGAAAACTTTCCAGCTCCATGAATTATGCTATTAATATTTCATCAACTTGAACTAAAAAACAAAGTCTGGCCTTAAAACAGAAGCTTCAACAGCAGCTCCTTAAATTAGACACACATGTATTTATAGGGGCTTATTATTATTATTATTATTATTATTATTTTATGTCATGACTAGTTATTTGTCCTAGAGGAAAAATTTGTAAGGCAACATCTTTCTCTTCTTATTTTAACACAAAGTATTTTCCTCTATCATGCGTCTCATTTAAAAAAAAGTCCCATATTATATTTAGCCAAGTGGAAATACGTATTTGTTGAAGTGCACCAGCGCATATGGTCGTGCCCTCATTTCTGTTTTCCTTATCAGGACACCCTTCCCATGGCAGACCTCGTACCCTTCGCATGGGCTGGGGAAGGTGGTTTGAATCTTCAGGCTGTCTCAACAGCACATTCTGCCTTTATTACAAGCAGTGCAAGACGGAGTACTTATGAAATTCTCCCAGTACCTATATCTCCTCTAGTTCTTTGCTGTAGAAGTGGAAAAATCTGTCAAAAAATAGCTACCTAACTTTAAGTATTTAAACTTTGGTGCTATTTCCATAATTTTATATTTTCTATTTAATAAAACTCATACTCAGAAATGGATATGATCATAATTTATGTTCTGTTGATATTTTCTTGTCTAATAATAACTAATTACTATACTTATTAGTTACAATACTGTTTTTTGAGTATTTACTATGTACCAGGCATGGGTCTAAATACTGCTTAGATTGCTGGGGTAATCCACCAGCGTATGACAGAGCCCAACAGTTTATGACTGTTTGGTTTTCTAAAACTTTGACTTCCTTCACCAGAGAGTTGGGTTGGACCCAGTGGACACAACAGACAGAGTTGGCCACCTGAAACCTTACTAAAGGGGTAGCTTTACAGACAGGGTCCAGCATCCTAGAAATCAGCTCTGTCGTCTTTTTATATTTCTGTATATCTATCAAAGGAGGGATTTTTGTTTGTTTTGTGTTTTGAAGCCCTGCATACAGAGACAGCTCAGTCTGACTTACTGTGTTCATGAAAGGAATTGCAGTTACTTGGCAACTTTAAATCAAGCGTCATCACGTGAGTCCCTTATAGAAGCAGCCTAACAGCTCATCAACTCGTATGGAAGACAGTATAGTGATTAACATCACTAGTATCAATAATAATCCTCTCCATGTTGGTAATGATTTTCTGTTTATACAGTACTTTTATCTGCATTGACACCTATTTCACATCCACAAATACCTGCAGGTAAAATAAGCTGTCAGTGCCTGTAGGCAGATTTCAGGGGAGGTGCCTCAATTTAAGAGAGTTCTGTTCACGTCCAGCAGCCACAGAGAAATTTAAGGTGAAAGCTGTTGTCGTCTGAGAAGCAGTGACTCAGTCCACTTTCTCAAGGACAGTGACTGTGTCTGATAAGGAGGCTGCAGCTACTTGACAAATTGACATACAGCAAGGACTAAAGTCACCTCATTCAATGAGGAAAGACATACTGCTTTCAGAGACAAAAGGGAAAGAGATACTCTTATGTCTGAGTCACATTTGAATTTCGCCCTTTGTCCTATGATGTATAGTTAGTGGTGTCAGTATGAAATCTACACAGTGCTCGTAAAATATTGGACATTTTCACCCCCAGCTCACCGGGAAAAGGACGGAGGTACTAAAAGAGGTATATGTGCCTTTTGTTTCCACTGGGGAAAAGGACAAAAATAAAGAAAATATAGTTAAAAAAAAAAAAAGGCAATTTCTCTCAAGTTTATTTTCACTAATCTGTGGAAGGTAATGCTTAAGAGTCATTTTAAATACTATGTTCATTACACAAGTAAATGTTAAAAGATAAAGTTAACCCACGATTCTGTTACCCTGAAATGGCCATATTTCTTTGTTTTCTTTTTCTGTCCTGTCCAGTCTATAGACATAATTCTTATTAGAAGAAAGCATAGCACGCATCTGGCTTTCTACTTTTTTGTATATAGCATATTATATAGTTGACAATATAAATAATATCATTGTGTGCCTGACATCTGCCAGTTTCTTTCCTGGCTGTTTAATTCACATTCTCTTATTCAATATTCACAACCATCATATAAATATATGCTACCTTCATCGTACAGAAGAGGAAATGACACCTCAAAAAGGTCCAAGAATGTCTCCAAAATAAACATTTTTCTGTGTTACTTGGACTTAATCAGCATTCTTTTGAAAGCTGCTTATTTGATCAAACTGCCGTTTATCATTTATTTTACAGTCTCCTGAGGAGGTATGTTGGAGCATTTAATAGCCACCTACAGGTAGTTTTTCCTCCATGTCAAATTACGTTCTGGGGTCGTTTCACATTATAGTTGTTTGGGCACTTATGTCACTTCTCTATACTTCTCATACTTTTATGAAATATATTCAGATGCTTGGGATATGTATTTTAATATGGACTGCATTACTTCCTAGAAAAGAGACATGTATATCAAAGTATATAATGATTATCCAGCAAAGTGTATTCTTTATCATGTGTTAAGCACGTGCTCGAGTCCATTGTCAGGCCCATTTTCTTCTCGTAAGGGAAAGCTTTCGTAGCTACATTGGTAGAGAATTTAAAACTGCTTTCTTAAGAGCTGAGTAACCTAACAATTTGAAATCCTTCATGGTACGTGGGAGTGTGGCAGTGTGCATGCACAAAATGGGTGATTGTGTAAATTACTGTATTTTCACATTTATATTTTAAACATGGGGGGCCAATGCTCTGAAAAGTAAATTACTAATAATTGAAATGATTAGTGAGCGTTCAGAAGAAAATGTGTCCTGACAAAGACATGCTCTTAAAAAGTTTGTGTGCACATGAGAAAGGCGTTATACAAAGACATTTATCACTAAACACTTTGTAGCAATGGAAACTATTATTTGTACACTAATATAAAAGCAAACATGTAAAAGTTTAATTTATAGTTTCTTTTCTCTTTCCTTTTCTTTTGACAGTAATGTCCTTAGAATTTACAGGCTGTTACCCTTTTCTGAAAAGAAAGAAATCTAACTGATGTTGAAAGCATGAATCACTTTTTCCTAATCTCTTCCTTCTCGTGGTCTCCAGCAAATAACCTGTATACACTCTGCATTTTGTGTAAAGGAAAAACTTATTATTATTCATTAAACTGCAGCTAATTATAGAAACTGGAATATTGACGCTGCTGGGAACACGGGAGCCACATCATTCAATTGTTTTAACATATGTTTTACATGTAAAACCTTTTCCACAAATAAACTCTGTGAAAACTTAGATTTTAACTCAGGAAGAAAAGAGCAGCCATTTACCAACCCTTTTCCCAGCTGCAGACCTGCAAGCACCTCCAAACTCCCGAGACTGCAAGGATTTTCGGAGCTCATTTTTCAGATAAGGAAAACTAAGACTCACAGAGAGGGGCTTTATTGAAATCATACACCTAAACAAGGCATCAGTAGTCGATACATGATATCAATAAATTTGCCATTTCTAGGACTTGAAGTATTTTCCTTCTTGGTGGCATCTAACTAAACCTTATGTTTATTTTTAATAAAACAACAACAGCCAAAAATTTATGGCAACTCTGTGAATAGTTGATATCGCTCTGTGCTAAAATATTTATGAATGCTGAATTAGCTTCATTCACTTTGTATGTCCATTCATTATTTCATTCACTCCCTGAGTGCTTAGTATGCATTTACTGTGGATCAAGCGTTATCTTTTAAGTATTGGGGATAAACCAGTGAACGAATACAAGTCTCTGTTTTGAAGGAGTTTCCGTTCTAACAGAAGAAGAAAGGCAATAAACAAACAAACATGTAATGCACTGGGACTTGTGAGTGCTAAAAAGGAAAATAGAAAAACAGGTGAGGGAGAAAAATGGGGTGGGGAATGCTACTTCAGGTAGGGTCGTTACGCAGTCTGTTCTCGGGTAAGGTGACATTTCAGAAATTTGAAGCAAATGAAGGAATGAGCCGCACAGATACCTGGAGAAAGAAGGTGCTGGGCAGAGGAAACGTCAGAATTCAGGAGGCGGAAGTGTGCATGATGGCATGCAGAGATTTTAAGGGGCCCCGAGGCTGCACATGGGCCACGGGTGGTCGGGTCCCTTGACAACAGAGGGATGTCTTGAGTCTGAGATTTTATTTTTTAACATTTCTTTATAAAGAGGCAAGAGACTATTGGCAAACGGCCAGTTAGACCAAACTCAAAGCCTGCTTAGGTTATTGAGCCTCCTAGTTTCAGGACATCCCGATGTGATTGTAATTAGATACTAGCTCTCCCACTTGCTAGCTATGTTGCCAGGACAGATAAGCCTGTTTCCTCATCTGTAAAGTGAGGCTAATAATATCTGTGCTGTTCTCTACACAAAGCTCTGTAAAGGCCAACTGACTTATTGGATTATAAAATTATTTCAAAACCATAAAATGCTTCAGTTATTCCATGGGAGAATGACATGAGGCTTTAACGCAGGTTTTGAAGGATCTGACCAGTCCCTGGGTGAGCAGCACTTCCCATAGTAATTACCAGTATCTTCATAGGACATGTCAACTTTTTTGTGAAAATGCAGAATTCATAGCATGACTTTTTCAGATGGCTGCATGGGATCAGAGCCAGAATGACCATTAAATTACATGTTTTGGAAACATGCATTAGTGTAGACAATTAAGCAAATATATAGAGAACCATCCATTGTCATTATCCTTTCAAAGTATTATCATCTGAATCTTAGTTTCCCAATTATAGAGAATTTATGTTAAGAGAGCCTGGGAAATGAGAACTAGCTTTTGGCTTGGTTTTAATTGAAAACTGCCTTTTAACTTAAAATAACAAACCTTTTTATCCACAGAGGTTTTGAAGATGTGATTTGTTTTAGGACTACCTCAATGTAAAAGGAATGTCATTTGGTTACTCCATGACAGGAAAAATGAATATTCTTTGTTTGACCAAGACTTTTACATTAGAAATGTAGATGTGATTGTAGGAGAAAACAACCCAAAACATATGACAAATGTATTTTAGTAAAATCTTTAATTTCAAATTAGAGAAATTTTCTAGACAACATGAAGACTTAGCAATAATAATGCTCAACTGAAAATTAGAAATGCATTTAGGGTAATTTAAACTAAAAAAATCCTGATAATGTTTAGTATGGTGAACTCTTATAATTTCACATAAAACAATTCAGTAATTTGAATTAACATATTGAATGTCAATAAGCCAGTTCTGTGGAAATCTACGTGTTAATTTTTTTTTTTGGTAAAGAATGTCAAGAACCTTCCTGTGATTTGTTCTAAACAATTTTTAACTTAAAGGTTTGAAATGGGTAAGGCATGGAGCTTTTGAAGGTTTTTTTTCTTTTGGTTTGTGGGCGGGTTTGTTGAATCTTTCCTCAACACCTTGTAAAATTTTTCAAAACAATTGTTTAATCACAATAAAAAATTTTTTGAATTCTCTGTAAACCAATTCAGCAACATTTTCCATCAGTTTCAAGTGTGTATGTCAACTTTCAGGTGGACGTAAGTGACATTGAAAGTGAAGAGAACCGCTTCTCTCTCTTTACGGAGCTCCTGGAGTCCAGTCACCAAGAGGTTGAATTTCAGCACTTGGTTTTGCTCTTGCAAGCTTGGCCACCTATGAGTCATGAATATGTGTAAGTATTCACATATGATTAGACTTCTTTTGTTTCTGTGGTTTTGAAAATTCAGTACCTTCAAAAGAGCCAAATGAAAGAAAAACAAAAAAAAATTTTCAGGTTAAATTTTTATTTTTTTGACAAGCTTTTTTGTTAAATTTATTGGGGTGACATTGGCTAGTAAGATGATACAGGTTTCAAGTGTACATTTCTATAATACATCCCCTGTATATCACATTGTATGTTCACCACCCAGAGTCACTTCTCCTTCCGTCACTGTATATTTCACCCTCTTTACTCTCTTCTACCACCCTCCTCCCCCCTTACCTTCTGGTAACCACTAAAATGTTGTCTGTGTCTATGAGTTTTTGTTTCTTCATTTGTCTGTCCTGTTTATTTGTTGCTTTCAGATTTATATCCCACATGCATGAAATCATAAATGGTTCTTGACTTTTTCCATCTGACCTATTTCACTTAGCATGATAATCTCAAGATCCATCCATGTTGTCACAAGTGGCAGTATTTCATCATTTCTTATGGCCAGGTAATATTCCGTTGTGTATATATACCACCTCTTCTTTATCCAATCATCTATTGAAGGACACTTTAGTTTCCATGTCTTGGACACTGTGAAGAATGCTGTGATGAACATAGGGATACATACATCTTTACAGATGTTTTCAGATTTTTTGGGTAGATAATTAAAATTGCTTTTTTAAAATATTGGTTTCTTTCCATTTTTTCTTGCTCCTAAACCCAAATATTTTATTCAATAATATCAGACAATGCTTGATAATATCTGACTTATGTTGTCAACAAAATAATTTCATTCCAGTTTTTTTTCTGCCAGGACATTTTTTGACTCTCTTTTAACATGGCTTACAATGCGAACTTGAGAATCCATATGGAATAAATTGATAATTCCCATTTATTGAGAATACACGATGTTATGTGCAATTTACATGTACATGTATGATCAGTTCACACAGCAAACCTACACAGGAAGGTGATGTTACCTCATTTTACAGATGAGGAGGAAATTGAAGGTCAGAAGTTAAATATCTTCAGGCCTCACATGGCGAATAAGTGGAGGAGGCAGAGTCCTAACCCACCTCTGGCTACCTTCACAGCCTATGTTTCCTCCTGGTCATGCTGAGCTCGCAGCTGCCACTCAGCTGCGTGGAGTAGTCGTCCCATCCTTGTGCTGTCAGCCAAGGATTCCTTTGGAAGACGTGGTCAGAGCTCCTCAGAGCACATATGTGGTCTGGCATGAACTGCTGCTTGTTGGCACCCGGGCCTCTGGGCAAAGGCCTGCTGCTCTAGGACTCACCTCGCTCCTCCCACACTCGGCAGGCACTGTGTTCCCCACACATCTGCGCAGGTCAGAAGTGAGAGGTTTTCCTGAGAAGGAATGATTCTGCGTGCAGTCTCGGACCACTAGAGAACACCGAAAAGACTCTGTACCTCAACCCCAGGATGAGACTGTTCAGGAATTTCTGAAGAGTGGTGGTGTTTTATTTTGTTTTTTTAAACCAAATGTTTTCAGAAAGAAGAAAACCAACCCTTTCTTAGACCTCTGTCATTTGGGTTCTAGATGGCATGCTGGCCATGTAGCTTTTAAGAATAGATTCTTAGCTTCACTGTGTGAAACTGTAGTGCAGGTGCTCACGTCATGAAACCTTCAATGCACTGAAACAGCATTTCCATCTGGGTCCCTGCTGTCTTGGCGGACGTAGGAGTCCCATGTTGACCTGCTGAGACAAAGTCTCTTCACTGGGGCCTGGGAAGCAGTTTCTAAACTCTTGGTGATGGTGATAATGCGAAGTAGATGCAGGCCCCACTGATTAGATTGTCAACAGTGCCTTACTGTTTAAGACAGTCATTAGGGCTGAATGTAGATTTCTTCATACACTCAAAATGGAGCAGTGAAAAGAGAGTGTTTCAAATTCAAAATAAGGCAGCTCTAGATCAGTGAACTGTAGTTTTACACTTACTTTTAGAACACTTCAAATCACCCGCAAGAAACAAAATCAGCTTCACTTAAAACAATTGCATTTAAAACATTTGATACCTCTGTAGACAAAAAACAGTTAATTTTAATGGTGTATTCTTTTGTAGTCACATATGAAATGAAATTTGTAAATTGCTAACCTGTAATGTTACAGTCCTTTTTTATGAAATCAGTAGCACCAGAACAGAGCATTACCAGTCAACTTAACCTCTCTTGCCTGTCGTGTCTCCTCTAAGAGATAACCAGAGGACGAGTTTAACCTTTCTGTTTCTGCTTTTCCAACTGAAATTGGTGTTTTACCACAGGAGAATATATGACGGGATACTTTAAAAACAAGTTCTCAAATATACGTTTGAGTACTTTTTTCCCCCCCAGGCAATCCAATGTATGACTTCAGCACTTTTGAATAACAGAAATAAAAATGACAAAATAGTGCTGGGGGGAAGAGAAGAAAAAGCAGGAGGGAGGGAATGGTGTGACAATGACTGAATGTTGCCAGTCAACACAATAAAGTTAAAAACTAAGAAATTTGCTTCATCCGTGATTGCTAGTTTAATAGTATCAACTTTAGAGTTTTAGTTTTAGTCCCTTACAGGAAAATGCATGGAAAGGAGAGTAGATTTGTCCTTGTGGGAGATTCATAGTCTCTCTCCAGTGGATCACAACCGGCTGGTGAAAAATCCATGCTGATTGTTATGAAGGGCACGTTGCCCAGCGGGGCGGGTCGTGCTGGCAGAACAGTATGTCTGCCGCGGTGAGGCAGCCGGTCAGAGAAAACCCAGGAGAGCTGAATTCAGACTCTGAAAGAAAAAAGCAGAGGGCTAGTCCTTGGGTGTGAGAAGACTCCCCAGTCAGCCAGTCAGAGCTTTGTACTTTGAGATAAGCAGTGTTTCTTGTCCTCACAGATTGTTAGTTTGAGCTGAGACACAAAGGCTGGTGTTGTACATCCATCCCCTTGTCGTTGTTGCACTTGACGTTTTTCTCAGGGGCAAGGAATGAATCCTTCCCAGGAAAGGACCATCTTGAGGTGTTCAGTGTCTAGAATCTAGAACTGTGTTAATGAGACAACACTCTTAATATAAAGCAGTCAAATTATTGTATAATATGGTAAGTAAAACCAGTGCCCTGTTCCTGGGGCCATGGAATGCATGTACCTGGAACTTGTCTCTTGAAATGTAAATCATGATGTATTTTATGAGACAGGGAGTCGTGGCAGCCAGAGAAAGGAAACAAAGGGCACACTTCGTGTGCTTTTATGTTTCAGAAACAAGAAAACTATGTGAAGCTCAAAACCTGAGCTCCCTACTGCTAGTCCTTTGCTTCCTCGCCATGTGCTCCCACGCTGACCTCTGAACGGCCCTGATTGTCATTAGTCCTGCCCTGAACCCAGAGTCATAGTCACATGAGAAAGAAAAGCTGCCAGTAGGTAGTAAGTAGTAAGAGGTACCTGCTATTAAGGGTGACACTTCGCGATTGCAAACATCGTTCAAAAATGCAACCCTATTTTAAGATGTCTTGTTGCAAATGTTTCAGCTTTAATCACTTCCGGTGCCTTGCATTTTCCTCCCTTAGAACCAGCACAACGAATAATCCTTGGGTGAGACTAGGTACGAGGATGCTGAGCAGAAGTACAGCGGAGAACAAGGAGGGACTGGGGAATGAAGTTTTGAAAATGTGTCGCTCTTTGTATAACACCAAGCAGATGCTCCCCGCAGCGGTGAGTGGGCTTTCGGGGGGTGGGGGGGGGGGGGGGTCATCCTTTTCCATATCCAAACTCTATTATAAGCAGTTATCAGTTATGACTATACTTGAAGAGCATTTAGCTCAGGTTATCGGTAGGTAGAGGCCCACAATTTGTAACAGGTCAACTGAAGAAAACCAATGCTGAAAGGATGCTCGGAGGTGCTTTTCTCCTTGCTCGTGCTCTGAAGTAGTATTCCTTTGACAATCCCAGAGTATAACCCAGTTTTTAATTCCCTTTGGATACCCTTTTATGTCTGACTCAAATTTATGTTGCAAAGAGGCGTGTTATCTCTGACTGAACCAGGCCAGGTGGTAATGTAGTAGTAAGCTTTGACACTCCTCTGGGCAGGTAACCAAGAACTCTGATTTTCACGTACTTTTTGACATTACTGTAATGAGATTGCATCACCACAATATTCATTCTCTACAAATATGGTGAAAACTCAGCCACCTCCATTTTGACCTCAGTTCTCTATTCGACTGTCACAGAGCTATTTGTTAATACATACAAATTTGTACATTCTAAAATGAGCACGTGTTAATTATACCCCTCTGCTGTGGATCCAACCTCAGCAATGCGTTGTTTGAGCAAGTTACATGTCTTAAACTCAAGCATTTGGATAATGGCACTAAATTGATTAATTGGTTTTTGAGTTTCTACCACATAGGAGATAAACTTGAAAATAAAATTGTAAACATGATTCTCTGAATCCTCATTGTAAGTACTCAAGGAAAATATTCTCGTCATGAATGTACATAATGGATTGTTTTCTGAATTACGGATTGGCTAAATTCTTTTTGATTGAGTTTTTAAATATTTATTTAAAAAAGCCTTCCAACCACCAAAATGGCAAAATTCTTCCATAAACTGTTTAAACTACAGACACCGAAATGACTTCCCTTTCTTCCAGTGGTATGTGATTTGCTTGTGTCAGAGGTTTATTTGCCTGTTAACCTGCTCTGCTATGCTGTGAGCACTTGGAAGGTGGGAACCCTGCTGTATTGTCTTTGTTTCACCCATGGCAGGATTCAACACACTGATTAGAGTGGGGGCACACACCATTTATTACCCCCACCAGGGTAAGAAACGTGGAAATAACATGGGGCTCATCTCTGCCTTAATATAAGCTGAGATCAAACGTTGTATCAGGACCAAATGCCAGAAGGGTCCTCCCATCAGTTCTGTGGAATCTAGGTGAGGAAAACCTGGTTTGGGATCCATTGTTACTATATAATAAGCTGGTGGTAATGGTGAGAACTGGAATTTGCCAGCCCTTTTGGGCTTTCACTTCCATCATCTCATTCCGCTGTCACCACCGTCTATAAAGAGGTGCCTTGATCTCCATTGGATGCTGATGAACGAGAGGCTCTGAGGGCAAGGGTCGTGCTCCAGGTCACAGGCTATAAAGTCTCCGTGCTTAAATGCTGAAAATAAGTACTAACAAATGAGCCATTCTTACTGCACGCAGGGGGTATGCATATCGGATGTCTATCTCACGTACTGTGTTTCCCCAAAAATAAGACCTAGCCGGACTATCAGCTCTAATGCGTTTTTTTGGAGCAAAAATTAATATAAGACCTGGTCTTATTTTACTATAATATAAGACCTGGTATAATCTAATCTAATCTAGTCTAATACTGGGTCTTTTATATTAATTTTTGCTCCAAAAGACGCATTAGAGCTGATGGTCCGGGTAGGTCTTATTTTCGGGGAAACATGGTAGTTGTGTAAGTTTTATTGTCAGTTTTCCCCTCTCAGTGGTACTTCCTCAGGAATGGCCCTATAGAGTCTAGGGTCTAGATTATCAGTGTTTTAGATATACTCGGAAGAGTGTTAGGATCTCTTTCATTGCCTAGAGAAGTTTGTTTGTTTACATGTCCTTATTGGTTTGGTTTTACTGTAATTACTTGTAAGGCAAGGAATGCAAGTTAGCTGAGCACATGGCCACTGTATCTTTGACCCTGACATACATGAGCTCCGTAATCAAGGTTTAATAACAGTTGTGTATTAATATATTATCTTTTAGCCACCTGGGAATGGGTGATGGATATATCTCAGTGTCCATTAGCAGTAGTAAGTCTTGTCAGCATTACAATCAAAGTTTAGAGAAACCTTCCAGGACGTATAGGGAAAAGTATGTTCTTTTTATTGACTAAAGTATAATACGTTATGCTTTCTGTTTCCTATTTAAAAAAATAAAATAAAAAAAAACGAGTTGGTGGTCAGTGGTTAAATGAGAAGTTAATGATTTAACTCCCTAAATGGTTCTGCAGGCAGGTTGAGCTACTTTGACAAACAGAATCCTATATACTGTGTTTCCCCGAAAATAAGACCAGGTCTTATATTAATTTTTGCTCCAAAAGATGCATTAGGGCTTATGTTCAGGGGATGTCATCCTGAAAACTCATGCTAGGGCTTATTTCCCGGTTGGGTTTTATTTTTGGGGAAACACGGTAAGTTTATTTGCAGTGGTCCCGTTTGATTTCAGAATCATCTCATTACGATTCCTAAGTGTTTGAGGTGATCAGAATAGACAGTGAGTGCGTTAAGCATGCATCCATCAGCGTCCTCCTCACGCATGCTGAGGAAAGGGGTTTACTTGCCTCTCGTTAGGACCGGGAGCCCCTGAAGACCAGGGGACATCACATATGGTCAGCAGGAGCCCTAGTGATGCATGAAATTGTCCTGTCTGACTCTGGACAGGCCACAACATGATCTGTGACCATGAGGAAAGCACCAGACTCTGGATCTCTGCGTCTGGTCTCTGAAACGGGGTTACACCAGTGATCTCGGGGGAGACTCTAGTTCTCGCTGTTCGGGGAGGTCTCCAGGCCTGTGAGGAGAGTGAGCTGCAACTGTGTTTACTGCTTCACCCATAGCGCGTAGCACACTGCCTTTCCTAAGGCCGTCATCTCCTGGGCCGAGGAGAAAGGTGCTGGATTGAACCCCCTTGTGAATTACGTCATATCACTTCTCTGCTGCAATTTGATGAGAAGAAAAATAATTACTATCAAATGAGTTCTTTTGCCACAGTGACTTTTCTTCATTTTCCTTATGTTGCCTCAAATTTCTGTCTTTTAATTGAGTACATTTATGGATTTTTTTCCCTTAGGATGCCATGATTAAAGGAACTTTGCAAATGTTGTATACTATTTTTATTGATCACTAAATGTGCTCAAATGTGAATTAAAATTGTTATAAAAGAAGTAACATTATTATTATAAAAGGGACATACCTTGTTAAGTTTATTTTACCACATTTGGAAACTCCACAGTCGATTTTCACAGTTCCATAATATTTAATATCACTGTGGCGGGAAATTTAGCCATGACTCCCTTTTTTTCTTACTTGCCTCTCTTTTTTTTTGTAATCCAACACCTTTGGTTGTCCTATTCACTCATTTATGAGGTTCATTTTCTAATTGTCTGTGACAGGTTACCGAAAGGGACCTCATTCCCTTTTGCCATCCCCCCACTAAGTTCCCATATTTAGAGATTGTTTTTTCCCTCATGACTGTTTAGCGAACCTTTTTGTGATTGTCTGCTCTTGCTCATGGGACTTGTTTATTTATAGCCTTCATGGTTTTACTAATGGAAAATATTACCAGAAATATAAAAATCACTGTTTCTCACAGATCACGTGTCCCGCAATCTTGAAAGTTGGGTATCCTTCTCAGCTTGTATCCATAGCAATATATTCATTCCCTGGAGTGGGGGTGGGTGGGGTGGGAGAGGCGTAGAATACGAGTTGTCGTAAAGCAGGCTTTTGGCACTTACAGCTTTGAGATTCCGAGTCCAGCTCTTGGTGACTGACCCTAAAGGGCCCTAACTTTGCTGAGGCACAGCATGGACTAAGGTCACTGATGCCGCGGGCGGGTGTGGGAGTTAGATGCCCCGCCAAGGAGTGAGCCTGGCTAACCCCGGTCCCTAAAGCTCCTTGTGCTTGTTCTCTCCCACGCTTGAGGCGCTTTTGGTAATGTCGGGAGCTTGATACTTAGACTCAAACGCCACACATCCCTGCACACTTTGTGCCCCACACTCCCATTGCAGCCTGCAGCACCTGTGGGTGCTGAGAACCCTGGGAACAGTAGGAGGGTTGTGAGAGGACAGAGGACCGTGGGTGGAGCAGTCCTGCTTCTCTGACGCCCAGCAGCCACAGGGACCAGGCCCAGGGCATCACCACAAATCGCATCCGCAGGGAGAAGAAGGCTCCGCGGTTCTGGCTGGTTCTGGACCCAGCCCACTTGCTCCTCGTCATTCAGGGCCTCTCGTTCTTGTTCTGTGTCCGGATGGCCAGACATCTGTGAGCTGTGAAGGTGCCACGTGCGGAGTTTCATGGTTCTCTTTACTGCTCGACCTTTCTCACCACCCCCAACACCCTTTATAAACCTTAAGAAACTGTCCTCTTACAGCACCGGGGGAAAGGCTGATGAACAGAGTATAGTATTTAAAGCCAGAGTAAGGACTTAGCCGATAACTAACTGTAAGCTAAGAGATCAGGCTTAGTCAGTAGCTCACGTAAAGGGAAGTCCTCTGTGCTTGGATGTCCTAGCCTGGCTGTGGGCCAGCGACCCAATGTGCCTGCTCCGAGAGGTATACCAGTTATGTCATTACAGATTTTCATCAAAACTAAGGTCAGCCAAGTGATATGCTTAGTCTGCATATCATAAATTGCTGAGAAATACCTGTTTACTAATTACTGATGACTGATTGAATCAGCAGATATGAGTGTTAAAAGAGAGAGAATTATATACAAATATTTTTAGGTATAGTATGTAGCAAGCAAGTGTGGAATACAGAGCAGGAAAAATATTCTTGTCCTCAAGTCAGGCAGATAGGCAAATGAATAATTGCAATAATGCAAGATGACAGATAACGTAGGAAATATTTACAAAATACGCTCGGAATATAGGAGGGCCAAACCTGGGACCCCAGAGGCACCTCCATAGGAGATGGCGTTTTCCTGCGCCTTTTTAAGCTGAGATTTAAAGAACAGATAGGGGCTAATTGGACAGAGTAGCAGCAGAGGTTATATCGCATGCCAAGACACAGAGGTATGAGAGCGTCTGACGCTCTGCAGCTGTACCAGCCAGTACGGTAGCCACTGACCATGTGTGGTTATGAAAATTAAAACTTAAATTAAGTAAAATTGAATAAAATGTACAGTGCAGTTCCTCAGCTGCACTAGCCACACGTGGCTTGTGGCTGTCGTGTTGGACCTGCAGACTCAGACATGCCATCCTGACTGCCCAGTCCCCTGGGGACGCTCTCTGAGGAATGTGCGGGGTGGGGGGGAGGTATTGCTGTAACATTTGAGGAGGAGGATAAAGGAAGTGAGGTGGTACGCAGCAGCTGGCGAGAGTGTCATACACCGAACTTTGTGTTTCATCTTCCCAAATAGCGTCTGCAGGCTTTGGCACCCGGATTAAAAACCTGCATTCCTCTTGGGCCCCGATGCTGAGGGACACGCCTCTGTGTGTCCTGTGTGCTTGTCAGGCACACAAAGCACTCTTCGAGTTAGAACCGTAATGTTTGAAGCACACACTGTACAAAACCGTTCCCTGCTGGTCGTGATCATTTCACACAAGCCTGCGTGCGTAGCGTCACCTTCCAGTCTGAAATCTGAAGGCCTTGCTGATTTCCAACAGAGACGTGCTAGGTGGAAGCTAAAAAAAATCTGCAGTGAGTGGAATTCCAGAGAGACTTGTATGATAAATAGGAGCTTCTTTGTGCCATCCTGATTTTATCTGTGCTTTATAATACAAACGAATTATGAAAATGCAAATTTGAGTTTTTCTTTTCCGGTGTGCTACTGTTGTTGGAGGAGCATAAGAGAACTCATCCCACGGAGGGCAGTGATTCTCAGGTCTTTCAGGAACAGCCCTTGCTTCACGTGAGGAGGTTGCATACATCGTCGGGTCCTCGGCCCTAGTGTTCTGTTCGTCCTGTGACAGCCGAAGTCAGGACTCCGAGGAGCGTATGATGATGCAGCAGGGACGGATAGCTTGCAAGTGTCTTTTCTTTAATACTTGTGTTGTGAGGGATCGATCATCGTTTGTTACCTTACATCCCGTGTTTCCCCGAAAATAAGCCCGGGTCTTATATTAAGGTTTGCTCCAAACGACGCCTTAGGGCTTATGTTCAGGGGATGTCATCCTGACAAATCATGCTAGGGCTTGTTTTTCGGTTAGGTCTTATTTTCAGGGAAACACAGTAAAAGCCTGTTCTCTGTTGACAGATTCAATCAATATAATAAAGAGCCGAGAATAAAATTTCAGATACATCTGTGGAAATTAGAATGCATTTTGAGTTTTCTGGACCACAGATAGTTTTCATGAAGATGGAATATCTTAAGTTTTAAGTATTCAGTTCACCTTGGCATTAGAATTTTAAACAGGTTTTTAAATATTTAACTTACTGACGTCCTGTGTTGCAGTGGACGTGAACTAGATAATTTGATAATATTATCGATGGATAATAGTTTTTAATGTTTGTTAAGCAAATGGTGTATGCTGAGCATTGTACCTTATTATTCCTTAACTCTTATTCACACACACATGAACACACACACACACACACACACACACACACGTGTGGAAAGGCACACCGGAACAGCGCCCGGCTGCCCCGTGCTTCCTCGCTCACACACTCGCACGTGTGTTTCAGTGTGTGAAGGAGCTGAGTGCGCTGCTGCTGAACCAGTCCCTGCTGCTCCCGTCCCTGAAACTCCTCCTCGAGAGCCAGGACGCGACCCTTCACGCCGTGGCCCTGGAGCACATCACCGCCATTGCCAAGGTAATCCCAGTGCACTGCACTCTTTCTTCTGTTTGACAGAAATGAATCAGTGTGGTCATTCTCGTAAACATAACCGTGATTTATTTAAGATTGTTTTATCTACAGTATTCTCTGACCACAACGGCTGTTTCTGTTTTGTCTAAGAGGTAGGAATTTGTTTTGCAAACATTTACTGAACTCATCTGGTTCACAAATATTTACTAAACCAGACTCTCTGTTTAGGTGCAGAGGACACAAATCCGAATAGCGAAGTTATTTCTCTAGAGAAGCAGTGTGCTAGTCGTTAGGAAAATGTCACAGCAGCCCAGGACTATGGGGTACTAGTCTTTGCCACTTTAAATTTGGGTTGAAAGAACTCCTAGCGTCAGACAGGTTTTCTGTGCCGGGGATGCGTACTGGGTTATCTACTAATTAACTGTGAGAAAGCTCCCCGGAGTCCTGTTTCCTGGCATCCTCTGAAATCTCAAGCTCTTATTTCCTCTGGCAACCTAACCCCCATTGAAGCTTCTCGGCTTGAGGAATGATATGCTAAACTCAGGGCTCCGGTTTCTCCCTCAAGGCTGCTTATCTTGTTATTGTGATTAAGGAAGAATCGTTCATTTCCTTTTTTAAATTTTACACTTTAGAATCAGATAGCTCAGGGTTGTGTTTTAATGAATTCACATTGTATGATTCTTACTGACATCTTTCTGTAGGGAGAGCATTCTTTCATTTGAAGTATATTAGTGTGTCTGTGTGTGTACTTTTTTTAAAAAACAAAAATGTAAGAGGATGTCTCCTAGGGATCAGAGAGGAGGGAGAAGCCCAGGGCGAGGTACATGCTTGCCACACAAGATAGAAGAGATTAATGAAAATACAGGCATGCGCTGCCTAATGACAGACATACGTTCTGAGAAACTTGTCGTTAGGCGACTCCGTCATGGTGCAAACACCACAGAATGCGCTTACACAGACCGAGGTGGTACAGCCAACTACACACCTGGGCTTATGGTCTGGCCTATGGCTCCTGGGCTACAAGCCCGAACAGCACGTTACTAGACTGAACACTGTAGGCAGCTGTAACACCATGGTAAGTATTTGTGTATCTAAACATAGAAAAGGTACAGTAAAAACGTGGTATAAAAATGGTTTACCTATAGGGCACTTGCCACGAATGGAGCTTTGCAGGCCTGGGAGCTGTACTGGGTGAGTCAGTGAGAGAGTGGGGCATGACTGTGCACGACTGGAGACTTTATACACACTGGACACTTAGGCTACCCTAGATTTATAAAATAACACGAGATTAATCGAGTGCAAGAGAAAATGATGGAATGAGGAGATGCAGTCAACACGAGATGTATGAGGCCGCTGCCAGTGTAACATAGCATATGGTTTTACAGCAAAGTTTTTTTTTAAGTAAAGAGAGTACACTCTAAAATAATGATAAAAAGTATGGTGTGGTAAATACATAAAGCAGTAACGCAGTCAGTTGTTATCATTGAGAATTATGCACTGTACATAATTGTATCTGCTGTACTTTCATGCAACTGGCAGGGGTGCACGTTGGTTGACACCAGCACCCCCACAAACCTGTGTGTCCTGCAATGGGCTACAGAATTATGATGGTTACGAAGTCACTAGGCCATAGGAGTTTTTCAGCTCCGTGATAATCTTATGGGACCACCGTTGTATATGCGGTCCATCGCTGAAACGTTATGTGTGTGTAAGTGTGTCTTTGACATAAAATTTTGTTAATGACAAAGGATACAGAAAGTTATGTATATGGTTACAAAAAATAGAACATACTTGCATTTGGAAACAGTCCTCATGAACCAAACGAGAAAAAGTAAAGCCTTTTGATGTATTTCTGAAATAAGGAATGCTCTGTGAAGACTTTGTAAATGCTCTTCATTACCACTGGTCGCTGATCGTGGCGGGCCTCTCTGGAAACCAGACTGAAGTCGGATATCGAGGGGCGTGCTGTTGGCAGTCTCCCTGTCTGTGCTCAAATGGAGATTGCATTATGTTGGGAACTTATACAAAACTAAGAATTACAGTGTGTTTCCTTAGCCTATTTTTTAAATGTAAATCCAATAAATTAGAAGGAAGGAAACACTGAAGAAAATCAGGCCGCCAATTTTTAGTGCCTTCCCCCCCACCACCACCATTCTATATTGTATTAGTATCTCTGCTTAGACAGTCCCACTAAAATTTGCCATGGGCCTCTCCGGGAATGAAGCAGTGATGTTATTATACATCGCCTTTCCGTATTCATCCTATGTAGAGCTTTCCTGATGCATTCCTGAATTCCATGGGTGAGTCGACCAGTTTTCACTTTAAAGGTTGTTTATCTCCGATGCATCTGTCAGAAGCGGAACTAGAACTGCGGCTCCCGAACAGCTCACTAGCCTTGCTCCCCCGCCTCCACACACAGTTAAGATAAGAAACCAAATGGGGACATGGCAACACCCAAGTAGGTTTTAAATGGCACTAATTGGCCTCCATAACAGTGTCATCTGTGCTAAAAACTCTGTGGCTTTGAAACAGCCCTGCAGGCTGGGTGGTTTACCTGGGGTCGTGATGAGAACACCCCAAACTCCTGTGGCCATCCGATGCAGAGGTGTAAATTGCTAAGATGAGTGCTCACCTACCCCTGAGACCCTTACCTTTAGGAATTCAGTACTGAGGCTTCATTCTAACTTCTGTACTCGAAGTTCAGTATTCACTTGAGGCTATCCCATGTGTGACCATAAAATGTGTTCACAGAAATACTGAGTATCTTCAGATCTGGTGCCTCCTCCAAAGAGCAAACATTTGACAGTTATCCAGTTTTGAAATGTTTTTTGACTTTTTATTTTGCGATCATTTTAAATTCACATTCAGTTGTAGGAAATAGCACCCCTCTCTTATACCTCCACTCAGTTCCCCCCGAGGGTGAGACCCTGTGTACCTGTGGTGTAATATAATACTATACCCAGGACATGGTCATCGAGACAGCCTCTGGGCCTTTTTCCGATTTCACCAGTTTTACGTGCACTCCTCCGTGTGTGGGTCCCTGTGTGCAGTCTCACCACATGTCGCTGGTGTCACCACTGCTGTAGGCAAGATGCACAGTAGTTCCATCTGCAGGGTCCCTCGTGCTACCCGTTACTGCCCGTTATCCCTCCCTGCCCACCCAGCAACCAGCGGCAACTATTAATCTACTCTCAACTCTGAAATTTTGTCATTTTACGAATGCTATATAAATGAAATAAGAAATCACTATAATTTATCATTGCTCTCCCAGCACCATTAAAAGGTCATGTTAGACTTTTCTAAGGGAAGAATTTCAGTGGGCCTTTTCGCAGGACTCCTGTCCAGCTATTTTTAAATCATACTTGGCACTGCAGTGGGAAATACAAAATGTTTGCTTTCTTTTTTCTGTTGTTTTTATTTTGTGACTCACTCTTCATTTTCAGGGTGCTGGAATTCATCAGTAACTTCAGTTTCCCCCTTATTGATTGCTCATGGTAGTTTCTGTTGACATTCAAAGAAGAAGCCATCAGGGACCGGGCAGTCACTCCTCTGATAGGCAGTCACTCCTGCGCAGTGTGTGGACCCAGGGGGAAAGAACCCCACTTGCTTACTGGTGGCCTGCATTATTTTGCTATTTGTTATAGGCTCCTGACAGCTTTATAGGCATTTGCAGTTAAAACGATGATGCTTACGTGCCGATGCCAGAGCTTGGACTGGCCTTTCCTCCAATCGCAGTACTCACTTCTTGCTCTAAGCTTTTCTGAAATTGCGAACCTCTAGTGCCGAGTAACCTCTTACAAATGGCCAGCAGCCTTTTCCCGAGGCCATACAAAGTCCTTCTTAGGGATTATTTTCTGATGAATAATTAATACCCTTGTTTGGTGTGACCTGCTGGGTCACTGTCTCCATCAGCCTTAGGAGCTTTAGAGCTCACCACTTCAAAGCCGTGTCTCTCGAGATGGTTCTCCCTGCCAGGGGGTTGGGAGCTCTTCTCGGGCGTGTTTCCTACCTGGTGCACATCTCGTGACTCATTTCGTCTGAGTAGGCAGCTGTGTGTTTATAATCGTTTTATCCATGGAGAACTTCCGTTTCACACTGCCAGGTGTGTGGGGGCTTTGCTCTGACTGCTTCCTCCTCTGGTCCTGCTCAGTGCCTCTGCCCCCACCCCACATCCCTGAAAAGAGTAATTCCCGGGGTTAAAAAGGGAGCCTTTAGGGCCTTTAGCACCCAACAAAGGGTTTCTCCCGGAAGCTAATAAGAACTACCATCTTCAAGTATCAGTTTTTCCCAGGCATTATAATGGGCCCTTTTCCTCATTTAATGTTCTTAACACTCCTGTGAGGAGATACCATCTGGTTTCACAGAAGGAAGCACTGATTCAAAGGTCATACAACTAGAAGCAGCCAGAGCTGAAATTTAAACCCTGGATCCAGATTTCAAAGTCTATACTCATCCATACCTCCTTTTTTTAAATGGAACTAGGCGAGGTATATTATAGGGAAAAGCGTTCTCTCCACTGAGAAATGAAGTTGCTGAAAGTGTCTGAACCGTGGAAGATCAGCGCTGAAAGCACTAGAGCAGAGCTCGTCTGCCAGCGCGCGCAGTGTAGGCTTCCATGTTCAAATCCATGAGGTCACCGGGGCCCTCCCTGGTCAAGCACAGTGAGGGGTAGAGCGCTGACCACTTCCCTGGGTGCTCTGTGCCGCTTTTTATAGACCTCACGGTAAGAGAGCACCCCCAGAATTAGGGCTGCACCCTTCATCTGGAACATGGTCTTAGTCCTGCCCCATGGAATTGCTCAGAAGTAGTAGCTTCCACATGACAACTCTGCACATTTCTTTTTAATTACTTTTTTGTATTAGTTTCAGGTGTACAAAACAGTGCACTAGTTAGACATTTCACCCCTCAATCACAAAGTGATAGCCCCCTCCCCCAACCCATTGCCACTCCGACATCATAAACAGCTGTTACAATTCCATTGACTGTTCCCCTCCTGCACGTTTTTTTAACAAATGTGATTTGTTTCCCCTTTGCTCTTGTCATGAAGGCACCAGGACCTGCCAGTGTCACAGTGACCAGGATCTAGGTTGGAGGGACAGCCTTAAAGATTCTCAGAACAGCATCCTTGGATTCACATATTTATATAAAATCATGACACCTTCCTTTCTTTTCCCCCCATTACCTCTATCCGGGTTTCCAACTAACCAGTCTTCCCAGTGAGAATCTGTTCACCTGCAGGGCCCCCTCAGTGCCGCGTTCTCTACGCCCACTTTCCTTCTTTCCCTGGCATGCCGTGGTAACAGAGATCGGGCTGCTGTCCTGTAACCTTATTTGGTGTCTGCGGAGTTATTTGGTTTCAGCCCTAAGGTCAGCTCATTTTCTTCTCAGAGTATCCAAACTAATTTAGACAGAGTGATGCAATCATACAAAGGAGAATCAAGTGAGTTCTACAGATGCCACCTGCTATTAAACTGACCTTTTGTTACAATCACTGTCCTTTTGGCTCTTGTAGTCCCAGGCTATTTTTCTCAGAATTTCAAACTTATTTCTAAATATCATTTTAACCTGAGCATACCTAGATGTGTTACTTTCACCCACCATCATTCATCCTCATCCTGTGGTTGGTCTTCTCGATGAAGGAAGCTCTACAGCCACGCATCTCACAGAATTCTCAGTTGGATGCCCTGGTGAGAGGCAGCTCACTCCCTGTAGTTTAACCTATTGTATTTCTAGACAGCGTTGATGTTTGCTTGAGTTATTTAGTGTGAGAAGACATATTAAGCACCCGTTGTACACAGACTGGTACTATGTGCAGGAATAAGGAATGAGGAGGATGTTTGTAAAGATGAAATTAAATATCAGCCCTGCATTTAAAGGAATTGTCTCACGAGGAGATTGATATGTGAAATCAAGGACTTAGGCCAAGTAGGAAGGGTGTATATACAAAGTGTGGAACTAGCCAAACTCAGGACCCTGAAGTGGAACATTTGGTTCTGGTCATAGAGGTGATGAGGCTTGGATTTTCAAAGGTGCTCTCCCCCTTTTAGGTCATAAGTCAGATAACCTGTCTTCACTGTGGCTTCAGGAGGGGTATACTGTTAAATCCCACGCCAGGAGCGGGACTGATGGTTGGCTGAGAAGTGGAGTCTGAGTATCATTCAGATAAATACAGAATAGAAAAAGTTTTCTGCAGGCATTTTTCTTATTCCAAGTATACACTCATGTTGCCCTTTTATTTTTCTGCCTTTATAGTTTATATATTTAATGTTATTAGTAATACTATAACAATGAGTCAGATGTCCTTCCCTAAAGTAAACAGTGAAATAATGTTGAATAGTCTTCTTTGAAGGAATAGCAGTGAGGTCCTACATACAGTATGCTGCTGGAATTTCAGTTTATCTCATTGCTGTAATTACTTTTAGCTTCATATAGATCCATAAAATCAAAGATTTTAATTCAAAGAAGGTTCATTACCTATTGTTGAAACAGGAATTAAGCAGATAACATTTTAATGGCTTGGAAGGCAATAGTGCTTTGTGCTTTAATGTATTTCTTTCCCGAGCTCTGTAAATTTTTCATTTATTCTAAAAAGTTAATCACTGATGGAAAAAAAAATCACTGGTAGAGGTGGGAAGCATTTTACTCATTTTATGATACCTGTAAGCCTCCTCCCCTTCTAGAAAAGTGGTTTATTTCGGATTTGTTTGACTGTAATAACTTCAGCCATTTATTGAACTTACAGGCATTGTGGTGGGCACTTAAAAAGCATGGGTATCTCAACCCCTATAGGTAGTCTGTGTTTCGGATGTGGAAACTGCCGCCCAGAGAGATTGTCCTTAGTGAGGTCACATGGCTGTTCAACGAAGAAACTGGGATTGGAAATTGGTCTCTAACCCAAAAGCCTGTCTTCTTTTCACAAGACCACACTGTCTCTCACTTTAATTCAAAGTTATTTGATCAGAGGAATTAAATCAACTAATCCTCCTAGGCTTGTCTCATAGTTATTTCAAACATCCAACTGAGTCCAAAAATGACAGGATATATTTTCTTCCTCAAGCTCTTAGAGCACAAATCAAGCCAATGTCAGGATTTTTTACAGACATACCAAAGTAACTCCTGATCGATTAAAAGGTTAGATATTTTTAAAAGTCAGAAAGTCAAAAATTTATATCAGATCCTCCGAGGAATTATAACTTCTAAACCTTAAAGCAATAGAAAAAAAGTCATAAAGGAGCAGATTCTTTCCTGGCAATATAAAAATGTAAAACTTTTGAAAAACAACAAATAACCAAAACAGAATTGTAAACAACAGATTAGACTGTTCAGTATAATTAAAATCAGGGTTAATATTTAAGTTACACGAAGAACTGTTTTACATGTGAAAGAATGATTTTACAACTCTAGTAAATGAGCAAAGGATTTGATCTTTGCACAAGAAAAATAAAAATGATAGGAAATATATGGAAAAAATGTATCCTTGCAAATAAATTCAAATTAAAGCATCTTTGAGGAACCATGCTATATCTCCTAATTTAGCAAGATGATTGTCTTTTCAAAATCGTAACACCCAAAGCTGAGAAGTTTACAGTGAAACGGAACCTTCTCCACTGATATCACTGCTGTGAACCGCACAGGACATCACTGTGTGACACACTTGTACTCATATCCACGCCCAAAAAGGCTTCGGATATCGTGCCCCTTGTGTTAGTCCGCTCAGACTGCCATTCCAGAGGACCACAGACGGGGCGACTTAAACAACAGATACTGATTTTCTCACAATTCTGGAGGCCAGAAGTCTAAGATGAAGGTGTCAGCGGGATTGATTTCTTCTGAGGCCTCTCTCCGTGGCTTTAGATGGCCTTCTCCCTGCGTGCTCACGTGGTTGGTTGCCTCTGGCCTTAGGTGTGTTTCATCTCCTCCTCTTATAAGAACACCAGTCACATTGGATTAGGAGCCACCCAGATGGCACAGCATTAAACCTTAGTTACCTCCTTATGGCCCTGTCTCCAAATACTCACACTGAGGTGCTGGGGGTTTGGGACTTCAACATGTGAGTGTGTGTGTGTGTGTGTGTGTGTGTGTGTGTGTGTGTGTGTGATTCATCCTGTAACACCCTAGTGATACCTCGATAATGTTTCCTAAGAAAATACTTGAAATACAGAATGTGCATAAAAAGACATTGATTTGTACTGTTTCAATAATATCAAACAGTAGCCGCTGAAATATTGATAGCGCAGGTTAAATAACTTGTTACATCCATTCAGTATATTATTTTGCAGCCACTAAAAATTTTTAAGACTGAAAACTGCAAAAACATTTAAAAAATTCATAACATGAGAAAAGTAGAATACAGACATCATATGGTGGTGAAAACATATCTGTGCACATGGATAATTACTAGAGAGGACGGGGATAAAATAGTTTTCTTGTGGTGATCCAGATATAGATGGCTTCTTTCTTTGTTCAAACTATTTTCCTTCTTTTCTTTTGACGTAAGAAAAAAAAAAGTAGGTTAGAACTAGTAATGGGATAGTAAGACATTACCAGGCTTCTGTGGCCGCTGGTACCAGATTTTTGGTGCCTTAAGTTAGAATTTTAGCCAGAAACAAGAAAAATGAAGACAAGTCGAGGCTTAACAAATAATCTAGCAACTCAGCAACGTGGGGATGATGCCCGAGTGCCTGTGAAGGGCTTGGGGCACCAGGGCCTCTGCTGTGCTGAAGAGAAGGACTCAGTCTGGCCTCTGCCCTGAGGCGCGTGTCCTGTGTGCGGAGAGGAGCTGTCTGAGCTCCCTGTGACCTTGGGCAGCTTGGGTCTTCTCTGACCCTCAGGCTCCTCTTCTTTAAAATACGTGTGTTGGGATAGGTCCTTACAAAGGCCCTCTCTCTCTGTATTTTTTCATTTTCTATTTTGACCCAAATTTACACAAAATTACTATCCATGTAGTATTTCCCTTGTACATGACAATTATAAAGTATACTGTGGCCATTCTGTACATCTTGCAGAGAGCCAGAACCAGGTGGAAAGTCAGAAAGGAAGTAAAGACTAGTCAGCCACTTCCATTTTTCCAGCACTTGATTCCAAGAAGCGAAACCAAAATTTCTTCCCAGACCTTTCCCTGGCCACTGCCCAGACTCCGTGGAGGTCAGCAATCTCTGAGTCTGCCTTATTTTAGGGAACCTATGAGCGCCAGAACCAGGGCCAAAAGGGGAGCACTGTATTTTATTTCACTTCCAGATGTAAGCCTTAGATCTTCTCAGCCAGAACAGTAGATGGAGCACTTTTGGAGGGCAGGCGCCGACCCTGTCCCTGCCCCTTACTCCCACCGTGCCAGGACACAGCCAGCTACTGTGTTTCCCCGAAAATAAGACCAGGTCTCATGTTAATTTTTGCTCCAAAAGACACATTAGGGCATATTTTGGGGGTGTCTTATTTTTTCATGTACAACAATCTACATTTATTCAAATACAGTCATGTCATCTTCTTCTGGAACATCGTCATAACGTACTAAATGCATCCGTCTGGCTGATGATCTTAACTGAGGCTTATTCTAGGGGTAGGTCTTATTTTCGGGGAAACACGGTATTCGAAAGGCTGGCCACATCCAATGGGAAACTGATTTTAAGGATATCATTGCGCTGGAGAGGAACAGACAGAAGAGGGGGTGAGAGGAGCAGCAGCTGCTGCCATCGACAGAACCCCCATCTCTTCCTCAAGCTGAAAAATCCATCACTCCCTTTCTAGAAGTCTTTCCAGCCCCAAAACGAAGGGCTAGTGAGTAAACAGAAAGAATAGTAAAGGTGTCCCAACCTTGAAGACTTATTCAGGGCAACAAAGAAAGTATTATCCTGCGGTATTTGGGTTCTGAGCCTTTTAGCCATGTGTTTTCTCAAGCACCTGCTTGCAGCCGCCTGGCACACACTGTTCTCTTCTGGGGCGTTAGGTGGAAGGACTCTTATTGTTAAGGGTGAACCAAAATAACAACACGCACAGTAACTCCGTTGGCCTGTGTGTGTGCGTGTGCACGAGTGCGAACGTGTACTTGGAGGCGGCAGTGTCAATGAGAGGATGTGAGCTTTGGGGTCATTCATGTATTCACTCCACAAATCTCGCTGAGCTGCTCACACGTGGCCCACACTATTCGGGCAGGAGGCGTGCAGGCGTGAACAAAGGACTCAGGCTTTCTAGAGGAGCTCGTATTCTGGAAGGCAATAAGCAACAGATAAGCAAACTTGTCAGAGCTGAGGGCTCCTAGTCCAGCTCACCATCAGCAGCCATCCAACGTTTGACGTGACTCTGACTTCATTGTACCCCAGTTTCTTCATCTATCAAGTGGGATTGTAACTGTCTTAAAGCGATACTTTAAGGCTTGGTGAGAGAGCTCGCTGGCTTGTGGGAGTACACATAGCAATAGTGAGGGCAGAACCTCGGTGGGTGGGGGTTAAAGACTCTTGTTTCCTACCTGCAAAGGAAAAGAGAGAGGAAGTTGGCATGAAAGAAGACATGCTACACTCATAAGCAACACCCCAGTGAGGGGTATGGAAAGCTCTTGTGTCCCTTTTGGCAGAAAAGCTAGTCTTTCATACCAGTTGTTTTTCCTACCATCCAGCCTCTAAAAACAAAAATAAACAAAAAAAGTTGAGTTCAACCTGAGTCAGGTGGGCGGGCTATGTGTACAAGTGTTGAGGAAACAAAGGCTAAAGAAACGATGCGAGAGACCCTTCAGTGCAGAGTCCAGCTCTGGTCAGACCCTCTGCAGAGATCAGGTCCTGATGCACTTGTACAGAAATGTGACGAGTTCAGTAATGTAGTTCATCCAACCATGTAACAAATATGGATTGAACCAGATGCGGAAATAGAAGGCTGATCAAACCTCTGTGCCCTCAGGAAGCCCCCAGTCTGATGGGAGAGGCACATCAGAGAACTGTAAACTACACGAAGACGCACATACGCGGCGTCTTGGAGGACTGAGGAAAGAGGCATCAGCTTGGCCAACAGACTTAGAGAAAATGCCACCAAGAAGATGGCATTGGAGCTGACGTTTAGGCTGGGTTTTGAAGGACCACTAGGTTGTAGGGAAGACAGCCGCTGTCTAACAGCGGCAGTTACTTACTCTCAGAACTGTGGTTGTACTGCTTGCATCCAGTAGACACAGTTGACCTTCTCACTCAATAGCCTTGACTGCTGTCACAGAAAATAGAGAAGAGCACATTGTGTACAGTTGTATAATGGAGTTGGTCTAAACGTTAGTTAATTGGCTTTGAAATGCCACGTTACTTCTGAGGTTCCCACAGCCAGAGTTATTAAGAGTGCATGGTGATATTAAAAAAACCTGTCATGAAGCTGTTTTGTGACACCGCAATGTAAATGAGCGTGGAATGTTGATACGTGATTAGTGTTAACTTGGTTCCATACAAAAATGTGGACAGTAATAGACAATAGAAAAATATACGCTAAGTGTCATCGCCGTGGAAAACCATGCATAGACTAAGAAGAGCAGGGAGACAGGACAGAGAACGTACAAGCTGAAAGAACTTGTACAACATGTTTTAAAAAGGCAAGTTCTGTACTAAGCTTTCTGGAGCCTTAAGCAAGAACAAGTTTTAAACACGTCCTGCTGGTTATCCTGTTTATATCAGTGGGGTTGACGGTTTTATTTTCTCAGTGGAGTAAAGGAAAAAAAGGTTTACTTGGTCTGAAAAGAATTTTTTTCTTGTGGATCTACACACGGGAGTGTTGGGGTGAAAGGCGATGGACCATGCTGAAAGCAGCAGTGAAATGGTGAAGTGGCTGTGAAAAGCCCAGACTTAGAAGTCAGGACTGACCTAAATTCAGATCCTGGCTCCAGGACTTCACTGACCACCACACCTCAGCTTCCTAAGCTGTAACACTGACAGCTGAGAGTGCTGAGGGCCAGTCGGTTTGGGAGGACTCGAGGAAGTGGTAAGCGCCCTCGGCGGGGCAGTCTCGGGCACGCAGCTGTGGTAGCGGTCTCCATGATTCAAGGGGCCTCTTGGTACGCGGCTGTCTTATGTGAAAAGGAAACCATGTCTGTCATCCCAGGCTTGACCTCAGACACTCGCGCCCTGCGTGTGCTCTTTGGAGCAGGCACTGTTACCCTGGGCAGAGGTGTTTGTGATGACAAATGCAAAAGGGCAATGCCCAGCAAACCGGCGGACAGTATGATGAGTCGCTGGTGAGAAGTAAGCAGCGCCACTCTCACGTCTTGCCTGTCTTGTTTCTTGAAGGTGAATGACTCAAACTGTGACCAAGAACTCCTGTCCCTGCTCCTGGATGCCAAGCTGTCGGTGAAGTGCATCTCCACTCCCTTCTACACGCATCTCATCGAGCACCTCTTGGCCAGCCCCCAGCAAGGGCGCTGGGACGTGGAGGAGCTGGCCAGACACCTGCGGGAGGCTGGCCATGAAGCTGAAGCCGGATCGCTCCTTCTGACCGCGAGGGGCACCCATCGCGCCCTGAGAACGTTCAGCGCGGCCCTCAGCGCCGGCCGGCACTGGGTGTGAGTGGCGCAGGTGCATGCGGCAGGACCTCCTCCCTGGTGGGAGGGAGCCTCCAGAGCGGGGGGCTGTTCCCAGAGGCGACGCCAGTACCTGGTGATTGTTCTCAGTGGTTCCTGCACATTGAAAATAAAGCTGTACATTAACAATGAGCAAGCTGCCACTTTTTTTTTTTTTTAAACTATTTCCTCTTTCTGACAGTGACTGGTTAACATACTTCATTACGAAGAGAGACTTGACTCTTCCTCCTATTTCTTTTGAATGCCTTTTGGAGTAGAATGCTATTAAAGCATCTAAAACTGCAGTTCAGACAGGTGGATGTAGTGGTGGGTAGGGTTGCGTTACAGAGGGAGAGTTTGTGGACTAGTTAGTGGTTGGAGAGATGTCCTGGGATGGAGGAAGGGTGGATCTGGAGCCAATCTCAGGTTAACTATGTGCCTTTGGGCAGAGTTCTCCACCTTTCTGAACCTTAGTCTAGCATGCATAAAATGAGGGTCATACCATTTATCTCCCAAAGTTGTTGAGTATTATGTGACGTTGTGTGTCTGAGGCTCCGTCAGATCCATAGTGGGGGCCCAAGAATTGTCACCCCTCTGTCCTCTGCTAGTGTTATAGTATATGAGTTGTGATTTTAAGACCACAGCCAGATGGTCTATACCAGCACAGGAGGGCTGCCTACTCAGTTGGGGGGTGGTGGTCTCTAAGTTTTTCAGCATCACCATAAGAAGTGTGACAAATTCACATGTCTGTAAAACCTCTATAACTAGGTGGCTGGGCTAACAGAACCAGCATGTACACTCATGGGTATATTAGGGTTCACTAGTTTGCATATAGTCAATGATAATGAGGGTGTGACTAGTAGCACCCGTAGAGAAACCAACACTGAAGGAAGGGTGTTTCCCAGGGCAGGAGGTCAGACCTGATGCCTGATTCACAGGCACTTACTCCCGCTGCACAAGCATGTGCCTGGAGGTGGAGGCTCAGGCTGCAAGTTCTGGCCTTAGTTCTGGAGAGTCCACAGCAGCTCCAAGCCACAGCAGCAGCCTAGCCAGCAGCTGGGGGAGGAGAGCAGACTCGGTAACTAAGGGACCCTCAGAGGGTCGCTCTGATGCACACTGGTCTTGACCTCAACCCCAAAGAAATATTTGGAGGGAGAGGGTGGCTGTGCATCAATAGGACGGTTTAGTTTGGATAGATGAGATAATATATAAGACAAGACTTTATCATGAGGAATCACTTTTAATTTAAGTAATTTGAAAAGGCTGCCTCTGGTCAGTTTCCATGTTGCGCTGTCAAAGCCAGTGAGCTGGATGTAACACAGCTCACTGGGGGTCTTTGACTTATGGCATATTGGGGCAGCCTAGTTTCCACATTTCCTGTCACCAGTGCCATATACACGCCTGTCGGGTCCACCCTCTACCTAAGAATAGCATCGTTTCACCTTGTAGTCTATTATCATCACCATCATTACTGGCTTCATCTCATTTCTACTCCTGTGGATGCAGCTGCAGAGTCCTCTGATGAAAAAAAAAAGTTTTCATCATCTTTGGAGGCGACTTGCTGGCATAATAGCTCATTCCCTTGACTTCTGACCCGTTGTCTTACCCCAGGATTGAGTTTCTTGCCCGAACCATCAGCAGCATCGGGAATTTAGGAATAGCTTGCACAAGCCTTTAAAATATTTCCAAGGAAAGGGTCAGCATGTTTCTTGCAATTAGGTAACATCTGTCCACGAGGCCAACATGGCCTTGCATTCTGGTGCCACCAGCTGTGCCAGATGGCAATAATCAAGCCACTGCTAGGAAACACACCTGCTGATAACGTCGGTTCTCTCCACCCTTACAGCTGCTGTGTTTCCCCGAAAATAAGACCGGGTCTCATATTAATTCTTGCTCCAAAAGACGCATTAGGACTTATGTTCAGGGGATGTCATCCTAAAAAATCACGCTAGGGCTTATTTTCTGGTTAGGCCCTATTTTCGGGGAAACATGGTAACTTCCGTCATTTCAGGTGACTGAAAACATCAAGTGAGCAGTATTCTGAGGTAACATGGTCCGTATTAATGGAATCCATTGGGAAAGTGGACCCAAGGGTGAGCAGAGTCGGGAGTGAGCCTTGGCTATCAGCTGGGCTCGGTGAACACAGACCTCAGGTAAGCCACTTCACCCTGACCCTCATTTTCTCATGCTGGAGTAGGGCTAATAATGCCTTGCAGATAGTTGCAGTTCAACAAAGTAATGCCCCTGCATCACAGCCACCCAGTTTGTGCCTTGGAACCCCCTCTGTCAAAGGACCCTCCCTCTGTTGATGGTGCCAGGCCCTGCTTCAGCTGAAGAAATTCTCCGCCAGTGATATACCCTGTGGGGGCAGAGCCCCAGAAAGTAGTTTACAGGCTCTCGGCCTCACGTGGAGGAGTGCTGGCTCGGGTAGTAGATGGCCGTCAGCTGTGGCTGATTGGCCGTCAGCTGTAGCCAGTTAGCCAATTAGCCGCCAATATAACTGCTGCGGCTACGAAGGAGAGCCGAGGAGAGTGGAGGAGAGTGAAAGAGAGTCGTCGGTGGGTTGCAGACAAAACGGACAGCAGGTCGCACGTCCAGTGAACCCAGCCTCCAGTGAGACCGTAGTGGTATGACTCCCCTACCTATGGCTCCGTGGGTGTTCCTTTTTGGCCTCACCATATCCTGCATTCTTATGTGGGGAGCGGGGCCAGAGACCCTGCAGGCCTCCCCGCATGACACCGTCCTTCAACTCTTTGCAACTGCTTGCTGATGTCCCAGCCTTCCCAGAGGTGGGTCACACTTCATCTCTGTTCACAGGCTCTAATACTGAACTGTCCAGACTCCCCCTCTTCTCACAGAATACCCGAGGTTCTTCATTTAAACCTTCCCTAGTGTTCCAGATTTTCCAGAAGGTACAAATAGACTTGACCGCCACTGACGTTCTCTGTAGACAATTATTATAGCATCACCTGGCTTAATAAACTGAGACTTAGTCAAGAACTTCTAAAGTGTTAATATCCTCTGTGAAGGTCATTGGAACTGGTTAACAACCATGGCTGCATGTTAGAATCGCCCGAGGAGAATTTAAATCATACTGAGGCCAAGTCCCCCACCCCGACCCTGATCAATTGTATCAGGATATCTGGGGGTGGGGCCTCCACAGCCAGTCTGGGTGTGGGGACAGAATCCCAGAGAGCAGTTTCCAGGCTCTTGACCCCACGTAGAAAGGTGCTGGTTCAGATGGTAAATGGCCATCAGCTGTGACTAGTTGGCTGTCAGCTGTAACAAGTTAGCCATAAGTCATTAATATAACTGCCGTGGCTAAGCTAGCAAGCGCGAATTGCAGCTGGCAAGTGGGGTTGGTTGGTTGGCAGAGAAGCGGCTGGTGGATGGCACATCATGTGGAGCCTGCTTCCTGTATCTCCAGCCAGCCGCCGTGAGACTATAGTTGTGTGAACGCCTATCCATGGCTCCATTGGTGCTCCTTTTTGGCCTCACCATATCCTGCGTTCTGTGTGGGGAATGGCAGTTAAGACCCTGCATGACACTGGGGTGCTGGTTTTTTGTTACTGAGTTGTTGGCCATGTGTCTGCCCATGTGCCTGTCATTCAGAAGCAACCAAGGAAAGTGAAAGGACCTAAACATGGCCCCTTAGTCCATTCCAAGCCCTTTCTGGAAAGGTCGACTGGGAAAGGAGGAGGCTGGAATTCTCGGCTGGGAGTGACCTGTCAATGCTGGTTCTCTTTCCCGGCCCTCACGTGCAACGGTGAGCAGAGGCTGGCCTGAAAAGCAAGGGAGTGATTCAAAAGAGAAATGAAAAGCCCATCGCTTGTTTAACCTGTGCTAAGTTTAGCTCTGGGGTCAAAGTGGTTCTGAGTCAGCTTGGTTCCCTGCGTCTGAACAGCAGCAGCCCTGTGGTGTAAGTTCCCCCTCACCTTGAAAACTGGGTCTGTTTGGAAAGAAAACTCATTCTGATAAATGTAGCAAGAGAACATTCAAAAGCAAGTTTGCCCTATTTGGAGAAAGGCCACATTTTTCTCCAGTTCACTATAAATGCAGCAGCTCTGCACTCATTTACCTCCACCAGCTGGGGATTCACTATCTCTTCTTAATAACTCCAAGCCCATTATAAACTGAAGGTGTCTTCTAGGATGAGAAAGTAGGAAAATAGACCACTGGGTGTTCCCGGACTAGAAAGGAAGAAAACTAGGCTCTTGACTGAGTGCCGAGACATTGGGTTCTCCCTCCACCGGCGAGGCTTGGTTTCCTGTTGTTCCAATGATTCTCGGGTTCTCAGACTCGAGACTAACACTCCAAACGGGAGAGCTGTAGTGTGGCAACCAGCTCACAGCTGTGAGCCCGGAAAGACGTGTATCACACTCTTACAAATAAACCGAAATTCTGACTTAGATGTTGGTGTTAAGCTACTGGCGTGTGAATCTCTCCTTCCTGGTGGCTGTTGAGTTCTGGACAGGTGCCCAGGGTGCCAGAAGCAGATTTCAGAAACCGAGGCCCTCAGCAGTGGTCAGGTGGTGAGAGAAGCCACAGGGTATGTGATTCAGAGGTCCTGGAGGGGTTCTCGAGGTGGCCCAGCCTGACGTTTATCCAGCCACGGAAGGGCCAGGTTGGAGTTTTCACTCTGCTGTAGTTCACCCTACACCTGGTGGGTGCACTGGTGTCTGACCAGCAACATGCCTGTTTCTGAGGCAGCGCTGTTGAAGAGAAAGTGCTAGATTGGAGTCAGAGACCCGGGTTTGAGAGTCGGTCTGGCTAATTTATGACTGGCCTGGTCTGTGTCTGTTTCCGGTACACCTTTCCATTGTTTTAAGACAGTCAGTGGCAGAGTGCTTCCGGGACCCTGGGGATGGCGAAGGTGTGTCAGGATGAGGGCTCTGGCTGGAACAGATTTGCGGACAAAGTATATGACTACAGGTGACCATCAACACAGGTGGGCCAGCAGGCGGTCTCTAAGATCCTCAGGTGACCCCTAATCTCCCTCTGCCCCTCTCTTTGGCACTTGACTCGTCAAGGACTCCCCACTGCACCTGAGCTGGGCTGAAGGCAGGAGGTCAGGATGCTCGGCGTTCTGTCCTGGGCGGAGGACAACCACCTGGCATGTAAATCAGGAGCTGTCTCCGGGCCTCCCAATGCCTGAGGAAAGTGGCCAGGGCTGAGCTGGATGGACCTCTCCTGCCACTCAAGTTTCCCCATCCTGTGGCAGAGCTGCAGATATAGGACCGAATGGCCCAGACTCAGGAAGGGAAGCCACCCTGTCCCCGGGACAGGAGTGCCACACCAGTGCTGCCCATTTTTCTCTCAGAAGAGAGATTGACGGTCTCTAATGGGCACTTGAAGTTCGCTTCAACACTACTAGCTTCCTGTCAGCGTTCTCCACACCAGGCACACTTCCTTCATCTGCCGTTGTCCAGGTTAGTCCTACTAGAGAGGGTGCCAGAAAATGTAGACACATTTTCAGAAAGGAAAAAACTATTAAAATTGTAATAATATATACTGATAACAAAAGATGAATACAAATCACGTCTGACTTCTGCAATTACAAGAGGTGCTCAAAGTGGTTACCTTCAGTTCCAGACACTTCTGATGACGGCGAACTACTGCTTGAGCAACGTTGACCAAAGTGTCCACTTCTAGGCATTTTTTTGGCACCCACTGTTTTTACAGCTTACTTCTTCCCAGGAGGCAAGAGAAGCAGCCAACTTTTACAACTCCTTTACTTTAACCAGAAGACAGTTTGCTCTTTGCAAGTACTAGCGATAAAATAAGGGACAATTTATTGAGCCCCTACCTATGTACAAGGTCTCGTACATACATTAGCAGTGAGCCACAAACCACACCAGCAAGGAAAGTAGATATTATGCCCCATTTATATATGAGAAAAACAACTCAGGTGAAATGACTTGCCTAAGATCGCCCTAAGAAAGAGGAGGATTTGAACTCATGTCAATCTGATTCCAAAGCCCAACTTTTGCAGGATGTCATACTCTGTGACAATTCTGTTATTCCCTGCTAATAGCCTCAGTGGCAGTGCACTTTTGTAAAGGGGGTCGACTGCAGCTAGAGGGTCAGCAACCAATGTCTCCTTGTATAGAAGAGATGGTCCAAAATGTATCTAGGACCTGTTAGGCAAAATGGTTCTCTGAACCCTTTCATATTAACTTCTTATCAGAGTGGAAGTTTCTATCATCCTGACCTAGAAAAGGGATTCCCGTTTACCAAAAGACCTTCTAATTCCAGGTAACCTCACACAGTTGGCAGAAAACCCAGTTTTCCCCTTTTTCAAAGCTCAGTGTGCCATGGTTTACCTTTCCAAACTCTCCCTGGATAGTAGATGGAAAGAGAGTGGTCCCTTTGTGAGAAAGCAGGAAATGAGAGACTGTGGACTGGCGTGACCCTGAGAGGTCACCCGGCCCAGGCTCCCACCTGTCCCTATCAGGACGTCTTATTCCAGTGCCTCTGGCAGGTCCTCCAGCCTCTGCCTGAAGGCTGTCTCACAAAACAGCTTGTCTCCAGGCAGCAGCTTTAGTTGTTTGAAAGTTCCATCTTTTACGACCTGTGAGTTACTGCCTTTCAGCCACAGGGTGCCCTGCACCCCTCAGGCAAGCCCGGCATTTCCCGTTTGCAGGGCTCTTGCCGGGATGCCCACTGAACATCTCTGAGCCCTACGTTTCATCACCTTCGCCCACAAGCCGCCCTCTCTGCTGCAGTGGACACTGAGACCCACCTCTTCACTCAGATTCCACACTGTTCGACCTCGTCTCCTTACTCTAGTCTTTCTACTCTAGAGCCCCCTCCGTCAGAGCCATCTTTCTAAAACAGATGTCTGACTTGTCATCCCCCAAGGTAAAGCCCTCCCGTAGCTCCCTGTGGTCTGTTAGATGAGCTGGTAGGCATGGTAATCAAAGCCTTTTACATCATGTTTGGATTGACTATTCTTTGTATAGGTGATCTTCACAATAACCTTATTGCTAGATGTTACTGCTTTTAAAACTGCATTTTATAGGGCATGATGAGGCTCAAAGGTTAAACAGTGGTCCCAAACCACATAGCCGGTAGGGGGCAGAATCTGGACCTTGAGGTTTCTGAGGCTCAAACTTCTACTCTTTCTCCATGTGCCAAGCAGTGTGTGTGTGTGTGTGTGTGTGTTTTCTGTGACTTACGTAGACATCTACTATTAACGCCTACATTTTGGTTTTCCATCCCCCACCCCCACCCCCCCACACACACACCCACCGCCATCGGAGCGCCTACTTACACTCTGGTTCTCTGGTTATTGACCTGGCACTGTGAGCATGGCCCTCTGTCACCTCCAGCACTCAGTCTTCCAGGCTGAGGGGTTGGTGACATTCTGTTGGGGGCTCCACCATTTCCTGGGAGGTGGCACTAATTTCTCAGTGCGTGTGTGGTGGGGGCGGTGTGTTGAGAGTCCGTCTTTAGTACGTTCCTTCAGTCCGGTCCCATCTTCTTAGTTACTAGCCGCTGAAAGTCTGGGATAGGTGGATGGTACCCTTCTCTGCTTTGAGTCCTGGCGATGGATCCCATCCTTTGTCATTTGTCATTCCTCATTTATTATAGTAAGTGTTGGGGTGGGTCCGGGGCTTAGGCAGCTGTGCTCATCCTACTAAAATTCCACTTTTCCTAGACCTCTACGTATCATCTCCATTCTTACAACTCTGTGAGGGAGGTCTCATTAGTCCCCAACTCCCCGATGAGGAAACTGATGCTCAGAGAGTTTAAGTCACCCAGCTTGTGAGTGGTGGAGCTCTCTGCACCTAAACCTAACTCCTAGTCCCCCAGAGGTGATGATGTCACTGCTGTCCCCTGATGTGAATGGCTGCCTGCAGGGAGTTTTCAGGATGTGGAACGTCATCCCCCAGCCTGACCCTCACCCCGATTTCCTCCCTCCTCATTTCTGATGCCTCTTCTGATGGATGGAGGCTTTCAGGTCCCAGAAGCATCAAGCTGGAAGATCCCCTGAGGGAAAGGTACAGTGACTGCCACTGAGCCAAGCTGGGATCTTACAGCCTTAGATGGTGTGTGGGGAGAGAGAAATGTGGACACTGTTGACAGGGCAAGAACAATGGAAGGGGCGATTGTTTACCTTGTAACCACCCACAGAAAGGGCACCATGCAGAGGGCCTCTGGGCACATGGGGTGGAGGGACTCAGACATCTACACAAGTCCCTCCCTCTCCTCTTTACTGTCTCTGCATTTCTCTGCCGGCCTGTTTCACTGTCTGCGCCTGCCGCTGGGCCGCCGTAGCCCTGGAAGGGCTTATTCTTAGTGGCTTGGCCACAGGAGAGAAAAGGGCGACTCCCCTCCCCTCTCACCAGTAGGTATATGGTGGGGCAGACTGGTCAGGTCAGCGCTGCAGTGAGGCTGGCTGTGTTACCAGCAGAAGCGGGGGGGGGGGGGGGGGACTGCAGCCTGGCCTGGCCCTAATTTAGATCTCTTTTGGGTAGCGACAGGGAACAGGTACCTGAAGACACAGTTTCCTCAAGTTCGGATGTTTGCTGGGTGGCACCTGGCATAGTGGGAAGAGCAGATTCGGCCCTCAGCCCGGGCTCTGCCATTTGCTAGCTGTGGAACCTTGGTGCCTGCTGCTGGCATTAGGCTGCCCCTCTCACCCTGTCACCTTCCTTACTTTTACATTTGCTGAAAGGGAGAGAAAAGCAACTCCAGCCCCTTGGCCTTGTCATCCCTTTCAGGAGCACCTGCAGGAGTTGCCATGGCAACGGGCTCTGCAGCCCTGCTCCTCTCTGCCCCTGGCTGACTAGCTCCTGGCTGTCTGTTAACCACTGTGCTGTGATTTGTGGGGGCCAGAGAGTTTACCAGCAAAGGGTAATTGCTGTGCGAGTTCAGGACTCCTGGTCCCGCAGGAGGCCTGGAGCTGGTCTATCCCAAGGGACCGAGGTCTCCAGGATCAGTGCTGTCGCTCAGGCCCCTGAGGGCTGGGAGCAGCGAGGTCCTGACAGCCTCCCAGCTTCCCATGGGCTCTGTTCCCCGGCGCTGCGCCCCCTGGCAGAGTCTCCTGGAACTCTGCACCAGCAGTGGGGTTATCCATACCCTTATGGCACTCTTCAGTTCACAAGGCACGTTCCCAGCCTTGGATTCTCAAAACAGGAGTGCAGTCAATACTGTTATCCTCATTTTGCACATAAAGAAACAGGTAAAGGTGGGGTAAGTGACATACACAGGGTCACCCCCCCCCCCATTCATTGTAAGCAGCAAAGGTCGGAATGGGACCTGGGTATTTCCATCCTGATCGCTTCCTCTTTCCAGTATGTTCCTCTGGGCCCCTTCCCCCCAGTTCTCACGCTGTACTTTGGCTTTCCCTAGTGACACTTGGAGACCCTATGTCTAGGGTAAAGAACCGGACTTGACACAGCTTTCTATGAAATATTTAGGTGTTTTGCTTCTGATGGGAAAAAGGGCAGCTAGGTTTCATGGCCAGTTCAACTTGGTGTCTGGTTATAATAGTATTGTAAGACCCTTGGGAGGGGAATTGTGGGTAGTGATGAGGTAGGTGGTCCAGGACGCAGAGGCAGGTGAGGCGGTCATGCTGTGAAGATGCTCGCGTAGGTGCTGGGAGCTGCAGAGCTTGGTGCCGGGCTGTGCCACTGCCTGGATCTGTGTGGGGCGTGTGTCTGGGTCAGAGGGTAGAGGAACAGGCTTCTGCTCAGGTGTGTTATAATTCTACATCCACACAGTGGGTAGAATCTTTTTCAATTAACAGATTAAGCAAAGTTACCTCGTCAGTGCTGGGGACCCTGCTGATTTGGACTTAACATTGATTTCTCATTATCACTTAGTCCTGGCTCATGGCTGCGGCAAATGTGGAGCTGAGCGTGAGGCGACTTTGCCCTCAGACAGGGTACACTCAGGGAGTGTACACATTACGGCAAAGGTCTTAACTTGCAGATCTGCCCTCTTGCATTGCACGGATGGGCTTCAGGGGATCTGAGAAATTCCTGAAATTACATGCAAAAATATATAGTGTATATGGTGTGTGTGTGTGTGTGTGTGTGTGTGTGTGTGTGTGTGTGTGTCAGGAGGAGGAAGATGCCCGTGGCTTTCTCTGGAGTCTCAAAAATCCAGAAAGGTCAAGAGACACTGAATAAGAACCTTTTTGAAGGTGACATAGTGAGTGGCTGGATTCAAGACATGGAAGCTCCAGATTAATCTTCAGGAGAGTTTGTGCCCAGCACGGAGCCTGTGCATGGAAAGGTGACCGCAGCAGTCAGTGGACGTGCACTGCAGCAGCCAGAAAAGCTTCACACACACACAACCACAGGAAAACAGAAACAGACTTTAAAAAACCAACCACACGCCCTGTGCTGGTGACCTGTGACCCCTGGCCCTGTGAGAGATGTTCCAGCCTTTCACCTGCCTTCAGTGAGAGGCCTAGGATGTCCCCCCACCCCCGGCCCCATGAAGTTACTGTTCTGATCCCAGCGGAAACAATGACATCTGGCTTGGCTTCCCTGCCCTCCCATGGAGAGAGCCTTCTCTTACGGAGGCTGGCTCAGTGCAAGGAAACAAGAGTAACTCAGAAGACAACATTTTGGGGGGCAGGCACTGGTTGCTTTTTATGCTTGTCCTGCGTCTCCTGAAGTTGAGAATAAAACCCACCACTGTGAAAGAGAATATGAAATAAATGGAGTTTTATGACCCTGGGCTCTGCCTTGTTTGCGATACTTACCTTTCCATTGTGAACCATAAACCTTCTGTGTGTCTTGGCACCAAGAAACGCCTGATGAGGAGCCGCTGTTGGCTTCTTCTCATAGACCATCTGGGCAACTAGGCCGGGTCTGTAGGAATGCTAACACAGTGGAGAGGCAACAGAGAAACTGATTGAAACTTTTTCAACAGTTTTATGTATCTATGGCGATTGCTTCTGCGGGAAAAAGAAGGAAGATTTCCTCGGTCCAGAAATGCAGAGCCTTGCGAATATTGTGCCATAAAGTGCAGCGTTCAGAACACAGCCTGTCTTGGAAGTGGGTGGCTCTGGAGCTCTGGCAGGATACCGTCTGCTCCCAGATTCAGAAGCGGGCGGTCCAGGGGGAAATGCGCCAGCTCCCGGGGAAAATCAGATGCAGCGTGGGGACGGGCGTCCTCAGCTGCAAGTGTGGTGGTCTCGGAAACTCGGCACTGAGGTGGGTAAGATGTGACCCAGGAGTCCTCCCTGAGGTCCTTGGAGTTCTGTTCTCCCCATCACATTACCTGTCAGGACTCCTGATGAATGAGTCCTTACTTTCTCGAAGAAAAATAGAAACTCTCCTTGAACATGTCGGGGAATGGAACTAGCATGTTTACTGAGTCCCTACTATGAGTCAGTCAAGCTTTTAGGTGCTTGACAGACATGTTTTTCTGTGGAACTTAAATTTGTTCTGGGAGGTGAAGATTTTCATCCTTATTTATAGGTGGAAAATGGAGTATCAGTGAGACCAAGTGCTTGCTCAAGAACATTCAGCATTCGGGTAGTCACATGACACAGCCCCAAAGTTGGTGCGTTTTTTTCTGTATAGAGTTCTAATACTTCAGAAAATTAATTACTCTTCAGCAGCAAATTTGTAATATCCCAGAGCACTGGAAATGCCCCCAGGAATCATGAGGTTCAGCCATCCTTTCAGTGTGGGGACCCCTGAGAGTTGATGGAGTCCCCTGTGCTTCAATGTTTTCCCAGCTCCATCACTGATAGACTGAGTTTCTGGAAAATTCACTTGCAGCTCCAGGCTGGATACCATCCCGGTATCCGTGGATGAAGTGCTGGAACGTGAGGGGACCTGACAGTAACAAATGCAGGGTAGGATTATGGGGGCTTTCGATGACTCAATTCTGGGGGCTTTTAGGGCTGTAGGATTCTATGTTGGGACAGGGCTGGGCCCATGTCTTATTCACAGGAGAGACAGAAGCTTTGCTGAATAGAGTAGTTGCTCAACAGATTCTCACCGAATTAAATCATGGGAGAAGGTAGAAAGTACACAGTAAATGAGAATGAAATGAATACATGCACCTGACACCAGAAACCGTCCTTCTGGATCCGGCTGGAGCTCCTTGCAGAACTCTGAGGCAGGACGCTAGAAATCCCAGCTGAGAAGCAGACCCCGAGCCATGGGATGTCTGCAGCCCCAGCGTGGGGAATAGAGGAAAGCAGCCCGGCCCAGCTGCAGCGTCCTGCTCCCACAGACGTCCTGTGAACAACCTGGCAACCTTGCTCCAAGCCCAGCAGTGAGCTGGGAATACAGTGTCATGAAACTCATTTCCATCTGTCAACTTTTTAATGAGGTGGCGAATTTCTTTGATGTCTCAGGATGTTGAGACTACCCAATATATCATTTTTCAAACTTGGAATAAACCAAAATAAAAAATATGCCAACTTGCAAGCTGATAACTCTAGCCCGGCCTTGATGCTTTAAAATAATCATTATGACTCAATGAGGAGTTTGAGTAATAATCTGTGCACTGCATGCCAGAGCTGGCACGATATGCTTCACGGGACTTTATTTCTACCCCGGCTTCAGAATGCCAGTGTCAAATACTGCAGCGTACGGAATGCTGCTAGCCTCAAGAGTCCTTTATTTCTAAGCTCCTAAAATCTTACTGATAACACATTAGTACAGCATTTTTTAGTTTATAAAATGCTTTATGGACATTATCTCATTTAATTTATGACTTAACTTATGACTTACAACCTTCCTGTGACTCACAGCCTCTCTGTAAAGACTTACTCCCATTTTATTTAGAAGGAAGCCAAGATCTAGGTTAAGTGAATTTCCCAAGTTCACACAAGGTGGATGTAACGGGCCAAGTAGATTCTCACTCTCCTCACCAGTGCTATGTTCACCTCGAGTGCAATGCCAGTGGCGTTCATGCAAATGTTGGTTGAATACTTCTAGTGATGGGGAGCTCACTCCTAGAGAATCTCATTGCATTATTGAACAGCTCTGATTGTTGGAAAGTTGAGGCAAGATCTGGCTGCACATGAAGCCCACACGACAGAGTGTGTCTGCTGTCCCACGAACGGCCTTCAAAAGTGATAGCTCTGCATTGCGCATGGCTGCCTCAAACCACAGCATCTCATCCTTCCCACTTTGCTAAAAAATAAAAATAAAAACAGGATTTTATCAAGTATTTTGCTGAAACAAACTTGTATCTGTCCATAGTACATTTTGAAGGTGAGTTGGGCAACAGCAGCGTCGCTGACGAACTCACGCCCCCCCGGCTAACCCCCATGGACACATTTCTGCCAAGAATTGACCTCGAGCTAACTGGCTGGAGTTTCTGAACTTTTGACTGCCCTCCCTTTTGGAAATCATATTCCCCTGTTTCTTGCCTGAAGTGGCTCTGGAAACCCTGACAGTTTCCTCCAGCATCTTGGTGTATATCGTGAGTGAGCCTAGAAATTCCTTTAACCAGCGGTATCTTGTATATTGTCTCCTGCCTTGCTGTAGCTCTCAACCCCATCTTCCCTTCTTCCCGCCTTTGCTACTGTGGAGACGGTTCTCACAGAGGAATGTGGCAGTGACGGGAGGAGCTGTACCACTCTCCATGGCTCCCTCACGTCTACGCCGACCGGCCCCTGCTTGGAAGGAAATGCTCTTCTTGCTACAAGCATCAGCCCAGGACCCTTTGTTAGAGTGGTGGTAAGGCACATAGACACGTTCACCGCGCTTCAGAAGACGGCCGTCCAACGAGAGCGTAGCACCAAGGAAGAGCTGCCGGCCGGGCCCTGGGCCTTCACTCTGGGACGGGATCACTTTGGCCCAGCTGCAAACTCACCCACTTTCTGCATCTCTTGAGTCACGTTCTCAAAAGGGGAATCTGATTTGCTCTGTCCTCTGGAGCCAGTGGTCCCTTCAGGAGACAGTTCCTGTCAGAGGGTTTGGGCGTCACAGCGCCGGCCCAGCTCCTGTGTGGGTGTCTTTTGGTTGAGAGCATCTTCCATTCGGTGACACTGGCTCGCTGCCTTGCAGCCTGTTTAGTGTCTTCAGTCTGTGTGATTAAACATCTATGGAAGATTCTCCTGTGCTCTGCAATCCTGGGGAAGTTGTTGATTTGAGACTCTCTTCTTGTTGTAGTATGAAGCTTTTATCTTCTGATGAGAGTTTGGATGTTACTTGAAAGTCAATATAGGAGGGAACAGATACTCCAAGAGGTCACCTGATTTCCCAAGAGTACTCAGCTGCTACGCTGGAGGAGCTAGACCTTGAACCCAGACCTCTCTGATTCTGGTTCTGTTGTTCTTTCTCCCGTACTAGGCAAAGGAAGGTGAGTTCCATCGTCATCTTATAGACAATTGACAGTGAATACCCCCCTCGGACTCTGTGCAATGAGCTTGGTGGGCTTTTCTCTGGGAAAGCCTATGCCCCAGGTCCCCTCTAGCAATGCCTGGTGAATCATCATGGAAACTTAGGGTGGAAGTTTGCGACTCTAACCTTATGGTTAGTCCTAAAGGAGTAAGGGGCTGGGGAAGTCAGGAAGGCTTCCTGGAGCAGGTGAAGTTTGGGGCAGACTGAATGTAACTTGCTGACCAGGATCCATCCAGGCAAATGATTGCCCCGTTGGAAACCAAAACGCTTGGTGCCAGGTACATCATCCATGCCCAGGAGACTGGATTGATGAGCAGCAAAGATTTGGGTCTAAGATGGTTTTCCTTTTCCTGAAATCAGAGGATATGCAGTGGATTCTTCCTTAGTCATTTCATCTGGTTGCTGTGAACTTAAGAAATAAATCTCTAAGCTATGAATTTAGATAAAGAAATAAATCTCAACTCTCTAGGCTACTTCTATTATTTTTAATTCCTCTTTTCTGTGTATTTCTCAGCAGTTGTGATGAGGCCAGGATTGCAGACTTCTGTCGGTCTGGTGGGGGCTGGAGGTAGTGTGAGGCCTCAGCCAATGCCCTCCACGCTTCTGTGGGGGCTTGGCTTGGCCTTTAGGTGGGCAGCTTGCTGGACAGGCTTTCCTTCCTATTGTGATTCTAGGCTTGGGGCCCACACAGTCCAAGCATCATCTGCCTGGGCTAATCCTGTCTCCTTCAAGGCTTAGATGAGTCCCCTTGTCCACTAAGCCTCTAGCCATCACTGCAACCCGCCCTCACCTGAGCACGTCTGTAGCCCTGGGCCTGGAACGCCTTCCCCTCACCTCTTTGTCTCCTGGTCCTGTTCTCCAGAACTCAGGTCATACTTTTCCTCCTCCTGGGAGCTTGTCCGACACCCCCAGACTGGGTTCAGGGCATTGCCCCTCACCTTCCCCCAATTAAGTTTTTGTTGCAAAGACCCTATAATCACTGGCAAGTGTCTGTCCCTTGCTAGACAGGGCCTCCTTGGTGGCAGCGCTGGGGTCTGACTGCCCCTGGGCCCCTGGCACATGGCACCGTGCAGGGAACAATGGTGTGTGCTGAGGGTCTCCGGCTGCTCAGGGCACAATCATTCACGGCCCAGGCGCTCAGGGCACAATCCCGCTGGCCTCCAGCCTTCTCCAGTGTTCCTCTCCTCTGCTCCCCCCAGCCTGTTTCCCAAGGGCCCAGAGAACATGTTTGGGGGTTCTCTGCATCCCTCGGCCCTCAGCACAGCTGGGTGCTGGGAGTCTGGAAACATGCACCTTTGCTTCTGCCTTTTTTCAAAGTTGATATTTAGCCTATTTTCAGGCCCCAGGTAAAATCTACCAGGTTCCTGATCTGAGCCTGCTGTCTTATGTTTAAACTCGATAGGACACCCTGGAAATGAATTGTTTACTCCTAATTCACTCACAGAGTGATGTGTTGGTCATGTCTCTCAGCGTCCATCCCCAGCAGTGCAGTGTGTGTGTGGGGGCGGTGGAAATGGGAGCGGGGGTCAGGCCTCAGGGCTGCCTCTGCCGATTGGATGGGGGCCAATGTCTCAAATGCATCCTGTTGGAGGATTCAGTCAGTCACAGGCCAGAGCTGGAAAGGACCTTCGTCCTCCAGCCTTCTTTCTCTGAGCAGGTTTCCTGGAACAGTGTGGTCAGCCCTGGGGGAACATTTGAGTGTGGGGGGCAAGCTGCAAAGCCTCCATTCAGAGAAATGTCCCCCTTTTCTGAGAGCAAACTGGTTGCTTTTTGTTGGGAATTCTTGCTCTTGGGACTTCTCACTGCCAGTCTGCTCTGCTGTCCAGGGTGACACAGGATTGCTGGTTTCCTTATACTCTGAGGACTGATCTTTAGATGCTTCAAGAAGGTTCTCTGGGGGCCTTCTCTGTTCCCAAATGCATACAATGGTGGGGGGTGGCACAGAGAGCCTGGGCAGGCCAGGCGCTGGAGGGACAGACAGACCCTCCCTGGCCTAGAGGAGCCTCACAGGTTTGCAACCAGCTGTCTACACGTCAGGAGGAAGCAGGCTCCTCAATAGCGGTGAAGCTGACCCTCATGTCCACTCCGCAGTGGGCACAGCCCTTGGCACCCGGCCCTGCTGTTCCTCTGAACACACTGTGTATGGGTCACCCTCACCCTCTCGTCCCCTGGGGCTCCATCACTACGTGGGGCTGGGCCTGGCCCAAGGGGAGAAGCCACCCTGTCTGTCTGCTCTGCCACTTGGTTCCTCCATTTCCTGAGTGCTCGTCGCATCGTGGGCTCTGGTTTGCTGGTGCTCAGGGCGTGTTCTCCGAGAGCAGGTGCTTGCTCACCTGTCAGCGCCTGTGTTCCTCACAGCCCCGTCTCAGGCCCTCCTATGCTCCCACCTGTCCATTTCTGACTGGGAATGGTGGCGTTTACTTAGTTATCTTTTTACATTGTCTATTCCGGGAGTCTGCCTTCTGCCGTATGTCATCACAAAGGCCTTTCTGGTCTTATGGAAGGTGTACATCACATTTTATTCTGAAATCAGATTTAACTCAACATGACCTCTATGGCCGTACTTGAATATATAACATTGAACTAATATCTTAAGTGCTTACTGTGTTCTAGGCTGGACATTAAACACCTTAGCCCATTCAATCCTCACCAGAACTGGGTGAAATGGGAACCATTATTATCGCATTGAGGAAGTATCCAGATGGGGAATAGAATAGGGGCTGTTGAAGTAAATTGCCTCAGGCCACACAGCCAGGAAGAGGTGTAGCGGAGATTCAGACCAGGCAGTGAGGTTCCTGAGTTTGAGATCTTAACCATTACTTTATACCGATCTAACACAGCCAGAGGTTTCTGTATTTTATTCATTCCCGGACTGAGAACAGTATCTAGTTCATCCTAGATACTTAATAAAATGTGTTGAATGAGGCACAGGTAAGTGAATAAATGGATGGGTGGTGATGTCTCCAACGTGGGGACTCTCAGAGACAGTGCTCCTTCACCTTATATTTAGATTGGTGGTTCTCAAACTACCACATGCGTCAGAATCCCCTCAGGGCTGGAGGAAAGTCCGATGGCTGGGCTGCACCCTAGAATTTCTGGTGCAGTAGGTCAGCCCTGAGATCTTGTGCTTCCAAAAGTTGCCAGGTATGCAGGACACCCCTTATGAGAAGCACAGGCTTAAGTAAAATCCCATTACGCTTTCATAGCAGGAGTGGGGGCTGCAGTACCCCAGGAAAGCAGGAGCCAGTCACCCAGTGCCTGCTGGCCTGCCACAGTCCAGACAGAGGCTAGCCCCGGACTCAGACACTCCTGTTTATGCAGCGTGTGGCTGGCACCAGGCCAGCCTCTGAGCAGCGTGACCAGCAGCTTCAGCTGTGGGAGTCCTGCCAGCACCAAGGCTCAGCTGGAATGCAAATGCGGAGGGGAGGCTAATTCATGACAAAAGCTTCCCCTTATAAATCACCTACTGTACACCAGGCATGGACCCGCACATACACACATATATCTATGGTTCTTTGCTCTGACAGCATGTATATGGCCTTAAAAGTCCTTGGATTCTTCCAAATTGCATAACAAAAATCCCCAGGCTTATAGGGAAAGAGGGTTAAAGGCAGACCACTCAAATCTACAGTGACCAGAAAGCTGAAAAACCATAAAAATTAGTAATAAAAACACCAGCTGAGTATTTAGCTGTAACTTCGCTGGTATTTTCCACCCAGCAGCACACACAGTCTGTTCTTTGCAGCCTTAAACTTGGGGTGTGTACAGCTTCCACTGAGATAAGGTTCTGGAGACGGATTTTTTGTCAAATTAAAAATCTGCTCGAGATGTTCCTTCTTCATGAATCCACTGTTTTAATACCGGGGATTGTCTCCACTCACAGCTTCACCAGGGAGCTTAACCTGGACAGCTTAGCAGTTCCAGCAGCCTCTAAGGCAACCCCTTTGCAGGAAAGGCACTTCTGCACGGGCAGCTTTTTGCTGAGGGCCTTCATGTTTGGCTGTGGCTTTCCGTTTAATTGCTAGAAAGCTTGCCCCATTGCCTCAAAACTCTAATGTGCTCAAATCTGAACCCACGTGACCTCCTGTGTTACAACAGATGAGACTGGCTCCGAGTTGGCAAAACTCAGATTAGAACACAGCACTGGAGGGTTGTAAAGTCCTGCACTTTCTCCTGTTCTGCTGCCTTTATTAGACAATGAATAAGCAGAAGCAAAGCCAGCATCTGTGTGTGGCTGTGCTGCGTTGCGTAAATAGCCGACAGCATGGCGCAGGGGTGCGGCCCTACCAGGCACGGGGCTCTTGAGGGCCAGGCTCGTGTCCTGCCCTCCTGCCCGCCTGCAGCCCGTGCACGGCGGCTCACCCAGCCCAGTGGAAGGGAGTCGTAAAGTCAGTGGTGAGGAAAGCAAGTCAAATAGAAGGTCTCCGTTAGTAAACAAATGTTCTGTTTTCATTAAGTAGGTTGGGAGGCGAAGGGGTGGGTGGCGGGGGAGTGATGTTATTGACATTTTGGTCCATGGCAGGCTCTCCCGGGATGAGTTCTGGACCTTTCCTTGGTGTTTATGGCTCAGAAAGGTTTGCCAAGGCAGCTGACACAGGCAGTGAGGAGCTAAGACAGAGGAGCGCTCCTGGCACGTAGCCACATTGCACAGGTCACAGAATGCGTGCTGCGTTGTGACGTCGTGTGTGCATGTGTGGGGCCCTGGGGCCAGGCCACGGAAGAAACAGCAGTGTGACCAAGGGGGCCTGGAGGGGTATGACCACCTCTGGCAAACCTCTGCAGGGCTACAGGGGGAGCAGACCTGGCCTGTGTGGCCTCCAGGCAGGACGAGGCCCCGCCGAGTGGTGCTTCCGTCCATGAGCGTAGCACCTAGTCTCACCCGTCTTCTTACTTTTGGTTTCGTGACTGTCATCCTCCTCCTGAAGTTCACCTGACTTGCCCTTTAAACCATGAGGGCCTCAGGATCAAAACTTCACTCCATGTTTTCCTTGCTCTGATATAAAGGCAGTGAGCAGTCTGGGCTCAGAGTCAGATAAAGCCCAGGCACCCACACCCAGGTCCACAGATGCTCATTCGCCCCGTGACCTTGGGCTCCAAGCCTTAGGTGTCCTGTTTGAAAATAAGGGCACTATTATGTTTGATGTCACAGAGCTGTTGGAGCCTTAAATGAGATAAGGAATTCCAGAAGGGTGCTGAGCCCTGGGAGATGCAAAGGGGTAGAAGATAGCAGCAGGCTTCCAGAAGCTTCCAAACTATTTGGGGTGACAGGACACTTGGAAAGCAGAAAACCATCTTGCACATATTTCAGCTGCTGATGAAGTGGTGTAGAGAAGAATCTGTGGATTAGTTCATGTCCTCCCAGACCTTGTGCTGAAAAATTACTTGTAGCTCTCACAGGGTGAAAGTTTGGTCCCCTTCTCTCAACCTCTGGTCATAAAACCTGTTAGAAAGAGGGAGAAATGGTTCTTCTAAAGTGTCCACATTTTCTTTGTTCTCAACTCTGTGCCAGATGTAGGTTCAGAAAGTCAAGCAAAGATACTCTGAAGCTACCTGGGAGTGGGCGTTTATTCCAACCCACAGAGGGCTGGCTCCTCATGCTCCCCTACGCTCGTCCTCCTCAGGCATGGATGGATGGCATTGGAAAGGGAAAGATGGAGCTTTTAGAGCCCACAACCTGGGAATCGCCCCCGAGAGTGGGACGTAGGGGCATAAATAAACCTTGTGTGCAGGGTTTTTCGCGAGGCCTGGCAGGATGACCAACCCAGCACAGCCGGCAAATGTCTTTTCAGAATGGTGGGCGACCAGTGGAGACTCCCGCAGATGTTCACCTGTCAGCCTGCCGAGGACAGCGTTAAGTGGTCTCTCTGAGGCAGGCGCCGCTAAGCGCTCCTGACGTCATCTGCAGGAGCCTTGCTTGGTTTCAGTGGGGATGCATTTCTGGCTGAGCAATGCACCTGCCTGCCCCCAAATGTGACGGTCGCTTTGCGGTGCTCAGCCCACACCTGTGCCTCTAGGTGAAGCCAGGTATACCTGTCCACGACAGGTGGGCAGGCAGCAGGGCTGTGTCACGCTGGCTGGGTCTGTCCTCTCCTCCCTGCCGCTGTGTCTCTGGGTCCCTGGTTTTAGTGCTTTTCCAAGTGTCTCCGGGCTCGGTTGCTGAGTGTGGTTACCGCCACCACACGCCTCCCAACCCTTTCTGAATATCGTCACTGCTGACACGTATGTGCCCTAACACATGGTTGGAGATGAATGGGTGTTCCATATTCAGTGATCACAGGTGATGCTGGATTGATTCTCTGACATGAATTTAAGGATTGTAAATGTCACCGCCTCACACTGGTTTTAAATATGTTCATGACTTCAGAGTCAGTGGGAATTTGAATTTCTAGAGCTCATTGTTTCTCTTTCCAGGAAGATTAAAAAAAAAAAAAAAGCCCATACAGATGTAATAACATCTGGGTTTCTACGGTGCCTGACTCAGTCACGCCAGACATGAGCTCTTCTCTACACCACTGCTCCCTCTTGTTGGGGGAAGGGCTGTGATCTGCTGAAGGAAGTGCTAAGTACACACGGTCCCTTTTATAAAAACAAAAACAGGTTTTGCTGATAAGTGACAATGTGCTAACATTATAGATAAAATATCTTGCTTCTATATCACAATGAGTCTAGCCTTCATAAAACCAATTTGCAAACAACACTTTTCCCCCACTTCGGTTTGAGGGGTTAATTGAAATTATTTAAATCACAGTGACATCATCTTAAACCTCTAGAATCTGTAGAAACAAATGAAAGGAAAAGTCCCCTCAATCCAGCTAGAATGGAGTGGGAAGGTAGTGGGATCAGATGGCCTAGGCTTCAAGCCATGCTCTGCTGCTCTGCTGCTAGAGCCTCGATGAGCCAGGGATCTCTCTAAGCCTCACTCTTCTCATCTGTAAAAGGGGAGTAATGGCCGCTACCTCGTTGGGCACTGGGATTAAATGTGTGTGAAAGTGCTCAGCTCAGAGAAGACACTGCAAACATGTGCTGAATTTGAAGAGAGAAAAGCTCACAATACACATTGTAACAACTCAAAATTCAAAATTGTAGAGGCTTACAAAGGGAGAGGGAGAAGAGAAAGGGAGGGAGGGAGAGAGAAAGAAGGAAGGAGAGGGAATGGAGAGAGAGGAAGGGAGGGGGAAGTGAGAGAGAGAGAGAGAGAGAGAGAGAGAGAGAGAGAGAGAGAGAAACAGAGAGAGAGAGAGAAAATTCATCCAGAAAAACCCCGAGAGATGTTTCATCCAAAAGAAATATTTTGCACAGAAATAAGACCACTTCAAATTGCACCAGAAATAATAGTCACATTTATTGACCCCTTACTAAATGTCGGACCCTGTACATTTTCTCTGGAGAAGACTTTCCCAGTCTTCTCTCTGGGTGGTATAAGCCTGGCTGCCAGTGACGACGCTAGGCTTCCCTGGGAAATGGTGTATTTTCAACCTCAGTATTAATGTATTCTCCCATGTAATGATCAAAACAACCCTACTTAGTAGGACTGTTACATATGCATTTTTACTTTCTTTCTGGATTTTCATGACTACCTTTTAGGTCACCGTTAAAAGTTAAGAGACAGAGATTCCTACCCTGAGGTCCCCCCCTAGCATTGTCACCTAGGATCATATAGGATTCCTACGGAACTTGCCATTGGCTCACTGAAGACATCTCTGAAATTTAAAGATAATGTCCCTTCTTATTTGAACAGTGTTTCTTTATATTTATCAAATGCTTTTCTGTACAAAGTTTTATATAAGCCCGAACAAGACCTCGTGAGGCAGGTATTATCGCCACTTGCAGTGAGCAGCCTGAGCCCCTACAGGTTAAATGGCTTGTTTAAAGTCACCAAATGGTAACACTCTATAATCCCGAGAAACTTGGTGTCCCCTTCGCCTTCCACTGTGTTCCATTTACTACTATTGCATTACAAACCACCCATGTATGACTCTCACAGATGCTGTGGGTCAGGAATCTGGAAAGGTCATAGTGGGAAGTACTGTTTCTGCCCCATGTTGTCTGGGACCCTTGCAGGGAAGGCTGGAATGCTGAGGTGACTTGACAGCTGGAGGCTAGAATTATCTGAAAGCTCATCAGTCATTGTCTCATGGTCGAGGCTGGCTCCTGGCTGGAACTTGAGTGAGGGCTGTGGGTCACTTGCACGTGACCTGTCCATGTGGCTGCTGTGGCTGCTTGGGCTTCCTCACAACATGGCGGCTGGGTTCCAAGAACAAGTGTCCCAGCAGAAGCTGGGCAGTCATGTCACCTTTCTGACCAAGTCTCAGAAGTCACAGCCTCACTTCTATTGTGGGCACAGTGGGGAAGGAACATGGTGCTCAATTCTCTATGGAAGAATGTCAAGGTCACATTCTAGGGAGAGCAGTTGGGTGGAAGGAGTTATTGTGTCTGTCTTTGTAAAACACTAGTTGTCACACACTCGTGCCCCCTGTTGAAGGAAGCAGGCTTGTTGTCAGAGGGCTGCTTTGGGAGAGGTTTTCTGGGAGAAAATTGCAGCTCCTCTCCTTGTGCCTCCCTGATGCACCATAGTCTCACCAGGGCAATGATTTCTCTTAGATTTCTGTTTCATGAATGGGGCTAGCGAATGGTCATTGCAGCAGGCCGCAGGAGTTTCTGGTTTCTAAAATAGTTTATGTCTGTCTAATTCCACAGGAGATTTGAGGTGGCTTTCCATACAGTGCATACACACATGCATGAACACACACACACACACACACACACACACACACACACACACACAAGATCAGAAACCAAATATGGAGGCAGAAAATAAAAAACAGCAACTCACATGAAAACCACATTTACTGTCTTACAATCCCACTCACAGGGATCGGACACCAGGTTGAGCTCTGTGCTTCCGGGAAGTCGGGGCAAAAGCGCCAGGAGAGTTTGTGAACCGAGGGGGACGGAAGCGCCCCTCACACCTCTCCCGTCCCCACTGTCTTTCTAAGCATTGCAGGCAGCTGCCTAACCCTGGCTTTCTGGTAGTTTTAAAAAGCTTCTTACTTTTTAAGAAGATGATAGTGGCCTGTGTTAGTGACATTTCAGAGGAAAAAAGTCAACTGGAGAGGCACAGCTGGGGTGGTTGCCAGGCTGTGGTTGGAGCCTCCGGAGGGGGCAGAACAACGTTCCTCCTTGTCTCGCAGCTCACACGGGCTTTGTGCACGAAATCCGCGCCCACCCACCTCCCACCCTCAGAGAACAAACAAAAGAATCCCCAGAAAAAAAAAATTAAGATGTGAAAAATAAGTTTGCCGTCTCTATGGCGAAAGGGAGGAGACAACAGACTACCTTCTCTTTCTCCTCCCTTCAGGAAAGGACGATTTCTTTGAGTGACTTCTTTGTTCCACACAGAGCTAACTGCTGCGGCTTAATTATCCCACTCTTCATTCTCTGCAGCTTGTAAAGGCTCTTTGTTATTCGATTGAGTCCATTTCGGCAACCGCTCAAAAGTGATGCATTCCGAAGAAATTAGCCAGGAAACGAGCATCTCCTGAATACTGGTTATTGTCTTGTTTTGTTTCTTTTGTCCTATTTATCATTGGTTTGGAGCCCAGAAGGTCTGCGGGCTCAGTGCTGAGGTCTGAGGAGAAGCGGGAGCCTGGAGTTCACACCAGGTGCCTGGCCTAGGAGCCGGCCTGGATCCCGTGCTCTTGTCCTACTCCAGGCTGTGCCCAAGGATGAACAGGATCGTGTTTGGGAGGCACAAAGCACAGGTCCTGTGCAGACTAAAATGCTCATGGATGCCAATCGTCTTCTTTCCAGAGGCACACCTGATTGCTTCTCCCTTCTGCTTAAAATGGCTCATGGACCCCCTTCCAAACATCAGAACTTGACCTTCACCACCTTGCATCGTCTGGACCCTACTCCCCTCTCCAGAACCATCCTTGGGCTCCTCTCTAAAGCCTTACTGAAGCGCTTTCAGGTTCTAGGATGTTCTGGGCTTTTTTTCTCCTCAAGGAGAGAAACAGCTCCTGCTCTTTCGCCTGTGTGAACTTTTCCTCCCTTCTCTCTCTCTCCACCTGACTAACTGCTAGCGATCCTCCAATGTCAGCTCAGGTGTGAGGTCCTGGGGTCCGGAATCTGGGTTAGGGCTCCAGCCAGTGCCCAGCGCGGGGCCCTGCCCTTCCCTGGTGATGGCACTTGTCAGATCGTTGTGTGATTCTGTTCAATGTGTGTGTGGTGGGGGCTGGGGCCATGCTGTTGGAGGTGTTGGCAGACCCTGAGTCACTTATTTTGGAGTCCTGATGAACAGCTGTGCGCACATTTCTGCCCTCCAGTGGCAGAGAAGCGGATTCCCTGGGCAAAGGGGATGCTTTTGTTCTGAAGAGAACTCTCTTAAGAGGCTCCCTAGTTACATAAATGTGATGTTGAGATCCTCTTCCTACTGTTCTTGAGGAAAACTCAACAGCCGTTAACCTGAATTCAGATGTTTTACTCAGAAAAGTTTTTCCGCTGCGAATTGTAAAGTGCAGGGTATTGTGGAGCCAGAGCTGTGTTCCAAGAAGATTTGGGATGTTCCTCTCGTCTCATGATGCCTCTGGGCTCTGCGTGGGTGTGGGATGGACTTCGGGGTAGAGGTGCTTGACCAGAGGGAGGTGCATGCTCTAGCCACAGACGTTTCTCGCAGACAGCCACAACTGATACCCTAGGTGTCACAGAAGACAGGCAGCTGTGATCCCATCTGAGGCTAGAGAAGAGGTGTTGAACAACTTGACCAGATCACTAATAGACTAAAGACGATGTTTAACATTGAGATGCACGGACATCTAGACCAGGGCTTGGCAAGTGGTGGCTCGTAGGCCAAAGCCCGCCCACTACCTCTTTTCATGAATGTTTGGTGGGAGCACAGCTACACTGATTCATTCACGTGCTGTCTGTGGCTGCTTTCCTGCCACTGTGGGACACAAGTCACTTCGGCAGAGACTGGCCCACAAAGCCAAAAATATTTACCACGTGGCCCTTTCCAAAGACAGCTTGCTATGGCCTGGTCTGTGGCGCTGTGCTCTGATGTGACTGTCTTGTTGGGGGTCCCCTCTGTGGGTGGTTACGGGGTTGCCCCTGAAGGACAGGACACTTCCAGTGGCAGCCCCAGGACTTGCTGAGGCTGGAAATGAGGCCAGAGAGGCAGGCGGGAGAGAGGAGGGAGAAGGTCTTCTTCCTCTCTGTGGGCCTAGCCCGTTGCTTCCAGACTGTCTGCCTCTCACTTCAGGCCCTTGTTCCAGACCCCAGAGAGGATGGAGCTGCTGTTGCTTCCCCCAGAGAATGGCTGTTCTGTGCTGGTGCTTTCTCTCTTGAACCCGCACAGCCTGTCTGTGGTCTCTCTCCAGGGCCAGTGTCTTTCTGTGGCCCGTCGTGATGGGAGGTGGGGTTTAAAGTCACTTTGAAAGAAGAGTTTCTTCCCGCTTGGAGTCAAAGCAAAAAGCCACAAATCTGCCACCCAGGGTCCTGATGCTTCCGTACTTTCTGGATAATTACAGATTCCCTCTACCATCGCCCCCACTGCTCACAGCTTTTCACACCCTCCACCCTGACCCATCCTTCCTCTCGCCCCTCTGTGTACCCGGAAAGCAGGGTGGAAAAGGCCACTGCAAATCTAGCTCCCTCACTGCAGAATGATTAGGTGCCACCCACAAGCCACCTCATGCCCCAGACTGTATCACTAAGGCAGCCAGCTCGTCTGCCTGGCATGCCGACAGGGTCCATACGGGGTCGTGATTATTAATTTCAGGCTCACTCTGCTTCCCCAGGAATAGATAAGCAAAACGTAGACCAACTTTAAATCATCCTTAGTGAAATCCAAGTCTCATTTCAGACTCGCAGAGGCCACCTGAAGGTACAAAGCTCACGGTCTCCTCCTTAAGTTGAAAATGTCACCTTAAGATCTCAATTGCGTAAGAGCTCCTGGTGGAGAAATCTTTTATGATTATACTTTATGCTGACAACAGCTCTAAATTAGAGGGTGCAGCTGACTGAAATGAGCTTAATTTTCCATACAAATGTGGGCTCTTGGAAAGAAATCACTTTTTTTCAGGTCTAAAATCTATTTTATCTCCCCTAATTAGGAGAATATGTAAAGCAAGAGGGGGAATAGCGTTCAATTTGCCATAAAAAGCCAACCCAGTAGTTTGTAAGATCACAGTTTCCAAACAAGATCTGGCCTGTTAGAGGAGATCATACATAATTCAGGACCCACTTGTTACGGCAAGAAGTGTATCATGCAAATTCTCTCAAATTACATTTAGGAAAATGAGGTTCATCTTCCAGCTTTAAATAGAGTATTAGAAAAAGGGGAAGATATAAAAGCCAGAAAGAGGGAAATGATTTCAGTAGCGTCGGTGTGGACGTGGGATGGGGAGACTGAATGAGAGAATGACAAGGCCTGACTTGGAGCCCCATGGTGAGGTCGAGCCCAGTAAGTAACGCATGGCTGACCTTTCTGTCCGTCTGCTCTGCAGAGATGTCTGCTCCCATCGGAAGTGAGGGGCCTTCCATTCTGGGTGCGTCTTGTTTCTCAGATCATCTGCATATTGACCTTCCAGGAGGTTCTTGGACGTAATAGGGTGTGTGTGTGTGTGTGTGTGTGTGTGTGTGTGTGAGAGAGAGAGAGAGAGAGAGAGAGAGAGAGAGAGAGAGAGAGAGAGAGAGAGAGAGAGGTACAGGTGGAGCTGCTATAACAAAGTACCATACTGGGTGGCTTATAACCAACAGACATTTATTTCCCACAGCTCTGGAGGCTGGTGGTCTGAGATCAGGGGACCTACACGGCTGATTCTGGTGAGGAGGGTCCCCTTCCAGTTTGTAGACTGCTGCTATCTCTTATCCTCATGTGGCCGAAAGAGGCATAAAGAGCTCTTTGAGGTCCCCTTTGTAAGGGGCACTGATCTCATCCATGAGGGCTCCACCCTCATGACCTAATTTCCTCCCAAAGGCCCCACCTCCAATACCATCACATTGGGGATCAGTGTTTATACCTAGGAGTTTTAGGGGGACACAAACATTCAGTTGATAACAGGCGCTCAGAGGAGGCAGGGTCAGTTTTGCCGGGTGAGATTTGCCCAGCCAGCTGTCCAGTACTGAGCAAGGCGCTGGGAAGGATTGGGCAGGAAAGGTGCTCCAGAGAAGGTAGGGCTTGCATAGGGCCCCGGAAGAGGGGGGTCTCAATGGGCACAGGTGGGCAGCGTCCTGGGGGGGTGGGGAGAAACTGCTCGAGCACAGGCCTGGAGAGGACCTTGTGTGTGGCCATTGTGTGGGGATGACGTACCTTGCGTGGGCGTGGGCCTTGGCCATGGGTGCTCGCGGACACGAGAGGTGGAGGCCATGATGATGAGGCTGTCCTGAGCCCCATTCTCCGTCGTGTTGCCACCTGGACAAGAGAAGGAGGCGCACAGTGACCCTTGCAATTGGCTCCTGAAGAATTTCCTCCGAGCTCCTACAGCTGTCAGCACTGAGGGAGAAGCTTGGTGCTTGAGTGATCAATAAGCCGAAGAAGGTCACGTGCCCCGGGGGACTTTGAAGGCGGTAATTAAACAAACTTCTCATGCAGGCGCCCTTTCGGGGATTAACTGAGATTTAAATAATTAAGCCTCACTGGGGAAGTTAGAAGAGAAATATAAATGAAGAAGCGCTTTGCAGGTGGTACTGAGTCTGGACTGGAGCAACAGGAGAGACGCAGAGTGTGCACCCGCCGTGAAGGGAAGCCGAGGGGAGGCGCGGCCCACCCATGGGCACTCTGGGCACCCCAGCTCCTGCTCCGGCGCCCGGCTCCTGTGTTCTGAGAACTGGTACCCCACGTTGCCCTGACTGCTCCCCTGCTATCTCCATGGTCTCGTTTCAGTCCTCGCTCCCCCTGACTCCAGCAGGTGCACCCTGGGCCGCTACTGTATCAGCTTCCCTCCGGGTTTCTGCAGTTGTCTGCTGGCCACTCGGGCCTCTTTTCAGCCTTGGCGGAATTTAACTTCTGGAAAACAGCTCCAGGGGCACCAGCAAGCTGTGCCTCGGTGTGACATTCAAGGCCCTCTCCAGTGTGCCTTTTGCATCTTTACTTCCGGTTCTCCCTCGGCTCCCGTAAGAGTGAGCTCCCTGATGCCACATTTCCCCTATTCCTCCTGCCTCCGTGTCTTTGCACACCCAGGAATGACATTTCCCTTTCCAGGCCATCTTCAATTCCATTATATCTCCTCCATGAAGCACCCCTGATGTCCCCCAACAGGAAATGATCGTGTCCTCCTTTGTATAATGACTATTTATGGGTGCACGTGGCAGGAGATCATGGAGTGGATCTAACTGCTGCCAATCAGAAGCTCCTCCCCCCTCCCCCGTCCTTGGAATGTCTGCTTCACCCATCATTCCCACAGTGGGAGCCATTTCACGGATGCAGGATGCAGCCTTGAGAGAGTAAGGTGCTGTTGAGACCATCTGGACAGTGTACATGACTGACCCCTGTCACGGCCTCTCTATGAACTTTTGAGATTCTGGCGGGCAGGTGCAGCGATCTACACATCTTGCCCAAGACAAGCCTCGTATGTAAGTTCCCTTGCTTGTTACGTCTGCCCCCTAGCAGTCTGGGGTCGCCTGCTCTTTCTTCCATCTCTCCTTGCCCTCCATGTACAAGAGCCAGTTTTGGATTTCACCCAAAAAAGTCCCCATGTTTCGAACCAACACCATCTCATCTCTTCTCAGACTCCCGGCTTCTTGGATAAGAGACTGCCTGATTCGATGCCCTCAATTGTGAGTATCCTGTGATTGCTGTGTTCAGGGAAGGGACAGGAAGGGGCTCCGTTTCTTAGCCAAAACTCCAGGGAACAAATCTGCTGTGGAATTTGGAATTTTTCAGACTTTGGAAAGCTTTCATGGTGCATCTGTTCTATACCACATAACAGCAGTAGGTCTGGGTAGTCCCCTGTCGTCAAACACAATCATATTTCTGCTGCAAAAGTGAAATATTCATACTAAAAGGGACAATTAAAGGCTGTATTTAGCTTCAGTTGAGTTCAGGTCAGGTTTTGACCACATAAGTTCAGAAAAACGGAATTTTCTGAGCTTTTTTTTATTTTGGAACTAAGGATAGGAACGGTGGACCTGTATTCCCTTAGGAATTGCCTTAGGTGTTCTCCGGGGGCGCTGCTGGGAGAAAGGAGAGCTTGTTCGTACACTTCCCCAGGCAGACTGGAGAGTAATTCAAACTTAGCTTATGTCACCTATATCTGTCTGTAAGTGAGAGGCTTTAGCTGAACGGGGACTTGCAATTTTAAAGGTATATAAGAAGCCTCAGTGGCCTCAGGAAATCCTCCGGGAGTCACTGAACCTTGCTTGTGTAGGGGGCAGGGGGTGTGGTTCCAGGTGCAGCCCCAGCATGTGATTGGAACACTGGAACGTGGTCTTAGGGGGACCACATCTTCGGGCTTTGGGCGGTTGGTTCCCCTTCAAAACCACATCTGTGATCACCTTTGTCTGCTGACCCAACCACAGCACTTAGAAGAGCAAGCCGCCTAGAAAGGTGAGATAAAAACATGGGTGCAGGTGATTGGAAGAAATACATGTCCCTGGGTGAGACAGGAGGGATGTTGATGTGGGTCTTAAAAGAAGAACAACCTTCATTTCGAGGAATCCTTGCTGGGTCCAGATAACCTACCCGTAGATACCACCTCTCGGAGAAAATATAGATCTGTTTTCTAGGTAGTGCTCAGTAACTTTCAAGTCACAGCTTCTTGGATTTATTGCAGGTCATTAACTGCTGTGCTGTGACACAGAGAAGAAGTGAGAAGATTAAAGTAGCAGCCAGGGCCGTTGAGAAATAATTTGGCCTGTCTTTGATGCTGGGAGTGTGTGTTAAACTATTATCACCTGATAATTCTTCGGTAACTTTGGGAAGGAAAACTATTATCCGGTGGCAGGGAATTTTCAATTAATCCTGTAGAGTCCCTCAGATTTTAAGTGGCTATGTTGGAGATATGTTTCTTAGGGAAATTAGGACTTGAGTGGGCGAGGCCCCCAGTCAGAACCTGCTGCATAATTTGTAAGCTAATGCAAAATAAAAATTCAGGGCCCCTGGTTCAAAAAGTAGTAAGTTTCCAGATGATGACAGTGCAGAATATCGAAGCAAGCATGGGCCCTTCTGAGCCCAGACCCTGCGCAAAGAGCCAGGCCGTTCTTCAAGCATTTCCGTGTTTATCTTGCAATAGCTATTTAAGGATAGAGTTTTAAGATTTGTTTTCAGATTCTTTATTTTAAATTTCTGCTGTACTCAGTCTTATTTGCCGTGTGCTTAGTGTGATTTTGGAAAGCTCTGTTTTTGAGTTTTTCTTTCTTGGTCCTCCGGGTTCCTTTGGTAACATTTCTAGCCCTCTTCCTCTTCCTCCTTCTCCTCATTCTCATCCTTCTCTTCCTCTCTCCTCCTTTTTCTTTCTCCACCTCCTATTGGGGAGAGAGCATCAGAGCCTCAGGCCTCCCCTAGAGCAGAAGGTAATAACCACTCTCTGGCAGGGGCCCCTTTGGTGATCTGATGGCACTTCTGAAAGGAAGGTTTCTTAATGCACAAAATAAAACAGATAGGATTACAAAAAAGTTATGTATAATTAAACAATGTTTTATTATAGTGACATATTGTATGAAAAGCTTTAAAAGCCCAATTCGTGATCTAGTACTCTAGGTGCTTTCTATTAACAAACTTAGTAACACGATCTTGTATAGACGTAACTTCGATAAGCTGGAAGAAGCAATGGGCATGCACAGTACTCTGATACATCTGTAACAACTGTACTATGATATAAAAATGTGTGTCAGCGACGGTCTCAGAACTATTCATACTACTGTGATTTGTTGCTTACTTTCATAATTGAGAGAAAAGCTAAATTTCAGTTAGAGATGAATGAAAGTGAAGATGTCATTTTTTTTTTTTATTCACGTTGTTGCAAAGCCTGAATTCTTTCCTCGGACCCTTATTAAAAACGTCTTAGAATTTGAAGGTACCCCAGACACTTCCCTGCATTTCCCACCTTTGCTATGTTTGAGGAGAGGAGTCATCTCTGCTCCCTCCTCCGCGACAGAACCCTGGCTCATCTGAGTAGTCACAGGGCTGGTCCCACTGTCACCTGAGGACACACCAATATCATTCTTGGTCGTGGCAATAGCGGGAGGCCTCAGACTCTTGCTATATCAGGGAGTTAAGCATTTTGGCAAAAATGCAGGAAGAGATAAAAGATGTATTAAGTTTTTTCTTTAGGATGTCAGACCAGGCCACTGTCCCAGAATGTAATTCCACTAAAAACAGATTGCCCATGAGACAAACTCAGCTCTCACACTGGTAGACAAATGGGCTGGCTGGAAATCGACAAATAATTGTATCTTGTCCCCATTTGGCTTTATTTCAAGACAGAAGATGAATTAGAAGTTGAGCAAAATTATTGGCCGATGTTCTGGAAGGCAAAGAAGAATAAAAGAGGTTGAGAAAAGCTGTGAATAGGCCATTAGAGAGTGACAAAAGGTGTCCTACTGTGGGAAAGGTCATATGCGGAAAGAAACAGTCCCAGAAATACTGTGTGTGGAGACAAAACGAACCTCTGGGGGCGCCGTCAGCATCCCCACTGCGCTTGTGTGCTTGCACAGTGGAGAGGACCGAGCTGCTGGGCTGCATGTGTTACTCACCCCCACGTTTTGTTCACTTTGTCATTTACTTCCTGCCCAAGTCTCCCTTCTGTCTTCTCTTTCCTGGGTTTGCTGCTGTATCTATGCAGGGCACATTGATGGGTAGAATGCTATAGGAGCATAAACCAAGGTCCCTGCCCTTGAAGAGGATAATGCAAAGGGACCACTTTGGGTTCAAATCCTAAATCCTTCACTTCGCATGTGGGGACTTTCAAGGAGCCATAAATCTTGCTGAGCCTCACTCTCCTCACCTGAAAAAATAAGAATAAAGCAGCTTTCTGCTTCAGAGAGTTGCATGAGGTTTAACCCATCCTTTTTCATGCCTCTGACACCTGGAGTGGAAAGAACACAGGTATTGCAGTGGGACAGGCACGGAGGGGGATGTTACTCCTCAGTTTCTTGGGTTGTAAATGGGAACAATAATATCCATGCAGGTGTGTTTTGGGGCTGGCGACTGGTCCTGGGCTCTCAGACCTCATTCGTGGGAAGGACCACCTGGGCCCACTCATCCACCTGCTCTCAGTGGCTTCAGCATAAATAACAGGATGCAGAGGAGTCTCACCGAGCAGGGTTCCCCCCCACGCCCCAGTTTACCTTGAGCCCTCTCCTGGGATTTGGGGCACCCCACACACGGTGCAGGCTGGGCTCGGGGCCCAGAAGACCACAGGGGAGGATGGTTTTAGGAAAACTTCACTGGACAGCATACCCCCTCACACGGCCTTTAGGGTCCCTGCTTCACCCTGATAAAGAACAAACACTGCAAGGCTAGGAGACGGGCAAGGGTTGCAGTTTAGAGAAAAGATGACACACCTGGAGGTAGGTAGCATACATGGCCACTTAGGAAGTTCTCAATTGGCACCTGTTTAACAAATACAAAGCACTACACCCAGGCACTACTCTGAGTATTTTACAAATATTAACTCAATTAGTCCTTGGAACCACCTTGTGAGGTAAATGTTATCATCCCCTTTGTCAGAAGAGGAAGCAAAGGCCCAGAGAGGTCACTTAACTGGTCCAGGGTTCATCAGTGGGGCAGGGGTGAGCTGGGAGTCCAGCCCACAGTGCCTGTGTTAGCTGTTTTAGAGAAAAGGAAGGTTGCCTCTCCCATCTGTACCTGCGGTGGCACCTTCACACCGCACCCAGGGGAGACGTGACGAATAGTGTCTCCTCTCCGTTTCCAGGGATGAGGGGACATGCCACATGTTTCACACCCAGGACTCCAGCCTGATCTCCTGACCAGCCCTCTGCACTGTACTGCACCCCAGGTGGAGTCACTTAATATCTGACCTGCCATTTCTTAAGCCATAAAACAAACAGAGTGATGGCATGGCCTGTCCTGAAGGGTTGGGGTGAGGACCGACAGCGTGTGTGTGAAAGAGCCCCACACCCTGAGACAATGTATGGGGGTACGTTGTGAGCATTTTGATAGATGGCAGGGACCCCCTGCCAAGTGTCCCGACTCCTCCACTCCCCCCCTTTACCTGCCCCAGGCAGACCTTGCCCCTCCCTCCTCCTCCTGTCCCTGTCCCCAGGCTCCGCCCGGAACACACAGGCCTTCTCTGTGATGACACTTACTTTCTGGGTCTGTTGTTGGCTCTTCATCCTTCCTCCTCTGTCCAACCCTTGCAGCTGACAGACCTCAGGCTTTGTCTGTTTCTTCTGGAACCCTGACTCCAAACGATGTGTTTCTCCCTGTTTTAATCATTTATTGTTGCTTAACGAACTACTCCAGGACATGGTGGCTGAAAGCAACCATGTTTGTTATTTGTCAGGACTTTGTGGGTCAGGAGCTCGGATAGGCCAGGGTGGGGATGACTCATTTCTGTCCCGTCATGTCTGCTGGGATGGGAACAGCCCAGACAGCTTCTCTGTTTGTCTGTGAACATGGCTGGGAAGGCTGGGCTTGGCCAGGACACGGTGTCTTTCTGTGCCTTTCTGTGGCTACTCCACGTGGCCTCTCCAGGAAGTCTCTCCAGTGGGGGCAGCCAGACTTCGTACGTGGTGGCTCTGGCTCCTCAATCACCAGAGCAGTGCTGTCACGTCTTCCTGAGACGCAGGCCGGGGACTGGCACAGCATCAGTCCCGACGCCTTCTAATGGTTCCACCGAGTCCCCGTGCCGGTCAGACACACTGTGGCAGGGAGGAGTCCCAACAAGGTTCTGAATGGGGCGTGGTGGCTCCTGGGGCGTCTTTGGAGACCAGCTGCCACCTCGCCATGTCCTTTAACGAAGACAGTGCTTGAGAATCAACCTGCAAGCCATGTCTGACCTACACGGAAACTTTCTCAAGACTTTTCCACGGTGAACTTCGTTGATAAACTTGGGCTAGCCCCGGCTGCCCCTGAAAGTCCTGATTAATGAGTGTCACCGGCTGGAGAAGGAGAAGGAACAGTAACGGAAGATTTGCTGATAACATGTCTGCCTCCGCTCAGCCCCTGCGAGGCCTCTTCTGCTGGGCTGTCCGAGTCGAGACAGGCTTTCTGGCAGCAAGAGCAAGGGGCAGCGATGACAAGGGCGAGTCAGTCACAAATGGTTTCTTTTCTCCTGTTAAAGCCTACTGCTGATAAACCAGGGAGTCAGAGCAGAGCTCTGCCCTCCTGCCCTTCTCCTATACCGCCAACCCCAGCTGCTCACAGGGTTTCCTGGGGGCAGAGCAGAATTTGAAGCCCAGTAAGTGACAGGCCTGTGGGCGTGAGCACTGTCTTTTTGAGAGGATGGGGTGGGCTGGTGCAAATCGGGGACAGGCCGAGGGAGGGACCTAGGAGACTGCAATGCAGCCTGTGCCCCAGGACAGTGTTTCCTAGACTCTTCCTGGTGTCATCAACCCCAAGGATGGAAAGAGGTGTCACTCCTTCCAAAAAGGTCCCCAACAATGAATCTAGGAAAAGCACACATTCTAATGTTTTTTAAAAATAGCACATCAGCTTTCCAAAGGCTCTGAGAAGGCCTGCAGTTAGGGAACCTGTCTAACTCTGCTCAAACAAGTGCTTCCAGACTTGTTCACAGAGCCTCCTTCTTTCCTTCAGGATAAGTTTCAAGACCAGCCTTCTGGAGGACACACTTTGCAAGAATGCCTTTCCCAAGGCAGCCAGGGAGGCCCAACCCAGCCATTAGATGCAGAGGGAGGAGCAGGGCCCAGAATGGGAGCTAAGCCGAGGGTCTGGACAGCCTAGGGCATAGGGTGGATGAGTGGGTGAGAGCCAGGGCTTATTCCAGAAATTGGTTTGGAGTGCCCATGGCTTAATTTCCTGTCTGCCAGGGTGGCCAGCCTGGTTTCGAGTGCAGTCATTTCGAGCAGGCTCTGTTGCCCCCCGTGAGTATTGTACTGGGGGGGGGAGGGGGCTCCTTTACCCCTAATCGCCGAGCTCCAGGTGCCTGTGTGGAAAGCAACCCTGCGTGGCTCCAGACGGCCACGTTTGCCGTGTGAGTTCTGATAAATATTGCAAACGGGCACCATTTCCTGTACTGAGCCTAATTTATGGAGCATCGCATTGAGTCTTATTAGTATCATACGGGGAAGAGGAAAGAAAAGAAAGCAAGAGAGAATTAATGAGAGAGGGAAAGAAAATGATGACTCAACTTTTCCCAGTCTCCTTTGCTAGAAGAGTTAAATGAGTTTAACATACATATTTAATGTAATTTTTTCTTATAAAAAAATGCAACCTGTATATGCATTAAACTAAGACGTTTCTGAAAGGCGGCTCATTTAATTACATTTGTTAAAACATCCTGACACTTCTTCATCTGCAAATGTGGTATAATGATCCTCTTACTGCTGAGGTTCAACTGAAAATAGGGGTGTGAAAGTATTTTGTAACCCGTAAAGTGCTGCCCACATATAAGGTAGTGATACTAGTGTTAACTACCGATGCACTTTGTCATGGACTGAATGTTTGTGTCACCCCAAAAGCCATTTTGGAAGCCCTAGTCCCCAGTGTGACTGTATTTGGAGATAGGCCCTGGGAGGAGGTGATAAAAGCTTCATGAGGTCATAGGGTGGGGCCCCCATGTGATAGGGCAGGTGCCCTTAAAAGAAGAGGCAGAGGCTCCAGAACTCTCTTTGTCGCCATGTGAACTCAGAGGAAAGGCCAACTGAAGATACCGTGGAAGGTGACTGTCTGCAAGCCAGGAAGAGAGCTCTTACCGGGAACTGAAATGACTGGCACCTTCATCTTGGACTTCCCAGCCTCCAACACTGTGAAAGATAAATTTTGTTGTTTAAACCACCCAGTCTTTCATATTTCGTTATGGCGGCCTGAGCTGACTGACACCTTTTCAAAAGATAATTCCCTTTCAGCCCTTGCTGGGGTCAACAGCCCTGCAGTGACAAGCAGGACTGTCATCCCAGGGGACTCTGGAAAACCCACAGAAGCTGCTCACTCTTCCAAATAACAGGGAGCACTGAGTTGGTCTCATGTCAGTCCATCTCTACACCTCTCTAGCCGTTATCCTCTCAGCCTCTGGGCTTGAAAAGGTGCTTTCTTTTCTGGGTGCATGATGGTGCCTATGAGAACATGAGCTATTTAATTTGCTTTTCAAACATCGCAAAGGAGTGGAGGTGAGATGTTGACCCTGACGTATCTGTGTGTGGATTGTGACTGAGCTGAGGCGCAGCTATTTTCAGGGGCCCTCGGTTGGTAGCTCTATTAATAATTACTGTTTTTTGTGTGTGTGCATCTACTATGAGCCTGACAAAGAGTTGTGTAATTTTATATCTATATATCCTATCTCACTTAAATGTAATCAAATCTTCCCCTGCAATACCATTTATGAAGTAAGTTTGCCTAGGTAATCAAACCTCAGCTCTGGATATAACTACTGTATGTTTTAGCATTAGATCTAACTTCCTAGGGAAATGCTCCCGTGGTACGGTCACCGTTTTCAAGGCATTCAAACCATTTTGCCAAGGCCTGTATGCAACGGCAGAGCCGGCCTTAGATGCCAGGCCTCTGATTCTGGAATGAAATCAAGTGCTTATTCATTAGAAGCCTATTTATTGGGCTTACGTACTGCATTTCTGGCAGTGGGCTAGTCACTGGAGTACACAGTTCACTAAGACAGACCCGAGTGGGAATGAATATACACTTTTTAATTAAAAAATGTTTATTCTTTTCGTGGTGGGAGGCTCTGGGTAAGTAAAAAGCCATTAGTACCACAATGCTTATGTTACAGGCAGCGTAAGGCTCCATTCCTCCAAAGACAGCACCTTCCAGCCCTTTCAGCTACGTCTGCTATTTATCGTGTTTTTAAATAATAATTTATTCTCCTATTTGTTTTTTATTTACTTTTACTAAGTGTCACACAACTACAGAAAACTGTCATACACACGTGCAGTGTAATGATCTTTTAGGAGAGCAACACCTGTGACCTCCCTTGTCAGGACAGAGGTGAAGTCACCCCAAGAGCCCCCCACATGCTCACCCCCAGACCATTCAGTGTCCTAGCGGTACGGTCATTACCTCTTTATTATTCTTTACAGTTTTTTTCAGTCACTCCAATGTTTGTTTTATTTGTGACAGTGGTGTATTTTTAAGTCTCTTTTAATCTATAAGCCTCTGATATGGGCTCAATTGTGTCCCCCGCAAATTCATCTGTCAAACTCCTAACCTCAGCGTGTGACTCTGTTTGGAGGCAGGGTCTTTAAAGAGATGATTAAATTGCAATGAAGTCTTTAGTGTGAGCTTTAATCCTATATGACTGGTATCCTTATAAGAAGAGATGAGGACACAGACTTGTACAGAGGGTAGACCATGTGAAGACACAGGGAGGAAAAGATGGCTGTCTGCAAGCCAAGGAGAGAGGCCTCAGAAGAAACCAGCCCTGCTGACGCCTGGATCGTGGACTTCTAGTCTCCAGAACTGTGAAGAAATAAATTGCTACTGCTTAAGCCACCTAGTCTGTAGTAGTCTGTTATGGCAGTCCTAGCAAACTAATACAGTCCCTCACCATTTTTGTGGTTTTCTTGTAATTAATTTGTGGAAGATTCTAGATGACCTGTCCTGTTGGATTTCTCATAGACTGGATTTTACTGATTGCATTCCCATACTGTGATTTAATATGTTCCTCTATGCTCTGTATTTCCTATAAATTGATACATGGATCTAGAACTTAATCAAATTTAGTTTTTTTTTGGAGGCTTGGCAAAACTATTTCATATAGTGTTGTGTTCTTTCACCAAGAGGCATATAATATCCTGTTGTCTCTCTTTCTGTGATGTTAGTAGCCACTAATGCTCAATGCCTGCTCATTAGATGTAAATGGTGATATTTTGATTTTAGTTTTCTTCTGCATTTACTCATTGAAATACTTAAAGGGAAACTTTGCTTCTTATAACTGTACCAGAGGTACAGTTTATAAAAAAAAAGTGTGGGGCAGGGGGCAGAACCAATGCTTGCTTCTTTCCCTTTACTTAGTAGTTTGTGACATAAGGAGTTGGTTCCAAAGGATCCGCCCAGGGGATTAATTTTGGAAGGAGGAGGCTATCATATGAATTGCGGCTGTGTATGTTTCATTTTACCGCATTATTTTCATTATTTATGCTCACGTTGTCCAGTCTTTGGCCAGGGAGAATCTCTTCTGCTTGGCTCCCCAGTCCTTTGGTACAAGCTGCTAACCTTTGGTCTTTTTCTCTCCTGCTGACATGGTAAAATCCTTCAGACTCATCTCGAATCTTTCCTCACCCAAACCTGGAATCAGCTATTTCCCATGGTTTTGAGTTTGTGTTTAGTGAGAAATAGGACGGAAACTATAGTGTGGTTGTTAGCTATGTTCATTGCTACTGGGTTGCCCGTTGTTCCTAGGTTTTTCACTCCATATCCACATCCACGCAAACATAGCCCATAGCGATACCCCTCCGCCAACTTCAGTTTAGAACCGCTGGGTGTTCCCTGAACCACATCTGTGCTATATATGTGTCTGCTTCTATTCCACACAGAAAATCCTGGTTCTCAAGGCCCCCGGGGATAAATAGAGTTAGACCATCACATAATTACTCATTTCTTATCCCACCTCCACACAAAACATTCTGAGAATAACAATACCCGTGTCACCATCATATGATTGCTAAAAATAGGTTTGAAAAATGTTGCGTCGCTCTTCTCATTCTGTCCCCATTTTTTCAGTTGTGCTGTATCTACGTCGTCAGAGCAAGCAGCCACAGCTCTCTGTGTTCTCTTCGTCATGGCCACATTTCATCTTCCATCTCTGTACAGATACACATATTTCATGCTCGCCACAAGTCTGTAGGCCAGTGTTTAGCCAGTTATGTTAGTGGCTGAACCTCATTCTCTAGTAGATTTGTACGGAACAGCTCAGGGGAATAGTTCCTGAATTCGTGTGTGGAGGTCATTTCGCCTTTGGTCTTTGTACGGTCCTGTGCTGAGCAAGGCCTGGGATACCTACTGAGAGACACGGCGTTAGTGATTCCGTCAGAGTGTGAACCTCACGAAGCGCTCACACAACCTGGGGGGGTACAGCTGCCACTGTAACGGTATGTGCTGTGCTTTCATACGAATGCAGTGCAGTAGGTTTGTTCACACCAGGTCACCACCGAACATGAGTAATTTTAGTGTAAACCCCGAAGTTGGCGTTCCTTTTTGGCTTAAGCTTTGATTGCAAGGCATCCTCCTGCAAAGAGGGCTACCTGGAATCAGCACATTGGCAGCCACAGGACTAGGTAAAGAGCAGGCTGCCTCCCCGCACTGAGGCTTCTTTGTTTCGGAGATCTTGATTTTCATACCGTTTGGGCCACTTATTTTTTGTTTTCCTCTCTTCTGGTGCTTTAAATTCTTGCTCTGTGTTTCAAATTCACAAATAGCATGGAAACCCCAGGGCCCCACACTTGACCCCTATAAAACCAGAATCCCAGGCTCATTGTTCTCTCTCTCTCTCTCTCTCTCTCTCTCTCTCTCTCTCTCTCTCTCGCAGGTTGTACATGCAACCTTGCACACTCCAGGGCCTATAAATAATAAACTCTTTTTTTCTTCAAAGTTTCCTGATGGTTATCGCTGAAGTGCGTCTTGCAATCGTAACAAGAGCCCCAAGGGTTGATCTGGTTGTACCACTGGGTTAGAAAGGGCAGATGTCTATAGGAAGCTCACTGGGGTCCAGGAGATTGCCCCCAGGCATTTCTAGCCAAGAGCATCACAATTGATAGACCAAAACACTATCGCGTTACCCTACAACCTTACAACAGTTATGATGTCACTAGGTGATAGGAATTTTTCAGCTGTGTTATAATCTTATGGGACCACCATTGTCACATATGCAGTCTGCCATACAGCACATGACTGCTCTTGAAGGTTAGTTTGACTAATATGAAATCCTTGGCTCATTGTTTATTATGTGACAATCTCAAACAGGTGACTCCATTTACTTTTGGCATTCAGTATTTCTGTCAAAATTTCTGATGGCAATATGATTTCTATGCCCCTACAATTCACTTGTTTGTTTTTCTTGGATTACTAAAGGATGCCTTGTTATGATCATTCTGGGCTGATTTTCTCAAGTAAATGTGATCTCTCAATATGTTATATAATTTTTATTTTTTATTAATTTTTTTACTTTAGGAACATTTTCTTAAATTACAGATTTTAATATACTGTTTCCTCATTTAGGTTTTTGGTCTTTGAGTTCATGTACTATATGTATTGCATCTTCACTGTCTGTGTTCCAAATTTTTTTTTAATCTATAATTCTTTTCTTTATTATTATTATTTTTTTTCAAAATCCCCCCTTTAACCTTCTATTTCTCTTAAGGTATTAGCTACTGTGTTTATTCACTGTTATGTTCCTTTTTGTTTTGTCTTCATTTCTGAAATGTGTAATTTTCCCTGTTCTATTACCTCATTTATGATTTTCTATAATTCTGAATAATATTTTTTTCATAGCTTGTGCTGCTTTTTAATATATTTTAGCTTATTTTGAGATAGTAATTTATAGTGTTCATCTGTTTTGTGGATTTGCCTTTCTGATGTGCTTTCATTATCCTTAGGGATATTATTCTACTTTTTATCCTTTTATATTTTTCAATAACTTTGCATTGCATTTGGCCTTGATCCCTTCTAATGATCATTTTTTAAAATGTGAAATTAGTGGCCTGGTTTGGGACAGATGTTTTTTTTAAATTTGATGGCATGAGAGTTCCTTCTATCATTTTAGTGAAAGATAGACTTACTACTTTCTAAGGATTTCTGGCTCTAGTCACCTTCCCCAATTTTATCCTGGCCCTTATTTTTCCCTTCTCTTTATTGTCTGTGTCCTTCTCGATGTGGGGTCTATTCTGAGCAGTTTTACAGTTGCGTTTTCTGGAAAGAAACCTTTGCTCATTAATTCTGCAAATTCCAAGGGCCCGGACACCATGTAAGCACCTGCGCCTGGGCTGTGCACACCTGTCTCAGTTTAGCAGCTGCAGCAAATCAGGACCTGAACTTTGGGCTGGATGCTTGTGGGTATTGCTCAGTTCTCAGGTTCACCGGTTGCCCCACTGCTTCCTTCTGCACAGATATTGATGGTGGGTAAGTCTTCTAACTGTGTGGTTTGCCCTCATCCACTCAGAACTTGGAGTTCATGGGGGAACCTTGCCACCTGGTTTTGTTGTAGAGGTTGCATATGGGTTTCAGTTTTTTGCTACCTTAGTTTCTTTCTCTATGTGTTTTAAGAGAGGTGATTTGGGGAGATTAACAGAAAACACTGATCTCACTGCCATAGTCCCAGATTCCTATACTATATTTCATGTCTTGTCATTTTAAGACATTACCTATTGACTGCCAATTATAGTAGACAGGAACTTAGCTTTCTTACAATCACTTTCTTTCCCTCCATTCTCCCACTTACTTTCTTTCCCTCCCTTCATTCTTCCAATATAGTTATTTCCCAATAAAGTCAGTATTTATTACTATAATTATATTCAAATAATGTATTATGTTCATGTTTCTTTTCTTATACATATTTTTGTCCTGCTCTTCCTTGGAAATTTTTCTGGGATTATTAATTGTATTTTATATTTATTATCATTTTTTCCTGTTCCCAACATTATCTGTTTCATTCCAGTTCTTTATTATGGTCCCTGACTTTTGTGCTAGAGGCTTTCCTCAAATTTCTCTGTCTCTGGTTGTTCATAATTGAGAGTGCACTTACAAATGAAATGGGGTTTTCTCTATGTGTTTGTATTGGGGAAGAGGCTTGTCAACAAGTGTAACTGTTGCAAACTCACCGTTTTGTTAGGGGACACAGGCTGTCAGTATGATTAGGTCTTTTCTCTTGAGTTGATCACATTCCCTAGAAGAGTACCCTCTAGTCTCCTGCATGGGAGCTGTGTCCTTGGACATAGAAAGGGGTCAAAGGGTTCCACTCTTTGGTATACAGGCTCTCACAGGATGCCCCTGTGTACAGCCTCTCACCCTTATTTCAGCCAACAGGCTGTAACTCTGCTGGTTTGGTTCCTTTTGAACTATCACGGTCTTCCTTCTTGCTGCCCATCTTTGTGCATTTATATATGAGTATTTTACATCAGTATATTAAATGTTAGTAGAGCTTATTTTTACTTCTTTTTAAAGAAAAAATATGAATAGAATTTCTAATATTTTCACCCCTACCCCAATAAATGATCCTGCATACCACTCTCCTGGGGTTGTGACTCTGATCCACAGTGTAAATGTCTGGAAGGGAGGCTTCTTTGAGTGAGGCGATGACGACGTCCCTCTGTGTAGACGTCCTTATGCCTCTCACCTGACAGTGGACCTGGCCTGTCCATATCCTGAGCTCCCAGGTGACTTCCTGTAGATATTTTTATCAGTAGTCCTTGGGTGCTGCTTCCCTTAGCTTCTCCTCCAGCTCCAGAAATTAATTGACTTATCTTATATCCAGTGGTATCCTTGACTAGTCCCATTGTTTCTGTGGATTCACGTTTTAAAATTATTTTACTGTTATTTTAATGGCCTTTTGAGGGGGGCAGTGATGAACGCATGCGTTCCATCTTCCAGAAACACATTTTAACAATTACATCACCAAAAATACATTTAACATTTAAGCAGCGTCAGTGTTTATAAAAAAACCTCACATTAACACAGCACCCCAAACATCCAGAGCACTTTAGGACATAGTTCTTCATTACAGCAGCCAGTGAGGTGAGCAGCTGAGAGATTGCTATCCTCAGTTACGAGTGGCAAGAGTCACATCTAGAACAGCTCTGCGACAAGCAGAGGGACTGGGTCAGAACTTAAATGTATGACTCTTGGTTGTTGTTGCTGTTGTTGGTGTTTTAATCCCATACACTGGCCATGAACTCCAGGGATATTCTGCACTTTTCCAAGAACTATAATTCTATGCAATTTAAGCACATTATCTCTTACTGACGGGCACTAAAGACTGTAGTATACAGAGGGGACCCCATTTTACACGAGCAGAGGCTTTTAGTTGACTGTAGAAATGTAAACATGACTCTTCTAATGCATTTTTAATAGTCTCTATTTCTGGACATTAGCCAAAGTTTGCATCTTTAACAGGTTTTCCATAGAGGCCAATTCTTCCCTTAAGAATTCTTCTAAAGATTTGAACTTAACCCCAACTGTTTCCTTTATTTCCTTGTTCCTGTGAATTGATTCTGGTGTTTGTGATTTCTGAAGTGTGTGCGCAGGGGTACTTACTAGTTTTTAATTCATTGATGGCCTTGGTCAGCAGGCGGGTAAATATTATACTCCACCATAACCTCATTTGGCTGCTGGGATGTTGACTTAAAAACACTTTCTCAGACACTGATAAATAAAAAGAAAATGACTGTCTTCATGCTATTATTCTTTGGTTGTATTTTCACCCTGACAGTCTATATAGACAATCAAATATTGATTTCAAAACTATGAACTCCACACTGGTAGGTATAAGTTTATCCTTTCCCTTTCAATAGTTTTGGGTGGTGAGTAATAATATCTTAGTGCTTGTCATAGGTCAGGCCCAGTCAGGTTCTTTGCCTCTATAACCACCTTTCCTCCCGTCGTTGGGGTGGCCACTCAGCTGTTCTTGGACCACATACATTTAGAGATCAGAAGGACATAAGTAGCTCTTTACCTGTTCTCTTGGCTTCAACACCCAGTCCTCCATGTTGAGTTAATAAAGGAGAACAAGATGATGTTATGGAAAGAACGCAAGATTTTGGGCCACATAAGCTTGGGTCTCTAGCCCATATCCATCCTTACAAGCTGCATGATCTTAGATAAGTCATTTACCTTCTATGAGCCTCGTAGACTAAAAAGTGAGAATGATTGTAACCTTATTACAAGGCATTTTTAATATACTTCCTTGGACCTTCTGACCCAAAAGTGGTCAGAAAGTCAAATGAGGTAAATTAAAAATGCCTAGCCTACAGTTTCTTTTAAAGGTAAGCATACACTTACATTATGACCCAGCAATTCTGCTCCTCAGAAGCTACCCAAGAGAAATAAAAACATGTATCTACACGAAGACATATACACAAATATTGGCAAGAGTTTTATTAGTAATAACTTCAACTGGAAACAACACAAAGGGCCATCAAAGGGCAAATGAATAAACAAATTACGTATATTCATATGATGAAATTCTCATCAGTAAAAAGAGTGAATTGTTGATACGGGCATCCTTATGGATGATTCTCAGAAACATGCTAAGAGAAAAGAACCAGACACAAAAGACTGTATTACTGTATGATTCTATATGCAACCCGAGGAAAACCAAATCTAATCAGTAGTGATAGAAAGTGGATCAATGGAGACCTGGGACCAGGGGTGGGGTGGGGATTGACTGGGAGGGGGCAAAAGGAAATCTTTGGTTGATGGAAATGTTTCCATATCTTGATTGTGGGGGTAGTTAAATGGGTGTGTGCATTTGTCACAATTCTCCAGGCTGCACGCTTACAATGTGCCTTTTATTGTATGTAACTGACACCTCACTGATTTTTTAAAAATGTCTGGTACGTTGCCTGACATATAGCAAGTCCTCAGTAAATGTTGCTTCCCTTCTCTCTTTGGTTGGTACTCAAGGAAGACAGCATCGCGTGGTCCGTGTCCTTGGACTTGCAGTCTTTTGAGTGGACAGGAAGAGACGTTTACAGTACCCCTCCCATCTTCCTCTGACCTTTCAGTGCCCTACAGTGTCTTAGTCTGTCTGGGCTGCTATAGCAGATTACTACAGCCTGGGTGGCTTAAACAACAGAAATTCATTTTCTCACAGCTCTGGAGGCTGGGAAGTCCATGAACAATGTTCCTGCCAATCATTTTCTGGTGAGGGCTGTCTTCCTGGCTTGCAGATGGCTACCTTCTTACTGTGTCCTCACGTGGCCTTTCCTTGGTACGTGCACATAGAGAGAGAGCGTTCTCTCTTCCTCTCATTTTAAGGTTGTCCATCCTGTTGGATTAGGACCCCACCATTACGACCTCATTTAACTTTAATTACCTAACAGCTCTATCTCCAAATACAGTCACCTTTGGGATTAGGGCTTCAACATAGGAATTTGGGAGGGTGGGGCACAAAGCATACAATGTGCCTGAGTTTTTCCCCCGGAATTATAGAAGGATGCTCTCCTTGCATGTGGCAGATTGGACATGCTGGGGGGCCGTCTTTGGGAGCAGTCTTCAAATAAGCACTTCTGGAAGTTGGTGTATAAATACTCCTTGACCGTCAGCTGGATAATTCTGAGGGATGAGTTTGATACAGTTTCTCAGTTTTCTCTTGGGATGAAGCACCGGTCATCTACTGGTGACTGGCTTAATTCCACACATTTTACTGACTGCCTCACTTTCCTGTATCACTAGTCCACTCCCATTCCAATGTTCCTTCTACTTGCCAAGTAAGCCATTTAAACTTGAATCCTTATCGTAAGATATGAATCTGGGAGAACCTAAAAAAGACAGTGATTCACATTTCTACAGGTAACTAAGTCGGGGCAGACTGGAAAAAAAATGGTCCAACAAATGTTCATCTATCAAATTGTGGGAGGAGGGATTCATTTTGAAGGGGAGAGTGATTCTGACATAGGGATCAGAGATGGTTCTTGGAAGAGGTGGGGTTTGAATAGGCCTTGAAGAATGTATACAATTTTGACAGGGAGCTCTTAGGGGACCCAGAGAGGGAGAGGAGGAAGCGAGGGAGGGAGGGAGACAGACTGAGAGATAGGTGACAGATAGATAGATAAGAGAATCACACAAAGGAGATTGAATTAACACATGCTGAGCGTCTGTGCTGTGGTAGCCATGATGCTAAGAGCCGGGAATACAGAACCGAGTAAGACCCGGTCCCTGTCCTCAAGGGTGTCATGGTCTAATGGGGGAATGAGATGACTAATGGATAAAGCACTTGACACATTGCCCTATGATTTAATGCATCATTTCCCAGGTGTTGTTCCCAGAGGTTTCCCAGTGTCAAGTGTCCTGAGAGAGCCTTTGGTGTCGAGCTCCCTCACACCAAAGCTCCAACAAGAGGAAAAACTGAGCTTTTGGAAAACTCCTCAGGCACAGCTCCAAAATTCAGGACAGAGTCCGCAGTCTTGTTTTAATGGCTTTGGCCAAATTCATGTTCAGTGTTTGATTTAGAGCTCGCAGTGTTAATATTTTGTACATTGGGCCAATTCTCTGGTGATTTTAATATTTCATTTATCGACTGATTTAACTTTTAATAGTATCCAAAGCCATCTCATTAGATTACAGAGCTGAAAGAGTGCCGCTGTAATAGCTACCCCGTCGTTCGAGTAAATTCAATTTGAACAGACGTAGCCCAAGGCAAAAGGCAGTCGTGATCGCTGAAATATTTTGCCATCTTCTCTTCCAAACAAGTCTAAGCCTTTTCTGTGGGCATGACATGGACATAACAGACAAACCTCCAAAGACCTTGGAGGACTCGGGGAGAAATATGATCTGGACACAGCCGGTGGCCATTGTCATCTTACACTGTGCACGTGTGCTCTGTCCCTGTCACAACTGCATGTGGGGAGTGTTTAGAGGATTGTGGTTGTGCCTGATCAATCTCTGCATCCCTAATGCCTTGTGAAGTTTTTGATGCAAGGTGGAGACTTAATAAATGTTTGTATTAAAGTGGACCTCAATTATTGTTTCCAGGGACCAGAGAGTTCCGTCCTTGCTCGTACACTGTTAAACAGTCTTTATATGCTGCCTTTAATGGAACCATAGAGGACATTCCCTGAGTCTCTAATGGGAGTAAAGTGGGAGGGACCATAAACATATCAGGTGACTGAATTGGTACGGTGTCAAAAAGGTTTTGCTTTGTGGAGATATCCCCAGTCTAATAAAAAAAAATGTAGCAGATAATTGATGCTCATTTTTGCCTTCTCAGTTTTGAACTTAAATCTTCTTATTCTGGGATTTTGCTGCATGTCACCTTGGGTAATGGCCCTCGTGACACGTAGGACCCCCCTCCTTCAAAACTGCCCTAACTGCCTCGAGGACGTACCTGTACTTCTGACCAAGGTAGTAGAAGGGAACCAGGACTCACCCCAACTCGGGTTAGAGAAAGCACATTGGAGAAGGGACATTGGAGCTGGGTTTTGAAAGGCAGGTCACTTCACCTTGTCAGAGCTTGGAAACGACTCCCACAGCCATGCAGAGCCATCCCTGGGAATGTGGGAGAGCTGCCCCAACGATCTCTACCCTCAGAAATGGATTGTGTACCCAGCACCCTTCGGATGAGGCACTGAGAAGTGAGTGAGGTTCACTGTTCTTGAACCTAATTGTTTCTCCATCTTCTGTCCTCTGCAGGGAAATGAGTCTCTGTCAGGATTCTGGCTGCTGTAAAAAGGACTACATGCTCTCCTTTGCTCTAGGGACACCCCCATACGATTCTGAATATTAAGATTGGACAAAGAAATCTGTGTCTCTTCAGCCACACTTTAGTTGTAGTCGTGCTTTAGGTGCCACTCTTGCCTTAAGGTAGCTCAACTGTCACCCCTTCAGTAGACTCTTATCTGCCCTGCCCCACCCCAAATTCACATGAGGTAAAAATCCTAACTTTTTTTTCACTATATGTATATTTACTAATAATTTATATATGCATGACTATACTATATATGTGATTAATTTATAGACACATATATTACTATACTATAATTTATATGTATTCTATACAAATATAACTACAAAGTAATTTCTAGATCTATCACCTTATATAATAAAGAAAAATAGAAAATTTAAAGACTTGTGATAAATATGTTATAATATTCTAAATCATATTACAAAATTATTTTTTTGCTGCCACTTTTTTTTTTACTGCCACTGGAATTAGTAATAACACTTTAAAGTAAATATTAAGATTGGCTATGCTTCATTGTTTTTGAAATTTTAACATTAGACAATACAGCAAGGTATTGAAGTTCTAAGTTTAGTTTTAAAAAATACTCGGTTTTAATGGCTGTCAGAGTTGAAAAGGCTTCCTGGCAACGAGGTGCCCATCCATATGGAAGAAGGGCGTTGGTGGCTTTCTTTACTAAATCATGATTCTCATTTTTCAATGCCAGGCACCAATTATGCAAAGGTTTTGTTGAAATCGGTCTAGTAAATTTCCATCTTCCTGATGTCAGGCAGTTATTCTTGCAAACTAATTGGAAGATATTTCATTTTTACATTTTTAAACAAAGGGGTCCAAAACCCATTGAAAAATTTGGAAGATTTTAAGCAGGCTAGAGACTTCTGTTTAAGTGTGCATATATGAATGTCATTATCATTGAAAAACCAAGTATATTGGCAAGAAAACCACAGAGTGACGGAAGTGTTTTAAAAAATGCTCTTCTGTAGCTGAGTTTCTTCAGAAAAGCAGTTACTTCATCACTCATTCTTTACCTTGAAGGGTCATAGTAAATGTATTTATTATTATTTTTAATATCTACCTGTGGCACACTGCCGAAAGCCACTCATCTTCCCAGAAAAGGTCACCAAATTTGATACCCTGTCTGTTTGTAAGGAAAAATGCATAAGCTATCTCTCAATGTGGTAACTACTTCAAGTACATTATGTGCTCCAAAAGAAGTTCATGGTCATATATTATTCTGAAGTTTTGTGAAAAGTCTATATTCAGATATCCTTTCCCCCTCACATATATTCACATCAATGGTATTCTGTGACCCTATGTGCACCTCTCGCTTATCTTTCTTTCCTGCAATAGGCAGCCAATAAAGGACGCTGAGAATGACTTTCATGTGTGACCCTGTCTCTGTAACCCTGCTCTGGAATCTTTTTTCAATTCTAGCGGTTATGTTTCTACAGTGTGCCTGTGAATCACAGTTACGATCACAGAATTAATTGTTGAGACTGCATCTTCTCCAGTATAACTTTCCTTTCACGGCTCATAGAAAGTAGCTCTTCACCTGTGTCATTCCTGGTCACTACATCGAGGACCCCAGAATGTGCGCGGCACAAGGTCAGAGACTCATGTCACATAGACTACAATGTACACGATGCCTCCTGGAGTGTTCAGTGCACAACCTGCACAACTTGTGAGGCACTGAAGTAAAACACTTCAAATCCAAATCTGTAAAATGGGACACGTCAGAAACATCTGCACTTTAAGCCAATGCCTGGCAAAGCACTGCTATCAGATAATGTTACCCACAGCAAAATTTTCCCATGCAAAATTTTTTGTGTGTCTCCCAAATGTATTTCTGAGAATGAATGCCATTTAATTTACTGCCATATTGCCATATTATATTAGGTTGGTGCAAAAGTAATTGCGGTTTTTGCAATTTTTTTTTTAACCCTTTAAATCACAGTTACTTTTGCACCAATCTAATAGCTGTGTATAATTGAAGCCATGTTGTTGTGGTAGGCAGAATGAGAGATTGTTTTAAAAATCTCATATTCAGGATGCTTTGCATTTTTAACGCCAAATGTATGCATGGTTAGGGTACATAGATTATCTTTATAATAGTGGCATAAATTCAAATGTCAAGTACAACACTTGTAATTTAAATGGATTTTGGGGGCTGACTTTCTGACGTGATCTGATTAGAATGTCATCACTGCAGAGTATCATCAGACTACCTCGTCATGTGGCTGAAAAAGAACTCATGCTCAGAGGCACCACCTTCTTCTCTGGTTTGCTTGTGTCCGTATCAGTATTATCTTTTCCTGGATCTTTCTTTGCGGGAATCTTGTTAAACCTTTTGTTCATTTGAAAATTAACACTAGGTAATATAATCTAGAACTTACCTGGTTGCCCACATGATACAACCGATGGCGATATAATTTATAGTGCAATGAAATTAGCAACAAAGCATGGATACTACTGTCAAGCTGTCTTGTTGGAGAACTCTAAGTTTTCCTCCCGGATCCCATGTGTCGTGGACACAGAGCTGTATGACACGTGGGTGTCAGGATCACTCTGAGTATTGAGTTAGTACAATGTAAATTCTTACTTTTTAAGGTAAATAAATAAAAACTGTTTTGTATTTCCCTCTGTGAGCCTCACAGGATGGCTACATCCCATTTAGAAATCACTGAGATTAAGTCACTTCTTCCTCTGTGCTCTCACTTGTACCTATAATTTAAAAACTGAAGTTAAACTTTTCTTTTTAGGAAGGTTACATGTGATATTTAGAAAGCAGAGAAAAGAAAATAATCAGTAATAATTCCCCCTCAGAAATCATCACCTAAAATCTTGGTATATATCCCGACAAGCTTTTTGGGCATTGAAAAAATATAGTTAGGATTATATAGATTACACAGTATTATATCTCAAATTCTCACTTAATAAGTTCCTGTACTTTTTGCAGCTCCCTGTAAATAAATATTTCGTGGCTATTTTGCTAGTGTAGGAAACCATCAGGGGTTTGAGGTCAGCTTGTCCTGAGTTGAAATGCTGGCCCTTCCGACTAACAAGCTGGGTGTCGTTGTATGAGGGACCCATCGTCCCTGAGCCCCAGCTCACTCTTTTGTGAAATAAGAGAAATATCACCTAATGTTAGAGGCTAAGTCAGATAATGTACGTAAGGCACCTGCTACATGGTCGGTGGCCAGTAAGTGGTTACCATTGGGCAGAGGTTGGCCAAATCTAGCCTGCCACCTGCTTTTGTAAATAAAGTTTTATTGGAACACAGCCTCACTCATTCATTTACATATTGCCTATGGCTGCTTTCACACTCTAAAAACAGAGCTGTGTAGTTAGTTGTGACAGAGTCCCTGTGCTCCACAAAGCCTACCGCATTTACAGTTTATGCACTTCACAGAAAAAGTTTGCTGACTCCTGTTGTATAATATTCTCAGCATTTACTCTCCATGACTGTATAGACTTGAACAGAACTCCCTCTCAGCCTCCACTGTGGCCTGGGGGGTCTGTGCCCTGACCCATCCCTTAGGGGCCTGACCAGTGTCATGCATGCGGGGCCCTCTCTGACTTCCATGCATGAGGGCATTCTCAGGGCAGGCAGGAAGTGCCAGGCCACTCACAAGCCCTCACCCAGTAACTGACGTCAGGTGCTCTATAAATACCCCAGCCCCAACCCCACCTCGGTGGGCTAGCTGTACCCTACCTCTCAGAGCTGCCCAGGGGAGTCAACGTTAACGACTCAGTTTGGCAACTTGCTCCCTTCCCTTCCCTAGCTCCCCATGTGCCGTTTCCTGGGATCAGCTCCCAGAAATTCCCTTGCACCCAAATCCTTGCTTTGGGCTCTGCTTCAGGATGCTTCTGCCTCTCTCCTTCCTTTACATCCTTTCTCCTCTGTCTCACTCTCAGTGAATGTAAGTGCATCGGTTTCCACTGTGTTGGGACGGTAGCATGGCGTCTTCCTGCCTGTGGGTGGCAGACAGTCAGGCCTTGGACCCGGACACTGAGGATTCCACCAGGAGAGTTGGAGGGGGGTCATGAAGCACTGTGGGGGCCTCCACGAAAGGGCTTATGTAATGAAGGAATGCTTCTGAGCATCCAGCAACATCAAAGGACTTGCTGTGCTTTCTCATATTTTATTTACTTTGCAGTGAGCTTTTCGGCAGCCCACAGACTGGCTTTGTTGAGGGCCACTAATGATGGCACTGGGAGCCCAGAGGCTGGTTCTGGGTGTCAGCTGTGGCCCTTACAGCAGGAAGGGCTGTTCATTACCTGATTTGTCTTTGTCTCCATTGGACCAGCTGGTAAATGTGGAAGAAATATGGTGGCTTGTTTTAAAGGGCTGTCTAATTCTGAAAAAGCAAAATAATGAACGCAGGACTCGGAGAACCTCTGGGTTAAAGGCAACTGTTCAGGCTAGTGTGTCTGAGTTGTTTTTTTTAAGCAAAGGATCTCAGGAAAGCCCATGTTGACAGAACTGATAGATCTAAAGACTAGGCCACAAGCTCTGTGTCTCATAGGACACTTGACATCCAGACATGGTGCCTCAATCCCAGACCCGAGGTGCCCCCAGTGGGAGGTCGCATGGTGTCTGGTCCAGCCTCACACTTGCTCGCTGGTGCTGGGCCAGGGAGGCTCGGGCCAGGCCAGTCCAGCCAGACATGCCCTGCTTTCCCTCCAGGACAGGCACGAGCAGCCTCCTGGGGCGGCTCAAAGACAGGCACTGTGATTTTGCTCCCCTCTGATGGCTGCAGGGATGGAGAGCGGCAGACAGAGGAAAGAACCAGCCATGTGGTAATGTCAGGTTTTCGTGGGAAGATTCCGCTCCCGTGTCGGGGCCCGGGGGAAGGTGACCATATGACCACTGACTGGACCACGGGCCACATTCATGGAAAGAGTCAGAGGGGTGTTAACGAGCAGAGGGAAGGCCGTCCTCACTCCTGCCTGCTGGTAGTGAGGGGAGGCAGTGGGAAAGAGGCCTGGGCAAGGGGGGGACAGGGCTATGGCTCCTCTGAGCCTGTTCTTGGACAGCTGGGGAGCACATGGCAAGGGCTGCCTGCCTGGTTCCCAATCAGACTCAGGCCAGGAGATGACAGTGTTAAAAACGTTAACTTTCATATATACTCCATATTGAAAATTATGAATAGGTGGAAAAGTTAAAAGAATGAAAACAAACAGCTGTACACATTTATAACATTGTCTTTGTAGTCTTTAGAAACAAATCTCATTTTGAAAACATAATTGAAGTGATATTGTAGACAGCTCTGCATTTTGCATTTTTTTCATCTTATAATATAGATGTTTCTTCACTTCACTAAAATCCTTTGTAAAACAACCTTAATGGCCTCATAATATCTGATCAAATGGAAGTGCCGTGTATCAGTCAGGGTCCAACAGGTAAGAAGAATCACTCTAAGTATTTTAATAGAAAGAATCTCCAGCAAGCAATTGGCTACACAGATGAAGGAAGAACCAGGAAACTAAGCAGAGGATGGAGGGGCAACCCAGAGATTAGCAACAGTGAATCTGCTTGCAGCCCGAGGTCTGGATGAAAAGGCAGGAGGTGGTATTACCAGTGTCGAAGCAGGGATGGCAGGGCAGGAGCTAGAGCAGGTGCCATATAAGCCATGTAAGCATCGCGACCTTGGAGGAGACGCAGCCACATCCCCAGAGGCCACAGGAAGCAGCGATCGAGGCGGTGGAGACCCAGGTGCCTCCCCCCTCCCATCTTCCACCTTTTCATCAGTGCCTCTCACTGGCTAACTCTGACAATGGCCGCTTCCTTGCTCCAGACCTTCAGTGGTTGCCCATTACATGCACTATGAAAAGTGAACTCCTTGGTCTACCAAAAAGGCCCTTCCAGGCTCACTGCAGTTTAGCACCTATCTCCTGTCACTGCATCTCACTCCGCATCAAAAATCCAAGCTCTAGGCACACCAGGCTTCTTGTTGCTTCCTGTAATGCCTGTGTACCTCCATTTGTTGTTCCTGCGTCCTGGAATGCCCTTCTCATACTTGTCCCGTGATGAGATCCATTCATTCTTCTAGAACCATCTCAGTCTTAACTTTGTGTGTGGAGCCTTCACTCAGCCCTGCTGTCGGGGAAAACCTTGTTGGCTTTTCCTCAGCACTGGCTTCACGCCCACCTGTGGGGCGTCCTTGGGGGTATGCGTCTGTCTGTCCTCCGCTAGACTGTGGCTCCATCGTGGTGGGTGCCCCATTGAGTTCCTTGTTTTGCAGCTCACCACTGCACGTGGTACTCAGGTGAGGGAGTGCTCAGGAAATCAGAGCAGGACGATTGAAAATGCCGTGTTCCTCCATCTATAGCTGTTAACCAGGAGGGCAAAGTGAGAAAAACAAGTTGCAGAGTAATGTGCGTGAAGTGCTCTTATTTTAGTAAAAACAAATGACAGCTCAATGTATATTTCATGAGCACGCAGGAAAATGGAAGGATACAAACCAGACTCTCTCCATTGCTTACCTTGGGGTGGCGGGGTGAGCTGCAAAGGCTATAGGGAAGATTATGTTTTACTTTCCATCGTAGTAAGTTCTTTAAATTATGGGGCACATGTGTCGCTTTTATAATTTTTGAGAAAGAATTTAAATAAAATCATTAGATAATATGAAAAGAAAATTATTGTTTTCACCTTAGAATTTGGCCAGGTCCACTATTCCCTCATTCTCCTCTTTCTGGAAGCTTCCTGGAACCTGGCGTCTGTGATGGGAGTCCATGGGACAGGGGACTCCCTGTGATGGCTCTCATGTCCGTGTGTCTGCTGAGATCAGGGCCCATTCTGGAGGAGAGCAGTGTGGAGTGAGCTCGTGGGGACACTGCAGGCTTTGGCATGCTGAGGGAGGCTTGGCACAGGTTTTGGGCCCACCAGCCCCTAAATTCTAAGCTCAAAAAGCTCTCAGTCCGTGACTGACTGCCAGGCCGACCTTAAAGTAAGAGGGTTAGTTTAGCTTCCACTGCAAATGTCCTGAGACTTGCCGGCTTTTAATAAGAAAATTGATTCAGCCCCAGGCTTAATCTCTGAGGCGCAGTGTTGTTGTTTTTTTCCAAGACAGCAAGTTCATGGCTCTGCACTATCTGATTTAGATGTTTTGAAAGTGTATTCTTTGACAAGGCTTAATTAAAGTGCATTGCATCTATATAGGAACATTTTAACAATTTCCATAACAAATACTATTATTACCAGGAGCGATGTATTTTTTTTGTTCCATTGATGTCTTTTATGGTGATGTCATAAAAAGAAGATTATGACTTCTCATTGTGAGGCAGATGGAGGAGAAGACACATTTTGATTACTAGAGAGAGGAATATGTAATTTTCAAACAGTTACCTTCATAGCTCTCCATGGCTGGACTGGACGTGAATGGGAGGTCTAGACAAATGATTTTTTTATGGGTCTTACTTTATAGCGGCTTCCTTTTGTATGGTTTAAAATGAGATCCATCAAACGTGAAGCTGATTTTTCAGTTTGGCTAGAAATGAAGGTTCCACAGATTATATATGTCTTTTTGAAACTATCAGTAACTGAGGCTGTAGAGTTGGCAGGGCCAGCTCAGGGAAGACCTTAAATGTCCCCGCTGCCAGCAATAAACACTCAGCTGTGTTTGAGTAACCCCGAGGAACATTTTAGAATAATTCCATACAAATTCTGCCCATTGGGTAAAAACATGGCGTTATGCTTATGGAATTTGTCTTGCCTCTTCCTCCACCATCAAAATGGCTGGCGGTGGTGACCTACCAGATCTCAAAGGGGGTTAGACCTCCTGTGATTTCAATTTGACTGAAGAAATAATCATGTCAAAGGCAAATCCTTGAAGCCCAAAGCAGACGTGTTTCTTTTCTTAAAACGCTGACTTCATATAGAGTCAATTACCCTGAGCAGATTACGTTTGTAGTTCAGACTGTGGGTGAATTGGGCACTTTGGAGCAAGTTCTGACTGAGTTCATGGGCAGAGAGTGTGGAGCCAGGGGAGGGAGGCACATCACTACAAAACAGGGAACTTCAAAGACACAGCAAAGGCCAGAAGGAAAAGAAAGCCTTGTAACATATTTGCAGAATGGAATGGGGGCACAAAAAAGCAGAGGCAATTAATTCATTTCTTTGGGAGCTAATTTATGAATCTTTACCCTGAACTCTCCAAGTCTCTTTCTTTGTTTCAGGGCCAATATTCATTGTGTTTTGCATACCTAATTAATTAGAACATGCATTTCCTTACTTTGCCCAGGGTGCATAATTTATCATGCTGGGTTCCTGAAGCTGTCTTAGGTAAGTTTTTTTTGAACTGTATGCAAATTGACTCACCACCAGCTATGCAATTCAATGATGGAATCCAGTCCCTATGAAAAGCATTGAAAGTATTCTTTTCTCTACTTGGTGATCTTTAAAATTAGGGTTTGTTGGGCATTTTACTGGTAGGCAGTCAAACCAGAGCAGCAGTATGTGGTGTATTCGAAGTTAATGGGCTCAAGTACACGCCTTGTTCCTATGACCAAGGCCTGAGTTTCCCCATTTGTGAAGAAGGTAAGGGTCACTGGACTAGATGGCCTCTAAGGGGTTCTCATGGGATGTGTTCCTGACACGAGGTAGCCCAGGCTTATTGCCTGCACCTGTCTCTGCAAGGTTAATGGTCTAATTGCCCAACACACAGCCTGGACCCAGGCTTGGGACACCAAAAAGCAGGGCATTGAAAAATGAACATAGTTTCAATTTCATGGACTTCATCAGAATTTTTCAATGATAGAAATCCAGGAAAAGGTTATTTTGACATTATCATAATTTAAGTTTTGTTTGTGTTAGGATTTAGAGTGTGTGTGTGTGTGTGTGTATTTTAATGGCCTCACAGTTTTATTTTTGTATTTTGGAGTGTGTTTTGAATTAATTACCATTGTGGGTAAGGATGGGGAGTGGGCTACTGTAATCTTTCAGCGCTCAGGGTCACTAAAGGACTTAGCTGGTTGCTGTGTCAGCGGGAGAAGTCTGGGCAGAAGGAGACTGCCAATGGACCATGCCCCCAGAATCTCTGAGAGTAGGTTACATAAGGCTAGAGTGTGAGAACCATTTGCAATGTCTTTTATCCAGTGCTGTGGAGCTCCCACATGAAATCCTTCCTGTGGCTTTTCCAAGTAAGGAGTGGGGATTTTGTCAATCTAACCAGCAATGTAAATATGCATCTGGGTGTCAGGTCCCTTAGCTCCCTTCCCACAGCACTTTAGAGCCTCAGGTGGGTTCTGTCCAGTGCTGAAAATGTAATGAGATGAGGCCATTGTTTTCCTGTTTTAATTACTTTTCTATTTGAGCATAATTTCAAAGATGTCTTGTTAATTTCAACAGCGGGGTTTGGGGGTTAATGGAAAGAGATGTTCTCTGTTTCTCTTTTGGGTTTTTAGAGCTTGCTCAAGCCAGATGACTGTCCTGCAGCTGTTGCATTGAAAACACCTGGCCCATTCGCAGATACCAGAATATTAATGCTAGGATCAGCCCATCACATGCTGTTATGGTTCATATGCAAATGTCTTATGTCAAGATTATTTAATATTTTACATCAGTGGAAGCCACAGCTGATCTGGGGAAATCTTTATGGAGCCAAAGTGTTTGACCCACAGGGGTCAGAGTTGCTGCATCCAGGAGTTCTGGCTTCAGAGAAGAAAGCTAAAATCTGGGGCCCCGCAACCTTTACATTCCCAGATGACTCAGAAGATGAGACTTCACCACCCCCCCTCCCCGACCCCAAATGGGCTTGAGGAGACGGGCACAGGTAGAAAAAGCAGTGAGAGGAAGGGCCGGGGACTATAGTTGGTGTTCTGAACCTCCATCCTCTGAGCCCAAGGTCACAGGCCTGAGCCCTGCCTGCCTACACAGGTCCACAGACACAAAGTTTTGGCCTGCAAAATGTTTAAAAATCTTGACTCAGTTGGTGACCTTTTAAGAGGTAATGATTTCACATAAAATCTGATTTTCAGCTTCTTTTGAAAAAGAATCCCTGGAAACACTGAGGCAGCACTTCCCCATAGCAACCGCTTCTCGAGCTGTGGGGGCTGCTCTCAGTGCACTCCCTGCAGCCCTTCTTACTCAGTGTTGTATCTCCTCTGCTTCCTGCACCCCAACTTTACTCACTCCATGACCCATCTGTCCTGGGGGCATCTGAGCTGTGGCCCTGGCTCGAAACCAGTGCTGGAAACATCAGCCTGGGCAAGTCTCAAGTCTCTTATCCTTCCTGGGCCTCAGTTTCCCCATATGTATTAGGGTCCAGAGTCTCTCCCAACTCTCATATTTTGTGATTCTGGGATGATTAGGAATTTTAAAATAGTTAATTCAGGTATATATTACAAGGTACTTACATTTCTTTATCTTTGATGGATTTTAAAATTCATGCAGCACTTATAAAGCCATTCAAAACTTGACAAAGGGAGACCAAACTTTCCAATAGCTTGGAATATTTTGGGGAGAAAAAAGGGGTAATTTTACTCTGCAGTTAGTCACCACCCTTCAGATCAGCCAGGCGGGGGCAGGGCAGGGCTGTGGGCAGGTGGACGCCCAGCTCTGTGTGGCGCTGACAGTGGGAACCCAGCAGGGAGAGCTCTATATAGCCCTGCCTGTTCTACAGATCTGTCTACTGGCCTGAATCCGGGTATTTTCTCTCAAATCCCTATCAGTTTCTGGGATGAGAAGAACAATGGACCAGAAGTTAGCCAGTCTGCAGTCTTGTCTTGGATCTCTCACAAGCTCGTTGCTTGGTCCTGCTCACATCCATTTTCAGTTTCCACCTCTGTAAGATTAGATGAAATTTCTTCAAGCGCTGACATCCTGTGGTCCTAAGATTAATCTTTGCCCCTGTAGGAAACATCAAGGGAAAGCCTAGAAGTTCTCAGGTATCCCCTGCAGACAGTGTGTCAAGGACATGTATGGACCAAGCAGGGGCCCATCAGTGAGCCCTGGCCACTGGTCTCAAGAAACATACTTCTAGTGGGAAAGATAAAACATATACTTAAGATTCTCCCTAGGAGAGGAAATAAGTGTCTTTTGTCTCCTTTTTCTTCACTTTTAAAGGTCTTTCATGTTCAACATCTGGGCCTTTGCAGAGAAACACAATGAAATAATTGAAAAAGAAATCCAGGAAAATAGGAAATTGGGTTGAAATTTGTTCCCTGTCAGATTGATTTTTCTAAAACACAGCTCCTATGACATACTCAAAAATTCTTTGTCCCTGTGGAGTCTCGTATCAAGTTCAGATTCATTGGCCCTTTCCCTCCTGGCTCCATACAAGCAGCATGACTGCCGTCTGCTACTCACCAGTGACAGAAACTGACTCTCTGCCCATGTCCCCTGACCTAGCGTCCTGTCAACCCCACCGCTCCTCCGTATAGACACAGGACAACCTCCCGGACCCCACACCCTACTGACCTCTTCCCTGAGCACGTCCTTCACCTCTCAGCTCCCTTGACCTTGCTCAGTCATCGTTCTTGGGCACATGCTTCCTGTCATGAGGGTTTCCCTCTGTGTGTTCTGTCCTCTGACCCCAGGGCAGCGTAGTGAAACCACAGACTTAGGACTTGGAGTCCCTGTCCTAATCTCTCGGCAGGAGATTTGGACCAACAGCGGCTCCATAAGTATTTGCTGCACGCATAAATAAAGGAAACAAGTGTTACCCCTGCAGTGGCATACCAGCTCTGACATGGCACAGCTTCTCTCCTCGCTTCTATCAGCTTCTCACCGGCTGGCATTCCTTGATCTTGCTGTCAGTCAGTATAGCTGGTGAGCATCCAAGGCATTCGGGACTGGCCAGTGTCCTTCCCGGGCTGAAAGAGATCCAATTTTCGTAGTTGTCTTTTTTTCTTATGCCAACTGAGGGTGACCAACTAATGAGCTCTCTGAGGATATTTACTATTTTCCTTCCTCTCTGTAGGGGAGACTACATCTCTGCTGTAAGGGAGACTGAGCTGGTCACTTTATCTTCCTTACCTGTAATATTTGCAGCCAAATGTCATTAGTCTGACCAGTTAGGGATGAAGGGCAATCAAAGAAGGAGAAAGCCTGACCACACACGTCACAGTCAAGAAACCTTCAGTTTACCTTCTCTACTTCTTATTGTGTGACCAATATTGCCCAGAAGTTACTGAAATATCTATTTTAATGAATCTAGAAGACAATGTATATAGTGACTATTAATTCTGGAGAAACAGAACTCATAGTAGAGCTGGTGGTTTAGTTCCAGTCTGAAGACGTGTGGAGGCTTGAAACCTGGTTGGAGCTGAGTTGTTAATTCAGTTCAAGTTTAAAGGTAGGAAAAAAAAAAAAGATGTCCCAGTTTGAAAGCCATCGGGCAGGAGTTTCATTTTAGTCAGCCTTTTTGTTCTCTTCAAGCCTTCAACTGATGGGATGAGGTAGGGCAGTCTTCTTTACTCAGTCTTCTGATTTAAATGTTGAGCTCATGCAAAAACCCCCTCCCAGAAACACCCAGCATGATGTTTCAGTAAATATCTGTAGCCCAGTCAACATGACATATAAAATTATCCTTTACAGTAACAAATCAGTGTTTTAAGGTGGTTCACAGTACTTGAACATATTATGTTTTGTTTTACATTGTGTAAAGGTTCTGCAGTTTTATCTACCCTATGAATGAACCAAATTGCAAACCTTTAAAAGGGGGGAGAGAAAAGGAGGGAAGGAGTGGGGAGTGGCGAGGGGCGCACACACCTCCATAAGGAGTCCTTCCCTGGTGTGTGAGAATGTGAGTCAGCTTTTCCCAAGACCAGTGGTGGAAGATGGAGGGTACACTGCTTTAAAGGGCTTGGGAATCTGTGTTTTGCCCTCAGGAATGAGAACTGAAGAAGTGTGTGGAGACTTCTGGTAGATAGTTTCAAGGTAGTGTGATAGCGTTCATCCCAGACACTTTGGGCTATTTCTAATACTGGTTTTGCTGAGAATAAACCACTTGAATGATAGATGAATTGAGTAATGAATGACGACTATAATTTATTAAACATTGCATCCATGATAAAATTATGAGCAATTGCTGAGTGCTTGCAATGTACTATTTACTATGCTAAGTAGTTTATGTCAGTTTTCTTATTCAATCTAACCAGCAGACCTACCGTCTGCATTTTTTTCCCTGTTTCACCGGTGTTAATACTGAGGCTCAGAGACATTAAGCCACTTGTTCTAGGTTGCAGAGCTGGTAAGCGCAGAACTGAGGCTGACACGTTAATCCTTTCCACCCCACAGCCCATGTCCTACCTCCATGGTTTGTACCTTTGTGAGAACAAGCTGGTTGCTATGCAGGCTGATCAGTCGCTCCCAGAGTTCTCCTCCTGGTGTCCCTCCCCTCCCCCGCGCACGGCCACACCGATTTGGAAGAACTATGACTGTAGTGAGAGATGAAAATGGTTTGATGATTCTATATGTTATATTTGTGAAGCAGGCTCTACCTGTACGAAACAGCTGTTCTTTCCTCATCACAGCATTATTCTGAGACAGAATAAAAAATGCAGGCGAGGGCAATTTTAGCCCATGACAATTTTCAGTTTGAGAAACGCTTTTGCAAATGGTGCTGAAGGAGGCACATATTCCATGTGGAACAGACAAGGGCATTTTGTTCCTTTCAGATAAACCTGGGGGCGGGGGGCGGGGAAAGAACGAAACCCCAGCTTTTACTTAAAAAGCACTGGAAAGCTGCTGTTGTGCGCTCAGTCGCCAGCTTTGGGCACCCACCCGGCGCCCCACCCGGCGCGTCACACTGTGGGGATAGAGAGGCGGGGACGGCAGGCCCTGCCCTGGTGGGCGATGGACTGATTAGGGAGCCCCGCTGTACGAATCAGAAACTCACACACGTGCTCTGGGGTGATGAGGTCCTGGAAAGAGCACCGTTCAGCCGGGAGGGGGCGGGGGTGGGGATTGGGGGGTTTGCTGGCTCCTCCCCCCAAGTGGTCCCCCAGGATCCCCTTCTGCTCACCTCACACTCCTCTGCTTTCCTCCCACATCCGCTTTCTTATTAATTAGTTGCCATGCCTACCACAGTGTGATGCAAGCCAAGGAAAATATTCTGGAGGATGGATAACCCCCAAAGTGAGGCAAACCTTATCCATTAACGTTCTTTGTAGCTTCAATCAGTCCGGTCTCATCTTTCATTCTTACACAGACTTGGTGTGAATCCTCCTTCCACTACTTATTCGCTGACATGGGTTCTTGGAATCCCTGTAAGTGTCAGTCCCCTCGGTTGTAAAGTGGGGATGAAGGCTTCTGACACACACACGTGCTGGGAGGAGTGGATGGAAGAATGTACGCAAAGTGCTTACGGGGAACCTAAGAAATAATAGCTGCTAGGATTTTTAAAGCTCTAAGTTTGGGGTGAACCGTTGCGTCCGGGGTGCTGGCCGGGTAGGCTGATGCAAACCTGGTCCCCAAATGCTTGGGCTTGATTCAGTGGGGTCTCCACTCAGGGAACCTGGTAGAGTAGGGAGCACGAGAGAGAGTGTAAGAGCATAACCAAGGAGGCAGCCAGGAGCCTCCTGGGTCAGGCACCGGGGATGCGAGTGGAGCTGAATCAAGGCCCAGAGAGAGTGGAACTGACGCTCCCGCTGTGAGGTGTGTGAGCTGAAGTGGGCAGCCCTCGCCCAAGTCATGAAATGAGCTAGTGATGCTGGAAGGTCTATTAGGATGCTGACCATACCAACCACTGCTGATCCCCAGCCCCCAGCTTATAACAGTGACTGACAGGCAGTTGTAAGAATGAATTGAGGGATGAATGGCGGAGGGGGTCAACACAGGCACGCAGATCACTGCAACAGCAAATGGGGGTGACTGGGCTGTGAGGAGCCGTGTGATGCAGTGTCGTGGGTGGTGCGAGACCCAGGATGCAGCACAGCCCAAGGTCACAGTCGGGGGGAAGTGGACTGATAATACCCCCCCATCGTCTTAATAATCACCATGTTCTGAGCACAGATTCTATGCTAAATTGCCTTATTTTATTTAATTATTGCAGTGATCCTGTGAGACAGGTATCGCTTTTCATTTCACAGATGTGGAAACCAAGGCTGAGAGCCTACACATCTGGTGATTGGAAGAGCTGTGATTCAAACCCAGCTGTGCCTGACTCCAAACTATGCCACCAAGTAGCACCAGCTGCCAAAATGCAACCCTCCCCCATCTCCCGCCCCCCCCCCCCCCCCAGTGGACAAAAACAGCCAGCCTTTCAGGTGGCAGCCAAAGTCTCAAACAATTTGGGCTACATGACACATCTGGTCAGAGCCGTCACGCACTGATTTGGAGCCGAGGGTGTCATCTGGCAGGCTGAGGGGGACAGTTTTATTTCTGGGTTCATGAGGGAAAGGCCTCTGACCATAGCTACACAGGGAACGGAAGAAGGTCAGGGCCCTGGGCACACAGTGTCTCTCCCCAGGGCGGAAGCCTGGAGAAAGATGAGGCTGAGTTGTGAGCGTCTCCCAACAGAGAGGCATGCTTGGGTCATGCCTCTGGGTGAAGGGGACATGGGACACAAGAGGCCACGGGTGTCAGGAAAGCCAGTGGACTGTTGAGTGTGTTGCAGTTAGGGGCCTTGTCTGGCTATGCTGGCCTAGCTCATAATATTATAGGAAGTAATATTGAGTGTTGGTCATGAGAACAGTGTTTCTGGAGAGAATCGGGAGGTGTATTTGGCACATGGGAGCGTTTAGGGAGGGCATTGCTCAGAAGTTTGCTCTCTGTGGACTGAGGCCTTCCTCTCATCAGCTCAGATCTAAGACATTCTCTCCAGGCGCACGTGAGCCCTTTGGGCTTACAAAGATGAGATTGGCCATGATGGCTCAGGTCGTTTGGAGGAGAAAAGCCTAAGAGGCTGCCTAGTCTACTAGTCCTGAAGGAGAAGGCCTGTCCGCTGGGGCCATTACTGGGGTGTCTGTGGTGTGATGGGACTGGCGTCTGGGTCTGGCTCATCGGGTGAGGGTCTGTCTTGCTCTCCTTGGCCCCCTCATCTTCTGTGAACCTCTAGGTGGGGATGGACTTCTTCTGTTCCTTACTCTAGATCAAAGTCAAACAGTGGAAAGAAAAGAGCTACTGATTCGCCAACGTAACTGCTATAAAAAACCATGCCATGTTCATTTGCATTATGGTAAACGCCACTCTTCCTGCCAGTGTCTGTTGGCTGTGCGCTCTGTGCCTGGCCCTTGGAGCTAAGGACTAGCTGTACCGGGATGACTGAGACACAGCCCTGCCCGCAGAGAACTCGCCACCTGGTAGAAGGTTAAGCCACACAAAGAGGAGACTTGCAACCCAGGGAGTGTGTCCATGTGGACGACCATGCCAAGGGTGGCAGAAGCCCAGGGGGCGATGGCAACATCTGCCAAGAACTTCTCGGGAATGGATTGGACACATCAGATAAAATAGGAACTAGAGCTTTCATAATGACAAGAGCTTCAGAAATTGAGCGTGTCACAATTCAGGCTCTGCTTCTTCAGAGGTCACAGCAGGCATGATGGTGGGAGGTCCAGGTTAGGAGTCGGCACAGTGAAGGTCCTGTGTCCTTGGGGATGTGTGTGGAAAGGGGGAATGGATGGGGTACTGGTAGACCCTACCAGCGGCCTCAGAAATAAGTGGTGGCTTCTGCTTCATTCTTAGGGACCTGAAAGTGACAGTAATGACGGTGAGGATGAGTATCTGTTGAGCACTAGCTGCATGCTTAAGCAGTATCTTTTAAATTTGCAAACACGTAAGAGGGGAGAAATATCATTCCCATTTTACAGATGAGGAAACTGAGGTTTAGAGAAATTGCATGTTTTTGATGAAGGCCACACAACTAGCTGTGGTGAATGAGGGTTCTCATTTTATTCTGGTTTGGTTCTAAACTTCACATTTCCTCTTTTCAGCAGAGTCAAACTTAGTCAGGGTTAAAGCCTCTGAGATTAATTTGGTACTTTGTCATTTTATGGTTTCATAGACAGATTATCCAATATGTGGAGGGGATTCTGAGGTCACCTGGTCAGTTCACCTATAACTTAAATCCTCACTGCACTTTTCTTTCTAGAGAGGAGGTTAGAAAAAAGACTGTAGAAATGACCTTCACTTACGGGCAGTGTTCTGTTTTGCAGAGCTTGACCATCATAACAAATCACAGTACATTTTCCTTTTTTATTCCTTATACGATGCACATTTTCTCATGTCTCATTCCACCTTCAGAAGGATTGAAATTTATTTGGATGCAAATTATGTATTCTCTTTGATCCTGATTTTGTTATGTGGCCAAGCAGACCAGAAGGAAATACTTCCAAATGTCAAAAGTCATCATGTCTGGATTATGGAATAATTACTGATTTTTATGTCTGTGTTTCTATTCTTTTTTTTTCTGTACAGTTCAATATATTTCTTTTTCAAAGAAAAGCTCATTATATGGAAAAGTTTTAGTACAGCCCAGCAGTCTGCAACTCAGATCTTGAGTCTTCAAATTCTGTCTTCGTTTAGGAGTCCAGGGATGGGGGCCACTTCTGGGGAATGAGTGGGTGAAATTGACAGAGATCAAAGTCCTCCTGTGAACGGTTCCCACGCGCTGGGCTGGAGACTTGCTGTGAGCGCTGAGTGGAGGCGTTCTCTTCCTCACCCTGTCTCTCAGGGATGTTGGAAAAGATTAAAGAGGCAAAGTCAACAAGTTTCTTTGAACTTTCCAGAAGAAATAATGGATGTAGGACAAAGTGTTATTTCTTTCCAGCAGTGAGAGAAGATGCTCTTCAGGAGAATGTGTTATGCCAGCTTTACTGATATTCCCATTATTGCTCATGACAATATTATGTGTGGTACCCTCACTAGGCCAGTTCCCATCCCAGCTGCCTTAAGGAAACTCCCCGTCTGACTCTGTTAGTCCCCCGTTTTTAACCTTTTCAGGGCTCCCTACTGCCTGCAAGATAAAATTAAATTTTCTGTTAAATACTGACACTTTATGGTAAGCATTGAGCCTCAGCAAGTCCAGCTGTATGTCTCAGGGCCTTTTCATATACTTGGTCCTGTGTCCAAAATGCCTCTTCTTGTGCACCTTGAAAACTCTTACGCAACCTTTAAAACCATGATCCCGAGACCTCCTGTATGAAGCCTTCTCAGCTCTCTCCTCTCCTACATGCATCACATACTTCCGTTCTACATCAATACTTCCCTCCTACTCCCACTGTTACGTGAAACACAACAGTAATTGTGCTTGCCTTTGCTTGCCTACGTTTCTGTGTTCCCAGCTCGGCTGGGAACGTGTTGAGGAAGGGAGTGGTGTCTTGCTCGTCACTCTATCCCAGGGCCTGACAAATGAGTGACCCAGAGGATTCACACCAGAGAAGTTGGTTGAATGGAGTGGTTGGACTGTATGTGGGAGGGACTTGAGGACCTAGTGGTCTGAGCCTCGAAACAACATACAGAAAAGAGAACCATCTCGACTGCAAAATATAGAGATTTCTCTGTAATTTGTAATGGGATGATACAATATCAATAAGGGGATTTACTTGCATCCTTGCTTGTTTGAATTATGATGCAACAATCCTAGCAGTACCTGTTAAGAGGTCTGGGCATCTGTGAAATACGGCTCCATGCCTCCATGAAACAGCACCTGAGAAGGAATGAAGAAGTCACAGCTGAGACATCCTGTCCAATAACCATATGCAGTCACCGGTGTTATAAATCAGAGCTTAGGGCAGCCAGAAATGTTCTGCCAGCCAGCTTCATGCTGGGCGGCATTTTGGAGGAAGGCCACTCAGCTGTGAACTTGGCTGACAGTGATGAAGGGATCTGATAACCTGAATGGAAATCACCTCTGATGCGGAGGTCCCTTGGTCTCCATAGAATAGGCAATGTACAGAATGTGAAATTGATTGCACTGCAGGTAGGCCCATGGGAAATACAAGTCAGGAGACAGTTGGGCTCCACTTATGAAAATGAACTGATGTTATTTTAAGTAAACGGTATTGCCAGGGGCTGCTGCAGTTCTGACATACTCATTGTGGGGGTCTTGACAAGAGCTAGTACCCCTAGGTAAGGAGAGCTTTTCCTCACTGACTTCATAGAAGGGGTCCCTGGATGTCTGGGTCAAGAACCAGATAACTCCAACCCTGCCTCTCTATCATAATGCTTATCTAATTCTAGTTTTTACAGACACTCACAAACGAGGGCAGACGTTGTCTGTCTTTGCTCTTTTTCATCAATGTTTTATGTAGATGTTATCACAGAAGAAAAATATCCTTGAAAAGTGTTTTTTTTTTTTTTTTCTCTCTCCTCATGACTGAAGATTTTACAGAGATGGAGAGGTGAGAAAAATCTCCTGGCTTTTAATCCCTGGAAATTTGAAAAGTAGTTTGAATAGTGTCATTTGCCATCTCTACTATCTCTTTTGAGACTGGAAAGGTGGAGTGTGGAGGACACTGGGCTTTGGTCGTGACTGATGAAATATCTTCTCTGGGGGACTCCACAGTTCTCACAATTCTTCACCGCTGCAGGAGCTATTTCAGGGAACCCCGAGGGTCACGCCGCAAGAGTTTTGACAAATTGGACATAAAGAGGCTAAATGTGTGTGTCCTCGCATTCTTTTCTCATTGGGTAGGTAGCTAAGCAGATGTGTCTAGAATTTACAGAAGCCAAGAACAAGCACCCTTTCTCAGGCGTGGTCCCAGATGGGGCTGCCAGGGCAAGTCAGCATGCGGTTTAGAAAAGCAAGTCTGTATAGGAATTACTGCTCTTCCCACTGCTCCTTCTCGCTGCTACTGTCACATGAAGACAGTTGATCAGAACTGCCATGTAATAGACATTAGGGTTTACAAGATCAGTATGACATCGTCTCTGCCCAGGAAAAGGGACTCATGTCAAGTCCACACACTGAGCTTTGGACTGTTGACAAGGGCCTATCATTCTGACCCTTGTTAAAGATGGTAAAGAAAACTTTATTCAAGGGAGCACTGAGTGGGGTTTTGCAGGAGGGGAGAGAGATTGGGCTCCACTCTGAATATAACCAGGGAAAGAAGGGATTGTATAGCCAAGGAGCAGGGTGGGGTCAGGGGATGGAAAATTATTATACTAACAGGGTAGTGGGTTCTTGCGAAGCTGACCTAATAGATTTCTTGCTGAAGGCGGGCCAGAGTGATCAGATACCACTTGGGGGATAGTAGAGAAATTTGGTCAGATATCCAGGGTGATCAGTTCTCCAAGATGGGAGATCCCCACTACATAATTGTAGCTGCCATTTATTTCAGCATCTACGAATGTGCTGAATTAATTATGAGGACATTTACCCATATTAACTCATTAATGCTCACGGCAGTCTAGGCTAAGTCTAGACAGTAGATATTCCAAATATGAGAAAAAATATGAGAACTGGGGTCCAGAGAGTGTAAGTGACCTGCCTGAGATCACACAGCCAGGAAATGGCAGAGCTACAATTCAAATCTGGGTCTCTCTTCTTTCCAAAGCCCATCAATTTTAGATCGTTCTGCCTCATTCTAAAGCTCTGTCCAGTTAACATATTCATGTTGTTTTTTTTAAAAAAAATATTTTAAAATTATAGTTGACATAACATATTCCTATTCTTGATTGTAGGAGTAACTCTAGATATTATCAGTGTGCTTGTCAAGTTCAGGAACTTGGAGACTGACTCCACCCCCTTTTTTCTACTTGTGTGCTCCCTTTTCTGCTGCTTAGAGGAGATAGGACAGGTAGGCGATAATCTTACGTTCTGTACCTTATGTATTAGTGTGCTTGGGCTACCATATCAAAATACTACAGATTGGATGGCTTAAACAACAGAAATTGATTTTCTCACAGTTCTGGAGGCTGGCAGGGTTGGCTCCTTTGGAGGATTGTCTCCTTGACTGCAGGTGGCCATCTCATGACTGTGTCCTCACGTGGTCTTTCCTTTGTGCATGCTCACTCCTCGTGTCTCTCCCTTTTCTTGTAAGGACACCAGTCAGATTTGATTAGGGCTTACCATATTACCTCATTTAACCTTAATTACCTTTTTTAAAGACCCTGTTTCCAAATATAGTCACATTCTGAGATGTATTGGGAGTTAGCACTTCAGATTTACATTTTTGGAGCACACAATGAAGTCCATAACACCTTATATATTTTTTAAAAATCAGTTGTGAAAGACGCAAAGATGAGAAAGACATTATCTTTATCCTCCAGGAGCTTATTGGTTATACAGAGATACCTAAAGAAGTACAGGGATGGTGAGCATTTTGGAGCTGAGAGGAAGGTCAGGCAGCCATGGGCTGTAGTGGTTAAGAAAAGCTTCTGGGAGAAGGCAACATACAGGGGGCCTTGAAAGATGCATGCACATGTCTAGAAACTCAGAGAGGAGATCCTGCCTAAAACTTAAACAGATGTGAGAAGCCAGTTCTGAATCTAATGTAATTCCGTATTTCCTGAGCATCAACTCTCTGCCAGGCGTTAAGCTGAGGGACGAGAATACAAAGATAGGGGTTTGACCTTGAGTTGCCCACACTCCAGGAGAAGGGTGATTTTAGAGCCATTTGAGGATTGACAATGTACTCGACAGATAGGGAAGCTGGCGGCACAGCTCAGCCATTTGAAGTTGACTCGTAGGGCACAGCTGTGTTCCCCACAAGCCAAGCAGAGATGTGTCTGTCGCTCAGGGACTGAACGTGCATACGGGGGCACTGACTGTTTGTGCTTATAACTTTGGCTCCGTTTCAGTCTTCCTGAAGCTCTCCTCTTTCCCTAACCCCCATGTCCCTTCACTATCACGTTGCTTTGATCTAATACTTAGCTTCCATCTGTTACTTAGTTTACATATTGTTCAGATTTTGAGTTCCATGTGGCAGGACCTTGTCTTTTGTATTTTACTATTTGCAGAGTTCACTCTGCATGTGTGATGCCCTTTGTAAGCCACGATTTTGTAATCAGTTTGAGTTCCAGGCACAACGAATTTTGACCTGACAATGTCCAAATCCTGAAAATGTTTGAAACCGGAATGCAAACCCATTGTCCTCACAGCTCTGTACAATTTCCATCAATTGCTCTAACACGCTGGCTCCTCTTTTTGATTACGTGCCCTTTAGAAGAAAAATCATTGATACATTAATTACAGCTTTCATCTGGAGGGTCGAGCATTTCTAAATGTTTATTTGAATTTCATGCCAAACTGGGCGATAATTGCATATAAAAGGATCGTGCTGGGTTAGACACTGAGCTGGGATTTTCAAATATCCTTCCTCCAGTAGAAATGGCCCAGTTGGCAGCCGTGGCATTTCATCACTCTGTGCAGCTTGACCAAGTCCATTTTCTGTGTGCTGATAACACAGCATAACAGATGACTCTCCGAGGGGTAACCTTCAGGCTCAGTAGCTAAGGCATCCTTTCTGGTCCCAAGTTGTGGCAGGTGAGATTATAAAGCCTGGGTCTTGGGAAAACACTACAGTAAAGGAGTCCAGCAAGTGGGGCAGCAGCCACACAGCTTTCTTCTTCTAAAGTGAACCCCAGAAGGACCTATTCTGTTTGTACAGGGTGATGGGTAACCAGAACTGTGGGTGGCCCTGCTAAACGCCAGCAGGTGGAGCATTGTGGGGGCTGCTCTCCCTTTCAAGGTCTGGAGGGTGCTTTCTGATGTCTCCCCTGTGCATCTGAGAGGGGCTCACGGTCACCGATCACCATCTTACTCCGTGCTGGGCCCCTGGCTTTTCCCTCTTCCCTGCCAGGCCTCCTGACCCATGTATTTTTGAACTTGAGTTGCCCACAATCCAGGAGAAGGGTGATTTTAGAGCCGGTGATTTTAGAGCAGGTTTAATCATGTAACACTTTTCTTTAAGGTTTGCTTATCTTCCCCTGTGAAACCACAGATGGGGAATGACAAACTGAGGGTTTCAGCAATGAACACAAAACGGAGGTTTGCAAACAAATGCTTTCCATAAACAAACACTGAGATTGCTTCCTCCTGGATTGTCACCACCCACATAACTGGGAGGAAGCTGGAAGACAGCCTTCCAGAACACGCTCATTGGGTTCCTTCTTAGCTCCCACTTGGTGAATTTTTCTCCAGGGCTGCACTCATCACCAAACAGGTGAATGGCGCACAGGATCGTGGGGCAGGAACTGGGGGTTCTGAACCCAACCACCATGTCGCCCGTGACCTTGAGGATATCAACCTGAGCGGGCCTTGTCTCTACCAGCACACAGCACATTTCAATGCAATCACGTACATTAATACAGATATGGGCTAGCACTTAAACTACTACCAATTATCAAGTACTTATTATGCACCAAACATTAAGTGAGGCAATTTACATACACGATGTAATTTAATCTTCACAATAGCTTTGAAAATTAGTCATTCCATATATATATGTGTATATATATATATATATATATATATACATATATATGTGTGTATATATATCATCAGAGAAGTAGATTGCCCAAAGTCATAAAGTTAATAAGAAAACCCCAAACCCAGGATGTAGTTTGGACTCCAAAGCTTTTGCTCTTTTCTTCACACCCGGCTGCCTCTCGGTGAATATCTTAGACTTACTTGGACATAAATGTTTTGTGTCTCTGGTCCCACATTCCCCAGGGACCATCTTATCCCAAGCCCTGGACCATCCTTTTCAGCCTCTGAGAAGTGAGTACTCAGGATTTTCCTGGTTTTATTTTCTGTATAAATGAAGATATTGTAATTTTTTTTTTTGCACTAGTTATGGAATAATTGAGCCTGATCTACATGTCATGAATTAGGTAGCTGATTTCTTATGCTTTTGAGACTCCTGTATTATGTTTTCTGAGCAGTTGGGGTGTGGGGGGCATTTGCCTCCCTTATCTGTCACCGAGGCTGTGCCCAGCCTTATCTCATTTGATCCTCCCAGCAACCTTTGTGATAAGAACTATGACAATCTCCCCAATTTTACAGCTGAAACACTGAGGCTCAGAGAGGTTACCATATTGGTCTCACATCATCTGTCGAGAGAGTAGCAGAGCTGGCACTCCCCCTGCTTGAAGTCTTGCCCTCGTCCCACTGTCCCAGCGGGCTGGATGTCCTCCCTTGGCCACTGGTCAGCCCTCGAAGGCTGGGATGCTCAGGCCCCTTGAGCAGGAAGGACAAGGCTTGCCCTCTGAACGCCAGGATAGGGGTGCGGCACACAGGGGCTCAGCAGGCCCCTGCTGTGCTCTCCCTTCTTTCAGTCACATACAGTCTTCAGACAGACAGTCGATGAAATCCACCAAGTTCATTAAATCAGGGGCTCTCTCTGCTGTCCTCACCTAAAGAAAACTTCTCTCAGGCACAGATGGTGGCACTGAGACTTGAGCTGCCTGGGAGCACTGGTGGAGAAGCGCTGCCCGAGAGAACATAGCAGGAGGGAGGGAGGTGTTTGCCCAGGGCCACACCCTTTCCAGTGCAGTTGATGCCTCTTCAAAGCACCATAACAGATCTTACTTCATATTGATGTTTATAGGGATGATTATTCGCCTTTTATAGATGATGGAACAGAGGCCCAGCAGGATTGGGTGACTCATTCAAGGTCACTCAGCAAGTCTGGGATCCTGACCTTACTCTTAGTTAGGCATTTCATTGATATGGTAAATGGCCAGGCTTTACATGGAGTTGATGTGTTTTTCAGCCCCGAGATCCTTCCTCATCGTCACAGTTCATTATTAAAAATACGTACTTTCCATGACTCGGCCTTTTTGCAGTGGACTGACTCTCATCACTGGAAACTCTTCTTTACGTTGAGCTGATATCTCCCTTTCATCCTCATTCAGGCCCCCAGAGCTTCACAGAATAAGTTTCCAGACCATTTCTTCTCTCCGTTGGGGCCCACGTCTCTGCTGTCTTCAGTCTGTTCTTAGAGGAGAGTCCAGGCATGTCTCAGTCCTGACTGCCCTTCTGGATGACTTCTGGATACCTCGCACATCATGAGGAATACAATTGAGTACCCAGGGGGAGTGCAGCCAGGTCAGTGCCCCGGGAAGACTCTGCTGGTTGTGTCGGCCCCCGCAGCTCTAGGTGAGACGTTCTCCGAAGGGGACACGTGCATCCATCCCACATGGGCCATTTTCTGATAGGGTTCTTTGCGGGTCTAGAGGTGTCTGCCCTTCCTCCTCACTGTGGGGAAGCTTTGTGAGGACAGGGTTCATGGTTTATACTTTTCCCCTTCTTCCCTCCGCCGCTTTGAACTTCATCAACACCAGAGAGCGTTTATTGAACATCAGTTATGCACAAGGTTCAGTGCCAGCCCTGAGGGTATGACAGGCAGGGAGGTGTTGTCCTAATAACAACTTCTACATCTGTGGAGCACATTCGTGTTTCCAAATTCCTCCCATATACATCTTCTCACAGTGACCCGTGTCCCTCAGCCAGATGTAGTAGTGAAATCAGCATCGACCCCGCCTGCTGACAGATTTTGTAAGGGGCACGAGTCAGAAAAATAGGGGACTGCTCAAAACAGGGGCCAAATAGAAAGCGTTTGAGACATGGTGGTTCAGAGGCCAGTGGGGAAGACAGAGCACAGCTCCAACACTGGGCTGGAAGCTGGCACTTTAACCAGTATCTGAAGCAAAGACTTTGGGATTAGGAGCTGCAAAGAGCAAGGGCGAAGGGGTCAGAAGGAATCCTGAGGGATCTGGGCCGCTGCTCACAACACATGCTGGCCGTCTAGGTCTGCTTTACGTGTCCCCTGCGTGTAGCATGTGGGTAAACAAAGAGTCACAGATGCAGTGGATGACAATGTGAGGATATTAGTCACGTTTTACAGATGAGGAAAGATGGAGACTCTGGGCCAGTTTGAAAGTGGTAATCAATAGAACCAAAATTACATTCTGGCCTCTGACCCCCTAATCCTGGCCCGTTTCTACTATGAGGTGAGCCACTTCTGCCTTTCCTCCCAACCCCCATGGCCTAGATTAGAATAAACTGTGTGTGCACTAAATGCTGGGCTTGAGAATTAGGAATTGGGCCCCTATGTCCTGTGTGTGGCTTAGCCCCTTAAAACGTCACAGCTGCCTGTTCAGTGATGTGTGATATGTGAGTCGTTGGATTTTTTTTTTCAATTCAAAGCCGCAACTAAAGTTTTTTTTTTTTTAATTTGTGTGTATTTCTTGTTGATAATAAATTCTAGGATTTCTTAATGTTCACACTATTGACACTTTGGACTGGATCATTCTTTGCTGTGGAGGGCTGCCCTATGCACTGTACCCCCCAGCCTCTACCCACTAGATGCCAGCAACCACCATGCCCTCTGTCCCCCACCCATGCCCGCCCAGCTGTGACAATCTAAAGGAACCCAGACATTGCCAAATGTTCTCTAGGGGGCAACATTGCCTCGTACCCCTTCCTTGAGAATCACTGATCTCGTCCCATGATTTTCATTTTAAAAGATTCCAAGAGTATACAGACAATCTCTTCCTCTTCTGCCCAGCCACTCAGTTCCCCACCAATGATTTTGAGTTTTACTTGGTGTTTTGGGATTTTACAACAAAGCCTCACTGGTCATTGCTGAATGCCTGCACGTAGGCTTTGCATATTGAAGCTGGAGGGAAGGCAGGGAGCAGACAGGGTGAGTGCTTTCTCGGAGGCCGCCCGAGGGGCCTGCCACTCAGGGCTGAGGCCAGCTGCTCTGGACTGGGTTTGCAAAGGTGGGCCAACATTGGCAAAAAGGGAAAATGAGAGCAGGGTCTTTATTCCCTTGCCTTTAAATATCACGAGGTCTACCCTGTCTTGAAAAACAAAAGAAAACCGACGAGCCTAACACCTACCCTTCTTCACTAACGGTTCGCTCTTTCTCAGAGGCCGGGCATTTCTTCTTCCCTTTGGTTCATCCAGCCTTCTCCAATGGCTTATCTACGTGCCTCTGTCTCTCCAGTGGTCCTATAGTTAGTATCTTAATGTCTGCAAAGTGTTCCCCTGGGTAACCAAGAAAAATGCATGCACATTATTATTCCATCAGTAAGCCTTGACAAGTACCAACACTGCCATTTGGTAGATGAAGAAACAGAGTCTCTTAAGAGTCAATATTTCCTTTTTATTTGAACCAAAAAAAAACCTTTAAATAAGTCTTGAGCTTGCAGAAAAGTTACGCGTGCAGTGCCAAACGCTTGTTTCCCTGAACCGTTTGAGAGTAGGTTGCTGACTGGGGGTGTCCTCACACCCAATTACGTGAGTGTTTCCTGCTGACAAAGACAGTCTTCCACACGACCACAGCATACACACAAAATCACTATAGTGACATCGCTGCTTCCTGTTGTCAGTCCTGCATCCTCACTTAAGTTGTGCTGACGGCCCCAGTGATTTAGCTTCAAGTTGCTCGATGTATCTACTTGTCATGTCTCTTCCGGCTCCTTCAGTCTGGACCGGCTCCTCCGTTTTTCCGGATGTTCATGACCTTGCCACTTTTGAAGATTTCAAGCCAGTTATTTTGTGGACTGTCCTTCAGTTTGGGTTTGTCTTATGCTTCCTCACAATTAGATTCAGGTTATGCATGTTTGGCAGGAGTATGACAGAGCTGATGCTGTGTTTTTCTAAGGCCAATTTCTTTAAGCATCTTATGTGTGCAAAGTTTTCCTTTTAATGGAGAATGTCATTGCAAACCAAGATCTGGGTACTGGTGGGGCTCATTGCTACTGTATAGAACATTTATAGCTTAGATAAAAAAAAAAAATAAAGTGATAAATGTGTGTAGTATGTGTATTTACACACACACACACACACACACACACTGCCTAGCTCTGTCCACTGAGTGTCACCCAATAGCATTTGTACTCGTATACTGAGTCCCATAATTTTAGCAGTGTTTTAAGCTTTAATAATCTCAGAAGCATAACTATATTATGATAAATATGAAAATCATTACTTGAAAATTTAATTATTTAAATCCTTTTTATACTTACTTAATTTTGAAAAATTTGACTATGCTTTTAATATGTTGGTCTATGTTTTCCATCTTCAGAAGGACTGAGAAAATGAAAACCTTGTAGTTCAAAATTCACAAACTAAATACATGTAAAAGAAATATAATAATTAATCTTTCAGATGGTGTGTTTTGTAAGTCTGCAGCATTTATACTCTGTAATTATTAAAGCTTAAACCTACACTTACATTTTGGCACATGCTAGATACAGAAAACCATAAATTTACACAAGAGGTATAATTCCAACCTAACAGAAAAAGTTCATTCTAGTTTTCTGCCTTTCCATATTTGTAACTCCTTTCTCTAAACGTGAGAAATCTGACTCCCATTACATATTTTCTTATTTTGTCCACCCCTTCCCTGTATGCAACCAGCCTCCCAGCCTTGCCTTCTGTCACACGTGGTCCCCTCACTGCCTAGGCTCCAGCACCCTTGCTGGGCTGCGTTGTCCCCTAGGCTCTGTCTTCCAGTCCCCGCTCATGGCCGTCCCTCACCATCTCCGCCCTGCTCTGGCCAGATGGATGCTCTCTTCCCCCCTGTCTGGCCCCCAGGCCCCTCCCTGGGGCACTGTGTCTCCTCTACCCACCCATCCCCCTCCTTGCTCAGCCCCGCCTGAACTGGACTGAATTGTTCAGGAAGGGAAAAGGAGAGGAAGATGGACAGCACAGGAAGAGGAAGGGCTGATGGGGTTGCACCTCACCCACTGCCCTGCCCCACTCTCCCTGGGGAAGCCACAGGTGTTCTTAACCTAACTCTGAATCTTCGCGATCCTTCAGCAGCAGATACATATCTATATATTGCAAATTTTTATACTTACTAACTAAATATAAAAAGCAAATTTTATTGGAAGTTATGTCTTTGTGAGGGACCTGGCGGTTTCTTAGGACATAAGAGTCCCACTGAGAAGAGAGGTGCTGTATCTGTTGCTTGCTTTTTCCCACCCATTATCTAGCAGTCTTCTGTTTTCTCACAACTTTACAGAATGCGACTGCTTAGTTGCTGGGGGTATTTTAAGAAGCAGTGTCTACACTGAGCAATAGAGAGATCAAGCTGAATGATAGTTGGACTTCGCCTCCAGATGCTCAAAGTCAGGAAGGGAAAAGTCCTCTGTCACTATAATACCGTCATCCGTACAGGAGGGGAGGGAGAGCATTTAGAGCCAGGGGACAAGAAAGTAAGTTTTCATGGGAAATGCTGCATTTTAATTGACCCTTGAACATTCTGAGAGGGTAGGAACAACGATTTCTAGAAAGAGGCAAGGAGGACAAAACAAATCTGGTTGCTCCTTAATTGGTGTCTGCCATCTGTCAATCACCAACTTGATGGAAGTCCACAGTGACATTCAGGACGGTGATATGTGATGGAAAGGCCTGAGCCAAATACAGGTGCTTTAATTACAATACATATTAGAGCATTTACCCTAATGATGGTGATGGCATAAGATTGCATCTCTCTGTAAAGAACAATTGTCTGCAGTGTAAAATAATTGCTTCCTTCTGGCTGTTGCCTTTGTGCTTTTAATATGTACAACAACTCTGGGAGATAAGCTTTATCATTATTTTCATTAAAAAGAGGAATCTGAGATCCTTGGAGGCTGAGGTCACTTGCCCAGGACCACTGGTGGTAAGTGGCTGAGCTGAAATTCACAACCATGTGGTTCCAACTCAGAAAACTGCGCTCCTCTGCCAGTGACCTGTAACTGGCCCCCTTCTCTTCTCTCCCCCTCCATGAAACCCATGTGGCTGTAGATCCTGCGCACGTTTCACGTGGCGGGGCCCCCTTCACACGAGTCTGTTCAGGTCGCGGGCTGATACGCGGCTGGTTCTGCAGCTGTAATCACCGTGGCTGTGACTGGCTGAAGGTGGCTGCTTGGAGAACAGACAACGGGTGAGAGACCACTGTCTCGGGAACAGGAGGACGTGGGGTGTGTTCATTGTTCAGCCACCAAATAATTGTTGAGTGCATCCTCAATAATTCATTCTATCATTTGTTCACGCAACAAACATTTATTCAGACCCTGTAATTTGCAAGGCCCTCTACTAGGCGCTGAAAAAAGGAGAGAGAAGGCCCAGCACATGCTCTGAGGGGCTTACCATGTAGGGGAGACTTCAGACAAGTAGGCCCTTAATAGGACATGTGGAGGAAAACCAGGGCTGGGCAGGGCCAGGCTCCCCCCAACCCTTAGATTTCTCATGCCCTACCTCCTTCACTCATCCCTGGTCTCACTTCACCTTTACCAGCCTGTGATCAGCATTATGATCTCTGCTTACAAACACTTGCCCGTGTGCCTGTGGTTACCTGGAAATCCTAGAGGAACCCGGATTCCAGACACCGGGACTGCCCAGCAGACATGCTGCCAGTGGCCCATTTGCACACATCCTTCTCTGGCACACGGGTCTGTAGCCCGGCCCCTGGGTTCCGGGGTGCGGGATGGAGGTGTGGGTTCTCTGCTGCTGAGGCCAGCACTGTCTGCTGCAGCGTCACAACCCCTTATCCTGATGGGTTTTCCCTGACCTGAGCTGGGTCATCTTTATCCCATTTCATATGCATCCTCATCGCCGCAGAATCGCCAGTGTGCGGGTGGCGCTGCCGCAGCGCTAACTGGGGGCTGCACGTGGACACTGTGTGCATTCCGTCTCTTTCTATCATCTGGGAAACTTTGAATTTGAAGCCCCAAAGGATCTGGATAGAGGATTGTCGACCTACAGCAGAGATGAAGTCTAGGGGTTGTCTAGCTGAGCATTGGCTGAGCCGCAGGGATGCTCCCAGCAATGGGAGGTGGGACGGAGCCCCAAGGCAATGCCCCAGGAAGGACAATGACAAATGAGATGAGATAAAACAGCCAGCAGGTTGGGACGCCTGGTGGGAGGAAAGGTGGCTGCAGGGGGCTGAAGCGTGTTACTGGGAATCTGAAAGCAGCTGACTGGCAGGTGACTGGAGCCGCAGGTGCAGGTGGCAGGGCTGCAGTTACGGGCATTGAGTCCTTGATGGAATTGGTGTTTGAGGCAGTGGCGGGGTGTAGAGAAAGGTTCGGCTGTACTGGGCCGTTCACAATTCCTTAAACATCACATCCTCTCTTCAGTTACAGCTTCTTTCTCTGCCTGCGGAGCCCTGCACCTGGCCACCTCCTGCCTGCCTCGAGGGTCCCGCTTTGGTGTCTCCTCCTTTAAGCTGGCTTCCCAGCCTCACCCTACAGCTGGCTGCCTTGGGAGCCTCTCCTCTGTGTCCCCCAGCACCTCCTTCTCTCTGTCATCCAGAGTCTCATGATCGCCTGTAATTGCCCCAGACAGAGCTCGTTGAGGGAGGAAGTGTCCTGTCCCACTGAGCGCTCCTGTGCAGACAGAACCTAGTCAGTGTAAGGCTCGGGATGTGTGCTGAGTGAAGGGCAGGGACGAGCTGCCGGTCTCAGGAATGAGGAAGGAGCTGCCATGTTGACCCTAGTTCCAGGTCAGAGCGGGGGCCACCACCAGGTGTCAGTGGTGGTCTCTGGCTCTTGAGCCAGGTCACCTGCAGCGTGACGTGGGACTGGACAGGGATTAGTACTTGGTGTAGGCTGGAGGCTGCGGTGGTCCTCAGGGGTACCAGGCAGAGCCTGAAGCCATCCTATTTCGTCATGCTGGAATCTGCTGCAGTGGAGAGTATGGCCATGGAGAGAAATCCACCTGCTCAAGGGATTCCAAGGGCAGGGCGAGAGCATCGGGCTTGGATGGACCGGAAATGGAACTGCCTGGAGGGCCTGCTCTGCCTCTGCCTCCTCAGCCCTCCTCTCCCCGCTGTGGAGCTTGTTTCATTCTGTGTGCCAGTTCATTTCTTTCCTGGCTCTAGAGCCACCTCACCACCAGCAGTTCTTGGAGCTTTAGAGCTCCAGAAGTGCAGGGCAATGTCTGTCATTCTCCCTGTCATGTGCCCACTGCTGGGCAGAGTACTTGGCACATAGAAGATTCCAGTAGCCGTTTGCTGGAGACAAGACTAAGGAATAATGGTCAACTATTGACTGCCTTCCATGAGCCAGGCACCATGCCTCGTTTTCTAGTGTAGACTGCACAGAATGCTTTGACATCAGTCTCCCCCTTTCCAGCTGGGGACATTAGCACACAGAGGTAACTTGCCCGATGTCACACGGCTACGAAGTAGCAGAGCTGGGGTGACAACCGGGGTTGCTGGCGTGCAGAGCACGTGCTCTCTCAGGCAACCCGGTTGCCCCTCCTTCACAGGCCCAGGCACCTTTCTTTCACCTGTTGCCTGGTCGCCCTCCCCTGCCAGCCCCTGGTTAGCACCGCATCGAAGGTGGGCAGAGGCTCAGCACCTGAGCCGTCCTAGTCGCCTGCCTCCTTCCTTGTTCACTCTATTCAGGCAATAAAACAATTCCTGCTCCTCGGCCTTCATCATCTCTCTCCAATCTCTCTCTCAGCCTTACTGCCAGCACCCTAAGGGAGACGCTGATTGCTTCACACGTGGATTCCATGGCCCCACGCCCCCCATGTGAGCACCCTGCTTAGTCTGTCCTACTCAACAGATCCCCTCCTTAAAGAACCTCCCCCGCCCAGAAGCCTGGGGTGCAGACTCCCCAAACTGCCCGGCAGGCCAGTCAGAGCTCCCACAGCAGACCCCCAGCTTTCTTCGCTGCTGCCCTGCCTGCACCCATTTGAGTTTATCGGTCTTCCTGGGGCACCTGCACTGTGATTTTGCACCTTAGCCCTTCCTTCTCTGCGTGCCCTCTCAGAACCCCACCCTTCAAGGCCCAGCGACCTCCTTGGTGCCCCTTCCCTGATGCCCTAGAGTAGAGTCAGTCACGAGTTACCTCCAGCTCCACTCCGCACTTTCCAGATTATACTTTGTAGAGGGATGGCAAGAATAACTCTTTTTCCCTGCCTTGGACTAACGCTGACTCTTCTTCTGCGTGACTAATTAAAAATGAACTAAAAATAAAACCACTGTCAGTATTAAAGTGGCACAAAAGAAAATAAATCAAGTAAAAATAGAACCATTTCCCCATTTCCACACAGTAGGAGCCGCCTCTCGTGATTCCAGAAGAGAAGCTGTCTTGCTGTCTGCCTTCAAATTATTCTCTCTCTAATGCTCCGGGAGCCAAGGAAGAGACGACGGTGTTCGGAGTCTGTGTTTGTTGGGTCTAAGGGATAATCCCCCAAATTCTGTAATTATGTGCACACTGTGGTTAGAAGGAAAGTCTCTGTATATGTGTGATGATCATTTTTAACGTTTTAAAAAAAGTTTAAAGATTTATGTGAACTGGAAGAAGTCATCCCAGTTAAGATAGGTTTTTAGCTCATTCAGATGAAGCCTTAAGAACTAAAATAAAAATTAGCTGTAAAAAGATAGTGCATTCAGCTTCCACCCAAGGATGTCAAGAGCTGGCAGGAGTGTCGCTGCCACACTTGCAATGAAACAGAGCTGGGCTTATTTCATATCCGCTGTTCTTGAAACTCTCAGGTTGCTGAGGGCTCAGAGGTAACACCCACCTGTGGGTAAGCTAAGGCGAGAGCACCTTCAGGGCAAGAAGAGTGAACGCGCGCTCACCTGGGTGAGAGACAGCAGGAGTGAGGAGTTCAGCTACACCAGCTGCCAAATTGCGAGGTCTGGGTGTGGCCCAATGGGCAGAGTGAGGCCCCTGGGGCCACTGGAACTGGGGGTCTGAACCCTCTTGCAGGCTTTTTCCACAAGCCCTATCCTACCACCAGCCTAAGATTTCCATAAGTAAGAGCAGGCTGGTGGGAGGACAGGAAGGGAAGGACGTGGGAGGAGATCCTTCCTGAGTCACAGCACGAAGGGAAGACCCAGTGTCGGAGCAGAACAGGCATTGCCCTGGTCAGCCCTGGACACAAGCTGTCTCTGCGGGAATTTTGGAGACTCTGGTACGCTGACTGTAACCATAGCAACAATAAATCTCAAACCCAGCTCAGCTTGTAATTAGATTAACGCGAACCTCACCCTAAGTAAGGTGTGTCCATTTCTAGACATAAAAACTGTTTACCACAGTCTCTCATACCATGTCTTCCTTTCAACAAGAAATCATGAGGTGTATGAAGTGAAGAAAAGCAACACACGCGAGACAGACATGACCCAGACGTAGGAGCGATCTGACAGAGAACTGTAAGTAATTGTGATTAATATGCTAACGGCCCAGACAGGGTAACTGGTGAGTGACACCAAACATTTAAGGAAGAAATAATGTCAATTCTACACAGATTCTTCCAGAAAACAGGAAAGGGAACACTTCCAAACTCACTTTATAAGGTTATTATCACCCTAATACTAAAGCCAAACAAAGACATTATAGGAAAATAGAGCTACGCACGGATAGTCCTCCTGAATGTAGATGCAACAATTCTCAAGGAAATATTAGTAAATTAGCGTCTTCAGTGTATAAAAGGGTAACAACACATCGTGATGAAATGGGACTCATCTCAAGAATGCATCATTGGTTTAACATTTGGAATCCGATCAATGTGATTCACTTGATAAGACACCAAAGAAGAAAACTATATGATCACCTCAATAGAGACATAAAAAGCATTTGGCAAAATTTAAAACCTATTCAACTCTAAACGCAGCAAAGACAGCTGGGGACTTACAGCCAACGAGCAGAGTGACGGGGGCGGGGGCCATTGGATTGGAAATTACTAAAAGGAGACGTCAGGCATAGGGAATTCTTGCTAAAGCTTCAGTGTCCTCCTCTGTACGTGCCTCAGTAGAACCCATCTCGTCGTAGTGCAATGAGGATTCACTGTGATAGTGCACGTGACACGGTGTAGGGCAGCGCCCAGTGCCAAGGTGGCCCTCTTGAAACAGCCTTTCTCCCATCCCCAGCCCAGACTAGTGGGGATTTGCAAAAACTAGAAATGGCAGTTTGTTCATTATGGGTAGGTGTCAGGCCCTTGCTTCTGTCGTTGGGAAAGGCATTTATGAGAGAGGGTGTGGGAAACACTCCTCCCTACTCTCAGGGAACAAAATGAAACACCCGGGGTGGGGGTGGGGGGCTGCTCCAGGAGACAGCCGTGTCCCCGGGGGCTGGGAAAGGACTGCCCACAGACACGCAGAGAAGGGTTTCCGTGTCTGTGCTTCCTCAGCCTCATGACCAGACGCCAGCCTTGGTTCCTCTCACACTGGCCTGGAGCACCTGATTTCCCCGACTGTTTCCTGGTAGACGGCAAGCTCAGGATTGCACTGTGTTGCCTTTTCACTGGTCTGACCCACTATCGGAGGTCACTTAGAGCTCCCTGGATCAATGCGTGTAATTGGAAGGCTTCAGGAAATACATGATTGAGATTTTGATATTTATTTTGGGGGAAGATCATATTTAGAAACTGATCAGTCTCTGCTAATTGGGCAGAATGAGCGCTTTCCTTTGAAATCTGATTTCAATACTTTATTCTTTAGGGAGCTCCTATTAGCATGTGACATTTCATTGTTATGGGCTAGCCTTTCCCCAATTATGTGTTGGTGCTAACAAATACATTTAAGTTTCGTTTCAAACAGAAGGTTCAAAGCAAAACAAGGGGCAAATCTGTCTTATATGGGAAGCATCCGGCTGTCTTCTTGTGAAAATAATTGCTAGATTGCAATAGAAGCCTGGACAATCAGGTAACTGCTTTTCTCTTTATAGTTACTTACAGTTGAGAAAATGAGGGTTGTAAAATCTTACAACAACTCTGGGAGGTGGCCAGGGCACAGATTATCATTGTGCTGTGCATATATGGGGAAACTGAGTCTCAAGTAAGTAAAGAGATGTGCTGAAGATCTGAGTCAGGACAAAAGGCTTGGCATTCTGACTCTTAGGTTAATACTTTCCATAGCCATCCCAGAAACGAACCCTGCCTTTCTAGTGACTGTGAAATCTTAATTCTATACTCTGCTGAGGCCCTTGTATGTTTTGCTGCAGATGGCATTGAGTTTTCTATCTTATAAAAAACCACATTAATACACATTTGTTGTTCATTCTGTATGTGTAATGTCAGTAGGCTTGAAGATGGCTGAAATAATTGGACTGTGGGGTTTCTGAGCTGGGAGTCTATTGTCAAGTCAGCTGTCACCTATTCTTTATCAAGTGGGGAACTCAACCATGCAAAGACCTTTCCCCCCCTCTCACTGCAAAGCATGCAGCATCAGCATATTAGCAGGTAGTCTTACAGAATGCTAATTTTGTCATTTGGAGTCTAAACCATCAGAAACGTAACCAAGGAATTGTCCAAAGGAAAGTTTTTAATTCTTCCTTCTGTTCAGCCTAACCCTTGGTTAGAAAAATGTCTATGTGGGGAAAGCTCAGTTTGCTCCATTCACGGATTCACTCGTTTATCTATCCATGCAGTCACCATTTCTTGTTCGCCTGCTGTGTACAGGGCACTCAGCCATGTGCTGGGAATGGAAGGGTTAACAAGAGGATCTGCCCCTTGCCTCCCATTTTGAGATAATAGACAGAGGAAGACATCGCAGGGTGGGGGGCATTGCATAATCCCAGAGGTGTGAACAGGAGCCCTGGCAGCCCAGTTTGGGCAGGCTCAGAGGTGTCCTATGGAGGTGAGTGTTGAGCTGAGTGCCAACGGGCTGGCTTGCCAGTAGAGGGCCACCAATGCGCCACAGAGCTAGACTTAGAGCCCAGGTTTTCTAACTGCTGGGGGATTTTGAACTCCTTGCTGCCACCATGGCCTCACTAGCAAAGAAATCCTGGTGTGGTGTGAGTCTGGGGTGCGGTGGGGTGGGGCTTTTTGGCGTAGGGAGCTGTATGTACAAAGGCACAGAGGGCAGTGTGGGGACTTGTGGGCACGTCATGCTGCTTGAAATGGCTGAGGTCCAGGGCATGGCAGCAAGGGGTGAGGCTGGGCAGCTGGGCAGAGGCCAGAGCCAGGAGAGCTCCGTGGCCTGAGCCAAGAGGGGTGGACCTTAGCTGGTAGGTCATGGGAAGATACCCAAGGGCTTTTAGCAGGAGTGTGACAGCTGCCATCTGACTCTGAGAAAACTCCTGCAGGATGTGTGCAGAGATGGAGGGAGAGGATGCTTCACGTGAAAGACACAGTGGGCTCATGTCCGTGCATTGCCCAGCTAGAAGTCCAGGGAAGGCAGAAGCCACAGGACGTGGAGCCAGACCTGATGTGGGGGCCCAAGTCCCCAGGGAGGTAACATCTGGTTTTGCTGCCTACAGACTGTGTGACGTTGTGTGATGCACCTATTTTCTGTGAATCCCCAACTGCCCTCTGTCAGATCAGTCTAGCAATTCCGACTCAGCCTCCTCACAGACACGGAGATGAGTCCATGAAGGAGAAAGCCTGGTGCATCTAAATGGTAAAGTGCCGTCAAGTAGGGTTTGCGATTATCACTGAATCCAGGGGCTGGCAAACTATGGCCCATGGACCAAATCTGGCTCACTGCCTGTTTTCACAAATAAAGTGTTGTCGGAGCACAGCTGCACATGGTGGTATATTGTCTTGGCTGCTTTCTCGCTGCGATGGCAGAGTTGAGTAGTTGAAACAAACTGTGTGGCTGTAAAATATTTACTGTCTGACCCTTTATTGAAAAAGTTTGCAGGCTTCTGGTTCAAGTCAGGGGTAGTGGTTTTGCCAAATATAATTATTAATTGAAAGGGGAAGATTCCAGAATCTCTTTCATTTATTGATTCCATTGCTTTCGGGCAGGAGGCCGGGATTCCTTTGGGTGTCTGGCTTCTCTTGGACCTGGCTTGGAATAACCTCTCATAGGAAGGGGGTCCAGTCAATTTTCCAGCCCTGGAAGCTCCTGTCTGGTGGAAAACGTGCGCGATGTTCGCTAGTATCATTTCGTTGGCTTCATTCTGGGTCGTTTCCTCAGAAGAAATGCAAAGGAGACCAGTGCCAGCAAGCTTCTTCGGAGCCCCTGCAGAAAATGCTTGTACTTCCTTCTTTTTCCATTCTTTCCTCGTAGTTACTTTAGCCTAATGTTCATTTCACTTATTCTCTGACTTACCGCTGTAATTTTGTTTCTCGACGTCCCTCTCTCAGTCATTTTCTTTCTTCTCTTCCAATTAACATCCTGGGTCATAATAAGTAGAAACCAACCCAAATGATGGTCATTACTGCTGCGTTACTCAGCTCCAGCCAGCACCTGACATTGTCACTTTGTTGGTTCCAACTATTCCTCACATCCCTTTGCTGATTTGGGCTCTGAGGGTGGCAGTTACACGTTTCCAGGCAGACAAGAGCCGCAGGAAAAGACCAGCAGGCTTGCAGGTGGGCCTCCCTCCTCCACAGTCCTTTTTGTACAAAGAAACCAATGTGGGCTCCGTGTTTATGTCAGGTCTCCAGCAAGCCTCGGCTCCAGAAATACCAGGACTCAGCAGCTGCCCGTACTAGTAAATGTCTGCGTTTAAAGCAAAGAGAGAAACACGTGAAGCACAAACACAAATCACCTTCATTTCTCACTTCACTTTCACCTGCTAAAATTTGGTCTGTTCCAAAGCTGCCTTTGGAACGTGTTCTCTCAATCCTGAAAATGGTCCCGCCTTCCCAGGCAGTCCTTATTTCCATTGAGTATGGAAGAGAGAAAAGGGGGTGGGGGAACAGAACATCGGTGCTGGCAGAGCTCTCAGAAGCGGCGTAGCCAACGCTTCTCACTGTACAGATGGTGCAGAGGCCCAGATGTGCCATGCTCCTTATTTATTTACACGGAGTTGCCTTAGATGGCTGCTGGCTGGCAGAGGATTTCTTCATTCGTTTAGTATCCATGTGTTCCTTCATCTGGTGCTCCAAGAAGACTCACTGCAGCGACCCTGAGCTAATGACCGGAGGTGGGCGCCCCTCCCACGTCTAAGTCACAGACCATTTCTCTGTCCCAGACTCACCTTTCCTGCCGCGCCCCCCCACCCCCTCAAGCATTCAGCCTGGGTTGTTTCTTTTTCAACAGATGCTGTTCCTGAACTAAAGGGGCTTCGTGTGCCTGTGCACATCAAAGCCAAATGAGTTCGCAGCAAAGAAAGTAAAGGTTTGTGTAAGGAAATGGCACCAAGCCCGGAGACACAGGTGAGCCAGCATTCAGAGACCTGCCTCCCTGATGGCCTCTAGGGGGTAGGTATATAGGAAAGTCATTAGTCACGGTGGCTAAGAGAGTTGGTGTCCTGGGATCTACCGATGGGTCGGGGCTGGGGTCAGAGGCAGTTGACTCAGGTCCCGCTGTCAGTCATTGCGTCGGTCTGTCTGGTTTCCGAGGGAGGTGGCTGGTAGGGTCCTTCTGCCTTCATGAGTCTGGAGCTGAAACACAACTGAGGTCAAGATGTTAGCTTTGGTTTGATTGAAACTCCATTTCAACCTGAGGCTTTGTTCCTAAGACTGACGCTGACCGGAATCTGATGTCCTAAGGGCTTAATGATGAAGGGCGTGGTGGAGCTGTACACGCAAAGGTGGAAGGACAAGCAAAGAAGGGAAGCAAGTGAGTCCTGGTGCTAGACAAGGCCAGTTTGAATCAGGGAGAAGGAGAAGAGAAAAAGTCATTTTAAAGAAGTGAGGGTTTTGCACAGTTACAACACTGTCTCCTTGTGGATTCCTCTGCATCCTGCAAATGGAATACTGCCCCGTCATCCTTCTGGCCGTCCCGCTATGGCTGCTTTTGTTGTAAGGGTTATTATGCAAAGAAGACACAGTTGTAGAGAACAGACGTGGGAGAGCAAAAACACCTCCAAAAATCTCAGAATTTGCACAGTCATTTGTCCTGGTCTGTGGCCCCTGATTGTTTCTGGAGACAGACCCAGACGTCCTCAGGATACCTGCCCACTTCTTTGATTCTCGAGGAGTTCCTTGAACCTCTCACCATGGAGACTCGGCTCTGCCTTCTCCAGAATCCTTCTCTACTCCCGCCCAGGTCTGGGGCAGCATCAAGGTGAGACCAAGGTGTGGACCAGCAATCCCTCAGGTGAGATACACTCTCTGCTTAGGGAATACGAGGTCAGTGTGGCTTGAGCAAAAAGTGATGTGAATATTGGAAGGAGGGTTTTGACCTTTTTCAAAGGAGAACTCAGACAGAAGGATTTTGAATAGGAGCTAACACGATCACAGCTGAGCTTTGGTAAATTTAATCTGCCAATGATGTGTAGGTTAGATTGGAGGGGATTAAGCCTGGAGAAGAAAGCTTAATTAGGCAGTAGTTCAAGGAAAATATGCTGACAAAAGAGAAACAAGATTCTGAGACCTGTGAGTGTTTAGCTAAATTTCCCTCAGGCATGGCGGGGCCAACCTCACCTTCAGAAAGATTAGACGTTGCTGGAGGGAGGTGTTCAGAATCCCCATCAAAGAATGATGCTGGTACAGCAGTGAGCCTTGGGATTTCTCAGTAGAGAGCGAGGTCTGCAGGGGAGCTGCTCTTGTCAGGTGTGTCCCAGACCAAGGGGAAGGGTGGGTCTCCGAGGCAACACCTCGAAGCTTGACAAGGAAGTGTAGGTGGTAGGTTTAACCTTGCCCTGGGTTGTCAGTTCTGGATTGGCTGGTGGTCCTGAGCTTGGTGCTGGTCTGTTTGCCGAGTCTGGACAGCATGGGTTCACCATCAGGCTGTTTTCTGCTGGTTCTAACCAGTTTTCTGGGAAGTGTTTTGCTCTCATGCCTTCCTCTGAGCCCTGAATGCTTGTCTTACCCTCTCAGTGTTCAAGGTCACGCATGGGTAAGTCTGTATACACATGCTCAAGCCACATCAAATATGTCACTTATCAAAACAAACCAACCAGAAACCTTGGATTAAATAGAGATCCCTTCCTGGCTGTGAATTTGGGCTCTGAGTGACCCTGGGCAAGTCACCACCGTAACCTCTTTGATCCTTAATTTTACTATCAAAGTAAGAAAATTCCCCAAGAAAAGGTTGGTCAGTGGTAAGGATTACGTGAGATACAAAAATGTGCCTGACACATAGAAGCTGACACACTCAGACAGAATGTGATTGGCCAATGGGGCACAGCGCCCCTGACTGGCAGGCCTCCTCCAGCTGTTAGAATCCTGCTCCTAGCAGGTCCTTCGGGCACCAGGGAGCCTTGACAAGGCCCCGACCTGAGTCAGCTTGCAGGCGACAGCAGGGAGTGACCTTTGCAGGCCGGTTAATCCCTTCCTGGTGCCATGCTCGTCACTGTCTTCTGTCTCTGCGGATCTGCCTTGCTCCCTGGAGACAGAGAAGATGGATCACCTTCTTACAGAGGCCTCACTCACATCTCCACCCTCCTGACCTGTCACAAGATTTAAGCTGTCACTTAATTTGTCCCCCATTAAGTGAAGATGCATGCTCCCCTCCTCACCTTTAGCAGAGCTTGGAGGAGGGGCCGGGAAGGAAGTTACAAAGTCAGGAGATGATAGGCTTCCAGGGCCGCTGTCTCTGAATTCTTGGCCCTCAGAGGCTACAGGGAGGAAGTGGTTTCCAGCCTCAGTGGGGACACCTGAGCTGGGCTGGGACCTGGCCACAGGCTCAGGAAGGGGAGGCTGTGATCAGAGCTCAGCTCTCTGCTTCAGTGGATATGTTTAACGTCTCATTTGTGGCAACCCTTCACCTTAGGTTAGCATCTCCTGAAATGCTTATTTTAAAAGTTGTGACTTGTGCACAGAATATTGAGCAGTGCTGGATCCCTCCCGCCACTCTGCCCCACCCCCAACTCCTGGTATGGGATTTAAAGTGATCAGCCTTTGAATTTTCAGGAGCCCTTAATCTTCTTTGACCTACACAATAGCCTGTGAAAACTCATATGTAATTATTTCTTTAAATCCTTACGTGACTCATTTCTGTGGGGAGTTTGAACCATAGAATGTTTCTGAGCTGAAGGCAGCTAAGAGGTTGTTAGCACAGGAAGCCCCCTGGTCGCCCGGTTTTCAACCTGTCCCTTCAGTATGCGTCAGCTGTGGGTGCTTTCTTTACATATTCTGGTTCAATCCTCAGCACAGCCTTCTGAGACTGGCATTATTGTTTCCATTTTACAGATTAGAAAACTAAGTTTCAGTGAAGATAAGTCACTTGTCCAAAGAACTGGCCAGTCAGAGTTAGTGTCTGTTTAAGTTTAGGTCTCTGCTTCCACTCTTTCTGTTTTCACGAGAGGTCAGTCCCCACTACAGATGTTTTTTCATAGTGTCTGCTGTGGGACCAGGAGCTAGAGCAGGGGTGGGTTTACCACCAGGCCCACAAAGATGAAGCTTCAGGGTTGGTTACTGTATGTTCACACGATCGGGTGTTTTTGTAAAATTTGCAAAAGTAAGACACCTGTAATTGGTGAAGACCATTGTCTCTTTCCACTCTGGTTCCCGCCCTGTCACACTTCCCCTCCCGTCAGGCGGTGTGGGGTGGCTCTGGGCTTTCCTGGGATTGGCCAGAGGAGATGTCAGTTGGGGGATGCATTGCTTGGGCTCAGCGGCCTATACTCCTAAGTTTCCAATCACTTCAATTATTGCTGCTCTTGCTGGGGGAGCAGGGCTTCTGGTGATTCTCTTCACGTCACTGTGCTGACTCTTCTGGGGTCAGGACACAAAGGTGTAGGGTCAGAGGTCATAGTGCCGTATGACATGGCAAAGTTTCAACTTGATTCTTTGTGTTCCCATCACCCCATACGCCTTCCCATATCCTGGGCCCCTGCCAAGTTCTGCTCTTCCAGAACCTTCCTTGTTTGCTCAACCTCCTGGGACCTCCCTTAGCTACTCCAGTTGTCTTTCCTACCCAGGTCCCCCTCGGACACTTGACATCTCCTGCCACCCGCCAGCTGTGTGCTCTTGGGCCTCTCACAACCTGTCTACGACTCCAGCCCCATGAGCAGCATAGGGCTGGGTAGTGTCCAAACAGGCCCTGCTTTCTCTGTGAAAGTGTTTTGGTGAGTGCCACGTGTGCAGTGGAGAGGCGGCACGTGGTGAGCCGTGAGTTACACTGTGGTGGCACTGATCAGGTTGTGGTGGCGTCCGTCCTTACACCACATCCCCCGCGTGTGCCTGGCGTGGGCGTGGCGCTGGTGACCCGCGGCCCCGCAGGGCCCTGCGCACAGGCGGTGCTCAGCCAAGACCTGCAGTGACAAGGGGGACGGGACTCAGTTTCTGGAGTCACACGGGGGCTGGAGTGTGTGCGGTTTTATTACCTGTGTGACCTGCGGAATTGACTTAATCTTGCAGGGCTTCCATGTCTTCATTATAAAATGGGGAAGGAAAATAATTACTTCCGAGTACAGTTGAGGGAATTAATGAGGAAATGCACATAAAGTGCCTAGTGTATCTTCTAGCACATCATCTGGCAAATGGTTTTCGCTCTTACTATTGTATTTGGAAAACTTATAAAAATACTAGCATTTATTTTGGAAAGTGACTCTGCTAGGCATTAGGGATGCAAATATGAATAGGACTCAAGGTCACTGGCTCTAAGGAACATGAAGATTAAAACAAAAATGAAATGTCATTGAAAAATACAACATACGGAAAAATCTAAAACACTGATATTATCAAGTATTAGAAAGGGTACAGAAAAGCAACTCCTCTCATTTATTGTTGGTGGGAGTGATACAAACTGAAGTTTTAGAGGGCAATTTCCACAATTTCTACCTAAATGTAAAATATGCATATACTTTAATCCAGTAATCCAACTTCTCAGTATTTACCCTGATATCATTTACTCACGTAATTATGAAACATGTACAAGAGTTTTGACTGCAGCACTGTTTATAAGAGTGAAAAACTGAAAAAAGGAAAAGAAAAACCTAAATACTCATCGGCAGGGGAATGCAACCTATGGCACAGCTATGCTATGAAACACTACAAGTCAACATAAAGAAAGAATGGCTTAGAGCTACACATGCTGACATGGGAAGGTCTTGGAGTAATGTTATTAAGTGAAAAAGTAAAATAAGAACAATGTATTATTCATGTTAAAAAATCAGAAAGCAAATAATATTGTGGTAGTTTGCATGGTGACAGATGATTGCTACACGTAGTGTGGTGATCACATGGTAAGGTATGCAAATGTCAGGTCACTATACTGTGTGTGGGCCTGAAACTGATACAGTGTTGTATGCCGACTATGCTCAAAGCACACGAATTAAAAACATAATCAGAAAATAAAACCAGCCCCCTGAGGAAAGGCTGGTTTTACAGGGATCTACAGCATTTTGCTAAATCAGCTTTGTCCGAATTTTTAACAAGTAAATGTATTCCTGCATCACTTGTATAAAGAAGAAAGGAAAAATGACCAGAGCGTAGTTGGTTGGCACTCATGAGTTCGGAGTCTAATTATTTGAGATGCATGAGGTGTACACTGGAATGTGAAGCCGCTTTGAGTGCAGACCACAGCCGTGGTAGTGGGTTTTCCTTCGCTGGTGGCTAAGGCCGGAGTCCAGGCAAAGAGTGATGGCCAGGTACACAGTTCCAGTCTGACCTCCGGGCGTGCAGAGCGTGATCAGGAAAGAAGCTGCCTCTCTTCCTCCACAGCCCCTCCAGCTCTGTGCTCTGGAGCCAGCCCTGCCCTCTGGACTTCTTCTTGGGCTGGTCCCTCGAGACTTGTCTTGCAGTCCCTGGCCGTCCACGGGGACACTTGTAGATACTCCTTGTTGAGAGCTCCTTGGGCTTTCAAGAGCTTCCGGGGCAGCATCGAGGATGATGCCTAGTCGCTTCTCCCTCGCAGAGCCCCCATCTTGTCACACGTCTTTTCCCATGGTGATTCTGCACACATGTGCTGGCTCACCGCAGCAGACTTTCTTCTCTCTGACCTGTCACCTGAGCAGCCAGTTCCCCAGTCAGTCTCCTGAGGTACGAGCTGTGTCCCACAAACTCTGGGGTGTGGGACAAGCTCTCCTTTTGGTCTCGACGACCCCTCACAAGGCTGGTGGTGAGGAGAGGTAAGCTCCATCTGTAAAGTGAGGATAACGATGGTGCATCAGCCTGAAGGCAGAGAATCTGTACCAGATGACCACCATTGCCAGCTTATTTTGGTACAAGATTTATAATTCAATTACGGTTCCAAGAGGAGGTAGAACTACAGAATGGTGACAGCCTCCCCAGAATCTTCTCTCCAGCTTTCCCTCACATCCTTTATCCAACCACAAGTGTGGGCCACTGGTGGGTAATGAGCCAAGTCTTCTGTGTCACACTGTACACTGTGGCAGTGGGTGGCATTCATTGTCCTGGGGCCTCAGCCAAAACTCAGATTGAAGGAACTCCACGTGACATGGCCTAAGGATGCAGTGCAGCTTGACTGGGACTTGAATCACAGATTGGGGAACCTTCAAGATTGTGGTCCTTAAATGCTTTGCTTCCCACACGAGAACACTGAGGCCCAGAGATGCTAAACCAGTTGTCCAATTAATTATGGTGTCCAGCTATTTGGTGACAGAGCTGGCCATTAATTATGTGAATCATTGGTTGATAATAACCCTTGTAGCTCTTAATCTGATGTCAATTGTCATAAAGTCTAAGCATGAACTTCTTTATAGTTTTTGTTTGCCAGTGATGGGTACATAGGCATAGAATCTATACATTTTATGAAAACATTTTGAGAATGTACGTTCTCCTTTTATAGCTCTAATCAGATGATGGACTGGAGGCTTAGCGTCCCATCTGAGCCTCCAAATTGGGTTTTTGAGGCACTGGGAGCAACAAAGGCAAGTCTGCCTTGGTCCTTGTCCCCAGGGATCTGACATCGTACTGGAGAGGCCAGCGTGGCACAGTCTCTAGCAGCGGTTCTCAACTAGGGCACATCAACAGTGTCTGGAGACGTTTTTGGTTGTCATAACTGGGAGGGAGTGGGGACCTACTGGCATCTAGGGGGTAGAGGCCAGGGGTGCTGCTCAACTTCCTACAGTGCACAGAGCGGCCCCCACAACAAAGAGTCACCGGACCCAAAATGACAACCGTGCTGAGGCTGAGAAGCCCTGCTCGAGAGCAGGAGATGCTAACAGCTGTATTCATGACCGCATGCCAGAAATTCAGAGGCGGAGAAGGTCAGGGCGAGAGCTGGACTCCTCTCTGAAACTCCACACAGAGCGTGCCTCTCTCCTTTTCTGTCATCCTAGCAGACAGGCTTCCCACAGCTGCTCTGGCCTCCTTCTTGGCAGTGGCTTCTGGAAAGAAATCCACCCCCAAGGCCAAGGTGGGGTGGAGGAACTCCTGGGACCGGCAATCTGCAGTGTTCACAGTATGCTGTAGGGTGCTGCAGAGACGTCCTTATTTGGCCTACCCTGCTCAGACCTGTCCTGGTCATCCCCCTGCTTAAAAAGCTCCAATGTCTTGGCTTGTGCGTGACTGTCGCCACAAAAATCTGACCTGACCCTCTCTACCCCTTCTCTTCCTTCTGCTGTCCCGTGACCATCCTGTGCTCCACCATTCTGAACTAATTGCATGAGAACATGGCCTGCTCTTTTTCACTAAGACCTTCCATGATTGTTGGGGGAAAAAATGTGCTTAAAGATATCAACCTCCTTATGTTCCCAGAAGATGATTTTCTGAAGACAACAGACAGATGCTTAAATTAATTAAGAGCAGAAACAGCATGATGAAGAGTTTGTCCCTGGTGAGCTCTGGAGGCTGTGAGCCTGAGGTTTTAATTTTTCCGTGCTAAAAGGTTGCCTTTCAGAAGACTAAATTATTCACAGTTTTTGAAGAAGGGATCCTTTAGAGCAATATCCTCCTTGAATTCTCAACTGTCACTTGAGAAACACTGCAAATATTAGACTTGAGAGTCTGAGTTGAAAGCATCTAGCACTTTGCCCCTCCCCTTTCTCTTGCCTCTTCTCTCCCCCTGCCGCCCCCTCCCCTCTTTGTGGCAGGCGGCAGTGGGAAAGGTCCTGGCCAAACCTCTCAGGCAGTCAGTGGCAGAGATATCTGGGAGATAGGTCCGCACTCTCCTGCTTCCTCTCCATCCTAAGCTCTTTGGTCTTGGTGGCATCATTGATGCTCTCTGGTCTTTTTCATCTGATATCTGTGCTACTCAGGGTGGAAATAGATGGCAACTCACTCCTTGCACTCAGGGTGGCATTCATTCCTGAGAGGCCTCTGTGAATACAAGGCCTGCTTCCTGCATCCTTCTTCTTTCTTTCTTTTATTTTATTTTTTTCAAATGAGTTGGTTTAATTCCAGGTGGTACAGGATTTGGGATAGAACAAAGACTGAAGAACACACAGGATTCCGGGTTGGGTGCCCTCTGATCTCACAGCTAAGGGTGAAATGGCTGCGTGAGAAGAACTAAAAAGATGAACCTCTGCATGATGATTATTATTTTTTACAAAAGTTTACTCTTAACTGTACAACAGTCTCCAAGACAACACTTCATTCTAGCTATAGGTGGCAACAGCTGTTATGGCAGGGAATCCAGATGTTAAAACGAATGGAATTAAGGACCACCATTGCCCCAGGCACAAGGAACAGCTCATTTGTTGCCAGATTTTTTAATTCCACCTGTGGCCTGGGGGCCCTTCACCGAGGCCTTCGCTCGTAATCCCTTGAGTTTCTTCTGCTCCTTTCTTTTCTTCTGCTTGAATGCCTTCTCTCCCTCGTCCATCTCCTTTGCCTGCTTCAGGGCCTTGTTCTTGCCACTTTCGCGGTGGCACATGGCTCCTCCCACCCCTCCCCCTTCTTTCTTTATTTTATTTTTTTAAAATAAAAATTGTGTATGTTTAAGGTCTGCAACCTGAGGATTCGATATTCGTATACACAGTGAAGTGATCAGTACAGTCGATCTGATTAACATAACATCTCATATAGTTAACTCTTTTTGGTTATGACAGCACCTGGAATCTACTCTTCTGGCAGATTTCCAGTATTTAGTACAGTTATTCACTAGTCATCCTCCGCCTTCCTCATTGACTCTTCTTTCCCACTTCCCAGCCTGCTCTGTGCGGCATCGCGGGATGATACTTTACTGGGACACACAGGAAAGTAACACGCACCAGAAGTGCATGACTAAGGGCTGGCGGTGTCTCGTCAAATTTTTCTGCTGTGTGTACTCCTGCAGCAGTGTACGCCTAAGGTCCGGTAATAGACTTCTTCAAATTCCTTAATCTCTCCCAAGTTTGCTGAAATTACTCTAGTTCGACTTCTGTATTTTACCTCATTTCTACCCCTTTCTAATCCCAAGGTCTCTATTTTTTCTTGTTGTTGTTACTAACAAGCTCCATCTGTAAAGTGAGGATAACGATGGTGAACCAGCCTGAAGGCAGAGTCTGTACCACACAACCACCATTTCCAGCTTATTTTGGTATAAGATTATAATTAAATTATGGTTCTAAGGGTAGTCACACCTTCGGGAGAAGGCACTTTGATGAGAATTTGTAGCTGGACCCTCCTGGTGGGACCTTCTTCCTCAGGCCAGTCTCACCCTGTTTCTTAGAGAGTTTTTAAGTTCTCGACAAGCTTTACAAACAGTATTTTAAAATCGACAACTTTTGTTATGGGTCTTTTTGGAGCTGAGTCAACAAGCATTCCTTTGGCTCATTTAGCGAATGTTTTCTGAGCACATGTTTTGTACCAGGCACTAGGGTTACAGATTTGAACCAGAGAAAGTTGTATTTTCCAGGCACCTATAGACTAATAAGGGAATAAATTCCTTCACTCAATGTGTCAATCATTAATGCAGATATTGGAAATTTAGTAGTAAATAAGAGAGTTAAGCTCCTTGCTGTTGTGGAGGTTACATTCGGGGGGTGGGGAGAGAGAAAATAGGAATTAACAAATGAGCATATATGTAACAAAAGAAAACAGTCGGGTAGCTATAAGGACTGTAGTTAGGGGAACACTTGCTTGTGCTGAGGCTGACACTGGACTGTCAAGGAGTGAGCATGTCAGCATCTGGAGGAAGAGTTTTCCAGGTGCAAGAAGCTTCAAAGGCCCTAAAGTGAACCAAGCTTGTTGGGTTTGAGGATAGAAAAACTGTGGCTTGGAGACCAAGATGCTGTCAAAGGAATATGACATGGCAAAGGACTCAGGCACCTAGGCCAGAGTATGAAATATGGGCTTTATTCCAGCGCAATGGAAAACTTTTAGAAGTTTTAAGCAGGGGATTAATACAATCTAATTTATGTTTTAAAAAGATAAAAATGCCTTAGCTTTATCTGATTTTGGTATTAAAGCTTTTTTGGCTTCATAAAATGAATGGGGAGCTTTCTAAATGGTTTAGTATGGTAGTTTTAAAATACTGGTATGTGTCAGAATCCCCTGGAAAAGTAATAAAGATTATAGAGCCCTAGAATTTTTGTAGCATGGCAGGGTCTGGGCCTCTGGTTTCTATCCCTAAGTTCCCTAGGTTATTCTTATTCATAACAAAGTTTGAAAGTCACTAAATTAGAAAACAATGTAATTATCTGTTGTTTAAAGGTTAGATAAAATGCAGCTGTGAGCTCATAAGTTCCTGATGAGATTTTTTAATGGTCGTCCTTTAATCATCTTTCAGGTTTCTTCTGTGGTAATTGAGCATCTATTCAACAGAACTGTAAAACAAGTGCATTCATGAATATAAGTGCAAACATTCCAAATGTTGTCAATAGATTCCAGCAATATATCAAAAGAATAACATGTGATAATGGGGCAGACTTGTTTCCTAGTAAACTAAAGTTCGATGTCAAGGAAATATGCAAATATTATTCATTATATTAACAAATTCAAAGAGAAAAACCTCTTGGACATAATAATAAATGCTGAGAAGACACTTGGTAAAATTCAGCAGCAATTCGTAATAACAACCAAAATATGGGAACCAGCTAAAAACACTTAAATATACAGATGAAACACAACAACAGCAATATCAACAGCTAAAAATTGGTACTCAACATTTCAGTTAAAATCAGTAACTATATAACTTGACTGCTAATCCACTCATTTAACATGGCCAGGGAGGTTTCAATGAATGCAAAAACACAATAAAATAAAATAACTGCTACAAACATTGGGAAAGAAGAAATAAAGTTACATCTTTGAGCTTATGATATATTTTGTGTTTGAAAACTCAAGAGACTAGTAAAATTACTACAATTATTAAGATAATATGATAAGGTTGCTGGATATAGGCTGTATCTTCAAAAATTAATGGTATTTTCCTCATTCTACATGGAAAAAAATCATTTACAATAGTGAAAAATCTAAAGCACTTATGAGTAAATAAAACAAGAAGGGTAGTAAATCTATATGAAGAAAATTGTAGTAATCTTATTTAAAGATGTAAAATCAGTCTAAACCAAAAATTACACAATGTTCTTGGGGAGGAAGACTTCCTATCACAATCTTGTTAATTACCTTAAATTAGTATTAAATGTAAATTCCATGCTAATTAGAGTCCCCCATTTTTGGGGGGTAGGGGGTGAGAAGATAGTTATGAGGTTTATATGTAAGAATAAGATCCTGAGCGATACTGTGCAAGAGGCATATGAGAAAGAGTGGGGAGTAGAGATTGCCACGCTAGGTATCATTATACGTGAGCAATTGTAATCAAGTCAATATGCGGTTAGTCTGTGAATAGACAAATAGATTAATGGGACCTAAAACAGAGAACTCATAAATATGCCCATTTTACATGTTATACTTTAAAATTTAATAAATGTTGTTGGCACAGCCAGCTATTCATCTGAAAGAAAATAAAACTAGACAGCCATTTTAAACCATATTTTATCCTATGCCATATATAAAAATATAATCTAGATAAATTAAAGAGTGAAATACAGACAAATCTAGAAAACTACATGTACAAGATAGGAGTTGGGAATACCCTCTTAGTTAAAACTGCAAACCTTAAAGCTGTATAAGAATGTGAAGGCATATTTGAAGATGTGAAAAATAAGAATTTGTATACAAAAAGTCCACAAATAAAGTTACCAAAGATATGCTTTGATAATATTTTTATTTTAATGAATAAAGTATGACTATTTTTAACATCCAAAGATTTCTTACAAGTTGATAAGCAAACAACCATTAAGAAAATGAGCAAAATACATCAATTGTCAATTCAGAGAAAAGGAAATATGAGTGGCTGGTAAACATTAAATGATGTTTAAATTAACTCTCAGTTAAGGAAATAGAAATTAAAATCACAGTGAGATAATTTTACACCTACTGACTAATAAAAATGAAAGTGAAATACAAAACTGATGGTCGGCAGGTGTGAGAGGAAAATAGTACTTTCAATGTTTACTTGGAGATTTGAAAATTTACAGCCATTGTATAAAGCAATGGACAGCACCTATTAAAATTACAGCTACATATATTCCTTGACCCACTGCTGGCGACCTTTCTTACAGAGATTAAATTCCCAAGATGTAAAGACTCATGAATAAGGATGACCCATGTGGCATTATTCATAGTAGCAAAGCAAAAGAAAAGATGAAATAAAACTGTAAGCAAGTTGTTGAATACTCACTAATAAGAGAATAACTGAATAAATTATGGTACATGCATTCTATGGTATGTTATGCTGTCCTTAAAAGAATGAATTAGCTATTCATTTGACTTGAAGGGCTTCCGACTAAGTATTGTTGAGTGAGAAAAGCAAGGTGCAGTGAAGTATATATATATTCATATACATATACATATACATATATTCATATGCATGTCCATTCATATATATATGAATGATTCAAACAACACAGAAAAATTACATGGGTGCAGACATGGAGAAACATAACTTATCAACTTGGGCTACGATGTACGATATTTGGGGAATGGGGCAGCTCATGTAGAAGGAGTGGAAAGGTGGAAAAACCACATAAAAAAGGAATAGAAAAAAGGCTAATTAGAAAGCATATATATATACATATATATGTATATATATATATGTTAGAAAGCATATATATACATATATATATATAAAATCTCATTCCCATAAAATTATGTACATATGTATATGTGTACACATAATTAAATAAACATTTTTCAAAGCAAAAGGCATTCTAACAGTATTAAAAAGATCAGTCTTGGTGATATGAGAAGAATGGATATAGTGCTCAAGAATGGAAGGGAGGACAGTTACACGAGGCCACCCAGTAACCCAGGCAAAGATGATATTGGCAGGGACTCAGAAGTGATAGTAGAGTTGGGAGAAGTGAACAGACTTGGGATGTGTTTTAGAAGTTACAACTGATGAGATCTTCTGATGGATTGGATGGACATGGAGGGAATTGAAAGGTAAAGAATTTTGTCCTTAACTTTTAAGGATAAATTTCATCCTTAAAACTCAAGGATGAATTTTAAGTTGATTGTGGATCCTGCATGAGGAAAAGGGTTGGATGGACAAGAAGTAGTGTTCCCTTTGGGGCAATGTTAAAAGTTTGAGATGCGTATTATAAATCTAATTGGAAAGGTCAAGTAAGCAGTAGGACATAGACTCGGGAATTGATAATGACTGTCCCTCACTTTAGCAATGGGATTGTAGTCATTGTTGGGGTACATCACCCTTATTTGCCTTTAGTGGACCAAGTCACCCATTCCCACAGCAGCTCTTGATACCTCAGAGCTGAGTTCAATGCCTACTGTTCAACTTGTCCCCCTGCCCAGTCCTCTTTCCTCACTCCCATTCAGGTGATGTCCCCAGGAGCAGTCCCTGGTGGGTTTATCAGAACACGTGGTTGTGTGCTCACAGTTCACCATTTCTGGGGAACCTGAACACTGAAGATGACTCAGGTGATGGTACTCAACTGGGACTTAGCTCCAGGTCTCATGAATACAATGCTTCTTCTGTTCTTACATGACCTCAGAGAGCTTTGGGATAACCTTTGTTAGAAGTCAAGCCTGTGGCTCTTTGGAATTTGGTATTTCTGGCCTGCTGTGTGCTGTCCAGAGCCCTGGAGCAGGTACCGATAGTCAGGAGCTGGGTCTGCGTGTCTCTCTACCATGAGAGCCTAAGTCTGCTTGTTCTAAAAAGTCTTTGTGTCCCTTTCGTCAGGGCCAAGGAGGGTGAATGCTTAAATGAGCTCCAGGTTGGGCCCCGAAATGCCCTCCCAACTACACTAGATGTATGCGAGTCCTCCTTCAAGGCCTAGGCCACTTGTCATGTGTTCTCTAAGCCTTCCCTGAGGCAGAATTAATTCAGTCAACAGCACACAATAATGCAGGTCCTACTGTGTGACAGGCCCTAGAGGTGATGTAATGTTACAGACTCCTCTGTGTTTGTTCCTCTTTGTGTTGCCTGTCGTAGAGGACTCACCATGGGTGATAATTATTTATCCCACGGGACTCTGTTCCTCCAAGGTCACTGTCTTATTTATCTCTGTATTGTGAGCTTTTTGTATAACAGCATCTGGTGCCCAGTAAGCACTGGGCGGGTACATGGTGGTTGATTTTAATCTATTAATGACTTTAAGCTCATCCTGCTGCTTCAGACTTGCCTAGTTTCAGAATCTAATGCTAGCAGGGTTATAATGCTCTTTCCCAACAAGTTTTGTTTCAGATGTCTCCGAACAAAGGAGATACCATCGAGCAGTCATTTTACCCCTCAAAGCCACTTCTCATGTCTCAGCTCTGAGGTCTCCAAGTCAAAATAAACACACTCTGTACTCTGTTTTTGTTCCCAATCTCCTTCTTCAACCCCGCTCTCAGGAATGGAGTCCGCTCTGTTTCCCTTCATCTCAAACTCCCTGTGTGCTTTGATTCACTTTGTTCTTGTGCCCAGCTCCGCGCGCCGTCAGGGCTACCCTCTCCACCAGGGCCTCTGCCCTTCTGGAATCCTCTTCCATCTGTTACTATCTCTGCTCGTGCTTTCATCTCAGTCCCACTTGAGCCCTCACACTCCCATCCTGGAACAAGCTTCTTTCATCTCTACTGCCTCTCCAGCTCCGGCAGCATCTTCCTCACCTTTCACCACCGCACTTCTTGAAAGAAGAGCTTAAGTGTTTGTTTCCATTTATTCCTCACACCACCTTTTGCAATATGCTGTCCTCACTCACACATTCTCTGTCCCAGCTCCCACAAGTGTTATTGAGGACTTCATAACTTTCAAATCACGTCTTGCCCTCGTTATCTTCAGCCACTTTGGGACATTTAAAGCTGTTGGCCCTTCCTCCCTTTGGAAGCTCTTCCCTTAGAGAAATCTCCAATTGTGTGGTAGCGTGAGAACGAGCATGGCCTTGGGAGTTAAACAGAAAGGGTTCATCTTCCAGTTATAAGAGTATCTGTCTGACCTTGGAAAGCTTCCTTAACTTCTCTCAGCCTTGATTTCCTTCTCTGTAGAATGGGGAGATAATTGTAAAGACTACAGGATTGTCATGAGGTTAAAATCGGGTGATGGATTTGTGATTTGCCTGGCGCAGAGGCACAGCATTGTTTTATCCATACCTATTGGTTTCCATGTCTCTTCACAATCCTGGTTCTCTTTCTGTATCTCTGACTACAGCTTCTTTTCCTGTAACCAACCCTCTAACAAAAATGTCCCCAATGGACAATGAATGAAGGGATATAAAGGAAATACTTTGACCTTTAAACATGGATCAGATAGGCAGCTGTGAATTCAAAACTTCGTTGCATAAGTCCTTGAATTTTGGCTTAATTATTTACCTCATATATAATTATAACCAGGAAAAAAGAAACAAAATGATTTTCTGCTATTTCAATATTATACCTCAGTTCATGTTTCTTTATAATAGTCTCTAATGATTTTTCAACAGCTTCTACATTGGGACTCTGGTTGTGAGAACCCACTTAATCTATTGCCAATTGGACTCTTTACTTATTGTGTATTCAGAGTGAATATAAATTGTCGTACGTTCCTTGAAAGGAATTAGACATGGCTTGATATATTAATGAAATCATTACCATTTCATTAAACTGTATGTTTTGAACCAGACTATTCTGTGGCTTATTGAAAGTCAGAAAGCACATTCTTTTATGTGCACAATCACTGTTGGTGGACAAACATACAGCCCTGGAAGGCTGCAGCTTTTTGCATGAAATACTTTCCTGTAGATGCATGAAATTCTGTGCACAATTACTAAAAATCAGATGTATTTAAATAAAAAGGAAAAATATGCAAAACAATTGCAAAACAGCTTTTTATTTCAAGAAAAGAAGACTTTATCTGATTCTCAGAAACCAAGTAAGGTTGACTGTTGGATATGTGTATAGATTATTATGCGTAGAAATAACTTTCAACCTTTCACAGTTAGGAGCAAAGTGTAGGAATACTCTTGCATAGTGACGGAATTAATTGATTAATTACTTGATTAAGAAAAGAAGATGAAGTGTAACCCAATCTTTTTAACGCATATGTCCCAAGGTGAAAAAGGTGAACTGTTCAAGCTTCACAAAACCAAAACTATTGTATGAATTTTTTTAAAGATATTTAAAACCATAGCAATAACAATAATAAAATAAGCCAATGCTTTGGAAAATAATCATACTTGTCATTTAATATTTTGAAGGAGCCAACATTTTTTATTAGCTTTTCGGATCTCACGGTTGTTTTGGTGTCGTGTAGGTCTGAGGAGCTGGTGTTGGATTAGCACAACGTCACACACAGGAAAGGGGCTTCCATTCCGTTTCTGCCATTCACCGACTCCGCGTAACCTTGATGGCTGTTTGCTCTTGGAGCTACATTTTATTTTCATCTATAAAATAGGGAGTTATAGCTCCTGTTCTACCATTTTCACAGGATTGTTTTGAGTATTAAGGAAGAAGGGAGATGCAAAGTTTCTCATTGAGTTGTGAGTTCCGTCAATCACTGAAGGCGAGCTCAGGTCGACCAGTAGTCAAAGTCAGGTTCCCATTGGAGAGCCAGGCTGCCTGACAACTTGCACTTGGTTGAGTTTACTTCACATTGCTTTACCTCATTTCAGTTATCAGGCCAGGCAAAGGGTAGCCCTGAGATCTGGAGGGAGTGAGCGGGGCCGGTTCCCTGCTGTCATGAAAGTGTTACAGAATTGCAGTGGTCCCAGGAGCTCCCATGGAGGGAGAACTTCTCTGTGTGAGAAGTCCCCCAACTCAGGGGCCTTTTATTTTATTTATTTATTTATTTATTTATTTATTTATTTATTTATTTAGGCTGGAGAGTTGTGGACACATCACCTCATACCACCTGGTTGAAAAATCTGCTTCCTGGGCTTATGATTCCTTGCGAGGCTGATTAGTGTTGGCCCACAGCCCTCCCTGGATTTCTCGGTGTTCCTGCATGTCTCAGGCCTTCCCCACAATAGAAACTGACCAACTATAAAGAGAGAGAATGCCTTCTCTCCTCCAGAGCCATGTGCCTCCGTTCTAAGAGTAACGAAGTCTAGAGACACCTTTTCTTCTCCCCCAGAGACGAGGGCTTGTAGTCCAGGTTAGAGACCTTCACTCTTCCTCCATGACAGGATTTGTTTGCATTCAACAGTAAATGATAAGATTTCCCCCTTCTCCATCTGTCTGTCTCTCTCCAGAAGGGAGGATGGGAGTTGTGCCGTAGCTTCCTCTGTTCCTACATGAGCTCTGAGTGTCATGGTTTCGGGGTCCTTCTCCCATCGTACGAACAGCTGCATGGGCAGGGACATCTGGCCCTCTGCACAGGTGGGGTCACATCCTGTGTCCTCACTGTCGTGTCCTTAATGATGACTTATTTACTGGGCCTACTTGAAGTACAACATGTACTCATAGTCTGTCAGCATGGACTCCAGAATGATTAGTATTCTTCATATGTCAAATTTAGGGAATTCTGGCTGAGAGTTGGATACTTTTTTTTTTAGCAGCCTTTAAAAAGAAATGAGCAAATCTTGTAATTGGTATTTACGACACCAAGACAATAACTTGAGGCGGATGATACACCTGTTGGTCTTGATGTGGGTCCCTGACCTCTCCATTGTCGAATTCGTTTGGAGATATTACTACCATGTGTGTTTGAGTTGGCTCGATATTGGTTAAGAGCATGGTTATTTGTAGTTTCTTGTCTATGTCCACAAACCTTTGGGACACAGGGACACAATTTTTACTTGCTGGCATTTATGGCATTTGTCACTAACTAAAGGCCATTTTTGATGGCGGTGTAACATTCCCATGGCTCCTGGTGCATTTTATTAGGGGTCGCACTGAACTAAGAGCGAAACCTGCATCAGAGCTAGGTGCTAGCTCTGACTGTCACTAGTGAGATGGCCTTGGGAAAACCCCTCCAATTTGCTAATCCTTAGTTTCTTCACTTCAGTTGGGATGATCGAGCTGCTTAAGGAATTTTATGAGGCTCAAGTGGGCCAATGTGTGGGAAATGTTTTTTAAGCTGTGAGATGATGATAGCTAGACCCATATGAGAACTTTCTTTTGTAAGTTAAAATTTATTTTTATTCATTTGTTTTTGCTACTAGAATAATTTAAATATCAAACCTAGGGGTGTGTTCCTTGCTATACTTCAGGGCAAAGAGTGGAAAATAATACTGTATATGTGCCTGATTTCACCCATTTTCTATTTTCTTCATAAGTTTTAGGAAGGCATTTAAGTACAGTGATAGAAAGTGAAATCACGTTACCCAGGTGAATAAGCAGCCCCTATTAGAGGTGTCTATACCTGGAAAAACTGGGCATCTGGAGTGGTTTCCGAAACACAATTATATCAGTGAAATAATACCCTGCTGAAAGGGACAAGAGAAAGGTGATTGTAGGCTCTGGTCCAGCCCCTGTGTATCTAAATGCACTGGGTATGGAGGGTACTTCCAGGAGGACTGAATTAACCTGGGAGAGGCCACTTGGAGAGAGAGGGGTTGTGCCAGGGACTTGGCTGGCATGAGGCAACCATGGGAGAGAATCGGAGGTACATCAAGATTTCCCTAGCGAATTAGCTCCCAAAGGAATGAGCCTTTGGTAGCGTCCTGAGCACAGAACAGCAGTATACTCTGCCCTCAGAGTGGCAGAGCTGAGGAAGTGAGTGTGAGCTAAGGAACCCAGGAGGTGTGAGATGACGAGGCCCCAGGGAGACCCTTCAATGGCAGTAGTTGTTTTGAGTTGTCACTGCTGAGGGCTGTTACTGGGTGTGATCACTCTGCTGGTCATCATTGCTGTTGGGTGTGGCCTTTGGAGTCCTAATTATTAGAAGGTATTGTCACATCTAATAGGGCAAGTGTCAATGAGAGAGCCAGTGTTGGGACATCGGTTGCATAGGGACATCTTATTAAGCTGGAGGGACCAAATAATGTCATTTCAAACTTCCTATTATGTGTTTGGCACTTTTAAAACATTATTTTGTACATTTTATGATGTCTTTATAATTCAGGAATTTGACAGAGGTGGGAACAGACACTTGGAAAGTTTAAGTAACTTGACTGCACATAGTAAATTGTGGAGCCGGGGTTTGAACTGAGATTGAATGCCTAAACCCAAGTTGTTTTTATTTTCAACACATTTTGTTACTTAATATTCTTCAGCCTTTATTATCATCCCAGTGAGAGTCATGCTTAATATCTAGAATTGGGTAGAGATATTTTTTTGTCTTCAGCGCACTCTCTACCAAAGAGAAGACAGAAATTTGCCACCAGAAAATCTGAAATTGAAAGCTCAGAAACTCTGGTTTAGGGCCTAAGCTATTAACAAGGACCCTTCATATTGTCTGTCACTGAGTTTTGGCAAAATACAGAGGGTGCCAAAAGTATGTATACACATTTTAGGAAAGGAAAAAGCTGTATTAAAATTGTAATACTCACTATATACCTATAACAAAAGGTGAATAGAAGTCACGTTTGATTTCTGCAATTACAAGAGGTGCTCAAAGCAGTTACCATCAGTGTAGTTTTAATACAGTTTTTTCCTTTCTTAAAATGTGTATACATTTTTTTGGCACCCTCTGTAATAGCTCACAAGGAAAAAAAAAAAAAGCTTTCATAAGAAACAAGTTTTCTACAAGAAGAAAAAATCTCCACCTCCTTCAAGTAAACAGCATAAGTTTAAAAATCAGGATGGCCAAAGATGGGAATTCACATGATGTGCTTAGATTTAAAAATTATGCCTGAATGAGACAAATATTAAAAGAGAAAATCAAAAACATTGATAGAATTGGCTTCCCACCTATCAAACAGCATGTGACTGAATGAGTCTTAGCATCCACTGCTGGTTTCTAAGTGGAATTACCCATCGTCTGGGGGAAAAAATCGTGGCTACACACAGTGGCTAGCCTGAGATAATTGGCTCACCTCGTGTATCCTGATAATTTAGTTTTAAAATTAGTTCAAATTCTATGACGATGAAATCAGCACATGTATGGCAAATGCTCTTGGAAGGAAGCAAAGTGAAATGATGAACGGTCCTATGGCGTGTCGGCGTTGTGTCCAAGGTTCCCCCCTGGGGGAGTTGAGAATTCCTGACTGGCTTAATGTCTTCCTTAATGATGACAAAGAAGGACTGAATAGCGTTTAATGATGTTTTAAGTAGATCCTAAGTGCAGTCTCCTGACCATCATCAAAGAGTAGAGAAAATACAAATGAATGTCAGAAACCGAACAGTCACCACAAATCTCCTCCTACAGGAGCCACGATTAATAAAACTCAGAAAGCTTGGGAGGCCTGCTAGCACATGTGAGCCCAGGTGTATCTGTTGGCTTGTCCTAAATACTGCTGTTGACTGGATATGCATAACCAGGTGGCTGCTTTGAACATCTGAGTTTGCAAGGAAAGTGCTTGGAAAGTGAGAAAAGACATTTATTTAAAAGATTGTATTTTTAATTATAAATGTAATTATATTTGCTAAAGGAGGTTTGTTTTCTTCAAAGGGACAGAGAAAGAAGAGTAAAGAATTGCTTTAGTCTCATTACCAAACAGAAATCACCTTTAGCCTTATCATGTGGATCCTTCGTACGTATCTATTCTAGTGTAGATTTTATTTATTTATTTATTTATTGTAAGATTTTTATTAAAAATATAGCTAACGTACTATATCATATTAGTTTCAGGGGTACACCATAGTTAGTCAACGTTTATAATCCTAAAGAAGTGATCACCATGGTAAGTCCAGCAACCATCTGACACCGTACCACGCTTTCACAGTATTATTGACTATATTCCCCATGCTGTACATTACATCACCATGACTTATTTGTTTTATGTCTGGAAATTTAAACCTCTTATTCCCTTCTCCCTTTCCCCCCTTTTTAAATTTAGTAATTACAGTTGACATGCAATATTATTTGATATTAATTTCAGGTGTATAGCATAGTGGTTAGACATTTATATAACTTAAGAAGTGATCCCCCTGACTAGTCTAGTACCCACCTGGCACTATACATAGTTATTACCATATTATTGACGATATTCCCTATGCGTTACTTTACACCCCCATGACTATTTTGTAACTACCAATTTATACTTTTTAATCTCTTCACCTTTTTCACTCTGTCCCCAACTTACTCGCATCTATCATAGCAATACTTACACGAGACAAATCATAGCAATACTTATACCTCCCAAATCTAGTACCCATCTGACACCATACATAGTTACTACAATACTATTGACTATAACCCTTATGCTATGCACCACATCCCCATAACTACTTTGTAAGAACCAATTTGTACTTAATCCCTTTTTCTTCTTTCATCCACACTCCCAATGCCCCTCCCATCTGGCAACCATCAAAATGTTTTCTGTATCTATCAGTTTGTTTCCGTTTTGTTTCTTAATTTTGTTCTTAGAGTCCACATATAAGTGAAACACATTGCATCTGTCTTTCTCTGTCTGACACTCCACTCAGTACAACACCCTCCAGGTCCATCCATGCTGCCGCAGATGGCAAGGACCCATTCCCTTCCATTGCTAAGCAATATTCCATTGTATATATGTACCACCTACTCTTATCCATTCTTCCATCAACAGACACCCAGGCTGCCTCCACATCTTGGCCATTGTAAACAATGCTGCAATAAACATATGGATACAAATGTCCCCTCAAAGTAGCTTGGGTTTCTTCAGATAAATACCCTTAAGTGGAGTTACTGGGTCCTTCATTGTCTCTTCTTATAGCCTTTGTTTTAAAATCTATTTTGTCTGGTATAAGTGTTGCTATCCCAGCTTTCTTGCTTGCTTGCTTGCTTTCTTTCTTTCTTTCTTTCTTTCTTTGTTTCTTTCTTTCTTTCTTTCTTTCTTTATTTTTATTTCCATTTTCATGCAATATCATTTTCCATCCTTTGTGTGTCTTTTGATCTGAAGTGAGTTTTTTGGAGGCAGCATATGTAAGGGTTTTGTTTTCTTATCCATTCAGCCTCCTTATATCTTTTTCATGGGAGCATTTAATCCATTTACATGGAATGTAATTGTTGATAGGTATGTAGCTATTTACATTTTATTATTCATAATTTTGATTTATTTTTCCATGTTAAAAAAATCCTCTTACATTGTTTGGTGGTGATGAACTCCTTTAGCTTTTTCTTTTCTGGGAAGCTATTTGTCCATCAATTTTAAATGATAGCTTTGCTGGGTAGAGGAATCTTAGTTGTAGGTCCTTGCTTTTCATCATGTTGAATATTTTGGGCCAATCCCTTCTGGCCTGCAAAATTTTTGTTGAGAAATCAGCTGACAGTTTTATGGGAGCTCCCTTATAAGTTACTAGTTGCCTTTCTCTTGCTGTGTTTAGGATTCTCTCTTTGTCTTTAAACACCGTCATTTTAATTATAATGTGTCTAGGTATGGGCCTGTTTGGGTTCATCTTGTTTGGGACTCTCTCTGCTTCCTGGATGTGTATGTCTATTTCCTTTGCCAGGTTAGGAAAGTTTTCAGTCATTATTTCTTCAAATAGTTTCTCAATCTATTGTTTTTTCTCTTCTCTTTCTGGTACCCCTATGATGCAAATATTGTTATGCTTGATGTTGTCCCAGAGGTCTCTTAAATTATTCTAATTTTGGGGGGATTTTTTTTTTCTTTTTGCTGTTCCAATTGGGTGTTTTATACTACCTTGTCTTCCAAATAGCTGATTTGACCCTCTGCTTCATCTTGCCTGCTAGTGATTTCTTCTAGTGCATTCTTCATTTCAGTTATTATACTCTTCACTTCTAACTGGTTCTTTTTTATGGTTTGTATGTCCTTTATTATGCTTGCAATCCCTTTGCTGAAGTTCTCACTAAGTTCCTTGAGCATCGTTATAACCATTGTTTTGAACTCTGCATCTGGTAGGTTGTTTGCCTCCATTTTGTTTAGTTAGATCTGCTATGTCTCCCAGTCTTGGCCAGGTGGCCTTATATAGTAGGTGTTCTGTGGGGCTCAGTGGCACACTCTCCCTGGTCAACTGAGCCGGCTGCTCCAGGAGTGTCCCTTGTGTGTGTTGTGTGTGCTCTCCTTGAGCCTTGAGGCTTGATTGCTATTGGCACCTCAGTGGATGGGATTGAACCTCAGGCTGATTGGCTCTGGGGTTTGGTTGTGTCCACAGCTAATGGGCTGTAGCAGGTAGGCAGCCAAGCTTTCTTTGATAAGAGAACCTGGATTAAACAAATACCAGGACAATTCCACACCTTATCTTCACATTTATAATTCTTGTTAGTGCAGTGATAAGCCTGTGTCTTTGAGTTAGATCTTCCTGGGCTCCAGTCCTGCCTCTGCCTTCCTTGGCTATGGCCTGGAACAGTTGTCCAACCTCCCTGGCAGTAGTTCCCACCTCTCAGAGTTGTTTGAGGATGAAATGATAAAGTGCGTTGTGCACACCACGTTGTCAGTAAATCAATAATGCTTCTCAATAAAGAACTCTACTCCTTATGGTATGAAGTATATAAAATAGTCAAATTCGTGGAAGTGAAGAACAGAATGGTTGTTGCCAGGGGCTAGGGAGAAACCAAAAGGGAGAGTTACTAATCAATATACAGAGGGAGCCAAAAAAAAAAAAAAAAAAATGTATACACATTTTAAGGAAGGAAAAAACTATTAAAATTATGCTGATGGGCACTACTTTGAGCACCTCTTGTAACTGCAGAAGTCAAGCATGACTTGTATTCATCTTTTGTTATTGGTATATGTTGACTGTTACAACTTTAATATAGTTTTTTCCTTTTTTAAAATGTGTATACATTTTTTGGCACCCTGACATATAAAGTTTCAGTTCTGCAAGATGAGTAAGTTCCAGAGACCTGCTGTACAGTGTTGTGCCTGTATAACAATTCTGTACTGTACACTTAAAAATCGGTTAAGAGGACAGATCTCATATTAAGTGTTCTTACCACAATAAAATGAATTTTAAAGAATCTAGTTTTCAGGACTTGATTTTCATAAGCACAAGAAACTTAGACTTGCTAAAATTTATAGCATGGGTTGTAGCAACTATGAGTAAAACAATGTTTAATTGTTGTCAGTTTGGGTATTAAGGTTACTGTTTGATGGGCAGGCAGTTCTCCTAACTCTCCCAGGAGAGTCCGGATCCTGGCTGGTTTACGAACACCATTTTACTGTCGAAAATATAAACTTCATCATACGATGAAGACTGATATTTGTCATTCCCCATTTGATCCCTGGAAACGTTTTTTCTTTTAAAGTAATGAAAATAAAGAAAATGATGGTGTCTCCTCACTCAGTATAGCAAGTAACACATTACCAACTGCAAATTCGGGGGAAACGCTCAAGGATTCTTGTGTAAAGTAGTGAAATAAAAAATGAGGAAAATCAGATGACAAAAATATTGAAAGGATGATTTATGAGCAAACCCTTTTTCTTATCTCTAAGAGAGTATTACTTTAAAAACTACCCTAAACTGTAAATTGTTTGTATTCATTCGCAGTTTTAGAAATCACTTATTTGGAAAATTTGGCATGAAGTAGGAGAATACAAATAAAAAGTAGTATAAAAGCCAATGCTGTGCTAAATGAACTAAATAATAAAGAAACTATTTTATACTTTGAAAGAGACTAAATGTATGTGACCAGAAGCCAGGAATCCAGTTTGAGAAGATAACTTGAGATTGTACACATGAGTCCTTGACTCTGAAACACTTTCCTGAATGTTATAGATTTCAGTGGCCTGAAAAGCATTTAAAGTATGTCCCAATTTTTTGTGGCATTTACAAAATAGATGTCTGGAAATGAGTGGAAATTTTTCAAGTTGATTTATCTTCCGTGAGTCACAAGAGTAAAGCCGATTTTCTGATTCTGTGTCCTGCATTTATCTTTTGGGAGCAGGAGAGCATTCTAATTAAAACTAATACGATCACAAACTTGAAATATCAGGTGCTTTAATGTGATTTGCTTCTTAACAGCCAAGACTATCTTGCTATAAATATCTTGACCCTGGTTGGTTAGTGTCTAATTCAAAAGAGTGGCCAACTGCCCTGACTTCTGGGAAACTGAAGTCCTGGGTTCTGTGAGAAGAGCTTAGAGTCACTTGGTGGGGCTCAGGCTTGCAGATGGAGGCCTGGGGGTCTCTGTTCCCACATTCAAGAAACCGGGCTGTGGGTGACAAACTACAGAGTCCACATGAGAGAAAGACCTTGTCTAGCCTGTCCTGGTAAAACAGCACAACTCACCTTGACCTTAACCCTTTCTTTGTTGATGCTTCTTCATGGCATTGATAACTGGGAAACCCAGAAACAATGTACTTATTATCCGTTGTCCCTGAATTAGGAAGTCAGCTTTGTGAGTACAAGAAATTGTTGGTTTTGTTTGCTGCTGTATTCAGAGTACCCAGAACCATACCCATCCACTGTAAACCCTCTTTCAGTCCTGGCTGCGAGAATCAGTGAGTAAATGAACACAACAGTTCAAACCATCCTCACGCATCTAGATTTTCTTTGATCAGGCAGCACTGAATACAGACCCGCTCCCTCCACCCAGACTGTCCTCTCTCCTTCCTTCACCAACAGTCACACCCAAAGAGCCCAGTTAAAGGGTTGCATCCCTCAAACACCTATCTTGACCTCTACTCTGGGGATTAATTTCTCCCTGCTCTGAACAGCTTAAGCATTTTTAATACTTTATAGTATGTTGGAGTATATAATATAGGTCGGTGCAAAAGTCATTGCAGTTTAAAAGGTTAAAAATAATTGCAAAAACTACAATTACTTTTGCACCAAACTAATATATAATTAATTATATTATATTATATTATATTATATTATATTATATTATAACTATATTTGTAATTTAATTATGTAGATTTTCTCCTGTTAGTCTCTGAACTCCATGATGCTAAGAATTGAACTGTAATCATCTTCTCAATCTCCTAAAACCAGTAATACTGTGTATCAGATATAATACATAATCCGTAAATGATTTGGGACTAAACACCCAGTTGTGAAAGCATCTGTGTGAAAATTGTGGTGTAAGAGAGCTTTGGATAGTGGACAGTTCAGAAGCACAGAGATTGTTCGATTCTCCCATTAACTTTGTGTGTCTCATCAAGATATCAGGTTTCCCAGGAAATTCACCATATGTTATATAACCTTTTTTATTTGAACAACTTTGAGACAAGGGCCTCTGACATGCTCTCTTGTCCCCAGTGGGAGGGGTTCTGTGCTATGCTGGTATCAGACACACTTGCGTTCACATGTTACTGCCATCGTTTGCTTGCTGTGTGATGTTTCATTCAACTTCTCTGAACCCTTGTTGGTCTCTGACATGGGGAGGGAATTCTTCCACCAGCAGGCGCTTTTGAAGGTTAAGCGAGAACACGACTACAAGGGCACAGGTGTCTGGCACCTAGCGGGCTCTCAGCAAGCAGTGTCCTTCTCACCTCTGTCATAGAATGAAAGCCATTCCAAATGCCGTACATACTTCATCTTCGTAGAACAGTTTTGTCTGAAAGGAAATTAGAAATGCAGTTTATTTATGATGCTTCACCTCTGTTTATTTAATATTCATCACCAGCTCCCTCAGAGTTTCTTTGTAACATTCATTATAGTCGTATTACCTGAGAGCAGCCGAACCCAAAGGAGGCAGGCAGGACATAAACCCTGTAAAATAATCAGTGTCAGTTTATGGTATCGCGACTACAATCGTCTATACGAGACTCTTAGGCACTGTGGTAGGGGTTTTACGTGCATTCTCTCTCCTTACAGAACCTGTGTTCCTGTCCCCGGTAAGTGGCATCTCTCACCTTCTTTAAGACATTGGCTCATTTTTATGCCTATTTGCAGGGCTGGGTTACGTAGCAGAAAGGGTGGTCTTATGTATTGAGAACTCACGGGTCTAGAATTACCCAGGAGTACATCCTGGGGTTGTCGGCTTTTGGTTTTCCAATGCAGCCTGAGTTCTTCACTGCCAGATACAGACAATCCTGGGTTAAAGCTGACAGCTGTTCCTGGGCGTCATCCTGCCTTAATGAACTGAGAAGAAAGGTTTGATCCCAGCCCTGTTTAAGCCAGCACGGTGCCTACTCTCATCCCCGTGTCACTGCCCATGTGTACATGGACCCTGATATTAGCTACTCACTGTTTGATTCCCTAAAACCATTTTTTAAAGTAATAAAAAATATAAAAAGAATAAAAGAATTGTGATTCCTCACTCCCAGTTTGGCAAGGGAGTTGTAAACAAGCGTTGCCTCCTGGGCAATGATAACTATAATAGAACCAACTAACATGCACATTTGGCAATTTGCAAAGTTCTCACAGTTCTTATTTATTATTTACTTTGTTATCTGGTTCACACCAGATGCATTATTAGCCCTGTTTTCTGCATGAGAAATTTGTGGCTCAAGGAATTTAAGTCATTTGCTGGAACACGCAGGCAGTAACTGTTGGAAATGAGATATGAACTTAGGTCTTCTGGCTTCCAACCCAATGATTTAATGAATAGAAAAAAATGATTTTGAAATGATCACATCTGCGCGTCGGCTCAAGCAGTGCTTCTGTCTGCTTACTTGGCGAGTACCAGGTAAGTTTGTACCTGGACGCCTCTGAGGTGCTTCAGAATAGTTGGCTGTCTTACATTAACGACCCCTTCGCAGTTGTATTTACAAGATTCATTTGCAAGCCTCGTTCTCCACTCAGAGCAGGAGGGTAAATTTCAGTGGAGTCCCTTGGAGAATCATCACGGAGGCGGAATTCCCGCAGCCAGGAATTAATGGGCATTCATTGCCTCCTTTTCCTTCGTTGTCACAGATGGCTGGTGGGGGCGTAGGGATATTGTGTGACTCTTGGAGGGTCCCTGAATGGATGTGTGGAGCTTTGGTCACAAAGGCCCCTCACATTCCTGCCTCAGGCCCAGCCAGAGCATGGTGTCTGCTCACCTAATGTTCATTCGGACTGATTCCATGATTGCCAGTGTGCTGAGACGCTCAGGAAAGATGACCAGATCTGCGGCGCTTCAGCCTGCTTCTTGGAAATGCATCCCATTCGAGTACCTTCTTCTCACCATCCTCCTTTGAATGAAAGTGTACGCCACTGCAAGAAGATGTGAGGGTGACATTTTAATTGACTAAAAGACAGGAAATTCTCAGGGATGGTTCCCATAGCAACTGCAGTGTGTCTGTGTGTGTTTCATGTACGCGTTGGAAGAGGAAAAGCAGCTTATCTCAGTGGACAAATCTAGAATGTGGAACTGGGAAGGGAAGTCGAGTCCCCAGAGTAGACTGATGCTGGATTTATTGCTTTCCTTGTGTTAATTTTCTGTTCAGCACGCAGTGGCCAGCTGCATTCATCTGCCCTTTCTTTCCTTGGCTTCTGGAGACCGGGTACAACTTGCCCAATGACACTGAAGACAAAGCCGCTGGCTTGTGAGAGTCAGGCCCTATAACAGGGTGCAGCATGCCGGCATTGCTTCTGGTGATGGTTCTGCCAGGCTGTGCGTGCAGGCGCCGGGACCCGAGGCTATGTTGGCAGACAGCCTGGGCTAAGTCCCAGCTTCCACTTACAAGCTCCGTAAACTCGGGCACCCCCTTGACTAATCAGAGCCTCATTTTCTTTTCTTCTTTTCTTTTTTTAATCCATCAAAGGGAGAACAAAGCAATTTGCCAAGAAGTTCTGGTATTATGTTTTTGGAGAAAGTTAGGAGAAAATGAATAGAATCAGTGCTCCTTTGCTTTTCCAGGGGCCTCCAGAAAAGTGGGAAATTGAGCTGGTTGGGGTTATACTGTTTACTCCGAAGTGACCATGACCTGGAAGGTTCTGGTTTCACTGACTAAAGGTAGCATGTAGCGAATAGTCCATCAATTGCAGAGGAAGCTTTCTGGATGGGAGAAACGAGGAGAAAGGAACAGGGGAGCAAAAGCAAAATGAAGTAGGGCTGCTCCTGTTTATCACACAGGTGTCTTTTCTGCGGGCACAGCAAGGTGAAGCCAGCATCTGCTGACTCACCTCACGGACCTGAGACCAAGCTCAGGGGCTGGCACTTGGTCAGTGTCGGGCAAATGTTGAACTGAACTGAATCTGACCGAGTTCACTTGGCAGAAGAGCAAGTTCATGTGCCAGATTAGGGAAAAGAGAAGCAATTTATAACTGTTCAAAGTATTCAGCATCACAGTTTTATAAACAGAAGTGCGAAAGCACTGTTATAGAACTTTGTTTTATTCAAGTGCTGCTATAGGATTTTATATATTCAAGTAGAAGTTTTTCCTTTTTGATCTGCGTTGTTATTTTTTCTGTTGTTGTTTGGATAAAAATCTCTCTGAAAATTCCAGTGCATCAACTCTGGGTTACTGGGGATGGCAGGGAGGGATCTTTGCACACAGCTTCACTGGAGGGTAAATCGAGGGGGTGGCAGCAGCTTTTTCCTTCCGAGCCCTTGAAACATTTTGTGTTTGGTTCATCTAAGGAGTGATTTTCTTATAATATCAGCAGCTGCTTCTCTGTACTTTGGAAGGCAGAGGGGCTCTGGGGTCCTGGCAGACTGTTCCTTCCCACAATATTAAATTCAGCCCTGTCAATTCAAGGTTGCCGATGTTGTTCCCAGAACCCGGGGGTGTCTGTCAGCTCAAAGAAACAACAGAATCTTCTGACAGCCCAGTGCAATTATTTTGGAAGCATTTCCCTCCGGGCTGGGACATGGGCAGGTGGACAAAGCAAGAGCAGATGTCCCCTGGTTTGGAGAGGGGATTTGACCTTGGAGGGCAGCATTGCGGCGTGGTGACACAGGCAGCCTGACATTGAGACTGTCTTGTGTTGAAATCTGGACTCCACCACACATTTGCTCTGTGACCCTTGAAAAGTTGCTTCACTGCTCTGGGTCTCTGTTTCTTCCTGTGTAAATTGGAATCACTGTAGTACTTGGCTGAGACAGTCATTAGGATCAAACAAGCTAATACATAGAAAAGTCTTAAAAAGTTGCCCAGCATATAGTCCATGAACATCAGTATTAGTGGCTGTGATCACTCTTACTTTCCCCGTGATTCTGGCCATCATTAAGACCTGTGGGGTCTCTTCTACCTTCTCTGGATTCAGATCCACAAGACACTTATTGGAGATCTACTGGGTGCCAAGCACTATGATTGTGACTGACACATGTTATCTTTTTTTCAACCCAGAAGAGGACAGAGGAGAATGTCACTGTCACATGCATCTGAGCTCACTTCGAGGGGGACCTGGTGTGGGTCACACTTGAGGAAATGCGCATGCACTTGGGTGGGGTGTGAAAGAGTGGGAGAGGGGAGCGTGATGTGGTGGGCTGTGTGCTGCCAGGCTGGGCAGTAGAGGGTGGAGCTCCCCGGGGGGCACAGCGGATGCCAGGGGGTGGTGCATCCAGGCCAGCGTCAGGTCAGGCTGGGGCATGAGTGCTGCGTTTGCTAATCAGTGAGGCCACAGAGCCAGTAAGGTGAGGGGGGGGGAGCTCCTCAGCATGATGTTGTAGGACACTGGGCGGTCACAAGGACAGGTGCTTCTGCTCCAGCCAAAGGGGACAGTGGCTTCCAAACCTGGCTGCTTCTCCATCTCCTGGCAGCTTGTTAGAAATACATTCTCCTCTGCCACACACCTGTCCTATTTAATAAGGCTCTGGGCACGGGAACTGGAACCCTACAGTGTTGACAAACTCCCCAGGTGAGCGTTGTAAGCGAGCGGGCCCTGGACGGAGGGTGGGTGCTGGGTTCTCACTCGAGAAGCCCATCAGGAAATGAACTTCGGCTCGAGCAGCGTCGCACTGAGAGGTTACCTGACGCCTGTGATAATGTCAGGTTCTTTGGACCTCAGTCTGTGCTAGAACAGGGTCAAGGAGACAGGAAGAAAGCCTCTTTCCTGGCTGAGCCCTGCGTCCAGGTGGGATGGGCAGCAGGAGAAGGTGGGGAAGACAACACAGTACAAGGAGTAGCCATTGGCCTCCCGACTACAGCTGCCACGGACCAACCCTGGGTGGGGAAAGTGGCAATTCCAACACCCCCAGGCTATGCTTGTCCAAGGACCCTCTTAGAAGTACATTGGGGAGCATCGTTCAGAACAAGGGGGTCCGCCCACTCGACATGCAGCAAAGCCAAACGCTGAACACCAAGTAGTGGAGAAATTTAAGCAGTTTATTGACAGGACACTGGGCCAGGTGAAGGGCGAGCCAGCGTTCAAAACCTAAACTCCCCAATGGTTGTTAATCAGGTGTTTTAAAGGCAGACATTGAGATTTGGGGGGTAGGGATTAAGGGCCAAGCTGGTTGGCTAGTTCCTGCGCAAGCTTCAGAGGTTTTCCTTATTCCGATTAATTTAGTTCCTGACATCACCTAGTCTGGTGTCTTCGTCACTGTCGTTGGGTGATCTAACCAGGCTGAGGACCCGCGATTCTGCAGGATATCACCTAGTGGTGCATCAGTGACATTCGCTTTAAAGCAAACAGCAGGAGCTAAATGTCTTGTGACCACTGTTATTGCTTAAGCTATCACTGTTTGGCACTTAACTAGCTGCATGTTTCTACTATCTCAAACAAAGTGTACTTTTAAACATTTTTCCTGGAACTTGCTTTACCGGCAGGCCTTCAGGACATGACTCACCGACATTATGCTTTTTGACTATAAGTGATTAACATATTTTCTTAATATTTGACTATAAGCTATGATATCCAAAGCGATTGAAACTTTTAGGTAAAGCCTACACTCTGTGAAGCCTGTAGAGTCTGTATTTGTAGACTCTGAGCTATTACCTAAACATGTGTACTGTGAGTGCCTGTTTCAGCGTCACCACATCCAACACCCCTCGCTCCAGGAGTGGGCAGCGGGAATCCCATACGTCCTGTACTCTGGCCTCACTGCAGTCCCTCCTGGCCTCTGCAGGGCGGGCTCTGTAATCGGGAGCTGCTCCAGGCTGAAGATGGCCACTAGGCACTGAGGGTGGCAGAGAATTTCAGCAGGACTGAACCCTAGCTATAAATATAATTCCACCTCCGCATCTTTTCTCTCTCTCCACCCGCTAAGGAGAACAATCCTTTCACAACCTCTCAGTAGTTGAAACCTCCAGTTTCCTTCAAGGTTCCCTCTCAGTGGTGCTCCCTCGTAGATTGCCAATTTTTTTATGGCCATCAGTTTCAAGTTGAAGACAATTCGATTCAGTTAAACACATACTTATTTGAATACACATTATGAACCAGTTCCCTAGTCTGGTGCTAGAAAATGTAAAAGAAAAATTAGAACAAGTCCCCCGTTCTTAGGGAACTCAGTGCAGGGAAGGAAAAATGCAGGTAAACAAATGTCATTTGGGGTGCCGGATGCTATGATGAGGGTAAATTCCAATTCCAAAAAGGGCCTGTATACATTTTTTCCTGTTCATGTTTCATCTCCTCTACCTGACTAATTTTTGTATCGGGCTGGGGACGTGTCATTCATTTTTGTGTTTCTACTCTTAGAAACAGTGGACGAAACATGGTTGGAGTTCAATAGATGTTCATTTATGTGATTTAAATTGAATTCTACCTAACAATATATATTTTAATAAATATGATTATTTCATTTGATTTAAAAGATATTTGAGAATATATCAGGCTGTTGGGAAGACAGATTTAGGAGAGCCTGAGGTGGATTTCATTTTATTTCTGGCAGTAACTGGGTTTTTAGTAAACACGCTGACTGTAAGGGGTAAAGATAAAATACAGTTTGAACATTTTTAGACAACGCTGAATTAGAAGAGTTTGTCAGCACTTTGAAAGGACAAATTGTGACACAAAATGACTTGGACTAATTAGATGACTGATAAAACGGAATGGAATCATTTTCTTTAGGGCTAGGTATTATTCTAGAAAGAAGTACTGTCTCCAAATGCTGAGTGAGAGAGGAATGGTCAGAGATTGTCTTTAAAAAGAACAGAGATTTGGGAGAGCAGGAGAACAGGAATGAAAATACCAGATGAAAGGTGAGTCATCAGATTTTGCTCTTCTGTCCTCTACTGATGTCTTAAACTGGGGAAATTTGCCTTCCGTGTGGTATAAATGGAAAGGCGAGGGGCAGACTTGAGTTAAGGCATAGGTCTACAGTAGACTAAATTGTGACCTTGGGCCATTTCACCTCTCCCAGTGTCAGTTTTCTCATGTGTGAATGGAGAACATGGTACCTTCTTTGCAGGGCTTCTGTGGGTGAAACCCCAATGAAATGCTAATGTGCCCTGAGGACACCTTGCACAAGTGTGTCCTCAGTAAAGGGCTACTCCCTTTACATGTCCCCTTCCCTGAGATAACTGTGGAAAGCTTGGTTGCAATTCAGAAATCAGGAACTGGTTTTCACCAATATTCTAGAATTATTCTTTTTGATGACTCTATGAGCAATACCATTGGCTCCCTCAGATGTTGAGCTTGCAGGTATGAATAAGGAACTGGCCATGTGCCGGACATTGGCAGCTGTGGTCTCGGGGGAAGGGAACCGAAGTGGCAGGGAGATGCTGGGTACAAGCTGAGGCTTTTCTGGAATGGTGCACTGTCATGGTTTGCAGCTCTTCTCCCTCATCTGCCCTCCAACCCGGCGCCAAATCAGTGATTGGCAGGATCTTTTGCCACCTGCAGATTGTTCACCTGGAAGCCTTTGAAGCTCCTCACACAAGCTCGATGGATTAAGGGGCCGGGTGTGGGACACACGTAATGTCTGGGGCTTCTGGCACTGTTCAGAGCAAAGACAATGCCTGGATTCAGAGATGACTCCACACAAGCCTGGATACGTTCCCTGCTGGGGGCAGCCCTGGGCCTTTTCCTGAAAACTGAAGAAATTCCCCCCTCCCTCTGCTTTATTAAGCACTATTGCGTCCAACACAGGCTGGCCATATATTGAAATCACCTGAAGCAAGACACTTTGGGGCATGAGTGGAGGAATCATACAAATAGCGCTGGGATGACAGGTGTAAGACTGTCCTGGGCAAAGCAGGATGTCTGGCCACCCGGTCGGATAGCCGAGATGTCAGATAGTGTCCCCCTGCCTGCAGTTATTTTCATTATTCTTGCAAGGACTGCAGCACAGAGCTGAATATCTGTCTTGACTTGGCGTGGGGACAGAATCCCAGAGAGCAGTTTCCAGGCTCTCGACCTCACGTGGAAAGGTGCTGGCTCGGTTATTAGATGGCCATCAGCTGTTACCAGTTAGCCATTAGCCACTAATATAACTGCCGTGGCTACATTAACGGGTTGGTTGGTTGGTTGGCAGAGAAGCAGATAGCGGGTTGCAGCTAGCCAGGTGGATTGGGTTGTTTGGTTGGCAGAGAATTGGACGGCAGATTGCGGCTCCTGCTTCCTGTGTCTCCAACCAGCCACCAGCAGGACCATAGTGGTGTGACTCCCCTATCCATGGCTCCGGTGGTGTTCCATTTTGGCCTCCCCATATCCTGTGTTCTGTGTGGGGAGCGAGAGCTGAGTCCCTGCATGAGACTTGGTGATTTTCTTTAGCTACAGTTAAGAGTTTAATTCCCTGGGGATTCTTTTATGACAAACTGTCATGCAGGGCAGCCTGCGGGGTCTTTGGTCCCGCTCCCCACATAAGAATGCAGGACATGGTAAGGCCAAAAAGGAACACCCATGGAGTCATAGATAGGGGAGTCATACCACTATATTCTCACTGGCGACATCCGCCTCTCTGCAATTCGCTCTTGCTTGCTCAGCCACCAGCTTCTTGCTAGCCCCCATTTTCTGCTAGCGTAGCCACGGCAGTTATATTAGTGGCCAATGGCTCACTGGTTACAGCTCTCGACCTCAGTTGACGGCCAACTAGCCACAGCTGATAGCCATGCAATCACAGTTGATGGCCATTTACTACCTGAGCCAGCAGCTTTCTATGTGAGGCCGAGAGCCTGGAAATTGCTTTCTGGGGCTCTGTCCCCACACAAACACCCAAAGGACTTGTGAGGAATAATATACTCTGTCTGCATAATGATTTACTCTTTACAGAGTATTTTCACATACATTATTCACCAATATGGACCTCCTTCCTAAACTTCATACCTCCAAACTGCAAGCCTGCTGCCTCTAAAATGTAATGTGGCTCACCCTGAGCTCTGCAGTGTCTGCCTATTCCATTACTGCTCGTCTTCCTCCAGGAAGCCTTCCCTGATCTCGACTCACCATTCCCAACTTTTCAGAGAAAGGTGCCCCTTCTCAGTAACCTGTGTGCTTGCTGCCCCATTTACTAGAGATCCAGTCCTTGAAGGAGGGACTGGGGCTAATCTCTGTGTCCTGTGGGCCAACTCAGAGTAAAAACTTGGAGAATGTTTGCTAAATGAATGAATCTGGCTAGAACGGTAATTCTCAATCTTGAACGTACATCAAGCACCCGGAGAGCTTGTTAAAAGGAAGATTCTCATGTAGCAGGTCTGGAAGGGGCCTGAAATTCTGCGTCTCTGCTTAGCACCTGGGTAATTTTGGTGCAGTTGGTTCTTGCACTGCACTTTGAGTAGCAGGGACTCAACAACTAGTGCTTATACTTGGCTGTACTTTGGAATCAGCTGGGAAGTTCTGAATTGGTCCAGGACCATAGCTAAGCAGCTTTCAAAATGAGGGGTTTGGTTCTCTATAAAACTAGGAAGGAAAGTATTAGTGATACACTTCACATTTCTAGAGTTCACAAAGGACATTGAGATCATAACCATTCTTTCATTAGTTCTTTACAACTTGTGCCAAAGACATTTTTCACATGAGAAGCAGACTCAGCAAGGTGATCCTTCTAGAACAGGGACATGAATCAGGCTTTTGTTTTTAAATTCCATATTTAATTTATTTTTTTCCTGAGGTTGATGGAGAAAGCTCAGGATTGTCGGTCAAATCCTAGCCCTGACAATTGAGCCAGGTGTCACTTGACTTTGGACCTCACATTTCTTCTCTGTGCCCACTCCCTCCCCCATGCACACCACTTACCCCTCCTGCACTCTGTCCTGCCACTTCCTCTGTGTCACATCTAGGCCGATGGATGAGAACACTCTACCCACCTCTTCGGCTGTCAGCTTCCCACTCTGGCATCAAGACCAGGCTCCGCTCTCCCTGCTTCCTTTGGGCAGGTTTAATCGCCCCACCTCTCCATCTCTGGTTGTCACCAGTGTCTATTTCTTCATTTATTCTTTTAACCTGTGAGCTCTTCAAATTCATGAACCATGTCTTACTTTCTTACATTCTGTACACACATTATAGGGTCTGATACAAGATTTACTTGGTAAATGTGATGAATAAAAAAGATGATAAAATAACTTAATATATTTAGAGAGATGTTTTAAGATTGTGAGGACTTGGAAGATAAAAAATAATGCTTTGCAAAATTGAAAGTGTGATACTCAATGTAAGATATTATTATTGATATTGTTATTTATTAATTTTATTTAAACCTCCCAAGGTGCAAACCTGCTTATGCCTTCCGTGCCTGAAATTTTCCACTGAGTAACAAGTATTCTTGCTGTTTTAGCAATTTAAGAATTACAATGAGAAAAAAGGTCATTGAAAATGAATCAAAAGACAGGGAATAAAAGAAAAGAGAGAAAAAAGAAATTTACCCATAATCTCATTACCGAAATATAAACTGGTAAATTTTTGATATGTTTCTTCTTGTTTCTTTTATGCACACAACATTTTTTTAAACAGTTGTAACCATGCTGTTTTTGTACTCTTTTATGCCTAGCTTTTTCACGTAAAATTATAGCATATCCATTCCCTCATACTATTACTTTTGCAAGCATCTTAACAATGTGTAATGTTGTTTCACGTGTATACACCACAGTTTACACGTATATTTCCCAGCTGTTGGACTATTAGATTGTATTCAGTTTTTGTCCATGTTGAATGATGCTGCCGTGATTGACATGCAGTAAAGACTTGTTTTTCTGAATTTAGGATTGTCTCTTTGGGGTCAATGTCCAGAGGCATAATCCCCAAAGTTATGCTCTTCATTCTATCACCAGCAATGCATGAGCGTGACCATTCCATTGTCCTGGTTCCAGAACTGGGCTGATTGTATAATTTTAAATTGTGGTTAATTCACTAGGTGAAAACATGTTTTTTGCATTAATTTGCAGCTCTTTGATTACTAGGGAGTTTGAATAAGTATCTGTGTTTAACGTGGACTTTAGAGGTTCTTCTGAGCTTTAAAAGGATTTCCTCAGATACAAACTTCGCAGGCAACTATTACATACCTTCTTTTACTCTAAGATCTGTGGTTCTATGATATGCAGACACCAATATCTATTTAATAGACATTCAGTGAGTGCTGACTCTGCTTAATGCATGTGGAAGATAGTATTTACCCTCCCGTACAAGTTCAAATTATTTTCCTGCTGTATATATTTAAAATTGTATTATTTTGAAAATGATATATAAATGTTACAATCAATTAGGTAAACAGAAAATGGCTACAGACTCATATTCTGCATGGTTGGAGTCATGTTACACACATAATTTTATTGTCTGTTTTTAAATTACGTATTACTTGGTGATACTTCTAATGATTTCTACTTCACGGGATGCAAAGTGCTCCATGGAAGAGATGTGCAGTGTTTTAACTTTATTCTCTTATTGCTGGCATTTATACTGATTCTGATTTTATTTGATTGTTTTAGGACACGTGGCTTTATTCCTCTTTTGAGATTATTTTCTTAAACTCACAGAAGTGAAATTACCAGATCAAATCGGCAAAACATTTTTATGTCACAGACTTAACATTTTTCTAAAGAGTCTTGCAAATTTGCTATTTCATCAGTAATGAGTTTACCAGTTTGAACGGTTTCATGGAGATTGTGAGCTAAAATTTGAAAAGTTGTTACAAATTTAATAGGCAGAAACTTCTAACTTATGTTTTAAGTTTTCACTTATTTTAATAACCAGATGGGCTAAACGTTTTTAAAAAATTGTTTACTAATTGTATTGCTTTGTTTGTGAATTAGCTCTTCAGCTTTTTTTGGCTTATTTAGCTAACTAGTATCTTAATCCCCCTACTATTTTTTTTTCTTAAAAAAACAAAAAACTCAAAACACCTTTACCCATGTGCCACACAAATCTGCATCTATGAGGTTTTTTTTGTTTTTTGTTTTTTTAGGATTTCCACATATAACGAAGGTCACACAGTATTTGTCTGTATATAAGTACACACACACACACACACACACACACACACGCCACATTTTCTTTATCCATTCATCTACTGATAGACACTTAGGTTGTTTCCATATCTTGGTTATTGAAAATAATGCTTCAATGAACATGGGATTGCAGGTATCTTTTCAAGATACTTCATTTCCTTTTGATACATACCCCAAAGTGGAATGGCTGGATCATACGGTAGTTCTAGTTTTAGTTTTTTGAGGCACCTCCATATGTTTCCCATAGTGGCTGCACCCATTTACATTCCCAACAACAGTGCACAAGTGTTTCCTGTCTTCACATTCTCGCCAACACTTGCTATATCCCTTGTTCTCTTGATAATCGCCATGCTAACAAGTGTGAGACGGTACCTCACTGAGGTTTTGAATGGCATTTCCCTGATGAGTAGTGATGTTGAGCATCTTTTCATGTACTTGTTGGCTCTTTTTATGTCTTTAGAAAAGTATCTAGTCAGATCCTCTGCCCGTTTTTCTAATCAAATTGCTTGTTTTCTACAGAGTTGTATGAGTTCTATATATATTTTGGATATTAACCTCATATCAGATCTATGAGTTACAGATATTTTCTTCCATTTAGTAGATTGCCTTTTCATTTGAGGGATGTAGGTACACTTGTCTATTTTTGCTTTTGTTACCTTTGCTTTTGGTATCAAATCTGAAAAACATGTCAAGGAGCTCACTGCCTATGTTTTCTTATAAGAGGTTTATGGTTTCAGGTCTTAAGTTCAAGTCTTTAATCCATTTTGAGTTGATTTTGTGTGTGGTATAAAATAGAGATTCCGTTTTATTCTTTTGAATGTGGCTGTCCAGTTTCCTTGACATTTATTAAAGAGACTATTCCCCAACTCCCTGCTAGTTTTGTCATTTTCTTCTGTTAACATTCTTAGTGGTCACTGATAATAATAAGGGAAAGATTCAAAGTAATTAAAGCATTTTTTTTTCACAGATCCTACTTGAATTAAGAAGGAAATATCATCGAGTCGTCTTGAAAAATAGTGTTTTAGTTAATACAAAAAACTGTCTTCTATTTACTAGTGTACATTATCCTGGCACTTTTGATAATGGGTCCTTTTGGGTTATGTTATGTTTTACATATTAAACTGGAGTTATATGGGTGATACCCTGTGGTGCCCCTAATTGAAAGTAGTCTTTCCTTTTAAATGGACAAAAGCCTCAGTGGTCTACCACATTCTGTATGATAGGGACAAAATCAAGAAAAGAATTGGTGACATTTCTGGGGTAATTTTTCTTGTTTTTTTCACCTCATTTGGGTGGAGGGGAGACATAGTATTTGTTTCCTTACCAATGTTTTCAGGGTGATAATGTGCACCAATACCTCAAGCCTAAACCTTTCCTCTGAGCAATGCTAGACAAGTCTAGACAAATATAAATATTTTCCGCTATGGATTGACAAATTACATTCTAATGGAAATTGAGAATGGCATGGAGGCTGGTAGGAGGGTAAAGAGAGGGGAGCCTAGGGGACCAACCTCAAAATTTGTATACTAGGCTAAGGTATCAACTCAGTAATAAATGCATAGAAAATAGAGCAAAAGAAAATGTACCAAAATGCATTTAAACATTTCACTACTGTTGAGTAGTTGGGTGAATTGCTGTTTTTAGCACCAGGCAGACAAGAAACTCTTTTTGTGTAAGATTATGGGCAGTGTAGCTTTTTCTTTTTCACGCTTTCCAAGTTTTTATAGTTTGTCTTTCCTACTGTGGTTATCAAGTAAAATTGTTACGTTAAAGCTATTAGTGCTAACGTTTCCATTTTTTTCCACTTGAGGTTTTAACAAAGCATCGTATCTCAACAAATTGATTTCTATATTTTTATTTATCTGGATAGTAAACCTCCCAAAAGATATGAATATAATGTCTAAGGTACCTTCCAGTTCTACAGTCTGTGATCTCATATGTACATATTTGTCATAAAAAGAAATTACGTCAGTATCATGTCATGCTATGTCTGTATAATGCAGCACTTAAAAGTCACTCAATCTAGTATTTCAGCACAAGAAAGTAAAAAAAAAATGAAAAAATAAGGAAGTCTAATATCTTATGGAACTTACTGAGAAAATCAGGAATATTGTTCTGTGAATATACATGTTGTTAGTTGAAATCAGTGCTTTAATAATCTTAAAGAATTTTAGATACTTATTAGGCAGTCGCACGGTTAATATTTGTCAAGTAAATTTGTTCTAAATAAGGAATCAGAACATTCCTTTGATTATAAAGTTTTGTTTTATTTAAAATGCATTTGCCCTTTTGAAGGATATGACATTTCACGGCCCAGGTTAATATTATTATTTTTAATCTGAATTTGCTAGGATTAAAAAATAACGCTGATTATCCAAAATCATTTCATACCTAATTTTAGATCTATATTTATAGAATAATTAGGACACTGATTTGCCAGGGGAAAAGGAGATTAACTAATGGTCTTCGAAAAGTCTTTTCTGTGTTTATTTTAGGTTTTTCAGAATTCAGAATTAAAAAAAAAAAAAAATAGAAATCCATCACCTAAAGCCTGTGAAGTTTTATCCTGTGGAATTTGCGGACTCCTGTAATGATCAAATGATGCTGTTTCTAAAGTACATTTTTTACATGTGTGGCTATATGGAAGATTCTTATTTTATTAAGTAAATTGAATATTTGATTTTCCTAGTGCTAAAATAACCACCTTTCCTACAGATTGCTCTAGAGAAGAATTTTTGATTGTCTATACACTGAAGTCATGGCCAAGTTTAAGGACATAAACTTTAAATTACAAGCAATGGTGTATTTTCTGGAAATGAAGCAGGTTATTATCAATTTCTTCAAAAGTGCATGAAAACTGTTACTGTGAAATATAAGAAAAGTCTTGATATGAAAGACTTCTGTTAAATTCCTTTTAAAAATCAGGAAATAATGGGGAATTGAAAAGACCAATGGAATGTGTTATGTATGAAAAACTTCTGTTCTTTCCATTGGTTGAAGGTATTATACGGCAAGCCAGAGTTTATATAGCACATCCTCAGGAGAGAAGGGCTCAGTGTGTTAAATTAATTTTTTAACAACATTCTACTTGGTAGGGTTAAATGTATTCTCTCTGAACTGTTGTGAATTTAATGGGGCATTCTATGTGTTGGCAGGAGATATTAGTATGGGAATTATAATGGAACATTGCAATCCATATCTTTTTAGTTAGAGAGTTGAAAATGGCTTATTCCCTGCCCCCCACCCCCAATTAAGCTGCCCCCAAGATATACCTGTGAGAAAGTTAAACCTCTGAAAATTAGCAATTTTATTCTGCTCTGGGATATTTGTAAGATAACTCCTACCTAAAACACACACTCAAAATAGTATCTTGTTAATAAAGTGATCAACAGCCACAATTTACATGTAAATCCGACCCAAATGTACAGTGTTTAAAAGGATCTTTGCTTATTTCTGCTGCCCATGTGGCTGTGGCTTTAGTTTCACTTATTTCTACCTAGAGAATATCATGGAAGATTGCGTGGTTAATATTGGAAATTGGTTTTAAACCATTAGTACTCTTGAGATTTCTGTGCGCCCTGCTGTAGGATATGGGAACACACTAGCTTCCATCCCGTACTTCAAAATGAACTGCATTTGATTTTTTTTAGTTTTTTTTTTTTTATTCAAGTAGTCTCAAATTAAGGTATAAGGGATTCTGAAGGTTAAAATGGCAGCCGTTCATAGAATACTTATTCATGTAACAAACATTCATTGAACATCTTTATTAGGTACCGTACTAGCGTCTAGATATGTAAACCAACAATTACAGTTCCAAGTCCTCTGATACAGGTGTATAGAAAAGACTTCTAGCCTCAACAGATTTATGAATTGAAACTGCAGTTATTGCCATATTCTAAGCTTGGAGAGAAACAATTTATCCTTGTGATATACCTTTCTCCCAAACCTTTCCTTATCTGTCTTTTCAGTTGTATAGACTTGGTTTCTCTTATTCTACTTTAATGTCACTAGAAGCTGTCCTTTCCATCATCTCTGTTTCTGCAGTGGTGGAGTAGGTTTCTAATGCCCCATTTCTCTTTTTGTACCCCATTTTTTTCAGTCTGGTCCACATATGTTTAAAATTTTTGACCTGCTGTCAATGTTGTCCTCATTTTTTCTTTATCACGTGTAGGCCTGATAATTGTTTCCTGGATGAGAATGTCTCATCTTCCCTTTTCCTTCTGTTTTCTCTTTTGATTGTAGGACCAAAATCTATTTTCAAAACCACATCTATTTCTTCTGTTTCCAACCAATAGTTTTCTGTAAATATACTAAACTTGAAGCCTTCCCAGCCTCTCACTACAGTTTTACCTCTGTCTCTGACAACACTGATTCTTTGAATCATAGTATTCTAGACTTAGGCTTTTTGATTTCACTCTTATACCTTAATTTACAATAATTTCATGAAGTTTCTTCACCATCTTAAGTCCCAAGAGATGACATGTCCATAATATTATAGAGACCCCACTGATCCGTGATTAGTTTGTGCTTAGTCTGTTCGCTACCATGACTCATCTCACAAGCTGGGGCTCTCACTCCTCTGGTTGCTTAGATGGAGGCAAGTAAAGAAAAGTCCATATCCATGCACTTGACCTTTTACACGGTGTCCATGACTGATCCGTGTTCTGAGTGGAAACGGACCAATTTGGTGATCAAGTCAGTTGCTCTGGGGGTGAGGGAGGGGCTTAGGGTGGGGCTCATGGAGAAAAGTGTAGGGAGCAAGACAGCCTTATTGGAAGCCTAGACATAGAAAGGTCTGACTTCTAATCCAGTGTCCCATTCACTGTCCCTAGAGATGTACTCTACCTCCAATAGGTTTACTTATAGGGACTTGCAAATTTTACTTTAGCTCACTTATTTCCCAGTTCAGTCAATGGTCTATGGAAAACATAACCCTTTAATACTATATCCATTTGTTTTATTGCTGACTTGAAAAATGTCCTTATTTCGCCATTGATGATCTAGTCTATTGGCTGGAGGGCAAAGGCCTCATCGTGAAGGAGCAGTAAGCCACGGAGAGCTGCCAAGCTCCCCATGCTCAGAGGGAGGTCATGAACAGAGCTAATCTAGGAAGAGCAGGAGGCAGGGGTCCGAGTTAAGGATCCAACTGGAGAGAAGACAAGGAGTGAAAGAAAACCAGGCACATACAGGGGGGTTTGGGCGGAGGGTGCTGAGTGGCTAAGTAGACCAGTCGCTTCTCAGGCATGATGGATGGGTCTGCCTCATTTAGGAACCAAGGGTGGCATGTGCCTGTGCAGGCAGCACACATAGGACGAAATGGTTAAATTCAGTGAGTCATACATTCTGGTACTAGGAGGTATCATAGTCTGTCACTGTTGTGTTGCCACGAGTATTGGAAAGTTATCCTTTGCCATGGGACTGAATTCTGCTTTTCAAACTTCCCAACAAAGAAATTTCAATGTCCCCTTCAGTGTTTAATTTCCTTCCTAAGAGTACAGTCTTCTTTATTACAAATGTACAATGGTTTTTTGTGGCCACTCACCTAAGATGGAGAAAGTCGAGCACCATCCTCTATAAAGAGAATTCGATAGCCGTTAATTCTCTCCTTCAAACTCCTCTTTTCTCTGAAAAATAATCCTACTGCTTTTAGCTTTTCTTCATTGATTCTCTTTCTCCGTTAATAAAATATTCTGTATTTTCGCTCATTGTGCTGGGCCCTTGGTGGGCCTTCTCAACCTGCGGACTCATGTGCTACTTTTTTTCTTTCTTTACATTCTCTTTCACTTAGCTTAGGTGTTGTAGGTATTGGACTGATTATCTAATTTTTTAATATTCTTTTTATTTTATATTTACTTTCCAGAAGATTTCCCCAAATTTAACTTTCAATACTTTTATTGAATTAAAATTTTTGGGCTATCAAATATTAAATAGCAAGAGGCATTTTTCTTGTTTTCTGGATTTTACCGTTCTATAGCATGTTGTTCTTGTCCATAGGATGTGTTATCTTCTCTTATCTTTCTGAAGATATTAATCATATTAAAATATTTTTAATTTCTTGCTTCTATGTTTTCCCAATTTCTACTATCTTGTATCAGTCTCCGTCTTTCACGTTAGAGGCCATTTTCACATATTTGGTGAGTTCCCCCCCTCCCCCGCCTATTCACATTTAAAAATAAAATAATAAGAATTAAATAATTAAATGCCCAATCTAGACCTTTGAGTGGGCATACCTCTTTCTACATGTAGGGTGGTTTGGCATCAAGCATCGCTTTTGTTGGGATAGCCCCCAAAGTCAGTACATGGAAGTCTTTTCTCTGGGGACACTCAGTTTTCTGCCCACAATAATCCCTTTGCTTGGGGGGTGGTGCATATGCCAGGTTGCTGGCATTTTAACAGGGCAGGACAAGAGAGCTGAGTGGTGGCCAGCTCTCTATTTTCAGCCCTTGTACTTCATCCTTGCCTTAACTCGGTGTTGTCTGTAAATATGGAGTCTCCGTGGTTTAATTTCTTCAGAAGAGAAATTTCCATCCTCCTCATAGGGGTTATGAAGGACGTTGTGGTTTTTTTCCTGGATGCTCAGAAGTGAGAAAAGGTACGTGGGGCCTGACCAGGTGTATTTCAGCAGGTCTCTGTGTTTGCATCTGTGAGCCTCCCCCTTGCCTACTCCAGTACCTGTTCTTCTACACCTTGCCTCTCCTTAGCATCCTGTTCTGCAACGTTCCTGGCTCCCTTCACTCTGCTAAGGTGGTTGCCACTCCTCCATCTGCTTTGAGCTCCCAATTATTTGAAGTATTTTATATGTTGATATCACCTTTCCTATTCAGTATTCCCTTGTGGATTTACAGCCTTTTTGTGCCTTTAATCTTATTTAACAGTGTTTCGAGAGGGACGAGAGGACATGTGGTCCTATTATCTGCAGGGTTTTATGTATCGATAATGGAGACCCACACTTAACTCCTAAGGTTGTACCTTTGCATTAAAATTACAGTCCTATCTTTTTCCCCAAAGCATATAACCTAGGAGTGGCTTCCAACATACCTACACCATGTGCTGGGAGCATGCTTTCCCATTTGTATTTTTCAACTTTTTTATCTAAATCAATGAAGAGTTGCCAGATGTTTCCGAAGATAGGGATGGGAAGTCAGATTGTGAATATTAGACTAGGAATCTATGTTACTTGGCCTCATATAAACTAGTAGTGGAGAAAGCAAACACTTTCTGGAGTCATAAGAATCTGGTTTTGAATCCCAGTTCTGCCATTACTTGCTGTGTGATTTGAGGAAATTTGCTCACCCTCTCTGAGCCTCCATTTCCTTATTTATAAAATACTAATACCACTCTGCAAAGATATTGTCAGGATTTAAGGTAAGGACAGCAAACAGTGATGCTTAATGCATTGTAGCTTTTTTACTCCTACTGAAGTATTGCCCTGACTACCAATAAATTGAAAGTTTCTAGAGCTACTGTCAAATAGTCTTTCTCAGTCCAGAATAACAGGGCACTAGCAAACAGTAGCTTTTTAAAGAAAAACCTCATTTAAATACTTGAGCAAAACTGTCTGCTTATCTTTCCCATAAATTGTCTTCTTTGCTTCTCATAACGCAGAAATGAGTTCTAGAGAGCAATAGCAGTGCGATATTTTATAGTGTTATTGTACTTTGTGTCCAAACATGCCCTGAGGATTTTATAAGCAAAAACGAAATTTCTTCACATCCCTGTGGCATAAGCATTTCATTACTAAATTTACAGACAGATAAACAGTGACTCACAAAAATGAAAACTTTGTCCCCCAACCTTGGCCATGACAAATGGAATTCGACAGAAAATAGCTCTCCCTGCACCTCCACGCAGCTTGCCTTCAAGTTCTACAATCTGAAGCCCCAATGTGTACCCTGAGAGTTGTGTAAAGCGTGAAATTAAAGAGGAGCCTTCTCAGAAAGACACAAGGTGTTATGCTGGGGCTGGATTAGGGGGAAGGGGAGAAGAGGTTGGGGGGAGCATCTCTGAAAAGCTGCAAACGCTGGGTTTGCGTGGAGTACAAAGGCAAAGGTCAAAATGAGGGGGAGTGTATCTAATAGAAAGCGAGGCAGGGCAGCCGCAGACTTGATGCTTCTACTAGCTCTGGTCCCCATCACGCTGTTCAATGTAACAAGTGTTAATTATCTACCTACGATATTCCAGCTGCACTCAAAGGAAGCACTGTACTGATTTTTGTTGTTCTACCTAGAAAAGCAATCCCAGTTCTTTTAACCTTTCTTTATCGTTCTAATATGTGCATAGAAACATTTCTTTGAGATAGGTTCATCTCTACTAATGTAAAATTTGATGGAATTCAATAAATATTGATTAATCATTGTATATGCAAAGCTTCACTGGGCAGGCTCAGTGAGGGTTTAAAGATGAATAAAGACACAGTTCTTGCCCTTCCCCCACAAAGCCCACACTCCAAGGAGAAGCTAGACATCAACAGAATGAGCTTTAATGCAAGTCATATGACATGTGCTCTGCAAGAGGTTTACAAGATTCTGCTGATTTGAGAGATGAAGAAGAGACTCACTCTGTCTTGGAAGGACCAGGAAACTTTTCATAGAGATGATTTCCAGACTGAGTATTAAAGGAGGAGATAGGATTTTGATAAGAGGAAAAGAGAAGGAAAGGAGTTCTAGGTGGAGTGATTACCATATGCAAAGGCATAGAGCCCTGATGGAACATGGACGTTTGGGGGAAATGGTGAGTGGGAGTGTAATATGTCTGGTGGAAGAACAGCAGGAGACAATTGAAGAGAACCACCTGTTCTTGGAGGGCTTTACTATCCCCAACTGCAAAGTGGGGACATAAAATCATTTACACTAAGACATCTTCAAACTCTGCAACTTGTGTGTTTGATAAACTAGGCGTAGGTCAACTAAAATCATGCTTGTTGAAGAATTGGAGTAGGGTCAGTCAGGTACCCTGAGAGGAGAGTGTCACTTAATTAGACACACAGGAATCTCTGACAGAGAAACTTGACCCTTTCTTCATATTCTATTTGAAAATTTCAAGGGAAGGTCATTAATTGCCTCAAGCTTGGGTCAGTGCCACTGATCGCTCTCTCCTCCACTGCCTTCTTCTTGTGCTTTTGGTTATGGTTAACACTTTCTTGCTCCTTTGCATGTCTGATTATTTTTTATTGTGTGCTGGACATGGTGAATATTACGTGGTTGAAAGTCTGGATATTATTGTCTTCCTTTAAAGACTTGAGTGTCAGGTAGCATATTTACTAGTGGGTCAGCTTGACCCTCTTGATATTTGTTTTTTTCAGTTTTGTTAGAGTGGTATATTAGTTTCCTAGGGCTGCTTTAACAAATGACAACAAACTTTGTGACTGAAAACAACTGAAATTTATTCTCTCACAATTATGGAGACCAGAAGTCTGAAATCAAGCCCTTTGCAGGGCTGCACTCTCTTGGAGGACTCTGGGGGTGAATCTTTCCTTGCCTTGTCCAACTTCCAGCGCCTCCAGGTATCCCTTAGCTTGTGGACGCACAACTCCAATCTCTGTCTTCTTCTCTTGGCATTCCCTGTGTCTGTGTCTTCTCTTCTGTTTCTTATAAGAACACCTGCCATTGAATTTAGGGCTCAGCTAGTAGATATTCCAGGATAATCTCATCTCAAGATCTTACATTTAATTACATTTGCAAAAATCATTTTCCAAACAAGGTCACGTTCACAGGTTCTAACGGCCAGGACACAGATGTACATTTTTTGGGATTATCATTCAACCCACTACAGGTGGGTCTAGAATAAATGTAACTCCCGAGAAAAAGTAGTTCTACTCCTAACATATGGACTTTCTGGCATCTCAGTTGAATGCCTGGACTTTTCATCAATCTCTATTCAGGTCAGTAGCAGCTCTGATATCTCTCAGAACTCTTCTCAGTAGACCTTGTGGAGTCTTTCCCTGCACATGCCCAGGTCAATTTTCAGCCAAACACTTAAGGGACATCTGATACAGATTGATAAAGCTCTTTCTCTGTGCCGATCCCTCCTCTATGGAACCCGACCTGTGAATTCTGGCCAACCCGTCAGCCCCCAACTCTTGATCTCTGCACCCTCAGTTCAGGACTGTTATGCTTTGCTTCAGCTCCATCTTTCTGCACCACAGTCTGAAAAGCGCTTGCAGGCAGAAAGCTGGAGCAATCAGGGGGCCCCACCCTTGTGCCACTTACCAATTATTTCTTCTCAGTCCAAATCTGCCCCCTTAACTGCTAAGGCCCTGACTGGTATACCTCCTGTTTTCCCTTCTCTCAAGGTTCACAGTGCAGTGATGTCTATTGTTCAGTGTCTTAAAAGAGTTGCTGAATATATTTTCTTTTCCAGTTTTATAGTTGTTTACAGTGGGAGGGCTAGTCCAGTAGCAGTCACTCCATCATGGTCAAAAGGGATGTTCCTTCATAAACCTCATAATCTACATGTGCTTTTAGGTGGCTGCCAAGTAGCAGCTTAGAATTGAAAAGTCAGATTGCTTCTGGATTTTTTTTTTACACCAGTCATGATAAAACAATGTCTGGCTCAGAGATATCAAGGCAGTTTCTGGAAGCTAGAGAGAAATCCATCTTGCAGCACCAATTATCCTTGTGCATTGGGTCTAGGCTCCAAGCCAGAGAAAGTTGGTGGTGCCTACGACATTCAGAGATGGTGTAGTGCCAACAAGGCAACAAGGGGTGCATCGCTCCAGTGTTCTTTGTGTGCGCCACCTGCTATTAGTCACCTGGATAAATGAGGTCACGCTCGTAGGATGGTGAACAGGATGGCAAATGCACTCAGTCATGCATTATTAAGAAAGAAGTAAGGCACTAAGGCTGTGACATGAAAAGCATTTTTAGTGTTTGAAGGACTGTCATGTGCAAGAAAGACTGAATTTGCTCTAAGTGAACCAAGTGAAAGGGCAGAATCAATGTGTGCTATAGGAGGAATGATTTGTTGATAGACAAAAAGAACTTTATACTAACCAGAGCTCTCCAAAGATAGAAGACTGCCCCTGGAGACCGCGACTTCCTGTCACTGGATGTACAATAGTTTTCCATTGCTGCCAACCCCCTACAAATCACAAATTTAGCAGCTTAAAACAGTACTCATCTATTATCTCAGTTATGTTGGTCAGAAGTCCAGGCAGCCTTAGCAGGTCACTCTGTTTACAGGCTCATATGGCCACAAATCAAGATGTTGACTGGTCTGGGCTGTTAGAGACTCTGGAGAAGAATCTGCTTCCAGCGTCATTTAGGTTGTTGGCCGAGTTCAGTTCTCTGAAGTTGTCACGCTGAGGTCCTCCGTCCTTGCTGGCTGTCAGCCAGGGGTCGTTCTCAGCTTCTAAAGGCGACCTGCATTCCTTGGCTTGTTGTCCCCTTCGTCTTCAAAGCCAGCAGTGCAGTACTGAACCCTTCTTGTGCTTTCAATCTCCCAGACGCCTCCTTCTGTCACCAGCTGCAGAAAGTTCTCTGCTTTTAAGGGCTTATGTGATTTGATTAGCTCCATCCAGACAGTCTTCTCTTTTTAAGGTCAACTGTGTTATGTAACATGACACGATCATGGGAGTAATATTTCCTTTCATTTGCAGGGTTTAGAGATTAAGGGCGATGGAATTCAGGAGGTTATTTTCAGAATTATGCCTACCGTGGGAGGTATCCCAGCAGAGAATGGCTGACTCCTGACAGAGATGTCGTCCAGGCTTCTCAAACAGCGAATGGGCCCCCAGACTAGATGACCTTTGAGGTCCTTTTTAGTCCTGAGATTTCATGAGTATTTCATTTAAACAGGATTCATAAAACATTTACTGAAAACAGGGACTGCAAATAGGGACTTCTTGGGGGAAACTGTTGACTCAGAATAGTCAATTTAATTCATTGCTGTTCTAACACTGGCTAATCAACTTGCACTATGGCAGGTATTCTTGGTCACAATGCTAGGTCCGCAGCATTTCTCTTATTTTCCCCACCAGCAAAGTCATTTCCTCTGGCCCTACCCCATGACTTCTCCTTCCACTCTACACAGAAGGGTCCTGCCGGCCACTTGTTCTACCTTTTTTTTGAATCAGGGATTCTTATGGACAGTACAACTTTCGTTCATGCATTGGATTTTTTTTTTTTGAGCCCCTTGTATGTGACAAGTTCTTTCCTAGATAATTCAAGGGTTCCAGAGAGATGGAAGACACATCTTCTCTTAAGAAGTGGAATATGCAGCTGGGGAAATAACATATGCACAAATAACTGTCATTTAAGACCAAATGTGGTTTTTAAAAATAAATTGGTTGTGAGAGTGTATGGATAAAATGCGATGGAAATTAAAAGGAGGGAGGAGATCAACCTTTTGCCCTGTGGGATTCTAAGAAATATTCTAGGGGAGAATTGGCTTTTGATTCAGGGCTTGACGGATGGGAAGGATTTGGGCATGTAAACATGGGTGGCATTTCGGGTAGAGCGGCTTGGGGGAACACAGCTAGAAAAATAGGCTGGAGTCATTTCGTAGGGTCTTAGGCATTTAGCTTGATTCAGTAGGCAAGGGGAGCATTCTACTAACTGTGTATAATACATCCTATCTGAAACAAAGCAATTCAAATATCCATAAAGAACACATGCACAGGGTTATAATGACACACAGTAAACTTTAGCAGCAAGTAATAAACTAAAAATATTCCTGGGGAAGAAAGAACTCCTAGCTTTATCCTGTGTGTTCATTTTCCTTTGCCTTTGATTCTCATTGTTCCTGTTTTGTGGTTTGAAACTTCTTTTTTTGTGCGTGTCAATGAAGCTTGTGTGATGCTTTGAAAGCCCTGGATACACTTTAAATTCTACCTTTTTTTTTTCCCCTCAGCTGCTTTACCTACATCTGTCAAAAGCATATTTTAAATCAGATGAATGCACATATTTAAAGCCAGTTTTAAAATTCCTTTTTAAAATAAAATCAATGTTACTTCTTAAAGTATTCCCCGGTTGTCATTCCTTTGATTGTGGAGGCTTATTTTATATAAGAGTTTTATATGTCATAATTCAAAAGCAGTTGCCTAGGTTTCAGGTGTATTTGATGCAGCACAACTTTACTTTTATTTGTTGGGACTTGGTGTCTGTCACTAGGTGGCCATTTTATGACCGCCAGGAAGGTTCTAGCCCATCCCCACTTCACAGGTAGACTCTAGGGTTACTGATGCTTCTGAAATTCCCACCTCAGTGTTGAGGTGTGTTATAGCTAAAGCCTTTTATTGGTGTTAGCCTCAGACCCGTCTGTGTGACCAGAATCCCTGAGAGTGAGGTTTAAGATTTCTGTGAGAATACGGTACCAACAGCAGAGGGTTCGCCTCATCAGAGGGTTTGAGGAAAGGTGCTGTCACAGAAACGAGCTCCAAGGACACACTGCCCTTTCCCAATCTGCATTCAGTGGTTGTAGCCAAGGGTTATTTACAATTGTCATTGCCAGGTATCACTTCTGTTTTCAGAATCACTTGGTGACTCGGCATAGGCCAGCCCCAGAGAGAGCCAAGGGCTTAGATGGCAGTTAGAGTGGTCTTCTCCTTGGACCTCTCATCAACATGGGTTACTGGAAATATAGCCCCACCCCCTGCCATCCAGCCTGACTTCCTGTCTCTCTCTTCTTTGAAGGTTCTTTGCAGATGGTTTCTTTGAGAGGCAACACTGCCTTTAGAATTAGAGACACTGGGTTTATACCTGGTCCCACAGCTTAATGCCTGGGCAACCATAGGAAATCATCTAACTTCCTTTAGCCTGCAAGGACAGATGAGATAGCACATGTGAAAATGTTTGGTCCATATTAGGTATTTAATACTATTGGGATTCATTTCATTTGTATGGTAAATGGGTTTTGATTTTAGAAACCTCTGTTTTTTATCTGCCTTCTTTAACAGAGCATAAGCTTTGATAAACACTGATTGACATTTTTTTTTTTAATGTACAGATCTCTGTTTTAGGCAGTGTGAGAATTGTGGAATTGAAATAGACGTGTCCCTATGCTTCTTTAGATGCTTTTTCACGAGCATCCGTATTAGCACTGGTGATTGACATGTCTGGAGATGCACGAGCTATGGGACGGACACTTAGCTTGCGCCAGGATTTTGTTCTGTAGAGTCTTGGTATTTGAGGATTCAGTATTCATGGTTTTGACGATTATGACACATGCAAATCCCATGACCCATTCAAATCTGGATGAGAGGCACTTATGAATTTCATGAACCCATGAAGTGATGAGAAACCTTGCTTGGCTGCTCAGCGTTCACATCTCAGCGAGGTGTGGTGGTTTCCTGCTCATTGTCAGTAAGCTGTGGAGTTTGTGACGGGGTGAAATGTTCTTTGTGGCATGTGCCAGAAAGAAGGCTAACGGGTTGATGGTGGTGGCAGAAGAAAGGAGAAAGTGAAGGGATTTAAGAAAGAGATGGCTCTTTGGCAGTTTTTCATGAACAAAACATTAGTTCAGTCAAATTTGGTGATAGATTTGGTCCGTTATATCAATGAATTGAACCAAATTGTATGCAGAAATAAGAAAACAGTTCAAGAAACTGATTCAACAAGAGCTAAAATTTGTAGTTGTGAGATGCAAATACGATTTAAACCCATATTGTTGGCAGTGAAGAGAGACTTGGAAGGGGCCAGTTGAGCTTTGGGCCACGATTCTTCCTGGGAGAATCCCTTTTTCTTGGAATTTTGTACCAATACCTGTCACCGCCCTGCTGGCCTCCAGGAGGCGTTGTTTCCCCTTAAATGAAGACACCAAACCGGGTGACAGACTCTTGCTTCAGTATGTATACCCTGTGGCCCAGCTAGGTCGAAGCTGGATGGTTTCATTAAGGGCTTGATAACAAACTGGAAATGAGTGACACCCGGCTCTCTATTTAGTCTCACAAAGCATATATAGCTGACTTGTCTTCGAGTTTGGTGCCTCTTGCAGAGGTCGTCTTACTTGGCTCCCAGGCCACCTTCAGTTGGCCCACTTCATCTTTCCACATTCACTTGGAATGCTCCCAAGAATGTTAGATTCTTCAAATCCAGGCCCAAGAGATGGAGGCCCACAGAGGATTTCTGCTCGTGGCCTGCCTGAGGTCTGCCTGCTCCAGTTGTCTGTTGCAGTACCTGTCTCTTTCTTTATGTTTTAAGTCAGGAATGCCTGTTCCTTTCAGGGGAGGCCCTCGCCTCTGCTTCCAGAAGTGGGGCTTTATTGCTGGACAAATTTCATTGCAATGTTGTAATATCAATACATAGGGTTTTTCTTTTTAATACCTTGTTTTTCCAAAAATAAGACCTAGCCAGACAATGAACTATAATGCATCTTTTGGAGCAAAAATTAACATAAGACCTGGTATTATATTATATTTATTATACTATGTTTATTATATTATATTAATTATATTTATTATATATATTATATATTATTTATATTATATTATATTATATTATATTATATTATATTATATTATAATATAATATATAAGACCCAGTCTTATATTATAGTAAAATAAGACCGGGTCTTATGGTAATGTTTGCTCCAAAAGATGCATTAGATCTTATTGTCCAGCTAGGTCTTATTTTTGGGGAAACACGGTAGTAGCAAACTTGTTTTATTATTTTGTTATGACTCAAGTGCCACTTGTCATTCCATCCTTGGGGTCTGCGCCCATGCCAGCTGCTTCACACTGTGCCAGCCCTTCCCACACAGTCTCTCCTTCATGTCTTCCTTAAAGACTAGATGTTCAGAAAAACCTTAGTGTTCAGTTTAGTTTTTATGGGCAAGACAGAGGAGTGATTTTAAGTCATAATTACCCAGCAAAATGTAAAACTATCCACTTGCCATTCCTGCTTCTCAGAGATCCTTGTCGGACGGACTGTTCTATGGGTCATGTGGAAGCGGGGGTGGGGGGTAGGATTTCTGTTGCCCCCTTTTTAGCCAGTAGGCAGCCTAGCTCCTCTCTTTACAGTTTCTCTCTCCTTTATTATGAAAAATTCAGCAGTAGCCTACCCAACCTGATCTAAGAGGTTTGCGAAGCTGATGGACTCATGGGCTCCACCATTCTTAGAAAGCATTGGGCAGTTAAAAAGTAGAATTTGGGAGAAAGATTTGTTGTTTTATGATAATGATATGAGCTCCAATTTATCCAAAGACTGCAGCTTGTTAGGTACCATGTTAAGTGCTTTTCATGGAGATTTTTTTTTTCGTTCATTGCTCACAAATGTGTTAGATGCTTTTGTTATTCCCATCTTGTTGATGAAGTAGATTATTTAACTTGTCCAGTGGTGCAGTGTGGGTGTGAATTCCAGCTGTCCAGCTCTACAGCCTAGATTCTTAAACACTCTACTGTAAAGCCTTTCAAATACAAATGAATTCCATACTGTGTATTGGAATTATTAAAGATCCAAATAGGTCACTAAAATTTTTTTAGTTATATTTTATATTCATTTACAAGCAAAAAAATATGTATCAGGGCAGCATTCTCTAAACTTCCCTCAGTAATAAGGCTCACGTGGGATGCATATTAAATTAAAGACTGCCCAGTCTCACCCATGGAGAATCTGATTCAGTTGGGGCCTAATTACTGATATTTGAAAAGTTTATTTTTAGGGATCACTCCAGATAATTCTAATATCTGGGTGAGTTTGGGTGAGTTTCAGAAATTCTACTGATGAGTGTCTGTGGTTGTTGTGGTATTAGGAGCGCTTGTGATGCCTTTATTGTGTCAACACCTTTGGCCTTTCCCTGACCTTGACTATTTTTTTTACTGATCCTTTATAGCTGGAACCCATTTTGAGTTAATTTTTATATCCCGTACGAGGATGTACGGATTGCATTTCATCTTGTTGCTTATGGATTCCAATTTTCTCTGCACCATTTTTGATAGGACTAGACTTTCTCCACTGACTTTTTTTTTTTTAAAAAAACAGCTTTATTTTATTGAGGTACTGTTTACATACAGTTCACCCATTTAAAGTATACAATTCATTGGTTTTAGTCTGTTCTCAGAGTTATACAATTACCACTGTGTGTTTTAGAACATTTTTGTTATCCCCCAAAGAAAGCCCATACCCATTAAACAGTCACTCCACAGTACCTATCCCCCAGCCCCAGGCAAACACTGTTCTACCTTCTGTTTCTATAGATTTGCCTATTCTATACATTTCGTATAAACAGAGTCATACAGTATTTGCTATTTTGACTGGTTTTATTCATTTAGCATATTGTGTTTCAGGTTCATTCATGTAATGCCAGGTATGAGTACTTCATTCCTTTTACGGCCAAATAATATTCCGTTGTATGGACATACCACATTTTATTTATTGACTCATCGGTTGATGGACATTTGAATTGTTTCCATTTTTTTGGCCATTTTGAATAATGCTGCTATGAACATTCTTGTGCAAGTTTTTGTGTGGATGTATGTTTTCATCTTTCTTGCATGTATATCTAGGAGCAGAATTGCTGAGCCATAGGTAACTTGTATGTTCAAGCCATTTGAAGAACTGCCAGACTGCTTTCCAAAGCAGCTGCACCGTTTCACATTCCCATCAGCAATGTATGAGGGTTCCCATTTCTTCTCATCCTTGCCAAGACTTATTATTTGTCTTTTTGATGACAGCCATCTTACGGGGTGTGAAGTCGTGTCACATTGTGGTTTTGATTTGCGTTGCCCAATGACTAAATATGTGAGTGAGTATCTTTTTACGTGCTTATTGGCCATTTGTATGTCTTCTTTGGAGAAATGTCTATGCAGATTTCTTTTTTTTTTGCCAATTTTTAAACTGGGTTATTTGTCTTCTAAGAAATTTATAGTTTTAGCTTTTACCTTTAGGTATATGATCCATTTTAAGTTAATTTTGCACATGGATTTGTTTCACTGAGATGATGTGGTACCTTTGTCAAAATTTGGTCATTCATATATCTCCTTTTTCTGGATTTTCTATTTTGTTTCCTAGATTTATTTTTCTATCTTTATGCCAATATCACATTGTTATTGTTTTGTTAGCTTTATAAAAAGTATTAAAATCAGGCAATCCTACAACTTTGTTTTTGTTTTTTTCAAAGTTGTTTTATCTATTCTAAATCCTTAGCATTTCCAAGCGAATTTTGAAATTGGCTTGCCAATTTTGACAAAAGATATTGCTAGTAGTTTGATTGGAATTATATTGAATCTATAGGTCAATTTGGGCAAGAATTGAAACCTTAATAATATTCAGTATTCCAACCCATGTACATAGTATATGTCTCCTTTTTTTTAGTCTTTAATTTATCAGCAGTGTTTTATAGTTTTCGTTGTATACATCTTATTGTTGGCAGATTTATTACTAAGTAGCTGACATTTTTATGCTATTGTACATGGTATTTTTGTTTTAGTTTCTGATTGTTTATTGTTAGTATGTGGAAATACAGTTGATTTTTTATGTTGATCTTATATCCCATAACCTTGCTGAATTCACTTTTTAGTTCTAGCACCTTTGTTATGTGGTTCCATCACATATTTTTTTCTGCACAGATAATCATGTTATCTGTGAACAAAGACAGTTTTATGTCTTTTTTTTCAATGTGGATGTTTTTATTAATTTTTTTTCCTTAATTTACTTCACTGATGAGGGCTTCCAGTATGATGTTGAATAGAAGTGGTGAGAGTGGACGTCATGGCCTTGCGACTGATCTTAGGGAGAAAGCATTCAGTCTTTCATCATTATGTATATTTGCTATTGGTTTTTGAAGATGAGGTTGAAGACATTCTTACTCTGCTGGGAGTTTTTATCAGGGAGAAATGTAGAATTTTGTCAAGTGCTTTTTCTGTGTCTATTGAAATGATCACATATTTATTTTTAGTATGTTAATGTGGCAAATTATATTAATTGATTTTTAAATGTTGACCTATCTTTGTCTTCATGGGATAAATCCCTCTGGTGATTGTATTAGTTTCATAGGCAGTTATAACAAAGTGCCACACACTGGGTGGCTTGAAACAACAAAAATGTGTTCTGTCACAGTCCTAGAGGCCAGAGCCTAAAATCAGTGTGCCCAGGGTCATGCTCTCTCTGAAGCCTCTAGAAAATATCTTTCCGTGACTCCTCCTAGCGTCCGACTTTGGGTGGCTGACAATCCTTGGCATTCCTTGGCTCGTTGATGCATCACTCCAACCTCTGCTTCCATCATCACATGGCGCCCTCCCCGTGTGTCTTCTGTGTCCGTGCCCATCCTTACAAAGACACCAATCATTGGATTAGGGCTGCCCTAATCCATCATGGCCTTATCTCAACTTGGTTACATCTGCAAAGATCTTATTTCTAAATAAGGTCACATTCACGGGTACTGAGGGTTAGAACTTGAACATATCTCTCGGGGGACACAGTTCTACCCACTACAACGATGATGTAGTATTTCAAAAAATATATAGTGTTGGAATCCATTTTCCAATATTTTGTTTAGAATTTTGCATGTAGGTTCATGAGGGATATTGTTCATAGTTATTTATTTTATTTTATTTTAGTTTTAGTATTAGTTTTTTTTAGAAAACACTTTAAAAAATCTATATCAAGGCAATGCTAGCTAGAATGAGTTGTGACGTATTTCTTCTTCTAATTGCTGCAATCAATTGTGTAGAATTGGTAATATTTCTTTTTTAAATGTTTGATGGAATGCTCCAGTGAAGAAATCTGGCCATGAACTTTTCTTCTAGGAAAGGTTTTTAACTAAGAATTCACTAGCTTTATAGATATTGAGCCATTTAGTTGATCTATTTCTTCTTCAATGATCTATGGTTGTTTGTATCTTTCAAGGACTTTGTCCATTTCATCTTAATTGTTGTTTTTATTGGCATAAAATTATTTTAACATTATCTTATTATCCTTTTAATACCTGTAAAATTTATCGTGATTCTTGATATTGTTAATTTATGCTCTCTCTCTCTCTTTCTTGCTCTCTCTCTTTCTCTCTCATTTTTAAATGACCTGACCAGTCAGGCTAGCGGTATCAATTTTATTAGTTTTCTTAAGAGACTGGAATTTGGTTACGTACATTGGCTGTATTATTTTTCTGTTTTCAATTTTATTTATTTCTGTTCTGATCATACTATTTCCTTTGCTCTGTTTCCTTTGTGTTTAATTTGCTTTATCTCCCCACCCCCTTAAGATGGAAGCTAATGTCATACCTGGTTCTTTTATAATACAGATGTTTAGTGCTATAAATCTCCCCTTACGTACAACTTTATTAGTATACCATACATTTTGGTATTTTGTGTTTTTATTTTCATTCCATTCAATATAATTTCCAATTTTTCCTTTTGATTTATTCTTTGACACATAGGGTATTTAGAAGTATTTTGTTTAGTTTCTAAATATTTGGGGACTTTAAAAGAGATCTTCAATTATTGATTTCTAATTTAATTCCATTTGTTCAGAGAACACATTTTTTATTACTTGAATTCTTTTAACTTTATTGAGACTAGTTTTATGGCTCAGAATGTGGTCGACCCTGGTCAATATTTCAAGTATCATTGAAAAGTATATGTATTGTGCTATTGTTAGTATGTTCCATAAATGTCAATTAGTTCAAGCTGTTTGGTGTTATTTTCAAGTTGTCTGTATCCTTCCTGATTTTCTGTTTATTTATTTTTTATCAATCATCAACAAAAGGTATCAACACATGCAACTATGAATGTGGATTTTTCTGTTTGTTTTTGTAGTTCTATCAGTTTTTCCTTCATGTATTTTAAATCCCTGTTAACAAAGACATAAACAGTTATGATTGCTGGATACAATCGATGAATTAATCCTCTTTTTCCTCTGTGTTTCATTTTGGATAGTTACTGGTGCTATGTCCTTGCAGTTTTTTTTTTCTGTAATGTCTAATCTGCCATTAATCCCATCCAAAGCATTTTTTAAAAATCTCAGACATTATTGTTTTCATTTCTAGATGTTTGATATAGGTGTGATTAATATTATCCATGTCTCTAACTTTTTGGAGATGTGGAATACAGTTTTAATAATTATTCTAAGATCCTTGTCTGCTAATTCTAACATTTGCATCTGTTATGGATGGTTTCAAATCATTGATTTATTTTACCTTATGGGTCCTATTTTCCTGCTTATTTGCATGCCTGGTGATTTTTGATTGGAGACCAGGCAGCATGGATTTTACCTTGTTGGGTGTTGAATATTGTATACCTATAAATATTTTTTGCTGTGAGAATCAGCTGAGTTACTTGGAAACAGTTTGATCCTTTCAGGTCTTGCTTTTAAGATTTGTTTGGTAGGACAGATTTGTTTAGCCTAGGGCTAATTATTCTTCAGTACTGATGCAGGAGTACTCTACCCAATGATCTTTGACTAATGAGGTCCTCCAGTTTGGCTGATGGAAATGGGCACTATTTTTGTCTCTTGTAAGCACTCAGTACCATTTCCTCTATTCTTTCTGATGGTCCTTTCCTTGCGATAATTTCCTCATGCACTGATCAGGTGTTCTCCTTAATACTTCAGTAGGACCCTCTGCCAATTGCCAGATTTCTCTGTGTAGCTCTCTCTTCTCTGGGATTCTGTCCTGTGAACTCAAGCCACTCTGGTCTACTTTTACTGTCAGCTCCATCTACTCAACTCTGGGGGTCAGCCAGGCTCTGCCTGGGTTGTCCCTTTCTGCCCTACACCTAGAAACTGCAAGGCAGAAAACTGGACCAATCACAGGGCTCACCTCATTTGGTTCCTGTCTCCCATGGACCACTCTCCTTTGTTACTTAATATCCAGGGTCTTGAAAAGCTATTTTATATATTTTGTGTTTTTTTGTTGTTTTAGACAGTAGTGTAAATTTGGTCCCTGTTATCCCAATTTTGGCTGGAAGCAGAAGCCCCCGTATGCAAAATTTTGTATAAGTATGCATATGTGCATTTTTTTTCTTTTTCTGGAGAGACCTTCCATAACTTTCATTAGATTCTCTAAAGGGTATGTAACCCTCTGTAAGAGCAGGTAACACTTATTTATAGTAGTCGCCCTAAATTTTCTTCAATCTTATTTATTTCCCTGAGTTTTTTTGTCTGTGCATTCCATCACATATTTCTATTTTTTAAAAATAACTTTCAATTTTCACTGTATTATAAATACTAACTTTTAAAAAATAAATCTTTTATGTCACTCTTTGAAATGTATGTATTGGAGTCTAGCTGTCATAGCAATTTGATACCCAGAATTCCCCATTTAAAAATAGTGAGCAAGATTTTCTTTAATAGTTAAAAATGTTACCATGCTCCTTTTGCTGTTTGAATTCACCTTTCCATTCTATTTCTCTAATAGAATGTAGTCCTAATGTATTATATTTTATGCTTGAAAGTCGTCTTGTTACCCAACTGTATCTAAGGTCCCCAAGACTACCTCCAGGTTCAATGATTTGCTAGGAAGACTCCCTGGACTCAGCATATTGTCATACTCATGGCTACAATTTATTTTAGAAAAATCATATAAAGCAAAATCAGCAAAAGGAAGAACACGTGGTGAAGTCCAGAGGAAACTGGGCTCAAGTTTCCAAGAGTCCTCTCTCAGTGGAATCAGGCTGGATGTACTCAATTCTTGCAGCAGCAAGGGGTGACAACACATGTGAAATGTTGTGTATCAGGAAATCTCATTAGACACGCAGTGCCCAAGGTTTTAATTGGGGACTAATCATGTAGGCATCTTTTTTATAGCACATACCAAAATTTCAGATTCCCAGAAGGAAAATAAGTGTTTTGGGAATCTGAAATGTTGCATAAATCATCATTTTAGTCCTTCACCTCCTTCTCCTCCTCTTCCATTTTTTTTCCTCGTTTTTTTGTTTTTATTTTTGTTTTTGAAACAAAATAATTTAAAGCTACCTGACTTGAAAAAGTATGTGGTATACTACGGGTTGGCTAACTTTTCTGTAGAGGGCCAGATGGTAAATATTAGAGGCTCTGTGTGCCAGATGGTCTTTTTCTCAGCTGTTCAGCTCTATAGTTGTCGCATGATAGCAGCCACGGACCACACAAAACCAAATGTGTGTGGCTGTGTTCTAACAGAACTTACTTACAAAAACTGGTAGAAAGTAGGTGTTTGCCTGTAGGCTCAAGTTTGCCAAGCCCTATGCCACACAATGATTGGAATCAGTCTCCTTTGCCACAGCAACATCAGTGTAGTACCAGCCTGCTATAAAAGCCAGTCCAAAAAATTCAGTGGCATAAAATGTTGGCCTATTGTGTGACATGAATGAAAAGAAAAGATGGGCTAAGTCTGTGGAGGAAGAGAGTGAATGCTTAATGACCTCATGCCTGAAATTTCATTGTGATGGAGACGTTCACTGTATTTTGAATGTTTTCTTTTGTGACCTGGAGATTTTGACACAAGAACAGTCCACCATGTTGAGTTTGGGAAGGAGTGAGAAATATGCTTTCTTTGATAAGTTGTGAGATGTGCTATTGTGAAAAGGGAAAGAAGGAAACACCCAAACCTACATCACAGCCTTGGTCTTACATGGGTCACGTGAACAAAAAGCATGGAAGATGAAAAAGCATCTGGAGGGATTGCACTGGAGCTTTCTGAGCTCACGTACCCATTGACAATTCTTCCAGTGACTCCAGGGTTACTTTAGTTTAAATTCTGAAGATTTAGAGAACCCCCTTTCTGTTTCTCAGCAATTCAACCAATTACAATTCCACTTGTGCAACTTATTTCCTTAGTGTTGCTTGGTGGTGGTTTTTCTGCAGTCATAATTCATGTTGTCATCTCAAGTGTCCCATGTCCCAAACAGACTTGTATCTACAAATGCTTCATTTTCACCTTAATTCAACCCACGCATGAAACTTAGCACTGATACTCTCTTTCAACAAAAATATCCACAGTGTCATACTCACCTATAATTTTGATAAATTCTGGTAGAATTTTGGGAAGATTGTGGAAATTACAGGGAAAGGAAATCACACAGACGTCTGCCAACTTAATCTATCTGTGCCTCAGTTTCCTCAATTGTAAAATGGGAATAGTAATAGTGTTATGTCTGAAGGTGGTTATGAGGACTAAGTCATAATTATTATTATTATTATTCTGATTCTTGCTTTTCCCCTCCCACCTTCCATCCTCACTCCCATTCCTGCAAGATTCCTGTCTTGGGAGCAGCGAGTTTTTGCTCTTTTCAGTTCTCCTTTATAGAAGCTAGGGGGCAGCTGATGTTCATTCCACAGGGACTCAACTCCTCTGATGAAAAGTGTCTCCTTAAGAGGAATTCTGGATCAGCTGTTAGGAGAATGATGTTTTCCACATCTTGTTGCCCTTGGTATTGTTGGGCTCCACGTGGGTCTTTGAAGCCTATTCTTTAACTGCTGTCAGATAAGTTGATTGTCCTGGAGGGTCAGTCTCTGGATAACTTCCCTCTACCTCAAACACAGCAGTATTGATTGTGGAATGTTCCTTTTGGTGATAGATTGGGAGGAAGGCCAGATTTTGTTTATTTATTAAGAAATAATGTTAAATCATCATAGATCCTACAGAACCCTAGAGAGATATTTGGCACAAAGTGATTATTCAATAAATATTGACAGAATGAAACAACTCAGCATTTAGACCTACCTGTCATTTCTTTCTCAAAACTGATAAAAGGCTCAAAAGCTGCATTAGAATGGGACTCAGAAATGGGTTATTTATTCAACATGAGGGGCAGAGTAGTGTAGTGATGGAGTGATGGGCTCTCCTGCCAGAGTGTTGCAGTTCTAAGTCAGGCTGCTGCACATACTCTGGATCTCAGTTTTCTCATCTTTACAATGGGAATCATTATAATGCTTATCTTATAGGGTCAGTGTGAGAATTAATGAGTTAATCCACAGAGGGTGTCTAGCACAGTGCCTGGTGCACAAAAAGCACCACATAAATGTCAGGTATTCATTCAATGAACTTAATAAACTGAGTGCCAACCATGTCTCATCAACTGGGCTGGATGCTGGGGAATATGGAGATAAGAATGTAGTCTGGGGCCGTAAGTGTGTAGGCCTTCCACGGGAGGCCAAGAAGTAGGCAGTGATGAGAGATCCTGGGATAAAGGCTGTGCTGGAGCTGTGCACAGGGCACCATGAGGGAACAGGAGCAAATTTTCAGTGAGTCTCGTGAATTAGCAAAAGCAGGTGAGCCCTGCTCCCCCAATCTCTTACACTTCCAGAAATGTCCCATGTAGCATATGATGATCTAATAATCATATCCACTTTCCACTTTTAATCCTAGCAAGTCTATTTAATCCTAGCAAGTAATGTAAGATAAAAGAAAACATTATTTCTAGAAAACTGACCTTGGAGCTGTCAATAAGGTAGAATTTTCAGGGCTCTGAAGGAAAATGCAGAGACACAACCTTAAAAAGCAGTATGTGGAACTTTCTTTCCCCCCTCAGGGAAATGGTAGAAATTCCAGTGCAAACATAATTGTTTTGGTAAAAAATCAAAGGTAACAGAAACATTAACTGCCTGGGGGAGTTCTCACGGAAGACTGTATTTGAACAAGGTCTTGAAGGGTGAATTGGAACATGTCAGATGGGAAAGGCCACTCTAGGAAAAGGAACAAAGGTGTAACATGGCCTGGAGCATGGAGGTCGAGGTGTCCTGGGGCAATTCCCAATAGTTCAGCTTGGCTGCAGTGTAGGGAGGGAGACAGGAGGTGTTCACAGTGTTTGGGAAAGCAGGGGTGAAGCTAGGTGCTGAAGGGTCTTGTGTGCGTTCTTAAGGAGCTCGGAATGTGGTCTAGAGTGATGGGAAGGGTGGCAAGAAGGGCACAGACTAGATCACACATGCAATTTAGAAAAATTATTCTGGTCGATAATGGACTGGAATTTCAATGGTCAAATGAGGCTCATGAGGTCTATAGAATGGCCGGTGTTCTGGACATTGGCGAATTGTTGGGCCTGATGCCACCAGAGTGTGTATAGATGGTTCTCCAGCCTGTTTACCAGTGCATTACAGACTCTACCTGCCGCTGGTGAAACTCTGTTAGAGCACATAGGTATCACATCTCATTTTTTAGATGAAGAAGCCATTTCTTTAGGTGAAGTGATTCTTTCGAGGTCGCTGAGCCCCCTGGTGGTGGTGGTGGAGCAAAGACAAAGGGATTTGGAGCCCCACATGAGTGTCCTTGCCATGTGTTCATGGAGAATTCTTCGCCGTTCCTTCCTTCTTCATCCTGAAACATGTGAACCTGAAATTGGAAATTTGGACCTCCCAAACCTCTTTCATGTTACTTCACCTTTCCTCCCTGTGCCCTGTCATCCCCAGTCTCCTTTCCGATCCCTTTTATAAGCTTTGGGATGTACCTTTCAGTTTCTAGGGTTCTAGGTCTTCTGTTTTGTGCTAATGGAGCCCCTATATTTTATGACCTAGTGGGACTCCATTATATCCTTGACATGGGGTCCCATCTTTATTTTTAAGGATAAGGCGTGCAGCCTGTGTATTCCTTTAATTACTTTTCAAAGTCATTTTCTATGTATCATTGATCCTTCTTTCTATAATTGTCTACTTTCTCAAAAGCCAAGCCCTATCCAAGAATTCAATTAATAACCACCTTTAAGAGTAATTAAAGGTGGAAGATTTATAACATGTATCCATGTTCCATTGCTCCTAAAAGCCTCTTTCCTCTTTCAGGCCCGTGCCCCTCATTTTTCATTCCCATAATATAAATACCAGGAAATGAATGACAAATTTGTTGCATTATTGCCACTTAGGCCCCCTCTGCTCCCTCCCTTCTGTTGTGACGCTGCTGAGCTGTTCATTGGAGGCCCGTCTGGAGCACGTCAGCTCTGATGCCCCTTAGCATTTGCTCTCAGTGGTTTTGCTGATTTAGTTGTCAAATGTCAAAGGGTAGTTGGCTATTGTTAAATCCAGCCCTTTACAGATGAGGAAAAAGACTCCGAGAGTGAAAGCGACCCTCCAAGGATACGTGGGCGGTTGGTAATAATAAAGAACTAGAACCCAGATGTCCTGCTCTCTGGGCTTTCCCCACTATTTAACCCTGCCTTCTGTCTCTACAAAGAAAATATGAATTTAAATGAAATGGGAACATAGGGCAATCGCAGGAAGTAGAAGGTACAGTTTTTGTTGTTACAGCCTGGCTAGGTGACAAATTTAAAGCACATGGCAAGTTGAAGGACAAGGCAAACTCGCCTCGTGCGGGGACCTATTGGAGAGTCAGAGAACGGACTCAGATGGACAGGTTAGATTGGCTCAGAGGCGGCCGACCACACACTCCAGAACAGCATGATGTGGGTTTGGACCCAAATTTTCTACTTACCAAATGAGTGAACTTGGCATGTCCTTTCGTATCAGCTGATCTTCAGTGTGTTCACAGTGTAGAAGATACGAACTAACACATATTTCTGGTGACTTAGTAGGCGCTCAGTAAATGGCAGCTGGAAAGGCTTCCTCAGTGGGGTAAATGGAGTAAGTGTAGAGGGCTGAGCTTTATGTGGCTGTGAGGAAAAGAGGGACAGAATCACCAGGCAGGACGAAGGGCTGGAACCAAGGGCTGAGAAGACGTGGGCATAATGAGGGAAGGGCGGAGCCCAACCCATTTGAAGGGGAGTCATGGAGCATGGCTGGAAAGGTGGGTAGGAATGGGACTGGGGACGGATTGGAACTTTCCCCAGGGAGAAGTTGAAATTTGATCCATCAATTCATATAATACTAGAATTGCAAGTACCCTGATCCCCAAACTGAGCTTTGTGTCACACTGGAGTTGGAGGCAGTTAATCGGGTATTCCTTGGGCAGATATGCTTGGGAAATTCTAGGTTGAACAAAGCTAGACAAGGTTATTTCCCCAGAACTTCTTTTGAAAGCTAATGTCTATTGTAAATCGTCAAGAAAGAAATAAGAACATTGCATTCCCAAAACTTTTCTGATCACAAAATTACTATTTTTTTTTTTTTTAAACTAAACAACAATAAGGTCTGTGTATTGTCTAGAGAAACGGGCCCAATGCCTTCTAAGTAGCCCCTCCCTCTTGGCAACTGGTGTGCTGGTCTGGCTGCCTGGCCAGCTCCCCTTTGGCCACAATTGCTTGGTGTGGAAGGAATATCTGTCTCTTAGAGGTCCCAGAAATTTCATCAGGGGCTTTGCTCTTCGGATCGTCTCAGTTCCTTATTGCTTTAATGCCCTAGGGCTACTATAACAAAGTACCACAGACTTGGGGGCTAGAAATTGCTTTCCCCACAGTTGTGGAGGGTTAAAGTCCGAAATAAAGATGTCGGCAGGGTTGATGCCTTCTGGGGGTCTGGGGGGTTAGCTTTTGTTCCAGGCCTCCTCTCTCCTTGGCTTGTAGATGGCCTATGTCACTTTACACTGTCGTCCCCTTTTGCATGTTTCTGTGTCCAAATTTCCCCCTTTGATAAGGACACCAGTCTTATTGGTTTAGGCCCCACCCTAATGACCTCACTTTAACTTAATGACCTCTATAAAGACCCTCTCTCCAAATACGGTCACATTTTGAGGGACTGGGCGTTAGGACGCCGTATGTGAATTTTGAGGGGATGACAATTCAACCCATGACATTTATCAATCTGTCATTCCTCGCACAGTGTCAAAAGGACGTTGTCAAGGAGAGAAACGCACCTACGGCTCTGAGCCCCTCGTGCTTTGGTGCCTTTGTTCCTGCATTCTGCAGCTGCTACCGCCCCCATGACACACACACATTTTCCACACAGCAGGGCCTTGATTAATTCATTGTAGCACATTCTAGTAAAATAACGAGCACATGACATTTTCACTCTTAACATTCCATTTACGTTTTAAGAAGCTATTTTTAAAGTGATTACAGGTTCATGAAATAATTTCTGTCTTTATATCAGTCAACACAGGGTTTATGCACAAAGCACGTTGACATTTTTCAGGTCATTTTGGCACCTTCTGACAATTTTAGGAATGAAACTGAGTAGGGATTATGGTCCCGTGTGATTGCTGGGGGCTCTGAGGTTCAAGGAAGTAACATATCCTGCCATTGTATTTGACCCCTGACCCCTAGGCACTTGTCCATCCATAGCACCATATTGCTTTCCGAGAAGCATCAACTCCCACGGTTATATCTTCTGAGGCATCTGCCTTTCTATAAATTGCATCCCTCTGTCTTCTCCACCTCCCTCTGCCTGCTGCCGCCATCTTCAACAAAACAGGTCCCTCCTTCCACCTCAATTACTCCCAGTACCAGTTCCTGCTGGAGTCATTCCAGTGCTATGCTGCCCTTCCCTCGTCCCCTGCAGGACTCGTTCTTAGGCAGGTCGAAAGCCTTCCACATCCCCAGAGACAGCCCTTGGGAGACTGGTCTCACCAGTGGGTGGGGGTTCTTCTGGTTCTTGGCACCTGCGGAGGCAGGTAGGGTAGCCAGAGTCCCTAGGAAAGTTGGCAATGGCCAAAGGCAGAGACTTCACCCTCCACTCCATGGGACTATGGGGTCCTTGCCTGGTCAGGCAGTCTCATTGTGAGCAGATCCCATGGCTGTGATCTGGAAGCCCAAGGGGGAGCTTACCTGTAATGTGGGGACTGCCGCTGAGCTGCGTGTTCTGTGCAGTGTTCTTAAGGCAGTCTTGTATCCTTTCCTTATAATAAATGAAGGCCGACCGCGTCCCTGCCTCTGCTTGTGTCTTTCTGATGACTCCACTCTCAGTCAGGCATTTCCATCGGATTCCTGCTCTCCATCTGCACTCTTATTGCCCTAGTCCTATTTTCACCTTTCTCCCTTGATCAAATGTGCCTTGCTCTGGTCAAAATTGCCTCCCTGCCTCTACACCTGCACCTTCTAGGGTTTTATCCTCAGTGCAGCCATTTCAGTTCAGTTGAATAAACATGCCCTGTCCCTTGCCCCAGCTTCACCTCAAGCTCCGTCTACACTAACCAGGGCCAGCCCCTGACTGACACTGTCTCTTGCCTCTGGCATGTGCTCATGCTCTTTCTCCTGCCGAGAACGTCTTCCCTGCTCCAGCCTCCCACTTTGCCCCATTTTCCCTGTTAACTGCTACCTCTCCATCATGATGCAGCTTAAATACTGTGTCTGGGCAGCCAAGCTGACACCCGTCAGAGGGGGTGAGTCTCTTTTCCGAAGGGCACACATCTCACTGCACTTACCAGCCTGTTTGCCTGACTGTTCGACTCGGAGAGCAGGGACGTCATTGTTCCACCTTATGTGTCCAGAGCCTGGCATGTCACAGGGACCCCATCGAGACCACTGGAAGCGGTGAACTGTCTGTCAGCTTCTCTGCTGGCCTCCGGGTGTTTCTGACCTTGAAAATGCTCACTGCTGGAAAGACTGTCCTAAAACACAACTGACCAGGTCATTTCTCTGCTTAAAAGCATGCGTGAGTGGCGTCATGGAGACAAGTGTGAAATGCCCCCAAACATGCAGGCAGAATGGCTGGCTCCCCCTCTGAGTACCCAGAGCACTTTATACAGGCCTTCACCACAGCTCTTCTCCCGTTAGCCTTGGCTTCACTCTTTTCTGTTCTTTCTCTGACCAGACCCCGTTTGTCCCTGGGTGTCTTTTGCTGAGCACAGAGCCTGGAACTGAGTGGTCTCTAAACAACAGTTTGCATGATTCCATTTCCAAAAAGCCAAAGGGAAAGGAAGGGGGAAAACATTTACATTCTCCTGTTATGGATTGAATGTTTGTTCTCCCCCAAATTCACATGTTGAAACCCTACCCACCCCCACCATGTGATGGTACTAGGAGGTGATTAGGATTAGATGAGGTCGTGAGGGTGGAGCCCCCATGATGGGACAAGTGCCCTTGTAAGTGTCACCAGACAGCTTGCTTTTACTCTCTGCTCTGCACCCTGAGGACACAGTGACACACAGGCAGCCTGCCACATGGAAAAGGGCTCTCATCAGGATCTGAACATGCCAGCACCCTCATCTTGGACTTCCAGGACTGTGACAAATGAACTTCTGTTGTTTATAAGCCACCCAGTCTATCGTAGTTTTGTTAGACAGCCCAAGCTGACTAAGATACCTTCCTCATCTGTTGCCTGAAAGACAAAGAAATGAGGAAGATGGCAGCCCTTGGGGGTCTTGTCAAACTCTCTGCTGCCTTCATGTTGTAGGCACCCCATTCTGTAGACACCTGCAGGTGGAAGCACCACTCAGGGGGCTTTTCATGCAGGAATTCTGTAACTCTGCTAAGGTGAGGCTGCGCCTGGTGTGCCAGCCTCCTGGAGCAAGGCAGGAAGTTGGAGGGCTGCCCTGGCTGGGCTTAGTAGGGGCCCAGGGGGAGGCAGGGTCCCTTCTGAGAGACAGACAGTGTGAGGAGGAATGGTTCTACCATTTGGAATTAAGACCAGAGAGAAAATGTTAAATCGGTGTTGTCACCTTCCTTACCAATGCCGTGAAGACACTTTTCTCCCAACTGGATTCCATGGACACCTAATATATGTGCAAATCAGGGAGACAACAAGAGTGTTAAAAAACAAACAAACGAAAAACAAAAAAACACACCAAGGTTTTGTTTTTGTTTTTGTCAGAGTTTAACATATATGCAGCTTTCTACCTCCTTCAAGGTCGATTACTTAATGACTTAACTTCGTCTGTAAAATGGGACTAAGGAGAATCACCTTGAAGTGTGGCTTTGAGGATTAAGTGTAATAAACAATGTCTAGATGTATTATCGTGTCCATTACAGAGGAAGTGTTCAATGAACGGGAGCGTCCTTCCTGTCCAAAGAGGAGGTTGGGGTTCTTATAGTAAACAAATAAACATCCAACTTGGGGGAAAATTTAAATCGCTCCGTGAGTGAGCTGGATAGCTAAAAGGTCAGGTTCCCCACGTTTGGCTGATGTGATCCCTGGGTGCATAACATGTGGAATTTCATGCTGAGCCCAAGCTTGGGTTTGCTTTGCAGGCGTAATTCTGAAATGGGCAAACAAATACATCATGCCTTCCCAAGGGATGCCCAGCAGATAAATTGCTCCAACCACAAAGTCCACAGAGGATGGCGATGGTAGGGAGTAGCAGAACAGGCTTTGGTTTTGCCAAGTGGCTTTAAGGCAGGAAGGGAATGGAGAAGGTGGTATGGCTTGTGCCATTTCTGGATCACTCCCTGCCCCATTTGAATAGCTGTCCTACTCTAAGGCCAACTAGGAAATAGTTTTGTATCCATTTCCTATCTCTCTTCTCTATCAGTAGGCAAATTGGAGGATAAAACTCAAACTCACTGATGGATACAAAATGGTCTAAATCTGTGTCTGAAATGGAATTGAAATACAGTGACCTGCAGAGTGTAGATGAAGCATTCTTTCTTAGCTAGGTTGAAGGCAAACCCTTTTGGAAACTAGTCAAAAATACACGTCCTTTCCTCAAGCCCTCAGGGACCTTATGCAGGAGGATGGACAAGCAGCTGCTTCTTCAAATACCAGAGAGACAAAGCTTCTAGAATTCTCTATGCTTAATAAAGTTAACGCCAATTCAAAGATACTGTATTCCAGAACTGTGTCTGTATGTTTGCCGGGACACTAATTAAGGAATGACATAGTTTTTCATTTCCTTCCTTTTTCATGGAGGAACCCCAAATCAGATGTCACCTCTCTAGGAAGATCTTCCCTGATTCTTGCCCCTCACCCTCTCCCACCCACCCTCAGCACTGCCCTGTAGGCAGAATGGCACCCTGCTTCTACTTACCTCCGCCGTAGAGCCTACCATGCTGTGCTGTAGTCACCAGTTACCTGCTATATTCCCTACTCAAGTAAGAGTTCTCCCACAGGAGGCCAGGTTTCTCTCTTCTTCTACAGCATCATAGAAAGTACACCCAGACCTGGGTTCAAGTCCCTGCTGTGTCAGTGACTAGTTGTGTGACCTTGAGCATGTCCCTTACTGCATCGAGCCCAGTTTTGTCAATGGTACAGTAGAGAGAAGAGTGCTGAGCTTGCAGAGTTTGGGTGAGAATTAAACGAAGTACTGTAACTGAAGCACTTGCACTGTGTCCAACTCATAGCCAGGACTCGAAGCTTTGATTAGTTGAGTAAATGGATGATTCCCACTCATAGCTGCCTGGAGACATACCGGGAGCTTTGTACGGGAGCAAGTCTGCCCCCTTGGGACTGGGTGGCCTGGCACCTACAGCCTGTTTGCTGTGCCTGCAGAGGAGGAAGCATGGTCTTTTCTCGAACTATATTTGAAAATACTTTACACCCCATTATAAGTTCTGGGATCTAATGTACAGTATGGTGACTGTAGCTAATAGTACTGTATTGTATACTTGAAAGTTGTAAAAGGGTAGATCTTAAATGTTCTCACCACACACAAAGGCAACTGTGTGAGATGATGGATGTGTTAACTAGTTATTGTGGTGAACATTTCGCAACATATACAGATATCAAATCATCACACTGTATATCTTAAACGTACGCAATGTTATATGTCAGTTATATTGCAACAAAGCTAGAAAAATAGTTTGTTTCGAGGTTACTTAATATTTGAAAAATTAATTAAAAAATATAGAAGGGATTGTGTGAGAGACACAGTAAGAAAAATAAATTCCCAAGAATCTGAACACCTAGGTTTAAATTCCAAGTCTGACATTATGTGAGCTTGGGTAAATGGCACCTCATGTCTGAGAGTCCTCATGTCTGAAGACGTCTTCATGTCTGAAGACGTCTTGAGCATTTACTATGTTCGAGGAACCGTGCTGATTACTGGGGGACGTGGGAATGCATTCATACATCTAGATTACCCTGAATATTTTCTTCCAAATGTTAAATTCTGTCCATCATTGAATTCTCTACATTGAGATTGCAGTAAAATTATGTAGCTTTTATGAACTACAGTCAATAGCTGATTTCATCTCAGATACGTTCATTATTTGCCACTGGAGACTGTTTCTAACTTCCGGATTAAAGTTAGGCTCTAACGTGGAAATACACATGAAGTTGCTAAGAAATTATATTGTTAAGGGGCCCTGTTAGCTCTGCTCATGCGTGGAATTGGGGGAATAAAGTGGCTCTTTGATACAGGTGTAGGAATGCTTGCTATGAGCGTATCTGGTGGGCCTTCATTCTGAAGGATTCTGTGAGCCATTGAGAGTCTGATTAGGAACGTGACCAGAGCTCTGCTTTAGAGCCTTTCATGTGATAACTCACGCATGCACTTCCAAGTTTGGAGGGCAGAGCCTGGGGAATATGCTAAGAGCTTCATGCTAGCAATAAGTAAAGAGGAAACGTAGCATCCATTAGCCGTGCTAGACCCGTGCTAAAACCGTGAGGATAGCCACGTTTGCGTTCCCCTTGCTGAGGCTGGTGGAGCTGCTGAAGAAGGCAGCTCTGCTGAGGGGCGTCACTGGCTCGGTGCTTTCACAATTGTAGAGTCTAGGTCTTACCTGTCATTATGGGGCTTGGGATTCTGAAGAAGAGCCCCACATCTCTAACCGCACTTTCAGCACAAATGGAAATCATTTTCCCCTTTAGAGTCTGACTCAGCTGTCATGAGTTGAGCCAGGCCTGACCAAACTGTGCTGTCCCTTCCTTTCTCTGGTCCTCAGTTTCTCCATCTGTCAGTAGAGGGTTTGAACTCCAGCTCTGATACTCTACATTTCCCCTTTGGAAGTGGGACTCAGCGTCCCTGCTCCTGCACACGGGGGAAAAACAGTCCTAAGTGAGGCAACGAAATCATCTCAGCTTTAGCTTCAACTCTTTGCGAAACTTTAGGAAAAATCACCTCCTCTTTCTGGGCCTCAGATTCTAAACGGTAAAGTAAGGAGTTTCTTGAACCACTGTGTCCCAATTTCATAGTCAATGGTGTGTGGTCTCAGATATAGGAGAAGCTGCTGGAATGGTTCTCAACTAGCTTCAGCGAAATAGCAAACCGGTCAATTTGAAAAAAGAAGCAACTGCCATTGCACCTCATCTTCAAACTGGTAGAGAGCCTTTCCTCTTTCCTCTGTGGGAATTATGTTTGCATACTGAAAAGTAGAGAACGCAGAGGCCAGAATAAGCACAAGTGCGAAAGGGGACTGGAGACGCGAAATGCACATTCTGATAACAATCTGTGGCTGAAAATAGGAGACGGATCCCTAAGACAAAATCAGCAGAAAGTCTTGACAATCATATAATCTGCTGCTCTGACAATTGAGTTTAGTCTCCTAATTGAGCTCAGCCCTCGTGGGAGCGGGTGGCACTCAGCAGCAGCGTGAGCAGCAATCACCCCGCTTTCTGTGTTCCAGGAAGTATTTTGAGTCCGTCAGCAAACCATCCATCTGCTCTGCCTTCCTCCTTCCTGAAAAGAGCATCTGCTAGAAAGCCCAGGGCCGAAGGCCTGGAGAGATGTGCTCAACGCTCCCAGGTTCCTTTGCACTTCGATGAGGGCCAGCAATTTCTGAAAGGAGTTCCCTGTTCTTCCTGGGAGGAGCCATGCAAGAAGGAGCCAACGATTTTGAACTTGCAGAGGTCCTCCTGTAGATGTCCTGCTGAAATGAGCTGCTGTGTACCCTCCCAGGATTGTTCCCAGTGGGAAGGTGTCTTGCCCTCTTCCAAGAGCCCTCTGAGGAATTCATGCAAACACAGGCCATCTGGAATTTCCATAGATGCACGGGTTATCATGGACAGTGTGGTCCCACCTGCTAAGTGGGTTATGTGTCTTCCTTACCTGTCACTTGGCCGTTTACTTCATCCATTCATGAACTATGTGAAACCCCTCCCTTCACCACCTCACTTTTCATCCCTTGTCGAATGGAAATTCCAGGAGAGGCAATATTTTGTCAGTTCTGTTCGTGGATGACTATCAAGTATCTATAAAAATGCCTGTCACATAGTAGACTGTTATGCATATTTAGGAAAATAAGGGCTGGGCTGGGGTTAGAGATATTAAAATAGAGGCTTTATCCCTCTCTTGAGGTGCTTGCCATAAAGTGAGGGAGGTACATATTTTTTACAACATAGTAAAATGTAGAATGGAGGTATGTGTATGGGAGAAGTGAGAATGCTGGTCTTTTCTGGGATTTTTAGAACCAGGGACAATTGCTGGAAGCATTAGGAAAGCACATTTCCTTTCAGTATAAAGGAGGACTTTCCAGCAAGCATCTCTAAGGTAGTCAGTTACTTTTTACTGGAGGCGCGAGCAGCAGCTGGAGATATGGTAGAATGTGCACTCGAGAAGATGGAGCTAGATCAGGGATTTCAGACTGAGTGCAGTGTGCGCTGGGTCGTGGGGTACCGGCTAGTTGCTGCAGGGGGACATGGAGGCTGAAGGGCAGGGCCACACTCCAGCAGACATTAGGGTTGAGCAACAGTTCATTTGAGCCCAAGATTCTTCTGTTTTATTTTTTGTTGTTTGTTTTTTAATGACAGCCCAATATCTAAAAGTTTCCTTCCAAATCCAGTGACCCATGATAACACTAACTTTAAAGCAGACCATGCTGGCATTTTTGCGTTGGATTATAGGCTATTAGGGGAAACCTTTGACATAATCTCTCAAGGCAGTTTTTTTTTTTTAACCTTTTGGACATCGTTGACCTACTTTAAAATGTCACAGCTGTTACCCAGGAAAATGCACACGTATCTTTACAACAAAATGCTGTGTGCAAGAAAGTTCTGAATTTTGCATTTTCCACAAAGTCCATTCAAGAGTCCTTGAGCAGTCAGGACCTCGGGGGAAGATTCCTTGGTTTAGTTCCACCCTAAACCTCACAGATGGGGAAGTGGGGGCCAAGAGGCAGCAGTGGGGGGAGGAAAGTCCACAGAGCCTGGAGTCAGAAGGTCTTTATTCAAGCCTTGGTTCTGCCTTTCATAAATAGGTTCTTGGGTGCTTTGCAATACTGAAGAAAAGTTTTACACAGTATGCCATGAAAAAAATATGAAAATGTTACAAAGAATGCATTTTTAAGTCTTCCTGAAATACAGGAAAAGAGAGAAAACAGGCAACAGAAGCAGGGGTGTAGAAACTGGATGGATGAGAAGCTGCAAAGGGGTGCAGAAGCTGTGTCTATAGAAAAGAACTGTCAGGGCCCAATAGCTTACATCAGAACCACAAGTTTCTGGCCAAGCCAGGGCAGCATGGCAGAGCCCTGGCTGAAGGTACCCGATTGGTACACCCCACCCTTCCAGGACTCCTGGACTTCTAGCCTTACGTTATAATGGGATACTCTGTACCTATGGTGAGGAAGTAATTCTGTGCCTACTTACTATGGGATGATGGTATTCGGGTAATTATCATCTCTGTAACCGAGAATGGAAGGCGAGACCTGGTGGGTTTGACCAAAACGGCTGCTCTGGGTTGAGGTTACACTCTGCTTCCTTGGTTATGCCAAGCTGACAGGCTCCTATTGAACAACAGTTTCTTAATCTTTTTACATCATTCCAAAGGCTATGGACGGTTGCCTGGAAAAGGGTCTCAGAGTTAATAGGGCAGCTCATTCAAATACTATGGACCTTAATTTCTTTGTTTATATAATACAGACAATCACAATTGCACTGCTTACAGTTGTATTGGAATGTTAAGGAAGGTTATTTGGGCACAATTGCTGTGTTGGCTGGTTGGGCTTAACCTGTTATAATGGGCATTTAAACATGATACTGCTCAAAGGGAGAGGATCATGAGCATAACAGCATAACAGACTTACATAACTGTGGAGGAAAACCATAGCAATGCCCATAATGAGTCCATAGTATCCTTCATTCACAAGTATAATTGGAAAACTAAGAATCACCAGATTTGAGACAACCCCAATAGCAAGAAAAAGAACAACAAAGCAAGTTTAAGGTGCATAAGATACTTAAAAACACACAAAAATAAGCTGTTCGTTATCTTTAGATTTGGAAGCATATTGTATCAATATAATACAAAAAGGTCAATATAAAAAAGTGATTAGTCAGCAAATAAAACTAGACATGGAAATTAAAAAAAATATGATGCTTACATCAAAATGTGAATGGATGGTCTAAATAAAGACATCAATACAACTAGCTGGTTACAAAGATGAAGTCTAGGATGTAGGAGAAACAGGCAGGTGGAAAACAGGAGAAGCAAATTAAGAAACATGACGATAGATTTAGGGGTTCAACATCCATCAAACTGCAGTTCTAGAAGGAGAAAACAAAAATAATGCAGGAAATAAAATAAAGAAAAATGGAAGATCATTTTCTGAGCTGAGAAATTGAATCTCCACATGGAAAGGCTGAGCTGGATTAATCGAAAAAGATAGACGTGTATCTTGGATTAATGAAAAATATATATTTCAGAAATCCTAGGATAGAAAGAAAATCTTACAGGCTCTAAGAGAGAAAAACACGTTATCTACAAAGAAACAAACATATACCAACTTAGATTGTTTTCATTAGCAGCTTTGGGGAAATAGATAGAGAGCATTGTCTTTAAAATTCTGAGAGAGAATGGTTTGAATCTAAAATTCTATATACAGATAAGCCATCGACCAAGTGAAAGCCAAAATAAAACACTTCTAGACATACATGATTTCAGAGCTTACTTCTCAGATATCTTATACGAAAAAAACAAAAACAATAAAAAACAAAACATTAGGAGATATTGTAGCAGAATAAGAAGGAATCCATGAAAGAAGATGACATAGGGCATACAAAAGAGGACATTACTGAATGGCCTGAATGAAGGAAGAAGGTTACAAAGAAATGAAAAGAGATTTCATTAGATTTTGTTGCTTGAAAATTCTCTTTTTCATAATACAGGGCTTGCTTTTTTTTTTTTTAATGAGTCCAATCATATTACTTGTGTTTTTTAATTAAGTAACAGACTCAGTATGGGAGACCTGTAGAAGTTATAGAAGAGGGTTTAAATGTTATAAAGCTTGGCAAAGTATAAATAGTATTTAACTAGTGTTGATGTCTTTAAACGAGGAGGCCTTTAAACTGGGCTGGCTCTGATGCCTTGGGAGCTTACGTAAGCAAAGCAAAACCCAAGCCAGACTCAGAGCACTTGAATTCGAGCAAGTGGAACCTAAGGACAGCCAATCACACACATCCAATTAGTCTTTGCCAAATAAGGCCACTGCGTAAGCTGTAGCCTATTAAATAATTGCTTTGCTTTGCTTCCACGTCTTCTCTAGAAAAATCTCTCCCCTAGCTCTTGACGTGGAGAGCTCCTAACCACTTTTGGTTTGGCACTGCCCAATTTGAATGGAAGTTGGCTCAAATAAACTCTACAAGAACTTTGATGTGCCTCAGTTTACCTTTTGACACTAGTACAAGAGGAAAGGGAGGGAGGAGATGCTGAAGTTGGTACGTATGTGCTAATGTCTTCCTTGTGTGGATCCCAGTTTTATAGTGGTAATTCAATAGGTTCAATCTGAAATCGACAAAGCAAGAAAGAGAGGTTTAATAACATCATTCAACCTCATAAGAATAATTTGAAAAAAAGCTGTTAATAGTAGCTGCTTATGGGCTGTGGGACTGGGTGTAGAGAAAGTGGGTTGATTTTACTTTTCCTAATCCTTTGATAACATAAACATTAATACAAAAGAGTTTAGCCTTTCCTATCATAAAATCCCAGGCTGGTGAGGTCTGCTACATCCGGGCGTTTGAATTGCCTCATTAGTCATAATCAAAATGTTTTATATGTCTTTCCCATATTTGTACCCTTCAGAAACCAACTTTTCATTTGTTTTGTTTTGTTTCCCCAATGAAGAGAAAAACCTACAAATTAGACTTTACCTTAGAACAGTTTACCTTCCAAATGGATACATGTGAATATTATACAAACAAGGCTTTTCAAAAGGGAATACTTTTATTTCTAGTAGCTAAAATTCAACATGAACTGCCAGTTATAGGATTTCTAATATTGGGATGAAAATAATTGCAAAGCAGCCTCATGTAATTAAAGAGATGATCCTAGACGTGGCAGTGCTGGGCAAACAACTTGTGTATCATGGTTGCTTCTCACTGAATTCCCATCAAATCCACTCACCTTGGGCGTCCTTCAGGAAATGAGGATCACCCAGGTTTGCTAGGGCCCGTCCACACAGGCAAGTTCACTCACTTTTTTAAAAAAGAGGGTCATTTATTTAGGATTCCAGGAAAGAAGAGGACTTAGCAAACGAATGAATTATCTGTGTACTTTGCATACAGACTGGAAGATTAATCTTCGTTAACTGCTTGTTTAATGTTACAGTTAATAATTAGTTACCTTGTCGCCCTGGACTATCCATCATTTTATTGAACTGTGGAGTTTATGTTTTGTGCTTTTTCTCCACTTCCAAAGGTGGCTACTTATCTTTGCTCATGGTTGGTTGTGGATAAAAGAAGCCTAGATGGTTATTGAAAGAACTGCTGATGTTTGAGGGGTCAATGTCCACAGAAAATGTTTTTGTTCCTTCTGGTTTCAATGGAGGCATCTATTGATTAAGAGACAAAGGTGGAGCGAAACGAGCGTTGGTTTGGAAATCAGACGTGAGCCCCAGACTTGCCATTTAGCACTGCATGTTACTGAGCAAGTAACTTAACCCCTTCGGGCCTCAGTTTCCTCCTGTGTAGAACGAGGGGATTGGAGTAGAAGTGCCTGAGAAACTGCTCCAGCTTTCACACTGTATCCCTGGATGTGATCCGCCAGGAATAAAGCTCCTTCTTAGAAGCATCTTTATTTTCACAAAAAAATAGCGTGCAGGTAGCTGCCTGCCTGAGCGATATTCAGTAGGATATGAGTTCTGTCTACGTTATCTTGAATCTCAACTAAACGTGCCTTTTTTCATTATCAGAAGTAACTATAGAAACCGCATTGTCAGTATCATGAGTTGCCTTTAACATTTTTAGGGCTTTAGAAGACACTGACAAAGAAAGGGGGTGGAGGAATAAACCCAGGCTTTCGCTGTGACTGCCTTCGCTTCTAGCAGTCTGGCCACAGTGTCAGCGTAATTTAAAAGTACCAAGTGTCCCTACAATTTCTTTCCGTAGGTTAGGCATTCAGGTCAGGAAATGGCATTCAGGAAAGTAATGGATGCTTTGGTCTTTATGCTATGCTGCAAACCTGGGCAAGGCACAGAAAGACTCTTCTTCAGGTTGGTCTTTGAAAGTGAAGGCAAAAAAAAACAAACGACGCAGAGCAGGGGCTCAGGACACTGGGCTTTCCACCTGTCAGTCACCTGCCAGCTGTGTGTCTCAGTCTCCTCAGCTATCACACAGGGTAGATCACACCAGAGCAATGCTTCTCAGAAAAATTCACCAAACCCTACTGCTTTTGGAGACCCAGTATATGAAGCAGGTGAAAATGGAGCTGCCGGAGGTGGATTGTTTGTGGGGGACCCTGGACTTCCTTCCGCCTGTCCGATTTGCTCCTTTTTTGGCTTTGAGCAGTCATGCGTGAGGCCTTTTGGAGGTGCGAGGAGCGCAGTTTGAAATCTCAGTCTCAAAGGCTCGCTGATGCCAGCCCCAGACAGCACATCGGTGAGGAGGGGGTAAAACAAGACGAGGGGCCAGGCTCCCCTGTATCTTGGCCCAGAAAGCCCCAGGGTGGCATGAGGGAGCCTGGGTCTTCAGACTTCTGTCTGTCAGGCTCCTGCAGAGAGGAAGTAAGGCGACTGTAATGTAGGGCAATACATGGAATCGTAAAACAATTTACATTCTACAAACGTGCACTAAAAATATGGCCAGGTCACTCAACCTTGTTACCCTGCCACCGGGAGAAAACAATCATAATAAAAATGCTGGCGCAATAAAAACAAACACAAAAACTACCTTTAATTTCGAATAAATAAGGAACTCCTACAGTCAGCACAGAATTCTACCATTTGAAAAGGTGGATGTCCCTGGATGGAGGCGGGTACAAGGAAGGGCCGGGGCTGCCTCTTTCAGCGCACGCAGATGAGGCAGGATCCTGCAGAGAGTATTTGCGTGACATGGTTCCTGTGGCCAAACCCACCTAGTGGGAGAAGGTGGGCATGGCGTACTGCCCAGGTTTGGCTTGTCCATGGTTTGCTGCACACAGCTGTGGAGGGTATTTTATGTGTAACAGCTGGTTTTTTCTTTTTTTTTTTTTTGGTAACATAGGACATCACCCTGGGAAAAATTGCTGTGAATTGTGACTTCTGCACTATTTTGATGTCATTCCCAATTTACCAAGTGCATATAGGCTAATTTGTATATACCGCTGTGTGCTGTAGCAGAAAAGCTTGAGTATCCGTAGGCCCACCCGGGAATTGATGATGTACCACAGACAAGAGAGCTGCCTGTCTCCTTCTGGGTCTCTAAGCCCTGCCATCCCAGCCAGACACCATTCCCTTGCAATTTTTGAAAAAGGTAGTGCAAACTCCAAGAGTTCCTTGGACGATGAATGGCTCAAGACCACGACCAGCGTGTATTTCCCCAGCTCCCGCAGCCGACTGGCATGTCCTTGGGTCCAGGCTCCTGGCTCTTTACCCTACTTCATTTACAGCTCTGGTTACCTTGGACTCATCAGCTCTCCAGGCTGGTGCGGAGGATGTTCTCTAAAGTTCTTGTCAGTGTTCCTCAGTCTCCTCCTCCTCCTCCTCTGCCTCCTCCCCCTTCCCCTCCACCCCTCCCCTTCTCCTTCTTCCTCTCCCCCATTGGTGCGTTGCCCTGGATTAAGAGCTCCCTGCACTAGCCACTGGTCTTACAGAAACCTCATTCCAGAGCTGAGTCAGCTTTCTTCTTGCTCTCTGTTGGAAAGGGGGAACACTCAGCAATGGAGCTAGTGACACTTAGAGAGAAAATTATGTATCTCTATCTCCCTGCCCTTTGTCCTGGTTTCTCCAGCTGCTATTTTGTGATAATAATAATAATAATAATAATAAAAATAAAAATAATAACAAAATTGTGATATTTACTACCAAGGGCCAGGATTAGAAAAGCAATGTTTCTGAAGGCGATTGATCAGTAAGTAATCCATTGCTTTTTGGAATCTGTTTGTTAAGTCTCCAATGTCAAAGCCAGGCCAGATGTCCTAGGCTGACAACATAGACAATGTTCAGGCTTATTATCCATCCAGGAGTCACTGGCAAGAACCACAAATGTGCCTTTGATGTCACCAGGGCTTTCACTGGTTTATTGAACAGGTGGGACTCAAGAGGTTGCAAGCAGAACACTGTCTTGTTTTGCCCCTCAAGCCTGTTCTAGCAGATATCACTTCCCAACCCTTGGATGAGTTCTCTGGCAGTGTCCACAGCTTTTTCAGTTATTCTCAGGTATAAAAGCAGTTTGATTTTCAGGTATTGAAAAGTCCAGTCCAATCTAAATCAAAGCATACACTGCTCATTCCATTCCATGTTTCACTCTCTCTGCTCAGGCCAACCATAAAATCTGACGACAACAGGATGCGAGTGAACATGGCCTGTTGTTCGCTCTTCCTCACACCTGTGCTGCTCCCGCATTTCTCAGGATTGGAGTGGAGAACAGGGTTAGGAGGAAAAGGGCAAAGCCAGGACTGGTGCTACTGAATTCTGGAATCTGTGCCCTCTCTCTAGCAGGTTCCCAGATGCTCACTTTCTCCCATATTCAGATCTCCACCCCATCCTTCCTGCTATTCCCCGAGCCACGCAGCGTGCTCGCAGGTAGACTTCTTATGCCTCCCCCTCGCTGCGGCTCCAGCCGTTAACCCCACAAAGCCTCTCTCTTCTGGGGGCTCCTTGCTTCTCCAGGAGTTCCTCTTGGGCGAGTGGTTTTCAAGATGGCACAGATTGGGCATTGGAAAACCTTCCCCCTTGTCCCTCCTCCAGGGAACGTAGAGATTGCTCCCACTAAAGAAGTTCTCTCTCCAATCTCTGTCTTCCGGCAGCTCTAGTCAACCCCTCATCTCCAGACTTTTCCAGGAAAGACTCAAGCACCAGTCTCTCTGTACCCCACCTATCTTCAGGGGTCAGAAGCCAAGCTCTCCCAAGAATGCTTTTTACCAAGTTCCTCTTCAATAGCAGCTCATGATGAAGCTGTGAATCTCTGAGGCTCAGCAAACATTTCACTCGGGGATGACCTTAATGTCTAAAAGTAAATCTACAGCTTTGTCTCTTTTAGCTTCAGATTGGGGTGGGGAGCAGCCCTCTGTGGGGAGGACAGGCATAATACCACAGTTCTTTAGGTTGACAGTGCTCTTCAAAGAAACTTGCACTCTGATCAATCTCCTTTGAATCTCTCTCTCGCTTTCTCTCTCATATAATTAGAAGTGTAAGATGGGGTGAGAGTTGTAGAACCAATTTGCCTGCTTCTTGGCAAGGCCTACAAGGATAGGCCAGAGCTTCTCTTTAAAATATGTGGGTATTTGTTATCTAGTTTTTCAATATTGGAATTGCAGCAGAAATTCAAAAACCAAAGGAAAGTCCCACTTAGCATCTGTTATACAAAGAGCTGAAAAAACAGAGTCAACATTTCATTTTAATATTAAATCCTTGTCTTCATGGGGAAAATTGGTGGCCATGAGAACATCAGTGAACACTTTCGTATGTAATTCTGACATGTATTAATAATAGATCTAGGTCTGGGCTGGTGGTTCTCAAGCCTTAGAGTGTGTAAGAATCACCGAGGGAGCTGGTTACTGTGGATCCTATTCGTAGCCGTCCTCAGATATTTTGATTCAGCGGGTCTGGGGTGGATCCAGGAATATGTATCCTAAGGAAACATCCCCTCTCTGCCTTGATTCTGGAGTAAGCTTTCCCAGATCACGACTTTGAAAAACAGTACTCTGGGAAATTCCAGTGTTCTCCAGTCCTTGCTGGAGGCAGAGGTCAGGTTAGTCTAATCCCATACAGGGGACAAAATGGCGGATCAGGTGAGAAGAGTTCCTGGTTCAAGTCTGACTCTTGTAAAGGTCTCTGGCCAGGAGCAGACTGTTCGCGTCTCTATGGTGCTCTATATCCTTTACGGCAACCTGGAGCTTGGTTACAGATGAGAGCCAAAGTTCTGTCCAGAGCATGGGGATTCAGCACGCTTACCTTGGGCTGAGTGTCTGCCCTCTGAGAGGATGGTGATGGTGGGCAAGGAGGCACTGGTGTGCCTACAGTGGCTGAGATTTCAGCCCTGGCTCTTCCTCATCCCAGATCCCTTTCATTTCTGGCAGAGGCTATTGTTTCCTTTTGGTCCTTTCCAACTCCAATAGGATTTCTAAAATTTCGTGATTTGGATTGTAGCTATTAATGTCATGGTGAAATACATGGTGTGTTTTGTTTTGTGTTTTTTTAAAAACAACCTGGCTAACTCCTTAAAGTAAACTGAGTTTCCCTTCAGGTAAAAATCAATGAAGAAATATTTGTGTGCCAAAAATATGACTCATAAGTATGATTGCATATTATATATACTAGAATAAGCAGTGTGCTAATATTTTATGTAAACTATATGTTTTGTTATATAACCATATCTTATAAAAATGCATCACTTTTTTTCTCTTTTCCAACCACACCTCTCCCAAGTGTGACATAAGCTTATAACAAATAAAATTATATTTTACTTCGACACTTTCTCTCTTTCTGTTATAAGGAGCTTTTTGCTTGCCTCCTATGTGCTATGAGAAGTGAGATGCTTAGAAATAAAAATAATCACCATAGGATTCCAGTTATGAGGCATTCACAAGAATTGAAATGAGCCTTTCATTAAAGAACTAATTTTGTAGGGGGAGGGAATGCTTTGAGAACAGAAATCTCTCAACTTCTCTGAACTACAGAAAAATGAAGTGAGGGCTTTGGCACCTTTCCATAAAAGGTCTCATCACTGCTGGAGTTTCTCTGTCTTTACATAAGAAAATGAAAACTGAAGTTTGCAGAAGGTCATTTTTCTAGTCAAAAGGAAACCTTTAGGTATTGGCCTTTTCGGATAACTAGGGGACATTATTATATATGAAATAACAAGGAACCTGAGGGGACACTGCTGGAGTGTCTCCGCTCCACTGGGGACAATGTTTTGGATTTCCCTTAAATTTGCCCAGTTTTCAATGTCAATGCCTGATAAATTAATGCACACTAGGAATCCTTTTGCATATAACTGGAGAGGAGACTTCCCAGGCAGTCCTGTGGCTGGCTGCACAGATTCAGCTGTGAGGCTTTTATAGTAAAAGGAATATAAAGCGACTTCTTTCTGGTGATTTATTCTGAAGCAGAATTTCAAATGAGCTCCAAGTAGCTCATTACATATTCCTGAATGTATTTTGGGGGATGTTAAAATCTCTTACATCTTCTCAATGGCAGTAATCTGCAGTGAGTGTTGTCTGAAAGTTCCAAAGACCCTTGGAAAAACTTATTTGATTGTACTGTTCTTGGATTGATTTTAGTTTGTATCATTCAAAATCTCGTTTCCCTTAAGTTTCAAATTTGTTCCACAGTCCCCATTCATGTGTGGAATCTTGGGACTATCAGATGGGAGATATGTTGGTACAGTGGCAGATGCATTATGTGTGGGGTCCTTTCCAGAGGATTCTCTGATTGTGGCATGTGCAAATAGCTATATGTGTAGGAAAAGGTCTGGGAGACAAAGTAGACTGAAGAGGGTCCAGTAGCAACTCTCTCCCAACATCCACCTTCTTAAATTATTGCAAAACTTCTCTGCTTCCAGTCTTCTTTTCCTTCAAACTCGTCTGCACCCAACTGCAGGAAAGATTTTTTTTCCCAAAAGGCACATCTGATTATGTCATCCCTTCCCCATCTTAGAGAGCTCTGATGCCTTCTCCACAGTGGGGCCAGGAGACTGGCCCCTCTCTAAATGTCATTTCCTTTCACTCCTCAGAATGCACTCTGTGCTGTGCAGGTCCCTGGCAGGCTTCTAAACGTCCCAATCTCTTTCACAACGTGAGCCGTGCCCTTTGCCGTTTCCTCTATCCTGGAAAGTCTTTCTTGCCCTTGTTCAATAGATAAATGCCTACCTTTTCTTTCGGGCTTCCATGTAAGTGTTCCCACTGCAGATTAAGGACCTTGTTTGTCTGGTTTACCTTGGGACTGCTGAAGGCTGGCCTGTGCTTGTTCTAGAGCAAACACTAGAGAAATACGTGCCGGATAAATGAAAGGTCACCTCTTCTGGTAGGCCCTCCTGTCACAGTCAGCCCTCTCTTTGCCTCCACTGTACCTTGTATAAACTCCATCAGCACTGAACCACCCACTGCTACAACGGTCTGTTTCTTAGCCTTGCTCTGCATAGACTACGAGCCCCTAAAAGGGACCAGACATATGGATGTATTTTCAAGCTGTCATGTTGGTAAGATGATCCCAGAGTTGAGCAAGGTCGGCAATCTCAGAGCCTCTTCCAGGGAAGGCAGCCCTTACTCCATGACTCCATGGACGGTTCTGCAAGGCTGAGTATTGGCAATGAGGGCACGTTCACAAAGACCCTGGCACTCTCTCCCTTTCCTGAAGGAAGAGGCTGGAACTTGCGTGCGGCCAGCCATAGTAAAGGGTCACATTGGGAGGTCTAGGCTGCGTTTGGTCCACACATGGGATTTGTTTGGAAGATGCTGTGTCTGAGGGGTCATGGGGAAGGGGGGGCTGGAGGTGGGGAGGAAGAATTTGAGTGCCTTCACCTGGAGCTTGCTCTTCCCAGTTCTTCACAGACCCCTCCTCTTCCTACTTATGGAGCTACCCGTCTCCCCAGGCGTGTGCACTTTTGACTGAGGGCGACATATAGTGCTTTTGTGGAAAATAGCCCAGGTCAATTGCCAAAGGGCATTCCTTATCCAGGGTGGTCACAGTGCTGCTTCAGGACATGTGGCTGGGGGAGTGATGTCCAGACCCCACCGTCCCCAGTGCCTAACCATGCATGGCAGCCCAGTTTTGATTTTCACTGTGGCAGGCAGAATCTACGATGTCCCAGAATGATCTCTGCCTCCTGTATTCACCCATCATGTAGCTCCCTCCCCTTGATGTGCTTCTAACCAACAGAGAACATGGTGAAGGTGATGAGCAGGCCTTCTGTGACTCGCTTACCGAAGATGGCAACTTCCATCTTGCTTGTCGACTCTGTCCCTTCTGGCTTGGACTAAGCAAGCTGCCACATTGGTGAGGCCTACCTGCAAGGAAATGAGGGTGGCCTTGGGCAATAGTCAACAAGACACTGAAGCCCTCTGTCCATAAACTCTTGAAAAACTGACTCCTACCAACACCTTCTGAGTAGTTTTGGCAGCAGATTCTTCCCCCCTCGACTCTTCAGCTAAGACTCAGCCACGGCCAGCACTGTGATGGCAACTTCATGACAGATTGTGAAGCAGAGGGACCAGCGACGTCATGACCAATTCCTGACCCCCAGCAACTGTGAAAGAATGAACATGTGTTTTTTTAAGCTGCTAAGTTTGAGATAATTTGTCATGTAGCAAATAGCTAACTAATCTGCTCCTTATACATTTTCTGACCTTTTCTCTGGAGTTCAAATCCACGGGCTGTCTTGCCCTCGGTCCAGCCAGCACAGGACTTGTTTCCAATGGGAACGTGAAAAAGCACATGTGTGATTTCTGCTTTCTAATATTACTCATGGGTGACAAAGAAGGAGGATGTGACAATCTGGCCCACCTTATGGACAGGGAGTTGAGAACAGGCCTGGGAACAGAACCATAAACACTGTGCTGTGAGGCACTGTCTGCTTTGCTGGGACAACCGGAGAGAAAATAACCTCAGACTCCCAGACTGTGGGCTTAACCATGTCTGAATACACGAGGCATCTGCTGAGACAACATGGAAGAGCCAGTCAATGATCAAACAGGGCTTAGTGGCTAAACGTGGTCCATCTGCTAGGCAAGACTGCTGTGGCACGTGACAGTAGTTACTGTGAGAGAAATTACTTTTGGACTTGACGTAGACTAGCCTTCCTATATTTTTTACTGACAGCAATCCAGGCATGGTATTTAGCCATGCTACAAAACAGACTGTCAGCGGGATGTAACTTAGATGCGATATGCTTTATCTTTCTACTGACAAGTAGCTCTGATATTTTTTGAGGAAAAAAAAAAAGAAGAAAACAATGAAAATTTCCTGTACAGCTGCAGTACACCTATTTAAATGCCTTTAAATTTTTCCTAAATGGGTTTACCTTGTAAGTGTGAATACTAAAGAGGGTTTGTCCTATGCGTTGCTTTTATAGAATGTAAGTGGCAGAATGGGACTTAGAGAGCCTCTGATGGAAATGTCCCATGTTATAGATGGGGAGCCAAGATCAGAGAGGCGGCCTGACTTTTCTCTGTATTATTATAAAGCAGGTTAATGCGGAGAGGACACAAATAAAAACGCAGCCATACTATAAAGCGTTTTGATTTAATCCTTATGACAACCTAATAGGTACTATTATCATTATCCCCATTATACAGATGAGAAAAACAAATCTCAGGGAGGTTAAGTAACTTGTGCCAGGTCACACCACTCATAAGAGAAGAGCAGAGCCTTGATTCAAATGCAACCCTTCCTGACCCCAGAACCTCAGCTGTTAACCACTGAGCCATGCTACCTCCTGGTACAAACCTCCTACCTTTTGTTAAATACTCCTTCCAAAAATCCAGATGATACAAAGATAATCATTTTTTTAAAAAATAAAAAACCTTTGGTAATAAGCTGAGTATCTAAAAAAAAAAAAAAGGAAAAAAGGAAATGAAACTCAACCTACATCTGCTTAGTCTCCAATATTGCCCCTCCAGGGCCAGTCCTGCTATTCGCTGGAAACTTTGCTCTCATCTTACTTTCCTATCTGCATGTAGTAGTTAGCTTTGCTGTGTAACAAATACCCCAAAACTTAGTGTTTTAAACCAAAAACCATTGAACGGGGAGTGTGTAAAAGGAAAGATTCCCAAAAGGTGGAGAGTGAAACTCCTCTACCTTCCAGATTTCTTCACACAATTACCTGGGAGGTATCTCCACCTTGACCCATAGACTCTTCCTACTCCATCTCTTCAGCTCAACATGCCCAAAGTCAACACATGATGGGTTCTTCAGAGTAGACACCTTCTAAATCCATCATCTCAGGGAAGTGTTCCATCACCTACCCATTTCCCCGAGTCAGACATCCCAGAACCTCTGGACTCCTCTCTCACATTCACTTCTGTATCTTTTCAGCAACAGGCTTTGGGACGACACTGGGAATGAAGGCTCAGTGTCATATGCTGCCTTGACATCGGGTACAATCAGGAGGGACTCGAATGGCCTGACCAGTTTCTCCTCCCGATTCTGTGCCTGCAGATGAGTTTCCCTAGCTAAACAATGCTCCTTACCAAGGCACAGTTCCTGCTCATCGCTGAGTAGCAGGTTGCATCCCTCTGACAGCCAAAGGAAATATTCAAAAAAGCCAACCACATCCTCCCATGGGGACCTGGGGGCACCTCACCCTACTAATACTACAAAACCTGCCCCTACACTCCTGTGGATGCAGTCTGTTCCTAAGGGTCAACTCCACAAGGCCCCGTGTGATGTGTGGTGTCCTCCTCCCCTGGGTTGTGAACCTATGTGACTACTAAATTGCTGTCCATCTCATCTGTCCAGTGTCGGGTGCTGTGTATTTGGTTATCCCTATGACCCCAGGGCAGAAATCCCTTCCTCACTGATGGGGTGACTAGGAGGTGGTTCAAACGCAGGCCTTTGGAGTCTTTCATCTAAGTACCCCTCATAGGTGTACCTTCTTCTCCATTCACGTGTCCAATGCCTCTTTTCTGGCCCTCATCACTTGTTGCTGGATCATTCAGCAGCTTCCTAACTGGTCCCCTGCCCCCCTAATGTCCCTCACCACCCACACTGCTGCCAGGTTATCTTTCTAAAACAAACACGAACACATCACTCCTTTGCTGAAAGTCCATTAATGTCTTCCCACAGCTCTCAGGGTAGAAATTAAATCACCTAGTTGAGCTTCCATAGTTTTTCCTGGTCTGGACTTGGCTTTCCTCTCTCACCTCATCTCTAACACTCCATTCCCTAGCCCTTTGCCCGCACTTTCTCTCTTGACCTTTGGGTCTCTTTGATTTCAGGCATGAGCTCCTTTTCTACCTGTCTCACTAGTCTTTAATGAGTCGTATCCTGGGATTTGCCTCCAGGAAGCCTTCCTTGGTCATTTCTCAGTGATGGGGGCATCGAGCTCTGAACTCTAACCGCACCCCACGCTTACCTCTACCACAGAACATGCCTATATCTTCCTTGTTACTTGTCCTTTTTTCTGACAGACTATAAACTCCCGTGCTGAGGGTAGCCTCTGGAATATAGAAGGCATTCAAAATATTTGTGAATTAATGAGTGAATGAAACTTAAATACATTCTAGTGCCAATGAGTGATTTATTTTTGTTCTCATGACTGTGATGCAGCCTCTTATAAATGGATTTTATGAAAGGTTTAATGTTCTTTTTTATTCAAGTCCCCCCCCATCATTTTGTGTTCATATTAACCTGATTTCAGAAGAAATTGTTTAGCACAATTCTATTTTAAGAACATAAATTCATAGGGGCAGGAAATGAGAAATTGCTCTTTGAAATGCTCTTGGGAAATTTCAGTCTATGCCTTGTGTTGTTTAAAATAAAATAGTTCCAGACCAGGATATAGACTAGGAGGCAAAATGAAACCTTGGCTTATAACATTATTTCCGATAAAAATCCCCTTGTAACAAATGAACACCATAGGACCGCTAAATTGACTTGTTAAAGGGATTTCTTTTTGTAGATAAATACATGGTGAGAAATTTCATAAGTTACCTGGAGAAACTCAGATTGGCAGAAGATGTAATCCTGGTTTCTGCAGTGACTAAGCACATGATGGAAGGGATCTAAAGTAGAAAAGCAAGAAGAGGGTTGTCACATGCACCAACCTTTCTCTCCCTCTCGGAGCCACTGCGTCATTTGGCACCGTGCTGGCTCAAGGGGGTGTTTTTGTGTTCTGTTTTGTGTATGTGTAGGTGGGAGGCAGATTTTTCTGATTGGAAGGTTCAGTCCTTTTGAGATAAGGTGGTGAAGGATTAGAGTTAGGGTTAGCCTTTCCTGTGAGTCATTCCATTTACTAGCACAGCTTGAATGAAGAAGAGAGTTGAGTTAATTCTTGTTAATATGGTTTGGTAAATAGCACTCACTATGGACAAACCCCTTTCTAGGCAGTTTGCAAATAATTTATTCATTTAATCCTCATGACAATCCTATGTATTCCTATTCTCTCTATTTTACAGATGGGGAAGTTGAGACTCAGAGAAGTTAAGTAACAAGTCCAAGGCTGCACAGCTAAGATGCTACAGAAGGTATTATAGAGCCAGATAGACTGGCTATAGGGTCTGAGTGCTTAATCACTACACTGGGGAAGGAAAGTATTGAATTCTTACTGAATGGATTTAAATTATCTTCTTTAATCTTGACAACAAATGAGAGGCATCTTACTTTTATTTTACAGAAGAAACTAGGACGCAGATGTCATAAGGGAGAATTGTCAATGGCAGCACCGGGCTATGATCCCAGATGTGCCTCATTCTAAAACCCACACGCTGTGCTGTACTACCACTGTGCAGTGACCTGAGGAAGAGCCCTTTCCTTTCAGCACCAGGGGTGCAGGCAATCTTAGTGTTTCAGATTTGTTGGGCGTCTATCCATCCCATCCCAGTTGATCTTCACGCATCCTGAGGCAGAAATGGGAGGTGTTGCTCTCCTATGTTATAGATGAGAAAAATCCTTGAATTAAAAGGGGAAGTGATTTGTTCAAGGTCAAAGAGGCTAAAGATAAAAACAAATGCACATTTTCTGATTTCAAGATCAGTGCAATTTCGACTTTTCCACAGCTCCTTTGGAGTTATTGAGTGACAGCTAAGTTGAGTGATCTTGAAAAGCTGGCTGATTGTTCGAAAATCTGCTTTCAACAACATCTTGAGAGCTAAATTTGAGGGGAAGGTTCAGAAAGGTAACTTTGAGTTTCTTTGTTCAAAGGAAGGAACAGACAGACAAGTTTTCAAATCCTCAAGTGACTGACTTGGGCAAAAGAAGTTGATTTTGCTAAACTTTTCCAAAGTTGTAATCCATCTAAGTCATTCTCAATACATTACCGTAAGACTCTTCTCACCCTGCTTCATGCTGTGCAGGTAAATTGGGAAGGAATATTGAACTTCTTGTCTTCTGATTCTTCACTATCCCCAATACAATTTTGAAAGCCCTTATAATTTTGAAAGCTTGCCTTCTCAAAGCAATAAGCAGCCCCACTGAAGACAAATCCAACCAAATTGGCTTGGGAGCCATCAATTAAAAATTGGGGTGGGGGTGGGTGGGAACTGGGTATTACATCCTTGGGCACAGATCCTAGTCATAATAAGTCAGGTTCTTGGCTTCATTTTAATATCCAAATCACTCACTTCAAATATCAGCCTCAAATATTCCCAACCGCAACGCTCAAAATCAAATTAAAGCTTTGGTGTGATTTTTCAGCTGCAAGGGGTGATATCTGCCTCCCCCCCTAATCATCTGCTATCTCTCAACTGCACCTTCTCTGCTTGGCTCAGAGTCAGAATACCCAGGCTCGGACCTGCTGATGTGCCTTGGTTCTGAGATGGCCAAACAGGTTTAGACTGAAGGAAAAACACTCTCTTTTTCCACAGTGGGGTGGGCCTGTGTTCCAGATGCAGAAGCAAAGGGAAGCTGAGTATAGTGCAAACTCCTCGTTTTATGAAAGTTGGAGGCTCAGAGCAGGAAAAGGCAGCATGTCTGGTAGAGGAGTAAAGACACAGGAGAGCTGGGTTTGGATTATGGCTCATCCTTACCCAGGAGAGTAACTTGGAGCAACGGATCCTCTTAGTACCTCAATTTTCACATCTTTAAGATGGAAATAAAAACACAGATTTAAAGGGGATAGTGTACAATATGATATATGCTTTTTTTTTTTTTTTTTTTTTTTAACTGCAAGGAACCAGAATTCCAAGCTACTGGCTCTCTGACCACTTTAAAGCAATTGTGCTCATGCTTTGCTACTTTTTTACCTTTGCAGCAAGCTATTTAATCAAGCCATTTTCTCTCTTGGAGAACAGCTAAGCACATATAATTTTTCTGTTCTTTTTATGAAACTCAGGTGAAACCCAAGTTCTCATATGCAAATGAAGCTAGAACTGTTTCCCCTAAACTGATTGCCTGTGGAGATGCTAGTCTCCAGGGCAACCAGGCCCAAGAAAAGTTCCAGGCACAAGTCTCAGGCAAGTGCACCTGTTTTAAATTAGCAGGAACATAAACAATCCTTCCAGCAACAGGCAAAGCCCCACCACATAAACTTTTGGAAAAGTTAATCCCTTAGTGCCCCTCACTCCAAAAGGCAGGGGGAGAAGCAAGCTCAGTGGGGCTGTCTCCACAGCTGCTGCTGCACATGTGCGTTCCTCCGCGGCCTTCCCGCTCCACACTCTGCCTTCCTCTGTGGGCAGTCTCGTCACCAGGCTCCTGCTGAGAAAGTGGAAACTTCCTTTTTTCCTTCCAACTTAATCCCATCCCTGGAACACGGGCTCATCACCACCATGCACTGGCCGGGTGCATCACCATTTACACAGCACCATTTGTGTCATTACCTCATTTCTTGTCACAGTCGAGTGTGGAAGATGGAGCTACCCTGGTTTTTACAGCCAAGGAAACGTAGCTTACAAAGGTCAGGGGATTCCGGTTGGTGCACAGAGCCAGGAAACGGCAGAGCCAGGATTTGAGCTCACAAGTGAGTTCTGCTGCCAAGTCAGTCCTCACTCACACTCCTGTCCTCTGCGCCTCTGGTGTCACCTCCATCATTTTACAGCAGGGGTCAGTGGTTGAGATGCAAGAATGAAGTGGTTTTGTTCCAGGACAGACACACACCTTTTTGAGAAACACCCCCCTGCCCTAGGCTCAGGGGTCCTCAGTTCTAGCTGTGCCTTAGAATCACTTGGGGAACTTATGAAAATAGATGGGTCAGATCCCACCTGAGACCAATTATGTAGGCATCTCGGGGAGTAGGGTCTGGCTCTACTTTCTAAAATTCCCTGGGTCATCCTAATACACAGCCAGGGCTCAGATGAACTCCGATGGCCCTTCCAATGCTGGGAAGCTATGACTTTTGAGGTGAGGCAGGGGTGTTGGCACCAGATGTTGGGAGGGACAGAGGTCTGGGACTCTCCTCTTCAGAGCACTTGGCAGTCTTGTGTAAATACTGTGCCCTTTTGGACTTCATGGTGGCACACTGGCCCGGCCCTCAGCTTGTGTTCATCTAATCAGTCAGATTGGAAATTAAATGCATTTATGGTAATTGCCATGTGTTCTTTTTCTTTCTAGTAAGATTCTTAACATTTTATATCAAGAATGAACATTTATAGAGGGATGTCCATCTTCTTTTAAGGTCATGAAACCTTTGAGGATACAATGAAAGTGAAACAAACTCTCCAAGAAAAGGACATACAGGTACATATATACACATACACACCAGTTTGCATATAGCTTTTGGGGGTTCTCAGAAGCTCTGAGGACAGTGGTCCTTAAACTTCAACAAGCAAGCATGAGAATCACCTGGCAGGCTGATAAAACACATGTTACTGAGACCCACCCCCTGAGTCTCTGCCTCACTAGGTCTGGGGTGGGGCCGGAAGTTTCGCAGTTCTAATAAGTTCCCAGGTGAGGCTGGTGCTTCTGATTTGAGGAGGACACTCTGAGAACCGGTGACCTCAGACAAAAGCCTCTTTTGTCATCTCACCCTCCTGTATTGCAGGTAAGTGAGATTAGGTGCAGTAAGAGGTCACACAGCAAGCTTATGGCAGGTGATGTCAGGTCCTAGCCTTTTCAATCCAGTCCAGCTTCGGTCACCTGACACAAGCAAGGGTGCTGTGACAGTGGGCCTGCCACTGACTTGAAGATCCGTGAATAATCATTATGAAAGTCAGAATGTGATCATAGTCACAAGAAATAAAGAGTGTTAAGGGAACACATTCTGGGGTGGAGGAGGCAGTCAGGAAGGGATCGGGGAAGGACTGCATTCGAGTTGCGTCTGGAAGGAAGCATAGAGTGTAGGATAAGAACCACTGGCCATGAACTTCTAATGTGTCCACACATTGCCGGCACTGCTTCTTGTGTATTTCGCTTTTAGCTTTCTTGACTTCTCACTGCAATCGGTGATTTGCACCAAATTTACACAAAAGGAAATGAGACTTCGTTGTTTTCAGTCTAGTACTGTGTCTGGAAAAAACAATCCTTTGTTATTTGGTTCTGGCTTTGAACATGTGACTTGTTCCATGTTTCCCCAAAAATAAGACCGGGTCTTACAGTACTTTTTGGCTCCATTAGGGCTTATTTTCAGGGCATGTCTTATTTTTTCATGTACAACAATCTACATTTATTCAAATACAGTCATGTCATCTTCTGGAACATTGCCATAACGTACTAAATGCTTCTGTCCAGCTGACAATCTTAACTGGGGCTTATTTTGGGGGTAGGTCTTATTTTCGGGGAAAAACAGTATGAGCAGTGAAGTGCCTTCCTAAGTGTTTTCCTACAGCTCCAATCTTCCACATAGAAGGCAGCATTCCCTAAGGTGTGTCTCTGTGGTGGGGTGGCTAGCTGAACTAGTCACAATGGTGACAGCCAGGGACTGCAATCGCAGGAGGCTGGCCTACCTGGAGACCTCCCCCGACCCCTTCTCAATAGCTGTCAACAGAGGGAACAAATCCCCTCTGCCCCAGAGCAGCCAGGGCATTGAGTGGGCCAGAGATAGTAGTGAAAGGACACAGGAAGCAAATGCATTTGGTACAAGGCCAACATTTTAATGTCGTTAAACAGGAAGTTGGGGACAGGCATTGAAACCCACCTCTCAGGAGATATAATAACTATAGCCTCTACTTGAGGGATTCAAGCTACAATCAGTGACAGTAGGTTTGGGGGAGGGAGCACAGGAGGTCATCTGGAATATGACCGAGCTTATGATGTTTTCTTCTTGTCATTGATATTAAATAATGGGATTCCTCGGCTTTGTCATCTTGAGTTTGGCAAAAGGAAAGTATTTTGTTAGGTTTTTTTCTCTATGTGTTGAGGACTGAGGCTGGCATTTCAACATCAGAAAAACTGAAGAATAATGGACAGAGCATCTGACCCTTGAGACCCAGGACACCAGGCTGCTTATTTTGTTCTGCCCCGGATTTGCCAAGTTCCTTTGGGCACTCCAGGCCAGCTCCAGGCCTTCAGTTCCAGCTGACCTTCTCTCTGCGGGCTTCTAACTCCCAGATTCCACAATCCTCTATCGCAGAGCCAGGCAGCTGGCACAGGAGCAGTAGACAGTGAAGGTAGCCCTCCAGGAACAGCGTGTGCCTTTGAATTCGGGTTAACATTTGTGCTCCTGCAGCAGTTGGACCAGCTCATTCCCTCAATTAGAAAGACAGACTCCAGTGTCAGTGAGACGTGAGTGTGAATCCTGAGTTTGCCACCTGTTAGCAAGTTATTTGATCTCACGTATCTTTTTTCTCTCCTGTAAGAGGAAAAGTCTGTAAAACTGAGATAATAAGCGCCTACTGTTGAGACTTGCTTTTAGGATTAGATGAAACAGGTAAAAACAAATTGTGCTTGGCACCTGGCAGAACACCAGGTGTTCTATTAAGGGTACTTACTGCTACTGCTTGTAAAGCTGCTGCTGCTGCTAGGTCCTACTTCTCTTACCACTCCTCTTAACACGTTGCGTACGGATCACGAGAAGCTTCACGAGGGATTTAAACCCCGCCATATGCAACATGTTAATTCCGCTACTAGAGTCCCTACCATGTTCGAGAAATCAAATTAGGGAGCACGAATAAGAGGACGAGTTAGAAGTCTTCCCTGCTCTCAGGAAGCCACAATCGGACAGTGTTACACAAACAGGCACACCCATCTGTACAGAACCGACTGTCACTAAGGCTATGAATACAGAGGCCAAGAAAATGCCCTAGAAGGTGCTTCTGACTGGGGCATTAGACAAGCCTCCTTGGGGATGTTGCCTTTGGGCCCGGTGGGCTTTAGACTGGAATGATAAAGGCATGCCATGTGCTCAGCAGTCACTACCTCCACACGCCCTCCTGAACACACCTGAATTATGTGTAGTCTGTATTGCTTTCATTAGGATCAATGTCGTTTTCACCTTCCCAGATTTCAAGCACTTCAGCACGGTCACTTTTCCCACAAGGCATTCAGTTCAAGACACATAGAAGAGGTAAATAAATATGTTAGTGACATTATACAGATCGTGTTTATTTCCTTGCTGGCCAGGCTATTGGTTGGTTCATTATTCCCTAAGGAGGAGCCCACAGGGAGAAAGGCAGGGTCACCAATGAGAGTTGGGTCATCGGTCCAGCTCTTCAGCAGCCACTCGGTGGGACAGGTGGGTGCTGAGTGGCATTGGAGCAACAGGTGCCACCCTGGTTACAGATTCTCTGCTCAGGTTTCATAGTTACATGTCTGGGCGCTTTGATAATCTACTTTTGGAGATTTCACTTAGGTGGTGGATCCGTTTATTCAACATTTTTTGAATATAGCAACAAAGTCACACCATTTAATGGGGTGCAGTGCTTGTGCTCCAGTGCTTATATCTAGAGGAAAAAGAAAAAATTACAAATAATTATAAAACAATGTGACAGCAGACCGAGAAATGCCCATGTTTTTCTGAGTGTCCACAAGGGATCACCCAACCCAGCCTGATGAGGCAGTGGATGTGGGGAGGCTCAAGGAGATTCCAGCAGGTGGTAACTTCATCTGAAGCTCTCTTTCCTTTTTTAATTGATTAAAATTTTTTAAAAAATTTATTGCTGTGACATTGGTTAATAAAATCATATAGGTTTCAAGTGTATAATTCTATAATACATCATCTATATATCGCATTGTGTGTTCACCACCCAAAGTCAGTTGTCCTTCCATTACCATGTATTTGCCCCCCCCCCCCTTACCCTCTTCTGCCACCCCACTGACCCCTTATTCTCTGGTAACCAGGCACTGTTATCTGTGTCTATGAGATTTTGTTTGTTTGTCTTATTTGTTTGTTGCTTTCAGTTTTATATCCCACATATGACTGAAATCATACGATTCTCAGCTTTTTCTGTTTGACTTATTTCACATAGTGTGATAATCTCAAGCTCCATCTATGTTGTCGCAAATGGCAGTATTTTATCTTTTCTTATGGCTGAGTAATATTCCATTGTGTATAGGTACTGCATCTTCTTTATCCAATCATCTGTCAAAGAATATTGGCTGTTTCCATGTATTTGGCCACTGTGAGTAATGCTGCTATGAACATAAGGGTATATATATCTTTACAAATAAATGTTTTCAAAATTTTCAAGTAGAAACCCAGAAAAGGGATTGCTGTGTCATATGATAACTCTATTCTTAATCTTTTGAGGAATCTCTATGCGGTTTTCCATAGTGGCTTATGGACCTTGGTCTTACAGAGGATTTTATGAATTTGACCTCAAAAGCAAGGGAAGTAAAAGCAAAAATAAATGAATGGGACTATGTCAAACTATAAAACTTCTGCACAGCAGGAAAAACAATCAACAAAACTAAGAGGCAACCAACTGAATGAGAGAAGATAATTGCAAACAACACCTCTGATAAGGGATTAGTTTCTAAAATATATAAAGAACTCATACAAAAAAAAAAAAAATCCAAACAATTCAATCAAAAAATGGACAGATGACCCAAACAGACATTTCTCTCAAGAAGACATGCAAACGGCCAACACATATATGAAAATATGCTCTACTTCACTAGGGAATTGGATCTCCTCTTGCAACTGTTCTCTCTCTCTGCCTTTCTGGGCCCCCATGCTCCATGCTCCTGGGTTAGGCTATGCGATGTCTAGCATCCTTTCAGATGTGAGTGTCATCATGAGGCAGTCATTCCTCTTCTCTGAACCTTGAATTTCTCAGCAGTAAAAAGTCAACGGTGAGCTCCAATGTTGACCCCCCCACCCTGATTTCTTTAAAATAAAAAATGATTTTGATTATAATTTTGTTCTTATGAAAAGAGATGCATGAGTTTTTGTGCTGACATGACAGTTTTTTCCTCAAAATGTCTTTTTTTCTATCCCAGTGAGAAGCTGGCCTACAGAGTGGTGATTTTCACAGTGATATTAGAAGATCCCCACCCACCCCCAGATTACTTTCTCTTCTGGATTTCAACTAAGTGTCAATAACATGTTCTCCTTCTAGTGGTAAGTGTCACACTGGAGCAGCTTTTCCTAAAGTGGGAAATGTCCATTTTCTCACTTGGGGCTTGTCATCTGAACACCTTTTGGGAGAATAGTTTATACATATTTTTCATTTGGCTCTTGTTTACCAATTTCTGACTTTTAGTCTCAATATGTTTTTGTAAAACACATTTCACAAATCAAAAAAAAAAGTTTGGATTTAGGATTTTGCGATTTTGTGACATACTTCGAACTATGTAAACCGAGCTTAACCACCTTCTGTAGAGAGAATTGCTTGTACCCTCACGAGGCCTGACCACCATTAGAAAAGAACGTCTAAAACATTGTGATTGGCTATTCTAGGACACCCAGGATACCAAGATACCATGTACAGAAGGCCTTGGTTTGTTGTCTTACTCATTTATCCATCCATTTACTTGTTCAGAGAGAGCCTTGCTGACACAAACTGTCTTCCATTGAGATTGATCTTTGTCACTGGTTCTAACTGGCTTCCTTGCCTCTCTTCTTTTCCCCTGGCTTTCATCATGGTATCTTGACCTTGTGACTACCTGTTCCTTTGGTTCTCTGACATAACATTCCTACCTTATGTCTTTCCCCTAAAACAGCTAATTTGCTCCAATAGGAATACTGTTTGTTGATTTTTGTTGAGCCTCCATCCTCTCAGACTTTCTGGCTTTGAGATCATGCTTGTTTGATCCATCACTTGCCGATCCAACTTGGATTACCTTTCCTATAACCTCCCGGCGCTCTCTCTTCTATAGTGCTCCCCCTTCTCCAATTTCTCAGAAGCCTCAGTTGCAAGCAACTTTGATACTTGGGTAAGGGGGGGTCATCATTTTAATCAATAAGTAGGGCTCAGTGTTGGGGAGGACAAAATTCTCAGGTTGACAGTTATTCCAGTAAGGAATGCTTTAGAACATTTTCCAATGTTTGCATAGATATTATCCCACAAATGGGTTTATAGGTACATAGTTTCTGTCTTCCCCTCCTCTTCCCCCTCTCTCTCCTTCTCCTCCTATTCCCTCTTACAGAAAATATCAGACATAGTAAATGTTGAAAGAAGTAAGGGTTGGAAGGGAAAAGAGAAATTATTGCTGCACTAACCAAGCACTATCAATCTACAGCGGGAAATAGAAAACAGATTCAGAAAGATAGAAAGATTGGGGAACTAGCCTTGTAGCCGAGAATTTGAGTGACTTACATGAGCTCAGTGGCCATCTTACTGGTGAGGAGGGGGGAGGGAATTATCACAAGAATACAGCCAACTCCCTCCGGTATTTCCCTGCATGCCGTGGCTGCCCCAGCGTCCACTTTCCTTGGCATTGTCCCCGGGGCTACACCTGTGTACAGACCATCCTGCTGCACATTTAGTCTTTCCTAAGGGTCAGTGTCTTCAGAAGTTGTAACTAAAGGAGAGAACTAATCTGATGTGAATTCCTGGTGGAAACACACCTTGTAAAGGCTGTGAACTGTCTATTTAAAAATGATGAATTAAATTTAATGACTATTTCCTCACTAGATTTCTATCCCTATTAAGTATTTTTATTACTTACTAAGAATCTAAGTTATTTCTTCCCATTTTTCTCGCAAAGGATGAGTTCAATATTTCAGCTATCCTCGTTGTTAATTCTTTTTTTCTACTCATTTATTAGAAGACCCATTTTTCTCTGTGGTTTATCTATTTCTTCCCGAAAGTGTTCATGAAAATCCTCTCTAGCTCTTTTACCACTTAAACAATTTACTCATCTTTTTTTATTACCTGAATCTTTCTGGTTTGGCCTTTAGCTGAGGGATTATCAAATTCTCTCCTTTATTCTTACCCTTTTTCATTACAAAACTTTTTGAAACATAATTTTCTAACGCTGCTCAAGCTAGAATGACAGTTTGTATTTTTACTTTGGATGGGATGGAGTTGCCTTTCTATTTAATTTAATGGCATAAACTTTTATTGAGCACCTACTAACTAATGCATGTGAAGTGACAGTGCTGGGCACACAGTAAGCTCTCAGTATATGCCTGTGTGGTTATTGTTACTCCCAAGCGCTGTGCTTGTTGACCCTAAGTTACAAAGATGGACAGGAAATGATCCATGTCCCTGCTTAAAACTTGGCAGTGACCTTCCATCACCTCCACGGGAGGTTCAAGCCCTTGAGATGTAACCTAAGACAGTGTGTGATCAGATCTCTGTCTTCCCCTTGACCTCTAGCATCAGTTGCCTTCCCCATAGGTCCATGGAATCACAGACTTGGCGTGGATTTTCAGATCTTCAGGACTTTGCATGTGGTTGGTGTGGAAGTAGGGGATGCGTTCTTTCTGTTTCCTCAGTTCTGTACTGCCCCCCCCCCAAAGTCTTCTCCTGATGCTTATTTGTCTTCCAAGGTTCTTATTTCCTCTGGGCTCCTTTCCTCTGGGCTCCTTTCTGTACCTTATGTGTGCTTTTGTTCTTATCATACCATGTTGGGACTGTTTACAAGGTTCTCTCTCTCTCTTTACTAGATTTTGAGCTTGAGAATAAAATTTCACCTTATTCAGAGTTGTATCTCCCAGTTCCCAGTTTGCCATTCAGAAAGTTTTGTCAAATTAATGGTGGTACTGGACATAGAATTATTATTTTAGAAGGAATTCTTGACAAATGAAGAAATTTGGGAAGATTTCCTGGAAGACATGACATTTAAAATCCAACCATGAAGAATGACTAGAATTTCAATTGTGAAACTTCATGGGGTAGAACATACCAGAGGGAGAGACTACCCAGACCAAAAGAAAAAAAAAAAGGCAAAAATAGTAAAATTACGTCATTTTTTGTTTTTTGGAGTGAATTTTTTAGTAAGGCTGAAGCAGGCATGTTTAAGGGGAAATGGGATGGTGTCATTCATAGCTTTATTCCTTCTATGAATATTTGTTGGGGTGCTCCTATGTATCTTGCAATAGAAGGCTAGAAAGGTCGGGGGGATCATGGAAGGCCTCTTCACTATTAGGCTGAAAAGTCCCAAGGACTCAGGGTGGAGAGAGCACATGGGTGGGAAGTTGTCTTTTCTGAAGAACTGGCTGGGTTAACTTATAGTCAAAAATCCTTGTGAACTTGAGTTTAGAGCAGGTTCAGCTTTTGCGGGAGGCATTTGGGGGAAGGAAGGCTGTGACTGAAGATTTGCCTCAAAACTGTCATTTCTATGCTCTCTCTACATTTCAGGGCACCTTCATTCTAGTATTATCTCCCCCTCCCCTTTTATAATCTGCTGTCCTGGGGCAGTTAGCAGCAGTCACCGACATCTTGCTAAAGATTCCACCCACTCTGTCCTCCTTCTAAACCAGATCTTACTTGATGGAATGAAATATTTTGTCTCTTTTCCCAGGCCCCTGAAACCACAGGCTCTAAATGGCCTCTTTCTCAAGGTAAACCTTGGCCTAATACTTGGGACAGGAAAAAAACAAACAAACAAAAAAACCCCACAAAAAACAAAAACGTGTGGTCTTGCTTTTTTAAGGGCCCTGAAAGAATGAGCAGAGGTATTTTGAAAATAGTAATCACACATCCAGTTCCAAGTGAAATTGGTTATGATCACATCAAGGCATATTCACTCTTAAATATTGGATGGTAAAATCATTGTTTCTGTTGGAAGCTGCCGAATGGCCCATCAACATGGTTTCTCATTAGACGGGCAAAGGAAATAATCTGCTGAAGAGCCTGCGGGCGCAGAGCCTGACAGCATTCTAAATGGTAACTGCTGTGGGTGAGCCAGCCACAAATTTAACCCTTCTCAATTCTATTTAACCAAGAACTAAAACATTAATCTGGACTCAGGGAATTATGTGTTCTTTCAGTGATCGGAAATGTATTTAGTGACAATGTTCCATGCGCCAGACACTGAGCAAGGATGACGGAGGGACGTGAGCTCTCTGGGCCACGGCAGAGGCTGCCAAGGCCGTCTGGGGTGCTCTTTTGTCTCCACCCCTTGAATCTGGGCTGGGCCTGGGACTATTTTACCGTACAATATGGAGGAAGTGATGTCCTTGGGCTTTGAGTCCAGGCATTGAGGTCTAAAAGCTTCTGTGTCTTCCCTCTTGGACGACATGATTTTAGAAGCACTGAGCTGCCATGTAAAAAGTCCAACTTCCTGGCTGGAGAGCCCAGGTGGGCAGGAAAGGTCTAGAAACCCTGCGCAGAGGGAGGGGGCCAGCTGCCCCAATTTCCCAGATGATTCCCCATTACCTGCCACGTGACCGAGACCCTATACAAGACCCTAAACTACACCCATAGCACTTCTCCCTTGACCTCAGACTACAGAACCGTGAGAGAAATAACAAAGTTGGTGTTTTAAACTGCCAAGTTTTCAGGTGGTTTATTATGCAGCAGTAGGAAGGGAAAACAGCTCCCCTGGTCTGAAACCCTTCTTCTGCACTTTGGGCCACTGAATGGTTTTATTGGCGTAATTTCATAGATGGATCCATTTCCTAAGTACCACCCATAGAAGATTGATTTCTTAGTACCTCCTTAGCCTTCCCAGGAAAAACTACCCAGTTCTTCCTGAGGCACACGTATGTGGCTTTTCCTTTTTCTTCTCAAGGAAGGAAGAGACTTTACATTTCTTAAGGCTCTGTAGGCATATATTGGCATTTAATGTGAGTTATCTGTTTGAATTCTCACAGCATCAGTTAAAAGGTAGTCTTATCAACAGTTGACAGAGGGGAAAACTGAACAAAAGTTGTCATGGAGTCAGTAGGCAGTGGAATGGCCTTTGAGCCTAGGTTCTTCTGATTCCCAATCCAGAAAACGTATGTCACCAGATCAAAATGGATAGGAGATCTTAGAAAAGAAATGTGGACACTTCCCCCAGCACTGCTCCCCACCCCCATCAGATACAAGCAGGAAAGTGTCCAACGTCAGCCGAGAGATGTGATATGAGGAGCACAGAAGCCCAGTCTCTTCCAGGACCTGAATATGTACCCCTTTCAATGGAACCCCAATCCTCACTCCCAAAGATCAAACTGCTTTGAACCACTGCCATGTTATTGAACCTTTCATCTCTTGGGAATTGAAAGAGCCATTCAGAAGCCTGTAATTCAAGGTTCTTGCTTCTAAAGAGCTGTGATGCTCCAAGAGGGATGTCCCCAATAGGAGCTGGGGGGCTGAAATGCTGGTGCACAGTCCCCGGTCAATGTGATATGTTATCTTTAAGAAAATGTAGAAACCAGTGTCTGAATTAGTGCTTCTGCCACAAAAATTATTCTGGAGATGTAGGATCATTAGAACAGGAATAGTGTGGAGATGGGAGAGAGGGCAATCAATATTTCATTATAATATTTCCAGAGGCTTCCAAAGCAATGGATATAGGAGAAGGGAAGCTTTTAAGAAGAAAAATGGTGCATATAAATGACTCGGTGAAATAAGTGTTTTCACATTTTACTTAGAGAAAAACATAGTGTACATGTTAGCAGAGAAAAGTGGATATTTAAATAATTTATCAGACTTCTTTCCTTAGGGAACATACAGAGTAGTAACATCTCCATAGCTCTCTAGAAAGGGATACATTTTTAGTTTCTATAAGTAGAAAGCACCAAAAATAAGAAAGGCAGAAAAAGACGGAGGCAAAACATGGAACCGGGACTGTGAAGACCTGGGTTTGATTCCAGCTTCGCCACCTACTACTTGTAGATATCCGATGAGTTTCTTCCTCCTTTCAGGACGCCTTAATTGTTGCCATGTGTAAAATGATTGATAAGAGAGTGGCTGTGCAGTCTTCGGGAGGCTCACAGGTTGTGTAGTCCCACTACTCGTCTCTCCTGACTGCCGCAGAGGCCCCCGATACGTTTCCCTGAATGTCTAGGGTCCTCAGTGGAAGACTGGGAACTGTCTGCACGAGAGAGCCTTCCTGTTCTTTCACATTATGTGATCACATTTTATGTGCATTTCTATAAAACTTAGAGTATTTATATTAAATAGATTATAAATTATCAACAGACTCATCTTGGTAAATGAACCATCGTTGCTTACTGTGATCCATACCCCAGGTGTTTAAAAACGTCAACTTCATCTTGTTAAAGGCCTGCAGACTTTCATCTAAATGGTCTGTGGGTCTCAGGGTTCCCTGTCTCTTGCACCTTTAATGAGGTCCTGTGAAATCTAGAAAGAAGCTTCAACAGCCGCGATAATGACATATTGTCAGTGCTCCCTGTTTTGGGGAGCTATTATTAAAACATAAAATTAAAGTCAAAATAAACAGCGAGAGAACTTTGCAGTGTTTTTCTTAGCAGCTAATTGGTTTGTTGTGCCTCGGATGGGCTTCCAGATATATGCTATAAAATCATTTCCCCCTTAGCACGGAAGGAAGATTTGTTCAGTGTGAGGATATAGGAGGGAGAATGACTAAGGGAAAAATTAACTTGCTATGAAAAACAGTAAAACTGCTCTTAAGTTTCAAGCAGTAAATTATCAAATATGAAAATATTCAGTAATGCATATACTAGTTTGGTATTTACAATATAATGAACCTTGATATTATAAAACAGTGTGTCTTGGCTGAGTTGCAACAACGTCTTTAATATTTCTGAGGAGCAGCTACAATCTATGCCCTTTCCCCAAACATCCTAAAGAGCCTCCTCCTAGGAAATCTCAAATCAGTGGACTGCTCAGATTTAGACACAGGAGCTTATTAATGTAACTCATACTATAGTGTTAATGACTTCACTTTTCCCTGAATAATTTTGTTGTTTTGTTCCTGGTTGCCTGGGTGAGGAAAACCTGAGTACCTTAGCTTACTTATTGTTCTGCTTTAAACATTTAACTTCTTATCAAAGTAATATGTTTACAAAGTTTAAAAAGTCATATAGACTCAGAAGGTTTATAACAGTCATAATAACAATAAAATACCATTCTTTTTCCCTTGTAATCTACCCTCTTCAATCCTGCTTCTCAAAACTAACCTCTTTCATACTGGGAAGTAGTCTTGTTTACCTCTGGTTCCAAAATCGTATGCTTACTATGCAATTTATGTATTGTGACTTGACATTCTGTTGTGGAAGTAAGGATTTAGTGCTCTTGTAATTCCTCTCCATGCCTATACCTCTCATTCTGCCTCCCTCCCAACATGGCAATATTCCAGCTTGGGGTTAAATCAATATTCAGTGTCTATATTATTTTGGCCACATAAACATTGTTCACAGATGACCCATGTAACAATCTATGATAGTTCCTTTTTTTTTTGTACAGGTTTTCACTTTTCTTATTTCTTCCATTTGCTTAATTATCTAGGTACTTATCGTTGACCCTCCCCCCCAAAGTATTTAAAATACCTATAAATCTTTTCTCAAAACAGTCAAACAAGATATCAAATTCCAAATTTCCATTATTTGTTAGAAACCTCCTTCCGGTGATTCCAACACTCCCACTCCATTCTGGATTGCACCCCTGGCATCTCAGGACTGCTTTCCAATGATCAAGGAAGTTTCTTTTTCTTCTGCTTGTTAGATCCTGTTTTCTGGGTCCCCTATATTCTTTCCTGTTTTACTTTCTCATTTCGGTGGAACACAACCTCCAGTAGTTTACTAAGGAGACATGTATGTGAGATGCTTATTTTCTGAGTCTGTACCTTTCTAAAGTTTATTTAAAAATAGGTGATACCCATAGAGTCTTAACTTTTGAAAATTAAGAAATTCTCTAAATAATATCTGGGTACTGGATAAAAGAAAAAAAAAATTAACTGTCTAGAGAACAATTAATACTTTGTACTAGTCAGAGTTCCAGCACTCCATTCAGATGGTTGAACTGTAGCGATTTTTAGTAAACTGATGTTTTAAAAAAGCTGTTAGGAAAGAGAATCAAGCAAGATTGTGGTACCCAAAGTTGGGAAGCAGTTCTCACCCCTAGGCTTGAAGACACGAAGTGAGGAGATAATGTTAGAGGACTCCTGTGTGAGCTGATGCAGTGGGGGGACTCTGCCTGGGAGGAGTGTGGTTACCGCCACTGTAAGAGCTGCTAGGATGGAACAGGGAGGGAGTAGAGCAGAACTTCTCTTTCTTCCTCCTCTGATTTCCTGTTCATGGCTCCCACTGGCCAAACCCAGAAAGATAACCTGGGTGATACAACCCATGAGGGTAGGATTCCAGGATCAGAGTAAAACAGAGAAACGTGGACAATGAATCTGCCGAGTACAAATGAAGGATAACAGCACGTATTTCCTGCCAAAATTATAAGTCATGGCTAAAGCTGAACTCAAAGGAAAATTTATAGCCTCAAACATATTTGTTTTACAAAAGGAAAGGGACATAAATACAAAATTATTGCTTATCTTAAAAATTGGAATCTGTAACAAAAGAAACTAAGAGGAAGAAAATATTAAAGAATTAGAATAAGTGATATATAAAGCAAAACAATGGCAGAAAGGATGTGTAAATTCAAAAGCAGTTTTCTTGGAAAGGCAAAAAAATGGATAAAGACCTTATAAATTTGATGGAAGAAAAGGAAGAAATTAGTTAAAATTAGAAATGAAAAGGTGATAGCTACATGTATGGAAGAGAGTAAGAGGGATGAGTATATGCAACTATTTGTTCATACATGCAACTTTATTTTCTTACTAAATTCAAAATACCAAAACTGAGCCAAGGAGTAGAACACTTGAAGAACCCAACTACTGTTTTAAAAAAAAATTAGAAGATTAATGATCAACAATTAAGAAAAAATATCATTAGGAGCAGATGGTTTCCCGGCTGAGTTTTATCTAACCTTTAGAGGACAGATGATCCTAATGTTAATTAAATTATCCCAGGCCTTCGAAAAGGATCTCCTCAATTCATTTAAAGAGGTAACCACAGTCTTAATCCTGAGGGAAATGTTAGAGGAGCGTTAGGAATAAAATAGCTAGAAGTCTAAATAAAATGGGGAAAAACACACACACACACACAAGCTAGAATCCACACAGACTAAAAGAGAATGCACTATGGCAAGCAGGGTTTATCCCCAAAAGGCAAACATGGTTCAATGTCAGCCATAACATAATTTATTACATACCCCCCAAAAAGGAGAAAAGAGATCATATTGTTAAATCTATAGTCGCTGAAAAGAAATTTGCTAAAGAAGCGGCATGTCCTAATTAAAGCTAAGTTAACTAGGATTAGAAGAAGTCTACATAAATAAAATAACCATAAAGGCATTATAGTCCAAATGCGTCATTGTATAGAAGAGGAAATGGGGTTCTAAGGAAGAGAAGAGATTTAAAATTAGGCAGTGATTTAGAAGCAGAGCAGGGAGAACTCAGGGTCCCTTCATACTCTTCATGTATTCCCACTGTGACAGCCTGCTTCACCACGCTTGTGGGCCTAACTGTGTTCATGCTGAAGCCTCAGGTTGCCCCATTTTCTTGTGGTGACCTTGAAGTATTTTATTTATTTCCTTATTTTCACCATTGGAGGAGATGCAAAGTCTGTGATTCCCTCTGGGTAATGTGATAATGGCTGCCTCGTGCACCTTCTCTCTTTCCTGCTTCTTCCAAGTCTCTACGTGACCGTTCAAGGTGCTGAAGGCTTTACTGTGGAAAAGAAGGACTACATACAACAAGGTTCTGGACTTATGCATGAGGACCGACTACCGGTTCTGAGTTCATTATCTTGAAAAATGTTTTAATTGGGTATCTGCTGGGTTCTGTGTGGCATGTGAGGCAAGTCTAGCCCACACTAATTAGTCTGTCTCACAATGGCACTGGAAGGAAGTTATCAGTCCCATTTTATGAGAGAGGAAATGGTGGCTAAGTGATTTTGGCCAGAAAATAATGGTCAGAGCTTGGATTTGAATCTATATTACTTGATTCCAAACGAGCTGCTTTTCATACGACACCGTAGCTGCCTCTCTCCTCCCTGAGAATTACAGAAAATTGTAGAATGTGGAGAAGACAGAGTGGGTAAAGCCCCAAGTTCTCTCAGTTAACAGGGGCTCACGGTAGGGTCCACGGCCTCCTTGCAGAACTGGATTTTGGGACAGAATCATGGCGTCCACAGAGTGAGGGGCAGGGATGGGCTTCGGAATCAGGGAGTTCAGTTTACGTTACAGACTTCTGTTATTTACTAAGTAAATGCTTGGATCACGCCCTCTGCTGTTCCCCAACATCCTTATTTCTTAAACGGGATGACAGTATACATTTCATCGATAGTTCTGAGGATTGAGTAAGATCCTTTAGGTAAAGCGTCTGGAGAATGCCTGCATTTAGTGAATGTCTTCAATAAATGTTCATTCTCTGCCTTCACACCTGGGCGACCCACTCTTCCTACAAACATTTATTGAGGGGCTTTTCTGTGTCAGATCCAGTTTCCAGGTACCTATACATGGAAGGGCATATACGAAATTAAAATGCCCTTCATGTTAATCCAATTTCTTTTAATTTTAGGGGGAAAATCAAACAGTTTAAGTAGTTTTATCTCAGTGGTCTCATTTTTGTCTCTACATTTTATTTCTGTGATACCGGTTTGGTGGGAAGTTACTTGCCCTATTACTTGGATTTTATGCTCAAATCCAAGCTCTGACCATTATTTTTGTCTGGGTGTAGACTAGGGGCTCCTGCCCTCCACCCCAATCCTATGCTCCATCCACTAGGAGGTATAGCTTTTTTGCTCCTCTTTTCCAGTGGCCATGAAGAATTGACAAAATATTTAGACGGCACATATTTACACTACTATGGCTGTTTCAGACTCATTCATTTCCTTTCTCTTCAAATCTCTCAAGAAACAAGGTGTTAATTATTACAGAAATTAGTAAGTCTAATCCTTTAACTCTAAAAAAGATTTGTTACTAGTAATCTTTCATTTACAAATGGGTATTTTTGAAGGTAAAATCTAAGGCAATTCGCATTTTGATTTTAGTGCCTGATATTTTAGGAGGACATGACTACAAAGTGCTATTAATAAGTTTTAACTTCATAACTTTCAGCAAAATAATTTTCAAGTTTTTACAGATAATGTGTAGGTAATACCCTTATCAGTAAAAAGTGCTTAGGATTGCTAAAGAAAGTTAAAGATGGTGAAATATGCCGTATGCTAAGCATTATGTTTTTTTTTTCCTAAGGCCATTTGCTGGTATTGAGAGAGTTTTTTGCTGTGTGGAAGATATGGAAATTTATATCTTACATCATGATGCATTCCACTTCCTTGGCTAAAAAACCTTCATTATCTCTTTTGTAAAATGAATCTCTGGGCTCTAGAGAACAAAATCCTTAGGAACTGTGAATAAAGGATAAATTTTACTTTTCATAGTCCCTCCAAATGAGGGGAAATGATTCAGGAAAGACAGGTATCAGCATTTGCAAACAGTATGTCTTCTAAGGAAAAAAAAGTCTATGCTTTCTTTGGAAGACTGCATTAGGAATTTGTAAACTCTTACGTTTCAAGAAAATTAAGGTAGTTGATTAGTTCAAAGCACATATCCTGGTATGATTTTAGTTTATTTAGAACCCATATGCTCACACACAAATACATATGTATATTATGTTAACATAGAATTTTAAAGTATTAGTTTGATATCAATGGTAGCATATAGTTTCCTTAGTGAAATGAGGCAAATTTATTGGCCATCTACTTTGTCCAGGTGATTTGTTGCATATGTTTTCCTTACCACCTCACCTGTAAGACAGTTTCTGTGGTCTCTGTTTACAGATTTGGAATCTCTGGAGGACTATGTAACATAGTCAAATTCACACGTGTAACAATGGGAAGAATTGCATTTCTAGTCTCACCCATATCGCACAGCTCCTGCTCTGACCAGCTTGGACATTCCATGTGGAATGACTTTTTCTCCCAGGCCAGTGCATCTGTTCCTCAAAACTCTATGTGTTGTAAAACTGCGGGGGTGGGGGTCTGGATCTCTTTCTTGGATTTCAGGAACTCGTAGGAATACGTTCTGTGAGACGCTTATGGGGACTCATTTTGGTGTCAAGTAATTCTTTTAATTCCTGTGCTTCCACAGGATGTCCCCCTTGGATGTGGAGATTTTGAGCTTGGATTTTTATGCTCAAAGATGTGTGGAGTCAGTTAGTTCAGGCAAATGTTTCTGTTCAGGGTATTTATGGAAATATTAGCAAAACCTACTGCTTTCTTGATGACACTGTGTCTAAGTGGCAAATGAAACAAACGTTTGTTGAGCAGGTACAGTGTGTGAATTCGTAGGGAGAGGCTGTGTGGCTATGAATCTGGACGCCTCTGTTCGTACTCACCAGATATATAAGCTTAAACAAATTGCTATCAAACAGGTTATAAAACTGAGCCATGAGAAGGGCACAAAAATGTCCTGCAGTTGAAAGAGCAAGGGATGTATCTCTGTTTAGGAGGATAAGAAAATGCCTCCTTGAGTAGGGATATGTGATGATCCTAATGGAGCAAGTGATATTTGAACAGGACAAAGAGGAGGTCTGGTGACAGGACACTGCCCAGCACAGACATGTAAAGAAGAACGTGCTGGAATAGTCAGAGCAGAGCAAGCCCCTACCCCTCATGTGACTCTTGGTCTGATCAGAGCTACTCATTTTGCTCCCATACTCTACTTCCAAATCTTTCCTAGTTTTCCTGGCATCTAAGTGGTTTTCTCACTTATGGAATCAGTCTCCTCTGTGGACCTCACACTTAGCTACATTTATCTTTGACCTTAAGAATGAAACGTCCTTCTCAATCACTCACATGCCAGACTCTTTCTCTACATCTTTTTATATTGGCCGCCCAGGGAAAATAGCTCCTGGGGTCCAGCTCAGCACCTGGATCTTACTCCTCAGTACACGTCTTCCTGACATTGCTCTCCGGGAGCCTCACTGCAGTCCTGCTAGAGGAAACTCGGTGGGTACGTACAGAGATGGCATTCTGAGACAAAAATGGCGAATTTCGTACCTTTCAATCATACAGTTCTTTGAGAAAAGAAATAGCCAGCAACAAGGCAGGGCAGACTGTGGAAGCCTTTAATAGCAAATGAGAAGTTGGTTTTTGATTTTGTAGGCAAGAGAAGGCAATGAAGATTTGTGGGCAGAGGAAAATGTGATCGGTGCGGAGATGGTGTGACGAATTGAGGCTAGATGGAGACAAGCAGGATCCTTAATTATGGAGACGGGAGTGGAGAGAAAGTGATGGATTCCAGAGATGCGAGCCTAAAACAGACAAGATTTAGTGACCAATTAGATGTTGGGAAGGAGGCAGAGGGAAGATGGCAAGGTTCTCAGTCTTCTGGTGGGCGACAGCGCGGCTACGAGCAGGCAAAACAGATGCCGCTCCACAGCGCGCTCTGCGCTTCTCAGGGCCCTCTCCTCACGTGCCACCTTCACAAGCAGGGCGCATTCTAGAACATCTGCTATTTTAACAAGATTTTAATCCAGAGTACTTTATTTAAAAAGATTATGAAATTTCATGGGGTTTCTAAGTAAGTCTGGGCTATGACAAATCTGTTTTCTTGTCAGTCAACTCAAGAAGGTTAAATTTCCTTTGGGATCGTGTTTATCTACTCGATTTCACTTCACATAAAATGAAGACTATGTCCTCCACTCCTTTTACATGTTATAAAACTCTGAAAATTTCCAGGGAATATTGACTGCCTGATCATCTGAGTTTGTCGGAAACAGGAGAATGGCTGTGAGGTGCCAGAAATTAAAAAGAGCAAATATGAATGTACCTATTCTTGGGGGCTACTGAGTCCTCAGCACTTTGTTCCTTTGTTTAACACACTTTTTCCCATTGTACTCACCTTGGGCATTGTCCTTTAAAGAAGGCGGGGAGGAAAAGGCATGGTGTTAGAGTTTGCTTAAGCCAATCTGGATACTGGCTCAAGGCATGATGGGGTGGCATGGAGCTATTGCCTGCAGTTATTTCGATAATATCTATTGGTACATTTATTCATTTTATACATACCTATGGGCTGTAGGCCTATGCTGGGCACAAGTCATAAGGAAGAGAAAACAACATGGTCCCTGCCTTACGGAAATCCAGTCAATGAACAGACACATCCACAGGTAAAGGCTCCAGTTGAGTAGCACACAAGGCAGGTGTGCAACGGAAGCTGCAGGTTTGTTGGAAGCCTTCCCACAATAGATAATTTGAACTAAACCTCAATTATTGAAGGATTAGGAAGGGAAAGGACACTTGTGGCAAAAGTAATCACATGTATGATGGCATGAAGGCTGGAAAGAGAATGAAGTGATGGGAGAATGGTGAGTATTATGGTTTGAGTGTATTGAAGATGGTTTGGGAGGAACAGGAAGACAGGAAAAATGACGGGAAGAGGGGCAGAAATTGAGGAGGGATCGTTGTTTGAGGCCAGGATGCGAAGTCCTTGACTGCCAGCTAGAGGAGTCTGGGGCTTATCTTGAGGCCAATGAGCGTCATGGAATATGATAAAACCAGGGCTGACCTGCTTTGTATTTTAGACATTGATCAGCGCTGGGTTACTCCATCTCACACCCCCTTCCTTGCTTTTCTACAGAAGAAACTTCGCAAAGGAAGTTGCTGGTTCTTTTTATTTCTTTCCTGCCCATTCCATTTATTCCATTCCAAACTGGTTTCTTCTCCCTCCACTTCAGTAAACTGCTTTTGTTACGATTACCAAATGTCATTCTAACGGGCACTCCTTTGTTTTCCTTCCCTTAAACTTTGCAGCAGTATTCCAGTTTCCCTCTCCCTTCTGAATACACGTTCTCGTGGGCTGCTCTCTCTTCCTGTTCCGTGGCACAGGCTTCTGCTTTTCTTCTTCCTGACTTCTACGTGTACAAGCACTCCAGGGCTCGGTCTTGGACCCTCTCCTTTCATATCGAACATCTCTCTTAGGAGATTTCATCTGCAACCTGGATTTTAAATTCCGTGTGTATGGTGATGAATCCCAAATTCATGTCTCTAGTCTTTACATACTCATTGGATGCCAAACTCCTCACTTCCAAGGCTCTTTGGACATCTTCCTGTGATGTCTAGTAGACATTGAAACAGAGTTCTTGGTTCTGTCTTCTCTTCATTTACCGTTTTGTCTCTCCTAGCATTCTGTAGCTCAGGCAAGGACATTGCTATCATCAACCTTATTATTTCATTCCTAAACCTAGGAATTGTTGGTATAATCCTTGATTTTCTTCCCTACTCTCACTCTTTATAGCCTATCAGCGAATCTTATCATTCTACTTTAAAAAATAAATTACTATTTTTTTTAGAGCAGTTTTAGGTTCACAGCAAAATTGAGGAAGGTACAGAGATGTCCATATACTCCTGGCCCCCACACAGGCCCCGCCTCTCCCATAATCAAACTCCCTGACCTTAGTGCGCATTTGTTACAGCCGGCACCCAGTATCACCCAGGGTCCCTATTTTACACTGGGTTTCACTCCTGATGCTGTACATTCCGTGAACTTGGACAAGTGACAATGACAAGTAGTCACTATCATAGTATCATGCAGAGTGCTTCCACTGCCCTAAACATCCTGTGTTCCACCTATTTATCCCTAACTGCCGCCACACACCTCCATCAATTCCTGGAAACCCCTCATCTTTTCATTGTTTTTGTAGTTTTCCTCTTTCCAGCATGTCATATGGTTAGAATTGTACAGTATGTAGCCTTTTCAGATTGGCTTCTTTTACTTACCAATGCGCATTTAAGTCTCTTCCATGTCTTTTTATGGCAAGATAGCTAATTTCTTTTTAGTACTGAATAATACTCCATTGTCTGGATACACCATAGTTTATTAACCCACTCACCTAGTAAAGAACATCCTGGTTGCTTCCAAGTTTTGGCAATAAAGCTGCTATAAACATCTGTGTGCAGGTTTTGGTATGGACATGTTTTCAACTCCTTTGGGTACATACCAAACGGCATGGTTTCTGGATCACATGGTGAGAGTAGGTTTAGTTTTGTAATAAACTGCTCTTTTCCAAAATGGCTGCATCATTCTGCATCCCCACCAGCAGTGAATGAGAGTTCCTGTTGCTCCACGTTTTCACCAGCATTGGTTGTTGTCAGTGCTCTGGATTTGGGCCATTCTAATGGGTGTGTGGTGGTATTTCATTGTTGTTTTGATTCGCATTTTCCCGATGACATGTCATGTGGAGCTTCTTTTCTTATGCTTATTTGCCATCTGTACATCTTCTTTGGTGAGACATCTGTTGAGGACTTTGGCTCATTTTTTAATCACATTTTTTGTTTTCTTATTATTGAATTTTAAAAGTTCTTTTATGTTTTGGTAACAGTCTTTTATCAGCTGTGCCTTTTGTAAATGTTTTCTCCCAGTCTGTCTTCTCTTTCTGTTGACAATGACATTGTCTTTCACAGAGCAGACGTTTTTAATTTTCATGAAGTCTAGTTATCAATTATTTCTTTTATGGATTTTTCCTTTGGCATTCTATCTAAAAACTTACTGCCATATCCAAGGTCATCTAGGTTTTCTCCTATGTTATCTCCTAGGAATTTTGTAGTTTTGCATTTCACATTTAGGCTTTTGGTCCTTTTTTAGTTAATTTTTGTGAAGAGTATAAGGTCTGTGTCTAGACTCATTTATTTGCATGTGGATGTCCAGTTGTTCTAGCATCATTTGTTGAAAAACCGTCTTTGCTCCATTGTGTTGCTCTTCCTACTTTATCAAAGATCAGTTTACTACATTTATGTGGGTCTGTTTCTGGGCTCTCTATAAAAGCCAATTGATCCTTTTGTCTGTTCTTTTGCCAGGATCACATTATCTTGCTTACTGTATCTTTATAGTAAATCTTGAAATTGGGTAGTGTTATTCCTCCCTTTATTCTTTCCTTTCAATAGTTTGTTGGCTATTTTGAGTCTTTTGTCCTTCATATCAACTTTACCATCACTTTGTTGATACCCTCAAAATATCTTGCTGGGATTTTGATGAGGATGGCACTGAGTCTATAAATCAGGAAGAACAATATGTAACAATATTGAGTCCTCCTATCCATGAATGTGGGATATCTCTCTATTTATTTAGTTCCTTAAGTTTGTTCATCAGAGTTTTATAGTTTTCTTCATACAGAACTTGTATATACTATGTCAGATTTATACCTAAGTATTTCATTTTGTTAGGTGCTAATGCAAATGGTATTATATGTTCAATTTCAGTTTCCGCTGGCTCATTGCTGGTATAAAGAAAAAATATTGACTTTTGTGTATTAACTATGTATCCTGCAACCTTCCTATATAATCACTTATTTGTTCCAGGAGGGTTTTTTTTTTCATTGATTCTTTCAGATTTTCTACATAGATGATCATATCATCTGCAAACAAAAACAGTTTTATTTCCTTCCCAGCCTGTATACCTTTTATTTACTTTTCTTATTGTATTAGCTATTACTTCCAGTACATTGTTGAAAAGGAGTGGTGAGAGGGGACATGTTTGCCTCGTTCCTGATTCTAGTGGGAAAGCCGAGTTTCTCATCATTCAACTTTAAAAAGTACAGCTCAAATTGTCCCATTTCTTTCCATCTTTACTAGCAGCACTCTAGTAGTGTGCTACCATATCTTTGGCCTTAACGACTGATTTTTTCTGAGCTTCCAGGCTTGTTACTACCTTAACTCCGTTCTTCATACAGCAGTAAGAGTAATATGTTCATATATCAGTCATATTGTGTAATTTCTCTCTTTAAAGTAGTTCATGACTTCTCATTGAACTTAGAGTAAAACCCCAAATCAAAGACATGGCCTTCAAAGCCCTATATATTGGCCTCAGCCTCCTCTCTGGCCTTCTGTCCTCCCTCTTTTCTCTTCTTCTCATTCTCTCCATCCACCGAGACATTTTTTTCTCCCTCTTACTTCAGGGCCTTTGCATTTACTATTACGTTTGTCTGGAACTGTCTTCACTCTGGTTTCTACATGTCCAGATGCTCTCGTTTGGTTCAAATGACATGCCTTCTGAGAGACATTCCCCAATTACACTATTGAAAGTGATCTACTTTTTTCCCATTATGTCACCCTCTTTATTTCCCTCGCAGCATTGTTAGTATTCAAAATTTTATTTATTTTTTTATTGTATGCTTCCTCCGATTGGAATGTAAGCTCTTGAGGAAGAGCTCTGGGCTATCTTGCTCACCCCATTGTCTTTAGTATTAGCTCAGCGCATGCACAGAATAGGTACTAAATACATTCTTGTTTGTGTAAATACAAAATGACATCACAGCACTCAACTCTATGCGGTACATTTTTAGGAGAAACATTGACACAAAATAGAGCTTCTATCCTTTCCCTGATCCTTCATCCTGTCCTTTCCCTCACTCTTCCTGAGGTGAGTGACCATACTTCTGAAGTGGTCAGATTCTGAGACTTGTTTTCTGATGAGTGTGAATGTGAAGGGTCATGCCCACAGGAGTAACCCTTCTTGGTACTGCAGACTGAGCTTCTCAGAGTCTCTGCCCATCTGCTACGTTGCTCCAACCTCACATTCACATACTGGTGCTGGTGTGAGTTAGGTTTAGGGCAAGGGAGTGGCTCCCAGAGTCCTTTAGGGCCCTACACAGTCTGTGCTGAGGACTGAGTACAAGCCTAACTCTTTACAAAAAGTGGTACTTTGATTCATCTTTGGATGAAGCCGGCCATAATGGAGAGCATGCCTGGCGGGGCCAGCGCAGGTTTGGGCATCCTGGGCGCTAAGGGGATGTGTGTTTTCTGCTGCTAAGCGTCTTCCCAGCTGCCCTTGGGTGGATATCCAGTGCTCTATTCTCATGTCGTATTTAAATTCCTTCACCTCCTGGTTTCCAGCATTTTAGAGAGAGGGTGGAGACCTTCTGTGACGTTGATCTGTTCTTCCATGGATATGTTGCCCGTAATAGTGGAGCTGGTGTTAGAATTCTTGTTCCTTGACTCTGAATCTTAGTAACTTTTTCTCCGTTAACATTGCCTTTATGTCAGGAATCATTTCCTTTTTTTAAAACTAGGAATTAGTATTGTTTCAATTTCCAAGTTCAGAGCAGCTTTGACCCAAGCATCTATGCTGATGAATTCTCTTGTTTATCTTACATGTTAAAAGTAGGCACGAAAGAGTACAAACATAAAGAATTTAAATATTTGAAATATATTATTCAGGTTGAGTGAACGCAATGTAAACTGCAACAGTAGTACTAACTTTGTGATGTGTATATTTAATATCATCCTACCCTTCTAGTGTTAATTAGAATAATGAAGATTAGTTTGGTTTTTTTTTGGAGGAGATATGGACAAATTTGCAAAGGAAAAGAAAATGCTTATCAACAAGAGATGTGCATGCACCTTGTAGCTTCTTTTCATTTTCTTTATCCCAACTAAGCACAAAAGTACCATGCCTATTGAAGTAGAATCTTTAATATGTAGATGTGAAATTAGGCAACTGCTTAAGCTGGCATATTTCATGCTCATTTTTACCAGTTGTACGCATTGTCACTGCTGTGCTTATGCCTACTGTCTCCCCTTGTGAAATCTAATTTTAGATTTTATGTGGGCAGTTATCACCAGGAGATGTAGAGTGGTTCGTGTAAACAATAAAATAAAAGTGTGGACGGGCAGCCGAAGAGAAACAGATGACCCTAATATGGCTCTCTCTGGACAGAGTACTAGTGCATATTTTTGCATTTGTTAACAGTATCATTAACAAAAATCCGTCATGTTCCTCCTGGAAGCATGTTATTTGTTAATGGCTTGTTCTTTCTCTGGGAAAGGCACAGCTCTCTCCCACAACCTTCTGAGGGGGAATTAAAGACAAAATGTAGTCCTCAGGAGCATGTATTTAGGCCATAATGTGACATGATGAATAATTTGGTGGGAATAGTGATTGAAGTTCTCTCTTGTGCAGGAGAACCTGTTTGGGAATGTTTTGTTCCCTTGGTAATTTCTCTTAGAGGATCATGACACTCTTTCTTTATGGTAATGTCCTACTTGAGAGGACCTTTCCAGGGACCTCAGTTTGGAATGCTAAGTATGGAACCCTGAACAAGGAGGCGTGAATAACTCAGGCAAATTGTTTTCCTCTGCTTTGGGGAACAATCCTAGTTTTCCCCAGGTCCGTCTTTCCATGCCTTCTCTTATAATTATAATGGTGGAGATAAGTGTGTGGGTCTGGGGAAACGGTTTCAGGAGGCTGCTCAGTCATGCTTTTAGTCTACAATGGCAAAATGAGTCCTGGTCACTCAACTGTCGTTCAGCTCTTCTGACAGATAGGATTAATGAGTGCTATTAGAATGAAACTTTGGATTTAAGATCAGAGCTAATTAATCGCAACTAATACACTGTGCGTACACTGAGCTGGACACTGGGGCCTACTGAGTGGGGGGAGGAGGAGGATAGGGTTTAGGGGAAGTGCTAGGATAGTGGAGGGATCAACAATCAAGGAAATTATTCTGTCCCCTCTTTCTTCTTCTTCTCCCTTGTTACTTAGTCAGAACCTGTGACATCTACACATTCTTTTCCACCCTTGTCCTAATGTTTGTTCTTCTTTGCAAATTACATGTATTCTATAATATATTCCCCACCAGACATTTTGGCAAGTTCCCCAGTTGTCTCTTATCTGGATAAAGCCCATTCTCTAGCAGTGGACTTGGCAAACTTTTTCTATTAAAAGGCCAGCTAGTAAATATTTTGGACCTTATGGGCCATACAGTTTCTGGTGCAGCTACTCAACTGTGCCATTGCAATGCAAACACAGACAAAAAATAAAATACGCAGATGAAAAGGTATGGCTGTGTTCCAATAAAAGAAGACAGGTGGCAGTCTGGTTTTGGTCCACAGGACCTAGGTGGCCAAACTCAATTTAATAGATTCCATGGAAAATATCCAAAAATATGGTATTCCCTGAGTTTTTAAATGTTTAAAATTGTTCTGCTTTAGACTTCATGATTGCAGTACACCTGGGCTGGATATAGAATCTTTGGTTCAGACTTTTTCTTCCTTGAGTTATGGCTACTACTCCTCAGTTTTGACTCTATGTGTCCAAATCCCTGCAGACAAGGAAAGGAATCGCCATTCTCTCTGTGTTAATTGATCCTGACTGTTACAATTATACAGTGGGCACAGAGGAGAGTATATTTGACATCCATGTGATCACCTCGGGTATCTCTTGCTACTTTTTGGCCCCATTTTGGTGGAAAATGGTTAAGAGCAGCAGCCATAGCATGAGAAGGACACAGTGACCAGGAGTGCAGATATCTCAGGAATAAGGGTTGAGTCACCTCACCCATCAAACCTCCCAGACCAACAACAGTGCCAGCTGAGGGTGAGAGGAATCTAGAATGATTAGAGGTGGAGATCGGGTGTGTCACTGTGAGTACAGAGTAGGGACTCTAATTTGTCTTATTAATCAACCCAAATCCTAGAGCTCTTAAAACATACGGAGTGAGGGAAATGAGGTAGAATAGGGGTAAAGTCAGTGATGGGCACACTTATGAGCTGGGTACCACTGTGGCTCAATCCTGCTAGAGATTTCCTGAATGACCATTTGGAATATACCTAAGAATTATCAACTGAAGGGTGGGAATATGGAGTCTTTTCCACAGAGCGTCTGCCTGTTAAATCTCTAGCACTTCTGGGTAACTCTGCACAAGGACTGGGTACTGTTTCTGCTTCAGGGGAATGTTCTCAGTGAAGAGGCTGAAAGAGGCAGGTACTTGAGATAGGACATTGTTATCAGGCTTGGGAATCCGTAGTCACAGCATTTAACATACGATGTAATTTGCTTATTTATTTCATTTCCCATTTCCTTCCTTTGGCTGTAAGGATCATGAAGGCAGATACTGGTTCATGAGTACTACCTCCCCCAAATCTCTCCACCCCCTTCTCTCTGCTATAAGGTAAAGCATATTTTTTATAATTTGCAGACTTACGAGAAGAAAAAGGAATAGTTTTCCAAAGGAAGAAAAATGGAAAAGGATGTTGGGAAGGCAAAACCATGGAGATCAATTTTACAAGACAGTTTAGTAGCAAAGTCCCCATTTAATTGCTTAGACTAAGCTCCAGGAGAGGGAGAGGACACATCTAGTGAAATCCCTGAAGAAATCACAGAGGGCTTCTGAGTCCTGGTTTGTAACACAAGATGATATTCTGTCCATGCCTATAGTCTCAGCTGTAGAATAATGAGGTGAGTCTCAGGACAGAAACTTTAGTGAGAAAGGATTTTCAGGTAATATCACCCATCAGTTCTGTGAATTTATTTTTGTTGTTTCAGATGGACCCTTATTTTTAGGTTATAATTACTAATTTACATGTGGGTCTTCCCATAGTGAAATTTTAGTCATTTTCCAACGAATCCTATTATTGTCTTGTTAAAATCCAAAATGAAAATAACTGCTTCAAACCTTAAAAAGACAACATAGATACCCAATCAAGGTGCCCTGAAGTACAAGTGCCATCTTTAATCTGGATCCCTGACTATACCAACCAGATGGGACACAGTGTGGAGACACATCAAAAGGTTTGGAACCAGACCCATGTGGATTTAGCTTCTAGCTTTGCCATTTGTGAGTGATAAAGTAGGCAAGTTGCTTAACCTCTCTGACCTCCAATGTCCTGACTATAAAATAAAGTTAGCCATTGAGATACCTTCTGTAAAACTCACAGTGATGCCCAGTACCCAGCAGGAACTTCAGCAAATGTGCCAACGTCTAGTAACGAGCAGTGTGGAATGAGAAGTCGTGGGTCTGAATCCCAACTCGCTTGGCTGGTTACGAACATGCTTTTTCCCTTTGTCTTTGCCTCTGCATGGCTACCATGATGATTAGAGCAGAAAATATTTGATAATTCCAGGAACATAGTAAGCAGGAAATTATGAAATTTGCTTTTTATTTTTTAAAAATGTGTGCAAACACATTAAGAAAAATGTATAAAAGAAAGTATACATGGTTTTTCTTTATAATAGCAAAACAACAAACAAAGCTCTCGGAAGACAGAGAGGGACGATGATATCTAACTTTGTTTTAAAAATAGTTTCAGATGTACTCACTTTTAACACAATCGTGTATGATCTCAAAGTGTTCTAATTAATAATTAGTGGTTACTCCATACTTTAACCCACTTTTTGGTTTCCGAAGCACTTTCAAATGCATACCAGTGGTCATAGATGCTCACTGAACTTTTAAATGGAGGAGCCACGGCAGGTGTCTAAAAACATCAGAGTCAAAACACAGATCCTGCCAAATGAAGCTGTTTGCCCTTGGCTGGGTCTTGGGGTAGAGTCTGTATATATTTATTCTTCTGGGCCAGTTGCTCAGGTCTTCCCCAAGAGACACCAGGCTCCATGCCTCCTTGAATTTCTTTATATCGTTTGCAAACATAATATAATTAATCTACCAGTCTGTAACCCTCAACTCTCCAGAGCCATGCTGTAGAGACAAAGCTGTCAAGAAATGTTTTGAACTGCTGTCTATTCAGAAAACTGCCATGGCTCAATGCAGATGTTATTGACTCCTGGAATGTGACCGGTAAGGCTGGCGTCCTGACCTCTCCACCGACAAGTCTGTAAATTCCACTTAATGATATATCAACTTGTTTCATTTACCTGAGAGAAGCTTTTATTTGCTCCTCTTAAGCTCTTATACTTTATTCTGTTTGCTTTTCATTTCTCTGCATAGCTTATAAACCATTCAGGGATCTTTTTGGCATACAATTCTGTGATATTTCTACAACTAAAAGAGTCAAGCGTATATCATTATTATTGCTTAGAGTGTTGCAGTTATATCTGTGACTTGTTAGTAGTCTCTTAGCATCAGAGTTCTCCAAAACCATTTCTGAGTTGTGTGGATATTTTTGAAATGCTAAGCCAAGGCCCATCTCAGAAAATCTATTTTTCTTTCTTTACTTATTTTTTGAGGTTCAAAAAATATTGACTCTAGTTGTTGATTGTCATTAAATGTACTTAGCAGTATTTCTTAGAAAGATCCTGATATCTCACAAGGAAGTCCTCTGCCCTCAGTGGTCAGTTTTCAGCCACGTAACCTCATTTGACTGTTATGTTTTAATTAGCACATGATTAACTGAATGAGTGAGGAGAATATTGACTAGATTCACAAAAAACATGGGTTCCACTCGTATACCCTTGCCACGTCAGAGATAAGAGCTCTTTGGCAAGCCATTTAACATCTCTAGAATTGGACTCCTGCATTTAAAAACCACGTAGGGAAAATTCTAGACTAATATACATATGTATAATTTTGTTATTGCTATTGTAGTATATTCTTGGCTTACTTGCATTAGCAATGTAGAACGAACCAAACACTTTCAGCCCCACTGCAGAAGGAACCAATCAAGAAACAGACAGAAGAGACTGACAGCTGGAGATAAAACTCTTACTAGTATCAGTAGGTTGGAGATTGCGGGTTGCAGAGTCAGTCTTCCTATTACCGTCTACTTGCCTGAAGCACCTAGAACTGGTATTCACGCATGGCGAGGGCAGAGCCTGCTCGGTTACGCTGACTCATAGATTCCTTATGCCCTTGTACTCCTTTCACTCCAGACCCACCGCCACACTGGTTCTCTAACCTCCATTCACACTGTGAGGTAAGTCACTAAGAGCAGGTGGAAGGGGTATTGATATAAAGAATGTATAATTTTAGTATCATAGAAAACGGGAGGGGAAGCAGTTAGAGTTATTATTGTTCTCCTTCCCATCCTCATCATTGCACAGATGGGGAAACGGAAGCCCCACAGACTGGAATGCCGTCTAAGCGCTTGTACAGTAAGAAGCAGAAGAAACAGGGGGATGTTGTTTCTGTTTACTTTGCACACAGAAGCCCTTGTTAGAGGAAATCCATCTATGGAGGGATGACGACTAGGAAAGATAAAAACTGAATTGCTAATTGAAGTGGAGTGACACATGTAGTGTGCCCCCCTCTCAGAGGAGGTTCTTGAGGGGGTTTCCTGAACAGAGGGGTCTCCTTAGAGCAGTGGAGTTGATGGCATGACTATCATGATTATAATTGTTATGCTATGTAACAATTACACTATATATGTACTAGTAGTAATAAGAGTCAGCACTTTTTGAGTCCTTATATGTATTATCTTATTTAATCCTTCCAACAAACCACCCTGTGATATAGATGCTGTGATTATCCCCAATGTACAGATGCTTTAATAACTGAGTCAAGGAGATGTTAAAAGATGCCCGAAGTCACACAGGTAGTAAAGGACAGCTCAGGTAGCCGAGCAGTCCGTTGCCATGGCTCTTGTTCTCACAATGCTTAGGGTCTATCTGGTGCCAGGTGCTGTGTTTGCTTCTTTAGAGGATGTAATTTCGTTTTAATTCTCACCATAGCATCACAATGAAGGTGTCTTTTTCCAGTTAGTAGAAAAGGGATCTGAGTCTCAGGAAGGATAAGGAACTGACCAAGACCCTAAACATCTGTCAGCAGTGGGAGAATTGTATTAACAAGTAGGCTATTTTGTCACCTGTGCCACTACTGGATTTGAGCTTTTGAACACTGGGGTGGTGTCAACATCTGAGGATAAGGGAGACCTGGGTTCAAGTCTTGGTGCTATTGTGTAGTAACTCAGTGGTCTCAGTGAAGGCACCCTGTTGGAGCGTCAGCTTTCTCATTTGTAAGAAATTGGCCTTTGACCTCAAATGCCACTCCTCACCAGCAGGAGTACAGCTTTAAGACCAAGGAGACCACGGTTGTACCTCCAGCTTCTCCACTCACTGCTTGTCATCAGGTGACCTCCATGAGGGTCATAAACTTTATAAATCTCAATTCCCTTGTCTACAGAAATGGGCATTGTAAGTGGTGGGAGACAAGTCCCTTGAATCGCTCAGGTTTCCACACATTCAGGTGTTAATAGCCAAATACTATCTTTTCAAGAGTATTTATGTAAGCAAATGGCTTCGGGAAGATGTGGTGATCTTTTTGTACCAGTTCTCGTCCCATTTAGGATGATAAAGAGAGATGTCTTCCTCTCTTTCCCAGAGCAGATTTGGTCGCATTTCAGGGTAATGAGGATAATGGTTCACAGAGAGGAATATGGGAACAGAGCCCCTGTATGAGAACAGTTCCCTGATCTCAGGGTTCCTGAAACGTGCCACTGATGTGTCACTTCTGGGTCAAAAGGTACAAGAAGTGAGTATGCCTTCTTCATAGTCTCCCTTTACCTTCATGGACTGGACGAAGTGGACACTGATAACTCAGGACAGGGGGTTCTACAGGACAAGGAAGCCCGGGTGCCTCCATCCAGTGTGGAAACTTGTTGCCCAGCCACTGATGTTCACATTGGACTGCAATCTGCTAAGCAAAGAATTTTTATGATACTAAAATTAGAATTTTCACAATTAGAAGTCACGGTTTACTTACTGTAGCTTCTAACAGTAACTTATTACGTGCTGTAATGTAGAAATAGCACTTACTGCCTTGTCTACGCCCAACATTGTGGTAGGAAATTTCACCTGCACTATCTCATTAACTGTGGATACAACCATTAGATGTAGCTATGTTTTAATTTTACAGATGAAGAACCTGAAAATTAGAAAGATTACATATTTTTTGTTTGTTTCTTGCTTTTCTCACAAGATCAAGCTAGTGAGAGGACAAGAAAGGATCGAAACCCAGTCTCTTTGACTCCAGAAATTATACTGCCTCTCCTTCCAACACAATTATTTCATTAGATTCTTTACATAAGTCTGGCTCAGACTCAGAATTCCAGGAATAGTTGAAAACAAAAGCCAGTGAACTCCAGTATTCACCTGATTCCCTTTCTTAGTTGTGTTTTGATGTGTTGCTCCTTGATTCATGCATTTAACCATTCTTTGCTCCTTGATCTTGGCTCTGGATACGAACCCTAATCCCCACCAGTGACAGTGTTGTTTTCCTGATGGGTTAGTTATGCTCTTCTAGGCCTGCTCTGTGGTCCTAGCCTCTGGTAATGAGCACAGAGAGCAATGAATGTGAGAAGCCCCACATTCCACTCAGGCTTTCTAGGACTCGTACTTGCCAAGACAACCCTACTTCACCTTTCTTCTCACCAGGGAATGAGAGTGATGCTGATATCATGAAAGTATTTCCATGGTATTTCACATTGTCTGTTTTTCAGTACATTGCCAGGCTCTTAAAGAATGCAATATAAATTTTTAAGCCCAGTAGTAAAGTATAAGTTACCACATAATAGAACCCTTAAATTATTGAGGGGATAGCATCATCCTGAGATTTCCCAAAGGAGTACTTGTTGAAGAGTTATGTCTGCTCAGTGCAACCCTTGAAAGCAATAATGCGATCTAAAATCCGTGTTTTTCAAGAACAAGAAAGGAAAATGTTTCATTTTTCTAAACTAGCATGTGCCTTTTTGTCTCTTTTACCAGACTAGAAGCTCCTCCAGACTGATCACAAGGTTTCCTCTTCTTTTGTCTCTCACCTCACACCCAGATTACTGAGGTACATGTGCAAAAATGCTTATAAATTCCTGTGGCTCTTATTAGTCCTTAGAGAATATACCAACCTTTTCCACAGACGTCGGTGAGATACATAAAGACCATAAAACAAAATACATTCATTGCGATTGAGTATGCAGAATGACTCCCAAATGAATAATGTAGTTGTTTCAATTAGATTCATCATGCACTTACAATGCACAAGTTTCCAAGATGTGCATCGGAGTTGCAAGTGAGTAGTAGAAGAAGTTCTGGCCTTCAAGATTATCCACTGGCAGGGGAAGTAAATCTTCACAGCAGCAAAGGTTAGATACAGTGAAGAGGTACAAATTTGTATATGGCCTATAGTTGTTAATGGTACAGCTCTATCAACGAAAACTTTCCCACCAAGAAAACTCCAGGCTCACGTGGCTTCTTCAGCAAACTCTACAAAATGATTAAGGAAGAAATCTTACATAAAATCCTCCTGAGAAAAGAAAGAGAAATAACATTCCCTATTAATTTCATGAGTCCAGCATAAGTTGGATAGCAAAATCTGACACGCATACTACAAAAAGGAAACATTAAAGGTCAGTCTCACTCACAAACTTGCATTCCTGAAATATTCAATTTGGGCATACTATGTTACCCTTTTTGACATATTACAGAGTTCAGTTTATTCACATTTTGGTAAGGATTTTGTTTTTATATGTATTCATGACAAATATTTCCTACTTGAGACTGGGAACGAGAAGAACCCATTCTCACCTCTTTTACTTAATGCTGAGAGGTTTAGCCAGTGCAATAAGGCAAGAAGAACAAATGAAAGTTGTAAGAATGGAAATAAGGAAATAAAACTGTCACTATTTGCTAATGATATGATTTGTATGTAGCAAATCTAAGAGGATATACAGATAAATTAGTAAAATTAAAGAGGGAGTTTATATCAGTAAAAATATTACTAAGGGTAATGTCTGCAAACTTTCTTCCTGTATTTTCTTTTACAAAAGACAGTTTGGGGAGTATAATCAATAATGTTGTAAAGATTTTGTAGGGTATCCAATGGACACTTGTCTTATTAGGGAGACCACTTCAGAGATGATGTAGATGCCTGATCACTGCACCGTACACCTGAAGCTGAAGCTGAATAATAATGAATGTCAACTACAATTATATATATATGTATTTTACATGAATATATATATATTCACAAGAAGCGGAGTACAGCATAAGGAATAGAGACAGTGGAAATGTAATGGCTGTATGTGATGTCAGGGGGGTAGTAGATTGGTGGAGGGGGTTATCACTTTGTGAGGGGTATAAATGTCTAACTATTACATTGTTTTGTATACCTGAAACTAATTAAAAAAAAAGGGAATTTAGTGAGTTTGTTAGATATAAAACCAATAAAATAAAAGGCAATTCATTTTTTATATAAGCATCACATGGAAAATGAAGTTTAAAAGGTTTCTACTTACAATTAGAAAATAAATTTCTAGAATTAAATCTTATCAAAGATATGCAAGACATCTATATAGAAAATTTGGGAGAGATTAAAGGAAACGGAACTAAAAGGAAAAGTATTCCGTAGCCATAGATTGGAAAACTCAATGTAATAAAGCTATCAATGTCTCCTAAATGTATCTCTAAATTTAATGAGAGTCCCATCAAAATCCAATGGTTTGTGTGAATGTGTGCAGAAACGTTCTATTTATATGGCCCCAGAATAGCCAATACATCCTATAAAAAGAGAACTTAAATATAAGATTTTTCATAAGGAACAGTAATTAAGGTAGCAAGGTAGTAGTTAGACAAATAGACAAATAGATGTAACAGACTAGAGATCCCAGTAAACAGACACACGCACATACACACACGTGTGAAAGCACTTGGAAAAAAAAAAAAGAAAGCACTTGATTTATGGTGTGGCAACAATTGGATATATATATGTAAAAAAAGATCTTGATACCAACCTGAAGCCATATACAAAGTCAATTTCAGGTTAATTTGAGACCAAAATGTCAAAGCCTAAACAATCAAATTTCTTGAGGAAAGTTTATGTCTTTGGGGTAGATAACTTTTTTCAAAAGTAAGCAAAAAGAAAGGGAGAAAAAAAAAGCAGTAACCATTCTTATTAACCATAGGAAAAAACGTGATAAAGTACATTAAAATAAAATAAAAACCTTCCGTTTATCAAAATCTCCATTTATTCAGAAAAAATTAAAATAATAATAATAATAATCCAAAGTGAGAAAACATGTTTGCAACAGATGTATCTAATAAAGGGTTTTTTACCTAGAAAATATAAAGATCTCTAAGTCAATAACAAAAAGCCAGTGAAAAAAATAGGTAAGACACTGGAACAGACATTCCACAAAAGAGCATATCTAAATGATTAAAACAGCATTAATTCCATTTGCATGGAATGGTGTTCAACTTTATTGATTATTGGAGAAATGCCACAAGTGTTACCCCTATAGGTGCACTGTAATGGCCATTGTTAAAAAGGCACCTATTAGCAAGTATTGGAGAGTTGTGTAGCAACTGGAACTCTTATTTACTGCTGATGGTTGTGTAAATTGGTACAGTCACTAAGAACATAGCTTGGTATTTTCTGCTAAAGTTGAGGGTATCATGCAATTTCTTGACCTAGCAATTCCATCCCAAGTTATTTACCCGACAGAGACATCTACCAAGTGATAAGTATCAGTGTGCTTAAACAGCTTGATTCATAATAGCTAAAAACAACTCAAATATCCACCAGCAATAAATAAAAGTGAATACTATGTTCCCATGAAAACCAATGAACCATAGCAAGCAACATAGATATGTTTTGCGAATATATTGAAGACCAGATACTAGACAGAAAAGAATGCACTCATATCATTCTGTTCAATAAAGGTCAAAACAGGCAGAATTAAAGTAGAGTGATTAAGAATGCATAATTAGGTGCTAAAAATAAAAGGAAACAGGGAAGTGATTACCAGTAAATCAAGATCGTGGTTCTATTAGAAGGGAGGGACATGGTTGTGATTAGTTAGAGGTATATTCCTGGAATATGGAAATGTTCTATTTCTTGACCTGGGTGGTAGTCACATAGATATTTAATTTATAATAATTTATTAAGTTGTACACTTCTTTTTATATAGTGTTATATTTCATTTTAAAAACGTAAAAAGTTTACATCTTCAGTTCATATCACTTTCCTGAGCCTCTGATTTTACATATTTAAATGCATAATGATCATCTCTACTGATATGTTTTGCTGGCACTTCAAACTTAACATGCTTTAGGTTGAATTTATTCTACCCCCAAATCTTCTCTGCCCTCTGAATCCCCCAAATGAATGAATCGATTCCCTCGATTTTCCAAGCCATGAATCGAGATATCATCATTGACTCCTTCCTCTCCCTTAGTCACCGCATTCAATAAAGTTCTGCCAACTTTACCCTTTAATATCCTTTGAACTTTTCCCTCATGTTCACTTCTTACCACCGCCTTTGTATCACCACCATGGTATCTGATCTCTATCACTGCAACAGCCTCCTAACTGTTCTTCTTTTCTATCTGTCTGGCCTTTCTCTGTCCTGTCTTCCATGCTGTTGTCAATTCTCTTGTAAAATACTAATCTGATCAAGTCCACCACATCATTAAACTTGCACTAGCTTATGTCAGCTTAACACAAATCACCCCTCACCTTTCTCTATAGGCTTATTAATTATGTTCTTTTATAGGTCATGCTTCTGAAACACTGTTTTATTTACTAAAGATGCAGTAATTAAAGAACAAAGCAGTGGCATCCACTCTCCCTCTCTCCAACCTCCCACCCCTTCTCTTGTACCGTGTCCCCAAGTTTACTCATAGAACCTTACCTTCTTCTTTCAATGCATAAGTTGCTCTTATTGCGCCTTGTCTGTACCTTCGCATAGTTTTGTAATAATCTCCTCTGATTTGAGCGCCACGGAATATGACAGAATAAGTACTCAATAAATGTGCAATGAATATTTTTGATTGAATGAATTCAGAGGCTGGAAGTGTCACCTCTTGTGAGAAGATTCAAAAGACTTCATTGTCCATTTGCACTAGGCCTTGAAAGCTGATGGAGCATTGAGAAATAGAGAGAATGTCACAAATATGGGAGTAGACACAGAAATTTGAGTGCTTCCATGAGAAAGAGTGGGCTGTTCAGCATTTATATAAGTTTAGGTCTCCTGTTGGAAGATTGATTTAAAAAAAAAATTCTGCTATGCCTGCAGTTAGGCTATTCAATATTAAATTTGACTGGTGCTTGTGGGGAGGCATTATTTTCCATTGATTATTTGTATTCAATACATAACAGAAAGACTACATTCCTGAACTGGCTACAAAATCATAAATATTTAAATCCAAGTTATTTGCCATGCATAGAAATAATCAAGTCATGATAGCCAACTCATATGTTTGGTGACTTGATTATTGATTTTTACAGCTCCAATTTAAATTCTATAGCAACTCACTGAAATGGCTGTGAGGAGATTGTTGTTTTAATATTGCAGTAGATGGTCATCTTATATACATAGGTTCAAAGGACAAGACATTTAGAAAAGATCTGAGCTGTCAGGTAGCTCAATCTTCTAAATACTAGATGATGAAATAGTCTCAGAGGGTGAAGTGACATATTCACAGTCACATAGCTAATTAGGGTCAGTATTAGAACCCAGGTCTCCTAAATCCCAGTTCAAGGCTCTTTTCTTTTTCAAGATTGTAACGCACACATAAATGATTCAGGATCTTAGCTCATATATGGAAGAAGGGGCCAGCATCACGCTGTTGTTTGATTTATCTGGCACAGAGAAGCTGACTATTTATTCCAGTGAATAGTGATAATGACAGCAGGAGTTTTTACTTATTGATCACCTATGTTCAGGCTCCGTCATGGATACCTTACCTACCACATCTGTGGGCCCACAAACAAAAGCGTGAAGTATGAATATTTTATGAATGAGAACCGTGAGTGTCAGGCTTAAGCACCTCGTCCCAGGTTTGTCATACAGCTCATGTGATGTCTCTGATTTGTTGTCAGTTGTCTCAGAATAACCTCATACAAATTGCGACCTTCCGCTGAGAGTTCATTGCACACTGGTATGAACCCTGGGACTAAGTATGAGCTTCTGGCTTATTTATTTTGCTGGAGGACTAGAACCTAGAGAATTAAAACATGGAGAGTTATGATGTTTATTCACTTATTAATTAATTTAACAAACACTTCTGAAATGCCTACCATCTTAAAGATTCTGAGCTAGACTTGGCAGTCACACAGCAAGAGGCAGAATGATAATAAACACATGCTTCAGACAAGGCAGGCCATTCATTAGTTCTGGGACCTGGGACAACCTGCTGGTTACTGGTATTTCCGTTTCTTCTGTGCCACAGGCGTCATAACTGTCTCATGAGGTTACTGTACAGGTCAGTGGTTCTCACTCAGGGGTGATTTTGTCCCCTAGGGAATATTTGTCAATGTCTGGAGACATTTTTGGTTGTTACATGGGGATGGGGCTATCACAATACATAGGATAGCTCCAAATGACTATGAGTTACCTAGCCAAGATGTCAATAGCCTTAAGGTTGAGAAATCCTGGTGTAGAACACATGCACTAACATGTGTAATAGGATAATGTATCCACTAGAGGCAGGACTCATAGGGAATTTCCCAACTGGTCCTAACCAGTCCCTCTATGAAAAGAGTTATCCCCATGGAAGTTGTCCATCCATGTTCCCTCTGGAAGCTTACCATAGGGGCCAGGATCATTAAACGTGTGTTGTTCATAGATGATGGAGAGGTGGTAGGCACGGGCAGGTTCAGTGGTCCTTATTTGACAAAACAGCCCCAAGTCGGCTTGTTCTCAGCTCTCTGGCCCTCATTATGGAAGATCCTTCTTCTTCCCACTATTGAACTAAAGGCTCTCATCCTCCCCTTCCAATTTCACCTTCTACCTCTTCTGACTCCTTCTGTAGATGGTCTGCCAGGTCTTTGTGAGAAAAAGGACAAACAAACAAAAAAGTAAAAACAAAAAAACCACTCCTACCAGCAAAGCAAAAGCTCTGCATCCTGTAAACATACAATAGGAGTCTGTCCTTCTGCCATTTAGACCAGGCACTTCTTCTCTCTTTCAGTCCCAAGTGAGTGACTCAATACACAGTGAAAGGTTGGGTGGCAGAAATAAAAGCCCTCTGAGAACTAGAAAGAGTGAGGAGGAGGAAGAAGAAATACAGATCTAAAATCATACAGCTGTGACCAAGGGATACAACAAGAACACAGGAATGAGACTATCTTGCCCAGGTTCTGACTCAGACAATCAGTATCGCTTCCTGGTGCCCGTCAACCTAAGAGGAGAACGAACTCTCCGAGAAGCGTTTCAGGTGTAGCTGGCGTGATCTTTTGTTAGTAAGACAAAAGTCCACAGGCGATTGGTCAGCAGATCTGCCCATGTGACTGACATGAATTATTTCATCTACACTTCTTATCAACCCTATGATACAGGTACTGCTATTACTTTCATGTTACCCATGAGGAGACTGGTATTAGGAGAGGTGACCATGGACCAGGATTATGCCCCCAGCAGGTGGTAGAACTGGGGCTTCATCTGAGGTGGCTTGACACAGAGATGATACTTTTCACCTCGGGCTATAGCAGCAAATTTTTCTCAGGTTTGGTTCCCATTCCAATTAAAAAAAGGGGGGGGGATGCCAACATTAACATGAAACAAAATATAAAGGAAGTATGAAGCAAAGGAAATGTTTCATGCTTGTATAATAGATTGCTTAAGGTTCCTCTATTTTATTAAGTAAGAATTTTCTAAAGCGTTGTGCTTTCAACAAAATTCAGAGGTATAATCATTTCCTGTGACATTATTTATAAAAGTGGTTAATTCTTTACTTAGCCTTTTTTGAATTCTACTTTTTTAATGTAATGTTCTCTCCCACTAATGAGTAACCAGTTATAGTCATGATCATTGTGTTACTTAAAATACATGAAGTTTCTGTCATTCTCGTTATATTTGGGTTGTTTCTCCCCCTGAGGAGCAGGGTAGTCACAGGCAGGTCTGCGGCACTGGGCTGTGTGGTTTGTCCTCGTCACATGGGTTCTTCCATGGCCCACGTGTGTGGGCACTGACACACCTCTGGGGAGAGCTGATCATGACCATCTCTCCCCAACTCCATGTTCACTGATCTCAGACCAGTTACTTAAAATTGGCCATGGTGGGCATATTTACACCGCACAAATTCTCAAGCTCTACGCATCAGGGAGCTGGTTGTTAAACATTTACCAGCACCCCATGGGGCACAGCGAGGGGAGAGGGGTTGGGGGACTGAAATTTAGCCCTTGATCTGCTCATCAAGCAGGGCACCCAGCCCTCCTCCCTGATGTGGAGATGAGCTGGGAGGGGCTCCTTTTTCTCATTCAAACAAAGCTGCCCTCTGCTCCCAGCCATGTACTCAGAAGGCTACGTCTCCTGGAGAGGCATCTTCTGCTAATTTGCACAAGGGCAGCAAATGGGCGAGAAGACATCCTGAGCTTAGGACAGCGGCTCCCAAACCCGGCTGATCATCACAATCATCTTACAATTAAAAAAAAAATATAGAGAGATCTTATGACTTTTCAAAGATTTTGGTTTGGTTTATGTAGCATCCAATAGTGGTTGCTTACCACTCACCCTTCTTCCTACCCGGTAGAAACTAATTTTGTTTGGGGGTTTACTGAATTGTTTCTCTACCTCCAGGAGTTAATCATGAGTCCTATAAACCAATCGGGGTGATACTATACCCCTTGTGTAAGGGTAGGCGCGTGACCCCATTGTGGTTAATTACATGAGGCCTCGTCTGCTGTGAGGCTTCTGAGGAAGGTCCCAAGTTTGAGAAAGACATAGAAAATGTGGCTGCTCTGCCTCAGCACGTTGCTGGACATTGTATAACAGAAGTTATTTTAATACATGGAAGTCTTGCAACCATGTGTGAACAGGGAGGGGAGCTAGCCTGAAGGCAAAGCAGATACACTCAGAATGGGGACGTGGAAAATTAAAATTGGAGCCATTGATATACAACCAATGTTAAAACCGACCAACTTCTAAACTTCCTAATTGTTGTTTAAGACAACTTGAAAATGTATTTTCTGTTACTTGTGCAATGGAAAGCTGTTTAACCAATATGTCTTGGATGAAGTCTGGGAGTCTGCATTTAAAAATTCTTTCAAATTTTGGAAACTATGGGAACCACCAGAATAAAGCCACTATAAGCTAATGTATACTTCTCTTAAAGGCATGTCAAGATGTTTTACCCAGCTAGTTTCTGTGTGACCCTGTAAGCCCCAAGGCAGATGGAACCCCGGAGGGAGAGGTACCAAGCCACAAGCATCCTTGCCCAGCGTCCTGTAAACATTTCAGTTGCTACGTGTGGCATGGTGTGAAAAAGGTTGTGAAGCACTGAACTGCTGTGTTTAACACAGTGTGGTGGGAAGAAAAGAGGACCAAATCACCTGAGAGCTGGGTAGTCTCAGAAACGCACTTCGTCCATTTGTCTCTCAGTTCTGTCATCTATGCAGTCACAGAAATTGGCATTTTAAAGATCATGATTAATAATAGTGAGGGTAAAATGCACAGTTTGGTTGTGACTTCCTCGTCTTCTTGTTCTGTTTTCTTCCTCCTGCTTTGAGTGGTGGGTATTGGAGTGGATTAGAGTATTGGAGTAGCTACTAGCTGTGCATTTCAGTGGAGGAACACCTCGCCCCCATTCATTCTACAGGGCCCAGAGATAATAATACTGACAAGAGTTATCATTGCTCAGCATGAGCTCATAGGTATTGCTAACTCTTTAAAGCTGTCGTGCGGCGCAGGTAGTCCCTCGGAGCTGAGTTAAGTCCAATGTCCCTTTCTGACCCTGTGCCCTTACTTCCTGTGACATCCTTCATTGACCCGGGTCCCAATCCTTGGCTTCTGTTCTGGGTCTTTCCTTTTCAGACTTCTAACGAAGACTTCTGTCTTCCTCAGGTGACTTTGAGCCTTGACTCTGTGCCAAAATAATAATAATAATAATAATAATAATAATAATAATAATAATAGTATAAAAATAACAATAACAATAATAGATATTCACCTCCAGACAATTAAACAAAAAGTACGTTACATATTTTCATTTTAAAATAATTAATATTCATACGATAAAAGCAACCTTGTTTGCACCGTCTAGAGATATTCATTCAGTCTATTTTGTTATGTTTCCATCCAGAATTATTTTTATGTCTATGTCATTTTATTTAAAAATAACAAAAACAAACACACCTCAATCCAAAAACCTACAAATCATCTATGATTCTTCTCTTTCTCTCTCTCATCTGTTTTACATCCAATTCATCAGCAAGTCCTGTGGATTGTACCTCTAACTGGTACCTCTAACTGGATTGTACCTCTAACTGGTACCTCTAACTGGATTGTACCTGTGGATTGTACCTCTAACTGGATTGTACCTGTGGCTTGTACCTCTAACTGGATCTCAAATTCATCCACTTCTTCCTGTTTCCGCTGCTACCCCCTCACCCATATCATTTCTTACTTAAGCTACTCTAGTAGCCTCCAAGTTCATCTCCTTGTTTTCACTCTTATTTCATAGAGTTCATTTTATTTTTCACACAATCATTAGAGTGCTCTTTGTATATGTAGATTTGATTTGTCATTCCCCTGTAAAGAACTCTGCAATAGCTTCCCATTGCACCTAGAATAAAGTCTAGATTCCTTTCAAGTGACTTAAAAGACACGGAATGGTCTGAATTTGCCTAACTGTCCTCCCCTTCGTCTTCCTCATTTCTTTCCAGACATTTTACCCCAGGGCCTTTGCATTTCCTGTTTTCTCGGCCTGGAATATTCACCCGCTGGCTTTTGCACAGTGGCTGCTCCTTCCTGGGTCTCGACTCTAATGTCACTTCCACAGAAAGACTTTTCCTGCTCACCAAACCAGTCATTTGTCATCACATCACCCTGGTTTATTTCCTCCAGTACACACATCATCACATTCTAAAATTGTCTTTTAAAAACATTTTCTTTTTTATTCTCCCTCTTTTCTAGAAGGTAAGATTGAGGGAATCGTGATCTTGACTAAGGCATTTACTGTTCTACCCAGTGTTTCAAATGATTCCTGCCCATATGAAATTAGTATCTAATGAATATGTATCGAATGAGTGAATGAACAAATAAATGAATTAACTGAGATCATAGTGACTATTCCTTCTTGTATTTTTCTTTTTCACTTTCTAACATGTAAAGCTGGTCAGTATTCCTTAAATCTGAAAAAAATGCCCCCCACCCCCAAGTGTTGACTTATACATGAGCAAATGTGAAATGCATTGTTTCTTATGCTTCTCATTCCTCTGTGGATCTAAAATCAAAACATATTTACAAACTACATACAAAGCTACAAAACAAATACAATTAAAATTGACAATATTGATTCAATGCAATAGATGATATTTTGATGAAAGTAAATCACTGCTCATTGATTGACTAAGATAATGATTGCTATAATCCAAGTTCTTTTGAGTTCAGAGGACTCTCCTGTCCGTTGCTCTGTGATGGTTCAATTTTTTTTTCATGACTTTTCTCTCTTTGAACTACTACTGCAAAACCTTAATTTCTACTTCATGCTGTGAGTTGTAAATATTTATTTGGCATGAGTGTGATATACTGGAAACACACTTGCCTCTGATTTTTTCTCATTAACCTTTCTCAATTAAGCCTGCTACTGAGTGTGATGTGACCTAAAGTAAATGAGGCCAGTGGAATCATGTTTCAGGCTTGTTTTTAAGGAGATGCTCATCCAGAGATTCCAGCACTAATTTACAAGGAGTTGGAACGTGTTGTTCCCTAGAATTCCAGGGCGGCATCTCTTGGAGAAAAGTAGGCAGAAACAGGGATGAGACCAGACTTCCTAGGGGTCTACAAGTGAAGTGGCATAAGAGGTCACACTTTGGGACTAGGTGCTTTGGAGTGCGGTCAAATGGAGTGGGGTCAGATGGGCTCTGAGAGAAGGTTGACCAGATGGTGACGGAATGCCTGAGAGGGGTACCATGTGATCTCTTCCTCATGGCTCAGCCAGCCCCTCCAGAAACACTAGAAAATATGCATGTTTGGTGAGATTGGATTCCTTGAAGAAGATGGTGAGGGGCAAAGGTCTGCATAAAGGGGTCACAAAAAAGGGATGGAAAGGCATGTAAAAGAGTAGAGAATGCCTGGCATGACTCTGGATTCATCCACATCAAGGAAATGAAATTTATTTAATTCTTTAAATGATATCACATTTATATATAGTATCAAACACCCATCTCATTAAGCACAGCTTCACACATACCATATACCATGAAACACAATGTCTCATGTATGTGTGAAGGTGTGTGTTTGTTATTTACATATTTATTTTGCTATAAAAGTTAGTGTTTATTTAGAATGATAAATCACAACTAATTAACATTTGAAAATACTAACAAATCTCTCAAACATAAAAAACTCCAATATCTTTCATTTACATATTTACAAAAACTTGGGACCCTGTGAACACATTGCTAGGGAACTCCCTACCCTCCCCTTCCTCTTAGGGCTTTGGAAGAGCTCAGTGCCAGCGAGAAGCCCGGAAATGTAAGCTTCATTAGTTTCACAATGTTTTCATTATTCCTAGTGGTGTAAGAAATGATCTCTCCCACCACCAAATTTAGCTACTTTGAACAAATATTTGTTATCTCACATAGTTTCTGTGGATCTGTCTGTACTAAGTCACAAAGCCTATTTGAACCCTGGACTATTAGATTGCAACATCTGTATTTTTATCCATAACCTCCACAGCTTCAGCACTTCCAGTTGTCATCCCGCCCTTCCTGGCACGTGCCCGCCAACACTCAGCCTAATTCCTGCCTCTCTTGTGGAGCCTTGTTCAGTGCTCTGGGCCGACTGGGGTTTTCCTTCCTCTAAACACTTGCTAATCAGCCCCCTCCACTGTACCCCGTTAGCAAACTTCTCACAGGATCTTAATTTTTAGCTGTCCACAAGGTAGACTGTAAGGTGCTTGAATGTGGGACCATTTTTTTTCTATCCCCAAATCCACAGTAGATGTCAAAGGCCTGACATGAGGTTGACCCCAGTAAATGTCTGTTGCATGAGCAAGTGGATTCAGAGAGGCAGGGCTCATTTCTAAGGTCATGTACCCACTGGATTTCCAGATGATTGGCATTTAGTTCATGATCACAGCAAATCACTAGGGCAGAGCACTCAGCTTCCTTCTGGTAAAATTTATTATGCCCAGAGGAAAGTTCTGGGACATGTTAACCTTCGGTGAACCAGTGACCACATGCCGCCTACATTATGCGGCTGGCAACCACATTCAGCACGTTGATTCTGCACTCAGAACCTCTCAATGCCAATAAAACACATAACATCTCAAAGCTTTATCAAGTGTGTTGAGCAGCAGGCAGCCAGAGCCCCAACCTGTGGCTGCCCACTGCGTCATGGCGCTCACGGACACACATGGCAGACGGGCCTCAGGTGTCAGAATGAGCACACGTATTAGGAGAACCCAGCTGTCTGCAACTCCCCAAGAGCACCCACCTTTTCCAGATACCAAATGTACAAACTTTATTATTTTTTTAATTAAAGTTTATTGGGGTGACAATCGTTAGTAAAGTTACATAGGTTTCAGGTGTACAATTTTATAATACATCATCTATATATCACATTGTGTATTCACCACCCAGAGTCAGTTCTCCTTCCGTCACCAAAGGTACTTTATTTTAACAATTTTCTCTCTTTCTGTAGCTAGAAACACTCTTAGTGGGAATATAAAGGGTGCAGAAAGAACACAAAAGGAAAATTGTAAACATTCTTCTCCAGGTTCCCTTTGCTTTGGACAGAATGATCTTCTCCTGCAGCAAACCTACTCTTTCCTGTACATTACTCTTGCTCCTTGCTGCTCAGGGAAATTTAAACATCTGATAGGAATTCTACCTATAATCTCATAGAAGATAAACTCAAATTCAATGGTCTCCAAGTTGCCCTCTCCGATCCCCACTGCTGCCTCCACATTTGGAATCTGGTGGTGTTTGCTGTTTGGCGCTTGGTGTAGGCTATGCCTCTCAGACTGTCATGTGCATTCAAATCCTGGGGGATTTGCTAGATTATAGATTCTGATTCGCAGGTTTGGACCAGGCCCTACAGTCTTCATTTTTATTTTTTTCATTTAATTTTTTTTATATTAATTTCAGGTGTACAAAACAACATAATGCCTGAGTCTGCCTTTCTAACAAGCTTCAGATGAATTCCTTGCTGCTGACCCATGGGCCATGCTTTGCATAATAAGCTTGTAGACTCCTTGGCTTTAAGTGTCTTCCTCCCTTGCTCTGTTCTTTCCTCCCTCTTCCTTTCTTTACACTTTCTGTGTGTGTTTACTGGGCTCCTTCTATAACTTATACTTAGCGTTATGTGCTGTCATTTTAGAGGTGAAAATCCCCTCTCAATAACTTTAGATTTATAGAATTTCCCACTCAACCAAATGTAATGATCGTGAAGGCAGACAATAGCCCATGATTCCTAGGTGGCATTTTTTAGCGCAAAGAGCACACCACTGAAATCAGCAAAGCTGAGCTCCGGCCCCAATTTTATCTTCCATTTACAACACGTGAGATTTGGGCAAGTCCTTTCCCCTCTGCACCTCAGTGTGATCACCTGAGAAGTTGGCACGATAGTCGCCGCGTGTGTGGAATGAGATGCTGCTTGCGAAGTGTGTGGCCCAGGGTCTGTCTCCTCTGGCCCAGAGCCGTGTTCATTCCCTCTCGAGCTGAGACTGTGGACTCCGGACATCCAGTGGGTTTCAAGTTCTGGGTAGGTTGGGCAGGTTGTCAGAGCAGTAACTGAGGGAGATTTTGTTTCTTTCTGCTCTGGTTCTGATTTTGAACTTTAGTTGTAAGATTTCATGGTATGCTGGCAAATGTTTATGTTCTTGTTGTTTTGAAATTTTATTTAAGATAATGCTTTGAAATTCTCAATTTACACTTATGAGGAAAGATGATTGACGTGATAACTAGGCTTTAAGAGAAACTATGCATTTCATTTCATCTACTGTAAAAGAAAAAGTGAAAGATGATATATATTTTTAATTGCCAGTGGTTTCACCACTCAAATCAGCTGCAATTTCAACTCCTTTAAAAATTCTAATGTTAGTTGAGTTTGCTTTTCTTTTGAAAACAATAAAGTATACATTGGGAAAAAATTGCAACCTCAGAGAGCTGTAGTCTGACGTGGGATAGTGCCGTGGCTGGCTCTAGAAAAGCCGAACTGAGTTTTAGTTCTGCACTTCTAACAACTTGCGATGAGACCTTCATAAAGATGACTTTTAATGTATCTAGGCTGTTTCCTCATTGTAAAATTAGGGGTCAGACTAATGGATTCTTACGATCCTTTTTTGCTCTTAAAAAAAGCCAACTATGATTCATATTAATTTAGTTACAAGTATTGGAGAAATGAAAACGTCAGTCAAGGAAAACAATTTCTGTATACGTTTTACAAATGAATAGTGTAAATGAGACCATAGGGAGGATGTTTAAAATGCTGGAGAGAACACTTTCAAGTCATTTGAAGCCCTTGAAGAGCATGGATTTAGATACAAAAAATTGATTGGCTAATTGCAAACCATTCTTAACTACTAATTAATACATGCTAGAGAACATGCCTTGCTTAAATGGAGTCCCTGTAGATTCTTGACAGGAATTAAAGTATAAATCGTTAAAAAAGAATCCTATCTACAATTTATGTGTGTTTTGCTAATTCATCTTGTGACAGAGCAGGATCACACAGTGGTTCCAGGCATATATGATGGTGTTAGATTCGGGGGTCAAACCCTGGCTCTGTCACTTACAGCCTGTGTAAAAATCATTGAGCCCCTTGGTAGAAGTTTCATAACTGTAGCAGGGTGGTATTATATATATTTTGAATGTTGCTTGGTATATAGTTATGATAGCTGTTATTGTTATATTATTAAGATAGCTTCATTTTAATGATTTAAGTATGATCTATAACCTTCTATCATAAAGCCTTATATTCATAACTGAGGTTTTATCCTTAAAATGCCCATTGCCTATTCAAATTGCTCTGATCATTGTGGTTTTCATTGGGAGGTCACACCACGTGATGAAAAGAAAGTGGACAGGGAGACAAGCAAGTGTCACTTTGGCAAGTCACCTCTATCATGGATCTTGCTATCTTCATAAATAAGACAGTGGGTTGGATCAGATTATTAGATTCAATCTGTTTGATTGGAGGCGGGGTGCTTGGAGGACTGATATGTATGCAACAGTTACATACAAAATATCATGTGTAGGTGCAGTGTTGTAGGGTGAATGTCTATGCCATTCATCAGACTCTCAGGTGGGTCTATGAAGAGTCAAGTCCTCCTGTTTCAAGGGTCTTCAGCTTCCCTTTTGGCTCTGACTTCCCATAGCTACAGGATATTGGAATTGTGGTGAAATCACTCAGAGGAACAACTTTTTCTGGGGAAATTGATAACTCAAGCCATTTCCTGGTGACATAGAAAACTGATATTTTGACAGTTCCTTCTGGCAATATCAAGAACAAGGAAAAAGAGAGTACACATTTTCAAGTGCCAGATGACCCAGCTTGTCCTTGTGTTTCAATGAGACAGTCGCTACCAACCTAGTGCTTTGGGAACATTTGCATTACTGTGAGGGTTCTTATTCAAGATTTACACCTGCTTTATATATAAATCATGATTACATTTGTATTTTTTGGTGTCAGTCTTGATTTTTCTGACAAGACAGAAGAGTGCATACATTTTGCTGATATCCTACCACTAGCCGCTCTCTATTAGTCAGGTCAAGTTCTCTTGGTTGGCTGCGCTATGACCGAATCCTTTCCCTGTGGAAGGATCTGGGCAGAGGGATCTGGGCAGAATCAGGGCTGGGTTCTGGGTCAGGGAAAAGCGCAGGGAATTTGAGACTCCATGAACTTGGGGCTGGGAGACAGGATAAGACTATTTTAAGGGAAAGAGGGGAAAGTACTCCTGAGCTGAGAAGACTGATAACACCAAATCTAGAGGTGGCAGGGTTGACGTTAGGATCAAGAAGTCAAGAAATTGAAGTCAGGGGACAGTACCCATCAGGAGGAAATCATATCTCTGCAAAATGGGAATGAGAGCCACCTTTCATGCTGTGAAAATAATCAGGCCTTTGATGTTGCACGTTTTCTTTCTGGCAACCAAGTTAGCACCTCTGTATGGCAGCTCCAGGCAGTTAAAGAGTATCCAGATTCCAGGTGCCAGCAAAGCAGCTCATATCACTGACCTGGCCTGGCTGCCTGTGTCACAGGGCACTGCTGTAAGTGGTGCCCATTCCAATGGGGGCTGACTCTGTTCAGCCTCCATCCTTTAAGAGATGATGCTTGTTTCTGCTACTTCCTCTGAGTAACAAGAGAATGACTGGCCTCATCAGAGTTAACCGCTCCATGCCTTTCTTCTTCAAAGTTCCTGAAGAGCTTCTTGACTTGAGGTTTTAAAAAGGCAATAAGAAATACGTAGAGAAGAACTTACACAACATAATGGCATGCATCATCTATAATTATCAAAGTATCTTATGATACCTATTTAAAGAGCATTACAAATAATGCCATGTATGGTGATACTGTTAATGATTAATACTTTACTAGGGAATTGGTGGGACAGATATTTGCCTGTGACCTGATCCTATCACGGTCGTCTACTTCTTTATCTGGTTGAAGTCTTTGAAACCCTCTAAATTATGTCTGTGTCTTATGCTTTTGCATGACCCATACCCAACTATTTTCAACAAGCCAGTCACTTCAGACTTTTTTCCATTTTTCTGTCTCAATTTCTAAGTCTATCTCAGTCTAGTATAGATACATACTTCATTGGCAGGCGTATTTATTTTTGGTTAACCTTTTGCTATTGACAGTGTTGTTTTCTGTTGCACAATCATGGAGAACATCCTAGCCTCTGATTTTGCAACTATGTCAGCTGCAAAACTCTTTCTCCTCCTCTACCGGGGTTGAAAGGAGTCTATAGGCAGAGTAGGATTTGCAGAGAAAGAAAACAACTCTTGTGGGATCTAACTAGAAAAATCTTCTATTAGTTCATTCATTTATTCAGAAACATTCTGAGCACCTAATATGTCCCAGGCATTCATATGGCATCTGGGGAAACAGAATTGAATATGAAATCACCCCTTCTCTCAAGGGGCACAGAGTCCAGTGGGGGGTGGGGGAACATAACAATAGACATCTATCTTATGATAGAGGAAGGCACAAGAAGTTATGGGAGCTGTGATGTTGTGATTTAGCATAAGAAATATATCTTTGGACTTTGTCCCCATTCCTGTCACAGTTCCTAAAACCCTTGTAATTTCCTAAGAGATGAGAGAGAGAAAGGTGTCTTGAGCTTAGAAGTATGCTCATGAGATGACTTTTGGAAACCTCCTAGGTAACCTAAGGATGGGGGCTGATTGCCAGTGGAACAAACCATATGATTAGAGGGTTGGAACTATCAGTCCCACCACTGAACTCGGGGGAAAAAAAGAGGGGCTGGAGATTGAGTTCAATCACCAATGGCCAATGATTTAATCAATCATGTCTGTGTAATGAAGCCTCTATAAAAACCCAAAAGGATGGGGTTCAGAGAGCTTCCAGGTTGGTGAACATAGGAGATGCATGTAGGGAGAGTGCTATACCCAGAGAGCATGGGCGCTCCATGGCCTTTCCACCTCCACACCCTCATACCTTACCTTATGATCTCTTCTATCTGGCTATTCTTGAGTTATGTCCTTTTACAATAAACCAGTGATCTAGAAAGTAAAGTGTTTCTCTGAGTTCTGTGAGCCATTCTAGAAAATTAAACCCTAGGAGAGGGTTGTGGGAACGTCTCATCTGTGGCCAGTTGGTCAGAAGCACAGGTGAGAACGTTGAAGATTGGTATCTGAAGGGGGTGGTAATCTTGCAGGACTGAGTGCTTAACCTGTGGGATCTCACACTATTTCTAGGTAGACAGCATCAGCATTGAAGTAATTGCTTGGTGGTATGGAAACAAGCAAACAAACAAACAAACAAACAAATCCATTAGAGGAGCCCTGAGGAATGGCACAGGGCCCAGCCAAGGATGTTCAGGGAAAATAGTAGAGGAGTTAACTTGACCTTGGTTTTGAAGAGTTAATAGAAATATTTCAGATAAAAAAAGAAGGGGGTGGGTAGGGTCAGAAAGGGCATTTCTGGCAGAAGATGTAGCTGTTCAAAGAGCTAAGAAGAGATAAATATTTTAGGTTCACAATAATGCAAGACTGTGTTTCAGTACCACGGGAGCTGGGAGCTCTTTACTCACGGCTCCTTCCTGGGTGACACCTCCAAGCATCCTCACCAGCTGGCATCACTACGTTAGGCCTCTTTTCTCCGTTGGCTGCTTTGAGAAATTGGGCAGTTCATATGTCTTGTGCCTTTTACATAGGGCTTACCTCGATGCTATAAAGACTGTCACATATTAATCAAATGATTGAACAGCATTTACTGCTCACTATATGTAAAGGTTTTGCTTTCAGTTCTGTATATATAATTTCTGTTGTGAGAGACATGCTGGAAAGAGTGGAAATAATACAAAAACTGGGGCCAGAAGCCCTGAGAACACATCCTTACTCCTCCATAATCTAACTGTGATTCTGGGCAACCTACTTGAGCTCTTTGACTCAGTTTCCTGCAAAATTATGATTAATAATATTAACTGCATTATAGGATTATTGAGAAAAGTAAATGAGGTGATAGATGCAGATAGAAATGGAAAGGTTAGGATGTACTAATTAATGGTGAGATATTATTACACATCACATTCATATGGAGAGTGATTCAGGATAAATATGAATTTCTAGGAGGAAAATATTTTGAGGAAGACAGCTCATTGGATTTAAAGTAGGAGGTTATTGCAAGACAGTACCGTAGACTCATGGTGCCACTGAACGGGTGGGTGGGGTTTGAGATATGGCCAATCAATCAGATGGAGCAGAGACAAGTGGGAAGGGTCGGAGGAGGTGTGTGCGGGGATGTGGTGACAGAGTGTGACGGCTGGGCTGTGTGGGCTAAATCGGTGGGAAATGACATGGTGAAAAGAACAGTAAGATCATGGGCTTACAGATGGTGGAGCAGGAAAGAATTCTGGTGATACTAAACCTCACACACTCATCCCACTGGTGAGGAAATTAGGTCCCTGAGAAGTTAAGTGATTTGCTCCTAGTCACAGCCATCGCCAGTTACAGAAATGAAATTCCAGCTTAGGAAGAGTCACTTCCAGTTTTATTTATTTATTTATTTTTTATTAAATGTGTTGGGGTGACATTTGTTAGTAAAATTACATAGGTTTCAAGTGTACAGTTCTATAATACATCATCTATATATTGCATTGTATTCTGACCACCCAGAGTCAGTTCTCACTCCATCACCATATATTTGACCCCCTTTTCCCTCTGATAACCACTAAACTGTTGCCTGTGCCTATGAGTTTTTGTTTGTTTGTCTTATTCCTTTGTTGCTTTCAGTTTTGTATCCCACATGAGTAAAGTCATATTGTTCTCGACGTCTTCCATCTGACTTATTTCACTTAGCATGATAATCTCAAGATCCATCTGTGTTGTTGCAAATGGCAGTATTTCACTTTTCTTATGGCCGAGTAGTATTCCATTGTGTATATATACCACCTCTTCTCTATCCGATCATCTATTGAAGGACACTTTGGTTGTTTCCATGTCTTGTCCCCTGTGAATAATGCAGCAAACAACATAGGGGTACATATACCGGGGGTGCCAGGGAAATGTATACACATGACTTGTGCTCATCTTTTGTTATCAGTATTGAGTATTAATACTGAGTAATATTGAGTATTACAATTTTAATATAGCTGTATCCTTTCTTAAAATGTTTATACATATTTTAGCACCCCCTGTATCTTTACAGATAAATGTTTTCAGGTTTTTTGGGTAGATACCCAGAAGAGGGATTTCTGGGTCATATGGTAATTCTATTGTTAATTTTTCAAAGAACCTCCATACTGTTTTCCATAGTGGCTGTACCAATTTACATTCTCAGCAGCAGTGTACAGGGGTTCCTTTTTCTCCACAGCCTCTCCAACACTTGTTACTTGTCTTGATGATTGCCATTCTAACAGGTATGAGGTAGTATCATTTTTACCATTTCTTAACACTCACTTGAAGGAAATAATGAGTCTCTATTTAATCATAATCATAATAACTTCAGAGAATAAATTTAACACATGAATATATTTAACACATGAATAAATATGTTATTGTTTATATTAATTCCTGTTTGTTTCAACCCTCCAACATTTACATATAACCGGAATCTTTCTCTCCACCTCCTTCATCAAACTGTTTATTCTCAGATTCATTTATTTGTTCATTCTAACACACGTTTATTAGGGTTTCCTATATTCTGGGCACCACATAAAGCAGTGGGGATCCAAAGATGAACAGGACCCTGTCCTTAGCCTCAAAGAGCCCATTGCCTCATATAGAAAACAGATAGACTGAGGCATACAACACAGTGTAGTGAGGGTACACATTGGAAGGAACAATCTAGTCAGGTTTGAAAGGTGAGGCGGGCAGCTCAGAGTCAATGATCCTTGAACTGGGTCTTGGAGAAAACCTTGTTTACCAGTTGGAGGTAGGCAGTGCAGGTAGGTGAAGAGTAATGAATACTCCAGGGAGGTGAGTGGAGAAGTCTTCATGGCTGCAAGGCAGAAAAACTCTTTCTCCCAAAACATTTGATAACACGTGATGACTCGATGAAGGGCAGCACTGATGAGAGTTTTGGAAAAAAAAAAATTAAATCTCAACCAAGTAAAAGGTGACTTAATGAAAAGGATAAATGACCAATGTTTTTAAATCCAGAAAAAAATCATCCCTTCTACCCTCAGGAAGAGGCAAATTATTGTGTGGCGTCAACGCCCCTTTATGAAACTCTGCCAGGTGGGATTCTGCGGTGAGTCTTTCTGCTCCAGGCAGTGGAGGATGGATGTCATAGAATGAGTTCTTTTCCCACTTGTTAAACTTTGACTGTGATGACTGGCTCCACACTTGCAGAGTTCAGTGTCATAACAATGACATTGTTTCTGAAGTGATATTTATTGAGCTAACAGGACACAGAGATGAATACGACACGATCTCTGCCCCCAGGAAATGCACAGCCGGGTGGGAAAGACACACAAGTAGTAAAACATACACAACACAGTTGACTGTGTGCTGGTGAGCTTAGAAGACAGCAGGGTTCTAATGTGGCTTGTGTTCCCAAGGTTGATTCTTAAAGAATGAGTTGGAAGGAGTAAGTTAGATAAGAGAAGGAAACCCTTTCTCATGGAAGGAAACAAAACAAAATAAAACAAAAACTCTTGGAACTCTGGGCCAATGTGACATTTTCAGAGACTGTGGATGGGAGAGTAAAGTATGAGGGGAAACTGAAGCAAGTAGAGGCCAAGCTCAAGAAACCTTCTAGGCCTCGAGGAGTTTAAACTATCTTGTGAGATTGGGAGAGCCATTGGAAAATTTAAGCAGAGAGAAATCCGAATAGGTTTTAGTTTTAGAAGAATCATTCTGTCTACAAGCAGGAGGAGAAATGGAGAAGGGACAGATTAAAGGCAGGAGACCAGTTGTCTGGCTGTTGCAACAACCTTGGCAGGAGATCAAGATGAACTGCGTGAAGATGTAAAACTTGTAGGATTTAAGTAACAGTTGTGTGAGGGCTGGGAGGAGTTTGGTATAGCTCACTGATTTCTAGTTTAGTTATCTGGGTAGATAGTCATGCTGCTAAACAAGATTAGTAATACAGAAGAAGGAACTAGTGTGGGATGCTGGTGTGTGTGTGTGTGTGTGTGTGTGTGTGTGTGTGTGTGTGTGTGTGTGATGAACTGAGTTCTAGCTTTGCTGGATTTGAGATGCCTGTGGGTCCTTTAGGTTAATATGTCCTGTAGAAAGTCAGATAGGATAGGTCTGGAACTGAGAAGAGATATCTGGGCTTGAGATAAAGATTTGAGTTTCACTAGCATGTAAGAAATAGTGGGAAGTGGAGAGGAAGGGTGATTGAACTTTCCAAGAACAAGTGATAGCAGAGAAAGGCTGAGGGTTGGATTAAGTGGCTTCTCTATTTGAAATTATAAGTCATAAACTTCAGATCTTATTCACTGTTGACACAGCCTTCGGGTGTTTTCCCAATGGGCAGACTTTGGCTGACAACAAAGTATAAGTGCCAGGAGCTAGATTTATTCTGTAAAGAAATTCTTCCCAAAGCAAGACATTTTTGGCTCTCACTCCCGGACTGTGTGTGCTCAGCCTCCAACACTCTTGGTAGTTGGTAGTTTGGATCACATTTGGGCCAATATTTTCAAACTAGTATTTTGAGTGAAGTAATTTTGGATCATAGAAGTGAACGAATAAATATTCTCTAAGACTCACAGGTAATCACCTGCTTTGATCTGAACCAGTTTGACACTTTGAACTTAGGTTTTCTTATGGCACAAATTGGGATTTTATCTTTTAAAAAGGAAGGAAATAGAGACAAAATAACTTGTCCTTTCTTTCTACCTCAATGCATTAGAGTTTTCTAGAGAAGCAGAGTAATAAGATATATATGGAGAAAGGAAGATATTTATTTATAAGGAATTAACTAACACAATTATGGAGGCTGAGAAGTTCCATGATCTATTGTCTGTCTGTAAGCTGGAGACTCAGGAAAGTCAGTGGTATAATTCAGTCCAAGTCCAAAGGTCTGAGGACCAGAAGCCCTGAGGCAGGAGAAGATTGATGTCCCAGCCCAGGCAGCCAGGCAGGGAGGGCTGAATTCTTCCCCCATTGTTGCAAAAAGCCCTCAAGAAATTGGATGGTTCCTACCCACACTGAGAGCTAACTGCTTTCTGAGTCCACTGTTTCAAATGCTAACTTCATCTGGAAACATCCTAGCAGACACACCTAGAAGTAATGTTTAGCCAAGTATCTGGTTGCTCAATGATTCTGTCAGGTTAACACATAAATTAATCATCACACGCAGAAATAAAAGCCATGGGAATATTTGAGATTTCCAGCCTGTCTTCCTCGCTTTTTTAATTTCTTCCTCCCTCCTTTTCTATGATTTACTGAATGACTATAGAACACCTAATTTTCCCCCCGGTACTATGGAGAGGATCTGATAAATACAATTTAGCCTTGGCCCTTGGGGAGGGTGGTCTACTAGAGAATATGGTAATGTAAGCAAATACAGTTGGGAACTGTGAAGGGTGACATGACAGAGATGAAAACAAGACGCGCGAGGGGCTTGTGGTAGACTGATACTTTGATGTCTTCAGTGAGCTGTCTCTGCTAGTACTGCTTATGTGACCCCTCTCACGTTGACTCTGACCTTGTCCATGCCGTTAGCTTTGACCAATAGACCGTTGACTAGGATGATGCAAGCAGCAGTTTGATGAGCACTTGCACATTGGGTCTGGTCTTCTTGGAATGTTCCTTTTCATAACCTGGTCATAGCCTGTGAGAAAGGTCAAATAGCCACATGGAGAAGACCTCTCGGGGAAAGTGGAGGCCTCTGCGTGAGAGACACAGCCGAGCTCCCCCGCAGTGGCTAGTACCAACTACAGGACTTGTGAATGAGGACGTTGTATTATCCAGCAAACTCGTTGTCGCAGCCACTGTCCCTTCTGTGTGAGCAGAAGCATCACTTGGCCAACAAACAGAATCATCAGAAATAATAAATGGATGTTTTCAGCTGCGGAGTTTTGGATTGGTTTGTTATTATAGGGTAACTGAAACAGGGCTTGTAATTTCTTGACAATGGTTCCTTTAGTCAAAAAACAAAACAAAACAAAAACAAAAACAAATGAAAAACATTTTGACTGCTCTTCCTTTCTTATCTGATGTTATGGGTTGAATTGTGCCCACCCGCCCCCCAAATTCATAAGGTTGAAGCCCTAACTCCTAGTACCTCAGAATGTGACTAGGTTGGAGATAGGGCCTTAACAGTGATGAGTAAGTTAACATAAGGCCATTAGGGTGGGCCCTAATGCAATCTCAATGGTGTCCTTATGAGAAGAGGAAATTCGGACAGATAGAGACGCGCTAGGATGCTCGTAAACAGAAAAGACCATGTGAGGACACAGTGAGAAGGTAACCATCTGCAAGCCGAGGAGAGAGGCCTCAGAGGAAAGTTAACCTGATACTTTGATGTTGGACTTCCAGCCTCCAGAACTGTGAGAAAGTAAATTTCTGTTGTTCAAGCCACCCAGTCTTTGGTATTTTCTCAGGGCAGCCCTTGTCAACTATTACACCTGCGACAGCTAACTATTCACCAAGTCATGCCATTGCTGTTTTGTTAGCTTCTCTCCTGTTCACGTCCTTCCCGCGTTTTGTCATCTCTAGTCCTAGGTTCATCATTTGCTTCCTGGGTTCCTGCAACACCACATTACTGGGTTCCCTTCCTCTTTTCTTTGCCCGTCCATGAAGCCGCCCTTCCTACGTCTTTTAGATCAGGGCTTCTTGACCTTGTCACCTTGACATCTTGGACTGGATAGTTCTTTGTTGTTGTGGGGGGCCGTCCTGTGCTCTGTAGGACATTTAGCAGCATCCCTGGCCTCTACCCACTAGATGCCAGTAGCTCCACCACTGTCACGACAACCAGAACTATCTCCAGAAGTTGCCAAGTGCTCCCTGGGGTCAAAAAATGCCTCCAGTTGAGCACCCCGTCTAAAACTCTAAAACCCAATTTTTTATTTCTTTGTTCAAAATCTCTTTGATGATTACCATTAACTTTTGTATGTTACCCATATAACTCCCACCTCACAATGGGGAGATGAAAAGGAGGGGAAGTAGAATAATGAGGATAACTTCCCTTAGTTTTGACCGGAAATCAGGAGCTCAATGAGGTTCTTTGCTTCTGGTAAGAGGGTGTCAGATATCTAAGGAAAGGTGTTTCATATAAAAATATGAGTTTTTTTAATTTTTTAAAAATCTGAGTCACATTCACTCTGACCTTCAGAAGACATGACCCATCTTTCCACTTTGTAAAATCGCTAATAGATATTACTTATCAGACCCTTGCTATGTGCTATATACCCTTGTGCTCAAAGCTTTAGAGGAATTAACACATTTAATCCTCACAAAAGCCCTGGGGGCGTGACCCTATTTTTAATCTTCTTTTTCTAGTGAAGAAATTTACATTACATTACTTTTTCTAATAGCACAACTAACCCAGCCCAGAGCCCAGACTTGAACCCAGGCCTCGGGAGCCATGATTTGCACCCTGCTACACGTTGTCATGGAAATAGCGGTGCAGGCAGGAAATGTGTCCTTGGGCAAACTCTGCCACCTATGAGCTCTGTCTTCTTGGCTGAGTTAATTTACTTCTCTGAATTTAGTTTCTTTTTCAATGAAAATAGGAGAAATAATCTCTATCCTATCCTATCCTTCAGATGTTATAGGATTAAATTAAGTCTAATGTCTAATACAAGGTAGACACACAATAAGAAATCTTTCATTCTGTTTATATTTCTGTAATAGCTAAAATACTTGATCCAACTATGACATCCATGAGTTAAAGATAGAAGTCGCGCATGATAACAGTTGTTAAAAATGTAAAACAATGTATAAATTTTAGTGTTTCAAAAATGTATGTGTGTGGAGGGGTGGGGGAGAGAGAGGAGAGAAAGAAACAGCATTAGTTTCTTCTGGAACATCTAGTTTCTGCCCAGTGCGTATATGAATTATCTCGTTTAATTATCTTCAGAGTTGTTGTTGTCTCATTTTAATGTCTAAGAAAACTGAGGCGCAAAGAGAAGTTGTGGCTTACCTAATCTCACACAGCTAGTGAATGACAGCTGTCATTCGAATGAGGGTCCATTTGGCTTTGAAATCTAGGTTCAGAGGCATGACTTTGTGTGACATTTTAAAGTTTTACGTTTCATTGCTGTATTATATGTTTCAAAACAGGTAAGTGTGAAACCCTAATTATGTAAAAAGAAAATCTATAGGTGTTCATGTTCTTTCTGAAATGAAGTCCCACAGGGATGATACACATAACAGCTTAGCGTCCACATAGTGCAGCTGCCCCTGAGGCTTAACATGCCAAAAAGAGAAGCAGATACCAGGGCCTGTGGGATTCACCATGTTTCTCTCTCTCTCTCTCTCTCTCTCTCTCTCTCTCTCTCTCTCTCTCTCTCTCTCTCTCTCACACACACACAGACACCCTCGGGCACATGTACTCAATCGAGGTCTGAAAAGTCTTCAAGATAATGTAAAGGGCTATGGAAAATTACCTTGTGTTAGAAATACCCGGAGGAAGCAAATTTGGACATTTATGAAAACAACTCTACAAGAAAACCCCTGGGTAATAAATAGAAATTACCTTGAGATAATTGCTAACTTTATAATCATTTTAAAGCTCAATGAAAAATCCAGAAATAAAGGAGAGCATGTCATGATTGAGATATTTTAAAAAATTAAATTTGAATCCATGACAGTAGCAAGCATATCTAAAGCCTCACTCCTATTTATATAGATGGGCCTCTGGGATGCTCATTGGATCCGAGTAAAGAAAAGGATGACGGAAATCATTTCTGTTCGTGTAGGGTTTTTATTACTGCTTTTTTTTTTTTTTTTTTTTTTAATAGAGAAACCGAAGATATCAGGAGACTACAAAGAAAACAAAAGAAAATGTGATGCAGAATTTCACAAAATAAATGAACTGAGTAGAACATGTACCCTCAGGGAGGCCTGACAACAAACTGAAAATGAAATGGAATAGATATTATAAAGAAAAACTGCTTTGGCGATGCAATGGGGTGATCAGCGGTGGCTCATATGGACCAAGCAATTTTTGAGATGATTCTTGGTCCTTAGATTCTTGGTCTTAGAGGCATTGCCTGGAGAAGGCCATTTCTTCCTTCTAACCTTCTCTTGTTCCCCTGAGATTGTCAGCCTTTGCACATTTTAGTAATCCAGACAATAGCTTAGATTTTAAAAATAGGTTGATGCATTTCATTGATTATTTTGGCTAAAAATTGTGCTTTTTTGTGTGATTAGTGCCATTTGCAATGGAGGAAAATAATTCTAGGGCATATACTACAGGCAGACCTCAGAGACATTATGGGTCCACTTCCAGAGCACTGCAATAAACTGAGTCAATTTGTTTTCTGATGGAGGGTGTTGTCTTTCATTTGTAAAAAGCACATCTGTGAAGCGCAATAACGCAGAGCACAATAAAACGAGGTCTGCCTGTAACAGGTGGGAAACTCACAGTGGCCTTGAGTATAGGTGGGTGAGTGGTAGGAGGGTTATGGAATAGGCAGAGATTGGCAGAGTGGATAAAAGATATACAACTCAACCATGTGTTGCTTTAAAAAAACAGTTCAAATTCACTGACACAGGTAAACTAAAAGTAGGATAGAAAACAGCATGCTATGCAAAGAGTATTTTTTTTTTTTTTACAAGTAGGAGTGGCTATATAAGTATCTGCTAAAGTAGACGTCAGAGCAAAGAAAGCGACTAACTACAAGGAGGGACTACAAGGATAAATTGGACTAAAAAAGGGACTAACTACAAGGATAAATTTACCAGGACAACATAAAGATCCTAGATGTGTACACACCAAACAACAGAGGCTCAAAATTAGAGACCTCTGTCTTTTGATTGATGTAGTTGGACATTTATGATAACTATCAATATGCTAGCACTTAAGTCTGCCATTTTATTTTATTTTTAAAAGTTTCTTTCCTCTGATTATGATTCTTATGTTTCTCTTTTCTTGCCTTCCTGTGGGATCCTTGGAAATTCTGTAGGAGTCCTCTCTGATTTTATTATTGTGTTCTTGAGTATATCTTTGTGTGTAGATTTCATTGTTGTTGCTGTGGGTATTACACTACATGGATGTGACTCGTAACAGTCTACTGCTTTTAACGCTTCACCACTTGGAAGGAAGTGTGGAGCTTTACTTTCATTTGGGTTTCTGTCTTTTGCGCTTTAAATATCATTGCCTTTGGTGTCACATGGTGTTATTTTGGTTCTAATCATCATATAAGATTTGTAAAGCTCATCAGGAAAAGAATATTCTATTGTACTTCCCCGTATTGTTGACCTTTCTATTGTTCCTTCCTAATATACTATGGTTCTTTCTTTTGTCACCTCTTTTCTGTTTGAAGAACTTCCTTTTAGCAAGTCTTCAAGCGTGGATCCGCTGGTGACAAATTCTTTTAGATTTTCATCATCTGAGAATGTTGATATTTGTCCTCCCTTCCTGAGAGATAATTTCTCCAGATGTAGAATTCATATTTGACAGTTCTTTTCTCTCAACACTTGAAAAATAATGTGTCACTTCCTTCTGTCCATAGTTTCAGATAAGAAATCCATTGTTATTTGAATTGGTGTTCTTCTATCAGTAATGTGTCATTTATCTGCTTTCAAGACTTTTTTTCTATAGTTTTTGAAAGTGTAATTATGATTTGTCTTGGCGTAGATTTCTTTGACTTTATCCCCTTTGATGTTTGCTCAGCTTCTTGAATGTAAAGGAAGCTGTCTTTACCAAATTTTGGAAAATTTCAACCATTGTTTCTTCTAATACTCTTTCTACTTCACTCTTTCTGCCCCTTCTGGAACTCTGATGATTCAAATATTGGATTTTTTTTTATTCAACTGATCTTCAAGACTTTTTTTTGTTAGTCTAATTCCTCTGTTGTTCAGATGGGTGAATTCTATTCTTCTGTCCTCAAGTTCACTAAAGCCATCATATTCTGTCATCTCTATTTACTATAGAACCCATTTGATTTTTAAAGTTTTCCTTTTTGCATTTTCATTTTCATTTTCTTCTGGTTATTTTTGTTATTTCCTTGTCTTTGCTGAGATTGTTTTACTCTTTCATTTGTTTCAAGAGAATTTGTAATAGATGATTGAAGCATTTTTTTTTGATGACTGCTTATCTTAGTCTGCTCAGGCTTTCAGAACAAAATACTATAGACCGGGTGGCTTAAACAACAGAAATTAACTCCCTAGCACTTCTAGAGGTTGGGAACTCCAAGACCAAAGTGCTGGCTGATTCGATTTCTGGTGAGGGCCTTCTTCCTAGCTTGCAAATGGCTTACTTCTTTCTGTGTCCTCACTTGGCAGAGAGAAAGAGAGACAGAATGAGAGAGCAGCTTCTCTGCTAACTTTCTTATAAGGACTCTAATTCTATTGGATCAAGGTCATACCCGTATAGTCTCATTTAACTTTTATTACTTCTATAAAGGGCCTATCTCCAAATACAGTTACATAGGTCTTCAACATATGAATTTGGCTAAACACAATTCAGTCCATAGTACTACTTTGAAATCTTTGATAATTCCAACATCTGGTTTATCTTGGTTGTTGGTGTTAGCTGATTAGCTTTTCTCATTCAAGTGTGATTTTTCTTGGTTCTTGGTATGACGGATGACTTTCTATCATATTCTGGACATTCTGTTTATATTTGGGGAGTCTGGATTCTATTTAAATTTTTAGTTTTCATAGTCACTCTGATTAGATTTCACATGTGAGTTTTGGTCTACTTATATGCTGTGGTCCCAATGGGCAATTGATTTTCAGAATCTGTTCAGTGTTATCTCGATCTCATTAGGTCAGTAGGTAACACTGGGACCCCCCTTGGTACCAGCTGGTCCTGCCTAAGGGGGTGGAAGGGATTTCCCACCCAGGCCAATAGATAGCTCTCCATTGGACAAGGATGTGGTAGGATGTCCCTTCTGATGCCTGCACCAACCCTCCTTCCCTCAGGCTTTCCCAGTATCTTCAGGTAGAGGAGGAGAGTCTCAGACCCAAGAGGCCAAAGAGGTGTTCTGGCCCAGGTTGCTTCCTGGGGCTGGGTCCTGTTTTCTGGTTCTTCCCACTTCCCCTACTTGTACCCATTTTATTTTCTTCTCCTTGCCCACTTTTTACCACTCAGTACAACATTTTATATATAGTAGGTGCTCGATTGTTACTTCACTTGAATTACTCATCCAGTTATTTAGTCACTTGTCACGGGTGTTGGTGGAAATGGTTTATTTTTATTCCACTCTCATGGGTTTGTCTAGACAACTGGGCACTAGGGATAAGCCTGTCAAAAATGGTTAGACCCTGGGCATGAGTTCTTTCTGTGGGAAGGGTCTACCTTCGTGGGAGCTAGAGAGTGTCTTAGAGAAAGCACCCTATTCTTTAGAGATGCTTTCATTTCTCTCGCACAGAGTCCTTTTAGAGGCACGCAAGAAAAATCACTGCCTCCCCTTTTGTGCAAGAAATCAAAAGGATTTCAGAAAGAGGTTTCAAGCTTTTACACTGCAAAACAGGCTATTTGGTTGGTATGGGAGGAATCCATAAATGGGTAACTATTTTATCCTCTGTCACAGAAGCTTGCTTAAAAGCAAATGTTTTTTTAATTTTGATTGATAGGATTGTAGAATATCACAACTGAATGAGATATTAGAGAACAGCTGGTTGAAACCCTTCTATGTTGCCAGTGTGGAAAATGAGACTTATTTAAAGTAATGATATGTCTAAGGCCACAAAGAAGTTAGCAGGAAAGTGGCCAGTGAGATGTAATGTTGAAGTGTTTGTGCTTTTGATTCAGAGAGCCCTGGGTGTGAATTCTGACTCAGCCACTTGCTGGCTGTATGATCTTGGATAAGCATTTTATGTTGTCTAATTTTATTTTTTCAGTGATGCTGTGAGGACTCATTAAGAGAATCCATTTTCAGTGCTGGGAAAATAGTAAGAGCTCAATAAACATAGTTCCAGCCATTCCACAGGCCACCCCGCTTTAGCCCGGAGAGTTTCCTGCTCTATCGTGGCAAATCAATTATGCTTTCCCTATTAGGTCCAATTTCTGGTTTCAATCATTTATTCCTAAGCACTTACTGAGCACCTGCTGTGTACACTAGCAGTGGAGATACAAAGATGAATGAAAAAGTCCCTATTGCCCTCCTGGAGCTGCTTTCTCGAGGGGAGATGGCCCTATAAACAAGAGGATCAAAACAGAAGTGCACAGGGCACAGAGGCTGGGGGAGAGGAGGGTACCCTTCTAACTTGGGAACTTGGGAATTTACTTTTTGCATCATTTTATTTTCATCTGTTTACTCTAAGATGGCTGAACCTAATAATATTGGCTCCAAGGAACAAATGGTTGCAATGGTTTCCAAAATTAAGATTTTTTTTAACATTAAAAATGTTTCTATCAGTATATCAGCCTTGGATACCCCTAGAAGATCAGGATTCTGGAAGCTGGAGGAACTGGTTCTGAGGCATCAGTAATCTGACTAGGCTGAAGTCAGGTGAAATCACCTTTTATAGCAAGTTTAGTCACAACCAGGTGACTAGGAGTTTATTCAGTCAGTTTGCTCTTTAATTATCGGACTGAATGTGAAAACCCAGTTTTAAGGACAAGTTGTAATTAATGGATAATTAACTCAGGAAGCAGAAGCATGTATTGAAGAGAAACACAGACTCCATAGGAGAACAGGAAATGGAGAAGTGAATTTTATTTAACTGTGGAAGACTTTTGACCTGGGCTTGAAAGGTGAAAATGGGGGATGGTCTTTATAATGGACAAGGGTATCCCAATCAAAGGCTGGCATGTTGTCAGTGGGAGGTGGGTGTCGGGGACATGGGGTCATGAGCTTGAGGAGGGGGACACAGACTGGCTTGAGGGTGAAATCTTAAGATCATGAATGTTATACTAAGGTGGGTCAACTGTGGACTTCATGCTGCAGGAAATGGAGAGGTAATGGGCGTTAAGAGTGAGAACTGCAAAAGCAAGCTTGCAATTATTATATTGTCAATAAAAGATCTGCTCTTGGCATCTCTACCTTTTAAAGAACAGAGTTATTAAACATATTTAAACAATGACAGCTTTTTTTTTTTTTTTTTACCCTAATAGCCATTAGACATACATACTTAAAAAGAGACATACATACTTTATAAAAGCCTTTAGAAAGGTCTTACAGATGTACACATAAGTGACCCCGGTCTGATCATGGCTCTCGGGAATGTCGTTTGAAGCATGTTGCTGCTATTCCGGGTCGATTGATCACCAAGTTGACCTGGCTGCTTAGGATCTTGCATTGTGATTGAACGATGATGTCCTCTGCCATTTTCAGGAAAACAAATGACCAAGACCCGCCCCACTGCTTTAGATTTTTTCCCCCCTGTAGATTCTCTTGAGCAGCTCAGGTGGCAAAAGGGGAGTGTTTATCTAGCTTAGGCTGAAGTCCATGCATGAAAACGTCATGATAAGATGAAAACAGAGTAGTCACTTTCGGGGATTAACTTTTTGTGGGCTCTATTTGCGTAAGCAAATCAATGAGCTGGAAAGTCCCATTTTTACAAGTGCTAAAAAGATATTACAGGGACAGACACTTCAGTGTTATTGATGTCTGCTCACACGAGGGAAGGAAATTTCATGGAATACCAAGGAAGCCTCCTAATTTAAAATATCTCTGCTTTTAGCAATATCACTTCAGTGTCAGCAGAGGGGGGCACGGCAGAGAATATTTTTCATGTTTTCTGTTGCAGCTTTTCCAAAATGCATGTATAAGTTACAAACTATGAAAAATAGCTCATGACGTTTTTCTCTCCAAGATGGCTAAATTAAAATTTTTAAAGTAGAATCCTTCTTCTCTAACTTCCTTTCCTTTTTTTTTTTTCTTTCTTTTCTCCGTCCCACCCTCCCTCCCTTCTGCTTTTCTTTCCTCTCTCCCCTCCTCTGGTTCTCTCTTCCTCTTTTCTTTCCTTCTGTCCTTTTCTTCCTCAAGAATTTATTGGGCAGCTACAATATGTCAAACACAATTAGGGACAAAATGTATGAAGATGGAAAATCCAAATCCTCTTCTTAAGAAATCATAGTGTATTGGAGGAAATAGATACATAAAACACGTAAGCAGATAAATCACAAGGCAACACAAGAAATGATTTGATTCCAGTTATTTTCAGCCCAGGGGAGTTTCCCTGAGTTTCCTGGTGGTGGTGTTCTTTGGAGACGTCCAGGAGCCTAAAACAGAGCACTTTATTCCCGGGTAAATGTTTGTTGAAAGCAAGCTTTCTGAAGAAGGTCCAAAGAGCCATTCTTCCAAAAAGCATGGCTAATTTGGTAATTTAGGAGAGCAAATGATTACCAAATCTTCATATCTGACTGTTTAATAGACCTTTTCTGATTATGTTTGCATGTGGCAGTGCGATCCTAGAAATTCTTCAAATTAAATGAAGTCGTAATTTAGAAGAGTCTGGGCAAGATCCCGATCACAGAATTTCATTTCCTGAAGGAATGCAGAGTATCAATTTCCAGACTGAATCCAAAACCCAGGCTAAGTGCTGCTGCATATATAGCACTCTATAATTAAGAGTTTTGCCTTAAAAGACATTTTGTGTGTTTGTTTAATTTAAAGTACAGGCCTCATAGGTTACACTAATTGTAAATATAATTTCTCCGATCACATCTAAGTGTACAACCATTCAATTCTCAAGCCCATGGGGAAGCTGCTGTCATCCTTATGTTACTGATAGGGTCTCAGATTTGGTGACGTATATGCTTAAGTGAAGACAGCAAGTAGGAAACGAAGTCTGAATATAGAGTTAGTGCGTGTCCCTTCTTTAAGTCCTGCTTCACCCAGATGGCATGCAGAGTGGGTAGGAGGAGACAGAAGTGGGTTAATTTTAGGGATCACAGTGAATAGATCCTGGCAGGTCACAGAGTACTGGTGAGTGACATAGTGACAAAGAGCTGAGCTTTCTGGCCACCCAAGAGTTATACTAATTCAATATTAAGACAAACAAACAAAATGCTTCACAATGCTGTAGATTCTGTCCATCTAGTCATTCAACAAATACTTTTTTGAGTTTCTAATATATGCAAGAAACTCTTCTGGGTACTGGGGACATCGTGGTGAACAGCAAAAACAAAAAGTCTACTTTCATTCAGGGGATATTCTAGAATTGGGTGTTGGACAACAACCCAGGGAGGGGGGAGACAAAAAATGTATGCACATGGCTTGTATTCATCTTTTGTTATTGGTATATATCGAGTATTACAATTTTAATACAGTTTTGTCTTTTCTTAAAATGTGTACACATTTTTTGGCACCCTCTGTATAAAGTACAATATGTAAGATGGATAAATTTTTTTGGAGAAAAGTAAAACTGATAAGGGTCACAGGGCTGTTGTTATTTTAAAGCGAGCAGCCAGGGGAAGGCCGATAAGGTGATTGCTGTGAAAAAGCGAGTCTTATGAACAACCAGGGGAAAGTGCTTTGGGCAGAGGCAATGGCTGGAGCAAAGCTCTGAGGTGGGGACTGGCCAGGTGGGTTTGAGTCAGAGGAGGTTGGTTTGCGGGGTGGAGTGAGCGCAGAGGGGAGCGAAGGAGATGAGGTTGGAGGGAGACACAGGGCAGACGACACGCTGACCTCAGACTCTGGACTGTACCCAGAGGGACGGTGAAGGGGTTTGGAGCAGAGGACTGACAGGAGATAACATGTTTCAGCAGACTTGCTTTGGCTACTTACTGCATTGAGGGTGGGCTGAAGGGGACGTGGGCTGAAGCAGGGAGGCCTGTTAGGAGGCCTCTGTCCAAATCAGGGGAAGGAGACATGATGCAATGGACCAAAATATTAATTCTCAAGACAAAATGTGTGGTGACTATGGACTTCAGCTTTGCTGGGCAGGAGATGACGAGTGCCTTTTAGTCCATCTCAGTCCCTGGGTTTCGCGTTCTGTTACCTTATACTTATTTCACAGGATTGATTACTTGAGCTCTCTAAGAGATTTCACATCAAAAGCTCCATTAACGTTGGGTTCTTGAGAGCTCATTTCAGAATGAGAGTAACATCTAATTTGCTCATCTTTCAGAAACATTCCAAGAGATGTGTAGGACAGACACTGGTTAATAGAAAACCACTACACAAATTAGGGGGTCTCATAGACTTTCTAGCATTGCTATTATTTTGTGAATGTTTCTGCAATAATCCTCATTCCATGAGCATCGATATGAAATGTTTACAACGGTTGCCTTTCCTTTGTCCTCCAGTCCCTCTTGTTTCATGATTCTATCCAAGTTTTCTTTCACAATGTCTTTCCCATGTGTCCTTCTTTTTTAGCCCCCTGGAGCCCAGGTCCTTGTAGGGCAATATTGAGGCCACTGAAATCAGCTTTTTGGGCATTTCCCTGCCTCCACTTAACTTTGCATCTCACAGACCACACTCTTCCTCTACATCGGAAGTTCTTAGCTGAAGGGTTGGCCACCTTCCCAATGCATCTCACCCTCATTTTCCATCTCTTTTCTGTTATATGGACCTGATGGTTCCTGAATTTCCTTAGATTTTTAAGGAAATCTTGTCTCATTGTTCTTCTTTCTCTGGTTTGGATTAGCCACTTCTATTCAAAATAGTTTTCCCTTTTTGTTTCTACCCTAAACTTTCCAATCTTTCCAAACACCTTTCCCGCTACTCCCACCCACTCTAATTCCTCACTCACTGAGAAATGAAGTATGTGTGCCGTGTGAGATTACTTACCTCCATATATATGCATGTCTTAGCTCCTAACACGACCATCTTTAGGTAATCCTTGGTGCTGAGCACAGGACAAGACTTGTGGTTGCTGTAAGGGTCTGCAAAGTCAGCATGTCTCTTAAAAGTCAAAAGGAGAGCTACGCTCAACAGGCTAGGCTTTAAATCCCAGATCCTCTGATAATTTGCCGCATGATCCTGGACACATTATTTAACATTTCTGAGCCTCCCTCTCAGCTTGGAAATCGTTGTAATAGTAGCTACCATGTGGAATTGCTCTGAGGATTAGAAATAGTTCTGTAAAGTGCCTACTCAGACTGGCCATAGACGTAAATGCTCAATAAATGATAACTATTAGAACCATTACTGGTGTCATCATAACCACAGGTGACCATTACTGGTGTTGTGAAGTAATTATCACTTACTATCCATGTGAACTTAATGACTCATTCTTTTCTGTATCAGCTTCCCCACTGTTAGCTGAGGGGTTCTTCCAGATTGGTGTTTCTCAAATGTTTGAAAACTATGTCGCTTCTACTTTTATAAACTTCACATTTTTCCTTAGTGTCACTTAAAATGAAAATTTGATATTGTGTTTAAAAAGAGATGCAACAAACAAACAAGACAAACAACCAAAAACTCTCAGACACACAGACAACAGTTTAGTGGTTACCAGAGGGTGAGGCGGGGGGAGATGTGGTAGAAAAGGGTAAAAGGGGCCAAATACATGGTGATGGAAGGAGAACTGACTCTGGGTGGAGAACACACAATGCAATATATGGATGATGTATGATAGAAATGTACACTTGAAACCAATATAATTTTACTAACCAATGTTACCCCAATAATTTAATAAAAATAAAAATATAAAAAGATGCAAAATGACTCTCTATGTTCAAACCACATCCCAAAGATGGAACTCAGAGAACCAGATATTCTCTCATATCCCCTCCAGATTTAATATTTGGCCCAATTCAGAGGCTTTTAAGGGGGAGAAAAGCTTACCTATGAGTATGTCGATTTTTTTCTGTCAGAAAATACTGGACGTTGGTTGACTGGCATCTTTAACCTCTCCAAATTTTTTTTTTTTTTACATGAAAATCATATTTCCATCATTTAAATATACATGGGAGCCCTTGAGCATCTTTCTTTCTCCCTATTATTTGTTGGAGTGGTACAGCCCTTGTCCTCCGGAGAATCACACATTTGGACAGTCAGAAATCCCCTCTGACAGTGTGTGCTGTGAATGGCATCGCTCTTCAAGTTCAAAGCAGTGAGAACTGCTGGCTCTAGAGGATAGGAACATTTACACACAATGAATACTATTGATTTCCCTTGTCCAGAGATTAATTTAGAAAAAAAGAATCTGTTATTAGTATGACGGTGATGTGCGATGATGGAGAAAGGAAGGGGGGGAATCAATACCCGGGAGCCACCATTAATGCACTGCCGTCGCTATCGTTTTGACAGGTTTACAATCAAATGCTATTGATTTTTCATCAGCTTTTTCAGCTGGCTTCAGAAGGTGAGGTTTCTGGGTCTTGAAAAATAAAGTGTTTTCTAACAGACATTTTTATTCTAGCTTTTGTACCCAGGAAAGAGCGTTTGATTTTTTGCTGGGTCAGCTTTCGATTTCTGTTATGTTATTGTGCATTGCACCTTTGGCTCGCTGGCTTGGAAGGGAGTTAGTATAAAGGGAGGCATCTGTGTGGACCCACGGTAAATGCCCTTGGTGGGAGGAAACATGTTGCTTAGGGAAGGGACATCCCAGAACAACAGTATGAGAGGCCGAGAGGGGGATTAGACACTCAGGATGCACATAGGATTTTGCAGCAGCAATGAGAAGCAGGAGATTAATAGTCACTAAGCACCTGGCTTGTGCAGAAGCTTCACATACGTCATCTCATTTAAATCTTATAATTTCCAAGTTGCAAAGAATTGATATTGACAGAATTCAAATCACTTGCCCAGATTGACACAGCTGGAAAATGCTGTGTCATTTTAAAATGGGATTAAAATGATTTAATCCCAGGATTGTTTGAAACCAGGTCCATTTCCCTTTGGATGTTTCAGTTCATGCATATGTTTGCCCTCCGTGGGTGATGGTGCTAAATTGCCAGGTGCTCCAATCCAGGGACTCCGATGAATTATAAAAGACATGAATACTGGCCTTTGTCCTGAAGTGACCCCTAACGCTGCCTCCTTCTTCTTGAGCCTACCTGTTTATACCTGTAGCTCCTGCGATGGGTGCTGGGTGTCCAGCTGGGTGAGTGCTTCATCCAGTGGTGAGGGTGGTTCTCACTGGTGACCCACATATACACATAATAACAATAACGACCACAACATTTATGGATTTGTTCTGTGTATAGTCCTTCTAGGCACTAATGGGAATTTTCTGCCACTTGGACTTTTTTTTTTCACTTATGTGTCGCTTGAAAGAACTTGTTCTGTTTAACCACCTTTCCCTCCAGGTAGCTTTTTCAGAACTCATAATTAGATATTTTTAGCGCTCAAAAATAACTACGAGAACCCAGTGCTGGGCCTTAGCACAAACAAACTGTTTCTGTGTTGTAGGAGTGAAGAGGACTGGACTTTGATTCAAGAGAATGGATTCGCTGAGTTCTAATCTTGTCCCAGACACACTATGAGCCGTATGAACAGTCCCTTCTCCTCTTAAGCATCCCTTTCTGTGTCTGTAAATGGAGGGCATGGAGCATAGCACTGTTCTCAACTTTGTTTAGAGGGGAGTGCAACAGGAAGTTTGGGCTCTCTTCTTTCACATGCAAGGAAATTTTAATTCCTATACCTTTTTAAGCAGAGAGTATTCTTTATATTTATTCTTCTAAATCTCAAATGGGAATACCACATAAAACAGTCTTAAGGAAACACATATGAGCAAGATAAAAATAATCTACGTCTACTTACCACATATATAGTAAAGGGTGAAACTGCCAGGCTGAGTAAAGATACTTGATATCAAGTGTGATATTTATCAACTGTTTTTTTTTTTTCTTTTTTTAAATTGCTTGTCAGCAGAAAAGGAATCGAAGGAGTGAAAGTTGATGAGAATTAGTGCAAAGAAATGTTATAATTAAGCAGCTATATTCAGTAGCTTTTCTGTTTGCCATGAGGACTGGGGAAAAGGCCTCATGGGTTTGTTTATAGAATATAATGGGATAATGTGTGAGAGTATCTCATTTATTGCTTGACATGTAATAGAAGCTCCCTTAGAGGTATCCCATTTAATTTTAGTGGCTGATCATCTCTGTTTAGCTCTGAATTCCTCAGAACTAAAATTGGGAACCAGAACATTACAGATATTTTACAATCCCTGCCAGAATTGACATTCTCTGATTCAAAGAATGCTTTCCTCTATGGCAATAATCTATGAGTTTGGGGAGTTTGGAGTAGGGATGGGAGTGAGGGTGGTGGATCTGAAGATGGGGGTGGGACATGCCAGGTAAGCAACTGTCACAATTTTACCCATGAAGGTCTGACTCAGTCCACTGATGATGCGAAGGCAATTCTCCCTGACATTCCAAATTCTGTGCTGTCTGGTGATTATACACAATGCCATCTGTCAGCTCAGTGGCTGGGACCTAATTGATGTGATATGACTTAAAGAGGAAAAAAATAAAATAAGAGCTTTGTGTTGAAATATACCTAGACAGATGCTGCTAGACAGACATCTTGCTAGGTAGGCACTGGAATGATAAAAAGTTGAAGATTTGCAGATTTTTTACCTTCAAAGAGATACAATCTAGTGACCCATACTCATGTGAATACACACACACACACACACACACACATCTAAAGCCGAATGGGGTAACTACTCTAATGCAGGCACAAAACACACAGGGCAGGGCATGCTTATTTTGATACAAGAAGATCATCGGTGTCTTTCTCAGGTTGAAGCTTTTAATTGCTTTTTTGACTCCACGTTCTCTGTCCCTACTTGGAGAACATGGATGCATCTATTGAGATGGAGGTTCAGAGGGCCAGGGTGCCTGTGTACAACCAGCAGATTCTCCTGCAGACCCATGCTAGACAAGAGGCATAAATGAAAAATAAATCTGTTGGAGTAAACCACTGACACTTTGGGGTTGTTTGTTATACAGTGTAACCTAGACTATGCTAACTGATACAGCTGGAAAAAAATTCTCTTAATTTGCCCTCAAGTTCTTCTACTTCCCTGCCTATCATTCCTCAATCTTCTGTAACGTCGATCTTACTCTCTTCATTCCTTTGAAATGTCTCACAGGAAGGATATTAATGATCTCCTATTTTCCATTTCCTGGAGAATTTTTCAGGAATTATCTTACTTGAGCTCTCCATGGTATTTGATTTTGCAAACTGGGGAATACTTGTTTTTGCTTGGCCTCTATGACACCACACTTCAAAAGCATTTTGAATAGAGAGTAGGGAATAAACCCTTGGGTATTTTCCTTTTAATATGAAAAATATTTATAAGTTGTTGCACAGCCTCTAACATTTTCTGAAATCAATAAATAGTTGTTAATAGCCATGTTGACTGAGTCAAATGGTTAGGATCAAGCTATCTCTGGTAATAGATAGTAAGTACTTTAAAAAGATACTCAAGAGGTTAAGTTAAAAAAAAATCTTAAACTAAGCCGCATTGACAACTAATAAAAATGCTCATTTTTATTTCTTAAAAATATTAAATTCAGATAAGAATTTTATTTGCTAATTACATAGTAATGAATATAGACCATTTTAAAGATAATAAAACGATTTATTTTATCACCATCATATTTATAACACCATTGATCATATTTATAACCCCAGTAGAATCACCAGTATTTTCACTGTACATAAAAGGATGTGTTAGAGAAATGAAGAATGATTTTCTCATTGTGAATACTCCCCCAAAATAGAGAAGCTGGGCCAGAAGCAATTAGCCCATTACCTACAGAAATGTCTTAGATAAAATATCACTGTTCCCTCAAATTGAACAAATACTGCCCCCCCAAAAAAAACCCAAAACAAAACAACAACAACAAAAAAAAACCCAGGAATGTAACATATTCATGTTTGTATGCTGCAAGAGAGAGCCCCAATTTTGTCATTTGTTCTTCCCTGTTAGAAACACCATCCGTTCTATTTCTGTTTGATTGTTCCGGTTTACTTTACCAAGTTGTTCCAGTGCACAAGTGTGTCCAGACACTGGGCCTGTGCAAACCCCAACCCAAAGAAAAACAGAATTATTTCAGACAAATACCCAATCTACTCTGCGAGATATTCAGTATCTGCACGTATGAGAACAGGAAATGTGTTGACCACACGTATATGTAAGTTTTTAATGCTTATTTTTAATTTGCGTTTTATGTACATTTTAAAATCCTTTCTACTTTTTGTTTTTAAATACTGGGTCTATTCACCGAAATATTCAAGGAGCTGCGCCTACCTTGGCAAGACACGTTGAGTTTTGTATGCAAGGAACACCCCTATTGCTCCTCGGCATTTACCAGCTTGATTCTGAACCTTCAGATCTGACTCGTTCAGTATTTTAATCCTGTCTCCATCCTGTCATGTCCATCAACACTTGATCTGATTTTTCACCTACTATTCATAGCTCCCTTTTACTCTTCCATAGGAGTCTTTACCTGCCTTTATCTTTCCTCTTGTAGTTGCATCTTCTTTTGGTCCTTGTGCCTTAATAGCCCTCCGAGCCATGCACTCCTTGTGTGTGACCCAACAGCCCTCCAAGTGATAGGCAATGTAGAATAGAGTTAGAGCATCACGCGGAGGAAATACAGTGGTACCTCGGTTTTCTAACGTAATCCATTCCGGAAGACTGTTCGAGTTCTGAAACGTTCGAAAACAGCTGACAGTTAGGCCTCAGGATTTTGTACTCAGTGGAAGCCACGTGACATGGTCAACTTCCAAGGCGTGTTCGAAAACCGAAGCATTTTCTTCCAGGTTTACGACGTTGGTAAACTGAAATGTTCGTCAATGGAGACGTTCGAAAACCAAGGTACTATGTAACTGAGATCTCACAAGGGTTGACCCAACCTGGCAATCTTTTGCCTAAAACCTAGGTATTTGCAAATGGTTTCTGACTATTCAGAGTCCGTAGTTCTCTGGAGGACCCAGGCCTATCAGTAAAGGGGGCAACTAGGGCTGGATTTCTGCAGCCAGAGTAGAAAACTGGGGTTAGGGGGTGCCAGCTTTGAGGACACCAGAAGGTTCTGCTTCGGCCAGTGCTGCCTGGGCTAATGTCTGGGGTCTTAAATCATCAACACTGTAATTGATACCCAAACTTCCAAGTACGTGGGGTGTGTATTCTGTATAATCCATATGTATATATGTGTACATTGTATGTATGCATGAATGTGTACACACATACTTCCCCATGGGAGGGCATGGAAGTGTGTGTGCATGCGTGTGCAGATGTGAGGGTATATTACAGGTTTGGGCGAAAGTATTGTGTATGCTGAAAGCCAACACTCAGTAAATGTTTCTAGAGTGAATAAATTATTCCATTTGTTCAATTCCATAAATATTTATGGGATAAATAATTTGGTGATCATTAGAATCGTAATAAGCAGTAATAAGATAAACAAGGGAAAATTTCCATTAGAGTATTTATGAAAAGAGGGGTTTGCCCCAATATCTGCTCAGGAATTATCCATGAGGCAGATGCTTCTTTTAGAAATACAAATCCATCTTGCTCTTGTCACTAGGAGCGTATGCTCACTTTCTACTGCTCACTAGCTGGAACTCTGGGTTGTTTTCTTTCCATTAGATGTTGCCACTATTGCACTGGCCTCATTAAAGATGTTTTATGTGGACCACCCATACAGCCTGTGCCCTTAATTTTATATAACTCTATTAATATCATTCTCTTGTATTTTCTAAGAATTTTTATAAGGTTTGGGGGTAATAAAAAAGAATGAACAGCATTGGGAGTAAGCCTCTTAAGAGTGGATGCTAAAAAGATTGCTTTCACCAACTGAGGGATGAAAATAAGCTATATTATTAATACTTACAGGGGTCCTATCATGGGTGGGTATCTCAGAGTGACAGCCAGTCCCTTAACTCTTCAGGGTGTGGGTTTCAGTCTCCCCATAGGGAAACCCCGTATCCATCTTCAGGGGTTGGTCTCACTTTGGATCCATCCTCTTCCCTCCACCTTAGCAAACGTTAGCCACAATTATGCACGACAGTGTGCATTTCCCAAATTCTGAGTTGTTCTCTTAAGAACATATAGAACTTCTGTTGAACAGTTCAAGACAGGTGATTGAATGCGAAGGCCAGGCGCTTTTCACATCTGTCCACCAGAATGAAAAAATATACATGTCCTCATTTTTTGGGGGGCCTTTGATCCCATGTGGATAAACCATGGGCTGAACACCCCCTTCCCCCCCAGGACCCCTTCACCCATGCATGTACACACATTGCTCCCAGGACTGATAATAATTCTCAGAGACAATACAGCCTACATAAATTGAAGAAAACCATTTTTCTAAAGTATATACAGTCTACAAGGATTTTTTTCTGTGCCTGGTGGGATGGTGTTTTACATTAGGAAGCAGTTTTCCTTTCCTTTTTCTCATTTCCACTGTGCATTGGTCGATGGCAAGGGTCCCACTTAGACATATAAAATGGGCTTCATAACTGTCATTCCAAAGGGCTCTCATTTAGCTCCAGTCACCCCCAATTAGCTATGCAAAGAGCAGGAGCATGCTTTCCATTTATCCTTCCATCTTTTTGAGGGCCAGACCAAATTCTCAGTGTGGACTTTCTCCCTTCACACGTCTCGGAGAAGGGAAGGGAGAGGTGCAAAGATATATTTCCCCATCTATAGAACCTCTCTATGGTTCTAGGGAACAGTAGGGAGAAGAAACACTCTTCTTATTATACCAATAATTTCACCTTAATTCATAGAACAGTTTATATTTTACATATAACACTTATGACTCTCTGCACCTGGTTTTTTTTTTTTTTTGGTTTTTTTTTAAACTTCTTAAAATAAAAAAGTGGTCTCATATACATGGTCTCATTTACTGAATGAACTGAGACCTATATAGCCCTAGCAGCTCTCCGTCCAAAACAACTGAAGATTCATCTAAGCCTTTTGGAGTGTGTTGTGGTGGAGTGGCACTTGCAGGGTTACTGCCTTTCCCATCCGCTTCTGAGGACAGTCACATCATTTCTCATCAAGTTGTCTGTCTCTGTATTGGCAGCTTGGACTTGACCTTACAGCTGTGCATCTCAATTATCTCTAATCCATACACTGTTAAGATGCTAATCAGGAGGGAAAAAATGTCTTTACCTGAAGAAAATAGCCTTCTGCAATCCCCCCTTTTCATCTGTGCAGTGGGCTTGCTTGCTGTCTTGAGCCAGATGGAACAGGGAAAGGGAGCTGGCAGTCTGATTTTATTTCTGAGAAGGTCACCAGTTAGATCCATAAAAGGATACATTTCTCACGTTAAAAAGAGGCTTTAAAGATACTGAAATCACCCAGGTTGCCTTCTGCATGGGTCCATTACGTAAAACGGCATCAGTGGTTGTGTGGTAGGAAGAGGAAGGTGGCAAGTTAGATACAAAGGAAGCAGAAACGAGAAGGTCCTTATGAGGTTTATAAATTTTGCATCTTTATATGTTTAATTAAAAAAAAAAACACCTTGTGTCTAAACTACAAGTGTTTTCTTGAGAGTGAGGCATGGGTTTGGGGAACCTTTAATGTCTGAGAGTATTTTAACCACAAAATAATAACTTCACTGAAACTTCTTTGAACAGGTAAGTAGTAAAAATGACAAGGGGCATTCAGAGAGGCTTTCATTGTATCCATTCATCACCTGAAACTTTAATACAGTCAGGACTTACTGAAAGAATAACATACCCCTATATATTAAATGCTGGGAGTGTTATAACTTTGAATGTTCTTGGAAGCTATCTATCCAATTACATATGTTCCTCCAGAAATTCAGCTGAGATTTCTGGCATTGCACTTGATAGAAGTGATTTCAGACTATTCCCTTTTGCAGATAACGACTTCTACGTTTACTTTCACTTTCTTTCTAGCACAGCTGATGGCTTAGTTATAAATCTGAATCATGGTAATGTGGGATTTTCTGAGGCGGATGAAAACTCCCGTCAAATTGCCTGTGAGAATAAAAATCAGAAGCCTTTCTTTGGGCGGGCCATGTGTCTGAATAACATGCCCGTCAAAACTAGTCCATGAATTAATCATTGTATAGTGAGAAGACTATCAAGTTTAAATTCAAAGCAACAACAACAACAAAGGAAAAACAAGGCAAAATAACATGTGCATTTGAGTTTTGGTGGTGTCATTAGTTTTATAGACTTGGCAAGCCGTAGTACTTCTCTGAGTCTTAGGGTGTTGAGTAGAAATAAGGCAAATTATGTAACAACATTTTTTTTTGAAGCTGATTAAGGGGGTGGATATGTAAGTTCTCTATGCATTATAAATTACTATACAACTTTTAATTATGGCCACAATTTATTAGCTCAAACAACATTAATTGAGGTCTTTCTGGGTACCAGGTGTTGTGTTAAGCACTGAATCAGAATTAAAAGATGAAAAAAGACACAGCTTCTGCTTTCAAGGAGCTTGCAGTCCATAATAACATTAATGGTTAGCATTTGCAGGGTACTATGTGCGCAACACTGTATAGAGCATACTTTAAAAAATAAGCAGGAATAAAAAGAAATCACATGCAAGAGAACCTCTGTGTAGGCTAATTATAAGAGCCGAGTTTGAGTTTGGACCTTCCAGGGTCATGGCTAAGTTTGGTGGAAGCTTCAGGAAGCCCCAAAAACATAAGAATCCCACTTCTCCTTTCGTTAAGGAGAACAGTCTAGCAAGGACCTATGACATGCCCCCCTTAAGATCTGTATTACTGCTGCTCCTGTACATTTCAGAGCCCCACCATAGCTCCATCTGGGTCTGCATGAATGTGCCCAGATCTTAGATCAGCAGAAGTTGCTCCACAGGAGCATATGCATGGTCTGCTAAGCATTATACTGCCTGCAAAACCCCCAGGCAAAGGTGGCCATGATAGGGGCTGGAAAGTCTTGTGCCTAGCAGGAGAGAGATTGCAATGGCTCCTTGAAAATAATTTCTCATCTAAGATTCTTTAGAAACTGGATATCTTAATCTAGAATCCACATACGTTAGGATGGGGGTTAAATGCTGTGGAGTTGGTGACTGGTTCAGACTAACATCCTGGGAAAAACGTGTTCAGGGGTGGGTATTATCATTTACTTTTTTTTTTTTTATAACAAATGGTGTGTTGGGCACCACTATTATCCTCATTTTACAGACCACACCTAGAGGCTTAGAGAAGTTAAGTGAGGTGTGTAAAGTCCTACGGTTCGTGCAACTGGGGTTCCCGTACAGACATTGCTCTTGACCACAATGGAAATACTTAAAGTTGAGGATGGAGTCAAGAGCACCAAACTCTGCTTTGGGAAGGTCCGCTGGGGAGGTGACTTGCTGAAACAAACTCTGAAGAGTGAGGAGGCATCCTGCAGGAATGGGAATGGTCTTTCAGGGATAAGGTGCCTTTTGGCACTGAGATGACAGCCAACAGGTGGGGAACACAAATGACTCCAGGTGATGCCAAGAGTTGAGGCTTCACAGGGCATCAAGGCCAGCCTAGGCAGGCCTCGGTTTGCTATTTTAAGGAGTCTGCCCTCTATCCTGTGGCAGATGGGGATTTGTCAGAGGTTTTTAGGTAGGGCAGTGGCGAACCTGGATTTTAAAGTCAGAAGGATGAACCATGAGGACGGTAAAGGAGTAAGGCTTAAAGTAGAGAGTCCCTTGGGGTAGTTGAAACACGAGAGGATAAATGAAGAGATGACTGAAGACTTTTAATCTCCTCCTTCCTAACTTTGACCTCATGGCATAGCCGGAAGGACGTTGTGTATAAAATGTTTAAACAGAAACCCCGAGCTGCTGCCACTGGGAAGGGGAATGACAGGGTCACGTAGGAGGGGAGAGGGACTGAGCTTTTGACAATCAGGAATTGGAATCAACTGTGATGTTATTCTTCCTATCAGAATGAATTTGATTTACCATTGCATCCTGCCATGCATATGGGTGTGCACATGTACACACACACACACACACACACACACACACACACTCACTCCCTCACACATGCTCACTCTACCCCCCCCATCCCCAGAGGCAGAATGCAGTGTCAGCACACACACAAACACAGAAACCTCCAAGGCCTTTCTGAAGAAATAAATGCACCTAGCCTTTCAAAGAATCATATTTAAATAACTGTCCTTGATGAAAACTCTACATTAAAGTGAGAACTTGAAACAATCACAGCAAGAAACAAAATCCTTTCTGTTGTTACGCAGTGAGCCTCAAAGAGATATCACCATTGCAGTGTAGGTTGCGTGGGACAAGAATGGTGTGTAACACACACGATCAGCTGCTGGATGTGAACAACCGAAAGGGGAGAATGTTTTTTATTCTAGTTAAGAGTTTTCAACATAAACTAGGAGAATTATTAAGCTAATATTAAGACCACAATGTAATATCAGTTAGCTGGAGGTCTTAACACCAGGCCTATCAAACAATGGAATTGTTTTCATTAATGAACAGTCTTTTAAAAAATAATGCCATTGTTATTATAATCAAAATGCTTATAATGCTTAAAAATAACTTGCTAATAATGCTAATCTCAAGATATGGGAGCCCTAGGTGATCTCACTTGTAGACTTTGCTGAGTAGTTTACTACTTACCTTGAAATGATCAATTGGCCCCACTCCAATTCGAGGACAGCAAATGACCCATAGAGCAATTTGCTAAAGGATCGATTCACCTAATATTTAGATAACAACTCCCAAAACAAACTTTTTTATTTACTTACAGAGTTTATGGCAATTATTGGTGTTTCACTGAGGCTGGCCTAATGTTCTGTGCATTTTTGTAATATGTTTTGTGAATTTTGAATTTCACTGTAACGCATAGCATGAATGTCAAGATTTTAATGAATGCATGGACTCTCTCCCCAAGTGCGTTTTAAAGCCAATGTCCTGTCTTTCCTACTTTCCTCAGTCCATGAATTTACTTTCTTGAACAGGAGGAAAATGAGAGAGTTGTACAGAGAACACCAGGATTTTTGTGCTTGGGAAGGATTTAGCACCACTGCCTTTGCACACGTGCCTTACTATCATTCACACACGTGAACGTGCATGTCCATACAGACACAGAAGCTTTGTTTTATTCTTGAATGCTCTTTGTAAATCATCCATTATACAGAGTATAGCAACACTGTGTTTCTCATCTCAAATGACACCCACTTATCAAGATAGTGAAAGAGACACAACACATTAATACCCTATTTCTATTGGTGCTGTATAATTTCTATATGGGCTATTCCTTTTGCAGGGTCTACAGTGTCATAATACATACCTGTCAGCCTGACTAAACAAGTCAAGTCTGTGTGGATAGGGGCTTGAGTGTGTAACATGTATGTAAGTGTACTGATTGGGTGGATGTGTGATATGGACAGATAAATGAGTGAAATAGTCCCAGTCTTGGTGCCCTACTCAAGTACCAGTTCTTTTCCCTCAATCATGAAAACAAGTCAGTAAATGGCAGTAATGTGGATTGAAAACACATTGGGTAAAATAAACCTATCCTACAGTTATAAAATGTTTAACATTCATCACCTGTCTGACAGGTGAATTTCAAAATACAAAATATTGCAAACTTAAAGTATACTTAACATTAGCCATCCTCAGAGGAACCAGAACTGGTATACGTTTTATAATTGGTTAATAGAAACCTTGGTGTTTTTTCATTGTTGTTGTTTTTGTGTGTGAATCAATAATTCAGATTGATCATTTGATGAACCACTGAGTTAATGATTATTAGTGAATCAGTTGGCATGGAGATTTTGATGGATGATCACTATAAGCAATGTTACAGTGGTCTTTCTGGTAACAATTTAGTTGTCTATATACATTAGTAGGTTAATACTACTTGAAAGCATTTGTGGATCCCATAGATTGGAAATTTATAAATATGTTTTATGCAGGAAAAAAAAAAAAAAAACCAAAACCCTGAGAAACAATAAGGAGAAAGAAGTAACATCTACATTACAAAAGCAAAACTTTCCTAGAAAATTTCTGCTGACTTCTTCTTATGTCTCATTGGCCAGAATTTTGTCATATGGTCAATCTTAGCTGCAAGAGAGTCTGTGAAATATACTTTTTACCTTGACCCGTTGCTCCCTCAAACACAACCGGAGTTCTGATCAGAAGGAAGAAACAGAACTTGGGTATTAGAATACAGCTAGCAGTGTCTATCTGCCAGAATCAAAGTTTTTCTTTCTCACTGTCTTTTCTGCTCACTTTTTAATTAATTACTCTGGTGTCTTTTTTTTTTTTTTTTAAGTTGCTGTACCATTTCTTCTCCACTGAGTTATGTTTTACTGAGAACTGTAGCAGTCCTGGATAGGAAGGTAGGGATCATCTAATTCTAACTGTTTATTTCACTGATGAGAAAACTGAGGCTCAAAATTGCAGTTACTTGCTCAAAGGTCACACAGTGAGTTACAGAAGCCTCAAGTAGAGCCCAGTCCAATACTCTTCCCCCAGGGCAATGCTGCCTCTCGGGATGAGAAAACAAAGAAGTCAAAGGGACAAATTTTCACTTTTATTTTTCCTAAGTGAAAACCCCAGTCACCAACTTCTTTAAATTTTAAATTATTTGCACTTGTGGAATTTAATTTCTAGCCAGCCAAGCATAATTGTAACACATTGCCAGTTTTTCTCATTAAGCTTTCTGCACACTTTGTTGTAGGATCCTGCAGCTGACAGAATGGGAGTTCATAGGGGTTTCTCTTCACTCGTTAATCAAAAAGATTAAAGGCCAATGGATGAGAATAACCTCACAGAATGCCACCCAAAACCATTGCTGGAGAAATACTCCAAATAAGATTTGCAGCTTCTGCCATTTTTTTGAACTGTACTTTTGAAGACTGGTGCACTAAAGGCTGTGTAACAGTTTGGGAAGGCTCTTTCAGTCTCTTCCATGAAATGAGAGATCTTGTGCAGGTGTCTTTCTTGCTCTGGCTCTGTTTCTTCTACAGTCAGGAGAGGTTGCTCTGGAATTAGGATCTCTATTCTGGTTGCACATTGGAATCACTGAACGGTGCTTCAAACAATGTCTATGTTCAATGTCTGTGTTCCCCCAGCTATTTTGATTTTATTGGTTTTCTGTGTAAGGCGTAGGTATTGACAGTTTTTTTTTTTAAAGCTCTCTAGTTGATGCTAATACGTAACCAGAGTTGAAACTCACTGGGCTTTAATGAGCACTAATCTTGCTACTCAAAGTGTGGTCCACTGACCAATAGCGTCCTATAACCTGGGATCTGATCAGAAATGCAGAATTTCTGCTCCCACTCCAGATCTGCTGAATCAGAATCTGCAAAAAACTCACGTGATTCAATATACTATGAAATGTGAGAAGCACTGCTAAGATTCCTTTCAGCTTTCATTTCATGATTCTATAATAGTAGGTTGGTGCAAAAGTAATTGTGCTTTCTGCAATTATTTTTAACCTTTTAAACTGCAACTACTTTTGCACCAACCTAGTTGCTTCCTTGTTCAAAAACCATCAATGGCCCCCCATGCAATCTAAATTCTTCCACCCGGTACTTAAAGCTCATCATAATCTAACCCAACCTTCTCTCCAATCATTTCCTCCTTTATACAGAAGGTGCCAAAACAAATGTATACACATTTTAAGAAAGGAAAAAACGGTATTAAAATTGTCATACTCAATATATACCGATAATAAAAGATGAGTACATGTCACGTGTATATGTTTTTTTTGGCATCCTCGCTATGTTCAGATCTCTAGTGACCTCTGTTCTCTCACTGCTTCCTAAGCAGCGCTTGTTTGGTTGTGTCTGGCTGGCATGGCCCCCAGTCCCTGCCCAGAGGGGCAGTTCCAAGTCCAGCTAAACATTGGCTTGCCCAGCTCGCCCTGCATCACTAGCGCTTAATCTTTCTGCACCGATTTGTGAGTTGCTCGAGGTACCTGGAGTTGTTACCATTGGACTTTTCTTCTCTCTCTGCTTAGACAGTAAAGTTGTTTAAGACAAGGACTATATCCTATTGTCACGCAGGGTGACAGGTGGGGTTTCAGCTCTCGCTCCTCACATAAGAACTGTCATGCTGGAGACCCTGCTCGCTGCGCCATTTGTCGTGCTGGGCGTCCGGCGGGGTCTCTGCTCCCGCTCCCCATACAAGAACGCAGGATATGGCTAGGCCAAAAAGGAACACCCACGGAGCCATAGGTAGGGGAGTCATACCACTATATTCTCTCTGGCGGCACTATACTCTCACTGGAGGCTGGATCCACACTGTCCGCAACCAGCCATCCTAACTGCAATCCACGCTTGCCAGCCCAGCCGCCATCTTCTTGCTAGCACCATTCTCTCTCTCTTCCTCTCTTCGTAGCCACAGCAGTTATATTGTGGCCAATGGCTCACTGGTTACAGCTGACGGCCAAGTAGCCACAGCTGATGGCCATGCAATCACAGTTGGCCATTTACTACCTGAGCCAGCACCTGTCTATGTGAGGCCGAGAGCCTGGAAACTACTCTCCGGGGCTCCGCCCCCACACTCCACCCCTACAGGCTCTCGCCTCACAATCTACGCGACAAGCGTCTTCCGCGAGGGGACCTGTGCGAGGAGCCTGGGGGTGAATGCAATATCCTGGACACAGCCAGGCTCTCTGGGCACAGCCAGGGTTTCTCAGGGCACCACCAGTGCTTCTGGGCACTGCCAGACTTCCTGGACTTCTTAGGGTACCACCTGTCTTCCCGGACACAGCCAGGGTTTCTCAGGGCACCACCAGTACTCCTGGGCACTGCCAGACTTCCTGGACTTCTTAGGGTACCACCTGTCTTCCCGGACACAGCCAGGGTTTCTCAGGGCACCACCAGTACTCCTGGGCACAGCCAGACTTCCTGGACTTCTTAGGGTACCACCTGTCTTCCCGGACACAGCCAGGGTTTCTCAGGGCACCACCAGTACTCCTGGGCACAGCCAGACTTCCTGGACTTCTTAGGGTACCACCTGTCTTCCCGGACACAGCCAGGGTTTCTCAGGGCACCACCAGTACTCCTGGGCACGGCCAGACTTCCTGGACTTCTTAGGGTACCACTAGTTTCCCCGGGCACAGCTAGGATTTCTCAGGGCGCTACCACTTTCTCTGGGCACAGCCACACTTCCTGGACACAGCCAGGGCTTTCAGGGCACTGCCACTCTCTGTGGGCACAGCCACACTTCCTGGACACAGCCAGGGCTCTCAGGGCACTGCCACAGCCACACTTCCTGGACACAGCCAGGGCTCTCAGGGCACTGCCACTCTCTCTGGGAACAGCCCGACTTCCTGGGCACAGCCAGGGTATCTTCAGGGCTCAGCCAAACTTCCTGGACTCAGCCAGGGCTCTACTCTCTCTGGGAACAGCCCGACTTCCTGGGCACAGCCAGGGTATCTTCAGGGCTCAGCCAAACTTCCTGGACTCAGCCAGGGCTCTACTCTCTCTGGGAACAGCCCGACTTCCTGGGCACAGCCAGGGTATCTTCAGGGCTCAGCCAAACTTCCTGGACTCAGCCAGGGCTCTACTCTCTCTGGGAACAGCCAGACTTCCTGGACTCAGCCAGGGCTCTCAGGGCACTGCCACTCTCTCTGTGCCTCTCAGGGTACCCTGCTGGAACAACAGCGACTCACAACCAAGGTGCTTACATATTCTCAATGGCGGCCAGTCAAGAGACAAAAGCAAATATCCCCCAGTTCCACTAACAACAGTTCCCAAACAAACAGTCAAGCGGTCCATTAAATTAGGGATGGAAGGCAATTCCCCATAGTCCATAGTCATTCACCAGGGCTGTCCTGGGGGTGAGGGACGACCTTGACCTCACCCTCATCTCCCACGGAGGACTCAGCAAGCGTTACCTCCTGGGACTATAAGTCCTGCATCCGGGCTGCCTGAGCAGGAACTTCCCCGGCCCACAGGGCCGCAACGACCTTCGCTTTCTCTGGCCTGTGCTGGTTGGGGAACCGTCCACATCTTTCCACCTCTCCACGGGGCTCCATCTCTCCAGCAGCTGCATGGCTTTTCCTGTGCTGGTGGGAGAACCGTCCACGTCCTCCCACCCCTCCACGGGGGTCCAGCTCTCCGGCAGCTGCTCCTCCTGGTCTTCCTGAGACTGAGTGTTCATACACACAAACTGCTCTACCGTCCTTTGGAGAGCTTTGGCTGGCACCATATCCTGCCGACTACGCCATGTGTCGTGCTGGAGACCCTGCTCGCTGCGCCATTTGTCGTGCGGGGAGGCCTGCGGGGTCTCTGTTCCCGCTCCCCATACAAGAACGCAGGATATGGCTAGGCCAAAAAGGAACACCCACGGAGCCATAGGTAGGGGAGTCATATCACTATATTCTCTCTGGCGGCACTATACTCTCACTGGAGGCTGGATCCACACTGTCCGCAACCAGCCATCCTAACTGCAATCCACGCTTGCCAGCCCAGCCGCCATCTTCTTGCTAGCACCATTCTCTCTCTCTTCCTCTCCTCGTAGCCACAGCAGTTATATTGTGGCCAATGGCTCACTGGTTACAGCTGACGGCCAACTAGCCACAGCTGATGGCCATGCAATCACAGTTGGCCATTTACTACCTGAGCCAGCACCTGTCTATGTGAGGCCGAGAGCCTGGAAACTACTCTCCGGGGCTCCGCCCCCACAAGAACGCAGGACATGGTGAGGCCAAAAAGGAACATCCACGGAGCCATAGATAGGGGAGTCATAGCACTATATTCTCGCTGGCGGCTGGGTTGGAGACACAGGAAGCAGTAGCCACATTATCTGCAACCTGCCGTTCACTTCTCTCTGCCAACCAACCAACCCCACTTACTAACTGCAATCTGCGTTTGCTAGCTCCTCCACCATCTTCTTGCTAGGCCCCCATTTGCTTCTAGCATAGCCACGGCAGTTATATTAGTGGCCAATGGCTCACTGGTTACAGCTGATGGCCAGCTAACTACAGCTGATGGCTATCCAATCACAGTTGAGGCCATTAACCACCTGAGCCAGTACCTTTCCACGTGAGGCCGAGAGCCTGGAAACTGCTTTCTGGGGCTCTGTCCCCACACCTATCCATCCTTGAATCCCAAGTGCGTACTTAAAAAATATGGTGGACATCCAATACATGTTTATTATCAGGGTTTGCTGTAGTGAGAAGACCAGTGACTTGGGAGTCGAATAAGGTGGATTTTGTAACCCCTGATGGTGTGACCTTTTCTGGGTCTCCGTTTTCTAGTGTATAAAAGACTTTAGATGCCTTCCAGCTCTGATAGCCTGAGTCTAGGGCTGCATTAGGACCCAGTTTTAATCCAAATCATGGTCTTTGAAGACTGAGTCCTCAGCTCTCATGTATTTTTACCAGCAACAGTTCGCACATGTGAAACATTTTAAATTTATTCATCTTTCATGTGGGCTTTAAATGTGTATCTTATCTCGTCCTTGAAAATAAACATTGTGCCATAGGCTTGAAGCTGAGAGGAATCATGGTGAATTCAGTGAGAATCAGGCAGTTGAATGAATGAGAAACTGAATAAGCTTGGCTTGCTCTTTCCATTACCTTGTTTGGTTTTCAAGGGAATTGTGGTCTTTTGTCTCGTAAGGGTATGGTTTGGGATCAATGGGAAACATGTGGTTTTTTTTTTGCCCTGCAGATTTGTCTGCTCTGAGTTACACAGCTGTCTGGTTAGCCACAATAAGCACCCTGCACAGCCTTTTGCAATTTACACATTGCCATCCTCATTTTTCAGCCCCACAAAAACCCTGTGAGGGAGACAAACAGGTTCTATTCTAGAATTGCCCCAGTTTGCAGTTAATGGCTCAAGCTCAGAGGTGAAGTGAATAGCCAGTAATTTGCAGTGTTTTTCAAAGCGCAGGTTTCTGTTCCACCTGTCTCAGAAGCACCTGGGGCACTTACCAGCCTTGAGGAATCCTTGGCCCTACTTTACCTGGAATTTCTGGAGGGTGAGGCCCAGGAGCCTGCCAGTTCGATAACCCCCTGGGGGAAATACTTAAGAACCACCTTGCAAAGAAATGTCCTCTGTCCCTAAGGAGGACGATCTAAAGTCTCAAGATGACTGCATTGTCTGCCTTCCCCGGGCAGATGCTTGGAAACTGGATGTGTTAGCACACTTACCTGAGGAGCTTTTAAGAAAGGTCACATCACTAAGTGCCATGCTAAGCCAAGAGGCACACTCTCCATGGAGTAGCCTGGGAATCTTTAAATAGTTGTGCAGATGACCTTGATACTCAGCAAGTGTTGGAAACTATTGTCCTATGGCTAAGTTGAAACCAGACTGGCATACTTGTAAAAGGCTGTAGTCAGCAGAGAGAAAATTTCTAATTGGATGATCTGATGCATTGAATGTGGGGTCTCTTACAGGGCTATCTGCCTACTTTACAACTTGTCTCCTCTGGAAAGGCCTCTTTCCCCTCATCAACAGAGGCCCTGAAGTCTCAGGGAGACTTTTCCAGATTCTGGTTTCCTGTCTTAGGCCCTGTCACTTGTCATGCTCCCGCTCTTGGGGACCCTGCGCTACATGCAGGCTGTGGCCTCAGCCCGTAGCTTCTGTCCGCCAGGAACAGTGTCCCCTTCCCGCATAGGGTTAGATAAAAGTAGAAATAATAAGCCCTCACATTTTACAGCACTTTTCCATTCACCAAGCACATTCACGTCTTCTTCTCTCATCAATTCTCACAACTTGTGAGGTAGACGTCATTACCCGCATGTTACAGGTGATGAGATTGAAGCCAAAAGAGACAAAGTGCTCCATCCGGTGAACGATCACCGAGCTCAGCAGATGACCAGGCTTCTGATGTCAGGCCCAGCGCTCTCTCCATTGCGCGGGTCAGCCCATCACATGCTCACAACAGCCCTGAAGAAGCCAGTGTTTTATTCTCATCGTCAGGCGGCGGAGCTGAAGTTAGAAGCCCAAAGTCGCACAGCTGGTCAGTGGGAAGGTCGGGATTCAGACCCAGTTCTCTGCAACTCTAAAGCCAACTACTCGTTCGATTTCATGACTTTGCCATTTTCCCCGAAGGTCTGAATCATCAATTATGTTTATCAAGCAGTTTTGATATCAACCCATGGTAAGAAATCGTAGGTCAGTGTGTGTGTCTGCACACGCGTGCTCGTGTACACGCATACAAGCCAGATGCCTTTTTTTTAAAGTAATTGTCTATTGTCATGCATCTATTTTCTATTTTATTCTAAAATGGTCATGAGCCATTAAATTCATTTTTGTAACCCGCCTAAGGGCTGTGACCTGCAGTTTGAAAAACAGGCCACAGAGTGCTCAAACATTCACTCCTGTATTTATTTACATCTTTTCTACTAGGTCAAAACACACATAGAGAGATTGAAACACATTCCTTGGTGGTCAGCCTTGGACCTGTTCAGCCTGGGCATCTCTGCCCAGGTCCTCCCTGGTTTTCGCTGGTCCCTCAGGCCGGCCTCAGGCTCTTGGCCGCCTTCCAGGCTGCAGAGTTGGGGTTCTTGGAGCTGGCGGGGGGCTCCTGGCTAATGAGCACATTCCTCACAGCTTACTCTTTCCTGATGACTGTGAGCAGTAATAAAAATGTGAGCAAACAGGGAGAGTTTAGTGTGTTTATTGCCACTATTGAGAAAATAATGTGATAATAAACAGGGCCGGTAATGGAAATTGCTTCTAAGAATAAAATTATGTTATTATGAGTTACATGCAGCCATCAGAACGTGCTTTGTCTCTCCGAGTGGGAGCTGCCCGACCGGTTGGCGCTGTGCCGCCCGCCTCCTGCCGGGGAGCCTTGCTCCTCACTCCACTCGCCATTTGAACTTCTAGCCTCATTGACTTCTTGGCACTGCTGACCTTTGGAAGCTGGGTGGCTCGGGTGGCATCACATTTTAATTCGTGCATTTCATCCCCTGGCCTGTGTGCTGGTGCCTGGCACCTTTCTTGGCAGAGTCTCACTCACTCTGGATGAGGAAACTCTTCTTTAGTATATGATGAAGGAATTAACCCTGAGCACAGTGTAAATGATCCACATGGAAGAGCATTGCCTTTGATATCAGCTAATAGCCCATCCCATCATTAACACAGGCCGAGGAGGAAACTGAAGGTTTGAGAGCTTAGCTTCTGTGCTAATTAGAAGGAAAATGACAGAAAAACTGTCAGGCTTGAAGAGCTGAGTTGGCTTTGATGACACCCAGACTTTCACAGGCTAAGAACAAAATGCCCTTTAAACATTTTCATTCAAGCTTTGAGGATAATTTTGCCTTACGCCCTGTCTTTTTACCATGTTTATTTACATTTCTCTTTCTGCTGGGAATCATTTCAACTTCCAGCTTCATCTGCCAAAGTCTTATCCACCCCTCAGTGTCGCTCCCAATTGATATCCTACAAGAAGTCACACCAAAACCCCTGGAGCTCTTCTTTCCCTATGTAATTCCCATATACCTCTGACCCCTCTATTTTATTTATTTAAAATTTCTTTTAAAATTAAATTTATTGGGGTACATTGGTTAATAAAATTATATAGATTTCAAGTATGCATTTCTATAATATATTACCTATATATTGCATTCTGTGTTCACCACCCAGAGTCAGTTCTCCTTCCATCACCATATATTTAACCTCCTTTTCCCTCTGGTAACCACTAAACTATTCTCTGTTTCTATGAGTTTGTTTGTTTATTTGTCTTTTTCATTTGTTGCTTTCAGTTTTATATCCCACATATGACTAAAATTATATGGGTCTCGATTTTTTTCTGTCTGGTTTATTTCGCTTAGCATAATAATCTCAATATACATCCATGTTGTCACAAATGGCAATATTTCATCTTTTCTTATGGTTGAGTAATATTCCATTGTGTATATATACCACATCTTCTTTATCCAATTATCTATAGAAGGACACTTTGGTTGTTTCCATGTCTTGGCCACCATGAATAATTCTGCAATGAGCAGAGGGGTACATTTAGATTTATGGATCAATGTTTTCAAATTTTGGGGGTAGATACCCAGAAGAGGGAGGGATTGCTGTGACCTCTCTGTTAGAGAACTCATCAGGGTCTCCTGAGTATTAAGCTAATTGCATCATATTCTTTATTAGATCAGAAGCTTGTTGATTCATACTATGGTTCTCAGTCACCTCTGTTCCCTCCACAAAGTCTGGCCCAGGGTACTTCAGAAGCCAGCGAGGTGCCTTATGGGGCACTAGATCCAAATGAAGTGGAATTGACTTCAGGAGCTTCATCATGCATGATGGGCCTGGGGCTAGGGTGAGACAAGAGAGGTCCTCTAGGCTGCGTGGTTTAAAGAGGCACTTACAGGACCCTGCAGTGTGTCTCTCTGAATGTTGGTGCCCTGGGCACCGCTCTTGTGCACCCCAGTCCTGGCCTTTGTGAATGGACTGGGAAAATAATGGAGGTCTCTCTTGAAGAGGCATCTGCTGGATTGTTTTGTGATGGCAGTTTAGTCTTCTATGATCAGGACTTTTATCATCAGTACGTTAGTCTTCTTTAATGCCCTAACTCTACAGCTTCCCTCCTTACCCCAATCCAACAGGGCTCCAGTCCTCTGTTGATGTACCCGTTGTTATTATTGGCGTGTCCCCATGCTCATTCATCCTTGGCATCCTGTCTGGCCCTTCATTAGTCCCTCACTTTAGATACTGCAAAGCCTCGTTCACTTTCTCTGCCATCAGAGTCACTCCACCTTTGGCTCCAATCCATTCTACATGTCATGATTGGATCAAGAAGCTGCTCTGGGTCCCATCTTCTCGGCCATCCTTGTTCTCGTCTTCTTCACCCCATGGCAAGTGAAGATCAGGTATGAAGAGACTACATGAAGAAGAGATTACTAGGACATTTGTGAATTTCACATAGATTGCCTATTTAAGTTGCAATGGCAGATTGGAGTGTTTAACTAGAATTATAAGTCATGTTCTTTAAAGATTAGAATGCTTATACCATGATAACATGTTAGAATACTTGATAGACTTTTGTCTTTGAGGGTAAATTTGTTTTCTCATTTGTTTATTCATTCAACAGTGCCAGGATCTGGTCTAGATACATCAGGAAATGAGGCTGACATGGCCCCTGTCTTCATACCCCTTACATTCTACAGAGAGGCGGAGAGAACCAGGACATAGTCCTTGAACAAGATCATGGTACGCTGTGTAAGAGCCATGGAGACAGCAAGCAGGGAAGGATACTGAAAGGCTGATGATGGGGCTGTTGCGATGGGAAGACCCTCAGAGGCGGCAGCATCCATGTGGAGACCTGAGGATTGGATGAAGCTGCCAAGGAAATTGCCAGGGCACAGCAAGGGGTTATGTGCCGGCTGGATTCCTAAGGACCAGAATTCCGCATAGCCCCCTGCTCAGGTAACTTTCCTTTCAGAAAAAAACACAAAGGTCTTTAACACATAGAATGCTCTTTGTTTGGATCAAATGTTTATGGTACTCTAAATATTATACTAGCTGTAAATTATCTTGTCCTCCTTCCTTGTCACCAAGTCTGTGATATCCCCATGCTGTTCGACATGTGTACAATATGTGCTGGATTTTTGCCCGTACCCTTTCCCAAGAAAATTGAATGTAAGGCAAGTGCCTGAAAGGAGCAGATACCATTTCTTTGAATTTGTCACAGAGAAGAACATATTATTTACTGATGTCCAATTTTATTTGGTGTTTGGAATAGCAAACATCTTTAGGGACAAGAACACACATTCACAGACTTTGAACATCATCTAATATGAGATACTCTCTTGGCAAAAGTAATCTTTGGCTCCTACTCTAGTCACCAGTGGGGAGGTAGAAAAGATGGCCCTTTGGTGCCCAGTCAAGTGCGTTCCCTCTTTGTAATAACCTCCTCTAAATCTCTGCTTTGTCCTTTGGTCTGAGAAAGTGGGTTTAAGGAAACAAAGATGAGGTATTTGGGGAATAAGAAGGGAGTTAGGTAAAAAAGAATTTTAATTTTTTATTTTTTCCTGTAAAGGGCATGAGTATATCAGAGGGTGATGCCTCCACTGCAAGTTAGTGGTTCTCTAACTAGGCTGATAACCTCACCTGAGCAATTGTTTGAAAGTACAGTCCCAGCCTGTTATGCGTTGAATTGTATCCCTCCCAAACTCCTGTGTTGAGGTCTTTATCCCTAGTACCTCACATGTGACCTTATTTGGAAATAGGGTCCTTGCAGATATCATTAGTTAAGTTAGGATAGGATCATGCTTGATTAGGGTGGCCTCTAATCCAATATGACTGGTGTCATAAAGGGAAGATTTGGACGCACCCGGGGAGAATACCAGGTGAAGATGAAGGCATAGATGCAGCAGAAGCCAAAGATCGCCAACAAACCCCCAGCAGCAAGGAGAGAGCCCTGGAAAGGACTTTCCCTCATAGCCTCAGAAAGGACCAACCCTGCTGACACCTTGATGTTGGACTTCCGGCCTCCACAACTGTGAGACGGTAAGTTTCTATTGTTTAAGGCACACCGTGGTATTTTGTTACCGCCACTCTGGGAAACTAATACACAGTCCCATCCAGCTCCTACTTAATGCCATCTCTGGGGGATGGCGCAGGTGTCTGGACTTTCCACGAGCCCTTCAGGTCTTCCAATGGGTGGTGCTGGAGAGCACAGTTCCATCTCCCTGGCTGTCCGTGGGCGGCCACAGACACTTTCGCATCTGAGCTCCTGCCACCCCCGTTGATGAGCTCAGTGGTTCTCAGGGCTCTTGTGGGAAGTGTAGACATGTTGCAACCACGAATGAGTCAGTCAAGGTGGGACTGTTCACTTATTAAAACAGACATTTGTTGACATTCCTCTGGCTAAAAAAAACAATGCTGGTATATCATCCTAGTTAGTATATAGTATCACGTATAAAAGAGCCAAACTTTCAACTTCATCCTTAGCACCTAGCCTTGCACTGGCCACACACTAGTGCAAAGGTGATTAAAGATGACTATTTCCAGTTTCAAATAATTTGAATAATCTACTTTGGAAACTATGGTTCCTGGGCTGTTAGCTCACTAGGAAGAGATTACTCTTCATTCTCAAATGTCTATGGGGCTCAACATTCTCTCTGAGAAAGAAACTTCTTCCCAGACAAGCCTAGATAGCAATGTATATAGAGAAACCCAAAAGCTGGAAGGAACTTTTTTCTTTCAGCCACTCTGACCTGCCAGACCAGCCTGCTTGTCTGACGGCACTGCCTGCACTGTAGTTATCATCACAGATGATATTACAGGTCATTTTTATTACTAGTCTGTGTCTCAGGAACCTGTAGCATTCTTTACCTCACCCTTTGGGTTGAAATTTATTAGGCTTGTTCTGAGCTCATAGGTAATTTCTTTTTTCCTCATGAAAGTTTGGTAAATTTCTGCTGAGCCATTTTTATACTGTTGAAGCATAAAGCGTAGTTATCATACTCTGGAAATTGTTTAGATGCTTTCCACCCACCTCCAGGCAAATAACAGAAGCTTTTTTTTTTTTTTTTTTAAGTAAAAATTTTCCATGGTCTCTTTTGAGCGCAAGAACTGATTCTTTGTCACAGTGGGAGATTTTCTCCTTAGCCTGAAGCAATACAGGGGAAGGAGCGGGGGCTGGAAAAAGGCTCAAGTTTGAGATTCAAACTGCTGTATGATCTTGAGCAAGATAGTTACCCTTCCCAAGCCTTGTTTTCCTCGCCTATAAAATGGGACCTTTCAAGTTCACGGTGAGAATTGGTATTTACATGTAAACCAGCTGGGGGTGTGGTCTAGGCTGGTGGTTCTCAAACCTGGATGCTCACTAGAATTACCTGGAAGTTTTTAAAATGAAACTGGCCCTCACCCTGGATAAAATGAATTTGATTATCTGGGGGATGAGGCTACATATCCGAATAATTTTGAAATGCTCCAAGAGATTCAGAAGCCCAGTGAGGGTTACGAACTAGAGGGCCTAACAAAGATGGACTCCGAAGCATGATGCTACATGAAAGAAGCCGACACAAAAGACCACATGTGGCATGACTCCATTTATGTGACGTTCTAGAAATGGCAAAACTGTGGTGACAGGAATCAGATTAGTGATTGTCAGGGCCACAGAGTTGGGGAAAGGGGTCTCTGCAACAAGGCACAGAGGAACGTTTTGGGGTGAAAATGTTTGCTGTATTGATTCATCAACACTCATTCACCTGTATGCTTCAAAAACTAAATTTTATTGCATGTAAATTCTACCTCAATAAAAAAGAACTGATAGGATAGGTCCTCAGTAGCCCTCTTTTGATGATGATGATGTAGCAGATGGAAGGGAGCAGGAATTTGAATCAATTTCCAAAGGTTGTAATTTTTGATGAGGACCAGCTTGAGACATTACAGGATAGATCGCCGTAAATCCATACTTTGAAATGTGCACATTAAAATGAACGCATTCGACAAGCCTTTCGTTCCAGATGTTCAGGTAAGCATACCGAATGGGGCCTGCTGACTCTTTCATTACTAATGAAGAATTCTTATCAGACGACTGGAAAGAGTGTTAATGTGGGGATGAAGGCTGGGAGCGTTTTCGCGCCGAGTTACCCAAACTCTGAGGCTTTCGAGAAAACAATCACAGAGAAGCAGAGACTCTCGGGAAATTCTTCCCGAGGCCCTTTTATGCTGGGGCTGGAAGAATAGTCCTTTTTTTTTTTTTTTTTTAAACTCAGATTTGCAAGAGAAGCCTTGAGAATATGAAATGTCTGCAGAGCAAAAATACAGGACATGGGGTTTTGGTCTGAGACGGCTCATGCTCATGCTCAAGGGACCTCACGTGAACACACTGTCCCGTTCGCTGGTAATCAGAACTCGAGGGCTCGTCTCAGCTTCTTTGAAATTGGGGTTCTCGTGCATAGAACAGGTGAAGTTGTTCTTCCCTTTTTGTCCCAGCCGTGTAACTTTTCACAAGTGATTTAAATCACTTCCTCACCTGAAACGTAAGGGCGATGCCACCTTTTCTGCAGTATTGTTAGACGAAGTACAGCTACCGTATGTTAGCTGCTGGCACTGTGTCTGCTGCCTGGTAAAGCATCCTGTGTTTACTGATCTGAGCCATGTCCCAGGCACCGTTTTCCTAGGTCGACCTGTTTTAATTTCTTTATATCTTACCACAACTCTCCGTGAGGTTGAGATCATGGTTGTCCCGTTTTATGAACGAGGAGACAGAGCACAGGGAGGCTGGTAATTTGACCGAGGATGAATGGAACAGCCGGGGATGAAATCCTGTGCTCTCCGTCCCTCGGCTTGCCATAAATCGTGGGAATCTGCAGAAAGTCCAGCGTCATTCATATGTTCTTGGGTGGGGTTGATTCACTGTGAATTGCTAGAGACTCTGCTTATCTGTCTGTGCACGTACACGCGGACTTGGGTGGGGGAAGGTTGTATCCATGCAGGTCGGTGTCGCATATAGGCCTAGAGACCTCAGTTTCAATTCCTGTCTGTCCTTTCCTGGGTGTGACGCTCGGCAGGCCACTTGATCTCCTTGGGCTTTTAGTTCACATCCACAAATTAGGAATACTTCTGTCTATCTTACCAAAGACTTGTGAGGGTGAAATAAAATTATGGACGCAAATGTACCTAGCATATTGTATGATCCAATATAAATAGGATCTTGGTAAATATATTTTTGTTAAGATTAAAAACGTGTGCATAGAAACTAATAAGTGAAACACCATGAAATCATGTAGGTGATTGTGTTTTAAAAAGGGGGAACAACAACTAGTGTCTGGATATTACATTCTGGATCGAGTTCCAGGCATACATGCTGAAGCTTAAAAGAGGCCTGTTTCTTAAGCGGAGCAGCTGACCCACCGCAGGGCTGTCACCACTCTCTTCTTCCCCACAGCCTTAGTATATTTCGCCAAAGGGCCCAGAGTTGAGTAAAGGGGAGGGTGTGAGCACAGGATCCCGGCATAAGGGCCGCTGTCTGTTGAGTTGTGATAGGTGGGCATTCAGGGAAATACATTTCGAAAATGAAGGAAGTCTCCAGAGGAGTTTGCAGCTTAACAAGCCTCAAGGAGCTTGTCTTTCTGACCTGGTCTCACAGTTTCCATTTAATTGATGATGCTTCCTAGTCATAGAGCTGGTCTCTGTCCTGCTTGTTGTCCTGCCGAGTGATGGAGGATGGTGCTGCTCAGTCCTGAGGGGACAACCTTGGGCTTGCAGATACAGAGTGACCTGGTGATGGGCACTCAGAACCCCGAGCCCACTGCGGTGTGCCCAGGATGGTGCCTGGCCCCGAGGACATTCCCAGGAGGGCAGAGGCATGATTCCTCTTCTCAAGGAACTCGTCACCCCGCTGTGGGTGGTAAGGCTACCAGTGCATTTTAGGATGGTTAGGTGGGACCTGTAGTTGTCCTCTTTGTATCTTCAGCACCCAGACAAGGGCCCAACACATAGCAAAGGTTTCACGAATGCTGAACCAAGGTCTGGTTGCTGTGAGGGCAGGCCGTCAAGTGTTCAGACATGTTGCAAAGTGAAGGTGCCGTGACGTAAGGTGTGCTAGACAACCGAGTGTCTGGGTCTGTGGGCTTGGGGACATCTCTCCTTTGGACATCAGTCAAGCCTCTCTCTCCTTGCCAGATGCTCTGAGATGCTGCTTGCAGCCCTGGGAAGTATTGACAATTTTTTTTTTTTTAAATTGAGGCTTCATTAAAAATGGAAAGAGTGCTCCCTTTGTAGGCTGGAAGAGTAGCTGTCAGTGAATAGAGACGTGCTCCCCAGGTTGGTGATGTCAGATTTCACATCAGCCCGGAAGACTATGCCTGTGGTGTCTGGGGAAGGCCACTGCACAGAGGACTGACCTGTGCTCAGAAAACCTGTGTCATGTCACTCTTTGCTATGCTTCAGATTCCCTACCTCATCCGGTACTGTGACCAGCTACCACATACCACGTGCTTACTATGGTCTAGGTCCTGTCCCAGGGGATAAAACTTGCTGTTTAGACGACTCCAGGGACCAGCTGAGGAAACAACTGGGGGGCACTGGGGAGAGGCCCAAGGGAGAGGCTCTGGCTTCAGCACATCTTGCTGGGTGACTCTGGGTCTATCACCCTCCTCCAGGCCTCCGTTTCCTCATCTGTAACGTGGTGGTGATGAGTCTTCCTTAGTCGTTGGGACTACAAAGTTAGAAAAATTGGGACAGTGGTTTGAAAGGCCTTAGGTTCTAAGTTGTGTCACGGGAATTTGTTAGTGATGCAAAAAAGAGTCACCATGTCCCCAAATATCCCCCTCCCTCAGGTTCCTTATAGGCTGAAATCTCCTCGCACAGCACCTCAGCCTTCTCTCCCCAGGAGGAGTCAGGCTACAGATGCCTGCCTTGCTGCCCCCACACAGAACGCGGCATCCCTGGAGGATGTGACTCTTGAACTGGGACTCAAGGCAGCTGGTGTGGCCTGGCGCAGGGAGCATGGGTGTTTCCCACACACTGGATTTGAAAATTCCTAAAAGAAAGCCATTTATCTGTGATCTGGTGACATGTCTGTCTCTCTTGATTAGGATTTGAACTCCTGGAGGGTTCGAATGGATGTGTCATCCATTTTTGTCTCCTCAGCCCCAAGATTAGTGCCCTGCACAGCGTAGGGGCTTTATGGAAATCTGCTGAACCAAATTAAGTGGAACCGAATCACTAAAATGTCGAGACAGCTGCTGGAGTGAACATGAACAAAAGCCCTGCCAAGCTTGGGTAGAGGTCATTCTTGAAAGTTGCTGTGCATGGGGTGGGAAGTGCAGGCAGGCTCATTCTCTCTGACAAATAGATGGAGACTGTTTTCCTATACCCTTGGGGTTTAATCTTTTCTTTTGAATCTTGAAAGCCCATGGCGTTGAGTGCTGAAACCCATTACAGAGCAATTGTCCTTGGAGCTCAGGTTCCCTTACAATTCTTTTCATGGGAGGCTCGTATGACGGGCTTTGACATTACTCCATGAATCACAGACACTTGTGCTTCAGGCTCCTAGAAATGTTTTTCACCTGCCTGGGTCTGCCAAGCAGTGGAACTTTATTTCGCTTTCTGCACTCTGAATGCCCTCGTCTTCAAGGAAAGCGCTTTCTCCAAAGCCTTCCCTCTGCCGCCACCTTAGAAGAACGTGTAATCAAATATAGAAGAGGCCATAGGCCTGAAATAGAAACACTGAGGGGACTGATCTCCTCCAAGTAGGGCAAGAATATGATTCTAAGAATCACAGATTCAAGAAACGAGAGGAATGGGGGCCCGAGGAGGTGAAAGGATCCCTCCCGGGCAGGTCTAACTAGTTGTTCACAAGCCGTAACCACTGCCATCTTGGAATTGTGGGAATGGAGATGGTGCAGGCACCTGGCTTCCTTCCCAGGTGCACTGTTTACCTTTGTCCCCATTGGCCCTAAGTGCAGGGGGTCCCCTGCATGTGGTACTCCCAGCCCCGGGCCCCTTCCACTGGCTGAGCCCTGGTTAGAACACCCTTCCCAGTTGGTTGTCCTTGGCCTGGAGGTCCTTTGCCTAATAATTCTCTATTATTCAGACCAGACACCCATTTGACTGGAAATCCTCCGGGACTTCCACTCTGCATGTTCTACTTTTGTTCCTTCTGCTATCAGAACACATTAAATTATTAATTAGTTATTTGTGTTCTATAGGGAACCCTGAAAAGGCTTGGAGTTGGGAAATGACACAACCAAGACTGATTTTCAGAAAGGTCACTCCGTTGGCTTCTGTAGGAAGTGTGGCTGCCAGCGTGGACAGCCGGGGCAGGGAAGGGAGGTGAGACACGGCGGGAGTGGTCCAGGGGGAGTGGATGAAGGCTTGAGTGAGGATGTAAGATGAAGACTGGCATCAGTTCAGAGATGCTGCAGATGAAGGAAGTATCCAAAGCCCTGCTTACATGAGGGCTGGCCAGATGCTGGCAGGAAGCCTGTGATGAGCAGAATGGAATGGGATGGGGACCTTCAGGGGTTTTCTGCTGAGAGAGAGTCTGGCTGTCAAAGCTCTCAACCAACAAGGCAAAAAACACTTGATCCTATTTTTGCTGAAGAGTTTCTTGAGCCAGGTGTAACCTGCTGGCATGGTGAATGTCTGCTCTCTCTGAAGGCAGCGTGTCTCACTTTCTCAGCATTCTTCTGTGTCCAAACCAGAGAAATTGCCATTCTTCAGGAGCAGGCAGGCACACTCAGCACATTGTACCCAGGAGCCTTTGCACGCCCCCATCCCCTGGCCTCCAGGGATCCACAACCGTCTCTGCCTGTCATTAAAGGCGCAGTCCTAAAGACCCACCCCTTTTCACGAAAGTCACAAGTGCTCTCTCTCCCTTTTTGGTATCCTCAAAGCTCATTTTAAGACACGTATCATGTTCTTTCATGTGTTTGCGTTCAGTAGGCATATAGGTTATCTGTTACTTGCTGCTGGATAATCATTTTTGTAGCCCACTATCTGTGGCTCCAGTCTGATCGATAACGTGTACATAGCAGATGCTCTAAATTGTCTGTGAGATGAACAAGAGAGAAATATCAAGCCTAACCTCTCTAGGCGCCAGAGACCATGGCCACCCTTCTTCAATGAAACAATCAAGGGGATCATTCTTTTCATTCCTTTTTGCTAAGAAAAGCTCAGAGGATTTGGAGTGTGATGTGTATGCTCAGACAGACTCAAGGACAACATACTTGTAACGTTAACAAAATTAAAGTGTGTGCTTGTGAGTGTTTGTGGAAGAGGGAGAGGAGGAATGGCACATACAGACACAGTCAGCGGTGCAGTGCCGGGCACTAAACAAGCACCAAATATTTCTACCACCTACCTCCTTCTTCCTCCCTTTTCTGGGTGGGATCTTTCAGGACTGCAAACCAAAATGTCCTGAAGATGCCTTCATTGCAAGAGCTGACACAAGAGAGATGCAGACTAAAATAAAACCTGGCAGGGGTAGAAGACAAGCCACTTGGCAGAATTCCTCCTATTCCTGCTACCCACATTTTTTCCAGAATTGGCCTTGTGTCTGAACCTAAGATTTCTGACTCCCTCAGAAATGACCTCCAACAACCTGCTGTTTGAGCATCATTATCCATTGTTAGTGCCAACCCCAAGTTTCAAAGATCTGTTGTAGGCCTGGCCCCCACAGCATTCTGATCCTGCCAAATCATATTCCTATTTTCTTTTCATCTGGGACTCCTCCAGACTGGTCCCTGAGGAAAATCATCTTGGAGGAGCTGCCTCATTTCACTTGGCTTTAGTTTTTTTTTCCCAGAGTTCCTCCTGTTCTGATAATCTGGGGCTGTACTTTCATCATCACTACATGAAGGCCTCTCTAGACTCAGAGCTCCTTCTAGAAGCTCTTCATGCTGTGGAGGCCTCCCACTCTCCTGGGCTGGTGCTGAGGCTGGACTGCCCACCCAGGGTCTTGCTCATTGTCTGTTCACAGATCCTTGTCTGGAAATCCCATGCTCCTGTCTCCAGCCATCCATAATGAGAAAGTGTTGCTTTCTATTATAGGAAAGAGTCTTTCCTTTAACCTTTATACTAAAATGAGTTGATGAATGTGGGATGATTCTGGGATTGTCCCCTGGCTCTGTGAAAAACAGTGTATGGCACACACCAAACGTGGGCTCTTCAACATGGGCCGTCATCAGAGGCCAATCAACCAGCAAACAAATAGAGCAGCTTACGGCTAATTCAGTTATGCTCCTGGTCTGCTCACAACATTGCTTGGATCAAATATCCCAGATATGTTTGAGAACAGGGGAGTACAGTAGAAGGGAATATCCTGAGGGGAGGTCCAGCATCCCAAGACCCTCCGGTCAGGGGCTAGAGCCTGGATCTTGCGGAGACTTTGCACCCAGAAGTCACCTTTGCCACTCATGTCAAGGTCAGAGCAATAGTACATGTTCCCAGTGACATGTTGTGCTCATGTCACCAAGCAACGATCAACTGATATCCACTCTGCATTCCTCCCTTTATAGGGCAGCCATGAAATTTCAAGGATTGCCTCCATTCTCAGCCCCAGGAATGGGCTTCGATTTACCTTATTAATCAAGGAAGTCTTATTGCTTTGCCACCGTAATTGGTGTGGGCTACACAGACGTACATTGATTAATGCATGGCTGATTGTGGCCCATGGGGATTGGTTTCATAATGATCTTATGGTCCATTTCAGGTCAGTGAGACATGAGGTAAAATGTGTTGGAAAATTTGGGGAGTAGCTTCCCACTCTCTCTGATCCTCTGAAAAATAGTGTAGCTCTTTTGCCTCTATGAGCATTAAAATGAACTCAATACATGGAGGAGATCACGGCCGAGTGACTAGCAGAGCAGCAACCTGACACACTGGATCCAGGTAAGCAGGAAGCCTGCTCTTCCTCTGAGCTTACAATTCTGTGAACCAAATCATCGATTCATTATTTGAATGAGCTATATTGGCTTTTCTATTATGTGCAGCATAAAACTAACTGATACGAGGAGGGGGTTATACACTTGGCTGCAGAGCAGGTAAAGTACAAGACGTCCCAGTGATGAGGCTGCCTGAAGACTTGTAGGAACTCCCAGCAGAGACAAAAGCATGTGGAAAGGCAAGGAGGGCAACAGGCCCAGTGTGCTTCGGGAAATGGCCAGTGGTTCTGCAGGCCTGGGCAGCTCCAGAACCCCCGGGAGGAGGGATCTGTACGTGGGACACTGAGCTCCTTGAGGACTCATGTCTTCTTCACCTGAGTCCCTAGTGCCCAACACAGCGCCTGGCACATACTTTGTGGGAGACTAAATCAATGAATGAATAAATCAGTGAATGAATGGATCCCTTGCTGCTCCAGACCATGCAGATCTGCAGGTACAGGAAGGGTGGAGAATAAGCAGCAGCAAGAGACATTGGAGCAACCAGTTGCCAAGCTCAAGACAGTAGTGGCCAGAGCGAGATGACTCAGGTCCCCTCTCCTAACAGCGTGAGCTGGAGAGACCCTGAAGCAGCAGGGACGTGATGGGGCCTGCATTTTGAAGAGCAACCTTGGACTTCATGTTTGTAGCAGCAGTGCCTGTTAATCGAATCCTTTTTAGAAGTGCTCCATTAACAGACTTGCAGGCTTCAGGGACGGTGGATCTGTCTGGTGAGCATGTTTTCCTGGAGGTGGTGTGATGGCTGAAGCCCTGTGAAGAGTGACAGTCCCCTAAGATTACTCAGAAGTCTGTTCCAGAGGCTCTGGCCCAAGGACTCCCAGAGTAATTATAGCATCAGCTGCATTATCAGTGCCAGCCAGGCCTCCTGAGAAGCCTGAAATCAATCTCTATCATTTTGCTTTTATTTCATCACCAAGTGCAGTACAGAAATCAGCTGGGGATAGCCTAGAATTTAACATGTGCTTATCTCTTCCTGGGCATCATTGAAATCAGAGAGCTCAATTAAGTCATCCAGTTGCCAATATACAATTCACTGGTTCCTGGAGAGAGGATTTGAGATCCTACACTCCCCTTCCACAACCTCTGGCATTTCACTCCCTTAATCACCCATTTTCTCTCCTGTTTCTGAGCCTCATTCTCTATACTGGCGCTTTGCTCTCAGCACATAAACACACTCAGGTCTCCATTTTAGCAAACACAAAAGGCCCACTCGTCCTTTGACCACATTCCCCTCTAGTTTGTGTCTCATTTTCCTCCTGTCTGTCTCTTCCCAAGTCAGTGGAGGTCGTCTGGACCTAGCCTCTCGGTTCTATCTCCAGCTCTGTACCTTTACTGTGACATTATCTGCACTTGGCTTCTGTCCCCACCACTCTCAAAAAAGCTCTCTTCCAGGGACAACCGTGAGCGCCTGGTTGCCTGATTCACTGGCATTAACATGCTAACATAGTTAGATGACAGTTCAGTTATCAACAAACCAGGACACTTTGCAGAAACTCTTGCAGAGCAAATGGACACGGGCATTGGAACAACACCCATAAGACTCTCCCAGAAGAACTGGGATGAGGTGCTCTAACCATGAGACAGTTTGCAAATAATTGCTCACTTACAGACAATGAACATGTAGCCTGGAGAGACAAAACAACTTTCTCAAGGTCGTACAGAATATTCGGACTTGAACTCAGGCCTTTTGACTCTGAACATTCATTTAGGACTCACTGTACCCAGGCAGTGGCCTACATATTTTACAACTGGAATTGTCATAACTTTATAAAGAAGATACTATGACTCTCGTTCTCACTTTACAAGTAGTGAAACAGGTACAGAATGGAAAGTAACTTGCCCAAGGCCCCAAAGCTGGAAACGGCAGAGGTTAGATGAGACTGCAGAACTCACTGCATTACCACCTGCCATGCTGGCTGGCCATTATCTTACCTTTTACTGTTTATCCCAGGTCTTCCCAACCAGGCTGTGTGTGGCATGCCCCAGGTGGTTAGAACTGGTCCAAAACATTAATCTCCTCAGCCCAGGGACAGCTGGGGGGCGCGTGGGGCCACCATAGCTCTGGAGTGGTGCCCTTTTTCTGGTGGGCTGTTTTGACTCTACTCCAGTGGGTCAAGTTTAAAATTACAAGAGTAATTTTTCATGTTCAACATGACGTGATAGTTTATAAGTATTGCCCATGTAGTGACAGTATGACAATACGCACTCTGCCCATTTGTGTTGATTTATTCAAACACTGTGTTAATATGCTAAAAAATCGTATAATAGTCACTATAAAGTTTGCAAATGCAGTGGGATGGGGTAGGGTTAGGGATCAGGGGTTGGGGTGGGAGGAAGGCAGAGGTTCTGAAAGAGTGTTCATTACAAAGGAATTCGAGTTCAGTTTGTTTCTATTTAAATGCCTTCTGAATTTCCCATAAGACCAACCCTCCTCTTAATATTCTAAAATGTTCCCTTGAAGTCAGTTGCAATTAATTATATAGAATCCCTGTATAAAGTGAGGTGGACTTGCTTTTAAGGCAGAATGACTGCGTACAGAACAGGGGTATGCCATGCAGCCTTGTGCGAGCTCTTTGCCCCCAAGACAGAGATTTTAATAATTAAGGGTATTAGTAAAAGCATCAATTGTTCTAATTAATATAATACACGAGCCCCTTAATTCCCCTACATTCTATGCTGCTATTATAATAATACCACTTAATAGTAGTTAAGCCTTTAACAATACAGACAACGCCTACATTTGCATGGCAATTTGTATCATATTCTCCTATCTAATATCTGAAACGAGGGTTTGGCATTAATGGGAATATCCTCAAGTGTCCTCTGAATCTTCAGTAAGCAGATTCTCGATGAGCCTTTCCGTGATGTGGGAGTCCCCAGGCACAGAACTCAAACTCACCCCAGGAACACTCCCACTGCTCAGGGTCCCAGAATTCGTGCCACCTACTCTGAGAGGGTGACTCAAACAAGTAAGGGCAGCCTCCAGAGGAGGCCAAAGGAGAGTTCCTGAGGCGTCGGCGGGGAGAAGGGGGCAAGGAATAGGTCAAGTGCTCGTTCTTGTGAGTGCAAGCTTCTGTCCCTCAAGGGTTCACCTCATCAAGAACTCTGCTGCTCTTAGAAGGTCTACTGTTTGCTCATTTAAGAGAATAACTCTCTGATGACCTATTCCTGGGTTTGCTGAGGGTGCACAGCCCCGGAGTTGGGGTTGGCTGGGATACAGTTCAGTCTGATTATTGATGAGTGTATTAGTTTCCTATGGCTTCTGTAACATATTACCACAAGTTTATTGCCTCAAAGCAACACAAAATTATTACCTTACAGTTCTGGAAGTCAGAAGTCCAAAATGGGTCTCACCGGTCTCGAACCAAGATGTCAGTTGGACTGAGTTCCTTTACAGAGGCTTTAGGGCATAAACCATCCCTTACATTTTCCAGCTTCTAGAGGCTTCCTGCTTTCCTTGGCTCGTGGCCCCTTCCCTCTTCAAAGCCAGCAAACACTGATCAAGTCTTTCTCACATTGCATCACTCTGACATTGACTTTTATGCCTCCTTCTTCCATATTTAAGGAACCCTATTATTACCTTGGGCCCACCTGGATAATCCAGGATACTCTCTCTCTTTTGAGATCAGATGATTCTCAACCTTAATTCCATGTATTCCCTTCTTTGCCATAGAATGTAACACACACAAGTTCCTGGAATGGAATGAGGACATGGGCATCTGAGGGAGGCCATTATTCTGCTCCCACCGTGGATGATGGGTCTGGCAGCTGCAGCGTGATTTTTAGACCACATGGCCCCGACCATTCAGACTTTCACTTGGGACAATTGGCTCAGTTGAAAGAATGATTGGCTGGCTTGTCGATCAGTTGACTGACATTTTTGATATGTCCAGAGACTTCAACAGAAAAACCAAAGCTGAGTCCAATTTGTTACTGCTGCTACATTCTTTTCTTCTAGCCATGTCTCACTGGCGTCCGAAGGTAACTTAGAGACTTCGAACTACTTTGTTCTTCTCCTGCATTACCTCCTTTTCCCCCTGACACCTAATTTTTATCGAACACACACCATGTGTCGGGAACCATGTTAACTTCTTTAACAGAATTAACTCATATCATCTTCACAACAATCCTATGAGATCGGCGTTATTTACCCATTTTATATATGAGGAAACTGAGGCAACAACAAATGCACTGAACACAGGATTGATATTATCATCTGGGTCCACATCTCTGCTCAAAGAGATTTGGGGTTGGGAAAAACGAACATGTGAGCCTAAAAGAAAGGAACACAACCTAACCGGCTTGCTTCTGCCTGCCCCTCACAGAGTGTTGCTAAAAGGTTTACTTGCTATCTCCGTGGGGCGTTTCAGCCGTATAGCTTGCATCTGTGTACATTCTCAGCCTGTCAAGGTCTGATCCAGGTAAATGTGTCTCCCCTAAACAGGACTTTGCTATTCATAAGGGTATTAACAAAGGGATCCCAAATATGCAGATAGATGGTACTACAATTCTCAGGAAGTCTGTAAGATCTGCTTGGCATAAACTGCTGTAGGGAATATAGGCAAGGGTAGGCAAACCATCCCACAAAATAGTTTGAAGGGCACTTCTCTAAATAGAGATGATTCACAGTTTAGACTGAATAGGCATGCAAGGCATTGCCAAAATTTATTTTCTGTAATAGCAATATTACAGGTGCCCTGGGCTCCTAACTCTAATGCTTTTGGCTGCAGTGTTATATAAATTTAGGTTTCTAAATTTATATCAGACAGACAGTTCAGGTGGTAATGAAATGCTGTGGGTAAGTATAATTTACTTCTCCAAAAGAAAGTGACAAAGAATTGCCAAGGTTTGGGGGCATAATAACATACTTTATATTTAGCTGGTGACAGTCCTCCCAGAAGCTCCAAGTTTTTAGACACGCATTACAGGGAGACAGATCTTCATGACGCTCTTGAGAGGTTAGAGGTAGGTCATACTGTCCTGGTTCCCTTCTGGTGAAGGGAAGTGTGAGGAGGTCGCCATTCTGAGGCAGACAGGACTTGGAAGAGTGTAGGTCTCCCAACCTCAGAGAGCTCGTATATCATTACTACTATTAGTATTGTTATGTTTACCAGATAGTGCAGCTATGTAAACATTCATGGTCTTGGAAAAAGTAAAACCTGTCCAATCTCAGGCACTTCCAGTTTTGTTTTGTTTTTTCCATTGACACATCTCTCTGGTTATACTTAGGGGGCTTTTAAGGGCCTATGGCTTGCCAGGGTTGCTGTGACAAAGAAGCACAAACTGAATGGCTTAACACACTGAAATCTACTTTCTCAGGAGATTTTTCACTCAGCTCAGGGATCTAGAAGTCTGAAATGAAGGTGTCTGCAAAGCCATGCTTCCTCCAAGGGCTCTAGGGGAGGGTCCTTCTTTCCTCATTCTGGCTTCTTGTGGTTGCAAGCAATCCTTGGTATGCCTTGTCTTACAGATGCATCACTCCAATCTTTGCCTCCATCTTGACATGGCGTCCTCCCTGCGTGTCTCTGTGTCCAAATTTCCCTCTTCTTACAAGGACACCAGGATTGCATTAAAGTTTACCTTAATTCAGTCTGATCTCATTTTGACTTGATTATATCTGCAAAGACCGTGTCTCTAAATAAGGTCACCTTCACAGGAACCATGGGTTGGGAAACTAACGAATCTTTTTAAGGAACACAATTCCCCATTGCAGGGTCTGTCTGATCCACTGAGACTTAAACATTGCAAATTTCTCTGTGTGAGAATTTGAGAGAGTCTGTGATTGTAAAAATGTGATAAACTTGATTTCTTTGGCCCAGTAACCCAAGTTAACAGTCTGTAAGAATAGAGCCAGGTCAGGCCCTGGAGCATTCCAGCTTTGGAGCAAGATTTCAGCATCCATGACGGTGATCTCCTTTTCTTGGTGATCCATTCAAGAGTCATTTTGTGCCTAAACAAAGGAGAGGCTGAAAACAATGATGCTGGAAGAGTTCAAAAGCTAAAAGAGGGAAAAAGAAGAGAAAGAAGTTAGTGGAGTGAGTACTGCCCATGAGAAGGCCCAGCCCAGATCCCCACCTGAGCCCTCTGTCTAGAACTGCTGTGAACCAACTCCTGTCACCAGCCCTGCCAAGAAAGCAAACGATCTTTAAGATGGTCAGTGTGGCCAGTGTGGCCTTGTCCCTTCCACTTCATTATAAGCAAGCTAATCCCGTATCAAGTCAGATCGCCAAAAGCGGTCAGTCCCCTACCATTACTGTCACACTTGTAAAAATGTCTTCAGAATGGCTATTTAAGAGGATGCCCATTTCTTTTATCGAGGGGCCATATAAGAAATGACTGAATAAAGGATGTTTCTATATGGTATATTCTATAAAAATGCTACTGAAGAGAGTATCCCTTCCATTGTTCCATGTTCCTTACATCAGCCTCTCTGTAATGATTGCCTGTTAAAGCTTGCTGATAGAAAAAGGTTTGTCTTTTCCATCACCCTGTTTTTCTTGTTAGCAGGGAATGATAGCACAGACGATTTGGGGGTTTATGGTTGTTTGATTTTTGCTTTTGTTGTCAGAAAACCATGAAGGTCTAAGTTTCTCCTTTCTCCCAGATGTGAGGCTAGTTGCTTTTGTATTGCAGCCCACCTGTCAGAATAAAAACATCATCTTATAAGAGAACTGGGTTGAGCAGATTCCCCCACCCAGCACCCCAGAACTTAACTGTAACAGCTAAGAAGGGGCTACCACGTCCAGACACCTCAGTACAAAAACACCCAGAGTGGTTCTTCACTATGACTAGAATTGGTTGAAAATGGCAAAACCCACATTGTGAAATGAGAAGTATGTACTGCTTTGGCACATACATAATTACATGAATTATAAAGGGTTTTCAAAAAGATGTATAAATAATAAATATGTCTGAATAGGCCAGACGGATTTTGGCTAGATGCCCTTATGACACCAGATGCCAAATGACCACTCTTTTGTTATTTCTCCCCATATGTAATGCTTTCAGGCAGTGCCCTGCCATTTAATGCTTCTGTTTATTCTCATAGAAACATTGTCTCCACACAGGCTGGGGTCCACATTTCAGGACAGCCCCTTATGATGATATACTGTGTGTAAAGGAGGCCACAGACAGAGGCCCCAGGTTGCAGAAAGACCACCCTGTGCCTGAGGCGGGACATAAATCTGGCATCTATACTCACCCTCCCCTTTATAAATTATAGAGGAAGTCTGTGTGTGTGTGTGTGCGCGTGCTTGTGCGCACGTGTGTGCATGCACTCAGGATCCATTCTAGTCCCTGCCAGGAGGCATCTTCAGAATTTACTGTATACAAATTTATTACCTCCACCTCAGCTCACACATCCCATAGTATGTAAACAAAGTGTTACTCTGTCTAGAGAATGAATGAATATGTACCCCCGTTCTCTGGGTTTGAAAGCATACATTTTTAAAAGAGGTCTTAGGAAAATATCAGTGAAGAGCTTGAAGAAGGAATGCTGAAGGAAAGAAAAACATCCAGTGACTTTAGAATTGAAGCAATGAAGACAAGATAGAGTACATTTGTTCATTCTTCATTCATTCATTCATTCATTCATTCATTCATTCATTCGCTCAACCACAGTTCTATTGAGCATGTACTAGGCACCAAGCTCTGTGTTAACCATTGGTATATAATAGTGAGCTTAGACATTCAGTGGGGCTAAGAGAACTTAATTAATAAGCTGTGATTAATTAATCACACAAATATAAAACTGCAACTGTGACTAGTGCCATAAAGAAGAAAGTGGTGCTAACAGGAGCCACTCGGGGGAGAGGTGACCTACAAAGTGAATAAAGGCTGGTAGGAAGGCAGTTCACTCACAAGAGAGTGTCTTGTGAAAGCACTTAAGAGTGAGGCAGTCCGTATGCCAGTGGAGTGTGTTATAGTCTCAGAACGCCAGTGACGAAAGGTACTTGGAACAAGCCTCTCATTTGACAGAGGGGGAGGTGGAGGCCCAAGACGTCACCAGCATGGGACGTGTCTAAATGGACTTCTTATCTCCCTTCCTGACTCATTTTCTCCCCAGTGTTGTCACTCTTTGCGCCCTCTAATATGAATGTGTGTGTGTGCATTCATCTATGTATGTGGACATACAACTTTTTTGGTTGTTTATTGTCTACCTTTGTTTACTCCCCTGATTAGAAAGTGAGCTACATGAGGACAAAGATTGTTTTTTTGTTTCATGTGTTGCCTGTAATGCCCTCGGCTATAGGAATGCTTGGCACATACATGGCACTGCATGAAGATACCAAACCCAGAGTGTCGTAGGTGTTTAAGAGTTGTTATTTCCTTGTCCTTTGTCACACCTTTGCTGAGATGTTAAGATGATGCCTTGTGTTCTATGTTTGCTTATCTGGTGATCCCAGGACACTGAGGGTTGACACTTGTGATGAATCACCTGGGCAGTGCTGCTCCTTCCACCTTCTGGGCTGCAAACCAGTTTAACCAGCCGTGTTTTGAGGCGGGAAGTAGGACTCTCACCATTGTTGAGTCAGAAAATACAAAATGCAGTGTCTGAGGGAGGAGTGTCTTTACACAAGTAAGAAAACTTCAAGGAAACCGAATGCTCGGAACCCAGAACCAGCTCTCCCGGTCAGTCCTGGTTCTGGGAATGGACATGTGGGCTGATCGTAGCTGGGCATTCAAAGTAATCACTATTTCGGCTCCATTTAGACATGCATTGGGCTGCAAGGTACAAAAACAAACAAACAAGACACTAAAGTGACATAAAAATGTTCATTTTCCTCACACAGCATGGAATCTAGGCCTGGGACACTGTCCAACGAGTCCTTGAAGAGTCAGGCTGCTTTCACGTTTTCCTCTCTGCCATTTTGAGAATATTGGCCTTTCTCCTCACTGGCTGCCGCACCTCATGACACACCATGTGCATTCCCAGGAGGAAGAAAGGAAGGGGAAATGGGTGAAAGAGCCATATCAGACAAATCCATCCCCCTTTGGAAGGAAGGCAAAGCTTTTCCAGAAGGTCTACCCAGTCAACTTCTGGTTACATATCACTGACCAGAATTTGGTACCTGGCCACCCTCAAACTAATCATAACCAAGGGGAATGATAAATCCACCATTGGTGTAACTAATCATGAGTCATTGCCCCTGGGGAGAGAGCAGGTCCATCTTCCTGAAGATCAATGACCCTTTCCCATTTTGAGCAGATACCATCAAGACCCCGCATCCCCCACGCTGTCTTTTGCCCCGATCCAGTTGCAACCGTGTGCCATAGCGGTCACTGCTACCACTTCCCTCTCTGAAAGCCTTCAGCTCCCTCTGGTAGGTTCTGTCTTGTTCTCATATTTGTCTCAGCTAGAGAGTCACACTCAGTGAATCCAACATTAGCATGTTGTTGCTAATGACAGTAAAATGTATCCTTCTGCCCCCCATTCCTCTGATCTTTGTTTCCCTTCGGCTTTTGAATTGTCCACATTTGAGTAACTTCTGTTCCTTCGATAGCAGCAGATGCAGTCTTCCCAGACACTACTTGTCCTGCCATGTTTCATTTTTCTTTGTTTTGCTCCTGTTCCTTTCAAGAGGCTTTGTGGAGTTTTATAAATGTGGACCTATTTTGTTAATTGCCCACGTTCTTCTTCTGCCACATATAGAACTGGACTTCCTTTTTGAGCCCGATGTCTGGTTTCCTAACATATCCCTCTAGATTCTGTTTGTGGTTGAGCAGGTTCCCCTGCAATGAGATAAGTGAATGAATTCTGGGTCTAGTAAACATCTACTCTTCAGATCAATCTTATTTACTCTCACCTTCTACTTGGTATAGCTCTTCTAGTTTTAAAGGATCGGTTGCCCAGTTGTCCTTGCTACGGAGCTTCTTTGCCAGCTTTCAGGGCCATCTGGATGTGGGCTCCCTCTGGAATTGAGTCTTGAATTCTTTTCTCCTGTTAGGGGAAGAGTATTTCCCTCTCCCCATGTATCCATGAGGGAATGCTCCCAGACACCTTGTTAGAACAGCACTTACAGCCCCTTTTGTCATCCCCCTACACCGCTCTGAGTGGGAAAGAGTGATTTAGCTCACGGGTGGCATGTCGGGAGTCTGACATTATTGGTCCATCTTTCTCATTTAGGAAAGATTAATATAACAAATAACACTGTTCCCAATGTCCAAGCTTTGTTCTTCCTCAGGCTTGTTCTTTGTTCTTTTTCTAGCTTGACTGCAATGAATTTTCAGCTTTTCTCTGTTCTTCCATGTAACAAACTTTCAAGCAGCAGATTCTGTCCCTGCAAGGGAAGGGAGGGACAGGAAGAAGGACACCTGAATTTATGTATCTTCTCCACCTGTGCCCGGGCAGGTAACTTCCACTACTTAGGGTGGAAAGGTGGGGATGTAACAGTAACTGTATGTGGTCAAGATTAAAGCCATGTTCTCCAAACCACAGCCTCTGGCAACAACTGCTCATCGTTTGTTTTCGTTTTTTTTATCCTGAACTGACACACGTTTCAGTTTCTCAGTCAGGTTTGGAACTCAGAAAATGAGAGAGGTGTGATGTATTTCCCTCTTCAACTTCAGACAGCCTTTGCTCTGCAAGGTCTCCATGGATCTATGTCTCCCGTGCTGATGGAGTAATGGTTGAAAGGCCTCCTTTCCTGTCTTTAAGAGAAGTGCCATCCAGACATGTCTCTTCTCTCTTTTTATGTCCATTCAGCCTGGCCTCAAAGCTCACAACCTTTCTCCTAATGAAAGTGCATTCTTATTCCAGCTCAATCAAGATGTCATTCTTTATTTTTCATTTGCTCTCCCACAGCAATTCTTCTGAAGGAAAGAGTCAATGCCAGTCTTCCTTGAGTCACTTATTAGATCTGATTTCTAGAGACTGAAAACTCCAAATATTTACTTCCATTGAGTTTTCTTATATGTTAGCCCAATGGGAGGGGTTTTAATTATCTTGTATAATAAAGTTCCTTATAATGTTTAGAATGCTGTTGGGTAAAAGCCACATAAAATCTAACTTCATTTGGATTAAATACATTGATTGGTTTCCATATCTGGAAGTCCAGAGGAAAATCAGCCTTAGAATTAACATAACCAGGGATTCCGGCTTCACTCTTTCTCTCTCGGCTCTGCCTTTCTCTTTGGGTTGCTTTCCTTGCAGCAGTTTTGGCCTTCCTATCCATATACAGAAATGTCTAGAAAAAGAATAGATGGCCTCTCCTGGATATTTTCCAGAACAAAAAGGAACTTTTCTAGAGAGCCCTCTATAAACCTTTTCTCACATAAATTGACCCTGTATCAAGTCTCATGTCTATTCCTAAGTCAATCATGACAAGAACCATTCCTGGGGCTGGGCTGGGTTTTCCTTCTCTAGGATGTCAGTGGCGGAAGGGTAGATGACTAAACTACAGGGGACGCTGCTTGGAAGGCAGGGGGAAGGACTGGATATGAGCAGACAACCAAAAATTCCTGCCTCAGCCCCATTCCTTGGAAGCAATTCAGTGGCAAAATCTATACCTCTGTGGCTGAACCCGCAGTCTGAATCTCTGAAATCCATGACCATGGCCAAAGGTTATGTCTAGGGATGACTTGACACTAGGTAGTGGTCAGTGTGCATGCGCGCGCGCACGCACGCACGCACACACACACACACACACACACACACACACACACACACACACACACCCTTCAGGACTTGGGTCCCAACACAGGAATGCCTCCTCGTACATGAAGGAGGAAAGGCAGACTACTGACCTGATGGGGCGGGCAGGTCGCCAGACCATGCTTGGGTACTTTATCCCAATCTTGTCATTCAGAGAAAAAGAAATCCTTCTCTTTTATGTTGGTCTGTGTTCTCTAGGAAGCACACGCCAAGGCAGGATTAAATACACAGGGATTTTATTATGCAGAAAGCATGTATAAAAATGGATTGAGCCAGGGCAGGCCAAGAAAATAGCCTTCTATGTAAGTAGAGAAGAGACATTTGGGTGGGAATGTCCGAGACTGCTGAGCTGTCCAGAGAAGTTTCGGCAAAGCTAACAGCAAGTCCTTTAACCGAAGTCAGGTGACAAATGTGTCCCACATCTCCCAGGAGCTATGTGGAAGCTTCCATGGGGAACTCTCACTCTGTCACTGGAGACACACCTTGCTGAGCCATATGTGAGCCTGAGGCAAAAGGAAAATCAGTAATACCAATTCTGACTTCATTGAAAACTTCGATATTTTGTTCATCATGGAAGTTTTTGTATTCATTTTTAATCAAATATCACTTAGTTTCGTTACTGAGGTGTTCAATGCCTGTTAAATTTTGCACCCAAGACAAACGCCTTACTTGCTTTGTGCTGGTCCTTAAGATGCAGCTGGCTTGGTGGCACTTCCCTTCAGATGAGCTGAGGCAGAAATGCAGGAAGGGGCAGAGAAGGGCAGGTCGGAGGTGACTTGATAGACCTTTGAAGGACCCTAACAGGGAGATAAAATAAATGAGGTGAGAATAATACTTAACATAGATTTGGCTTTGGGATTCATGGGAAGTGAGTTATGACTCAAACAAGGTGCCTAAATAAATAGAGCCCATAGTCAAGGATTAATTCCTCATGGTAAGAAGTTGTATTTGAGAATGGGCCAGTTGTCTTTTCCCCAGAAGCAACAGATGACCCTGACGGTGATTATTTTACTCAGAGACTCAAAAAGTGGCTCAATCAGTCTGAGTCGGATAATTGGCAACAATAAGTGTTTGGAGAGTGCTGCAAATTTGGTGTGTGCCGGACTTCACATGAGAGAACAATGACTTCTTCCTGGGACCCAGGGAAGGGCACGGCCCTTCCTGTGGGAAACCTCGTTACCTTCCTCTAGCTCCTTAGTGTACTGATCGTGTCTTGTTTCTGAGTAATATCTGTGTTACCAGTGCCCAGAACATCAGAGAGCGGCTCACATTAGACTATCAGTAAACATTTGCTGAATGAACGTGGGAGTGAATGGGCCTTCGAATTGGATGGTAAAAGAGTTTGGTCTGAAGTTCCAGGCAGATGCAGGATTAGGTGCAAAGGCACTGGGGTACAAGAACACCTACTCATGTGGAAAACAATGAATGGTTCTGGGCAGAAGCAAAGAGAAAGGCAGGAAAGGCTGGGCCAGGTGGTGAAGGGTCTAGAATGCCAGGTTGAGGAGTACGGACTTTGTCCTGCAGAGAGTGGGAGCAGGAGGAACTCGGTAGATTTGGGCCATTCATTCTCAGGGGTAACTTCTCATTGTTGATACTATGTCTTGCCACATGATGTTAACAAGGAATCCAGGGTGACTATAGTAAGGTCAAGTCAGTTCTCTTCCTAGGCCTACAGGAGACACACACCTGCTGCAATGCCCCTTCCCTTCCTGAAGCGTGGGTCTTAGCTTCTGATGTACCTCAGCGAGCTCAGCCTGTAGGAGTCTATGGATTGAGCAACTGGCTGGGTCTGAGCATTTGGAGTAGGATTACAGAGCAGAATGTGAACCGAGAGCTGATGTCATGTTTCTGGGTGTTGTGCTGCGGTCAGTTATTCATAGTCGGGCGTCTGGAGGTATCTTTACCCCTCAAGAGAAGGAAGAAAAGACTGGCACATTTCTGAGTAGTATGAATACATGTTCTTTCTTTCTTTCTTTCTTTCTTTCTTTCTTTCTTTCTTTCTTTCTTTCTTTCTTTCTTTCTTTCTTTCTTTCTTTCTTCTTTCTTTCTTTTCCCTTGGTAACATAAAGAATGAAGTAATTATTTTCATTCTGTTTGAAAAACTAAATATTGAAAGGAAGCCCATAGCAAATAAATCTTTTTGGTCCATGTCACGTGAGGATCATTAGCTGCTACCTTCACACTCTCACTGAAGGTGAGAAACTATCACAGGTACCTGAAATAAAGTCCCTGAAGCTTCTTCTCATCTCAGCTCCTGACTCTTATTTAACCCCCAGTTCACACACTTCTCCCTATCTTATCTCTTCTCTCCATACGGTTGACATCTAACACCCTCAGCTTGGTGATCTCTTTAGATGGTGTGTTTGGTGTTTTCGTTTGGCCCTCTCCATGGCACATGGAGCTCTTTGGTTCTATTCAGATCACTCCCTTGGCTTTGTAATCCCATAGTCTGTAGGCAGGCAGCGTGTCTCAGACATGACAGGCTAGTTTAGTCTTCAAGGTCCCCACACTGTTCTCATCAGGGAAGAAGATTAAAAAATAAATAAATAATACGAAGCATCCTTGGTTACACAGACCCTTATTTCCAGAATAATAAAGAACTTAAACCTTTTCTTTGTGCATGATACCCAAGTGCATCGGGTGGTATGAACAACCTTCCTGATGACCCTACCTATCGATGCCTAGAGAAGATGACCCATTGATCCCAGCTAAGATGATTGGTGTATACAGACAGTGGGCAACAGGGCACATACTGATTCTGATCTTTCCAACAGCTATGGACTATAGATGTTATTGCCTGCAGTTCATGAATATGAAAACTGAGGTTTAGGGAGGACTTGTAACTTGCTTCAGGCCACTCTGCTGGTAAATAGTGGTTCTAGAATCCTAAGTCAAGTGTGTTGGACTTCTGTGTCTGGCCCTTTGCTATCCTCTGTATTTCTTCCCACAGGTTGACAGTGTGGGGTTGATTTCTAGGGGAAGCATTGCTATATATCAATTTCAGGACAGCTGTCTTTTGATTTGATTAATCACTAAGCATTCAGAGCAGTGACTGCCCAGAAGAGCTCACCCAGGTAGTGTTGGGGGTGGTTTCTGCCATGACACAGCAGAATTTGCTCCAACTCTATTGACCAGACTGCGCAATCAAACTTTATAATTAGGTCTAAGTAGCACTCCAATCGCTGCTAATTCTTCTGGGTTTTTTTCTTTTTCTTCTTCTTCTTCTTCTTTTATAACCTCCCCCTGAATTGGCATCTCAAAAGAGGCAAAGGCTTCAAAGACTTTGAAAGAAACAAACAAAAAAGAAATTTCCAAATTGATTGTTGCTATGAAAACCCTACTAAAGATGCAAAGCAGGAAACTAACCCTAGGGATCACATGGAAAATTTATGTTTCCGTGACATAAACTGAGTCTGTACAGCTTCTTGCGGCAAGGGATAATAGTTCATTGTGAATTAAAACTATTTAACTCTGGAATCTTTCAGAATGAATTTTATTTTTCCATTGCAGAATTCTACTCTTATGATTATTTCAGGTGCAGGAGATGATATCTTTCCTAGGGCTTCATGTAATTAGTGGGTACAGTCATTTATAGAAGCTGATCACTGTGTAATATCTTGTGCTATTAAAAACTATGTGCTCTTAAATATTTATAATGAGAAAAGTAATATTCAGCATCTTACATGCATTATTAACAGTCTCTAAATACATCTTCTAAATCAATTACAGTATGTATTGTACCTCTGCCATTGAAATTTACTTTCCTATTTCAGTTATTATGTTTGTGGCCAAGGAATGATGGGTCCCCAAGGAGTATTGTGACCCAGATTCGTTTTCCATATGTTCAGTGCTTCCCAGGGTTTTCATATCTGTTCATATGCTGACTGCTCATGTGTATATTCATATTCATATGAAATTAAAATGTTTCTTTATTGAAATTGCAAGAACATATTAAAAGAAAGAGTACTTTGGACTTTGGACAACCTGAGTTCTAGTCCTGGCTTTGCCGCTCACTTGCTGGATTCCTTCGGCAAACACATTCTAGCTTCATTTTTCTCATTTGTGCAATGGGAATTTTGGAATAGGAGGCCTGTTTTCTGCTGAGTGCAGGGATACTTGGGCCACACACCTCTCAGGCTGGAGGAGACAAGTGCAGGAACTTGAGAGTTCAGCTGATGAGACAGGCTACTGGGAAAGAACAATCCAAACTTTAGCAAATATACCAAAAACAAGTGTAATATTTTCAATTTAAGGTGAGGATGATGGTCAGATTGCACTTTTATGGCTTAGAAGGAAATGGTGCTGTCATCCCACTGTCACTCATCCTAGAGCAAGAAATGTCATGATTCTTAGAAGTAGGGAGGATAGAAATGTCAAGATTCTTAGAAGTAGGCAGGTTTTCTTATTGGTACAGCCTGAATGTCTGTGTCCTCCCCCCACACAAATTTATACATTGAGATCCTAGCCCCCAGTGTGATGGGATCAAAAGTGAGACTTCGAGGTGATTAGGTCGTGATGGTGGAGCCCTCAGGAACTGTATTTGTGACAACACAGTGAGAAGACCAGCATCCATGAATCAGGAAGCAGATCCTCACTAGACACTCAGGCATTGATCTTGAATTTCCTAGCTTTTAGACCTGGGGGAAATAAATGGTTTATAAGCCACCATTCTGTGGTATTCTGTTACAACAGCATGAGCAGATCAAGGCACAAATCTACCTGAGGTCTAAACTCATAGGTGTGGTCATGCCTGGAAAATGTGATGAGGAAAGGTAGAATTGCTCTGACAAGAGGAAGTTAGGCAGGACTTGAGTGGGGATTTTGGGATCGGATTTGTATCAGTGGGCCTTAGACTTACCATGTCTAGAAGCTGCTAAATTATTCTCTCCATTTACTTAGATTGTTGGGTCTTCAATATGTCCTCTTGACATCTGAGCTCTGAGTTCTGCTATGGGAAATTAAGGAGAATGATGCCTCTCCCTGTGATACAAGCTGGGGTATCAGGTAAGTCAATGCTGCTCGGACAGAAGTCACAGCTGCAGAGAAGCAGCATGGAGACCAGCCCCAGAGACCAGGTGGGAGGGCTGGAGGAGCCTGGTCCACGGTCCACACGAGGCAGTCCTCTGGGAAGCTCTGAGGCGTCACGAGGGAGGGCAGGCAATGTGTCTGCAGAAGGCTAGAGAGGGCAGATCATCTTACTTGCCATGCTGAAGATCTTAGATTTATCTGGGAAATGGGAAGCAGTTCAAGTCTTTTGAGCCAGGTGGCAATATATCATATTTATATCTCATAAAGGAAACCCTGGAGACAGTGTGGGGATGTATTGGGGAAGAGAAATGGCCAGCGGTCTGCCGTTACTCTTAGTATGCTATGTCAGCCTTCATTAATGCCAGGGACTCCATTTGGGGCTTCCGATGTTTGTAGTAATTGGTCTATGTATCTCCGGCTCTCATTTTGGACTCCAGGTTCTCCAGGGGCCCTATTCCCTTTAAACCACTCCATAGAGCAGAGAACAGTTAAGTCATGACTTTACGTGTTCATTTAACATATTGCTCATGACCATTATTTGAAACCTTCTAAAAGATAAGGAAGGAAGATACAACTATGTGTGTGTGTGTGTGTGTGCGCCTGTGTGTACTGCATGGGTGCATATGTGCCTGCCCGGTGTATGCATGCCCAAGCATGTGCACGCTGGTTGGATTTTGCAACATGATATCCAAATGCATGATGAAGAAAGCCCCAGCCCAGGAGTCAGATACCAGTGACCTTGTTTTTGCCTTGAGCCCATGAACTCTTTAATTGTCAATAGGTCACAATTTACCTAGAACTCTGTTTCCTTCTGTGTCAAATGGAGATGGGGAGTTAACTAGACTTTTAAGAACCTTATCAGCTATAACATTTTTATTTTATTAAATAGTCCCTTCCATCCTATCTTAGAGCTGGTACACAGTTTACAGCTATTGTGAATTGTTTAAATTCGTAGCATGCTAGATATTTTATGTAGAAAAAAATAAGAGAAAAAGAGGTAAGAATATATTAGATTTGACCTTGGCAGTTTCATTTTTTAAAATGTTTCCAAAATGGCATGAACAAGCAAAAAATAATCGAAGCAAACAATAGATGGACCTTTTACCATGGAAACCATGAGACAATAGATGTTGTGCTGTGGAAATGAGTAAAACCGACAGTATGAACATGTAATACACTGATGGGAAAATTTCTGCTTTGCAGAAGCCTTGGAAAAAATAAGATCTTTTGGTATCTGCACAGCAGTAAGAATGAAGGTCTGAATTCAGAAATATGATGATATTACATTCATTTATATTAAAATAAGACAAATTTTGATAAACGCTAGAGCAGGATTTTTCAATAGCACTATTGAGATTTTGGACCAGGTAATTCTTTGTTGTGTGGGGCTGTCTTCTGCATTGTTGCATGTTTAGCAGCCCTGGCCTCTACCCACTGGATGTCATTGTGGAAATTAAGAATTAAAAATATCTCCAGACATTGTTGAATGACCCCTGCAGGACGAAATTGTCCCCATTTGAGAATCACTGTGCTAGAGTGAAGATTTCTAAAAAGAGTAAGAATGGGCTTTAGAGCCAGGCAGACCTGGATTTGATTCTTGGCTCTGCCGTTTTCCAGCTTTGGAGCGCAGACAAGCTCCCTGTGCTTTGTAAGCCTTGGTTTCTTCATCTGTAAAATGGAGATCATATTGACAATCTCACAGTGTAGTTTAAGGATCAGATTAAAGAGGATAACACGTGTAACGTGCCTGGAATGTAGGTGACCTGTGTGGGAAAGCCATGCTTGTGATGAATATGAGAAAGGAGAATGCAAGCCTTTCTCTGGGATAGGAAAAGACACAAACCATGAACAGTTGTTTGCATTTATATAAGGATGAAGGAATCAACATCATGATCCAAAAATGTCTGTTGCACCTTTGATCACAGAGTAAAACACGAGCAGCCAAGGTGATATTTGAGGACTTCGCAGGCACCAGACACTAAGCTAGCTCCTTTAAATTCATCACTTCCTTTAATCTCTCGATACCCATTTGGGTATTCATTTCTGACCAGTTTCCTATGAGACAACTGAGGTTCAGGGAGAGAAAGTATCCCATCTACAGCCGTATAGTAATGTCAGGTATGCTCAATTTCAGAGCCTATGATTCCAGTATCCCCAAAAGACAAGATTGGTGGTCAGGGACACCAGAACTGAAACCATTGCGTTTGAGAAGAAGAGAATTAACGTGAATTTGAAAGGGAATGGCTGCTGGCAACAGATCTTACTTAAGCATAAATAATTACAGCTAAGTGAGTCTGTTTCAAGACACAGAGTTATGGGGACCATTACAAGTGTTCAGAGAGGCTTGTGACTCAGTTTGCAGAATACAGAGCCTGTTTTCCAGCAGGTACTCGCTGCACGAGGAAAGCTAATACAATGCCTTTAATTTATTCTAATACACAATTAAGAAAAATCCAGCCAACTAGATTCTCCTTTGTCAGCTTTCTTCTGCAAAAGCTGTGCCTGAGAGAAATCTTCCTTCCAGTCCTTCCTGGCCCCAATCTTTCATGCTGGTAGAGGGGAAAACCCTGATTCATGGGTCAGAGAATTGGGTTGTATTGCTTTTGAAATATTGGTGCATGGTAGGAATGGTTTCCAATTACAGCCGACTGAGTGCCCAATCCCCACACTGTTCTATTTAAATAACTGCTGAATCGCCAGGGTTGCTTTCCTGTTTCTAGCTCCCTGAACAAGTAAATAATGGAGAGAGAGAAAAAAAAAATCAGCATTTGTAATAAATAACCATATAACCTGGTGTTGGTACTTCAGTCTTTGATCATAATTCACCAACCCCCCACCACCCTTTTTCCTAATGGCAGCTTTGAAATAAAAGTTACGTTTTACATGTAAAATGTAGAATGGAAACTTTTGTTTGCACAGTTGGGAATGTTTGTGGCAGCATGCTGCAGTGGGTCACAGCTCCAGCTCTGGGATTGGAGAGACTTAGGGCTGAATCCCAGCTCTATTATCTGCCAGCATGGTCGATGGAAATATCACTTACTTTTTGGAATTTGAATTGCATGGCATCTGAAGTGAGACCACCCTGGTGAGAGGAGGTGAGCCTTTGTGAATCTCTGCGAGCATCTGTAAAATGGGCAGGTCACCATGTGACTTTCAGAGTGAGAACCAGGACAATGAATGTGAAGTCTAGCATCCTTCCTGATATATAGCAGGCTTTTAATGAAAGGATAGCTATTATTGCATCATTAATATCAATTTCCTTTTTCTACATAGACATTCAGTTTACGTTATAAAAGGTACAGAGCTGGTAAAATGCAAGTTACTCCCAAAGCAGATATAACAGATGAGTTTTAAAAAGCAGGAGAATTCCATGTGAACTGGAGCTTGACATGTTTTAGAAATGACGTATGGAGCTTGTGAGCTTTATTATGACATGAGGGTGATGGGGCTTGTTGGTACCAATCATCCAATCATCCAACACTTAATTACGTGGGGGAGAGATAGAAGGCGTGTGTGTGTGTGTGTGTGTGTGTGTGTGTGTGTGTGTGAGAGAGAGAGAGAGAGAGAGAGAGAGAGAGAGAGAGAGAGAGAGAATACATTAGAATGTGCACATGGGAGCACAGGCTTGCTGCCCACCTGCCCCTGTGTCACCAAGACGAGGGGAATGCTTTCTGATGGCATCTCCTCTGACTGACAGACCCAGGGGCGCAGAGGAGGTGAGCATACTAAGCAAGCAATAGGATTTAAGCAAAGGACCACACAAGCCCACTAGACAACTGGATTTAAAAGGAGCCATCCGGTGCAGACTTGGCTGATGCCTGGTTTTCTGCTCTAGTTGCCAGCAGGACATCTCTCAGTCACTGCCGCAGTCACTCCAGTGGTGGTGAGCTCGGCCACTTCTGAAAGTGGTCAGTTGGAAACGTCAGAGCAGAATAGAATTCTTCTCCAGGTGGAGCCTGGCCTTATCCACCTGTCGCTCATTCCTGGGTCCTTGTTCTGACACATTCCTCACCTTCATGTGAGGCCTTCTAAATCTTAATGACATCTGTCATTTTTCCTGGATCTCAGCAACCCCACTTCTCCACGATGGCTTGTCAGGGACTGCAGTGGGAGTGAAACGGAAACGCAGGGTTACGATGAAGCGTTAGAGACGCTGTAGCACTGGGCAGAATTGAATATCACTGGAAACTGATGGTCTTTGTGCTTCTTATGTGCACCCCTGTGCACAGAGGTGTCCTACTTGGCAGAAAGAGCGTGACCTTGTACCCATCACTTTACCCATCTGTGTCACTTCCTATGAAGTGGGGATAATAATAGTTCCTCAATTTGCAAGACTAAAATGAAAAAGTTCGTGTGAAAATGTCAATTGTGAACCACTGTCCACATGACAGTGTTGGACCTAATGACAATGGATGAGGACATTTCGTGGGTCTCTCTTTTTTAATCAGTCCCAGAGAGATGTCAGAGAACTGTCGCTAGCCTGTTGAGTCTCCTCAAACGTTTGCTTTTGCTCTGACCTGTTTGTAAAAGGAGTCATTCTGGGTACTTGGCGACACCGGACACATAGCTTTGCAGACATATGGCTTCATTGTTGCCCGTGTCAAGTATGGCATGCAGTCATCCTAGGTGGAATTTAGGTCAGTCTCCTCCCATAATGAAAACAAAAAACAAAGAGATTTGCCATTGGAAACAAAAACCAGGTACGTTTCCTTCCTGTCATTGATGTTGGTTCACTTTGCTAAGTATTTTTGCTAATTCAAGCATGACAGCTTTTACGCTGTCGCCCTGGAAGCAGGCTGTAGCCATGCACCAGTCAACCACCAGGGACTCCACGACTAGTGAGGATAGAACATATTTCACTGACTCACACTCACACTCAGGCCTTATGCTGGGGGGCCTGGGGACAGAGGGCAGACCCCAGGAGTTCCCGTGTCTATGAGCGAGAGATTCAGACACATACACAATCACAATAACCAGCGAGTGCTTCCAGGCAGCTTACAAGGTGCTATGGGAAAGAGTGACAGCTTCCATAGCCAGCCCGGGCAGTCATCTCCTCTCTCCTTCAGACCCCACCACGATCTATGTATGCTCATGTCTTATCGTGGTATTTACCCAGTGGCACTTACGACTCGAGCTCATGTCCTGTCTCCCATCAGACTGAGCGCTCTCAAAAGCTGGGACTGTTGGTCAGTGTTCTTATCAACAAGCACGGTTTCTGGCACAGAAGATAGTCAATAAATGTTTCGTAGAGCTGAGTGGTGAATGGGTGATTGACAGCTGAGATCGAGGAAATAGTTCTTGAAGAAATAGAATTTCTATAAGCTAAAAGGGACAGCGGTAAATATCAGTTGGGAACACTTTGAGCAAAGACTGGGAAGTAGGAGAGCCTGGCTGTTTTGGGCAAGGAATGTCTTAGAGAGGCCAGCATGTGGGTTCAGTATCATTTGTTGAATGTCTGTCAGGGGCATCAGGCACCATGCACAACTCATTGATCATCATTATACGGTGCCCATGTTAAAGACGAGTTTGCTGAGACTCCGAGAGAGGAAGAAATAAATTGCTAAAGCGCACAACGCAAATATGTGGCTAAGCTGGGATTTTAACCGAGTTCTGCCTCTGAACCCAGTTCTTGACTCTGAAGGCCTCTGTATATGATATGACATGGTAACCAACACGTCAGCTGAGCTGTTTCAGTGGAGGGTCACAGCCCTCCCAAACTGCATCCACTGCTGAACCCTGCCTCCCCTGGACACTCACATCCCCACCCCCATACTCCACTGCCTGGGTGCCATTCTGAGGGAATCTTTCTCTGAAAGTTATTCCCTTATCCACTGCCATCTTTGTGCAATGTATTTTAGCCTGAGATTGACTAGACAGGGATTGAGAGTGTTAGAAATCATTAACCCACACTCTTTGTTTATGCCCGAGGAAATAAGCTCAGGACTGGAGAGTATCCTACTGAGCCCCCCTGAGAGTCAGGATAGGGGGATAGGACCAAAGTCTCCAAACTTGTTTAATTCCAATTGTCTCTACATAGCAAAGGATTCCAGAAAATGTGTAGTTTCACTTCAAAGCTGCTGCAAAGAAAGTTTAACATATGGTAGAGATTTTTAATTGTAGAAATTAAGGACAGCTATGCTTAGATGGGGAAACTCACTTTGGAAAAGTGATTTCTTTGTTGACAAAATATCTAACTCCACCCATCTGTTGCTATAGGGACATGTCTGGTTTTCCCTACGTTCTCTCCTTCAGAGGCATGCAGGGTGTCGATCCTGTTCCAACAGGTCCCATGCCACACAGGCAGAACAAACAAGCAATTGGATGAATAATTTCCGAGTGCCTCTCTGTGTGGAGCAGAAACTCAAGGGCCGTGGCAGCTGCGTAAGTCACCCAGGACCTCCCGTGCCCCAGAGCCACATTGCCTGCGTCCAGCACCTCTCACAGGCCAGGGACCCATGGACATTGCCTTGTTATCTAATTTCACTGCCTGAGTGATCCTGTGAGACAGATGTTAGCTCCTCTTTTTGCAGATGAGCACAATGGAATTAAGAGAAACTAAGAGATGTGCCCAAAGTGAAAAATTTAACATCCTGGTACCTTTTAGCTGTTTGAAAGTGGGTGAACAGAAGGCGTGAAGCATTAAGATGGAACAGAAAGTATGAGAATGAGTAGGCAGGAGGTAAATTTAACTGCAGTTGGAAATAGGGTATCAGGTCATTTCTTAATGCTGCTACTTCCTTCAGCGTCACTAAGAGTGTTGCTTCTATAACTCTGAGATTGCTGAGACAGGTTGCAAGAGGGCAGGTGGTCCTCTGAGTGGTAGAGGGGATGCTTGGAAGAGGAGGCAGGCTGCCTCACTGGGGGCTATTACCTCGGCGGGTTTGACAGCTCAGAGATTCTGGTATCCAGGCTTTGTGGGCCAGAACCTGGACTTCATTGGTATACCCACAGATAGCTGACACTTGTGGCCACTCATGCACTGATGTGCTAAGAGTAGTGTACAGGACAGATGCAGATTCACACTGGCAATCCGAGATGTGCTTTTCCAAGTAAGAAGCTGAGTGTGTCCTCAATCCAGGGTATGCTGTCACCTAATATCAAGGTAATCTGGGAAATATGATTGGCAACAAAAGGGTCCTTGAGGAGCTTGGAATTAAAACAACAACAACAAAAAAGAATCCATAAAGTCTAGGGATTGAAAAATTATGACTCACAGGGTAGATCTGACCTTCCACCTCTTTTTGTAAATAAAGTTTTATTGGAACACAGCCATGCTCATTTATTTACATGTGTTCCTGGATACTTCATGTTATAGCCACAGAACTGAAAAGTCACAAGAGAAACCAGAAGGTGCTTAAAGCCTAAAATATTTATGATCTTGTCCTTTATAGAAAAAGTTTGCCATCCCCTGATCTAGTCCATCTTAGACTCACACCTTATTTCTTATTTCCATGTCCTGTGAGTCCATGCCTCCCGATCTCCCAAATCTGTCCCCTTTTCTCTCATTCCCACTGTTTTACTTAAGAACCTCAAAAAGTTGCAGATGACTAACCCCAAATCAAAGCAACTTGAGCCAAAAAGGAGGATAATTGGACCATATGACATATCCAAGGTTGAGTTGGCTTTGTTTTCATTCTCTGAACGTCTATTTTTTAATTTTTTTCTGTGTCACTTTTATTCTCACCTACTGTAGAAAGGCTACTTCTCATTGGGAGAGATGACTGCTGGCTGCTTTGGGTCTTGAGCAGTGGAGGGGTTTCTTTCCCCAAGCTCACGGTTAAAAAGTCTCATTGAGTCTTCTGATTGATCCAGCTTTAGTCATGTGTCCACTCCTGGAACCAGTCATGGTGGCCAAGGGTGGAAGGTGATGGGGGACATCATGGGTCCAGCTTGGTCTAGTAACAGAAGAAGGAATGTAGCAGGTACATGGCCTCCGGGCTATGTGGCTACACCACACTCAGTATCACTTACAACTGCTTTCCTCCATCTCCAGCCCAACCTTCTTACTTCAAACCCTCAACACACCTCTTCAGAACAATTGCAAGTAGTCTCCTAATTTCACCCATTTCTAGACACCCTGCTAGAGGATCTCCCAAAATGCAATTTGATCATTTCCCTAAACTTAAAATGCTGAGCTCATTTCCACCTTGCCCTTCCACCGTGGCCTGGTGACCAGTAGGAAATCCTCATGACCAGCTCTTGATTATCTCTCCAAATGCTTCTCTTATCACTTCCTCACATGCATCCTTCACTCCCGACATATAGATCAGGTCAATGTGTAGTTGCTTATTCACTTCTGTGAATTCCATGCCACTCTCTGTGCTCAGAATATTCTGCCATTTGTATTCATCTAGCCAACTTCTGACCCATAGTTTCCTCCTCTACCACTGGGATGCCTAATGGAATTGATACCCCATCTAGCCTGCCATAGTCCTCTGTGCTTCCCACTGTCACAGACTTATCACACTGCACCATAATCTGTTTGTTCTTGTCTTCATTTACTGTGAGGAAATGAAGGAAAGCAGGCCCATGCCTCATTCACCTGTGTGCTCAGGCACCACGCCTGGCCTGCCACCATTATTTGCTGAAGAAAGCGTAGAAATGCTCCCACCTCTCCACAAGGAAGAGTCTTCTAATGATCAATACCTTCTCCCCAGGTTATGGTCATTTTCTTTTCTCAATTTCTTTTCCTGTGCTTGGCATTCACTTAAAATAGCATATTCTTTTTTTTTGCATGTGGCAACGTCATTGAATAAATCTGGTCAAATAGCAGCTACAGTGGATTTGGTCTTTTCTATATCTCCTAGGTCTTAGAGCCAAACATACACCATTTTCATTCACAAGTACCATCCACATTCCAAACTTGACTGGGAAAATAGTCTATTGTGGTTTTGTTTGAAAAATTAAAAATGCCCAATAGTTTAACACACACACACACACACACACACACACACACGTGAATATGCATGTAATTATATAATGCGTATACACACATATACAGATATCAGTATTCCTCAAAAATTACTCAGGTCCAAGTTGGATATTTCCAGGTGAATCTTTAGAGCAGAATACAAGACTTTAGAGCCCGGGAAACCACATTACAGAGCTGTACGTTCTGCCTGCTCAAACTCAACACATTTAAAGATCTGAAGAGAATGAAACTTGAGATCACAGATCCAGTATTTGAGTTTTGGCTTTCCCTTTTCTGAGTAATCACCAAGAAATTGTACCCAACGGTGACGAGCCTTTATGTCTGCACTTATATAATACTCACTTCTCATAGGGTAGTGACCACATCTTGAATGTGTAGGGAAGTGATTTATAAACTGTAAAATGCTATAAAAATATCAGTTATCACAAAAATATCAATATAAGAATTCGAACATGTAATATTGAATGTGACCTTTGTGGGGAAAATATTTTAAACACTCCCCACCACAATTTGACATTTCCCCAAACAAGTCTGTTGTGGTACCTCTTAGGTAACACGATTACCTAGTGGAATGTCAGTTTTAGCAGTGCCTAACAACTACCGTCACAGGAGTCCAGTGGGTTTCATATCAAAACCAAAGAGAAGCTAACAGATGTGTCTGTCTCTTCCTAGGCCCCCTCACTGGGGAAGTACAGCTGCTGCTCTGCCTTTGTCTCTGGTAGTTTGGCTTTTGAAATGTGGTTGTACTTTTGTGAGATTACCCCTATTGAAGCTGTATGGTCTTTACTTTTCCTAAGGATGGCCGTTTTCCCTGACAACTCCATGCTGATCCACTGTAACCAAGATTTTCTACAGGCGGTTAGAGGTGCTGAATGAATGGTAGGGGCCGAGGCTGCAGGTTTCAGAGGTGCGTGCACAGCTCAGATGGAGAGAACAGACAAGCCCCAACAATGCAGGCAGCCAGTGACAATGAGGAGATGGCACAACTAGTCATGTGGTTTTGCCGGCGACGCTGGGTTATTTGCTGAACTGCTCAGAGGCCTTTTTTTCCATCCCCAGTTTGGGAGAAAACCAATTTAAGCAGTGTTTGAAAGGAGATAACAAGGGAGGTGGCGAATGAGGAAGTCAAAACTTACAAGATGTTTCTGGGTCCCGACTCTTTTGCCTTGACCGTATCAGTATTTACAAGTAACTCATGATTTACTTCAGCTTTATGTAGCACTTCCAAATCTGCTGCACACAGGCTGATGTTGGGAGCTATTTGCAAGGTATTCTGGGAAAAGTCTATGCTCTGCCCCCTGCAAATGAGAGCTTTTTTTTTCCCCCCAAGTGACTATTATTTCACATTCTGAGCTTCAACAAGCACTAGGCAGTAGACCAAACACACACATATGGGCCGTGCCCTGTATGTATTAAAAATGAATTAGTCAGTTTAAGTTTTCTTTTGTATTTTCTAAGACTTGTCAGTTACAAATGAATAGATCCTATTTGTAGAACAAGAACAGATTTAAAATGACAAAACCAGAGCATTTCTCAGAATCCTGGACAGGACTGGCACTTAAAAAACAACACACAAAAAAACAACGACAACAAAATTGCAAGCAAGCTGTCATAGATAATTGCCAGATCTGGAAAAGTGCTGCTTTCTCTGAGTCCATGCATCCTGGCTGGAGTCATTTCTGTAGGAAAACAATCATGGTTATATTCAGGAAACTTACTTGGAAAGAAAATTATGATTGAACTGATGTTACTGTGACATAACATAGGAGTTTATAATTGTACTTTGTTATGAAACAGTTGGACTGAGTCCCAAGAATGGATATTTTAATGATTCGCAAAGAAACTGAAAAGAAAGGCCTTGGCAAGGGTGGACATGATGGCAGAGTGAGACTGGCTGTCAGGAGGCCTCGCTGCTTGGTACTTACTTTGATGGACCCACAGAGGTTCCAGGTCTTGTCCTTAGTCTCACAGGTCTAGGAAGTCAACTTTACCAATGTCCCAGAATTGATCATATTTGGGGAGGCCAATTTATACTGAGTTAACGCAGGTGTATAAACCAGGAACAGTGCTGCTTATTTATCAGGAGAAATGGAACTGTCAGATGGGCCAGTCTTCCTTTTTGGCTCAATCAATACATGCCCTGTAGGTAACCTACACAGGAAGTCAAGATTGCCAGTAAGCTTGGAATGGGGAAATGGCAGATGGTTTCATAAACTGCATGTGTCTCATGCTTCCACCTTCACCCGTCATAACGATCAGTGTGGGTGTGAGGGGATGAATGCTTTAAGACCCTAGGGGCCTGGGATGGCCCCACGGTATCTCCCTCCCTCAGCAGCTCTTCCTTTCCTGGCCTTCCATTGTTGACATTCTTCCCAATCCAAACCCTGTGTATATCTTCCTTTAATTGTGATAATGCTTTCAGTTACATTAAAATTGGGGCCAGGCCCATAATTTGGCTTCTCTTCAAAATGGTATACTTTAAATATTTGCTTAATACTTCTTGAGGGGAGAAACTGAACTCTGCACACGGGTGAAGTTTGAAAGGAGGGGCTCCTTGGCATTGCTCAGCCTCTCTCTGTTGTTCTAGGCTATTCTTCCCTGGCCCAGCCTTGCATTTTACTCTCAGCAAAACAATGTGTGCAGAAACTGGATCAACCTTTCCAAGAAGGCAGCTTAAAGACTGTCTGTTGTTAGTTGAGCCTGGCTTAATGTAACATTGCTCCAAACCACACATCATTGCTCCATGACATAGATTTGCATAGATGAATTCCATCTTGTAACACACACACACACACACACACACACACACACACACTCACTCACTCACACTTTTTTTTCTTTTTTCAATCCAAGGATGTTTCAGAATGCTTTTGAATTGGTGCTGTAAGCAGCGACCGGCTGGCTTGCTCGTTGGTCCAGCAAACTTCAGAGAGAAATCTTTGCCTGTCTTGGGAAACTTTTGCTCTATTTATGATTCAGAGTAAATAGACATTGCATATCTCTAAAGCCTGTCCATTCATTTTGTTTTTTAAAAATCATTCCATCGCTTATCCATTCATGCAGCAAATGGTCACTGATCCCCTTCCAGGTTGTGCCTGGCAAAAGTTAACCATATAAAGAACAATAATATGCAGTCCGTTTCCCAGGATCCATGTCTATCGGGGGAGACAGGCAGGTAAACAGATCATTGTAACTCAGTGTGGTGAGTGCAGCGGTGCAGAAAGTTTGGGAATGCAGAGAAAGGCCACTCACCTGAGAACGAAGTGGGCTTCAGAGGGGCTTCCTGGGCTGGACTGCATGAGAAGCGGCCGGCTTCAGATGTGTGGGGGAGGGCATGCTAGGCAGAGTGGAAACACCATCTGATCCATTCTGAGCTGAATCTATGGTTTAATTCTAAAGGCAGCATAAGCTCTCTCTTTCTAGTGTTTACTTGAGGGTTTCTCACTCTTGCCCAAGCACTTCCTACATGAGAGATTGAGAACAACACTGGGTGGCAGAACTCTTAGATCTAACAATAACTTCTAGTGGATATCCAGCACTTTATGGATTAGTAAGCAAACCCATGCTCATTACCTCATTTGATTTTCTAAATAAGCCTCACTGCGTGATTCTCAGCTGGGGTGATTTTACTCACAGGCCACAGTCGGCAATGTCTGGAGATGGTTTGCGTTATTGTACTGGGTGCTGGGAGATTGCTACTGGCTTCTGTGGGGTATAGAGATGCTGCAAGTTATCCTACAGTTCACAGGACGTGCCCCACAGCAAATAATTATCTATCTGACCCAAAACGTCAAGAGTGCTGAGTTGAGAAATCCCGTCTTGAGACACCTCCATATTTAAAAAGGGAAACTGAGTTTCCGCATCTAGCGCTTTCGAAACCACTTGATCATGACCTCTAATACTTCTACTTATAAACCAAATATTTATTTTTAGGTTAAATGTTCTATAAAATCTTCCAAATCTGAGGGGCTGTGAGCGCTTGGATTGAAATGTAGATTTAAACCAACAAATCAGCAAACGGAATATTTCTTCCTGCTGCAGAAGTTACCGCTATGCTATGTTGGTTCTCAATGCAGTGTTTTATTTGGATAAGTAAAGGATTCACTCAGCTAGACACTTGGATGTGTCTTAAATGTATGTGGCTGGGGTGACTTGGCAGAACACCTGCTCCTGCCTCCAGCCTCCTCTCGCCTCCCCAGCAGCAGAAGCCTGTGAATTCTAGGTACCCTCAGGACCATCTGGAAATTTAATCAGAAAGGCAGAATAATTCACATGGTGGCAATGTGGTTTCCAGAACTGTGTCCATCAGCCCCTCTGCTTTCCACACAAACTCTTTACACTGCTCATCACCTCCAGCTCTCAAACACAGGTGACCGTGCCATGGTGTTTAAAGGTGTGGACGGCAGCCCCACCAAAGGGTCAGCCAATTACTAAACTATAGTGAAAAGGATAACCTCAACCCATTGAGCTGTTTTGTGCTTTCTATATGACAACCCTGAAAGATGAGTGTCATACTTTATTCTTGACAGGTGAAGAAACTGAGGCTAGGAGAAGTTAAGAACTTGCTTTGATTTGTCTTTTTTTTTTTTTTTAATTTTATTTTATTAAATTTATTGGGGTGACAATTGTTAGTAAAATTACATAGATTTCAGGTGTACAATTCTGTATTACATCATCTATAAATCCCATTGTGTGTTCATCACCCAGAGTCAGTTCTCCTTCCATCACCATATATTCGATCCCCCTTACCCTCATCTCCCACCCCCCACCCCCTTTACCCTCTGGCAACCACTAAACTATTATCTGTGTCTATGAGTTTCTGTTTCTCATTTGTTTGTCTTGTTCTTTTGTTGTTTTTGGTTTATATACCACATATCAGTGAAATCACATGGTTCTCTGCTTTTTCTGTCTGACTTATTTCGCTCAGCATTACTCTCTCAAGATCCATCCATGTTGTCACAAATGTTCCTGTATCATCTTTTCTTACTGCCGAATAGTATTCCTTTTTTTTTTGTTTGTTTGTTCTTTTGAAGGGAATAGTGAAAGCTTGACAAAAGATGTGAGTGTTAAATTGGCAATTATAAATTTATGGACCAGATGAGGCAGAGGCAGGGTGTTTGTTGAGTAGCCCCTATAAGATGTTGACCCATATGTACTAGGACTGGTCCATCAGTGCAGTAGCATGATAGAAAAATATGGTCTTTATAAGCCTGACTTTCCACACTTATAAAATTCAGTAATTCTTGCCTTAGAGTTTGAATGCTGTAATGTATGTTAAATGCAAACTGTAGTGCCTACAATATAGTAGGTGCTCAATACATAATGTTAACTATCATTATTGCTATTTGTTCATTGGTGCAGATGTGATCGCTAGTATCTTCAAAGCTGGAAAGAGGTAGATAATTTGGAAGACTGTGGAACGATGACACATGAGGTTGCTCAGCATTAGCATTTTTTTACGCAGGTCACACTGATTCCATTGAACCCCAGCATGTCTTTTCAATTCTGTAAATCCATAGGGCTTAGTCATGAAAGTTGTTTGGCAAATTCTCATTCAATTGACTTAGTAAATCGAGTCATTTTTGGCCACATCATCTGCTGATTTATTCAACTCCCTTTGTCCCATTCTCAGTTCATTCGTGAAGGAAATGTTTCCTATTCAGATTTGATAAAAATAAATCTAGTTCTTTCTCTTCATTAGTTACTCTGCTATGCACTGTCACTTATTATTTGGGTTCCCATGGAGATACTTCTCAACAGGATTACAAATTTGAGGGCTCTTATTGATCCCCAACAATTTAATACCTCTTCGGAGAAAGAATCTGACATCAGCCTCTCTCTCCTTTTGCCTTCGGCAAAAGAAAGAGCCAGTGGAGAGGGAAGGAATAAGGATAAAAATATTCCCTGGTTTGCTGAAAAGCATCACCTTCTTGTCAGAACATGGGGTTGAAGAAAGTTACAACCACTGCAGTGAGTGCTTTCCAGTTACAAAGACAAGGTCTTAATTTTTACTGAATAATAGATACCCAATGAATCAAGGTGGATAGAATTACACTGTACATCTGTGCATATATTCCAACAAGTGTTGTTTTCATTTTTCTAAGGAGAAACTATATAGGATCAAATTTTGCCCCCTCCCCAACACATATTCACTCAAAATGTGACCTTATTTGGAAATTGGGTCTTTGAAGATGTAATTTAAATTAAGATGAGGTCATATAGAAGTAGAATGGACCCTAAATCCAATATGACAGATGTCTTTATAAGACAAGCAGAGAACACGGAGACATACAGGAGAAGCCTATATGAAGGCAGACGCAAAGATGGGAGAGATGCATCTGCAAGCCAAGGAATACCAAGGATTGCTAGAAACCACCAGAAGGTAGAAGGTTGCTCTGGTACAGCTCTTCCTCAGAGTGTCCACAAAGCACCAACTCTGCCAACACCTTAATTTCATACTCCTAACCTCCAGAACTGTTAAACAATACATTTCTGTTGGTTTGGCCACCCAGTTTGTGATATTTGTTATAGTAGCCCTGAGAAACTAAGTATTTGTGTTTATAAAACCTCCGTAAAGAATGTTATTGGGGTGCTTTGAGACCAGAAATAGTCAAATCTAGATGGACTCGATGATCAATCAAAATTCACCATCATTAACTTCTAGTGGGTACCATTTTTCTTTAACCTGCCAGGATACTTGCCACACAAAACGGTGTCACAGAAACCTTTGAATAGAGGTTAATTCCTGGATAGAAATTGCCAGTTACTACCGTGTTTCCCCGAAAATAAGACCTAGCCGGACCATTAGGTCTAATGCATCTTTTGGAGCAAAAATTAATATAAGACCCAGTATTATATTATATTATATTATATTATACTATACTATACTATACTATACTATACTATATTATACTATATTATACTATACTATACTATACTATACTATACTATACTATATTATATTATACTATACTATACTATATTATACTATATTATATTATACTATACTATACTATACTATACTATATTATATTATACTATACTATACTATACTATATTATACTATATTATATTATATTATATTATATTATATTATATTATATTATACTATACTATACTATATTATATGGACCCGGTCTTATAGTAAAATAATACTGGGTCTTTGTGGGGACAGAGCCCCAGAGAGTAGTTTACAGGCTCTCTGCCTCACGTGAAGGGGTGCTGGCTCAGGTGGTTGTGGCCGTTGGCTGTGGCTGATTGGCCGTCGGCTGTGGCCGGTTAACCAATTGGCCGCTGGTATAACTGCTGTGACTACGGAGGACTGCTGAGGAGCCGAGCAGAGCCGAAGAGAGCGGAAGAGGAGGGCCGAGGAGAGCGGAAGAGGAGGGCCAAGAGAGAGGAACAGAGGAGAGAGTGGAGAAGAGTCGTCGGTCGGTTGGTGGAAAAGTGGACGGCAGGTCGGCGTCCGATGGGCCCAGCCTCCAGTGAGACCGTGGTGGTATGGCTCCCCTACCTATGGCTCCGTGGGTGTTCCTTGTTGGCCTCACCTTATCCTGCATTCTTATGTGGGGAGTGGGACCAGAGACCCCGCAGGCCACCCCGCACGACAAATGGCGCATCGAGCAGGGTCTCCCGCCTGACAGTCTTATATTAATTTTTGCTCCAAAAGACACATTGGAGCTGATGGTCTGGCTAGGTCTTATTTTTGGGGAAACATGGTAGAAAGTTAGCATAACTTTTCTCCTCTCCAGCTTAAAATTCTCCTCTGGTCTACATTTGACTGTTGTTTTGTTTTTCAATTGACCTTTGTTCTGAATTGAACTTGAGCAAAAATAATGGGATTTGATATGACAATGAGATATTGGCTCAGTTTTCTATTATAAGAGAATTCAATTCACAGTGTGAAGAATGCCAGTTGGTCTTGTATTCCAGTTTGTGATTAATGTTTTAAAGGATTACAGGTGTTTTTAAGCAGGTCCTTAAGGTTTAATGACCTAAAAACAGTGAAGAAAATGGCAAGACCAGACAGGTTTATTTATTTTTTAATTTTTGTTAAATTTATTGGGGTGACATTGGTGGGTACAATTATATAGGTTTCAAGTGTACAATTCTATAATACATCATCTATCTATTGCATTGTATGTTCACCACCCAGAGTCAGTTCTTCTTCCATCACCATATATTTGACCCCTTTTACCCTCTTCTACCAACCCCCTTCCCCTTCCCCTCTGGTAACCACATACTGTTCTCTGTGTCTATGAGTTTTTGTTTGTTTCTTTCTTTCAGTTTTATATTCCACAAATGAGTGAAATCATATGGTTCTCAACTTTTTCTGTTTGACTTATTTCGCTTAGCTGATAATCTCAAGATCCAGCCAGTTCTTACCAGAATCACTGTCCTAGTACTGGGCTTCAAATCTTTGTCCTTTTTGACTCTATAGATGACATAAAAGAAAACTAAGTCATTTAAAGCTCAATACTTAGGACAAGTAGAAAACATGTGCCACATTAGAGTACTTGAAAGGGTTGTCTATTGGGAAATTGATAACCAGCAAAAATGTGGCACAATTTTGAGGTTGGCATTTGGCAAAAGTGCGAAAAGTCCAGGGTTTGGGACATCTGAACCCATAACATTGTCTTTAGACTTTTCTGTGATGTCAGGTGGACCGAACAAGACAAGGAATAAAGGGAGAGATGAGAGGAAGTGAGGAATGGGTTATTGAAATCACTGATTCCTGTCTGGGGAGAGATATGGAGCAAAAATAAGAAGGATCAGGCCTTCAGACATCCCTTCGTTTTCCCAAAACACAGTGTGACTGAGCTTGACAATCTTGCCACTGGCTGTTTCATCACCTAGGATTTTAAGTACATGGTGAGCACCTAGAAAGCATCTTGATGCTCATTGTTTCATTCGATCCTCACATACACTCATATATACGCACACAGAACAGTATGTATCTATACTGTTGTTTTTCCTGAGACTCAGAGAGGTCAAAGAAATTTCTCTAAATTTTACAGCCAGTAAATAAATAAGCTGAGACTCAACTATTAATATGATTCCAAATTCCAGCTATTTTTTTAAAGTACTCTGTTGTCTCCTTGGAAAATCTCTGGAAAGCTACTCCTTTGACTACTCTGAAAGGCTGATCAATCCAAATCTAATCTCGAAGCTAGTCTTTAATGATGAGATAGCACCAGGAAATTGACTAGGTGTAGCAATTGTATTTTTACTAAAATCTATCAAATGTGCATATTTTCTGTTTTGAGTGTCAACAAACACACATTTTAATTCCCAAGAAAGTCTCCTTCTTCCTCCAAACAGGTACATTTCTTTGAAAAGCAGTTTCAGGGAATACAATACAATTCCTAGTGACTATTTCACTGACGATGTTCACATGGGAACAGGGGCTACAGCCATCCATGCTCTAAATTCCCTTAGAGTTAGAGATGGCACCTTTCTCCATGAAATTAAACTGAAGGTGGAAGCAATGGTGTCAAAATCTTAAAATGTCAAACCAACTTCCAATGTGTATTGTTGAACTCTGTAGTCATTTAATTAATTTAAACAAAATGTCATTAAGTCAAGTCTTTGGAGGATGAATCCCCATTCACCACTCTGAGTTGATCAAGTGCTTCACTAATATCAGGCTCACTTCATATTTTGTTTCCTTCTCAGTGGCTGAAGTGGTAGATTGTGGAGGCATGACAAGTGTCAGAGGCTGTTACCCACTGCTCATTCAGTCATCATCCAACAAATATTTACTGAGTAACTATGAAATGCCAAACTGTTTTCTAGCGACTCAAAAGGACTATGACAGATATAATCTCTTATCTCTAGAAAAAAAAAACACATCCTGAAAGTTAACACACTAAAAATGAAATTGGATTGGTGATAAGTACATACCATGTTTCTCCAAAAATAAGATCTAGCTGGACCATCAACTCTAATGCATCTTTTGGAGCAAAAATTAATATAAGACCCGGTCTTATTTTACTATAATATAAGACTGGGTCTTTAATATCATATCATATCATGTCATATCATATCATATAATATAATACCAGGTCTTATATTAATTTTTGTTCCAAAAAACACATTATAGCTGATTGTCCGGCTAGGTCTTATTTTCGGGGAAACACAGTATGAGGTAAAAAACCCAAAGGCTGAATTTGAGATTGGGATTGGGGGAAAGATGGGGAGTTATCTCTGAAAGGAGACACTTAAATTGAAGGATGAGAGGAGCTGACTGTCAGAAATGTTGAGGTGGGATATTGTTCTCAAGAAAGAAAGAACAGCCTGTGCAAAAGCCTCGGGCCGGGAAGAATGAGCCATGTTGTAGGAACAAAAGGGAGGCCAGCATGACCACAGCACAGTAAGGCTGGACAAGAGGTTGCTATGGGACTGAGAGACAAGCAGAGCTCGTTCATAGGGACATTGTTCTTTCGCGGGTGGGAATTCAGACAGCACTGAGAGAAAATGAGGAGATATGAGCCGAGACAGGATGTCTTTGGACCTGAATCATACTGATTTCCATGATCGGAGGAGAAGGTGCATGGACTTCGGAGCTCACAGATGCACTTCAATTCTGCTCCTCACTCAGGCTTGGTCCTTTAGGACTCCCCAGGGCTTCTGTGTCCTTGCTACTTTCACTGTTGTAGGTTTTTTACCAGTTTTGTTGTAGATTTCTTAGGATTTTCTACATAAACAATTGTGTAGTCTACAAATAGTGAGTTTTACTTCTTTTCTTCCTATGTGTATGCCGTTTATTTATTTTTCCGCCTTATGTATTTTTCTTGCCTTATTACAATCTCTAGGACGTACAGCCTAATATTGAACACAAGTGGTGAGAGTAGACATCTTTCTCTTCTTACACATCCTAGGGGAAAAACATTTCAAATTTTATCCTTAAGTATAATATTATAAGTAGGTTTTCCAAAGATGCCTTATATCATAGTAATGAAGTTTCCATCCATTCTTAGTCTTCTGAGAGTTTAGTATATAATATAAACTTCATATCATATGTGGAGTACAGCATAGGGAATAGAGTCAATGGAATTGTAACAGCTGTATACGATGTCAGAGGGACAGTAGATCGGGGGAGGGGGATATCACTTTGTGAGGGGTGTAAATGTCTAACTATTACATTGTTTTGTACACCTGAAACTAATAAAAAAAAAAAAGAAAAAAACTTTATATCATAAATGGGTGATAAACTTTGTCAATTTCCTTTTATGCATCTATTGATGGTATAGTTTTTCTACCTTTTTAATATATCAAGATAGCAATGCTACGATAAATCTTACTTGGCTATGATTTTAAAAAAATTGCTAAGGATGTTTACATCATTATTGGTAAAGAATATGGGTTCATAGTTTTCATAAGGTCTTTGATGGAATTTAGTGTTAAGATTATGCTATACTCATAAAATGATTTAAGAAGTGTTTCATCCTCTTCAATTTTCAGAGTTTGTGTAAGAATGGTGTTATTTATTTTTTAATTGTTTGATAGAATTTACCAGTCACTGTCTGGGCCTAGAGTTATCTTTATGATAATATTTTTGATAAGTAATACAATGTCTTTAATTGATTCTGGGATTTTCAGTTTTTCTATTTTACATTGTTTTACAGTTTTGATCAATTGTACTTTTAAAGGATTTTTTTCCATTTCATATGGTTATTAAATTTTAGGCATAAAATTGTTCGTAATAGTCTCTAATCTCTTGTCGTGAAGAACCTTTTTTTATTCTTGATATTGATCATTTATAGTTGTTCTGTCTGTTCTATTATTCAGTTTAGGGAAATTATCAATTTTTCATCTTTAGAAAGAAAAATCTTTTGGCTGTGTTTATTTTTACTATTTTGTGTGTTTTAAAAATTGATTTTGGCTTTTATTTACCTTGTGTTTACTTTGTTATAATTTTCTAGTTCTTCAAATCTTTCCTCTTTTCTAATACAAACATTTAAAGCTATAAACTGCCTTCTAATCACTGCATCAAGAGCATCCTTCACATTCTGGTATTCTGTTTGGTTAATATTCTGTCCTGCTGTTAAACCCATCCATTGCATTTTTTAATTTTTTTTTTTTTTTTACTTTAGATACTGCATTTGTCAGTTTGAGAAGCTCGTTTTTCAGTGGTTTCTTCTTCTTGGCCAAAATTTCTTTGTTGTTTTATTTCTTATGTGCATATTTCCTTTATGTTAATGATCATAATTATAACTGCTTCAGAATCTTTATCTGCTAATTCTAGTATCTGGTTGTCGAGGGTTAGTCTTCATCGATTGTCCTCTAAAGCAGGGTTCAGCAAGCAATTTTTGTAAAGGGCTAGATAGTAGAATATAGGTGCTAGGGGCCTCATACCGTCTCTGTCATATATACTTTTTCTTCTCCCTCTCCTTCTCCCTTCTTCCCTCTTCCTCCCCCTACCCCCTCTCTTCCCCTCCCTCCTTCTCTTTCCCCTCCTTCTCCCTCTTCCTCTTCTTCTTTTTCTCCATCAACACATTCTTAAAATGGTTAAAACTATTCTTAAGTACCAGGCCATACAAAACAGGTCAAGGGCTGGATTGGGCTTGTGGAACATAGTTTCCCGACCCCTACTCTAGATGGATCATATTTTCCTATTTCTTTGTGTTTCAAATATTTTTGGATTGTATCTATACCATTGCAATTTTTATGTTATGAAACTTTAGATTCTATTATAGTCTTGTGAAGAATGTAATTTTTTTTTGTTGGTGGTAATTAACTCGTGTGGGCTTGAACTATCTTCTGTCGGCAGCTCAAACCTCAGTTCTTTCAGTTCACTTGTCCTTAGCTTGGGAGCTTGGATGCTCCCAGTGCATCCAAAACATACAGTTCAGCCAGAGATTTGGGAGAGTCTATGCATAGAATTTAAGGCTCTACCTGTCTTCTTTCTGAAATTTTTCCTTCACTTTCCAGTTGCTATGGCTTACATATATTCTGTCTTCTGATTTTACAGTTTAGAAAGGCTGCAGGTTTCAGCAAATAAATACCAGAGCTGGTACATAACATCTCTAAAGCTCAGTTTTCTCATGTGTAAAATGGAAATAATAATAGTATCTGTAGTACAGGTCTGTTATAGGGATTACAGGATATACTGTAATCATAAAAGAGACTCTGCATCAAGACCAGAACATACTAAATCCTACACAATATTAAGTCAATTTGATTTAAAACTATAATTTTTCCAGTACAGCTTAAATCCACTCTTCTCTTCTCACTTGAATAAATATCACTGATTAAGAAACTATTCCATGGTGAACACTATGGTTATTTGTGATACACATTTGGTCACGTAAGGTGGGTATCTGAATACTCGTTCCTCCATGTCCCCACTCCACCCCATGTAGAATTTCATCTCAGCATCCAGAAAATTGTATTGCATTTGCTTGTTGAAATATTTGTTTCCGCCTCTAGGTTGTGGAGGTAGGAAATCTCAATTCACTCATTTCTGTTACACAAGGGCCTAGCGTCATGGTTAATAAACATTTTAGTTAATTAATCAATTTTAGTTAGTGAGTTTGTTTTTGATGCACTCATTGTGTCTGCTCCACTGTTTGGATACCTTATTCCATAACTTACCTGCCATTCAGACAGAACTCCCGTGGGCCCTCAGCCAAAGGCTAGAATATTCTCACATTTCTTCTGCATATATTCTTTATGTATTGATTTTATCTGGGTCCCCCACCCCTCATGCTGCAGGGGAAGGAGTCATGCTCTTCTCTGCCTAATACAATGCTGGGCCGTGAGCTTACCTGCATATCACCTGTGTCAGTCAGGCTGATCTCCTCACTGCCCCTCTGTATGTGACACTCACAGAGACCTCCATCCAGGTGCTCAACCTCATCTGCACCTCAAATCCTCACCTTCGTCCCATCTTACCTTTAGATAGCTATACCTTTGAAGATCTCTGTTTTTGTAGCTTTTTCCCTAAAGGATTGCTAGCATTCGTATCACACTTTATAATTGATAACGATAGTTCTATTTCAGCCCCAAAGCAGTCTTGTGAATTATTATCATCATCATCCCAATTACGGAGATGAATACCTTCCTTATAGTGCCAAGTAATACATTATGGATTGCGGGAGGTCTCAGAAGAGGAGCTTAAAGTGAATTTAATGAATGTTTGTTGAGCACTAAAATATGAACATCCCTGGTCATGTTGCTGTAAGGCTCAGAAGGCGATCACATCATAGCCCTTTGCTCAGGATGCTAAAATCTGGTGGGAAGCGGAAAACACCGTAGTAGTGGTGGTCGTAGTGGGAGGAGGAGTAGTGATGATGATGATGATGATGATGATGATGATGAGAAGGAGGAGGAGGAGGAGGAGGAGGAGGAGGAGGCGGAGCAGAAGAAGAGGAGGGAGACAGCAATGACAAGTGTTTCGGAGTGCCTGCTGTGTCAGACATTTCAGTACATTTAATGCATTAAATTGATTTGCATCGTCACAGTACACCTAGGAGATGGGCATTGCCGTATCATTCTTATGGGTAAGGAAACGGGGTTTCAGACGGGTTTACTGACCTCCCAAATGTCAGCAGCTGGTGCGGGCAGAGCTGTGCTCCGAAGCTCTGACTACCTGGAGCCAGAGCACCTTTTGCTCCACTGCACCACCCTGCCTCTTGGGTGCAGATAAGTGGGGTGCAGGGTAAACTAAGTGACAAAGAACAACAGGGCTTAGGGTGAGAGAAGAACCTGGGATGTGGGTTGGAGCTTGATATAGATAACATTATAGAGGAGACATCTGGGGGAGAGGAAACAGCCCGAGCTACCGCCTGGCTAGGGGAAGAAGGAGTACATCTGAAAAGGTCCATGCGGTGCAGCCCACTAGGAGCATGGACAGATTTCTGAGTAATCGGGGAAGCAGAATCAACCGGAACTGGGCACTGATTGGATTTTAAGGAGTGTTACGGGCTCAATTGTAGCTCCCCAAAATTCCTCTGTTGAATTCCTAACCCTCGGTACCTCAGAATGTGATTGTATTTGAAGACAGTGTCTTTCAGGAGATAATTAAGTTAAAACGAGAGCATTAATCCAGGGTGACTGGTGTCCCTGTAGGAGGAGGAAATGAGGACACAGACACACACAGAGGCAGGACCACATGAAGACACCGTAAAAAGGCAGCCATCTGCAAGTCAAGGGAGGACCTCAGAAGAAATTCCTCCTGTCATACCTTGATCTCAGACTTGTAGTAACCAGAATTATGGGAAAATAAATTTCTATTATTTCGATGTTTAAGCCACCTGCTCAGAAGCACTTTGTTATGACAGCCCTAGCAAACAAAAACAAGGAACTACGGAGGAAACGGGTTCCATTCTTTTTTATCTGGAAAAGTGACTAAGAATATATACTTGTGTACAGAGGGTGCCAAAAGATGTATACATATTTTAAGAAAGGACAAAACTGTATTAAAATTGTCATGCTTAATATATATCAATAACAAAAGATGAATAGAAGTCACATTTGACTTCTGCAATTACAAGAGGGGCTCAAAGTGGTTACCATCAGTGTAATTTTAATACAGTTCTTTCCTTTCTTAAAATGTATATACATTTTTTGGCACCCTCTGTATGTATATATGTTATATATATAACACATATATCTCATATGTATGATGTATATATGATATATATTATACATAATATATATGATTATATATGATATATATTCTGTTTGCGAAAGAGAAAGCGTTTTGTTAAGAGCATCAATATTTATTAATTGATCTCTTCATTGATTATGCATAGAGACTGGCCAATTTTAGGCACTCGGTTGAGGCCGATTCTAAAGCTGCTGGCACTGTGTAATTTAGTGTGTGACACAGCATCTTGCAGGGGACCTGGCCTGGTCTGTGCTCCAACTTATGACCAGAATGAGAAAAAAATTTCACTGTCATAATGTCATCTTAAGCTTGAAATATGACTTGGCTCCTTTCATCCTCTGTTGTTTTAATAAAGGTTGTAGGGCTGAACAAAGGTCGGAATTATGCTTAGCAGACCTGTGGCTGATTTTAACTCCACAGAAGTCATTGAGATTTATGAACTCCTTATTAGCTCCTTAAAACAAAATGATGAAATTTGAAATTCCCATCTGTCAAGATTAAGAAGGAAAGAATTTAATTTCGCTCTTAAAATCTTACTTTAATGAATATCATTCCCCTTTACCTTTCCCCCTTTTCATCATTTGGGAGCAATATCCCCAAGAAGAGTTAAAAAGGGTTTAAGAGTAGAAACATGGAAAGCCCGAATCTTCATTTTCAGTTCCGCAAATGCGTTGAGCATTTAGAATATGCCAGGAATGCTGCCAGGCTCTAGGGATAGAAAGCTGTATAAAACAAGGTGGCTGAGCTGAGTTCTAAGCAAAGTTCCTCTGCCTAAAAATACACAAGTTTGATACCTATTTTGTGTCAAGAAATGTATAACATGTTCTCCCTCAGTCTTTACAATTATTTTGCAAAGTCCTTTTAAAGAAAGATTGACGAAATTGCTCAGGGTCCAGCTGATCGCTGCCATTTGATCCCAGTTCTGATTCCAAATTTCTGGAAGGCTGGACTGTTTTTTGGGTCAGTCATCACAGATGGCTTCCCACGACCTTTGTATTCTGGCTTCAAGTCAAATCAAGCCGTGCTGGCTGGCTACCAAGAGGAAGTGTTGGGTGTTCACCTGGGGGATATGGTGCCTGGTCAGATCTGCAGAGTGCTGTGTGTGTGTGTGTGTGTGTGTGTGTGTGTGTGTGTGTGTAGGGGATTTTTCTCTACTGTCATCTTGCAGTGGGTTGTGGTCTTGCTTGTGCAGTTTTCTCTGGAGTCTATTTTGTGAAATATAATTGAAATCGAAACGCCAGTGATTTTTAATCATACTCCCAATTTATATCTCATGTAACCATATGCCAGTGTTCTCGGAGTGTTACAGGGATATGAATTATGCTGAAATTGGATTAGGCAAATACACATTTTCCTTAAAAAATAGATACCCAGAGCAGTAATTTAATTCCACCAACTCTAAAGATTCTCTCAGAAATACCCTGTGTATCTTATCAGCAGCTCATTGTGAGTTTTCTTCTGAGCTATTTTCTCTGCTTTTTCATTTTCTTCCAGAAACCACTGTATTTAACAAATATTAGCAGCTTTAGGCAGTCAATTTATATCAGAATCATCCCTAAATGCAAGGAAATCAGGTTTTCAGAGTCCCTTTCTCCATTCTTCAATTTTGGGGGACGTAAAATAGAATGCAATTAAATACCATTTCCCTTTGAGTAGATACTTTAAGCTTTATCACAGTTTGAGTATTTGAACAGTTATTAGGCCGCAGCTTCAGATCCTAATTGGCTGTGAGACAGGTTATCTTATTGTTCTATAGTAACATCATGGTTTGCTGAAAACACTAATGTGAGCAAACACTACTGAAAGGGTGCTGATTCTCGAGTATTGTCACTCTCTACATTCTGTTGGAATAAATTCTCATGATTAATAATGGCAGAGGGTTAGGTATATAACAGGAAAAGAAATAAGATTGGAGCAAAGATACTTTCTCAAACAATTCACTGGATAGCTTGCATGTCACGTCAGAAGTGACATCATGGTGTGGTTACAGTTGTGGCTTCTGGCACCAGATGGCCTGGGTTTGTATCCATGTCCCACGCCTTCCTAACTGGGTGAACCTGACCAATCTGTTGAACTTCTCTGCATCTCAGATACCTCAGAAGGTTGCTCGGAGGACACATGAGCTAACACATGTGAAGAATGTAGAATATTGCCTGGTACATAAGACATATTGAACACATGTTTTCTGTTAATGTTATTTTAGAGCTCTGTGTAATGGGCTGTGATTGGGTGTAATAGGCAAAATAATGGCCCCTTAAAAGGACTTACACCCTAATCCCTGGAATCTGTGACTGTTTCCTTATATAGCAAAAGAGACTTTGTAAATGGGATTTGTTAAGGATTTTTGAGATGGGGATATTATCCTGGATTATCAGAGTCAGCCCAATATAATCTTAATAAAAAGGGAAAGAGAGAGGCAGGAGACCCAATCACAGAAGGAGATGTGAAGAAGGAAGCAGAGGTCAGAGTGCTGTGACTGCTGATGTGGACGATGGAAGAAAGCATGAGTCAGGGAAAGCAGGCAGCTTCTAGAAACTGGGAAACGCAAGGAAGCTGCTTCTCTGGAGCCTCCAGAAGAAATGCAGCCCTGCCAACCCTGATTTACTGAGACTTCTCACCTCCGAAACTATAAGATAAACAGTAGAGTTGTATTGTGTCAGCCACTAACTTTGTGGTAGTTTGTTACAGCAGCTAAAGGAAACTGATACTTTGGGCTATTCCCAAATGTTCAGTCATTCCTTACTGCTTCCAGCAGGACCCACATGCTTTAGAGCGGAAAATTCAAGTCGCCTCCCATTATGACTTCTAGGCTGCATTTTCTCCTCTTCTCAAACATGAGCTCTGTTCTACAGCAAAATAGATTTGTTTCCTTTTTCCAGTTTCCCTCCTGTCCTGTCATCTCTTTCACACCACGTCAGCATTGCCTGGAAAGCCCTGTCTTTCTACTCTCCCTACACAAAAAGTATTTCCCAGGTTTGTCGGCCAAGACCACATGGTCCCACAGCTTTCCTAACCCTACTTGGTCCTTCATCCTGGCCCACAGATCTGTCCTCAAGACCTAGCGATGTGCAGATCCAGGTGCCTGATAGAAAATATTCAAATAGCGAAAGTATGAGTAGGTTCAACAACAGCCCTCTGTCACGGCGGATCTGTGTGGGCGCTTGAGAGCACATTGTTGATGTCCAGCTCCTGGGGTTTACTCCATTCTCAGAGCCCAGGGGCTGAAGCCTTTGAGCCCTGGCTTCAGGGGCCCCAGCTGGGCATGGGTTATGCGTCCTGGTCCCCAGGAGGGCGGCCAGGCTGTTACTGCTTTCCTGTGTCAGATCCCCAAGCTGGGCTGGTGTCCTGCTTGCCTTTTCAGGGACCACTGCCACCTCCTCCTCCTCCACCCACACATAATCCTCTCCACTTACAAAGCTCCAAGTTCTTATCCTACTTTCAAGGTCGGATTTTTTCACCTAAACGTGGCACCTCACCATGATCTAACCTCTCCCTCCTTCCCAGCTTCTTTCCCACCTAGCCTTCCTCACACCCCGCACACTGGGATCCCTCTCATTAACTGTAAAAGAAACAAAACCATCATCGTGTATTTTAACATGAAAATCAATTCTTTTGATGGAGATAAGGAAGTGATCATATTTTTGAAAAATGAAGTATCTTGACAGATTTGTTATAAAATCTAAGGCGTATATTTTGTTTGTTTTGTTTTGTTTTGTTTTTTGGTAAAGAAAAAAATAAGGTAAGGCTAGGACTGGGAACCTTATGACATAGGAATCAAAGTCTGACTGTGAGGTCAGTTTTAAGGGGAATGGGTGCTCCAACTGAATCAGTAAATGAATCAGTTCAACTCAGGGATCAAAAGTAAAGGAACTGAAGAGAGAGGAAAGAATTTACCTGCAGTCACACAACAAATTCATGACTGAATTCCTGACTTGGTTCTTGGTTCTTACCTACTTTCTGGTAGTATAAAATCACAATTCTTTTTTTCTTTTTTTTTAATTTTACCTGATTCTACTAACTCTTTTCTAGGTATAGTTAGAAAATGTCCAGCAATTTGTAGACCTCAAATTCCAGGTCCTGACCTTGAAAGTTCCACAATTTAAACAGAATCAGATTTCTGTTTAAAATTAAAAACTATGTTAATTTTTAAAAATTACCTTTATAAAGAACATAGAAAATTATTTCAAGTTACTATCATAGATATAATTATCAAATGTGCGATATCTTGTTCAAAGGGGGGTAGAAAAGAATGTGGACTATTTCTAAACATATTCAGAGTAGATGAGTGCACACACACCACACTGGTCAGTACAGAGAGCAGTAAGGCTATTATCTCTATAGATGTGAACTCCACATTCGTGTAGCCTAAGGCAGGGGAATACGCTTTGAGAGAAAAATTACCTGTAGCAAAACGCTTCCCAGAGGAATGGCTTGCCTTAGACTGCTGAGACAAGAATCAATGAAGAACCATGTATGTACATTAAAAAACTATTTTCTATATAGTGACGGAAGGAGAACTGACTCTGGGTGGTGAACACACAATGGGATTTATAGATGATGTAATACAGAATTTTACACCTGAAATCTATGTGACTTTACTAACAATTATCACCCCAATAAACTTAATTAAAAAAAAATATTTTAGTAATTTTTTTAGTAAAAGACACATTGCTATTAATCCCCCTCAAAATACTCCCCCTAACTTTGAACACACTGATCCCATCATTCTTGCCACTTTCTGAAGCAGTTCTGGAAGTCCTCTTTCATGAATGTCTTTACTTCATCCTCCACCATGACAATGCTCCATGTCACACATCACTTCTGGTACAGCAGTTTCTATCAAATAAAAACATTATGGTGTGTCCTCATCCACCTTATTCACCCGATCTAGCACCATGCGACTTCTGACTCTTCCCGAAAGTCAAAATGACCATGAAAGAAAAATGTTTTGAATCAATTTGGTACATCGAGGCAGCCACAACAGCACAACTAAGACACTCACGAAAGAGGACTTCCAGAACTGCTTCAGAAAGTGGTAGGACCAATGGGATAAGCATCTTTGAAGTGGAATATTTTGAGGGGGATTAATGGCAATGTGTCTTTTACTGTAATATACATATTTTTTAATTAAACATTCACTGTATTTTTTTTTTATCACCCCTCATATTTACTCAACACCTGCCAGGAGCCAGGGACAGTGGTACGTTTTGAAGGGTAAAATGGTGTCTGTTCTCAAGGAGTCCACAGTGTAAGCCTGGAGCAGCAGGTGTTTTAGGAATATTTCCAGAATGAATGAATGAGAGTTAATTGAGGAGCAAGGCATGCACAGACAGTTGTAATGCTGTGTTAGGAGACCTCTGAATGCGTGTACACAGAGCACAAAGGTAACACCGAGGAGAGGGATGCGATTGAGGGAGGATGTAGAGATGGACAACAGGGTAGACTTCACAGGAAGCTACTCCTGAGTTGTGCTGCCAGATGAATAGAGGTTTCTCATACGTAGAGGGTGAGGTGGAGTCCAGACAGTAATTGGCCTTCACATCCTGGGCCTCACTCAACACTACCTCTGTTGCTTCGAAAGCTGTAACTGCACACAGTTCTTAGTGAAACTGTTCTGTCCCCCCATCCACGCTTCTAAAGTGGATACAATACCCTTTCTCTTTGGGCCACATTGAAGAAGAAATGCATGCTTCCTTCATCAATGGAACTGCAAGGCCTCCAATCTCTTAAACTACCACTTCCCTGAAAAGTTTCTGTGTGATCTTTTATCACATAATTTATTTTCTTACACTTCATTTACTGGCTGAAGTACATTGAGGGTTTTTCCCCCTTATTTCTAGAAGTTTCTAGTCAGTTTTACATCACAAGAAACTTAGTGGAGCTATTTAAACCAGAGATATCATCATTTGTCAAGAACCTCTCCGTAGTCTCTCAGTAAACTGTCAGTAAACAGACAGGCGAAGCAATAACATAAGAGTAATAATGATAATGGTGACAATATTATAGATAAAAGTCAAACTTGGATATTTTCTTCAAAGAAATAGATTCTCTTTTCGTAGTAAAAATCTCTTTGGGCATCTTTCAAATGAAAAAACAAATGCAGAAACACGCCAGTTTTATTTCCTTTGAAAACATTTTTAACCTTGGTGATTGAGGTTGTGGACTCTGCATATTACTGATGGAGAATTTGGAATCTTAACATAAATCCCTATGAATGCAATGGAATATCAACAGACTGGGTCAATCTTAAAGAAAGATTTCTTCTGGGCAATCTCTTTCTTGAAAGTGGAATCATCTTAGATAGGTGTCCTCAAGTTGGCTAGTCGGCTCTTTTTCTTATTATTTAACATTCCTTCCTGGAAGTAAAAGCTGATAAAAAATGTTCTTGTTTTGTTCTCTTTGATGTCTTATTTTATTCCTGCCTATTTGAAGTCTCAGTTTGTTAACACACTTAAATCCCTCTTCATGCACATGATTTCAGGATATGAGATGCGAACAAAGCTATGCAAGTGTTATCCTTATTTTTATAGCAAAAAAGAACTATTACCTGCCAAAGTCCATTATGTTATTTCAGTTTCTCTTCTGTGACTAATGTGTTAACTATTGTTGGGTGATTTTCTGCATCTTACTCGCATAAAGATATTATTCACAGTCATTAAACAACTTAAGTTGACAACCTAAGGGACAAACTTCTTTTAGCATATATATATATATATATATATATATATATATATATATATATATATATACACACACACACACATGTATATATATACATTTTTTCCCCTTTTACTTCTATTCAATTGTACCTTCATTTTTCTAGTCCAGCATCATTAGACCTCAAATTCTGGATCCTAATTCTAAAATATCAATTTCCAGATCTCATATAGAAATTAGTTTTAAAAATGTGTGTATGTAAATTGTTAAAGGAAGAACTGGATGATACAATATTTTTTTATTTTGTGTATTTAGTATTTCATTTTTTATGTTGATTATTTATTGCTGTAAGATTCCTAGATATTTTGGGCATAAAAACAAAACAAAACAGGGTACTTAAGACAGCTGCGGTAAAGCCCTTTTATTATGACTGAGATTCAAAAGCTTTTAAAAAAAAATCTTAAGAGTTTGGAAGTGAGTCATCCTCTTGGGTGAATAGAAGCGAAGGTTTTTTTTTAATGTAAATGGATTTTTTTTTTTTTTTAATGAGGAATTGAAATGTACAGGGGCTATTTTTAAATCTTATGCTGCACAAACTGAAAGCTCTGGAAATCTACTTCAGTTTTTGTTATGTAAATTCCATAAATGGGCTTCAAGCTCTGGATGGTGGAGGTAGGACCCTTGGGTGCACTTGCAGATGCATCAATATTTCAGAGAAACCTTTTCTCTGGGCAAGAAAGGAGACAGGGGGAGGGGGCCTGGGGTGAGAAGAAATGTGTGATGGGGAGGGGAAATATTTAAAGATCCACTTTAATGAGAGTTCTGTGCTCCAACGAGGCAAACTGTATGCCTCCGTTTGGGATTTTCAATTAGAATCTTCTTTCATTCTGATTTTTTTTTTTTTTTAATTTGATGCCTGTGTTCCCTACATACTGTGATTCTAGGGTTTCAAAGTCCCTACTCTTTTGCAAGGGAAGTGTTAATTTGGACTCTTTTTTAGTTGGTTCCTTCAATTCAATTCTAGGGTATTGCTCCTCTGGCTGACTTACAAAATCAGATTCTTGAGTGGGGATGTTTGCGACAAGGGCCAGAAGCAGACTTGAATTTTGTTGTTTGGGAGAAAACAACTGATGTATTGTAAATGGATCTTGGAAAGGACTAAGGCATAGTTTGTTTTTTTTCCTTTTGCTCTTGTATTTGCTGTAGATCTGAACAATAGCTTACATTTCCTAAAGATTTATTTATTTAGTCCCTCTTGCACTTCATTTGAGAACAATATTCAAGCTAAGACGGACAACAGATCAAACAATCTAATCTCTTTTCCAAATAGGAACCTCCTCTGAAAATTGAAGTATAATGTGGTAGCTCTGTTTCCTAGACTTAATTGTCTGGTCTTTAGTCTTAGAAATTTTTGACTATTTAAGGAGAGCTATAAACATTCTCCCCTGAAAAACTGACATTTGAATTAATACACAGAATTTTAAGGGATCATAGGCCTGCCTCTCGGAGCCCATTCTGGACCACCTGGGACTTCTGGAGGTCCCAAAGGAAGGATTCCTCCTTGTGTTCAATCTCCCACACAGTGGTCATCCTTCTCCCCTCTCCCCCTCCATTCCTTCTACAGTGAGAAAGCTGCGGCTTCCTCATGTAGCTCATTCTGTTCTTGTTCTGCTTCTTAGAATATTCTTCTTTTTATTGAGTTGAAATGTCTCTCCCTTCAGTTCTATCAGAGGTTCTGTCTTTGTTTCTGGTTTTCCTGCAGAACACCTGATTCTCTATGACAGCTCTTCATATATTTGACAGCAGAATTAATAGTCAACCCTGGGTCTTGTTTTAAGTTTACTCTGAGTTTTTCCGGTTCTCGTTTTACCTGGTGTTCGATGTTTGTCACTAACCATGCTCCCCTACCACAGAAAGGATGTGTGAACACTGCATATGTGTTTCACTAACTGGTGGGAGGTACTAACAGGGTTGACTGTGTGCAAAGAAGAGGTTTGCAGAGATCTTGAAACAAGATAAGTAGTGATCTGACTCTACTGAAAATGTTTTAAGGTTCCTTGATAGGGAATCTAATAAGAATTGAGGGTTGGCACAGCGGTGATTTGTAAACTAGTATTTCCAGGGGATGGAGACAGAATTCTGACAACAGCCATGTTAAAGATGAAATGCAGAATAACTGCAATGTATGTGTAAGCATTCTTACAGATACACAGTACACATTAAATGGCAGGTATGCCAGTCAGTCCATAAAAGACTAAAAAAGAGATCCTTTAAAGGCAAAGGAAAGCATTTTATATCCACGAAAACTAAGTTTTAAAACCGAGCAGCATGATACAGGGTTCTGTTTCCAGCTCTACTCCTTAGTATCTCTAAAACAGACCAAGTTGCTTCAGTTTTCACCTCCTCTCCTGCTGTGTCAAGAAGAATAAAACAAAAGTGGGGATAGTATTACCAGTTTCTAAAGAGGTAGTAATATGGTCCATATTAAATAATGAATGTTAATCACTGTACAGCTACAGATATTTGGGGGGGGGGGCGTAGGGGTAGTTACATTCTCTCCCTACTATCCTCAAATTGACGCACCACCCTTTCCAAAGCTCTATGCCACTTAGCCCTTCATTTGATATACACCTAATTCCTAACTATTATTATCCACATTGTCTTAGGGGGAATCTGAAACACAGAGCAGTGATGTGCCTAAGATCATACACAAGTATATAGTAAAAGCAAATTCAATTCCACATCTGTTTGGTGAATAAATGTAATTTTTCCATACAACTAACTTCAGAGTTTCCATATGAGGAGAGTAAAATGAAAATTTCCCTAGAGAGAGCAAGATAAGATAAAATCCACAACGTCAAAGCCAAATCACCGTATGCATAAGTTACAAATGAAACTGTTAGAACTGGTTCTTGGACTCTTGGATTCATCAGTTAAATGAGGCCCATGAAAACGAGTCAGAATGGCTCCACTTCTGCCCATGAAGGACTAAACAATGGGAACAGTTCTCCCTCTGAAAACAACTGGAAAACTGGTCAAAATATATGAACCAATTGCTTTAAGACACTGGGCAATGGGCTGTGCAAGACTATGTGATCTCTGAGAGAAGGGAAACAAGTCCAGTGAACCCCCAAATCACCCCAATTTTCTTCTGGGAAGTAGTTTCCAGATTCCAGCCTAAACAGAGCCCTGAGTTTCCCTGAATTGGGAAGTCAGAGATTGAAAGCCTAGGCAGCTGGAATCTTGGAGGCAAAGGACCAGAGAGAAGGGAGCTGAAAAGACCTGCAGAGGCATTCCCTCAAAGCTATCTGAATATTGATGTATTCACGTCTGGGGTGAAACTCCATGAGGCTGAACAATTCCTGGAGATACAGAGGGTTGGAAATACTTGGCATCCTCACCAACTGAAGGGCAGAGACCTCATGAAACAGAGAGAAGTGGGTAAAGTCCTCAGAAGAGCATAGCCTTAGTTCTTACTACAGCATTAGTGACTTAGTTTTAGACCAGAGGCAGCTACAAACACACCTTACAGACAAGGTTGAAGAAAGGATCAGTCTGGTCCCCATTCATGTAACTGACACAAAACCTGGCACCCAATAAGCTAATATTCCCAGTGTTTGATATTCAGTCATAAGTTACTTGGTATGCCCAGAAGAAAAAGGGGAGGGAGGGAGTTATTCTGGTGGAAGAGTAAAGATACATGACATGTTGTTGAGAAAGAAAAGTTGCTGTGCTATGAGTCTCTTCCCACTCCGTGCCAAAGGGGAAAGGAAGGGATCTCCTTCATGTTCGTGTGTGTGTGTGTGTGTGTGTGTGTGTGTGTGTGTGTGTGTGTAGGGCTGGTGTGGGGAGTGCCCCAATGGGGCCACTTGGTAAATTTGAAAGAATTCACTGAAGTTGGGAGACAGGAGGACCGAAAAAGCTCAGGTGGCCTTGGCTGTGGGATAATGGAGGCTGTCTTGTACTCCCAGGTGTCAGCCAGATGTATGAATGTTTCCTAGAACCAGATATGGTGACATGAGAGAGAAAGTCAGTGTGTATCATTTTGGTAGCTGTCAAATAAATGGCTCCAGAAATTCAGAGTGTCTCCAGCAGGAGGAGACTGACAGAATCTGGGTTACTGAGAAACAAGTTGCACTGTCTAGGTCAAAGAATAGTTTGGAGAGAGTTCTCCACCATGAGATTTCTTATTAAAGGAGAAAGATTCATCTTTGACTATCATTCAGACCAGAATGGAAGGAATCACCTATCAAGCAAGAATTTTCCTATCACCTATGTCTTCTCCCTCTACCAGCTTTCACTCTGGCAAGTTGGAAAGAGTATTTTGCTAGTAGGCAACAAAATGAGTGGCAAAGGAGCTTTTCCTGCCACATTTCCTTGCTGAGAGGGAGGCAACCATAGGTATTAGCCTGGGGGAAGGGGAAGGAAAAGCTAATCTTTGACTAATATCTTGAACTGGATGCATTCTAATTTCCGTAATGAAATTGGGTTTGTGATATAAATTGAGAGAACCTGTAACCTATGAGCAAGCTAGAAAGGCATGGAATCTGCTCAGTTTCCTCTAACAATCAGGGAAAGATGAATTTTATTAAATATATTTTAAAGGGGAAGTGGAAGACAAGCAAAAATAAGCATAGAACACTGGTCAATAAACCAGTTGTATTTCCTTAAACAAAATGGAGCTATGCCCATCAGTGCCCACTGAGACTTGTTTAGATAAAGCTTCTTATCAATCTATATAAAATGACTTCTCAATTCTGCTGATTTTAATGCTTACCACATGCATTCTAAATCTTATGAGTAGGGTTCTGTGGTAAAAACAGTTCTTCCCTCAAGGAGCTTGCAGTTAAACAGGAAAGACAGTCTTTTAAACAAATACATGTATATGGAATATCTGTGATATGTACAACAATAAAATGTTATCTAGATAAATTGATTTTTATTTTGTCCCCCCCAAACTGGTACTCTTCATTATGATACATAATTAAACCTTACCTTGGGAGGAGTAAGAAAAACTTGTGATTTTTGGTTGTTTGTTTTTGAGAAGCTTAATTAAAACTGTCTCCCTTGCTGGTAAGGAAAGCGAGTCCTTGGGGAAAAACACAAAACAAGTTGCACAAGAAGTTGAGGGTCCAATGAGAAAGGAGAAGTCACTGTTCCACGCCCTTCTCCCTTTAGGCTGAGTAAACCCTGGAGTTCTTGGGCAGGTAGTGGGTAGGTGTAGGGTAAGTAATGGTGTGAAAATCTCAAGTGATAGACAATGGATGTTTCTGAAGGAAGAGACTTGAGTGGCAAACGGGAAAAATACTAGAAATGTGATTATATTTGCACCCCAATCTGGGAGAGAAAGAAATGACTAGCATTGTCCATAGGCTGGAGGCTGGGAAGCCTTCCAAAGTACTGTATGATCAGAATAAACAGCGGATTCTGAGCTCTGTGAAGGCACGGTCTCGACTTGTCCTAGAGGAGAGAGAGGTAGCCAGTGACCAGGACAAAAAGGTAAGGACTTTGTACCAAGTGTGATGGGGAAACATGGAGGATTCTGAGCAAATGAGAAACCCAATCAGATATATGCTTTAAAAATAACATAAAATAAACTGCCTGCTAGGTTAGTGGTAGAGTGTTGGGGGTAAGGCCGGGAAAGGGAGAGCAATTAGGAGTCTGTTACAGAATTCAAGGTAGAAAATGATGATGCCTTGACCTAGGAATACATTTATATACAGTTACGGAAGAGTGAGAGGTAGTAGATTAGGCTGTATATTAAAAGCAGTTCCCAAGAGGTTTGTTGATGGATTGGATGTGGAGAGTGAGAGAAAAAGAGTCTGGCTGAGAAGTGGGTGACCTGAGATACTATTGACCTTGACTGGGAAATATTGAGGGAGTAGCAGGTTTGGAGAGGAAATTGAATGATTCTATTTTGATTCACAAAATGGTTTAAGATGACAATTAGATATGCAAATGGAGGTGACATTTTGCTATGTGAGTCTTGAGTTCACAGGAAAAATCTGGTTGAAGGTATAAAATTGAGAGTTGCTAACATATGGAAAAAACATAGTATAAATGACGTAGAAATGGAGTTTTGGAGCTAAGATATTGTGAGACCACGGTCTTGTTTTGATTGTCTATGTAGGTTTTGAAATCACCATGAATGAAGACAGAGGTAGATAGATGGAGAGTAACCTGGAAGTCTTCAGTGGATAAAAGGGAGGGAGGTAGAATCCATGGGTGACCTCCCAAGGATGTATAGTAAGTGACACATAATTTGCAACAGAGGAACTGAGGGTTTTCGGCGAAAGGAAGGAACCAAATCAGGAAATGTTGACGGTGAGCCTGGGGCCTGCTTAATCATAGCTGCAAACCCTTTAATAAGTAGGGTGTAGGAGAGAAACAGTACAGGGAGCTAGTTAGGGCCGTGAGCCCAGAATTCCTCACTCCATGTTTCCCGTGACCTGCAGAGAATGGGCAAGAAAACAAACTGGAGTCACGCTAACCCAGGTTCAGCTTCCACCTTTTCCAGTCACTAGCCCTGGATGCATTACATAGTATCTCCCTGAGTATCAGTTCTGTCACCTCCAGAATGCATGGAGTCAAATGAGAAAGTGTGTGGGAAGCTGCTCTCCAAACTGTGAAGCCCTTAATGAACGTAAGATATTGTGCAACCCACCTCTCCCCGCCCCCGCCTGTCAATCACTGTTTCTCCCAGTCACCGGCTCACGCTCCTCTCACATGAATATACAAGTTCTTTGTGTATTTCATCATTTGTTCAAAAGGATTTTCTGGGCCTATTTTATGCTGGGTCTGGTGGAGATGAATGAAGGCCAAGACTTCCGAGCCCTTCTAGTCATGGACACCGGTTTCAATGATTGTGACCCCAACAGGGACATAGCGATTCACACCCATCACTTCATCTAATCTGTCTCTCACGGCTTTGGAAAGAGACTTCAGAGAGACTGACTTTTCCAAGACGACAAGTGATGTACTTGGGATTCAGTCACGGGGGCTGGACTCCCCAGCCACTGCCCTTTTGACCATGTTATTTTTCCTGTGCGGCTGATGATCTGACTGTTTATGTGTGTTTTACAAAAATAGCCTTCTGCCTTCTCCCAGTGCTTTCCTACAGTGAAAGTCAATCAGTCCAAGAAACAAATCCAGCCTAAGGGAGTGTTTGGAGAATCGTAGGAGAAAACAATGCTACCCAATCTGAGGCATTTGGCCAGAGGGTCTGTGAAAAAGCTTGTGAACTGATATGTATTATAAATATGTAAGACGGGTTTTTATTAACAGGACGACATAGCAGAGGTTAGCTAAACCTGAACCACTCTGATTGGGTGACTTGTATCTTTTGAAATTGAAAAGTGGTGCCTTTATATGTCTGCACCTTGGAAGCAGTGGCCTCAGATTGTCACCCCAACGGGTACACATGATGGCAAAGTTGGGGAGGAGCTTTGAGAGCAGGTGGCATCTGTGGCACCACTACAGGCACTCGTACACGATGACAGATGCCATCACAGAAGAATTACTCCTCCTGGAAACTGCTGGTCAGTGCCCAGAGATGCAAATCCGTAGGGGCAGCTTGCATCTGCGGGGAGCCTAACTGCAGCTTCTGGATTAGCCCTTGCAGAGTGGCTGTGCCCCAGTTCTCTCTCCTCTCCTCTCTGCTCAGGAAACCCATTCGCGCGAAGACCTAATGACTGATAGAGATTCAAGACTGGCTTTTGTCCACAGAGCATCTACACTTTAATGTGGCATCCAGCTTCGATTTAAATCATGACATTTCTAAAGGCAGATTTGAATTCAGAAGGGCTCATAGTTGGAGAAGGCATTTTGAAGGGGTTTGGGGGAGAGAGAAGCAGCCCCAAGGAGCCCAGAAACCATATTGTGGACCCGACCTTTGAGCTGGCTCTTTCCACATCACCCAGCACGGGACTGAGTGCATAGTAGGCTCTCAATAAAGACTTGGTTGCCAGTGATCTGAAGAAAAAAATGTTCCAGGGTCACTGAAAAGCAGCTTGATAGAATTAAGGACATGATTCAAATTACAGGTCCACAGAATAGGTCACTGTTGCTTGCATTTGTGTCCTGTATCCCATTACAAAGGAGTCTTCTTTTGTAAATAGCTTAAATGCATTCAATTCATTTCCAGAGCAGACACCACCTTTGAATGTCTTTTGCATTTATTGTCTTTTTTTTCTTCCTTCACAACTAAGCACAGACTACCCAAGACATTGATGCAGGACACTGAGAGCAGTTTTTGTTTTTTTCTGCATTTCCTGACTTAGAGGATAAATTTAACTTTCCCTTCCCAATACTGTGCTATACACAGTTGAACTTGGCATTTTTGCTGAAAACTATGAGTCATTTTTCATAAACAGGGATTTTCAAAAGTGCCTGATTCACACTATAACAACAAATACAGAAAAAGCCAAACTGAATGAGCTCAAAAGTTTCAGATGTTCCCCAAAGAGAGGGGGTTGGGCAGCCCTGTCTTTGGAGAAGTCATTTGGCTTTTTTTTTAAGGTCTTGGTTGTTTCATGTTTAAAATTAGGAGGACAATAGGAGAATAATAGCTGTACAGCCAATTTCACAAAACCCATCTTAGGTTATTGGGCAATATTATTTGCAGGTGTCACATTATTTTATTGTCTCTGAAGTTTTGTACATGTGTAATAGGCTATTAGTAGTCTATTTTAATGGTTATGTTAAACCATGGTACTTCAAAAATATATATATATTTTTAGAGAACAACCATATATCCAGTGTTAAAATTGGGATATTGTAAAGTATCAGTAGAAAAACATAGAATAGCACAGACAGTTCAAAAAAGCAGCCAGACCAGACCCTGTTTAGACTGCATTGGGTGATTATGTTTCTCCTGGGAATGTAATTTTGGGGTCGGGAGAGATTGAGTTTAGAGAATTTCATCTATAGAACATACCAGTGTGAACACTGTATGATAATTACTTAGAACAAATGGAAACAATTATGGATTATGAGCTATATGCTCATACAGCTCTTTATCTGTGCGAAAGTAGATAAGTTAGGGAAAGTGCTTCCCCAGCTGAACGTAATTTGACATAGATCACAAAGAGAATGCACTGATCAGAATGCAACTGACCCTACAGAGGTTTAATACCAAAAAATGAGAACGCAGTAACCAACTGCGTAATAGGATGTATTGCATCTTAAAAGCAGCACAGGTGGGAGTTGTGGGTAGGTTTACCTATGGCCAGTAACTGAATATAAGATGTAATTATATTATGATGGCAGAATTACAGTACATGGCAGAAACCAGGACTGGCTTACCCAATGTCTATTGTTTCTTCTGCCTTAGCAATAGAACGCTGATGTTATAGAAAACAGCAATGCATCCAACTAAAAGGTCTCCTATCTGAATCAAACCCCTTCAAAGAATTCTCTGAAGGTCCCACTTTTTTGTTACCACTCACATAAAGATATGTTCCTTTAGCTACAAAGGAATACAGGACATACAGTCTTTTTAGCTCAAATATTATAAACGAGAAGAGGACATAGGAATCACACAGCCTAATGTTTCATTTTAGAAGTTGAGAAACTGAGACCCAGAAAAGAAATTGTTTCATTTCCTGGCTTTCTCTGCAGCTAGAGAAAGATGATGTTTTGTATCTAGTGATGGTGGGAAATGGGGCTTTCAGCCTTACCCTCTTTTCATTCTTCCTGCATGAAATCTAGGCATGATAGCCAGAGCCCCAGCAGCCATCTTCTTACCACAAGAAATCCTTCAGGATGGAAAGCCATGTGCTGAAGAGGGCAGCCTAGAAAGATAGAAAGGCCAGTGTCTCTGAAATGGCAGTCAGCCTTACCAGTCATACGCTACCTCCTGTATGGTGTATGTAAACAAGATGTACATCTTGTTTAACCAATGTTTCGTAAGGCTTTTTTGTTAAATGAAGTTGAACCAATCTGAACTGATACATAACCGTACATACAAAAAGTGAGAGGAAATAGAAAACGTAAATGATTCAAATAAAATTATAATACCCCCCCAAACATATATACATTATATATATATATATATATATATATATATATATATATATATATATATATATATATATGTAGGAGATCTCAAAAGAATGCTGTGTTCTGGTTTTTAGAGGAAAAATAAACAGCAAAAAGTCTTACTCTTCCTGAGCAAGACCAGAGGAGCTCGCCATGGTTCTGCTTTGGGGATTTGGGATGGTGAGAACCTCAAAGCAATAGTGTTTATTTGGCATTTACTGTTTTCAGTGTGTACTTTTTCTTTGGGAACTTCTTGGAAGGCAGGGTAGTAAAAAACAGAATGAGGGACTTTATGTTCTCACCTAACACCATCTTGAAAACATATCTTTAATGATAGTTACATTATTGAGGCACATTTTGTAGTAACTCAAATACAATGACCTTGCAGAGTGAGGACTGTGATCCATAATTTTCTTTCTGAAGATTTCAGAGTCCCGGAAATTTTAAGTACCTCACTCCTGGTCATAATGGTAATAAGTGACAGACCTGGAATTCAAAGCCGGATAAGACTCTGAGATCTGAGAGCGAGTAGACACGGTACATCATTGAAAAACAAACCAATCAACCTGCCACTTACTACAGAACTACTGTTATACAGTACTATATCAGGCACTTAACCATGATGTTTTTTCAATCCTTAGGACAATGTTGTAGATAATAAAACTGAAGCCCATAGAGATCAAGTAATATTATTAAAGCCAAATGGTCGTTCGGTGGGAGAACTAGAATTTAAAGCCAGCTCTTGTTAACTCCAAAATATATACTGTTTCCATTATAAAATAAGGGTGTTCTCACAGGAATGTAGGCAGCAGACGGCTTGCGTGTTAGGAACTGGGGTGTTGGAACCCAGGCAGGCACCCAGATGTGGTAACTGCGGCATAGCTTTTGGGTCAGATAAGGAGAATGTACCTGCTGGCGTGGAGACTGGTAAGCAGAACTGGAGCTGGCTGCATGCTGAGTGTCTGGTAAAACTGTGCGCTAGAAAAGGGACTGATTTCTGCTCAGGGAGACGAGAGGAGGGGCTGGGCTCCTTCTCTGTGACTGGCGTCCCAAGGACACTGTGTAGATGTGGGCTCTTGGGTTTGGAAATTATCTAGAGGAGAAAGACTGTGGCCCAGGGCCAGGTTGCATTCGTCTGGCCTCAGCAAGCTGCTTTTAGAAAAAGGGCCCTTTTTTTGAGCCATTTTTCCCATTCAGTGGTGTATTTTTCAGGCATTTCAAGCAGTTCAAATCAAATCTGGAAGCCTGCTTGAATAATGTGAATAAACAGACACTTAATGATAGATGAAAATCTGCATTGTGCTGCAGAAAACACACTGGCCTGGGAGTTAAGAAAACTCCTTCTGCTCCAGTTCACCATCTGTTTCCAGCGTGACCTTGAGCAACACTTTTCCTCTCTGGGTCTCAGTTTCTCTATTTGTAAAATAAAACATTGTTGGGTAGTATGACCAATGCCTCTCAGTTTTCTCAGGACTGTTGCAATTTTAAAACTGAGAGTCCCATTTCCTGGGAGCCCCCTCAGTTGTGGGCAAACCAGAATGGTTGGCTCCCCTAACATTAGGCTATGTAATGTCAATGTCTCCTTCCAGTTCAAATCTCAGACACTAAGTCCTTCCATTTCTGTAGTTGGGTTTCCCGCCTGTAAAATACTAAATTTGGATTCACTGGGGGACTGAGTTTTGGGGTCATTAACCATCCCAATTTCTAGCCTGAGTACTGGAATTCCCATGTCCTGGGAAATCCATCAGACCCTGGCTAAACAGGACAGCTGCTCACCCTGCGGGGAAGGCCCCTTGTAGCTCTAACCTCCTAGAGCTCTGTGCCACAGGTGCTGTCGGGGGCCCGGCCTGATTAACCCTCAGTCTCAAAACACAGTGAGTAGGAAGGCCTGAGCCGGCAGGGTTTAGAGGCTCATGGGAAGATCTTCAAAAATTTCTTTTGCCAGGCAAATCTATAAAGATCTTTTTAATAAGACACACATCAAACCAGCACCCTGATTTCATGCATTCATTTGCACGGGAAATAAGCTCATGTGGTTTTCTAATGTGGGATTTCAGCAAACTCAAAAGAAAGAGAACTGGCTCTGGCTATGGGGTGTGTCCAATTACTTTATTTCGGAAAGATAATTCTCTGATCCTTAACTGAGTGGCTGATGTTAGGAAGGGAAGTTGCACGAGAACTTTTGTGATGGAGGTCCGCGCAAGCCAACCTGCATGGTTATGCTTAGAATTCCTTGGCGGGCAGTAAAACCAGCCTAGGATTTGGGGCAGAAAATCCCACACTGGCCACACCAATTAATCAGCCTGGATGAGTCAGCTGCTGTCTCTGGGCCTCCGTTCAAGGAGCCTCACTACCCATCTCTAGCAATGATAGCGGTGGTTTGTGCTATTGTTCCAAGTCTTCCCTGCACCTCCCTGGGGGGCCTCTGCCTAGAAGGACCCTCCTTATAGGATAATTATCATTCAGCCCATTGACATCAGACTTAGTTGTGTGGTGTCCTTTGGCCAAAGGAATGTGAGCAGAAGCTTTGGGAGATGGCATATGCTTAGCAATCGTCTCTGCTTTCTGCAACAAGACCAGTATATTCACCTCCTGGGCTGTGTTAACAGAGTACCATAAGCTGCATGGTGTAAACAACAGAAATGTGTTTGTCTCACAGTTCTGGGGACTGGAAACCTGAGCTCGAGGTGTCAGTAGGTTGGTTTCTTCTTAGGTTTGTGAGGGAGAATCTGTTCCATGGCCCCCCTCTAGCTTTTGGTCGTTTTCTGTCAATCTTTGGCATTTCTTGGCTTGTGGATTATCCTACAAGCATTGCCCTAAACTCTGTGGCATCACCCGAAACTCTGCCTTCATCTTCACTTGATGTTCTCCCTGTGTGAGTGTCTCTATGTCCAACTGTCTCCCTTTTATGAGCACACTGGTCATATTAGATTAAGACCTGTCTAAATGACCTCATTTGAACTTGATGAACTGCAAAGATTCAATTTCCAAATAAGGTCACATTTGCAAGTAATGAGGTGTTAGGATGTCAACATTTTTGGGGGAGAGGAGAGGGAGGAACATAATTCAACTCTTAACAAGCAGCAATTGCCTGGATGGCATTGCTCTGTCAGCTTGAGTCCTATAGTGAAAATATTGTGGTGCGTAGTCACAGCCAACCCATCCTGTGGCTGCCTGTGAGCAAGAGAGAAACCTTTGTGGTTACAGACACCCAGCTTTAGACATCGTTTGTTGCTATGGCCAAGCAAAAACCAACTCCATGGATGGTTGTGTTCATAAAATTAGACGAGGTACATGAAACACCTTTGAGCCTTATGTATCTCTACATGGGAGTGAGGGGTAGTGCTGATTTTTTCTAGTTCCCAACCCACATCATAATGGAATTTCACCTTGTGAAGTTGAGATGTCTATGATTTAACTGGAAAACAAAACAAAACCAAGAAACACTGAATTCTGACTCAGAAGGTCTTTCTGACCCTGGCTCCATCATTGTCTGACTTTGGGCTGTCCCTTCTTGATTCTGGGGCTCAGTTTCCCCATGTGTAAAATGAGGGACATGTGTACTTTTCATGATTTCCAGGGCCCCTTCCAACTCTGATATTGTGTGTTTCACTCACATCCACCCTCATTTGCTGGATAGATTAGAGCTCTCTGGTTTGGCCCAGAATCTCTTAGCTGCTGACTGTATGGCTTTTGGAGGCAAGATACTTTTTTGAAGGGCAGCTGTGTCTGAATAACTAATGGATTTAATCAAAGAGGCAGAATACTGCCTCATGAAGATATGACTGTGTCAAAGAAAAAGAGTTATTTTACAAAGCTCCACCCCAGGAAATGAATGGAATTGTCTGTCTGAGTCGGAAGTTGCAGCAGAATGCCTGCCCCTGTGATTGGGGTTTCTTTGAGGAACATCAGATTCTGGGAGATGTGTCCAAGTGTGGTCTGCCTCAGAGAAAATGAGCAGCTTTAGATTGCTCAGCCTGTATGGGAGAAATTCCAGCTCTGAGTCTAACAACCTTTATGACCTTGGGCAACTCAACATTTGGGAGCCGCAGTTTGCTCATAGGAAAAATGGGACTAGAAACAGATGCTTGTAAAAATCACAGGAACTCGGGTGCATGGAATGGTTTTCAAAATTTGGCAGGTTTTGCAAATGCTATTTTTAAAGGCATGCATGGTGAAAGGAAGAGGGAGCTTTGGAGTAAACTGTGGGTTTTAATCCCAGCTCTTGCAATTATCTCTCAGAACTCAAGAGTACTCATCTGTAAAATGGGGATAATTATTCCTACCCCCAGGGCTATTGGGAGGAGTAAATGAGGTTATATAAATCTCTTAGGCGAACTCTCTGTACATATCAATCAAATGACAGCAATTTTCTATATTTTATTGACTTTTGATAAACTTGAAAGTAAAATATAAAAATTAAAATTAGGAAAATATTTTTTGACATCTTCTAGTCCATCATTTTACAGAGGAGATAACTTGGGTACAAAGGGAAATTGAATGTCTTGTCCACGGTCATACGTTAGTAAGCTGTATAAGTGGGACAAAAACCCACATTTCCTGATACCCCCTTTGGTGCTGTTTCTACTTCCCTACACTTCTAGGGAATATATTTTATTCCAAACATAAAGGGTCAAAGGGCAAGCTCTGCCCCTGGTGTGGGAGACGCTTTGTCCTCCGGAAACTATGTGACTGAGTGAGCAAATCCAATGTCAGGATTAGGGTGGGGAGGAGTTGGCAGAGGGAACAAACTATGAGGCACGTTTTGGCCTCTGGTCCAAACCAGCTCCATCTTTGCTGGTCCAATTTTACATGCAATCAAGCTAATATTTTGATCCTGACTCCTATATATGTTTCTCAGTAGGTTCTGAAGCCCTTTCAGGTTTTTCATTCATTTGGCCAATACATATTTAATTGTCCCCTGTCTACAAAGCCGTAGGGATAGAGAGAAAATTAAGACCCGGTCCCAGCCCTCAAGAAAGCCATGGTCTGATTATGTACACAGATAATTAGGATATAAGGTGGTATAGGGGCATAGATACAGGGTGCTGAGAGCAATTGAAAAAGCTGGGGAAGGCTTCCTATAGGAAGAAATGTGACCTGGTACTGAAGATAAAGTAGGAATTAATGAAAGGAAAACATGGGGATTGATTGAGAAGATATTGTAGGAAGAGATATCCCAGGCATAGTGTGATGACATGCATTTTGGACAAGTTCAGGATTGCTAAGATTTAGGGCGTGAGGCTAGATTATCCTCACCAGGTTCAAAATTCAGTTTAAATGTCTGTTATTTATACAAAGAATGATGACTTATTGTCTCCTGCTCCCCAGGTGCCTCTCGGCAAACTTCCCCTTTGCTTCTTCTCCTTATCATTTTGTCATCTCCTTACAGTTAAGTTTGCCATTTACATGGCATGGATTTGTTAGGCCTACACGTGACCAGCATATTTTTGCTCCCGAGCTTCAACATCTCTCGGTTAAAGACTGAGTTATTGCAGTCTTCATCCTTTCCTGTGTAACGTGGCCATTCTATCCACAAAAGACAGCATGTATTCCCAGACCCTTTGTTTTCCCCAGTGGGCTTTTCGTAGCTGTGAAAGAAGCCAGGACTTGAAGTGTGCTTGTGCAGGAGACTTGCCCTCTTGCCTCTCCATTACTGTCTTGAGAAGAGCCCCTCCCCGCTCCCCAGCAGGTAGCTACATCACGTTAGCCTGCACCCAGGAGTGAGACAGTTGGAGCAGATCTGAAGAGCTGCACAGCTGGACCCACAACTTGAAGCCCAGCTGCCCAGGGAGGCCCAGCCTTGATCAGCACCAGCTCACTGGAGGATGAGAAGGCAACCCCGCTGACATCAGCAGCTCCACTCATATGTGACTCTGAGTGAAAAATGAAGCCTTCTTGTTTTATGCCACTGAGATGTGGGGAGTACTTCTTCTATAAAATGGTTGACATGCCCTCCCTATTTCCTTGGCCTACATTGCCTAAGAAATCGGTTTGCAGTGTTTTAAATGGTCTACACCTAGCTGATCGATCAGGCTTTCCATCAATCCCTCCATTTCCTTGCCGTGTTCCTCTCAGTGATTCATTCTGTATACCCACAGAGCTCATTCTCAAAGGACACCCTAGTCTAGACACCGAAGGTGAACAGACATCATCAATGACAGCCGAGGAGAGAGGAAATAATGGTGGATACAGGAAGTGTCATGGGAGAGCTGTAACAAGTGAAATGTGGAATGGCTCCGACGAGACTGGTCCTGAGATGCATAACCTGTGGTTGGATCTGGGCTGTGTGCAGGTCCTAAGCTTTTTCAAAGGAAGATTACAAATGCTTGAGACTAATCTCATCCTTTTTGCTGTTTCTGCTACCTCTGTGAAATTAAGCACAGAATTTCCTCTCTCAGTCCTTAGTATTTATAAATCATAGCATTGTGACTTATAAGAAATATGTATTTGGTCATTCATATGACCAAAACATGTTTTTCATATATATGGGGGTGTGCCAAAAAAGCATACACATTTTAAGAAAGGAAAAGACTGTATTAAAATTGAAATGCTCAATATATACCAATATCAAAAGATGAATACTAGCCATGTGTATACATTTTTTGGCTCCCCCAGTATTTGGTCATAGTCGACACAATTCCTGGCTCACAGCTTCCAGAACTCTTGAATTTCTTAAACGTTGAGAATGTTAAAGGTGTCTTTTGTTCGGTTAATGAGGTGACCTTTGAAAAGCTTTTCAGGATGGGTGCTGGTTGCCAGTGGAACCAACCTAGTGATTAGATAGTTGGAACTGTCCATCCTCCCCTTCCCCTTGGACCTCCAGGGCTAGAGATTGAGCCAATTGCCAGTAGCCAGTGATCTAATCTGCCATGCCTATATAATGAACATCCACAAAAACCTAAGAGAACAGGGACTGAACAGCTTCCAGACTGGTGGCCATGTGGAGATGTAGGGAGAGGCAGGCCTGGAGAGGACGTGGAAGCGCCACACCCTTCCCACATAACTTGCCCTATGCATCTCTTCCATCTGGCTGTTCTGAGCTATATCCTTTCACAATAAACCGGGGATCTCATAAGTAACATGTTTCTCTGAGTTCTGTGAGCCATTCTAGTAAATTAATTGCACCCAAAGAGGGAGTTGTGGGTACCTCTGATTTATAGCCCATCAGTCAGAAGTCCAGGTGACATTAGAACTGCCAATCTGTGGCCAGTCAGTTGGAAGCACAGGTTATCTAGGCTCCAGTGTGGAAACTGAAGTGTGTGTGTGTGTGTGTGTGTGTGTGTGTGTGTGTGTGTGTAGGGTGTGTAGTCTTATAGGACTGCATCCTTTACCTGTGGAATCTGATGTTATCTTCTGGAAGATAGTGACAGAATTGAGTTGAATTCTTGGATACTCTGCTGATGTCTGAGAATTACTGGTTGGTATGGGGGTTCCCCCTCCCTACCTTGAAGTTGGCTACAGGAACCCCATTCAATATTTTATATGTTTTCTGACACTTAATATTTCATTCATCAAATGATGCAAACCCTTTGTCACAATGGTTTTGAAATGGATATATGAAATAATAGATGAACATATATTTTGGAAAACCTCAGAAACATATACAGTTGTAAGAAGTAATAATTGTCCTTATTACTAAAAACAATTTGGAGAACTACATTAGAATCTTTACAAAGTTAGATATTGTTATTTTGTTATAATTCACTAAGTTTAGTTTTAGACAATAACTTCCTGCATTTGCATGGCACTGAACCCGTAACATGACATTGTTTGCACCCATTAGAAAAATATACACAATAGAATGTTACGCTGCCATAAGAAAAGATGAAATAATGCCATTTGTGACATGATGGATCATGAGATTGTAAAGCTAAGTGAAATAAGTCAGACAGAAAAAGTCGAGAACCATATGACTTCACTGATATGTGTGATATAAAACTGAAAGCAACAAAGGAATAAGATGAACAAGTGAAGAAACAAAAACTCAGACACAGACAATAGTTTAGTGGTTACCAGAGGGTAAGCGGGGGAGGGGGTGGTAGAAGAGGGTAAAAGGTGTCAAATATATGGTGATGGAAGGAGAACTGACTCTGGGTGGTGAGCACACAATGTGACATATAGGTGATATATTATAGAATTGTACACTTAAAACCTATGTAATTTTACTAACCATTGTCACGCCCAATAAATGTAATTTTTTTAAAAAAAGAAAAATTATGCTTCTAAATGATCCGAGGGTTGGAGAGTTTTATATATTTTATGTTTTTATGGAATAATTCCTATGTTATTAAAATTGTTCCAGAGCAAAGCCAGAAATATTAACAAATTTCTTTCACTAAAACCTGACAATGACAGTACAGAAAAGGAAACCAGGCTCTCACCTGTGATTTTGAAAATAGAAGAAAAAAAATCTTTATAAAATGCCAAGAAATTGAAATCCTGAATTGTATTTAAAGATTAGTATACCATGACTGCATAGGTTTTATTCTTAGAACAAAAGGCTGTTATGAAATTAATTGTATTATTTTAATACATCTTATTGATGTATTAGAGAAGGAACAATTTAATCCTCTGAAAAGGAGCTGAGAAGTGGTTTAATGAAATTTATCACCCACTCATTCCGTATTAATGAGAAAAAGAAACATACCCACAACAATATGTAGTGCACTGGGGATATAAAGACCCTTTCTAAACATTATTAAGAATATCTAAAATCAAGAACAAACTGAATACTAATGTTGAACCATTACAGGCACTCCTATTAAAATTAGGAACAAGTCAAGATTAAAAAAAAACAACACAACATTATCACACCCTTTCAAGAAGCTTTAGATAATTCAGTAATATATGCAACAGACATAAAAGTTTCAGTGATTAGAGAGGAAAACTAAAATTAGCATTGGTAGAAGATGATATGATTGCTCACGTAATAAACCAGAGAGAATTAATTATCTAGCATATCCAAGAAAATCAGCAACTTGTTTAAATGAACACTTGCATATGGTAACATGGCTGGATTTGAAAGATACAATGAGCTGCTGAAGTAGAGATCAGATATGGCTAGGTAGAAATTACAGGGGATAAAAATACAATAGAAAAAAATTGTTGAGCCTCTAACATATTCAGGAATAAAAAGAAATATGCCCTCTACATGAGAAAACAAAAAATATTTATTGCAGGACATAAAGGAGACATGGATAAATGGAAAGATATTTCATGCCCTCCATTGGGAAGAAAAAATAATCAATTTTAGGTTTAATTATATTCTAATTTTAAAAGTCAATGGATTGTATTTAGAATTTAAAATGGTACTAATCTGGAAGAATGAGTAAATAGCAAAGGAAATTTTGAGGTTGGAGGAAATCTTGAATAGATTTTCTACCAGATGTTAAAACATGTTTTAAAATGACAATGATTGAAACAGCATGCTGTTATTGAATCACTCAAACAGATGGCACAAACAAACTGGGTAATTTGAGGAGAGTTTAATAAAGGGACTACTGACAAAGGTATGGGCAGATTTTATAGAAACTAAAAATGTGTTATGCAGTATTCCAGCCCAGCAACAGTGGAAAGTCCTTAAGCCCAAAGAGGAAGGGAGAAAGCAGTTACAAAACCAATGAGAGGAGGGCAGTGAGAAGAGGGACACCTGACAGGAACTGAGTCCTTCAGCAGAAAGATAGGCTAACACAGGCCAGGAGACCAGGAGAAAGCCAAGGCAACAAATACTCCAACCTAACTCTTCCTTCCTCTGTCTCCTGTAATATCTCCCAACCAGAAGCCAGGAGCCTATTAATGCAGTCTGTAGAGGTCAACAAATAGGGGACAGGTCATAGTGGGATAGATCCAGGGAGAGCATTTTGAATAGCATCTGAAAATATCACACCAAATGTCAAAATTGATAATGGGCCAAAATAGATGTCCAAAATTAGACTCTAAAATAATTTTTTACTCATCCATTCAACAAACAGTCATTGAATGTCTGCTCAGTGCACAAGGACCTTAGTATATGCCAATAAAAAAGTAAAATTATTCAATAAATGGCACTAGAAAAATTGAGTAGCCCCTTGGAAAAATTAGATGAGTGCCTGAGAGGAACTGCAAATGGTCTCAATTAATATGAGTTAATCCTAATTTTAATAGGAGCATAAGAGCACAGATTCTGGAGCCAGAGAGTCTGGGTACAAATTCTAGCTGTCATCTATTAGCTGTTTGGTATTGGGCAATTACTTTCTATGTCAGTTTCCTCATATGAAAATGGGGATATAATAACACCCAGCCTCACAGCATGTTGTAAAAATTAGTCAATATCTTAAAACAATGCTTGGCACACAATAAGCATTGCACAGTGTTAGCCAGTATAGCTCTACTTCTCAGACTCCCTTGCAGCTAGCATCCAGCATGTGACTTGGGTGCTGTCCGGGATCTACAACCACATATCATTTGGAAGGCAGAAATGGGCACCATTAAGTGGCAACAGTGCCCCTGGGAGCTTGTTCTTGTGGTAGAGATATTGATTGTTCTGGGACTGTGTGGTTTCTGCTCTCTGGTCCCTAGTATGCAGCAGTAGTGGATATTCCCTAGAAAACTCCCATGATGTGATGGGGAATTTTTTTTTTTTTTGTCTGTCTGTGTTGCTCTTGACTTTTTGGCACCCTGGTCCACCTGGTAATTCAGTACATTGGCTTAAACTCCTTTAGTAAATCACTCTGTGCTTAAACCAGCTAAACTAGATCTATTGTCTGACCAGTATAGTTCCTTGTCTCATGTCAAAATAAAACCCAGATAATTATTTGATTGTAAAAAGTAAAGCCATTTAAAAAAACTATCACAAAATAAATATGAGTCCTTAAATGACCTCAACTTGAAAAACACACACCAAACTTTGTAAATATAAAGACACTGGGATATTATCTTGAAAGATTTGACCACACAGTTTATATATTAAGGATCATAGTGAATTAAAATACATATAGGATACCAAGAGATTTCAACAAATATGACAATGGTCATATTCTTAACATATTAGTGTTTATATAAAGTATTATTAAAATAATAAAGCAGCAATAAAATAAATCTAAAGATTCCTTCAAATTATTTATATCATGATAAATACAATATACACAATGTGTTTACTGATAGCTTAAAAATGCTGGTTAAAGGAAGATATCATTTTTCTCCTTTGCCAAATTGGCAAAGAAGCATTTATCCTTATTCTGACAAGGAGGTAGTGAGGGAGTACTCTTGTTCTCCGCTGGTGGGGATACAAATTGGCAAAAATCATTGTGGAGGGCAATTTGGTAAAATTTACCAAGGCTTTATGCATCCTACTCCTGGCTTTAAAAAGCGGGCCACTCAACCATGCTTCAAGCTGTGACTGGTACATAGAAAACAGCTTAAAAACAAAATCTATTTCAGGCAATTGCCTACAGACGCTCACAGACTGTTGTTTTGCTCTTTCCAACTCTGATTGGCCACTGAATCCAGCCCCAAACACCAGCTTCGCTCTCAAGGGCTTTGGGACTGTTAGTCCAGACTCTTCAGACTTCTCTGGTTTTCAGATTGCATTTGACATCTCACCCAAGCCTAAGCCCAAATGTTCTAGTTTCCCAGTGTCTCCTTCAGTGTCAGGACGAGGTCCGCTCCAACCACTGCCACCACCTCATCCTCCGCGGCTCGCCCCGCCCAGCGGACTGACTTCCTCTCATCACTCTTCCTCCTCCTTTTCATGTTGGTCAAGGATATTTGAACAGTCCTCACTCAAGATCCAAAGTTGATTATTTTTTGCCAAATGCAAAAGTTAATAATGTAACTTTCAGAATAAGCATAACTGAAAAGGCTTCTTCCATGCTAAATAGTGTTTTTTCTTCATTTGGTATTATTGTATGTGACTAAATCACTTATATGCTGTCCCTTGTTGACAACTTTCAAAATGTAATTTCTTTCTGTTTTCTTTAGCTTCTCTCTAAATTTTCCCCCTCAAATATTTTTGGATACCTCCTGCTCTGGGGAAGTAAAATTTCTCTCTTCTCATTTATAAATCAGTGGATTTTGTGAGTCATTGTTTTAGCAATTTTGAAACTGCCTATCTTCCTTTCTCTAAATTTTGAGCAAAATATGAATTATCTATGGGGAAAAAATGGAAAATACACATTTTATATCCCTTCTCTGTTCCTCACTGTAGCTCCACTTAATACGGGTCATTTTGTAATGATTCATTCTCTGTGGAAATCAAAATGAATTTTGAAGAGATAGTGAATAGGTTAGATTAAATGGCAAGTGTGGCCATCCAGCCAGGGATCTTTACTTTCTCAATTCAGCACCTTTAATAGCCTTTCTGAAGTATTGTATTGACAATCCTGGGGGAGAGGCAGCAGTTGGATATTTATCTGAGGATTGTCCACTTTAGAAGTTCAAATAGAATAAGAATCCCTTAGAGGTGACTTACCTTACTTTCTTAAATGCTAAAAAAAAAATAAAAATAAAAAAAAAATCTCTGATTAAAATCTGCTGCTTCTCATATATCATATATCACATATCATATATTACAATCACAATAGCTAGCCCATGTTTTTGTTATCTAAATTTTTACTGAGTAAACTTAAATAGAACCCATTAAACAAGAAAGGAGAAAATACATCAATAAAAATAATTTACTGTCATGCAGGCTATGCAGAAACAAGTTCTTTACATTTTTGCTGGAGGCATATAAGTTCAGTCAAGAAAAATTTGTCAAATATTTTCTGTGTGTCACTAACTGTGGGCAATAAGGGTCTTAATAAGACTACTGACAACATATTGGGGGAGAAAGAATAGGTGAAATTTAAATGCAGCAAGTGTTACAGTTGAGATGGACATAGAGTGTTACCAGAATGGAGGAGGTTGTGACCTACAGCATTTTAAAGATAGCATTTGAGTTTGGATATAGAGCAGGAGGAGTCCATCCAGAAAGTACAAAAAAAGGAGTTTGCTAGAGAAGATGGGAATGCTGGAGGGTAGAAACGTCAAGAGCAATGTCAGGAAGGCAAGGAAGAAGCAGAGTAGGTGGGATTATTGATAGTAATAAGTACAGCCTCGTTAAGGGCTACTGAGCAAAACACACCAACATCCAAAATGTGTCCAAACTCTTTTATCCATGAGTATCATCCCTAGATGACTAGCTCAAGAAAGTAATGCAAAACACACACACACACACACACACACACACACACACACACACACAAACAAAACAACAACAAAAAACAAGATGTGTAAAACTATGGAAAGCAGAGTTTATAATATTAAAATCTGAGAAATAATCTCCAAGTCCAACTATTCAAAGCACTTTAGATTGAAAAAAAGTGTTGTAAAGTAAAAATAGTTTGCAAGGGAAACACCCCACATGAGTCAAAAATGTTGTGCCTTGTATGGGTGTAGGTGCATAAAACCTAAAAATAGGAAAGAATAATAAACATTGCCAAAGTAGGCAGTCAAAGGAAGTTCTTTTGTTTTCTTTGATAAGATTTTAGGATGACTAATAGTAAAACAGTTTTTACAGTCCACCAAAAAAATAAAAAAATAAAAAAATAAAAACCCAAACAAGAACAAAAACAACCAAAAACCTTCCTTCTACTGAATTCTAAACTTCTGGATTTGGACTCGTACCTCGAGTCCACATTTTCCATTTAGGGTAATAGTCAACTATTAGTCAACTATAAATATGTTTTGAAGTTCACACATCACCTTCCCCCACAATACACTATATTGGTCATAAATTTGTCTCACTGCATTTCAAAGGATTGAAATTATAGAGAATACCTTCTCTTTTCACTAGAATTAAACTAGAAATCAGAAACAATATGTCTTGAGAATACTTGAAAACTAAGGAACATATTTCTAAATAACCCTTGGGTCAAAGAAAAAGAATAATGAACCCAATAAATGTTTTACTGGACTCATTAAGGCCAAAAAAAGACAGAAACCACAAATTAGCAGGAGTGAAAGGGGGCCTGTCACTGCAGAGTCTGCAGACATTCAATGAGAATAAGTGTACATTATAAAAACTTGATGCCAATGAAGGTAACAACTTACCAAAGTGGAAATATTCCTTGAAAATCTTCACAGATGATTATAATACACAGCCAAGTTGATTAACTGGTCAAAATGATGCCATGTGTTCGTAACTGCGTGGTGCTGGGCCATTTCTCTAATTCATCCCTCTAACACTCCAATTTGCTCCTATCTCTTCCTGACTTAAAATCTTGAAAGGCTCTAGTTTGCCCACAGGATAGTGTTTTGGTTTCTTAATTTGAAAAAAGAAAAACAACAACATACTTCATGACCTGTTTCTTGCTTATTTATCCAGCTTCTTTTATGTCTATTCTCTTTTACATCTTACATTCCAGCCGTACAACCAAAACAAATTTGAGTATCACAATTCATTGATTCTTAAGTGTACATTTTTTATATTTCAACATCTCTAATATTGGAGTGTGTTTTTATGATCAACGGAATCATACGACTAATATGCACCTTGTTTTTGTCTTGTTGGTACCTGCCATAATAATGTCACCCCCACAGATGTTACACTTTCTTTGATGCCTCTTTGATGAAGCACATAGAATTCTGTCTTGCCTCTTTTTGTCTGTTTTGAACAAATGTGATTTGAACTCTCACTAGTTATTACAAGTGTCCTCTCCTATTTCAAGTGTCCCTTAACACAAAACTACTGTTTATTGAGGGTCTATTATGTGCTAGGCTCTATGCCACGTGCTTAACTTATGGCATCTCTTTTACGTTTTGTGACTACTTGATGAGCAGGTATTAGCTAAGACTCATGGAGGTAAACTAAATTCAGCACAGGTCACACAGCCAGCTAAAACAATGGCGCAACTGGAATAGAACACAAGTCCGTTTGTTTGAAAGCCTTTGACCTTCCTTTGTCACCAGGATACCTGTCCTAAACATGCTCCATTACTTGTCAAAGTAGACATATGAGTTCTTACAGTATCTGTTTCACTGTATTGTAATGACTTTTCTTTCCTATCTTTCTGATTTCTGAAGTAACGAAATATTTTATTTTTAGATCCTTACAACTTAGCACAGTGCCTGATATGTAGCAATACCAAATAGTAAATATATCAACAAGTTAATGAATGAGGTATCCCTGACAATGAGGTTTTCCTGGTTCTTACAGTTCTTCCAACCACACACACTGGAGATAGCATCAGTGACACTGGGAAATCAAACAATCTGAAAATAGGAATATGAGCTAGAATTTAGAAGCCTAAACTCTGAGGCAGTGGTAACAAATGGCTTTCATTCCTGTTCTTACCCCAATACTTCTGAACCCAATACTCTTAACAATTGCTAATTTATAAGAGCATTGGGTTCAGAAGGATTCTGAGGCTGCATTAGCTCAATTGAGAAGTGCACAGATTGAAGTCTGTGTTCTCTGGACTGAGGAGGAGCAAGTAGCAGCATTCCCATGATGTATTTGCCACCTGTGCTCGAAAGATTCTAGCTTTTTCCATCCTGAAGGCCTTTGCAGTGGCTGTTCCCTCTATTTGGAAAGATCTTCCTCCAGATGTGGCTTTCTGTCACTCCCTCACTTTATTTAAAGCTCTATTTAAATACCAATTCATCAGAGAGGCAGACCCCATCATTCATTCTGAAATAACACGTTTCCCATCCCATCACTCACTATAACTTTTCCGTACTTTATTATTGTTTGTTGCACTTATGGGCATTTTGCATTATATGTATATATATATATTTGCTTGTTCACTTATTGTTTGTTTTCCTCATGGGAGCTCTGTGAGGGCAGAGACTTTGCCTCGCTCACCAAGCACCTGAAGAGTGCTGCATTCATAACAAATTCCCAAGGGCATCCTGTCTGTCCCCTTCTCTCATGAGGTATTAGCAGGCAATAAGGCTGAGAGAAGATCCCTGTGTTCTTATAGAATTTATTATGTTTAAGTTAAGATCAATTTTATAAATTCCGTAGCCTTGATATTTGATATATTCTATGTCTCTAACCCTTTGTAATTCTCCTGCTGCTTTCTAAATCTTGCACTTTTCCACCTGTCTTTGTTCTGGTCTACCGTTAGAGACATTTCCTATTTCTCCAGCAAGAGAGAATTTCGAAGCATATTTAACTAGCCAGTCTGAAGAACCATGCTCTTTATTTCCTTAATGGATGGTTTTAATGATGTCACACGATTAACCCCTACATTTCCAATCACTCTCTTCCCCAAGCATTTCCTATGGCTTCTGTGAAAACAGTCCACCAACCAGCCCAGACTATTGAAAATTGGCTGACTGGCCAGCATCTCAAGGTCAGTTTAAGTAGAAACTCTTCTGTTGATTTTTTTTTTTTTCTTTTTCTTTTAACATTGGGTCTCCTACAAGATATAAGCCACATTAAGAAGACAAGAAAAACAGTCTTGTCTTGGACGTTAACATTAAATTTAAAACCTTAGGAAAGAGAATCCCACAGCTGCCTGTTTAATCCCCATATCATAGACACTCTTGGTGCCCTATTCCAAAAACATATTTAAGGAGAATATTAGGCTATAGTATCTGTAGCTCATGACAAAAATGAAAATAACAGTGGTTTACACAAAATGGAAGTTACTTTGCTTTTTTCTAAAGGCCTAAGCTTCTCTGGCAGCTTGTGCCATGTATGTGTCAGGAGCCCAGACTCTTTTTATCTCCCTTGCTTAACAGTCTCAGGGATTGGTCTCTGTGGACAAGGCCAAGTCGCTCACACTTCACTGACATTCCAGCCAGCTGGGAAGGGGAAGTGGAGATGGAAAGACACACCCCAACCCTTCAGGAATGGGATATCGAATACATCATTTCTGCTCACAGCTCATTTGTCAGAACTTGGTCACGTGAACACCCCTAGGTGCAAGGAAGGCTTCGGCACATAGTGTTTATTTCTAGAAGCCATGCAGGCAGATAATGGGAGTTGCTTCTGCTATAGAAAGGGACAGTGGTTATTGGCATACAAATAACAGTTTTTGTCACAGGAAGAGAGGAAGGATTTTTTCTGGAGTCTACAGTGCCATCCCCTGAACTCAAGAACCATTGGTGGAATATTTGAAATTCTTCTCTTTGATTTCCCTTGTGGTCCAGTGTGTGTGACGTAGCAGTGGTTCCTAAGACAACTAGCTGGTCATTTAGATGACCATTCCTCAGTTTTGTAGGTCCAGAAATATACGGGCATAGATTTATGCCAAACAAACTCTCCAAAGTTAGATAGATAAACCACATAAAGAACACAATTTAGAATGAGGAAAATAACTAGTGATTGGCACAGGCAGTCTGTGTTGGGATCACACGACAAGCTACTAGAAAAGACAAAGGATAATTGGGAAGTTGCTGGCTGAGTATAAAGAACAACAAAATAAACCAGCTATTCCTAATATTCAATAAAAGTTCACTGAAAAGATGAAATGTAAGTGACTTCCTGGAAGTTCTCATAATACACTCATTGTCTAGCAGGGTATTTAAAAATTATTTAATTTATTCTCCAATATTTAGAACTTAGAAACAGAAGTTCAAAGTGCGGAAATTACTTGCTAAAAAATCTCATAGCTCATTAGAGGCCACACAAAGGCAAAAACAAAATAAAACATATCTCTTCATTTCCAATATAAGCAAGTGTCTTTCAGTTTAATTTACACTGGATTTCATTTGGTTAGACATTAATTCAGCAAGCTTAAACATTTAAAAACAACAAAACTTATTTATTTAAGTAGAGAAAAACGCAACCCTATAATTACCCACATTAAGAAACTGAATGTCATCAGCACCTCGATGCCCTCCTATGCCCCCCTCCCACTCACTACACGCCCCCTGCCCCCTGCCCCCACCCCGCAACAGGTAACTGCTATCCTTGTATGTAACACCATAGATTACTTTTGCCTGTTTTTTTTTTTAAACTTCATGTAAGTGGCGTAATATATACTCCTTTGTTTAACGTTAGTGAGGTTTATCCATATTATTGTATATAAGTGTAATTCATTGATTTTTTATTGCCATAGACCATTCCACTATGTGAACACAGCACAAATTATTTATCTATGCTCTGTTGATGGAGATCTGAATTCTTCCCAGCTCTTTGCTATTATTAATAAAACTGCTTTTAACATTCTTCTATACATCTTTTGTTACACCTGTGTACACCTTTCTAAGGGATTACAGCTGCATGGAATTGCTGGGTTGCAGTGTGCGAGTGTTTCCAAACTGAGCAGAAACTGAATTGCCCAAAGGGCTTATACAATTTAACTGCCCATCAGTGGTGTATGAGATTTCCAGGAGCTTCACATCCTCACCAGAACTTGACACTGATATCAATCATTTTCATTTTAGCTTGTGGTTGGTGTATAGTGTAGAGTAGAAAGATATATATATATATATATATATATATATATATATATATATATATATATATATATATATATATATATATATATATATATATATATATATATATATATATATATATATATATATATATCTCCAAAATCGTAGCATACGCATATGATAGAGGGGGCATTTCAAATCAACAGGGAACGATGGCCTGGCTTAGCCATTATGATAATAAACTTCGATTAATACTTCATACCTTATACCAGAATAAATTGCAAATAAATAAAATATTTCAATCTAAAGTAATGAAAACATAAACCACTAGAAAAAAAAGCACAAAATAATTTATTATTAAAGGAGGACTGTCCTAAGTAAAATAAAAGATTGTTACATTGTATTCTATAACAGTATGGCAAAATAATCACAATGTAGGTAAAAATATTTACAACTCATTCATAGGTAAAAGGTTAATTAGTCCTTTGTTCACAGGCAAAGAACTGATTTTCCCAACATGTAAAGAGCGTCTATAAATTTCTAGGGAAAAGAAAAAAAACTGACAGCCTAATTTTTTTTAAAGTGATTATAACTGACAAAGTTTAGAAATAAAAATAAATGTCCAAGATTGTTGGATATAATATCAATGCGTAAAAATGAATAGCATTTATCAAAAATAGGATTTATCACCAATTTGTAGTTACATTCACAATACATATAATGAACTTAAAGATTTATGAATCAGCCTAGCAAACAAAACCACAAGATTTTCAGAGAGAAAAAAATCTAAAATTATATTCAAAATGTAAGACATTATTAATATTTATAATATATAGATCAATGAGGGACAAAACCCAGAATCCTTATCGGACAAATGGGCACAGATATAAATAGGCAAATCAGATTAGAGAAACACAAACGAATAACAAGCATGTGAAGAGATGCCACGCTCACTGTGTTTAGGGCAGTACACATGGAAAACAACCATGAGATGTCCCTTTGCTACTGTCAGAGTGGAAAGGTGAGAAAGTTGGATAGTGTCAGATGGTGATGGAAACTGAGGACGCAGGAATTGGCATGCTCTGCTGCAGAGCACAGACTGGAACAATCACTCTGGAAAATAGGCAGGCAGTACTTTGTCGAATTGCAGGCAAAGGACATACGTCTGCCCTGGGACCTAGCATTCTCTCTTCTGGGTGTCGTCTCACACAGATGCATGAGGCACGTGACCCAGGAAGGCTCTCCCAGCACTGTTACAGTGCAGAGCTGGAGGCAGTCGGAGGGAGCCCAGTAGTTAGAGGACAGAGAAGCATAAAATGATGAAGGCCCAGAACAGAATATTATGTAGCACTCAGAAATCATAGCGTGGATCAATACAGAACAATATGGATAGATCTTAAAACCTTAGTGCTGGAAGGAAAAAGTAAGAAACAGTATGCAGTATGTAGCACAATACCATTTGTGAGCATTTAACATGTGCACACCACATCTAAATGCATGTTTACATGGCCACATACAAATAAAGAAATATTTATCAATCATATTAGACTGGTGTCCTATGGTGAGAAGAGGGATAGAGGAATGAAGACTGGAAATGAGAAGAAATCAATCAGTAAACAATGGGAGGGTCTGTGGATCGATCATGACGACGTGCCGTAAACACAGGTGAATGAGAAACTCACCCTTCACAGCTGAGCAGCCTGAATTATTAGCTCCTTGTGTGAAATTGTGTGTGTGTGTCCTGAAATCTTCCACGTCCATTTACCCAGTAACTCCATATCCAGAAATACACTCTAAGAAAATAACAAATTATAGAAAAAAAATGTTGACCCAAAGATACTTATTGCAGCATGGTTTTCAACACTAAACAGTGTAAACAAAGAAAAAATGTAACAATAAAGATAATGATTAAATAAGCCATGGCGTATCCATTAAATATAATACTTTGCAACCATTAAATTGATGTTTACATAGAGTTTGTATTGGCATTGGTTATGCTTAGAGCATATTTAAAAAGTAAAATATATGATATAAAATTTTATATGAATACAGCTAAAATGGAGACATGCATTGAAATATTGTTAGAGGAAAATACACATAAATGAATAGTGGTTTTATATGAGTGGTTAGGACTATAGACAATTTTTTTTCTTCCTACATTTTTCAAATGTAATTTAATGAATAGTTATTACTTTCAAAAATGTAAGACAAATTATACCAAGAAAAGCAAACATTGCTCCCAGTTTAAATGCAAATTTCCAAAGAAATATGACCAATTATGAGCCGTCAGTACTTTTGCTGAGCGCAGGAAGACAGGACAAATTATGAGGCCACCTGAGCTCCAGGGGTAAGGCGCAGCCAGCAGATGCTGCTTTCTTTAAAGGAAGTAACAGGATGTCAAACTGGGTGCTTGGACTAAGTCACCTGAAATAGAAAAGAGATGGGCCATGATAGTGAGAGCTAGAAAAATCCACTGCAGATGGTGACGAACTAGTTTGGGCAATTCTTAAACTCACAGTGAGGAAGTACCGAGGGAGGGGATTTGGAGGGGGTGCTGGTGCACTGTAAGTCTCCCCACCCCCAGAGAAGTGGGAAAACAAGACAGCTGGAGCAAACCTGTCTTACCTCAGGCCTACCAAGAAAGGCTTCAGGGGACCACTGAAGAGTTTGATGTACCTGGCAGTTAGGATTCCCTCCAGGACACCGGAAGACAAGAGACTGGCCCACTCCCAGGTTTGTCTAGAACAAGGGCACTGGGTAATTTTTAATAAAGCTGGAAACTGGCTCTTTCAATGGTCTTGGTTTTCCAAGTGCCAACCGAGACTGTGTTTTGCAGCTCAGGTTGACAGTAGGACTTCCTGTTATCTAGGAGAGAAGAGAAAAGTTCAGGGACCTTTCTGACTTTATCCAGTGACAGGGGAGAAACGACCCTTCGTGAGTACATGCAGGATTTTTAGCAAAGGTACTTTTGATTGTATTACTTGATGTGAGTTACATGTGTATTTCACCGACATTTGGCAGTTTGGCAGAAGGCTTTCTTGGATGTGAATATTGGAAGCAGCTGGGTGGACCCTGCTTGGAAGACTGGGCAAGGTGCCATTGCACTGCTTCTCAAAGTGGGGTGCTGAAATCCATGGGGTTCCAGCTGAGGCCCTTTCAGGGGACGTACAAAGTCAAAACTATGTTCATAACGGTAAGATTTTGGCTTTTCTATTCTATTTCTTTCATGAATATCTTGCAGAGTTTACATGATGTGTGACAGAGTGAATGCAAAAGCAGACCTGAGAGTGCAATCATTTGTGATTTAGCTGGGCATTAAAGAAATTTGAAAAAATGTAAAACAATAACCATTCTTCTCACTTTTCCTTTGGAAAAACATAGTTATTTTTACAGAAATTATAACTTTGTAACATGTAATGGGTTTTTTATTGGTATTTTAAATAAATATTTTTTCAATGTCAGGGTTAATTTAGTTCTGTCATGGCAGAAATTGGTAAGTGTAACTTACAGAAACAGAAACTCTTCAGACTCCCCAATAATTTTCAGGGCCCCAAGGCCAAGAGTGCTGAGAACTGCTGTACTAATGAAATAGACAGGGACTCATCAAATGAGAGGCTGAGTCTGTAAGGAATGGATGCCTCTACAGAATGAGGAATAAGATATCTATAAAAGTCTCCTCTTACTTTTGAAAGTCCGATTAAACTCACAAACGAAAACAAACCTTTTATAATAGTCACTTGTGTCAGATCTCCTAATATGCACCAGAGGCAAACCATGCAATAGAGTTATCAGTTCAAAGGGTGAAGAAGTTAACTGCAAGCATCGGGCCCATTAGAAGCAGTGAGTGCAGATAAAAGTGAAATAGTTCTCAGGGAAGGGTGGGAGAATACTGCCTGGAGAATTCTCTGACCACAGGAGAACAGACACTGGTACTCTCTGTAGGGTTCCAACACAGCTTAGATGCAATCATTGAACAGAATGTCAGGAGGAGATGTTTGTCCTTCCTTTAATACAGTAGTTCTCATTTTCATTTAAAAAAAACACCCATTTTCATCTTCCTTACAGCACCTCCATTTGGATGAAATTTCAGTAGCCCTTTGACGTTTATCAGAGTTTTCAGACAACTACTATATACTTTAAATTCTGCTACTAAGGATAAAAAAATGAGTAAGACAAGATCCAGTCTCTCCAAAGATTTACCATTTAAGTAGAGACAAAGTAGACCCATTCAAGAATTAGAAAATCTGTAATCTTGGTGGTAAAATAAGATTCACTTAATATCTTAACTTAGATTCATCTGATTTGACCAATTGCCTTTTATGCACAAAGCATTGTGGGTAGTTTTGCAGCCAATTTAAAAACTTAACTTCATCGTAACCCTGGGAGTTAGATTTCATGATCTCCTTTTCAGAGGTGAAGGGATGAGGGCCCAGGGCTGTGATTTGTCCAAGACCACACAGCCAGGAATCAAGGAGTCAGATTTGTAGCCATGTGGTTTTCAAAATCCAGTGTTCTTTCCTTATGCCACGCTTCTGTTAGGTGATTTACTGACTTTTCTTTATTCGAGTCTATTTCAATCGCTAGTGAGTTCATGGTTCATGAGGAATAACTAATCTCATTCAGAAATGGCAATGCCATAGGTTGAATCCTAAGATATCCTTTTATGACACTGGCCATGGGTAAACACTGAGTCTCTGCAGCATCTCAGGGCAGTGCTTTCCTAGCCAAGTTAAATATGTCTCTTTATAGGTGTAAATAGGTCCTGCAGCCAGATCTGGGCAAGTCTGACACGTGTCTTTCCCTGCCATTAGGGATGGCCAGCCACTAAACAGTCATTTTGTACAACTATTGCAGGCTGTTGCCAGAAAATAATTTAACTGAAATCATCTATGCATTTTTAATCCGGAATTTTAGACTTTTTATAAGGAATTAGAAGCATACAGTATGTATTGATTATTTTCTTGTTCTGCTTATTTTTAAAAGGCATTTCCCCCAATCACTATAAACAACAGAAAGTTTAACTGATCAATACATGAGAAGTCCCCTGAGGACTGCCTTGGACCACTGGTGATAGACACAGACTCCTTGAATATTATTAAACATGTGCATCTGTTTCTGAAGTTCAGGGTGAAGGACAAAAGAATCTTAACATTAAAGCTGGAGTCCGTTCTGACTTGTACGCATATACTTGCTTTTGAGACTTTCATTCCAGAAGACAGAACACCAAATCTAGGTGATTAATTAGTATGTGTATCACACAGTTGGTCCAGAGTTTGAGTGCGTTTGTATTTTTGAATACCCTAGTAATACCTACTTCTCTTAGGTACATTATTTGCAAAAATTAAGAGTCCATCTTTGTTTATCAATGGCAGTATACCAGATGTTTGGTATAAATGTTCCCACATGTTAGCTGAAAACATTAAGTGAAAAGTGGAAGGAGACAGTTGATTCTTCTAGGAAAATCTTATAAGAGACAGAGACAGATAATAGCTTTGGATCAAAACACCTGAATTAAAGATCTGATTCTACTAAGTGCCAGATGTTTTAATATTGAGCAGGGCATTTGCTCATGCCATGCCTTAACATCTCCGTTTGTACACTGGTGACAGTTAAGATCTGACTGACACAGATTGCTTGTGAGGATGACAATAGGCTATGTAAATGACACATGTCTGAGCAAATGTCAGCTGTGATTCTTCTGATGATGTGGACGTAGTTGCCTCCTTAGATTATTTCATCATTACAGACAAATCTAATATTCAGGACAATAGTGTAGGTAATATAAATGTTTGCAAAGGAAACAAAATCACCCTGGCTCTGTAAGGTTGCAGACTTAGGATATTATTAGTATTTGTTTCTTAAAAATCACTCTGATGGATAGATTCGTCCTCTAAGCATTCCATATTCAATTCCAAATGGAATCCTCCTGGAAGAAGAGAAATGTACCATCAGCAGTGTTCCTTAAGGGTTTTTGTCAATTTGACAGATTTGACAGGCAGACAAATTTAATTTATTAAAATATTCAAAATCAAGGGTTTTTTATACTATAAATGGACTGTTTTCACAGCCTTATTAAAATAAATGCATAAAGTCAGCTGTTTTTCTTTGGAATTTGTTAACATGAGATTCAACACTTAAAAACTGCAATCCAGTCGCTGACATCTGTGTACCTGGATAGTGTGGCTATTTCTTATTCTTTGCATATCATCTGGGATTTCTCCTTTTTAAAGCAAATGGCAATTCCTAACAAGAAGGAAAACTTTGCCTATATTGTATGCTAAATTTTGTGGAAATATTTACTAAAAGTATTAGAAGGTGTTAGAAAACAGATGCATTGTGCAAAGGCCATTTGAAACATCTGAGAAAATTCAGAGTTTCCTTAGACAAGAGGTTTAGATTTGTTTTTCTTCAAATAAATTCTATTATTTGTATGGAAGGAATATTTATTGTCAAAGTTAATAGATTTTCTCTTCCCCCCACCAAGCCCGTTTTAAAACACAATATGCTTTAAAAGTGAAATATTCATATAGACTGTGAGCCAGTATCATTTCTTAGTGTTGACAATTTCCTCTTAGCAATAGTTCTCCCCCAACTACTGATTGTACATTGGCAAAATGGTCTTAATCTTGAAACACTTTGCACATGGCCTGCAACCACTGTCCTCATGGATCCTGACATTTATCTTCATAGCTCACCTTGCCCCTCAGAACTGACCTGTGACCTTGTCGTTTTGTCTGTGGCCTTGGCCTCTCTCCTTGAGTGAGAGCACCTTCTCTTTGATGGCCTAAGATCATCACTGCTTTGGGCCCAGCCTCCCTCCAACAAGCTCCTATTCTGCACAGCTTCCCGTTAGGGAACTTGGCCTAACCCTGTGAACTGAATCTTAGGCAATCAGTTCACCTGTCAATCAAAGATCTTGCATACAAAGATGCACTGGGAGGTGAATGACTTGATAAATTAAATGCTAACAACCTGCCAACATTGGTACTCCCACAGCAAAAAAAAGCTGTGCGACAATATATTTAAATATCACTTCTACAGAATTGGTGGAACCAAACTCAATCTAAGAAAAACATTCTACATATAAATGACAGAAGATAGTCTATAACATTTAAATAACAAGAAAAATTTTGTCCGTTTTCCCGACAAAATTGTGTATTTGTAGTAAAAACATCATTCAGCTCTTCCATGTCAGTCAATGACTTTCATTTATTAAAGCTGTTGTCTATTTCCAAATGCGTCTTACTTGGCCTCTACAGTATCTTTCTTTTTAAATTATACCTTGGTAATGACCCATATTCCAGGCTGCAGTGAATTATGGCTAATAGTGTACCCGTCTCCTTTGCCATATCGAGTTCTTGAAGTCTGGGCCATGCTTTGTGTATCCATGACCTAAACAAAGGGTGGCCTTTAATAAGGACCCGACAAATGTTTAAGGAGCCGATCTGCCTTTAGAACATTACTGTAGAAATGGCACTTACTGTCCTTCGGGAAGGAGAGTTGCTTTGGCATTAACTGAATTGAATTCAGTCAGCATTAGTTGAACATCTAATCCTGATACTAACTACTACGGAACCAGAATTCAAAATGCCAAGATCCCTGCCTCGAGGTTACCAGTAAAAGGTATTTCAGAAGGCAACCTGGTTCCCGTTAACTTAAATAAACTGTGTTTGACATAGTTTTGAGGCTGAAAGTTGAACTAGTACATGGGTGAAATCCATGTTAAATGTTTGGATAGAGATATACAGAAGCCCTGTGAGCGAGGATTAATTTGGCCCGTTGATGCTGTTGAAATAGGGGGTGTTGCAGAACAGGTGATAGATAAACTGGGTCCTGAAGGATGAGGAGGATGTTGACATGAGGCCGAGGAGGGGAGAAGGGTGCTCCACACAGATGCATCAGCCTGAGCAAAGGCATGCGGTGACTTGGGTTTTGGAGAGTTAAGTGGTTCAGTGCAGATGACATAGCGAGAATGTACTGTGCTGGGTCAGGGGGATGCAGCTTCCGAGGTTGGGGTATAGGGGCAGAGGGACACAACTGGAGTGATACCACGCAGCCTGGATTTTATCTGGCAAGTTATGGAAAGCCCTTAAAAGCTGTTAGGAAGCCACATGGACAAAACAGATCTGGGCTGTGCAGCACTTACTTTGTTGGCCTGTAGAGGATAGAGTGAGTACCTGTAGTCCCGTTTCCTTATGTAGATCCTTTCTCATAGAATTATATTTAAATAAAGCAGATGCACACAAGGGACAGTGGTTTCTGAAATCGGAATGGTGAGGCTACATAATGAAAAACCTGGTCTGGTGTCTCCTCTGGAAATTCCTCTCTGGGCAAAAGCAGTATTTTGCCATAACCCATATTTACCTGGACTGCAAATCCCATGTTAGTAATAATATTTCACTCTAAGGAAGTATTCCAGTCTTGAGTTTTGAAACCTTTTTTTTTTTCCTCAACAGGATGTTATGAATTAAAATCCCACATTAAAACGACTTTTATTAAGTACAGACAACCATAAGCATGACCAAAACCAGATTAAGCTCTATTAAATGTTCGGAGGTGCTAAGAGAATTGTAACTTCCTGGAACAGCATGGGCTGCTTCTTCTAGAAGTCCCAGGGAAAATATCAGATACAAAAGTATATATATTTTCTCCTTCCCTCACCATATATTTGATCCTGTTTACCCTCATCTACCACCCCCCCCCCCCCCGCCCCGCACCCCTTACCCTCTGGTGACCACGAATCTATTGTCTGTGTCTATCCGGTTTTGTTTCTTTGTTTGTCTTGTTCCTTTGTTGCTTTCAGTTTTATATCCCACATATCAGTGAAATCATATGGTTCTCGACAGACATGATATATTACAGAATTGTACACTTGAAACCTATGTAACTTTACTAACCATCGTCACCCCAATGAACTTTAATTTAAAAATTTGTGTATATTTTATGACATTAATCTAGTTACATTTGTAGTGCAATTGCATTTCAAATTATTCTAGCTCTTCAACCAGCCCAGACAGCCAAACGTCATCAATGGAAGGAGACTGTTTTCCTTCTGTTCCCATGCAGGCAAGGTGATTCTCTTCTTCCTTCTACACAGGCCGTAAGTGTATTTGCTTAGTAGTACAATTGGGAGAGATTTTACTTTCCAAAAGGTGAACAGGACTTGGGTTTTCAGTAGCCTCTTTCTGCACTGACTGAATAGCTCTGTATCTAGGACCCATTGACTAGAGTGGCTTGCTCATATTGGAAATGTCTTGTCTCATCTTTACTTCTAGAAAGTCAATGTGCAGCTGCCTTCTACACTTGCAACTCTCAAAGCTGGTTCACCTAGGTGGCAGTTAAATTACCAAGGGGAGGGAAATCTGTACTTCCACCTTAATGAAACGTATGAAGTTCATTAACGAAGAAATGCTTCTACTAGTAGACCAGGACAGAGAAAGCTTTCATACTACATATGGCTAATCTCCCATCATTTCTAGTGTAAAATAATGCAGTATAGATTCCTCATGATTCCAGCTTATTTTCTAAACAGAAACTAACGTTCTACTCGATGGGTCTTAGGGAGAATCACATGTAAGTTGACAGACACTTTTAGCCCCTTCCGGCTGTGGTTTGGCTCAGAGAGAGATCGTGCACCTCACATAGTTACAGAGGAGCTGACTCTTCTCCCGTCCTCACTTCTTCTTCTTCCATTCATTCAACAGACTCTAATCGAGCCCTTATTTCAAATTCTAGACTTTGGAGCTGCAAACGTGTGTAAGTCACAGGGCTTTCCCTAACAGAACTCAGTCCAGAGACGCTGATGTAATGAATATTTCTAGTATAGGAGATGGAGTCTGGGGGAGGTATAGACAAATTTAATGGAAATACACAGGAGAAAATTACTAGAACTGTGCTACGCGTAGCATGGAGCTAGGCCATGAAGGGTGAATAAATAAGGGTTTTCCACTCAGGAATCAAGAATGGCAATCAGATAAAGGGGACAATGTAGAAAGTCAATGAAACTCCACGTTGTACAAAGTGCTCCAAGGGCTGGAGTGTAAGCTGAGTGAGAGTCCAGAGAAATGCACTGGGTCATAGACAGACGTCTGGCCGTGGAAAAGCCTGACTCCCTCTGCAAGGACCTTGGCCTTCATCTTGTGGGCGGCAGGTCTGCATTTAGAAAGATCAGCATGGCGACATGTGTTTAGATAGAGAGCTGTTGTGATAGAGAGGTGTGGAAACTGGAATGGCCAGGTGTGAAGTGAGGACCCAGACTGGGAAACGTAACCAGTGGGATTAAACACAGTGGCAGTGAGTAGTTCTGATTGTATCTGGGAAATTATTTATCATACCCCTGGGTAAAGGATGGCATATTGTATAAAATATACTCAAAAGAATATAAGACTAGAGACATAAAATACTCCCCTCCCCACCCCCCCAAAACCAACTCTCTCAGTCTCAGTGAACTCTTCCTTCTGAGGCTTTTCCTGAACTATACGCTCATTCCTGGGCCTGAATCTGGCCTTGGCCTTAAAAGACACAGGAGCAATCTGGTAAGACTTGTATGCTGTGGGTAGGGGATGTGTCCTTAGTTTGTCAGCTCTAAAAACTCAGAGGTCTCTGGCTTCCTAAAGATGAGAAGGTCTTCCCTGAGTAGGGTGGCAGGTAATATACTGGACATGCGGTTCCATTTGAATTTCAGAGAAACAGATCATTTTTAGTATATAACTATGTCCCAAATATTGCATGGGATATACTTATATGAAAACGATTATTCCTTGTTTATCTGAAATTCAAATGTAATTGAGTGGTCTGTACTTTTATTTGCTAAATCGGGCCACCCTACCCTTGGGCCTTGCCTCTGTCTGGCTCAGACCCCGGCGGGCAGACACTGCTTCTGAGAAGCAGGAGGCAGGAGGACCAGGAGAAAATGCAGCTCATGCTATTGGGTGTTGGGAAATGTTTTACAAAATCATCGTCAATATGATTTCCCCTTATCTACTCATTTCCCAGGAGAATCTGAAATCTGAGAACAATGGGCTTGGCACTGAAGAGCGAGTTGGCATATTTCAGGACTGCTGGAAGGGAAAATGATTGAATTTAGAATAACTTATCTGTGAAAGCAAATATCAGAATACTTAAAATAAAGAAGCCCTCACGTTTCCCATCGCGACATGAGTAGAACATTAATATGTATGTCACAGACTGGTGGCAGTACATAAGCAGTCGCCTTCTACAACCTTTTTCTGTTTGGGGAACACTGACTGTGGCTCTCATTCACTTATGAAGCATTTATGTTGTGCCTGAAGTTGAGGACATTGGTCCTATCCACACCTAATGTTTCATAAGCCTCTCTCCCCGCTGGACAAAATTAAGTTCAGAACTCATGTTCACATAAAAAAATAATAATAATTGGATTATAAAAGCCAATGGGCATAGTAATTGTTTGTATATTTCAATATAGAAATGAATAATTTTTATTTGGAAAAACACCCATGACCAAACTTTATCAAATCTAATTTTCCCAGAGAGTTAAGCTCGTAGTCTAGTAGATGTTTGCCTATATAACTGAAGAAAATTTCTAGCAGTAGCTTCAATAATAAGCTCCTCTCTGAAGGAATAATCTTGTGATTTCAGACGAGAAAAATCTCTCCTTGAGGTAAACGAGAAGTGAAGTGTGAGAAAACCCTAACATTGTCAGCTAGAGAAATTTAGGTCTCTCGTTATAAACAAGCCAAGTGGTGGGATTTCTGGTTTTCCTGGTGATCAAGTATCACTGAGAACCACGTGTAATAGAGAGAATCCAGTCTTCTACTTATTGAGCACCTACTATGTGCCTTGTGCCATGAGCCAGAGAGATGGATTACAGCCCACTGCGTGGAGAACCCTTATCTGCGTGCCACCAAGGATGCAGCATCACAAAACTCACCCTCAGCAACAAGAGGAGACTAGACTATTTTTCCTTTGCCCCAACATCGTCAAATATTCAAATACTTAAATCTCTTATAATGCAAGTTCAAATGAGGTAAACATACAACATGTGACTATGATATCAGGGAGATTTTATAATTTATTAAATGATGGGAAAAAAAGAGCTTTACTGCCGTCAATTAGGATGGAAAACAGGTTCCCCCTGGTGAAAAGCTTATTATCTCATCATCTCATAACCTCCCCACTTCATCTTGCTTCTTATTTTTCAATTACTTGCTAATCTTTGCAGCTTTCCTTTGACTCTTAGGTCTTTTTAGTTAGAGAAACAAGAAACACATTTGTCTAAAAGGGAGACTAAAACTAACTGCAAGTTCCACGTTGTCTTCTTTTTGTTTATGCTTAGTTTCAGGCATAGCTGCCTTGGTGTCCTAGTTATTCATTAGCTAGTTTGACTTCTGAAACCTTTCCTCCTGTGTTTGTAGATGTCAAGTCATTCTCTATTTTGTTTTAAAATAGTCTGTATGTATCTGTGTGCATATCTGTATCTATATACATCTCTGAATGAAATCACAATTACTAGCTATAAGTAGAAATTATATACATATATACATCTACAAATGCATAGATATGTACACACACACACACACACACACACATATATGTATATATATGTACTGCCTATAGCTACTAATTGTCAACAAAAAATTGAGTTGGGTCTTAGACAGCCATTTTGTAAACCTAGTTCTTAATGTTTCAAGAAACCTGAAAGGCTGTACTTTTTTTCACCTGCAGACTCTATGCATGAGGCAAATCATCGCTGAAAGGCAAACCTCTCTAGATTTTTCTCATTTGTTTAAAAAAAAGGAAGCAGGAAGCTTTGAAGATATGCACGTAGATAAGAGGAAATTGGGTTGCTCTATTATGTTTGTGCAATTAGTATTAATTTCACTGAAATTTGACTCTGTTCCATTTATAAGATGACTAACACATTGCACTCTTAGGGATTCTGAAAGTACACACAAAACACAATTAACAAGGTAATGTTTGAAGACTGTTAGGATATACTAATTATTTACGTAATTCATTATTTTGTAAACACCTATAACATGCCTTCTGAAAAATAAATCATTATTGAAACAAAAGTGTTCCTTGTAGAAACATGACACAAAGAGGAAGACAAACATCAAAATTTTTAAAATCTAGTAAAATCACGTAACAACATTGAACTTACCGCTGCTTCTGCATTTGATGTTCTAATCTGGCACAAATGTTTTCTAGGTGAATATATATTACTCTTTTAATAAAAAACACTCATGATGGGCATTTACATTTTTAAATATTGAGGAACTATATATATATATATATATATATATATATATATATATATATATATATATTTGGCTTATTGATAGACTTAATTTTATTTCAAAATAAATTCACTACATGTAATTTCTATAGGATTTATAGGATATTTTTTTTCTTTTAAACAAAGGAATACACTTTGAGAATAACAGTATTTCAGAGCTGGATTGTTTAAAGTATGCCCAGTCTCCCTTCTTCTCCCCAGCTCCTTTTTTTAAAATAACAAAATGTGTAGCAAAGTATTCCTTGGAGTAAAAATATGTCATCTTTTTTTCTTTTTTTAAGTAGTTTGCTTTTCAGAATCACCCTGTGAAAGTGGGAAAGAATGGATGTATAAAGACAACTCTATACTGGAGAGCTGACAGACCAAGCTGCAGCTTAACACTCAGTATATCATAGAAGTTACTATGAAGCTGTATTCTCTTGAGGAAAACTAAAACCAAAATGAAATCCCCGACTTCTATTAAACGTTAGAAGGCTTTGGCTTAATTTCTATGAGTCTGATAAAATCCAGAGGTGTTATATTCACTCATAATAAAAAATCAAGTGTGCCTATCCCATGCCACCTTTAAAGGGGATTTCCACCTTCTGGATTTCACTTACATCATTAATAATGCCCTAAAAATATACATGTTTTTCAGGATAAAGCTATTAGCTAATATTTTGATAATATCCTCCCCATGATGCACTATGATTAGAATCATTCCACCACCTACGATTATTAACATTGACTGTCAAATAATCAATGATTATTCCAACAGCAGTATGATAAACCTTATAAACCTTTCAAGTTCCCTTTGCAACTAGTGTTTTACTGTTGTGAATCTGTAGAAGTATTATCATCAACCCAATCCTTAATACACCAATGTAGTAATGAATGCTACTTTGGCTGCCAAACTTGTTTTTATTGCCAGTTTTGGCAAGTTTAAAGCTGATAAGCCATTCCTCTCTTATAGTGACCCTCTCAGTAAGAGAAAAATCAGATTACGTGCCATCAGAGGAAATAAATCTTAGTATTAGGTGTGATACAGACAGATTCATTTCTTTTGCTGAAGTCCCATCCTCTGAGTGACAGGTGGAAGACAAAATGTCAAGAAGGAGTCCTGTTGGATCAAATGCTTAGGTCGGTGTTTAATACAGCAGAGAGCCAAGTACAGTGGTAGGACACAGAAGACTGTGCAGTGTGTAGATACAGTAAAGAATTTCGGTTTATGATCTGCCATCTGTTATTTGAAAGAGGAATAAGTTAGGGAAACAAATGACTTTCAGTTCTCCATACATGCAAAGGTAAGTTAGTTATTACAAAAGTTATGCCATTGTAGATGCTGAAAGGAAAGCATATGCATTTGAACATTTTTGAAAAATAAATCACTCAATCAGCTTAAGAAAAATATTCTAGTTCATATTCCGTGGATCTGACCTTTTGATTCACGATCAGGAAATGAATCCAGGATGAAAACCAAAACACAAAACAGAAATGAATCATTTACCATGAAAAGGCATTTCCAGTCTCAGCTAACCTCGACTAGTTTTTATTGCATTATTTTTGAAATGCCAAGAAACTGGCTTTGGCCACAATATTTGCTGTCCAACTCAATCATTGCTGTCAATAGGCAATTGCTTGCAACAATTAGCTGAACACCTTTACTTGACAAATTCCCCTTGAAAGGGACATAGATGCTGCAGGTCTCTAACGCACACTGAATTAAGTAACAGTCAGGCTGGGGCTGCAGCATGGGGAGAGAAGTTGGTAAATCCTTGCTCAAGGAAGGGGTTTCAAACAGCCTTAATTTTTTGAAAAATACACGTTTGTCCTGATCCTACAAGTCCTCTCTGGTGTTCAGGAATGAATTGTGGGACTGGCTAAAGAGGAGGAGAAAAGCCACCAACTCTAGAATCATTTCTTTTCTTTTTTTTTAAGGAGATCAAGGGGAGAGGACGAAAAATAGAAATGCAAATGTGGAGTGGTAATGGTTTACAACACTGAGAAAAGAAAATCTGGAACCTGCTAGCAATTTCCACCAAAGAAGTAAACCCCGTTAACTGACAGAAATTCAGTACAACATACACTTTGATTAACAACTCCACCATTGCTAGGGCTGCTGTTTAAAGCCAAAAAACTACAATATTCACAAACAGGATTTCAGAAAAATAGAGTGAAAAGGCAATGTTAGCTAAGCTGTTAGCTAAATCCACTCTTAATGGCCCCCAGTATTTAAACTATCATGGATTAAAGCCATGAAAATAAAAATTTCAATTTGAAATTTTATTAGCATGTTGCTAAAATGGTCAATAAAAACATCAACAGATAGGCTGTGTTGACATAGTTGGAAACTGCTCCCTCATTTTTTAAACTTTATTTCCACTTCCCCATCTTCTAAGATTTCTATGTTAGGAAAAGCCAAACTAAATATACTGGCTTATGGTGTCGTTAACAATGCTGGTTTCTGGAATGTTGCCATGTCTTCCCCCTCCCTCTCCTCCAAACTCTTTAAAAATATGATTATTTTTGAAATGCAGCCCAAGGAGGGAGCAATCTAGGGTTAAGAACAACAAGCGCCCTTCTCCACAAATTCAAGTTCCCAGACATCAGGAGAACCTTCTCCTCGCTGGGGACTGGGCCAGCGCTCATCGCCAAATTAGCTGCGCCACGTTCTTCCCTGGTCCGGGAAGCTTCCCTTCTGCCAGCGAGGGAGACTCACAGGCAAATGCCGGTGGGGGGTGGCGTTCCCTTCCCTCGGTGGAAACAGGAAGCAAACACTGTCTAGCTTAGCCCAGAGCCTGGGATATAATGTCAGGAGACCTAGGGCTGGAGAGCTGGACCGGTCCCGGGCAGTCTAGGGATAACCCGGAGTTCCCGGGCGCTCTTTTGTGGAACGATTCCCAAGTGCATAAGGGACAGGCTCGATTTCTTGGAAATCCTGCAATCTGTATCCATACAGGAGCTGAACTGTGTACCCTGAAGAGATCAATTCTCACCTCCCACCGGTCTTTGTGTGCGCATTTGGGGCGGTGATGGTCCCTTTGTAGTAGGTGGCGGTGATAGTCGCTGAGCAGTGACTCTGGGGAGCAGTCACGTCCTTGCTCCCCTCAGCCCATTCTCCATGCCCCTCTTATAACTCAAGGGAAAAGTGCAAGCTGGGCTTCCCAACACCGTCACCACCACGGGGCGTTTTCAGCTAGGGGCGCACAGCTGTCCTTTTAGTCCCAGGGCCAGTTCCTGAGACTTCCTGCCATTTGCGGGAGGGGTGCGAGGGTGCAGCCTGGGTACTGGCCCCCGGCGGACACGCGAGGCGGGGTGGGGTGTTGAATCGCCCGCCGGGAAGCCCTGGGACGGGGAAGGGAGCGGGGCGTGGGGACAGCAGGGACAGGCCGCCCCTGGAGGCTACTCCTTGTCTTCCACCAAATCTGCGAGCTCCTGGAGCATTCGCAGGCGACCGCTGGCATCGATGCGGCGCTTCTCGTGGATGAGGTCTTCCAGGCTGTGAAACCTGGCCGTGTGCACCTTGTTGTCACTCAGGTGCACCTTAAGGTAGTACTGCTGTTGTGGGGGCTGAGTGCCGGCAGGCACCTCCCCGCCCGCCTTGAACTCCCGCTTGCCAAACCGGCACCAGGCAGCGAAGCTCTCCGAGTTCGTCCAGCAGATCTCCTCGCTTTTGAGGCCCAGGTGGCCGCAGGCGTTCTGCACCACCAGCTCGGCCACCAGCGGGCGGTAGCGGTACCAGCTATTCACCACCCGGCCCACATTGGCCGCGCCCGCCTCGTACAGGCTGTCCTGGCGGATCTCGCCCTGGTGCAGGTGGATGATCTGCCCGCCGCCCACGTAGACGGCCCAGTGTGGGGCAGGCGCCGGCGGCTCGGGCTCCGACTGCAGCCATAGCAGCTCCAGCAGGTCGCCTGGCTCGCAGAGCGCAGGCAGCGCGGTGACCGCGTAGACACTCAGGTCGGCGCCCTGAGGGCCGCCGCTTACTTTGGAAAAGATGCATTCCTGGCCCCGAAAGGCTGAGAACTGAGTTTCCTTAAGGACCAACTGGTGCAGCAGGTGGTGGCGGTGCCGGCTGGGGCTCTCCGGGCAGGGAGTGCAGCCAGGGGGGGCCTTCACGCCAAACTTGTCCGGCTGGCCGCGTTCGTCCAGGTCCTCTTCCTCATCTGAGAAGAAGTAGGCGACCCCGACCCGCAGCTCGTCCTTCTCGATCCCCGATGGGTCGCCTGTGGGCAACTCGCTGTAGTTGAGGTGGGTGATGCGGTCCAGTTGGTTGCCCATCAATGACGCGGCGAGGCCGGGCCAGGAGCGGGGTCTGCAGAATCGGAGGAGGAGAGGCAGACACTCGATCAGAGTCGGGCGGCCCCTCCCCAGGTCGTGTAGTGCCCCGGGACCTGCCCGCCCGCCCACACTACTGTACTGGTGTCTCCCCAGGGGTAGGAGAGGCACAGAAGGCGCCAGTCCAGCGAGTGAGAAGGGACGCCACCACACAGCCTGGGACCCCTTCCGGGAACCCGGTCCAACTCCCACAAGAGAAAAGGCAGGCGGGCTGGAGAGCGTGCGGGGTCCCAGAGAGGAGGACAGCGCGGGTTGTGGCAGCGTGGGAGATGGACTCCCAGAAAAGGACGGAGGGGTCAGCTAGAAGGGAGAAGGGGCGCCTACGGCTCCACAGCTTGGAGCAAGCTGCACGCACATTTCTGTCCCCACCCTCTCCATCCCACCTCTCAGTTTTGCACTAGGTCGCCCGACAGTGCCTCGCACAATGACAATCGGACACATTCGCAGGCATTGACACCAGCAAAATTTTGCACACTTGGAGTCCAGACATAGGCTGGTACACTGGTGTGATAATGTCACACACACACAATTACAGACCTTCTCGATGACACACTCAGACTCCCACATTCGTACACAATGCCAGCCCCACACTTGCACGCACGCCGATGCACCTACACCGAAGCACCGGGCACACCTGGTCACACAGGCAGGTGCACTCTGCCCCTTCTCCTGCCTTCTCCCCAGTAGAGCCAATCCGGCTGCTCCAGGGCGAGGCTGCTCTAAAATAACCTAACAAAGAGGCAAGGGAAGGAAGGGGGAAGTCAGTGCGGTGTATGTGTGCGGGTGCGGATGTGCGTGTGAATTGTGTAGGAAGGTCCACTTTCAGGCAAAACACCCCTCTCCCTCCTACCCGACACAGGGTCCAAACAATCGAAGAAAAATCGTTTCCAAGGCAAAGACAGCCAGCCGCCTTTCCGTACCGGCGATTTCCCTGCTCCCGAAACCCCAAACTCCTTTAAAGTCTCCTGGTCCCCATGGGTGCTGTGGAGGCGGTGGTGGCGAGAGGGTCCTGGGCGGCGCGTGGGGCTGCGGCTCCACTCCGTCCCGCGCGGAATGGTGCGGTGCAGTGCCCCGCGCAGTGCCGGTACGCCTGCTGTCGGCGCTGGCTAGGGCGCCCGTTCCACCCGGACAGTCCGGACTCCGCTCTGGCTTCCTACAGCGGAGGCGACGACTCTTAAGCAGCCGGAGCCTTTGGTTCCAGGGCCCGCCCCGGGACGCGCTCATTGGTTGGGGCGGGGCCCAGGCTCTGCCAATCTACCCCGGAGTGGGAGGGAAGTAGGGGCGGGTCTCCAGAGCGCGCACCGCCCCTCCCGGTCTGTCCCTGCGCGCCCCGAACCTCGCTGGCTGGGATGCTGAGGTGCAAGTGCCGGAGGGAGCCAGGAAGGGGCGCGGCGCGGCTGCGCGCCTCCAGCCGTGCCCCCCAAATCCTCTCCAAGCCAATTGTACCTGAGAGCTCGGCCCGCCCGCGTTCTGTGTTCAGAGAGTACGAACTACAGCAATGAAGCCTGGGGGTGGAGAAGAAACACCACTGCAAGCCAGGCAGGCAATGCGTGGGGCCTGGGGCCCGGAGCGACATTGTCGGAGGCGGGCACCTGGGGCCGTCCTGGGGCCCCTGGAGCCTGGGTTCCCGACGGCCCCTGGCCTGGTGCTAGGCCCCCAGACCTTATCCTGCCCGGCATAGTCGCCTTTGAAATTGCGCCTACGAAGATTCGCTCCTAGAGCCTTGTGTCAAATGCGAATGAAAAGTCTGAGCCTTGTCCGGCCCTTTTCCTGACTGGGCCTGTGATTTTAACCGCCAATCTTCGTCTGTGTAAGGGGTGTGTCTCAAATGCCGACAGTGGGCCATGGTAGTGCTCCCCAAGCCCCAGCACTTCCTCTGGTTTTGTTTGGTTTTGTGGGCGAAGGACGTGCAGTAGTAATTCACGACTGCATTTCTGGATGGAAAGTTAACGAATGAGTCTTGGAGGCCGAAAGATGACTTTCATACCTAAGACGTTCTAGATTGACAGTTTAAAAACACTTATAAGATTCAACCTTAAAGAGTTCTTAGACACCTGGGTCTACTTTCAAGATTGGGCTCCAGCAGCTTTTCTGTGAAGCCTGCTCTCTCCCCAGAGAGGGCTGGGACCTTCCTCTTTGTGCCCCCGTGGCAGCTGGTACAAACTCTTAGAGCTCTTACCGCATTTTGTTACGAACCTGTGTTGACTTTCTTCCTCTTTACAAAGTGAATGCCTTGAGGATTGGCTTGTGCTCTACACAACTTTGAATCCTGGGCCTATTTCACAGTGTGAGAGGTTGGGGTGTGTGTGTGTGTGTGTGTGTGTGTGTGTGTGTGTGTGTGCAACCGGCTCCATCAGCAATAATAAAAGTGAAAACAGTCAACATGTGCTGACGACTTCCAAGTGGCTAGGCATTATGCTAAGAGGTTTAAGGAGATGGTTTAATCATCATATCTCTGGAGGGGATTCACTTCTGAGAATACAAGTTGCCATCCTTGGAACGGTTGTGATGACCTTTTTTATACTTGCTTTAAATAAGAAACAACTCATTTGGGCCCTGAAATCAAGAGAATTGGAAAAATAAAAATGGCTTCAGAGATGGAGGAGTGAGTTACTTGTCTGGTTGTAAACCAGACTTCAGTAATCCGTGGGAGAGAGTATCTGAAGAACCCATTCCTGCTGTATCAGAGGAACTCTCTGTCCATCTCAAGATCAAATCTGGTGCACAAACATATACAGTGTATTTGCTTGGGATGCTGTGTTCTGTCCTACCTGTTCTATTTCATACTGCTCCAGGCAACAGAGGAAGCAGGCTGTTTCTCAACATTCTAAAGGATAATTAACATAAAATATTGTCAGCGCTTCAAAATAGAGTGCCAAAGTTTAAAATAGCAACTTACAACTCTTTGAATCTCCTTTCTATCCCATCCTCCTACCAGAATAAAAGACCTACCGCTTGACTTATCACAAAGGACAATAAATATCCGCTTGAAATATAAGGCAGAGAACACATTAGCTCTGAGACATGGAAAGAGGAGCTAAAAGTAAACCGAAGAAAATACATCTACTCTTTCTGGCCTTTGGACAATTACTAAGATAATACAGTAGGAAATAGGCCGATCAACTCAGAGGGTGGAGATTTTAGAAAACCTAACTTTTATTTTATTGTTCACTAATTGTTTTTCTTTGTTATTTCTCACCTCATCCTGCCTGCTGTCACACTGAGGAAATACAGTGTCACCAAAAGCAGAATCTGTTCTTCAAAAGCAAAAACTCTGGAAGCCAAGTAGTCTGAACTCTATGTCACCATTTTTGATCTGGCTAACTGATAAGGTACATAACCTTTCTGGGTGTCAGTTTCCTCGTCCGTTAAATGTGGATAAAATAGTATCTGTCTCATTGAGCTGTTGTGAGTTCATGTATGCAAACACAGTACTGGCACATAGTGAGCTTTCAATTAGTGTTACCTGTTATATTATTGGTGGAAGAGTGGAGAGGATAGAGAGTCCCATGTCCTAGTTGTTTTGACAATTGTCCAGTTCTTTGTCCTAGGTGGGGTGGGTGCCAAGGCTGTCATTGGCTGGGGTGTGGGACTGCTTCTCTCTTAAGGTGGTAAGAGCCCTGTCTATCCTGAGACTGATTCGAGGTCTAACTCTGTAGCGATTTCAGTGGTGAGTCCTGGGGCTGGTCACATCCTGTGTCCTGCAGTATTCTGAATTGTTTTTAAATGAATGTTTCCTGGTGTGAAGGACATGTACAGAAAAGGGCTAGCACAGACGTGGTTAGGAGTCAATTATATGTATGTTACCTTGTCTACAGGTACCATCTTGTGTATCATCTTCCTTATTTTCCTCTGGTTTCTTCTTCAGCAACAAATAAAACGTTTTCTCCCAAATTTTACTGAGCAGGCCCTCGGCTCAAACTGTCATTCTTTAAAATTGTCACTGGAGGTAGGGGTTCAGAACGAATGTCCATTTTTCTATCAGTACTGCTTTACATCATTGCTAACTAAAAAGTCTTTCTGCCTTTATCATATGTCCTATGTTACCATTTAGCCATTAGTGAGCTGTCCCGTTCCCTGTCCTGACTGGCTTAGGCAGTTATCATACTCACCCTGATCTCTGATAAACAACACTGTACCATCTGGGACAGACACAGTGCTGTGGCCTCACCAACTCCCTTTCCTTTCCTTTTCGGCACACGGCTAAATTACATGGCCCTGCATAACATACAGTTAGGTGGGCACCACGTGACTGAGTCTGCCCAGTGGAATGTGGTTGGGAATGTAAACCACTGCCAGGTTTGGCCCCTGAAACCAAAACCATTAATACAAACTTCTATGTACTTTCTTTTCCCATCAGGCCATATGTATGGGATCCGTGGTAGAACTACGAGGCTCTAAAAGATAGAGAGGCATTAGATGGAAGCAGGTAGGGGTTCCCGAGTGACCGTGTAGAGCAGAAGTTTTCCCTCTCCATCAGCCTTCATTGGACTATGATGTGAGGGAGAAATACATCTTACTGGGTTAAGCCACCAAAAAATATTACAGCTGTTTATTACAGCAGTTAGCCTACCCTTTATTTTAGAACTAGCTCAGAACAGCCAATAGCCTAGCCTTCTCCCTTTCTCTGTTAATGTCTGCTCTCACTGTTAAGCTTGACTTTCCATTGCTGGAATTCCTGCAGCATCTCAGCAGATTTCCATCACCCAGAATTTAAAGAAACCAGGAATGATGGCCTCTGTCCCCACTAAGTGCTACCCCTTATTTCCCAACGACTTTTTTCCTAAATTTCCAATCACTGCCATGTGACTAACTTATTCCACTCTTTAACTATCTCACCCTTCTTCTACTTTTTCCAGGCCACAAGGATGGCAGGGTGAACTCCTTGCAACTAAGACTGAAGAGAGTCCTGCCGTCTTAGTTCAGCTTCCCCTTCACCTCTCTTCATGCATTGAAGTGTCTATTTCTTTAAGTGCGCTCTTCAAAGTTTGGCAGCCATATTTCCACATTTTCTGAGTTTCCTCCTATAACTGGATGTTCTTATTAAAGTATCTTTAATGGCTTCTTATTATTTTGTCATTGTAGACTCATGAATGTTCTGGGAAAAATCTTCAGCACTTGTGAGTTTAATATTTCCCCGGATGTGGGTTAGACAAAGATCTCTCGGCCCCGTTTAATCATTCTGCAGCATTCTCTTCATAATTTAGCAGCCTGCGTGCCTTTTGTGTGTGTCCACTTCCACAGGACAATGACAGTAGGCCTGGGCACTATTGCACACATGCTCACATGCTGCTGACCCTTCCTTCTGTCCCGCATGTCTTTCCCTGCCTGCCTCATCTAGCTTCTCCTCAAAATGTATAACCCTTTCAAGTGTCAGCCCCCCCATACGTCTGTCCCCTCACACATTCTAATTGAGACCCTCCTTTATGTTCCTATAGCACTATATGTAGTCGTGAGCTGTGTCAGATGAGTCAAACACTTACCAAACTGAACAGGCATCACTGGTTGATTTTCTTCCTTTTCCTTCTTACTAGACTAAGAACTATTTACTACTTCAAATGTATACCCCTTTGCCAAGAATTGGCTTTGGTGCATAGTGTACCCTCAGTAGATACATCTTGTCTGACTTGGTGCATGCATGCACCGTGGGCGCTGTTTTATTTACTGAGATGTTAGTGTTTGTTTTCGTTTCAGCTTCCACCAATTTGAGCACGCCAGCACCTCGCCTGTGTGATGTGCGAGAAGGCTTCTTATGTGACATATACAGTATTGGGTTTCCAAATGGTCCTCTGGCCTCCTCAGTGGCCCTGATAGAAATACGGATTTCACAGACCCAAATGGCCAACAGCCTAGAAGACGTGTCCTGTGGCTGTCCCACAGGTACTGAAAGGATGTCCCAAGCTCCACACTTCTTTTATCTGGATACATGTGTTTCCCTTTGTGTCTTTCCTTTTGAGGATGGGCCCCATTACCCTCCCAGTTTTGCAAACCAAAGCCAAGGCACTTTGTCACTTTGCTGTCATCCTCAGGCCCCACGTATCACCCTGCCGAACTCCTGTGGTTTCTCCGTCACGAGCATCTTTCTCATCTGTTCACTATAGTCCATTCCTACTGCGCCACCTTAGACCCAGTACTGGGAAATGCCACCTGAATTGCTGCAGCAGCCCAATTCTCATCTCCCTGATGCCAGTGTTGCTCCCACTGCCACCTCCCACAGTGTAAGCCATTCCTCAAATGTACGTTTCGGGAGTGCCCTCTCTGCCTGACTCTCCACACGCTCCTCAGTCACGCTCCATGGACATCCAAAGTCCACGTGGCATGTCACCTCCAAGCCCTCGCTTACCATTCCGCCTCGTCTGTGGCTACTCACCCTCTGGCTTCTGGCTTCTGCCTCACTGATTACACAGATTTGTTTGTTTTTAGCCACTTCTCTGCATCTTTGATGGCCCATTCTCTTTACTGCTTTGTTCCCTCTGCTAAGATCCTTTCCTCCAATCGTCCCTTGGCAAGCACGTTCTGTCTTCAGCTCTCAGTTTAGATGCCATTTCCTCCTGGCACCTTTCTCTGACTCACCACAGCTGCCGTGGGTACCTTTCACGGAGCTCCCACTGCACTCTGTTCTTTCACCATTAAATTGGCATCACCTAGTTCTTTGTGTACGTCCACTACTGAACTGCGAGCTGCTCAGGAGGAGAGACTGTGACATTCCCACCCATCTTCCCATCACTGAGCTCTTTCCAAGCTGCAAGGCAGAAATTTAATACACATTTGCTGAATAGAATCAAATTGATAGTCACAGCTCTTGGGAATCAGAGAAAATCTTTCTTATTCTCTATTTCTTTCCTCTACTCATCCTTCCCCTCCCACTTATATTCCCCCACACACGATACCACAGGGTGGGGCAGCTATAATGAACTTGTGAAAAACACATTACTAAATGACAGAGATGCTGTAGAATTTAGTAAAAGGGGGAAAGTGCTTATTTAAAAAAGAGTAAAGTGGCCACTTAGACTTCACATTTCACTTATTTTCAACATGTTTCCTTGAGGTGTCATGGTGCTTTTTTTTTTTAAACTGTCAATGCTGATTCATCTTGTTTTCCTTGCCCAATAATTATATTTATCATAATGAGGTATTTATTTATTTTTCAGTTGTCAAATGGTTGGATCTAACTACAGACATGACATATAGTTAATAAATATGGGTTTCTATTTAAAAACATGTAGTTAATATACCACTCCTACTAACACATACTCAGCCGATTTCATTGCCAAGGGCGAGGAACTATGTGTGCATATTCTCGTGCTCCCACGCCATCATCCCCTTGCTTTAATGTTATTCTAATTTCTCTCTATGTCTTTGCCTTTGATCCTAATAACTTGTCCTTGTATCATAGAGCAGCTTTTGCCTATCGCTTCTGTTTCAGAGCCTGGATTCAGATCCCGGCTCCACTGTCATTAGCTGTATGGCCTTGGGTGAGATGCTTCATCTCTATGTGCCTCAATTCAGCTCTAAAATGTGAATAATAGTAGTATATTTCTTTGAGGGGGTTTGGTGAGTATTATGTGAGGTAATATTTTAAAAGCACGTAGCACAGCGTCTGGCCTACAATAAGGCCTTAATAACTATTAGGTGTGATTAAAGAACTCTGTCCTCCCGCATCCACAGCAGTTTCTTTCTCTGCATTCCTCCTTTATAGCGTTCTGTACTATTTTATCATTGTGACCAATTCTTACACTGCAGCACACAGTCTGGATGTCAGACCCAGAATATACCGTAGTAAATGTCCATGACCTTAACTTCACATTTGATTGAAAGCATGTATGGAACTTGTACTCTGAACCAGACACAGGGCTTGGGCCTGGGGAGTCAAAGGTGAACAGGACACATTCTCTGCTCTCTGTGGAGCTCGTGTTGGATGTGGAGAGTTGAACAGGATATGATCCAATGCAAACAAACAGAAGTAATAAAATGTTTTACAAGCATGTAAAAGTTTGCACAGGGGAAGGAATTATTAACTAAGGGAGGAATCAGGAGGAGGCTGTCTTAGAGGCTTTGCAGAACGAATATGATTTTTCTAAGCAGGAGAGTGTGGAGGCCTTTCAGTTCAAAGAAACAACATATGTAAAACGCTCAAGAGTCATGAAAAATCTGACATTTTCAAGAAACCTCCAAGTGGTTTGTGATTGGTAGAATGTGGATAATGGCCAAGGTGGAAAGAGACCCTTACGTTACACCATTTTGGAAATGGTTTTTAGGAAGCCCATTCTGGCCCATGGTGTCAGTTATACTGAAAAGAAAAGAGGCCAGAGACAGGGAGACCATTGACGAGGATGTGGCAAGAGACCAGGTATCTTAGTCAGCTTAGGATGCTATAACAAATACCACAGACTGGGGGCTTCAACAGCAGGCATTTATATCTGACACTTCTGGAGGATGAAAGTCCAAGATCAAGGTGCTGGCTTGGTCAGGTACTGGCTTCCAGACAACTACCTTTTTGCCATGTGGTCACGTGGTAGGGAAGCTGGGGCAGAGGAGAGAGAGAGCTGGAGATAAAGAAGGAGGAGGAGGAAGAGGTGGGGGCAAGGCAGAGGAGAGAAGAGAGCTTTCCTGTCTTTTCCTATTAAGAGCACTAATCCTATCATGAGGGTTCCACCTTCCCAAGGCCCCATCTCCAAATACTCTCACATTGGATATTGGGGTTTTAACATATGAATTTTAGAGTAACACAAACATTTAATTTCATGACACCAGGTAAGTGATCCTGGGGGCCTGGAATAAGGCTGACATACTGGGGACATAGAGGAACATGTGGCTTTGAAGTAGAATCAATAGGAATTAGTGACCATGTAGATAATTGGGATACTGGGATGAGTTAGGTGACTTCCAGCTTTCTGGACTGGACATCTGAGTCATACCTGGGGTTACCTGGACAGTCTGGCTTCACACACCACAGTGTTGCTTTGTGAAGAAGTATTTCAACTCCTCTTTCTGTAGCTCGTAATTCTCCAAAAGATGATCCACCCCCAGCTGCTCCTGAATGCCTGTGTTCCGTTACTCACCAACCATTGTTCAGCAGGGTTTATTTTCTCACTGTTCTCCAGACACACAACACTATTTCCTGCCTTTGGAGTTTTGAAAGTGTTCCTTCCACAGGGAATGAGCTCTATGTTCCCTATCTAATCTGTCCTTGAAGGTGACTCTAATCTTACCTGTCTTAGAAAACTTTCCCAGCCACTCAGAATGATGCCACCCTCTGCTCTGTCTGATTTGCCGATACATTTGATTGGTTTTCTGGGGCAGATACAACACGATGTTCTCCTCACCATCTCTCTTCCTAGACACACAGGGAGATTATTTACCCCCAGCTTCCTTGTAGTTGGAGTTTTAGCCCCATGTGCCCGAGTCCTCACCATGGGAATGCGAGCAGACGTGGAGCCCTCTGGCCTGAGTGTTTGGAAGCTCTCCAGGTTTTGCCTCCTCCGTCTTGTGCATTTGAAGGAGGATCTCTAAAATGGTGGAGTTGAAAATGGAAGCAGCCAAGGATAAGCGATAAATTAACCTTAAATTATCTCAGTTTAAATTGACTTTAAATAGCCAAAGAGAGATATTTGACTTTAAATTAGACTTGATGTGAGTGACTGAAAACAACAAAAAAGCTTTCTTGTGGTAACTGCCATTTGGGGATTAATTTGTGAACACAACAAAGCATGGTGTATCCTGAATAATATGACCACTAATGTTTGGTGTCCTCTTGTGGTGCAGGAACAAACTCTAGGATCCCTTTGTCATCTCACACTGTGCTTTTCTTGGTTCTTGATAAATATACAAGTATTTTGAATCACATTGAACTTTTGTTCAAGAAAAAAAGATGACTTAATGACTTAATGAAAAGAGACTTTCTTAGATGGGAGATAAAGTGATAACCCGGTGTTAACAGACCCATCCCACTTCCCCCCACCTTTTTCTTTTTTTTAATTTAATGCCTTGACTTGTGTACCTGGATCTGTTTTCTCAGGTTAGAAAACAAACAATGTTAATTGGTCAGAATTTGAGAATTTCTCTTTGTCATATTCTACTGACTTTTCTTTGGTATTTATAAGTAGAGAGATAAAGAAAATGAAACTTGCCTACTTCTAAGTACTCAAGTTTTGGTAGAAGAAGTGAACATGTACTTATATTATTAATTTTTCTGTTTTGTTTTGTTGTTATTGTTGAGGGTTGTAGGAAAGATTATCTCAGCCCAGTATTCTTAGGTGTTGCTATGCTACCAACGAGACTGAGCCCTACTTTTTCTACTTGTGTATAATACAATCTTTTATTGCATTTTTCCTTAATATCTATGTTTTGGTGTAATGCCACCAATTTGAAATGTGTATACATTGTTTCCTGCCCTTGAGGACCTTCATCAAAATGAGATATTTTAACTAAAATGAGACCCAAAACAATTTCCTCCTGCCCTGCTATTCATTTTGTCATAAAAACCCCATGCATCCACGAGACTCTGATTTTTCAAGTTTATTATCTCAAAAGTGATTTTAGAAATATTACAAATAATAATAATACATCATTGAAAAACAAAGGAGATATTCCATCTGGATGACAGTAACTATTTATAAAATCTTCAAGCTGTCTTCTCCCAGGATAAAGTATGGGGGAATCACTCAAATAATTCACAGGGCTGGTTTCAATAGAAAATTTGAACCGTAGCACTTTTATGTTTTGGTTTTGTTTTCTTGTGTTTAAATGCAAGTTGCATGTTGAAATCAAATTTTCTCTTCTGATGATGGAAAGTGTAATGCTTATAAGGCTTTGAAATATTCTTTTCTTTCTGCTGAGACCACTTTCTGGAATGAAGGGAGAATGACTAGCAAGAAGAGTTCATTATTCTTCCCTTTATTCCTGCTGTTGTACTACGGAGGGGGACCTGGACCCGGAGTGGGAATCAAGAGACTCGCGTGCTTTCTTGGCCGTGAAATCTCTGGGTGGATTTGAATTAGCACATGCCTTCTTATGGGACCTCTGTTTATCATGAGAATTAGGTAGGCTCTGACTCCATTATGGGCGTCAACCAGGAGTACAAATGAGATTCAACCAGAGAACATTCTTAAATCTCACATTCCTGGGCTACGTTCCAGACCTACTGACTCAGAATGTCTAGGAAGGGGCCCAAGATATTGGTAGTTTTAAGGAGATTTTCAGGAGACCAGGTTGTCACGGATCCATAAACTGGTGTCCTGTGGATGCAGACATTCAGGAAAGTTTTGGTGATGAATGGGAGAGGGAGAGAGGAGTCTGGAGCCAGAATACAAAGTCTTCAGTGGGGACTTAGAGATAGCCCCGAGAGGCTGATGGCTGAAGAAATGGGGCACCGCAGGGCATGGGCACACAGCAGCTAAGGCCACACCTCCCTCCTGCACCATCTTGACTAGGCTCTTTATGGTTTCTGTTTTTGCTTTCTAGTGCGCATGTGGGTGTCTGTTTGGAGTAATGCTGATTTGGAGTGATGATGATTATTTCTAAAGTACAGTTATTTTTTTTCTTTTCTTCTTCCTGTTTTTTTGTTTTTTTTTGTTTTTTTTTTGGCTTCTCTTCCCCAGCAGTGCTAACGAGTGAGGTAAAACCCATGTATTGACTTCCCCCAGTTACATGACCTGTCTTAAATGGGCCCCTAACAGAAGATTTAGAGGGGTTTTGGGAGGATGAACCAGATTGTGAAAATTGGCAGGCCTGCCCCTTGTCAGGTAGTCGGCTCCATTCAATTCAGTCTATATTAATAAATATCTCTAAGTGCCATTCTATGCAATGGATTTTAAAGTGGATGAAAGGGAAAGGAGGGAGGGAGAAATGAGTAGGGCACAATTCATGTCTTTTTGAACTTGTAAATAAGCAAAGACAAATTAACTAACAACTGAAATATCAAGAAGGCGTGGAAGGACCAAAAGAAGTACAGACAGAGTGAAAGGACCCTGAGAAGAAGCCATTGAACAAAACAAAAAACGTGGCCAGTCAAGCAGGAGAGACTTTCCAGAAAGGAGGCTGTCTGCTGCACCAGAATTACCTCATGCTGATTTTGGGAGGGTCACAGAGGAAGATTCTAATTACCATTATTATTGTCTCCTTTATTTTGTTCTGTCCCAGGTCAGTGAAAAATCTCTTCCTAATGGACTAATCTAAGAACAAGCCATTACTTTGTTGTCCTCCCTGAAATGCTTGTATGCACCCTTTTAGAGTCCTCTGTTTTATTTGTGTCTGTGTTGTTTTGTCTTGGAACTGGCTACTTTTTGAAGGGAGGGACTGGGTCTGCTGCTTCCTCTAAGCTCTGCCACTCCTCATGGTGCCCAGTAAACAGTAGGTGTACAATTCATGCTGGTTGAATAAAGAAAAGCATGATTAATGGTGGTCAATGGAGTAGCAATAATTGATTGGTGAGGACCTCGATAGCTAGAATGCATTTTAGCTTGAAGAGAACAAGAAATGTTAATATCTGCACACGTCTTTCCAGCATCACTTTGGGAGAGATCCTAAACAGTGATCTCTCATCTTTGAGGCACAGAAAAGAATAAAAATCTTGCTCAGATTGCATAGCATGCAAATCTAAGACTAAATACTGATAATAACCTCTCCCATTGGTGTATCAATTTAGAGTTCACAACAGTGTGAGGGGGAGGTACATGGACTATTTGCATTTTACAGGTGGGGACCTCGGGTTCAGAGAAGGGAAGTATTAGTCAGAAGGTTCCTGACACAGATGGTGGCACAGTAAGAAAAATGCTGCAGTAAACAAGACACATTCATAAGTACCAATGGGTTCTGACAAAATACTCAGTATGAATTGCTTAAGAACATATAAGGTGGGGGATGCTTCAGTGGGAGGGGGTTGGTGCAGGTTGGTGGGTGGAGGGAACACAGAGATGGAACTCAGGGGATTTGGGTGTTTGTCCCACCTCTCCCAAGACTCATTGTATCAGCTGGGGAAGGTTGTCTCGTCCTTGGTCTTGGCCTCAGTTTCTTTACCCACAAAAGGAGAGAGATGGGCCAGTTTATGTGTAAAGTTACTTGTAGCTCAAACATACTGATGCAAATAGATGGAGATACCATATTAGAAAACAAGGACAGGCTGAATCATTTTAGAAAAATGGCATACTTTACTGATTTTTATGGTGCCAAAAAATCCTTTATAGGTAAAATTGTGTTTCAATCAAATCATCCCCCCAAGATCCTTCCATGTCAGGAACCTATAAAGATGATTGAGAGATGATGGAGATGCACGGTTAATAATCAGAGTTGTTTGTGATATTTCTCAATGTCACATGATCATGGGGTGAAGGATGAAGCACACATTGCCGTCTCCCAGGCTCTCTTCTCTCCTGTCACCAAGTGTGGTCATGGAGTTTGATGATCTCGGAAAAATGCTCAATTTCTTCCTTGCAAATTAGGACTAAAATGACCAGCCTGGCCTCTTCCTAGGGGAGTCCTAAGAGGATCATGGGAGTTGACATGTGTGAGAGCATTTCATAAACTGTAGATTGCTGTACAAAGGTTGTAGTGAGTGGGATGGGTTATTACTGACGAACGCCAATGACCTCTGGTCATCCATTGGCTGTGGGGACAGTGACCCACTACCCTTGCCTGGATCACTCGACTCTGGCCTCAAACTTGGGTTTAGGGAAAAAAGTGAAACTCTGCTAGCTTTACTGAAATCACTCGAGTTAGTTGGCTTACTTCCCAGAACCTCATCAAAACAGAGTGTGAACCAACTGGGCTGGCCACCCAGAATGGAGAGTGAAAACATTAGTACCTCAGCTCTGCTGGGTGCTTAACACGATTAAAGTAGATTTATTTGCCTGCCCTTATGACCGGCCAGCCCTACCTTATCACCTTGATAAGTCACTTCCCTCTCTGGGCTGGAGTTCCTTGCTCTTTCAAATTTTAAGGGCTTGACAGAGTGATTTCTGGATTCTGTCTGACCTCATAATTTAACAAGGTTTTTAAATGAAGGGTTTGTTCATATATATAACTGCGTCAGGGACCCTCCAGTGTCACTGTTTTAAGCTAGTGCTTCACTGTGCTGGCAGGGGAGGGCACACGGCCTGGCACTGACTTTTTCTATTCCTTCCCCCAGCTAAGTTGAATGGCCTTGATTGGAACACAGGCCTGTTGCCAAATGTGAGACCCACTGTGCTCACTGAGAGGTGACACCAGCTCCAAATTCTTGAACGTAAGCTCTTTAGCAGCTGTGAATCACAGAGCCCTGGGCAAAGATTGGAGTCAGGTCCAAAGGAGTTGTTAAGTGAGAGGCCACTCGCTGGAGCTCCTGGGTCCCCTGCCTGCCCCCTGGAAGTCTGCTCTGCTTCTTCTACCCCTGTGGGCAGGCAGGACCATGAGTTCTGTACTCCAGGGGCCCTGCCCTAATACAGAGATGAACAATGCATACCTACAAGTTAGGGAACGTGGATAACTAGGTAAGCGTCAATGACATACCAACCTTTATGTTATAGCACACAGATTTTGGCAGTTGCTTGTTCCCTCAGGATAACCGGGTTTACCTCGACTAATGCATCTCCCAGGGGCGCTGGTGTTCACGAGGATATGCATTCTGACTTATATGGATCTCTGATTTGCGGAACCCATGGTTTTGAGCAGTCAGCTCTTCTTTGTGGATACCTCTGTCCTCCTCTACATAGAGCGGAATACAAATGCCAACCACATCTATGTGTCCTGATAAAAATGGCCGCATTTTGACCTCTCTTCTCTGAAATGTTGGTGCCTCCAATTTTAAAGGAATAAATGCTTACAAAGTGCCTTGCAGCCATTGCTAGAAACGTGTGTGATAGTTGGTTCTTTCCCCCAGGATATTGCATGAATGGCATGTGGGAGCGAAGAAGGTCAACACATGACTGCTAATGTGATTAATTATAGGGCTTAGAATAAATAACCGGTGGTATTTAGTGGTACCTTGCGGGGGGGATTAACGCTGCTTAAACACATGGGTGGAGGGGGCAGATTAATGAATGGTTCAGCGGCTGTGAAAGATGTTGGAGCACTTTTCAGTGGAGCAATTAATAAAGATCTCTACCTTTATTACATGTGAAGGATCTCACTTTAATCCTTTAAATGTCTTCACCCTCCTTAATTAGGTAATTAGTTTAGGAAACGATGTAACAAATGCACATGGAGAAAGAAAAACAACAAACATAGATAATTACATAAGAACCTTTTATTTTTATATCCAATCAATACTTTCTGTTCCTTGTGGAGGTGTAGCAGTCTTCCCAGGAGTCTTGCAGCCTTTCCACAAGGATGGGGACCAGTGTCGTGGCCCTAGACACTACAGATAATACAGAACTGGGAACCTCCAGGCCCTCCATTGAGAGCCTTTTAGTCATTTTTCAACAGACCATCAGATGAGTGCTCAAGGCTGGGCCCTGGAAAGCCATTTACAAGGTGGATACACCAGATCTTAAATGTGCTTCGGCCAACTTTCCTTGATGAAATGATGCCTTAATATACTTTTTGTATCACTCTCCTTTTGATTCCTGGCCCTCTTTCTTCCTTCTTTCAATTATCCCCTCTTTATTCCATTCTCTGTCTGTGACTGTTTCTTGCCTTCACAGCAGGATGAAGTTCTATAGGGTGTTTAAGACCTTGCCTTTGAGAACTTTACAATTGCCTTGGAGTTTGAGAAGTAAGGCATATGTGAAATTAACTAATTATGAGACAATACAAGCTTTGCACCAATTTCATGGGGCATTTAATGAGGTCTACATAAGCCTTCGGATCACTGATTGGCTCCACAGTCATCTTTTCTCCTTTCTGTTTCTTCTCCTCTCCTCCCAACACACACCTTTATTTTCTTCCCCAGTTCCATGGCCTCTGCCTGCCACAGTGTAGCTTTGGTCTTTGGTTATAATGATGCTACAGATCATTTTACAAATATGTCATTTTGTTTATGTAATAAGTTATGCAAGAACAGCAGTCATTACTCTAGAAAGATAACTTTTAAACAGGTTCAGTATGATGAGAAAATGGGTAATTGTTCTTCGTTCGTTGAGTTTCCGGAGATGAGTACCTCTTGTTGGAGAGTGAACAGAAAGGCGGAGAGAACCTAAAACGTAGGGGAGGAGAAGACTTGCAAAAGCAAGGGCCGTGGGTGTGCAATTCAGCAACTCTTACTCTACCCTCAGCAGAAGATGCTGAGTTATTTGTTAAATTAATGCGTGGATAGTGAGTGAGTGGTGTTGGAAAAGAAACAAAGAAGCGACCGAGGTGGGTGTCAAGGAGATTTTAGTTTGAGGTGGAGAACTGAGGGAGTTTTGAAAATGAATTGCCATCATTGTAAAGTATACTTAGAAAGGCATGTGAAAGAGAAAGTGGAAGATATTTACTTTGCGTAAGAAGGTGTTTTCTCAAGAGATTGTAGAGGTTTTAGATACTGTACTTAATAACATTTAGTTGTTGGTGTGTTAGATTGTGTGTGTGTGTGTGTGTGTGTGTGATATTGCTCTGAGATTGGGCCATGTGGGCCTCCAAGATTTATTTAGCTTATCCTACCATTTATGTGCACACTCTTTGCCAGTGCTTTATGAGTATTATTTCATCAAATCCCCATAATAGCCTTGGTTAGATATTACTAGGTAGATATTATTATACCCATTCCATAGATAAAATAACTGAGTCCCAGGAAACTGAAGTAAGTTGCCTAAGTATATACTTCTCATTAACAGTACACCTCAGATTTAACCCCAAACTCCAAAGACTACTATCTTAACCCAGCTTTACGATCCTATGGTCAATTTTATATGTGCCACAGGGTGTCCTGGAAATTAGAAAATTAGTGAATGCACTTGATTAAACAAGAGTCCTCACCAGTATAGAACCAAGTGTTTAGCAGAGCATTTAAAAAGATCTCTTCTACTATGAGAAAGCCTAAAGGATTAGCTTCCATTAGCCTGGGTGGGGTATTCCCCCATGCTCCTATGTGGCTGGGCAATATTGCGTCATCGGGAAGTGACATTGTCCCTATGTCAGTAATGCTCTGCTCTGACACGGAGCCAGATTCCAGAGGAAACAATTGTCTGTGGGCTGGAAGATGGGAGGCACTGGTCTTGTGAGGTAAGAGTTTCATGGGCGGAAAGAAGGGATCCAGAGGGTCCCTACTAAGTGGTCTGGTATTAACCTGCCCTGCATTTTCTACCTGCCCTTGTGCTGTCAACAGGTCACCTCCCCACACCATGATGCTCATACCCAAGAAAGGACCATAATGGATCTTTCTTCTTAGTAAAACATCTCCATCCACTTCATTCTCATCCTCTACTCACCGCTGTTACTTTGTCTACTTAGATAGTTGTCTTGTTTTCCTATCTTGTTTCTATTTCCAACCTATGTTTGATTCCTCTCTTTGACTCGAGCTCTTCTTGGACAGAGTTTCCATTGTTTCATTCTTTCCTCATTTTTTATTTTATTTTATTCATCTGGCAAACATTTACTTGCATTTACGTTAAGCCCTGACTGCACAGATGTGAGGGAGACATAACACCCACTTTCAAGGAGCCCATAGTCCATTGAGAGAGAGAGAAAGACATGGGGCAGGCTATGCTATGGTGTGGCAAGTGTTATGAAGAAAGCAAGCACAAATGACTGAAGAAAATCAGAAAACACATGCTTGAATGAAGACCAGAGCATGAGGTGGGGTATGGAAGTCTGATGAGAAGTGACGCACCTACATTTACAAGGGTGGGGTTGGTGCCCCGTCCTCTGTATTTTCCTGCTTCTGTCACTCTAGATAGCTACTTGACCTAAGCAAACCCTTAGCATTGGATTCTCAGCATCTGACTCTTCCCAGAGAGATCAGTGTCCCCTGGAAAGAGTGGTGGCTACCTCATTGACCCCTTCTCAATTCATGACCATTGCTCTCATGGCTCTTCCCCCAGGGGGTTTTCTTTATTTAATCACTGAGTCTGCGTGAAATCCCACCCTTCTCTTTGGAAGACTTGACTTAACACTTTAGTCTCCTGTCCTGTGTACCTTTGGAAGTTGGTCTATCTTCTGGTGGTGAAAAGTGTCTCTCTGAAGTCATGCTACTACCCGATTCCATCACGGCAGTCTTTGGCACTGAGCCAGCTCTGCTGGTTTCTGCTTCACACCAGCGGCTGTCTGCCTGCACCTGGCCCAGGCTGTCAGCCTTCAGCCCTCACCCATGATGGCCAGACACCTCGAGAAGCAGTGCACCTCAGTACACCTTTGTGAGTGGCTTCTTCCTCTGGAGCTTTACCGTTTATTCCTCACTGCTTCTTTGATTCTTTGAAATATGTGTTTGTTTGTTTGAACTTATCTTGCTTTTCTGATTGTTTTTGGTGAAATAATCGCTGTGTCTTAGAAAGATCTCCTTCTTTCTCAGAAGCACAAGTTCTCAATGTATTTTCAAGTTTACTGGAGGTAGAGATCCAACATTATTACCTCAAAACATCATTAGGCTGAATTGGGCAGAAATACCCAACCAACCAACCAAAAATTAAATAAATAACTTTAGGTAGGGGCGTCAAGATTTTACAGCCAGTTACTATGTTGCTAAATGGATATTTCTACAGCAAATAGTGTATAACATTCTTTATACAGCATTGAACAACTTATTGGACCCAGTGGCAGAACTATTATTACATATTCTCTACATTAGGAAGATGGTTAAATTTTTTTCCTTGCTTCATTATTTAAGAGGAAAAGACTGGATACCAAATACCACCTGTTTCACCAATGATTTAAAAATATCCAAAAGAAACAAAGGGAAAAACATTAAGCTACTAAATACTTCTTGGAGGAAAAAAAAAATCTTATTTTTCTTATTCCTTTATGACCCATTTCTCAACTATAATACTGAAGGGTAGCATTGTTTTGTGAGTAAAGGGCAATGTCACTTTCCCAATCTGTTCCTCAATGTGCTCGTTCCCAAAAGGAAGGGTTTGGATTAAATAATAGCCAAATACTCTCTTGATGAGATGAGATTTACTTTTGAGATTTACACTTCCCTCCCCCCCAATACATTTCTCAGTAGGTCGATTTGTGTAACCAAACTGACTCTTTAAACATCCCGTATTAGTGAGTGTCATGCTTAGCCCCTACTCCGGGCTTATCCGTTTCCTAGAACTTCTCAAACTTAGTAAAACTGCAGTGGTGCTGTCATAATAGAGAAAACCATCTTCTCTTTTATTCTGCTATAGCTGGCAGGATTCACTTCAGAAACTTTCTGGGGATATTCTAACCAGGAGTCACAACTGAACACAGCTTCGTTCATCCAAAGCTAATCCAAAGTTGATTTAGACTTCAAGGTTACGTTGATGCAGTGATTCACCGGAGAGATGAAACAGATGTTGAATAATACATATTTTAATGCTTAAAACTGTAATTTATTTTGAACATCATGTTGTGCTTCATCTTTTTTCCTGGAAAATTTTAAGTGGCTTTTGAACATCAGAAATAAAATGTTTATCTCCATCACCTGTGATGAGCAGACCCAGCTATTCATCTGTTAAACAGATTGCTGGGAGTTTCCTGGCGATGTTCAGGCTGGATGCAGTCCAGCTAGATGGTCCATACAGCTTCTCCAGGAGGTATTAGGAGCCTGTGCTGCCTTTCACAACAGGCCCAATACAATATGCAATGGAATAAGAATCCCAGCTCTACCACCAAACAATTCAACGACGGTCCAGAATCACATTGCCGTCTCTGCGCCTGACTTAACCTTATCTGTAAAAACGAGCTGGGACTGGCAGTCAGGGTAAGATATGGTAGCCTCAGTGGGTCTCAAGAGGGGCCAGGGAGGAGACAAGGGCAGTCTCCTAGGAGCTCTGGGGACTGAGGAAGGTGTGCCTTGTTGTCACAATAACTAAGAGAGTCTGAGACCAGGTGTGCTGAACTTTGCACACACTGAAGAATTCCACCAACCAAGATGTTCACAGTCCTTTTCTTTCGGAGAAACACCAGCAAATGGGCTCTAATGCTGTTTTCTCTGGCAGTCAGATTCTTAAACAGACTCACACTGAAGCTTATTCTGCGTTTTCCTAGCGAGCTCACAAGATTCCTTTGTCCCATTCTAGAGAGACCTCTCTAGAACTAGAACTCAGATCCAGCATGCCAGTCTATGGGTTTCCCATCTTTCCTTTTTTTAGACTTCTTTGAAATTATATCAGGATTCCACGGGCATTTTGTTTGTTTGGTTTTTGCTATAATTATTTGGTAATCAAATATGTAAAATAGCTTCACTCTCTGGTCATTTTTTTTTTCAGAGTCAGATAAACTAACTCTGAGTTCCTTCCTCCTCCTCCTCCTCCTCCTCTTCCTCCCCCTCCTCCTCCTCCTCCCCCTCCTCCTCTTTCTCCCTCTTCATTTTTTTTCCAAAGGGAAAGATCATGGAAATCGTTTTCTTTCTGAATTGGAGCACTCTCCACTGAGCTAAAATGCCCTTTATTTGCACGGCCCTTTTCAATGCTTCTTTGTTCCATGGAGCCTTCTGTTGACAGTCTGCTCAAGCGGCTCAGTCTGAGGTTTAAGGATGGACGGGAGATTGAAAGATGGGGTATGAGTCAGCGAGTCAGTCATGCTTGCTCTGTTTCCTCTTCCTTAATCCCTTACCTTTACTGCTCCACTGAGGTTGAAAAGCCCTTCTGAGTAACCAGTGTTTACCTGTTTGAGGAAGTAAGGCTCAAAACAAAATTTATTGGATCTGTTCATATCCCTGCTTGACGACACTGTGAGAATTTTTGCCCCTCTTATTTAGTCCCCTTGCTCCTCCTTTCTCTGCTAGAAACGTACAGATTTTAATATTATTGTCTTATTTCTTCATCTACTTCTTTCATGAATTAAGCAATAGGTGTAACACAAGAAGAAAATTTTGGCCATCAAAAAAAAAGAAATCAGATTTTAAGATCCTAAAACCTTCACACACTTGAGCGTTTCACTCAGTCCCCTTTCACTCTCCTTCTGCGACTCTCACTCTCTCCATCTTCTCTTCCTGTCCCTACTTCCCTCTTCCTTCACGATCTGTGATGACCTGACATAGTTGTCTCATCTATGTCAACCAAGTTTGTGAGTCCTGACTTTTCAGAAGAGGACTCCGCTGATTCTGGGATCAAAAAAGAAATGGTCTGGACATCACTCTCCAAAATTTTACTTTCTGGCCGAGAAGATGTCCGTGTAACAAATGATCCCAGCTGAGTGTGACTTGTGTAGCTATGGGATTCTCTCAAAGGTACAGGAGAGTTGGCCTTGCTGGGGAAGGTGGAAAAGGCCGTGTTCATTGAATGCTTTATGAAGTGGGAGAGGCCTGAGCAAGTGAGTCAGCAGTTCCTAGCCAGTCAGGATGGGAAGGTGGTTCCAGTAGAGCGAGCAGAAAGTGAAAAGCCCCTGAGGCATGAAAGGAGCAAAGTGTGCTGGGACCTGCAAATCTTCCAAGTCAGTAGTAGAAAATATGGAGAGAGGAAAATTAGGGCGAAGTCGTGAGGGTCCTAGGATCTCCACTGCCCTTTGAGCAGTGGCTTTTAACATTTTTAAACTTTTAAACTCCTTGACATTTTTCATGGAAGCTCAGAAGTTACTTGGTGGCTTGTTTAGCAGACGCAAGGCTTCCTCCTTATTTGAAAGCCACTGCAGCATAAGGTGGCGAGACCTGTGTTTTCTGGTGGGGACTCAATAACTTTGTGTTAGGGGAAGGTTTCTCCCAACCAGGGAAAAGGAAAAGGGCTAATGAAAACATCCATTTAATTGGATGCTATTTTAAACGAAAGGCCAGGCTCCGTCTTTCTATTCAAGAACACGGAAGCAGCCTTCAAGAAAAAGAAGTGCTGGTGTACATTAGCTCACTCTGCTATTAAATGTCTGGGGCTGAAATTATATTCATTTATGTCTCCTAGTCCTTTGAGGCCTTTTAGTGACAGGCAAGTCCGAACTGTTTATTCATGTGGAGCAGAATTGTCTTTGATTACCAAGTGCTTTCTGCTTGCGTTAAAGCTATTATAAATAATAAACTACTACTGGGTCCGCTGGCATATGTGTTTTCTGGTGAAATCAAAGATCGGGAAAGTTTGGATGAAAGGAAGTTTCTTACAAACATAAAGATCGGGGTGACTTCCATCTCCCTGGGTAGCCATGGCTCTAACTTTGAACTTGAAAGGATTAGAGAGAAAAAGTTTTGGGTGACTTTTATTGACATCCTTAGCTTGGCATTCCTCAAGGGACAACTCGGTGTTTATGTGGGTGTCCCCTCAACCCCACCTGACGTGAATGAAGGATTGTTCACTGTCTAGCTCTGCTCTTGGCGATGCCACAGGCAAACACAGAAATATGTTCTGACCTGGTTTATCAGCCTTTTTAGCCATATCTTGGCTCTTTTCTCCCATATAGACAGAAATGCAAAGCTGAGGCTTTTACGTTTTGCCTTTTTCATTGTTAAATTCCTTTTTCTTTTTCACAGAGTAATATACATTCACTACTGATAAGTTTTAAAAAATACATCTATGCAAAAAGAAGAAATGGAAAGCTACTGGTAATACCTTACTTAGAAATCACAACGATTAACATTTTGGTGTATATCCTTATATCCGTCAAGGTTTTTCTTACATACATATATTACAATGTTTGTTTAAGAAAATGAGATCATGTTACATAAACTGTTTCATAACCCAATTTTCTCATTTTAAATACATCAAAAGCAAAAATCATTTTAAAGTCAATAAACACTTCATTCTACAACATAGCTTTTACATGGATGTATGCTATTTCATTATAAGGATAGATCCTCATTTACTGAAACAAACACTTAGTTTTGGGTATTTGATTTCTAGTCTTGCCTATTATAAGCAGTGTTAGGAAACGTTCTACTAGCTATATTTTGCCCCCAGTTATATTCATCTCCTTAGAATAATCTACTCAGGTGGAATTTCCCCATGAAAGGTTGTGTAGCCTGTCAATGCTGTTGGTGTGCTTTGTAAAACTGTCCCCAACAATGAAGGCTATTCTTGTTTGTACTCCAAATTTGAATGTAGGAGAGCATTTGTTGCCAATCAACATTACCTATTCCAGTAAATGTTGTTTTGATCTGTTTAGTTTTATTTAAAATTGCTGGGACTTGATACCCTCCAAAGGGATATGGTGAGGATTCAATGAGATGAGCGAGGCAGACAGAGAAGGGCTGCATAGGAGGGGCTCAGCAAAATGTTCACAGTTGATTTAAGTTCCTTTTGAGAACCCATCCCGTGTAAATAGCTCCTGGGTGACCTCCGTGCTTGAACCATTAGAAGCTGCAGGATTAGGATGAGGTTACTTACAAACCAAGGCTCTTCTCTGCATCCTGAGGGCCGTCCCTTATCAGGTGCAGAGAAAGAGGTGACCCGAGAACTCTTAACATCCCTTGGATGTAGTGCAAGCCAGGTGGGCTTGAGGAGTGGCACAGGGAATCCTAAAGCATGGATAATTTTACAGTAAACCTAATCATCAGCAAATGCTTGGAAAAACGAAAACTCAGAAAGAGAAGAACGAGCTCCTCGAGAGCTGCTTTCACGGAACCGCATGTTGGCATCTGTGCCACTGGCCTGCACAGAGCGTCCCTTTTTGTCCGGATCCGGAAGCAATAGAACGTGTTGGTGAACCATGTGGGGCTCATGGAGTCAGAACTCTGGCCCCGCCATTTGGTGGCTAATTGAATCTGAGCTATGCTCTAACCTGGTTTCCGAGTCTGTAAGGCAAGATGAAGATGCATGGCCGGTTTGTTCGAGGATGAGATGAGACAGTGTGTGTGAGTCACTTAGGACAGAGCCTGGGATTTAGTGACCTCCCATGTATGGTAGTTGTTATTCTTGTACTTTGGCCCTCTGCCCTGAGCTCACACAGCTACCAGGATCCTCTGTAGGTGACTTACTGGGTCATAGAGGGTGACAAATGTTGCTCCACCGGCTTCACCACCTTCCACAGTATCCTCTTAAGCAGAGAACCATGGGAGAAGTTTCTTCCCTGTTTTCTGAAATGCAATCATTTTGCTTTATTTTCCTGTGAATGCTTTGCTTTCTCCTCACCCTGTCACACCATCCACTGCGTCTCCATCTCTGTTTTGATGGCTAGAAAGCATACAGGTGAATCTGTGGTTGATTTGTGTGATGTGTAGGATCCCGGGAGTTCATTCCACCTACAGCCAGACTGCTGGAGATACCTTTCTTATATTTAAGTCCTTACCTGCTTTTCTCAAAGTTAATTTTATCTTGGATGTGCATTGTAAACAACTGTAAATTTGCTTTTAGGACAAGGCAGGGTGGAACTAAAGAAATAAAAATAAAGGAGAAACTAAAACTCTTCCATGGTACATCCATTCTGAGGTAAATCTTATTGACATATTGCTGTGATTTTCTTCCTTATTATTGTCTCATCCCTTCCCTCTCATTGTCTCTGTCTCCATTCATCCATCCCTCCATCTACCCATCATGCTTGCCTGCAGGCATAAAATGTAGATTTTCTATAACATTATATCACAGACATTTTCTTTTTTTCATAAAAGGTTCTTCCTAAAATGACTTTTAATGGCTTCTAGCCTTCTGTCACATAGATAAGCCATAGTTTACTCACCTAGTCTTCTGTCATCAAAATTGTTTTCTTCCTTCGTTGCATAACATTTGTCTCTATAATGACGATCACCACCATTCCTTCTACATTTGTATAATGCTTTACTTTTGTTTACCACAAAGGACTTTCATTGACATTATTGGCAATGATCTTCCTCCTATTAAAAGAAGTGAAATGAAAGTATACAATAATTCGTGTTTGTCCAGCAGAGTTGGGAGGCAGGAAAATGGTATTTCCTGTGTCAGCTCTCTATGAGTCAAGCAAGCCTACAAAACCCTGGACGAAAGTATCTTTTCCCTTTGGCACTGATGAGAGCTTGACAGAGAAGTTGGTGAGGAATACACATAATGTTTAGTGATAAATTCCTCTTCCCATTCTCAAACTCCCCGAGGCCGCCTCTGGCATCTCATTGGTCCAAGAAGGGGAGAGAATGCTCAGTGGGACACCGGCTCCCATGGGCCTAGAGTTCCCAGACTTCAGCAAACCTTCCTCAAAGACTTGATCCCTCATTGCCTGGTTTTTGGCAAAAATAATAAAATCTGACGTCCCCAGATATTTTGAGGGTTTTGAGTTTGATAGTTTCCCCACTCTGTTGGGCAAAACCTAAGGGCATTTTTAAACAGAGGATCTTTGAGAATTCAGCTTTTATCTTTTATTAAAGATTAGGAGAAACATTTAAAATTCCTCTAAGAACTCCCTGCCTGTAGTTTCCATTCCTTGTGACTAAGGCTGGAGGCCTTTTGCATGCCTCTGTGGTTATGCAGCGCGTTTTATCTCCATCTACCGACTATTATGTTTTCCACTGCTGTGCAGCCAGGCTCAGCCCCCCTTCAAAGCCATCGCATAGATGGATGCACTGTCCTCCTGTTTTGGGTGACATCTGTGTCAGCAAACATGGCACTTCCTTGAGTTGTTTTCCGAGAAGCAGGCAGACATGGGTCGACTCCAGACCCCACCAATTGTCAGCTGTGTCACCTGGACCACCAGCTGGAACATCAGTTTTCACATCTGTCATAAGGAAAATTTTCATTCCTTGTGACATCATTGTGAAGACTGAGATGTATGTGATTAAATTAGATCATCACCTGTGACTTGACAGTTATTCGATTTTGATTAAGCGTTTCTCTGGGCACCCGCGGAGGAAGTCATGAGAGCAAACGATTACCAAGCACTTGGTATGTAGCCTTACCATCTTCAGTGCCTTATCGATAAGCTGACAAGGTAGGTACCATTATCATCCCCATGTGCATCAAAAAGTCAAGTGACTGGCCCAGCATTAGACGCCATGGTTTGAACTTAGGCAGTCTGGTTGTAGACCCAGTTCTCTTGTCCACTCAACCATACTGCCTGAGCCCTAATAAATGGTTAAGAACATGTATCTCACTAAAGACTAACTGGAGATGTGAGTGCAGTAGGCATGGGTACCCCTGCCTGGTACTGCATCCCGTTGCCAGTACATACCTCCCATTTCCCTGCCATTCAGTCACAGTCCCATCCTGGGTTATCCTGTGCCACCTGACAGTGTAAACAAGTGACCTGTGAATGTGCTGTGCCACCAAGAGGTTTGCTTCTCAGTAGAGTCTGGCACCGAGAGACTCAAGAGATTCAACGCCTCCTGTACCAGTGACAAAAAATGGGTTGTGACCCAGCTCACAGGTAGTATAAACTAGGTCTTGTTTGATGCAGGAAAACTCTGTGTGTGGATCCTTCCAGAAGAGACTGTCAATTTTTTTTCTTTTTTTACTAAACTTCTTATTGTGACATTTGGAGGCTAACTTTTATCCCACGAAACTTAAACTTACATAGCAGTGTGTAGTTCACAAAGCATTTGCACCGCTTTTCCCTGTGGGGTCACCATAGCACATTTATGAGGGAAGCCAGTGGGTCTTTCCTTCATCCCTGGCTCTCTCTTCTTTCCTCTTGGCTTTGTAGAGTTCCTACACTGGCCTAAGTTTTTAGAATTAAAAAAACAAAACAAAAGACAAGCTTCTCCCACTTTCCTGCTGAAATGGCAGTAAATGGGGTTGTGCATTAGCACCTGGGTCCCCTGATGGCCAACCAAGGATATATTCTTTATTCAGTCTGCCTTTCCCGATGGCTGCCAGACTACCTTCAGCACTGAGTCCCAGCATCACTAATACAGGACAAGCTCATAGAAGCCTCTTAGGGCCGTGGGCTACAGGCCTGACCCTCTGTGTCCCTCAAGAATGGCTCAGATCACATTAGCTTGCATTTGATCAGACTTTTCTGAGCTCATCGCTAAGGCTGACAGCAGCCAGTGGTGCTAAAGTTACTTCTTGCAGAAACAAGAATGGTTAAATTCAAGACAAATGTGTCCTGCTAGTGCCTTTAAAGCAGGACAAATCTCCTATAAACAATTTAATGCAGTCATCCGTTAACTGATTTGTTCTTTCTGAAATAGGGGTGCTCCTGACCTGGTAAAGGAGTTCACTAGCTATGCCCATTCTATCTTTAGAATGCAAATCCTCAATTTCTCCCCACCTCCAACACACCCTCCCATCAATAATAAGTAAAAGTTCCGACAATTCCTCAGCCCTCCCATGTAGTGCCTTCCGTCTCCCTGTACTGGGTCTTGGAGGTGAAGGTGGAATCCCTTTCGGCTTGGCAAAGAGGTGTTGGAGGCTAAGAAGGAGGTGACCTTGGTGGGTTGCGTCCCAGCACAGTAACTGGTCAAAGCCTCCCTCCCACATTGGCTGTAGACCCAGGACATCCTCATTTCCTGTCTTCAGTGAGGGGCTGCCCACTCCCCACTATTGTACTCAGGGGAGAGGAGACCATCCAACTGTTAAGGGCACTTCGATTCAAAGGTCACTCAGCAGAGATTTGGACAGAGGCAGGCCAGTGGTGATGCTGCCATTTACCGGCATGAAAAATTGGGAATGCTGGATAGTGTGTCGGGATGGAGGCAGCTCTGTGCAACAGAGGGCTTGAGTGAGCAGGAGGGGAGGCACCGAAGGCTAATGCAGGTCAGAGACAGGTCCGCTGCTGGCTGGTGCTATTAAATCATGGTCTCTCCTGCTGTCAGGTCAGGATGCCACCATTGTTAGCTCTGTGAGTTAGCTTTTAGTTTTCAAATACACCTTATTCCCAAGTGTCTGAGAAAGTCATGTTTGGGCATTTGTTACTAAAGATGAGATCAGGAACACAAATCTTACTCCTCTTTCCCTTCCTGGGGTGAGCTTTTCCTTTTAGACCATGAAAACACTAAGGGACCCATCGGACATTCTTTCTCAGGAGGCTGAATCTGAGTGATCACCCTGAGTAGGCCACCCAGGGGTCCCATAGCGATTCCTGTTCCTGCCAATATTGTGACATGATTTGTCACACTCTCATGAGAAAGAAGAAAAAACAACACTATTCTCACAGATAAGCTGCCACCACCTATGCATTCATTTCCATGGCAAACCCCCAGGGCCAGGGATTTGTAAATAAGTCATGGATATTCTAGACCTGGACCCAGTCCTGAGCCTGATTTTCTCACCCTTCTGACCTGCCCCAGGATCGACCTGGCTTCTAGCTTGATGCTGGGCACCCCAGGACATGGCGGGTACTCATTCCTTTGTCCCTCTGACCTCCTGGTCCCTCTGGCAGACTCTTTGCGCATGTCCCCTGTGCCCTGGAAGTTCACTCTGGGACTGGCCAGGCCTCGCTCCACATCCCAGAAGGGGCGCTGCTTCCTGAGCCTCACTGTGTGACGAATTCTTCAGAGCCCAAGAAACCCTGGGCAGCACACGCTCTGACTAAATTTATGTCTAAAGTGTGCCTTTTTAAGTCATCTCCTCACGAGGAATGGGGCTACGGTCTCGCTTGCCTTATTGGTGGATTGTGAAAAATAAATAAATGGCCCTTGAATAAATTTGAAACAAAAAACAAAGACTCTTCTTCCTTCTTTTTTTTTTTCCATCCTATCCCACTACTGCTGCCCAATGTCAAACATGCCTGGGTCCCAAATTGCTCCATAAACCATGAACAATAAAATAGAAATGATTTCCCTTAATAAAAATGAATCCTTTCAATGACTAATTTGAAAGAGCACTAATCTACCATGAGAGCTTCTTTGAGACCTATCTTTGTCACCAACTAGCTGTGAGACCTGCCACTGTTGTTAGCCTCTGGACCCTCTTATCCACTCCTTAAAAACCAGGGCACAGGATAAATAGCCAACAATCCTAAAAGGATGCTATATTATTAATGATATAACATGAACATATAGTGAGATCTTCAATTATATGTAATTTTGTTTTTACTATATGGATAAACCTCGATATTTAGAAAGTAACAGAATTATGTTGCTCTCTGTATAGCCATTTGAAGTTAATTAGGCAGTGAATCTTAATTACCTACATTAGTTTAGCCTGGTAAAAAAATGTAACGGTTTCCACACAGTGTCTTCCAATCTGCCGTAGTGTCTTCCAATCAGCCGTTAACTGTAGAAACAGAGTGAAATATTCATACACTTGGTCGGTGACTACTGACTCCAGGGTGCTTTCATTCCTGGTAATATTTCCATCCCAGGCTAACAGAGTTTCCAGCTCTGGGATCAGCTTAACAGCCTCTCTTGAAATGACAACGAGAGAAGCCTAAGGATCTATAACCTGTGCTCCCCTCACTCCTGCACAGCCCGTGAAATGACAATTCTTAAAAACCTTTACTTAGGCTATTAAATAGCTCTGATTCCACTATACTTCTCTTCTTTTGTTCTTAAAATCTTGCATCTGCAAAAACCTCAGCCTGAAACTATTGTCAGAGAAGTGAAATATTAGGAGACCATCCTCATTAGAAGAGAATGCTTCTCACTGTCTGCATTTGGAAGTAGCATTTCGCATTCCCCTCTGCACTGCTTAAAGCAAAAGGATTTCAGCGGCCGCCCAAGTCTCCTCCTCACCTGGCCCTATTTTCTGATGGAAAGACTGAGCCTCAGAGGAGTGAAATGTTTTGCAGCAGCTAATAGCAAACCTAGAACTAGAATCCAGACGTTTGACTCGCTATTCATTACCAAACGGGTATGCTTGGTTTGATGAAGTGGAATTTAAAATGCTGGGAGTGGAAGGGAAAGGATTTCAAAAGAAAAAAAAAGATTGTCCCCAATGGGCCGTAAGCCCTTTGATGTAGACAGAGCACTGTAAATGGGTCTTGGTTGTTTCCTTTTCAACTGTGCAAAGACTTGCCCTTCATACCTGGGAACATGGTGTATTATTCATGCAAACAGAATCTGTTTGTTCTGAGACTTCAGGGGGAAAAAAGAAAGTTAATGGCAAAATTAAGAGGCGTGATCGTTGCAGCGCTTTGCCAGAGTGACCCTGAACTGCCATCTGTAGTTGGTCGAGGAAGTCCTCGCTGGGAAAGGAGCCTGGATGAAGACGTTGATGACAGCGGTACCGCCCGGTTGACTGTGCCTTCACCTAGCGCAGGGCTAGCTCGGGTGCCCCTGCCTTTCGAGCTTTTGGGCACGCAAGTACTAGACGCCTCCGTCACGATGAGGTGGAATCTACCTATTCGAATGTATCCTGTGTTTCAAATGGGCAAAATCGATACTATCTGCATGCTGTAAGACAAAGAAACATTGATGAAGTCCCCCACTCATGAGAGGCTTCTCTCTCTCCATAAAGAGAAAGTCTTGGAGTGGGTTTCTTTCTTTCTCTGCTTGTTTGCTCCTCTCTCCTTGTGGAGAAGTAGCTGGTAACCTCATTAGTGTAATGACCTTGTGGAATCAGGTGGTTCTCAAATTTTTGTGCTCATAGCAATCACCTGAAAGCGTGGGGAAAGACAGCTAGGCCCCACACCCAACCTCTGATTGGGTGGGTTCGAGTTGGGGCCCAATCAGTTTGTGTTTCCAGCAGGTTCCCAGGTGAGGCTGAGGCTGCTCCACGCGGCACCACGCTTGGAAAACCCCACCTTTAGGCCGGAATTCCACGGCAGCCTCGTGAAACGGTAGGTTTTTTTCTTTTCTTTGCCTTGAATTTTTAAATAACCTCATGTGGTAGGAAAGGAGAGGGCCACGGCCTGTTTGGTCTGCGGCTCGGGAGGGTGGGCTCTGCGCCAGGTTGGGGGGCTGTGTGGGCTGAGGCTCGGCTCCAAGACCACATCCTGGGCTTGGAGACTGGGGTGCTTCAAGCTTAGGCCTGGACTTGAGGACAGGGATGCTCTGCGACCAAAGGCCTTTCTTCCATCCTGGGGCCCATGCAAGGGTCCTCGGGAGGCCCAGGGGCTTAAGCTGGGACAAGGGGAGGGAGGGCCCAGGCCATCCTGTTGGCTCCAACCACGACCTGAGCTCTGTGTTCAACTGCTGCCCCACTGTCTCCCAGGTGATGGACCAGTGCGTTCTTTATCGCTTTCTTTTTTCAATAAAGTACATTCACCTGCACTTCCTAGTCACATTGTGGGGAGGCCCCTTGCTCCAGCTTTTCAGTCTAAGACCATGTGTGTAAGTCAAGGTAGGCCCGGCTGTGGGTGCAGCTGCTTTGCATAGGTCGGGGTAGACGAAGGTGTTCCATTAGGTTCAGCCCTGCGCCGCCATCTCCAGCCTAAGTTTACCATTTGGTACTTCTATTCACCAGATTTCTGGACAGGAAGATGGCAAGAGGGACAAGTAATAGGCTTTGAGCATCAAACATCTTTTCCTACTGTGCCAATTGGGGAGAAAGTTATGACCTTATGGAGAATTTGAGTATTTGCTCATATGAGCTGATAAATCAAGCTTTGGCCTAGGACGTTTCAGTAGGTTGTCTGCGGTATTGTGGTGACATTAGGTTACTGGGGCTTTAAATTACAAAACACAGCTAAACTGTACGTCCACGACATGAAAGTGTGACCTTGTGGCCTTTAGATTGTCAGTGCGAGGGCTTTGACAGAGGCCTAGCTCAGCTTTCCCAAATTCTGTCCTGGCTTTGTTTTTTAATTTCATTTAGGGAACTGTGGAAACTTAGATTCATTCTGCCTTCAGACACTGTGGAGTCATTATCCACAGGGTCTCAAGTTGGTTCTAGATGTTTCCCTTTGTAAGGAAGTATGGGTTTCAGAGACCCATATTTCAATTACAGAACAATGTTGCATTTTTTATCAATTACAGAGAAATGTTGCATTTTTAATCAATAAACAGATAAAAAGGAAAAAGATTGCCTCCTTTATCAGCAACATGTCGTCTTGGTGGATTGAGACAGAAAGCCTATTAAATGGAAAAACATTAAAACATCCTCTGTCTGGAACAGACTGTTTTTGAGTTTTATTAGTTATGTTGGAGTAGAATTACTTTTTTTGAAAAAAACAAGTTTTTCTTGTCAAGTCAGAGAGGAGCAGTAGAAAAGTCAAAGAAAAACTGAAGGAAGATGTGCTGATTGAAATGGAGCAAGGAAGAACTTTTCTTAACTCAAATTGAGAACACAGCATGGACGTGAATGGGAAGAGGATTGTGGCCCTATATTTAACTGCTTTTAAAGCAAGAACTGAAAGTGAAGGTAATGCTTAAGTGGTTGTTAGATCGGAGACTGGATTTCTCTCCAAAATTTTAGCCGTGTTGAACAGTACATTCTTAGCATGGACTAGAATATTTCCCAGAGGAAGCTGGGCTGGGGCTCTATTGAGAAACCTCCTCTTAGCAGCACGGGGGTCAGGGGAATGGGTCAGTCATAAGACTAAATGAGAGCCACTCTAAAACCTGGGACAGACACTTATGGAGGTTACATGAGATTTGTTCAAACTGCTTAGGGAATATTAGCATAGCATATTTACTTAGTTTTCAAGCTAACACAGCTAGTACTTGCAAAAAAGCTAGTACCATGGTATGTACTGTGAGGGGAGCTTAGCTCAGACATTTGAGGAGTGGGAGTTCAGGACAGGTCACATCCTAAATTCAGCCAGAAAGGTCTACATGATTGAAACTAGCCCTGGATTTACGGGAGACTGCTGGGAAGAGATCTCCCAGGTCGTGGTGGGCTGTGTGTATTTTGAGCAGACCTGGAACTGACGGAATTCATAGTCTCAGGTTGGGAATGGCAGGACAGAGAAGGTGGAAGTGTACGTGCTTGGCCCAAGAGCAAACAGGGAAGAAGGAAAGCACAGTGATCCAGCCAACAGGGTTTGTTCCACATGGGGTTGAGGAGACAGAGAAGCAACTTAGAAAGTAGGTTGATTGTTTTTAAACTTCGCTTGGCCAGCTGAGAAGGAAAAAGAGGAAAACAGAGGAACCACGACACTCAGAGACGTATCCCTCTGTGATAGAAAAACGAGGAAAGAAATTTTGCCACTAGGAAAATATAACAGGTTGGTCAAGGCCTGGAAAAGTCAAAAGATGAGGGATGGGAAGGTTTGCGGATGGTCTAGGGCAGGGGTGTCCAAACTCTTTCAATGGTTTTCACCAAGGGCCATATGCGGTAAAACACACAGACAGCCAGGCCACTCACTCCAGGTGAAGTACATATTGCCTCACCTGGTTTATTTAAGTAAACTAAATATATTTTTGGAATTTGCTGCGGGCCAATTAAAAATGGATTGCGGGCTGCAGTTGGCCCGCGGGCTGCAGTTTGGACACCACTGGTCTAGGGCATGTTGATTCTTACTGGCTCCCAGAGGTGCCCATGCTTTTGGAAGTTCTTGAATTTGCTGAAGGTAGTTTTTAACTGAGACAAAGGTAGAGAACCCGAAAACTGCCCTTAAGTGATAAACTTCCTAAGCCTGTGTAACTCCAGAGCAGGAGTTAGAAGCAGTGGTCACTAATTCACAGGAATAAAAGATGCATTGGCGTCTTGCTGGGGGTACCTCACAGAACAGAGAAAAACAAGGCAGTGAAGTTGGTTTCATAAGCTGCCTGTTAAAAACTTTATAAAAGGGAGGAAACCTTCTCCTCAGAAACAGTGTCACTAGACAGTCTACACAGTTCAGTCTTGAGCATACAAAATGGAGATGAAATTTTCAGTGGGCCAGATCCTAAGAGGAAGTGTCTAACTGTAATTGTCTAAATCTTGTAAGAATTTAGGTTAGTCCTAAATGCATTTCTTAGTGGAGAGGTGTATAATAGATGTAAATTCCCCCCCCCCCCCCAAGAAGTTACAAGGTCACAATTAACTTAGTACAGGATCTCTCCTTCCTGATTTTACATTGGGGCCCCTGGGACAGACAGACCAGCGTCCTGGCAGAACTGACCCAAAACATTTTCTCTCTTTGCCAGCAAGCACCAGCTCTCTCTGCTTGGTTTGTGTCTGGAGACCAGCGCCATGAGCCTGGGTTACTCTCTGACCTGTGTATAGTATCCAGAAACCGAGTTCTGTGTGTGGTGGCTGCTCCTGGGCCTGGGGGATTTGCTGGTTCTATCTAAGTTTTGTTGGCATGAATCTTGTGTTGTAATATTCTTATGTATCCTTCTGACTCACTCTGGAAAAATGGCGATCACAAGAAACTTGGAGTTTTGGAGGTGCTAAAAGCTGTGCCCATTCTGGCAGATGATGGCTCGAAGGTAGCTTCTGACAAAGAAAACAAACACCCTCCGAGTGAGACACATCTGTCGGAGGGAGAACAGAATAAGGAAATAGGGAGTATGTTAGTTTCTAGCTATTGTAAGAAATTATCACAAACATGATGGCTGAAAATAACACAAATGTATTATCTTATGGTTCTGTAAGTCCAAAAAGGGCATTAGCTATATTAATTCATTTTGTTGGGCTAAAGTTAAGGCCTTGGCAGGTCTGTGTTGCCTTCTTGAGGTTCTAGGAGAATATCTGTTCCCTTGCCTTTTACAGATTCAAGAGGCTACCCACATTACTTTCTCATGGCACCTTTCCTTCCTCCTCACACACAGTGACGTTAGGCCAAGTCCTTCTCATGCTGCCATCTTGGTTCCAACCTCCTCTTCTGAGTCTCTTTTCCCCTTTTATGGACCCTTATGATTACACAGGACCCACCCACCCATACAATCCAGGATCAACTCCCTATTTTAAGGTCACCTGATTAGCAACCCTAGTGCCATCAGCAGCCTTAAAATCCCTTTGCAATTCAAGGGCCCAGGGATTCAGATGTGGGTGTCTTTGGGGCGACAAAGGTCCATTATTCTGCCTAACACAGCAGCAAGGAACTTTGACTTCAGTTCTCTAAACTTAAAAGGCAGAGGAGATTTAATTAAAAAAATATATATATATTTTCTCTCTTGGAATGTTATAATAGGGGGATCCACATTCAAATTTGAGGCATTTTTTATGTTATTGTTCATTGTATATCTTGCTAGGCAATATTTGAATGATGTGGCTGGGCATACTGTGAAATAAGAAATAGAATAGGTGAAGAATTTGGGGCTTAGGATGTGTTGTGTGTGTGATGCTAATTTCACTAATATCCTATTCTGACCCTTTCTAAGGGCCTCTGGGGACATGAGAACTGCCAGGTTACAGGAGGGGCTGTTGTTGGTCTGTGTTCACATGCAGAAGAAGGACCCCTCCGTATACCGATGGTCTTTTCTCCCTGAATAAAGCAATACTCCTGGCTGACCCAAGTCTTGGCCTTTGAACCCAATGGGTTAAGAGAGAACAGAAGTTGGGAAGAAGAGAGAGAATCAGTCATCCTCTCTTCCTGTGCCAAAGAAGACTCTGCTCTTCTCCCTGAGCAATTTCTGATTTTCTCTCTAGTAGTTTTCTTGGGTCCACACTAATCTGATTGCTGAAAGTCATGCTTCTTTTTTTTCTTCACTTGCCTCGTGAATCCATAAAAGGGAAGTGAATTCCTGTCTGTTTCTTGTCTCAGTATACTAAAACTGTACCCACCCACTGTCCGAAGGCGGCTTTACCACTCATAAGCAGGTGGGGAAATCTGATAAAGTCTGCTGCAGGTCCCATCACCATAAAATGGGAGGATGGGTGGAGGTGGGCACGTGTTCTCAGGCCCACGTAGTGTTTTCCCAATCGACTTTATTGAGAAACCCTACATTGGTGGTTCTCAGGAAATCTCAAAGATGAATAAAGCCATTACATTGATCCCCATTTATTGTCAGTTCTTTGAAATTACATTCAAGGGTTAAACCCAGTTGGGATAGAGGGGGAGTCCTTGACACCCAAACCTACAGCATATCTAGGAGGGAGATAGAAATCCTTAAAAGCAGAAGCATAAAGATAATGTTAAAACACTTCTCTCGTTCTGCCAAAGCTGTGACCTAAATGAATATCCACAGCTTTGTCAACACATACACACTTTTATGGAGTCTTAAGACACAATGCTGTGATCTTCGTCATTATCATCTTCATTAGAAGCAGATGGCAGCCAAGTGTTGCCTCCACATTTAGATAATGTTTAAATAATTCCTGGAAAAACAGTCAAGCAGCCTAATCAATTCTTTGAGGAGCTACAGTGAGAGCTGGAGGGCAGGGAGTTTATGTAGTAAAACAGCGGCTCCAAGAAATTAATTTATGGGCTAAGAAGATGAAGGGTTTTTGAAATTGATAACAAGCCCTTTCTACTAAGATCCCATCAATATCATTAGGATAGATTTTTTTAACGCTAACATTTTTATTTACTATTTTCCTATTACAAAAACTTATGGTTTATTATAGATTTGGAATATATAGGAAAACAAACTCACATATGTATCCCAATTCCCACTCCCCCGGGAAAATCACTGATGAGAATTGGGGTAAACATGCTTTTATTATAAACAGAACAGCCCTTCCATTCAGATCGCTGTCCTCACACCTCTCCCACAGACATTCCAGGGCCTCTTGGAATGAGCTTCCCAGAGCTTCCTTGCTTTAGTGTCTTTCCTTGATTCAGGCTGCCTGCACTGCCCAAGCTCTGATTTCTGCCTCCGCTCCTTAGAAAAAGCAAATCTCAGCATTCCAGAGCATTTGTTACATGTCTGTTGCATCTGTTGGGCCAGACAACCTTGAAGGAGGGAGCCATTGTGTGCTCTGATGGGAGAGATTAAGGAGGAGGGCTCGCCCCTGTTGATTTGCTAGTATTTGTTTTCTGAATTTAGCATATTTTTCAGCCAGTTTTCCCTCTGAAACAAAAGGTGTTTTGAACTCATTACAAATCATTTATTTTTGTTTTTGATTTTAGAGACAAAAAAGATTAATAGGAAGAGTCTATGCTTATAATTCCTTTTCTTTTTTGAATTAAATTTATTGGGATGACAGTGGTTAGTAAAATTGCATAGGTTTCAAGTGTTCAATTGTATACTACATCATCTGTATTTCACATTGTGTGCCCACCACCCAGAGTCAGTTCTCCTTCCATCACTATATACTATTTGATCCCCTTTATCCTCTTCTACCATACCCCCCTCTTCCCCCCCTTACCCTCTGGTAACCACTAAACTGTTGTTTGAGTCTATGAGTTTTGTTTCTTTATTTTTTGTCTTGTTCCTTTGTTGCTTTCAGTTTTATATTCCACATACGAGTATGAGTGAAGTCATATGGTTCTGGACTTTTTCTGTTTGACTTATTTTGCTTAGCATAATAATCTCAAGATCCATCCGTATTGTCACAAATGGCAATATTTCATTTTTTCTTATGGCAGAGTAGTATTCCATTGTGTATACATACCACATCTTCTTTATCCATTCATCTATTGAAGGACACTTTGGTTGTTTCTATGTCTTGGTCACCATAAATAATGCTGCAATGAACATCAGAGCACATGCATCTTTGCGGATAAACGTTTTCAGATTCTTTTGGGTAGATACCCAGGAAAGGGATTGCTGGGTCATATGGTAATTCTAGTCTTAATTTTTTGAGGAACGTCTACACTGCCTTCCATAGCGGCTGCAGCAATCTACTTTCCCACCAACAGTATCTGAGGGTATAATTCCTTTTCTAGACAAAACTCAGAATCAGAATAAACTGATCTCTCCACTCTTTTCCCATTATCATTTTTTTCTTCTTCCCTATAGGTTAAAAAGTGAGCAGAAATATTTTTTGCATATTGTTTTTAGGGCCCCATTATAAAAAGCTGGCTGTTTCAACAATCCAATTTTTAAAAAGAAATACTAAGAAAGTATTCTGAAAGGAAAACCTTTTTAAAACATTTTATCATTACTAGCAGCCATTATTTATTTATTTATTTATTTATTTTGAGTTTGCTTCTTCACTAGTTGTCCAGGTATTTTGATATCTTTCTTTTCAACAGTTTTAAAAAATCTTTACAATAAGGTATAGCTATTGCTGAAATAGAGTAGTATTTTCCTGGACAAAGAAAAATAATTTTGTATAGTGATCATTTTCAAGTGCTTTTATTTGATCTTTTCAGGAATCTTGTGGTATAGACAAATCAGGGCTTTTTTCTATTTAGTGGGAAGGAAACTGACTCACAGAATGTTTCATAACTTTATTTCCCTTTCTTGTTGAATAGATCTCTGACTTCTTATAATACACATCAACCCTTGAGTTACACTGGTGGGTGGTTATTGCAGTGACCTCAGGGCCGCACAGCTAGTGAGTGGCAGACCTGAGACCAAAGGCAAATATCTTGTATTCAGTCCTTTGCTCTTGGCACTCATATCTCTTTCTATCTGAAAGGACTAAAATCATCTCCATTTAGTGACTGAAGAAACATAAGCGATCTTTGACCAGAGAGCTTGTAAAGGCAATTCTTTTTCATATTTGAAAAGCTTAGAGCTGCAGTGTTGGTTCTTACACAGCTACGACCAAACTCGTCAATTCCTCAGCAGAGAGCATGCTGGGAGGATGGAGGAGAAAAATGGGCACCATAATGTTTTCCCAGTTCGGAAGGGTCCTCCGTTGGAATGTAATTTCCTAGAGCTTATTATTAATTAATTCAACAAATATATATTAAGAACTTGCTGTATGTCAGACTGTGTTCTAGTTCAGGAGTTAAAGCAGCGAACAAAACAGACAAATAGCCTTGCCTCCTGGAGCTCACATTTTAACAGTTGTCTTATATTTTATTTTTGTTAATATTCCTGTTTAAGCCGGTCCTTGCCACTATTTATCTGAATGCTTTCACTATAATTGATAATTTTGGTGGCAGAACAATCGTTACTGTTTACTGGATGCTTATAACATGCCACGCGCCATCTAAACAAGTCATGCATCATCTTGTTTAATCCCCATAACCACCCATCTACCCGGATGGCATTATAATTTTTCACTCTGCATAATTAGTGCATCGCAGACCCAGGATTTCAACACAGGTCTGTCTCCCTCTAAAAGCTGTGCTTTTCACCACTCTCCATACTGGCTTAGCTTAAAAATTGTTGTTTTAGACTGCAGGTGCAAGAAACTAGTACAAAATGAAAATTGAAATTGCTTTTATTTTGTATCCAATAAATTCAAAATAAATTATCTTTCGAATCAGAAAGAAAGACATATTCATCCTGTAAGTCCCATTGTGAGGTGGTAAATAAGAGCTATAAACATTAGGGCAGAGAGTGATGAACATTTGATCACTTTTCTAGCTTAGCATGTGTGTCAGTTACTGTTGGAAACTATACAGGCAGCCGTCTTCAGCAATCGTTGTTGTTTTTTTTTTTTTTTTTTTTTTTGTGGTCAATTAAGACTACGCAGTAGACCATATTGCAGAGGTTAAACTTATTGCCCTTAGACTTTAATTATTTTTTGAATTCCTCTTTGATGGGAAATACACATTGTATCTTAAGGAAGCTTATGTTCAAAACATTAATCTACATACATTATGAGAGGTGAATGAGTACAGGCTGACATATCTGTGTCTGAGCTCCTGCAGCTTTTACTCAACCTAGGTCTTTGAGAATCCTTAGCACCCCTGGCTCATATTTTACTTACAACTTTACAGTGTCACCTCTTTTAATATCAGTTTCCTTCTCTATCCCTCTCTCCCTCTCTCTTTCCTCTGCAAATATTCATTATGGCTGCTCTGTACCATTAGGAATTGAAAACTGGACCCAGTTCTCATCATTCTAACCATGGTTTCAGCAGAGCTTGGGAAACAGCTTTGGGTTCCAGGCGGTCTGAGGAGGTTACCGTCACCACAGATGTGTGAGCCAGTGCAGTGCAGTGGGGAAAATAGTAAAGAATATCAGGTGATATTAACTGCTGCTAGTTATTGAGAGATCACCATATGGCAGGCACTTCTGCTCTGTGGTTTACATACATTATTTCATTTAGTCCTCACGGCAGCCCAATCTAAGATGTAATTGATGCTGAGAGAGGTTAAATAACTTCTCTGAGGCTGCACTGCTTGTAGGTATCCAGTCAGGATTGGAATCAAGGTAATTTTAATTCTTCTCCTCTGTGTGACAGCGTCATGAGGATTCAGACGTGGGAGAGATCGAGACAGATTGGAGAGATGGTGAGGAAGGCTTCACAGAGGCCGTCCATCTCTACTTAAGCAAAAATTCCTACTAACATTTCCATCTCACTGTATCACTTGAACATTTCAGGTGTAACTGGACAGTTTTGACCATCTACTTCCTTAATCATACTGAGATTAGCTAAACAGTATAGCAATACTAATTATAATTAGTTATCTATTCAGACCCATTGTAAGGATCACACCTCTCTATATTGTCCACATCAGTGCTGTTCGATCCAAGCACACCTGATTATGGCCCTCTTCACTGTCCTTGTCACAGCCACAGATGGTGAAGTTTTATTTTAGATGTCTTTTGCTTCTTGTATTTTGTCTCAAGATTCTAGAATTGCACCAACAAGAAACTATATAGGGTAACATTTCATGATATTTTCAACCAGGAAGAAAACGTCGATTGTGAACAAAATGCATAGGCATTTAGAAGAAAGTCATTAGGTAACTTGGCCTTTCTCATAAAACTTTTGTTACAAAGTCAGTTGGAAACAATAATGTATTTGCCTTTAAAATGTGCCCATCCTATTTCCAGAGCTATGACTAATCATTATTGTTCTTTGATATGAATCAGGAAAGTCCTCCCCCCCCACTGATACACTGCTAGGCAAGAAGGTACCTTGCTGAGGTGAAGCTGGCATCCCTTCCTCCAGGTGCACACAGCCCTGAGCCACAGGACACAGACTTGACAGGTGGAGAGAGGAGTGCATTGTGCTGCTACTTGCCAACAGACCAGGAAGCTTTGTGAGGCACAGAAATGGTGCCATCATCCCCAGGAGTCTTGCCTATGCCTGTCACTCTAGAGGAAACAACAGGACGAATGCTGAGGCAGTGCTTTCACTTCTCATAGACTTACAATCACCTGTTAAGGAAACTGGCCCTGGACGTTAAGGGCACACAATTATCAAGTGTGGGAGCCAGGATTCTGCTGGGGGTCTGACAAATTCTAACATCTGGCTCGTTCTTGTTGAGGAACTAACACCTTATTTCTGCTGTCAAAAAATGTTCAGACTTGTTGGGTGGTGCATTCGGCACTCATGAAAGAGAAGAAGCAGCAAGCAACCCTCTGCTCCTTGTGCACGGAGAACATTGCATCATCCTTTGCCTGGTTCAGTCTGTTCTACTAGGAGTTCCTTTTTCTTATTTGCATGTGTTCAAATCCTACCTATTCTTCTACCTGTGATCAAATGCTACTTTCTCCATAAAGCTTCTCTTGATTCACTTTAATATGGAAATAACCTCTCTCCTTCACGTCACCAAAGCACATTCTTTTACCACTTTTATTGGATCTCGATCTTATCCCACCTTGCATTGTTGCTATGTTGGTATATGCCTCCCCCTGCCCCCATAATGAGCTGTAAAATCTTGGATGCTGGCATCATATATAATTTATCTTTTTATCACCACTGCCTGGCACAGTGTAGGAACTCAAGTTGGTTGACTAAATGAATAAATGATTGAATGAATGAATTAACCAACACTAATCAAGATTTATTTTCAATAAAAAGGTATTCAAAACACACATACCACTGGAAATAACGACAAAATTTAGATAAGACATTGTTAAGAAAATCTTAAAATATCTTTGTTTTTAGAGCGCTGACAAGGTAAATATTATTGGTTGAGTTGTACCCCCCTCCCCAAATTCAAATCCCCTGTACATCAGAATGTGACATTTATTTGGAAATAGGATCACTTCAGATGTTGTTAAGAGGCTAGAGAGAAACAGTTAAACCCTAAAGGGGAACAACAATTGAAACAGCAAGTGAATCCCTCATCCAAAACCATGAGGTAGGGATTCAGTCAGTTTTCAATCTGCCCCTTGTCTCTGTCTTCTTTGTTGGGAAAGCCCTCCTCGGGGCGCCTCCCTTATTTAGTGTCCCATTACCTCACCCTTTAAGGGAGGGGTCTTACTCCTTGAAAGTCCCTCTTTGCAGGTACTGTCTCGTCACCTCTTCAACAGGCTCAAGCCTCTCTTCCTGCATCCCCAGCTCACCTTCCCATCTATGCACTGCCTTCAGTTTCTCCTCCCTCTCAGGTGTCTCCATAAAGTTTTCCAGGACCACTCAACTCACTTCCCTACCTGAGGCTGCATTCAGACAGCAGGCTCACAGAAACCACTCTTGCCAAAGTCATCAGTCACCTTGTGCCATAAAATTCGCATGTGTATTTCTGATACTTTTATTATTTGATCTCTTAGCAGCATTTGGCAGAGAAGACACTCGCTCACTTTTGCAACTCTCAAATTCCTTGCCTTGAATTTATGTTCTTATTTTCTTCGGTCCTCGGAGCCCCTTTTCTCAGTATCTTACTCAGGTTTCTCTTTCTATGTTTATTTTGTTATGTTCCAGGATTACATCTTCTGGACCATTTTCTGCTTCATAATTTGCATATCGCTTTGAGTAACCGCATACATTTCCTTGGCTTATTTATGTTTTTATTTACTTATTTTTGTGTGTGGCTTTTACCTGGTGGTACTCTCAGATCTTTATTTTCAATACCCGTCTATCTTTTTTGAGTTCCTGATTTATATATCCACCTAGCCACTTGCTAGATACCTCATTTGAATGTCTCGTAGGCATCATAACTCAACATGTCTAAAATGGAATTTTCTTGGTTGCTCCCAAACCTGCTCTGCTTCCTGTGTTGTTTGTTTCAGTGAATGGCAGAGGCAGCCACCCAGCTGCTCTAAACACACATCTGGGCATCATTTTTGATTCTTAAATGGATACAGATTCATAATGTCATATTTCTTTATTATCTGGCCACTGTTTTACATCTCTATAGCTGTCACCCCCCCCAAAACACACACACACACACACACGTGTACACACACGCAGAGAGAGAGAGAGAGAGAGAGAGAGAAGAGAGAAATTTTGCTGATGTCATCTTTTATTTGGAGTACTGCAATAAATTTAAGACAGGTCCTCCTGCCCCTAGTTTTCCCGTTACCACCCATTCCCATCAATGGTTCCTACCTGACTATTTTTTATCTAAAATTACTCAGAATGGTCATGGTTCTCACCTGCTAGGAATCTCTTACTGTCTTCATATTTCCTATAGTATTTCTACAAAAGCCTTAATATGGGAAACATGAGTGTCTGCCATGTGGGGTCCCAAGGCTTTTACCATTCTGGAATCACACTGTCAGTTTAATATTTCAACAGTGTGGGTTAAACCCCCATCCCACAGGAAAACTATCTTCCTCCTTAGACCTCTGAGAGCTCTTGGGGGGTTTAGGATTTGTCTGGTCATCTGGTTTGTTTATTGAATTCCTAATTGATCTGCTCACTTCATGTGATTGCTGAATACTTCCTATCTATTAGGCTTCATTCTGGAGGGCCTGCTCCTTCTTTTTTTCTTTTTTCTTTTCTTCCAAAGTAAGTATAATACAAGATGCAACTGACATTTACTGAAGTTGGGTGGGTGGTCCATGGAATAATGTGTAATTACACATTAGGTATCACTGTCATAAAAGTAATTTGGCGTCATTCTCCATTTCTTCACTTTTTTCTCTTTTAGAAGACTCTCCTCACCTCTTGCTGTCTTGTTTGATGTTGTAGTTGCCCTCCTTCACTTCTTCACCTGGGCTGTCCATGGAAACTGGAATGCAGTTCTCTTTGCTTATCTCTGTTTCCCACGTCAGGCTGCAGTCACTGCCCCTCTCCTTTCTCAAGCAATAGATCCATCGTGACGTTTTCCAAAATAAAAAAATAATTGCTCCAGAGATGAATTGTGTTATTCTCCTAGAATAAAGAAGCAGTAGCTGTGGCAGATACCTTGTTTATTAAATAGAGTTTTTAATTCCTGCTACACACAACCAAAAGTAGAGAATAAAACGGAAGTTGGGGTGACATAGCAAAGGGGAGACATTGCTATGTCACCCCAACTTCCGTTTTATTCTCTACTTTGGGCATTCTGAGTGGCGTTTAGCATTTGCAGTTCCGTGATCCTTTCTGCCTTTGCGTGTTTTCTCCCCTGCTTCTTGGAACATCTTACCACAGATGTTTTCCCTAGCTAAGACTTCCCAAACGTCAGATCGTAGGTTAACTCCTTCAACGAGGCTTCCCTGGTGCTCTGGATTAGGTCAGATGCTTGTGACATGTGCCTTCAAAGGGTACTGTGTTTCCCTTACCAGGGAAAGTATCACATTTCATTGTGATAATCTGCCCACTCTCTGAGGGTTGGGCTGGTGTCCTCTTCGTCGTGGAAACTTCGTGTCAGGTCCAGCTCCTGGTACATTATAAAAATCAAAAAACATCTGCCATATAAATAACAAATAAGTTCATGACTCCCTTTTGAGAACCTCAGCGGACACTTTACTATTCTTCCCCACTTTTAAAGCAGGGGTGCCAGTCTTAGGGTGGACCATACTTACCTCCCAGACTGGACAATTTCTAAGGTTCTTACCCACCTCTGCTGTACTAATATTTTGTCATTTTAGGTCATTTTCTTTTTGAGAAGTGAAACAAGAAACAGTACCATTTCTTACAGTTTCCAAGAAAAATGAAAACAGATTTCCACTCCCCTCTTAGACTTCCATCATCTTTCTAGGATATCCTAATTTAAGGTAGGCACTAAGAATGATCCAGATTAGTAGAGCAGTAATTTGGCCAATCCATGGAACATGGATTTTCTATCACATTTGCCTGCAATGGGGTTCATTTATCTCCTATTTTTTATTTTGACTCATTTGACTTAATTGTTCTTGAAATGTTCTGCATTTTTCTATAAACTTAGATCTTCAAATCATTCCGCTTAATGCAACACATTTATTTTCTACAAACTTAATGATAAAAGATGTTCAGTCCCGTTTCTCCTTCTAAAAACCTTTGATGAGTTATTTTTTAATTTATTTAGTTAATATTTATAAAATATTATAACATCATAGTATCATGTATGGGTTTTAATAAATGATTTAAAATTTACCTATGATTTTAATCAATTTTTATAAGATGGAGATAACTGAAAACTCTTTAGGTCACAAACATATTTCAGGGAACTATCTCACACGACCCTCACAGCCACCTCAAGCCATAGGAGAGTGTCTTCACTTTCACCCCCATTTACAGGAGACAACATAGGAGTATGGAACTGGGATGTAAGACAAACATTTGCAATTTTCTTTGACTTCATAGAAAATACACGAAATTTCATAGTTTGATAATAAACTGTATTTCCACACAAATATTACATTAAAACCAAAATAAACACTTAAGAGAATATAGTTAGTTGTGTTAAGCACGTTGGTTGTGTATTAACAAGAGAAATAAAACTTCAGGGCGCAGGAACAGAGCACTTGTGCCTTGGATGAACTGAAGACTTTTAGGTCCCTTTGCCATAGAGTTAATCATTTGACTGAAGTGGTGAAAATATGAGCGCACCTTCACATTGAAAGCTGATGTTATCAACTTTCTGTAAACAGAACATTCAGCTAAGGAAATCCATTCTTTAAAGACTCCATAATAAAAAAGGATATGTGGTTTTGCAGTATCTCAAATTATAAAGCTCCACAGAATTTTAGAGCATAAATGATCTTTTAGATCTGCTACTATTGTGAAATTTCAAAGAACGGCACTATTCTAATGGTGTTTTAAGATACCCTAGCCTAGGAGTTTTCAAGTAGGATACCATATTTTGGTTCTGATGCATGAGGAAATTTTCATCAATCCTCAATAAATGGTTAAAAACACAAACAAGTAGTAAGGTTTTCATAAATTCAATTATACTAAATTTAAAGAGTTTTAAAAATATTTTCATTACTCACGCATTTAGAATTCTGATGATAATTTTTCTGTGTGTTTACGTGGAGAAATAAAAATTGGCAGCTCTATTTCAGCCTCCTTCCTCTTCTTTGGGTATGTTATAGAATGTGATTAACCTGTGACATCAAGCTACATGAGAGTAAGGGATATTAGCCACTACTGGTGCCTTCTGAAGTATACACGGGTGAGCTGAGGGCCAGAGGTGTTAGATGACCTGCTTCAGGTCATGGCTCAAAACCTGGGTGTCCTGATTCCCAGGCCAGGCCGGTCCCAGCTCAGTGTCCTGCCTTAGAAAGCATGAATAGCTGACTGGCCTTCTGTGTCAAATCCAACAGTGGGAAGCTGAATTGCAATTAAAATTCTACTCACTAATTCAGAAGGCATTAAAAATTAAAAATCTGTCTGTTTTGTCAAGTACCTTTCCTTTTATTAATTATCTAATTACAACAGACTCCATGATTAATAACCCTTATTACATGCATTTCCAGCTTATTGATAAGGTCCATCTGGGTACTGTAGTGTATAGGAAAGAAAGTTTATTTAAAAATTATTAGAGCATTGAAAATGAAGGTAAATAAAACCAGCCCAGTCTCAACAGGAGAAATGTGGGAAATCCATGAGGGGGAAAAATTACTTTCAATGGTAATTTTAAGTAGATTCACTCTCCAGCATTGAGCCTACAGAAGATAGCCTGTTAAATACAAATTTCATTCTCTGATGGCAGAAAGACTTTTAAACAGCTGGAGTCCAGGAAGGAAAATAGCCTTCAGTAGGGTGAGATTCCAAAACATACTATAAAAACAAGCACCTGATAGTTTTATTTATGTAATTTGTCTTGAAAGGGAGGCAAGCCCATATTTAAGAATCAAAGTCATAATTTTCTTATTGGTTCAGACAAATGAAAAGTCAGTGACTGAACTCCAGATGTAACATGCTCCCAGGAGACCGGCCCACTGCAGTGATTTTTTAGTCTTGTCATTACTGCCAGTTTGCAAAGAGCCTGTGCGCTTATATCATAGAAAGCAATGTGTTATCAATACAGCCAAATGCAGCCTCCAACAGCTGGAGCTGGCAACATTAACTGGACCTAAGGGGGAACAAGCTCTTTTAGCCTACCCTAAATGCTCCCCAGACCTCCAGAAAGCAGATATTGTGGAGGTTGATGATGGGAACAGATGTTTTCTGTGATGCTTGTCATTTCTGCAGGTGGTACATACAAGGTGCAACACAAATGGAACAGCAAGAAATTAGAAACAATCCCTTATGTTTATATGATGCACTAATATTTTACAAAACATTTCCAGCCAGTATATCAAACCATCCCTGTGGTGAAGTGCACGCACTACAGGTGGGAGAAATGAGGTTCAGAAAGGTCGAGGAGATTGCTCAAGGTGGTTCAAGTGGAGTGGAAACTAGTGCCACATGACACCAGATTCAACCTTTCTGCTACCCTCCAAACCACACAAACCCATCTGTTGTTTTTTTGTTTTTTATACCCAATGTTTTCGAAAATGCATTCATCTCAAAGTCTGCACTACAAGCATATTCATTTTGTCTGGGAGATGGCTATTGTTTTTTCCTGAATCCTGCCATGACTGTGGCCTCAGAGACATTGAATGTGTTGGAGCGGGGTCCTTACAGATAAGGGTGTAAAGTTAAGGGATTGCCCCAAATCCAGCCCGGATATAACCTCATGATTTGGCGATCATGTCTTTGGGTTTCCGGTTGAGTGTTCTTTCCAACACAGCTCATTCCTACTCAAAGCTTCTCACTTTTTCCAAGAGGAGAGTCACAATAGCCTTGTCTAGCTAGCTCTCAGAGGGCTGAAAAATCCCATGATGCAAATAGGTCAGTAAGTGCTTAGAAAAGTGCAAAGGACTAAGCTAATACAAAGCAATATTAGGATGCCTGTGAATAAATCGAATGGACTCTGCCAAGCTGTAGATAGCCAGTTGCAGTCATGCTGAGGTTGACGCTTTGCCCATCCTCTTCTCCTGGTCCAGCTTTAGCAACATCAGGGACTTTCTTGCGTTCCATTCTCTACTGAGGTTTCCTGTTAATTTTTGCTGTCTGGAAACTTCTGGGGAGATCCTTTTCACTCTTGTCATTACTGAAGGATGCTTGGACGTTAGAAGTTGACTTGCATTTGCATTTCATTCATATAAAACACACATCAGTGAAGTTCAGTATTTCTTTCCCCAAACCTTAAGACTTCTGCCTCCTTGTTCTGCCTTGTGACTACCTTGATTCCAGAGCAAATCACGATATGAGTACGGATTTTAAGAGAGGCAAAGATATAATACACGTTGATTTAAGATATATTTAGTTAAACATGCTTTGATTTCAGAGCTCATCTGAATGTTATCTGCATGGAGCAGAAAGAGCGAGAAACTTGGAATGTGGAGCCTGGAGGGATTAGATGCTGCCTGAGGACCAGCCCAGGCTGCAGCCATTATAGGGCTTTATCTGGAAGTCTGTCACAGCAGAAGGGCTTCACCTGAAATTCTTGACAGCTGTCTCTTGCTTTCACATCTATGGGAAACAAGCTACATACACATACATACAAAGTGGTCTCCATTAGGTTCTTGGAAAAGATGATGGATCACCTTCCCGAAACATTTTGACATGTGTCAGATGGTGGTCCTAATCCTGGCCTGGGGGTTTTTAAAGACTCATAGCTGTGTTCTCATTTATGTCTGGCTATTGGCTAGTTATGGAGTGGCAGGCATCTTAATTGTACATTAATGAGGAATTAATTACAATGAACTAATTTCATGGCAGCTAGTGATCACTAGCTTTTAAAGAAAAGGCTACTTTAGTTTAAGTCATTTCTATAGCTTTTCAGGGTGAGAAAGGATGGAGTACAAGAGGCCTTTAGAGCAGAGCTCTCAATGTCTCCAAATGTCCCCACCATTTAAACTTTTAAGACAAAATGTATCCTTTAGATTGAGTTACTCAAAGGACTTTGGCGTCTTCTATGAGGGGATCAAAACTGTGCTGGGGATCGAGGCAGCTACCCGGAGATGGAGTCAGGTCGCTGTCATACTAGCTCTTTGATCTTGGACAAGCTCCATGTTTGAGCTGAGAGTCCTCAGTGGGTTGTTGTGACACTTAAATGAGATAAAAGATATGACAGCGCCTGGAAAGCACACACACATGTGCAGGTATTCACCCTTGCCTCTACTGATCATTCAGTCAGCTGTCATTTGCCCTAGAGGACATTTAAGCAAGGATAATTTCCAGAGCACCCAAGAGAGAATTGGCATAGATGTCCCCCTATGATAGATGTAGGGTGCACAGGGTGGGGTTAAGGTTTAACCATTGCAATGGCAAAGGAGGTTTCCAAGAAGAAATGACTCATGCTGACTTCTGAGGAGACCCAGGGGAAATGAGGCCCCGTTCTGGCCTGGTTTAGGGGCAAGCAGCCTAGATTCCGTCCTCCTCTGTGGTTCTAGATGATGGATCCTTACCCCAAGATGCTTTAGAAACTTACCTTTCTGTCTTCCTACAATTCCTACCTTCTCTAGTCATGTGCACAGGCCAGAGGTACAGAGGACTTGGACGTAAGCTGATGGCACAATTCCGGGCTGGACCACTAAACTCTGTGCTCTGGGTTCTCATTGATAGAGCAGCTTCAGGTCATTCCCGCCTTCCCCTAGGCCAAGATCATTTCTCCTCCACAGAACAGACAGAGAGATGATGAAGAAGCAAGACTACTTAAGGACTTCCGGTCCCGCCTGTCGGCATGTAATATGATGAAGGCAGAGATCGGCCTGGGACCCATCCTTACATCGGATGCTCTCTGCCGGCCCATCTTTCTGTCCTCGTACTCTAGTTCCTGCCATATTTAGGGCCCAGGGGCATCCCCCATAACCCTTTCTTTCATTGCTTTCTTGCCTCTTCTTCCTTTTATTGCTTCTTCATAATAGTAATAATGATTATTAGTATAGCCAATTGTCATAATCAGAGTATCTGGCAAACAAGTTTTAGATCTGTAATCTGATAGCATAGCTAAAAGGAATGAAAAAATATGTCCATGTTGTAGAAAAGGAAGCTCATACTCAGGAATTAAAGATCAGGACAAGACTGTGCACACTGCTCCTTAGACGCAAGTATCCTGACGCAGAGTCCTAGACTGTTTGCATTGCATTATGGGTTGTTTTTTAAACCTGTTTATCCAAATTCATTCTAAAGAGAAATTAGATATGAGCCAAGTACATGCTATTGAGAATAAAGTGATTTCTTCTCTTTATGAGATTCAAGTCTTGTCCTTTGGTAAAGTTATTTTATATGAAAAGAACACTGGACTAAGCCAGGACCCCAGGGTTCTAATCTCAGATATTCCAACTCTAAGATGAAAGCAGGATTTGAGAGGAAGAGACACTTAGATGAATGCAGCACCCCTATGTTGCACAACTTTAGGAGGTTCCATTACTTTATGTAACAGGCCAATGATATTGTGATATTATTTTGGACTCTAATGATACTTGTAATATAAGCATCAATCATTTATTTTTTCAATTGACTTGCTTGTTTTATATTATGGATTGGTATTTTGGTTGTATGAAATATATAATATCCATATTAATATTTGTCTAAATTATGTGTTCATCATAATTCTAGCTTTGTGATTTTCCTCGAACTATGTCACTTTCCTTGATTCACAGTTTCTTTAACTATTTTAGAATGGCCCCGGGCTCCAGTTCTAATGTCCTCTAATGTAGACATGTGCAGATTTTTAGAAGTGTTCAGAGGAATGAATGTGTGTGAATGTGTGAGTGTGTGCATACGTGTGTGCATGTGTGTGTGTGTGTGTGTGTGTGTGTGTTGGGGGAATTTTGGAGGTGTGGCCAGGATCCCATTCCCCTAAATTGTATTTGAAAGCAATAGGATCCGTAGGTTCCTTCAACACTGACAGCCAGCTTTAGCTGCCTATAGTTGCATTTAGGGCTGAGTCACTCCATTCATTCATTCATTCATTCATTCATTCATTCATTCATTCATTCATTCATTGTCTAACTCAGACCTTTATGAAGTGCCCACTCTGACAGGCCCTGCACTTTGATGAGTCAGGCCAGTTCCTAGTATGTGGAAGGAGCTAGCTCACAGGCCCCGCCAGTGCAGAGAGGTAATACCACACATGCTGTGGTGGGAGTTCGAAGGAAGGGTTTTAAAGTCATCCTGGGCAATCAGGGCGGGAAAGGCTTCAATTCTGGGGTATCTATGGTGGCAGTTTGCCAGGCAGGCAGGCAATGGGGATGGATGGAAAATGTGTTGGGAAGGATTTCCTGGTAGAGAAAATGGCACATGCAATGGCCTGAGAGATGATGTAAAGATGGGTGATGTATTTATTTATTTAACTCCTTTGCCTGTGCGGACACTGGACCTTTACTGGGGACAGGAGATTAGGCTGTAGCTGGAGTCTGAGGAGAGTAAGACTGTCCCGAGAGTACAAGAAAAGCAGAAGCAAGTGCCTGAAAATTTTTCCTTGAGACTTTGAATGTCTCATTAAAAAGTCTACACCCTGAGCTCTGAGAATCTGAGTTCTTACCCAACTGGGCCCATGCCACCATGACGGAATCCTGAGTGACAGATGAAAGAGACCTGGAATGCAAACCACTTACCAATTTAACAAGAGTCCTCTTGAGATTTCCTCTAAGATCCTCAGTGCAGAAAAATGACACCATTTCCTGGCTTTAGAAATGCAATTTTGAAAACCTTTCTAGTGACCCCCTCCCTTGTATTGACTGGATTCGCAGTGTGCTGATGGGAGTTGTTTGCAGGATAACTTTGAAGGCTTCTTACTTCCTGTGCTCCAGATTTCCACTCTGGATGCAAAGCCTTGCCTTCCACATGGTGAGCTGAGGCTTAGGAAACCAAGCCCCAGAAGGAGTCCACACAGTTACTCCCATTGTAGGTCGTGAGCTGTGGGTCGGGTTCCAACACTAGCAGAGCTCTCTGGAGCCTAGTCAAATGAGGATATTAAACTGTGTGCTCTCTAAGGTCGTTCCACATTTCACATTCTGTTTAAATTTGAGGTGTCATTGACACAGTTTGCCCTCCCAAGGCAACTTTTTGTAGCGAGTAGGGTGGCACTGGGCATCTGAAGTTTTGTTTTAAGAGACCAAAACAAAACTACTACAAGTGGCTGGCTCTGCTGGGCCAGACCCCTTCCTTTTCTATACTTGGTGCTGAGCTCTAACCCTGTAAGGAGTCCAGTGTCATGTGCGGATGACCCCTACAGACCTGCACGCTTTGGGGACTGCCATTTCCTGGCCTGGATGTGCTTCCAGAATCCATCTCCGCAGCAGGTTAATCTTCCCAAGTGGGCAGACTCTGTGCCAACCCTCGGCTTCCTCACTTTCCTTCGCTTACACTCCACCTGCTTGGTCCCATTGGGACTGGGCCCACATGCCAAATGCCCAGGGCTCCGAGTTGGAAAATAGAGGAGGCACAGTTTGAAAGGAAAGCACCTTGTTTATACGCGCCAGACTCAGTTTCATGGTGGAAGCCATGTGTACTTTTATTGTCTACAAATAGCCAACTTCAACATCACAATGAGGCCACGTAAAGGGGAGATGAACTCAATAAAAATCAAAACCTTGAAATATGCTTGGAACATATGAGGTGTGATAACAAAACACGGCGAACGCTGCTGCCGAGTGCCGTCCAATGGAAAGGCGGGGATCTTCAAGATGGGAAGCGGCACGTCGAACCTTGGTAACACTGTGTGACAAGTTTCAACTTGTTGGGTGCAGTCGATTGGGTGTCAGCTATGGTTAAGAGAAGGTGTGTTTTAAGCTCTGTCGTAAATCATGGACTGCGAACAACGCATTAGCATGAAATGGACAAACAGTTTCATCCTCCATCTGAACAATGCTCCATGTTACACATCACTCCTGGTATGATAATTTCTATCAAATAAAAACATTACAGTGTGTTCTCATCCACCTTATTCACTGGATCTGGCACCATGCGACTTCTGGCTCTTCCCCAAAGTCAAAATGACCATGAATCCATTTAGGACATCGAGGCAGCCACGATAACACAACTAAAGACACTTCCAAAACTGCTTCAGAAAGAGTCAAGAACGATGGGATAAGTACGTTCAAAGCGAGGTGGGGTGGTGTATTTTGAGGGGGATTAATGGCAATGTGTCTTTTACTATAATATTTTTTATTAATTTAAACATTCTTTTTGTATCTTTTGATCATACCCCATATAACTTGAGGAACAGTCATTCTCTGGATTAATTATGAAATCATTATTGATGTGTAACTAGTCACATTACCTTTTAATGCTTTCATGCACCGCTCCCCCCATTCTTGAAATAGAGAATAAAATCCAGAATGAATATTTATTCGGGGAAAACTTCCTGATTTGGAAGAACAGTCTTGCTGCCGGTTGACACCTCCCAGGTGAATGCTGTCCCCCCAGGCTTTCTTTGACGTGCTTGGACATTATGCATGAGCAATCTGGGTTGTAAAACCAGTTCGGGAATAAATGAATTTCAGGGATCTGTTTAACAAGAAGTCAAAAGAGTGATCAAAGTGTTCAGCTGATTAGAAGGGGAATAGAAAAAATTAGGAGATGAGAAGAGACCCAAATGAAGGGAAGGATGTATGATGTGTGTATCGATGATCAAACCAGCCACCAGACAGCGCCAAGGCTTCTGGGGGACCGACATGCTCCCTGTCAGTAATGTGGGGAGCCTGGACTAATGAGAACTGATGACAGGTGTATGTGCTTTTCTGCTGACAAAGTTCTCTCACTTGTGTTCCCTCCTTTGATCTCAGCAATCTGCTAGCTAAGCAGGAGCAGGCTCGCCATTCCCATCTCACAGATCAGACTGAGAAGTGACGTGTCCAAGGAAACAGTGTTCTTTGCACAGTCATGATAGAGTCAGTTCCTGCCAGGGAGCTACAGCTACCTTATCCGTTTTGCACCCAGAGTCCCCCTTCCCCATAGGGGGAGTCGCTGTTCTGTTGCGAGGTCACTAGAGAAGTATCTCACATTTGTGTAGCCTCGAGGGGGGTCCCCATTCTCGGGACCTGACTTCTCAGAAATCTCTCTCCAGAAGTTATATCCTTGATTTCCTATGTTTTCTTTGAAAAGACAAATATTGCTTGAAAGGTTGGGGGAATAAAGAAGGCGAGATCGTGGAAAGGACAGGTGGAAGCTGCAATGGGCACAGATTATCTGGAATGTCATTCAGCCCTGAATGCAGAATGACACCTGAGTGTCTCATCTTGGCACTTCACTTGTTCACCTTTATAACCAGCTTCAAGCATGGCCTAACCAAAGCACGTGCCTCGACTGCTGCTTCCCAAACACACCCTGCATTTTCTTATCACTTCTCAGTAAGAATCTCGCACTCCCAACAAAAATCAACTTCTCTCTTCTGTGTCCTTTCTCTCCTCTTCCTCCTGTCTCTTCTTTTTGGACCTTTATCCTTTACTAATCAATACAATGTGTGTTAGTCTTCTGTTGCTGCTCTAATGCATTTCCATTAAACTAGTGGCTTAAAACAATGCTGGTTTATTACCTTACAGTGTATAGGTTAGAAATCAGAGCTAGTTCTCATTGGACTAAAACTGAGGTTTGGATAGGGCTGTGTGCCGGCTGTGTTCCTTTGGGAATCACCAGGGGAGAATCTGTTTCCTTGCCCCTCCCACATTCTTTGACTCATGGTCCTCTTTTTTTCTCTTTTTTAATTACTTTCAGGTGTACAAAACAATCTACTAGTTAGACATCTACACCCCTTATAAAGTGATAACCCCCCTTCCCCAATCTACTACCCCTCTGACGTCGTGTATAGCTGTTACAATTCCATGGACTGTATTCCCTATGCTGTACTCCACATCCTGTGATATGTGTGTGTGTGTGTGTGTGTGTGTGTATGTATATATATATATATATATATATATATATATATATATATTTATAGTTGACGTTCATTGGTCCTCTTGCTCCATACTCAAAGCCAGCAATTGATGGCCCAAGTGTCTTCTCATGCTGCCATCTCTTCGTTTGCTCTCTTCTGCTTGTATAAACCCTGGTTCCTCCACACAGGAAGCAGGACCCCCTTACCAGCCCATTTACTCTTGTAACCTCAGGGACTAACAATAGTAACTGAAGGCCCATTGCAAACGCCAGTGCTCCATGTACTTTTCTGAACGTCCCCTCCAGGAGTTCACCGCCATAGTCTTTGCTAAGCTGTGAGCTCCTCAGGGACCCATCTCTGGGCCTCACAGCACCCAGCACATGCCATTCCACAGCTGCGTGGCCTCCTGCCCCCCTGCACGGAGCAAGGGTCTTCCAGCCTCTAGCGTGACTTACATTACTTTTCCCACTTCCTTGAAGGGCACAGATCCAACTCACATCAGAATGCTCTTTCTAGAGCACTTCTTTTCCAAGTATGAACACTGTTCATAAAGAAGTGAATATTCATAAACTTTTCTAATTCTTCCCAGAGCCCCATCATCCCCTGATCCCTCATTAAAAATGACTCCTGCACTCAAAACGAGAATTCGAAACCCAAAGGCCAGTACCCCACTGAAACGCCTGGTCAATTGCTACTTACAATTGATGAGCTTATATGTATTGCTTGCCAACTGCCCTCCCAGACTAAATGCTAACTTTCTTCTTGAAAACTCTGAAGACAGACCCTAAGGAAAAGCAGGTACCAAAAAAATATGCCCCCTGCCCCCTAACTTCCTCCCTGCTGCTTTAAAAATCACTTGCTGATATCTTATGGTAAATCTAATATATGGACTTTGGAGTCGGAAAGACGGGTTCAAATTATAGGACAGCCATTTCCTAGGTATATGGTCTAGAACAAGCTTCCGTGTTTCTCCCAAAATAAGACCTAGCTGGACAGTCAGCTCTAATGTGTCTTTTGGGGTAAAAATTAATATGACCCAGTCTTATTTTACTATAATATAAGACCGGGTCTAATCTAATCTAATCTAATCTAATCTAATCTAATCTGATGTAATATAATACCAGATCTCATGTTAATTTTTGCTCAATAAGATGCATTAGAGCTGATAGTCTGACTAGGTCTTATTTTCGGGGAAACAGCGTACTTCACCTTTCTGAGCAGGACCCTGGGCACAGCTGTGCTGGTTGTTCACTGCACAATGTCAGCAGATGTGGGTCCATAGACCATCATGAAAACAGTGCCCCCTAGAGTTGTGTGCTGCCGCAGTCCCATCTGACCTTCCCTGTAAAATGTGGTTTGAACAGCTACCACAAGTGCTGGGTGTGGAGGTGGATGGGCAATAATGCATTTTAGTTGGGTCACAATAGCTCTCCTTTTTTGGCTTACAGCAAGTTCTTGAGATGTTCTCATGTACCCTGGCCTGAGAATGTTTTACACAGCTACTTGCAAGAGGGTGCCTTAAGCCCTTTCAGTGCACACAAACATGTAATTTGTCTCCTGATGGATTGGGGTTGATTATTGTTTACAACGGACTGTTGTGCTGTCATCTGAGTTGACTCATTAGGCACAGAGAATGAAACAGGTGCTGCTCTGTGGAGTGCCAGCACTACACACAGCTTCCCCGCCCTGTCCCTGGGCTTGGGCATAAGGGAAACAGGGTTCTAGGGCAAATACCATAGCCTTGGTGATCTTTCTGAATCTTGACTCAACACACATTGCCTACGCACTGAACTCATTTACCACAGCGAAGAAAGCGTCTGACTCCATTTCTGATGTCTGACCACCGGCAGCATTCAGGCTCCACTTCTCCCCGTCCCTCTCGCTCCATATCTGGACAAGTGGATAAGAAAGCCTGGTGCACCCTTCCTTTACACCGTGAGGAATTCAAACTGTGCGGTTCCTGAGCCGTGTGCATGGAGCCTTCACCCTGGTGCTAGCCACTGTCCACCACAAACACTGAAGCCACATGCCTCTCCCTTCACTGGAGCCATTCCCCAGCAGCTTGGCGCCTGTCCTGGTCTCCCCAGAAAGTCCCAATATGTGAGTAATCTTCTCTACCATCTTGGTACATGCGTAGCATCAGTCTCAATATTAGAACCAATTTTGGAAGGGAGGTTGATCACATCCCCCACTAGGCAACCATGAAACATTAATTTTATCTTGAATGCTCTAATTTGGTGGTGTCTAGGATAGAAAGAAGAGAACACTGGATGTGGGTTTGAAAGACTGAAGTTGGAGTCTTGTTTTAGTCCCTCCTCAGCTGCATGGCGTGAGTAAAATGGCTGCCATGTTTTCTTTTGCAAATGGACATTGTGATGAGTCAATGGATAAAGACTTGAAAGTGCCCGACACCACGTTCACACACAGTGGTTGCTGGGTTATTATGCTGATTCAATGGGATCGTGACTTTAGGGTGACTAGAATATGGAATAATGACTTTAAAATGCTTAACATAGTATGTTGCACATAGTAGGAATTCAACAAGTCAGCTTTCTTTCCTTTTTCCCACTCTTCCGTTGATACTCCTTTATCACCACTAAGAAATTCGGTGATAGATCTTTACTTCTTGACTTATTTATTCATGCACACATCGGTTAGCTGTTTTCTTAGTGTCCTGCCCAAACCTTGCATTGGCTTACCTGTCTGAAAGTAAACTGAGGCCAGAAGAATGCACTTGATGTCATGATGCTAAAGATCAGAGTGGGCTTATGCTTGGGGAAGAGGGTCAGAGGGAGCAGTCATCACCTGATCTGGACAATGAGACCTTGGGAGTGTGATTGTCCATTTCTTCAAAGGCCATGTGAAAAGAGTTTTAAAACCGTATTTTGGGATCTGAGTGAAAAAGAGTATCTCATGGTAGTAGAAGTGTATCGGTCGATTTGCTGAAATACAAATGGTAGACTCAGACTATTCTGCATGAGCATTTCAGAAAGAAGGAAATGAGTAGCAGAGAGGAGAAATCCAACTTTGGGGTGAATGTGGGTGGGGAGCTCCGAGTCAAATGAAAAGACAATGGTTAAGAAAGGAATCTTGTGATCTTTTTAGGTGATTGTGGTTATAAAACACTATATTTTAGGGTCTTGTAATTTTAAAGACAGTATAAAAGTAATATGGTTAATGTGATCTGCTTTTTGTATAAAGCAACAAAGCTATTAATTATGAGCTTTTCCTTTTTAGCTCCTTTATTCCCCCCTGTGACCAATTCTTTGTTGTTTTCAAAGAGAGATTTAATCATCCTTTTGTCGCCTCAAATGTAGGGTGACATTTCTTCAACACATAGAGAACTATTTTCTTTGGAAGGGACATTTGTTTTCTGGCCAGGTTTCCTTGGTGGGATAATTGAATTATACATAGATTGTTAGAGCCAGTGTGACCTGAAAGTAATCTGAAGAGTCAAACCCGTCTTCTTAGAGGTGAGAAGACCGAGGCCTCCTTAGGTTAAATAACTTCCCAAGATCACAGAACCAGTTACTGACTGATTAGCGGGCCTTTTTCTCACGTTGTACTACATATTGCGCAAGTGATCATTTCTCAGTATCATGGGGACCACTGTTAATCCATCTGTATATTTTATGAGATCTTAAGTTTTTTCCCTAAACCTTTGTTTGGATCCCTGATAACACATTTTGAAATTGATCCCATCTTACTTTGTGGCCTTTCATGGAATCCTAAAATGAGAGGACAACTTAAAAATGATAGGCCTTAACATCTCACACAAGTTGGGAATTTCCTTTGCAATGTTTCTGTTGGATGAACATCCCATTTTGTGTAACAATTCCAGTGGCAAAGAGCCAGTAGGGCTCTAAGTCATTCTGCTTTCTCCTGGTCATTTTCAACCAGTACTGTTTGCCCAAGCCAGCCCCTCTTCATGTTTGTTTATCTCACTCCAAAACCTAAATCTTTTATTCCCAGGCCAGAAACATTTTCCTCAAAAAACGCCTTCTCAGTTTCTCCTTAACCCCGATCTATTTTGTTTGTTTGCTGTGTCATTCAATTCTTTAAAATCGGAGCTTATTTTACAGCTCGGTGAACTACTTGTAAAAATGGACAGTCTCACCTATTTTGCTTTGATCTGGGTGATTAGCGATTGTGTATGATCTCTTTTTAATGTCATAACAACCTCATGGAAAAGGTGATGCAAGTAAAATTGCTACAGATGATGAAACCAAGGCTGATGGAGGCTACTTGGTTCACAGACACACAATGGGTAAGAGACAGACTTCAGATGGCGCATGGGTCTGCATCATTCACATTCAGTTTTGCTTTTGACAACACTCTGTCTGTTCTCCACATTAAAGCAATGCCTCGCACCTGTGCCTCTGCAGATGGCAGGACAGGTTTTGGGGGTGTGTGCGGTAGTTCTTTGTGCTTCTAAATGCAACCCTGTGCTATAATCTCTTCCCCCATAGCTTGTTTCTGCTGATAGCCACTATGCATTGCATGATTTTTTAGTTTTTCCATTTTGTCTGTTTTGAGTAGCTAATTTCCTTTCTCTCTCCCTGCTTTCATATCTGGCTTCAATCTCTTAGGGTGGAAGCACAGCTTTTCCCAGATTGTGCAAAACTTCCTGACAGCCACTTGCCTTCGATTCCCACACTGGAATCTTGCCTGTGAAATGTGTCCAACTGTTCCTAGGTAATTTCTCAGTTTTAGACTAATTCCAATCATGTTGAAACAAAACAGACTTGTGAGACATAAGCTCAGTTTTTAGATTTTGAGAACTTGCATTTTTTCATTCGTTTCTAGAATTAGAAACGAGTTGAGGAAGGGAGAGAGAAGAGTAGGTGGCTGTTGACAGCTGGCACATTGGAGGGCAGTGAATGGGAGGGAAGAGAAGGTATATCCCTCTTTCTCTGACCCTCAGCGTCACTGTTGGCAAAACAGCCATCCTGACACTGACCTGCTACTCTTTCTGTACATCCAGGAAACAGCGCATGTGAAGTGCCCCTCATGGTTCCATAAACATGGGTTCCTTAAACACGAGAGGCCCTCGGTAAAGGGTGATTTCTCCTTTTATGACAAAGGAGACTAGGCATGAAAAATGCTATGTAGACTTCAAAGATCTCATTATTATTGCTAGTTAGTTCTTTCTTGGGTGCTTAGAGTTTCACTCCTTAATTAGGGACCACTCCCTTAACTTTTTTGGAATGACATTAAATCACAAAGGCTGCCTTTGATCTATCTCCCTGAATAGGTCACACCCAGGTTTTTAAAGACAGCTATAATCTCCAACTAATCATAGTGTAAAGGCTAGCAGCTTGCTGCCTAGAAAGGGGTGGGGGGGAGTATAAACCAGTGGCCTTACCCACCACTTTGTTCCTGGATTAACCAGATAAGAAGTGTGAGAAAGAGCTCTGACTTTCCCCTTTGGGGAGTCTTCCTATGAAACAAGTCATTCCAGCTTTACTGTCCTACCTGGTCCCCGGGGGGCAGGCCGAGAACAGACAACACGAGTCAGCATCATGTTGAAAAGCAGGAGCCTTGGAAACAGACAGATGGGCTGATTCAAATCCAAGATTAGTCATTCACCTGCTGTAAAGTAAGTGGCAAGTTCTTTCACTACTGTAAGTCCCATTTTCCTTGTATGTAAAAGAGACACCATAATGCCTGCTCATTGGGTTGCTATGAGATCAAAGAGTTGGTGTGTTGTGTACTTGTCACATAGTAGATGCTAAATGAATGTTAGTTTTCTTTCCAGACTTTCAGAATATGAGGTCTGCCTCATCAGGGTGATTTTTCTTCCCATGTCCATGTTGGGGAATCTGCCCCTCCACGTTCCAAAGAGTATTTCCACTGAAATGGTTTCACAGCCTGCCTAAGAGGCCAAAGAGAAGGGATTTGTCATTCACTATTCATTCATTCATGTAAGTTATTGACACCTGCTGAGGTCTTCAGATATGAGATACAGGTTAATTGGAAATTATATTTCGTGTTAAAATATTAACCAATCTCTTGTACTTCGTTAGAAAATAATCATTTAAGAGATACCTTAAATCAGTAATAGAGATTCTGGATTATTTTTATGTTAGAAACTATATAAAGCATTCAGATGCTTCAGTGAGACAGGTGTATGTTCATACACCTCACAATCTTGCAAAACGATTTTGTTTGAATGCTACATATGTATACGATGTATGTGTGTGTCTATTACTTATTTCCTTGTAAATAAGAGAGTAATGTCATATTTCCATTGTTTAGATGGATCTCAAAAAATAAAACAGTGTGTCATTTACTACAAAAATAATTTCAGATTTTTTTACCTAAGATTTCAGCTTTTCTTATTTAAAATGAAGCCCAATTAAGTCACCCTGGCACTATTTTACTTACCAAACATTTGTGAAATAAGTACAACTTGGCAAGACTGTGTGATTCCTCTTCTCTGATTTCTTGGTCTCATTGAGTCTTTTCCAGAAGTACCCTTAAGCAACACTGAAGGTTGAACATTGTGAGTATGTTGTGGAGAAAATGGTACAATCAAAAGGGAGATAGTGAATCCAGAGTCAGTTGTTGACCAAAGGAGGTAGCAATGCTCCTGATTGAAATTGTGAAGTCAAGTGAAGGCTGAGGAAGGAGGGGACTGAGCAATGTTACGGGCTGGGTGTTTGCGTCTCTCCAAATTCATATGTTGAAACCCTAACCCCATCATGATGGTAATTAGGTCATGAAGATGGAGCCCTCATGATGATGTTAGTGCTTTAATAAGAAAAGAGATGAGAGATCTTAAGCCCCCCTCCACCGTGGAACTTAAATCTCCACTATGGATAGTGGAAACCAAGAGCTCTGACCAGAACCTGGTCCCCTGATCTTAGCCAGTCTGTGGTATTTTATCATGGCGCCCTGGATTGGCTGGGATAAGGTGGAAGAAGCAGATTGGGGAGCAGTGTGTGTGAATAAGAGGGAAATGATATAGATAGATTCAAACCATGGAGGGCCAATTCCTGAGACATCGTTTTTGTTTGTTTGTTTTTGTTTTAGTCCAACAATCAACAAGCCTCTACTGAGAATTACTGTTTAGCAGACTAGAGATATAACGTGAAAACATCCTTCCCCTCAAGTAATTTTGTCCACTGGCTGTGCCCATTCTTGCATTATCCAGGATCCAGGTTAAGGTTTCACCTCGTCTGCCATGTCTCTAAAGTAGTCGTAGATGTACCAAGCTGCCATAATTTAATAGCCTTTGAACCTTAGATTATATAACTGCCTTCTCTCTTTCTCATTCTTTATGAAAAATAAATATTCTGGCTAAAATTAGATTTACTGCATAACTCTGCTACAGTGATAAAAAATATTTGTCAAAAGACATGAACAGCCTCCCCCCCTTGACGGTCATATTTTTCATTGTAAATTAATTAAATGACATGGTGTAAGTTCATCCATGACGGACATATTTTCTCTCTGCATGCTGGGTGGGGAGGGTGACCCTGATATGGTGAGTAAATGCATATGGTGGGAATACAAGATCAAATGTTTTTGCTTTGTTTTTTTTTGTTTGTTTGTTTTTTAACATTTTAGTCACCATTCTCTAAGGAACTGAAGACTAGGGCTTGAGTAAGGGGAAAGTGGGAAGAAATATGGCGGGCACTGTGGGAGGAGGCAAAATGAGGTCTAGTCAGGACTCAAGAGGTGTCCTAGCTCCTGTTCTGCCAAAGACTCACAGTGATTCTTGGTACGAGGCTTGACACTGCGTAACCTTTCCAGATCTGCTGAAAAGATACTATCCTGTCCTAGCCCAGAGTCTTACTAGGGATATGACGCCAACTCATAAGAAATAAGTACAGAATAGTATGAATATATGTAAAAAGGATCACATTTGTGGTTATATTCTCTGGCTGTGTATGTCTGAATTACCTATTGTGAATTTAAAAAAAAAATCACAAATAACCAGGTTCAACCTCGCCTTTGATCTCCCCCAACTCCCCCACACAGAAAATGCATAAAAATCATATGAAAAGAGGTATAGTTGAAAGAAACCATTCTGAGTTGCACGTGAGACCTATTTTCAAATGGAGACTGCTAGGTTGTGAGTCAGTAGATGGCAGGAAGCTGGGCATCGCATCATGAGTGGCAGCAGACCTTGCCTTAGCCACAGGTAGACCCTGAGCACAGTGTGACACTGGAAGGCACACTGACTGGGGTAGGAGATGGGGTTAGGATATTAGGGTTTTAGTCTCCGCTTCTCCTAGCGATGTGAACTTGGGTCAGTCAGTTTCTCTCTTTGATCTTCAGTTTCCTGACCTGCGGAAGAAGGTGATATGCTATGGTGGCCCTTACTCTTTTCCAAAGTACAGATTCTTGGGAGACAGATTTGGGCTTGAATTTGGGCCCCAGCATTTACTTTTGATCTCCTGCAAATTAAGCGGCACCTAGTTTGTTAATTTCCTTCTGTTTTCTTCTCCTTTCCTCCAAATTGTAATGTTCTGTGTGTCTAAGAGCAACATTGACTTCTGGTCTACCGCCTGCCTGTTTTGCTTTCAATTAGTAATTACACAGAGTGGTGATGAATATGTAATGAATGGAGAGACAACTAAAGCTGTGATCGGACACTCTGGCGCTAAAAGGTCTGGAAAATTCCACTTTGTAAGACAGTGCCTGTGAGGAGATATTGGAATATTAACTACCCTGTGAAACTCATTATAGTTTACAAAGTACTTCCAGAAACCTGATCTCACTTGACCTTTCCAGCTACCTGAGAATCAGCCAGGCGTAGATTGTTTCCCACTTTTGCTGAGGGTGCATCTCAGGCCCAGAAATTTTAAATGACTGAAGTCTAGCTGCTCTGCTGGCTTCTTATTTATAGCAGCACTGACCATTATTAGTATAATGTGGATGGTGTTCTTCGATGTTCAAAACTCTTTTCACACAATGCCCGGTCACCTAGAAACAATACACTGAGGTGGAATTTAACTTTTTCACTTTTTTCCCCCAGCCCATTTACAGCTGAAGAAACCCAGTGTCACAGAGTGAATCATTTATCCAATTCATGGAAACTGTAAGTAATGGATTCAAGAATTTAACTCTGGAATCTTTGCTTCAATGCCTTGGAAACTCTTTTAAAAGTTTCTTTAATTATTTCTGCATTTCCATAGATTCATAATCTTTTCTGAGAGAATTAATAGAAGTGATAGAAATCAGACAACAAAACACAGGGGCTGTCCTATTTGTACTTATTTCCTTCTTCTTGGAAATATCAGGAAAGACATACCAGGAAAAAGATGATCTCATGAATCCAACAGATTCTTAAGATTTAACTCCATTCAATGACAAAGAATAGTTGCGGAACCCACTTGTCACCAAAGTAAGTCTTTAAATGCAGATTACGTCAATCTGATATTCTGACTTGCTCATGTCCTCTATGTGTTGATAAAGTTATTGATCTGAATTGAGTGATGGCTGCTAAATGCCAACGTGAGTTACAAAAATAAACCTAACATGCAAATTAGCTGTCTCTATCCCAGGTTCATCCACGTTTTCCCCCTTGTCTCTAATAGTGGGAAGTCAGTTCATCCTAACATTTTCAATTCTTGGTTTGTTCTGTTTCTTTCCAACCTTTCCCAACATATGTTACTGATGAAGTTAAGAGTTTCTGTATTACGTTATGCTGTCTTGCGAACGTGTTAGTGATCTATCGTATTTGTATTATACCTTGTCATAAAAAATGTCCATGTGCATTCATTTATTTAACTCCTATATACCTTGTGATATATGAATAAAAAACAGTATGATTTTCCGTTTACACATGAGAAAAAGCAAATGCTGTAAGATTCTTGCTAACAGTAATAAGAAACTTGAGAAATCGACTGTGAACTCAGTTCTGCTAACTATAGGACTCATGAATTTTTTTTCCTACTCTACATACTTGTATATGACATTTATTTTAAGATACTCCCTCTTTGACTGCTTTTTATAATCAGTGGCCTTATCTTCTAACCATTTAGTTGTTAGGCATTTAGCATTTGTCTAGAATGCTCAGTGGCATAGAATAACTATAGTTTTGGGTACAACTAAAAGATATGATAAGAAAGATTGTATAATGGTTTAACAACCCTGAAAAGAAAAATCATCTCAGCTCAACTGTGTTCCCTCATGTTTGTGCATTTAATCCAGGTTCCTCTTTATGAGTTTCTGCTCCTGCCCAGAGAATTCTTTCTGCCACTCTTTGTTTTGCTTATAGATGTACTTTGTTGAGTCTCCAAATGAGAAAAAATACAAAAAAAAGTTCACACGTTATGATTTATTGTTGAAATGGTTGTGGTGAGTGGGGATTCACTCTAGCTTATGAATAATATATTTACACTATTATGTCTCCTGGTAAATTTATAAGATTGATGTTCAAAAGAGAGACCGTAAGTATGATGAATTGCTACCACATAAAGGTAGTCAATCTTTATCAGCTTCCATTCACAATGAGCTGGGATGGTAGCAGGAATGCTGGGAGAGGTTTCCAGCTGCTGCTTTATGCTGTGTTCTTCCAATTCATTTGGGGGAAAAAAAATACTGAGCTTCAGATCCACATTTTGTGATAACTTGGGTGGGCCCAGCACAACGTATGCTGGGACTTATTAATACAGAAGGGGAGGCAAAATCTGTGAGCCAGTTAGAATCGGGTTTTTGAAGTGGTTGAAGGGTTGCAATGTCAGCATTTGAACATGCACTGTATTCAGATAGGCAGTGCTTTCATCTAGATTCAAGTCTGTGTTAGAGAAACGGAATAGATGGAGCTAGGGGAGCTTCAGTTTTCTGTACAGTGACTTTTTATAGCTACAAGTAGAATAGCACGCTGCTTTCTTCATTCAACTTATGTTTATTTAGTCACTGCTGTGACCCAAGCATTGCTGTAGGCATTTGGATACATTAGAGAACAAAGTGGACAGGTCCTTAGGAAACTTACGGGCGGGAGACAGAGATGAATGACTGAATAAGTCAATACTTAGGAAGTCAGGTGATGGAAATGACTATGTTGAAAAACAGGGTGAGAGACATGAGAGAGACAGAGGGTGGATACAGGGATGGTTTGCTTTTTCATTTTAATATTTAGGAAGACCTCAGTGATACAGGGATATTTGAGGAACACAAGTAATTGAAGGGAGAAGCCATGTGGTACCTGCTGGAAGCATTTCAGGTGATGGAGCAAGAACCAGAAAGGCATAGGGGTAGAGGTGGGCAGGGCATATTTGCGATGATTGGACTGGGGGAAGCATCAGAAATGGACACAAAGACGGATGCAGTGCCTGTCTCCCGGGAGCACTTGGGGAGGATAGAAGGACAGACAGCGGGAAGGAACGGAGGCGATCCATGTCAGAATGTTGTGGCGTGTATACTGAAGACCTTCTACATGGTGGGCTCTGAGGGCATTCAGAGCAACAGATCCTTATGTGGCCCTTAAATATCTCTTACGCCTACTCCATCTGAGTTGGGTATCTCAGAAACGTCAAAGAAATGCCACCAAGTGCCTATTTTCTGTGTGTTTAGATCCTGGACCCCCTGGCCTCACCAACCACACAACTTACTCCAGGTCAGTCTCCCTAAGATTGCTCCTCTGCTCCGCAAATGATTAAGCCTTTGAGCCTCCCTGCAGCTGAAACAAATCTGCTCTCTTTCAGCATCTCACCTGGCTCCAACTTTTATCTTCTGTCTTCCGCTCGGTCAGTTGATCGAGGACTTTCTTTCTTATCCACACCCCTCCTTTTCTACCACATCTTCAGGGACTTCTCCTCTCTACTGCCTCCAAGGTCATGTGCCGTCCTGTCTCCTTCTGGCCTTGCAAGTGATCACAGGGCATGAATAAGTCAGTTCTCCAGAAGGAAGCCACTGCCCACCTTATAGATACAAGTCGAGTGAGACGGAGATGCTTGGCTCCATTGGAGGAGCAGATAATGTGACTTGGAGGAGGGGAGCGTCTCTCTGCCAAGGGCAGGTAACAGAGGCTCATGAAGAAAGCGACCTTCAGTTTGGGCCTTGAAGGATGAACAATATTGCAGTAGGTAAAACGGTGAGGGCTGGGAAAATGCATTCTCTGCAGAAGGAGCTGCTTGTACAAATATTAGGTTGATGCAAAAGTAATTGCGGTGTTTGTAATTATTTTCAAACTGCAATTCCTTTTGCACCAATCTAGTATATGTACATATAGAAGTACACAGAATGTCCTGGGCTGTGAGTCAACTGCTGTGTCTGGCTAGTGTTGGAGAGCAAGGCACGCAATAGACCATAAAACAACCAAGGATGGTGCACTTTATCTCAAAGGCAGTGATTAGAGGGGGGTGTCACTTATATGATCCATTTGCTTTAAGGGAATTGTTCGTCCTAATATAAGTTGATTTAAATGGCCATCTGTAGGTCGTGCCCCACAGAGAGCATCAGGGGTGTTGGAAACTCATGGATTTATTATTTATCATCATTTAAAATGATGCAGACTCAACATCATTAGGGCTTGCTAGGGGCCAGGACCTCATCTAAGCCCTTTATATAGTGATTATCTCATTTAATTCTCGCAAGGACATGCTCAGTGTAGTACTGATATTATTTTAATATTACAACTAAGGGAAATTTCCCAAATAAGGGAAGACTGAGGAAAGAGTGTTTGGCTCATACAGTCAGGATGTCCAGGAGCCGTAGAGGCCACACATAGCCTTCTCATTAATGAGGAAGAAAACAGAAGGCCAGAGAAGGGAAATACTCACAGTCACCAGCACGTGAGCAGTGGAGCTGGGACTGGAGTCTGTTCTGCGGCTCCAGGTTCTGAAGGAATCTCTCAGCAGGAGCCGTTGTACGTTGCACAAGCCCATGCCTCCCTCTGGTTCACCTCATCCTTCTGTCAAATTATTCACAGATGAAATATCTGGGCTTCCTTTTCTCTCTCACTTGAGAGCACCCCACCCCCCACCGCCAAACCACTACCCTCATTGATGAGTGACATGTCACCATTAATGATGAATTCATGTGAGTGAATCATTCCCACCTGTCTCCACCACTCACCAGCCATCCTGATCTTTTAAAATTGGAAGAGGCCCACGTGGGAGAGTATTTTAAGTATGTACTTATCTTTGCGTAAATGAGTTTGTCTGAGGTTTTCACACCAAACACCTCCCTGCCTCACAGGAAGAAAATGCTGGGTTCCAGTGGTACCAGGAATTGATGGGGAGAAAAGAAGGGGCTCCAAAGGCAGAATGCGTGGGCGCACCAGATGACGTTAGGTTCGTTTTCAATTTGGAACTGGCACGACCTTACGTCTAGTTTACAATCCAATTCCTGCCATTCCACTCTAGAACACTGTGCTAAGTCCCTCCGTGGCTAGCCCTGCACCGTGTATGGTATAATAAATGCACACCGTCCTCTACTTCCGTGGCTTTCCTTCCCTTGGTTTGCTTGCTTGGTTGACTGGTTGCTTCTGAGCCTGTTTCCAGGAACCCCTCCTGAATCCTCCCCAGCCAGCTCTGAGCACACCTCAGTACTGAGATTTCCTCACTGTCTGGCATGGGTGATGCAGACCCTTCCATCGGTGCATGCCCCTGAGGAAAGCCAAGGGACATAACAGAACGCCTGCATTCTGATCCCAGTCCCCCCTTTCCATAACCTGGGACAAGTTGCAGGTTCCTCCTTGGGAAGGCAGCTCAGCTGCCAAGACGTGGGACTTTGTCTCAAAGCCCCTTCCAACTCTAAAAGGCAAAAGCCCATGGTTCTGCTGGACGGCAGTCGTCTCCGAGTAGGAGAGTGAGTTCGCTGTTCCTCCTCAAATTTGTGCCTCCCACTGAATTAGCGGCGCGTGGCTCTCTCGTCATAGGTTCCCTTACGGGTTTCAGATCTGCTGTTCGCTCTCTGCATGACCTTGGACGAGTCTTTTCAACATGCTTGACCTTGGTGTCCTCATGTACAAGTTAGTGATAGGAAGATCTACCTCATCTACTGGGGGAGGATTAAATCAGAGAAAGTATAAAGGTGGAACAAATGTATTACAGTAACTTTAAAACATGCTCGAGTTACAGCCACGCAGAGATGTTGAAAGCATGTTGTTACAATGGAGGTTTTATCTGGCTGGACTGGACATAATTGTAACCATCAGCCGCCTCTCCATTTTCTCAAATGAGAGGTTCTTTTGTTACAGAGATAAATTATAACACATTTTAACTCAGTGGCAAGGCTGCTGATGAGTTTGTGATCAAGGGCATCCTGGAGACTCCATAATTAACTCAGTGTTTAGTAGAATTTCACCGATTCTTTGGAATATTTACCTGAAGGACATGTGTGGCTAGACTTGCAGTTCCAACATAAGAAAAAAACATAATGACTTCATAAACACATCTACAATTTCTGAGAAGACGTTTCAATAAACCTTAATGTGATTTATTATTATCCCACCTTTAAGACTAAGGAGGTTTGCAGATGGATAAGGGTCAGCTCCGTACGTCTCCTCGTGCAAAAGTGCCCATTCCGATCTGCCCACTGTAACACACTCAGGACTGACTTGCGGCCCAGTTCGCTCTAGCGACTTCACATGACAGCTTTCTGTTAAAGACTCTTTCCTGATGGGCCCTGTTTCTTGCTGGGCCTTCACAGTCTTTTGTTTGTGTTCTTGAATTTCAGAAGAACTTAGGGCAGTTTCCAGTTGTTCTATAACGTGTAATAACATTGATGAAAGAAGGTAAAGGAAATGAGGGTCAAGGCCAGAACCCTGCAACTTGAGTGTCCTTACGGTCAGACAGAGAGAGCAGCAAGGAGGGCAGGGTGCGGACATACTCACTGACATGCTTTACCCTCCATTTAGTGACCAGTTATCTACTGTGTGTTAGACCTCAAACACGAGTAAAACCTGGCACTTGCCTTAAGCTACTCCTAGTGCAGCCAGAGGGATAGGAATCTGCCTTGTGCTGGGAGTGTGTGTGAAGGATTCAAATCTCCAGACGTGTATTCCTTTTCTATGGCCGCTAGGACAACTCTTAGTCACTTAGTGACTTAAAACCATATGACTTTATTATCATGAAGGTCAGAAGTCCAACATGGGTCTCCCTGGACCAAAATCAGAGTGTCGGCGGTAGGGCAGCCCCTCTGGAGGCTCCAGGAACAAATTCCTTTCTTGGTCTTTTCCAGCTCCTGCAGACTGTCCACCCCCCTCGGCTCATGGCCTCTTTCTCCATCTTCAAAGTTGAGATTGAGGCCTTCTTCCTCCATGTCACTGTCACCTCCTCTCCTGCCGTCCTCTTTCACTTTTCAGGACCTGTGTTAATTTGCTAACACTGTAGTAAGAAAGTACAAAGTCACAAACTGGGCGCTTAAACAACAGCAATTTATTCTCTCACAGTTCTGGAGGCTGGAAGTCTGAGACTGAGGTGTCGGCAGGGTTGGTTCCTTCTGAGGCCATGAGCGAGAATGTGTCCCAGGCATGTCGCCTCGCTTCTAGTGGTTTCTTGGTAATCTTAGGTGTTCCTTGGCTTGTAGAAGCATCACTCCGACCTCTGCCTTCATCTTCATGTGACATCCTCCCTGAGTGCTTGTCTGTGTCCAAATTTCCTCTTTTTATAAGGGCACCAGTCAGACTAGATTAGGGGGCCACCATACTCCAGTATGACCTCATTTTAACTAATTACATCTGTGATCACCCTGTTTCCAAATAAGGTCATATTCTAAGGTATGTTGGGTTAGGAGTTCACCATATGAATTCTGAGGGATACAATTCAACATGTCACGGGACCCTGTGGTCACATAATGCCAACCCAGGATACTCTCCCTATCACAAGGTCCTTAATTCAGTCACATCTGCAAAGTAATAGGATGACATAGACCCGTGCAGCTGGAAACCATTTGTGCTGAGACTCCATTTTGCTCAACTCGACCTGATGGACTATTCTTTCCATCTTAAAACACCTTCTCCAGGTTTCTATGGTACCATGATGTGCTTGTTTTCTTTCAACCAGCATCGCTGTTCCTTCTCATCTACTCTGGAGCGGGCAGATCCCTGCTACTGGCAGAATCCTGCAGCTGCCTTGCCGTGTAAATAAAGTTTTCTTGGAACACAGCCACACACATTTGTTCATATCTTGTTTATGGCTGCTCTCATGATGTAATGGCAGGATTGTGTAGTCACAGGTGAGACAATATGGTCTTAAGCGGTGACAATATCTATTGCCTGGCCTTTTACAGAATAGGTTTCCCAATCTCTGGTCTACTTTGCTGGATTCTATTCCTCCCAGCTTTATAGGGCCCCAGAATCCCATCTTTTATTCATTTTCTCTTTTTATCCACATTCTTTGTGATCTTAGATCGTCTTCTGTCTTCAGCTACCACCAATCTGCTGATGACACTCAGATTTATATGCCCACATATGACCCCTCCTCTGTGAGTTCCAGATACAAATATCAAACGGCCTTCTCAACAACTTGGATAATTACTAAGTATTTCAAATTTAACATTTCCAAAGAAAAACTCTTGGATTCTCGCAGACACCCTAGTCTGCTTCTTCCCATGTCAGTGCCATCATCACTTACTCCATTGTTCAAGTCAAATATGTAGCACGAAGCCTTGGTTTTTCTCTTTCCTTCACCCCCACATCCAGTCCAGTAGCAATCCAGTGAGCACTGCTTCTAAAATGTCCCCCAAGTCGGCAGGCTCCCCACTAGCATATTGTATCTACTGCTGCCACCCCTGTGCACACCAGTACCTCTCACCTGTCTGAATGTTCACCTATAGTTGGCCTTGCTTCTGCTCTGCCCACCCCTGCCCTACAGCAAACCACTAACCAGCAGCCTGGTACATTTTAAAAAAGTAAATCTGATATTTCTTCCTCTGGATTTTCATTCTCACTTTCAAAAAACAAACATTTCTGTGTCCAGACTGACAAGACTCACGTAGTTCCATATGGGTGGGTCTCTGTCTGCCCCTCTGACAAGCTCTTCTTGTCTCATCGCAGCCCTGCCCATCCCCCCGCCCCACCCTCCGCCTTCACTCTGTGCCTTGAACACACCAACCACATCCGCTTATCTGGAACTTTGTATAGTTATTGTTCCTTCTTCATGAGCTCTTTGCTCCACATTTCCACATGACTGGCTCTTTCTTATCATTGTGACTTCAGTGTAAATGTCACCTCCGCAGAGAGTTCTACCTTGACCATCCTGCGTGAATAACCTCCCCAGATTCCCTGCCCCCATACCTCATTTTTATAAATTTTAGTCATAGAACTTTTCATTTTCTGAATGCATCATATTATTGCTTAGCCTTTCCATGCACTGACTCTGTCCCCTCCCCTTCCCACAACACGGGGATACAAGCTACATGATGGCAAAGGCTTGGTCTTGATTACAAGGACTTCACGAAAGTGACCCTGGAACCTCCCAGGTGATAGTTCTTGTTGTGCACACAGGCTTTTGTGCGTGAATACTTCCACTTTTATACTTTTACGATCCCTGTTGTTAAGTAATTTTTCATCAATATTATATTGAAGGTACTTTTGCATGTTAACAAGTATGTACTTTCCAATCATGTGTAATGGCCACAGACTATCTTATGTTCTGGATATACCGTGATTTTCTTACTCAGTCCCTTGAAGTTGAACGCTTATTCTTCTGGCATTATAAACAGACTGATAATGTCCACTGCATGCATTTTTCAACACTTGTATTTTTTATAGGGCCAACTTTTGGTCAGTATTCATAGTATGGCCAGACCACTTGTTGACATATAGAAAACTTGTACCAAACTGTACACAACTTCCCAGTTTGTACCACTCAGTAAGGCTGGGCCTCAAGTCCCAGCCCACTTGACTATCCAGCCTTCTCGCCCTGGACCCCTGAGACCTTACTCACATCCTGGACTCAAAGGTCAGTGACTGACTCATATGGGTCCCCTGGGACACTGTGGCATGTCACTTTCATGCCATGAACTACTGTAGCAGTTTTGAATGTTTGATTATAAAACTCATGGTACTATGGTCTTACAGTTAGATAAAAAGTTATGCATATTATTCATTTTGATACATATTGCAAAAGTTCTGTCTAGAAAATTTGCTTCAGTTGAACCTTGATGAGTTCTAAGGTGGGAAGGTTATTTAATCACAACTTCACTAGTGGGTATTGCCAATCTTTAATTTTGTGACTCCCACTGGGGAAAATATATCTCATTTTTGTTTTATTTGCAACAGTTTGATAATTGAGAAATTCAACATTCTTTTATATGGTTATTGGTCATTTATATTCCTTTTTAAGAGAAACTTTCTGCTTATGAGTTTGCCCTCTTTGGACTGTGGAAGTTTTAAATTTTCTTTCTTTTTCTTGAGTCAAGTTTATTGAGGTATAATTATTTTAACAGCTTTGTTGATCTATAATTCATATACCATACAACTCACTATTTGAAATATGCAGTTGGATAAATTCTAGTGAATTCACAGATTTGTGCAGTCATCACCACTATCTAATTTTAGCACGTTTTCATCACTCAAAAAAGAAACTCTGTACCCATTAGCAATCACTCATTATTTTCCTCACCCCATTCCCTGGCAAGCATTAATCTGCTTTCTATAAACTTAACAACAATACTATTTAATATGAATAGAATCACACAATACGTGCTCTTTCGTAACTGGCTGCTTTCACTTAGCAAAATGTTTTCAAAGGTTATCCATGTTGTAGCATGTATGAGTAATTCATTCTTTTTTATTGTGGAATCATACTCCATTTTATGAATAGGTGGCATTTTATTTATTCATTTATTAGTTGATGGACATTTGGATTGTTTCCACATTTGCCTAATATGAATAACACTGCTGTAAACATTCATTTACATGATCCAACAAGTCCACTTCTGAGAATACACCCAGAAAAATTAAAAACAGGATCCCAAAGAGATATTTGCACACCCATGTTCATAGCAACATTACTCATAATAGCTAAAATGTGGAACCCACTGAGGGATGAATGCATCAGAGAAACGTGCCATATGCATACCTTAAAAAGGAAGGCAATCCTGACACATGCTACAACATGAATAAATCTTGAGGACATTTTGCTCAGTGATATAAATCAGTCGCAAAAAGACAAATACTGTATAATTTCACTATATGAGATACTCAGAGTAGTCAGAATCGTAGAGGCAGAAAGTAGAATGGAGGTTGCCAGGGCCTGGGGAGAGGGGGAACTGGGGAGAGGGGGAACTGGGGAGATTGCTTAATAAGTGTAGAGTTTCAATTTTACGAGATTAGAGCTCTGGAGGTGGATGGTGGTGATGGTTGCACAACATTATGAATGTATCTTATACCACTGAACTGTACGTTTAAAAATGGTTAAGATGGTAAATTTTTATGTTGTGTGTATTTTTCCTCAGTAAAACATTAGAAAAACAAGTCATGCACAAGTTTTTGTGTATACATATTCTTCTATTTCTCGTGGGTATATAACCGAGGGTGGAATAGCTGAGTCATATGGAAACTGCGTGTTTAACATTGTGAGGAATTGCCAAACCATTTCTCTGAGTAGTGGTTATGTTACCGTAGATGCAAAGGGTCTATTTGCCTGCATGCATTGAAGCCAAACAAGACATGAGCAGCAGTTTGCAGCAAAGAAAGTAAAGGTTTATTTAAGGAGTTGGAGCCAAGTCGGGAGACACAGATGAGCCAGTTGTCTCAAACACCTGGCTCCCCGATGGCCTCTAGCAGCCAGGTTATATACGGGAAAATTGCTTATCGTGGCTACTATGGGAGTTAGGGTCATGGGCTCTGCTGATTGGTTGGGGCTGAGACAGGGAGCAATGGATCATGGCTGCCGGGCCTGGGGTCAGTCATGGCCTTGTTCAGTCTGGTTCCCAGGGGATGCGGGTCTGTGGGGTTGTTCTGCTTTCATGAATCTGGGGCTGAAACATCACTGAGGCCAAGGTGTTATCTATGACTGAAACCTGGTTCTAGTTTGAGGTTTGGTTATTGTATCTTGGTCATGGATGATAGACCTGAAGCTTTGTTCTTAAATGAGTTTGATATTGACCAGAACCTAATGTCCCGAGGGCTAATGATTCAAAAGAGAGGACACACAGTATATGTACAGGCAGAAAGCTCTGGGGAAAGAGTGCAAGTCAGTTATAGTTCCATCAGGCTGCACAAAGCTGGCTTTGGTTAAAGCAGAGTCCATGCTAAAGTGAGGAAGTTCATGTGCGGTTATCGTTCCACCATTTTGTATTCCTACCAGTGGTGTGTGAAGGTTACAGTTTCTCCGTATTTTCACTGACATGTGTTATTTTCTCTTTTTTAAAATATAGGCATCCTAGTGAGTGTGAAGTACTATCTTCTTGTGGTTTTGAATTGTATTTCTCTAATATCTAATGCTGATAATCTTATTATGTGCTTATTAGCCATTTTTGTATCTTTGGAGAAATGTCTAATAATATACTTCATTTATTAATTGGGTTTTTAATCTTATTATTGAATCAGAAGCACTTTTTATATATTTAGGATACAGTCCATTGTCAGACAAATGATTTTCAAATATTTTCCTTCAGTCTGTGGGTATGTCTTCACTTTCTGGATGGTGTTATTTTCAACACATTTTTAATTTTGATGAAGTCAATATTATATATTTTTATAAACAAAATTGTATCATCTGATGTATAATTTACATGCAGTACAATTCACCTTTTTTAGTGTAAAGTTCTGTAAGTTTTGACAAATGCATATTGTCATGTATTTACCACCATAATCAAGATGTAGAGCAGTTCCATGACCTGCAACAAATTCCCTTGGTTTATTGTCAATCTATTTCTGTCCTTAAATGTTTTCTTTTCTCAAGAGTATCATGTAAATAAAATCATAGACAATAAAATATAAGGTGTGTTTCTGGCTTTAGTGGATGGAATTCTGTCAAGTAGTTCTTCATTTTAAGCCTGCCCACGTTATGATCCCAGCTTTTTTTCTTTTTTTTTTCTTTTCCTTTTTTTTCACCTCTGCTCATGGTTTTAATTTCAAGATTTCTCTGTCACTTACCATTAGGTGTGATTCCTGTATGTTATATATATAGCACATCAAAATCTTAGCATTCTAATCAGGTATGCAAATTTCTTGGCCTAACTCAAGTTTGCAAAAATGTGACACAAATTAGATAACATTTAATAAGGATGAATAAATTACAAATGGGCTAAGGTGGTAGTTTTCCAACATTTTTTAAATAGGAGAATACTTTCTTCAAATGAAACTTTGCATCAAAGCTCGATGTGTAAACACATAAAAGCAGAGTTTCTCTTTGAATTCTGTATACAAGCCCTGCTCATGCCTCAGTCTTTTCTCCAGAGCATGGTTTGAGCAGCAGTCTCTTCTGTCATAACCTATCCTGAGTTGATTCAGCATCACGATATGGGTCACCAGATCAGTCTCAGGCTGAAGAAGAGGGAGAAACTTGAGAAAGAGTTAGCCTAATGACAGGGTTCTGACCTTAGGCAATGGTTTTCCTACTCTGTTCTCCACTGCTCTGAGCTCCCCAGAGGAAATGAGAAGACTCCAGGACCAGGACAGCTGTCTGTAGACAACAAGGGCTGCTGTGTGGAACTTAATAAGAATAGCTGCAAATCATTCCAGGAGGTAGGTCTAGAAGGAGAGTGATTAAACAAATAAGAGGGAAGAACATTCTAAAAACAAGATCAGCGGTGGAATAGATTAATTTTGAAAATGTTTGAAATAGCTAGATTTTCCTGCCCCTTATGAAAAATTGGAGTAAAGAACACAGGATCCTGCCCAGCATTAAATTCTATGGCTGTGCTGATTGCATGCACATAGGTCCTGCCACCTCCACTACCGTGTTTCCCCGAAAATAAGACCTAGCCAGACCATCAGCTCTAATGCGTCTTTTGGAGCAAAAATTAATGTAAGACCCGGTCTTATTGTACTATAAGACCTGGTCTTATATAATGTAATATAAGACCCAGTCTTATATTAACTTTTGCTCCAAAAGATGCATTACAGCTGATTGTCCGGCTAGGTCTTATTTTCAGGGAAACACGGTATCTCTCCTAGAGTCCCACAGGGGAACATCAGCGTGGCTAGTGATGGGAACCCCTAAAGTAAGTTTGTCTTTAAACTAAATTTTCAATTCCAGCCTTATAAATATGAATAAACCTCAAACTCAGAGTTGCTAATGTCCTATGCTTATTAAAATAGCTTACATTTGCTTAATTTCAGCCCCCTCTTCTATGGCATGAGAAATCTTTGCAAAAGAACAAAGAGGAACTTGTAGGTATTGTGATGTGGCTGTTTGTTTTTTCAGTGTGTGCAGAGACAAGGAGGGCCTTCAGTGTTACTTCCCCAGTGTCTGCCTCTCTACAAACATTCCCCTTCTCGAGCACACCTGGGACTATAGACGGCCTGGCTCTCCTGGTAGCCACCATGGGATCGCACCCATTCTTCCTTTGTACTCTATGCATCCTGTTGAATTCTCCCATGCCCGTTGAGATCCCATTAGGCTAAAACAATGCCTGCCTGACAATCAAGGGCTGCTCCACCTTGTGTCTTTAATAAGGCTGCACACAGCAATGTATTTTGGGAAGGAATTTGGGGACTAACTCAAAATAGCACTTGTCCCAAACCTCAAGTTAAATTTAATATGATTTTACTGAACTGGCCACTCTACATTTGGTTTGAGTTTTTTTTTTTTTTTTTTTTTTTATTATGTCCCTGCTCTTCCACCCCCTACCCCGTTTCAATTTTGTAGAATTTTGTAGTTTTTCTAAACAAGTGCGATGTGGTTGATCCGCTGACGTGACTGTGGCAGTTTCTGTGGGTCCAGAATGCAGGCACGGCTCAGCTGAATCTGTGGCTCAGGTTCTCATAAGGCCTCAGTCAAGGTATCAGCCAGGCCGTGTTCTCATCTGAAGGGTCAACTAGAGAATTTTTTGCCAAGTTCATTCAGGTTGGCAGAATTGATTTCCTTGTGGCTGTGTGAGTGAGTGCCTGTGGTTCCTTCCTGTGTGAGCTTCCTCAACATGGCCACTCATCAGAAATCCAGAAAAGACAGGCTCTCACCTCAAGGAAGGTCCAGTCCCTTCAGTAAGGGCTTTCACCTAAGTCAGACCTACCTAGGATACACTCAGTATTGATTAACTCATAGTCAGCCCATTTAGGGTGTGAACTACATTTGCAAAATCCCTCACCTTTGCCGTATTCTACTGGCTGGAAGCAAATCACAGGTCTCGCCCACACTCAGGGGAAGTTTTTTGTACAGGAGTGAACGTTAGGGGGTCACAATCTTTGGTGGGATCACCTTGATGTCCACGCATCACAGGTTTAAATTAAGTCACATTGTAGGGAGGAGGAGGGTCTCTGAGAGAATTGTGATATAAGGAGTCAAAAGAGATACTTTAGAAATGGAGTTCTAAGAAATGCAGTGCCTGGTGTGGCAAAATGGAAACTGCTGAATTGAGAGAATCAGCCAGGGAAGCAAGAACTGAAGTCTGAAGTCAGAAACCATCAGGGGAGAAGATTGCAGAGTATTCAAGTCATCAGAAAGGTCACCGTGAGCCAAACTAGTGAGCAAAGATGCAAAAAGCTACAGCTGCTTTTTTATGCTACTCTTGAACCTCATCCTGTGGACATATCAGCTACCACTTTAAAGGGTTCACATCTGGTGAAATTGTATCAAGGACTGTCACAGTCATTTGAACATAGTCATTTCATTGTGGTTTTTTGAGGCCAGAATGAGAGCATCTAGTTCCTTGTAAAATGAAAAGCTCTGAAAAATGACAAAGGTGAAGCGCTCCTATTGTCCTTGTCATTAGGAGGCTTTCTTAGCCTTCTCTTGCGCTGTTCTTTTGCTTCCGACCTTCACCCATGATCTGCTACTCAATGCCCGTGTCTCACAGGAAGGCTGGATAAGAGATTGTGGCTGTATCTCTACTTCTAGGGGACTGCCTCCAGGCCAGTGAGGGGATATGTGCATTTAGGGCCTAGTGGATATGGGACTACACACACCAGGTAAAGGTGCGTTCTGTTGTAGGGAAGCCCTAATTTCTACACCTGAATGGGTAAATATCAGAGTGAAGCTTGTTCGGGGGCGGGGCTCAGGCCAAGTTAGGGCCCTGCATGGATTAATGACTAAGAAATAGTAGTTCGGTGTTGTTTCCTGATGCAGTTGATGGTATGAGGGCCCTGTAGCAGGGAAGCACACAGGGCTTAACCAAAGGTGGTAGGAGAAAGATGAGAAGAAACAGAATTCTGTGGCTAGAGAGACTTCCAAGGTGGTATGTTATCAGTAACAGGGATATTGGCGTGGGTGTTGGGGTAGGATATATATATGTATATATACACATAGCTCCAGTATTTTGAGTGCTTACTATAAGTCAGGCATTGTTCCAAATGTTTTATACAAATTAATTCATTTATTCCTCATAACTCGCCTAAAAATTCTATTTTAGACCCATCTTACAGATGAAAAATCTGAGCCATAGAGTGGTGCATGACCTGGCCACGGTCAGACAGGTGCAAAGCAGCAGGTCTGTTCTCTCCATATCTGAACAATGCACTGCAAGTCCACTCAGCCCACAGTCCCAACCTCCGTACCTGCTGCCTCCCCCACGAGGATGTTGTCATGGGCAGCAGAGTGGGCAGAGGTAGAGACAGCCAGGTGACTGGCATCCATGGAGATGCCCTGAGTGGCTAGATTCAGGGGAAGAATGCTGATCACCGGCAGACCAGACAGATGGGTTTAGGCCCTTTCCTGAACCGGAGGCTCAGAATCAGGGAGACAAGTTACCGGGAGCAGAGGGTGGGATGTGCATCCAGGCTGACTCAAGGCCGCGCTGCAGGAGTCTTGTATTCTGGTTGCTTCACTGGATGCTAAACTCGGGGGCAGGGCTGATCCCGTGGGAGCATTCCAGCTGTGAGTCCTGGAGGGCCGCATGCCAAGCAAAGCATGGCACTTAACAAGCGCCTACCTGTCATGTGTTAGGACGTACTTGGGGTGCCAGGATCTCATAGGGGAGCAAGCTCATTCTTGTCCTTGGATTGTTCCCGACTGAGTGGCACCACTTACTGTTTTGTACCATGTGGACCAGCACCACACCCAATAGCGCCTCTCTTTTGTCACGAGAATAGAAACAATTTATATTATCATTATTTTCTGAGATGAACTTTTCCATGATAATTTCCATGGCAATTTTAATAAAACCCAAATGGAAATTCAATTAACTAAAAACACGTCCTTTTTTTCATTTCCTCATTTTCTAGTTAATTAGAACATGAACATGAGTCTGAGAATAGAAAAAGATAGATTAACAACTTCAAACAAATCTCTGAAATGCCAGTGGAATTGTGCAAGGTGGTGCATGTCATGTCTTTCCCATCCTTGGCCTGCAGGGAGCTGATTCTGGCAGCTCAGGGTCCCTGTGGGCCACCCACCCAGAACCATGGGAGCCACGCTTCCGTGCTGGCCGGAATCAAACTCCAGTGTGCACATCCTTTTAAAGGTAAATATTTTCACTGACACTGCAATATGGAATGAGACTACACCTTTTATCCTCTTATTGCTTAAACACGCATGCACGTACAACTAAGTCTAAACTCTTTATGCTTTTAATTCCTACTACTCTGAAGTCAAGACAAATTAACAAACTAAAGCCAAACACATTGCAAAAGCAAACATAACTGAAGTTGTCAAGAGTAACTAATTTTGCTACAACGAATTGTCGCTTGCACTAGGGCTGTGGTCTGGATGAATTTTAATGTCTTTCTGATGCCGCTGGGCTAACGACAGGTTTTTCACCACTTTTTGCACTGCTTTTGAACCTTCCTCCCCGCCGTTCACAGTGATGTCATTTGGAGTTCACGCAGCAGGGATCCATCATTTGCTACTAAATCTGCCTTTGTTCTTTTCTCATTAGCCTGGGACAATTGAAGTAGCACTAGTGGACGGTGGCAGTTCATTTGTAAATATAATTACAAAGTTGGACACTGGAACTATGAGAAAGGATTTGGAAAGAAAGCAGTCATCCTGGTAATGAAGAACATGGTATTTTGACTTTTTAAGTGTTTACCAATGATGTTAAAAAAGTTTAAAGTCCTATAGGCAACTTCAAGACCTCTGAGAACTTGTCCTTGGACTTCAGTGTATGCAAACAACACCACAGTGACTGTTAGACAGCCATTTCTCACCCTACATATTTTCCATCCTCCTTCAGTTTAACTGTGGAAGGTGCAGCAGATAAAATCTGGAGGCTGGACATCGGTTCTCCTGTGAGAAGTTAGGCAGGACGATGTGGATGGAAATGTGCCATGAAATCTTGGCATGTGGGTAGTCACCAGAACCAAGTGAAACAAACCCAGAAGCAAAGCTGTGTATCGTGGCCCTACGTTTTCCTGAGAACAGCCCTGTGCGTGGTAGGTGAAAGCCAGTTTTCTCCCACATTTATGAGTTCCAGATACTCGTGTGATTGAAGGAGGAGTCACACCTTAAGGTTAGCTGTCTTGATCTATAATGAACTTTTGTCAGGTCGTGGGTGGAGATTAAGAAATAGCCACTGGACAGGCCTTAGTGATGCCTAGCTCAGCCAAAGAAGGCCTGCCTTCTTGCCGTGTTGCTGTCAGGTTACAGATGTAATAGAGCCCAGTCCGTAGGAGCTCTCTGTTCCACTCCGGACCCGGCCACTTTAGAGCTACTTGACCTTGAGCAAGATATTTAACTTGGATAAGCCTCAGGCTTTGCTGAACAATAGGGTAATACACAGTAGCACTTTGTAAGCCTATTGTGAGGGACTAAACGGAGAAAGCAGGAAAAGCATTTGACACAGGACTCACGACAGCGCAAGTGCTCCATAAATTGAGGCATCATTATTTACATTAATACAAAATTCTGCATTGTCATATAGGTGTGGGAAAAGATGACTCTAGAACAATGGTTCGCGAAGGTGTTTGCTAAGTAGCTGCAAAAAGTAGTAATACCTGGCTGGGTCCTACCCCCACAGATTCTGATTTACTTGGTGTGTGGCATAGCTGGGGCACTGGGATTTTAAAAAGTTTCTACGTGGTTCTACTGTGTAGCCCAGACTCAGATCAATCACTGCTCCGGAAGTGCTCACAGTAGGTGTAGTCTGGTGTCTGATGCGGACATTTGCTTCCTTCTCCCAGTCTGGTAGTTGATCATTAATGTCCTCAGGCATTGCCTTCCCACTCAGTTTCCCATTTCTATAGAACAAAGGCCAGATTTCAGATAAGCCTCACAGATTTCAAATGCTATGTTCAATAGGCTCAGAGCTGAGAAAAAAACAAAGAACAAAAACACCAATATCTTATGTTACAGCTCTATCTCCGAGCTGCTTGAAAAAATAAATTTGAATTAATGCACTAGTTTTTAAACTGTTCACTTAAAGTGGAACAAACATGAAAAATGTGTTATTTTTCCTTTTTTACTGGTTGATATTTATAAACATACCTAGCAGGTTGGTATTTGGAGACCCAAAACCCAGAATTTGAACTACGCAGCAGCCGGAAGTTAAAAGGGTGGATTTTACTACAATTTATCATCAGCCACTTTCCTTCTAGCACTTACCTAAGAAAACCAAGGATTTGAGAATGTCTTCTGCAAAACCTCTGGCTCCTATTATGCCCCTGGCAGGAGAGGTTGGGACTAGGCAGGTTGAAGGTCAGGTGTTGGAATTTAATTCTGGTGCCAGCCCTAAATTTGTGAGGATGTCCCCAGTTCCTTGGCTGTCCATTCACAGCCACCTCTTAGGAACTATGCTTTAGAAGGAAGTACACTGAAGGAAAACATCAATAGACATTATGTGGTCTGCAAGGACCATAGTAAAGGCCAAGGGCATGACAATACGGTTTACAAAACACTTTCATACACATTAATTCTCAGTGTTCATAGTAAGCCCGTGGACGCAATATTTTTACTTGAATTTTACAGAAGAGAAAACTGATACATGGATAAGGTAATTCAGTGGTATCCATCTAGTAGCTGGTTGAGCAAGGACTCTACCTCCCGCGACAAAGTCCACATATCTCCACTGGACCAGGCTCACGTCTGGAGTGGTAACTGAGTCCCACAGAACGGGAGTCCCATAAACATCTACTGCTATATGAGAATTTGAACTTGTAAGGTCTGTTCTTTCCCTCCTCTCCCCTCCCTAACAATTGCTTCCTCTCCCTTCTTCCCCACTTCCTTGTATTTTTTTCTTTGGGTTTCTTTATATCCTACTCTCTTTACCCTCCTTCTGGAACACATCTGGTAACTTTACCAGGGGGAGCCTCTTTTCCCCCAGTGCAAATGATTCTCCTTGAGCATCACTCTATTTTTCCCAAGGGAAGCCTTTCCTTGTCTCGATTGAGGTAAGAGTTTCTATTCTGGTCCTTACTGCTTAGCAGGAACCCAAACCCCCTCTTGAGCTCAAGCACACTTCCTCTTCCAAAACCCTGGGTCCAGATCCCCAGCTGCCACTGGGCCTCTGGGAAAGAGGAACCAAGTCACAGCCTCCAGCCCTTACCCATTTTCTACAGTTGTCTTTTGACACTTAGGTTCTTGTGGGGAACATTGGCTTTGATCATCAATTGAATTGATGCTTGACATTTTCGTGTACTTTGCACACTCTGTTTTGGACTCCCTGCCAACCAAAGTCTGTCCTTTTCTCTGGCTCTGTCCTCCCATCCACCCGGGTCCCCACTGCTGAGGCACAGGCCCTTCTAAGGTAGGATATGCTCTCCCTCTCTTTGAGGAGTTCTGTATTCAAATCAAGGAAGCTGACATTAGGGATGGGAAATGCCCAGCTTCTTTTATCGAGCAGTCTTAAAATCTGGGGTATTATGACCCAGGAAATGAGTTTAATTATTTTAAGATTGAGGCTTATTTTTTCATTGAAACGTTATGAAATTATGCTATTGATCTCAATGTTTAGATTAAGTATCGTGTTTTCTATAGAGCTTTCAATTTCATGCTAAATTTCTTTTAGAGAACATGGGTTTCCAGATGGTAAGATTGTGATAATAATTAGAATTACACCAGAATTTAATTTTGATGTTATTCATGTAGAGGATTATTTTAGCTTGTGAATAATTTAAACCAATTTTTGGTTTACTGTATTGAATAAAGAAAACCAATTGCGTTTAGATTTCTTGTCTTCCTCTTTGTTAGTCACTATGTGTTATTTTTTTCTTTCTATTTAAGCCAGGGAATTATGTATTGTTAGGTGTATCTCATGCAAAATGCCTATCTGATATGGAAATGGGTTACAAAAACGATGTAATTTGAGCTATATAATATCAGACTTGGATTTGAAATTATGTCTGTTCCTCGATGGTAAATTCTGTAATATTTTCTGTCAGCCATTGCTGCACAGCCTAAAGAGAATCATTTCATTTATCCAACCTCATTTTTCTTATCTGTAATTTACTGGATTTAAATTAATTAATGGTCAATGGCCTATTCAAGTCTAACATTCTTTTTCTTGTTAGCTCCAAATTGCCAATCTAAAAACTTCATGTGTAAAAACATGCACAACACAATGATTTAGTATAAACATCTTGGCTATCTCTTTTTGTGGTTACTAAAAAGAACAACAATATAAAGTTACTTCTCTAGGTAAACAATGGTTTCGGTAGTCCAGACAAAGGCATAGTTTTCCATTTTATTTTGTTTTATTTGTTTAATAATGACTCATGCTTATATATTTATATGAAACATATATATGTTTTATTTTATGTATCTATGTAGGCACAGGCTTTGTGAGATTTCAGATCAATTAATTCCTTTTAAAGCTAAGTTGCATTTTTGGGTAGATGCTTAATCATTTCCATATCTAAGGATGCTACAAATCCAAATACACTGAACATGCCCAGGAAACTTTGAAACATAATTCAAACTCATTCACTTTGAATTTTTACTTTATTTCTACCAAATAGTTCTGCGATTCTTCAAAGCCTGCGGTTCCATTAAGTGGATGGCAGCTCATTAGGAAATTCTTGCTGTTTCTGGTTGTACCTGTTACCACATGTTATGTCGCATCTGAATACCTGCATTTCGTCAGAGCAGTCAATTGTGCCCTTATATATTCCTTGGGATTTAATGTTCGGGGGCTAGATGGCTGATCACTCAGTGAGAACATACTATCCTGTGAGCCGTGGGGGTTTCTCAGATCTCTTTTAATTCCCCAAAGTCCTTAATTTGAAGAGAAAGTTCACTAATGCTTTAAACGTGTTCCCACGACCTCACATCTGCTTGCACTAAAACAAGGTACGTCTCTCCTTCCTCTTCCACTTTCTCCCAGTGAGAAGCTGACATGATTTCTGTCTCCATCATCCAGAAGACACATGATCCTGACCACTGCACCTCTTCCTTCAGAATCCACAGCTCAGCCCCTCTGAAGACTGGTTTGGGGGACGTGTTGCACACTGACGGGCTGCCCTGAATTCAAAGAGCTTTCCCTACGCCTTTGCATTTTTCCTACTGCAGGTATTCAGCCTATGGCAAGTGAAGTCAGACTTTCCATGTTTATCCAAACATTCTTTACTGGTGGGTGTGGAGATCTGTCTTCTTACTAAGACAAATTTTTTTTTTCTGAAACTATCTGGCAAGTCATTCTGTCCTCCCAGAGCCTCATGTGCCCAGGACTGAATGGTATTATTGTGAGTTGAACTGTCTGTCTCTCCTAGGAGAGAATGATCTCTTTGAGGATAGAGCTTTGTCATATTCATCTTTATTTCCTACAGTTCCTCATATAGGGTTTTGGGTTGACTGACTCACTGACTGACTGATCTGGTTTGATGAGACCCAGTGAGGGATATTCCTTAGCCCCATTTTATGCGAGGGAGGCCTAGTGTTTTGACCAAGGACTCTAGACTAGTAAATGGCCCCAATGGGATTAACTCCAGATATCCTGGTACCTACTTATTTATACTGTGCCATTTATGTATAGTATACAATCCATAAAAGAGAAGGATATATGGGAGGAAATGAAATTGAAGCTGGGACTTAACAAATTGTTAAAATTGATAAAATTTCTATCAATATAGGAAAGGTAGGTGAAAATTCCAGATAGTAAAAATGGAGGAAGTGGCAGAACTTGGATATGGACTTGCTCATGTGGGAGGTGATAATTCATTTTGCTTAATTGGAGTTAGAGCTTTTCTGGGAGAGAGTAAAAATAAAAATAGGTGGGTTGATTTGGGTCTGATTTTGGAGGGTCTTGAATGCTAGCTAGTGGTACCTAAAATATATACAGGACAACTGCAAATTATCATCTTTTGCAAGAGTGTTTTACATTTGGATTGTACTCAACTGATATTTAAAGTATTGTTACAGATATTTTATGTTTTCATTTTTTGAATTACCTTATAAGGCAGACAATGCTAGATAGTTTTACCAGTCTCAAGACTGGATCTCAACTTGGTGTCAAGTTGCACCCTTTTGCAAGGTTCCTCTTCTTTATTTGCTTTTAGAAGGAACTGGGATCTTCTGGAACAGATTGTGTAGTTCTGAATGTCCCCTCAATTTTACATAGCTTTCTCATGAAACAAACAAACCTCCATTAAGGGATAAACATTCAGGCAATATAAAATTGTATTTGCATTTACTTCACAGACCCAAAGCTCATTGTTAAACAAGACTGTCCATTATAATTCACCAGTAATCCATGGTTGGATTTTGTGATCTTTGTTCTTTTGTGTGGCAAGTGGGGTCTTGCTGTTCTCATCTTCATTTATGCTTATTTGGTCAGCTCAGTAAGTGTGGAGGCTCAGCTTACATTACAGGGAAAAAACAGACATAATTTCTACATTCAAGAAACTGGCATTTGATGAAAGGAGACAGCATTGAAGTGTAATTTCTGGTAAAGGTAATACATTACTCAAGCTAGTCTTGGACAGAGAATTTGTAAACAAACAATACAGGAGTTTGTTACTTTAGTTTTTCAGCTCATATATTCATGCTGTGTGTTTTAACATGTTTCTTTGATCAGGAATTAACACCAAATACACACACAAACACACACAAATACACACACACACACACACACACACACACACACAACCTATACCACACAAATGTGTTTCAAAACGTAGACTAGCTGTGCAGAACATTCTTGAACTCAGTGAACTCCACTCTTGCCAGAGGGGAAGAAAAAATGTTTGCCTTGACAACTAACACACACACACACACACACACACACACACACCCAGGCACACATACATAATACACACCCATGCATACATATGTTAATACTTGGGCTATAGAAAGTCTTGCCTTAAATAATTAAATAATTACTGAAATATTTAGAACCTTCTATCAACTGCGCAGATATTAGAACTGTAAATGAAAACTCTTCATTTAGGAAAGTCAGAGGAAAAATAACCAAATACTTTTCTGATTAGCTATCCTAATAGCTACTAAAATAATTGAAATTGACATTTGTGTGGCTTGAATAGATTTTTTTTGGAAGGAGTAATATACACTCAATTTTTCTTATTCATTAGGGCCGATAAAATGTGCATCTTCTGCTTTTCCCCCTTTTTCGGACAAGCAGCTGACTGGTAGTGAGTATTAGATAAGGAAGTATGTTGACTCAAATATTTAGTACCAGTCAATGTTATTTTAACTCAGCAATCATTAATTCACCCATTCAAACAATATTTGCTGAGCTCAGGTCCAGACACATAGGACCAGTGTTGGGGAATAAGGATAAAAATATGCATAAAACAGATTGCGTATTCTAAAAATGACCAGAACAATCTTTCCTGTCCTACATGCTCTTCTAGAACTTTCCTGCTCCCTTGTAGAGAGGTAGAGCCTATACCTCTTCCCCACTTTGAACTTGGGCGTTTGTGACTGAATTAACAGAGTACCGCGGCAATGACTTCTGAGGCCAGGTCAGAAAAGGGATATAACTCCTGGCTCTTGATTTGGGGGCATTGTCTTGACATTCAAGAAGTGTGAGGCTTCCATCTTTTGAGGAAGCCCAAACTCACATTGAGAAAACATGTGGAGAGTTATTGAGAGTACATACAGAGAATAGACGCCGAGTTAGCCCTCAGCTGTTTACACCCTCTACTGTTGCAGGTCCAGCCATGATCTGCCTATGACTACATGAAATCTCTAAGCCAGGACTGCCCAAGTGAGCAATTCCCAAGTTCCTGCCCCCAGATATCATGAGAGAGAAATGGTGATTATTCTAAGATACTTTTAAGATGCTGCTATGCAGGAATTGATAACCAGGACACAGAACATGGAATACTGCTCTTAGGGAGTTCTAATTTAGAGAGAAACATCTGTCTTAATACCTTACACAAATTACATACTAAATTACATAATTAATTATGACGTAAGGGAGACAGTTATAAGTGCCACAAGAGAGAAGCACTTAAAGTACTACAGGAACTCAGAGAAAGGTGAGATGAGGCCCTCTTGAAGCTAACAGGGAGAAACTCATAAGGAAGCTGGTGGGTGAACTAGACCTTGACTTAAGGATGAAATGTAGAGGTGAGAAAATTCCAAGTAGATGGAACAAGTTACACACAAATATGAAACTAGTTCAATACATAATACCTTGCACAGTTCTCAATTATAGTGGCCAGCTCAAACTATGTAGACAAGATTAGATTTCTGTGGCATCTTTTCGCATGTTATCTTCTGGTGAAATCAGCCCAGTGTTTTCACATCCAATTTGGAATTCATATCTTTTTTATTTGATATGCATTACTTTGAGAGTTGCTGAGATTTGTGGCATCACCTGAGTTCATCAACACCACATTGTCAAAGCACCTACCATGCTCCTGACCCTCCGTCAGGCTTTGGGGCCGGGGGGAGGGAAGAATGAGGCATTGTTTTTTCCTAAAAGAGCTCATGGCTTGATTGTGGTAACATTTAAAAACACATTCATAGCAGCAGTGCAGGGTACTGGGCATTACACATGAGAAAGGTGAGTTAAGGGACACCTGGGGGCACAGAGAAGGGATTGAGCAACCATGCCTGTGGGGTTGCGAAAGGCTTGCAGCGGAGGTGACGTGCTAACTGAACCCTTAAGGATTTAGTTCTGCCAGCCAGAAGAGAGAGAAAGAATTCCAGGCACAGGAGAAAGGAAGAAAAATGGTCCTGAAACATAAAACATGGTGTGTTTTGGGAACTGCAAATAGTTGGTACAACCCAGAGTGCAGTATTTAAGTGGAGAGCCTGAGAGATGAGACGAAAAGGTGGCAGGAGCCAGCTTATTCCGGGGCCTACATTCCCTGTTACAGTGAAGGAGGACTCCCGCCCAAAGATGACAGGGACAATCTTGGAAAGGTCACGAGTTACTGAGTCTATACATTCAATTCGTAATTATTTCTCACATAGCCGTTTTCTGTATGTACGGCTTCTGGGGCTAAAACACATTCTTTGATACAAAGCCATCTCACTTTTGCTTACTTTAAAATTCTGTCATCTATTTCCCCAAGGGATAGTATTCACTGTAATGATTGGACCTAATGTAGCCTGAAGGAAATAGCACCTTACAGGAATCAGAGGCAATCTATTGCGAAGTGTTTTCCACTCACTGTTCTTTCTGGAAATGTGGTTTCTCATGCCATGAAACTTGCATGATCCCGTAAGGACACTAATTATAGTAATTTATGGACTGTGGCTGTGTCAGACCCATTTGATGATCTCTCAGAGATGGATTAATTACAATTTGAGGACCCCTACCCCCATAAAATACCACATAATTAACCTATTCCCACTGTCAGGAAATCTGGTGGTAAATAATTCAAGATAAATACAATCCCAGTGGGGAATTGCAAGTGGCCATATTTCATGACCCGTGAAATCCCCTGTGACACGTGATGCTGTGCCGATGGGACCACGGGCTGGTTAATGAACCCTCACATATCGGAACCACTCTCTCCGGTTCAGATTATCTGATCTGCCTGAAGCCCTGCCATTCATCATCCTCCACCATGAAGGGCATTTCTTCTAGAAAACCCATTCCCATATGTCTTCTCTTCGGTAAGGTTGGTAGTGCTCTAGTGCTTCGTGATATTTATTTTTTAGAGTACCAGGAAGAGACTTTAAATTCAGCCACCATTATCCACCGAATATATTTGTTTTTTTAGTTAGTTTCATTCAATTAAAAAATATTCCCAGAGTAGTTAATAATTCTGGCTATTCCATGGTTAACAACACAGATATGGCTCTAGGTCTGAAGGAATTTACAGTATAGCCCTGTATTTTGGGGCAAAGAGCAACATTGAAAATTGCAGTATTATAGAGTTGAGAAAATGCTTTCACACACATGATATGCTTTGAGTGAGTTGGATGTTAGTGTTACTTGGGCACACCAACTGACTTGGGGTGTGTTGTGTTTTGAGGGCTGATCATATGATTTTCCCAAAACTCGATGTCAGGCTTTATCCTGCTGCCTTTCTCTAGGGTAAGCACCTCCAATATATTTCATTCTAAAGGAAGTAGTTTACATTCTTAGGTCGCTGAACTCACACAGTAACCTGTAAGGGAAGCACCGATGAGCCGATTGACAGAGCCGCTCGATGACCTGCCCCAGGTTACAGGGCTGGTCAAGTGGAATTGCTCAGCCTGCGATCCTGGGCTGTCTCACTTCAAACGTTTTTCTTTTATTCACGGCTGTAAGTAAGCTGCCTTCTAGGCACCTGAATAAAATAATTTCTGGAAGTTTCCTTCTGCTTAGGATTTTAAGAGTATGGTAAAGGGATTGCTTGGTGCTTATGAAGTTTGATCATGTAATGTAGTTATTTTTAGTGTAATTCATGCAGAGGATAGATCTCACTTAATGGTCATTGGTCCTTTGAGATTTGGATAAAATTGATCCACGTTTCTGCTTGCACTAAACTTTCATGTTTGCTTTCCCATGTTTGTTTTCTCCTCACCCATCTAAAGTGGAATGTGATTCATGCTGTATGATTTCTCTGAAGAGACGTGTGTCTGTTTAAAACAGACTTTATTAATGATTTGGGGGCAGTGATTGCATTTTAATTTGCAGCAGTGCAAGCAACATAAAATTAATTATTGCACCATAAAATTAAATATATAAACTTAATTACAGGAAGACTATAGTAGCTAGAGTTCATTATAAAGAATACAGAAGTAGAATAAAATCAAAGTTGTCTTTCACTTTGTGTCATATACTTTATACTTAATACACCATATGTGAGATGTCTGTCTTTCTGGTATCTCACCACTTGTAAAAGCCTTCCCCTTGTCGCCTCAGCATGAGGACCCAGTCACACCCAGGCCCACTACCACTGCTCTTCAAAGCCTCTTTGCGGCTCAGTCCAACTCATTGTTTTCACATAGACAATTTAACTTCCCATCATCCCTAAATAGCTCTTAAGTGGCTTTCCAAAGCAAAGGGTCTTCTACCTCTTTCTCACCTTTTTTTTTTTTTAACTTTTTTTTTTTTTTTTAGTTTCAGCAGTCTGGCAAACTCGCAAGTACTTAGGAAAATTTTGTCTTCTTTTTCTTCCCCTATAAGTCCTCATCAATGCAAAGATGGGAAACTGAGCGTTCCCTTTCCTTACTATCTATGCACTGTCACCCAAAATATTCAAAGGGGGCAGCTTCTCCGGTTAGATCTGATTCCATACATCTATTTTTAGAATCTATCTTGCTCCAGATTCACATAACTGCACAATTACATAAAATCTGTACGCTGTTCCCAATTCCCCGACAGCGTCTCACTAGGGAGTGGAGGAAAACTGAGCAAATTCTTTTTCCCTTCATGTTTGGTATTGTCCAGTTCTTCTGATTCTCTTACACGTGTTCCATATAGTTCCTAACCCGCAGTGGTCTGTGGATACCTGTTTTCACTTTCGGGATTGTTTAAAATAAGTGCTTAGTCCTTTTAGCCTAGTCGAAGGTATGGCTAAGGTTTTGCATTACAGAATATGGTGAGCAAAGGACACTGGAGTTACACCAGCTTGAGCCCTATCAGCGTACTAGCTGTGCAGCACTGGCCCAGTGTGTGACCTCAGTGAGCTTCAGTTTACTTAGCTGTAAAATGGGGCAACAAATAATAATTTAAGTACTGTGAAGATTCAAATGGAAATCGTTCTAGGAGTAACGTTTAGCACAGTACCTGGCATATAGAAAGCTCTTTAACGTATGCAAGTTGCTAATTACATTATTATTTCTATTCTCTCCAAAAACAATCATACATGCTTGTCTTTGTTTATTAATTTAGAAGTAAAGTTTCAGCATTGCAAAGTCCCAGAGCTCCCCACTCTCTCTTTGAATGTTCTGTGCTACAAACTGCTGCTTATGTGTTCTGGTCCTACGGGGGATTTATTCTTCTTTTAGACAGAAATCAATCATGTTTGGGCAGAAAATCAATGCATTGACCCTTCTTGTACAGTAGTATTAAAATCAAATGTTCTCTTCCACCCTTCATCTGCCCAATGTTATAGCTTTAGGTGTGTCACTGGTTAGTCATTTTTCTCTGGCATTGTTTGCTACATTAGTTCTTATTATCTCGGTTTTATAGAGGGGAACTGAAGTCTGCAGAGGTTGACTCACGTGTACGGTGTAGTCATGGAACTAACTACTAAATACCTCCCTAGAATCTGATTCATAGAAGGGCCCAAACACGTTTGTTCATTGAATAAGTCACTCAGCAAACACTTATCATGTAACTAGGCAGCGATTCAATAGAGTGCATGTTCAGAGAAATTTTTAAATGGTACGTTGGCATGATTATTTAGCTGAAGGATAAAGCTTATCTTTTTGTTTTCAGTAGCATCTTTATCCATTTGTGAGGCACTGTCCAGCCATTAGCAAGGGAATGTAACGATGTACTCAGGTCATCCTTGTGTGAAGTCCAAGGCTGTGTTTCTCCCTGAACAAACAAAAACACAATGTGCAGTCCAGCGAGAGTGAGAACATCACCCGGAGCTTCCATCGTGGACCTAATGTAAAAACCAAACCAAGTCTGACTGATTTTAGTTAGAAAAATATAATCTTCCTCCAGGAAAGCTGAGGACTGCTGCGAAGCTAAGACAGGCTCTAAATTATGCCTCTTCAGAGGAGGTTCAATACTTCAAAGCAATTCAATCTGAGGCTCAGAGAAAAAGAGGACCTCTGAGGTCACCTCATTGTGTCTCTCCACAGGTTCCAGGCTGCTGACAGAAGTTGCCACTTATCCAGGGAACAGAGCAACCCAACTGTCTCAGGAGGAGGCCAGGTTGATTCAGGGGCTGCGATTGTAAAATCCCTTGAATGTTTCTCAATTTGGTCCCTTCTCCCCATCACTACCAACCCATCTTAGCTCAGACCTTAATATTTGTTTTCTCTAGGCTCTGACATCAGCCTAGCATCCCTGCCTTTTGTCTAGCCCCCATCTCCCTCAATCACAATTGTTCGACATTCCTTTTAACTACAAATCTGGGCATGTTAATTTTCTACTCAGGATCTTTCAAATCCTAGCATGGCTTTCACAGACTAAGTGTTTTGGTCTCTGTCTACCTGTCCTACTTCAGTGCCTTTCTCCCATTTTAGATGCCATTGGGACTGACATTCCTCTTCCTCGCATGTCCTGTGGAGGTTGACATCTCTGTGCCTTTATGCACGCACTTCTGTTTGGAACACTTGTCCTTCGTCCTCCTGGTTGTTCAGTCGTAACTCTTCCCCTTGGCTGGGCTAAGGGCCCCATTTCCCCCCAGTGAGCATCCTATGCTCACCTTTCCAAAGGAGTGTTTTTTTTGTTTGTTTGTTTGTTTTGTTTTCTTTAAGAGAAATAATCATTGGAAGCTTGATACAGATTTGGATACAGCTTAAATATGTTGTTTCAAATTCAGATTAAAATTCTTTCAAGCTTTAGCCTTCACTAGCTGCCCTGTGACCCAACATGGGAGACAGTTTGTATAATGGTTGAACACACGCATCTTTAAGTCAGGCAAACTGGGTTCAAATGATAATTCTGTCGATTACTAATATGTGTTAGGACCTGTTAGGCTGATGGCGGAACCTAGAGAAGAAATATTAAAGTTCGAGCTAAAATTAGTTGGTAGTGATGGAGAGAAGGATGGAACTGAGAAACATTCAAGGAATTTTAAAATCAGCTCCTGAATCAAGCTGACCTCCTCCTGGATTTACATGATAATTCTGCCAGTTACTTGAACAATTTCCCTGACTATTGAACTCTTGTTTTTCTTTCTTTAACATGCAGATAATACTGCCAATTAGGGTTTTGGTAAGAATTAAAATCATAAAGTGCATAAGTAAGAACTGTTTAGCACAGGGAATGACAAATATATGTTGAGTAATAGAAGTTAGAAGTAATTTATCACATTTAAAAAAAACAAAACAAAACATTTTTTGACCTTCTCAGTCACTCCCTGCTTTCTGTTCTGTCATAGAACTTTCTTTTGTCCTGGGGTCTCAGGATTTATATGTGATGCAATGAAGGTCTTCGCCAGGGCTCCAGAAATAGAGAAGGAAAGAAAAGCAGGTCCTTCTCGTAGCCCACCTGAGGGTGTTGTCCTGAGGTTGAAGTGTGGTAACCGATGTAAAGTGACAGGCACATAATGGGCTCAAGGAATGTTTAGATTGCTTTCCCACCAGTGATGGCAAAACTTGGTTCTTCAAGGTTGTTTCTTTTGTTGGAAAAAGAGTTAAACTCAGCCTGTGTGACGCAGAACAATGGCTCCCCCAGGATGTCTGCATGCTCACCCTCAGAACCTGTGCATTTATTAGGTCACACAGCACAGGGAAATTAAGGCAGCAGAAGTAATTAAGGTTGCTAATTAGCTGACTTTAAACTAGATTATCCTCCAGTATCCAAGTGGACTGAAGGTAATCGCAGGGTCCTTACAAGTGGAAGGAGGGGGCCACGAGCCAAGGGATGTGAGTGGCTTCTAGAGACTTTAAGAGGCAAGGGAATGGATTCAGCCCTGGAACCTCCAGAAGGAATGCAACCCTACTGATACCTTGTTTGTGTTCCAGTGGGACAGGCCTCAGCCTTCAGACTGACAGAACTGTATGCTAATAAATGGGTTATTTCAAGCCACTAAGCCAGTGGTCATTTGTTACAGCAGCAATAGAACATTAATATACAAATGAAGGAAAATATTTGAATTTCCAACGGCCAGGAGTCTAGCAGTCTGGTTATAGGGCATTGTGTAGTTCTTACAAAATTACCTATCAAGTAAGGAAGCGGATTTCTGGAGGAGCTGAGGAACTCTCATGGCTCAGAAATCCTAACAGCCGATATGCTTCTCATCCTTGATCTTCTCAGCAGACTCCAGGGAAAGCCTCAGTGTCTTCAGTTGTCATGAAAATGCAGGGGGCCAGTCTTAGTGCTGCTCTCCCTGCCTGTGAGGGTCCATGGTGTAACGGGGGTGTGGTGACAGCAGTTCAGTGACATGTGCACACTTGTTAGTACTTTCACAACAAAATGACAATAATAACAACCAACCATTTGGTATATTTCAGGAGCTGTTCCTTAGTCCTACTCTTCCTCAAGAAAAGAAAGAAAACATTTCCTGTGAAGTAGGTGTTATTGTGTATATTTAAAAATTAGGAAAGTTCAACACAAAAGAAGCTAGCTAACTTGCCCAAAGGTGCTGAACACAGAAATCACGGTGTCTCTACAGAGGATTGTGTCTTTGCCCCCCAAGCCTGTGCTTTGTGCACCATATAATTGTGTCTCCCTAATAAGCTTCCCCTCTCTTTCTCATTTGGGAATGAAAAAGCAGCTCACATTGTGCTATGATTTCTGTCACGCTTTAAGTTTGTGAAATCCGGTCCTCCACCCCACCATGAAACCAATCCTGTACGCAGAGCTATTTGATAGATTAGATATTCAATACTCGCTCTTTCTAATAGATGTTGCACGTCAGTCTGCTGTTTCTAGCACCAAAGAGCTATTGTTTCACAACAATATCATCATAGGAAACTCATTGTATTTTCCCAGGCACAGTGCTGCGATATGCAGTAACGTTGAAATCAGAGGCTATTAGGACATTTTCCCAGAACAAAATGTGTCCCAGAAGAAACAATGTGATGTGGCTTTCCTGGTGTGTTATTTTCTCGAGCGCTTGTCTCCTCCCCCTGCAAGCTCACATATTTTAAGCTTCACAAATAACTTCCAAGAGGACTGTCAAATGCAAGGCCCACACAGAAATGGGGAACTCTAGGGGGTACGTGCGTGTGCTCGCTTTCCTTAGGCGAATTCTGAAACATTACAGAAGGTGGGAGGTGTTATGGTAGGTTTCATGAGGCCTGGAAGCATGAAAGCAGCCCTACATTAGCCTTACGTTTGCAGAACTTCAAAGTAAGGCTAAGAGAGAACAGGGTTATGAGCATTCAGACTAGAAATTCACCATCTACTCTGTTTCAGTGGTGTTTCAAGTCCACTGCTCAGATGACCTTCCATTGTGTGGGGAACTGACAGATGTGGTCAGCACACCAGCTTGTCCAAATACTGAAGTAAATCACCAGCTGGGTTTTTGCTTTCCTTCTGACCCCATGCACTTCATCTAGAAGGGAGCATGGTGAACAAGGAACTGGCATATAACAGATTGCTATCCTCTATGATTGGCCTATACATTTTATCCCCAAGAAGCTGGAGGTGAGATCAATCATGCATTTATTTATTCATTAATGTAAACCATTTAATTAAATATAATCAGAGTTCTCAAAACCCAAGCGCACACTGTTTCGATGAGAATACTGTTTTCTCCCTTTCTCGAGACCACACCACGTCATACCTCCTGTGCATGATATGAAATGTATTTGATAACTGGTTCCTGCCCTTGAGAAACTTGTCGTGTAATTGGGGAGAAGAGACTGTCACATGTGGAAAAACTCCAAGGCTACATAAGGCACCCACCACAGTGGCTTAACACATTAAGGAAGTGAAAATTAGTTGGCTACAAAAGAGAATCGGCTAAATTAATGGCATGGACACTACATGCCATGATATTTCCAAGAGGCTGCTGGCACTATGACCCAAAAGTATCTGGGAATGTTTTAGAAAGCAGTGAGTATATAAGATGGACTTTAAAAACATTGGGAAGATTTGAGGGGGTAGAGGAGAAAACCCAGGTGACAGGCTGCTGCATGCCTATCCACATCCGTCCCTAAGTCGGTCTGGATGAAGTCCAGGCTTCTCATGGAAAGAATGAGAAAGGGATTGGAAAGGCAGGTGGACCGGCCTTGAGTGCTCTCTTAAGCGTTTACACCTGGTCCTTCAGGCAAAGGCAGCATTTGACAAGTTGTTTTTCCTTTTTTAAATCAGGGTAATGGCAAGTTCACAGCATTGGCTGAGGAGCACTGCTCATGGTGAACATGATGTGCTGGGTGATGGAGGGAGAGGGAATGGGGGGGTCGGTTGTGAGAGAGGGGAGCATGGGAACCAGTGAGTGGGCCTGTTAGTTGCCACATGCCTTATATACATGTCTCCTGTTTTATCCTCTGGAGAGTCTGCGTAGTAGATACCATCATCCTTACTTTAGAGACAAAGGAGCTGAAGCTTGGGCAAGTATGATAATGCGCTTCAAGTCAGAAGACTACGAGTTTTGTAAGACTTGTCTTGGCTCTGCATCTCCTGTTCTCCCCATTGCCTGAGGCTGCTGGCAGATCAGAGCATAAAGTTACTGCATGTCTGGATTCAAGCCCCACATCTCAGCGCCAGTACCAGCGCTCACGTCCTCCTCACGGACACACACGTGGTCGAATCACCCACCTCCACTTTTCCCAAAGGACTGGGAAAGGGAATCAGAATATGGAGTGTAATACATTCCCTCAGTAGGAAGAGGAGAATTCTTTTCTTGTTTATTGATGGAAGGCATCTCCTTCGTGGATTCACGGCTGCTGTGATCCCCGCGATCTAATGCATGTGTGAAACTCCTTTCCCGGGTTCTCTGGGGAAGATACACTTCAGAGTGTTTCCCTTTTGGCATTTGGAAGGGCGGGTTGTCATTAGATTCATTGTTTTGCCCTGATGTCATCTAGTCTCACATGTACAACCGAGTTATACGTGTCCTATCCAAAGCACTCTCCCAGCAGTGACAGCCTTGGAAAGGAATGGGCTGTTGTGTCTTTTTCCCACACCAGACTGAGAACTCTTTGACAGCCTGGGTGGTTGCCTTTTTTTTTTTTTTTTTAATCTGTTTTCCTCATTTCTAGATCCTGACATGGCATCTTGATTTACTTTACTGAACTGAATTATAAATTAAGAACTCTGACTACATCTGTAGTACAGTAAACAACTAGACATTTCAAAAAAAACTTTTTTAAAAAAAGCAAATAAGTGGATTCCATTATTCACAGTATTAAACAAATGGACATGCAGATGTAATGTGGATGATTTCCTGTTGTGAAGGCGTAGTGTTTACCTACTGTGTGTGATGACCACCTACAAATACTAACAGGAAACCACATTTTTTTTTTTTTTTACCAAATAATCTCAGACCTATATATTTTACCATATCTCTTCTTAATTATCTTTGCAAAGAATGTTATTTTAATAAATTTACTATGTATTATTTATATGTACTTATATTTATTTTATATATCATATATTTTATATTTGATATATATGTATATATACTCTATAATAGTTATCATTATTTAATTATTGAGTAATTCAGTTTGGTTTCTTCCACAGTGGTGTTCTTAAAATTTCTCTTTCAACCTATTATCCTGCTGCAAAACAGAAACAAATGAAAAAACAAGTCGCTTGAGTTTCAGTCTGTGACATTGAAGAAATCATTTCTCCTCTCTGTGCACCAAATTGCTCACCTGTAGAATGAGTGAGTTGCTTTGAATATGTGTTACAGTTTCACCAACTCTCAAATTTTCAGGGGAAAAAAAAACTAAAAACAAAAATGTGTCATGCTTGTGTCCGAGGGTCAGCGTGTTGACCTTCAGCCTTGGAGGTTTGCAAAAGTCATAAACCAGCCAGGCGGGTTTGACCTGGTTCATACCTTTCCTGGCCTAGAATCTCAGCTTGGCTGCCTGCTTGGCTGCTGCCCACACTTCCTGGCAGCCCTTCTAAAACTCAAGCACTCTGCCTATGTGGGTAAATAGGTCTTCATACACCAGGTGGTCTTGAAGTAGCTAAATATGCTGAAATTAAAGTTGTTGGTTCCCAAATTTTCACCACTAAGAACTGTTTTTAAGTTCCCCCCATGGCTTTTTTATTTTAAAGTTTTGCCAAGTGAACTTTATTATTCGTGTAATGATGCTTATTCCTATATTTATATTAGCGAGATAATATTAAATTATTAATTTGAGCTTCTGGTAAAACTGTGATAACCAGTGTGACTCTCCAGTTAAAAGCAAATAAACTTGAATTGTTATTTCGTATGATCTGTTGGGAAGCAAATACATGATTTCCAACTGGGGCAGGGCTTTACGTAAGGATGAAGAAGAAAGATCTGGAACAATATGGGTGGGGAAGGATACTAACTTTATTAAAGGTCCTTTGTTAGAGAGAGCTACCGGGAACGTGAAATTCTCAGGGCTGGCCAGACTGTGTTTAGATCAGAGGAGACGCATAACAAAGTACCTACTGTGTTTCCCCGAAAATAAGACCTAACTGGAAAATAAGCCCTAGCATGATTTTTCAGGATGACATTCCCTGAACATAAGCCCTAATGCGTCTTTTAGAGCAAAAATTAATATAAGACCTGGTCTTATTTTCGGGGAAACATGGTATATAGGTAAACTTGTTCACCAGAAAAGTTCAAATTCAAATGAAACTTCAGAAAGAACCCAAGAAGGAGGTTTAGGAAAGTACGAACAATATGAAAAGAGTATTTAACTTTAAGAACCACAATATGTGGGGTAACCTAGGAAAAAAGTCATGGGGTACAGCAACTAATTCCAAGGTTTGAAACAATAGTTTGCTGTAAAACTACTTTGATATAATATTAATTCAGTGTGAGGTGAGGAAATTCCACCTGTTGCAGTGTATCTGGTCAGCTGGGGCTGAAGTTAGTATAGAAATGGACTCTGAATAAATTGAAATACATTCTGTTGTGCTGAGACCAACATAGGGACAGATACCAAGTCTTCAGAAGCTTGGTACCTAGCTACTGAGACAGAAATGAAAGTTGGTTAAATTGTGCTGATGATTTGGTATTTCAAAAATATTAGATTGAATGAATGAGTAAATGAATGATGGACACCGTTTTCAATATCTATGAGAGAATTCAGGAAGAGTCTAAACAGAGAATGGATGTGGGCTGGAGTGGAGTGAAGATGAAAGTGCCATGGAGTGCAGCCAAGTATGACATTCTCCAGGATGGGTTTGGAGGAGGCCAACTTGTTGAAATACCACAGCACTGATTCATTGATACGTAGAACACTTTCTATGTAGTGACCAGTAGCTAGAGCTCAAATCCATCCCGAGACCAGAGCAACAGGATTCTGGTCCTGGGTTTGCAACTAGTTTTCAGAGATCCTAGGATGGTCTTAGAACAGTACCAAATTCAAGCCAACAAGGGACCCTCGAGTCTTTAGAGATTGGTACATCATTCAACCCACCCTGACATACCCCTCACTGCATGCTTAAGGAAACTGAGGCCCAAAGAAGGAAACTAATCAGCTGAAGTTGGCACAGAGGTGGAGTCCAGTCTGGAGCATCTGTCCTTCTTTCCACTGCCTCATGCTGGCTCCCCCGTGAGTGGACAGAGACCTCAGAAAAGCCGTGGGTCTACAGCAGTCTCAAAAGTTTCCACAGTGCTTGCTAGATTGCCATCTTCCGAAATACCTCCAAATTGTACCATCGGATGGTGTTCTTTTCCCTCTTGAAGGTGTTAGGTATCTTCTGGTTACATTTGACAAGTAGAGCAGAACTCATAGGGTTCACAGAGACCTTTTTTTTTAGCCAGATGCAGGAAGCCTCATTAATTTGAGTGAATCAGTGAAGGCCTATCAAAATAAGATATTTGAGCTGAACTAAATCCTGACTCAAAAATCAGGACAGGCCTCTCTAGTGTGAAGCAGCACAGTGATTTATTGAACTATAGCACTATAGAGCTGTTGAACTATGTATTTTCAAGTAGTTTCTTAGGCTTGGATTTCTTGCTAAGTGAGAAATTAGTCTGAATTATTCAATTTTAAATATAAACAATTTCTTTTTCAATTGCCCGTAGCCACTAGCCTTCAGCATTCTTGCAGTGTTATCTAATGAAGGTTCTGTTAGGTCTACATCAAAGACTCAATTTGATGTACATGGAAGATTTGTATTTGTGTAAAGAATATTACATAATATATTCTTTATTTTCTCCCTTCTGTTTCCCAGTCTAAGAGTCAGTGAACTTTATGTTGGGAAAATTCAACTTCAGACAATTCAGTTAAGTGGCCTTAACTTCATTCTTGAAGTTCTGGTTCACACATTGCCCAGTTAACAAGTTCAAACCATTTTGAGAAAAATTATGTTAAATTTCACTTTATGTGCAAAACTGAAGGACGGCCATGAGGTTTTTCTGTTGAAAGTCTTCTGCATTCTGGCATTATTCTAATCACGGAAGTTGGAAAACTTCTGTAAAGGAGCAGAATAAATATTAAGATTTTGTAGGACACATAGGATCTCATTTTTTTCTTTTCTTATTATACCCAGCATAACGCTTTAAACATGTAAAAACCATTTTTGGCTTATGAGCCATTCAAAAACAGGCATAGACCAGGTTTGTTCCAGGGGCCTTACTTTGCCTATCCCTGTAAGGGTCTTTGAGTGGTGTGCCTGTGGATTTGCTATCAGATATACCTGGGGTGCCAACAAAATGTCTACAAGTGGACACTTTGGTCAACGTTGCTCAAGCAGTAGTTCGCTGTAATCAGAAGTGTCTGGACGCTGATGGGAACCACTTTGAGCACCTCTTGTTGCAGAAGTCAAACGTGACTTGTATTCATCTTTTGTTATCAGTATGCATTATTGCAGTTTTAATACAGTTTTTCTTTGTTAAAATGTGTCTACATTGTTTTTGGCACCCTGTGTATTTTGTCTTAATACACGGTGTCTAGGTGAGTGACTGGTAGTAGGCGTCTGGACTTAGAGAGCTCCTATGCATTGTGCTTACTTTATTGAGGGGTCATAGACATAGATACAGAATTTGATATAAACCATGGACAGGACCCACATACACATAGAATTTTGCATAAAATTCTGAAGGTTCAAAGAACTTCTAGATCTTTTCATAGATCTTAGGTTAAGCATAACATGTTCTAGATATGTGTTGTTGTTTGTTTTTTCCTGCCCCCACCCCTCGGATTTTGACAATCATTCTTACATACAATACAAATAGCTTTTAAGAGAACTTTGTGTAACATGATCAACATTCTTAGCATAGGACATTAGAAAAGTCTGGCTAATATTCCTTTTGTGGTATGTTTACCAATTTATTTATTCATTTTGCTGTATTTAGGTGTTTAGCTAATTGAGGTTTATTTTTATATAAATAATATGCTGAATATCTTCGTGCATCAGGCCTTTTCTTTCGTGCATGTATTTTATCTCATAAGCGAAACAATTGGATCAAAGGAAGAAAGCTTTCTTTTTTTAATTTTGTTGCTAATTAACAGTGCTCAGTGCTAAATTAATACTATTCTTCTTTTCTTTCTTTCTTTTTTTGTTTTTGTCATCATAGAAATCTTTAGTTGCTGTACAGAGTGCACCATAATCTCTGGTGCTTATTCCAAACATCACTTCCAATATAAATGTTCTATAAGAGGTCTGAGGAATATGAATCCTAATCGTCTTGCATGTTGAGTACCAAGCATCTGAATTTACTGAATGCTTAGCTGTGCCTCAGTGAGCAGTTGAGATCTCTGTGGTTTGATATGACTCTGGTAGAGATTAATTTGGTAGAAATTACTTTGGTAGGACTGTCATGCATCCCTTCCCTCGACGCGTATCATTTGGTACCTATTTTGTGCAGTAGTGTCCAGGGCGTTGAGAATACATTGTCACCATCATCATCATCATTCTCATCATAACAGCATTAGTGGCAATAATAAGAAACAAAATAATAATAATAGCAGAGGTTTATATTATGTAGTGCATATATGTACCAGGAACTGTTTTAAGTGCTTTTACATATTTTATTTAATTCTACTCTATGAGGTAAACAGTTTTAGCATCCATTTTGTAGATGAGGAAATTGAGGACCAAAGAAGTTAATTAATAAGTCCCAAATCATCTAACTATGAATAGCACATACGAGAGCTGATTTTGAACTCGGGCAATCACAATAGACAGGCCCTGGTCGCATGCATATCCCACACTGGTATAGTGAGAGTGTTCTTTGTGAGGTGAAAATTTTTACATTTCAATGTTTCAAGCTGTCTCTATAGATAAAATTTTGTTTGTGGGAGACGTGACTTGAGTTGAGAATGCGGTACTGGATCCTGAGCTTTTCTGTTTCTCTTTTCATGGGTTTAAGTCCAAGTAAACTCCGCCCCCCACGCCCAGGCATTAACCCTTCCCGGAACAGACAACCTCAGACTTGTTAGCAGATCCTGTGGTCCAGACTCAAGTACCATCAAACTTTCTAAAACATTCACCAGTTAGGGCGCTAGTCTCCCTGCTTGCATTTCCCAGCTAGTTACTGTCTCTTTTGTTCTCCAGCCTCCTCTTCCTTTGGCTCCCCCTGTTTTGCTTGTTATCCTCAGGGTCTCAGGGCATCAATTTACTGGTCTTAATGCAGCCTCACAACTGCATTTGCAGGGTGTGGGTCTTCAGTGACTAACTGTTGAGCATGGCTGTTATCCTGCATTAAAGAAACATTTTCCTTAACAAGAGAAAATCTGTTCCCCGCCCTGAGGTCATTCTCAGCATCCAGACACTACTCCATACAGCTGTGGCTCTGGCTGCCTGGTCTGTTCTAGAAACTCAGAGCAGAAGCACACATTTTAGAGTCATACTGACCCGAGTTATACGTACCTTTATCCCTTACGAACTGCGTGACTGAGAAAACATTTAATCAACGCTTTCCTTCTCTGAAAAACGCGGGTATAAATTCCATATGGAGACATGATAGACTGGATAATAATATTTGTTAGGTAGTGAGTGCTCAATAAATCGTAGCCTCTTTCTTTTCTCCCCAGACTTTAAAAAATGAACATTTAGTGATTCTTTTGTGGAGAGAACAAGAAATATGGACTACTGAGAATGTAATTCATTAGGATATATGCATTACAACACAACAGAGTCATCAACATTATTTTCAGGTTGCGAAATGCAGATTTTGTTCGCCATTAGCATCAGAGCCGTCTTCTTGAAACACAGCTCCACATGTTTCCCTCACGGCCTCATAATCTCTCAATGGCTCTTCACTGCCTGCAGGATCAAATCCAGGCCTCTTGGCCAAGCACTGAAGACCCTACATAACACTGAACAAAATGAACATTGAATTCTGATTTCTCGCCACGCCCCCTTGTGTAGTTATGGTCCAGCCAACTTGAAAAGTTCATTACTCCTAGAAGATGCTTTCCTGATTCCATGCCTTAATGCATCCTCTATCTTACTCTTGGCATGTTCTCTCTGTATTTCTGGCTGGTGATGATTCTATTCTTTAAAGGCTCTCTTTACAGCAATTACTCTTGGCCTCCACAACACCATGTTCCAACAAAACACAAATTGCTCCTCTTTTCACTTCTCCCTGGTATTTTGTGTTTCTCCTGTCAGAACTTCCCGCATTCCATCTTGAGCTTATGTGGATGTGTGGTCAGCGGCCTCCTCTTTACGTCACCTGCTCAAGAGCAGGGCTGAGACTTTATCACCTTTACTCTGTGCAAACTTGGAACAGAGCCTGGAACCATGGTCTGTCCTCAATAAATAGTCATTGAATGCATGAAATACAGAAGCTGAAGATAAAACTTTGGCCCCAGAGTTGTACCCTTAGATTCTAATCCTAGCTGGTGTCGATGCCATCTTGGGAAAGTCTTTTGCCTACTCTCGTTCCAAAACACCTCATCTATACAGTAGAAAACGTGGTTAATAGCTTTCAAACTAGGCTTTATGGAGTCAAAAAAGTTGAGTGAAGGCCTTCTGGCTCAATTCTGGGGGGTGGGGGGTGCAATTCTAGGCTTTCTCTCTTCTTTCACCCACCGAAGCTCATCTGTCTATTCCTATCCGAATGTCAAAGGAGCTTTCATTTAAAGAAAATATCCTATACAGTGAACAAATTAGGCCATGAGATTAGTTAATGTGGGAGGCTCCTTTCATTTCTCACTGTCCAAATGTTGACGTACATACACACATATTAAACTTAGATACTGCTCCCTTGTAAATGGGACAGACTGGAAGCTTATTCAAACTCAGAAATGAAAGGGCAGAAAACTACCATTCACTGAACAGATAATATGTGTATGAGCATCTACTGAGCGCCAGTTAAGTGCTAGAAACTTTATTTAGTTTATCGCTAATTGTAAAATCTACTGTATGTATATAAAATTTTCCAGTTTGCATATGACAAAACAGAGAGGGTAACAATGTCTCCCATCAAACAGACAAGAGGAAATAGAATCTCGACCGAAAGCAGGTATTACCAGCCTCAAAATTTGTGTCCTTTCCTAGGGTGACTCTGGGAATTAAAATGCACATACACATATGCAAAACAGTGGTTTGGTTTTGGAAACACCTCCCTTTGCCCTGTCTGTAAGATGTCTAGGAAATTTGGAGAGTAGCAGGGTCTCAGACAGCCTCACATGTTCCCATCCGAGGTTCAGCTCAGACCAACGGATGGAATGATTCTAAAGCCTGTCCTCTGTTGTGCAACCCACATTTGCTGAACCGTGAGTGATTTCTACTATGCTGACTTGCCTTTATGGGAGTTGTATTTGCTGCCCAGAAAACATGCAGTGAGGCTTTAGCTAAAGTGCCCAGCAGGAAACGACAGGCCACATTGGTCTTGGAGAGAAGTGGGTGGCAGAGGCTTGAAGGGGAGTCTGAGAAGCTCAGTTGCTGTTGTAGGCTGCATGACAGCTACACTGAATTAAATTTATTGAGAGGACTTTGGATCTAAATTAGTAGATTTAAGCGGGTAGTGAAGCAGAAGTTTGTGGTTTCAGATTGAGAATTTTTGCAGAATGCTGTTTTAGTATCGTCGCGTCTGGAACAGTTCCTTGAGCAGCATCCCAGAAGAAGAGAACCACAGGCAATTAGACAACATTCAGTGCTGAAGTGTTGAACTGTTCTGACTGTATTTTATTTTGATGAGGAAAGTTCCCAGGACATCACCTGCACCACCGTTTTTTCCAGTTGATAAATAACTCAGTTATTGAAATGAAGTCAAACTAAAAGCAAACCTTAGGAGAGATTGTTAAATGTTTGCTCTAACAGTCTGGTATGGGTGACGCTTGTAAGCTCCCCAAGGGCAGCGGGTTGGGCCTGTTTTGGTCAGTGCTATATTCCCACACTCAGAACAGGGGCTGGCCTCAAAACGAGTGCTTGGGGACATAGTTTGTAATTGAAGGAATCACGTGAAAACTATGTTTTAAATTGCTGGTCATTAGACAAATTGAAGTTCAAGTTATTGCTGATGCAAATGTGTGTCACCATACCTTGTAGAGTTAATCAAACATCCCACAACAAACACTGACAATAACAGAGGACAATTAACCGCACTTTTTGGTTAAAAAAAAGCAACAATAGTAGTAATTGAAAAGCACAACTAACTTATAACAGTCTTGATGCTTTATATCTAGCAAAGTATCCTTACCTATGACATGTAGGGACTTCAGTTATGGGTACTCACACTTGTGCTATAAAAGCTGTCTGATGTCGCCAGGCCTGATTTCTTGGTGTCATAGTGAATTTAGAGTCCTCGTAAAACTATGAAAGACATTACTTTTGATTGGGAAACGCCATATGTTTACTCACTTAACAAATTGTCTGTAATTTGCTTATTTTTAAGTAAAATGAGTGGCCAGCGATGTGTACTCTCAGTTAGTCATAAAAGGGCTTCTGTTACAGGATCCTCTCAGTGACTGGTGGCTCAGAACCCAAATGTGAGGATGGCCATCTTGGCGTAGTAGGTTCAGGAGCCCCTGAAGAGAGCAGAGAACAGGGAGGAAGCCACAAGGGATGATCTGGGTCTTGGCCGAATTGCTCTATTTTTAAAACCTATTCTGTTAAGTTCTTTTCTTTAATATGGTGCAATTTTTTTGTTAGGGGACTATTTATAAAAGAGTGAGCCAGGTTTTGTGGCTGTGATGTCTAGAAAAGAGTGTTTGCTTGTAAGACTTCATTCTCTTAAGGAAGAAATGGGAGGGAACATCCGTGCTGTGGGCAAGGCTTCTCCCCTCTCAATCCTAGTAATAGTTTATTTGTTCAGTTGAGCAATCAAATTCAGGGTAGCCCAGAGCGCAGAACACATAGATGAGGCTGGCACAAATAGGAGAGATTCCCAATGTGTCCTAGAGGGGCACCAAATAACACTGCTTGAGGGCCTGGCTGAACATGGATGGATGCAGTGTCCTACAGCTTTCCCAGGAAGATATATCCGGGGACCGGAAGGGATGTGGGATTTTCACTTACCCAGTATCCAAGCACCCAGGGTAAGCCAGGTGCTGTGCTAAGCTGGGTAGTGCAGATAAGATGCAGTCCAGGGCTTGGAGGAACTCACAGTCTGGATTCCCTGCCCCTCCAGTGACCGTGCGTAGAGAAGGATGAAGGAAAGTGTTTAGCAAGAGCTTCGGATATTGCTTTCTTATTTCTCACTGAACTTTCTGAAGGACTGAGTCTTGTCCTTATAAGCGGCACATAATTGGTACCCAGTGAATAAATAAAAGAATAAAGATTTGGGGTTTAAAAGGAATTTTAGTATTTATGGGCTGATTTAACATGGAATATTTGCTATTTTGTTTCTTTTCATTATTTTTTTCTATAATCGGATTAATAATGATTTCAAGGAGATGAGTTTATGCTTGTGACTGGAATTGAATATTCTCAAATATGTTGAATCTATGCCATGTGAAAAGAAATGTCCTCTAAACAGAGACCTCAGATATATTTTCCTTATCGGGCACCATGAAGAAAGTGAGGCTTAGGGAATTTAGATGAATTTCATAAATCATACGCTGAGAGATTTGCCAAATCAAGACTGAAAACCAGGTCTACTGCTAAGGCACTGCCTGTTCTATGACAAGGCTTATCCTCTTGCTACCATGTTTTCCCGAAAATTAGACCTAGCCTGACCGTCAGCTCTAATGCGTCTTTTGGAGCAAAAATTAATATAAGATCCAGTCTTATTTTACTATATTAGACTGGGTATAATATAATGTAAATAATATAATGTAAATAATATAATGTAAATAAAATAATATAATATAATATAATATAATATAATATAATATAACATAATATAATAATACAATATAAAATTTAAGACTGGGACTTACATTAATTTCTGCTCCAAAAGACACATTAGAGCTAATGGTCCGGCTGGGTCTTATTTTCAGGGAAACACAGTAAGAGATTAGCCCATGGATTGGTTTTCAGACGAGACACTACACTCGTATTCAGAGTCAGGTTCCAAACACTGTGATCCACTGAGATGTCAACTAGCACTTGGGAAATGGAGAGTGCTGAAACTCAGTGTTATTTATGCACACCCAAGCATGATTTCTCCATGTGATTTTCCTATGATGTTGAACAAAACATTAATGATCTTCAGGGCAATGTCGATGTAGGTCAACAAGGAATTCCCTAGGACCTTAATATTTAGATTATGTGCAACTGTTCAGTTTACTGTTAACAAAACGTGCTCTAACTTATGAAGTATTGACTTAAACTACAAATAAGATCCAAGCTTATCTCAATTTGTTTCACAAACACTATTGAAAGTTATCTTGGAAAAATTAGAATCCCTGTTTTTTTTTGTTTGATTGTTTTGACCTTGTGTCTAGGAATTTTGTTACATTGAATTTATTCTCAAGATTTATTTAAATTCTTTTGAATTTTTTACAAACATAATCATGTAGTCTGTGATTATCTATTGCTGCATTTTTTCCCCTTACAGATTCTGATAATTTATTCTTCTTTTTCTTGACTTATTGCACTGGCTATGACCTCTGGAAAAATGTTGAATAGAAATGATTACAGAAGTCATGATTGCCTCGGCCAATCTCTGGAAAAAAGCATTCAACATTTCATCAATAAGTCTAATGCTAGCTGTAGTCTTTTTTTTTTTTTTTTTTTTTTTTGTAGATACCCTTTATCAGAATAAGGATAATCTCTTATATTCCTGGTTTGCTAAGGGTTTTCTTTTTTTCATCATGATGGATATTAGGTTTTATTGAATGCATTCTCTGTATCTATTGGTTAATTGTATGATTCTTTTTTTTGTTTATATAGTGTGTTTAATTGATTGACTTTCTAGTTTTAAACTAACCTTGCATCTTTATAATATTGGCTGTCATGTATTGTTATTGTATACTACTGAGTTTTGTTTGCTAATATATAGTGTAGGAGTTTTGCATCTATAATTATAAAAGAGTTTGGGCTGTTATTTTCTATTTTCCCTTATATTCCTAGTTTACCAAAGGCCTTCTATTTTCTGTAAGCTCTCAGGCGTAATCAAGGGACTCTTGTGGTGGTTAAACTCTGACTTATTTTTCTTAGTCTGTGAATGCAATAGAATTCAGTGTTCTTTCATTTTAGGAGATTTTATCCTTTAAATCAGGAGGTTTTTATCCTTTAACTTTAAAGACCAAATGATACTAGAACTAGCATTGCATAATGGGCAATACGTACACACATACACACCACACTATGTATTTATATGTATATCTGCCTATAAAACGTTATGAATAGTACCTTTCAGAGGTAACTGTGTACTTCTACACCCTATCTATCCCATGAGAGCCCCGTGAGATTCATCTGTTTACTTCTCTTTGAGTATCTAAAACATATACCTAGATGTGTTCTTTTAGTTAAAGACTCTAGAAAGACAATAAAATATTTGTTTTAAAAATTAGTGCCCAAATTATAGCAAAAATGAAATATATCTTGCTAAAATATCTATGTGTGTGTGGACATGCACAGACATAAAGGTACAAACAAATATAACTCTATGTCTGCAATGTTTACTTACAAATGTCATCTCCATAGAGTACGTATAAAACTATTGGCTAGTATTAACTAGTTTAGTAATAACTCTTGTAGTCTTTATACTGTTTTTGTTTGCTTGCTTGCTTGTTTGGTTTTGTCTGTTTCTGCATCATCTTTCTAGTTGTTTCAGATCTCCTCTGGTCCACGGTGAACTCCCTTTTTCATAGCTCATGTAATAATTGTAGAGAATATAAAGTTTCTCTTTAAATGCATAGGGTTGCACTTTCTCCCTCATCCTCTATTAGCTATAAGTGAATACTGAAGGTGACAGTGGCCCCCAAACCTGAATAGGATCTATTGGTGGGCACGTGCACACATGAGAGTGTAGTTGAGGTGTCAGAAAAGGTTCTGAGAGTAAATGACTTTCAAGTTGATTGATGGGTAGTATTCAGCTGGTAAAGAAAGTAAGGAATAGTGTCCCAGATGGCAGGAATAACACGCAAAGTTCCTGAGTGGGAAGGAGCCTGTCTAGTAAGTAGTAGGTGGTTACACATATGAGTCCAATCATCACGGGCGGAATCTTGGGTGCCTATAAATATTTTGGATTCATCTGTATTTAGAGGGTAATCTAAGCTAAGGAGAGATGAAGAGGACTTGGAATAAAATTCTGACAATACCAGAATTTAAAGGATAGTCAAGGAAGAAATAGAAATTCATAAAACTCTGATCTGAGGAAGTCTACGGGAATACATATTTCCAGAAGAAGGCAGTTGTCAACAGGGTGAGATGTCACCAAGAAATAAAAGGTCAAGATTGAGAAACTTAGTGAAATTTAGCAAGAAAGACCTTGGTTATTTCATGTCTCCTGTTTCTCATTCTCCTGCCTCAGCAGGGATCTTTAGAAATGGATTGCTCTTTATAATATGATCCTCTCCAAATATAGATTACATTGTCAGGGGATCCTTTGGAAAGCACTTTTTGGGTTATTTTTAACCATCATCATCATTACCACTGCCAACAAAAACAAATAGCTGCTACTTAATGAGCGTTGACCGTTACAGAGTCATATAACGGTCTAAAGAGTATGGTCACAAACCTTTACAACTTTCCAGACCAAGAAACACTAATGAATTTCTGAAATTCATATAGCTTCAGATTCAGGGATCTGTGATTTGAATTCAGGTCTCTTTGATCCTCAAGGGCTCAGTCTTTGGAGCTTGTCACACTCTTTTTCTTTTGTATCCACCGTTACTCCCTTGGTAATCTTAACTGTTTTGTTTTCTCAGATTTTGTTACCACCTGTATGCCGCCAACTTCCAAATTCATCTCTCTAGCCCAGACCTCTCTCCTCAACTACCCATTCATTTTCTCAGTGGCTCACTTGATATCCACTTGGATGTCTTAACAGCAACGTGCCTAAAGCTGAACTCCTGCTCTCGCTCCCTCTAAATCTACTCACACTCTTCTCCACTGAAGTTGGTGGCAACTTCATCTTTCTATTTGAGCAGGAGAAGAACCTTGGAGTCAGTTTTTACTCCACTTTCTTTCATACCCCAAATAAAATTCATCAGTAAATTCTGCCATGAAAACAAACTCAGAATCCAAGAACCTCTCACCACCTCCACTGTGACCATCTAAACCACTACCATTTCTTCCTTGGAAACCCAGTAAAACCATAGGAGTCTTCTTTATTCACCCTTTTATTTCTACACTGTGTTCTTAGCTCAGCCATCATAGATTCTTTAAAAAATGTATATGTTTACATCTGCCATTCCCCTATTCAAAACCTTCCGGGAGCTTCCTGTATCTCAGAATAAAAACTAAAGTCCTTACAATCATCTACAGGACCTCATCTGATTTGAGTCTCCCAAATCCCATTCTTATCTCCTGTTACACTCAGCCTCACTCACTATTCTTGTTGCTGTTCCCCTGGTCTCTTTGCTGTTCTTTGAGGCCTTTGCACCAGCTGTTCACACTTCCTGGAAGCTCTTCTCACAGATATGCATAGCTAACTTGCTCAGTATCTTTAAGTTCTTGCTCGAGATTCTCCTTTTCAATGTCCAGTTTGAGCAAGAAGATGAAGAATCAATTAAAGAAAACCTCAAGTTTGTCTTCCCTTTCATTTCATTGCACTGTGGACTCAGCCTGAAGTCATAAATAAATGAGTCAGATAGAGTCCAGCATGCATTTCACTTGTGTTCATTTAACCTAGGTGACAGGAAAAACAAACAAATGTGTGTGTGTGTATATATATATATATATTAAAAATACATGAATATATATTATATATACACACACATATATATTTTATATATATATAAAAGTGGTCAGTGATGCAAGCAAGAGTGGGTATGATTAGAGAAAGGATGGGTGTAGAGTTATATTCTTTTGTTTCTGCAATTGAAGAGACTATATTAAGTCAGTTCAGAATTGAACACATAGAGAGGAACCCAAGACCAATCAGGCAATAGGCCTGGGGGAAAATGCAACATCATTAGTCTCTTTTTTATTTGACAGATATTTGCTGGGCCAACACTCTATGTTAGACAATGAGGTTGATTGTGGGTGGGTAAAATCATATATACCAGGGGTGCCACAAAATGTATACACATGACTTGTATTCATCTTGTTTTATTGGTATATATTGAGTATTACACTTTTAATAGAGTTTTTTCCTTCCTTAAACTGTGTATACATACTTTTGGCACCCTCTATGTATTAGTTGCTTAGAGTTCAGAGAGGAAATCAGACAAGAAAATGAGTAAGGTTCAGGGTAGAGTGAATCAGAAAGAAAGGCTTGATCAGTGTTACCTGGGACAGAGTTGGAAGGGAGGGGAAGTCAATGAGGTAGCAAAGAATTCACAGAGGAAGTGACATAATTTGATTATTGAAACATGTATTTTAAATGCTGATTTCTCCCATTTGGGCAGAAGAACAATGAGGTGATTATTTACATGAAAGAAGATAACTCATGGTTTTTTGTTTTGTTTTTCTTTTTTTTACTTTTGTCATTCCATTCGTCATGGAGAGCCCACATTGATTGGGGATTTGTGTGTACAACCTAAATCTGTTTGAACATGTATGATCTATGTGTTTAACTCCCCAGGCCACAAGTTAAAAGTTCATTTTGCTTTGTCTCCCTTCCTTTGCTTTTCTAAATGAAACTTATTATTTTATTTTTTTTCCTGAATTGTTTGTACTTAGATCGCTCAGTATTTGAAACACTATTTATGGCTGAGCAGGTATGGCAGCCAAAGTGGAAAATGGCAACGTCCACACTGGTTTATCTGTATTTGGAATGTCAATACCAGCTAAATTGAAAAGTACCCCTGTCGTTTGATAAAATATAAGAACTGTTGGAATTCAAGGAAGATAAGGACCAAAAGTAGTGAAGTTAACTTATGGAGAAGTAGAAACAGGAAGGACTGACATTGAGACTCTGGGTGATGAACACACAATGGGATTTATAGATGATGTAATACAGAATTGTACACCTGAAATCTATGTAATTTTACTAACAATTGTCACCTCAATAAATTTAATAATAATAAAAAAAAAAGCTAATGAATAGTTACATAATATGTTTTACACTGACTTTCTTTTAAATGAAATTTTGTGTTAAAATCGTAAAATAAAGGGCATAAAACAGTAAAAAAAAAAAAAAAAAAAATGTAGTTCACCTCCTGCGACTCTTGCATTTTTTTGAGCACATTATATATATACATCTTTGAACTTCTGTTTTCTCAAAGAAAAATATGTGTGATTGTACCCATGAAGTAAACTGAAAAAAAACAATGGACTTTGATGCCATAGTGAGAATTAGATGTATTTTGTTTTTTTCCTTTTCAATAGTCTCATCTCTAAGATCTCTGGAGAGGAAAGGACAAGCTCTCATTTGAATTTTCATTTTTCTCTTCTAGGAATTTTATCTTCTGGTATATTCTTAGGGTAGTTAAAGCTCCTCCTCATATATATATATTTGCCCTTTTGGAGTCCATTGAGCCTATTTGTGTTTAGTCTTTGAGAGAGTTATTATGAAATTGTTTTTCTTCCTAATTTGTGTGGTGCATTAGGCTTAAATAAAAACAGGAGAATTATTTTAATACCAAAACTCCAGTCAGATAGGAGAGATACCTGAGAAAAAGTGAAGAGAATTATGTTTATGAAAAGCAAAATCCAAACTTATTGGAAGTGGGTAGTAAGCCTTGTAATAATGGATCTCATTTTCACTCGGATATGAAAAATAATGAAGAGTGAGTAGAAAATGACCTATTAGGCTCTAAGTATTTTCTTTAATCTGCTTTGGTATATCCCATTAGACCAATGCCTATGACAAAGTAATAAATATTTGTTTTGTAACTTAATGAATGAAAGACATTTGAAGTACAAAATTATAAATGTAAAAATATATTGTTTATAATTACAAAAGCAATACTTTCATTATCAAATATTTGCAGGTATAGCAAATACAAATAAATGAATAAAATCACTATTGGCCTTATGCATATTGGAGTTTTACATCAGTAGATTATAAGTGATATCCATATTATCAATAAGTAATAAACAAATTGATCATAAGTAAAGTCATTACTAATATAGGACTTTAAAATTTTACATGCACGTTTTAGTAATTGTAGTGATTATTGCTAACCATAATGATTGTGTTTTTGAGAGCAAAAATTTTGTGTTAAAAATAGTCACAATATACGTATATATTAATCCATTTAAAATGTTTAAGTGAAATTAAATGTTTAGAAAATTCTGGAAGAACACAATCTAGAGTTAATCATAGTTTTCACTAGGAAGAAGAAGGAGATTGGAAAGAACACAAAATGAAATGATTGCTCACTTTATGTTCTCTGTTATAAGGTTAACTTTTACACTCTTGCAAATACAGTTCCATATAAAAGACAGGCTTATAAATAAAAACCAAGGGCTGGTTATTTGCAAAGAATCATTATACAGACAATTATTTTGTAAGTCTTATGAAAAAGGGGGGAAAAGGGAAACAATTTATACTTCTTGATCCCTTCCCCTTTACACTTACCCCCAATTCCCCTCCCATCTGGCAACCATCAAAATGTTCTCTATATCTATGAGTTTGTTTCTTCATTTTGTTCTTTAGATTTCACTTACAAGTGAAATCATATGACATTTGTATTTCACTGTCAGACTTACTACACTCAGCACAGTACCCTGTAGATCCATCCATGTTGTTGCAGATGGCAAGATTTTGTTCTTTTTTATGTCTGAGTAATAGTCCATTGTATATATGTACCACCTCTTCTTTATCCATTCATCCAGTCAGGAACACCCAGGTTGCCTTCATATCTTGGCTTATGTAAGTAATGCTGCAAGAGCACATCCCCTCAAAGTAGCATTTTGGGTTTGTTCGGATAAATACCCAGAAGTGGGATTACTAGGTACTTCTTTGTCTCTTGTAGTCTTTGTTTCATAGTCTATTTTGTCTGGTATAAGTATTGCTACCCCAGATTTTTTTGTTTGTTTCCATTTTCATGAAATATCTTTTTTCATCCCTTTATTTTCAGTCTGTGTGTGTCTTTCGATCTGAAGTGAGTCTCTTGTAAGTAGCATATGTTAAGGATCTTGTTTTCTTATCCATTCAGCTACGCTGTCTTTTTATTGGAGCACATAACCATTTATATTGAAAGTAAGTGTTGATAGATATATATTAGTTATTGCCATTTTATTATTCATATTTTTGCTTTTTGTTTTTCATCTTAAAGAAGTCCTTGTAAGATTCCTTGTAATACAGGTTTGGTGGTGATGAACTCCTTTATCTTTTTTCCTGTCTGGGAAGCTCCTTATCTGTCCTTCAACTCTAAATAATAGCCTTGCTTGGTAGAGTAACCTTTGTTGTAGTCTTTGCTTTTCATCACGTTGAGTATTTTGTGCCAGTCCCTTCTGGCCTGCAGAATTTCAGTTGACAAATCAGCTAATAGTCTTATGGGAGCTCCCTTGTAGGGAACTACTGTGTTTCCTCAAAAATAAAATCTAACCAGAAAATAAGCCCTAGCATAATTTTTCAGGATGACATCCCCTGAACATAAGCCCTAATGCGTCTTTTGGAGCAAAAATTCATATAAGACCTGATCTTATTTTCTGGGAAGCATGGTAACTGCTTTTCTCTTGCTGCTTTTAAGATTCTCTCTTTGTCTTTAACCTTTGGAATTTTAATTATGATATGTCTTGGTGTGGGCCTGTTTGTGTTCATCTTGTTTGGGACTCTGTACTTGGACTGGAATATTTATTTCCTTCACCATGTTAGAGAAGTTTCCTGTCATTATTTCTTCAAATAGGTTTTCAGTTCCTAGCTCTCTCTCTCTTCTCCTTCTCGTATCCCTATACAAGAATGTTGGAATGCTTAAGGCCCCTTAAATTCTCCTCAATTTTTTTGGATTCTTTTTTCCTTTTGCTGTTCTGAATGGGAGTTTTCTGCTACATGTCTTCAACATCGTTGGTTCTATCCTCTAGTTTATCTAATCTGTTGATTTTCTGTAATGTTGATTTTCATTTCCATTATTGTATTCTTTATTTCTGACTGGTTCTTTTTTGTTTTTTTATATCTATTTTTATGTTTCCTATCTCTTTGTTGAAGTTCTCTGAGATCATTGAGCATCATTATAAACAGTGTTTGGAACTCTGCATCTGGTAGAGTGCTTGTCTCCATTTTGTTCTTTTTCTGGAGCTTTGTTCTGTTTTTTTTATTTGGGATGTGCTTCTTTGTCTCCCCCATTTTCGCTGCTTCCCTGTGTTTCTTTCTATGTATTAGGTAGGGGGCTATGCCTCCCGGTCTTTGTAGAGTGGCCTTATGTAGTAGGTGTGCTGTGGGGCTCAGTCTTCCTTTTCATGTGAGCCACGTACTCCAGGTGTGCCCCTTGTGTGGGTTGTGTGTGCCCTCCTCTTGTAGTTCAGTCTTGGTTACTATTTGCACCTCACTGGGAGGGATTGACCCTCAGGCTCATTGGTTGTGAGGAATAGCTTTGACTATAGTGAAGGAGCTGCTGTGCAGGGGCTGATCCTACAGAGCAGGGTCTGCCTCAGCAGGGCTCTGGTGCCTGCCCAATCTGCCCCTTGCATGTACTGTCCTTGGAGGTGGCTAGATGATGCTCCAACTCATTCCAAAGCTGTCTACTGAGGGTGCCAGCCCCACAGTCACCTGGGAGGAGACCCACTGCAGGTCAAGTTCAGCTGTAGCCAGTGCCCCACCTGGGACCACCCAGCAGGAGCCACAAAGAAATCTGCAGATGGCCACTGCCTGTGCCATGCTTGGAAGTACCTGAAGAGGCCAAGCCTCAAACCAAGGCTGGATGCCATTAGTGCTGGGCTTAGGGCTGCTCAGTCAGAGGTATAGGCCATGCTCAAGCCAGATGCTGCTTGTCTTGCTTCCAAAAAACTATGAGAGACCCTAGGAAAGTCTGCAGCATGAGCTAAGGCAGGTGGTTTGTACAAAAAGCCACTGGAAGCAGCTTGGGTGTGCCTGAAAGTTGGGCAGTGTGGGGTCTGAAGATCACCAGGACATGGTGAATGAATGGTGTCAGTGGGGTTGATGGACACTCAGATATGGCAGCCGCCTGCTTCTGCACCCTGGGAAGGGTGAGGGCTCAACCAAGAAACAATGGCCTCTGCCAGCTCCTTTGTCTAGGAGAAAGCTGCCCCCTCAATCCCCCAAAATGAAGCCAGTCAACTCAGTTCCTCGTCATATTTCCCTGCCACCTCTCCAACTGCTGGAGCTCAGAGCCAGTGACTCTGTCAGTGAGTAAGTCCATGCATGGTCCCTTTAAGAGGAACACCTGGGAATGTAGCTGCCCTCCTTCTCACTCAATCACAATTCCTGCTGGTTTTCACAGCCAGAAGTTATGGCGACTTCTCTCCCCTGCACTGGAACTCTGGGCTGGGTTGGGGCTGGACCCCTCGCTCCTCCAGGGGAAACTCTGCAGCCAAAATATCCCTCCCAGTTTTTAATGGTCACACACTGGTGTGGGTGGTACAGCCCACTCCCCCTCTCTGCCCCTTTTACCAGTCTCATGGCAGTTGCTTCTGCATGTCCTTAGTTGTAGGGCTTCGATTCATTAAGATCTTAGGCAATTTTAAATGATGGTTGTTTTGTAGTTTGGTTGTGATTTTGTTGTGGTTGTGAGAGAAGGTAAGCACAGCATTGACCTATTATGCCATCTTGACTGGAAAATCAAGGTGCCAAATTCTGTTTTCAATCCTATTGCTAGTTAACTTTTGTTTTAAACATTTTAATTAATCTTATTGTTCTCTAACTGTACCCAATTTGAGATAACTTCAATTGTTTTTCACAAGTTAGTTGAGGAATTAACTTTTACTTTCACTCACTTTTATTTTTCATCATCTTGGCATATCTAGACCTTACCCAGAATTTTGTTAATATAACCTAGGATTTGAGATCCAGATAATGAATATTATGTACCAATACTTTTTTTAATTAAAAATTATTGGGCTGACAATGATTAGTAAAGTTACATAGGTTGCAAGTGTACAATTCTGTAATGCATCATCTATATATCACATTGTATGTACCGATACTTTTACACCATATTTCCAATAATTGTTTGTAATTAATTCTTCTCAGTAGATTTTAATATTATCTATAAACCAGTCCTTTTTATGCCACATGCTTTTACCACAATTTTCCATTCTTTATTTTTTTTAAAAATGTTTAACATCCAGTTAGCCAATATAATTTTCGTTTTATATTTTGAGGACTGATTCTTGGAGATAATGACTATTTGCATATATGTGGCATTAGGTTCTACTTTTCACAGTATGAGTTTTCAGAGCATACTTTTTTCTTAAAATGATCTGTAGATATTCTTTTCTGTATATGGGTTTAGGGAGGGACGTCTGGAGCTCACTTAATTTTTGTTATTTTTTCCTGTCTTTTGGATTTTGTCTTCTTTTGATTTTTAAGTCAGCCAAATATTTATATCTTGATTACTTTTCACTAACTTATGGAACATTTTATATTCATAGAATGAAATTTTACTCAGCAATAAAAAATTTAAAAAGAACTATTGCTACACTTAGCAACATAAATGGATCTCATAGGCCTAATGTCAAATAAAAGAAACCAAATAGGATTCCATTTAAGTGACATTCAAGAATAGGTGAAACTAATCGATGTTGATGAAATTGGATTGAGAGTACTTTTGGAGAGATACAAATATTGTATATATTGAGCTTGTGGTATTTATATGTATGTACACATATGTAAAAATTATCAATCTGTACACCTAAGATTTGGGAAATTGATTGTATAAATTACATCTGCTTTTCCAGTTATATTTTTACTGAGTGAATTAACGAGAGTTAATAGAATCTGAGTCATGACTACAATGCTAAACAGGTTTTCATGTTTTTTTTTTTTTTTTTTTTCTCATCCCTTATCATTACAAAAAAGGCACAGTATTGATTAGGCCTCTTGGGGTTTGGAAAAAAGCATAACAAAGTTAGATGTGATTTGCCCACTGAGTTACTGGGAGACCTAAAAGACTGCAAGATTTTAAAAGGAGCTTTCCACCAGGTAATGATGCTCCAGCTGATTCCAGCTGCACCTGAGCCATTCATCCACCTTTGCTCTTACGAACCTGTGTGTCCAATATTGCTTAAAGCATCGATAGTGTACTAGGAAGTGCTATGTATGTTACGAGAAGCCTTTGAAGGTCAAGTCGCTGCAATATCTCCTAGGGTTTTAAAGCAAATTTATAACCTCTCAAGCAGCAGCCTCCTTCTCGAAGTAGTTCTTGGATGATTACTGGGCATTGGTAGAGTCTATAATAGGTCAGACAATGTATGGTCCCCAAGTCAGTCTGGCCTACTTTTGTGTAGCCCATGTCTAGGAATGGTTTTTACATTATGAAAAGATTGAAAAATATAAAAAAGCAGAATAATACTTTATAGCATGTTAAAATTACATGAAATTAAAATCTCAGTGTCCGTAAGTAAAATTTATTAGAACATACAAGGTCTGACAATTTAGTGAACTTGTTGCAACAATGTTGCTAAACTTTTTTGACATCATAGGGATTATTCATTACAAATTTGTACCAACTGGACAAACAGGTAGCTAAGTTTACTGTTTGGAAGTGCTGAAAAGGATGTGTGAAAGAGTTAGACAACCTGAACTTTTCACCAACTTATGGTTCTTGCATCATAACAATGCACCAGCTCACACGGCACTGTCTGTGAGGGAGTTTTGAGCCAGTAAACAAATAACTGTATTGGAACACCCTCCCTACCCTTCTTATCTGGCCCCCAATGACTTCTTTCTTTACCTGAAGATAAAGGAAATATTGGAAGGAAGACATTTTGATGGCATTCAGGACATCAAGGGTAATACGATGACAGCTCTGATGGCCATTCCAGAAAAAAGTTCCAAAGTTGCATTGAAGGGTGGGTTAGATGCTGGTGTTGGTGCATAACTTCCCAAGAGGAGTACTTCAAAGGTGAACGTAGTGATATTGAGCAGTGAGGTACGTAGCACTTTTTGTAGGGTGAGTTCGCAAACTAAATTGTCCGACCTCGTACTAAATTGTTTGTTTACCTATTGTCTATGGCTGCTTTCACACCACCACAGCAGAGCTGAGTTGACAGTATAGACTGTATGGCCCATAAAGCCTAAAATATTGGCTCCTTGCAGAAGAAGTTTGTCAACCCCTTGACTAGATAGATGCTTGGTTATGGGTCGCCAGGTACCCATGCTAACCTGGCTGCCTGTCATGTCTTGGGTGTTCTCTGATGCAACTTGGCATAAAATTGAGAGTTTCTCGCAGCATTCCATTATCAATTGGAAGTGTATTTACAGAATTGAGATCATGCAGGTTCTGATTTTGCAAGTAAATTGCATGAACTGTTTCAATTTCAAGTGTCCTACTTATCTGCAGTGTCTCCCTGTAACTCACATCTGTGGCCACCTGGAAAGTTAATCATAAATCACTAACTCAGGAAGAAAATGAATCAAGTCTGGTTTACACATGGCTCTGCCTAAAGATTGGTATAACGAGAAGTGAACCGAGGGAGCGTTACAGCTTCATTCAGAGAAGACATTAGAAAAGAGTGGAGAGGGAAATTCTTCCCATTGAGTAGAAAATTAGAAGTATATCTCAATATTCATGTTTCTTGAATAAAAGGTAGCTTGAAATATTAATCTACAGCTACTCATTGGTTCTAGATAATCATCTTCCCAGAAGATATATGGGTAAATCCTTTAGAACAGGCTTAAAATGCAAGTATATTTATATCCCGTATGAATGCTCACCCAAAACAAGATAGCATAAATGAGCCAACAGAGAGAAAAAAAACATTCTGGAAGGAGAATTCACTGTCCAAATGGAATAGATGTGGGTCAGACCCATTTTCCAGCCATTCAAGTGGTTTCCCAATGGGTTCAACCAAGTGGCTATAGTGGCACAGATGGAGGCTGTTTGTACGTCCACAGCTTTACCTCATATTTGCTGTCCTGTCTTTTTCCACTGCCTAGTACCCAGTCTTTCCTTAGCAGTAGCCAGCTCTGAGCCCCAGGTTAGTCTATTATGTTCTTATAGAACCAATCAGCTACCAAGTAGTTGACTGATTATATCTGACCCCAATCACTGAAATAAACATTTAACTGTCTTTTGATTTGCCTTCCCTATTGCACATATTTTTAACAATACCGTAATTCAAGAAACTACTGGATGCTTTTTATACCATCATGGTCTCCCATACATGGTAAATTACACAATACTTATTTTTTGAACAGATTCACTTTATAGTAAAAAAAAAAAAAATCCTGGGTGGATGCATTATGAAACCCATCATTGTGAAGGAGCTGGCGTTGTGTGGTAGTGGAATGGGTTCAGTTGTGGTGCCAGCTGGAAAAACACCTTTTTTCCCTCTTGATACAGAGTACGTTCTGAACAAGTAATTGATATGTGGTGCTGATTTTCCTAGAGCTCTAAATGATGGCACAGGAACATAAGAGATAGAATTGGGAATGCCATCTGTCGATATCCCTTCTAATTAACCACTTGCAGACTTTCTACTTTCCATCTTTGCCGCTCTTGCCTCTACTGGTTTACGGATCTTAGTACCAAAGGAAGAATGCACTCACCAGGGCGCCCAGTAACAGTTGCACAGCTCCTGCCAGACCGTGTCAGGTTCCCCTTAACCCTAAGAAAACAAACTAAAACAGGGATTATGGTGTTGCCTAGGATGACTGAGTCCAGCTCTCCGGGGAAAATAGGGTCGCTGCTGCCTAATGGGGATAACACAGCATGGATGGCATACGGAGACTGCCTGCAACACAGAGCACCTCCCAGCACGACTAGTGTTAAACATTAATGGTAAACAATGCCAGTCCTCTGAGTCAGTCAGGACCCCAAGTATTCAGATCCATCGGGTGTAATGATTGGAGTCACTTGCTGCAGGATGCCTCTCAAGAACATAAGGGGAAAGCATACAACGAGCAAAGTCATAAATGTCCATTACAATGTAGCAAACAGTTGTACATGTAAGTACTGGAGCATCTACCTATATTTCCTTCATTTATGGGTTAATTACATAGCTACATAATTTATCTAATGTCTTCTTTTCCTTCAACTACCCTCCTCCCCCAAATTTGATAAAGTGTATGAGGGTGATAGATACAGAATATTATGATGAAATCACAACCACCTACAGGAGAAAGTTATCTCCAGGGTATGTTGAAATTGTAGCCAGGTGGAATAACCAAAGGTATTTTAAAAATCTCTTTCCTTGGGGAGCAATATTGTCAGGGATGTGTGTGTGTGTATATGTATATATATGTATGTGTATATGTATATATGTATACATACATATATACACACATACATATATATATATATATATATACATATACATATATATGTGTATATATAATTGTAAATTGGAAAGAATGTGTATTTGGATGTTCACAAAAGGAGTGAACAGTATTGACATCTGTCAATTTAACTGCTCAGTATCACTCTTTCTATCTTGATTGAAGCTCTAAATAGATGAGAGTCAGAAGCTAAAAGGGACTAGATATTCTCCTGCCTCCTAACACAGCATGGGCCATGAACAAAGTAGTCTATCATTTGCTCCCACCCATGAAGTTAAATCTTGTGAGAGTGACACAGAGGCGTAGAGCTGTCAGAGGTTGTCTGCAGCCACTGCAGTGGATCAAGGATTCAGCGATGAGATGCTGGGTGTCCAGAGGCAGTAGTGACATTCCAAATGCCATTCTCTGGGGCATGATCTTGTCACCGTTGTCCCTTCCTTGGTTCATGCCAGCCCTCCAGTGAGCTACCTGGTTCCTTTTCAATAACTTCCTTTTGCTTATATTCTCCATCATATTCCATTATTTGACATCAATGTTTCTGCCTCATTCAGTGGATCTTATTGGCAAGAGTCTGAGAGTGGCAAACACATAGAAAACCAGGATCAATGTCCGTGGCTTGCAAAAGCTTAGGTCTAGGGTTCAAGAGGACATGATTTGTCCTCAAAGCTAAGAACAAAGAGCAGCTCCATAAACCCAGGATGAAGCCATGGGTTCCTAAGACAGTGACATATGCAGAAAGACAGGAGAGAGCAGACATCAGCAGGGAGGATGTGTCTGTCATGTTAGGGTACGCGGAGCACCCTCTCATTGATTGTGTTTGATTCCTTCAATCCAGTGGTTTGCAGAGTATGATCCCTGGTTGGTCCCTTTTCAATGAGTCTGTAATGTCAAACTATTTTCATAACAGTGAGACATTATTTACCTTTCTCACTGTATTGACATTTACTGATGGACCAAAAGCAATGGTGGGTAAAAATGTTGGCCCTTTAGCACAAATTGAGGCAGTGGCACCAAAAGTTGTATGAGCAAAACATCCATTCAAAGTGCAAACAGAGAAATAATTAATTCAGCAGATTTTAAAATGTTCACTGATGTGGTTTTAGATTCCACATTGCAACTACGCTTTTAGAAGCCACTACTTCTCCAGTTTTAGCATAGTATGAAAGCAGAATGTCCTTAATTATCTTTAAAAAGGCTATTCAAATACTCCTTTCCCAACTGTATATCTAGAGAAGCCAACTTTTCTTCGTGCATTTCAACCTTAGAAGCATATTGCAACAAATTGAATGCAGAAGTAGATATGAGAATTAGTTATCTTCTAAGCCAAGCATTACAAAAGATGTTTCAAAATGCAAAATAATGCTACTTTTTTCATTAGATTTTTTGAAAAATAGTTTATAATAAAAATATTTATGTTAACGTAATAAAATTCTTGTTATTACAAGAATTAATATATTTTTTTAATTCTCAGTTTGACTTCTAATTAAGTACTAATAGGTAAAATCCATATTTAAAGAAAAAAACCCAACTCTTTGAGGTCATCAATAGTTGTGAAGGTTTTAATGTATTTCTGAGAATAAATATTTGACAACCACTGCTTTAGCCTTTTGGATTAGGCAGGAAAGGGTTTACTACAGATGAGGAAACTATGATCATCAAGGTTAAAAGTCATACCCAAAAGCATGGAATGTAGCCAGTAGAGTCAGAATGTGAATAGCCATCATTTCCCTGTGTTTTAATGGTTTTTTATACAGGTTAGTTTAAAAGCTTAATCATGCAAAAATAGGACAAAGGCCCATTTAGAGAAACACAAAACAAAGCCAGCCTGGATGTACTGTGTTTCCCCGAAAATAAGATCTAGCCAGACCATCAGCTCTAATGCGTCTTTTAGAGCAGAAATTAATATAAGACCCAGTCTTATTTTAACATAATATAAGACTGGGTCTTGAATAGAATAGAATAGAATAGAATAGAATAGAATAGAATAGAATAGAATAGAATAGAATAGAATAGAATAGAATAGAATAGAATAGAATAGAATAGAATAGAATAGAAATTATCCGCTCTTCTTTTACTATAAGACTGGGTCTTACATTACGTTTTGCTCCAAAAGACACATTAAAGCTGATTGTCTGACTAGGTCTTATTTTCAAGGAAACGCGGTAGCAGCAAAAGCTGATTAACATCTTTGACCTAGAGCTCTTCATACAGTATTTATCTAAACAGTTTAGGTGAAGCCAAAATGTGTGACTCTATTGCTGTGGGAGAATAGGACGAATCAGGCCTTTCACGGACAGGTAACAACACCCTTTCAGAACAGGGATATGACCTGAGACCCTGAAATGACAGCCAAGAGGCACACTCTTGAAGAACTCATTGGAGAAGCAACCTGCAGGAGAATGTTTGTCTCAAGGCTGCCCGTTGGCGACCTTTCACCTGTTCTAAAGCCACAGTCTGTCTTCATGCTTTCTGAGGCCCTGGCAGTCACTGGGTCATTTCAGCAGGGTCTTGGCACGTGTTAAAAGGTGAATGGTCATATCAGGACACCCTTCCCAGTCAGTGCAGCCAATGGTGGTGCTGTTGCTCTTCACGGCTTCTTCATGAGCAGTTGCCAAAGAGTAAAAGACATCTTCTTAACATTGTTTTGTAACTTTTAAATTTTCTTTTTCTTTCTTTTTGAGGAGGAGGACAAGGAGGCAGAGGAGAAGAAAGGGAAATATGCAGGAACCACATTAGCAGTGAGTTCAAAAGACAGAGAGACCTTGCAGCTCTCACGATAGAAGACATTTCTCTAGGCTCAGCTCCTATAAAAGAGACCTGTTTTTGTTTTTTGTTGGATGTAGCAGGGACAACTTAGTCCTGGAAGATTTTTCTGGGGCTGTCCTATTATTGAAAAATCAATAGCTACACTAGATAGGGCATTAGGCCATATTATGAGACCTAAATTACAAATACCCTTTAATGGCTATGGAATCATGGCTATTACTGGGCAATTGATCTTGGCTTTATTACATCTCTCACTGCCTGTTATGCATAAACATAGCAGCTCTGGATACATTCAGGAAGATGGGTTTCAAAACAAATGCCAACATTCAGAGAAAATCTGAATAACCAAGCACATAAGATTTTTATTACCAGGTCCATATTCTACTGGGGAACAATGAATTGAGCAGGGGCGCCAAAGAGAACACCGTTCATATTGTAAAAAAAGGGAGGCTGTTTGTATAGTTTTCAGAGAAGACTCGCTGCAGGTAAATAGCGAAATGTTCTAAGAATAACTAATGAAAATCAAAGTACTAGGAAGCAAAAACTCCCCTGTCTGACCATTCTGTCTCTAATGATGTTTATACCAGTTGATCTTGGTTCCTAAAATGTCACCATTATTCATTTCTAACATAGGCTAAAAATGAAAGGTTCCTGTTAAAGACTAGCTTGCTCCTATTGAAATGCTAACATATTAACTGGGAAGGAGTTTATTAGAGCAAGATGAGGGAAAAGGTAAGGAGATTGGTGTTATGGGGTGATAAATCTTGCTGTCTGTAAGATGCATCGGGAGTGAGGGAGGGATGGCAGATGTGTTAATGAACTACTGCACGGTGTCTCCATAGCTATGATCTGAAATCAGTCGAGGTGGACATTGCTCCCTGGGAGTTATGCTTACATGGGAAAAAGGCATATTTATCGCTGTCCGGGTATAGATATGAACAAAGGGAAACTTAAACGACAGACTTAGCCTCAAGGTTTTTCTATTATTAAAGCTTCTCTAGAGCTAACATCAGGATGAAAATATTTGTGAGCAGAATAGTCTTTTGTTCCCAACCGTGTGAATGCAGACTGTAGCGGGCACATATCTAGTCAGAGGGGGCTCAGTGTTCTCCATTCTTCTGCAAAATAAAAGTGACTCAAAACTTCTAGACTATTCAGCTGGCCTTGCATCAATGACATCATACATTTACTAGTTCATTAGTCATTTATTCATTCAACAAACATTTATACAGTAGTTACCTATTTCATATCAAGCTCTGATTAGTGACTAAAGTTTCCATGTGAATATATGGCCGGGAAGAGCCAGAACATAGAGAGCCTGTCATGGCTGAAGAGCTTGGATGTTAGCCTGTAAACAACGGGAAGCTGTTGGAGGGTGTTAATAAGAATAACATGGTCCTATTTTACTTTTGAACAGATCAACTTAACTACTACAGTTAAGGGGTTGGGGGGAAAAAGGCCGGGAAGAAGGAAAATTAGGAGGCTATTTCAATATTCCAAGTAAGAGGTGACATGGTTTTAAACTATGGCAGAAATAATAGGGATAGACAAGGGGTGGTACTGAGCTGAGAAATAGGGACAATGGGATGTGGTGATGGAATGCCAATGAGGGATCTGATAACCTTTTGGGGTCATTGCTCTGTTGCAATTATGCTAAAGGATTTTAGTCATAGTAATGCTTCCTGTGATTAATTTTGGACCTGAGTTTGGCAATCTAAATTCTGTGGTTAAAAATAGAAAGGGTACTTTAGGAACATGGAGACATCCCTTGCTGCCATCCACTCTGAGATTCCAAGCACTGCTATGGCCAGTTTCCACCTTGGAGGTAACGATTTATAGGCATCTCTTGCCTCAAGTATACAAAGTCAAGGTCATATATTTCTCTGCACACGTTAAAACCATACTCCAAGGCCTCTCCAAACACCCCTTACTCCCTTCAGAGTTCCAGACATCATTGATTGTGGCTTAGACCTGATTTCACTTCTCAGAATACACAGTGATGGGCTTTGAATAACGCATTCAATGGAACCTTCTTCTCATTGTCAGCCTCAAGCTGCAGGCCTTATAGGGTGCCATGATGGCTTACTTAAATAAGTTCAAATTCAATCACATTAAACATAGTGGTTTAGACATCAGCCAAACATTGAGGTGAATTGTCATAAAGACTCCAGTTCCATTTTCTGGTGTTTGAATATTGGCATCGTCTAAGCCTCATCCTTCCATCTTCCTATTTTGCCCCATATTAGGGCAAAGTGACAAGAAAGTGTGCTCCCTACTTTGGTGCCAGCAGGAGGTCTAAACCCCACAAATTCCCTGAAACACTCACCGGAAGCCCACTCTGAGATGACACAATTATACTGCTTTTTTGCCAGACATCTACTCATAGATGAATTCACACCAATACCTCCAATTGTAACCCCAAACCCACAGGAAGTGTTCTAGCCATGTGATTTGAAGTCCCTCCTCCTGCAGTGAGGAGCATGGCTGCTATTGTCTTATGTCATTTGCTTGTTCCCCCTTTTTGTAGCCAATGTGGTGACCCCTTTGGCTGCTGCCTCAGCCCCAGCCCCACAAGTCCTGGTCACCTGGTCGCTTCATCTTCGTCACCTCCTTGGCTTAGGGCTTGTGTGACTCATCAGCCCTGGTCACCTCTCCAGCCCTGGCTGCCTCATGGGAAGGGAAGGGATGGCAACCAATGTATAATTCCTAAAGAAAATAGGAAGGAAAAAAAAGGAGGAAGATGAAACAAAAAGAGGGAAATTAGCAAAAATCTCTTTGATTCAGTGTTGGACTTAAAAGTTTTTCTACATAGTTTGAGATTAAATTTGTTCTTTCATATAATAGACTGTAACCAAATAGTTGACTTTCATGAGTAACGGATACGAATCATTCTGTTGGACTTGATATAGAGAAAAGGGAAGGCCTGGCTGAAAATGTGCTCAGTATGAGTGAAGGGGAAACGGAAGTGATATTTAGTGACCATCTACTCAGCACCAAGTACTTGTTCATAATGTGTGTAGTGACTACCAATCTTGATGCCAACGCTCTATGATAATTATCATTATTTGCCTTTCAGTGATGAGCGGACTGAGCTCACTCACCTGCCCTTAAGGTCACAGAGCAAATGTGGACAGAATCTGGATCTGAACCTAGATTTTTCTGACCCCAGAGGTTGGCTCTTCTCCCCATTCCTACCATTTCTTGCTGTCAAGGATTGCATGTTTAACTGATAAGTAAATATACAAGTTGAAGCGTTAATAATTCTGCTTTTATTGAAGGTTGACAAAACCTCACTGTCTAGAGAAGGTCAGAGCATAGGAAGTGGTAATGACAGAAAGCATATGTTGAGTGTCTCAGAGGTGTTTGGGATCACCTTTGAGAAAAGGTTTAGGGACTGTTTCCTAGCAGGGTGGGGGGAAAGAAGTTATTCCTGGCTGTGTTCCGCCAAAGGCAGGATCTTTGCCTGTGGAGATAAAGATTTTTTTTTTTCTTAAGTGCATACTCTTCATAATAGGCTCGATTTTAATGCTAGAGCAATTTCCAATATGTGAGAAAGAATTGCTTACTCTAAGCTGGCTGGACTCTACTACCTGTAGTGTTTTTCCCATTAAAAATTCTTTTATATGTAACCCAAATGCCCTGCTCCCTAAAACTGTCCACAAAATAAGAGTACATTTCATATTTAATACGAACATTGTAACATGAGCACTTCTGACCTAACTGTCCTTTTTTATACCACCCTTTTTAGTCTTTCTGAGGGTTCTCCAGGATGCTAACTCATCTGTTTTCAGAAAGGGATCCCACACGTTTTTCTGCTCTGGACTTATTTTCTTCTCACCACTGTCAAATGAAAAGCAAATCTGGACTTAGTACAGAGAGGCTGTATCTGAAAGGAGTATTTCAAGGATAATTTAAAAGGCTTATTTCTCTGATCATGTGGTCAGAGGGTTTGACTTACGATAACTCTCTGACCATATGATCATCAAGGTTCATCATAAATGTTGAGGCAAAATGAGTTTTTTTCCTTTTATGGGAAAGAAACAAGACTAGAAACAACCAGGTGTGTAGAAGGGGGTGTGACAGTGTGGCTTGATCAGATAACAGATCATAGAATGTTTGACTCTGAGGTCAGACTATTTTTGGGGAGGGGGCTGGGTATTAAGGAGAAGCTGTATGCTGGCTTAGGCTGAGGTCAGAATCCAGAAGCTTTGTGTGTGTGGGTAGAAACTTAACCAAAGGTGGGTTAACAAGCATTTTGTTCTGGTTGATGGGGGTGTGGAAGCATCATAGCTAATCATTTATGAGACAAATAATGGCAATTTGGAGGCTCTGTGTCTGGTCCTATCATGTGTAAACAAAGGAGCATCTGTGACTTTTAAGTGTTCTGGGGAAGGATGTTTCTTTGCAGTAAGCTGTTTCCCAGAACACAAAAGAATGGGTGGCAGGTTCCTTAGCCATTGCTGTTTTACAGAATCGCAGTGCTGTGGTCAAATTCCACATTGTCATCACATTCACATTTTTTTACTGCTGTGTGATCACTGTGTTGTTTAAAACATGTGGCTTCTATAGATGACCATACTGCCACCACGGCTCTAGGTTCCAGAAGGGGTCTTTCCTCTCGGCTACACCTTCCCAAGTAAGGAGAAAGTTCTACTGATTCAGTAGAGCACAGCTGAGACCAGGCTTTAAATTTGAGTAAAAATGTATTGAAAGATGGGGGAAGAAAGAAGGAAAGCACATCACAGAGAACACCTTATAACGCCATGTCTGGTCATCGTTACTTTTAAGGTCAGGTTCAAGCCCAGTCTACCCTTTAGTTAAAGATGCAAAAAGTGTGTCTTCATTTCCTGTTCTGGTATCAACCTTTCCACAGAATGATACAGTGGGATTATTCACTAAAATAAGGTAAAAATCCAGCCTCACTCAGAGAATGACCTTGACTTTGGGCACCAAGTGAAGCTGTTAAGATAATCAAACCAATAAGACTACATTCCATAAAACCTCATATCGAGAATCTTATGTCCAGTTAATATTTAGCCCATCTTGTTCTTTTTACAACTCCTCTAGGATGAGACAAAACATGGTGGCATATCCTTGCCCTTATAGAGTCCTTTTCATCTCAGCTTGCTTCTCCCAATAGCGTCTATCCAGATAAGAACATGCAAAACTTGCTAAGAATAAGCAATTATTTATAGACGTAGTAGTCTAAATTTACGCAGGGAAGAAAACATTAATCTCCAAAGAAACAACAAAGAAACATTTCCTGGAACGTTCTGCCCTCACCTGGCATCTCCTGCCTAGATAACTCCTGTTCATCTTTCAAGACTCAGCTTCACTATTCCTTTCTCAGGAAAACACCCCCATCTCCTCCTCCTGATCTTCTGTTTATAGTTCTCATAGCACTTTCTAATTCCTCATTGCCTTTCGGACACTTATTTTTATAAATTATGTAATTTATGCTTATTTTTGCTCCCCTAATAGCCTGTCAACACCATTAGGAGGGTATCTCATTTATTAACCCTCTAATTCACCTGGCATAGAGTTACTGTCCATAAGTATTTGAGTGAAAATTTGGAGAGAAGATTTCTGATAAAAGATACGTCTTATATATTTAGGGAAGAAACAGTGAAGCACTGGGTCTAAGAAGACATCATCATTCCAGGGGAGGAGTACCTCACTCTTCCTAAAGAGGTACATGAGACCTCACTTACATTTGCATAAGTATATAGGGCCCAGTGCTGTCTCTTTTGTTTCTCTTAATCCCAGAACAAAGCCAGTGCCGGCCTTAAAGGTAAGTTGGAGTCTCCACTCTTTCGTAGAGAAAATATGCAAGAAATTTTGAAATGGCAGTTTTTCCAGTTTCTACGCCCATCACGATGCTTAAAATAATGGCTTCGTCTCAGCCAGGGTCTGGGGTTACATATGTTATTTTCAGAACTAATGATGTATAGTGTAATTTGAGCTCTGAAAATGGTAATACCTATATTCATCCTGTGATTTACCATTTTCAGAGCAATTTCATGTAGGCTCATTTAATCCTCATGAGTACCTTTGGAGAAAAAAAAAATGCACTCAGTTTACAAGTGGAAGAAACTGCAAACGTATCCCTTACTTCCTTGCCCAAGGCCAAGGCAACTGAGGACAATGCTGGGACGCCAGCCCAGCTCTCCTCACTTTAAATCCATTGCACTCACCATGACTCCCCAGCTGCTGAGTCAACAACAAGGGGGACTTGGCCTATTTCTATCTTGGTTTTAAATAGATTGTATGTCTTTGGCCTCCTTTTCCAGACGCGAGCCATCATTGGGTTTATCTCAAAGTAGATTCTGCTCTTTGGCACTGAGCCTTCTTTCTCAAAGGATATTCAGAGTTGGAAAGGAGCTCAGCAGTTATTCAGTCCAATGCAACATCCCCACCATGTGGCTGGCTGTCCAGCCTAAACTGATGGAGCACCCACTCCTTTACACATCGCCCTGTATGCAGATATGTTGGCTTAAGACTTATGGCAACTATGAGAGAAATACTGTAACCATCCTTACTTTATAAACCAAGAAACTGAGGCTCACAAAACTTAAACAATTTGCTCAAGGATATAAATCTAGTATTTCTGGGCTAGATTTGACCACTGGTCAAAAGCTCTAGGCTGGATCTAGAGATTCCTTGCTAAATGACCATCCTTAATGCTGCCTCCATCCCTGAGTAATAAAGGACTGCCTCCATTGTTGCAAATGAGGGTTAAAAACTTTTCCCAGGGCCGGCCCAGTGGCTCAGGCAGTTGGAGCTCCATGCTCCTAACTCCGAAGGCTGCCACATGGGCCAGTGGGCTCTCAACCACAAGGTTGCCAGTTCAATTCCTTGAGTCCTGCAAGGGATGGTGGGCAGCGCGCCCTGCAACTAAAATTGAACATGGCACCTTGAGCTGAGCTGCTGCTGAGCTCCCGGATGGCTCAGTTGGTTGGAGTGCATCCTCTCAACCACAAGGTTGCCGGTTCGACTCCCGCAAGGGATGGTGGGGCAACTGGACTTGGAACTGAGCTGCGCCCTCCACAACTAAGACTGAAAGGACAACAACTTGAAGCTGAACGGCACCCTCCACAACTAAGAGTGAAAAGACAACAACTTGACTTGGAAAAAAAGGCCTGGAAGTACACACTGTTCCCCTATAAAGTCCTGTTCCCCTTCCCTCCCCCCAAAAAAAATCTGTACATATTCATTTATTAAAAAAAAACAAAACAAAACCTTTCCCAGAAAATGTTGCTCATTTGAATGCTCATGGATGTGTGTCCAAATAGATGGGGATTAAGGGAAGAAACATACTATTTAGAGATTTGGGTTTTGGCTTTATTTTCTGGGCTTGGCTGTAGCAAGGTGGGATTCATCACATCCAAAGGAAATGTGTTGGCAAAATGTGCTTCCTTCTTTGGACACTCCAAATCAACCTATTGGTGGTTCTGGAATTACCCCCTTTAGTGTAAAGCTATGATTAGAATCAGGATAGAGATATGGCTTCATTGTAAACTCTATTTGGGATTCTAAGGCAAACCTCCTTCCCAGTTTTCTATGTACCTGTCTTTCAAAGTGAGTGTGAAGTTGGGCTGCCTGGCTATACACCCTGGAGTGGAAGAAGGACACCTTTACATTTCTTGATATCTGAATTCAGCCTAGCTTATGAGCTGCCTATTTTCTTCTGATGAAGAGAACTAAATTTTGCAGATTAAAGCCAGTCATTTGGATTTAAAATCCAGTCTCATTTAGGTAACTATTACTTCAGTTCAATTTCTCTCAATCCCTCTCTTTTCCTTCTCTTCCCCTGGGGCAGCATCCAGGTGTAGAAGTCTATGTTCGCTCCGGGCTTGGGTGGGGGCAGGGTGAGGAGGAAGGTGGGCATAGAACCCTAACACATGGTGTGTGTTCTTATGGGCCACCACTGAGGTGCATCTCATCCTACCTGGTCTTGGTCACAAGCCTGACCCCGCTGGGTCTGTATCATCTGCTTGCCAATTCACCATGATCTCCAGTTGTAACATACTCTGTCTCCTTCTTGTCCAAACCTGGAGGGCTCTATGTATCTGCTAGCACTTTCATACACTGTGATGCTCCCTGTGACAGATGGGGCTGAAGGAGACTCCAAGGTACCTTCTCTGGTTCTCCTTATGGCTCTTGCTGCTTCTCCCTCTGCCTCATTGCAAAGCACACGGATTCACTCAGCGGTCTGTGACAGCTCCACATTAGATCCAGAGTGCAGCATGACATAGTCTGCCTGCCCAGCCCTCACACAGAGACACGCTCACAGCTCATCACTGAGCTTTCCCCATCACTCATGTCCAACAGAGAACTTCATCATACCCTCTCCATGTATGGCTGGCATGCAGCATTTAGGTCAGCATTTCCTCTTCCCCACTCATGGATGGTAGGGAAAGTCTGTGTTCTGAGAATAGAGTATAGTTCTTGAAGAGTTAAAATCAACAACAACAATGGCAATGACAAAAGTCCTTTTCAATTTTCAAAGTTGTTAAAACGGGATATTGAATGAGTTTTTTTCCATTGTTTTGGAATTTTGGCTGAAGCCCCAAACCTGAACCAGTAAGTGCTCTGTATTTTAAATAAAGCACCGAGTTGTTGCCAGTCAGCTCTTCCAGTGCTTCTGAAGACAGTGCCAGACTGTCTTCACCAGAGTGTGATCCCCATTCTTCCCTTCCCAGACACATATGCAAATAGGACTCTAAAAACCCCAAGGGAATTGGTTAGAGCACAAGAAAACTTCTCAGTAGTACTCATATTTGAAGCTTTTTGTTTTTCCTTGCCCAGGGAGAGGGGAAGTTACCCAACAGAATCATCTAGAGAGTTCTAAGGTTCAGGAGGCAGGGACTGGGACCATGAAGCTATTTGTGGGGTTTAAGAAGCCGCCTCCATAACATAAAAGAGCAAAATGAAACAGCAAGTTCTGGTGTGGCAGCTGCAGCAAGTTATCCAGAAAATTGAGCTAAGATCATTAATGAAAGTGGTTATACTGAACACAGATTTTCAGTGTAGATGAAATAGCCTGATATTGGAAGAAGATGCCATCTAGGAGTTTCTTCATAGCTACAGAGGAGAAGTCAGTACCTGGCTTCAAAGGACAGGCTGGCTCTCTTATCAGAAGCTAACACAACCCGTGTCTTTAAGTTGAAGTCAGTGCTCATTTACTATTCCCCAAATCCTAGGGACTTTAAGGATTATGCTAAATCTACTCTGTGCTGTATAAATGGAACAAAAAAGCTTGAATGATGGCATGTCTGTTTACAACATGCTTTACTGTTGAGAACTACTACTCAGAAAAAAACAGATTCCTTTAAAAATATTACTGCTCATTGACAATGCACCTGGTTACCTGTGAAGATTGCTGAAATGACAGCAAACGATTTAGAATATTAGTTCTGATAGCAATGTACAATGATAATAATATTGCTTTCATGCCTGCTGACACAATATCCATTCTGCAGTCCATGCATCAAGGAATAATTTTGACTCTTAAGCCTTGTTATCTTAAGAAATACATTTTGCAAGGCTATAGCTGCCATCAATAGTGATTACTATGACAGATCTGGGCAAAATAAATCGAAAACCTTCTGCAAAGTCTTCACCATTCTAGATGATATTAAGAACATTTGCAATTCATAGGGAGAGGTCAAAATTTCAACATTAAAAGAAGTTTGGAAGAAGTTGATTCCAACCCTCACGGATGACTTTGAGAGGTTCAAGATTTCAGTGGAGGAAGTAACTGCAGATGTGGTGGAAACAGCAAGAAACTAGACGTGGAACCTGAAAATATGACTGCATTGCTGCAATCTCATGATAAAACCTTAATAGATGAGGTGTTGCTTCTCATGGATAAGCAAAGAAAGCGGTTTCTTGAGATGGAAACTTCTCTGGTGAAGATGCTGTGAAGACTGCTGAAATGAGCAAAGGATTTAGCCCGTTACATAAACTTAGTTGATAAAGCAGTGATAAGGTTTGAGAAGATTGACTCCAATTTTGCAAGACGTTCTCCTGTGGATAAAATGCTATCAAACAGCATTGCATGCGACAGAAAAATCATTTGTGAAGGAAAGACTCAATCGATGTGACAAACTTCATTGTCTTATTCTAAGAAATTGCCACGGCCACCCCACCCTTCAGCAGTCACCACCCTGACCAGTCAGCAGCCATCAACCTAGAGGCAAGACCCTCCACCAGCAAAAAGATTCAGTTTGCTGAAGGCTCAGATGATGCTTAGCATTTTTTAACAATGAAACATTTTTAATTAAGGTATATACATTTTTTTTGACATGATGTTCTTCTATGCCACACCTGGTGACAGAAAAGGACAGGCTGTACAGCAGTGTCTCTTACTCTGAAGCCTGTTTTTAATCCATCATCTTACTGAAGAAGCTTCAGGAAGAGCTGTTACAGCCCCTCCCTGTCAGGGGCTCAGTGGAGAGCTGCCCCTGCCTCCAAGGACCCAGACCATTGTCAAGTCGTGAAGGGCTGCAGGTCCAGAGGGCCGGAGTGAGGGGTTGACTGCCCCGTGGATGAGCCAAGAGGCTTGCTGAGGGAGGGGCTGTGGCTAAGAGAAAGGGGAAGGTCGCTTGGTGGAGTGGAAGCACACGTAACGGAGGGAAGCCATCGCAGGACAGTGTTTTGATGTTGATCTTGTCATTGGAAGGAGCTCACAGAACTTTTAAAAATGAGTGAACCTTTCTTTTCACGCTGCTTAGTCCAGCTCCCTTTCTGTGCACGTCAGGCTAGGGGAGCACAGCCTGGCTGTTTCTCCTCTGTGCCTTACTGTTTTGGGTCTCTGGCAGGTCTAAATCTGGTACCGCATGTCTTCATTTCCTGTCCCAGAACATGACCTTAACAAAATTGAGTTGTGCTGACTAACAGTTCTCTAATTATCTGAATAAGAACACTCGGTCTGATTCATGCTGGGATCCGGGCTCTAAATGTGCCTTCAGAAGGACTGACATTTATTCTGAGCTGACGGAAGTGGGAGCCTGGCCTTGCCTTTCTTCCTGCCATCAGTATTAGCTTCAGTCCCTGATTGACAAATATTTGGGTCCTGTCAGGCAACACAAACATTTCAACCTCAAAAGGCTGCTGACTTGAGTGGCCCCATCAACTGCCAGGAACTACTCAGAGGCAGTGTTCTTACAAAGTCATATGTATATAAATAAATATATTCCCCTCCCCCAGAAGAGTGATAACTTTTCCTGTACCAGAAATTGCTAGTTTTGATGCAATCCGCTATGTAGTCTGCAGCACCCTTGGTGGGGGATTGCATCTAAGTCTGTAACTTGGAATTTCTCTTCACAGTACAGGTAGCAGGAGAGAGACAGATAGCTGGAGGACGCCAAGATCTTTCATCAACATTCTGGGAAAACACTGTTTTGATTTGATAGCGTGTGTTCAGTCCCAGAGACTTCAAACCCAGGCTCTCTTAGTCAAGAAAGAAGAATAGCTTAAGCTCCAATGAACGGGGAAAGGAAACATGACCGTGTTTCCCTGAAAATAAGGCCTAGCCGGACCATCAGCTGTAATGCGTCTTTCGGAGCAAAAATTAATGTAAGACCCCATCTTATTTTACTATAATACCAGGTATAATATAATATAATATAATATGATATAACATAATTGCCTCTTATATAACTTTTGCTCCAAAAGGCGCATTAGAGCTAATGGTCCAGCTAGGTCTTGTTTTCGGGGAAACATGGTAAATCTCCCCATCGTTAGCTGCCATATTAATTTCCTAGGGCTGCTGTAAGGAATTACCACAAGCTGGGTGGCTTCAAACAATATTTACTATGTCATAGTTCTGGAAGCCGGAAGTGTACGAGTTAGGAGTCATCAGGGCCCTGCTTCCTGTGAGACTCTGGGTAGAATCCTCCCCTGTTTCTTCCATGCTTCTGATGGGGGCTGGCTTTCCTTGCATCACTGCGGTCTCTGCTTTGGTCCTCAGAGGATGTTCTCTCTGTGTGTCTGTCTTCATATCGTCTCTCCTCTTCTGATAAGGACACTGGTCATACTGGGTTAAGGGCCACCCTACTCCGTTATGATCTCATCTTAACTAATTACACCTGCAACGACATTATATCCAATTAAAATCACATTCTGGGGTTCTGGGGCTTAGACCCCACAAATCTTTTGGGGACACACAATTCACCCCATAATAGCTATCCAGTAAGATTGAGAGGTTTGGCTTATACGATCATGGAACCATGTGGCTGGGCCTTGAGAGGTCATCAAATCAAGTACCTCCTCCTTCCCCCTCTCCTGTGGCAGTCCACTCTCCCAGACTTCTGGAGAACATGCTCATCTGTCTCAGGCTAGAGTGCATCTTCTCAAAGGGGCACACAGTACTGCAGGCAGGCCCCCACTTTTGTCGTCAGAGTTAAAGAAGCAACATGGGATAGATGAGTGGTCCTCAGAAATTATGGTGTGTGTAACGTACAGTCACTCAGAGAGCTTGCTAACAAGTTCAGATTCCAGGGACTTAAGCTCTAGAGATGCTGTAGATCGTTCAATTGCAGGTGTTCAAGTGACGACATATGGAAAAACATTTGCATAGAAGAAAGAGTCCCAATAAATTTAATTTTAATTTTGGATCAAGTACTAACTACCTGTGTGGCTGTGGGTAGTAATAAGCTGTCTTAAGTCTTGGCTTTCTTTCTTTTTCTTTTTTTTCTTAATCTGAAAAGGTGATTAACAATACATCAGATATTGGGGTATATTTTAAGAATTACAGATACTTAAGTATAGTCCAGGCAATCCCTCAGCTTCACAGTGCCGCAGGGGAAATAAAGGGTCCTGTCTTTCCTCATTCAGAGAGGTCCACCTTTTTCCTCCAGTCCCTTTGGAAGACCTGGCGCTGTTTCCCATGTAACCTGGGCCATCGTGGGTTCTTCCACAGAACCTCTGCTGCAGTGTCGGAACCCTCCCCATAGTTGTGTGCTGTCAATCGGCTTGGACAGAAACCCCTACTGATGCCTTCAGGCCACTTGCTGGGATCAGTCCCTCGCCCACGTGGCAGCCTCAGTCTCACGTTTACCGCTGATGTCCCTTGGGCATCTGTTACCACCGACTGCCATGGAGACTGTCCCGGGTCATTGAAATGCAACTCCCAGCAGCTGCTCTCTACTGGCCAGGCAACTAGCTCCAGGTTCTCATCGCCCAACTTTAGTTGTGGACTTGGCCCCTGAGCTGCTGTCTACCACCCTTACCCGTTGGAACCCATGTCTTCTAGACCTGGATGCTTTCCGACTGCTCCTCTAGTTAGGACATCCCCTTTTCATCTCCTTTGTTCTGCCCTTTTTGGGGGTCCCATTCTTGCTTTGGCGGCAAGAATTGGAGTTCTTGTTATTCTTGCAGTGACCGTGTTCTGCTTCTCAAGGCTGAGGAGCTGCTGCCATGGAGAAGGATGGAATATGTTCTAGAACTAGAAGTTTTCCTTCCCTTCAGCTCTCAGACCTGGGTGCTGAGCTTGGCTAATGGGGCCAGGTGATTACTGCTCCCTGGAGCCCTGTGGTTCACTATCATAAGGACCTTCTTCTGAGACTCAAGACAGGCTTGTAAACTTCTGCACCCCAGATGTGATATAGTTCATACTCTTTCCAAATTCCTCTGCTCACACAAATTTAGTGTGTGGTTTTTTAAACTCAACACTGTGTTTCCCCTAGCCAGAGCATCAGCCATAATTAATATAAGACCTGGCATTATATATTATATTATACCTGGTCTAATGTTAAAATAAGACCGGGTATTATATTATATTACATTACATTACATTACATTACATTACATTACATTATATTATATTATATTATATTATATTATATTATATTATATTATATAACCCGGTCTTATATTAAAATGAGACTAGGTCTTATATTAATTTTTACTCCAAAAGGTGCATTAGAGCTGATCTGGCTAGGTCTTATTTTCGGGGAAACACGGTACTAGGACCTGCTTAAACTAGGCAACTCCATGCCTTTCTCTGATCCATCTAAGGCATTGATTTCTATGCATCATGTAATTAAGTGCTTGACACATAATAGGTGCTCAGTAAATAACAGCTGCAATGATTTTATTGCATATAGTTGCCTCAAATTTAAAAGTCTTTTACATAAAGCCTACATTTTATTCCCTAGCCTTCATTCTTTTTTCTAGGCTATACAGAATAAGTTTATGCTCTCCTACCAATAAAATTTAGGCTCTTACATCTGACTGAATTCTATAATATTTGTTATGGAGGAAATCCAGAAAGTCACAGATATTGAGTACACCCAGCAACATTTCCTTTTCCCTGCCCTCCCTCCCTTACCATATAAGATCAAGGTCAGATTTTCTTCTTTAAAAAACTACACAAGCAGGAAATTGTATGATCCCCATGGGAAAGGGAGTCTGAGAGAACATTGTACAGAATCCTGTAGTTAAGAGCTTCTCCAGCTTTACAGAGATCCAAGTCATCTGGACACTGACGTCAATGAAAATATGTTCATATAGCTCAAAATATATTTTCAGTGAATAAATACACAGACATGCAAAGTACTCAGAAAAGTGCCTAGGCACTAACTATTTTCTCCAGATTTTTAGTGACTTTGGCTAATGGATAAGTGATTCGAAACTCCTGAATTATTATTTTGATCTGGTTTTCCAACCACATCGCACACTCCTGCGAAGGCGAGTTGAGCAGGCATGCTCCGGTGTTCTTCCTCAAAGCTTGACATTCATTTGCCTACGAAGAAAAATGTACTTTGGTCCTGAAAGCAGGATTATAAATCCTGGAGTGGGCAGGAGGGAAGTTTTTTCCCCATGGAAACTGCATTTCTTGAAAACAATGAAGTTTAAGTGCAGCGTGATAGTGGTCATGATTTGGGAAGAGTGAAGATACAAGGGCTGACATTGACATTGGGTAAAGGAAAGCAGCAAGAGGAAAGGGGAGAAAGCACATTGTCTGTGTTGGCGACAATCTGCGTTTCCACTGACGGGTTGTGCAAACCTGGGCAAGTGATTTCATCTTTCTGAACTGTGGTTTCCTTATGCAAAGACTGAGATTGTCATCATTTAAAATTTTTGTATTAAATATTTCATATAAAAGATCTACTCTAATACCTTCAATATGTTGCAGATAGTATAAATAGTCGAGATTAGGATAAAAAAAAATCTGATTGCATAGGAAACTCAAGTAAAGCCAGTCAGCTTAAATATTGGCTGTGGGGAATGTTGATTTCCCCGATCTTTCAAATTCTGGAAAATTATTAAGTATTTTATGCACCTAAAGTAGTTCTATTGCAGTGCATCCATTAAATGAGGTAAAGGAAGAGATAATTCTAGATGGAATAGAGGACATGACATAATCGCTGTTAGTCTTTAAACAAGGGGGCCATTAAATGGGGGTGGCTTTAATGATGTGGTAGCTTCTGGAGGCAAACAGAAACCTAAGCCAAGTAAGTCAGTGCACTCAAATCTGATACAGGACTTGAACAAGCGATCACAGATAGGCTTCCCCAAATAAGATAGCTACTTACACGAGAACCAATCAAATAACTTATTTGCTTTGCATCTGTGTCTTCTCCATGATAACCTTGCCCCAGCTCCCTAACCACTTTTTGTTTGCATTGCCTGATTTGAATTGATGCATGCTCAGATAAACTCTTGCTGAGACTAAATCAATGACATGGGGAAGGTATGGGGATTTTAGTCATATTGAAGATGTTTAGCATATCTTCCCAAGACATGATCCCAACATCATATCACATGAGATGACCCATCTCCTGACAGTGTGGAATAATGGGGAAAATAATCCTTAATTCTTAAAGTGTTCATGCTCGCGTTCCCTTTCTGCCTCCTCTTTGTATCCTTCATTGCATGTAGTTTAATTTGCTTTAAGTAAAGGTATATGTCTTGTGACTGTATTGCAGTCATGGTGATGGATGCTAGGAGTAAAATAATAAACCTAGGATTTTCCTGGAAGACAAACTCAATCTAGTGGAGGAAACAAACACATAAATAAATAATTAAAATATAGGCATGTAAAAACCACAACATTTAGATAGAAAATCATAAGTAGATGTATAGAGGTGGGTGCTTATGGATAAAGACGACCTCAAAAGAGGACGTTTTCCCTTAATTAACTTGTAAAGACCAAGTAGAACTTGCCTGTTGTATAAATGAAACAGTACTTATTCCTAGGAATGATTATGATGTGGGCAAACAAGGCTTGAAGACAATAAGCTTTAGATTTCATTTAGAATATTGAGTGACACTGGGAAAAATAAAAAGGTGAGGCTGAAAGTGTATTTTTTTTATTAGTTTCAGGTGTACAAAGCAATGTAATACTTAGACATCTACACCCCTCCCAAAGTGATAATCCCACTGCCCCAATCTACTACCCCTCTGACAGCATATACAGCTGTTACAGCTCCATTGACTCTATTCCTTATTGAGTTAGACCCTGAGTAGCAACTGTCACCACACTCAGAGCCATGGAAACACTTTTGGCAGGTCGCTGGTTAATGATAACACTTAACGGCTCCTTCCTCCCCGAGACCAGAGTTCACTCTTATCTCCAGGTCTCCTCTCTGGCTTTTATCTCCTCTTCGTAGTTATCCCTGTTTGCTGAGCACCCAGACCACACTCCCTCTGTCTCCTCTTCAACTTTTAGAATTTCTCTGGTTCCTGAAGTGCACACGGGTTTGATCAGAGAGAGACACTAGAAGAAATCCTACTACCCAGAAGTCTTCTGAAGACTGTGGAATATAGGCTTTGGGGATCCTGAAGAACTCAGCAAACAGCACTAGGCCATAAACAAAAGGGATGAGGTGGAGAATATATTCAAGAGACACAGATAGAAAATTATAACCGATGTCGGTTGCAAGGAACATGGAACTTTATGACCCATATATCTGGGTAAAAATGATGCCCCTAAATGAGATAGGGAATTAATATACGTGAAATTTTCTTAATGGTTATTTATTTCATCAGCTTTCTCAGGGGAATAGTCTGCATTTGTTTATCTGTTTTCCCTTCTTGAGACCCTGAACCCAGTGAGTTAAAAAAAAAAATAAAAAAAAAATGCAGTGATACTTTCCAGTGGAGCTGGCTGTGTGGAGGGCAGGATTCCTAAGTGGACACAAGTCCCTCTCACTATGACAAAGCTGACTCTCCTTTCACTAGGCAAACTTAGGCAGGTGAGAGGAGGATGCCTGATAAAGTGGGAGGCAGCCCTCTCACGTGTCTCCCAACTCAGTCTGGCAATAGCTCACCTGCTACCACCCACTTGGCCTGTCACGGCTGCTATTGTCTTTATAATTATGTTTACTCAAGCACGGAGGGGGTGCTGTGGTCAAGTGAGTATGATTGCCATGAGTCCCCTGCCTCAGCGTCTTTACTTGTGAGCTGGATAGAGCTGGTCTCAGGTGCCCTTACCAACCAATTATAAATTATTTTCAGTGAGCTAAGGTCAAAGGCATGGGAAGAATAGAAAATGACAACACTGAGGATTTATATGGCCCCTCTCTTATGAGGAGACCAAGTACTTTAGATATATGATGTAATTTGCCCTCCTCTGATGAGTAGGAAATGGAGGGCTTGCAGGGGAGGCAGCAATTACAGCAGGTAGGAAGGCTTTGGTTAACAACCTTGAATTATCAATAAGACATCATGGTTTCCTGCTCTCATTTTTCTTCAGGTTTTTTTTTTTTTTAAGAAAACTGAAGCTGACTGACCTTTCCAAGATGGTTCCTAAGCTTTTCGTTTCCCTCTTTCAATTTGAAGGACTTGAGCAAGATGGTGAGAGTGATTCCACATTTAGTGGGGGTGCCAATGATTTAATTCCTTCAGGAAGCGACATGCTGATACCAAAATTGTACATTAATTATCAGGCTAAATAAACAAGCAAACTGTGATATGAAGAATTCCATGAGGCAGTCATTTCTACAAAGAAAATTGAATATTATAAGTAATTATGTCTGGAATAAGTTCCCAAGATTCATTTTCATGCATTTGCTCTATACCACTTGTTATCTGAAATTTTCTAGTGAACGAGAATTCTATTCCATGCTGCTTCAAAGACACAGGGAGTTTTTAAGTGAACCATGGCTGGTGGCATGTGTCTGACTTGATTAAGATCACACAGGAAGTTGGTGGGAAGTCTGACCTTATCCCAGGTTTCCTAACTTCCTGTTTAGGTGTCTTTCTATGTGCCTGGATGTGAGCGAACTCTGCCTCATCTGAACACTGCCTGTGTTGCCATTTCCTTTAGAAAGAAGTTGATAACGATAGAAATACCATGTTTCCCCCAAAATAAGACCTAGCCAGACAATCAGCTTTAATGCATCTTTTGGAGCAAAAATTAATAGAAGACCCGGTCTTATTATATTATTTTACATTATATTAGACCCGATCTTATATTACAGTAAGATAAGACTGGATCTTATATTAATTTTTGCTCCAAAAGATGCATTAGAGCTGATTATCCAGCTAGGTCTTATTTTTGGGAAAACAGGGTAAATACAACAAAGATAAAGTAGACCAGTAAAAGGACTAGAGAAATGACATAGGAGAAGAGATTACAGAAATTTAATCTGTTATGTTCAGCTTTGGGCAGAGGAGATAAAGGGAAGGTGACTATTTACAAATTGTAAAGGGCTGTAAAGGGGGGAGAGGAATTTGGGAGCCTAGGCTTGGCAATGGGCAAATAAGGACATGGACTTTCAGGAAAATCACCTGGAAGAACAGCAGGCTGAAGACCAGGAAAGCATCATTCAGTAGCCGTCACCAAGAGTAATAATGAGAGAGGTCTTGAGGAAGTGGGCAAGGTGACCTTAAGACTTGCTATGATAGTTTAGCAACATGTTCATGATCTTCAATTGAAAAACACTTGGACCAAAAATAAGATGCACGGAGTGACTACGGCATTTCCTCCCTAGGGCATTTAAATCTCCTGAAACATGATTACTGTTACCATAAAGAGAAAAATTGTAAAATGCCATTAGTTTCATAAAATGCCACAAGCAGAAGGTATGTGGGACCTCACCTAGACAAGGCCTATTGTTATGTATATAAGGCTCAGAACTGTCTGTTCCCACACAAAGCCACAGGACGAAAGAGGAGGAGCTGAGTTTGGGGGGTACTCTTCTCACGAAATCAGTAGTGCCTTTTTCTGCTTCACTTGTTCCAAGCATGTGCTTTCCTTGTTTGACAGACCCAGTAATAACTAAGTAGATGCTATTTTAGTTAAACAGCTTAGTTTTAGTTATTTTTTGGAACTATCATTTTTTTACTCTTTATTCTTTGTGAAAATTGTCATTTTCTGTTTGAAATTGAAACCACCCAATTCTATCTACAATACTATTGATGTAATTGTTCAGTAGTATGATGACTATTGTAGAAAGATGGAGCTTTACTTTGCAATTGGATGCAAATTATAGAGCATGAATGCAAAGCTTTCCCTGAAGTGAGATGTATTGATTTGAGAGCTCTATTGAATGGTACTTCCTTTAGAAATAGTATTGAAAGTCAAACTGAACTGCATGCAAAAAGTCAATCTACCTGGATTTTTGAAATTATACAAACCTTGCTTTAAAATAAAAAGCAAAAACACAAGACAAACAAATGAAGAAACAAAAACTCATAGACACAGACGATAGTTTAGTGGTTACCAGAGGGTGGGGGGTGGGGGGGAGGTGGTAGATGAGGGTAAATGGGATCAAATACATGGTGATGGAAAGAGAACTGACTCTGGGTGGTGAACACACAATGTGATATATAGATGATGTAATATAGAATTGTACACCTGAAATCTATGTAATTTTATTAATAGTTGTTACCCCAATAAGCTTTAATTTAAAAAAGGTATATGTTTCTAGAACACATCTCTAGTGAAACAGTTTAAGTGGGTAGTAATATTTGATGAAATTAAGTAAACTATAATTTCATGCAGTATAATTTCATCAGAAATTAAACTGTGGATGTCAAGATGTTTTCTGAAACAAACTGAACCAATTTGATGATGGGGAGTCGACGGGCTTTAGAATTGATTTTATACAGCTAAATTACAGGAAGCTAAGCAGTTACCAAATAATTATGTGGGCTGTGGTAAGCACAGTTGGATTTGGGGTGGGCGCAAGTCACCTCTGAAACACAATAGAGATATTTAAAAAAAAAAAGAAAAAATGAAAAGCTGAGCAGTTAGAAAATAATGCATTTCTCAACGAGTCACATGTGAAAAAAAGCAAAAAGCACCAATAGAGCAGTTAATGCCTGAAAGTTTTCCTGTTTCAATATGCAGTGTTAAAATTCATGACATTTATTTTTAGGGGTCTAAACAGAGAAAGGTTTGGCCTTGTTCTTTTCCAGCTTTGTAAGAGGCAATTTTTTTTTTTTTTAAGTGATGAACTCATTTTAGGCAACAGAGAGCTTGTAAAGCTACCTGCCTGTCTTTTACAGTATGTGGGTGGTTCTTTTAACCAAAGGCTTTTAACTAAATATTGGTGCAGAGGGAACTCATCCTTTGCAATGAGCTCTGTTCAGTATGGTAAACACGTGAACACATGAAATTCCTGCAATACGAAAGAGTGCACAGCATCAAATACGTAATGCACCACATCAAATCCTGCGAATTAGGGTTTTGGTGAAACCCTTGGCTGAGTACAGTTGGTGAGTCTCCGTTCTGGTTTTGCTTTTCTTCTGTTGTCATTTGGACTTCGTGGTTGACTTGTCTTTTTTCTGGGTCCTATGTCATCCCACTTTGGATTTTGCTCATAACATCAATATGATCTGTAAACACTTTTGTCTCTATCTGCAAAAGCTCTAAATTTAAAATAGAGTTTTTCTGTAATATCTTATAAGTGGAATCTGAAAAAGCCAAGCTTATAGAAAAAAGTTGTAGAATGGTGGTTGCAAGGGGCTGGGAGGTGTGAGAAATGGGGGAGATGTTGGTCAAATGATACAAACTTCCAGTTATAAAATGAGCAAGTTCTGGGGATCTAATATATAGCATAGTGACTATAGTGAACATATACTTAAAAATTGCAGAGTAGATCTTACATATTCTCACCACACACACACACACACACACACACACACACACACACACACGGTAATTGTATGGTGACGGATGTGTTAACCTTATTGTGATAATAATTTTACAATATATACATATATCAAATCATCTTATATACCTTAAAGTTCCACAATGTTATACTGGGGTTGCGAAAAGAAATGTGTACACATTTTAAGAGATGGTCAGCGTTTCTCAAGCAGTTGCTCGCCATGATCAGAAGTGTCTGGACACTGATAGTAACCACTTTGAGCACCTCTTGTAATTGCAGAAGTCAAATGTGAAGTATTCATTTTTTGTTATTGGTATATATTGAGTATTTCAATTTAAATAGTAGTTTTCTTTCTTAAAATGTGTATATATTTTTTGGCACCCTCCATATGTCCATTATGTCTTAATAAATCTGGAAGAAAAAAGAAACATAAATAAAATTAAAATAGAGTTTTCCTCAACTTCATGTTGACTGCTCTGGTTAATTGATTTTATCAACCTTCACATTGATGCAAGTAGAAAACATGTCCAGAGGTGTCTCTCACTTTCTGTGTAGATGTTCTGTGCTTGTTTCAAAGGGCTAAGCTTTCAGTACCATTCTGATGAGAAGAACTTCAGAAAACTTGATTTAAGTGGGAGAAAGTAACTTCTTGGGTTAATGTAGCCTAGAAAAGTCCATGGTCCCTTCTTCATCCCATAAAAAATTATACTAATGGTATTATTCAGTATGTTCCAAGTACTGATAGGGTTTTGATACATAAAAGAGGTCCCGAAATAGCAGATTTTCAAGGAATATTCACTGAGATAATGAATAATCAGCACCTCTTTACAGCTAGTGTGGTTATACAAATAAGTAGGCATTAGCCCCTTTTTATGATGAGGGAAGAGACTAGAAGTTAGATCAGTTGCTAGAGTTTATAGCCATTGAAAATTGAAGCAACACCGTGAAACTTTGCTGTTTGAATTATTTTAACTACATACTTGTGGTTACATTATTTAGATTTCCTAACTTCTAGTTTTCTTCACGTGCAGCAGACACTGGCCATTCACCAAAATTATGAATGTTAACAAACTGCCACTGGAAATCTTTGAATGCTTATCTTAAAAACAGTAAGCAATACTACACAAAACATTTATACCTATACTCCACTTAGTCAAAAACTGTGTGGATTATACTTATATTCCAAGTACACAAATTTTTTCAGTCATTTCTAAATATTTTTTTAAACAAATTAATAGCATAATGCATAGGAGAGTGTTTAAAGGGTTCATAGGAACTATTCTAAACTCCTGTAGTTAACACCAAAAGTGATAATTGTAAGTGAATTTTATTTATTCACTAAAGAATTACAGAAATACTCTGAGTATATAGGTAACTGATTTTGACAATTTCATTTAAAAGTATATTGTTTTATCTATCTATCTATCTATCTATCTATCTATATCTATATCTATATCTATATATATCTTTGTTTTTTGTTCTTTTCCAGTAAAAAAAAAAAAAAAATGACAGGATGAAATTTGAATTCAGAAGCCACTAAATTATTCTGAGCTTATGATAAGTAGTGCTATTTTTGAACTTCCAGGAAAATGTTCTTAATGTAGATGAGTTGCAGGGAGATCATTCTTAATTCTTGAAGAGTCAAAAGCATTTTCATAACAAAATCGGGAGTGTTTTTCTCTTCAAGCGACTCTCCCGATGAAAGCATGCTCGCCGCCCCATCCTCCCGTCCTCCCCGCCTCCCGCTGCCTCCTTCTCCTTCCAGGAAGCTGTTTCCTAGTGATCGTGGACCACTGTTGCCTGCAGCTGTAATGCAGCCTCTTATTAGCTAATCAATTATTGGAATTGATTGGCAAATAAGTATGTTCTCTAACCAGGGGAAGGAAATGAGATTCTATAGATTTCTCTCATTCCTCATTATGTTTGTGAAGTAATTTGCATTTGACTCCTGCCAGGATGTACAGCTTTGCTCATTTTCAATTTTTTTTCCTCCTGACAGCCTTACAAGGACAGAAAGTTCCCATTCTCTCCTCGTGGTACTGACACAGGTGATTTGGCCTTGAACCGACCTTCCTCTATCAACTCAGATTACTAGTTTTTCAGTTTCTCCTGCTTCCCGTCTCATAGTCCAAAGAAGTCTTACTGTAGAAGTGGACCCCTCGACTGAGTCTTAAATGATGGTGGGGGATGTAGGGGACTGGGCTGTATTGTGAATTTTCTGCACCCCAGACATTTTTCAGAGGCTCCATCCTCCATCAATCAATCAATCAATCTCTCAATCTCTCTCTCTTTCACTATATATATATATATATATATATATGTATATATATATATATATATATACACATATATATATATATATATATTTATTTTTTTTTAATTTTTTTTTTAAATATTTTTTTTTCAGGCTGCAATGCATTAACTTTATTTCTGATTTTAAAAGAAAACATTTGTATAGGTTCCTACATTTATTTTGACTCCTGCACTGTGGCTGCTCTGTGTCAGCAATAATCAGCTCTGAGTGGGAAGAAGCATGAGGTCTTCTTAAAGAAGTACAGTGGGAGGAAAGAGTAGGTGAGGAGGGGGAGGAGTGAAAAATTATCTCTCGGGAGCATATGGGGAACAGGCCATGAAAACCTTGCTAAGGGGATTGGTATATTCCTAAATGTTAACATGTGGCTGCACATGAGATAGTCACCAGATTCAACAAACATTTGATGTGGTTCCTCTTAGTGCCAAGTCCTAAAGAAGGAACCTGCATAAATCCCATTTAGTGTTTATCCCATCTCTATGATCATTGCTGCTTTCTTTATTTACAGATGCAATAATGGAATAGGAAAGAGGGTTTTGGCTCAGGTATTGAGGAATGAGGCTCAGGATCTGAATTTTAATAAGAACTTGACGTTGTTCTGATGTAGATGCTCCTTGGGACATACTTAGTGAAACACTGAGTTGTTTTCCCTGGCTCAGAGTTACTTGTGTGTGACATGGTGATACCAGTTACCTCTCTGAGGACTTACTGGTTTCCTCATCAATAGAATGAGGGTGGATAAACCACAGGATGGCTGTGAGAATCACAGGAGATAAGGTAGATTTAAAAACACTATAAATTATGAAACACTGAGAGAACTTTGCCATTCTCTTGGCTTCAAGCCTTTTGTGGAATGGATATGAAACAACAATACATATAGTTATATGTTTATAACTAAATATATAAATTTATATGTGGTACAGATTAGCACATATTAGCAGTGACTCACTCCCTCCCTTCCTCCCTTCCTTCCTTCCTTCCTTCCTTCCTTCCTTCCTTCCTTCCTTCCTTCTTTCCCTCTCACTCTCCCTCCCTCTCTTTCTCTCTCCTGCAGGGAAAAATCCTTCTCACATTTGCAGAAGTCGTGGGACAGGCATCAAGAATATTAATCCATACTGTTTTGAGACCTATTGCTTGATCTGACATAAAAAGAGCTTTGACCAAGTAATGGGTTGCATGGTTTAGTTTGGAAACTGTTCCCCATTTCAGTTCTGTGAGCCCAATTAACCAACATCAAGGAATAGTAATATTTTAGCAATCCAGTATACTTTTCTTTTGAGAAAAATGCACATATGCAAAAGGGCCTTCTGGCAACTTTTGTTAGATTTGCATAAGGATGTCTGACCTCTGTCATCAGAAGAATATGATTAGAAGGTTTGATTGCCAGTTTCTATGAGGACATAAGAGGGGAGAATAAAATTAAGAACATGAGGAAATGACAGGCTTTATTTTGAAACATTGTTCTCTTGGCCATTGTCTTAGGGGAATTTCAAAACTGTTCCTTGAGAGCAGGTCTAGATGCAAGACTATTATAAATGCACAATTTTTTTTTTAAAAGAGAAAACTGGTTAATCCTCGCCCAGGGACCTACTCACAGTCTGTTAAACCTTTAAAGAACACTTCATGGGGCTTTTGAGCCCACTGCACTCCAAGGGGTACTTTTATGTAGGCTGCTTATGCTCTGAATTGATAACGAGGAGGTCTGCGGGCCAGCCTTTTAACACTCTGTCCCCAAGAGGAAGAAGCAGCTCTGATTTCAAAGTTTCTGTGTTTTCTTCAAATAGTGCCCTTGCTTACGTAAACTGACTACATCGTTGCACTACATGTTGTGTTTTCATTTTGAAGCTTCACATGTTCTATACTGTGCTATCCACATCTTTCCAAACATTATCAAGAGTTTATTTCTAGGGTGCTTTCGCAATAATTCAGAAAGGGAGATGTGGCAAGTGACCTCCTCTTCATTGTTGGTTAGGGAAACAGGGGCCCTCAAGAGGAAGTGCTCCTTGCTTAAGGTCACCGAGCGTAATGCCAGTGGCTGAGACTAGAAGCTGGTTGTCTAGATCCTCAGACACGGCGTGGTTGGGGACGTGGTTTGCAGCAGGCCAAGAGGACCTTTGGAGTGGATGGCTGCCCACGGCCCAGCCTGGAGGTCAACACTGCCTTCTTCTGCTTTCCTGTCTCTGCAGGAGACAGATGCCCTGCATTGGCGTCTCTAGGGGCTGTAAGCCTGCCTCAGTCTTGGTGCTTCTCTCTCCCCGACAGTAAGGGTGGCCCAGGCCCCGTCTCCTCAGCCTTGGGTGGGCTGCAGCATACAGGGCAACATCGGGAAGCAGAGGCACACAGGGTGAAGGCCGACTCCATCTGCATCTGCTCTGCCCCGCTGGGAGCGCCAGGTTCCAGGCGCTCCTTCTGTGCTGTCCCTCCACAGGACCGGCTTCTGCAGCCAGCCCCAGGGCTACCAGGAGTCCCCATGCTCCTGTTCCTGTCAAGCAGGGTCTCTGCAACCTCGGACCCTCGCAGGGAGAGCACCTGGAAGGGTTGGAAAACTGTAGCTAAGAGTTCTCTGCACTGTAGGAAACTGCCCATTCAGAGCTCCGCAGGGTCTAATCCGCCTTCCCTCAGGGCGAGAAGTGGGCTTTGGGCACGTCAAGAAATAATAATTTGGTTTCATTGAAGCAACAGAGAAACTGGAAAAGTTTTTCAGTTTGGTCACAATGTTTGAAAGGTATAATAGATATGATTGTAGCTCTGAGCAGGAAAGCATGTTTTTTACAGTTCAGAACCGAGTCACACATGTATTTAACTGAGCCTCTAGTTTAAAAAATGATTTCAGTGGCCAAGTGTGGCACTATTCCTTGTTTTGTCTCCTCATCTTTACTCTGATAAAAATGAAGAGTTGCAACTGTAGGGCTCCATCATAAATAATCTCAAATTATTCAGACATGTTGTCATATTCCAAATAGATACATTAAATACATGGAGTGATGCCTCTGAGGGCAAGTGTTGAATTTTGATTCATTGTAGGGTAAGAGCGGATTTTATTGTTAATCTTTAGGAAAACTGTGCTCCTGTGAGGGGCATGAGGTTTGGAGTCATGACAACGACTTCAGTCCTGGCTCTGCCATTCACTAACCCTGTCCCTCAGGGCAAAGTCATTTATACTTCCTGGGTCTTAGGGGTCTTTCCTGGGCTCATGAATGTCCACTTCCAAGACTTATGAAGGTTTAATAACATAATACGCATGGATTTTATAAGCTGTAAAATATTATAAACATATTTACCTTTGCCCTTCCCAAAGCAGAAACATTTTGTGGGTTAAAAATCTGTATATTGAGCTTGATATTTCTTTGAATCCTCAAAGAACTGGGTCAATGGTTATCGAGAAAAGAACACATCGTGCGATTCTACTTCAGTTAGTCATTGAATCCGACAATTTAATACTTTATGTCAACCTACAGTGCTGTTATTAACCATCCGTATTTGGGGATTATGAATGCAAAGAGTGGTAGAAGCAGAGGGTTCCTGCAGATATCCTAGTCCGAAGGCCCCCTCGATGAATGTGTAAACTGAGGCCCAGAGCAGGCCAGCAGCTTGCTCCAGTCACCAGCTTGCTGCCGGCTGAGCCAGGGCCCCAACATTCATGCCCTGCTCTTCTGCCTCATAACTACTAGACCTGTGCCACCATGGTTTTGGAAAGGGGAGGGGACGGCTGCAGTGGGTGTGGGTTCAGTACTGCACTTCCCTAGGGGCTGAATGTGAGTCCTGCCACTTCTCAGTCTCCTGGAACTCCCTGCCATCCTTGCCTGTACTTCATTCTTACAGCCTCTGTAAGGATTTTTCTGGGAGGGAGCTTTGTGCCATAAAAAGAGTAGCTCTATCCTCAACTAACTGTTGATCTTAGGGCAAACATTTTCAACTATTCGCATATGCAGAAACCCAGAAACCTCACCTGTGATCTTTCATAAGGTGAAATACAATGATTTATATAAAATGCACAGCATAACGTGTGCCCATGGTGTATCCCAACCTGTGGTATTTGAAGGTTTTCAACTTGCCCAAGTATTCTTTGAAAGAATGACTTGTCCTTAAAGTAAGGGCAAGTTTGCTTGTTTTCTCTTTTGTTTTTCTCCCTGAAAGTGAAAATGTTAAATATTCAGAGGCAGTGGAGGGAAGGACCTCAGGGGTTACCTTCTTAAATTTGTCTTCTGCAGTTCATGTCCGTTTTTACGAAGGTCAGTGGGGTAGGTAGGTGACCCCTGACTGACCTGTGCAAATCTGTCTCCAATCTTGGGGCAATCAGGAAGAGATTCCGACTTCCTGCTCCTGACTGAGAGGAATTTTCCATTGGTCTATAGGGCATTTAGCAGGCAGGTGACTTCCTAAAGTACTTGCAGACAGTCGTTTAATGACGGAGACAGTTCATAATTGTATTGAAGAGATAGATCCCTGAAAGATTTTCTGAAAGGTGCCCCAAAACATCCATTCAGGAGCCCATTACATACATATATTTTTCCAAATAACTGATGACCGAAGGCCTTTGCTAGCGTTTGCCTCTCTCCATTCCAGTGCTGACAGAAGGAAAGGAACTGTCTCAGAGTCAGACACAGCCGCTAATGCAATGTGATTTTGTTCTTCTTCTTAGAAAAGGGAGAACTACTATGAGAAACAGGCGTGGCATTTGGAGAGTTTGACCTTTAACTCTGGTTTTTGTCAGTTGTGAGACCTTGTGTGGGCATGTTATTTAATATCTTTGAGGTTCATTTTTGTTACCTCTTAAATGTGGGTAATTACACAATTTGGGGTAATAGGCAGGGTATGGACCTTAGAGACAAGTAGACCTGGGTTCAGATCCTGCCTGCAACCGACAGAGCTGGAGTTTTTGAGTCACCCTATATCTCACAGTATTGTTTGGGAGAATCAGATGGCCTGCACTAAATAAATGCATCGATTACTCTCAGTGTTTCCCTGTGTTGTATAGGGCTATAACAGGTTGAGAAGATAAAAGAAGTTGTGAGTGAAAATAGAGCATGAAACGGTCAGTAGAGAGTAACATTTTGATAAGTCACTATCTTTTCAGAAGGCAGGACAAACTTTTCTATTCTTAGTTTAAGCAGATGCTTTACCAAAGGGTTGCCCTGGAGGTGGCTGACGTTTTATTTTTCTTTCTATAGCAACAGAAGTACTGTAGTTCTTTGTACGAACCAGAGCAGAAAACCACCCTAAAATTCTTGAGGATATATCTTAAAATGGCCAATCATCTTGGCATTATTGGGTGTAGGCTTTCTTATGAAGTGGGTAGAGAGTATCTTTAATTGTCCAGGTATAAGGTTTAATAAGGCTCCTTGTTTTTAGAAAATTCAAAAAGAAGGTAACCCGACGTTATGGGGAGCTGATAAGTAGGAAGACAGGAGGAATGGTAGTTCCAGATCCTCACTTGAGGTGTCTGGGCTGCTTTCATTCTGGGACATGTTTGCTAAGAATGTAAGAGCTGTCAAATTGGGTCCCACATTCAGAGAAGCAGGCCGTCCTTCCGTGATGACCTGGCGTTCAACAAGCAGAAAGTTCATTGTTACAGTGGATAAGCATCACTGATCAGAGACTTGCTTAGGTTCATCTTCCATAAAGATGCAGTGTGACCTTAGGGATCTATGATGATAACAGACTAGCTGGAGTCCAGTTTGTCCCTTGCTGGGCATTAGCAGAAGATTTATCTCTTTGGGTCAAGCATGACATGGGGTTCTTGGATGATGAAAAGGATAAGGTACAAGTGTTAATATTTAGATGGGATTATTTGGCTACTTGCTAATAATGAATTGGAGATCCAGAGGTTTGCAGGAAACAATAGAAATATCATGACTTTAGTTGCATACTTTGTTTGTGGAGACTTCACCATTGGTGACATTAGACATAATCCTTCTTGTCTATTTTTGTTTGCAATGACCTGCCATATTTCCAGTGTACAGCTGACATTCCATCCAAACTTTGAAAATTACACATTGCCAAGCACGTGGAAAGATATTCCATGCAGTGCTAGGAGAGCCTGCAAATGCAGTGTCCCTACAGAGCAGTGGTGGGATGGCTCTGAGGGAGACACGTGTCACTTTGAAGATTGGGCGTGTGAATTACTATTATTATAAAGAGAGAAAATGAAAACAACACCAAACTCATTTCTAGTGACATTGACCTGACCTTCACTTGAGCGTCCTGAGCACAATTTTCTAAGGAATAATGTGTTTACTATACAAACAAATTACACAAAAAATCCCTTTCTCTATAATTAATACCCATGCTCCCTTTGTTCTCTTTATGTGTAGGTTAGTTACACTTTTAGAATTCTGTAGAACTTTTCAATGTAAACTGAAATCAGAGAATACTCCACTTTCTTATGTTTGCATGGGATTAATTCACTCGTGAGTTGCTTTACTAAATATTTGAACTTTTGAATAGAAAAACATTTTCACATTCAGCAAAAATGACTTTTCTACTAATTTTGGAATAATTGTTTGCTTGGTTGGCAAACAGTAAATTGCTTTAAATCTTAAAATTAATCTTTAACGTAGTAGAGCTTTGTTTGCCAGTCCTGTAAAAAAGAAAAGAAAAGAAAAGAAAAGAAAAGAAAAGAAAAGAAAAGAAAAGAAAAAGAAAGAAGAAGAAGAAGAAGAAGAAGAAGAAGAAGAAGAAGAAGAAGAAGAAGAAGAAGAAGAAGAAGAAGAAGAAGAAGAAGAAGAGAAGGAGGAAGAGGAGGAGGAGGAGGAGGGAAATGTTTGGAGAATGGATATGAAGTGAAAGGAAAAATTTCCCAATAAAGATGCTTTGGATTTAGGGATTCAGTTCATCCTGGTCTGGCCATGTGACTATTTGGAATCAGAAGATAAACAAGAATTTTACTTTTTCACCCGTATTGTTGTGTGATTAACTCTCTTCCATGTTATGACTGAGTTAGTGCATGAGGAGGAGTTTTAAAAAGTAGACTTTATTTTTCAAAGCAGTTTTAAGTTTCACAGCAAAATTGAGGGGAAAGTGCAGAGATTTCCCATGCAAGGTATGATACAAATATACGGTGAATGCTACTGCCACATGCCATCCAATGGAAAGGCAGGGGCCTTCAGTATGGGACGTGGTGAGGCAAACTTTAGTAATGTGTGTGATAAGTTTCAACTTTTTCAGTGCAGTCAGTCAGGTGTGAGCTACGGTTGAGAGAAGGTGTGTTTTTAAAGTGTGCTGTAAATCATCCTCCATCATGACAACATTCCCTGTCACACATCACTTCTGGTACGGCAGTTTCTGTCAGATAAAAACATTATGGTGTGTCCTCCTCCACCTTATTCACTGGATCTGGCACCATGTGACTTCTGGCTCTTCCCCAAAGTCAAAATAATTCAGGACATGGAGGCAGCCATGACAGCGCAACTAAAGACACTCATGAAAGAGGACTTCCAGAACTGCTTCAGAAAGTGGCAAGAACGATGGGATAGGTGTGTACGAAATGAGGGGGGAATATTTTGAGGGGACTAATGGTGATGCATCTTTTACTGGAATAATTTTATTATTTTTTAATTTAAACATCCACCATTTTTTTTTTTTAATCACACCTCATACCCCTGGTTCCCACACATGCATAGCCTCTCCCATTATCAACATTCCCTATCAGAGTCATATGTTTGCTACAATCACTGAATCTACACGACACAACATGATCACTCAAAGTCCATAGTTTACATTAGGCTCACTCTTGGTTCTATACAGTCTGTGGGTTTGGAAAAATGTATAATGAGATGTGTCTACCAATATAGTATTGTACAAAGTAGTTTCACTGCCCTAGACGTCCTCTCTGTCCCACCTGTACACCCTCTCTTCCCCCCAAGCTCTGACAGTTACTGATTCTTTTATTGTCTTTGTAGTGTCTGTCTTTTCCAGAATGTCATGTAGTTGGAATCATAGAGTACATAGCCTTTTCAGATCAGGTTCTTTCAATAAGTAATACTCATTTAAGCTTCCTCCATGTCTTTTCATGGCCTGATAGTTCATTTCTTTCTAGTGGTGAATAATACTTCATTGTTTGCAGGGACCACAGTTTATCCACTTAATTACTAAAAGACATCTTGACTGCTTACAAGTTTTGGCAGTTGTGAATAAAACTGCTATAAATATTAGTGTGCAGGTTTTGTGTGGACTTCAGTTTTCAATCCATTTGGATAAATACCAAGAAGTGTAACTGCTGGATCATATAATCAGAGTATAAACAGTTTTGTAAGAAATTACAAAACTGTCTTCCAAAGTGGCTGTACCATTTTGCATTTTCACCAGCAATGAAAGAGAGGCCTTGCTTCTCCACATCCTTATCAGCACTTGGTGATGTCACTGCTCCAGATTTTGGCCGTTCTAATTGGTGTGTAGTGGTATCTTGTTTTAATTTGCATCTCACTGATGACATATGATGTAGAGCATCTTACAATATATGTATAACTTTTTTGGTGAGGTGTCTATTAAGAATATTGGTTCATTATTTTTTTTAATTGGGTTTGTTTTCTTATTGTTGAGTTTTAAGAGTTCTTTGTATTTTTTAGATGACAGTCTTTTATCAGATGTGTCATTTGCAAATATTTTCTTCCAATCTATGTGGCTTGTCTTCTTATTCTTTTGACAGTGTCTTTTCCATAGCAGAAGATTTTAATTTCAATGTAATCCAGTTTATCAATTATTATTTTCACAGATTATGCCTTTTGTGCTGTATCTAAAAACGCCATCTACATATCCGAGGTCATTTAGGTTTTCTCCTATGTTACCTTCTAGGAGTTTTATAGTTTTGGATTTTATGTTCAGGTCTGTGATGTATTTGAGTTAATTTTTGTGAAGAGTGTAAAGTCTATGTCTAAATTCAGGGTTTTTTTGCATGTGGATATCAATTTGTTCCAGCACCATTTATTGTATTGTATTGTCTTTGTTCCTTTGTCAAAGATCAGTTGACTATATTTATGTATATTTATTTCTGGGCTCTGTATTCTGTTTGATTTATTTATTTATCTTTTTTCCCCCACACTCTCTTGATTACTGTAGCTTTATAATATGGCTTGAAGTTGCTAGTGTCAGTACTCTGACTTTATTTTTCTTCAATATTATGTTGCCTATTCTGTATTTATTTATTTATTTATTTATTTATTGCCTTTCCATATAAACATTTAAATCAGTTCGTCATTATCCACAAAATAACTCTGGGATTTTGATTGGTTTTGTGTTGAAGTCCTTGTCTGCTAGGTGGGCAATCGCCACCATTGCTCTCCTCCCCTTGCAGCTCTGTACACATCCCCTCATACAATTTCCCCCTCTTCCATCTTCCCATCTTCCGTTGGGCACTGTGAAACTTGTGGACTGTTATCCGTCAACATTCTCATACTCGGAACATCTTTTCCTGAATACTCTTTTTACCACTCGACTTAAGTAAAAACAAAACAAAACAAAACAAAAAAACTGTCCCATGAGGACACTAATTCACTTTCTGTTCTCTCAAAATTAAATTGATTGTGGGGTTTGTTTGTTTTTCCTCTCACATCTTAGGGCCAGGAGTTTGGTGCAGTGTCCACTTGTTCCTCATTGCTACTTTCAGACCATTTATACCCTTGCTTCTGTTGGGGATTGTGGACAGGATGGACAGAGGTCCTGCTCTTTTGAAGCTCCCATCATTTAATGAGGACCTCTTCTTCCCTCCTGGTCACTCTCTTCTATGAATAACCTTGTTTCCACTGCTTTTTGGCCTCTAGGACTGTAGTATTTCTTCCTATCTCAATTCCTGTTGTCAGAGATTTCATCATCTACATGAATAAATCATCCAACATTCTCTGTGTTCTTTGGTTCTTTATCTCTTCAGCTCCAGGAACCTTATTTGCAACCCAGTCATAGGTTATATTCTAGATCTATCATCACCTAACACAAGATAACCCCTGAAGTCACAAGAGTAAACATTCTAATTTCCATCCATAATCACCCATATTTTTGCTTTGTTTATGAATCCTCATTTCTCCCTTCACTTTTTTATTTTTATTTTCCTTACCCACACCAAGGATTTCAAACCAATGGCCCTGTCACTTTCTCATTGTTAATGAATCTTCACTTTTCAGCTGTTTGGTCATGAATTATTTGATTCATTTTTGTTGTTATTACTTTCTTGAAATTACTGTCAATTCCATTGTTTTTACTTTCCTTTCTTTTACTCACCTTAGATGGCAATCATGATCCATCTTCTCAGGGTCTGCACCTGAGCAGCGGACTCTGGCTGAGGAAAATCATACAAGTGAGCTAACAAGTTTTTTTTCCACCATGTGATCACTAGGTTGAAAGGAGGATTGCCTAGGAGTTCTCCTCCATCTCTCTAATATTTCTTGTGATCATGGTCTAAGGAGACTCTCTCAAAGCTAATTCTCTCCTTAACCCATCCTTCATCACTCAGTTGATGACCCAGCTTCATATTTCAAACTGAAAATTGAAGTCATCAGATGAGAATTGCTTTATCTTTTTGGCATGGGAGTCTTAGTTCATACTATGTGACAGCTGGAATCCATCTCTCAGGTATATGTGTCTAGGATCATACATTTTAAACTAAGAACACACCTCCCTTCACAACTTCCAAGCTGCTTATGTGTCCCATTCAGCATCCGTTTTGAGATAAATTTCCAAGAAAGGGGAAATGAAGTTAACTTTTATTGTACCAGTGGTTGGTGCAGATAGTTCATCCTCCCTGTTCAGAAATCGTCACCAGAGGAACAGATTTGGAGAGGGAGTTATTACAACACAAGAAAACAAGAAGCCCCTACATGCAAGTATAAATCCTGACCTTTGAGGTGAGATGCTGCTTACGGTCAGCCCTGCATCTTTGTAAGAGTTCCTCTCTAGCAACTGCAATGCATTTGACCTCAACCCAGCATCTTTGCAAATTCATTTCTCCCGCACAGACTGGCCTTCAGTAATGGCTACAGAATTGGGCAGCTTCTGGCCTGCACTGGTGATTAGAAGACACTACTCTATCTGACTTCCCCAAATCTGTTAGGAGATACAGACACGCATGTTGGGGAAAACGCTAACATTCTTCACACGCCCAAACCTATATCAAACTTTTGCATTATCTTTTCCTTCTTTTTATATTCAATGGAGAAAGCACCCTTCCACCTTTTAATGGCTTCACAATTATGTTAGATTTCTTGCCTTTTGCTTTTCAATAGCATCCATCTTTGGCTCATCACTCTGTTCACTGAATCGTTAATCTTAGCTTCTCTAGTGAATTCTTTCCAATATCTTAGGAGTATTTTTTAGCTTTTTTTACCTGAAAAAAAAAATTCCTTGACTCGGTATCTCCCCAAAGTTTACTCCGTTAGTTGTCCCATGTCTTGGTTCTCTGTTAATAATCAATCTTTTCAAGAACCATTATTTCCATTTTTTTCCTGTTCTTTATGTGGTGGTCACTGAGTGGTGTGTGTGTGTGTGTGTGTGTGTTTTAATTTTGAAAAGTTAAAAGAAATTCAGAAGGAAGTGTCAGACACCTACTTACCCAACATCCCGAATTAATAAAAATATTTTATCATTTCAGCTCCAATTGTACAGTACTTGGGAAAAGAAGTATTTCCTTGGTTACTCAATTTAATTACTAACTAAATGTCTACCTTGATTTGGGTGTGTCTTTCCTTCCACACCGCTTTGTAGGTGTGTTGTGCTATCGTGTATATGACACCGCACAATTCATTTGCATTCAACATTGTGAAGATAAAAAGGATCTGGTTTGTATATTTTAGTTTTCATAGTGATTTTTTTTTAAATGAATATGCCATATTAGCCATTTATATTGTTTCAAGATTTTCTGGTAGATGTATTTTTTTAAATTTAAATTTTAAAAATTTGTTTTCAGATTTATTGAGGTATAATTGAATGAAATTGTATGTATTTAAAGTAGTATACACAGTGATGACTTAACATAGGTACGCTTGTAAAATGATTACCACAATCAGATTGATTATTACACTCATCACCTCACATAATTACCATTTTTCTTTTTATGGTGGTGAGAAGACTTATTTAAGATCTACTGTCTTAGTGCATTTTTCTATAGTGTAAACCAAGGAGCAGAATTGCTATACAATAGGATATGTTCGTTTCAATTTAGCTAGGATTCTAATTGCTCTCTAAGTTAGTTTTGCAAATTAGTATTCATACTGCAGAGAGTATGAAAACTTTGGTTTGTTCTCATCCTTGCCAACACTTTGTAATGTTAAACTTCTTGAATTTGCCAAATATTCTGATAAATGTACTTTAGCTTCTCAGTGCTTTAGTTCCTACTTTTCTGTCTTCCTGTGAATTTGCATGTATTTTCATATTTATTGGCTATTTCCTCCTCTGGGATTGCCTGTTCAATGAATTCTTTTGTTCATTTTTTCCTATTGAATTATTTTTTTGTTTAAATATTGATTTTGTTATGTTTAATAGAAATATCTTCTTCCAAGCTGAACCTTTTCAAAACTTTGTATTTGCCATCTTTATATTATAGAAATTTTAAGTTCGGATAGTATCAGAATTATCAGTCTTTTCTGTTTTTTAGTGCTTTATCTAAGAAATACTTATATTTTGAGGAGTACTGAAGACATTCATCTATATTTTCTTTTAAGTGTATTACAAGTTTCATTTCACAAATTAGGTATTTTATTCATTTGTAGTTTCTTTTCTGTGTGATGTGAAGTAGTGCTCTAGATTTTATTTTTCATGAGGAAAGCCAAGTGAGTCACTGTACCTTTTATGAATAGTCTAGCATTGCACAGGATTTGTATTCTGTGCACACCAAGTACTAATTTCCACACATGCCTGAGTCTGTTTCTGCTCTCTAGTTCATTCCCCTTATTTATTTGTCTGCTTCTGAGCCTCTGCCTTTACGTTTTAATTATCATAATTTTATAAAGTCTTAAGTCTAATAGGGCAAATTACTTAGATTCATTTTTTAATATTTTAGAATTTGAGGGGAAAATATTAGATAACAGCTCTTTCAAATAATTTTGCCATCAGTTTATTTAGTCCATGAAAAATCACGTTGAGATTTTTATTTAAATCGTCTGTTTTTTTCTTTTCTTTTTTCTGCTTTTACTTTTATTAGCATTTATTTGATGCTGTATTTACTCCCAGGCCATAAGCTTTTGTTTTTTCAGTTTCTTCTGGGAGATCATTTCTTTGGTGCAGCCTCCTCCTCTTCTGGTTTAGAATCTGCTCTGTCTCAGGATCCTCTCAGTGTGGCAGGGGGAACTCACGTATGGGTTAACCTGCCCGTGAGCTCTGTAAGTTCTGTGCTGCATCTTGGGAGCCTTGTTCATCTGGCTGTGCTCAGTGACCAGAGAGTCTACATCTAAACCCTTAAGTTCAGCATTGCTGTCTGCATTTGTAAGCATGTGCCGCAGAATTTCTGCACCCTGCATTCAGCCCCATTGTTTGGCCTGGGCACACCTCCCAACTCCACCATTGTAATGACAGAATGGCACACATTGCTTCTGTAAGGTGACATCCGTTAGATACTTACTGACTTTTCACATATGCATATTCTTGAATACTATGCAGTTTCATGAGTGTTCTTAAAATGAGCATGAAAATTTGAACCTCTTGATTCACATGATTTTGTGAGGTTCTCTGGGTCAAGTGAATAGCGAACCATTTTCAGAGGTCACCTCAGGCCACTTACGGGAAGAGCTTATTTAAATAGTCTTGAATATATGGATTAATTGGGGAGAGAACTGACCACTTTAGGAAAGTCAGGTTTTCTATCTATGGACACATATGCCTATTCTCATTTATATATGTAATCCTTTTTTGACCTCCTTCAGTAATGTTTTATCATCTTCTTAATGTGAGTATTAGACATATTTATTAGGTTTATTTCCATATGCTTTATGGTTTAAGCTGCTATTGGGAATGATATAATTTTCTATAAAATAAATTATTGTTGATAGATAGGACTGACATTTATCGTTGAATTTTGATCTTGAATCAGAGCTTTGAGCTCTTCTGATTTGAGCTCTTCTGATTTGTAGGCCATAGGTTCCCAGGGGAGAATGCTACTATCAAGAACTCAACAGTGGCTCTGTTAGTTTGGAAGTTGAGACTGCCCCCTGGCCATTTTAAACTCTGGATATCACCAAACCAGTAGATTAAGAACTGGCTAGGAGTGATTGGTTTTGTTTGCCAAGGATGGATTGATTTTTTTGTTATCCTGCTAGGGCAAGAGGGACTGTTGGGAACAAAAGTATTTCCTTGTGGTGCCTCTTAGTCTCCATATATAATGGTAAATTAATGAAAAATTACAAGAACTCAAAAATTCAGAGAAAGAACCGTGGCCAGATGAGGAACTGGGTGAGGACAAAGGATACATGGTAATGATGGTGAAAGAAGGAAGTTACACGTATCACCTAAGATTTCATGACCAGTTACAGTAAAGAGAACTAAAGCAGCTTTGCATATTTTCTTTCTTTGTTGTATATGTATGTGTAATATATAGTTACATATATTTACTTATATACACATGTATAAACATTTGTAAATATTAATTACTTTCCTCTTTTTTTCCCCAATGGTGTTTTATTAAGATTTTTGAAGATGCTTTATTCCCCAAGTTAGTCTTTAGATTACAGGATATTCATGTAGAACTTTTAATTTGAGGAATAAATAACATTATTAGAGGTGAATATTCTGACTATTGCTCAGACTGGAATTCAATGACTGTAGGTATTTTCTGTGTCCCTTCATGTGGAGATAGTGAGGGCATATTTGGCTCTTCGAAAGATAGTTTTATGGGAACATTATAAAGTAATTATGGATATTATGTGGAAGTTCAAGTATGTGTATAAAGGAATGTATGGAAAATGAGCAGGCTGTCAGCCTCATCTCCCATATTCATATGCTGTAAGAATCTTAAAATATAAATCCTGTTGCTTCTATGCAAAATATTTACCGTCAATAATTTTCCAATGTTCTTCAATAAATACAAATTCCTGACTAAGGTACTACAGAGCTCTGTATGATCTCATCCCCACTATTCTGCTCCTCATTCACGGTAATTCCAGTTTTACTAGCCTTCTTTCACTCCTCAACATGCCTATATTTTCACTGCTTTGGGCAGTTCTCATCTTTTCTCTCTAAAATTCTAAGAACTTAAATCACACAAAATGTCAGAAATAAATGACACATCTTTTACCTTCTCATGCCCAAATTCCTGCCTAAATGTCCCTTCCTTTGACAGTATTTCTGGGAGTACCTTATTCAGAATAGCGTCCTCTCCCTACAATTATTTTCTATGACATTTGTTGCTGTTATGGTATAAGTAACTATTTATTTATTAGTTTGTGAACTCAGCTTCACAATAAACCAGTGAAATTGAAGGTCACATCTTTCTTGTTTATCATTGCATCTCAGATCTTAGCACAATTAATTGAATAAATGTTTACCCAAATTTTATTTAATCTGTTTTTCTAATATCTAGAAAATGCAACAAGAAGTGACTACAATGACATCCTAGTTTACTTTAGCTGGAAATTCCCTTTTTATTTTACATTTAAAAAAAATGTAATGGCTTTCAAGAAGGAAATGGTGTAAGAAAGTATCCCTCCCACTATCTATCCTAGTAGAGTACTGTATGTTTTGTTATTGGCTAGATTTCCATCCCTCAGAGGTTTTTCACCGATAAATCTAACTCATCCTTTAAGGCCTACTAGTAATCCCCAAATACCTTGACCAAGGAAACTCTTGTTCTTTTTTGAGCTTGTGGCCTCCAGTGTCCTTGCTACTTAGTGGGTACCTGGCGTATGATGTCTTGGATAGTTGTCTGGATTCCAAAGTGTGACCTACACAGTAGCTTCTACAGTAGCTTTGCCATAGTTTCATCACCCATTTTCATTTTGTTGGGCTTGAGTTGCTAGGAAACATTTCATGATTATCAAAAGGCTGTGATGAACACTTTTGAACATGAAGCTTTTTAATATTTTCAGATTCTTAAACAGCTGTGGAATTACATGGTCAAAGCAGGCCACATCTTATCTGATGCACTAGCTGTCTCCAGAAACTGTATCGTCCCTAACACTGGCTTTTTAATAACAGGAGCACTCTCATGATGAGTCGTCTTCATTTCTTGAAAAATGGCACCCTCCCTTGGCAAAGAGCTTTGATGTTATGTGGGGCCATGTTTGCCTCAGAGGTAACCCTGTTAACCTTCAGGCAGACAGCGTGAACATTAGCCTTTTATCTCTTTCTCCATCTAGCCCTGCTTGCTGGACCGAATTTGAGTGGTCTTTTTTGCCTTAATCTTGTAGGGCACCCTTTTCGCTAGTGGAGTTTCCAAAAGCTGTTCTACACATCAGGAAAGGGAAACATTTCCTTGTCCCTCCTCCCTTTGAGTTTCCCTTTCTCCTGAGTAGAACTTAGGCCAAAGAATGCTAATGAACATTTCATTGATTCTCCTAACAGAGACCACACTGTAGACTTAAAAAAAATTATCATTCCAGATAATGTATAGTCTGCTATCATGGAAGTGGTAGGATTTAAAAAATGAGTTACCTTTCCCATTATCCTAGGTCCTAAAATGACAATTTTCCCCAAGTAGACCTTTGGCAGAACAAACACAGGTTCTGAAATAAGCATGAATTATGAAGCCAAGAAAGATTGTAGGAACTTCTGATTTTGGCACTTGGTAGCTCTGTAATACACGGTCCCTTCCATATTGCTCACACCATCATGATATATACAGGATTATAATAATTTCTGATTTATTGTACGCCCTGTTTGTCAGGCTCTATAATAAATAATTTTCATAATAATCTCAAATCCTTAAAAAATTTACATCATGTTGTTTTGACTTAAGTTTTAATATGTAGGTAATAAAATGCATGTTTATTAGTTTATTGAAAGATTTAGACTTGGTGAAATGACAGAGGAACCTTTGTTTTCTTCCTGCCACTGCCTTTCAATCGCGTTTTGTCGCATCTCCCTTACCTTCTCCAAGCTAGACATTAGAGGCCTTAGAAAAGGCTAACACCTTCTTTTCAATCAAAACTTCAATTTCTTATCCAGTTTAAAACAACAATTTCTTATTCAAATGAAAGCCTCTGTCTCAATCCTATCTCATCTCCACTAACAACTCAGATTTCACGTAAGCTTGCATACCTTCCGTTTTGGGGGAGGGTTGTGGTCAACTTTTGCACATTTTTCTCACTTTTTTCATCCATACTTCTGCATTCATATCCATCTTCTCGAGAGTTGAAAGAGGGGGGATAGAATGGTAAAGGTCCTTCAATATATTACTTTACTGGGGCAGGCTTAATTAGCCATCGATGCCCTCTGGGTGTTACAGGTACACAAATGCCCACTACTGGATGCCCTCTGGGTGTTACAGGTACACAAATGCCCACTACTGGATGTTTCTTTCACGGGCACTCTTATGGGTTCTTTTGAGTTCCCCTTGCTGTAGCTCTCCCAGTGAGATACTCCAGAGTATCTGAGATGTGGTCTGTAGGTGATGCCTAGTGCCCCCTTTTCTTCCTCAGGTTCTTCATCTAATGGTACCATGTACAGCTTTTGTCTGCTAGAGCTCATTCAGCCCCGCCAGGAAGCTCACTTGGATGCGACTTATACCACATGACTAGAGTCTGGCTTCCCCCAATAGGTCCAGGTGGCTCTTATAAACACTCACAAATACGTGTCCAGTTGTGACATGCAGTATAGGGCTCCCACAGCAGTTATTTCTGCTCACCCTACTGTCAGGGCAGCTCTGGCTAGCTTCGCATCTTCATACTCTTCCAAGTAAGAATATGCGTCAGCTCCCCAACATCTGTCTCCTCAAATACTGCTCTGGTCCTTTAGTAAGCATGGGCCTGTTTTCTGCCCAAAGGAAGTGGTAGAGAGCTGACGCTAGTGGACTTAGATGCTGACATGGAACTGTAGAGCCGACAGAAGTGTGGGCTTGCAGCCAGGACACATGGGTTTGTGACTTCAGGAATATTATTTAGGCATCCAAGGCTCAGTTTTCCCAACAGTATATAATGTTGTGCAGATGAAAAAGGAAAATGAGTGTGACAGTGTTGTGGGCCGTGTAACACTACACAGACCTGCTCCAAATTTTGCTTTTATTTTGATATTTGTGTCTTAAATTTATAACTATTAATAATTTTTAACAAGGGCTCCTGTATTTTTATTTGCACTGGATATCACAAATTATGTAGCTGGTCCTGAGTAGGCATTCCACGGCAGATGCATTGAAAGTAAATATGGTATGAACATTAAATATATATTTAGGTATTAAAACCACCTATTATATAATTATGTGTATAAATAAATATATGTATATTAGTGTATGTTTATATTAATTTATATTAATGTACTAAATATTAGTTCGTATGCTAAATAAATAAGTATTTGAACTGGGAAATAAACCCAATTTTTATCTTTTAATGAGTGACAGCCATTGAGTACTATCTTCTCTTTTTACTTAAATATAAAATAGAGAATATAAAAGGAAAATTGTTTTAAAAAATATATATAGATGTACGAAGTGGGAACTTTTCCCTTTAATCTCATCGTAAGTAAACAGCACTTAATTTTTGGTGTATTTACATCCTGAACTTTTTATTTTTCTTCTTTGCTTATGTATCTATCAAGATTCATTTTTAAACTTCTTTTGAATGCAATTGCACTATATTTCCCTAGCAAGTTACATAATTTACTTAGATTTTTCTTTTCTTGTCGTACAATTGTCCACAATATTCCCTGGTTTAAATAAAGTTCTTTGCATCTGGGTTGTATCCACTTCTCATTCTTAATATTGTAAATCTGTACTTTTTACTTGTGCAGGCTCTGAGGCAGTCACTCTCTTTTAATGATCTTTTTAAAGAGCCATTTCTAGTTTAACCATCTCTAATTCGACAAGTTTTGCCTTTTATTATATTAATTTTTGCTCTTATCATTATTGGTTTATTCATCCTGTTTTGGTTTACTTTTGTTTGTTTAAAAATTAAAGCTTTTTAATGATGTATTTTTCTGTCTTTAAAGCATTAAGACAGAATTTTAAAAGCATTTTAGATGTTTAAAGCATTTCCTCCTTTATTCTCAGAATTCAGGAAAATCTCCTATACCATGTATAGATGCAGACCTCCTTCAGCGTGAAGATAAGCATTTTATCAGTTCCAGTCATTTGTCTTTTTTTATTCCTTTAATAATCTCTTTCACTACAGCTATTCTCGTCTCTTCTTACAGCTCTTTATTATACAGATAATGACTTCCCTAAATCTATCAGCCATGTCTGATCTTCTCTCATAGTTTCTTTCTTTTTGTTATATTCTGGGAATTTTTGTTGGTTTTCTAAATGACAAAGTTTGTTTTCAGCAATGTCCATTCTGATATGCACTGTTACTATTAGGAGTTTATTTGTTGATTTTGCAGTCAAACTCTGTTATTTCCAAGAACTCTTCATCATTCTCCACCTCTTTTCAGACTTCTCAGCTATTATTTTAATCAATTCAATATCTGCTTAAATGTTTTAACTTATTAATGTCTAGCATTTTAATATTTTCTATTTTCATAGCCTAGGTTTCTCTTTTGTCTTTGCTGTTTATGTATTTCTTGAATATTGTGGCATTGCTGTTATTGGTTCATATTTACAAAATGTGCAAAGACCAGTCTCAGTGATACTTGAGACATTATCAAATGTTGTGCGGACACAAATGTTTTCTCCTGGGAGGAGGCCCCTCCAAGACTGGGAGTGATTGCAGAGGCCAGGGGGGACCACATACCTCTATCCCTTGCACACCATCCACAGTAAATGGAGACTAGAGCAAATAATATATCTAACCACGTTTGGTGTAGGAAGCTAGGGGAGTGACTAAAGTTTCTAGCATACTAGATGAGTTCATTATGAACTGCTCTATCCTTAGCTTTTGATGGTGAGATTTAGAGAGCTATATCCTGTTGAAATTGCAGTAGTTAGTGGGACCTAGGGGAGGAATTAATTAGGAGGAAAAAAAATGTGGGAAGTTTTGTTGTTGTTTTTCCCCCTCTAGTGATAGTTCTGAGTTAGCTGAATTGACTGTCCCTGTAATTTCTTTTGCCTATTTCTCAGCGCTTTCATATTCTTGTTCTTTACGCTGAATTTCCATTAAAAATGTAAATCTGTTTTAGATGAATTTTAATTGCTGGAGAAGTATGCAGTCTATAAAATTTGACTGGCAAGAGATTGCCAACATACTGTACTTCCTTTACTGCTCTAAACTCCACCAAGTGCCCGTCTGCCTAAGGCATAAATTGAAGTGGATGGAAAAAGAAAATAAATGTTGGTATTTTGTGTGTATGGTAGGAAAATAGACTGGAGATTTAGGATGGAAAGTGAAAGACCCTATAGCAACCCAAACCCAATCCTATATAGAAAGGAGCTTCATTACAGGTTTTAACTAGGAGACTGGTATGAGATGAATAATCTCAAAAACTTACTGGGTCCTCAAATGTTCAGTGTGAAAAAGTGTCAGGCTTTGCTAAACACTACTGTTACTGAGAAACTTGGCTAGTTTTGTTCAGTCCTGTTGAAGATGACATTTCATTTCCAAATTGTATCAGTTCTTTTCTTGGACATTAAAATAACCACAACACAGCCTTTAACGATCCCATTTAAAATGAAATCTGGAGGCAGTCAAAGGACCCAACTGTCTTTCCCCCGTGGAACTGCCTGCATCACGTCTTTCCCTCGGGTCTCTCCCTCAGGTCTCCAAGATGGCTGCTGCAAATGTCTGCAAATGCATCAGGTCCTTACACAGCACAGCCTGGAGGAGGAACAGCGTCCTTTCCTCATGTAACTCTCTTTATTACAAAGGAAAATAAATTCTGGATGTCACCTAGTAGACTTTTTATGTCATTTGGGCTTTGAACTGGGGTACGTTTATACTCTTAAAACAATTACTGTTTATGCAAATCATGATTTAGGCCTGGAGGTGCAGTCCTACCTCAGTGGAATCAGGACTCTGGGACAGAGGGGATTAGATGTTAGGTAAATGTCAATACGCTCCACCCTGCCATGTTAATCCAGAATAGAAATACAGCTACTTGACCCAACAAGAGACCTGCCTAATTATTTTCATGGCTATAGATTTTGAGTCCCAAATCCCTGCTGTCCTGCATCATTGGCTCCCTTCAACTCACCTGTGCACGTGCATATTCAGACACTCAGCTGCCCTCTCCCCTGCTCCTGCCTCCTTGTCTGTAATTCCTCTGTCTCCAGCCCTTTTCCATCAGATCTTTCAGTGCCGCCTTCTGTGTCTTCTCAGAGTCTTTTCTGAGCCATAAAGAGTGGTACATATGTTTTAGTGCAAGCTGTTTAATCTACTTTGCAATGTATGCATTAGACTTGCCAGCACCCGCTAGGAGTTTCTTTGGCTGAGATTAATCTTTCCAGTTATGATTCCATTCTGTCCCTCCTTTGACTGGTTGGATCTGGGGTCCAACCAGAGCCTACAACTGAATAATGAACCTTGGTCTTTTACAGTATCATGTGGTTCTCAAAGTGTGGTCCCTGCACACAGCATCAGCATTACCGGAAGTTAGGTGAGGAACGTAAACTCTTGAGCCCCACTCCAGACCTGCGTGCTGAATCAGAAACTCTGGGGAGGCACCCAGCCATCTGTGATTGAACAAGTCCTCCAGGGGATTCTGATGCTCGTTCAAGTCGGAGAACCACAGCAGTAGACATTGCAGATATCTGGAGTGAAGCAATGTAATCTTGGTTCAGGTTATACATCTTTCTGACCCTCTGTTGGAGTTAAGAAAAGCAGTTATTAATGATAAAATACTTACGCAGTGACGATTCAATGGGCAACTATTTGCAAAGCACTTAGCTTAATTTTTGTGTCTTATTAGGAATATGATTTTGTACTGATTTCTTCCTCCTCCCTATATTTCTTAATGCTACTTATAAGAATTATTTTTTTCAATCACCGCTTTTATGTTGCTCCTAGCCCGGAATGCAGAGTTATTCCAATTACTCATCTGAAATGATTTTACAGGTTAAGATCTTTCCTGGAAAAGATCGATGTGTGTTAAATACAGAAGCTCTCCTTTTCTGTCCCAGCTCTGTGACTCTGCTCTCTACCTGAATTGTGACTCTCTAACAGCCAACTCTTTCTTTTCGTCTTTACTCTGCACTGGCTGTGCTCTGAGGAGGTAGCTAGGTGATTCTCCAAGTCACGCGGTCTCTCCTTTCTCTGTCTCTTTCATCTCCTGGTTGGGATTCATATAGCTGGTATTTCATTTCCTTAAAAGTCACTTTTCTTCAGGGTGAAAAGGATGCCTGAATATGCCAAGTTTCATGGCCGTGGGATTACAATTGAGAAATACCACCGTCTGTTCATATCTTGCCTGAGAAATGTGCTCAAATTGATGCTGATAGTAGCTGAAAATGGTCTCAGTCAGCAGGGTTGATTGGCTTCACTTTTTGGTGCATGGTGTCACAAGAGAAAGCAGGCATCGTTTCTGGTCTTGTGCACATATTTCTAAGTGATTCTATCCCTGGCTCGTGAGCAGTGTATTGGTTCTCTGTAGCATGGATAACGGCTGATTTCTGTTTCCAAATGCTTCTGGTAGGAAAGACTGGCTATATTCTTTCCCCTGAAAAAGCCTATTCTAGGAACTGTAGCATAGGAACCAGCATTTCCTGAGCTCCTACTATATGTAGAAACTCTGCTAGATGCTTTTAAAACATTGTCTTGCTTCTTTGCAGTAGTCCTTTAAAGTGGTTATTAAGCACTCTTTTATACCATGGTTCCCTGAAAATAAGACCTAGCTGGACCATTAGCTCTAATGCGTCTTTTAGAGCAAAAATTAATATAAGATCTGGTCTTATATAAGACTGGGTATTGTGTTTTATTTTATGTTATGTTATATTATATTATATTACGTTATATTATATTATACCTGGTCTTATATTAATTTTTGCTCCAAAAGAGGCATTAGAGCTGATGGTCCAGCTAGGTCTTATTTTCAGGGAAACAGCACTGGTAGATGAGGAAACGAAGGTTCAGAAAGTATAACTGATATGGATAGAATCACGCAACAATTAAGAAGGAGCACCTTATTATTACCTAGATCTCTCTGATTCCAAGGTCTCTGCTGTTTTCAACGTAACATGGTAAATAGGAAAGCAAATTGTCAGGAATGTACAGTGAGCCCTTCCATACTGGAAATTTGATTGTAATGGAATTTGGTGTAAGGTAACCTGATTGTGTGTGTGTGTGTGTGTGTGTGTGTGTGTGTGTGTGCATGTGCATGCATATGTTTTATATACTGGACTTCCTACCAGCTAAGAGCTATTGATTATGCATAGACTTTCTGTTGCTGACTGTAAGTTTACAGTCCTGCTGGATATCATAAAATCTAGTTAAAGGAGAGAACGGAGTGTGCATTTATTCATTGTTCACTACTTAATCATTTATTAGTTATCAACAAATATTAGGCACCTGCTAAGCATTGCAGTATGCACTGGGCATACGCAGATAAGAGGGCAGTCCCGGCCTTCGTGGGTCTTTGATCTTCTTCATGTCTTAAAGAAGTTGTGTGTTTCACATTCGAGCTGACCATGCATTAGTTATTTCAGAGGTGTAAGAAGCATCATAGTTCCACGTTCGCTCTGCCATATTAACTAGATCGATGTCTCTAAATTACTTTACTTTCTGAGTTTGTTTATTCATCTGTCAAATGGAAAATATAAATGCTCATGCTGGCAACTTCTCAAAATGAAGATCAAATAAGATAAGGTATGTAAGGGTCACTGGCCATCTCCAAAGTACGATATAATATTTAATGTTCATATATTATTGGTAACGTTTAACTATTACTATAATTATCATCACTGATTTTTTAAAAAAAGATTATGTAAATAAGTTAATGAGCCTATTCATGCTCATTAACTGTGAGGCTAATGAAATTTGCTGCTTCGTCTTCTTCACTCAGAAACTAAGAGTGATTGCATTTTCACTTCCATCTCAAAAGTTTGGGAGGTTTAAATAATTCTCATCAGCAATCCTGAAGGTGTTCCAATGGAAGCTGGTTGAGAAGCATATGCTCGAGAATAATATAGACCTGCTTTCACAACGTACCTCCATCTTTTGCTGAAAGACTTCAGGCTCTAATAAAATTTTCTGTAATGAGGGGATAGTGCTATGTAACTTCCAGAATTGTTGCAATGATTAAATAAGATCAAATATATGGAAATGACCAATACATTATAAAACATGATAAATAGCTTATTTATTATTATTAGAAGTGTGCAAAACATAGTTCTAGGAGGTGGTGGTGGTGGATTTGTTTTTCATTTAACTAATCATTTTCCATTTCAAGGAAATTCAAGTAAATCCAAAACTACAATTTAATTACTAGTTTCCTTCATTTATAGAAACATTTGTAGTTATTATGAAGCCAGTCAAAATTCAAGATTCAACTCGTGACACATCCATGTATGCTTCTGTAACATCCACAAAATACGTATACCCACTCCTTGCCTTCCATCCTCACTCTCCTTGGTGGATCCTTTCATGTTATTACGTACAGAAGTTTATTATCGTTATCACACATATATCTGTTCTTCTCTGGATTACGAGCTCCTTGAGGATAGCAACTCTCGCTCAATTATCTCTTTATTCTTAAAGTGTTTTGCAGTTACTGGCACATGGAAGGTATCCACTAAATACCTGTTGCATAAATGCATGATTGCTTCTAAATATACTGAAGGACTCTTTATTATACAAAAGTAATTGTACTGGGGTTTCTTAAAATACTGTATTCCTAACTATACATAAATTGTGACTCACAAATTTGATTTTAGGCAACTCATAAGGGTAAAATTATATATAGGTGCTTAACATGATCTCAAAAAATATTTTCTGCATATGTTTATGTCATATATATCATATCATATATATATATGTGTATATATATATATACACACATATATATCATATACATATATTAGTGAAAATCCTTTAAGTAGGATTTTTTAGTGTTTTTACCTCAACAGATAAATTTTTATGAATAACTATTCTTAGTATATTTCAATTATTTTTTAAGTGAAGTCCAATTTTAAGCAGACATATGCTATCAAGCTAGTTATGATTTTTCTGTTGTTGTTGTTTTTCCTTTCTGAGTAAGGTCATTAGTTAATTAATTTGAAAAGTCACATCTCTGCTGAAGAGAGCTGGGATTGTTTTCTTATAGGAACAAAGATTATATAAAGAATGAAGCACCAGAAATGTAGAAAAATGAGAGTTAATTTTCTGCAAACAATATGAGGGCAGGAATTAGCTGAGTACCCAGCCCTGTGTAGACATTGCAAACATGTATTGCACAATTCTGTGATACTGGGTATTATCAGCATCAATATTTGAAAGTTTGTCTTTCTTTTTTAGAGCAGAAAATCTATCACTGTGGTAAAAACTCCACTACAGGGACAAAGAATGGCTGTGAATCCAGGATCGTGACACACTACCTTTTTAATTGTATTTTTAAATTTTTCCTAAGGTAGGCTTGGCATTCAATTTTGTACAGGGAAATGCATGGGAGAAAATTTTAGGATGTGACAACCATGGTTCTAAAGAATGGGTGCAGTGGGAGATGTGAACAGAGAAGGAATCAAGTTACTAGCCTGAGGGAGAGACCTAAAGTCTATAAACACATGAGAGTTTTTGTGATGGGACTGTTCTGCCCTATGGGGGTGATCACACAAACATGTTCATGTGGTGAAGTTTCATAGGACACACGAGTGCACATAAAACTGGTGAAATCTGAAAAGGTTGGTGGATTACATCAGTGGATTCCTGGGTGCATTATTGTACTATAGTCATGCAAATGTTACCACTGTGGGGAAACATGGTGGAGGTTATACCGGATTTCACTGTATTATTTCTTACAACTGCATGTGGATGTATAATTATTTCCCTAAAATGTTTTAAAAATGCACAAGACGTTTTGTGGAAAATATAAGTGTGGATTACTCACTTAAAAAAAAAAAAAAAAAAACCTGTGTAGAAGAAAGAAAAGGGTGAAAATGAATTAAGCCATCCATTGATCTATCTATTCATCTACCCATTATTTCTTGAGTGCTGTTACACCATAGACAATAAGCAGGGTATCAGGAATCATACAGTGCCTACCTGAGAGGGTGTCACTGTTAAAGGGAGGCAAATATGTAGCTCATACACTCAGTGAAGCATAACTGGTGCAGGGATGGGAGAGTAGGGCAGGAAGGGGTGCACTGAAGGAATTGGTCGTTACTTCCTGGAGAAGGTGAACATTTAGGAGAATAGTCTAGAAAGAGGTAAATCTTGAAGTGTTTACATTCCTAGGCAGATTTCCCTCCTTACCTTCAATCCCAACTCAGAGAGACCAGAGAAACACTTTCCAGAAGGAGCATTGAGAGTAATGTATATTTCCCTCTATTACTGCTCTCAGACTTCCTGTTGGGAGTATCTGTGTACTTACTGGCTGTCCTCATGAGATTGTAAGACCTGTGGTTTTGGGGTGTTCCTCATGTACCTTCCCCAGCCCTTAGAACGGAACTAGGCACTCAACAACTGTTGAATTAATGAAGGAATAAAGACACATCCCTCACACACATCGGATAAATAAATTGTGTGCAAGAAAAAGAATCACAGGACAGGTTGTGTCCAGTGTTCAGCTTTAGCATCAAGATGAGTGCAGGGGCATCAGATCAGGTAAGGCGTCAAACTGTGAGCAGAGTTTGGACATGAATCGTGGTTACTTCACACTCACAATGACCAGGGGCATGTTAAGTGCTCTGCAGTTACCATTTCTTTCACTCCTCCCAAGAACTGTGTGAAGTACATGTTTCCAGCCTTTCAGATAAACTGTTCCCTGTTCCATCAAATGAGGACAACACTGTCTCTGCATCTTGTATTCTGTAGGTAGATATATGGCAAAATGGAAGGAGAGATGGCAAAATGCGTAACTCTATAAAATGGAAGGTGAGGTGGTAAACTCCAGCCTGGGAGTGGGGTCCTCACCCCACTACAAAACCCACTGCATGGCCTTTGGCAAGTCATTAACAATGACCATCATCAGTTTCCTCACCTATAAATTGGCGCATCCCCTACCTTTTACTGGGTTATTTGAGACTTAAATTCCATAATTACTGGCCTCCAGATCACTTTTGTTTAAGGATAAAACTGAAAACAAAAACACACTGTTTACAGAATGAAGAGGAAACAATAGAGAAAAACAACTCTTTTCCCTCTTAGGCTATGGACCAGGCTACACTGATTTCTTCCTAATCTGAGTTCTTCCAACATGAACTACTCTTTGGGGACTGATCCAGTGCTATCATGAAATGGTATTAATTCCATGGAGAATATTCAGCCAGCTGTGATGGGCTGGAATCTCCTTGAGGGCAGGCTCAAACTGTACATGCTTCTCCTGCCGTGCATGTGGTATGACACCATGCATACAGAAGGGACTCAGTACATCTTTATTGCTTACCGTGATTTCCCCAAATACTGTGACCTAGTGTGCTTTCTTGTCCAATTCTTATTTAATTTTATTCTGCTGAAACATTAAATGTTCGTCCCCTTTTAAATTGTACAATATTCTAGATGATAAGGTCCAAATTTAAGGAACAACTTGTGCAAAGACACAGAAACATGGGGCAATTTGGTATCATTGAGTCAAAAATTATAAAGAGGCTGAGCAATGGTGGGGGATGAGGGAAGGAAACTACCCAGAGTGCGTCTAGTACATAAATGGCCTTTTAAAAAATGCTCAGATGATTGACTTAGAAATCATGGATCAGTGTCTACATTGATTAGATGTTAAGACATCTGCTCAGGCTGCCATAACAGATTACCGCAGGCTGGGTGGCTTAACAAAAATGTATTTTCTCCCAGTTCTGGAGGCAAGTCCAAGATCAAGGTGTTGAAAAATTCAGTTTCTGGTGAAGCCTCTCCTACTGGCTTACAGACAGCCACCTATCTGATGTGTTGTCATAAGACCTTAACTTTGTGCATATGTGGGGAGAGAGGAAGGGAAGGGGGGGGGGGGGGAGAGAGAGAGAGAGAGAGAGAGAGAGAGAGAGAGAGAGAGAGAGAGAGAGAGAGAGAGATCCATAGGTATTGATCTCCTGTCTCTTCCTCTTCTTATAAGGACCTCGGCCCTGTTGGATTAAGCTCCACCCTATACCTCTTTAACTTTAATTACCTCCTTAAAGGTTCTATTTCCAGCTGCAGTTACATTGGGAATTAGAGCTTCAACATATGAATCTGGGGTGTGGGGCACTATTCAGTGCATGACAGTAAATCCAGAGGAAATATATTGTGTATATGAGTGTTTTGGAACTTTAATTGGTCTGTACTGATCTACATTAAAGTACCATCAATTTAGGCTGGCAATAAAAACATGGATATATAATCTTTCTATATGTTTTTATTCTACACCAATTTTTTCACTATATAGACTTAAAAAAGAGAAGAGAATTTGGGCCACGGGCACATGGGTGGTTAAGGCCAAACAGACACTAAATAGTCTTTTGACGCCCAGGGAGTTCTACTATCTAAGTTAATCCTGGTATAGAAAAATAAACTTACTTGCCCTTGAGATTCCTGCCAAGTGCTGACGCCTCTCTAGTCCAGGTGACTCCCCAACTCCTAAATTATCTGCTATTTTCTCAGGTAACTTGCTTCCAGGATTCCTGAATTAGCACAACACCTACTCCATCTCATCAGTCTCCGATGTCACATTTCCATCCAGATTCCAGCCGGAGGTAGCGTTGCTTCCAAGGAGAGTAAATGAATCATTGTGTGCCCCTAAGGAGCTAACCCAGTAATTTATCAAGTGTGGAGGGGGAAAAAATTAAAAAGACTAGAAAACACTAATAAAAGTTCTCCAAACGACATGTCAGCTTTTAATTTTTCCTTTCATTCACGTATCACATGTTTCAAAACACTGCCAACATAAAGACAAATATTATTCCTCTGCAACTGTTCAAATTAGATAAAAAGACAACTCTGTTCCCAAATACAAATGACTGAGAAGGCGTAGCTCAGATGAGAAGGTGTAGCTGGGAGTTTGCCGGCTGTATGGACTTCCACTCAGACAGATACCTTTCAGAATGTGGGGTTTCTCTCCCAGGAGGCCCCTCTGTGTGCTCAGTGGTGATTTCATTTGCAGACAAATCTTGCAGTTGCAGAGTTGCTGTGTTTATAGCAATTACGATAGAGCAGTCATTAAAGAAACTGAGATGAGAGTGAGGGTATCCTAAAAATTATAGAAGGATTTTCCTATCCCATCCAATAAAGAAACAAAAAGAAAATTTTTCTTTATTGATTTAAATATTTCAGGGTCTCATTGATACTTAAGTTTGACTATGACTCTCATTCAATGTTAGATTCTCATGACACGTTTTTTGAATACATCTGGGCTCAGAAATGTTCCTAGTAACTGAAGTTAGAAAGAGAGGATTGATTCTGCTTCCAAAAATCTTAGAGTCTAATTGAGAAAATAAGACCATGACACTATTCAAGGCTACAACTTCTACTTTTAGATTGGATTCCTTGAGAATATTGATTGGCCCGGGTTATTACATTTCTCTCCTTTATTTTAAACTCTCTCCTTTGTCTGGCTCTTTGTTTGCAGACTATGAACGATCACAGATGTCCCTTACAATATCTCTTAACATTCCATTCTGTCCGAGACACCATTCCGTCCTACTCCTTCCTTTTATACACAAGATCCTCTACCAAACCATTGTCTACACTTCCTGAAATCTCACTCAATCTGTACTCATTGGCAGCTTGGCTTTGCCTCCCCCGCAGCCCCTTTATAAAACCAGCAGTGGCTTTGCAATGGCCAAGGCCATAGGGCTTTTCAGGTTTTATCCCTTCTCCTCTCTGATGGGCTTGATACCATTGGCTATTCTTCTTGATCTATTTCTCCTATGTCTTCCACAACTTTCTTGATTGATTCTCCTCCTCTCTCTGACATCGTTTGTAGGCTCCATTGCTGGGTCTTTGTTTTTATTCTGAAAGATTATATAGGGCTCTGTCTTTATATTTATTTTCCCCCTCAGTCTTCTGACTGAGCCTTCTAGAAGCTCCAGCTTGAAATTCAGTCAAATGTAGATGATTCTCAAATGTGTTTTCTCAGTCCAGACTCCTTGAGCTCCAGTCCTGTATATCCATCTGCCTAGGAGATGCTACATTTCAGTGCGTCATGGCACCTCACCCTGCTCTGCCCGGTGAAATGTCCACTCTTTCTTCTGGATTCCCTGTTTCTGGTGACAGTGACAAGAACCAATCAGGCCCTTCACCAGGGACTCAGGAGTTGTTCCTGTATTCTTTGTCATTCTTACAGTCTTCTGTGATCAATCCAAGAAGTCACCTAGCTCTGGAGATTCTATTTAACAATTCTTGTATACGGGCGTGATATCTCATGCCTCCCTATTATTAAATTAGATTGGAGTAGTAATTTCCATTCTAGTTTCTAAGTAATATATATTCTAAGTAATTCTTAGTTATATATTTATCAAGCTTTTCAAATTACTGATAATTCAGAGTATTGCTCTAACATCATAATATAAAATAGTAAAATATAATAAAAAGCAATGGGGACTTCTGATTAAAACTCAAAGAAACTATTTCTTACTAAGAAGGAAGGAGGAAAATGTTCCTCACTATAACAGGAAAGCTAAATCTGCCATGAGTACTTATCCATGCATTCATTCATTAGTTTCTGCATTCATTCATTTAGCCAAGAAACAACTTGTACCAAAAAAATACTCTGAGCCAGGTTGTGTGTTGACCCTGAATGAGCTACAAAGATAACTCAATGATTATCTGTGTTTAGGGGTTAACTGTATCATGACAGGTTAAACTTAATTTAGAATTTTGTATTATACACAAATTATTATGTAGGGATAATTGTAAGATGTTCTGAGGATTTGATTGACCGTATCACAAAATTCTGTTTTTATAAGAACACTCAAGAGAAATAGTAGAGGTGAAACCAAGAAAATATGTTGTTTCTTCTAAGCAACTAGCTTATTCTTTTCACTATAAGACTAATTTTGCCGTTGTGTTTATACGGCTACCTATAGTTAATTCATTTTTAAGCCAAATTAGCCACTAAGAAGCACCAAGAAAAACCTGTGGTTCAGCTCCAGGAATCACACACACACACACCATTTTATAGTTCACGTTTTGAGTAGTGAGCCCTCTCTTAGTATCATATTTTCCTATTTTTTCTTTGCCTCCTTGTCCTTCTCTTTATAAAACACTGTGTTTTATTGTCAACATCTCTGTAAGCTATGTTTAAATATTTTTTTCTGAAAAAACAGAACAAAACGAACCAACACAGGTTATATATTTAAAATGGAGAATGAGTGAGGGGGTAAAAAGGAAGATAAAGGAAAGAAAGGAAAAAGAGAGATTTTGGACTTACAAAGAACTTACAGAATTAATTTAGCCACAGTTTGTCCCAATGCACTTTGGAGTTAGGGAATCTTACCATTGTTCCTAAGTGAGGTTCATCTGCTTTCCTCTTGCACATTTTTATCAAAAATCATCACCCGCCTCCTTCCAAGACAGCTCACACCACCGCAGGAAAGCTCTGATTATCTGTAGGTTCATCCCTCTGTTAGGTGAAATCGGCCTCTGACAGAAATTTCATTTTCCAATTTAAAGCTTTGAGTTTTATTTAGATTCACAAACACAGGAAAAGCAGCAGCATTTTCTTTTGTGTTTTCCTTTGAGATGACATGCAGCTCCAGACCCAGTTTAGAATAAGAGATGTTAACAGGGTCTGGAGGAGAGGCACACAGTTTGTAATTCAGAGGCAAATACAGGCTTCCTGAGCTCTTTCCGCCATCAAATCTTCATCACTCACCACACTGTGAAGTTACTCACAAGCTTTAGCATCAAACTGCTGCTCTGACATCCCTCCCCACCCCCCCTTCTAGAAATAAATGCTATTGATCAGCAGTGGCCACATCAGAAGCTGAATGCATGAGCTTATTAAGTTTCTTTATTAAAGTTGAACCTAATCTGGAAAGAATAGTCGATTCCCTCTGGATTTATGGTCATGTATATTTTCCCCTTGTAATCCTCCATTTGTAACATTTCATTACACACTGACTAATGGGGTTTGGGGATAGTTTTGTTTGCTAAAGGATTTTCGTCCTGCTGCTTTTTCCCAATCGTTAAAACCTCAGCGGAGGTTCTACAGAAGAAGATGCAAAATGCAGCTGTGAATATCTACAGGCTTAACATGTGGTCAATTATATTTGCTCTAATTTATAAGGTGATTTGAGACCAAATGTTGGATCCAAAGAGTTTAACCATAACATTCACCCCTTGGTGTCCTTACGTCGTCATTTTTCTTTCGTATTTCTCAAAGGCCTTATATTTCTGCTGTAGCTTTTTAAGTTCAGGTCTTCTCTTGAATTTTAGCAGAAGCATCCTTACTGATTTCTCTGCCCCTGGTCTGTCTTTGACCCTCCCTCTCCTCTCCCATCATTTTCCTTTCTTCTGCAGCCCAAGTGATCTTGTAAAATACAAATCTGACCGTATCACCCCAGTACTTCTATTCTCCAGTGACTTCTCATTATGTTAAAGCCAAAATCCAAATTCATTGCCAAGCTCACAAAGCCTCCCTCCTGTGATGCTGCCTTGCCTGCTTAGTGTGTAGCCAAGCTGCCCTGCCCACCCCCCACTTTACCCTTCGGCTTTGAGAAACTCCTTACTGAATGTCTGCATGGCTGGGCCCTTGAAACGGTTTCCCCTCCTCATCCAAATAACTTGTATTTACCCTCCGAGAATCCTTTTTTCCCCCAGGAGTTCCTTCCTGCTCTAAGTGTCTCCTACGGTGTCATTGCACCACTGCCTCTCTACCACAACACTGAAACTACATTCAGTCACAGTTACCCCATTTCTTGAGGTTTTAACCACTATTCCTAAGTGCTATGAAGATGAATCCTGTGTCTTTATAATTCTCTATCTGCAGTTTCTGACTTTGTGCCTGGCGCAGAGGAAGTATTTAATAAAACTCGGTGAATGATTGAGTGAAGAAATAAATGAATGAATAGATAGATAGATAGATAGATAGATAGATAGATAGATAGATAGATAAAATGTATCAAATAGTTTAGAACTGGTAATGTCTGTCACAGAATTCTCTGCTTCAGAAAGCAAGGGTTGTCATGTCAGAAAACAAACAAATCTAGATGATATTTTATGTAGACCCGTGATTTTTAGAACTTTACATCTAAGAAGAAACAGAGATTCCCTAAGGTGTCCAACAAATCTACTTCAACTTCTTCAATTGATAGATGCAGAAATTGAATCCTGAAAAGTTTCAGGGCTTCTCAGGGTCACAGAACCAGCCCTTCAGAGCTAGAACATAGGGCTTTTAAGTACTGTTGATGTTTCACTTGTGAAGAGCTAGTTGCTTCTTTTTCACCAGAATTGCAATGGTATATGGTACGTGCCATCTTCCTAAAAATATAATATATTACTCAGCAACCCATATGGTTAGAGGCAGGAGTTCTAAAAGAAGACTGTTCAAACCACAGGGTTCTCTTAAATTTTCAAGTTTTACTGGGGAGAATTTCAACATTTCTCTGAAATATACACTTGACTCATCGTGAGTTAAGAATGCATTAACACCCCCAGAAAATGTAACCAAGGAAATGTGTTTCACCTGGAGGTGTGTAGTCTAATTAAAAAGGAATAAAACCTGAATATATCAGTTCCTTTCTGATATTTAGTTTTTCTTCCATTCTGAGCATAGTCCAATTATTTACTTAGGCCTTTCCATCAAGTATCAAATATCAAGAGATAGTTCAATTTATCAGTTCTAGGGGGTCATAGGGATAATTTGGAGCAGCAGTTCTCTCGGCTCATCAATGGTAATATCAGAGACCCCACAGAACTTTTGAATATGTCTCATATTAAACTAGGTATTATGCATTACCTCTCAACAAGATTACACAAATTTACTGGAATGTCAAGTTGGCTGAAATGATTACAACTGGAAAGTGTCTGCAGATAGGAAGCATTTATAGGCAGTTACATATTTCTTTGCCTGATAACAAATGGAAATAAAAGAGTTAATCATTATAGAATTAATGTAATTTATTTGGTAGACATTTGCTTTCTAAAAATGGTGTCCAGAACCACCCCCCCCCCACACACACACACCAAAAAACAAAACAAAACTAACAAAGTCACCTTTGGTTGTAATAAGATTGATGCCCCTTGGTGGAGTGTAATCCCCTCATTTCTCAGGTTGACGTTTGGGGTAGAAAAAACAAACAAACAAACAAACAAACAATGGGAGGGCTTGGATAGAAGTCATCATTTTCCTATGGCTATTGAAGAACCTTGAAGATGGAGCAGTGCCCTGAACTAGATCTCAAGGACTTTTGTAGTCAGAGATGACTTGTGTCAATAGAATTATAGGATTTGAAGAACTTGGTAGGGGCTCATGAGTCAGCAAACTGATAGAAAGTTCTGAGGCCCCTTCTAATTTTGAACTTTCAGTATCAAGCATAGGTGACTAGATATGAGAAGTGGAAATGGGAGAGTTCCTAATTTATATAAGATCTCACAGTGGGTCAGTAGCAGAGCCCTAAGTCCTCTGATGGTTGCCCAGTGCCCAAAAGGCAATGGCTCTCTTTAATTCTGCTGTAAATACAGTGATCTGTCAATCAACTAATTATAATTTATAACTATCCCTAAATTTATAAGAGGAGATATCAAAATTTTTGATAGAAATCACACTATTCAAAAAGCACTGCTGAGAGGCTGAGCTTTCACCACTTTTCAATTCCTGATGACAGAAAATATGAATCTTCCAGAAGTGCAGTTTCCTATTAAAAATGTCATATAGGAAAATAATACTAGAGTTGGAGTTATAACCTATATCTAATTTTGTTTCTTTTCCCAATTTGCTGTATGACCTTGGTTAAATCACTTCACCTTTCTAACTCTCATTCCTTATCTTTAAAATTAGAGGAGGGGTTGTAGTCAAAATGTGTTCTTGGGAGGCTCATGGCTTCTTTAAGTTGCCTTAGGATAAGGATGAGGCAAAGTCTACTATAATCACTAGGGCTGATTATAATCGCTTACAGAAAGCAGCCCTAATATCCCATTTATATGCTTTTATGGCAAATTATTCAGCTGCATTTGCCTCTTAAATACTATTAACTTAGTGGATAGTTTGAACGTCCAAATTTTATGGAAATGAGTGATTTCCTTAAACCGTAGACATTTTTCTGCTAGGCTGAATTGCTAAGGTTTTTTTTACAAGTTCTAACTCAGGTTATTTCCGTTCTTTCAGTGATTGATTGGTGCAGGTTGAAAATAAAATTAGAAGGTGTCCCCCAACTGTGAAATGACTCATAAGGAAAGTTCAAAATGTTCCTTTTTGAAAAGTTCTTTGATTAAGAAAGTGCTTTATTCCCTTAAAATATCTTGGATAAAATGTCCAACCCACTTAGAATGATCTGATGTTAGAGTTAGAAGGGACCTTAGTCTCACTTTTTACAAGCATCTTTTTATAGATGTTAAATTTGAACTCCTAAAATATTTTCCTGACTGGGGGAGGGGAGCAAACCATCCTACAGAATGACAAGCCTTTTATTAAAGATCATTCATATATTTGCATAATATTTTAACATTTGTAAAGCACTTTATTACATAATACTTAATTTCATAAGCATCATCAGCCAGTGAGGAAGATAAGACAGTTATGAAGATCTTGATTTATGTTGAAAAGATAATTTTAATAAAATTATTAATGGTAATAATTTTAAAAAGTCAAGAAGAGAATTAAGACTTTCTGCATCAGACTAGTGTTTTTTCTACTCACTCATCCACCTTAAAATTTTAACTTTAGTTATTAAAAAGTGAATAAAATATTTGATTTTGTAGTTATTTTTAAACTGTTTCTTAGATTGCTCCTCCTTCTGATAAAAATTTTCAATTGTGAGATGTAAAAATTGTGTTATGGAGAAGAATATGATCCTGAAACAGTAAAACAAAAGCTTAAATATATTTGTATGCTTCTTCCCATGTTTGTTAGCTGAGTGGCAGATAATAAGGAAGGAAGGCGGGGCCAACCGTAGTGATGGAAGTCAAGAGTCTTGCATATGTCACAAGCTGCTGGATGTTGCAAGGGGAAAGACTTTTTGTGAGGTCACCAGATCATTAGATTCACAGGAATAGATAGATGTTGGGAGCATAGTCACGTCTCTAGCTTGTCAGGAGACTCTGGAAACAAAACAGAAGTGGCTTGCTCTAAGACTTTGGCAAAAGGTGTTCAGAAAAAAAAGTTATCAATTCATAACTCATAAATAATCCAGTAAGTCAGTACATAGAATATGTAAAGTAAAACTAAGCTTCAAGTGGGCATAGAACTCCACATTGAGCCATGCCATGTCAATATTAGATATTTAGCATGCCATCATAGAAAGGGAAGGAAGAAGGAAATTTGACTGGGAAGAGAGCCTTTATAAGCTGGATTAGAAGTAACTTTCTGTCTAACACAAGCATGAGATGATTACTAAGCAAAAGAAAGAAGAAAAAGGAGTTACCATTCCAGTGACGGACAAAGATGGCTCTTCTCTTGAGCCTTTCCCACCCCCTCCTGCCTCTATAGCTACTGAAGCTATGATGCATGAGCAGTGGGTTTCAGAATCACCCGCTCATTCCAGAGAGGTGGTATTTTCTCTAGGTCTAGAAAGTCTGAATTCATGGCTCCCTCTGCCCACAGAAATGGGTCCTGTAAGGCCCTGTTTAAGTAAGATTTCACAGTGGGTCACCGTGCCTAAGTCCTCTACTGGTTGTCCAGTGCCCAAAAGGCAATGGCTCTCTTTAATTCTGGTGTCATTACAGTGATGTGTCAATCAGGTCCCAAAGGAGAGGCCCATGGGGGAAGAATATCATTCTAAATCTTATGTTACCATGAATAAGGGGATGGTAGCCAAACTCCCCCTTACAATGTATAAAATATTTTATTTACTCTATTAGGCTACTTGAAGAACAATCAATCATAGGAAGTAGTCAAGGGAAATGTGACTTTAATTTACAGGTGACAAGTACGAGACTCAGAAACATCAAATAATTTTCCCAAGGACATAAGGGTGTCAGGATGACTGTAGACCTAGGTGCTTTGACACATAATTTATACGTTTTCCTATTATCTAATAGCTTTCTCTCCTTCGGGCCAGAATCTTTGTCTCATAATCCACCATTCATCATTCAAATACTATGTTTTGTGAACTAGGTCAGGCATAGATAAATCTTCACTTGGTGGTGAGAAGTGTATTGTGTTTAAGTTCTGACATTCTATAATAGAGAACATTTCTGATAAAACTCTCTTTTCACCTTCTAGTTTTCCCTTAATGTCCTCTTAGATACATAATGATTAGCGGACTGATTTTTCTGATTTCTGAGGCCAGGACGATACATAAGAATCCGTGACATACATCAGAGCAGTGGTCTTGCAAAGCCCAAGTCCCATTCCCCAAAGAGAATATAAACATACACAAGTTGGTTGAAAATAGACTTTGCTGAAAACTACTATGGATTAAGACAAAAGCATGCTGGGGGTATTGGAATGAAAACCCATATTTCTCTTTCCGTATTCCAATCTCGGTGTATACAGAGGGAGCTCAGACTCACACACTCAACAGCCTTTGTGCTTCTCCCTAAGGGAGGAATAGTGGCTGCTTAGAAAATGAATATCCTGAGAATTATTGGACCGTTTTTTAATGGGTAGGATTAATTTGCCAAAAAAGCCTTAATCTACCTCTTCAGCTTTGTCTTTTTACATCGAGTGTCAATGCCCAGGTACCTTTGCTCTCTCCAAGGTTTTAAAGTCCCCATGAGATGGGTTATCTTCAGTTTGTGGGAGGAATGGGAAGGACAACTTAAAGCTCTGGCCCAAGTCATGTTTTCTAACTCATCTGCTCATCTTTTACTGGAAGCCATGACTTAAGGGTCTTTGAGCCCTTTTAATGAATAGTAGATTACTACTTTTTTCCGCTTGTTGAGAGACCATGTGTATTCTTAATTCAGGGTATTGTGTTAAAAAAGAAAGAAAAGAAAAAAGAAAAAAAAAAATGTAGACCTGTGACTCTGTAACAATTACTGAAGAGCCAAGTTGATCACAACTCCCCTATGTCCTACTGTATCAGTTTCCACTTTCAGTAAAAAAATTGTCACAAGTTAGGTTGGGACCTCAGAAATGTGAGCTGAATAGAAAAAGGAAGGAAGCCCAAACTGGGAGATTCAAGGGCTGAGAGAACTGATTCTATTCAGGGTACTTTCTGTAATTGAAAATATATTGTCCAGAGTACGTTAAACTCAATCTGTATCCTAACTGATCCTGTTATCTAGAGTTCAGTCTGGTGTGTATATAGAGGGGTGTCACATGGTCCTGGTACTAAGTGTCTCTAGAAACGAGTGGTAGTTGAAGTCAGGGATGGATAAAAGGGGTGTTCCAGATGGTCTCTCTCTGTGGAAGGGCTGGAAGGATAAGGATGGGATCTAGACCTGCAGGGAACAAGCATGGCATGAAATGGACAATGTGATAGTGTCCAGATAAGTGAGCTACAGTCAAGGCCTGGCCTCAAACTACAGCAGTGAGATCAATTTCAGAGGCAGAATGGTGCCTGGGAAAGCTTCACACTCATACATCATCATTTGCTTTGTCTGTGACCTTCATTTTGCCTGTGGTCTTCATTTTTCTTATCTCTAAACTGAGTGTACTATCCCATTAGAGTGTTGTGAGGATTAAAGATTATGCATGGAAAACACCAGATTTAGAGCAAGTTCTAAACTAAAGGTCATACATGTTGTTATCACTTTTATTGTTATTATAATCATCACCTTCTTGTCATCGTTAGGAATAAGTTCCTCACTCCCTTGTAATTTCACAGGCTCTTCTTTCTGTCCTTCTCAGACTCAGAAAATCACTACAGATTCGTCCCTAATTGCTCTTACCATATCAAAGCCCTTGTCACTGACTACTTTGAGGCCCCAGGTCATCAAAGAACTTCATCAAAGCACCTCAGATGCTGCTTTGAAAGAGGAGACAAGGTGCTAGTGAAGGATTCAGTTGCCATGGGAAGGACCAGTCATCACATGATAGACTCACAGGGGTAAATGCAACTGCAAGGTGACCAACAAGACTGGCTGGGAAGGAAAGGGGTGATCACAAGACCCCTTTATCCCAGAGGCAGGAAGGGCATCATTTTTTTTTCCTTCTTTTCAACACAGTCACAAAACCATGAACTTGCCCAAAACAACAGAAAGCATAACCCAAATGGGCATACACAGAATAGGCTTTGGGATTTCAAGTCTCTTTTCATCAAAAAGGGTGAAAGAAAACATTCTTCTTATTGGATATACGAGCCAAGAAGAAATTTTGAGTGTGGAGTGTGTTCTCAGTTCTGCCATAAAGACCATGTGTGTGAGGGTGGGTATAGATTCCCAAAGAAGGAAAGAGTGTGTACTTCCCTTTTTTAGCCTTTCTTGCCATTGTAATTTTGTATTTGATTTTGTGACTAAAGTCCCTCTATCCAGTTAGACTATACGCTCTATCGGGACAAGGGAATGTGACTGCCTTTTCTCATCGTTTATGTCCCCAAAGTGCTCTGTTTTCCACTTAGTTTCTATGTGAGGTTGGTCCAGACCCTGGCGTCATCTGAGGTTCTGTTTTCCTAGAGATCAAAACTGAGACGTGCTAGTTGTGAAAATTAAATAAGATCATGTGTGTAATGTCCCCTGGAACCCAAACAGTGCTGTTGAATATTCCTGTCCTTTTTCTACTCTTTTCATTCTAAAGAAAATGACCTTAAATAGATGCATGCTATAGAGTATACTTGTACAATAAGTTCCCAATTATTATTACATTGAAATCCCATAACATTTCTGTAAGGTATGCAGAGAAATTGATACTGTCACCATTTTATCATTTAGGAAATAGAGACTTGATGTGTTTATGTGCAGCCAACTCAAGGGCCACAGTTCTGTAACATGAATCTTCATAGTTTAATATTCTTCCCGCTGAACTAGAGCAGCGATTAACAGTCGTGCAAGAACCAAATTCTATTCACTTTAGAGGTAAGAAAACAGCAACCTAGGTCCCTCTTAGCCTGAGTTTTCTCATAAAAGGTGAAGATTTAAATACTTCATGAGGATTAAATACTACTTATGAGGATTACTCATACTTATGAGGATTAAATAATGCAATAATTATAAACAATACAATAATTAAATAATAAATAATGTCTAACAATTAAGTTCGCGATCTCATCTTAGATAAAGTGCTACACACCTCATTGCTGATTATCATGTGGTCACCTTGGGAAGTGCTCCTCTTGGGAAGTTATGCCAGCGCCTAGTCCACCCTTCAAAGCAATTTTGAAACTCTTTTTCTGGAATGGCCATCAGAGCTGTCATCGTATTACCCTTGATGTCCTGAATGTCATCAAAATGTCTTCCTTTCAATATTTCCTTTGTCTTCTGTTAAAGAAAGAAGTCACTGGGGGCCAGATCAGGTGAGTAGGGAGTGTGTTCCAATGAAGTTATTTGTTTCCTGGCTAAAATTCCCTCACAGACAGTGCTGAGTGAGCTGGTGCATTGTTGTGATGCAAGAGCTCCTTCGGGACCATTTTTGCACACATCTTTCTCAGGCCAAGATTTTCAGTTAAGAGTTTCCTAACTGTTTCTCTATTGATGTTTACTTGGTCTGCTATGCTTCTCACAGTCAGCCGATGATTTTGACGCACAATTCGACACATTTTTGCAATGTTTTCTTCAGTGTAAGTGCACGGTGGCAAGTTCGCAAACTTAATTGTCAGACCTCCATATATCTTAAAATGCCTTTGAAATAAGTCAGTTCACAAACATTTATTTATTTTTGGAGTGAGACATTGAATGGGATGGTCAAAAGATAAGGCTTTGGGCAAAAATCCTACCCTAGCACTCAACAGCTTTGTAATTTTGAAAAATCTCTTTAACATGAAACTCCATTTTTGTTGTTGTTTGTTTGTTTTTATTATTTGTAGTGAAAATGTATTAAAGTATCTAGGTAGCGCCTGGCACAAACAAGAATTTCATAAATGGTGGTTATTACAACTGTTACTGCTGTTACTACTACTACTATTTCATCATCACCATTATTATTTTAAATATATGGAAGGAGCATTTGCCCAGTTTTGTGTTGGAAAGTATCAGTTCGATTAATCGTTGCATTAGTTTCCTAGGGCTGTCACATGATACACCCAAAACTAGGTGTTCTAAAACACTAGAAATGTATTATCTAGCAGTATTGGAGGCTAGAAGTCAGAAATCAAGGTGCTGGCTGCTCTCCCCAGTGGATTGAGGGGAGATGCTTACCTTGCTGCTTCTAACTTCTGGTGTTGGCAGGCATTCCTTGTACATGGGTCACTCGGTTCCTTGTTTCTGTTGGCAAATGGCTTTCTCCTCACTATATGTCTTCGCATTGTCTTCCCTCAATTTCTGTGTCCACATTTACCCTATCAGGACACCACTCATATTGGATCAGAGTACACCTCATCTTAACTAATTACATCAGCAAACAACCCGATTTCTGAGGTCGCATTCTGATGTTTTAAGGGTTAAGACTTCACCGTATCATTTTAAATTTTTTTTTAATTTTTGGCGACACAATTCAACCTATAACAAGCATCATTAAAACAAAACAAAACAAATCAAACAAACAAAACATGTGTCTCTATTTAATTCATAATTATTTAGCCATTTAGGTGATTTGAATTTTGTTGACTGTAATATAAGCCTCTTCATATGATATTGATTTCTATACTTGTGAAAACCAAACTAGATCTCTAGAAAGCTAATGGAAATTACAGAATGGGGTCTTCCGACTATAACGCAGAGCTGTGTGAGATTTCTAAACAACTGTGAGCACAAGGGAGGATCCTTCAGGTCTTCATTCAGGACAAGTCTTCTGTCCCATCTAAACTCCAGCAGATGCCAAGATTGCGATAAGTGAATTAAAGAGTTGATATCTAACTCTATACCTGACACCATCGTGGGACGTGAGCACAGTTAAGAGAGTTTGAGAAGAGAATTGGGACTTGAGACATCGAAAGTCATCTAGAGACCACGGAACTCAGCTCCTACTTTAAAATGAGTCCCACGTCTTACTGTTGTAGACAATCTAGGTCCATTAAATGAGTAACGAGACAAGACAACTGGAAACTATATATATACATACTGTGGGGACCAGAGGCTCTCTTCCATTCTGGGGCAAAAAGGAGGCTAACGATTCTTCTGTTCTCCCTGTCCCACGTCCACATGTCACAGGGAGAGGGAGGTGATTATGGGACTGAGTGATCAGGAAGAGAGAGGTGATTTTAGACTTAGGTGAGTTGGAGAAAAATTAATAATACTTTGTCTTTTACCCATTCTGGTTGTAGGCATAAACATAAAAATTAATCGATTACTATCACCCCTTATATTTTTATAAGCCTCACAGAATTCTGATGAGATAGGAGACTCTTGTAGGTAGGACAATGGACCCCACAGATTTCTCTATCCTAATCCCTATAACCTGCTACCTTTCATGGCAGAAAGAGTTTGCAGATGTGGGTAAGGATCTTGATATGGGGAGATTATCCTAGATGATCAGAGCGGGCTCATTGTAATTACAAGAGTCTTTATTAGAGGGAGTCAAGACGGTCAAAGTCAGAAGAAAAGAATGTGTGATAATAAAATCAGAGGTTGGAGTGATGCTCTTTGAACATAGAGGAAGGGGCCAGGAAGCAAGGAATGCAGGTGACCTCTAGAAGCTTAAAAAGGCCAGGAAATAGATTTTCCTCTAGGAATACAACCCTGCATTTGAGTCTTGTGGCTTCCAGAACTGTGAGAGAATATACTTGTGTTGTTTGTAATAATTTGCTGCAACAGCTATAGGACAGTAATACAGAGTCATTTCAGAAGGATAACACATTTTAAAGAAGAATAAATGAAGGGACACAAGATTTAAGTGACTCAATTTCACGTACTTATTAACTGGCAAAGTAATTTTTTCATTTAATCTTGCTTTTATTTTTGGTTAATCCATCCACACGTCCTTACTGACTACCAAAGAAGTCCCCAGTACTGCTCACTAGGTTTCTTACTTTATGTCCAAAGGCCTCTGAGACATACACTTGATCTTGAAAGACTTGTGAGTCATCACTGAAGTGGACACGGGGGGAATGGGAGCTCTAAGCTGGGCGGCCCTTTTGACAAAGGGAGACTCGAGGCTGGGGCAGGACTCTGTACTAAGTCAGTGGGGCTGGTGGCTCAGGCCCTGGTCTGGGCGTTAGCAACACAGGAAGGCAGCTCTGGGCTTGCTGTCTGGCATCTGTGGGTAGGGCCACTGGGGGATCAGGGGTCAAAGCAGTGCGTTTAGCCCTTCCCTTATACTATCCCTCAGGTACTTGCATATGGTAGGAGTGTAGGAAATGGAGGGATCCAGAAATGTGGCTCAGGACGTGGTTTGCCCTTGGGTGCAGTTAGCGGTGGATTCACGTAGAGAGCTAAGATCCTCCTGGCTCCTGGTGCAGCGCCCCACTCCCCCCATATTCCAACTCCACAGTCTCCAAACAGAAAGCACGTGGCACATGCAATTCAGAAGTTACAATGGGTCTAGTTGAATTTTTGCCTTTGCTACTGAGTAGCTATATCCCCAGACACATAGTTGAACTTTCCTAATCATTTTGCCATTGTGGAAGACAGGTGTGAAAGCTGCTGGAAACTGGAAGCTATTTTACCTGCTAGGAGTTAATTGTGCTAACACTCCTGGGACATTGTGTGCACTGCTTTTTTCTTTTAATCTTAAAATAACTCCCTTTATGAGAGGTGAGAATTGTATATCTTTTACTTCTACCTTACTTTGAAATATCATTATTCTTAGTAAATTCTTCTGTAAAACCAAAATATTGTTTGCCATCACTATAATAATACTAAAAGTACCACTAGTAATAATAGCAGCTAATATTTATGGGTACTTACATTATGAAAGTTGCAAAATTGATGTGTAAGATATATATTATTATACCTCACACCAATTAAGCAAGGCAGAATGTATTGTTATTTATATCTCATTGATAAGGAAACTGAGAAAGAAAGATCCAGAAAGAAAAGTTAGCGGACATAATAATTTAGCTTGTGGTGGGAAAAGAGTTGCCACCAAGATCTTCTGACTCTCAAATAATGTAATGTATCCAATAAGGCAAGCTATTAATTGAATGTGAAAACTTCATGTTCTTTAATTTTGAAAGCACAAGCTGTAGCATAATTAAAAGCCTACAATAGATATTTAAGAATATTGAATTAAATTTTCACTTTGAACTCAGGCACTGGATTTGTATCAAGCTAGCTTGTACATTACACAGGCTTACACACTGAATCACCAAGAAGCACATGAAAAATGGTAAATACTGCCATGCTCTAAAGTTACTAACATGGAAACATAAGCTGGATGCATCCTCTTGAATTTTGTCCTGTCATATCCGTGAAACATAACCTAAGTGTTGGGAGACGGATGGATTGCCCTTGTTCTCTCATTTTGATAAGGCAGTCAGGTAGACCCTCAGGCTCAGTGGTCTCCAGTGCAGGTGGGAGAATACTCATATGTAAGTTCTCTACCCTCAGCTGATATTTTCCCCAGAAACCCATTAACCATGTGGAGAAAGTGGTCAATATCCACCGACTGAAGAGGGGCATTTCTGTATCAGGCAGAGAGGACCCTGCCTCTGCCATTACTCCATCCTCTTTCCTAGGATGTCATCACATGGCATCTAATACAGACCTCTCCACTACCACCCAAGTTGGTCATGATGGATCACGCAATAGACTTTGGCCAATAGTTCATAAACAGTGACTTTATTAATTGGTTAATGGATGGACGAAATTTCTGGTTCGAAGAACTTGCTGATCAGTGGGAAAGACCCATAAGCCACTGTAGAACCAAGTCACTGATAAGACACAGAAAGGGAGTTTATATTTTCTTAGAATAAAGGGGTATCCTAGAATATTTATAGAAATAGCATACTTTGAACTATCACAAAAATCCCGTAGGGTCCTTTTTTGATCCATCGTGAACATTTTTAGTAGGAAGAATTTGTAACCAACAGTCCTGTGTATAAAGACCATCTTTTATTTGTTGGACGAAAGAAATAGTGCATGAATAGACTAGCTGATCTCAAAGTGGCTACGCATTAGACATACTAGGATGATTTGAAAACACAAATTCTTATGAGTCAACCATGATTCTCTTAATCAGCGTCCAGGTGGGGCTTTGAAAATTTCTCCTTGATGAAGCCAAAAAGGAACTAGGTTGCCAATTGCTAAACTGGTACCTTTTTTTTAAATTATGGAAAGCATTGAAAATTTCACCCTTTGAAGCACTTTATCATTTGCCATCACTTGTCACTTGTTCTAAGATTATGCTAAACATTATACTTATATCAGGTCAACTGCTCAGGGTTCCATCCACCCTGCTTGTGACTTTGCCACTTATGTGCTCTGATGTCCTGCCCCACATGCAGGTTCTCATTCAAAAGCAGGCAGCAAAATGGAGGCAGTGTTTTGTTTGTTTGTTTGGTGGTGCATCCCACCTTGCTTAACTCTGTTTGTGGCTTGGAGCTCAGTAATCGCAGTATTTCATTCTTGAGCAGACTTTTACAGAGGAACAACAACAAACTTTGGCCTCTCTGTTCTTTTAATCCTTACAAAAACTCAGTGAAATAGGCAGGGTGGGGATTGTTTGCTTGGCTAAGTATGGAAACCTGGGCTTAAAAAGGTTAAGAAACTCATCCAAGATAGTACAGGCTAGATGTGGTTCCAAGTAGGAACCAACTTCAGGTCTTCTGATTCAGATTGTTTTCTTCTCTTCTTGGCGGTCACTGATTTGGCAACCATGGTTGAACGTGTGCATACACACATACACACAGATACACACACACCCCAGGGTGGATACGTATAATATGGATCAAGCAGATGAACTTAAAGAGTGACTTGCCCTATAGCTAGGCTAGTAGAGCATGATTGATGCCTGTGTTAAATGTACATGTTTCCTCTAAAGTTTCTAGATCTGTGCTTAGCTAAGCATCTATAGATTAGTAGCTAACTGTATAATGTCTTTTAAGCATCTAGAGTTTGCATTAAATATTATCAGTATATGTAACTAATCAGTGGTCTTCCATCTGCAGATTCTTCACCAATGCATGATATTACGGGTCCTTTCCTTTTGCAGAGCTCTGGCTTCTGGGTTATCATCTTTGGGACTCAGCTTTGACATTCGATGGTCTTTGCTTCTGTTGCGTACTGTGTGAAATTCCTCTCACCACCAACTCTGCCTGCGTGCCCCTATCCAGAGGGTATGGCTCCAGGTGGCAGCCTTGGGATCTCAGAAAGGCAAAAAGACCACTTCTGACCCTGAATGGTTATGGCCTCTTATCTGTACTTCCTCATGTCTCACATCTTACCTTATATTACTGTTATTTCCATAAATGTCCTCTTCGTCTTGCTGAGCTGTGAACCTGCCTTATTCATCTGAGAGGCTGTGGGCCCGAGCACACTGCAGCAGAAGGGAGAAAAGCTAATCCTTTTTGAGGACTGCAAGATAGAAATGGTTATTATACCCAATTAGCATAACAGGCACTAGACATGGAAACCAAGGCACACAGATGTTAAATAAACTGCCCAAAGTCACCTAACAATTGAGTGGCAGCAGCAGAACTAGTCCTGTAACCACCACGCCATATCGCCCCACTCCCACGTACTGACTGAAGGACATTTTGTACCTGAACTAGGTCCAGTGTGCTCTATGCCTTGCAAATCCATTTCCTCCTTCAGAAAGGAAGGAAACAGGGAAAACCTTGTCATATGTTTTTACCGAGACAGAGGATAAATCTATGCCAATGATGGCAAAGGCGCCAGCCAGGTGAAGGTGGAAATCGAGTGCACCTGGCCAGGTTGGCACAGTTATTCATTTTCAGGGGCAGCTACACTGTTGGTCCTAAGCACATCTAGGGAACACTGCTTTTGGCAAATGTTAATAACCACAGATAAAGCCTCCCTTGTTTCCTTTCCACTTCATTTTCTACCCTGTGTCTCAATCAGTACTTAGAGAAACAAACTAGCAGACTCCACGGGTCTGGAGCTGTTCTCCTGGGACATATTGAAAATGAAAAAGAAATCAGCAGCCCTGGATGGAATCAGCTTCACACCTGTTTTATAACAGTTGTACCTGGTAGACGATTGAAGCACAATGAGTCTTTGGGATCATTTTCAGAAACAGTTTTGAAGCTCACATTTTAAAGGAGATGCTTTATTTTAGAGCAGTGGTTGGCAAAGTTTTTCTCTAAAGGAACAGATGGTAAACATTTTAGACTTTGTGGGCCAAGAGGCCAAATCAAGCATATTATGTGAGTCCTGATACGAGAGAGATGAGAGGAAGCGCCTTCTGACCTCGGCCCCATTTGCCGGGGTGATTGAGGGCCATCTGGGCTGGTGAGCTTTGGCCCCAGCAAAATGACAGACATTGTTCAGAGGCGGCACACCTGGAGGGGGGAGGGTGTCGGGCTGTGTTGGGGCTGGTAGTGTTCTCTCACTTTTCACTGCTGTCCCCATGAGACCCAGATCCAGGCATGCCCTTTTCTCCTCCCAGAGACTAGGGGAGCTGCTAGGGCACTGCTGCTCACTGAGATTCCAGACTTCTCAGTCTTCCAGACTGAGATTCTACCACTCAGTGCCCAGCAGTTGCCAAACAGCAGAGACGCCAACACATAGGTGGCAACGAGTGTCGGGCATGGCCCATGGTGAGGCTTAGTTAGCCATTGGTCAGGGAGGCAAGTCCGGGGGTGAAATGGGAAACTGGAGTGGAGGGAACTCCAGCTTGGTTTCCATGACTCAAAATCCAAGTCTGCTGCAGCCGTGCCATGGGCTGTACAGAGATAGGCAGCGGGTTGGGTTCTGCCCAAGGTAACCCCGTTGGAGGGCATGGCTGGGACATGATTATATTGGGGAGACACACTGGAAATAAATAGAAACTGGAGGAAAATATTTCTACAAAGAAGCTGAGATGAGCAGACTCCAAAAGGGAGAAATTGGAAGGTGTAGACACGTGGAGTAACTGGTATCGTGGGCATTAACACGAAGGCTGAGGGTAATTTCACGGGTGTGGGTCTTATAGTGACTGGAATCTCAGAAGCTGGTGTGGCTCATTTCTTCCTCAGTCCCTATTAAAGGATTACACCTTCCTGTCCATTGCCACATGCCTTGTGGAGCCCTTCTGCAAGAGTATTGTTCGGGCCTTACTATTTGGCTTGGCCATACGATTTGGTTTGACTAATGGACTCTAAGAACAAGTGACATAATGCTAGGTTGGAGCAGAATATGCAAATCTTCACGCTTTCTGTCACTAATGCCCTTGTTCCTTCTGCAAAGAGAACATCTGTGCTTCTCCATCTTGGGTTTCAAGTCAGCTACAGAGCCACACGGCCCTTCAGCCCACATGGCATGTGACTGAGAGAGAAACTCAGTTTCGAGAAACCACTGAGACCTTGAGGTCATTGTTATTACAGCCAAGCTGGCTGAAACACAAGTGAATTTTAGAAATGCAATAAAAAGCTTTTATTAGTGAAGTCAGTTACTTGACAGTTCCAGGTGTGAGGCTCAGGGTTCAGAAACAGTCTGTCTTCCCTGAGCCAGAGTTGAGGCTGGCAGTGCTAAGCCTGACCCCAAGCCTTGCAGTCACCTGTGTATTAAGAGTTACCTACTATGCACCAAGACACAGACCAGGAGCTAAGGATTCAGAGACAAGGGAGTGATGACTCCTGGAGTAGAGGGGACATCATGGAATTTCTGCCGAGGTCACTAGGCTCTGAAGGTGGAACACGTGTGTCTAGATTGTGGGACTAGCACGTACAAAGCAGGGAAGCATAAGGATTGCCCAAGCTCCTTCAATCCATTTTTGCCTCATCAAGATTGGTCTAAGAGCAGTTCCTCCAAGTATGCTTCAGGAACGACCCGTGCCAGAGGAAGCTTCACAAAATGAACATGCCTGGTGTTCCCAGGCCTACTGACATCAGAGTTTCTAGATCTGAAGCCCTGGAGTATGAAAAACTGACTGACCCAGTGGTACAATGTAGTGGGTCTCAACCCTCTTTATACATTAAATCATCGGGACAGCCTTTAAAACCTAAGATGCCTGGGTTTTGCCCTAGAGATTCTAGTGTGTTTGATCCAGTTCAAGGCTCAAGCTCTGCTAAGTTATAGGAGTTCCCTAAGTTCATTTTGATGCACAGTCTTTGTGAGAAGGGTTGGTATAGAAAAAACATCAATCCAGAGTTACTGTTGGTCCATCACGTGCAAGATGACCTCCAGGGCACTGTTGTAACTATGGCGATGAAGATGGTAATGATCATTCTTGAAAGGAGCTCAAAATATTAGAAGATAGTGCCTGGCACAGAGTACGCATTCAAAGTCATATGTTGAATGAGTGAATGAATGAAAACGTATTCAAAGTGTTGAGCATTTTAACCAAGAATTCCAGGCCATTCTCATGTGCTCTAAGTGAAGTTCAGGCACCACTACCCAGGAGAGAGTGTGCGAGGGGAGTGGACAGGCACAGGGTCGGGAGAAGAGAAAAACCCAAGTGCAGACATTCTGGCTCTAAGAACACAGGGACTCCGTTCTCACTGCCTTGGGGGCCTGGAGCTTTATGTGCTCTTGCTTCTAATACTTATCCTCGGAACACATGTTAAGTTATCTTCCGGTTTCGGGCTTTGCTTATTGCATTTTCAGAATTGAATTTTTCAAGAGCAATTTTCGCAATATAATTTTGTGAACTCGTAGCACTGTGCATTTCTAATTAGGTTGCTACAGCCCTTAGCCAAATTACTGCAAATGTCATGTCTCTACTCTCTTTTTAATGCAAAAATGTAGGGCAGTCAGCAATACACACAATTTAATCTTAACACAGGCAGACGCTGCTCATGGTGACAGAAGGGTCTGTTTTCCATTAACCCAAAATTTGCTTAGTCAAGCAACTCCCTCATTACACAGCTTGCATCTAAAAGAGTGTTTCTGTCTTTCAAGCAAGCTGCTATTTTTGCAATTAGCTGTACATAAAATTGTGACTAATTTCCCTGTCTCTAGATGGTCAGTGAGTTGATGGTGCCCATGGGCCAGTGTGGCCATTCCGAGTCTCTACTGCCACAGACCCAGGTTTCAGGGATTCTGTGTCATTAGAACATGTGACAGCATTGGTGAGTGACTTCCTGGCCTTGTCATTGTTCAGAGCAAATCCCTATTCAATTAGAGGAAACTTTTATTTGTAAATTCCAATTTGTTCAGCCCCGTGACCTAATTCCCTTGCCTTTTCCTCTTAGTCCCATTTTTTCACATCCTCTTCCATTAATCCTTCCAACACGCCAGCCTACACCAATTCAAATGCAAGCAAAGTGTAGCAAAACAGAATGAACAACTGATCAAGGAGAATAGTCATCCTTCCATATCTGTGGGAGACTGGTCCCAGGACTGCCCCACCCCCCAAGGATTCCAAAATTCATGGATGCTCAAGACTCATATAAAAAGGCATAGTGTTTGCATATAACCTAAGCACATCCTCCCATCTACTTTAAATCGTCTCTAGATTACTGTAATACCTAATACAATGGAAATGCTATGCAAATAGTTGTTTTACTCTACTGTTTAGGGAACAATGATTAAAAAAATGGATAATGTACATGTTCAGTGCACAACCATTGTAGGCCCAATTACATAGTACATGTCAGTCACACTGGGACTTTTTCCCCCCAAATATTTTGATCTGTGATTGGTTGACTCTGTGGATGTGAAAATGATTCATATAGAAGTCTGTCCTAGTCATCAGCAATGAGTACGCATTATATATGAAGGATTGTACTGGGCCCTTTACATCTATTTTCATTCTGGCTACAGTTCAAAGGGTGTGAATTCTTATTCCCAATTAACACATAAGGAAACTGAGTCAGTGAAAATAAATGGCAATCGTCAGTATTACACAGCTGAGTCATGAAATGGCTAGTCACACAGCATGTGGTTCTGTAACATTAGAATAGCCCTCCTTTCAGACCTGGAACCCGAAGCCCCAATCCTGAGCACTGGGCTCCCTAGGCCTGTACCCCACTACTGTGTGCACTCTTTGTGGGGACGAAGCTTGTTTCTTGAGATGGTTTTCCCTTTTTTGTGGGTTTACTCCCTATGGATAATCATCTAAAATCAAGCTTACTTAAATCCCCAACTCTTGTGGATTGTCTACTCCAGGGTCTTCCCTGCTGAGATTGATCCACCAATTAGAACCTGACCTGATTCTCTGCCCTCAGTAGGGGGCGCCCTCTGCATTGATCTGAGAGACAGATTGGGGACATGTAGATGCTTGGGGAATGGAGATCTCTTTCATAAAGTCAGCATCACATAAAAACTCTTAAAGATTCTTCACGTCTTGTCATTATTCACAACCTTGGTTATGAACTGATATTCTTGATCTTTCTTTTTTCCATTTCCTGATGCTCTGATTGTAGAAGCCTTTTATGAGTTCACTTCCACTTTTAACCTCATCCCCCTGCCCACTCCAGCTCCTCGAAGGTGACTAAGCTTCTGTCTTGCCAATCATTTGGTTTCTCTCTGGCTCTGCTGTCTTCAGTTCACCTGAAGTATCACTAGCTTAGGTTTTCCTTTACCTTCTATTTCAGTACCAACTAGAAATATCAGAAGCACGTGAATGACTCTTTCTTCTCACCATTGGCTTTCAACCAGAACAGTGTCCTCTGGATTCTTATTCCTAACTATCTTTGAAGTTCTTTCCATTTCTCCATCACCTTTCCTACTTTCCTAATTCCAGAACCTCATCACTTATCATGTAGATTATGGAAATTCCTTCTAACTGCTCTCTACGGCTCTACCCTGTTATGCCAAAATTCTGTATTTTCCTTTCCCACCAGAGTAATCTTTCTAAACATAATGTTCCTGCTTTGTAAAACCCTTCAATGGATACTCATGCTTTCGGTCAAGTCCAAGCCCCTTGTGGTATCTATCTTAACTATATTTCAAATCATATTCATATTTCAAAATCCAATAGAAATTTCCTCTCTGTTTAAGTATCTCAGGTTACTTCACCCCAAGCACTTACTATTATTGCATTTCTTAAATTGGGCAGCAACTATGTATAGATGAGACTTTCTCCCCATTCTGAAGTTTAGATACCTTGCGTAGGCAAAGACTGTGTCTAGTTAATTTCTATGTCCCAACTATAGCAAAGTGCCTGTCACATATTTGGTATTTAATACATGTTTGCTAAATAAAAGGAGGAATGAATCAGTCAATGGATGAAATAGAGGCAGCATCACCATCGCCTTCTTTCCTTCTTGGTTCAGGGTGTTTGTCTATGTGCACTGTATAGTGATGAGTGACTTATTCAGGTATGTGAATAAAGGTAGTCATTACAAGTCCAGTGAAACTCCCCAACTTATTTTAGATTGGCTATAAGCCAGACTAATTCAATTGGCCTTTATGCTGTAGAGAACTTTCATCCAAAGCATCTACTTTTAAACTCTAATTTGCATATGCCCTTAGCTTGTGGAAGAGGAGATAATATTGCAAAAATTATTCTGAAGTAGTTATTTTTTTGTGTGTGTGTGTGTGACTGCAATAGGTAGAAGATAAAAGCAGGAAAGTTGATAATGTTGATATCTGAGAGAAAATGGAAATTTGGCTGTGGGTGGAGAGCAGGATCAGTGAGTGAGTTTCCTTCTGCCGCTAATCTCGGTGACATTAGGACAGAATACAGTAGAGTAGAGGTCTTTGGAGGGGTCCTGGAACCAGCCTTTCCAACAGCTGAGTCACAAACACCACCCTGTGCCAGGCACTGTGAAGGCTCCCAGGATGAAGAAACAATTAAGATGTGCTCTCCGCTGGGGGGGGGGGGGGCAGGGAGTGGGGGCGGGGAGGCACACATTAGGGAAGTACAAGACAATGTGGAAAGTGCTAGAAGAGGAAATGAATGAAGTACTCTAGAAATACATTTGAGATTGAAGACATTGTCTCTACAGACTCTAGGAGAACTTTGCACAAGTGACATTTGAGTCAAATGTTCAAGGATGATTCAGAGAAAATAGGATTCCAGCTGGAGAAAACAGTTTGTATACGGTCATATAAAATTCCCAGAGTGTGAAGTGGCACAGTCAAGTACTGATACAAGGGGTGATGGTGCATGGAAGGGGATGGTGACAAATGAGTCTTGAGGAGGAAGTTGGGCTGAGCCATTGGCACTTTAAACATAGGGAACGGAGAGCCACTGAAGACTGTGAACAAGGCAATTGATTACACTAATATTGTGTATTCAGGGGCATCTTAGGGCTTAACGCTTACACAATTTAGAAAGTTCTCTATAAGTCAAAGAATATTTTATATTTGTATTTTATACTGATATGAAATTATGTGCATGTTTGCAAGTGAGGGGTTCTGAGTTTGTTAGCTTTAAGATAAATCCTTTTCTGGTTCATAGAAGGTGGACTTGATGGATATAAAATGCCTTTACTCTCAAAGTCTGATGATAAAGAGGAGCTTGCTTTGTTAGAAATAAAACTGGTAGAACCATGAAACAAATAAAGCCATGCGAGAAGGACTGAGCTAGTCGGATAAAGATGTTCTCCATCTGCTCTGGAAAGCTGACTTGTCTCACTTTGTATAAGAGCGACTGATTGTATCTTCCAACAGTTCTATCACCATCTCGTCAGTTTTGCCTCTTGCTGCTCCAGAGAGGGTATTGACCCAATGAGGGAGGAAGATGGGAAAGCCAAAGAGAGGAGAGGACTTTTATTTTGTAAGTTTTTCATGCATGCCAGGTCTAAATAGATGTAGTTAACATTTCAGTAACTTGTTTCCTGGAGGAAAATGTCATCAGAAGTCCCCCATACCGTTGCTCTTCTCCTTAACCAGATCTGAAATAACTAATCTATACATGTCATTTCTTTCCCTTTTTAAGCATCTCTGCAAAAGAGAAGATGGAGAAAAAATTGCTGACTTCGTCCAAGATTTTCTGCATGTCTTGCGTCTTACACCAGTCAGTTAGTTGGGTTTCTGAGTATTTCTGACACTTTTTGTGTTCCCACTATATATAGCACATTGCATTACCTGTAACATGGCACATGTTAAAAGAACAGCCGAAAGAGATAAATGATTCCCTGTGTTGTAGGTGAGGTCAAGTCCCACAGCTCGTAAATGGCAGAGTTCACATAGGAAACCTGTTTTTATCAACCCCATGACCTAGTCTTTTCCCATTAGAGACTCTATTTTCTTAAGAGCATCACAGTTCTAAAAAATGTTTGGGGCCTTCAAGGGCATTGCTCAGACACTCACAGAAAATTCCAGTTTGCTTTCAATTAGTCAGTCTTTAAAGAACTTGGGATTTGGCAGATACTACTCCTGAGAAGTTAAAAGAATGAACACAGGTAATTTCCATGATTCTCTTAGGCCGTTTTCTGACTCAGACCCCCTCGCTAGAACATTGTCTCTTGTGTAAACCAGGTCTTCTTCCTCATGTTGGTGTGCAGATGTGATTTGATGCATGACAACACTGTACCCCAATGACTCAACGTAATGTATGTCTTACACTAATTGGAAAGAACTCAATATTCCTATTATGAGTTTCACGATTTCTTGCTCAGGAGACTTTATTCCTTCTGTTCTCACTCCTGGAATGGTTTCCTGCATTATTAATTATTCAAATACTATTTTACTTTCAGAACTAACTTTGGCACTTGTATGTGAGCATGTCTGTGTAGGGTCTTCCTTATAGCATCTTATTTACATGTGTATGCTCTTATCTTTTGTAATTAACCATGGCTTTTTCTTTAGGATGTAGTCAGTGTCTGGCTAATCTTTATTTCTCTCGCAGCATGAGCGTAGTGCTGAGTATGTTTTCATAATTGCTAGGATGAATGGGTGGATACATTGAGGTATAATGATCTTTGACAAACCTTATTACTCTGTAACATCTCCATACTGGTAGAATTCGATTAGAGGCAGCTAGCAACGTTATGAACTCTTCTCAATTTGAATACTATATATTGGTTCTCAGAAAGCCATAAATGGGTTTTCTATGCCTCTGTGATAGGAGGAGAGCAGTTTCTGATGGAAAGATTTTTGATACAAGTGAGTTCTGATACAGGTGATTGTGTATGGCTCTTCTCCATCTAACAGGCAGATTTAATCTTCTTCTTCTTCTTTTTTTTTTTTTTTTAAGAAAGGAAAAGCCAATTTATCTAACATGAAGAGATTAAACTTAAGTGAATGGAACTTAGTCACATTTCTATGCAATCGGCCACAGAATTAAATCAGTGTCCTTCCTAGGATCAATATTCTTTCTCAGTGACAGAGACTATTAATTGCCTTGTGGGGAGCAACATGCAGATCTGAAGAAAGAATCCATATGAATTCAAGGGATTAAATGTTTGAAAAGTGAAGGAAAAGAGTCAGGAAAGCATCTGACAGAATAGGCATGGAAAGAGGGGTAAACTTTCAAGTTCATCTCCACAGTTTTTAATCTCTCTCTCTCAATAGAGGAATGCCATAAACCTGGTGAATTTTAGTACTACCAAGGAAAATGAATTCGACAAGTTTCATATATATGTATACTAGAAAAAATATACATACACTAGAAAAACACAGTGGATTTAAAGCTGGTCAAACATTTATCCAGTGAAGGCAAAGAAAATAGACAGTTGCCTTCAATGAGACACTATAGGACTATCTTCTTCGTAATGTTTGCATCCACAGACAGTATGGAAATATACATGGTCCACTTTTAGAAAGAGTACCTGACATAAAAGTGAGTAGAAGAACTCTACATACAAAGTTGCATTTATAGAGGTACAGAGCATAGGAAAGGGAGTGTGCTCTCGGCCACCCAATGTAGAAATGATAGTGACCATGAGGAATCGGAAGGTCAATTTGGTGACAAGGTTTTCATAAACACTTTCAAATGCTTGGGCTAACTGGTAAAGCTCGGGGTGTTTCCTTAAAGATAAAAAAGACACACTTTGGATGATTTAATTGTCATTGTCTACCTTAGTCACTCATGTAGGAAACAGGTTAGACCTCATCTGTGTAGGTTAGAGGGCAGAACTAGGATCAACAGGTGAATATCACCCTGACTCAGAACGACCCTGTGCGTGCATGTTAATTAATTAAACCAGGAAACATTTCCCAAACACTGGCATGTGCTAAACATGAGGCTACAAAACAAATACAACAGAGCAGGCAATCGAATGGACAGAAGCAGGCGTTTAAACAAATGGCAGGATACATATGCTAACAGTGCTGTGTGTTATATGATGCATGGTGATCGATCTTCTCCATCAAGTCAACTTTCAGAAAAGATCCACATGAATGTTTAGGATTTGGGTTTTTGGTTTGGATTTCTTTTGAAAATATCACTGTTTTCAAATCAGTCATGGCGGTGAGAGCAAAAACAAAATGCCCAAACTTACTTGGTTTGTGAAAAGACAATGAGTTTTAATGACCTACATATGATGGTAGGCCTTTCCCCCAGAAAAGTTTGGTAAGCAGCTGGGGATGAGGGAGTGGAACTCTGTGCGTGTGAGGCAGGGTGTCAGTCATCAGGGCTGGAAAGAAGGCACAGAAGGGACAGGGTCCCCGACGCTTCGCTGAATTCCCATTAGTGTTCTGATCAGCTCATGCATGGAGCCAGCTTGTGAGGGAGAGTTAACATGCTCAGGAATAACTCACTGCCTCCCCAGCAGAGGCGCTATGGTTGTTTGCTTGGTCAACTATAACAAAGTAAGACAACCTGCGTAGCTTCAACCACAGAAATGTTTTTGTCCCACTTCTGGAGGCTAGAAGTTTGAGGTTTAGGTGTCCACAGTGTTGTTTTCTTCTGAGAGCTGTGAGGAAGAATCTCTTCATGGCTTCTTCCTAGTTTCTGGTGGTTGGGTGGCAATCTCGTTTGTAGAACCATCACTCAGCTCTGTGTTCATCTTCACATGGCGTCCTCCCTGTGTATGCATCTGTCTCCAGATCTTTCCTGTTTGTAAGGATACCAGTCATAGTGGATTGAAACTCACTCTAATGGCCTAATTTTAACTTGATTACCTCTGTCAAGCATCTCTTTCCGAATAAGGTCACTACCTGAGGCACCAGGGCTTAGGACTTCATGGATCTTTTGGGGAAAACACAACACAACCCATACCAGGTGCCTTGTCAACATTGAGGCATTCCTAGAATTCAGTTAGATTTAGTTGAAGATGTAAGCAGTTCCTAACAAAACAAACATTATAAACATGGTGGGGAAATGGCAGAAGTCGGTTTCGAAATAACGCATTTTACATTTAAAGAGAACTGAGTGTGGAGAATTGAGAAAACAATTTCCTAAGATCAATAATATATTATTTTATTTTTCTTCACCTTTTTCACATAACTGCACCTTGTTCAGAGACTTGATTTTCTTAGTTGATTTCAATTTAGTTGGTGTTACAAACAGACATTGGACAGGAAATAGTAATTGAACCATCTACATCACTAATGATCTTTTCTTATGAAATGACTGTTGTCTGGTAATTGTGCAATCTATCATAAATTTATCCATCGGAGCTTGGTGTAGTAGACTGTGTCCTGGGCTAGAAATGAGAAGTTCTGGATTTTAGTACCTCTGCTGGCTGTCTCATTCTGAAAATCACTTGATAACTCTGAGCCACAGTGTTTTATTGAAACAAGAGTTGTATTAGATGATATAAATATTCTAAGAATCTCTATTAGTATTTACACAACTTCTGGCTTGCTATGCCATGCATGGAAATAAATCAGACCAAAGAGCCGATGGAACTCTGAATACTAAGAGATGAATGTTAACACCAGTGTTAATGGAAGAAGAAATGTGAGTGAAATAAAGTACTAAAGAAGTTAGTTTCATTTAATGAAGAATTATTTAATTAAACACAGTTATTTTGAGAAATTTCAAGAAAACACTACTAGATTCTTTAAAAGAATAGATTGTTATTTTTCTATCTAATACAATATACTTAAAATCATTGTTATGAAGTCAATTTAATTTATCATTACCAGAATTGAGAAAAAATATAACAGAATACAATGTAGTAGAATAGGAAAGAATAGGAAAGCAGTGTGAATTATATTTGTTTCATATTAGTATGAATGTATCTGAGTACTGAGTTGCAATGTTAAGTGCATTTGTAACAGTGGATGTCAGTCAGAAGTTTACACACTGTTGACTTATTAAGTACCTTTCAAGGTGAACTCTTCTTTCAGAGGCTTGAAATCACTGATTGACTAGGGGAATGTAGCAAAAGATGATGAAATAAGAGAAAATTATTCAGTTCAAATTTGTTTCCATTTTCTTCATTAAGGAAATTGATACATCTGCTGGAACTAGGAAAGATAAATGTTTTATAGATGAAAATGAAATCTGAGTTGGATAAGAAATTGATTAGAGAAGATACTGTCATTTAAAATAAGCCCAGTTCACCAAATCTTGGTAAATTTCAGATAGGTTGCTCAAATTGTTTAATATGACATTGCAGTAAACTTGAAAAAAACTATCCTTTTTTAAATAGAAAATTTCAAACACTTAAAAATGCAGAAAAATGCAGAGAAAATAATATGAGTGTCCACATGCCTATTTCCCAGCTTCAGCAATTATCAACCTGTGGCCAGTCTTGCTTCCTCTGTGCTCTCCTTCTTACCTCCTTCTCATCTCAATTATTGTGAAACAGATTTCTGACTTCATCACTAACCCAATGAACATTAACAGTAATTACTACTGTCAGTAAGTACCCTGTTAGTGTTCAGATTTTCAGTAAACTTTTAAAAATCAGAGGTACCATGATGAGATACCACTTTATACTTAGTAGGATGGCTATAAACAAAAAGTGATAATAATAAGTGTTGACAGGGACATGGAGTAATTGGAACTCCCATATACTGTCGATAGGAATGTACATGGCACAGCCACTTTGTAGACAGTTTGGCAGTTCTCAAAATGTAAAACAGAGTTACAGTATGATCCCGTAATCCCACTCCTGTTTATATACCCAAGAGTAAGGGATACACACATACACTAAAACTTGTAACTGAATGTTCATAGCAGCATTATTCATAATAGTCAAAAGGGAGAAATCATCAAAATGTCTGTCAGTTGATGAATGGATAAATGAAGTCATAGATCCATACAGTGGGACATTATTCAGCAAGGAAAAGGAATAAAGTACTGAGACATGTTACAACATGGATAAACCATGAAAACATTATGCTCGGTGAAAGAGGCCAGTCACAAAGGCGATATATTGTATGATTTTAATTGTGTGAAATGTTCAGAATAGGAAAATCCATTGAGACAGAAAGTAGATTAGTGAATGCCATGGATTGAGGGGAGGGAATGGAGACAAATAGACTACTAATAAGTATAGGATTTATTTTAGGGGTAAAAATATTCTAAAGTTGAGTTTTAGTTATGGTTGCACAACTCTGTGAATACACTAGACATTGTTGAATTGTGCAATTTAAATAGGTGAATTTGATATATAAAACTAGTGGACTATACATTTTAAATAGATGAATGTTATGGTGTGTGAATTATATTTCAATAAAATTGTTATTTTAAATTTGAGATAATTGATATAAAATTGAGGAATTTGTTATTGCCATTATTGTCTGTGTTGTACAAACAGCAGACTCTATTATGGAAAAAATGGATTTGATGGTTGACCTATAGACCATGATGCTGTGCATATTGGTGGCCTGTTGGAAACCAGACTGACCCCTCTCTCACTCAGCAATCCTTGCACCATTTCTGGAACTGTACTGTGTGGTGTGTATTTAGGAAACACAGTAAATCCTATTACTTTGGCTTATTTGCATGTATGCATATATTAATAAAAGAGCTGCTTAAAAGGGGCACATTTGTATTCTAATAGGGTAGGCAAAATCTCCTTAGCAGTGTAAGACTTCGGCTTTCCTCTGTGACCCCTTTTTCTATACTTTGAATTATAAACTTGACTTCAAAGCTTAAAGGGACTTTTATTGCGGGGGGGGGGGGGGAGGTAAATGAATAACCACAGCTTCTTCTTTAGCAAAGATTAGAGAAAATCTATATACATTTCACTCTTATTCCCCTTTTGTGTTTAGGATTAATTTTATTCTGCCTCCTTCCTGTCTAGTAATTTTTTGCCTGAATTTGTAAGAAGTGAAATCTGAAAGTGGTGCATTCATATTTCTCCTGGGACTGGTTGTTTCAGATTGGGCTGTTGTGACACCAGGATAAATCTTTGCATCGCACCACACTGTAGCTGAAAGCGACTTCTGATAGTATGTTGTGTAACCTGCATTTACAGAGGAAGATACTGTATTAAGAGAAGGTGCAGGGCTCACGGCCTCCAACGCTTTCCTGGGCCCCGTGGCCTGGTGTGCATTTCTCCTGAAGTGCTCTCAGTCCATACCCATTACGGCACTTAACAACATTGCTCAGTGATCCGTCAGGCTGCTTTTCTCTCTCCTCCCAAGCTCTAAATTTCTTGAAGGCAAGTACTTTTTTCTTTTTTTAAATTTGCTGATAAAGACTGGAGCATTGTACCTGCCACACGCAAGAGTCCTTTTTAGTCCAATCCTTGTTTTTAAGCAGGAACTGATAGGCAAATTGTGTTGTGCACTATGTCTAAGAGAATTTTATCTGAGTAGAAGCAGCAAAACTAGGTATAAAATGCATCTGCTTGTATCTTTCATGACCATTACCATTCTGTATAACATTAGGTCATCAGCCTCCAAAATCTTTGGCTAGGAAGCAACTGTTGTTTGCATGATAATTTGGTGTCATGAGAAAGGTAAGTAATACAAAAGCATACATAAGCTTTGATGGGATTTTTCTGATCCATTTGGAGGAAATCTCTGCAAAACTCTTGGCCTTTCATGTGGCGTTCATGTGTTTGAGAGTAAGTTTCCCCCGCCCCTCTGCCTGAAATGTTTTTAGAAACCAACCAAATCTCGATCATCTTTTTTTCTTGGCTTGACAACATTCCAGATGAACTGTCACTTTTGCTTCATAATTAAAAAATGAAATAGAGCTCTTTTCAGCTATTTTTCTCCAACTTGCCATTAGGAATGAGCACGAGTCAGTGCCGATATCTGGATTTATATTTTCTAGAAATATTGATGTTGATGGGCAAGAAGATAAAAACCAACTGAAGTCAAACTGGTTCTGCATATGAAATGATTGCCTGCTTCTGGGCAGACTTTCTTTCACCCATAAATACTTAATAGAAATTGGTGGTCTATGGGTTTTGCTAGAGGGAATACTTTTCAGTCCCACTGACTTTGAGGGCTCAGGTGGCTGGGGTAAAACAAAAAAGATATTGCTGTAAGTGATTTATTCTTCCAACACCAGTCTGTGGTCACATATTCCCCGTGGATGACCTCAGGCATCATGGACTATTCCCCCATGCCTCGCTTGTATTATCTGTAAAACAGATAAAAATGTTTCTCTTCTGTCCTAGCAGGCTCTTGGGAGGCATGGAGTAATAGGAAAGCTGCAGCTGGGATGCATGCCGGCTCCTCCACAGGCGTTCTGGAATCTCAGTAGTGACTGATGGGAAGAGGCAGGGGTTAGAATGAGCTATAGGAGCTGGCTGGGTCCTGGGACTGGCGGAGGAGTGCTGGCCAGCAGTCACAGTTACCATATCCGAGGAGGCACAGAGCCTAAGTATGCTTGGAGCTCAGGTTGTGTTTCAGGGAAATGAGTCAAGAAACAGGACCAGGGGCCTCCAGGTTGACGATGCTCAAGGGCAATGTGTGGGTGGATGCCTGCACTGTGCTTCCATTGGTCTGTCTCTTTTGATTAGCACCCTCGATAGCAACTGGGAGAGGTGTGTGTGTGTGTGTAAGTGCTTATGTGTGTGACATAAGGAGAGGAAGAGGAGCTGGCGTGGGGAGTTCTGGAGGCTGGTGAGGGACAAGTTTGGAGAAGATTCTAGCTCTCAGGAAGAGGACCTAGCAAACACCCAGTATATATCCAGGCCATAGAGAAAGGAAATGGGAGTCGGGGCAGGAGCCCATCTCAGGAGAGATCTGGAAGTGGTCCAGAGTGAGGGAAGAACCGTGGCGGGTGAGGGAAGAACCGTGGCGGGTGAAGGAGCGTACTCCTCAGAGGGCACAGAATGTGCCAAAGGCTCACCCATCCACTTCGTTTACCAGTTTACAGCAACGAGACTCATTCCAGAGTAGCTGTGCTGTTGGGTTTGAGCTGCCCGAAAATGTCAGGCTAGAGCCAGTTTTGCTAAGGAATTTACCAGCACCAGGTCTTCTTGCTGAAGGTCTTCACTGGCACCTACTCCCTGGGGACTGAGGCAGGTGAGCAGGGGCTCCAGACATGTGACAATAAGGGCAATTCCTGGGCCTTTAGTCTAACTGTCCTTAATCTGTTCTTAAAACTCACTTAGGTCTCCCTTAGTGGCGTTTGAAATCGGGCCCTCCATTTTGTCTCACTAAGATTTGATAATAAGGTTGAAAGACAGATGTTGTTTTTAGATAAATGTAAAATATAACATTTATTCCTCTGAGTTTGAGCTTTGGGCTGTCTTCTGCTATTAGATAAGAGAAACAAAATCTCATGTGTTTCAAGCTCTAGTGAAGAACATATGCTGCCAAGGTAAAGCTTTCAAAAGAAAATCTCTTTTTACTCAGACAGATTACTTCCGGGGATAAAAGTCAATGCAAACTACGTACCTACCCCAAGCATATCAGAACTTCTCACCCCCACATCTGCTTGTGCCTGTCCTGTCCTTGAGACGTCTCTATGACAAGGGGGCGGAGGGTAAGCGTGTCCATGGAGGAGGCAGAACCTGTTCCTCTTCTACTCAGCTGTGCCCACTGTCGGCTGGGTTCTGTCTACGCCCTCCCTGTGCCCGTCTTGTGCTTGCTGGTGGCTGCTCACCATGCCTTGAGCCTTGGATCCTGGGGCTGGTGTGATGCAGATGCTGAAGTAGGAAATGCCTTGAGTTCCTCGTTGAGGGCAAATACAGTACTCAGGAAAGCCAGGTGGCACTGACAGGCAGGTCCTAGCGGGGAGCTGGAACTCGGAGGTCTGGAAGTAGAAGAAAGCCGAGCCCTGGGCAGCACAGAGGGCAGTGTCTGGCCACGTTTAGCAGGTCTCAGTTTCTAGGCAAGGACAGGAGCGGAGTGGACAGACAACAGTTCCTGCCAAGGGGAAGAGGAACTGAGGTACTAGGCGGGCATTTAAGTCAGAGGCTCAGGCTCAGGGGAAAAGACCGATGTGGGGTATGAGAACCCAGGGACGGGCAGGTCAGGAAGACAGCAAGTCTGCTGGTGGCCAAGTTGTCTTCATTGCTGCATCCAGATCTCTTAAATTGACCCTCATTAAGAATAGGGCATTTGCCCGGAGCCCAGATGGGTAAGACTCCGGGAGTGAGCGTTTATAATTCCAGAGAACCCCGGAAGTGGGTATTTGAAACGTTGCAGCAGCTACAGGCCAATCATTAAATTCTCCTATTCCTTCTCACGTGGGCAACCCCACGCTCCTTTAGTACTGATGTCCTCTGTTAAGTGTCAGGAAGAATGGTGTCTAATCAGACTCATCACAATGTGGTGTTAGGTGGGGAATAGTCTCAGTCCTTACTGCCTGGAATTCACAATTCGGAGAAATTATTCAGAACCCTCTGGGAAGTCAAATCAATCTCTCAATATCGGAGTTTCAATCCACATGACGAAGATAGTACTGAGAAATCATCTAGGGGAGGTGGACCTTTAAAATACTACTTATCACGGCAATACCTTGGCTGTCCTGAGCTCCACAGAAGCTAGAGAGTGGGCATTCAGCCTGACTCTGTGTGTGTGTGTGTGTGTGTGTGTGTGTGTGTGTGTGTGTAGAGAGAGAGAGAGGTATGCATATGCATGTATATATATGTAAGTACATAATTTATTTCTTCCTTAGTTTTTCAGTGTTTTTCACGTTGGGAAATAAATAGGCCTGTAGCAGTTGCCATTGGTCCTTGGTGCCACGTCCCCAGAGAACCTGGCCATACCTAGAGAAAGGCTTCCCCAGCGAAGTCAAAATTTCTTCAGATTTTGATCTTGGAAAATATTAAACCTACAGAGAAATACAAAAAATAATACAGTAATTTTTTTCCAAAATAAGATATTTAAAAATTAATAAAATGAGCATCCATGCTCAGTGACTTAGATTTACCAATTGTTAACAGTTTGTAGTATTTAACTTTATCTCTCCATTTAGATAGAGATGAGCTGGAAGTAGAAGTAGAAAGTTGTGTGTGTGTGTGTGTCGTTGAAATGTTCACAGACATTTTGACATTTTGCCCCCCAAATACTCCAGCCCATGTCTCCTAAGAATCAGAGCATCTCCTCATAACCACCGTATCATTGTCAGACTCAAGAAAATGAGCAATCGTCCCATCGTCTTATTTAATATATAGTTCATATTCAAATTTTCCAAGTTATCTCAAAGATGTCTTCCAGCTTTTTTCTTTGTTGCCAAGCCAGCTTCCAGGCATTATATTTGATTGAATCTCTCTCTCTCTTTTCCTCTAGAACAGCCCCCTCACTTTGGAATGTCTGTTTTTCTTACATTGAGCTGCCTGAAGTCCAGACCAGTTGTCTTGGGAAATGTCCCACAATCTGAATGCATGAGTTTGTTACATCATGAATACATTCAGATTAGACATTTTCGGCAAACATACTTTATAAGCAAAGTCGTATACATCAAGAGGCACCTGAGTCAGGTGTTTTCACTGTGATGTTTGATCACTTGGTTAAGATGGGTTCTATCTGATTTCTCTGTGGCAAAGTCACTTCCTTCCCTTTGGAATATTAAGTCGTCCGTGGGTGGTACTTTGAAACTGTATAGCCATCCTGTCCCTCCAACAGTTCCTCCAGTGCTGCAGCTTTAATGCATTGTCATTACTGTCTCTCTGAGAAGTGCCTTCATTCTGGTCATAAACTTAATCTGATAACATCTGAAAAACGAGTTAGCCATTTACAGCACCAAAGCCACACTCGTTCCAATGACATCAGTATCTGGAATAGCCCCTGTAGGACTTTTCAGAGAGGAATGTCCGGTGAATGTCATGGCCTTTCTTCCTGCCTCTCTCTAGGACTTCCTCTCCCTCCTCACAGCACCCACACTTTTGAGTTACAGGGAACCCAAAATTCACAGTCTTCTTCAGGGTTCACAAACCCATGTCAGTGAAAGTATGAACACAACACTTGAACACCATCAGCTGAACAAGGAGGAATGGATAAAGACTTAACGATGTATTTGGTTTACATCCTGCCTGGACTATAAATACCCCTGCTCAGAAACAACTGCATTCTGTCGTCTTCTGCTTTAGGTGAAATAAGCTATGCATTTTGTAATCTCAGAAAAAAACAACCCAGTGGAAGTCTTTTCCTTAGGGAACAGCCTTGTGTGCCATCGACTTGATGCAGAAAGGCAGAGGGGTTAACTATCCTGTGGGGGCAGATTTCTGGGGCGCTGGGGCTTGCTGCTCAGGGCTGGAAGGCCCTGGAAGTCTTTGTCTCTTCCCAACTCTCTTGAAGTCACTTGAAATAGGTCACAGTGGGAGTTTCTACACCACAAAACCATGAAAATGCTACAAATCGAGATTTTTTTCTTTCTTTTTCTGGCGAGCTGTTGTTAAACATTTATCAACTCACCACTGAATCCGGACTAACCTCTGGCCCTGGTGTGAATGCAAGAGGGGAAAGGTCACATTGGCGTCTTCTCAGAGACTGACGATGACAGAAAGCAAGTGGAAATTCAGGTGCCATGTGTGGGAGACCGCTCAGGGGTTACGGTGGCACCACAACCTGCAGGGGTGAAACCCCACTAAGTAGCCTGGCAGAAACTTGGAGGTGTAGCAGGACGCATCAGGTAGCCAAGTCCAAGGTGAAGATTCAAAGTCCGTCTTCATGGAGGCGGGTTTGGAAGGTAAATAGCCAAGGGAAGGGAGACCCCAGGCTTTATGACAACAGGGCTCTGGGCGGATTTCAGGGGGCCCTCAGACACAGGAAGTCAGTTAGAGCTCTTGTTACCAGAACAACGTTGTCATCTCTGGAGAACATTCTCTTAAAATATTCAGGTTACGTTTCATTGTGCATCGTGAACCGTTTTATTACCCAGGTCTGTAAAGTCTGCTGCATGGCTCCAGGAGACTGGGGCTTCCTTCCTTCTGTTTCAACACAAATCACCTTGACTTGTAAATGCGTTTCCCAAACTGTGAGCTCCTCTAGAGGCACTGCCATTCCAGGTGGTGCCTTCTATTCACACAGAGCCTGGCACTGAGTCAGTATTCAGCAGATACCTGTAAAATGACAGGTTGTTGAAAAATGATTTGGTCTCATTAGAGAGGTAGGGGTCCAGCACCCCTCTTCATTTCCTGCTGGCCTGCTCTGTCCTGGAATGTGCACCCCATGGGAGCCAGAGCCTCAACTGCCTTCTGCACTGCTCCAGCCTCAGTGCCCAGATGAGTGACTGCCTGGCATGGGGAAGGGACTCAATTCATACTTGAATGACCAATGACCCACCATTGGCAACAAGGTCAGGGCTGCAAGATAGTCACGGGAGTGGATTCTCCTTTTGATGTGTGCACCAGAACTCCTTACATCCTGTCTGTTGAAAGGCACAGGTAGTTTTAGACCCTAGAATCTTCTGGGCGCGTGGACAGGAACCGATAGCCCATTCCTACACTGAGAGAAAGTGGGCTGAGCGTCTCCTAACAAGGTCGGTAGCACTGTATTAGCTCACACTTGAGCGGGAGTCAGACTCCCCTGAGGGCTAGGTTAACACACAGGTTGCTGGGTCCCACCCCCAGAGTTTCTAATTCATTAAGTCTGAGATGGGCCCAAGTGTTTGTTTTGTAAATACATTTCCATGAGATGCTGATGCAGCCAGCCGGGGACCACACTCAGCTCCACTGCAACCAGGTGGAGGGCGGGGAGCTGAGGAAAGTTTTCATAAGAAATGTGGCCCCGATGTAGCAACAGAAATGAAATTCTCTCTTTCCCCCGTGCACTGCGCTGGGCACTACGCTGAAGGAAACTTTGCAGAATGCATCCACCCTCCTGACGATCATACAAGAAACAGTCCCAAATGAAATGCTGCATTTGGTGCAATAAAGTAGCCTCTGAGGATACTCAGGTGTCAACAATTCTACCAGCCTCCCATAAATTCTGGCATATCAGCCGAGAATGTTCTGCTCCCCTGACATTCTGAAGTCAGCATTTTATGGCCATACCATAATAAGATCATCTTGCTTTAGAGTCATTTGTGTTGTAATTGCTTTAAATTTTCAAAGAGCTCTGGATTTCCACACCTCATTAAATTGGATTAGATCAGGAAAGCGATGGATTTTTTTTTTTTTTTTTTTAAACCAAGAAAGTGACCTTTATTAGTTCCTTTCCCCTGCCGTGGAGTTTCCTGTGGTCCTGTTTGGGCTACTGGACACGGATGGGAATGTCAGAGGATGGCAAGGAACGCTCCTCAGTTTCATCCCATTCTGGTCTTTCTTTCCATCAGCTAAAAAGAGGCACAAGTCAGCTGTGAGCTTGGGTTTGAAGTCTATCTAGGGATTACTCAGACCTGACGAACATTTCTCGTTCTTGTTCTCTATACCCTTGGGGACAAGAAGCCAACTCTCTTCCACCCCCTCAGAGTCTGAAATATCAAGGCAGGTGATAGGAGGAGGATGGAAAGAGAGATGGCTTTTCCCCTTCCTTAGTTCCATTATCAGTTATTGTTTTCAACAAGCTAATAATTGTTAATGCTTACCATGTGGCAGGCATTGAATTAGGTGATTTACATACACTGTTTTAGATAATTACACATTAGCACTCTTAAGTGGAACGTGCCTAGAGGACTCAACACTGGTCCGTGACTCCATGCCTGCCAATTCCCACTATATCACAAAGCCTAGAAACAGCATATTTTAAAGGTGCTGGGGCATATATTTAAAACATACATGACAAACATACTTGTGATGCATGTTGGTTCACATTTTAAGTTCATGGGCATGGACTTGGCCACAGCCTTTCACCTTGTCATCACTTCTGGCTCTAAATCAGTTTAAAAGCCTCTTTTGATAAGTATAAAGGAAAGCTTCCACATGATCAGAAAGCATCATGTCATGCTTTAATTGGCAGAGACTTCCTTTCTGGAGGGCACATAAAATAATAGTGCCATTTACAATCACTAGTATCTTAGTTTTTCCGAATGTGGTAACTGTTAGAAATGGCTTTCATGTGTGAGATCCCGAGTGTCCCGGGAGTTTAGAGAAGGGAGAAATTGTGGGGTCATAAAGTACCAGGAATATTTTTTACAGAAAGGGTCTGTTTTGCTGAGACCTGGAGAAAATAAAAATATTCCCAGAGGGGTATTAACATGAGCATTTGGGCCAAGGAAAAGGGAGAACATTCTGTAGTTTTGAAGTTGGATCTCTCCTATTACCTCCTCAATCTCTCCCTTTAGAAGGTTAAAAACAAAACACAAAACAAGCAAACAGAAAAGGATGTGTGTACTTATCTAGAGATATGAATGTATGCACACATGTAAATATAAACATAAGCACATATAAGCACAAGGAAACATAAACACATGTAAACATAAACCTATATGTGGGAAAGTATCTTTTGTTATCTCTCTGTTCCTGTCTATCTTTCTATCACTCAGTTCTTCTTTTTCTCTATTCTGTGGGCCCCTTTCCATTTCCCATTTCAGTGTGGCTATAATTTGAAAGTTGCTTTTCATTCAATATGTATTTATTAAAGCATTAGGTTCTCCGTTCATAATTTAAAATAGAGTGAGCTAAACTTTTCATATGACTCCTCACAGAGATGGCAAACATTTGATTCACTCAGTAAGCTGCTTTTTTTTGTAGTCTAAGCACTAGTTTGTGATTTTTTTCAGTGTGTCTGACCTCCAAATTGGGGATGTTGTAGCTTATTCTGCCCTGATATAAAACTCTCTTGTCTCCCTGACTGAAAATGGGTTTTCATTAACTAGACAGGAAGTCCTCTATACATCACCCCTATATGACGACCCCATTTGTCACCACTTTGTGTATTTGGGAATTAAAATATTGAAGAGTTCAACACATTTTTCAGTGTCCACACACTACATTAGAATAAACCAGTTTAATCTTTTGTCAACATGAGGCAGAATTCATGTTGCCTGTGTGGTTATGGTGGTTCTGGGGGATACAGAGAGACATTTCTCACAGAGAAAGGTTTGCAAGGTGAATACTCTACTAGCGCCCCCTGCCTCCCCCTGCCTCATTACACGCTGCTCTTCTGGTCAGGAGATCTTCACAGGCTCTTCCTGGATGATTTGTTCTTGTTGTATATTTGTTTTGTTTTTACTTTTAAGTGAAATCATTGGACAATCATGCCAGAACTATCACAGAAAGGCCTCCCGTTGACAAAGAAATGTGATCACATTTGGAGACAACCTAACAGTTAATGAGCACAGTGGCAGATGCAGAAAGTTAAGGACATCAGCTGTACGTGTTGACCTGGTGCAAGCTCAGTCTCAGATCCGGGTGTGACAGTGCCACGCAGATTACGGAAAGGGCTAAATCCAAGCCAGTTATAACACATACTTCTCACTTATGGATCTGGGAAATAGGATATGAGGTTTCTTTCTAATGATTGCACATCAGAACGATATTTTGGATACATTGGATTAAACAAAATATGTTATCAAACTAATTTCAGTTTTGTTAATGCAGCTACTAACAAATTTAAAATTCCATCTGGGGCTTCTTACATTTTTGTTAGTTAACACTGTACTAAACAATGTGCAAGGCACTTCCTTCAAGCCATCCTATAATGACAGCATGATAATACCCATTTTAAAGACAAGTAAACTGAGGCACAGAGAGATTAAGCAACTTGCCAGTCACCCAGCTTCCACCATAGTCTCCTTTGTGTTTTGACTCTATATATAATGAGTTCTCTTTTTCTAGCACAGTAGCTTCTCTTTTTCAGCAAATTTTTTTCCTACCAGCATGGAATGTCCATCTGAGTTCTAGCTTCAATGTTGTGACCTCCCCAAACTGGCAAGAACTAGGAGGGTAGAAAGGGGGAGTGGCTCATAGCCTCTCCAGGTAAGAGTTGACTTGTGCACCTTAAGAAGAGACGTAGCAACTAACGACAGTTAATGAGGATAATTCCAGAGAAGGCCAAGGAGAACATAGGGAGGCATCAGGAACCTAAAATTGATTATCGCTGTCAAAGTAATGCTCCTCCTTTCAACATTTCCTATTGCCCTTTGTTTCATTAACAGCTGACTTGGTCCAGCATCTCCGGAACAGCTCTGAAATAGGCAAATGTGCATTATAGATAGGATGGCATGGTCTCTGGCTTGTCACAATGATCCTCTTGCAGATTTGCATGTTGCTCTTCCCAAGCTGGAGGGGGAAATTGTTGCTAACCCTCTCCAAATGCTCACTGTGCTCCTAGACCACACAGAAGCCTCTGATTCAAGTTATTATTTCAACGAATACCTGAGAGTTCCCTTTCCATGTTTATTTCGCATCCCTCATATGCCCAGTTCTATAAAAAGAAGCCAAGTTTCATACAGGAGGTGGATGGAAGAGGGAAGAATCTCATGGAATGGGTAACTCAATCTTTACTTATATACCTAGTCTTCCTAAGCTTCTGTTTATTCGGCTGTAAAATGGAAATCATCATTTCACTTACAGGGTTGTGATGAGAAGTGAATGAGATAATAAACCTAATTCACCAGCTACTGTGGCTAGCACAATTAGGTGCTCAATTGATTATTTGATGCTCTCTGGTGTTTAAAAATATCCCCATAGATACTGCCATGAAATTGGCCTGGTTTGTGTTGTGTGTGTGTGTACGAGGAGAGGGGTGATAAGTACAGAACGGAGTCCATTCCTATCATCTGTGTCTCCCAGTGGGAATGAGTTAATCACACAGGATTCACTTATAATGTCAAAGTGGTGTGTTGAGGGCCTTCTGTTCCACGCAGGGAAGGTAGCGTGGTGAGTGATGGAATGGGAATACCTGAGTTTTTCTCTCTCTCTGGCTCTCAGTTTTTTCATCTATTAATGGACGGGACATGACTAGGGAGTCATCAGCCTCCTGTTCCACTATATAACATTTCAGGAAGCTTAAATTCCCCCCCGATCCAGCAGAAAGGTATATTCTAACATAGGAGATAAAAACAAACTAGCTATAACAAAGGATGCTAAAGGGAATGTCACGAGGGAGACAGAAATGAAGTAATCTTGGATGTCAGAAGGAGAGGTGACCACTTTCCTCTGGGGGGAGCTGCTAAGTTTTCGTAGAGAACCTGGCATTGGAAATGTTTGAAGGATGGGTCAAATTTCAACCATGGAGACGAGGGTAGAAAGACCTCCCAGCTGAGAGCCACATGTGAGTAGTGACAGGGACACATCAAAGGGAGATGGCAAGGTTTCTGCAGTGATCAAAGCATGGCGTAAATAGCAGGATTTCATTATGATGAGACGAGAAGCAGAAACTGTGGTCAGATTGTATATAGATACAGTGGTGAGATTTGAGCAGAGGGGGCAGGAAAGCAAGGTTGGGCAGAAGTAGAACCTGCAGTGCTCGGTTATCGGTAATTCTGGGGAGAGTGCCCTCGGGGGGGGGGGGGCAAGGATCCTTGAAATTGATTGATTTTGAATCTGAAAATACGGAAGGAAACCTGAATGAAGACATTTTATCAGGATAATCCTACCAACCCTTGGCATTTTGGATGAACTTTCGAATTTCTTAATGTGACTTCAGTTATATCTGCACCTTCCCATTTTGTGTGCTGTCAAAATCTGTGGGAGCTTTGACACCCACACGAAGTCTCCTTTGTCCTATCCTGGGCTGGGGTGAACATGGTTCTGGTGAGCTGAGGAGGCCTGGGCCAGCATGAGTCACCAAGAGCTGACATCAGTGAGGCCTGACTGGGCTCTAAGCCACATATTGTTGGCAGGTGGTACCTTGCCATGAGCGCACGTGCTTGGGGCCTGGGCCAATCTCCAAATGACTGTCTTCCTCCAAAGCCTCCCTCCCGCAGCCGGACCCAGAGGGTTCTCTTAGAAGAGTAACGACTGAAAGGGTTCAAAGATCTGATGAAGTCTTCAGCTTCAAGAGATGTGTCCTCTGGAATGCCACCACAGGAGGAGCCCAGGGTTTTGCAAGTTTCCTGAAGTGGCTGGGCAGGTCTGCCTTCATTCCCTGGGGAGAAGGTGTGTGACGCGTGATAGGAGCTGTTCTTTGTGAGGTGTGCATATCCAGGCAAAGGCACCAGCCTCCATGACACATACCCAGAGGCAACCTGTCTGATGACCTGGGCTGAGTGCTTAGGAGAGGAAGGCTGGGCAGAGCTGGGGCAGAGATCTCCCTAGTGCCTTGGGATGGTGAGAACAAACAGCTGCAGGCAACACTGGATAATTATCTTGTCAGTTTCTTTAGGGCAAAGTGATTTGTGGACACCTTCCCTGGAGGCAGTGTGGAGAAAGGACAGGTATTTAAAAGTTAACAAACTTGTTTTTGACTGGTTTTACCATTGACTTGCCATGCAGCAAATCATTTAAACTTACTGTCTTTACAATGGGGATGACACTACAGAACCTCCATTTCCAGGTTGTTGTCATGTCCTATATAAAGGCTCTGGCACCTAATATGTGGCAGAGATGGCTTCGAAAAGCCACAATGTGGAAATCCCTTTCTTAAATGCTGTGGAAAAATAAAGGGACCAAAGAAGAAGATAAGTATTTGTGGAAGGTGGATGGCATCCATTTTGTTTTTCCCTATTTTCACCTTTTTTATAAATGGAGACAATGTATACCATCAAGTTATTTACTTTAGAGCAGTTTCTTAGCAGTTATCGAGCTTCAGATGCTTCCCTAATGGTTAAATAGTCAATATTCTGCTGTGTGATCTTGCGAGCAGAGCATTGTTCAGGAGACAAGCCTGATCAAGGAAATTTGTTATGAAATTGTAATCATTCTTTTCCCGGAAAAACACTGGGGACTCCATATGTGACTAGTCTTGAGACTTTCTTGTGAGATTCTGGCTCAGTGTTGATGATAGTTGAATGCAGCAGTGGGTGTCTGCTTGTGTATCTGAGTGTCCTACCAGACCCCGTCAGCATTCACTCTTACCCTCTGACAATACCTGTGGCTTGTTTCTAGCCAAGGGCAGGGCAAGCTGGAAGTTCCAGAGTCAATGCCACTGGAAGAAGTTCTCAACCAATGCCAGATGTGGAGTTGATGGATTACTCTTCTCGGGTAATTCTCAATCGTGTTTTATGCTATCTCCTAGAGTGCCCCAGCAGACTTGCACTCCATGGTATTACCTGGCTCCTAAACCCTTTATTGGGTTTCTTTCATTTTCAGTCTTATTTCCTGACTCTTCCCAGGGTATTTCCTAGTATCATATTCCAAATAATCTAATTATTCTGAAAGGCTTGTCTCAGGATCTGCTCCTAGATGACCACAGCCCGTGACACATTTTGGCGTTTTCCAGGTAATTGCACTGTTGAAGTTTGAAGTGTGAGAGCTGGAGCCAACCTAGATTTTTCTTTCTTTCTTTTTTTTTACAAGGTATGGCAGATGGGCATTTGATCTGAAGAGACTCAAAAGGGCAGGCTCTACATCTAGCACGTCCAGTTGAGGGCATTGACCACAGTTGGTACGGGGATACCCAATCAGTAACGGGGTGCACAGAATAGGCAAAAAGGAGGTAGCGACTACATAAATCATGGAACTTAGGAGATGCTGCAACCGCATTTATGATGAGATATAAATGGTACAATGGTCCCAGATTGCTGAGGTTGGCACCCAGATTTCCCAAACATTTAGGAGGGGGTCTTGGGGTAACGATAGGGTCATTAGCGGTAGGGTGGTACATTTGCATGTCCTGACATCCCTGACAGTGACAAAGGGAGACAATAAGTTGATTACTTAAACCTGACACTGAACTTTTTGTGTATGTTGCTTCATTCAGTTCTAACAAATAGTGAAGTAGGTATTATCTCCATTTTGTAGTTGGAAAAAGCTGAAGTTTTCAGAATTTAAATTACTTATCAAGGTCATCTTCCTAGAAAGTGGTGGTGGGATTTGATTGACACCCGTGTTGGACTGATTCCATAGTTCCTGTTGCTTTTTGGTGAAAATCCAAAGTAAACATTATCCCCTGGACTTAGCCTCTTTGGTCACCAGTCCTCACCAGGATTGGACATAAGGTGACTGGGGAGCCCAAGGAATATAGGACATTTTATGATTAGATTCCATGTGTATAAGGAAAATTCACAAGACTAGAAAAGGAATTAAACAAGTTTTATCATAAAAGGGGAACATAATTTTTGGGTGCCAAAGCCAAATGAGGTATAGGAAGATGACATTCCATTAATAGTTGTGTGTGCATTTCTCCTTGGCACTCAGGTATTAGGAGCAGTTGCCAACTTCACCCAGATTCTACTGACAGAAAAGATACTGGAATTATTTTATGCCTAAGATTTGATTTTTATTGTGAAGCATAGCACAGAAGAAAGCATATACAGCAGAAATGTTTAACTCATTAAGAATTATAAAATGAGCACCCATGAGACCTCCATCCATGTGACGACATTAAATATTGCCAGTGCCTAGAAACCCCACAGGTGTCCCTCAGGATTCTAACCCCCCTCCCGTTTGCTAGCCATATCTTTATCCTAACAACATATTATGGTACTGATTGCCTTTAAAAAAATAGTTGTAATTACTACTAAGTCATGCCAATAAAATAGAGCTTAATATCTACTTTGACTTTTATGTAATTGCTATATGCAGACTTTCTAGCTTTCTGTCTCCTTGTGCCACTATGAACAGACTTTTCTGAAATTGACCATAGATTTTAGGGGCTTTGAAGGAAGTGAGCTGGTTGGTTCAGGTTACATCCCTTAGAGGACTTATGTCTGGGAGGAAAATTATATGTTATGGAGAATAAATAGAGATTTAAAAGCCACTTGGGAGGCACATCTGGTTGTCATGGTTGCCGAGGAGGATTTACATGGCTCTCTGTCAAGTGCATTGTGCTTCTTTCTTCTTGATAAATCTGGTTCACACAAATAATGTGTGGATCAGCAACAGATTCACTGAGGATGGAATTCATTCATTGTCAGTCATGTTCTCATAGGAGAAACTGAAGGGTACGTTCGAGTTTTCTTGTTCCAGAAATAAGATGCACAATTTCAAATTTCGTGCCTTCGTTCATACTTTTTCCCTACCCAGAGCATTCTGGGTAATTGCTCCTGCCCTTGGAAAGCTCTTACCTGGTCTTCAAGGTTCAACTCAAATATTGTTTCTCAGATATAGATGTTCTGTTGCTCTCCCCTGGAGGAGAAAATAATCTCCTGAAATTTACCACCAGGAGGGAGCATTTGGACCTAATTGTATGGCCAATAATGCAGTAGCATCGTTATGTTTACATACAGGTCTTCTCTACTCAACAGTGAGAAGCTGGAGGAGCTGGATGGTACCCCGTTAACCTCCCTTCCTAGGGATGCACATATAGGGATACACTCACTCACTCTTGTTGAATCAATCAGTCAGTCAGTCAATGAACAGATAAAGTCCTGTGGAGGGACATTCATTGTCAGAGACTCATCACATCTTAAACTAGAAGGACAAAGCAAGGTTCTAAATTATAAATTATAATAGTCACAGAGCTGGAGAAAAAAATCAACAAGTGAGGTATGGAGGAGATATAGTGGGAATGATGATATCGAGGCCCAATGGAAGAGCGCAGGGGAAGTCACAGATGCCACAATGAGGTTCTTCTTTTAGGCAGAGCTCTGCTCATCTGGCCTGAAAGGAGGCATGTCAGGCCGTGGTGATCTCTTTCGTATAATCTGATTGCATTTAAGCAATTATTAATCTTGCAGAAACTATCATTTCCATAAAAACATGAATGGGATATACACACACACATACACACACACACATACACATACACATACATATATACATACATACATACATACATACACACATACATATAACTAAAGAACACTTAGTGGTTTAGGCGGACATGCATGACAGATTGTTTTGACAAACTTGCAAACTTCTATACATTATTCACTTTTAAATCATTGGAGAAAAACTTTCATAGAAAGACATATGTTTTCATAATGGGAACTATTTTAAGTTCAAAAATTTCAGTTAATCTTCCTGAAGACTCAAGCTCCTACATATTTAATACACGCAACACATCCTGGTGAAATAGTAATTTAACTTTATGGTGCACTGGACGGTGGCCGGAAAATTAAAAATGCAGAACCTCTGATTGACCACATTCTTACTTAGGAAATTGAGTGTTCTGGGGCATCAAATGTCCTTGCTGTCAAAGAGCAATGGTGAGCTCCCTTTTCAGGCGTCGTTTTGTCTCTGTGTTTCCTTTGTTAAAAACGTTTCCCTTCTGTGGTTCTAAGAAATGCAATGCGGTTTGTGATAACCGAACGGGACCCTGACAATAAATGTAGTAAAATTCATATACAGATTTGTTCCCATTCAAACAAAGGTGTTATCACAATACGTATAGAGAATGGTTGTGATCACTGCGTTAGGGAACTTGGCACACTAAACTGTTGCAATTTACAGGGTCAGGAAGCTAGGAAATGAACAAGGGGGCATCTCATTTTTTAAGGGAGGGCAGATGTAGTAGCTGTTAAAGACGTTTATTTTCTCTCTAATGATTGTATTTAGCAAATATTTACAGGTTCTCTATATGCAGGTATAATAGGAATTTGAATCATAGATTTGGCACTGACCTTTCTGGAAGCTGTTTTTTTCCCGCCACCCAAATTCTGTCAAATAAATATTTCATTATTTACATTTAGTACCTTTTTGGGTGCTCTTTCTGGATCATGGCCAACTCTCTCATGTAAACCTGGAAACTTTGGAGGTCTCTGTCTATCTCTGACTTGAGGATGGAGGGGTGGGTCTCCTTGTCTCTTTCTCTGGGCTCTTCATCATCAGTGTCTGGCCTTTTGGTAGTAGGAACTTCCGCTCTTGACTTTTTACCCCACGTGGACACTAACATTTGTTTGGGATAATGCTCTATTTCTTTATTATGAATTTACAATTGCAGTTGAAACATGAATTCAAAGTAAACATTCCCGCAGGATTTTGCAAGCAATCATGGATTTAAGTCCAGTTTCATCATCTTTTCACATTGTCTGCATTAATTCACTAAACGTTCATTGGTCAGTTACCTAATGAAAGACATTCCCTTAGGTACTGAGAAAACTCCCAATGAATAAGAAAGTATTGTCTTAGTCGCTGACCTCAGATGTTGAGATGGGGGCTTTAACTTACGACAACTGTTAACGGTGGGAACACAAAGAGGAAAAAGATTGAAGACACAAAAGAAAGAGTTATTATTCATCTAAAATGAGATTTTCAGTAAGAAAGTAGGCTTAAAAATAGTAAACATTTAGAAAATATTAACTGAATAAATTATCTTTCCAAAAAACTCATGCGGCAGTGTTTTTGTGTGACTCAAATCTGCCCACCCTCAGAAGTGTCAGTTTTCTGTCCCTCTTCTCCATGTTGCCCCAGACTCCTCACAATCCCTTATGTGCCTCCTTTATGGGCTGTTCCATGTTCCCTTAAGTACTTTTTCATGGTCCCTGTATATGTATGAATAAAAGTGTACATGAATTATATTCAGTTCCTTATATACTTCTCCATACTAGTTCCCACTCCTCCCTTCCTAGAGTTTTTCTTCTGCTTCCCCTTAACCCTCAGGACAGCTCCTTAGATGGAATATACGTTATTGTCACTCAATTTTTAATTGTATTTTTCCTATCTCTCATCTCTATATTTTGATAATACCCATCTCACATGTGTTTTTTAAGGGACTTCATAAATGAGGGGTGTCCAAACTTTTTTCAACGTTTTTCACCAAGGGCCACATGCGGTGAAATACACAAACAGCTGGGCCACTCACTCGAGGTGAAGTACGTATTGCCTCACCTGGTTTATTTAAGTAAACTAAATATATTTTTGGAATTTGCTGCGGGCCAATTAACAATGGATCATAGGCCGCAGTTGGCCCGTGGGCCGCAGTTTGGACACCCCTGCCATAAATAGTACATCACATCAGACTTATAATCCTTTGATAGCTTTCACTGCCTATTGGGTAGAGTCCAGACTTCTTAGATTACATTCAGATGCTTCACAATTTGTCCTCTTCTGAAAGTGTAGGCTCGATTTTCACTCACGTCCCCTTTCCAGTCAGAACCCTTGTTACACATTAATCTCTTCACCATTGCCTGGCTGGCTCATACTTTGATTGCACCATAGTTTTTCAGGTCCCTTGTTTATTTATACATGCTATTCTTCTAGAATGCCTTTACCCATTGATATCCAAGATATTTCTCCTTAAGACTCATCTCAAAGATAACCCCTTGCATGAAACTTTCTGTGATAATTCTCCTCCTAATTGGTAGGTCTCCCCTTTTCATCCACACAGTTCTTGTCTCTCTGATGCTCAGTGAGCTGTGATGGATGCAGCCAACCCACATGTATCTCCCTTGACATATCAGTCCCTTTGTACTTTCGTGCCTGTGTTCATGCTGCTGCTTCTGCCTGGAAGAGTCTCCTTCCTCCCTTTGTCCCCCTAAAGGACAGCAAACCCTCTGCAGGTTCAAGGGTAAATACCTTCATGACATTTTTACTGATCCTCCCACTAATTGAGGTCAAATTAGTCCTCCTTGTTCTATGTGAATTTTGTGTTATTGTCGTCTGAACTTCTTTTTTTCTTTTCTGTATCTATTACATCTTGGGAAACATATTTATCTGTAGTGTACTACAAGAACATAAGGCTTTTGAGGGGAGGAACTGAATATAATTCATGTATACATTTATTCATATATATGTATACATTTCTTGGCTATATATATATATGTGTATATATACACATATATGTGTGTGTATGTACATATATACATATATATGTATATATATAGCCAAGAAATGTGTACACACTTTAAGAAAGGAAAAAACTATACTAAAATTGTAATACAATAAATGGCACTAGCATTCATTTGATTAACGCCATCCTTTGAGTGAACGTCATACTACACATTGTTACCATAATTCAATTCAATTTTGAAAAGTAATACATAGATAACATCTTTAAAAATGTGTACTTTTTTGGCACCTCCTCACCCCCGGTATATATATATGTATAAAAAATGTGCCCAAAAATGTATACAAGTGGACACTTTGGTCAGTGCTGCTCAAGCAGTAGTTTGCCGCAATCAGAAGTGTCCGGACGCTGATGGGAACCACTTTGAGCACCTCTTGTAATTGCAGAGGTCATACGTGACTTGTATTCATCTTTTGTTATTGGTATATATTGAGCATACAAATAATATGGTTTTTTCCTTTCTTAAAATGTGTGTATATATTTTTGGCACTGTGGTGTGCGTGTGTGTGTGTGTGTGTGTGTGTGTGTGTGTGTATAACGTTTGGAGTGCACCAGGCATATGCTAAACATACATTAATGAGCAAAACACATATTCTTTGACTTCATTATACTTTATTCTACCAGGGACGAGAGGCCATAGACTAGTGACTTAAGTACAGTGCGAATTAGGTTAAGGGCCTGTGAAAGGATGTATCAGGTGGCTTGGCCTAGCTGGGGCACAGAAACCTCAAGTACTGTGATTGTCTTCTGAGACGGGAAGTCTGAATTCCTGATTTCTAAGGCAGGCGAGTTTCAGAGAGTGGCAACATACACAGTGTAACTCTGGTTACAATGAAGAGGAGTTGTTCTAATCTAACACATTTCCTGAAACATGGACTAGGAGCAGTATTATTAATTGAATGTTAACTGAAACAATTGAAAACATGGAATTGTTTTTTGTTATTGTCAATGGATTTCACCTTATTCTGAGATCGTTTATTTGGCTTGATGTACTTTTTTTCATCGTGTATACATGATTTCATTCATTGATTTCAATGGATGCTCTCATTTTTATGACAGCTGCACATTCATAATATCTCGATGGAATTATTCTTCTACTTTAGTATATCAGGCTGACAAATCTTGAAGCAAGAGGCAGAGACATTGTGGAGAGTGAGATAAGCCAAGATTGATTGCCCTGGCGTGATATAATCTCTCCGTATTTTGTTCTCCTTGAGTCTAGAATGCTCTATGTCACATGGGGGTTGCTTCCTTACCTTCTGAGATAAGGCTTGGGAAGGTGTTCTGAGGCAATTAACAGGAGAGGGAGTATTAGTAGATTAGTAAAAGCCTGAACGCAAGGTACAGATTCCCAGGGACTTTTCCAGGAGAGAGGAAGCCTGATGGCTTATAATGCCATGTGTCCTTGGATGGTGAAGTCAGAGCCTTAGCTGAAAAAAATATGGCCGCGTTTTCCTCCTTCTCGGTCCCAAGACAAGATGATAAGCTTTAGGGACAAGGGTCACACAATTGAGTTTGAAGCCTGGTTAGGAGGAGAGATGCTGACAGTATTTCATTGACACGATGTGTCTGTTTTCAGATTGGGGGCCTCAAAAAGGAGAGGCAGCCTTGTCAGGCCTTGCTGACCATCTACATTTGCCCCATGACAAGCTCACATAGCACCAGGAGGTCAAGGGGCAGGTTCTGCTTCTGTTCAGCCTTCTATTCCTGGCTCTCAATAGGCAAATGATACATATTCATTCAATGGGTGAATCGATACATGCACTAAATAGCAACGTTAACTCATAAGAGGATGGGATATGAGACATCTGATGACTTCGCAATCACAAGGAAACTACTTATCTTTAAAGTTCACATTGACTCAAGATGACATCTCCTATGTCATCTTAGACATATCACTTGGATCCTTAAATCTGATATGTATGTAAATAGGGGCAGTATTACACCTGTAAATCAAGGCTTATTACAGTGAGTGCAGTACCATCGCTGAGCTTCTAAGTGAGCTTGGGCCTTGGTTTTCATATGGATCAAATGAAAAAATTGAACCAATGAGCTCTTAAGATTTTTTGAGCTCAGAAGTTTTCAAGTATCAAAATATCTATTGTCTAAATGCACAAGAAGGTTGTTAAATTATAAACAGTTTATCAAAACTTGCTCCCGAATAGACTATTCTTATACATTTGAATACAACCTAATGTATGGTGTATTTTTTTTTTTAACTTTTAATAACCCTTAGACATTGTAGATGTTTGCTTTCAGATAAAGATAAAAGGCCAGTCTGTCTGAGGCCTATTCAGGACTTCTTTCATAAACTTTCATAATCCTGATCTTTTTGTTAAGTTCTACAAATTATACTTTCAATGTCCTTAGTAGTTCTATGTCAAATTGGTTTGTTTTTTGTATCAAAAACTTTAGACAAATTACATATAAAGCACGTTCAATCTCTTTCCCTCTTTAGCAGCTCAACGGTCACCTTTTGGGTAGTATTCAGTCATATTACTTGGTTTTATTTGATCTATATTACATAGCATAGAAAGGAGAATAGAACCAACTCCCTGTATATTTCTTTCCACGGCTCTCAGCAAACCAGCCATAAGTATTTACCATGAACCTACTTTGTAGGGCACAGTTCTAGGCAGCAGTATGCTGAAGGTCAGACCAACTGTGAAATGTTCAGGAATTATGTGATCTGGTTGTCAAACACAGACATTATTTAAAAAAAAAAAGTTATATAAATCTACAGCTAAAAAATTATATTAAAAACAAAATCAATAGCTACTCAAAACTCATCACTTAAATATTTTATTTTACTGCATTTTGCTGTTGGGTATGCTCATGAGGTGGTTTAAGTTATAGTATCTATATTTTGGAAATGCCATGTGTGGATTCCACTGACCATCTGTTCTCAGCTCTGCATTCATTGGTGTATCATATTGGTAGCTTGAAATCAGCCAAAGTCAGAATACTCATATCACAGGAATCAAAAAGTGCTACAGAGCAGCTCTCCCCACCCGTCTCTCTGGCCCATTGATAAATATGAATCAATGTACCACTGCGTCCAGGTGATACATAAATAAAGTCAGGGTCGAAGAGTAGCTATAGTGCTCTGGGAAATCCTGTGTTCGCATATGAGCAGAGCAAAGACATTGGAGCAGCACTTCATATGCTAGTGCAGATTCATAATTAAAAGGTAACTGGCAAGATAATTAAAAGGTAGCCGAGAGAAACAGTCTGTGCTTTGGGCCAAGTACGTAATCAGGTTCAATAGATGCTTTACCAGCTAGGATAGAGTATGAAGCAGGCACTGCATATTCTGAATGCAATGAAAATACATTGGCCACAGCGGATGGATGTTTCTGATGGGCTTTGTTACAAAGTAGATAGCTACTCTTTCTTTGTCGATAAAAATCAGAGCTATATAAACACAGATAGTTTTATAAATCTGGAATGCCTGACATTTAGCTGTAAAATATGTCTTCCAACTTTTATTTAGATAAGGTTGATACAAATGTTTGGACCATTAATATTCTTGAATTAAAGACTCGGTAGATATTCAATAACACTCTGGTATTAGGAATTGCTCCTCATTCACAGGGAAGGGAGCTACTATTTAGTAAGCATCAACAGTGTGCCAACAACTTCTGAGACACTTAATATAGTCGGTTTCTTGTCCCCAGTGCCATGTAAGGGAGGAAATAATGGGAAAGAGAAGGAAGGAATGCATATGGAACACACACAGACACTGCTCATACATTATTCTGAATGATTAAAACAGTATTAAAGGCAATACTGTTTATTTTAATTTCATAGTAGTGAAATAGAGACTTAACAAAAGTGAAAAACTCTTCCAAGGTAACATTGCAAGTAAGTGGCAGAGCCAAGATTTTAAAAACACATAGCTATGATTCTTTCGGTCAACAAACATTTCTTGGATGCATATTACATACCAGGAGATATCCTAGATGCTGGGGGAATGATTAATGTTACACCATTCTCTCTACTTAGAAAGCTTATAGTATCCTGTGGGAGGAATATAAGTAAATAAGTAATTATAATCACACGTATGAATATTATCATAGAGACCAGGATATCAGTGCCTAAGAAACACTCAACATGGTTTTTGGAGCTCAGTGTAGGCTGCTAGGAGTACTCAGTTTCATACTTAAAGAACAAGTGGGAATGAAGCAGGGAGGATGGAATGGGATGGGCAGAGAGCATTCCAGACAAAGGAAATACCATGCAAAGGGCTGGGGTCCAGAGGAGGAAGTCATGTTAATCATAAGATATAATATTTTATTGATCATTTCATTACAGTGATTTACTCGTTCAATCCTTTTAAGAAACCTGTGAGTAGGCTTTGCTGCCAGGAGGTTGTTCTAGGTGTTGGAGTGGCTAGATCACAATGGGATTTATAGATGATGTAATACAGAATTGTACACCTGAAATCTATGTAATTTTACTAACAATTGTCACCCCAATAAATTTAAAAAATAAATTAAAAAAAAAAAAAAAAAAAAAAAGAAGGGAGGAGAAAAAAAAAAGAAATCAGAAATCTCTATGTCGTTACAAGAATTCTGGGTGGGTTTTTATCTTGAGCATAGTGTTGCAAACAAACAAACTACATATATATATATATATATACATACATATACACATATACATATAAATATATATACATATATACGTATATATATGTGTGTGTGTGTGTGTGTGTATATATATATATATATATATATATATATATATATATGGTTTGAATATGATTAGATCCATGTTTTAGAAAGACCACTGTGTTTTCTGGAACAAGTAAACATCTCATTAGTAATCCCCTTGTTTCAATTTCTTTCTCACTTTCTAATGTTTGTTTGTGTATGAAAACTGACTGGGTCATGTGTCAAAATCTAAATACAGTGCCTGAGACGTAATAGATGTAGACGGTAGTCTCGGTCTTTGTAAAACAGCAATTGAAAATTTCTCCTAAAGAATAGATTTTTATGAGAAAAGTAGGGAACAAAATACAGTTGTATATTTATTCTATCAAGTATACTTTTCCTACATCTTAAAAATTCAATTTTTGAATACCAAAAGTATACGGGATTGATTTGAAATGGGGAAGAAATAAAAAAGATGATAGATTCTTAGACATATAGTACTACGGTAAAACTTGAGACCTGAGACTTTTATTCAAGTGATTATGTTAGAATAAAAAAAGGAAATGCATAATTCATGCATGACTCACCAAGACTGTATTAAAGATTAATCATAGAGGTCACACATCAAAGATGCAGTGATTGGAACACTGGGAAAGATGGAGAGTTTGAAGCTACTTACCTTTTAATGCATCTGCTTTGTAGACTCAGGACAGCCCACCTTTTCAGTTTCTTCTTCCCATATCTTCATGCTACATTTCAGATCCTTAGTCGGGTAGGCCAAGCTTGGGTAGCTGTTGCAGCTTTGCAGTGTCATCCCTTGGTGAGTCAATCGCCTTCCTAATCCCAGCCCCAAACCACCCCTTGCCCTGCTCCATGATAGCCCAAACAAATTTCATTTCAGTCTTCCTGGCAACTCATTACTCTTAGCCTTACCAGACACACAGAATGTTTTATATTACTCATTGTTTATATATATATATATATATATGGATCTTGTAGTTGACATACAATATTACATTCATTTCAGTTGTACAACATAGTCATTGGACATTTATATAGCTTATGAAGTGGTCATCCCAACAAGTCTAGTACCCATCTGAAACCCTATGTACAGTTATTATGATATTATTGGCCATACTCCAAATGCTGTACACACAGAATTTGGTCTCATGCTAGTCCCTTCACCAGGTGTTGTATTTCCTCTGTCATCACTGAGACTTTATTCCGCAAACTGTAATTTTTGTATTTTTAAAACGCTTTGTTCTTACAATGAAGTCACTTGTTGCACTGTTACAGGGTGTTTCTGCTTATCCTCACAGACTGTAGGTTTCTTTGGATAATAAAATGTGGGGAAGGGTTTGACATTTATAGGCACTCCCTAAGTGTCAGGAACTATTCTAGATGTCTTGCAAAACATCATATTTAATCTTCAAAGTGGCCTTGTAGCATAGATTATCATTTCCACTTTACAGCTGAGTTAACCAGCTCAGTAAGTCAATTAACTCAACCAAGGGGACAATGCTGGTAAGGATATAAACAGAGTGTTTTCTGAGTCAAAGCCTCTGCTTTTTCTACTATGTCATAGCATATTGAGATTATGAGTCAGGGTTTATTTTTGTGCCTGGACTTGTACTTTGCAGATGCTGCTTCTGGATTGCGTTCTCCCTCTCTGTGTGTGTTTCCCTCTTTATCTCTTCCAGATATTTATATTTTCTTGGCACTTTCTAAGATATTACCCTACAATGAGTGTGTAAGAGGGTCACATGAGGAACTCACCATGAAGAATGCAGGGGAGGCAATCAGGACTTTATGTGGTGGTCCGAGTGGGCATAGATGGAGACCTGCCACTTATAGTGACCAACCAACATAATGACTGGCCACTGTGGTGCCAGAGACAAGAGTTAAAGGAAGGACCCATGCCTTCAGCCTAAATCTGAAGGAGACCAGGCCCTGGGCAGGTAGGGCAGCATCTGTAACTACCACACAGATCCAGCCAGTCATCCAGGAGGCTCCTGGAAAACCAAAGCTCCGTTAAGAGGGACATTGTTCTGCTGGTCAGTGAAAGAGACAGCCTATAACTCTGGTCACTGACCCCTAGTCAACCCTGTTTCTACTACCCACATATGGGGATAGAGGTAACTATTCAGACTAGAAGACTCTCCCTCTCTCTTTCTCTGCAAATTACTTTTCCTCTTGTCTAATGAAATCATGTGAAATTGACCTTGGGTTTGTTTTCTTGGTCAAAAAAATGGAGGTCTTCTTAAATAAATGATTTTTCCGCTCTGCTTTATGCTCAGAAAAATGGAAACTCTTTCATCTCTATAACATCATGCCTTTTAATTGGACTATAACTATGTGAAAATGGCATCACTGTCCATATTTTTAGTTGAGGAAACTCAGGCCCAGGGAGATAGGTGGCCCCCAAAGTCATACACAGAACAAAGTAACAACAGAGATGTGGTATGATTCCAGGTCTGTTGACATTTAATGTTCTTTGCATCACATCTCTGTTGATTAAAAAGAAGGAAAAAAGCCAAGAAATAGTAAAAAGAATCATCCTGGTTGAGTTTTTGACAGGGCTTGTCCCCTGCAGAGTTATTAACTGGAAAGTCAATACATGAGTTACTGTTGATCACTTGATGACCCTGGTAACAAGGATTTGAACAGTTGATAACGAGATCAGTTAGGGGAACAGTATCTCTTCTGACACAAATCACAGTTTTGATCATCTTTGGCATGAAAGATGCCAAGAAATCATATACGAAAGCTGGTATTTTTTAAGCCCCATCTAAATATTTGTGAAAATTAATGACACTAAATAAAGGACATTGCTTTTCCAATTTAAACAACAACAAAAAGTAAAGTTTTGAAAAGGAGACGAAAGTGCTTTTTACTCAAAGTAGAAAGAATCCACGAAAAATCGATTTCCTTGTTTTCTCAGCATGCCTGATATGTGTGTTCATTTATTCCATTTCAAATAAGGTTCAAAGAGTTGCCACTTTATACTTCCCCACAGTGGAATCTTTAGACGTTCAAACTAACAATAGGAATTTCTCCAGGGAGGCAAATACGTTAATTGTGATTTTGAATGTCCTCAGGTTCCCCAATCTTCAGTGGTCAGCTGCCTGCTTAATAGTTAATTGCACGATTTGAGCTTCTGTGTGTCTGTAAGGGACCCCATGTGTTACGGATTCTCCTTTCTTAGTCTTTTTGAAATCACCAGAGTGTTTCTGTATTACCAAAGTCCGTTTTTTGGCATGGTTAACGTATACGATGAAGAGCTATCTGCTCTACAATTCAACTGCCAAACAAATAATAATGACAACCTAAAACAGGTACTCTGTATCACTAAGTTCCATGATTTATCTGCTTAAATATTCCTGTTCCAGACCTGGTTTGCATCTTCGCTATTGCTAGTGATTTCTACAGCAGAGGTTGTGTACTTTTCTTCGAATTGTAGTACAGATCAATTAATTTCATTTTTTCCAGCCAGATAATTACTTTCCAATTATGAATTGCCATGTTATTTATGCCTGCCTTTTGTGATACAGGAAATCTTATTGTCAGTGGGAGAAGCCTTGATCCTTAGAAATACATCTTCAATCTGCTGAGACTTTTCTACATCAGCTGCAACTCATCCTGTCTTGATTGGGGGTCGTTTCTGCTCATTCTACCGTCTTGGGCTGCATCACAAGAGCTTCCAATTTTGTCGACTTTTCTCGCCCTCTCTTGAATTAATTTTTCACTCTGATTTTTTTCCTGTAACATTTCTCTGTAAATAGCCTGACAGTCACCAGCTTTAATCAAGACCAGTTTGCTAATCTCAGTTCTATGTCTCTGTATCAGTCAGAGTCCAATCAAGAGAAAGAAACTTCACAGTTACTGGAACAGAGAAATGTAATATAAATTACCATTACTGATAACTATCGGGAGGACAGCTATAATGAGGCCAAAAGAAATCTGAAAAACATTTTAGCGTCAAGGGGGGAAAAGCATGGAAAGGATGAACTTGTGAGGGGGTATAGAGGTCCTCTCCCAGACTAGGGTCTGGAACTCACAGAAGAAGGTGTAATTGTCACTCTGTGTAGTGCAGACATTCTCTGGGGTGCTTGGGCCATAATTGATCCACAGTCACTGGACAAGCAGACAACACCTGTCCTGGGCAGGTAGGCCAAGGTCTCGGAGCCAAGGCTGGGGTGCCTGCAAGGCTCCCTACAACTCTACTCACAGGAAGCCACTGAAACCCAAAGAGCAATTTTCTATCATGACAGTTCATCCTCCATATTCCATTATACTTTTTAAAAATAGCTATTTCTTAAATAGCAGTTTTCACAGGTGCTAGAGTGAACTGGCAGCCTTCACCTTCTTTCTTCTTTCATTGTGAACTATTTGTGACTTGTTCATAATATTATTTTAAAAAGGCAAAGAGACAAAGAAAAAACAGGCTAGGGAAAGTATATTGCACTCATTCAAAGTAGCTGAAAACAATTTAAGCCAAGATTCACTCTTCTGAGAGCAGTAAAAGCCATATCTTCTGTCACCGCCTTTGCCCCATGAGACTCTGTCCCAGTCAACCATCCAGAAGCATTTCCTTTTTGTAGACTCTTATAAAGTACGGATCCTGTTGCTGTCCAGGGAAAAGGAGAAGTCAAGACATCCATCAGCAAATTCACCCAAATCCATCAGCCGTCAGAGCCTGTGCTCTTCCAGAAGTACACGGCTGCAATAGGAGTCTTTAAATCCGGACCTTCACATCAAAGAGGGTGGATGCCATCCTACTCCCCTTCCCTCTCTGCCTCAGGATATTTCCAGTTCTTTATTTATTCTTCATTTGCTCTTACCACAGAGGATACACTAACTCTGGAATTTTCTCAGGAGCCTTGCACTGCTCTAACCATTCTGCCCTCTTCTCTCTGCTCTAGCCACCTCCCCTTTCCCACTGGTGCCCTGTGGACTTTCTCCTCCTCAACATTCTCCATTTCCCCTTTCATCTAATTTCTAATCTTCCTTCTGATTCCGGCACCAGTATCACTCTCTCTGGGAATATATCCTGGACCTTTCTGACTAGTCAGGTCAAATTTTCTATCAAGTATCCTCACAGGGTCTTGAATCTCTCTTTTATAACACTTATCAGAAATGAAGGTTTATATTTATGTTGTATTTTTTATTATTATTATTATTTTTATTCTGTTTCCTCCACCAGACCATTTGCTTGAACAACTCAGTGGCTCAGGTATGTTGACTTATCATGTACCTGGTAATGTTGTAGGCTTCAGAAGGGGCCCATCGATTCGCCGTCTGTACTCCGGCCTTTCTCTGGGCCTTCTTCTTTGTGACCCCTTCTTCAAGGTCAGCTGGCTGACCTGGTTCTCTCCAGTTCCCAAATAACTTCATTTGATTTGCTGCCCGTCACTGTCACTTAATGGCTCTTCTCTCAGTAAACAACAGCCCTCAGTGCTTGTTCCTGCTCAAAGCTGAGTCCTCTGATCCACACCATCTGTTGTGATTCTAATCAACTTCAAGGCTCTTTCTCACCTTCAAAGTCACATTGTCTCCTTTTTGAGGCACTTATTTGGAATCTTCAGAATACTAAGGGGCGTGCCCGTGAGACACACTGGCAGCCACCCATGCAGCTCTCCCCTGCACCATCCCCACCTTCAAGCAGAGCCAGGTTTCCTTGCCTTTCCATGACCTGGGGGCAGGTCTCCTGTTTCCTCCCGTGCAATCCCAGCCCTGGGGAAATGCACTCCCGCCAAAGCACCATGTCAGGGCAAATGAGGAATCCAACCCCACATGCCCGAATCTCACCCACTCCGCACGTAGACTTTGCACATCTGATTAAGATGGGGCTCTAGCACTGGCGTGGGCATCCCCATTCCTGAGTGAGAAGCAAGCTGTAGAGAGCCAATGTGGTTAATGCCGAGGATACAGCCCTCAGGGGTATCTGAGGAGCTGCCTGGAAAGGCTCTCATTTCCATTATTTTATTGTATTTTGTTTTATAAGTAGAGATTTTAATTACAAGAAATTTAATTACAAAAATTTTAAGTTTAAATATTTACTCGTAATGTTTACTGAATGTGGTAATACCCAGGGAGTTTTCTTTTTCTCTATAATCCATCAGTAGGCTATCTATAATGTTGAAAAAGCAAAAAATAAAAAAACAAAACAAAACAAATAAGCATAGTTTGAAGTATGTATAATGACTAAATCTGAACAAAAGCCCAACAGACAGCATATTCCAGCTGTGCTTGTATTTAGATGTCTATGAATATTTCTAGAATTAGAACTAGATACAGGATTCTACAGGATTCTTCAGGTTTCATTGCATATAATCTTGAGCAAGTGGGGGATTTTTGTTTATTTGTGTGTTTTTTTTTTGCCTCAGTTTCCTCATCTATAAAATGAGACTGTAACATGCAAATGCCATGAGATGAAGTAAAGGGATTCACATATTCAAACGCTTTGTTAGAACAATGCTTGCTCTTTTCCTGTTTTCTTCATTTCACAAGTCTGGCATTTCCCATCACGGTGTCAGACTCATCAAATACGTTCATTTTGGATCACCTCTGACCCTAGCAGGAGGGCTGCATATAAACAGCAGATTGTCCTTGAGGAAAATGTGCACAAATGATCAATTAGACTATTTGCAATGGATGTCCCCTGCTGTGGACATGAGCCGGGGTTCTAACTCTAGTTGGAACATATGCTGTGCACCTCCCAGGCTTTCCTTTGTGCTTTCAGACTCCCAGCTGCCCAAGGAACATTGAGGCAATTAACTCCTCTCTTTTTGGGGGTGACTGTGAAATAAATACGCAGTGGTGACAGAGCACTGGACAGGGAACCAGCAGATATGGCCCTGCCATTAGGCTTTGATTTTGACTCTTCAGAGCTTTGTTTCCTTTTGTGTGAAACCAGGAGTTCGTGTCATATGTTCGCAGAAAGGCTCTGAGAGTCAAATAGGATCATTATATAGATACACCTTGAAAATAGTGAAGCTTTGTATAAATCTGAAAGTTAATAATAATGATTGGTAACACTGTTAATGTTATTATTACAGTAAAAAGCAGAAGGCATATCATCCATACTCAGGGAGTTTTCTTCTTATCTCTAAAACATCAGTAGGCCATCTATAATGTTGAAAAGCAAAAATTAAAAACACAAAACAAATAAGCAAACAAATAGTTTGAAGAATGTTTAATGGCTAAATCTGAACAAAAGCCCAACAGACAGCATTTTCCAGCTGTGCTTTTGTTTAGATTTCTATTACTACTTCTAGAATTAGAACTAGACAATGGATTCTACAAGGCTCTGCTGGTTTTGTTGTATATAATCATGAGCATCTAAAGATGCCTGTGAGGTGGATCTTCTCTAAGTTTAAGGACAGAGAGTGAAGGAGGGCTGTTAGTTATCCATTCAAACTTTCTGCCCCCGCAGCATCAGAGCCACGGCCACAGAGAAAGCACAGGGACCAAGGTATCCTGATCCTTCCCGGAGAGGTAGAATTTGAAAGAGGTGCTCACTCTACAGGTGCAGGAAGTGATTCTGCCCAACCATCCCCAACAGCAATCACACTGGAAGTTAGGGTCTGCAGATACTGCAGAATTTGTGGAAGCTGAAACTTGACTGTGATTCCAAGGAAAGAAAGAAGCTGCCACGAGGAGGGGTTGAGATTGGATGAGCTTTGACCCCACCCCCCCGACTCTTACATTCTTGGATGCCATAACTTTAAAGCTATACAATAACAACAGCTAATACTTATATAGCACTTTACGATGTGCTAGACACTATTTAAGTGTTTTAAATCTATTATTCCTTTAACCTCTACAGCAACCCTATGAAGCAGGTACTATTAGGATCTTATTTATAAATGAAGAAGTGAATGTACAGAGAAGTAACAAAAACTGACCCAAGGAGCAGAGTCACCAGCAGCAGAGCCAGGGTTTGAATTCAGGCTGTTTGCCTTGGAATCACAACCTTAATCACCACTCTCGCATCTTGAAATCAAAAGGAAATTTTTCCATCAAAATTAGCTCCAGCCTTGCCTTTTTCTACTTCTTTGCCCAGAGCAGAGGTATAGTATATCATCTTCCGAAAAGAGAATTTCCCTAAGAACATGCTGCTAATTTTAGACTTGGTGCTATCACAATATTCCAGAATGTGTATCTTCTTAAATAAGCAGCTTCATTTATTAATTCAACAGATAGTGAACACGGACTCTCTTCATTACTGAGCTGAGAGCAGAGAAATGAAGACACAGTAATGTCTCTCACGGTGCTTCTACAGTTAGTACTCAGTGTGATACAGTGAGTGGATGACTCTGTTTGCTTCTCAATGCATGGATTTTATTTTTAAAAGTTACACATGGTTCTATTATTCCTCGACGGCATTAAATAAGACAAAGGTTTTGGTTCCTTCAATTACTTCCATCTTTCTAATTGAGGACTTTCTGTTCCTCACCCTTTTCTCAATTTGGCATTTTCACGACTGGATTGTGGTTGGAATCAGTGGTCTGAAATACTGCGTCCACCTTTGTTCATAAACCAATTCAGCAGGTAGAAGGAAAGGTCAGGCGATTTAAGGTTTGCAGTCTGGGGGCCCAAGTTGAATCCTCTAAATTGTCCAGGCTCTTCTTTATTTCCTCTTAAAGCTTGACAGGAATAAGCCATTGGATGATATATTTTAAAGTTTAGGGGCTTCTATAGTGAAAGGTCTGGGGATCCACAAAAGTGTTTGTTTTATCTAGAGAGAGTGAAGTGAAAATCCAGCTCACTATTTCGTAGCATCAGCAATGTGGGTCCAGTGACTCCAGAAGGCTACGTCCATGGGAAAGTTTTGCTGAGTTTCCCTCTTTACTCCATCCTCATTGGCATGTCTTTATTCAAGGCTTTTCATTTCTCTCCTAGATTAGTAAAAACATATTACTCCCTCTCTTCAGTATCAATCTCCTCTACTTATTTCCATGTGGCTTTCAAATATTTTGAAATTACAGTTTGAATGATTCCTGCACTTTCTCAGAGTGACTGGATGGATATTACCTTCACAATAGAGCTCAAACACCTTAGTAGAACACATTACAGTCTATATTTTGTGTCCTAATGAGACCTTAGGTTTCTTATCTTACCACGTCCCTCTAAACAGCCTGAATTCTAGCTCTCCTGGAGCAGTGCTCAAACATCCCAGTGGCCTCAGGTCTCTGTGCTTTACATGTGATGTATTTCAGCTACTTGAATGTATTTAGTCCTCTTTTCTCTTACCTAAAACTTATGGGCCCTATAAGTGTCCTTTTGGATGCCTTTTTAGTCTGTGTTGGGTGTTTTCCATTTGGTTGCCGTAACTCCTTGGGCAAGCCTACATCGTTACCTCTATCCCACCATATTATAATCCTCTGCCTACACTTCTGTCTTCCATGCTCATCTGTAAACTTTGTGAGGGCAGAAACTGCTTTCTTTACTCTGTTCCCTAGTGTTTTACACAGTGACTGGCACACTGAAATCGCTTAGTAAAAGTCTGTTGAACAATTGGATAGACTTTTGAATTAACAAATTAATGTGATAGTTGTTTTCCAACGTGTAAAAGCTGGTTCAGATAACAGTGCTTTATTGCAATAATTCCCATCATGGGAGCCCTGAACGCCAAAATGATGTTTGTCCAGATGTCCTGGGTTCACCTGCATACACCCTCAACACCTAGAACAGGTGAAGTGTGTTTGAAAATGTCTTCAATCTACATCCGTTTTTGAAAGATATTTTAGTTAAGTGTAGAATTATAATTTGATCTCTTTTTTTCTTTTAACACTTTAGGAATATCATTTCACTCTCTTCTTGTCAAATAATTTTTTGTGGTAATTCTTATCTTAACAAAGCTGTTTTTAAGATTTTGTTTTTATTGCCGGTTTTCAACAATTTGGTTATGATGTGCTCTGATGTGGCTTTCTTTATGTTTCTTTTGTGGTGTATATTAAACTTCCTGGATCTATGATTTGATATGTTTCATCAAATATTGATAATGTTCAGCCACTGTTTATTCATATATTTTTCTGCCCCTTCCCCCTCTCTGGGATTCAATTAGACATTTCAGACTACTTGAAAATTTTCTGTAGCTTATTGAAGCTATATTTATTTTTTGTGGTATTTCTTTTTCTATTAATACTTCATTTTCAGTAATTATTATTTTCACATCTTCAAGTTTGTTGATCTTTTCTTTTGAAATATTTACTCTACCATAAATACTATCTTGTTAGTTTTTAAAATCAGGTATTATATTTTTGTTTCTTAAATCTTCATTTAGTTCTTTTTTTATATTTTTGTATTATGTCCATGCTGTTTCTTTAGAGTGTTGTTGGACACAAGTCATATCAGACTTGTTGATGGATAATATGTACCTATTTGTAACATTTACCTTTGTCGTGTATCATTTCTTTTAGATGTGCCTTTCAAAGTACTATAAACATTTCTTGAAAGAATGTGTAGCATCGCCTTATTGTATACAATGCATGTATTATTCACACATTTTATCTCCTTTTCTCTACAACAACAACAACACCAGTATTCTCTGTAGGGGAAATACATATTTGTTCATTGTTGCTATGGGGCAGGTACCTGTGAACTATATGACTACAGTTCAGAATTGGGCTAAATATATTCGTCTTTAATTTGCACAATTATATATCACTTAGTAAATCTTTTCATTTAAATTATCTCATTTGATATTGGCAACAGTCCTATGGAAAATCATATCCCTGTCTAGGATTTATAATTCCCCCTTTTACATTCGGGGACCCAGAATTAAGAAACAAGGGATTACACAATTTTTATTATTTTACTGTTTTGGTTTTTTGTTTGTTTGTTTGTTTTTTGGTACCTAATGTAGAATTCTATTTTTAAAAATGTAGCATTAACTGTGTTAATGGGAGGGAAAATAATAGAAGGAAATATGTATTCATTCTATTGTCATACCACAAAAATATATAGCATTATTACACATTTCTTTGCTTTTGTGCATGTGTGTGCATATACATTACATTTATAGCAAAGACACATGTTAGTGGAGTTTTTTGGTTTGTTTTCTTTTGTTCATGTTGGCTTAACCTTGTATCATCATTTCAGTTATCTTTCCATAAGATAGCATTGCCTCTCCGGAGATGAGTCATAATGTGAGTTGTTTGTACAATAAAGGCTCTATTTATTGAAAATTTGATTTGGAGCAACCTGAGATTTCTGTGACAAAAGTGCGAATTCAGAAATAAGAAAATAATACTCTGAAATCCCATATAAATTTAATATACCAAAGGAACCCTCATTCAGTAATTATCGATTCTTTGTTGGCACAAATTCTAGTAACCTGGTTTCCAGATTTCCTAAACCATATCGCATTTCAAGCACACAGTGTGAAGAGGATTGATAACAGTGTCATCTTCACTGAGTATTTATTGATTAGATGAAGCCCTGAAGTATGCTTTGCAGCTACAAAAATGTAGAACACATGTCTTGTCTTCAAAGATCTTAGTATAAATTTAGAAAAAATTGATATATATGATATATATGTATATATCACAAAATAAAATACTTAGAACATCAAAAGAGAGTTACAGAAGTAGTTTTCAGATTTTAGAGGAGGGAATACAATGTTGAAGAGTGAAATAGAAAACTAAGACAAAACAGGTATAACAAACATAGCACTGAAATATGAGGCCATGTGATTTCTGTACACAGATAAACAACATGGTGTCAACTGCTTCACTTCAAGTGTTTTTAAGGATGTCATGGCATTTACATACATAAATTGGTTAACTAATATTATTTGGTTAACTAATGCATTGTTAATTGGTTAACTAATGCCCATATACAATAGACAAAAGTCCGTTCCATGATAATAGTGATCTAACACAGTGGTTATAAGAATGGGCTCAAAAGTCTTACTGCCTGGGGATTGAAGTCCTAGCTTTATCAGTTGTAAACTGGACCTGTTTTTAATCTGTCTGTGTTGTCTTGTCTTCATCTGAAAAGGAGGTGATACGAATACCTTCAACAAAGGGTTATTATGAAGATTGAATGAAACAAAATTTGTAAAACTCATAAGACAGTATCTGATTCATAGATAAATTTAAGTGTAAGATATTAAAAATAGTAAAAGCAAATGTGTTGATACCACTTACCTATGTATGAGGCACAGTTCTAAATTTTTTACATCTATTAAGTCACACAATCCTTGCATCAACCCTAGGAGGGAGATACTATTATTCCCATTTTATATTTGAGAAAACCTACTCATAGAGATAGAAATAACTTACTCAAAAATCTACCTACTTCAGTAGCAAAGCCATGATTTTATCCAAGTACTTTGTCCCTAGAGGCTTTTATAATATTGCCACCACAAGGTTGTTCATAAGAAAAAGTATAACTGTTAGAGTGACATGAAAATACAATCGGCCACTGATTTTCTGAGGCAGTGATCACCTTTTCATCAGAAGATTCAAGTAAAAGGCATCCAGTTAGGACACTGGACTAAACAACGTGTGCGGTCATTAATGATTTATTTATTTTAATATCGACCACTGTCAGTAAAAAGATTGTTTGATTTTTATTGTTTATGCAAGTAAATATGTTTATACCCACTAAAATTTTACTCTCAGAAGTTGCTTGAATGTGGGGTGAAAGCTCCTATTATCTTAAAAATATATCTGTAATTATATGTATGTGATGATATATACCATTGTACATAATTTCATATATACATATATGAAAATTTTCATCCTCCATCTATATAGAAAAATGTTCCTCATAAATCCAGAAGGCACTTTGGTGTAGTGACTTAACACACAGTTTATAATACTAGACTAATCTGATTTTGATATCTAGCTGGGCCACCTGCTTGCATAAAATTATTGTAAAATGAGGAAAATTATAATAATATGTACATGATAATATTATTGCCAGGAATCACTGAGATCATTCTTTAAAAAGTATTTAGCATAACACATGCAAGTGGTAAACACTCATTAAGCTTTATTATTACTATTTTCTAAGTGAGATGTTAATTCCTTAGTATGTGCAAAGGCGAACACACACACACATACACACACAGATGCGCACATGCATGCATACATCGATAATAGCAATCAATTTGTTAATGAAAATTAGGTTTCTTCTTGTTTTTCATTGTAAAATATAAAACCCATACAGAAAAGTACAGGCCAATGATTTATCACAGAGTAACTATGGCAAAGAAACACAATATTCCCAGGCCAAGAGATTTTAAGTGCAATTTATGGCAGTGGAATCACGTTTCTGGTCACTTTCAGGTAACACAGTCCAGTCTGGTATGAGAATAAAAAATGTGAACTTGTTCTAAATGTCAGCTTAGTCAGTGATTCTGCTGGGGAAATGGTAAAGGAAGGAAAGAAAAAGGGTACTGGAAAGTTCCTTTTTAATTGGTATTGTGAATTGTTTTTGGTGTCCTGAGCTTGGCATGCGTGTTACTCTGTCACACAGAAGCACGCTTGTTGTGCTTCTGAAACCTGTTTCCCCCTTCACTGGGGATCACACCTGCCATTCCTTTAAGGCTGGCAGACGCATTTCCTTCTGTCTGCTCACTTCTAACGCCTTCTGTAGCTTCCAAATACTGCGCAGTGCATGTGTTTCATGCTGAGGTCTCCTCGGCCCTCCAGGTGCCCTGTTTGAACAGGATCTTCTGCCCCGTGCACAGACTACAACTGACCTGTGTCAAACAGTCTCACTTCCTTTGATTGACAATCTCAGAGCTGCAGCCGCTTGCTCTAGCACAAGCCTGGCCAGCCAGCTGGATGCAGGCACTCTATTTGGCTTTTGCTGCCTCTTTCTCTGGGTCAAATACCAGCTTGTTTTTTGTCTCTCAAACTTTAAGGGACAAACATGTGGCCTGTGTAGTCCCTTAAAAGCTCCAGTCCCTCTGCTGTCCTTCTCTTCAGTGCCATTCTCTCTAAAGGAGTATTTTCCTCGTCTCACTTCTCCAACCTTCTTTAGTGGGTGGCCGGTGAAGGATGAAACAGTATCATTTCCCCCGCTGAATGCCATTTTCACATTTCATGTGTTTGTCTCACATCAGACTTCGGTACAGGGAATCTATTGCCTTTTAGAAAGAGCAAATCCTGAAGCCATCAGTTTCTCATTTTACCCTCACAACAAAACCTGATATAGTAATTGTTTGCTCGTTTGTAGAGGAATACAACACCTCTAGCAACTTGTACCAGGAGACAAACTAAGCAGGTACAACTTGAACCCAGGTCTGACTCAAAGGTCTTAGCCCCTGGCACTGAACTTCCTTCCTTGCCATCTCTTTGTGATTTACCTCTCATTTATTCCTATATTTGCATTTGTGTTTCCCACCAGTCAGTGGAATTCTGTCTGGCCCTTAATTTATAGGCCAACATTTTGAGATACAAACTAGTTAGTGGAAGAGCTGGGCCTAGGACCCTTGAATTCCAGTTTAAAAAAATGTTCTGTTGGGCTTCACAGGCTTGATTATCCTTTACATGGGAGAAAGTTCTTCTATTATGCACATAACTTGCATCACTCATTCATGTGTTAGCTGCTGTGGCGATAATAGAAAATGTCTAAAGTTGGGCCTCTCGATGGCTCTCATTATTTATACACTTTGAGATTGTACCTACAAGCTTCCTTGAGTGGCCTCAAGATGACTCAGCAGGGCTCGAGATGTGGTAGTGGGCTGGGGATGGCTGGTATTAGGGTCAAGTGTGGTGGTTTCCCAGAGCTGTCAGTGTTTGGAACCATATGTTGTACATATGCCATTTGCTTGGGGACATATGGTATTAAATCTAGGGAAGCCTATTTCATTATAATCAACAGGAGTGGGTAGATGTGAGAAAAAACCTGAATTCTTTTTCCATGGAAACCCTGATATAAGACAAAGTGTGGAATCAAAATCAGCGCAAATCCAAAAGGTTCAAGAAAACTGCTTGAAGGGACCAGACTGGACAACTTTCAATTTCTTGAACAGAGAATACGGAGAACTTACCTGGTTTGGTTTAAGGGTATTGGGTTGAAGCCAGTGACAATTTTCTCAGATTCATTTTATCTCTTGTGTAAAGGTCGGTTTTACAATAAGTTGAATTTCAGAAATAGAATTTTAATGATGAGATGATGGTATCTTAGCTGTGGTCTTCAGTGAAATTTCACAGATCTCGGGTCGAGGTGTGATTTCAAATAAACTGTGATTACACTAAGAGGAATCTTGAGACTATAATTACGTTGTACAGCTCATCTATAATACAGCTGTCCCAGGGCTTGTCAGTACTTTGCATGTCTTTACATGTATGTTCACTTTTGGACAGTCCACATCCCTGAAGATCCCAGACATGGTAATTGTGAGGTGTCTGTTCCCACCTAGAGAAAAGAGCCACCAGGTGGCATATTGGTGATGAGAAGAATTTGAACAGTCTGGCTCTCCTCCAGGCTCTCCTCCAGGCTCTCCTCCAGACCTCAGCGTAACTTACCTTGGTGGAGTTGTTTGCATAAGAAAAACAAAACAGTGGAGGCGTAAGAATGTTCTCTCAAATAAATTACTGGGCAGGGAATAATGACATTATTTTTAGATCAAGATTCCTACCTCTAAAACGTTGGAGAGAGAGTGTGTTTGGGGTGTTGAGGGGGCGGGTAGGGAGTGGGGATGGTAAGAGCTGCAGTAGTGTGAGAAAAGCTTTGGATGAGAATAATATCTAAATTCCAGATTTTAATCTGCTCTCAGCTCATCCTGTGACCTTGAAACACTCACTTTCCCTTTCTGAATATTTATTTTTATCTCTAAAGTAAAAGATTTGGGTGAGTTGATTCCTAAGATCCCTTCCAATTTCAAAACCCTGGGACTATATTCAGTGGTCAAGGGTCAAAAGTGATAATAAATTTAATGCATAGACAAGGTCTAAGACTGGTTTAGATATCACAGTGGGTTCTTCAGTTACATTTTAAACAATAAAAGGATGTTTTGGCCATTGCTACTCTTATTTGAGAACTTAGTCCAGAAACAGTTTCATTTGGAAAGTATTCTTGGTATTTCGGGTCAGATCTACAATTGTTATAAAGTCATACGAGGTTTGACAATTAAGTTCGTGAACTTGTTGCAATGATGTTGCTAACCTTTTTTGATCTCAGAGGAATTATTCATTATGAAATTATACCAACTGGACAAAGAGTTAACCAAGTTTACTATTTGAAAATGCTGAAAGGGATGCGTGAAAAAGTTAGACAACCTGAACTTTTCACCAACAATTCATGGCTCTTGCATCACAACAATATACCAGCTCACATAGCACTATCTGTGAGAGAGTTTTTAGCCAGTAAACAAGTAACTGTATTGGAACACGCTCCCTACTCACCTGATCTGGCTCCCAAAGATAAAGGAAATATTGAAAGGAAGACATTTTGATGACATTCAGGACATAGAGTAATACAACGACAGCTCTGATGGCCAATCCAGAAAACAAGTTCCAAAATTGCTTTGAAGAGTGGACTAGGCACTGGTGTTGGTACATAACTTCCCAAGGGGAGTACTGTGAAGGTGACCCTAATGATATTCAGCAGTGAGGTATGTAGCACTTCTTCTAGGATGAATGCACGAACTTAATTGTCTGACCTTCGTATTTTCCCACTGAAGGGTAATAGAGCTTTCCATGCTAGAGCATTGCCAAAGCTATCGTAACTTAACAATATGCCATCCAATTGATGAATTTTAACATCTCCGTATCTTTCGAAAACCTTGAATTTGCTTTCGGCATACTGCAAAATTAACTGTATGTTCCTATTGATAATTGTAAACTCTTGAGTGTCGTTTTCTAGATGAATTAATGATCTAAAGTAGAGCTCAGTAACAGGAGTATGTTGTAACGTGAAAGCAAGCTGATATATAACTTCATGAGCTATAATAATATATGATTTTCCTTAAAATATTAAAAACACATTTGTTTGCTCAAAGAGGAGCAGTATTTTGATGAGAAGGATAAAAAAAAATCAAAGATTGTCAAGGGATCCTCTGTTGTACTTGTCTATTTATCCCAGATGATGAAAGGAGTTCATCATCTCCTTTCCTTTAATTTCTCTTATTTTAATTTACAAAGCCAATGTAAATAGCTTTATTGAGACATAACTGACAGACAATAAACTGCACATACTAAAATATGTAATTTGACCAGTTTTGCCAATGTATGAACCTATGAAACCATTGCCACAATCAACATAGTGAGCATGTACATAAATCCCTAAATTTCCTCTTGCCTCTCCCACCATTCCCTGGTTCTTCCACCAAGGCCCGAGACTGGTCTGCTTTCTGGCACTAGAAATTATTTTGCATTTTCTAGAGTTTTGTAGAAATGTAATTATAATGTCTACATTATTTTTTTTGCCTCGCTTCTTTCACTCAGCATAATTATTTTGAGATTCATCATGTTTTTGTGTGCATCAATAGTTCATTTCTTTTTATTGCTGAGCAGTAGTCCATTGTATGGATATACTCATGATTTGTTTAACCACTCATCTGTTGGTGGACATTTGAGTCGGTTGCAGGTGTGGTTTATTATAAATAAAACTGCTATGCACATTTGTGTATAAGCTTTTGTACGGACTTATGTTCTCATTTGTCTTGGGTAAATGCCTAGCAGTGAATGGCTGGATTCTAGAATAGACATGTGTTTCATGTTTTAAAAAAACAAAAAACAACAGCAAAAAAACTGTGAGGAAAGGCAATTTTCTGTTTTCAGTCTGGATATTTTAAATTTATTATTACCATTTTGGACTTTATTTCACGGGTTTAAAAAATCCTCTCTTTCCTGATCAATCTGGTTATAGGTTTGTCAATTTTATTGATCTTAGATATTCAGCTTTTGGTTTCATTTATCTTGTTGTAGTGTTATTCTGATTTTTATCTTATTTCTGTTTTGATTTTTCTATTTCCTTTCTTTGCTTATTTCAGGTTTAGTTTGCTTTTCTTTACTCAGTTCCTTTAGGTGAAAATTGAGGTCATTGATTGGAGGTCTTTCTTTTTTTTAATATAGATGTTTATTACTATAAATTTTCCCTCCTTTCCCTGATGTATGCCAAGAAATAAAAATGAGGCTATAAAAACAATGAATAGTAAAGAATGAAAATTTATCACTATTATAAGAGAATAATCATGGTAATTAGTTCGTCTTAAGAATCTCCTTGACCTAAATTCCTGAGGTTACTTGTAATATATCTTATTCTTGGACTGAGCTTAAGCTGTGTTCAAAGGTATTGCACTTCTCTAAGTTGGAGGAAATTCCAGAAAGAAATGAAGCAGGGTTAAACACCAATGAAGAAAGCACATATAAAAAAAATAGGTCTTTATACATCTTCATATAATTTGTCCTAATCAAATATTTTTTTAAATATAATTTTTATTAATACTTATTTTTATTTGTCTTTCAATAATGTATATATTAGGTTGGTGCAAAAGTAATTGCCGTTTAAAAGGTTAAAAATTGCCAAAACTGCAATTACTTTTGCACCAACCTAATATTTTATTTGTTTTAAAGTATCAATGAATAGTAAAAGTGAGCTGATATTTCCATTAAACTCACCTATATAAGGGTAAGCCCTGGAAATTCTTGAAGGAAATCTAAGCCAACACTTTTGTCTTAAATATGTCATTCTCTAAAACAATTGGTTAATAACATAAGATATATGGTAATTGTTATTCAAAATTTGTCCATTTTGAATTTGTCAATTTAATGCAGGATTACTGGGGATCGTTGGTGTTTCTTATCCAGAATCATGGACCCATAAAGTAATTTAGGAAAGAGGCAGAATCTTGGGTTGATGAGTTAGGACATCATACATAGGACTCTAATTGTCACCCTGTCACTAAGACCTTGTAACCACCTGGTGATTTCACCAATTAATCACCAATTTGAACATCGGAAAGTCTTCACTCTTCACTTAGTTGTTTGCGTTCTTCCAGGGACGAGCTACTCACCATTCACACCTCCTTCAGTTAAGTCTGAAAGTCGAAATTTTGACTCTTTATAATTTTAAGCTCCCTTTTTCCCTCCTGTGAAATAGGAATCATACCAATCTTTAGTACTCCACAGTCTTATGTTGAGGCTGATTTAGGCAATAACTAAGAAAGTCCACTGGAATTTGTATGAAAAGATACAAATGTGAGGCAGGGTTGAATGTTTGAAACAAATTCACTAATACCAAGAGCTAGTCTTACTGCTTCAAATCCCATAGGCATTTTCTCATTAACTTTGAGTGGATTGTGCTAGAGAAACTTAGCTTGGATTAGCCTTTCTAACTAACTCCTGATTTGAAGAAGAACCAGGAAGGAAATGTTTCCCCAAAAAGGGATGTGATTGCATGAACAGGCAGGAAAATTGGAGAAGCTTGCTCTCCTGCTTGTTTCCCTGGTCCCATTTGTTACAGAGCTGTGGTATAACACATTTAAAAACACGAAACCAATTCTTTTTTCTTGATCAATTTTTAAATGTTTTTAAGGTGTGAACAAAGAGCCACCAAGGTGACAGTCTATGAGGATGCTTCCTTGTTGTTTCTTCTTTCATGTCTCCATCCTCCTCCGTCTGGCTGTTTCCTGCTCAGATATGGACAAAATTCCCTGCATTGTTTCACTTGAGATCTGCCCAGGAGACACTTAACTCATGCTTGCACAATTCCTCTTTTCAGGAAGGCAATCCCACAGCGGGGGCATGGTCTCATGACCTGGGCATGTGTGCATTGTAAGGGAGGAGAGAGGATCAGGGCAGAATTGGGACCGTTAATGTCCAAGAAATCTTGGTTGCAAGTATTACAAGCTCTATTTTTTATTTGTATAATAAGAGGACGTAATACGAAACTTGCAGGATCGTTGAGTGATGATATATATGAGGCATGTAGTGCAGGGTACCATCTAGGGGACTGGGCATCCATTTTGTAATCAGATGTTTCTGAATTGTCAAGTGTAGAAGTGAAGAAGCTTAAAACAGCTTCTCCTTTCTCTTCCATCTATATTTATTCATTCCAGTGTCTTCCTGGATGGAATAATGGACCTCTTATTCCTTTGTTGTTGGCACCTTTTGAACGTTTGGGAAGCCCATGTGTCAGTCTCCTCTATTTCTGGGTTTCCATGGACACAGGAAAAGAAGGTGAAATCATGGCAGCGTGACCATGCCAGTCCTCTATTGGAAAATGGCCCGTGCTTCTCAACTGGTTTTCTTTTATTAAGGTTCTTCTGAGAGTTATTTGGGGATGGACTTTCAGGATACAGAGTGATAATTGCTTATTATTTACAATTAATTAATTGCTGTCTTGCCTTAACTAAGAAGAGCCCACACAAGTACTGGGCACCTCAGGAGGGCGTCGTCATGAAGGCAGACATTCTTCAGAAGGCAGCTTTTCCACAGCTGTGTTATGACTGTAGGTCATGCGTGGGTTCTCATGGACACCTTAAAAAAAAAAAAAAATTTCTAAAAGCCTTTGAAATGGGCTTTTCTTCATGTCAGATCAGTGTAACTCACTGATATCTTGGTAATATCACAAAAGACAAAATCCCATACTTTTCATTTCTGAGTCAGATGGGTGCATTGTACACTTTTTGAATACAAAGCGGCTAGATTCGACTTTTCCAAGCAGGAAGATTACTAGGCTCCTGGTTCCTGTTCATCTTGTTGGGAATTTCTTTCTTATTTCAGTGTAATTATTTTGATCTGTATTTATAGATGCTGAGCAAATGCCTAACACATATGAACTCTTGCAAGCATTAAAGAAATACCATTTTCTCTAAAATTCTTAAGTTCAAGGGAACGTGTCTCATTTTCCCTTCCTTTTATCACTTAAGAATAAGAAGCATTTTTATTCACTGCAATGTTAGCAGGGGATCTGCTAGCAGCGACTGTTTCTTATGTTATTTATAGCCTTACAAAAAGTGTGCTTTGCTGTGGTGGGTACATATCAATTTGTATGAGGGCAGGGTACTTTCTTAGACAGGCATAAGAAACCAGTTCAGAATACAGAACGTGTATAATAATATCAGGACTTACAGTGTAACAGACCCACCAGCATCCTGGTGATGTAGAAGGAACTCGGAGCTGGAAGTCGTGGCTTGTCCTTCGTATGCTGTGTGACCTTGAGCATGCGCCTTGAGATTGCTGAACCTCAGTACTGCCATTTGCAAACTAAGGTATGCTATCGGTGCTCTGCCGCGATCCCCTCCTATGCATTTTAGTTTTCTGGGCTCCATTTCCCTCACCTTCTGCATCTGTTTCCATGGGCAGTTACCTCCAACTCTCTTCGAAGGACTGTCTTTGGATCGTGGAGACTTGTGCTTCATCCTTACTCACAGGAGTCCAGGGGGTTTCTGTGTCCCTTGCTAAGCAGTCCTAGCCTTTATCCAGTAACAGGCTGATCTGTAATATGAAAGCCCAGCTGCCTTGCCTTTGGCTGAATGCATTCTGAAGGTGTAACACATCGTCCAGAGCTTCCTAGGCTATTGCGAGGACTGTACCTGAAATCTCAACCTCACTTGCTGTCTCTTTGCCCAATCCTTCTTCTTGCACTTCGTACTTGCTTCCCCCAGGGAGTACTTTCTTTAAAACATTGCTTGGATGCAAGCCCTCATCTTAGGATATACTACTGCAGAATCTTACCAACTTCATTTAACCAGCAGTCAAGCTTCAATCGATATTTGATCAACATAGACGTATTGTTCTTTTAGTATATTTTTAGTGTTTTTAACAATTACCTAAGTAAGTTCATATCATGAGACTATATAGATCTTCAGTCTGCATGTCTGTGTTAGCAGAGGTGCGTATATTTGGCCCCTTCAGGTCCCTATTCAAGTGAAGAAATGTTATCCTTTCACTTTATAGTAGTTACTTCTTTCATCAGAGCAATGACTTGTAATGGGAAGGAAATACTTTTGCAATTTATAGAAGAGAAGGTGGAAACTAAGAAAGGACACATCATATAAGTAAAATCATGCAGTATTTGTCCTTCTGTAATTGGCTTATTTCACTTAGCACGACGTTCCCAAGGTTTATCTGTGTGGTTGCAAATGACAGGGTTACTTCCGTTTCATGGCTGAATGATATTCCACTGCATATGTTACCACATTTTCTTGAGGTATTTAAAATAGTCAAACCCACAGAAGCAGAGAGTAGAATGGTGGTAGCCAGGGACTGGGAAGAGGGAAAATGGGGAGTTGCTGTTCAATGGACATCGACTTTGAATAATGCAAGATGAGTAAGTCCTAGAGACCTGCTTTTCAGCACCATGTTTATGTTTAGCAATACTGTGTCGTACACTTAAAAATCTAAGAGAGGAGATCTCATCTGTTGTTACCACAATAATAAAAAAAAAAAAGACACATGCTTTCTCTATATGTCCAGAGAACTTGATCGCATTCTTGGAACCCAAGTGCCCCAGCTCTGAGCTCAAAGTGCCCCACAGACAAGACTGTGGATAAATATTGCCCTTGAAGCCTCTTGAGTCCCTGGCTTTCCCATCTGCTTGAAATGGCCTCCACTGAAACCTCAATGTCTGTTTAGTTCTAAGAAACTGTTCAAATGATAGCTAAGATATTAATTGCTGGGGACTCAGGAAGTATTGATAATTTAATAAAGTGCTTTAAAATATCTGAAGCCTTAATATTTAAAGGAATCAAAGCTGCAAATCACTGAACGAGATCTTTATTCAAGTTCTTCTAAAACCATACCATATCTGTAATATAAAAAACAGGGGAGTCTTTTTTCTTTTTTTACCTATTTTTGTGTTCAAATTGAGATTCAGTCATGGTTTGAGGAAAAGCATCCAGCATTCTCTTTTATGACAAAATCATTATGACTTTGTTCGCTCTCCATATGGTTTGGGTAGAACATCAATTTTCCTGAAGAAAAAGTGTCTGACATTTTTAAGAAGCCACTTTGCAAATTAAAGAAATACTCATTAAAGAAGAGTGGGAGCAAGTCAGTTAAGATTCAAGGAAACCTTTATTTTCACTCAAGTTTCACAAAATAAAGCACTCAAGGGGTTGAAGTTCCTGGAGGAAAAATGCAGCCTTCTCAGCCTGGAAAGAGAACAAGCCGTTCTCAGAATCGCTCAGAGGTACCCAATACGTAATCAGCACCTTTGTTCTCCTTTATAACTGACAAATGATTGACGTCCTAATCAGCCCAGGTATTAAGAAAAAGATAAAGGCTTTCGAAGCATTAGCTCTACTCTTAAGAGTGTAGAAGATTACCCGGAAGTTGGTGTCTACTTCATGCCGATTCTTGGGTTCATGTCTGCAAGCTCTGTTTCCTCTTGGTGGTAGAGTCCAGGAATCATTGTTGGTAACATGTATGGAGACTGATCTTGTGTTGCTCACATCTGGGAACACAATTGGTGAAATACTATTTTAATATAGGCCAATTTTCTAATCAGAACTCCTCACAATGGGGTCATATGATACTTTTATTATTATTTTTCCTCTTAATATCTTGTAATAACTTAAATATTTGCCCACAGAAGACAGATGTGAAGTGCCTGTGGTGACATGACTTCATTTTTTTTCTGAGGAACAGTTGAAATAAATGAAGATGCATAGAGAAGAATCTAATTCTGAGTAAATGTTAAACGCCATCAAATACTATATTTAAAAGAACTCTGATTGAAGAGAGACTAGATTTTTTTTTTCTGTATAGCTTCAAGAAAACAACTGAGGATCAATGAGTAGAAGTAATGAGAAGCCTCTTCAGAGACATGGATTTCTAGTAGTAGAGTTGTCCCAGCTGAACTGCTTCAAATAAATTGAGTTCCAAATTTCCAAGGATTTGCAAATATCAAATAACCAACCAACTGGCAAGATGACGTGGGAGCGTATAGTTGATTCCTCGCCCCTGACCACACATACTTCCTTCAAGACAGAAGACAATGGACCCTCCCCAAGCACAAGAAGACTGGTACCCCCCATACACACACACCCACACTCACATCCATAGACATACAACTACTGCATAGGGGCTGGGTTTTCATTTTCTCTGTATAATTTTGTCTTTTTCTAAATTCATAGAGGGATTATGATTTCCAGAAATGCAATAAGGTCAGGTGTAAAAAGTAGTTATGTTATCCCTCTTGTGTAACACAAATTAAACCAATAATGAAGTAACACAGCCATCAAAATGGAAACATTTGCAAGAACTAGTGTTTATTATTATTATTATTATTATTATTATTATTTGTGGATGTAGAAAAAATAGTATTCCAATGCCTGCTGGTTTTAATATGTATTGTTACATCTTTTGTTGTTAAGTAATCTTAAAGACACTGTTAAAATCTAAAATGTATATACTTTTTGATCCAGCAATACTGTAGTTCTTGAAATGTACTGTATAGAAAGCAAAGGACCAGCTGGTAAAGATCTATGTACAAGAGACTTTCTTGCATTATTATCTGTAGAAAAAAAATAAGGACATATGCCTGTCAATGGAGAATCGGTTTTACAAATTATAGTGCATCAACACCATTAAAAAAAGCCATTAGAAAGAATGGATTAGAATTGTATCTGTTAACTGGGTGGAATGTTTACCCGGTATTGAGAAAAGCAAAACAAAGAAAAGTCTACATAACAAGGTTTAATTTTTATAAGACATTTAAATGTGCACCTATTTTTAAAATAAATTGAGGTTTATATATTTGTCTATATTATGTATATATGCATATAGTGTGTGTGTGTGTGTGTGTGTGTGTGTTTGTTTGTGTGTGTGTTGGTATATCTAAGTGTGAAGACAAGTAGGGAAGACGTAGATATTAACATATTTTACCTAAGATGGCATTGATATGGGATATGGGTGGAGAGAGATGGAAGAAGGGAAGGAAGTAGGCAAGGTAAAAAGTAAAATCAATTCAAGCCTGAAAGAAGTAACCATTATGTATGATATGGTTCCACATTTGTGTACTGTGTAAAATCATACATGTGTAAAGAAAAATGTATAAGATCTTTTTCCTCAGAGATGGGGGAAAATACTATATGCAGAGTTCATTTGCTTAGTTTTAATATCTAAATGAAGAATAATATTTTTGGGAAAAGTCAGCATGTAATAGTGCTGGATTCAGCTCAATGGTGTGTTTGCTTGTTTCCTTTCCAATATCCTTTCTCATTTCAGCTCTGATTTATGCAACTTGCCATGAAAAATAATAGCATCATCTGAAAAACAATTGAGAGAATTACAGGATGGGGACTGTAGATGCATTTTTTTTTTACAATTATGTTTTTTTAAGTAATAGCCAAACCCCACATTGGGTATCTGACAAGTTACTCGTGACTGAAGCGTTTATGCATCCAAGCAGGAGAGCATCAATTTTCTTATTGAGTTGGGTCTCTTGATGAATTTACCTCATTTATCTCTATGACAGAGCAAAGTGATTTCTTTCACTTGGACAAACATTAAGGCAGTGTTGAGTATTGTCAAACTCAATAAGTCAATGGTAATTTCAGGGGAGAAAAAAGTCTCTATTTTAATGGAATCCTAGCATAGGATCTACAGACAAAGGTCTACAGGATAAGAGCATTATTGGTTCAATCTTTCCAGCTTCAGTTTTGTTTAATTTAACACTTCAGTGAACTACGTGGTAACACACTGCCTTAGAGATATCTAGCTCCTTTTAGGTCATTTACAGGTTTGCACAAATACCACAAATTAAGGAGTTCAATATGGGTCAAGATGTATTACTTCTGAAACCATATATGTGGATTTTGATACTTTACATATCACTAAATTTATCAAGTAATCATTTCCCCAGGGCTAGTAAACGTGAGAACATTTTTAAGTGGCTCTATATGTACTGATTTGCCTTTTAGCCTAAAAAATCCAGACAGAAATGAATGATGTCTTAAGGCAATGAGAGGATATGCCTTCATTTCTCAGTTTCACCCACTTTCTAATTATTGGACGAAGCCTGAAAACTCTTCCGCAGAAAAGGACCCATTGGGCTTTCACTGTAACCCCTGCTAGGAGAAGTTCATAATTCAGCTGCAAAAATTCTCTTGAGGTGAAGCATGTCATGTAGTTTTCCAGTCCCAGATATAGATTTTAAAAGCACAGTTCATCAGATTTGGATAGAGGACATGTAACTAAAGGACAGAAAAATCTTAAGTCTTCTCAATTGGGAGGCCAGTAATGAATGGGTGCCCACTTGAGGAAAATAGGTCAAATAGTCATTAATTTAAAATTCAAAATGTTGGTTTTCCTTGTAACTTTAATCCTTCCTTCTCTTCTCTCTTCCTTCCTTCCTCCCTTCTTCCCTTTGTCCCTTCTTATCTTCCTCTCTTCTCTCTGACAAGCATTTTTTGAGTTCCTGTTATTTTCCTGGAACTAAGTTCATTGTTGGGTATATTGGTTTCCAATTATTGCTGTAACAAATTACCATAAACTTAGTGATTTAAACCATCAAACATTTATTATTTTACAGTTTTAGTGTCCAACAGCCCACGTTGAGTCTTGCACAGCTGAGTCAACATGTCAGCAGGGCAGCGCTCCCTTGGGAGGCTCCCAGGGAGAATCCTTTTCCCTCTGCCCCTTCCAGCTTTTGATGGCCGCTTATAGTCCTTGGCTTGTGACCATGTCATCCAATCTCTTCTCCTGCTGTCACATCACTTCCTCGTCTTCTATGTCACTTTTCCCTCTTCCTTCCTCTGATGAGGACACTTGGGATTGTATTGAGGCCCACCTTAATAATTCAGAATAATCTTCCCATTTCAAGATCCTTAATCATACCCACAAAGTCCCGTTTGCCATAGAAGGTAACTTTCAGAGTTTGAAAAATTAGGATCTGGGTATGGATGGGGGCCAGTATTCAGCCTACCGTACTGGAGATATGTGAAATACGTAACACGCACCTGCCCTCATAAAAGCTCACATGACAGCCGTGTAAGCAGATTACCAAAATATTAGAAATGATCAGGTTAGACACACATCCTGGGAATGTAGTATTTTCCTGCAAGAAAATGATTTAACTACATCCCAACTATTAATTTCAGTTTCGGCCTGAATAGGAATTGATGCCTCCTTGACTGTATAAATAAAAAAGATTAAACCGCAATGCAAATGGAGATGCCCTTTCATGCCTATGGTCGGCTGAGTGATGAACCTCATGATCCAGGTCCCCACCCCCCCGGATTCTGTACACATTACTTTATATAGTAATGGAGACTGCAGCTATGGTTAAGTGAAGGATTTGGAAATGGAGAGATTATCCTGAATCAGGCTTGGCCCTCTATGTAGTCACAAATGTCCTTATAGGAGGGAGGCAGAGGGAGATTTGAAAACAGATGAGAAGAAGGTGAAGTGATGATGGAAACAGGAAGATCTGAAGATGTTAAGCTGCTGGCCCTGAAGATCAAGAAAGAAGGTCATAAGCCAAGCAATGCAAGACATGCAGCTCTAGAAGCTGGACCAGGCAAGGGAAAGGCTTCTTCCCTGGAGCCTGCGGATGGGGTCCAGGCCCACGGACACTTTACTTCAGACCAGCAACACTAAGTTTTGTCTTCTGACACCCAAACTGTGTGTGAATAAATGTGTGTTGTTTTAAGCCCCCAGTTTTTTATTAATATATTAAAGCAGGCACAGGAAACCAGTACAGTGTTTCTCAGCTCTGAATGTTTCTGCAATTGGATGTAGCAGAAGGGAGATTAGGGACAGAATCCCACAACTGTCACTTACTCACTAAAACTATGGACCACAGGCAATGACCTTCTTCTGAAGCTTAGGTGTTCTGTATACTGTGAGTTGTGGCATCCCTTTATGTTCTAACATTAGCTATCTAAAAAACAAAAAAAATTTGCTTTATTTAATCTCCTGCATGTTACAGATATCCACATATCCAATCAGGGAATATCAAATCAGGAAAATAACACTGATACAACACATGCATTCCTGTGTTTCACTCTGGACCAGAAATAGGACAATCTGTTCAGAATAGTTCATTGTCTTATTATTGTCCTTTTTCTAGATCAGAATCCAGTTCAGCAATACACACTGCATGTAGTTTTCATGTCCCACTAGTCTCTCCTAATCCAGTTCTCCAGTATCTCTGTTTTTCATCAACTGGCTCTTTTGAATGGTACTGGCAGTGCTTTGTGCTGTGTCCCTCAGTGTGGGTTGGTCTGAGGGTTCCTCATGATTGCACTTAGGGCATGCATTTCAGGCAGGAATCTCACAGAAGTTATGCTGTGTCTTTCTCAATGCGTCTTATCAGAATGCACATGTCACTTTATCCCGTTTAAGGAATTTTGGTGAAGGGTGTTGGGAATTCTTGGTATTATTTTGCAATTTTGTATACATCTCACTAAAAAACTGAAAAAAGTCTCTACTCTTAAGCAGTAGCATACCAATTAGCAAATTCATGTATCTTTAAATGTCGAGTATATCATGTAAAAAGCTGGAAGAGTTAATGCCCCCCTAAAATGGCCTACCTATTGGGGTCATTCAATCTTGGCTATGGAAACAATGGAGAGGTTTAGGGAGCAGAGCATCGCGGGTAAGAACCAGAGCTCCCTCAGACAAGACCTGCTGATTTGATCTCTGCTATTTACTGCTACCGTGATCTTAGACAATATATAATAATAATGACCGTTAGTCCACGTATACCAGGGCTGCCAAAAAATGGACAAGTGGACACTTTGGTCAGTGTTGCTCAAGCAGGAGTTCACCATAATCAGAAGTGTCTGGACGCTGATGGCAACCACTTTGAGCACCTCTTGTCATTGCAGAAGTCAAACGTGACTTGTATTCATCTTTCGTTATCGGTATATATTGAGTATTAAATTTTTAATACAGTGTTCCTGTCTTAAAATGTGTATATACTTTTTTGGCACCCTCTGTATTAAGAACTACTGTGCCCCAGGTATTGTTTTAAGAGCGGTACATTACCCATTTAATCCTTACAACCGCCACGTGAATTTTATATTACTATCATTCCCATCTTACAAATGAGAAAACTGTAGTCCAGAGAGGTTAAGTCACTTCCTCAAAATTACACAGGAAAGAATCAGAGCCAAATTCAAACTCATTTTGCATCCAGGTCCTATGCTTGTCACCACTGTGTTATACTGCTTCCCTAAAATCGTGAACCATGGTTTTCTCACCTGGAAAGTGGCGAGGATAATCACACCTGTGTTATAGGTATCTATGATTTAATAAAAGGAAGCACTTAAATTTATGACTCATGGTAGGCACATATAAGTGTTAGTTTTATTATCCCACAGCGATTACTGTATCCTGACTTTATTGATGACGGAAGAAAGAGACTCAGAGAATTTAAGTCATTGCCCAAGCTAACATCGTGAGGAAATACAGATTAAAACCTTAAACTGCTGACTTTTTTCCATTATACACTATTCCTCCTGGTAATTGATTATTAAACTAAAAGTCAGGGGGCAGATCCTATCGTAATGATGCAGTATACCCACAGGTATAAATTACAGACATAACTTACCATAAAGTCATTAGCGATTACTCGAGCAGCCATTTGCTGAGGAGGCAGTAGAAGCCCTTTGGTTCTGGGAGCCATGGGGAACCCATAGAGCAGCCTAGCTGCTGGGCAAACAGGGTGTGTGCTGGTCACTCACCAACCCCCGCCCCCAGGGGATGCTGAGTCAGCAGCCCCTCCTATGAGAGTGGCCAGCGGCACTCTCCACACTCTGAGAAGAGACTAGTCATGGTCCCACAACTACAAGTAATTGGTGGCCTTACCTGAGCTGCTTCTATTCCCTGGGCCTCGATTGCCAGTATGACAAAATGGGGCAGTTTGGAGAACTTTAAGAGAAATTCTAATATCCCTCCAAGCTCAATGATTTTATGATATTCTGAAATGCTTGATTATTAATTTTCCCATTAGTTTGGCTTTTCTGAGGAGGCATTTAGAAATCTATCAACTTATAATGAATCTTGAGCTTGGTCTAGTGTTAAATATTCATGTGTTTCATAGATTAGGTAGAGGTTTTGGACCGAAATCTGGGGTTTTCCACATGACATTCCCTGTGCTCAATTGCCATTTGTCTGATTTCTTTTTACAATGTGCACACTCAGGATTTATCTGGCTGCTTGCTAAAAAATCCAAGTCTCAAATGACCTTGCATTAGCCTTGTTTGCCCTAAGATGGAGATATGTCCACAGAAACTCTTTGTGCTTTTAACATACCCTGTTAACTTCCCCTTCATATCAAAGGGCATAAAAAGTTCACACTGTGTTTGGTAAAGCACAATTTTATGTGGATGTTTTTTATATGCAAAGGTATTTTAAAGACTCAGGAAGAATGCAATTGCTGTAAACTTTTCCACCATATGCCACACATTTTAATGTTAAGGTGAAAAAAAAAAAAAGCCAGCATAGGACTGAGAGATGAGAACATGTGGCTCTTTCTTTTTGTTCCAACCTGTATGTTTCAAGGTATATTAGCTTAAAAACAAGGTCAAAGTCATGATACCAAGATCACAACAAAACTGGACTGTTTATGACATTTTAATGCAATTGGTCTATTGTAAATAGTCCAAACAGTGACTCTTTAATATTTTTTAAACTTGAGTTTTATTCTAAGAAAGTTTCCCGCTGGAAAGTTGAATTGAGGTCAATTTTCTTCCATATGTAAAACATTTTGCTTTCTTTAATGGAAATTTTCAGTGATTTGTATTGTATTGTGTTGTATTGTACTGTACTGTACTGCATTGTATTGTATTGTATTATATTTTTTATGAAGACGGCCTTGGCAATAGTGGACTTTCCAAGTCTTATGCCTTTATTTGGTGAAGAACATCATTTTTCATTTTTTAACAAATAATCACCGATATCATGGCCCAATACCTGGAGTTTTCTATTAGGCCTTACCCGGGGAGAGTAAGCGATGGGTTTGGTAAGGCCACATAATGATCTGTGCTCGATTTGCTATCATTCAGTTCAGAAGAGGAGAGATGTACGTAAGTGAATGGAATGCATAATTGGTCTGTGTTTACAGGAGGATAAAACTGTTTCTAGGGGGCAGATTGGGAAAAGCTTTGCAAGGAGCCTAATAATTGAACTGAACCTTGGAAAATATATTCACTGTAGACATAGAAAAATTCGGGGTAAGGATACTTGAGGGATGATGGATGTTTAAGAAGAGGCACAAAGGGAGGAAAACACAGGGTATGTTTTGAACATTGGGGGTAGTTCAGTTTTTTTTTAGAACATATAAAGTCTAAAGAGAAATTCTAGGGGAAAAAAAGTTTAACCAATCATGTGGGAGGCGCCAAGTGGTTGGAAGATGTGAGCTCTAATCCCCAGTTTTGTCCTCATCCATTGACCCTGTGCTTCACATTATCCAATTGGGAATATTTGATAGAAAAGAAGGAGGCAGGGAGAAAATGGACAATATAGGCAAGAAAATGGAAAAGATATGCAGTTTGGGCTGCCTCCATTTTCCCCCTGGAGCAAACTTCTTAATAAAACACAGGAAAGCAGGAATGTCTTTTTAATACTCTCACAGGTAGAAAGAGGGTAAAAAAGGCAAAAGCAGATTCTGGAATGGTCATTGCTTGCAAACTGATGTCAGTGGAATGGCTTGGAGTGTTGAGTTTTTCTTTTTGAAAGATACCCAATAATAGGAAAAGTCGGAATGTAATTTCAATAGGAGAATAGGTTTTGTGAACTCTGTCATCACTTCATTTTGCCTCTATGCACAGAAAATTGTATCTTATGTTCCAGGTCACAGTACATTTGTCCTCGGATAGTTTTACGGCATAGTTACCACCACCAATTTTCTGTCAAAATGTTTACGTTATCTGTGGGTCTATTTCAGAAACTGACACTATTTGTTAGGCTTGAAGGAATAAAATTTCAGTGCGTTTACGCTATCCTTCAGCTTCTTTACCAAATTCATATGCCGCTTGCAAAATTACATGGCATTGCAATATTATGTCGGTCCCATAATTTGGAAGATCTGTTTGAGGATATCAAATTTAAGTGTTTTTTTCTTTAAGTGTTTGGGGAAGTTGACTTTGGAGGAAGCTAATTTGAGATTTAACTTTTATTAAGCTGGGGAAGTTCCCCAAAAGCTATTATTGCTCTTTTTTTTTTCCCCCCTCACGTTTGTTGTAGAGACATCCATGCTTATGTTGCTTTTTCCAAGGGGAGTGATTTATTTTAGGCTGACTTGTGATGGATATACTTTTCGTGATTAAAATGAGTGTTTTTTAACCTTAGGCTATGGCAGATGGGTGCATAAATATGAAACAGAAACTGAGCCAAAGACTGACTTGTTTGCTTTTTAATTCTGCCCCCACCCTCATATATTTTTTTTACATTAAAATCTCAGTAGTTCTCAAGAGCTCTAATTTTGATAAACCAAATTTCGTGGTTCCAAAGCCCAGTGTTTAATTTTAACAATCACGTGAACCATTGAATTACCGAGGGTGTTGCTTACCTGGGTATCTGTCTAATCCTGAGCCCTGGATGCTATTCAGTGTTGACTATTATAATCCGGTATAATCCTGTACAAGGGACCCGTATCCCTTGTTAGCAATACCAGGAGGGACCCTTCCATTTGGAAAATTATAAGGACAGCCTGAAAGAAGTAAAAAACAGCCTTTATATTTATGTGTGAGATGGATCTCTGTTCTTTTTTGTATACTGTCTGTCACTGGTTTTGCAATCATGGTTATATGTTTCTTCTAGAAGGAACCGTGTGATGCGATGTGGATAATCTAAAAGCAAATTGTACAAAATACGGGATCTTTGTTCTTAAAAACAGTATTAAGTGAAAAGAGCTGAACTCACAGAACAGTGACACATGTTTTGAAGCTCTATTTTAAGCAGATTCATGCAACAAATGAGTGTCTATACAAGAGTCCGAGCAATGGAGTTTCTGTTTTAAATTTGTATTCTTTTCTTGTAGGTTAATTCATAGTAGAGAGAGAGCAGGATTTCATCTAGATTTCATCTCGATCTTCTTGCATTTTGGCCATATTGTTCAGATTAGCCGTAATTCTGTCCCACTTAATTATTCCCTTGTCTCATCCTGGTGTTGCCAGATGACAACTCCTACTGGTATTGCATCCTAAACGCTGAGATTCCTCTGACTCTGATTGCTGAGGGTCAGTAATTAGCACATGGAGATGTTCTGCCTCTGATGCATTTGTACTGCTCTGGACCTCTTGGATCCAGTTTTGAGTTGCTGGTGAGGTTAAGTGTTGATATAAATCTCTTCAAATACATTGAAATGACTGTAAAGTTTCCCTGCTGTTTGGGGGTTGGGACTTAACCTTCCCATGGGACTAAAGGCAAGAAAAGATTACCTGCTGACTGAGAGCTCCTTGGATGACCCGTCTTTGTCCTTCCAAACCCCAATTCTCTCTGCTTACTTGTTCAGTTGCCGTGGCCTGAGCTGGGGGAGGGTACGTGGGAGAAGAGGGTTAGAGTTGTCAGATTTAGCAAATTAGTGCAGCAAGGAAGCAAGGAAGGTCAGGGACACGAGTTTGTGTTGGGCATGTGTGAACCATCTATGAGATGCCAGATGCAGATGTGGAGTCTAAATTAGATACCTGAGTAGAATTGGGAGTCACTGAAACATTGATATTTGAAGATTGAAGCCATAAAGCTGGACCAGTGCACCAAGGGAGTGAGTACAGATAAGAGAATCAAAAATGAGCTCTGGCTCAACACCACATATTAGATTTTAAATGTGTGCGACTAATATATACTTTATGTGCTACAAACCTGTATAATTTTTATATTCACATTTGCCTAAAACCTTATTTGCAGTTTATTTTTTAAATATAAAATTGGGAAAATAGAAGATCAGCTTCATTTGGATTTGCCTTATGTTGAGACGGGTGGTGATACCTACCTTATAAGAGTGTTTTATGTAGGGGGCTGGACACTGGAGTGAACCCTTAGCCATTCCCGAACCTGTGCCATAATGTCCTGGATTATAACAAGTTTTTGTTGTGTACCTGGTTCTATTTGTATTCCATAGGAAAGGGAAGGCTGGCTTCACTCACCGGGACTTTGGGTAATATTTCTGTTTTTGAAGCATCAAAATGATCTTTCTTATATTATTCATTCAGTAGCTTTTTCTCCATCTGAAGGGAGATGTTTTGGCAATGTGAATGTGTTTCCATTTTCTTCCTTGTTAATTCCTTTCACATGATAAATTGCAGGGAACTGTACTGAAATCCCTTGAAATTGAAAAGTCAGACTACATGAATGCTTGGGAGCGATTTTAAACATAGCAAGTCCACAGACATTCAGCTGAGAGAATTTTCCGAAACATTCACAGTAGATGGCTACCTTTCATCGGTATATATTGACTTATTTGCATTATTTTTGATACTTCTTGCTTAGGTGGTCAGTCTGAGTTATCTAAAATGATTGCAAAACCCAGGATTATTTGACATGTTTGATGTTTTTTGAAGATAAGGTCATTCGTAAGGTAGCCCTTCCTTTCAAGTGCAGCAAGTGTGTTGGGGCTTCTTCTTATTTCCAGCTATACAAAGGTGACCTGCAGCTATTTCCAACCTGACCTCCTTGCCCCTTCTTTGCCCCCTAACCATAAGGGAGGTCCTCAAGCTATAATTTTTCATTTTAAAATGAATATGTGCTCGAAAACATTGATAGCATTTCAAACTGTTTCATCAGTTCAGAAACATAACGAAAAACCTTTCATTAATTCACAATAAATTTTCTTAGGATAATTTAAAATATCAAAATTACTTTGACTTCTCAGTTATCAAGAATCCAAGTCACACATTTACATGTTTGTGTGCATGTTAAAAAATCAGAACAAAGTAATTTATACTAGTAAACATATACTGGGGAAAACCATAGTCACATAATCTCAAAGAATTGCCCCCTCCCCCCAAATGATTAATATTGAGGGGAAAAAAGTACTTTTACAATGGACAGATCTGGTAGATACTACATTAACTAAGGGCTGAAACTTCATGTTACTAATAACGGGCAAACTGGCATTGCGTTCCTTCTGAAGAAACATTCTGAGAAGCATACAGCCTCACCTGAAGAAAATGTAGCAAAATGTTAACAGTTGATGAATATAATTATAGAGTGAAAGATACATGAGTACTCATTGTACTATACTTTCAACTTTATTGTAAATTTGAAACCATTCAAAAAAAGTTGGGAAATAAATTATATGTATTTGAAAGGAAAATGGAATTAGAACATATATACCTCTCATCATAAATGATCTCATTTTAACAGGGGGACACTTTGCATAGATATGAGTAATTATGGTAAAGACATTTATAATAATAGCTCACCTTTCATGTATGTTTTACATTTTACCAAACACCCTCTTATGTGCCATTTAATGCTCAGAAACTCCTGTGATACGATATTAAGTGATCGTTACTATTATTATTCACTTTTTACAGATGGAGAAACTCGAGTCTCTGAATTTTCATGCCCTGTCCAAGATTTTATAGATTAAAAAAGAATCATGGGAAACTGTAACTCAAACGCAGGTTACTCTAACTTTTCTCTGTACTTTCCATACTAGGTCCATTGTGTGTATGCATTTGTGAGTGCATGTGTTTTTCCAATAATTAAAAACCTTTGAAAATTGCATGGTTGACTTTAGCTTTAGTGGATGGGCCAGGGGCTAATGAAACATATAAGGTAATCTCAATTTCTGATTTGAGGGAAAACATATCCAGTGTTTCCTCTTACTGTGCTGCAAATGATGAGATGAGTACCACAGGACCAGGCCACAGATTATTTTTGCTTCAAGAAAATGACATCTCTGTGAATTGCGTATAGCCTGTCAATACTGGCTTAAAACTTCTCTTTTTATTTATATATTATACCCTGAGGATAGTTGTAACTTTAATTCAAATACCTAAATTGTTACAATTCTTCAATATTTCACAAGTCTTTTTTTTTTTCACTTGTAAAACAGGACTTTAAATTGAATAAGAATGCCTTATTTAAGTTTTGGAAATTTAGAAAGAAACTTTTATTTCTTTCATACACTATGCAAGTAAAAGATCCCAGGAGCAACTTTCCTAAAATTGCTTTTATGATTATTTGTTTTATCGTTTCTTTAATGATAAGATGATATACATGTTTATCATATGAAAAAGTTACTATTAGCTTAAATTTGTTGAGCAGTTTTGTGTGATGCTTTTCATTACTTCAGCAGATTCATGGTAACAAAGCTAAACAAGTTACTGTACAAGTAAAGGTTTTATGGAAATAAGCACAGTGGGCCTTGCAATGTGATTTTTTCACTTTTTACTTGTACTATTGTATATCTTGACTCTAACTTGTATAGTTTATGACTATGATTCTATAGTCATTTATGTAATTTCTAAGATGACTATGCAAGACTTGAAGTCATGAACTGATTATCACACATGCTTTCTTGCTGTTGTATTACTGCCCAGTGGCTTCAGGGAATGTTTGCTCTCTCCTCCATTGCTGCTACCTCTTAGATGAAAGCCATTAAATGGTTTGATTCATTACTGACATGCTTTATCCATCCCTCTCTCTGTCCCTTCATGGTTATTGAATTGCTGAAAACTGACAGTAGACTTTTGAAAAAAAAGTATAAGGAAGGAGGCCAGTTCTAATTAATGAATATTAAAATATGCTATGTAGCAATAATAATAAAATAATTATTTTATTATATATAAATTATATATATAATTATATATATTATGTATAATTATATATATATACCAGAGGCATAGAGGCATGACTAACTCTGGAACAGACTGTACTTTAATAATAATAACCCAGTATAAGGTAAAGAAATTTGGTCAATTAATACATGAATTAAAATATTCAATAAATGTTAATCATGTAATGACTAGTGTTTGGGAAATAAAGAAATAAATTTAGATCCTCACATAACAGTGCGTGCCCAAACAAATTTATGGTGGGTTAAATGGTTAAACATAAAGAAAAAAAATCAAACCATAAACAACTTTGAAAAAGATAAAAATGAATTAATGTCAAATCTAGCAAGCACATGGAAGTGTATATGGGAAGAATTTATTTAGTTTCAAAGCTAGAAATGAAAAAAAAAATACTAGGTAAATATTAGCATCTAGAAGTCTTTGATATTTACCTAGTAATTTTTTTTCATTTCCAGCTTTGAAACTAAATAAAACATATCTATATCTATCTATATATATGTATATGTATATATACATACATACATATATGTGTGTGTGTGTGTGTGTGTAGAACAAATGATAAGTTGGCTAAATGTTCCCAGCCAATAGGAGAAAAAGAGTTACTACTATTAGGGGCATGGGTTTCTTAAAATCAATAGATGTCAAGGAGAAAAAGGCTAAATATTTGCAAACAAGCTTTTGTTTTTCCTGTGTTCCAAGTAACTAATTTTGGTCACCTTGGTTATTTATTAAATTCCTCTTAACAGGACCAACTCCAGTTATAATACAATGTAGATTACCAATGCATATTGCAATGCAAGGAAAAATTGAAAAAAAAAAAGCTTCTAATGAGCATTTGTGTGAGTCTCTTCAACCAAGTATATCAGGAAAAACTGCTCTTTTAATGCCTCAGTAACCAAAAATACACAGGATCACTAAACAGTGGAAATCCTTGTAGCAATAATAGAGTTAGGTAAAAAAAAAAAAAAAAAAAAAAAAAAATGAGCAAAGGATCCTAAAGTGTAATTCACAAGTGGAAATAAAGAGGTAAACAAAAAAATGGAAAAATATTGAGCCACATTATCATTAGTTCAACATATTTTTTTTCTGAAAAATGAGATACATTTTCAACTATTTAACCAGCAACAGTTTTGAAAAAGTAACTGTTTCCTGGTCTTCCATGAAGTGGGCACTATTACGTATTGCTTCTTTGTTAAGAAATTATCTGGAAAATGTCAAAAGTGTACAATGTGTATTTTTTAACTCCCAAATTGGATTAAATATTTATCCTAAGTACATAATCTATAATGATACAAAAGTTTTTTGCACATAGAGGCATATTCTTTAATTTTCGTCAATATTGTAAAATGATAGAATTCAAGTGTGCATGTCCATTGTTTGGAATGTTATACTGTGACTAAAAATGGTGATAAAAAGCAATAGAAAAATAGTCAAAATATTTAAATAGCAATTTAAAAAAAATGAATAATACATATAAGAAAAAAAGCTCAAATGATGTATTGTTCAATGAAATAAAATAAAAATATAGAGTGCTATTTTTGAAAACTTCATCTTTTCAAAGACTAATAAACAGAGCATAGTATCTACCATTATTAAAGCTGTAGGGACTGTGGTAGCCCCATATATTACAAGTTGCTGTGTAAATTGGTACAACATTTTTAGAGAGCAACTTGTCAACATCGATCAAATAAAAAATACGTAAACTGCTGACCAGCAAATTCTACTTTCAAGTTAACTCTCATATAGAAAAATTCAAAAGACTTGACAAGGATGTTTGTTATATCCTTGGAACGTCAAAATACAAAGAAGTTCAATGTCCGTTAGTACATTGGTGATGACACAACCACATTAAAGAATATTGTATAGTCATTGAGTAGAATATGCTCAGTTTTACCTACTACCATATAAGGATATGTGCAATATGCTTTTGAGTCCAAAAGCAAATTGCAAGTCAGTACACAGCACGATCCTGTATTCATGCTCTATATGTCTCTCATCTACCATCCATCTCGTCATCCCTATCTGGGATCATACACTAAGGAAGGTTAAGAGGTGAGAGATTAGACTGCAATGCTATACTTACATTTTCATATATAATTTAATGATAAAATAAAAAATAAGCATGATGTTCAAAGGAGAAATTTATAATGTGACAATTAAAGCTTGTATTGTTAAATATAAATAGAGAAGAATGTGAAATTGTTAAGTACCGTGTTTCCCCGAAAATAAGACCTAGCTGGACAAGCAGCTCTAATGTGTCTTTTGGAGCAAAAATTAATATAAGATCAAGTATAATATATAATATAATATAATATAATATAATATAATATAATATAATATACCAGGTCTTTTATAAGACCAGGTCTTATACTAATTTTTGCTTCAAAAGACACATTAGAGCTGATTGTCCAGCTAGGTCTTATTTTCGGGGAAACACAGTACATATAGAAGAACACACTGTCCTACATTGTATTGAGACTAAAACTATGTAAACTAATAAATATAGTCATGAGCATAAAAACAAAATACACAAGGATACATACCTGAATACTTACTATCTTATTTCTGGGACAAGTGATAGAAATTAGGGGTATATTTTCTTTCTGTATTTTCCAAACATTGTATAGTGAGCCAGCATACAGAAAATTTTACGGTGGTAAAAAGAACTTAATGCAGTGTTTGTAAAGCATTTATTTAATTTGTGGGAGATCTTGGTTAATTTGAGCTGCTATAACACAGTGCCACACACTGGGTGGCTTATAAACAGAAATTCATTGCTGACAGTTCTGGAGGCTGGAAATCCAAGCTCAGGGTGCCAGTGAGGTCATGCAAGAGCCCTTTCCCAGTCCCAGGTTGCTGACCTCTGGCGATGTCCTCACGTGGGGGATGGCACTGGGGAGCTCACTGTACCTCTTTTACAAGCAATGATCCCATTGGTGAGGGCTCCACCCTCACTGACTAAGCTCCTCCCAGAGGACCCACCTCCTAACACCATCACCTCTGGGGGTTAGGATTTCAACATGTGATGTTGTGGATGATTCAAACATTCAGATCACAGCCCCTAAAGTGCTGAGATAAATACTGCAAGACAAGGAGATAAAATAGATGATTAACACATTCAGAATTTATCAAAAAGTTCCTATTGTGTAGTGGTTAGGGGCACTGCCCCTGGAGCCAGATTATCTGGTGTTCACATTCCAGCCTCCACACTAACTGGTTGTATAACCTTGAGCAATTTTATTACTTTCTCAATGCCTCAGTTTTCTCATCTATTAAATGGAAATAATGATGGTACCTACCTCATAGAGTGGTTGTGAGGATTAAATTAATGTACGTGTGTGAAAGTTTTATGGCTGCTATAATAAATTACCACAAACAGAGTGCCTTAAAACAACACACATTTATTCTCTCATGGTTACAGAAGTTAGAAGTCTGAAATCAGCATTTGTGGGCTAAAAGCAAGGTACCGGCAGGGCCGTGTACCCTCTGGAGGCCCAGGGAGCCATTTCTTTGTCTTTTCCAGCTTCTACAAAGAACTGTGTCCCTTGCATTTCTTGACTCATGGCCCCTTTCTTCATCTTTGGTCTTCACCTTGCTTGGGCTTCACATTCCCTTCTGTCTCCGTGTTAAACCTCCCCCTGCCTCCCTCTTATAAAAATGCTTCTGACTACATTTAGTGCTCACGTGATAGGCCAGGGTAATCTCCCAGGATAATCTCAGGGTCCTGAACATAATCCTATCTGCCAGGTCCCTTCACCACACCAGGTAACCTTCAGAGGTTCTGGGTATTAGGATGTGGTGGTCTTTAGAGGCCTTCATTTGGCCTGCCCCAGTATGTAGAACTTAGGACAGATTCCTAGTAAGTGCTAGAAAATGTTAACTAATGATGTAATGGGCCCAAAAAGGCACTAGAGCAGTGCATGGAAATTTAGAACAGGCGTACATCATTCCTATCTGAGAATATCACAGGTGGTGTCATGCACTAGAAAGCTTTAAGAACAGATAGTATTGAGGATTGCAGAGATGGAGGGCTCTCCAGGTGGAGGGCCCTATTCTATTTGCCTCTCTCTCTAGCCCCTCCCTCCCAGCCCCACCACTTGGTTCATACTCAAACAAGCATGAGTGTCATGATCAGTGGGCATGAATTTAATTTCCCCCTATTATTACCATGATAGAGAATGAGTTCTTTTTTCTTTTTCTTTTTGTTCTATTTCTGAGTTTCATCTGCCTCCCCTTAAAATGAAAATTGAAGTACCTCTCTCACAGGTCTCAAGATTAAATAAATTAATGGTTGGGGGAGTATTTTGTGAAAAGGTAATTTAGTCCACAAATATTCACCATGCTGGTTGTTTCCATATTATTATTATAAAGTATATGGAGACTCCATTATTCCCAGGGGAAATGAGATAGATAAAAAGCACCAGTTATCCTCAATAGTGTGAAGAGATTGAAGATTCACTCTTCACAAAGATCCAGACTGGTAAAAACACAGGTAAGAAGAGACTGTGACAGCGAAGATCAGTTTTAAATTTTCTCTGAGACAACTGATCCAGCAAGATGGAGGGTTTGGGTGAATAGGTGAAATTCTACCCTAAGTTAATCTACAGGCTGGGCCTTCCTGGTGGCTCAGGCGGTTAGAGCTCCATGCTCCTAACTCCGAGGGCTGCCGGTTCGATTCCCATGTGGGCTAATGGGCTCTCAACCACAAGGTTGCCAGTTTAATTCCTCCAGTCCCGCAAGGGATGGTGGGCTCTGCCCCCTGCAGCTGGGCTTGAACATGGTACCTTGAGCTTTGCTGCCTCCCAGATGGCTCAGTTGGTTGGAGCGTGGGCTCTCAACTGCAGGGTTGCCAGTTCAATTCCTCGAGTGCTGCAAGGGATGGTGGGCTCTGCCCCCTGCAACTAAGATTGAACACGACACCTTGAGCTGAGCTGCTGCTGAGCTCCCAGATGGCTCAGTTGGTTGGAACGCGTCTTCTCAACCACAAGGTTGCCGGTTCAACTCCCGCAAGGGATGGTGGGCTGTGCCCCCTGCAACTGGCAACGGTGGCTGGACCTGGAGCTGAGCTGTACCCTCCACAACTAAGATTGAAAGGACAACAACTTGACTTGGAAAAAAGTCCTGGAAGTACACACTGTTCCCCAATAAAGTCCTGTCCCCCTTCCCCAATAAAATCTTAAAAAAAAACACAAAAAAAATCTACAGGCTAATGCAACGGAATTCTACATGTGACTAAAATCATACTTTGATTCTTTCCTTGTTTGCACTCTTTTCATATTTTCTTTCGGGTCTTAGCACTGAAAGTTTTGATCTAAACCTATTTCTCTCAACAGTCTTCAGTTTCTTTGTTTGTTTGTTTTTACAACTTTCTCATCCAAGGCTTAAATGATTCACGCTGACAACTCTTTTTGGAACCAAATGGCTTTCTTGCCTCAGTGGGTGGTTCCACCGCTCTGAGGTTCTCTGAAAATCTCCCTGAAATGATTAGAAACAAAATTCTGGGTTGCATATCCCTTTGGCTTGGCTGAGTGTAGCCCCCTATGGACCACAGAAGAGTGATCTCTTAATTATAAACCATGGGTTGAGCTCATCATTATTAAGAAGCAATTCTCTGATTCTCTTTCTGAAAAATTAACTTTTCAGCTTACCTGGAAGTGGTTAATGAAACACGAGGTGTAATGAGTGATAAAGGGTAGTAATTAACTTATTCTGAAGCATCATATGAGCCAAAATCAATCTTTAGTTCTACTTTGGAGATATTTTCCTTTCTATCTTTTTGACAGTGAATAATGGGAAAAAGAATCTTGTGACGCGTTGGCCTTGGATGATAGCATTTCTTCCTTCACTGATGGGAAAGAAATTGATGCATATATGCATTTTTCAGGGGTAGACATCCCTTTAGATTTACTCCCTGAAGCCATTTCCCCCAAAGCCTGGGTAAAAGACTGTCTATAGTCCACGGAAAATAAACAGGGTTTTGAGTGACTAGAACTTAATGTCTTTCTGATCATATGTCTTGATGTCTGTGTCCCTTTAACCCAGACAAGTCAGTGGCCCCATGAGGGCAAGATAGGGAGACGGTGGGATTGAATTATTTACTGAGCTCAAGGTGCTAGTATAAGCAGAAGGAGAAAGGAATTAAGCCTGTCTATTAGACCCAAGCATTGAAGACAGGCTGTGATCAGATCTTGCAAGCTTTTACATTTTTATTAAATTTATTGAGGTGACATTGGTTAATAAAATCATATAGGTTTCAAGTGTACAATTCTATAATATATAATCTATGTATTACATTGTGTGTTCACCACCCAGAGTCAAATCTCCTTCCATCACCTTGTGTTTGAACCCATTTACCCTCTTCTACCAACCCCCACCCCCCACCTTACCCTGTGGTAACCACTAATCTGTTGTCTGTGTCTATGAGTTTTTGTTTCTTTCTTTCTTTGTCTTGTTCCTTTGGTGCTTCAGTTTTATATCCCACATTTGAGTGGGATCATACGGTGGTTCTCGACTTTTTCTGTCTGACTTATTTCGCTTAGCGTAATAATCTCAAGATTCGGATCTTTCAAGTTTTAATTTATCTTTACAGAAACTATAATAGCTATCTTAGTATTCATTTATGTAAATTATAAAGTAATATTTCGTGGTAAGAAAAAACAATCTATACACAAAAACAGTAACTAATATAATTTGATACAATAAACATTTTGTGATATATATAATATTTAGCTAATACATTCACTTAACATAAATATATTAGTCAAGATCTTTACAGTCTGAAACATTTTCAGATACATCATGTCCTTTGATCCTCACAACAATCCATAACAAAGGCAGTACAGTGCACATCATTCCCATTTTACAGATGAGGCAACTGAGGGAGGGGATCAGTTGATCCTTGAACAACTCTCACACGGCGAGGGTGGCATGAGCCATGTTCTCTTTTTAATACCATCCTAACAACCTATTTTTATAGAAACAGTTGCCATGGCTAATTCTCAGCCTCCGCAGCATTGTAGCCAAACTAGCTACTGTCATCTCTAACCGCTTCTCTAAGCTGCAGGCAGTGGTGTGGAAGGGAAAAAAAAAAAGTCACAATGCCAAATAAGATTTCTAGCATGTGTAAGTTTCATAAAGCAAAGGGAAACCTGGGCATGTAGAACACAGCTGACAATGAAATGGGACACTTAGTGAGATTGATGTCTTTTTAAATACAACAGTTGCTCTGTGTGCATGTGTGTGCGTGTGTGTGTCCCTATGGGTAGGTGTATATAACAGTGTAAAAATACGGTCGTGATGTTGGCAAACCCCCAAGCCTCATTAAATGCAAGTTTCTGAAAAATACTGATGTGCCTCTGAACACAAAATATTCATGTATCTTGGATAGAAAGTATCATTCTTCAGAGTGTGTTGGATAAATACGATGCTATAAATCTAGGGTTCCCCAAGTAAGTTTTTTCCACTGGGTTAATAGACAGGAGAGGAATCTAGCCCATTGTGATTTTATTTGCTTTTGGAAATGGAAATAAAAAAAAATGTCTCTATTGCTCAAAGCTCCTGGGCACACAAATAAAAAACTGAATTACAGCATTAGCATTCTATGCAGCTAGCTCACAGTTGGGTTAATAAAATATAAATACTTGCAGTGGCCAAAGAATAGCACATTTGATTAGGAAGGTGGGAGGTGGGTTGTTGAGGGCCAGAGGGTGATAAAGGTGCCGATGTGGGCTTATGAGCTCACTCTGTATGGATTAGGAGAGACCATGGCTGTGTGTTCCCCAGTGGCACTGCCAGCTGCAATTCTTAATGAGTTATTACATCCCGGAACGAGCAAGCAACATGGTGCATTAGGAAATACGTTAAAGAAAAATTCACTGCCTTGTAGAGTTTACATTCTGAAGAGGCTAGAAATAAGCCCGTGAGACCTTTCTTGAGAGGGGGTTAAAACAGAGCTACTTCCAAGGAAAAGCCAAAATGATTTTTATCAGTGATCTAGAAGCTGAAACTCAGCTTGTCAATATGCAGAGAGCAAGTTACCTGAGTCCTTCCCTCTCATAGAAAGGTTCTTGTGATAATGAGTAAGTGCGTATTGCTCAGAGGAACAGACATGAGTGTTAAAAAAAAAAAAAAAAAAGTCAGGTGACTTTCATTAATTTTAATATTTGTAGCATTGATAGCAGAACATGCTCCTGGCAGGTGTGCATCAATAAAAATATAATGTAAAGGTGAGAAACAGAGTCTCTGTGTTTTGAGGAATCAGTGTCTTTACCTCATGGTCAAACATACCACTGGCTTAGCAGGAAGATAAAGTAGCATTATTTTGACACTTACTAAGTAGAAGCTACTGGGATTGTTCCTCTCACAGGTTTTATCCCTTTTACCCTCTCAAGAGTCCTGGGATATGAATATTTGAAGTCCATTTTTAAGCACGAAATTGGAGCAGAGATGATTGACATGATGCAGAGCTCTGTGACTGAAAGTCTCTAGGTTCTTTCTACCTCACCATAGTTCTAATGTTATACTTCCTGTAGAGTGTCTTTGCTTTGCTTTGTTTTGTCCTCTGCCTCATAACTCTACACCTCCTACAGGCCTGTGTTTAGTTTATAATGCAATCTACTCCTCCACTGGCAGGACTCACAAACCAGGGAGAGAGACCGGGAAGTGGTTCCTGGTTACACAGGTGTCTGACACATCATTCCATATTCCTCACTCCCCATTTGCTCTCTCAAATTGCTGTTCTCTTCCCGCTCCCCCTCTTCGTGCACCCCCCCTTCCTGCTCCTCTTCTCCCTCCCTGGTGCTAGCTCCATTAGTTTGTAGACGTAGGCAGTGATGTGTCATCTGAAGCCCTGAAGCAGGAAAATATGATCTTTCTCTGCCTTTGTGGAAGCAACTCGAAGGATTTTTGGTGTGAGATGCACCAAGATTTCAAAGTTCTTGTAAGGGTACATTACATCATAAATTTACTGACTGCCTATAGTTTTCCATGGATGGTGCTGGACGCTTAATATTAGGTTGGTGCACAGGTAGTTGCAGTTTTTGCAATTATTTTTAACCTTTTAAACTGCAATTACTTTTGCAGCAACCCAATAGCTTCACGTGTTGTGTAGTGTGGGAGGAATAGCAGTGAATTCGCAAGTGAATATGGTAGGCTTTTAGTTTCCAAGAGTTAAAGATACTCCCACCACATACACACATTAAAAAGTTAAAAAAAAAAGCGACCTTAGCATAAAACATAAGCAAGTGTTGACATTGTGCAAAGAAAAGAGCTATCAATGTTGATTGAGGAGAGATGAGAATCTTACTGGTAAAGGAGCAATTTGAGGGGGCCTTACTATGTGATACTATTGGTCAACTTGATAAATCAAAACCCTTTCTCCTGCTTCTTTGTGGGATAATTTTAAAACTGTAATAGCATGAGTGTTTTTCGTATTCTTTGTCATAGTTTATTTTCCTGATCCACTTTCCTTTCATTATTTCCCCCACTTTTTTTATCATTAAAGTTTTTAAATAACAGTGATTTTCAAGGTTTTGTCTTGCAAGCTGGAAAGGGAAGTTGAGATAAGTCTGGGGCTAATCATAACACAAAAGAGATTCCCTGAGTCACAGGATTTCTGAATTTCAGTGAAATATACAAATACAGTAGCTGCCCATTGGTGCCTCAGACTTGGATTATACCAATGGTTTGGGGCAGAGAGTTTCAGAATAAATGCTGGATGATACCATATAATAGCAGGGGGTTCTTCGTAGAGAAGGCTCAAAGGCCTGACGTGGCCCTGGGATGCTATGGAAATCCACCTGAGCCCAAACTTTTCTTAAAGTAAATAATACTTCTTTTTACAAGCCATCATTTTCTTTATTGTGCCTGCACCCAGGATCATAACTGAAGTATCTTGCGACATTTTTGCTATAACATTTATTAACTCAGTAAACTTTTTAGTACCTATTATAGACTAGATCTGAGTAGGTACTTGCACAGCCCCAGTAACTTTTTATTATTGTTATTATATACATCAAAAGAGCTCTTCCTTACTTCCTTAACTGCTTCCATTTTACAAGTTACTTGGATTTTCTGTGCTTCAATTTCCTCATTTTAAATTATAATGGTAGTGAAAGAACTTAATAAAATTTTTGTAAAGTGTAATGACTTAATATAGTATGTAACGTCCTTAGAAGAGTGCCTGATATATGTTAAATATTTTGTAAAGAAAAACTCTTATGGTTATTATTATTATTTCCTCCTTGGGGTAGGAAGACTGAATTTGGACCTTTGCGAGTGGGGTGGGATTTAGACCTCTCCAACTGATGGCTCAGGAACAAGACCAGTGGGTGGGGTGGGGGGGAGGAGGATTGTTCAAGGAATGTTCAAATTGAGAATTAGACTGCAAGTCAAAGTATTGTAACAGGGATTGCATTTCGTACTTATTATATAGAGCTGAGAGATTTACATATGCTACTGCATCTAATGCTATTTGCATGACTTTGAACAAATTGGTTTCCTTGCTATTTCCTTGTACTCCAGTTGTCAACTGAAATTCTAGATTAGTCATTGAATCATTATATTTTTTAATTATTAGAAAATCTTTAAATTAAAAAAATCTCTTAAATTAGAAATCTTTACTAATATCCTTTATATCTGTGGAAATGCTTTGATTGAAGTGCGTGGTCTCCAACTCACCCAATTCTGTCACCTTCTAGGAACCTTCTGAGGAACACAGCTTGGAAACCTCTCAGTTACACATTGTCTGTTTCTTATGTTAAACACATGGCTATGGGAATGCATAGCATCATGTAAATTATTGATACAGCTTTGTGAGTTTTGCAGTTAATTTCTGTGACCTAAAGGCATCTAAAGTTTAGCGGCCCAGGAGACTTCAGCTCCTGTGGAGAACTAACAAGGATTATATTGCTACGATCTCAGAGTCACCAGAAGAGTTGCAGCACAGTGACTAGAAAAACCTCAGCCTTTCAAATTTTGGGGTGCCAATTTTTGGGATACCTAAAGCTACAATAAGCAATCCCCACCGACTGCACAGAACACATTCCATGCAAAGATCCACAATACTTGACTAGCTCAGACTGCTTATAAAGAGACAGTGTTGGCTCATAGAGTTTGTGCATTTGGGTTTCAAATTTTATTCCTGCAAACCCTTCCTGCTCCCTGAGATTCCCATGAAGCAATTTGTGATTTTAGTCCTAGAGGTAGCAGAGGTTTTCTGAATGTTTTTTGTCTTAGAGGCTGATTTACAAGCAACCCCTTCCACCCAGTTATATATGACTTCAGTACTAGATCATAGAACAATCAAGGCAAAAGAGGTTTTTCAAACCAAATCCTGATTTTATTTATTGATACAATGAATGGCTTTCCCACTTCACAAAAACAATGACCACTCATTACTGTAAGACTTTGGACAAATTACTTAAACTTTCTTTATTTTGTTTTCTCCTCCTCTGTAAAATGGGTATAATAATAATAGTAATAATAATAATAATGTTGAGAATTGTGAGCATTAAATAAGTTAATACATGTAATACATCCAAATAGCTCTTGGTACAGTAAGTGCTATATAATTGTTTGCTATTATTATAATTATTACTATGATTTTTGTTTTTATTCCTTTGGAAAGTTAAAAAGTAAAACAGTGTAAAATACAGAAAAACATCATCAATAACACTTTCACCCAGAAATAACTTGTTAGTACTATATTAAACAATTTATTTTTATTATTTTATGACATGTATGTTTTCTTTCTTATAGAATCAGCTTTATACTAACATACTCTTTAACCTGATATTGTATGTACCAATTTATCATGAGCACTTTCATGTCATGAAGTACTCTTCCGCCACATGGTCTCTAATGATGTATAAGATTAATTTAAATTATCTCTCACCAATGGGCATTGTTTCTGTTTTCTGAAAGACTTATTTAAAATGCTGCAATGGACATGCTTTAAACTATTAGCACTTACAATGCAAATGAAGTTGAGGTGCAGCGAGAGCAAGCAGTAGACCACCAGCCACTGGACAGGTGGAACCACAGCACATGCCTTCCCCGTGGGGAAGGCCTTCTCCCCTGGACCACGCTGCCCCTGATGGAGTGTGAGGAGGAGAACAGAGCCTTAGATGAAGCACCCAGGCAATTTAAGCTCCCTGGATGATCTTAGTTTCGTGTGGCTGATTGCACAGAAACACGTGGTTCCGTTCTCGGTCACCGTTCTGGGCTTGCTGATGCCCTCTCCAGTTATCGCCACCCGCTGCCTTTCCTTGCAGATTGCTGAAAGTGAGGCCACATAGCCTAACTCTTGAAGTGATAGGGATATGGTGGGCAAAGGGGGATTTCTTTTCTGGCGTCTTGTTTTCTCTTCCTTTTTCCTTACGTCACCTTCTCTAGACCTGGATCATGGTGTTCCCTCAGACCCAGCTGGACCTTTCTCAGAGAAGGCTCAGACCACCAGGATTTGTTTTCTATTTGCTATACAACAGACACAGAGGCCACTGGTCATAACTGGTTGACTCCCAAGGCTATTGTCCCTTACCCATGGCTTGGGAGCCAGCTAATAAGAATAGAGAGCTGGTGTGATATTAGGTGTGATTAGGTGTGATATTCCTAAACTGGTTGGGCTTGAATCCATTGATCATATCACATTCATTGATTCATGTATTCAATTAATACTCATTTTTCACATACCACGGGCCAGGCTCTAGATGGAGTGAACAAAAAGGACAAATTTATGCCTCTGTGGGGTTTCCATTTCAAGGGTAGGAGAAAGAATAAGGAAAAATATATGTATATATATAGATATATAAATACATTTTTATATTTATACATAATATATAAATATGAATATAGTGTAGTAGAAAAACAAGTCAGGGTAAGAGGAAGTGAACAAAAGTGAGTGTTATTTTTAGTGAGAGAAAACCTCGTTGAAGTGATAGTTGAACTGCTCCCAGAAGGAAGTCAGAAAAGTTGGTAAGAATAAGGAAGTCATTAGGACAGAGAAGCTTGGGCCCCTGTTCCCAAATGCAGTGTCCTGGTTTGAGTTGAAATGCCGAGGACAAATTTGTTATGGGACAGGGCTGACAGCCATACTGCTCTAAATGCTGCTCTCTCAGTCAATTTTGGAAATACCCAGGGAGCCAGCTGCTTCCACTCTGTTTTGGCTTGATGTTTCCAGAGCAGTTCCTACAGCAGCAGTCTCATCTGTGCATGCACTGGGCTGAGTTGTCCTGTAGGTTCCTGCTTTGCTTTGTATTAACAATATATGGGATACTATTTACTTTATCAGTATATTCCAAGATGTGCTAGAATTTCTCTTTGTCTGATGGCACTCTTGTTTTCCAGCTCTGCACTTTTTTTTTACTTTTCATTTTGCAAGGATCTCAAGCTTCCCAAAATGAAATGCAGTTTGAAAGAATATACAAAGAACCCTCATCCCACCTACATTTTTCCAGATTCACTTATCCTTTCTCTTTTGCAAATGTTTTTCTGAACGAGTAGAATAGAGGTTGCACACATTTTCAGTTCTCATTTTATTACCTGAGTATATTACTTCTCAGTAGTTGCTAAGAACAGGAACATTCTCTTACAGAAATACAATAATGTTATAAAATTCAGAAAATATAACATTGATACAAAGTTTAATCTGTAGTCCACAATCCAATTGTTTGTATTTTTTTCCCTAATGTGTTTTATAGCACATTCCCACACCCCTCCCATGTTAGTATCTGGTCCAAATTGCACAGCACATTTATTATTCATATATATTTTTTAGCCGTCTTTAATCTGAAACAATTTCTCAGCCTTTCCTTGTCTTTCATAACATTGATTTTTGTCACTGCAATCATTTTGTAGATTGTCTCATAATTTGGGTTGCTTGATGCTTCTTGATTGAACTGGCTTTTCTAGCATATTTGGGGAAAATACTACCTGGGTGATTCTTTATACTTCTCAGAGCATAACATCTGGAGGCATATGACACTTGCCTCTTAATGGTGAGAAGTATTATCCATCTTCTTCAGTGTAGAGTTAATATTTTTCTTTTGTTAGTAATTTGCAGAAAGCTATATTGAGACTATTTATTAAACATAAGAAACATAAATAGATTTAGCATCTGTTGGTGATTCATTCCTGATTCATTTTTACTCTGATGACTGAAAAATAGGATATATTTTTTTTAATTTCACCATTCTTGTGTATTTATTAATTGGCATTAGGACTATAAAATTTATTTTCTTTTCATATATCTTTTACATTTTTATCAGTAGGTTATATTCTATTACTGTTTTATTTATTTTGATACTAAAATTTTCTAGGACCAGCCAGTGTGAACTGCCTCAAGGTGAATTCTATGTCTTCTTAATATGTCCTCAGATTTAACTTCTCTTTTTGAAGCACTCTTTTATTTTCTAGTGGGATAAGTTGTTCCAGGTCCATCCTGCATTTTCTGTTTCCCAAACCTAGAGACAGCATTTTTTCAAGGACCACTGGTTCCTCTAAGTGGAGAATAGTGTTCAGAAATCAGGGCCTGGGCAGTGTGTCCTCATTACTATGGGAGTGTTGATGACCTAAGCCCGTTCAGTGGGCAGGGCTAGGAGAACACCCTCCAATTCAATTTCAACCCCAAAGGATTCTTCCATATTTTCCCTTATTCCATATTGATATCTTCCTTCTTTCACATAGAAAACCTTAATTCTCAACAACATCAATATATTCATTCCTCAGTCATTTGATACAATCAAAATAATTCCAGAATTGCTTTATTCTTAGCAGTGTAAAAAAGCAACACTACTAACAAAATATCAGGATTTGTTTGCTGTTCTTGTACTTTTATTTTTGACTGAATGCATATAAATGAAGTACAGAGTTCCAAAATTATTTAGCTTAGTCTCCTCCCCCTGCAGTGGGGTTATACTATTTATTTGTTATAAAAATAGTCACAGGGATGTAAAGTACAGCATAGGGAATATAGTCAATAATATTGTAATAACTGTGTGGTATCAGATGGGGACTAGACTAAAGCACTCATAGGTATATAAATATCTAATCACTACGTTGTACACCGGATACTAACATAATATTCTATGTCAACTGTAATTGAAAAATTAAAAAAAAAAAGAAATATAACTGATTCTATATGAGTCTGTTTGTATCTGGTTTTAGGATTTTCTCCATTATTGTTGATTTATTTTTTTGTTTGTTTGTTTTTGAGTAAGTTGAACATTAACGTGGCTCCAAAACTAAAAACAAAACAAAATTATGTAAATATACTCAGAGAAGTATTTCTGGCTTTCCTATTTCTTTAAACTGTTTCCCTCTCCTTCTTGCCCTTTTTAGGTAACCAGTTTTATTAGTTTCTGATCTCTCTCTCTCTCTCTCTCTCTCTATTGTGTTTAGTAAAAACTAAGCAGATACATGTACTGTGATAGCCAGAATTCAGAGATGACCCCCAGTAAGTCAGTCACAACTTGTATTATTCCCTCTCCTGAGTACAGTTGAAAAGTTTGACAACATGGCATAAGTCAGGGGATAATCACCCCTTTTATTACATTACATTACATACATTACACAAAACTGGAGAGAGGAAGAGAGATTCTCCTGCCAGCTTCAGGGAAACAGCCTACCATATGGTGAGAAGACCTGTGAAAGCTGCACATGGCAGGGAGCTTGGGCCTGTAAGAGCTGGGAGTGGCACCGGCTGTTAGCCAGCAGAGAAGCAAGGACCTCTGTCCTGTAACCATAAGGAACTGAATTCTGCTAGCAACTATGTTGAACTTGGAAGAGGAGCCCAAGCTCCAGAAAGGAACGAAGCCTTGATGACGCTAGATTTAAACCTCTGAAGACCCTGAACAGAGGACCCAGTTGAGCTGAGTTCAAATTTTTGAACCACAGAAACTGAGATAAAAAGAGAAATGCAAGTTGTTTCAAGCTGCTAAATTTGGGGTAATTTGTTGTGTAGCATAGAAAATACATATGTTTCCTTCATATTCTTTTTTTTTTTAAGTTAATTGGGGTGACAGTTGTTGGCAAAGTTACATAGGTTTCAGGTGTACAATTCTGTATTACATCATCTATATATCACCTTGTGTATTCACCACCCAGAGTCAGTTCTTGTTCCATCACCTTCTATTTGATCCTCTTTACCCTCATCTACCACTCCCCCTCCCCTGTCCCCTTACCGTCTGGTAACCACTAAACTATTGTCTGTATCTATGAGTTTTGTTTCTTCATTTGTTTTTCTTGTTCTTTTGTTGTTTTCAGTTTTATATGCCACTTATCAGTGAAATCATATGGTTCTCTACTGTTTCTGTCTGACTTATTTCGCTTAGCATTATAATCTCAAGATCCATCCATGTTGTCACAAATGTTCCTATATCATCTTTTCTTATGGCAGAATAGTATTCCATTGTGTATATATACCACAACTTCTTTATCCAATTACCTATCGAAAGACACTTGGTTGTTTCCTTACTTCATATTCTTTCCTACAGAAAAGCTAGCATTCTCTATGTATGTCTTGAAAATCTGCATACCAGTTAATTCATGGCGATTTTTCTCTTAAGTTCATAGCTGCGTAACACTCCATGATGGTTTCAACCATTTTTTCAACATTCAGCAGTCAGGTAGTTTCTAATATTTTGCAATTACAAATAATGATAGTTTATCTTTTTAGGAATGTGAAACTCTTTTTCTCCTAATAGGTAAAACAAGCTGATTTACATTTACTTATCTCTATCACAAATATTTCACAATTTATTTATTTTAATTTTTTGTGTGAGGGGTGTCTTCTTTGTTCTTGTATTTGCTTTAGATATTTAGTCAGGTTTATTTATTTTTTTGTTCTAGTAGTCACCTTTATGTTTTTACCTTTGGTAAGTGATCTCAATCCCATTTTTCTTCCTTAACAGTTTACTATTTGATCTATTAGTTTTAAATGTTATTCTTTGATTTCACTTATTATAATCAGTGATTTTATTTTACATTCTCTTCTTCTCCCTTTTCCCTACTTTTAAAAGGTGCAGTCTTTCTGTGTTTTCAGTACATATAACATTTTTATACTCTTTCTGCTTACATGGACTCACCCTTCTTAGGTCTATAATTAAATATTTTATATCTTTCTATATTTATTACTTAGTATTAGTGAAAGTATATCATGTGCATTTTATATTTTCTGCTTGTTAATTGAATATGGGATTGGGGAGGAGGCGCTCTATGTGGAAATATTTGAAATTAGATGGCCATCAACATCCTCGAGTATCTAGCCTAGTTTTCATTCTTTGCATTTTTCAATTAAAAAATAATTTTATGAGACTTGGAGTTGGAGAGATAACAAATGCATGTCCTCATTTTGCCTATTTAATTCCATTCCTATAGTTATTAGTTTACCCACTACAGCTGATTTCTGGATGAACTTACATATTCTGTTTTGGCTTCTAGGCTAAATGGCAAAACTAGACTGTTATAGTGTATTAGCCCATCAGCCAGTGTCCCTGCTCTCATTCAATCACAGACTTGGAGACACTTCAGGATAGCTTTGGCAACATTATTCTGACGTGCTTTGACAAGGTGAAGGATGCAACACAACGAACTGCATTGTCATTTCACCTCCACAATTTTTATAAATGGCCCATGGCTCTAGGTCTTCTGTGGGCAGCTCACCCAGAATGAGGGACAGAGTGTGTCAGAAAAGTCTTCTGTGGGAAGGTGTATGATACGCTGGAGTTTACCAAGTAAAAAGGAATGGAGAAAAATGTTTAAGGCAATGAAAACAGGGTAAGAAATGTTACGTGGGGTTCATAATGTGGTCAGAAAGGCTCAAGGAATTACACAAGAGCTGGAACCCAGTACTGAGGGGTGGAGGGCAGTAGGTGAGGGGTGAGGAGGAGGCCAGAAACAGGGCCATCTCTATGCTCTGTCTCACTAGTGCTATCACTTGTCAGGAAACCAGCTCTTTAGTTAAGGAAACATAACATTTGGTGGGGAGGTCACAGCCGTCCTTCATCTTGACACCCCTCAGAGAACTTTGTTTTCACACTTGAAGGGGGTGATTCCCCTTTCTGAATTTGTTCTCTTCCTTCTCTGTGTCCTCACATCATTGTTGGCTGTCTTCTCCTGTACAGTCATCCTGTTTAGTATCCATTACTGATATTGTGGCCAGTTTTCACTCTGGGATTGTCAAGTCTAAAATGGTTTTTCTTCCCCATTTATGTAAAGGAGTTAGTTCTCAGGGCAGTCAAAACATAGGAGTGGGTGTGTTCAGGGTCCCAAGAGACTCTAGAAATACCCTTTGTGGATTTTATTAGGGATCTCAAATATAATGCAAGGATGCAAGGTGTTTCATTAGATGCCATGTCTTATTCTTACAAACTGGGTGTAGATAAACTGGGTGTAGATAGGGAGAGAGAGAGAGCATGTCTTTCTATGTAATCTGTGCAGTATATTAATTCCCTTTCTGTGTTTACACTATTCACAAATTATCATACAAAACTCGCCTCTCACTACAGAACTTGAAAATTCTAGGTAGTTACCAGCCTTTTCTATTTTTGTAGCTTTACTTGCAACCCTGATACATGACCGAAACTGTGCCAAACATAGTCAGCTGACCCAGATTTTTCATCACCAGCTATAGTTGAAATGAACTAGAGATCAGAGTCTATTTCAGTGAGGATGGGAGCAGCTGCCATGCATGCTCAGGGGTTGGTAATGGCTGTGATTCCTGTGGGACCTGCCCAGAGTTCAGTGGGTGGGATTGCCCAGCAGGAGAGACAGTAGTATTTCTAGTGGACCAGTTCTATGAAATGATTCTGGATATCACTCCCAAATATGAGGCATGGTAAAAAAAATACAGTAAATATTTAAATTTAAAAAAATGTGTTACAGTAAAAGACACGTTGCCATTAATCCCCCCTTAGAATACCCTCCACCCCTCCCTCACTTCAAACATGCTTATCAAATACACTTCAAGTGTATTTGAAGAGAGGGGAACTATTTTGAGCGGGATTAATGGCAATGTGTCTTTTACTGTAATAATAATTTTTTTTTGTTTAAACATTCACCGTATTATTTGATCAAACCTCATATGTCTTTTCACCATCCCAGAGAACTGTTCAATGTTTGTTTGTTTTTGCATAAATATGCACTACTTAGATTGTGTTGATTTCAACTAAGTAGGCTGACTAATATACTAGATAAGTCCCTTTATCTCTTTAGTACTCAGTTTCCCTTTCTCTGAAATTAGCTAGTTGGTGTATATAATTTGGTAAGTCAGTCTACCATAGAAAGAGGATTTGTCAAAGACTTTTTTATGGTCAAAATTAAAGAAATAAGAATAAGAGTTCTTTGAAGTGGAGATAAAAACCATAGAATGGCTCATTTAGACTTTTCAGAAACCGGTTCACACTCATTAGTTATTTTCCAGTACCAAGATGATGAGTGACCTGGCAGTGAACTTCTCACTCCATATGGTGAATTCCTGCTCAGGTTAGAAGTGTGTTGATCATGGAAGGAAGATATTTATGTTTTTAAAAAATATCCGAATACAGTTCTTTAAAGAGGTTTAGTTCTTTAAAGGGGTGTGCAAATACCAATTCTGGACAAAATAACACTTTCTGTGGGGATTGCAATATTCGGATTGAAGAGATAATAAAAGGAGCTTGAAATACAGTCTGGGAAAGAGAAGAGCTCCAGGGGACAGAGAACTGAGAGTCAGAACATGGAAACTGAACAGTCCATTATTTTTCCGGGGAGGGAGAATCGAGATTTTTTTCTTTTTAAGGACAAAATAAAGACTTTTATAAGACCATCTGTTTCTTTTTGGAAAATATTTCAAGGTATTTGACATTCACAGATCTTTATAGGCAATGTGAGGTATTTTTCAGGTTACCGGGACATAAATATATTGCCAGCATTCACCCGTGAAGATAGTTGAGCTGTCATAAGATTGGGCATAGATTTTAGAATGTGTACAACTTGTAGCTGCTTTGAAAACATGCAAATTGAGAAGAAATATATTAGTTTCTGCAGATTTCACCAATAAAAACTCTTTGGGGGCTGAGAGAACCTGAATGTTCTTCTTATAACAACATGAAATTTAAAAGGTTAATTTCTCTTAGGTGATTTTAGCATGTTTCACTGTAACAAACCAAAAAAGGAAAAGCACACTTTTCTAATCACCTGAAAAATCACCCTGACACTTTTATGATGAGCTGGTTTAATGTTAAAAGGTCTGAATTCTCTCTTAGAAATCTGAAAACATTGATAAGAAATGAGTACATTTTCCTATCCACTCATCGTAAACATTCATGAGAAGGATGAATACAGTCTTCCCTCAGTATCATCTGGGGAAGGTACCAAAGTCCAAGCATGCTCAAGTCCCTTATATTAAATGGCATAGTATTTGCATGTAACCTACACACATCCTCCTGTATGCTTAAAATTGTCTCCAGATTACTTACAATGCCTAATACAATGTAAATGGTATGTGAATAGTTGTTACGCTATATTGCTTATGGAGTAATGACCAGCAAAAAAGAATATACTGTACATGTTCACTACAGACGTGGGCAGGGCAGTAACACAGTACTGGTCAGTGACAAGGTCACTTTGTCGGACTATTTTCAATCCACATTTGGTTCAATCTGAGGATGCAGACAGAGTCTGTGGATATAGAGGCCTGATTATAGGCATGAATTTTCTGTTATTTGTGACTGATGGGCCCTTCTTTAGATGGGTTGTTGATAAGGAAAAGTGTTTTATCTCTGGTTGAAAGCCCCTCAAAGGGGAGGACTATGTTTTTCACCTCTTTCCAATAATGGTATTGAGCACCACTAGTCCTTATCAGCTATTTGATGATGTGCTTGGTGTAATTTAAAATATATTTGCACTTCCAAGTCTGTGAAACGCAAGCGTTTGTAACACATTATATGGAATTACAAATGTTAACCAGTATTTGGCACCAGAAAAATTTGTTTTATGTTCATCCATTTACTCAACTTTGCATTCAACTGAAATGTATTGAGAAACTACCAGGTACGAGGCACGGTGCTAGATGATACTGGGGAGCAAACAGATCTGGTTTCTAATCTCATGTCTAGTGAGAGACATACGTTAATCAGAATTTATGCCAAAATCAGTAAAATGGTAACTATGCTAAATGCTCTGAAAACATGTAAAACTACAATAGCAGAGAGTGTTCAAGACATGTTCTGTGTCCTAGTCAGCCTTCTATTCCAAAGGACAATCGATTGACAGTAAGGCAAATATTCGCTTATTAAAGGTCAGTTTAATTAGTATTTCCTTCTTGCATCAAGACCTGCTATCGGTATTTATAACAGGGAGCTTAACCTGGTTAGAGGGATCAAGAACAACCTTCCTGGGGAGGAGCTTCTGGACTGAGGGTGGAGGAATGAATCTGCAAGTGCCTGGTAAACAGCACATGGACCAGGGCTTCAGGTGAGCTTACCTGACGTGGTGACAGGATGTTGGCCCACAGTGGCTCTAACTCACTACTCACTGCACGACGTCCTCTCCCAAGATCCAGTGATTACACATACATTTTGCACTCTCAGTATCCAGCCTTTCAATAGAAATTTCAACAGAATATAATGGAAACAGTGCCCAGGTCAATGGAGAGCCAGTTTACAAAATTCCATCACAGTGGTCTTGGGAAAAGAGATGGCTTAGAAAAAGTTATCCATTCTGTAATGAATAGCATGCAGAACTGATTAATCTGGAAGAGTGTACCAAATACGCCACTGTCCACAATAAAGGGAAACCAAATTCATCACAAAGATGAAAAATTAACTTCTTAAAGGAAATATTTAAAGAAACAAAACCTTCAATAGAAACTGAACTGTACCCTCAAAGACATTGTAATAAACGTGAATTAACAATGAGGACTGGAGAATGAAAAAAGATGGGTGTGCCACCCCGCTTTCCCCCAGGAAGGACCTGCTCCTGGAGCAGGTAGGAGGGCTGACAGCAAATAACTGTCAATCTGGGATTGCCTCAGCCACTGAGAGCCATTCACCTCTAATCCCAGACCTCCCCAGGGTGGCCAACCTCTACTGACAAAGGTAGGGCTATGAAGGTATGGCCGTTATGGTCCTACTGGGGGCAACATTAATAAGTCATTTTACTTCTGGAGCTCCCTTTGAGACTTGTCGATGCTGTTATTTGGAATCACACTGGAGTTTGATTTCATCCTCTGCTCAATCCTGATGTATTCCTACTCACATGTGGATTCCAAGAGCACGTCTCAACAAACATCCTTCGCACTAAACTCCATCTCAGACTCTGCTTCCCGAGAAATCCAACCTGAGACAAAATGCAGCCTATCCCACAGGAAGTACTGAGTTTAGAGCATGAGATGAAGTGGAAAATGGCAGCTCTAGGAAAGAAATTAAAACAGATTATGCTATAGTAGTTAAAACCACATGAGATGCAGCACTGTCTAGAATTTACGTGCTGAAAATAGAGTCAGTTATGTGAAAGGCAATTTTGGAAAAAAATAAAAACAGTGAAGTTGAAATGGGCCAAGAAGAAAGCAATTAAAGTAAATGAAGTATTTGGAAGTTTGGTGTTTGAATAAATATGAGGGTTATTTAATAATATAACCAAAATAATTATGGAATAGAAAAGGGTAAACGTGTAACTTTTTTTCTGAAATAGAGGAATATTTGAATCTTTAAGTGTGCACCACCATGTGGCCTTCATTTGAGACAAAACTGTGGGTGCATATATTTTATTGGAGAGGTTATCTTGGGACACAAGAGCAGATGATGGGAAAGTTGGACAAATAAGGGGGGAAAGCCAGTAACAGGTGTGTTAATGAGCTGGTTTCTTCTGTGAGCCCTGGGTCAGGAGCACAAGGTGCAACACACCTCAGGATGACCCAACCAGAAAGCAGGAGGCTGAGGCATTTAGTGTTGACTCCCATCCTCCACTGTTGAGGTTGATTGAGGTGGTGTTGACTCTGCCATACCACAATAGCGGGCAGCCAAGAAAACTCCTGGCACTGGAGAAAGCCTGCAGGAAGAGGAGAGGCAAATTCAGCTGTTTGAGGTGGGAAACGGCAAGCATCCTGGGAACCATCTACATCTATAGGTAAATCCAGGTTGACCAAAAAGATACTGGGCAGGGTATCATTGGCTTTTGAAAATAATAATAAATGATTGAGATTGGGACAATTTGGTGAGGTTATTGAAATTCAAGAATGAATACAAATTGCACAACCATGTAGAGAAAAAATCTTACCTATGGAAAGGATAAACAGATCACCATTTGACCTGAAATGACACAAGACAAAGGAGCAGGTTTGTGTAGTGTTGTAGGACAATAAATAGGTCTAGTCAATAGAATTCTGTTGGACAAAATCAACCCACACAAACCAGATACCCATCCCCAATGGGAATCTCTGCCGTCAAAGGGTTACCGGTGACCATTGGGTCCATGATGCTCGTACTTAGTTACAGTATCCCCTGCACATTGTATCTGCTACATAGAAGGCACTCAGTAAACACCTGTGGACTGAATTAATATGTGAGGGAAGATATTTAATGTGAAATAACATTGGTAATTATATACACAAAGAGAAGGTAGTTCCAATAATTCTTTCTGCTCAGGAAAATATTTTACAAAAATAGCACATTCTCTAATTAAAGGGGTAATAATTCTACTCTAGTGCATGTGGTTAGGAGAAAGCATAACCTTCCTCTGACTCCCCACACTCATTAAATCACAACATATTTATATACATACCTACATAGAAGCACTTACACAAACGTGTGCGTGTACATATGAGGATGATGCTACTACTCGTATGTCTTCAGTCCTTGAAATTCCAATTAGATAAATAACAAAACTATAGAGCAAATAAATTATAAAATTTAAAAGGTAGACTGAATTAATAGGTACACTATTACTAGATACGTCATTAATAGATACACTAAATTAAATTGATGGTATGTACAAATGTATAAACATGAAAATAGTGCATACTAAAAAAAATTAACAATAAACTCTAATGTCAAACATGACATTAAAGCTGCCATAGATCAATATCTAGATAATAGCAGTAATAAAAACACTCTAAATCCTATAAGGCAGAGCTGAAGCTATATTCAGAGAAAAATATATAACAAATACATTAATTTCATAATAAAAATAAATTGAACTTCCAACAAGAATTTTATAATAGAATAAAAAGGACTATGTATGGAAAACAAAATAACAAAATCAATAAAGGTAAAGGTAGAAGTTATGTACTCGTATTATGAAATGATAAGATAGTAGACCTGATAAATCCCATAATTACTAAAACAAATACATAGCAAGTAACGAAAGGGAAAAATACATAAAATTAAGAATTATTTGAGAAAATAACCACAGATACAATAAATCTTATTGATAATGTGAACATTATATGAAATACACAATTGTGTATAGAATACAATAATTAAAATCAACAATTGACTACCAAATAGCAAAGAGGTGAACATAACATATAAATAGTGCCATACATCTTCACAGGTAAATTATTTTAAGAAGCAAGTAATTTTAATGGCACTGAAGCTATTCTGGAACATTATATATGCAAAGATATGAGTTGCAAGTAGGTTCACTGCAGATTTATTTTAAGAGCAAAAATATAAACACTAAATGCGTAGATATTCTTTAAAACAGCATGGGTCAATAAAGTAAGATTCATCTATATAGAGTGTGCCGGTGAGGCAAGGAATTGGGACATTATTCCAAAAGGGTACATCAAGGAAAATTTCCTCAGAGAAAATGATACAGTGATGTATGAGCTATGTTTTGAATGATGAATAGTTAGCCACCTGAAGAATGGTTTAAGGTAGACATTTTAGGGAGGTAAGGACGTGTATAAAGTTTTGTAGGCTAATCCAAGCAAGACTGATTTTGAAAAGCCTACAAGTGGGTCGATAAGCCTGGGCAAGTGACGCAGGCAAAAGAGTGGAAGAGGAAGTTAGAAGAACCGGTTCACAACTTTGTAACAATAATCAAAGTATGATTTAATCAATGTCATCCAAGAAGTTGCATTGTGCCAAGCATATTCAGTTTACATACTAAATAGCTAAATAAAACATGTATGTATGAGTTTATACATCCATGTTTATTGTGAACTTTATATCCTTAGAAAACTAGCTAAATTGTTAGCCAAGTGATGGTACTGGGAAATTATCTTTTCTTTCATTGCGTTGTTGGCTATTTGATGTTACCATTTCAGTTCTGTGTCTAGTTCTGGTCCACGTTCCATGTTCTTGTACTCTGAAATTGTTCCTTCTTTGTATAGGACTAGAACAAAATTACTCCGAAAAAATGTATTCCTTCTGTTTGTTCTTGTTCAACATTCCCATTTCTGGTCAAGCATTTACTCTTTATTTTTCTGTACTTCTCACAGGGAACTTTGTGAAAGTTGACGTTTAAGGAAGCTCCATCTTGCTTAAATGCATATTCTTCAGCGCAACAGGCTGTCCCATTGTAGTGGCTCTAGAAGTGGTTATACTCATTTAAACTACCCTGGAGTTGGGCAAAAAGAAAAGAAAAATTCCCAGGGTAAGCTCTTCCTGAAAAGTCTCTCTTATTATTCAAAAGAAATTGATCCCTTCATTGCCCATGTACACTGTCAATGGAAGATTCCCCTACCAACCTCTACTTTCACTTTGCCCGTTCTGCCCTCAGTGCCTTGTTATACGCACCTGTGGTTTTACTGCTTTCGTTTCAAGCGCTGGGTCTGGATAGTAGTAGGGGCTGGAAATCAGAATCCTAGCAGGAGGCATCTCATGGGATACATTCTATCCAGACTCATTGGCCACCATCTCCAAGAAAGGAACTAGATTCAGTCTTCTCATTCATTAATTATTCAACAGATATTTATTAAAACCTATCATTCATGAAGCATTGAAACAGGTACTAGGGATAGAGACATGAACAAGACATAGTTGTTGCTATAAGCAATCTCACATAAGTAAGATAATTAAACTGATAAAGGCAATAGACTGTGATGAGTGCAATGGAAATATGGGAACAGGGAGGAAGGAACCTGCACACTGTGGGGAGGGGACTGGTAGGGGAAGACTCGTTTAGGAAGGTCCCATAGGATTTGTATTATGCACCAGAGAAGGATTTAGGCCAGAGGAAGATGGTGTGTGTGTGTGTGTGTGTGTGTGTGTGTGTGTGTGTGTGCGCGCGTGAGCGCGTTGGTGCTGGTAGATGGGCATATGCAAGTCGTGGGGAAAGTAGTGAAAACATAGCTTGGCACTTTCTGTACCAAAAGATAATGAGAGGAAGAGGAGCTTGTAACACCTGTATAATGACACGTTAGTTGAGCTTGTTGATTTTTTTTAACTTAAAGAGTTTGAATTTTTTAAATTAAATTCCTGTGTTTTAAGCAATTCAGAAGCAATTGATACGTAGTCACACAGCTGAGAGACAAACCCTATGCCTTAGAAATGTTCTTTTGCTTGCCTTTTCACAAAGCCATTCAAATGATCAACTTAATTTCCACCTTTAAAGCCATTTAGACAAAAGAAGCCCTGTGGGCATATAGAAAAGAGATGAAAGTAAATATTTATTGGCGTGGCTCATTTTCTGTTAAGCTATGAGCCACACTTTTGATCAAATAGAGTGAAAGACTTCAAGCATCAAAGGGCTTAAATATCATGAAGTGGCCACACAAATTCCAAAGCTATCTTTCATTTTAGGAACATATTATTAAGCGAGTCTTTGGTGACCTGTAGAAAATTATGCTCTTGCTTTCAATTGGAAATAAACTCTAGCACACAAGAGACATTCATAATTTTCTTAACGCCTGTGTTACGCTGCAGGAAAAAAGAAAAGAAAAGAAACAAAACACCTAACAGATTGCAGAGGAAAGAGAATTCCTGAATGCCTGCAGTTTGGAATCATTCATTCATTCATTCATTCATTCATTCATTCATTCATTCAACAATCTGTTCTGTGCCTCTGTTGTCATGGTGCAAGATACAGGTGGGAAATATAGGCATTATTCCTGCCTCTGGAGCCTATATTTTTATGGGGGAGACATACCACAGTGAGTAAAGCCATGAATAAATGCAAAATCGAGTAAGTGTTATAAAGCAAGTAAATGGGGTGATTGGATATGGAATAACTTAGGGATGCCACATTAGCTAGGGCTTAAGGGAAAGACTCTTTTACTGGTATTAAAGCCAAGGCTTGAATCCTGGCTTTCTCTAAGTCTCAGGTACAGTTTGTAAAGTAGGATAATAATAGACCCCATCCGATAGGACTTTTGAAAGCATCAGATGAGATAATGCAGGCAAAGAACCAAGCTTGGTGCCTGACAGCTCTCAATAAATGTTGTTATTCAAATAGATACTGTCATTTATAGAATATACCCCTGTACATTTTCTTTAATAAAAAATGCTGAAACTCACAAAGGAACACCCACACCGTGAAGTAGGGATGTGTATTTTAAAAACCTGCTTCTTTCCAGAACTCCAGGATTCCGAACTCAAATTAAGCGATAACCCACTGCTTCTTTAAAAATTGCAAATTAATTTGTGTCAGCCCATTTCAATGCAAGAGCCACCTGAGAGAACGTGAGACACAGAGACAGAGCGGGACAGCCGCCAGGAAGCAGAGGCAGGAGCAGGCTTTGGGTGGTTGATTTGAATCTCATCTGCTTGCCCTCAACTTCTATGCTGACCAGAGTTCCAAAAGCAAGACATTGCCCTCAAAACACTGATTTCCCAAAGGCCCTGTGTCTCCTTACAGAAAGGTGTAACAGAAAGGTTGGGTGAGACCTTCTATGTGGGGTTTGCTAGAACCTGGGCTTTTTCAAGTGTGCTGAGGACTCATGCTGAATTAGACATGTATGAAGAAAGTTGGCTCAGATGACCACTGACATTTGTGTCAGTTGTACCCTTGTGTCTCCCTGTGGCCCTCCCCACCCACGTGTTTTAATAAACAGCAGTGACAATAATGGCAACTGATATCTGCATGAAACTTCACAGCTCATAGAGCACTACTTGGTCCATTGTCATAATGGATCCAATAATAATCCATTGAAATGTTAATTATTGCCCAATAATTAAAATGAGGGGTGACTGTCTTAAAATTGCCCAGGTAGTGAGGACAGATGAGGGACCTATTACGAGTCAAATCGCTGTCACTTCAGGAACATAAATTCCGATTTTTGTCTTTTATTTTTACTTAGAGAGACAATATGTTTGCTTATCATTGTCATCTTCCAAAGAGAACACCAAAGACAAGATTGACAACCCAATTTGCTTCTGTGCACTGTATGCCAGCAGTCTGCTAGAGCCGAGTATGGTTAACATTCTACCGAATGCATCGGAGACCTGCATACTATATAATCAATTCTTTTTCCTTTTTTGTATCTCGGCTTCTGGGGAGTCCTGAATACATTTCAGATTGGTTTCTGACGCAGCTATCATCTCTTCTCTTCATAAATTTTCTTCTTTTCCTTTGTTTTCATTTTAACTTTCCCATGGGTATGTATATATCTACATCGATAACTATATCGCTACGTGTTTCCACTACTGCAGTCACACGTTTATCTTTGTGGCAAGCTGCCTCTAGTCTAGTCTGGAAGCCGTCAAGACATAAATTATAAATACATTAGTAAAACTCAAAGCAATTGAGCAACTTGTGAATCTAGAGAGATTATTTTGGCATTACAAAGTAAAACCATCTTTTTTAAAGCATTTTAGCCATGAATAGAGACACAGATGTAAGTCAGTTTGGATTTTGCATTAATTCCATTCAGATATCCCTTATTATTCTGAGTTTTAAAAATGCTACCTCCTTGTGGGAGTTTTTGTAACACTCCTAGAGAGACACACGCTCATTGGGACAGAGATTCTCGTTATTAATTTTAAAAAATAAGAAATTTTTGTTTATACAAAACTTGGATGATTCATTATTAATTTATCAAAACGTAATTGCACTGTACACAAATTACTATTACTTTTGACTGACAAAGTGGGAAATAATTATGTTTTAAAGTCAATTATAAATGTGCACATCAAGGATTTTACTAAAGGTTTCCCTTTTGATATATAAACAGTAAAAAGTTGGAGTGTCTGATTTTGGAGTAAAAAGCTGAAAGATTCTTCTCCTTCAGAAATATCTCACCTGTAGAGAGCATAGTTCGTTGAGCAAAAACCCTCCCCAGATGAGGAATTCCCTGTTGATTTTGCCCCTACTGGACCTCACCCGTATCTTTCCCAAAGGATTGAGATCAATGTCATGGTGAGCTCCTAGTATGTCTCTATTTCTTTATTAATTTAGCAGAAATTTATCACTGAACCTCAGAAACCATACTTAGGACTGTCTTATAGTTTATTGTCTAAACCAGGAGACTTTTGAGAGCAATGTGAGTATGATCAATAATGAAGCTAAAACACATGGCATTTGGAGATTTGGTGACTTTTTTCAATGTCACACAGATGATCAAGGGAAGATGGGAAGCCTGGGTTCACGTGGAATGTCTTTCCCGGGATTTTACATTAAGGGCGGTGTTAAGAAATTTATTTAAAAATGTACTGAGTAACTCATAGAGTAATGGGAAAGCTACACAACTGGACCAAACGAAGCTTCCACAGTCCAAGTTGAAAGCTAGACTCCCACCAGCCTGGTGACAAGACTGATGGTCACACAGAACATTTGGTCCCATACTTTGGATTGCTCCCAGGACCTCCTCTGAAACGGCTGTTTTATTCCAGAAACTCCCTTTCTCATGTATGGTTCCACACTGAGGTCCAGACTCGTATCTTGGTCACATGTTTAAGTTCCACTAGCAAGAGGCTGGGACAGAGGGGACCGTCGGGCTCATCCAGGGAAAACTCCCCAAACAATGGAAAGATATTCAAAGTTGTGAGGCAGCTAGAAAATACAGAGGGTAGGTGCATGCACATGGTATCCATCTCAGCAGTGGTGTGATGGTCAAGTTAATAGATGAGAAAGTCCTCTATAAAGGTGAATGTATGTATTTTCATTCATCGTCCCCTGCTCTCGTTTTCCCTCCATTGCACTTGTTATTTAGAGGTCATTTATCATTAGTGCATTATTATTTCATTGAGGGCTAGATACTCAGTATTTATATTTCACTACCTATTTAACAACCAGCCATATAGAGAGCTCAGAAAATGTCTAATGGTACCTCCAGTTTCCCACTAGGGAGAGAGGATTATGTTTACAGTGTCCACATTTGAAAGCTTAAGCATGATGGTGAGTTTGGGAACATCCGGGAAAACCAACACCCACAGACAGTTCTCCTTGATCCAGGTCTTTCCATTTTCACACATGTAGTCTGTGTGTCCATTCCAAAATAATCACTTTGACTTCTCCCCAAAATGTGAAGCTAAAGCAATAGGAAGCATCATGAGGAAAGACTCCTGGTTGTTATCAGCTCCCCTCTTTTCTTGTGCTTCTGCTTCTGACGACTCTGCACATTCAATGTTAACTGACCCAAACCCTCTCCGTGGGGAAAAAGATAAGTCTGTGACATTGTCACTTCAAGACCACACGGCATGCACACTCAGCAACTCAGCACACTTTTGTCTTTGAGGATAGGGTCTCGGAATTATTAAATAGTCCCAATGAATACTGGGTCAGCCCTCAAATCATATATGTGATACCAGTTTATACTCATAATCATTCCTTGTGGAAAGTATAATTAACATTCTCGGGTTTTTTTCCTGAGAAACTTGTCCGATTTTCCAGAGCTTTTAAGAGATAAACCAGAGTACAGATCGTGTCCCTCTAAATACTATTAGAAACCTTGGACTGTAGTATCTCTTCCACTTATGTGATTGGATATGTTCAGATTTGGGGGGGTGGGGGCTAGATTAGAGATTTAGCAGTCTGGTCTGCGTTCAAGGAAAAAAGGACTTTCCCAAATTGCCCATGAAACTGATGCAATGTGTGGTCTACAGTACATTGGAAATCAGAGTCCCCAAAGCTATTACACCATGTTTCCCAGAAAATAAGACCTAGCTGGATCGTCAGCTCTAATGCGTCTTTTGGAGCAAAAATTAATATAAGACTGGGTCTTATTTTACTATAATATAAGACCCGGTCTTATTTTAGTATAATATAAGATCTGTTTTTGTTTTAGTATAATATAAGACCCAGTATAATATAATATAATAAATATAATATAATATAATATAATATAATATAATATAATATAATATAATACCGAGTCTTATGTTAATTTTTGCTCCAAAAGACATATTAAAGCTGGTTGTCTGGCTAGGTCTTATTTTCAGGGAAACAGGGTAGTTCTATTTAAGAATGCTGGGTATCATTTTCTTGTGACAGGAACTTTAGGTAGATGAATGAGAGAATACATTCTAATTGTTGGTATGGTATTGCCAAGATTCCAAGGATAGGCATTTTAGAAGTTTTTAAGGCCAGTGCTAAGTAACTCTTGGTCAAGAAAACCACATTTAGGCAAAGAAAAAACCCTGAGAGTCTTTTAACATCTTTGTATCTGTCTCTGGGACCATATGTGGCTGGTCGTGGGTGGGAAAGGAGACCTATTTGTGTCAAGAGTTAGGCTGTGTGTCAACACATTTGGAACCACACATCATATGTGTGGAAACACCTATTAACCAGAAGGAAAGTGAGGGTAGCAGTCAGGCCCACAGAGAGGAAGTAAAGATCAGTCTTCTGATGAGAGTCAGGGATTAAACGTTACCAGCATTCCCCAGAAGCACTGGCACGCTCACCTCTGGCCTGCATTTGGTGCCACCCTTTCTTCTCAAGAAGGGAATTTTGAGGAAATCGTGCACTCATGATTCCGATACACCTTTAAGCTTTAAGTAAGTAGACACCAACTTGAAGAAGGAGATTCACCAAATCCTAGTTTCAGTAATGCACACACAAACACCAGTTACTGAATTTGAAATGAAAAATTTAAAACAAAACCATGACCAAAAGGAAAAATAAAGCTCAGGGGCAAAAACTACAATTTGAGATTCAAGATATATCTGGAAAACAATGAATGAGCTAATTTTTAAATTTTATCTTTGCCATATTGTGGAGAAGTATTAGTGATACAGGAATTAAACTACTCTGAAAATATGCTTTTTTTCCCTTTCCTAATTAGGGATTCCAATTCTGTATGAAATAGCTCCGTTTCCCCAGATTGAATGTGCTCTGGTTTGGGAGGTTTCCCTGACCTTCCTCAGAGTCTAAGACCCTCAGATGCGCTGGGTGATGTGGTGATAAAGGAGGTGAGAGCGGGGGAAGAAGAGGGTTAGTCACGATCCACTCAGAAAGCTTTTGGGTCCCTGAATCCCACTTTAACCAAAAGCACTACATTTTGACAAGTGCTATCATTGGGTTTTCTCTTAAGATTATTGAGCTGGTATGAGGGTGAGGTGAGCGAGGCATTCAACTTGGGCACAAAATTGAAGGAGACGCCAAAAAAACCGTTATTGACATAAATACTGCTTGATGCAAACTATTTTTAAAAATCAAATAGATAAACTGTGGCTGACAGTCTGGCTGACAGTAAATGAAGCTTTGTTGGAAATATGGCTGGCATTAGGGTGAGGCTAGGAGGTAAGGTCCTGCAAATACAGGGTTGGATCTTGCCTTTATTTAAAATTTTATCATTTTTCCATCATGAGTTAGGCATTTTTAAAATTATTTTTACATTAAAATAGTGCATTAAATGTTATTTTAATTACTAAGTTCTTTTTTTCCTTAAATTTGGCATCACCGCTAAGGTGAATACTTCACTCTCCTCACCCTAATTTTGGGTTTCTGATATTTAGATGCAAGATTAAATTTTAGACAAACTATGTGCTCAAAAATCTTGTAAATCACAGCCCTAGAATATGAACAGTGACATGGTGTTCAGGAAGGAAGGAAGGGAGGGAGAGTGGGAGAGAGGGAGGGAGGAAAGAGGGAGGGAGAAAGGGAGGGAAGGAAGGAAGAAAGAAGGAAGGAAGGAAGGAAGGAAGGAAGGAAGGAAGGAAGGAAGGAAGGAAGGAAGGAAGGAATAATGTCAGCATATTACATGGGCCCAGGTATGGTTTAATAAATAGTCATTTTCTTTTCCAAAAGACTTGGTTAGGCATCATCATAACATCATAACATTAACTTTTTGTTTCTTGCTATTTCAGTACTTATCAGACACTATGTAATCATATTTTTAATTTGCTTAGCTGCCATCCCAATACTCTGGCCTTCTTGATGTCATTAAATGTGCTTTATTCACTTCTGTATCTGCAGCACCTCATTCAACTGTTGGCACATAGTAGGTGCTCAGTTAACATTCATTGAATGAAGGAGAGTATACATGTATAACTATTACTGTTCATTTAAAAAGAAAGAAAGCTCCTCCTGACAAGGTGAGGAAAGCTATGCTATTTTGCCTCCCTGTGTCTTGGTCTGTTGATTAATTGGTAACATTTTTCTGGTATTGTTCTGTAGTTGTACTTGCAAGTCAATCATTACACAAAATGCATGCAACTGCATATTAATTTTAACCTACCCCCCTCCTTGTAATTGCTACATATTGAAATTTCACATATTTTTGATGTATAAAGAAATTTGAAATGTGAATGACTTTTCAGTCAGTAGTGTCAGATTAAGCGAGGACATTCTGTTTCCTATTTTCTTATCCACAAGAAAGAAGACAATGCAATCATTAAGATAGCACCAAAGAGGAACATTGTACTGGTAACATTACACATGCTGATATTTCAAGGTGATTTCAGTAATTTGCTATGAGAAGCTAGATTATTATATTTTTCTGTTATGTTTAAATACATTCAAAGCCTTATAATTTTTTTTCTTACAATAAGCAGCATTTGGTTTTATAATAGTAATAAAATATTTGCTGTTATACAACTCAAAGTTTGATATTTCTCGGAAAGTTACAGTCACCCTTTAGAAAGTCTCGTATTTAGGAGGTATTTAATGACCATTCTAGGAAGGTGACAAGTGCCATGTCAGGCCTTAAGGATATCTAGATAAATATGCCACAGTCCTTTCTGAGATGCACCAGCGTCTCCTGGGGGAGACAGGCATGTCACCAAGCCACATCTCAGTACATTCCATTCAGTATTTCTTTTGGTACCTGCCACTGAGGTGGTGACACAAGGTCAGTTCTAGAATTACTTTCAGTCATGAAATTCTTTGTTCTTCTGATTATGATTAGTGTTATTGGGCGTAATACTGAAGAGGTGAGTATGTAAAAGTGACTGTGTAATAAAACATAGTTCCTGTGAGAAAATGAATTGATTAGTAGAGGAAGGTAAGCTCCCTGATGATCTAAATAGGATGCAGTTGGTGAGTAAACCTGGGAGAGAATTTAAAGGAGGATTGGGAGCTGCCAAAGTTCCACCTCACTGCATTCATTTTTATTTTGACTTAAGTCATTCTCTACTGGAAAAAATATTCCATTGTTTTGGAAAATAAACTCTGTTGCTGACAAGTTTATCTCAGAAGGAGAAAGGTGATTTAAATAAATTAGAGTTCTTCGGCTTTTTAAATGGAGCCAGCCAGGATTCTCAAGCCCGTGTCTCTTATTCCCATGCTGGAGTGAAAATGAAGATCAAACTATATAATTAGAGTTAATAAATTCAGCGTGTATTATAGAACTCTTGTGGTAAAATTCATCTGCCCAGGAATCCCTCAAGAAAAGTGCACGTCTAGGTCGTTATGAGCAAATAGGACCCTCTCCCACAGAACTGAAAAGGTCAAAATGACCTTGAGGCTAAGCTGCAGATCACTGTTGCTGGATGCTCAGTACAGGCTGCTTCACTGCTCTTCACCTTCACCCACACCTGCAGGACGTCAGCGGTCGGGTCTGTGAGCCACAAGCTCTGCGTGGCATAAACTGGAGCAAGAGTTACCGCCATAAGTGAATTACATTTATTCTATGCCAGCTTCTCCACTGGATATTTTGTTAAAGCTAACAAGCCTCCTATTCCTACATATGAATTGGAAATGTGAGAAGAAAGACAAATGGAAAACTGATATGATGAGTATATACTCAATCAGATTAATCAGAAAAAATCAAATGAGGATAATGTTTGTCAGTTTTCAATATGGGTTGACAGTTTCTATTTTTAATGGTAGTAACCAATTTGATCAAAGACCTAGGAAGTCACACATTCTTATTTACCATCACAATGGACAATTTGGAAATATGTACCAAGAGCTAGAAATACATCTGTATCCTTTAAGCTAGTAATTCCATATTTTGGGAATAGAAATAAGAAAGTAATTAAGGATATGAACATTGATTTAAATTAATGTTTGATTTTTCAACATTTTCATTTGTAATCATTAAAAATAGGAAACCACATACATATTTTAAAAATTTGAAACATTGAATTCAAGGTGATTTCAGTGATTTTCTTTGAGATATTTTTGGATTCTATAACATCTTACAATGAAAACCAGTTGCTTTTGTAGTAGTAAAAAATACATAAATAAAACACAAAATATATGCTAAATATTTCCCACTGCCAATAACAATGCCAAATTATAAAGATATCTAACCTTGAAAGATTTGGACAGACCCTTTTTGAGGCAAATTACAGAAATTCAAACTTTGAGCCGTATCATAACATTGGATGGCAATTGTAAAGGTTTCAGCTCTTCCCAAATTATTGTCCAAATTATTAAACATTCAATAAAAATGTACTCAATATTGCTGGAGGTAAATGGAGAAAGGGTTCTAGCCTTGAAAAAAAAAAAAATCCCCATGAGTTCTTTTTGCTGTGGGAAAATAAATGGAAAAATAAAGCCTCTGCATTTTGAAACATATCAGTGTGGGAAGGATTCTTGGTATTGGTGGCTCCATTAAAACCACATCACAGCAGTTTCCCCAAGGTGATAATCATGCTAGAAGAATTGTCAGACCTATTGATGGAACAGAATAGGAGCCCAGATATTTAATATGTGCATCTTTAGAGGCAGAAGGATTCAGAATATTCTGTTTTTTTAATCCAGCTCCTCCTCACCTTGCCTGCCAGCCCGTCTTAATTCAGGCCCTAATGATCTCTCTCTTATATGACGATAGTTCATGCCATGTAGTAATTTGCAATTATTCTGAGATAGGAATTGGAACAAAGCTTTGTAAGGCTCCTGATCATTTTAATATTGAGTCTCATTTTAAAAATGCTGTGTTGCTGCTGCTGTCTTTTCATAGACTAGGAAATGTTCTAAATGTTGGTGCTTTGTAGAAAAAAAATGTTCATCTTGTGAGAAAACAAAACCTTCGTATAATTTTAAAAGGTGAATAACTTCTGCCTGGGTGAGAATGCGTACAGAAAATATATGACTCATCACAACTGTAATTCCTGAGAAAGCCACGATTCTGTACCAGCTATTTTGTACTGTGGAATGAGCTTCATATTAAGTCAGTAGGGGAAGGGAATTATCTATTTAGCAAAAACGTGAGTATTTAGGTCTATCGCACACTTTATATCAAATATAATTTCAAATCTCCTTAAGAGCTAAATTGTAAAATGGTAAATAAAAAGGAAATCTCACAGAAAAACTAAGGGCATGTTGAATTGGTTTTAGTGCAGAGAAAGTTTTTTTCACTACAAATGAAGTTTTAGGGGGAAAAATGGATACAGATGAGTAAAAGTACTCTAAAGCACTAAAATCCCAATTTTAAAATGAACTAATTGTAGGAAATGTCTTCACAGAAGAAAAGTTCAATAATATTACACAAAACTGTGTTCAGGATTTCAGTTTGATCCTGTCCCCGGTGGTCCGGTTTCAGGGACCCTGTTTCTCTTTATTCTTTCATCCCCTGGCCTTCCAGGCTGTCACATTTGCCCCAGGCCCAGGACCGCCCGCTAGACATGCCTGGATAGGCTCAATACTTCGTTTGTTCAGTATTTGTACTTGAGATTTATTCATAATGATAAATGTAGCTCAAGTTCCATTGTATAAATATGCCCTATAAACAATTAATACTGGTCTATGTGTTTTCTCTTGCATATACGTGGGCATTTTCTAGAATGAAAATTTCTGTTATCATATGGTGAATGGACCTTCATCTTTAATTGGTATTGCCAACTAAGTCTCCCAAGAGCTTTCCATCCATTTGTCTTCTCAGAAGTGCATGTATGAACTCATTACTCTGAATCCTGGACACTGTTTAGTATCAGAATCATCAGACATATTTGTTTAAATAATGCCAATCGTGTGGAAGTGAAATTGTATTTCATTTTGTTTTTAATTTGCATTTACTGCTACAGTTGTTTAGGTTTTGCTAGCTACTCATGTAGCCGCCTATGCTTTACCATCTTGCAGAGCCATTCCTATGGTTTGTCCATTTGCAGTTGATATATCTCTATCTTTTTCATTGATTATTAGAAATGCCTTACAGATTCTGGAAACTAATATTTTGTTAGTTATATGCATTGCAAATATGTTGTTCCAGTCTGTGACTTATCTTTTCAATTTTTCTTTTTTCCCTGATGTCTTAAGGCAGTGCCAGTTTTAATTTTAATTAAATGCATTAGTCTTTTTGATTTATGCTTTTATTGTTTAAGCACTCATAAATTCATTCTTCTGCATATCTCTTTGACAGTTTTATGCATCTAATCATTCTTTTAAACTTTTAATTAACCTAGAGTTGACATTTTGGGTAAGGTGTGAGATAGGGATGACCTTTTCTTTTCTTTCATTTAGATAATCAGTTGTTCTAACACCATTGAACCATTTTTTCCTTTGTGCAATGTTTTCAATTTTTTATTTCCTTTCATACATGAGTCTGCTTTTGGACTTATAATTCTGTTTCATTGTTCAACTTGTTTATCTGTTTCCTATTACTCCACTGATTTGGTAACTTTATTATAAATATTAGAAATGTTCTTCCACCTTGTTTTCTGCAAAATTGTCTTAGTTATTCTTACCCACTGCTGTTTTATATGGATATTTGAATTAGCTTTTCTAATTTCGTAAGAATCCCTGTTGGAATTTTGAGTGTAATTGCATTGAATTTATAGATAAATTCGGAAAGGCTTTATCAATTTAGGTAGAATTCTGTATCTAATGCTGTGACACTTCCTGTTTCATAAATTCATACGTATATCATTGCTTTCCATTTCCTCTTATAGGATTTCTTTATTATGTCTTCAATGCAATTCCATGTGAGCTTAAGAAGAATGTGTGTTCTGTAGTTGTTGGACGAAGTAGGCTGTGATCCATTATATCCAGTAACAGAGGTGTTGTTGAGTTCAACTATGTCCTTACTGATTTTTTGTCTGCTCTATCTGTCCATTTGTAAGAGAAGGGTGTTAAATTCTCCAACTATGAGAGTGGATTAATCTATTTCTCTTTGCAATTCTATCATTTCTTGCCTCATGCAGTTTGACACTCTCTTTGTCAGGAGTGCACACCTTAAGGATTGTTTGTTTTCTTGCCTTTGGTAGCCTCGTATTTTTTTTCTTAATAGCCAGACATGTTGTACTGCCCAAAAGGCACTGCTATACATTGCACTTTAATAATGTGGTGGTGAGTTTTAGGGGGAGGAGATGGGTTCTATAGCCCTGCGATTAGGTCTCAGTCTCTTAGTGAGCCTCTGCTCTGTGAACTTTGTATTTTTCAGTCCCCCCTCCACCCATCCTTAGTTGAGATAGCAAGGGTGGAGTTTTGGGTATTTCCTGTCTACCAACCCAGCAAAGCTCTGGACCTACGCAGTAGGTTAGGGTCTAGTAAACTAGTTTCTCCCGAGTGCAGGCCTTGTTAAGAAGAAGAGAATGATGTGTTATATTTCCAAGTGGTTCCATTCGCCGACCCCCCACACACACCTTATGGAAGCATGAGTGGATTTTTCTTCAATATTTATTGTTAGAACCTGGTTGAGCTATTAGAAGAAATTCTCACAAAACTGTGCATGCTCCCTATGACTGGGTTCCCCCTAGAGCGTTTAACTCTCAGAGTTGTCTGCACTGAACCTCCAGAAATTCATCCCAGTTCATGTTTTCCTATGTTAGTGCTGGTTCCCACTGAGATGTCTACTCATGAGTCTCTGCTCTTCTAAGCCATGGCTCCCTGAATGTGCTTGTCTTTCTCCAATTTGGGGACACTATTTGCCCTGGGTCCTCACCTCTCTTATAGATCCTTGAATTGTTTTTAAGATGGAGTGGTGACTCCCTGACATGTGGAAGCAGAAACACTGAATCCTCATTTTTAATGTTAGAAGAAAAGCAGAAAGCAGCTATATGAAATCTATATATGAGATTCAAATTACATATGTTAATATGTGTTATAAGTTTTTTCCAGTGTTTACTGCTATTATTCTTATAGACTAAGTTTTTATTATTTTGCTATATATTATTTTGTGATTACTTTCTTTTTCATGTTTATGTGTTAAATGTTTTTTTTTTTTTTTGAATACTATGGAAACTAGTAAATGGGAGTGACAGAAGTTAAAACACACCGTGGATTATTGACTTTGATTCAATTTTTCCACTTGTTTACTGGACCATAAAAAAAAAAAGAAAAAAAGTACTTGCCTCAGAAAAAGTCAAAGATTAATATTATCTGAAAATTATACCTTAAGGAAAAAAAATAGATTCTGACCATTTAAAGGACACAGTTTAGAATTAAGGAGCAGCACTAAAACACATATTAGAGAGTCATGACAAGCTGACTTAAAACATTAAGCTTAAAAACAGGAATTATGTTAGTATCTTTGTAATTAGTGTTCACTGTCAGAGGAAATGACTGTTTTACCAGAAGGGAGTAAATGTGAGAAAAATACAAGAAAGCACTTAAAATTGTGAAGCATTGAAGTCAGTGCAACACAATGGATCTTACAGATACGGCAACATTTTTTGAATTGCTTAGTCAATGAATCAGGAAGCTGGTTGTATTAATTGCGTTGAAAAGGCCAATAGTCTCATTCTTTCCTGGACCCACACACCTTACATTTTTTTTATCACCACACCTGCAATCAAAATCCAATTTTGAATGTCACCAATTTCCTTCAATTACCAAATATATCAGCAATTCTTCATTTTATTAGAGCTATTAGCAGTTCTAAATTATCCCTCCTTGAAATATTTTTTCCGCTTTGCTTCTGGACACCCTTCTCATATCTTGTCTTAGGCATACGCTCATCTCTTTCCTTACATGTTCATCCAGTCTATTACATTTCAGTGGAACCTGTACTCTGATGATTGTCAGATTATACCTCTTCGACACCTTTTCCCTGAAATCTAGACTCCAAAGAGAACTGCCTAATCGACATTAACCTAATGTGTCCCAAACGGCACCTTGACCCTGAAACCCGCTTCTCTAATTCTACAACTGGCAACAGAGGTTAGTTGAGAATCCAGTCTTTTGGCAGCTCTGTTCAAAAACCTTGGAGATACTCTTGACTTCTCCTTTTTTTCTCACACTTTATATTCAATCCTTTAGCAGACTTGTTGTCTCTGAATTCGAAATAAATTCTGAATCTGACCAACTTTTACCACTCCATCTCTCTACTCATAGCTCAGCATATCTTCTGTGGTTTATTGCAGTAGCTCACAATTAATATCTCTCCTTCCTTAACCACATTTTTTTGTCGCAAAATCACCAAAGCAATTATTTTCAAATGTTATGTCCCACAATGTCACTACTCTACTCAAAACTCCAAGGGCACGACCTCTCAGTCAGAGTCAAGAGGTACCCTCTGTGACATGATCTCTTCCCACTGTTCATCTTGGGCTCCTGCCTCCACCACTCTAGGTCCCTAGTGAGGTCTCCAAAAATCAAGCTGTGTTCTGGAGACTTTGCATTTACTTTTCACTGTGCCTAAAACAACTTACCCCAGGTATTCGCGTGCCCTTTTACAGGATAATTGAGGCATTCATGTGATGCCTCAATTATCCTGTAGGTTTCAATAGTCCCTCATCTGTGAGATAATCCCTAACAATCCAGTACAACACTGTGCTCAGCCACATAATTCCTCCCCTTTTATTCATTTAATTCATTCTGTTTCATCAGTCTCTTACATGCAATGATTTTGCTGTTTATATTTTCTTTTTTCCCCTATTAGAATGGAAGTGCTATGAGAGCAGAAGCCAAGACTATCTTCAGTGCGTAGAACACCATCTGGCATCACGGTAGGCGTTTATTATATATTTCTTGAATGAATGGTTGAATATATGAATACATGTTTTCTATTTACGGTATAAGCCATGAGTCAGGAAATGCTTGCATTATATACAAGTAGATTCATGTCAATAACATTAGTAAGATTTACCGTTTGGCCTTTATATCAAATCACTTAATCTGTGTGCATTATGAAATTGCATTTATGTTTTTTCTGAACTGAAATTTTTGTTTTATTCTGTCTTGTATTTTGTTTAAGACATAGTAGTTATTTTAAATGATCACATGATGTTTTAATGTGGCTATTAGAGAATTTAACATGATATATACCCTACCTTTGTACTGCATAAGATTTTTATGAAATCCGTTTACTTGTATTATCTTTACATTTAACCTTACTTTATCTCCCCATCTTTCCTCTTTACTTCAATATCCCTAAATATTTATTCTTTATTTTATTACACTTGTATATGGCACCTAAACTTCAGAAAGAGGAAGAGGTACATACATTTCCATACATCAAAATATAATTTATAGACATTTACAGTAGCATTGTGAAATATGTGTGCATTATATTTCATTTGTAATTTGTAAACTGTTAAGATTATGTGAAATTTCAACTAATAGGATGTATCGTCTAAATATACATGGAACTTTTATTGTAAACCAAAGAGTTAATTCAGTAAACATGCATAGTGAATGAAGTGACTGTTTTGATATGTTCTGACTTTAAGTCAAACACAAAAGTTTTAATAGGACTCTACTGTCCACTTTTCACCCCCTATAAATAGTATTTTATTCTTAACAATACTATCATAAGTACCCGCCTATCTTTTGTTCCAGTATGAGAGCTTCTTCACGATGGGACTGTGTTTCATTCTTCGCTGTAACCAAAATATAGTTACAGCAGTGTTCTGTTGTCTAATATGCACTTTCAAATGAATGAATTTTTCACAGGAAAAATAAGTATTTTCCAGATTTTCTATTTTATTTTATAGCCTAATGATTAAATTGTTTAATTAAGTTATGATATTTATACAGTAGATCTCATGAATAAAAAAATGAAGTGATGGGATAGCTCATAAGTCAGAGAATTAAACATTGGCTGTAATTCTAAGTGTGACCCCGTTTTGGAAACAAACATCAGTCAGCTTCAGTTGTGTGATTTGGTTTTATGAATTGAGGTCTGAAGTTCTGATCAGTGAGATGTGACTTCTTAGAAAATCTTTATGAATGAGGAGATTGTGTGATTCTGTTCAGTGAAAAAGATGTACACGTGATGATATTATTTAGTAGACATTTGGAGAGAGATGTTTATATTTTATGGAAAGTAAACAAGGAAAAAAGGAAGGACTAAATTCAGTGGTTGTTTTTTGTTTGTTTGTTTGTTTTATTTTGGGGGAGGTGTTTTGGCCACCAATAAAGGACATCTCAACACACACAAATGATAATTTCAAAGAGTTAAGTTATATTCTTATGACATATATGGATAGATCTTTTTGAAAAACTATGTTGAAAGAACAAATGTCTTATTAGTCCAAGATGAAATCTGCATGTTTACTTTCCACATTGCTGGTAAATCATGTAAAAGCCTGTTAGAATTTCTAATGGAATGTATGCCAGATTAAAGGAATCTTCTGCCAATTTTTGTTCTTCCAATTTTATAGGAAGAAGAAAGAGAGGCATGGTGAAAATATGTAGATTTCTCACTTAGAAATGTTTCTTTTTTCTGTGCATATCTGTGATTGGAAATACAGAGATTCTATTTCATGATTTATTCATAGATTTTTGCCTCACACACTTTTGTACAGTATTACAATTGTTTTAATGAAAGTCTCAATTGTCTGCATGACGCGTCCAAAAAATAAGTGAATTTCATGGAGGGAGCAAAAATAAATAGGGTTCTAACCCATCATCATTTTCTAAGCTTGGATACTTAGGTGTACTTTCATCCATTGGTGAATGCTAAGCTGTAATTGTAATGTATTGTAGCAATATTAATGCTTTCTAAGGATAATGGTCTAGAGAATATCTTGCCTCTTAACCCCATGGGATTGATTCAATTCCTTTTGTCTCATGTTTCCCTATTATTCTTCTCTCTTTGCTTGATTAGAGCATCTATCTGCCATAGAAGCATGACCTCTAACCATTCATAGGAAACTTAGAGGACATTTAGTCAAATGCCGTATAGTAAGTGCGTGTTCTCTGTATGGAATTTTTGGAATTTCAGCTTGTCATAAGAGTTGTTGTTAACAAGAGTTATGTTAATGATGAGAATTCATTCTTTCATCCATTTGAACCAATAATTACTGAGCATCTCTGAACTTCCAGGTATTGAGTTAGGGCCTATGGAAGATAAAGAACTAAAAGAACTAAATTAGAGATGAACCCTGATAGCTCATTGGCTCCTTCCCATATATTTTGTAGATGTTTTTCTTCTAGTCCAAATAAAGTTTAAATTTTATAACTGTCTTTTTCTATCAATTATTAATGTTTCCACATAAAATCCTATAAATACAGTTATTAAAATGTATATATATACATACATATACTTTTTTTTACAAAATATATAAAGAGCCCTATAGAAGTTTAAAATCTCTATATGCATTTTTTATTTCTCCTTAATGGATAGACTTCTCTACCCTCATTATTAGATTAAATTGGACCTTTTATTTCTATGTCTGGGGATTTTTTTTCAGGCATTGGAAGAACAGGAATAGGGTGGCTTTGATTTCTGTTAATTCATAGTACTCTTTATAAGAAAAGCTCATTGTTTTAACTGGCATTCACACATCATTTTCATATGACAACTTTACACAAATGATTGGTTCTTATGTGTATAGTAGTATTCCTCTGAGACTTCCCAGTATTTTCAGCCCTGTGTCATTTAACCTAGATATAACCTTCTAAACCTTGCAGATCTATTAATTGCAGAGAGGGGAGAAACTGAAATAGAGGTGGGTTAGGTGAATTGCTGTAGGTTACACAGCAGGCAACATATTCAGGTGTAAAACAGTCTCAACTCCTACTAAGTACACTAGATAGTTAATTATCTGTTATGTAGAGGAAGTCTGAATTGGAATGCTGTTATCCATCAATACCTTTTGAAACTGGAAGACTAAGCTTTCTCTTTTTCAGAGAAAGTGTCTTCATTCTAACTCTAAATCTTTAGTATGAATCAGAGAAAAGTTCATCATGACAGTTTAATGAAATACCTATATGTCTAAGATTCATTCTTTTTAATTGGATACAGTCTTAAGAAAAAACAAAAAACAGAAAAACTCCCCTTTTCTCAAGTCAGGCTTCCCTTAAAATGTTTTTCCTTAAAATATTATCTCATATCATTACCAGGGGACTTATATTAAGGTTCAAGTTAACATTTTAATTCCAATTAAGATATTTTTTTCTTGGACTCATGGGCCATTTAGAATTGTGCTTTTTTATTTTTAAACATTGAAGTATAATCTAGAGTTTTTAGCATAATTTTATTATATTCAGTGAACGTGCTATGTATTATTTTCATTCTTTGAAATCTTTATGAATGCCCAGTTGTCTCCTTTGTTGAATGTATTATTCTTTCTACTTGAATTACCTTAGCAACATTTTTGAAAGTCAATAGACCATATATGTGTAGATTTATTCCTGCATTAATTTTCCAGTTCCATTGATCTATAATTCTTATGCTGATACTGTATAATTACAGTAAGTCTTAAAATCAAGTGCGTGAGTCCTCCAATTTTGTTCTCATCTTCAAAACTGTTTTGGCTCATGAGGACTTTGCTTATCCATACTGTTTTCCACAAGCCCTCTGGGATTTTGACTGAATGATATTGTATCTAAAGATAAGTTTGGGGTAATTGACCTCACTGTATTGAACCTTCTGATCCAAGGACTTAGTTTATTCCTAATTTTGTTTAACTGTATCAGCAATTATTTATTTTCATTGCATATAACGTGAACACATTTTATTTAATATATCCTTGTTTTACATTTTTTATGCTATTGATTGTATTTAAACATTTTTTAATTTCCTTTTTTTTTGCTAATAGAAACAAAATTGATTTTTTTTTTTAATAATTCACCTTTGTAATTACCTATTTGACTCCTGGGATGCTTAAAAATATAGTTTATTTTCCAAATATTTATGAATTTTTCAAATATTTTTGCAATACTGGTTTCTAGCTTAAGGCCATTTTTCAGAGAACATACCATGTGGTTTCAGTCCTTTTTAAATTTATCTTTTATAGTTCAGCATATATTAAAAATAAAGCAATTGAAAAAATTATGCTGATGAAAGAAAACATAATGATGAAGAGTTAGACTAAACAAAGAAGATATATAAACTCTTAAAATATATGCTCCAAAAACATGGCCTAAAATATGCAAAACAAATTAGAATGATAAATGAGGAACTATGCAATAATAGAGAAAATTTTAATACAGCTTTGTGTAACTGATGGAACAATGTACCACAAAGAGTTCTTCGTCTCTATTTAGCATAACTAGACTATTCCCATATTGTGTAAATTCAGCCTAAACCTTCCTTTTAGCCTTTGTCAACATATATCGACATCTATGTCTACAGCTATATCTATATCTATGTGTGTGTGTGTGAATTTTTAATTGAATTTATTTGCACAAGGGTACCTACACACGGTAATACCCAAGGTAGAAAGTTTTGTGATTAAATATATGGTATTTGACTTTGTATTTACCATCCTAGCAAACGCGTCAAGTAAATAACTACATGATGACAGATAAATTTAATCTAACATGTAGCACAGTTCTTTGGAGGCCTAGTAATTTTATTCTGTGAGGAAGATAGGTCTTCTCAGCAGGAAATCAGAAGCCTTCTCACTAAGAATTCCCCTGGGGCTCAATGATGCTACCGCTAGACCTGTTGGGATGACTTTATTCAGACAGAAATAGCTGGGCAAACTGCTTTTAGCTAAAGTTATATTGAGAGCATATGGGATATGTTTACTTATTAAGGACAAAAAAAGTTTCCACAAAGTACTGAGTTCTTGTTTATAAAGTGCCCTGTGGGTTAACATAGATGAAAAAAAAAATTTTTTTAACTAGCAAATTAACTAAATTCTGCTTCAAAGCTTTGATTCAAATGAGCATTTAATAAGCATTTTCTTTTCTTTTTTCAGTGACAACTCACTGTTTTATTTTTTTTCTAAATGAGATTAAGTGTTCATTTTAAAAGAATAAAAACTAAACCAACAAATAGGAAATCTCTTTTAATTTATTTTAAGATATTGTATAAACTATGTAAGATAAACTATATTGGAAACCAAAACAGTGTTTAAAAGTTAGTTATAACTGTCCTGTCCTATTATAGAAAATAATTGTGTTTTATAACTTTCTCATAATTGCAAGATTTAAAGAGCAAAGCAAGACGATTTAGTGTTTATTTTCATCAAATATTTCCACTGTGTGAAAAGAAAACTGAATTATACTGAATATCAAACTAAAATGTATATAGCCAGCCCCCATGCCTGGCAGAAATACATATGACATTCATGTAATTTTGTGACTATTAATTGAGGATCATTGTCCCCACTTAGCAGAATAAGACTGAAACATACAGAGAGCTGAAATAGTTCCACCTAAGTCTCAAAGATAGCAACTGATACAGCCAGGATTCAGATTTAGGCTTTACCAACTTTCTAAAACATTTCTTGCTCCAATTGCTACATTGCTTATTTCTACTGGGCATAAAGAAACAAGGAAATTAGCCCTTGAGTTATTTAGAGGTTAGAGATTTATACTTAGCTAAGCAGAGATCTCTCCCAAGAGCCTCTGAGTTCCACTTGGAAAATAATGAAGCTTCCAAATTGACAGATTAGTTTTCCATTAGAATGATAATTACCCATTATGGTAACTGCTGACCTTAAGGTACCTCTTAATGTTGATTAGCATATTATCGTTTCTTTATTATTATTATTTATATTCTAAGTAAGGCTGTTGCTCCATGTAAAGTCCAACATTTTGAAGACACACTATGGAGTTTACTCAGCTCTGCTATTTATTCCGTGAATTGGGCATGTTTGCATCTTCTCTGTGCCTCAGTTTCCAAAGTACAAATTAAATATTAGAATAGCACTCACCTTAAAGTGTTGTGATAGGAATTAATTAATTTATAAATGAAAAGCTCTTAGAGCAGTGTTTTAATATTGTAAGTCTTCATATTGGCTTCCATTATTATGTTTATAGAAATTAAGAACAAAAACGTAATTTAGTCAAATGGATTCCTTGATATCTTTCTAACTTTTTCCAAAAGGTGTAAGTAAATGCCATGAATATATTCATATTCAACCCGAGTTGTAAAGTTAAAAAGAAAAAAATATTCTAAATTCTCATAATAATATTCTGTTTCATTGTCAGAAATGTTTGGGAAAACAATCTCATTATTTAAAGTTTCATCTAGTGCAACAAATGTATCCATTATTCACACATTGTTGCTAAATTAGTTAATTGACCATGGCTTGTAATTAAATCTGAGGTGGATATTAATTATTCGTGCTGTAAATAAATTAATGCTCAGAGATTTTGCTTTAATTTTTGGAATACTTGATTAGTATTCCTTTACTCTGCAACTTACCCATTTTCATTTGTAACGGGCCATAATTTTTCACAGATAGGCACTATGAACCCATAAAAAGTTGGTGTGACTCATTTGAGTCTACCCTGCTTTGTCTTGAAAATCTTTTCAGTTGTTCTTTCTAAAGTTTCTAATTACATCTGATAGACTGGTGTAGTGTGTTATCTTTTAAGTGTGGCTTCAATATAATGGGCCTTTAGTTCCGCCAAATGCATCAAAATTTAAGCAGCAGCATTACCTTCGTGTGTCAACATTGTTTCCTTGTAAGATTATAAACAAATCTATCAATTGATGGCCAAATTACAACAACCAATGTGAGATTAAATGTAAGTAGTGTAATCTAGTGTAGATAGTAGGGAGCAATGGGCACAGATCATGGCTTCAAACACTTATTTACTTACAGTGTCATCCCTATTTCTATACAAGCCCTATGCATAAGTGCACACACACACACAAACACGCACAAGCACTATACTCTTATGGCACTATAGTCAAATTATGTAGAAGAGCTGGTTCTGTGCAATTCACTAAACATTTGTTGACCTCTTCTATGAGACCCTGACACTGCTCTGTTTTCAGAGTAGAAAGATCAGAATTCCTTTTTTTTCCCTGCCCAACCATCAGTTTACAAGGAAATTATTGAGAAAAAATGAAAGACATAAGAAAGCAATGGCTATGTGACATGTTCTGTGGTACACTAGAGGGAAGCTGTGGGTTTTCTGAAACACAACAGAAGTACTTACTTCTAAATGGTTGAGAGGGTGTTGTTGAAGATGTCGCTTGCATGTTCACTGTGTGGATGGGAACATGAGGAATGCTGTCAAGGCATTTCCGTGGCCATGGGATTCACAGAAGCAGCGCTGCCTGTGCTGAGTGGCTGGAGGGCTCACTAACCATCTTCAAGGTTCCAGGGGCTTAGCAACCAGCCTTCCTTTACTTCCTTCATCATGGGTTCCTTTAGTTCTTAATATATTTATAATGACTATTTTGAAGTCTTTGTCCTATTAAATTGAACCTCTAGTTGTTTTCACAAGCCATTCCTGTTGCTTGCTTTGAGAGAGAGAGAGAGAGAGAGAGAGAAACTTTCTTGTTTTTTACATGTGCCATAAATTGTTGTCAAATGCTGGATATTGTAGCAACTCTGGTACTCATCTAAGATGCTGAGTGTGTTCAAATTACATGCATATTTACATGTTTGCTGACGGCCTAGATTATTTTAGCGAAGTCTTCCCTCATTCCATTGCTGCCTTGTGAAGCCTCTGGTGATGCTTTCCAGAAGTCCCGTGCTGGCAGTGCCCACAAGTAACAAGGGGTGGAACTGGAGGGTAGGATCTTCTTTGGCCAGCTCTTTCCCTGCACACACCCAGCTCCTAAGCCCTACTAATTGCAGGGCGTTTGCTTTCCTGTTTTAAAAAGTGCTCTGCGCCATATTTTTTTTCCAAAAACCACGTTGGACCTTTGCAAAGATAGTTCTGGAGGCCACTCATTCAGATTTGTTCTGGTCCCCATGAGTTCTCCTCTCAGAATTTTCTTCCTCTGCTTCTCTCTGGCAAACTAGCCAACCTGACTTAAATATACGTCTTTAATAAACCTATTGATCTTCTCTCCCATTCTCCACTACCTGCACTGTTTTCGATGGCACTTTTAGGCTTCTACTTCTCCACACTGTTGCAAGTGAAGGTACTTCCTTTGTGGAAAGACAGAAGTCCATTTTTCCTGCAAGGCAAAATGTCTCTGTGTGACACCCCCACTCTAGGATCTGAGTATTCCCTGGGAGAAGCAGGAGTCCCAAGTCTCCTTAGTTTACTTCCCCAAGTGTGACACCATTGCCTCAGAAGCTGGCGCAAGGACAGTGGAGGCCCTAGAATTGTCACAGCCCCGTAACCAACGTAAAGCCTCTGCCCCATGAGTGGGGGCTGGGATAAAGAAGGTTTTCCCCAGCTTTCAGCCACTCTTGCCTGGAACTTAACCTCAGCAACAGGTAGCTGGGGGCAGAATGAGAACTATTTTCAACTGTCCCTCCTAGAAAGACAGCCCCCGCAAGTGGGACCTGTAGGAAGCTGAGGCCAAGTGTGTTTCACTGTACTGGTTTGAAATGGCATTTCCTTCTTGCTGAGTTGGGAGGGTGAGGGAGGAACTCCTTCTTGATTTAAATGTCACAGTCTCTCAATTTTCTTACTAAGTTTTAGTAAGAAAACTCTGAATATATGTTTCCTTACTTGGCATATGCCTTTAAGGCCATTCTCAGAGACTTTAATTGTTTTTAATGTTACCCAATTTGCTAGGGACAGCTCTGCACAGTTCCTCATGCTGTCACGCCAGAAGTGAGACTCCCCAGTGATCAGCACTTACATAGTTTACAACTTTTTATTCTGTGTCACATAGTACCCTCTTGAATACCTCATGCTTTGCTATACATAATATAGTTATTTAGCAAATAACATCTGTTTGATAGCCATTCATCTGGATTGATATACTTGAGGAGGGGACATTAGTTCAGATTCTATCTCTAGACTTGTCACTACCTAATTAATTGCTGCTATAGAGACTTGACTCTTTTGAACAGCTTTTAATTTAATCTGGCAAATGTAGATATTACCCAGCTTCTCAGGACTGCAGTAGAAATAAATGAAATAACATATGTGAGAGGGATTCGTAATATCAGTGTAAGATAAAATGTCAGGTGTTCAAATGTAATGGTGTTCAATTCTTCACATTTTTGCAGTAAGTATTTATTATATGTGACTCCAGGTAACTTACTTGAAATTATGTGAGCAAAATTACATAATTTCACTTGGATACTATTTCTGTGCTTCTTGATGGTGACATATTTAAGACAGCTAGAATTAAAATAAAGATAATTCACAGGAATGGGGCCAAAATAGAGATGATTCTAGAACCCATGTGTAGGAAGAGTTCTAGAACGGAAAATTTTCAAATTTTTAAAAACAGACATGCAGTCTTTTCCCCCAGAAGGCAGAATTGAGGGTTGGTGCTTGGATAACAATTTAAATTCAATGTCATAACTTTCCAATGATTAACACATCACAGTAATGAAAAGGTATTGAATGTTGTATTGTTAGTGGTATTGAAACAGACGCTGGACAGTCTTGGCAGGAATGCTGTATAAGGGACTCCTGAAATTTAGATTTCTGTCAATATGCATATTAGTATTAAAAACAGCCTGAGGAGAAACTTTGCACTAAATGGGTGATTTGAAAATTGTCTTCAGAGAAACCAAAAATCATATGAAGTTGACTCAGAGGGGAAAGCTAACATGGGCATGACCTCTTGGAATGCCATGTATTTTCACTCAATTTAAAATATTTATTTTTAATATTGGAAAATAATATAGGACTCCTTGGAGGGAAAAAATACGTCATTTAAAAACATTTTGTAAAACAATGTTTACAGCTTAAGTTTGTAAGCCACTGGCCTGGATGAACTCTCAAGACTCTTCGACCTTTAAATTTACTATTCAATGATGCTTTGGATTAGAAAGTGGGTGAATAGCAGAGCAGGTTTTCAAACTTAGCTAGTCTGTCCTTTCTGGAATTTTTCTCTACTTAGTCAAAGTTTTACCTGACTCCTTTCCAACTCCTTTTTTTTTTTTACCTGACTCCTTTCCAACATCTGTCTAGTTCTTTAGATGCTTTTTGCATCCTCTCAAGGGCAGAGTCTCCCAGGAAGAAATAGCTCTTCACTGAGGAGGATGTCTGGGGTATTGTTATAAAAAGACTTCATTCTGAAATCTTCATCACCAAAAGAGAAGAGATTTTAACCCATTTCACCTTTTCTAGCAGAAGGACGCAAAAGCTAGATGCAATGCACATTTATTCTGTGATTCTTTTCAGTGCTTCCTAGGCTGACAGCTGTGTAGAATGAAATAAGGGGTGCTTTTGGCCAGCTAGAAATACAAAGGCCATAAAGAAACGGTACACACTGCTCGCATCTCCCATAAAACAGGACCATTTTTATTACTTTTGATTTATAATAGAAATGACAATTGCTTATATTTCTTCATGAGTTTATAGAATCAAATGCAGAGCATAAAACTCCCTGAACAATACAGGACTCTACCAATTAAGTTTAAAATGGAATACTTTTCCTGAGTCTAAGAACTTCAAAAAAAACTCCTGACGGGTGTTTCTCTCTCTCTCTCTCTCCTCTTTTTCTCTCTCATGGACACATATACACACAAACTTATAAAAAATTTACCAAATTAATAACCATAGCTGAAAATTCATTATGTCATTATCTCTGTAATATAAATTTTACATCTAAAATGATTTCTCATGAAGGTAAATTAAAATATTTCAAGAGTTTTTCTGGCTCTTTAAAACATTTTTGGAGTACTTTGTCACATACCTTAATTTTAATATAATGTCACAGGATAATATTTCTTTTCTTTCTTTTTTCCTTTGCATTCTTATGAAGATAAGTGGAATACAGGCATGCATGCATTTTTACATGCAATTTGATGGCGTACACAAAATATATCCGGGAATCTCAGGTCAAAGAGTCCCTTTTTTAAAGAAGATAAAAGGAAAGGAGTAAATGCGTACCTAGCACAGCCTTAACACCCTATGCTACTTCATATGTAGCCTCACACAGAAGCTCAAATATACTTTTGAAGTGAGAACTTTGACACTTAATGGGATAATTCATCCAGTCACACAGTGAGCACTTGGTCCAGCTGGAATTTAGTTGATCTCTTCTCTGTTTACCTTTTTCCATTTTATCATCTCCAGTGTTAATCAAGAAATAATAAATGATTGGTTCATAAATCATGCTTCTCCATGAGTCAGTAAATGCCATGATAAAGCATCCTGCCACAACAACTAGTAGTTGGATGAATTTGGTAGCTTTGAATTCTCTGTGCCTCATCATGCTCATCTGTGAAATGGAGCTATGCACAGGTATTGTCCCATGTACTCTTACAAGGAACGAATGATTTAATCCAGGTACAGTGCTTAGAACCCAGAATGCTTGTACAACAGTGACTGTTTCATAGTACGGAACGTGGAAGTCTCCCAGCATAGTCTCATGCTCCTTATTATGTCTCTGATTCTGATGCTTTGGTTCTTTTACCTCTTACTCTGTGATTATGTGTCTGGTACTTTTTTTTCCCCAGAAATTACTTTTTTTTTCTCTTTTACATAACTTCGTTCCAGTGTTTCTGTAAAAGGACAATTCAAATATGTTAGCAAATAAGGTTAAAATGAGCCAAGGGAAATTGAGTGTATTAGCCTATTTTCCTGTTACTGAAGACTTAATTCTCCTGCTAGACAAAGCGTAGCCTTCCCGCAGCTCCCAGGGTACTCGTATGTGGCCCCGGTGCATCCATGGTAAATTCGGTTAGTGGTCCCTGACTCATTTATGTAGAATTTAAGTATTTTCTGGTGCCATACTTGTAAACCAAGGTTTTAAAAACCGATTACCTTCTATCAGTTTTGTCATACATTTAGAGCCTATGTTTATTGCCCAGCTCTCACTCCTGAGCTATAGATCTGTGCATTTACCTCTGTTAGATTATCTTCTGGATTCCAGGAGGCAGCTCAAAATCAGTATGATCTGAGTTTCTTCTTCATTCCTCCAAAATCCATCTGCGCACTATATAAACTTGATCTCCATTCGAAGATTTGCCATATGTCTAGGCACACTGGCAGAAAAGTCTCAGCCATCCTGATTCTTCTGTAGTTTCCAAATTGAAAAAAAAAAAAAAAAAAAAAAGTTGAATATTGCAGTGGCCTTCCGAATAATCTCTGCAACACTAGTCTTTCTCTTTCTCAACCTCAAACTCTACATTGCTACCATCATGACATTTCTGATGGGCAAATCTGGACAAGCCTTCTAAGTAGCTATCCCTTCCAATAGCCATCCTTTCTAAAGGGCTTTCAATGAATACTCGCATTTCCTCCCCATTAGAAAAGTAACAAACTCATTAACATGGCACTTAAAGTTCTTCATGATCTGACATCTGTCCTGTAACCTCATTTCCCTCTCTGTTCCCTCCTCCTTCTCACTAAAACATGGCCAATACTCCAGCATGTAGAAATACTGCAGTTTCTAAAGCACACCATCATGCACTTTTAGCCTAAGGAGCAGTTTCCTTTGGCTAAAATATCTGGGTTCCATTTCTCTTCATGGTTAGTTTCTTCTGATCATTTAAGGCTGGTTCAGTTGCACCTTTCAGTGAAACCTCTTGACAGCTTTGGCAAGAAGCACAGAACCTGTGAATACCTTGCACATACTCTATAGTAACGTGTGTGCCTTGAGTTCCCTATTTCTAGTTAGCAGTGGTAATGCTGTTAACCACAAAGTGTGATTAGAAGGATTAAAGGACGTGCAATGGCTATTTTTACATGTTACCTTGTCTAAGCTGTAGTGCCCAGTTTCTTAGTCAAACACCAGTCTAGACATTGCTGTGAAGACATTTTTTTAGATGTGAAAACATTTAAATTGCTAGACTTGAGTAAAGCAGATTCCTTCCACAATGTGACCCATTCACTTTCTGCCCCCAGGGGCAGTACATCCCTGGAGTAGGTAAAGAAAAAGAGGGCAGGTGACGTGTTCTAGTCTCCAGTTGCCTGTAGTTGCAGTTAAATAGATTAATACTATTTGCTTGGAGGAAGAGGCTTTATCTAGTAAATGCCCTCAGCAGGACACCCCTGTCTAAAGGAGGACAAATTGTGAATGAACTCAGAACCGATGAGGCAGGGCTCCCTGGAGAAAGTGATGTTAGGTGATGCAGCTCTCTGGGGGATGAAGCAAAGATGTTTCAGAGCTTAAAGGCTCTTCCTTGCGTTAGGTAATACCTTTAAATCCTCGCTTGGAGATCCTGTCTACATTCCGGACCAGACAGTGCAGGTCTGATACAGGAAGACAGAGCTGCCTTGATGTCTCAGGCCTCTCTCTGTTTTCTCTGAGCCTCTTTATTGCTCATGTCCTTGGTATAATTGGGAAAATTTGATACTATTAGGTTGGTGCAAACATAATTGTGATTTAAAAGGTTAAAAATTGCAAAAACCGCAATTATATTTGTACCAACCTAATAAATATGATCTCTGAAGAGAAACTCATAGACACAGACAATAGTTTAGTGGTTACCAGAGAGTAAGGGGTGTGGGGGTGGGAGATGAGGGTAAGGGGGATCAAATATATGGTGATGGAAGAACTGACTCTGGGTGGTGAACACACAATGGGATTTATAGATGATGTAATACAGAATTGTACACCTGAAAGCTATGTAATTTTACTAACAATTGTCACCCCAATAAATTAAAATATATATATATATATATATATATATATATATATATATATATATATATATATATATATATATGATCTCTGATGTGTCTGAGCCTGGCTTGACAGTCTTGTCATTTGTGTTAGCTCAGATAGCAATGGATATTTTGAGCATTTTGGTTTACCAGTTAAAGAGGTAAGTTGGCGATGGGAAAAGGGACGATATTTAATGTTCTCCAATGACCATCGATTATAAACAGTGGTGCCTAGAGTGGTAAAAGAAGTCAAGAAACAACCTGGTAATGTTTGACCGCCTCATTCCCTGCCTTCTTGTACAGACATCATTTTATGTATCAAAAAGGAGAGATGACATGTAGTAACACATAATCTCTTCAAAATCTCTTTCTCGTGAGATTAACACTGTAGACATCTGTGGTGATGATACTCTTATTTTTAAAAACCTGCCTATCCCCAGTGGAACTTTATATCCTACATTCCAGGAACCGCTACTATGGTAATCCTGAGGAAGAAATTATCTTAGGAACCCAAGGCAATGCCCCTGAGACTCATGTCAATCAATGTGAACAATTTGAACAATTTGGTGCCTGTTTCTAAATTAGCCAGATAACATGTGCTCATGATCACTTCATTTCATAATAAGTCTGCCGAGATGCCATAAAACAGTCCATCAGGAAATCTCACAAGTTTTCTCTGAGTGCTAATGAGACTTATAAACTTCCCACAGTTACAAAGGGAAGAAGGGCAGTTCCAGGTCATGAGTTGTGTGATCCATTAATATGTGCCATCTCCATGGTGGCGAGTCCATCCCAAGTAACACTTTTCTTTCACATTACATTTATTTGTATTTTTATTGTGGTGGAACACTTAACGTGCGATTTACCCTCCTAATAAAATTTAGGCATGCAATACAGTATTTTAACTAAGGCACAATGGTGTACCGCCGATTTCTAGAGCCTACTCACCTTGATAACTGACACTTTATACTCATTATCACCAGCTCCCATTTCTCCTCTCTCCCTGCCCCATTCTACTCTGTTTCTATGAGTTCGATTATTTTAGATACCTCATTGAAGTGGAATCACTTATCTTCTTGTGACTGGTTTATTTCACTTAGTTTAACATTCTCCAGGTTAATCTGTATACTCAAAATGGCCCGATTTCCTTATTTTTAAGGTTGAATAATATTTTATTGTAGGCATGTTCCACATTTTTGTTAACTCTCTATTCCCCTTTCTCTCTAGTCCCTGGCAATCACCATTCTACTTCTGTCTCTATGATGTTGACTACTCTAAGTATAAATGGAATCATACAGTATTAGTGTTTTCATGACTGGCTTATTTCACTTAGAATAATGTCCTCAAACTTTATCCATGTTGTAGTGTGTGTCAGAATTTCTTTACTTTTTAAGGCTGAATAATTTCCCATTGTATGTATATACTACATTTTGCTTATCCATTCATCCATTGATGGGCACTTGGGTTGTTTCCACATTTTAGCTATTGTGAATAACGCTGCTACCAATGTGGGTGTACAAATATCTCTTCAAGACCCTGCTATAAATTGTTTTGGGTATGTTCCAAATAGTGGAGTTTCTGGATCATGATAATTCTATTCTTAATTTTTTTGGGGGAATTGCCATGTTGTGTCTCACAACAGCTATACCATTTTATATTCCAAAAACAGTGCACAAGGGTTCCAATTTCTCCACATCCTCACACGAACAATTGTTATTTTCTTTCTTTTTTGTTTTGTTTTGCTTTGTTTTATTTTTTAATGGTAGCCATCCTAATGGGTGTGAAGTCTATCTCATTGCAGGTTGGATTTGCATTTTCCTAATGATTCACTAATCATCGTTAAACTTGATGTTGAGCATGTCTTCATTATATTTGCATATCTTCTTTCAAGAAATGTCTATTCAAGTCCTTTGCCCACTTTTTAATTGGATTCTTTTGTTGTTGTATTTTAGGAATTCTCTTTGCCCATTTTTCATAGGGTTTGTGTTTTGCTATTGAGTTGTAAGAATTCCTTACATATTTTGGATATAACCTCTTCTCAGATATATGGTTTGCAAATATTTTCTCCCATTCTGTAGGTTGCCTTTTTAGTCCATTATTTATTTCCTCTGCTATGCAGAAGCTGTTTAGTTTGATGTAGTTTCACTTGACTGTTTTTGCTTTTATCACTTGTGCTTTTGGTATCATACCTAAGAAATAATGTCAAGAAGTTTTCTCCTATAATTTTATACTTTAAGTTCTTAGGTTTAATCTTTAATCCAGGTTGAGTTGATTTTTGTATATAGTATGAGATAAGGGTCCAATGTAATTGTTTTTTGCATGTGTATATCCAATTTTACCAGCAGTGTTTATTGAAGAGACTATCTATTCCCCATTGTGCATTCTTGGCACTCTTGTTGAAGATCAGTTAGTTGGCTGTAATTGATGGGTTTATTTAAGGGCTCTGTGTTCTGTTCCATTGGTTTATATGTCTCTATGTGCCAGTAACATACTGTTTTAACTGCAGTAGCTTTGTAATATATTTTAAACTCAGGAAGTGTGGTACCTCCAGCACTGTTATTTTCCAAGACTGATTTTAATATTTGAGGTCTTTTGTGGTTCCATATGAATTTTATGTTTTTTTCTATTTATATAAAAATGTTATTGGGATTTTGATAGGGCTTGCATTGAATCTATAGATTGTTTCATGTAGTATGAACATTTTAACAATATTACATCTACCAATCCATGAACACAGGTGTCTTTCCATTTATTTCTGTCTTCTTCAACATTTTTATCAATATTTTATAGTTTTCTGTGTATGGATTGCTCACTTTCTTGGTTAAATTTGTTCTCTTTGGTGCTATTGTATAGGAGATTATTTCCTTTTTGGATAATTCATTGTTAGTGTATAGAAATGCAATTGATTTTTGTGTGTTGATTTTATATCCCACAACTTTACTGATTGTGTCTGTTCCTTGACATTTTAAGTGTTCCCCATTGGCGTACATGCCTGCCATAACATATAATAGAAAAAAATGACTGAAGAAAGTACCTTTTCTTTTTTTTCTTTCTTTCTTTTTTTCTTTTTTCTTTTTTTTTTTTTTTAAATGAGGATTAATAAGAAGCTTAACTGGCCATGCCAAACCAGAAGGTCAGTAAAGTACTAGGGATAATTTAAAAGTCGTGGCCTGAGAGTTTGCAGACTTGACCTCTCAACCTGACTTTGAAACTTACTAGGTATTTACACATGAGGAAGTCAATAACTTTTCTGAGCTTGACATCCTACTTCCAAAGTATAAGGTCAGTGAACTAGATGTTGTGCAAATTTACTTAGGTCTTATTTATTTTGACCCAATTCATCTTGAACTCTAGGATTTCTGAACATACTCGCTGTTTTCTATTCATTGCGGAGAATCAGAGATTGAAATTCCTAAATAGGATATCTAATTCTAATTTCATTCAAATGTTCTCAAGCATCTCAGTCCAAGTGCCCAAAAGGTCAAAGGAAAGGCCTCAGGGACGTGAAGACTATTTTTTGCAGCAGCAAGTAAGAATTTGCTTGGACGTCCTGGTCTTAAAGTTAAACATTGATTGAATGTGCTTATCTGTCCTGTGATTTATCCCATTATTTTGTATAAAATCATATGCTTCCCCCTGTGCTCTGATTCTTTAAGTAAAAATGATGTTCTGACTGTGCTACTCATTAGGACATCCACTAAGCCACGGGGCTATCTAAATTGACATATAAAATAATTACAATTAAACACATTGAAAAATTCAGCTTTTTAGGTAGACTAGCCACATTTCAAATGCTCAATAGACACATCTGGCCAGTGGATACTATATTGGGCATGCAGATAGTGAACCTATCCATCATCACACAAGGAGCTACCAGATAGCACTATTTTAGAAAACAACCAGTGGTTTCTAGTTGCCCAGGAATTCTTCTGAGAACTTTCCGAAATACGGGGACCTAGTTTGAGAATTACAGCTCAGTGGATTTTGAAGAATGTGAACTTCTGTTATAGGAAAAATAAAGTGCCAACTGCAAGTCAGAATAATAGGATTCATATCAAGTTCTGTAACGTATCAGGTGAGATATAGGACTTTAGGCAATTCACTTATATTATGAATGTGTCTAGACACAGTTGCCTTATCTGTTTTATGTTAACAAAAATAAATGCATTTCCTATATCATAGGATTGTTCTGAGGATGAAATGAAATAACGTACAAAGACAAGCATTGTATCTCATTGATATTTATGTACTCCGAATTTAGCACGATGTCGAGCTTATCTTGGTATTCAAAGCATATTTAATAACTGATGGACTGGGTGATGGATATGCATTCAGTTGTATAATCATTGGTATGGACAATTTGAAAAAAACCTGCTTATGAAATGTTATGAATACAGTTTTGGTTTTTAAGAAAAAATATTTTCACTGTATTAAAATTCATTCTCAGAGACTTATTTGTAAACTTAATGTGTTGGAGAAAAAGGATTAGCAGATAAGTATAAATAACTCTAAAAGTTGTGGAATTCATACCAAATGTAGTTTAAAAGTTTTGGGCAATATTTGCATTTGTTCTAAGGTTAAAAAGATGACTATAATTTTTTCTCACAACTAAATCATCTCTGAATGTTGTCCATTTCCAATACTTTTTTCTTTTATGACAACCTATCCTTTAGAGTGAGACATTGTTATTACAATAGAATTCTGACCTGGGTTTTGTTATTAAGTGTTTGCTTGAACTTTGACAAATACTTCCCTTGCAATTTTCATCTTCTCTATAAAGTGAAAGATTTTGGCTGTGTGATCACTTGAGTTACTTTTGTTTTCAGTTTTATGATTTAGTGTATAACACTGTATTCATATGATGGTCCTTCATTTTTTAAAGAACATGTTTATTCATCATGTTTCCTAAGCGTGTATGCACATGTGTGCAAGTATGTATACATCACTCAGTTGCAGAAAGAACACACATGGCTTTGGAGCCACACCTGTTAGGTATCAGGTCATAGCTGTAACTATTCTTAGGTATGTGACTTTTGTCAACTATTGTATGTGCATTAGGGAATCCTAGTTTCTTCCTCTGTAAGATGGGAAGTGTTTTATACACATTTTGATGCTTTGCCATGGGTGAAAAAGGTGAAGGGGATTAAGAAGGACAAATTGCCAGTTATAAAAATAGTCATCAGCATGTAAACTACAGCACAGGGAATATAGTCAATAATATTGTAATAACTGTGTATGGGCACTAGACTTATCGGGGTGATCACTTTGTAAGTTATATGAATGTCTAATCACTATGTTGTACATCTGAACCTAAGATAATATTGTATGTCAACCCTAATTGAAAAATAAGAAACAAAAAAATAATATCAAGAATATATACATTATCTACTTTTGTTTTTGCACTTAATATTCAAGATTAGGTCTTAGTCAAAAAGTAATTTACTGTGTGTGCCTGCCCTCTCTCTTTAAACTTTCTATGGCCTAATGGTTGACAATTCAGTTAGTATATATTTGTTATAATTCTAAACTGGTAAGTAATTTAGACTAACATGAGGGAATTGCTAAGGTATCACTGTAAAGAAGACCAGGCAATAATAAAACTAATTAAGCTTAAGTAAAATGATAGTTGTAATTCTAGAAATATTTCATTTACATTTCTTGATTTTTCTACAATTCCATTCTTGGTTTTGTTAGTCATTTAGACTATCAAAAGATTTCTTCACTTTTATTTTATGTAATTGCTTTTGACTCCATATTTGTCTTTCTAGGAATTTGTTGATGAAATTTGCAGAAATTTAGATCTAACAATTAGTAGAAGATACAAACACGTGAAAAATATCAGTCTCACAAAACACACATGAAAGAAGCTATGTGATACACTCCTGCCCCAAGTGCATCATGAATGAATGGGTTTTAATTTTATTTTTAATGCTAGTGAATGATGGAAAATGTTATATGATTTTGGCTGGTGAAAATTAAATCACTTTTATTTGTTAAATAGTATTTTGACAAAAGTATGTCAATAATCAATGATATTTGGTATTTCTTGTTATTGAATTAATAATTTCAACTATGTACTTTGATCAAGGAAATAATCAGAAGTATTTCAATGTTTATGCACATGGACACAAAGAGGTATTTATTTCTATTCACTTATTTAAGTATATTTTAAGTTTTAATTTTCTTTTTCTCTCTCTTATCGTGTTTTACATGTTTTCTACATGAAATATTATAGGACTTGACCTTGCATGGATCCCTTACCTATAGAAAAATTTTCTATTGCTGCATGTAACAAGATGTGGATCACTGTCACTTCATGTCCATGCTCAGCAGTTGAGAAATACATTTTGTGACATTCAGTTTAAGCAAATCTGTTTCAGATATTCAATAAGCTGCATATTTATTGATAGTAAAATATTTCCAACATTTAATGTACATAGCTGTATGTTTGCATTATGCATTCTAACAAGTGCAATATTACCTTTCAGGGAGTGAAAATTGGTTTTGGGGTAAAAATAATACATATATATGTATATATACATATATATGTATATATATATATATATATATATATATATATATATATATATATATATATATATATATATAAAATAACATAAGCAAATAAGTGGTGTATCTATGATATTAAAATTCTATCAGGTGGGGCCGTCCCGGTGGCTCAGGCAGTTGGAGCTCCATGCTCCTAACTCCGAAGGCTGCCAGTTCGATTCCCACATGGGCCAGTGGGCTCTCAACCACAAAGTTGCCAGTTCAACTCCTCGAGTCCCACAAGGGATGGTGGACAGTGCCCCCTGCAACTAAAATTGAACACGGCACCTTGAGCTGAGCTGCCGCTGAGCTCCTGGATGGCTCAGTTGACTGGCAGCACATCCTCTGAACCACAAAGTTGCCAGTTTGACTCCCACAAGGGATGGTGGGCTGTGCCCCCTGCAACTAGCAACGGCAACTGGACCTGGAGCTGAGCTGCACCCTCCACAACTAAGACTGAAAGGACAACAACTTGGAAGAAAAGTCCTGGAATTACACACTGTTCCCCAATAAAGTCCTGTTCCCTTTCCCCAATAAACAAAATATTTAAAAAAAAATCTATCAGGCAACCATTTGGATAATTTTGTTTAAAAAGGCTTCTTAAAGGGGAAATAATGAGTGACAAAAAAGGGTTGAAAACCACTGGTTTACAATATAACGCTAAGTACCAAAATTAGGACATGAAACCCTGTACATGTTTGTGTATTATATATGTTCAAATGTATACATATAACACACATTCTCACATAGAGAATGAAACCAAAAGCACACTGGAATCAAATGTATGTATGTATAGATATATATGTATAGCTACATCTACACATATGTGTAATGATGAGACATTTCATTTATTATCAACATCTCATTTATTTTTTATAATTTTTATAATTTATAAGAAACATGATTTATTTTAAATCATTATTTTAAAAACCTGTAACTACCATAGGATATATTTGAGCCCGGTGCCACACAACATAGGGAATTGACTGTTGTATGCAGACTTGGAACAGTTGGAGATTAGTGTGTGACTAAGAGGGAAAATCGTATATAAAGAGTACCTGACAATACAGAGTCTTTTTACGAGCCAAAGGGAAGAATTGAACAATAGTAGTCTATGTTTTAGAAGGAAAATGGCACTGTTCATCTATGTGCTAAGAGAAACAACCAAGGAAGAGGTAGAACTTGAATTTGGCATTGAAAGATAAATCTATCAATGGGATTAGGTTTAGTTTATTTATCCAGATAGGTAGGGAAAGTGGATTAAACAAGATGGAAATTTAATTCTCTCGCTCATGTAAAATCAGTCTAGTCACAGGCAGTCCAAGGTCAACATGTGGCCCCATTGTTTTCAGGACACTAGCTTCCTTCTATCTTGCTAATCCCCTGCCCCCAGGCTTAGCTTCTGTCCTCAAGGTGACCTCATAGGGTACAAGTGATGCTGAAAATCTAGCTTTTATATTCAAATCCCAGGAATCAGAAGGGAGAGAAGAAACGAAGAACATCTTATTCTCTCCTTGCAAAAAGCCCTTTTGAAAGACCCACAAAATCCTTCTACATATAACTTACTGGATGACACTCAGTCATATTGTGGCCATATCTACTTCCCAGTAGGGCAGACAAAAGCATTCATTATTCTAGGAGGCAAAGCTCTTTCCTAAAATTTGGGTAGTTGTTACTAAGGAAATAAAAATAAAATAAATATTTATTAAGCAACTGGCTGTTTCTGCTACAGTCCCTCTTTTGACAACCTGAAGCTGTCTACATGTCTTTCTTCTCATATACGGAACACTTCCATGCCTTCCTAAGAAAGTATCCCTGTGGTCTCGTACAACTAATACATCCATTTGAGGTCCATAGTCTCTGTGTGAGATTCATTTCTTCCTTAGGCTCAGAAATGTCACTCAGCATTATATGAACGGGAAACAATCTTTGCCCCATAAAGACCAGTGGAGACAGCACAGAACAACTTAATAACAATTGCTATTCTTCAGACAAGGAGACAATTACATCACTGTGAGAAGTGATGCATAAGAAAGTGCTGAGTGCTATGGGAATATAGAACAAGAGGCAATTATTTGGGACTGGGAAAATCTGAAATGCTTTACAGGGAATAAAAAATTATCTGGCTCCCAATGAAAGGATATTCCTTAACTGATAAAAATTGTAACTAGAATGATAATTGTAATATTTAATATTAGTGATAATAGTAATGAAATTATTAACTAACATTTGCTCTGTGTTTCCTATACTTCCAACATCCATCTTATTTCTCTACATGTTAACCTATTTATTTATTGTAACAATCATACAGTCCAAAACGTTTATCCCCATTTTAGAGAGATGTTGAGTATCAGACTTACGTTCACCCAGCTAGTAAGTGGCAAGGCTGTGATCTGAAGCCACTCAATTGGGTGCTGTGCTCTTAACTACTACAACACACTTCTTATTTTGTTAGTGACATAACAGAGGGAACGCTCAACAAAAGTTTTTGAGGCATTGCAAAAATGTAATAGAAGCTAGCAGGCGGTTTTAATTTATGCTATGGCACAGGAGTGATTTTCAAACCATTTGTGTGTGAGTCGATGTTTCTATTATACGATGTGTATGTTTTACTGTTGTTATAAACCAATTTTAGAAACTGTGTTCTAATACTGATGAGATGATTGTAATATTTAGATCCATACTTAATTTTACAGCTATAATATAGAAATCACCACATATTTGAGCCATTCATACGTATCAATTCTAAAAGACAATGTGCATTAGATGGAGATTGGCTAGACATGGGAACAGCACCATATTTATGTGTCTGAAGCAAAAGCTGGTGTAGACAGAAAATGAGAAATGGAATGCTTAAACTACGCTAACTGTCTGCATCCTCTGTATTTGCCAGGCTATGTTCAAGGTTCGAATACCAATTTATTAAGGAAAGATATGAAACAACAATTTAGGAATGCTATGTACATTTTTTAAAATGTTGCTTTGCTTGTAAGAATGTAAATGCAAACAAAATGAGGCTTTGACGTTCACCATACTTAACAGATGACATTTACATTTGTATTGTTTGGCCTACAGTAGACAATGAATACTTTTTAGTTAAATGTAAATCCTGCATTGTGTTAGCTCTAGAAGAGTATACACTATCTTGAACATCACTGTCCAGTAGAACTTTCTGTGATGCTGGAAATGTCCTGTATCTGTTGTCTAATATGGTAGCCACTTGTCACATGTGACTATTAAGCACTTATGGCCAGGGCAAATGAAGAACTGCATTTAAAAACCATTTCTTTAGTTAATTTAAATTTAAATAGCTATCTATGGCTAGTGGCTGCCATAGGCACAACACAGTCCAGAAAGAGAAAACTCAAATAAACTGTACACCTCAAAATGGTACACAGGAAAATATGATTTAATACCCTTGGGCATGCTGGTTCCGGAGTAATCAGATAGGACCACGGAAGTGATTATGATTGAATTAGTTTATCAAATATTTATTAACCACCAACGTTTATTTTCCAATGTGGTACAGATACATATGTGAATTTAAAAAATTTGAAATGTGTTTTTAATGGAGAAAAGGAGATGCAATTCATACAATGTACAACTTAATATATAATGTAAGGTATGTGAGTGGTAGATACCTTGATGAAGGAGGTGAGAAAGTAAGGCTTACAGATCTCGGGGGAAAAGTATTCTAGACAGAAGCCACGCAAGTGGAAAACTCCTACCTGGGAACTTACGTGCACTGGCCTGAGATGTCAAAGGATCTTATCAGTTTAGTTATCATTTCAGAAAAGCAGCTTTGGGGCTGGTTAAATTTTGAAATCTGTCTTTATTCTATTTGTTGACCCGTCTTACCTTGTTATTTATTTCCTGTCTTTTCTCACCTTGAGTTTACTTACCTTGGGTTCACTTTTCTCTTATTTCTTCACTTTATAAAATGTGAAAACAGAGTCCACTGGTTTTAAACTTATGTTCTCTTCTAATAATGTAAAGCTATGTTTCTTTCTATGCACTGTTTTAGCTGCATTCCACAGATATTTTTGTGTTCCATTATTGTTATCACTGAGTTAGAAATATTTCTAATAACTCTTGCTATATTTTTGATTCATAACTTATTTACAATGTGTTTAATTTTAAAATAATAGGTTGGTGTAAAAGTAATTGCGGTTTTTGCAATTAGTTTTAACCTTTTAAATAGCAATTACTTTTGCACTAACCTCATATTTGGAATGGTCCTAGATTGCTTATTTCAGTCAACTTATAATTTAGTTCCACTGTGGTCAGACAATATATGCTCTATATTTTAATCTTTGTAAATGCGTTGGCATTTTTTCCTGGCTTAATAAATGGTCTGTCTTGGCAAATGTACCACAAGCAGTTGAAAAGAATGTCTATTTTGCTGTTGCTGGGTGTAATCTACATATAATCAGTTAGATCAAGGAGATTGAGAGCGTTGTCCAAAATGATTTTGTTTTGGTCTGGTTGTTTAAACAGTTTCTTAGAGAAGTGTGTTAAAACCTCTTCCTCCAATTGTGGGGTTTTTATTCCACCCGTTAACATTATCAGCTTTGCTTCATATATGTTTGGACTCTGTTATTAGGCATAGACTCACTTGTAATCATATCTTCTTGCTGAATTGTTCCATTTATCATTAAGAAGAGTACAGTCTGCACAGAGTGAGGCCATGTTGAAGATAGATTCAGGGACGTGGGAAGGACTGAGGCCAGTAAGTGCTACTACTACCCTCAACTAGAGTTTTGAAATGTTTTAGTAGCATACGTATTTCTTAGTTTTGCTGAGATAAATCAGACTACTACCGTGTTTCCCCAAAAATAAGACCTAGCCGGGCAATCAGCTATAATGTGTCTTTTGGAGCAAAAATTAATATAAGACCGGGTCTTACATTATACTATATAAAACCCGGTCATATTATATTATATTATATTATATTATATTATATTATATTATATTATATTATATTATATTTTATTATACAGGATGTGTTCTTATATAAGACCTGGTCTTATTTTACTGTAAATAAAGACTGGTTAAAATAAGACCAGGTTTTATATTAATTTTTGCTCCAAAAGACTCATTAGAGCTGATTGTCTGGCTAGGTCTTATTTTTGGGAAAACACAATAATAGAATTTCTCCACTATATATTTTATTCTTCTATTTAATAATATTTAGTGATGACCTGTTATGTGCCAGATAAAGTACTAAGTGATGTGGATACCTCAGTGAACAAATTTCACAAAATACCTGCCTTTGGAGAACTTAAAACATCTCATAATTTATTTATTGATTATACCACAATGATTCAGTGGCATATAAAATCAGCTATTGATACTTTATATATAAATATGTGTATATTTATGTATATAGTATGTATATATGTATATACATATAAGCACACACATATACACAAACACAAATATACATATATTTTACTAAATTTACTGCTCACTAATCTATTCTCTCCTCCTCCTTTTCTACCTCGAATTCTGATTCATTTGTCTGATTGCAATCCTTTGAATATTATTTTTTCTCAAATGCGTGTTGTGGATGGTATATTCTAAAGTATTAATAGATGGTCCAGACTGTACTACCCCGCCTGAAATTGTGGTAAACTTAGATAAATTATAGTTTGTCTAAGTTAATTGAATGCCTTAGAGGAGTTAGGGTTTCCTAATCTGTGTCTCATTTCCAGACATTTTAAACCAGCCACGTTCCTTAAACTGTCTGCTCTCAGCCCAGCATAAAAGCCTATGGAGCCTGCACTCAAAACGGCCTCAGAGATAAGGAGGCCCCTGATGGAACATTCAGTGGAGAGGAGAACTGAGACTCAGGGAGGGAGGAGAGCTGGACTAATGTCATGCACCATGGGAGTAATAAATGTGGTTTAATTACCCAGTTTATTGATGGTCAGCAAATGTTCTCTCCTCTGATAGTTGAGACATACTTTGGGATCTATTCAGACTATAAAACTCGCTGACTTTAGATTCAACTTGTTATTTGTGATGTCATTCTTTATTTGTTTTCCTCTTTAGTATATGTATCCAAGGTTGGATCCATTACTTTCAACTGGGTCCCAACAATTTGCCACAAGTTTGTTTTGATCGACAGATAAGAAACTTGAACATTTTGTTTCACTCAAAATGTTCAATTATATGTTTTATCTAAGCTAGCTTTATCTGCTGCAAAGATAAAGTTAGCTTCAAAACAAAAAAAAATGTAGACACATCCCTAGAGCAGAGTTTAAACGAGAAAATGAACTCCTGATTTGCAGCCTTGTAACACTGTTAAGATTCTGCATTCCTATGCAGAAGACTTATGAGAGAGTTTGAATTCAGGACAATTTAAATTATCATGCAATTAAAATTCCACTTATTATTGTTAAAGGAAAACAGAACATACTTTCTAAGAACATATTATCCACAAATCAGTTCCATTCTACTGCCAAATAAGAATGTTTTTTAAATAGACTATGTATGCAGTAGGAAACAGAGCAGCAGGTAGGGCCTTGCTTCCCCTGGGCGTCTGATAACCCTTAGCTGGCTGAGCTGTGAGGTTTAAATGGATTTCAGTCTATAAAATAGCTAGTCTAGGGCCAGAGTAGTTATTGAAAATAGCAATCCTTTTCTGTTTCCTTCTCACTTATCTAAAGAAACCTTCTATTCACTCACTGGTACCTCTAATTCTTTGCAGATTGAAAAATATTATATATAGTGTGATTAAATAGATACATGAGCAAGTAATGATCATGCCTAATTCTGTGTCTATTTATGACCCGGGGTAAAAAAAACATTGGAATAAGTGAAGTAGATGTTATCAGAGCATCAACATTAGTGTGATGCTTCATAATCATTCATTTAACAATTTTTCATTTAATTCTTGTTATAAACCAGGCTTTGTCGAAGCTAGTTCTTGGCAACACACAGAGCTCATATGCAGGTAGATAACAGGGATTATTCTTGAGTTGATCTTTAAGGATATTAACTGTACCATATTCTCTCTCTCTCTCTCTCTCTCTCTCTCTCTCTCTCTCTCTCCATTTGAAACACATACTACACTGGTAACTTATCATTAGGTTTTTTGCAATCACAATTCAGGTCTACATGAGCTTTTATGTGGCTTCTCATAGCAGTGTGGCCAGAATCTTTGAGAGGTGTATGTGAGGGCTCCCTTCAATTCTCCCTGCCCCTCCCCCATACACAGGGTACCTTTCTTTAATGACTTTAAGGGTTTCCTTGAAGGAAATAGCATTACCAAATACTCCCCTAACATGTTGTTCCCTATTCAGTAGTAAGCATGAGAGGCAGACAGCCTTCATACTGGGTAGCATGGCTTTTCTAGAACCAGCTGAGAGAGCATCAACGTCTTCCATATTGTTCTGTTTCCTCTGAGCCCAGCCATCAGCATCACAGCTGCCCACTCTGGAAAGAAATGAAGACCTGGAGTAAGTGCCTCAATTGGCTATGCTCTTGGGCAACTGACTACAGCTTCTGTCAGTTCTCCCTGTCTGCTCAGCACCCCTTTGGGCTGTGGCAATCCCACGTCTACCGCAGAACACAGGCGAGTCCCAGATTTCAGTCTTTTCTCTGGGCTTACAGAATTGGGAAGGTCACTCTGTGCAGTGAGTACTGATAGATAAACACTTGTATAAATTATCCAGCAGAGACCCCAGTCAGCGGATGGGTCTGTTCCTACCTCTCAGGCATCTGTTTATGTCAGCATTGCAGAAGCAGAAGACCCTGTACTCAGGGAGCATATTGGCTGTGGATAGCTGAGCTCAAAACCTGGCACAGAACTTTTTTTGATCTCTGTTATTTCTTGTTTATTGAGCTTTTCTGAGGTTTTTAAATCAAATATTGAAAAAAATAAAGGAGAGAAAGAGAGGAGAGAAAGAGTGAGACAGGAAGAGAGGGAGGGAGGAATGAAATGAAAAACAGGGCTGTGTGTCAGATTTTTCAAGTCATCTCATCTTTTGGTATCCAAGAGTGATCGCTAAGTATTTGAACATGACCCCAGGAAGTCCCATGGATATTTGAATGCCTGATTTCAGTTTTTACATGAATGGTGAGTGGCTTTTCCTGGGATTAATGCTGGCATTAATATTGTTGCTTTGGATGGATGGATGGATAGATAGATAGATAGATAGATAGATAGATGATAGACAGATGATGGATAATTTCTTTTGGGGGGACTACCTCTAATATCTAGGTCAATAATTACTTGCTGTAATTATTGACATAAAATAAAGCACTGCCTTCTTTACAATTATCTTCCTCAGTGATGCTCTAGAAATCTTTTGAGAAAGGGGCAAAGTTTCTCATTCTTATTACGTAAGGGTAACAACAAAATAATAACAGCAACATTGATTTAAAATTTTTGTAGTAGAAAAACATTACATTTTAGATGTGTTAGATAACCTTTTATACTTATATTTAACTTAAATGTTACAAGGCTATTTTTATCGTTTCTATTTTATAGATGAAGGAATTAATGCTGAAAAAGGTCCAGTTCCCTGCCCAGATTTAGAGTGCAAACACATATCTGTCTTACTACAATATTGCTTTTCTTATTTAATTTCTTACCTTGCTCTCATCTGCAGCTTTATGCAATGATGCTTTCTGGAGGAAACAAACAAACAAACAAACAAAAAAAACAATATATAAAATTTCGTTTACTTTTTTTTTTTTTTTTTGCCTACTTGTTTAAAAAGTTTCTTCTGCTAATTTCAGAATCCTTTTTGTGGACTATGGAAACATCAAACTGAGTTAGCTAAATTATACTACTTAATTCCAACAAAATCGTCTTCTCTTCTGAGAACCAGGCAGAAGGAAAATGGGAGCCAGAGGGAGAGCGAGGCATACAAATGGGAAAGAAGTTAAAGAAGCAAAGATAAGCTTCTCATGTGCTATCAGCCAGCCTTCGCCTCTCTTCTCCCTAGCACATAGAAATAAAGGCCCTTTGAACACTTTGCAAAATCCATAAATTCCCTCTTTTTGTGTGATGCACTCATGCACACGGAGCTTGCGTCCAACTTTCACTGCCCACAGGGCACAGTGGCTGGCAGGACTCCGTGCCCCTCGTCCTTCTGACCTCCAGCAATGAGGTGTTGGAAGCTCAGCGCTCCCAGCCTGACTCTCCCCATCTGCAGTCTATCTGTGCACCCAGCACAGCTGGGCTCTGGAAGTCAGGCTTATTGCCAGTCATCTTCAATTCGCCAAATCTTCACAAGGGTAGCTGGGGTACCAGAACTTGCCTGGGAATTGCCCAGCCGCCAACTCAGATACTGACTGTATCCTTGTTTGCTCAGCTAAAACTAGTAAAGATTGGCAAAGATAAAGTAGCAACCAATTCAGGAGGATTACATGTGTCATCCAAACATTTGTCCACTGCTCATTTCCAAGTAGCATTCAACTTTGTCTCCAATGAGCTAACAGATGTGGGCATTATCAGAGAGAGTTACTGTGGTATTATCCATAGAACTGGGGCTGGATGGGTTTTCTCTCTAAAAGATGTTTTGGAGCGACAGCACAGAAGATATAATTGTACTTTGACAAACAACTTGAGAGAACGTCACACATATTCCTTTTCCTTTCCTTAGGTTTATCCCCCAAGGCTGGATGGTTCTTTAGCTTGTGATTACCTGCAAGTAGCAAGGGAGGTACTGTGTTCTGCCATTTCTAGCATGTGGCTTTGAGCAAAGGCATCTGTCGCTGGTCTGAGTTCCATTACCTGGGGCTGACCAGCCACGGCTGCAAAGGCTGGTTCTGGGGGCAGAGCTGTGTAGCAAACTCTCCCTCATGAATGGGTGCCATGCTCATGTATATTTGTAGGTCTTGCCAACATAAGGCACAGACCTATGAGCTGGGTGCCCTTTCTGTTCTGTCTGGCACATCACACTCTTCTTGCATTTAATTTTCACATCAAATTATAAAGCTAGTAATAATAATAGTAAAAACAACTGTTAACATTTGTTGAGCACTTAAGATGGAATGGAAGCTGTGCTTAAATATATGTACTGCTTTATATATTTAGGTGCTCTGATGTTATGTGCATATATATTTATGATTGTTACATCCTTTTGATGAATTCACCCCTTTATCATAAAATTTCAGTTATGCAAGATGAATAAGTTCTGGAAATCTAATGTACCTAATGGTGACGATAATTTATAATACTGTACTGCATGCTTGAAATTTGCCAAGAGAGTAAATTGTAATGGTTTTCACCACCAAAAACGGGGGGAGGAGGTGATAAATGTGTATGAATGTGTTAATTGGCTTGACTGTGGTAACCATTTTGCAATGTATACATATATCAAGGCATCATGTTGCACGTGTTAAATATATATACAATTTTTTAATTGACTTTATTTTGTTAGAGCAGTTTAAGGTTCACAGAAAAATTGAGAGCAAGGTGCAGAGATTTTCCCATCTACTCCCTGCCCCCATGCATGCATGCATAGCCTCTTCCATGTTCAATACCACCCCCCCCACACACCCAATGGTACATTTGTTGCAATTGATGAACATATATTGACACATCATATTACCCAAAGCCCATAGTTTCCAATAGTGTACACTCTTGGTGCTGTATGTTGTATGGGTTTGGACAAATGTCTAAGAACAAGTATCCATCATTACAGCATCATGCAGAGTATTCACTGCCTTAAAAATTCTCTGTGCTCCAACTATTCATCTCTCCTCCCCCTGACACACACCCTCTCCACCAACCCTTGGAAACCACAGATCTTTTTACTGTCTCCATAGTTTTTCCTTTTCCAGAATGTCACATAACTGGAATCATTCATGTGTAGTCTTTTCAGATTGGACTCTTTCACTTAGTCATATGCATTTAAGTTCCTCTATGTCTTTCATGGCTGGATAGCTTATTTCTTTTTAGCACATAATAATAATATATTGCCTTGATGTAGTACAGTTTATTTATTCATTCACTTACTGAAGGACATCATGATTGCTTCCAAGTTTTGGAAATGATGAATTAAACTGCCATAAACATTCATGTGCAGATTTTCGTGAGGACATACGTTTTTTATTCCTTTGGGTAAATAACAAGGTGTGTGACTGCTGCATCATATGCTAAGAATGTGTTTAGATTTGTAAGAATCTGTCAGGACTCCAAAGTGGCTGTAAATACATACAATTTTGATTTGTCAATTATACCTCATTAAAGCTGGAAATGTTATATGTACTTTAGTACATGATACAATCTATCTATGACATGGAGTCTATTATACATATGAAGGAAATGAGTATCAGAGAGTTTAAGTTCTTTTCAAGTTCACTCAGCTAGTAAGAGATGGAACAAGGGTGAAGTCCAAGGTCTAATAAAACAGAGTGGAAGGGTGCTGGCTTCTGAGGCAGGCGCACGGACGTTTGAACCCCTGCCTTGCTGAACTGCAGTGACAGCTGCGTGGAAAGTTGCTTAACTTCACTGAATTTTCATGTGCACCATGAGAGGGATGGACACTGAAAGTACTTGCCAAGATTAAAGATAAAACAGGCAAAGTACCCGTCACTTGGTAGCTATTCAATAAATGAGGTCTTACTACCCTTTCTTTGATGACCTACTTGGGGGTGGAGGAGGACGATGTTTTTTCAGTATCGTCTGCCCCTTGTTGAGATTGGCCTAACATTTAAGATTGGAATGGCAATTTAGGTTGGAAATTTAATGGATCCACTTATAGGAAATTAAGCAGAAGAAAGGAAAGTTCTTGAAGTCCTCTTTGGTGGGCAATTAATTCTGTTATTTTAGAGGCATCGTACGGTATCTCTGTGCCTGTGCCAGAAGGTTTGGACTGTCAGGTCCTGCCCTTTCGGTAATTGTATCTAAATAACCAAAATGTGGGTTTCTTACTTTTTATTTATTTATTTTTTTTTTGTGCCATGGAAGGGTAGAAGGTTAGGATATTCTTGATGTTTGGTGTGAAACAAAAGTATTCGGGATGCCAAATTTTGAAAGGTGGAACTCCCTAGGAGGAAAAGCCTTCAAAGAGAATAGTGATATATTCTCTATAAGACAAGAACTGTTGATAATGTTGGCCATATTGTGCAGAACACAAGATGCTCTCGTTGTGTGTAGTATTTTATCCTGATAGGGTTTCTTTGAGGGAAGAAATAATTTGGGATCCGTCTCTACTTTATTGCTCACTATTTGAGCAGAAATAATTAAACTGAATAATCTTTACCACTTGCAGAGTGAGCTGTTTAGATAAATATTTCAATTCCAGATTTGGTGGACCTGTACCACTGCTCAAGACAGATGAAGAAGTGACATTTAAACAGATTATTTGCTTTATCTATGACCGCGTGACTAGTGAAAGTTGAGGCACAAGTCGTTGCATTTTTAACTCCAAATCCAAACAAAATTGTCTTCTTTTCCAGGTAGAAATATCCCAGGATCTTCTTTTGTTATGAAATATTTTTAAATTGATTAAAATATGCAAAAATTGAAAAAATATAACATGGTGGACAAATTCATGGTACAAACAAACACAAGACACAGATTATCTTCAAATGTGTTTATTCTTTCTGTATTGGTTTTTTCATTTGACAGATATCTCCGTAGGTCCTGACGTTCTTGGGTTATGCTTTTATTTTCCTGTGGGGTTTGTGAAATAAAGTCCTATTGTGTTCTGCCTTTGAAATTTAGCATGGAAAAAAAAAAAACAATATGTCAGTCTGAGGTGTTTTGTAAACTTATCCATCACTTTCTGCACTGTGCTTGAAGTTTTCTTTTTTATTCTGGAAATTCTGCAACTTTCTCAGGACAAGGTATGGAACTGAGAATTTTGCATGAAAGTATCCTAGAATAAAATGGACTCTTTCCTTCCTTAGAGTCAAAAATCTTAATCTGTGGAAGTATTTTCACTTATATTTGTTATTTTTCTTATGTATAGTGTGGATATCTTTTATTCTCATATATATATGTAAATACATACAATTTTGATTTGTCAATTATACCTCATTAAATTATACCATATATATATAAATATATGTGACTAACATGCGTGAGGCTTTGACTGCATGTCAAGCACTCTGTTAAATTCCACACATTCATTATCTCATCAGTTTTGTGTGGAACCAACCTGTGAGATAGATTTGTCACTGTTTCCACATTATAGATAAAGATCTTAAGACACAAGAGGGTAAAGTAACTTAGTGCACTCAGTCACTTGTAGCGGATATGTGGTCTGATCCCAGACAATCTGACTCTTAACGTCCATGTAGTATCATGTACTGTATCATCTGTCTCTTGTTATCTTTATTATCTTTGTTTTAGTTGTTTTCTTCAACCTGCACCTTCTTTCCTTGATTGATGTAAGTTGGGTTTATTTTAAATTTGTTGTTATAATGTGGCTTTCATCTCTATATTTGTTTTTCTGTTCAGTTTCCTTAACTCTCCCATCAAAAAATTGCCTATCTTACTTTATTTTTTTCTTCAGTTAAATGATCTTTTCTGTAATATTTTTTGAGTCCATATAAAACACTTTGCCTGAATTATTCCACTACTTTTTGTTTAATTTCATTCTGATACATGGTAGCTGCTTTGTATTCATTTCCTTTACCGTTTTCATTTTCTCCTATTTACATGCATAAGTTTTATACTGTCACTTGTCAGGCTATTTCTTATTTTAAGGAGCCTTTCCATTTGAGTCAGCTCTTTTTTGAAGAATGCTGTAATGAGTGAAGTGGGGACAATTCATAATTTTAATTTGAGCCCATATAATTTAATATTTTTCATGAACTATGCATTTTTGCCTGCCTTGGGCATTCTGTACGCCTTGGGAATACACCTGGGATCCTGCATTGTGTTGCTCTCCACCATGAACACCCTTCTGTTACAGATCTCTATGTGAACCCCGACTGATTGTCTTTAGATGGTATGCTTTCACTGGGCAAAACTGCCATGTACTTCTGTCCCATTGTCTTGGTGTTTCCAGAATCATAAGCCTACGAGTCCATTCTGCAGATGACAATGCTGATTATGGTACGATTGGGATATGGAGAAAGAAGTTACAGAAAAATATCAAGGTCAGCTAGCACTCCGGTGGTGGGACTGAAAAGTGGCATCTGCAATGCAGAAAAAGGCAGTTGTGGGAAGGGCAGCTATGCAGAAGGGGTTTGAAGGAACAGGGGCTGATACTACCAGCGCTGCAAATCTTCCTGAAGCGTGTGTGGCTAGAAGTTAGATGGCTGTGAGATACTTTGTTGGAACAGCAGACGCAAAAAAATATTTGCATGATCACCCTTTACCATAGTGTTAGTAAGTGCACAGTTCTGGAATGGAAGAGAGGGAGAAGGCCTGGTGGGAGAGGGTGTTGCTGGGTTAGGAATAAAGAAAGAGTCTAAAATGGTCTATTCCACTGTCAGATATAGAGGGTTTCTTGTTTTCTTTTCGGCTGCACCTTCTCACCTAGGTCAAGTCCAACGATTCTTTGCGGTCTTCGGTGTGGGAAGCGGCTGTTACTCGATTTGACCATTCACATTACCAACAGCAGATTATTCATTCCCAGTACTAGGAGAGCTCTTATGAAAAGGAGACAGCTGGCGTCTATGCTTTGGATGATGATAAAAGGCAGAGAGAGGGGCACATAGTAATCATAGCTTATTAAACATTCACATTGTTAGAGATTCCTGCAGTCATTGCACATTTAAAAACAATTAAAATACAACGACTGTCACCTTGGAGTCCCAGTGGCCTGTCGTTGCAGCCGGCTACTGTACTATCCAGTGTAGCCCCTACCAGCTGCTTCTCAGCGTCCATAAAAGAAAAAAAGGTGTGCAGTAGACACTCTGTGACTTTTCAATGACAATTCAGGCGTTTTCATTTACTGGGTAATATTTTTCATTCAAATATGTAAATACTTGCAAATAACACCCTATGAATCTATCTCACTTTTGCTATAGATGCATAATAAATGCAATTTTAAAAAGAATATTTCAGATCATATCTTCATATGAAAAGTACTCTAGGGCAAAAGACTATAAAATCCCTTTGTTCCTTGGTTCTGTTTTTCTTGTTGCTGTTAATTCTTAGTTTTTATTGAGAGTCTGTTTTCTTATAGCACATAATTAGCATGTTTAAAACACTGTGCACCTTTTAAGCAACATCGAATTAAAGCACATAAATAAATATAGGGCGAGGAGCACAGGTGCTGTTCTGATCCAATTAGTGCTTCTTTATTCGAAACTCTTCCTTGACTTGTAGTCTCTTTCTTAATTCAAACGATGAAAATAAACAGTCATTTGGCGATTAGAGGGGCCCATGGAGGGCTCATTAACCAGGTTCTAATTGGGTTCTTTCACAAATCTGTCACTCAGAATTGAAGGTGAATCTGATACCAGCAGCAAACCCGTGCACACAGGACTGTGAAGTGGAATGACTGAACGCACTTCAGAGAAACGCAGGGAATGAAATGAATTCAGGGCAAATGAAATGCTCTTTTAATACGGGCTAGACGTAGGAAGTAAAATAAAGAGAGACCTTGGGAAGCCAGTGCTTGGAAAGACTCATTTCATTAGATTCTTCTGGGCTTTTGCTTTATTTTCATTATTGGGAAAAGCGATTGTCTAAAACTAGCGATGCTCCAGCCTATGTCTTTATATCCCACCAGACACCTGGAAGGGCTGTCTGTCTGTGTCCTTACACACAGCAGGCTGCACCTTGATTGTTTGATTGTCTCCCACATCATGTGTCATTCCTGGCAGCAGGGTCTGTCTCTCTGTCTCCCCTGTAGCTACCTTACACAGACATAGCCCAGAGAAAGTCCCTTGGTTAACGTTTATTGACTCAATCAACCCATCGACAATCTGAGTGAGTGATGTGTCCCTGTGCCCTTTGCCTCTGCCGAGCCTTCCCTTCCCTTCAGCATTCCTCTATTCTTCTCCTCCACGTGGCTAAATCTTATTGACGCCTCAAGGCTCAATGCAAGATTTCCTTCACTGTGAAGCTCTTTCCAACTTTCTATCAGCCAGGTAGCGATAATCACCTATTATTACCTCTTCAAAACATCAAATAACATCCAGTATGTGCGTCTATCACAAGACTAATTGTGTAATATAAGGACATTGCATGTGTTATTCCTCAGGCAGACTGTGGGGTAGTTGGGGTGTGGGACCGAGTATTAATCACTGTCAGGAGCTTCTCTCTATTCTCCCAAGCACTTGGCACAGAGCTTGGCACATGAAATGTGATGATATACATGCTTATCCAGGAATGACACTAAGTATTTCAATCAGACTTGTCACAAACTTTCCTGAATCCAGTGTTTACTTCCTCTTACCATGGCTTTATTAATTTCTGTAGGACCAGTCTTTCAGTCCCAGAAATCAACAAAACCAAAACACTTCTGGATAAAATATAATAGTAAATTGAGATGGAAAAGCAACACAGCCCTGATAAAAGATAAGCTATGATAAGAATGATAAAAATAAGAAAACTGTCTGTCAGGTCAGGAAAACTCATCCTCGGCAAGTGGCTACTGAATCATCAGACAACCTGCTCTGGGATAATAAACAGGGAGATATGGTTCCAAGTTCCATGACTGCAGGTGTCAGACAACTCAGCACCCACTCGGCTCAGAACAAGGATGGAAACTGACTGATGACAAATAATAACTAATTACATAATCACAGGTTCGTTTTGTGGAACTTATATATTATTCATAAATTATATTGCATATGTGAAATCATATATGAATAAAATAGACATCATACTTTTTAACATAAACTGCATATTGATAATAAATCCTTTTAAAAAATTTGTTCCCAGAAGATGGGCATAAAATCTAGCTCATGATGGGACCTTACGTGTGTGAAAATTTAAGAGCAGTCACTACAGTAATAAAAATGCAAATCGTAACTTCCAAACCAGTAGAGGAAATAATAAGGTGACCAAAACTGGCCCCACCAAAACCAACAATATTTGTTTGAAAGAGGATATAAAATGCTGCGTTAAGGATACCCACAGAGTTCTCTCTTGGTTCGTTTTCCACCCCATCCAACCTACCAGCATTCATGACTGTTCTGAGTGCCTTCTTTCACTCCACTGATGAGGGAGGGATCTTTGTCCAAAATAGTGCAGTCAACCAACAAAAGGCACGTAACACTGGACAGATGAAACAGAGGATTTTATTAGTTACCTGTGCTCACAGCCCGGGCCAGGAGGGCCCCCCGGGGCTGCACGTGGGGCTGTGGGAGGTAAAGCTTTGTAGTGAGGGGAGGGTTAGGCAATGCTTGGTTCCTGCAGGATGATGTGATTGATTCTTTGAGTAATTTCTCACACTGTCAGGGAGGTGAAACCCATTCGGGTGAGGCTGGGACAGGGTGTAGCTGGTCCAGTCCACATGATGGGGAGCCTTTCCTGTGGAGACGAGGCACAAATGAGGGGGAATTGTGGCTGGACGTTAAGGTCCTGTGAAGTTCCAAGATGTCAAGCAGTACATGGAATTCCAGGAGTTACCAAACAGCAGGTCCTCAAGTAACGTCACTTCAGTTCAGTGTCGTTTTATCATAAGATTGATGAGAAGGAAAACAAACATCAATTCTTGGCCAGGGCCACTGTGTGTATGGAGTTTGCATATTGTCAGGTTTCCTATGTCTGTGTGCGTTTCTCCAGTGACACTGATTTCCTCCCATATCCCAAAGATGTGCTCATTGGCCTGTCTCAGTTGTCGCAATCTGAATGAGGGTGGGTGGTGTGTGAGTGTGTCCTGCGATGGATGGGCGTCCTGTCCAGGGTAGGTCCCTCTGGCACCCTGAGCTGCTAGGAGAGGCTCCGGCCACCTGTGACCCTGAACTGGAATAAGGGAGTTGAAAAAGAATTATCTTACTTGTTAGTATTAATCTTTCCTAAATGTATGTATAGCTCACTATTGTTTCAATGTTTAATATTAGAAGTCTTTTGGGTCTTTATTTAGAAGTTTGGTCATGTTTTCTGTGTTCAGAAATATGCTGTAGGAACCTAACTCTTGTTTATATCAATGAGTGTATGGTAACATTGGTTTCGTTTCAGGGGGTTTGGCTTAAAGTCGCAGGTTCCAAAAATCTGTCTACGATGTTCAGTGAGGACTTACTCTATTCCATGGCCCATGTTTTGTTTTGTTTTGTTTTGTTTTGTTTTGTTTTGTTTTGTTTTGTTTTGTTTTGTTTTGTTTTGTTTTGTTTTGTTTTGTTTTGTTATGTTATGTTTTTTCCTTCAATGTTACCCAGCTGTAGCTCCTAATCTAGTCAGCAAGGATTGTGGTGCTTATTTTCCCCTTTCTCTCCCCATCAGGACTTTCATTCCCAATGAGTAAGTACATTTATGTTGATAGTAATAAATCATACCAGTTCTAATGTTAAGATTAAAACTAGAAAAAATGTGAGGTAGGTTACAAAAATGAACAGCTAAATTCAGCAATGAGTGAAGAACAGAGGAGTCTTGAGGAGGAAAAATATAAGATGCAAAAGATCGGGGATAAGACATGTCATACAGATTAGCATAATGTTTGGTTCTAAACTTCCTGGATCTCTAGGGGGGAAAAAAGGAAAACAACAGCCAACACAACTAGAACCAACACAATAGCAAATTGATCTGTAAGTTTCTGTTATCTGAAAAATGGAAGACAACTACTTCTCATTGAATGTTAGAATTAATTACAATAGCTATTGAGTGACATAAAACAGTATCTGCAAGGGTAGGTTTACCAAAGTTATGGAGATAGGTATTTTTCAAGTGATCTTTTCCTAAAGCAGTCCTTTCTAGAATGAAATTCACACTCCTTAAGAGCATATTATGTACTATATACTGTGCTTTGAACTTTAGGTATATAATTTTACCTAATCCTCACTACAATGCGGCAGATGATATATTAATTTTGAAATTGTGGAATTCAGTTAATAAAGGCATACGGAGGTTAAGTTAAATTCTGAAGATAAGAGACCCTTGACAAGTTGAAGTCGGGATTCAAATACAGGACTCTTAAAAACTTATGGTTTAACATTAACTAATAACCGTTCTTATTCAGAATTTAGGTAATAGCTACCAGACATCCACTCTCATAATATTTAGTACCTTGGCATGCATAATTAGGGTTTAAAAATCATAGAAATGAGTTGGTAAATCATTTTAACTATTTCACGTGCAAGGAACCTCAAGTAAGCATTGAGTGATATTAAAATATCAGACTGACCTACGTGATAAAAATTTGAAATGTGTACACACATACACAGACAGAATTATCATTATTAAAGTGAGATCCATAAGCTTTTAAATATATAAAATATTTCAAGTTTTGATATAATCTAAACACATATTTAAAGATATGATACAATAATTGTTTTTTTACTTTATTTTTTATTTTTCAATTAGAGTTGACATTCAATATTGTATTAGTTTCAGGTATATAGTTTACTGGTATAAATTGGCAGTTGCAAAATAGTCACGGATGTAAAGTACAGCATAAGGAATATAGTCAATAATATTGTAATAACTATGTATGGTTTCAGGTAGGTACTAGACTTATGGAGTGGACCACATTGTAAGTTAGATAAATGTGTAATCACTATGAGACCCATAAGCTTTTATCACCAGTTTGTTATCAGAACATAAATAACAGGGGAGAGCTGGTATATATCATCAGCTAGACTACTTTCTCTCTGAGTTTGGTTTGGGAGTATAGAAAAAGGTAAGGCAGAGATGTCCTTGCAAATGCTTAAGTTCTTGCCAATGCTTGAGCAACTTATTGACATTTTAAGTGTTATCATCTAAGTCGAAAGCAATTTAATTGATTAAACGTACAGTAAGGTGGGGATGAATTGTACTTTGCTTAATGTGATATTCCCCTTGTGTTTATCTGCTTTCTAAAGCAGTGTTTAATAAACCACATGAAGCATCACCACGTCAGAAGTGCAGTGCTTGCATTGTGGAGAAGGCAACAGACTCTTCAATGTGTAGCCACAGACCTGCTTGGAAATTACTGAAATTAAAAATGTAGCAATATTTTGTGCTGTAACAAACCAAAAATTCTGTTTCAAGGGCACATCCAGAACTGAACTTCCCAATCTTGGGATAGCTGAGAAACCATTATCTGTAAATGACTACTAAATATAATTCTAAAAATGAATGCTCTTAGGGATCTGGTTTAGTTAAAAAGTCTCCTGAATGACAGTTTCCTGCAAGACAAAAAAGACGAATGATTAGGTATCTCCTGGAAGCTGGCAACTGATTTGTTGTCTAGCAAATTCAACCATCAGACCTCCTACAATCCCAGAGTAAGGTTGTAGCCACTCTTTTCTTTCCTCTTCTCACAATGAACAAGTAGAAATGGTACAGCACAGTCTTAGGAAAGAGGCACAGAAAGCTAATAGATCTGTGTGCAGGAAGGATGAAATCAGGTTCCAGTCCAAGGAAATTCAGGGTCTACCTCTGCTTTGTCTTTCTGTCTTCCACTCTGGTTGTTTTTTTGTTTGTTTTGTTTTTTCATTCTTCCTTTTTCTCTTTTGGGTTTGGGCTTCCCTAACTACTTTCGAAGGGCACTGTATGTGACACTGACATGAAGCTGGGGCTTGGGGATTAATCTGAGGTCTTTTTCAGGAGAGAGTATGATAAAAAGAACTTTCATATTCTTTTATCTAGCTTGTATGTCTCAGTTACCTAGGACAGAAAAAGTGGTAAAAATAAGAAATAAGATTCATGTAACTGACTGGAACTTTCGTGGGGTATTGTCTCCTGGGGAACTTAGTATGGTGAAATGCGTGCAGAGTGATGAGAAGTGGGACCTAAAATGACCTTTAAGTCTGCTTCCAACCTGGATAGTGAGAGACGCTGGAAAAGCCAGCAAATGGCTCTATTATACAATTTTTGCATATAAATTTTAGACTCACATGTATAGTTTTTTATTTTTCCATGTTACATTTTGAGGAAATATAACCTCTTGTTCAAATCTGTCAAAAGCATTTTGGATTTGAGCTCTGTGGTGTGGCATATATAACCTAGCAATCATAACTATACACCAGGGCAGAATTTGACAATATGTCACCCGTGTAATATCCTCAATGAAAATATTAGTGAAAAAAGAAAAAAATTGACCAGGATAGGTAAAGGGCAGATATTATGGAATATAACCTTTCTTTGTTCTTAGTCACAGTTATTGTTTTGGGCCATCTGCCCATTATTTTGGGATTCAGGATTAATTTACCGAGATCTAGTTGACAAATTTACAGCAAATATATAGATAGGCATATAGTATATTATGATATTAAGAAATTGAGATTTCTTTTATGAGCATGTTGTTTTCCTACATTTTAGTATTGTTACACTTTTTAGTAATTTTTGTAATCTTGCAATTTTTATTAGAACTGACTGCATTGAATCTATAAATTAATGAAACAGACATTTTTATAGTACTAAGAATCCCTACCCAAGAACATGGACAATTTTAACTTAATTTTTTGAGAAACAATGTGTGCTTTGTTAACTGTAATATTAGGCACCCTATTTTTGGTCAATATTAAAAATCTATTATTTCAGATCATATTTTCTCCTTTGTAGTTGAGGTGTATAGATTTTCAACCAGCTCTTGTTAATGGACCTTGTGCCCAGCAACCTTGCTAAAACTTTGCTACAAATTACAGTAATTTAATAATTTCTAGGGAGAGTATGTTAGATTTTTGTATGTATATCAGGTAATCATGTAACCTATTTCTGGTTTTCTAATTGTTCTTTATTTTTCTAAAAATAATTTCTATTAAATAATATGAATGCCTTTTTAGCATCTACTTAAATATTCCAATTTTTTATTTTTCTTTAATATTCAAATTGTTTATTTTTCTTTAATCTGTTAATGTATAAATTACATTAATCTATTTTCTAATAGTAGAAAAAAAATCCTTGCATTCCTGCAATAAACACCTCTTAGTCATTATGTGGTCCATTTTATAATTTGCTTAATTTCTTTTGATAGAGATAATTTCTGCTTTTCATCAGCAGTCTTTTTTATGAAAGTCCATTCTTATTTATAACAGTATATTCTGGGATAATATGTCTTCTTATTAAAATGGGAAAATTACAATATGTAATACTTCATCCCCAAGCACACAACCATTTTCCTTAGAATAAAAACACATAATAAAACTTCTCCAGTTAAGTAAAAACCTCTCAATTTAGGGCATCCAATTCTTTAAAAATTGTTTTTCTATCACCAAACAATTGATGTGGATATTAACAAGCAATGGCTTTGTTTCCTTAGTAGGGGTCTGCCTCAAAATGGTTCCCCCGGAGGATGCATAACCTGGCACACTTATTCACAGACCCCCCAAAAGCTGGTGGGGGTCAATCACCTGTTAGATGTACCCCGTTGGACATTAACTCCACCATAAATTTCGTTGCATTACAAGTTCAGTGAAGCTCTGGTTGTGTCGTACTTAAAATATACCCGTAGCTGCTTGCATGAAAGATTCTCCCAAAGCAAATATGGCAATCTTTTAGTATCGTAATTTAGTTAACCTTGGATTCAGGCAACACAAATTGTCTGAGTCAATGTCAGGACAGATGACTATTTCAGAACCAAGCCTCAGGTGCCACTCTCAAGGGCATAGGCTAATGCATACACTCAGTTCTCTACCTGTTCACGCGAGGTTGAGAACTCCTGTTTATTACTTTTTTGCTAATATGTATATCTTGAAGCAACCAATTTTACCAATAAAAACACATTTTTATTACCTTTATTAAGCCCCCGGTGTTGTTCAGAGATAAAATAACGGAAACTCTTGTGGCAGCAGCCTGAAGATTATCGGCTTGTACTGGGAAGCTTTCAGATGTTGACTCATTCCTGGCATATGTGATGCTGATTTGGGGAACTAACTGCAAAATTCAAATTAACAAACAAAAGCTTATCCTTCCCACTATCAACACTGACTTACTAAAAATTAAATTACAGACAAACCAATAAGAGTTCCATAAAAGTAAAAGTAGTAACAAAATCACTTGTAAACCCATCACTCAAAATTAAGCCTCGTTAACATTTTAATCTATGATATTAGGCTGTAACTCTATATATCTATATCTATTTTCACTGACACATAAGTATATATACATATATACATATTTATGTATATATAAGTATGTGTACACATTTATTTTTCAGTATTGGTCTATATACGAGTATTTCCATTTGTTTTTATCTATCTATCTATCTATCTATCTATCTATCTATCTATCTATCTATCTGTCATCTACCCACATATGTGATAGTACAACAAATCTATTGAAATCTGCTTTTTAATATTGATGACATAATCTTTTATATGTATATCATTATCTACAGTATTATTTCGTATTTCTTCATAATCTCTATGCTTATACCATCATTTAATTGATGCAATCTATGATATACTGTTGTACGTTTACGCTGATTCAACTTTGCTCCTTTTAACAATATTGTGATGGGAATATGTGTATCATATTTCTTTCCCTTATCTGGTAATTTCTGGAGGAAAAATGTTTGTAAGTCGAATTGTTAATTTAATGATGTCCCTGTGATATGGAGTCTAAGACATGCGCTGCAGTTATCCTTCAGAGCAGCTCTATTACTGATTTGTGATAACTTTTAATGCAAAAGATAACCAACTTTCTTGTTTTATATATGTTGCAATATATATTTTTTTAATTTGGCAGTTTTATTTATTTAAAAACAATTATTTATGGAGTCTAGTCAGCCATTTTTTCTATAGTTTCTGCTTTTACTCATGTACATTAAAAAGTTCTTTATATACTAAGACTGTCACAAAAATATTCATTATACTTTCTGTTGCTTCTTTTATGTTTTTTAAAATATAAACTATATTTAGTTAATTTAGCATAGATTTGAAATATATATATCTGGCTTGTTCATTCCTTTCTCTACTCAACAGCGGGTGTCCCAGCATCATTTTTGAATAATTAATTATTTAACTCCCAGTTTTAAATGACATTTTAAAATTTGTTAAATTCTATATTTAATGTCTTTTTAAGAATTTCCTTTTCTGTTTCATTGATGTGTCTGTGTATTTCCACATAGCCACGGGCCATATAAATTATTATGACTGTTCAATATAATTAATGTCAGAAATATCTTGCTATCCCAGTTTTTAGACTACATTTATTCTTACACATATATTTAAAATCATTTTGTCTATATTTAAAAATACATTTCAAGATTTGATTAAGATTACATTTGCAGACTAATTTCAAAAGAGGTGAAAAATTTGCAATACTAAAATGTCCCATTTCTAACAAGCCAATTATCCTCTGGCAAATGAGAAATCAGACTGTTGTACAGAAATGCAAAAATTAAAATTTGATGTAAATATATTTCATCCATTAAGTCATCACAAGGGCAGAGAGATTTCCTAAATGCATTTATTTATTTATCAACTCAGTCATATCTGTGGGATATAATAGTGGTAGCTACAGAATAATATAATTACATTGCTAATTATGACTACAATATTTTGTATTTTAGTTCAGTGAGGAACATTTGATCTTCCCAATATTCATGAACAAAAGACTGCTAAGAAATTTGTAAGGATTCTCAGGCATATACATCACTGACACAAAAGCACTGAGATAAGCAATGAGAATACAAAAATTAATAGATCCATATGTGCTGTGGAACCTTATAGTGTATCAAGGTAAACAAACATACAATCTATTATAATTTTCTGTGATACCCATTTTATTAGAAGCCTTTCAAAAATGATAGAAGATTATCCAGAAGAGAAAAAATAGTATGTGAGTTGGGGAAATATTCATATTATAAATAACTCATGTCTTCCTGTGCTCCCATACCTAAGCCATCACCAATCATATCAATTTTCCTTCCTAAGCAAACCTTACATCTCAATTTTCTCTATCTTCTCTGCTCCCAAGATCGTCTAACCTAGTATTGTCTCTCATCTGGACTATTGTAAAAGCTTAGTGTAACGATTTCACTCTCATCCATTTTCTTCAATTGAGATAACATTCATCTCACTTAAAGTTAGCCATTTTGAAGTGTGCAGGCCAGTGGCGTTGAGTGCATTCACAATGTTGGGCAGCAATGATCTCTGTGTACGTAGTTCCAAAATATTTTCATCATCCTAAAAAGACATTAAGCTGTCACTCACCATTTTCCTCTTCTACTCACCCCTGGTAACTAGTCTGCTTCTGGTGTCTATGCGTTTGCCTGTCTTGACATTTTAAAATCTGTAGTTTAGTAGTGGTATTATATTAATGTTAATTTCTTAGCTTTGTTAATATAATATGGTTATGCAATAACATTAGGGGGAGCCCGGTGAAGGGTACATGAGAACTCTGTACTATTTTTAAATTCTTCTGTAAGTCCAAAGTTATCTCAAAATAAAGAGCTTGGAAAAGAACCATAAGAGATACTATAGATAATCTTCCACAAGATCTGGCCTTGGAATCCGGACGCAATGGTTGGAGTCCTACTTCCACTAATAGTTGCTTCATGTTATTCCCTTAAATTGTAAAATAAATAACAATAGACTGCATATGGCTAAGTAAGTTAAACTCTGTGGACTTCAATTTCTTCATGGAAAATATGAGAAAACGGAACAGATATAAAAGACCTCTAAGGCCCTTCTTATTCTAAATCTGGCAATTCATTCATTTTGTAGAAGACCTGGACTTTTTCTCAAATGATAATATCCTTTGCCACAAAGACAAATCCAAAGCAAATAGTTTTTCTTACCCCATCACTAAAGAATTTATATTACCCTGTTTCCCTGAAAATAGGACCTAATCGGACAATCAGCTCTAATGCCTCTTCTGGAGGAAAAATTAATATAAGACACTTATTTTACTATAATATAAGAATGGGTCTAATATAATATAATATAATATAATATAATATAATATAATATAATATAGTAATAGTATAGTATAGCATAATATAATATAATATGTAATATAATATAGTATAATATAATAATATAATACCCAGTCTTATTTTACTATAATATAAGGCCGAGTCTTATATTAATTTTTGCTCCAAAAGACGCATTAGAGCTGATGGTCTGGCTATGTCTTATTTTCAGGGAAACACAGTATATATAGTATATGAAGGAAACCAGAGGGAAAAAAAACCCTTACCTATTGGGGAACAAAGATAAGAATTACAGCTGACTTCTCCTCAGAAACCATACAAGCAAGAAGAGAATGGAGTGAACTATTTAAACTGTTAAGAGGAACAAACCACCAGCCTAAAATTCTATACTATGAAAAATTATCCTTTAAAAGTGAAGAGGAAGTACATGCTTTCTAAGACAAACAAGTATTAAGGGAATTTGTTGCCAGTAGATATGCCTTGCGAGAAATATTAAGAAGGAAAATAATATAGGTCAGAAATTCATGTCTAAGAAAAGAAATGAAGAGCATCAAAGCAGAAATATGTGAATGTAAAATAATAAAAATACATTTTTCTTATTCTTAATCAGAAATCAATCTAACAGATAAAAATGTGTTCAAAATAGTAATACTGACAACGTATTTGATTCCATCAGTAGATGTAGAAAACGCACTGAAAAAAATCACATACTCATTCATAATAAATTTTTTTCGGTAAACCAGAACTAGAGGGGAGTCTCTTAACTTGATAAAGAATATAAAATACTCTGCAGCTAACATTATACTTAATGATCAGAAGCTCAAAGCTTTCTCACTAGGTCAGGATCAGTGGATGTTTAAATTTAGATATCAATTTCACCTTCTGAGTAAGCATGATTTGTAAGCATTAATTTAGTTAATCAAATTTTTAGAATTACTTTTTATCAATCTAGATTCTGTGCAGGGGTTTGCTCCTGAGAGCAAGGACAGAGTACCCCAAGATATTTCCTAGATTCCCCAGGGGACAGAGATTCAGGGATCAGGGCTGAGCTCTTCTTGCAAGTTCTGGTCAAAGCGGGAATATACAGAAAGAGCTACTTGGCAAAACACAAAACACGAAGTCTTGCCCCTTGCTCTGCCCCATAGGGGCAATGACTTTTTTGTTTGTTTGTTTTTGGTTTTGTTTTTTCAATATTAAGATTACTGGAATTTTCATTTTAACCCATTCTCGTGAATGAAAATGTTAAGGTCTGCATATTGAGTGTGATACAGTTTATTGGTGCCCACACTCCCTAAGAAATTTCTTTCTGTAGCTTGCTTCATTTCACAAGAGACTGCTTTTAATGAAAGAAACTTTTAATTCAGAAGAAAAATCCGGAAAAGTAAGGAAATTATAGCTATTATAATCCCATAATAAGCTCTAAAGAAAGACAGTAGTGAAAGTGTTGCCTCCAGAGGATTCCACAGGGTGGCTTTGAGCCAGCCAGGATTATAAGACAGTTATTAGGTATTCATTTCCAACTGTTGGATCACAGTTAGCGGTATAATGTAATGGTCTCTAAAGAGTTTTAAGATACTTTTCGTCTCTTGAAAATGTTAATGCTTTCAGCATACTCTTTTTTCATTATATTGGTATTTTCTTTCACTATAAAAATAATGCTTGAACATAAAAAAAAAAATCACACATTGCAGGATTATGTAGGAGTAAAGCCCACTTTTGACTCTAAACGAATATATTTATATCTGTAAATATATTTGTAATGAATGGGTTTATAACAGGCATGTTTTTCTGCAACTTGCTTTCTTAACATAATACTATAGTGTAGTTATTTTTTGCTTCTAGTGCTACATCTAATCTGTTCTTTTTTATGGCTCACAGAATCCTATGCTAGGCATACAGCAGTTTATTTAACCTTCATTCACACATGGACATTGAGTTGATTCTCAGTGATTAGTTATTAAAATTTTAACAAATATGCATATCTCACACATGCTCTCGTCATATGTGTATATTTACAAATCCATGTACATGCACCTCTCTATACATGTATAATATATATTAACTTGCAATATCTATAAATATGCATGAAAGTATGTGTATATTTATATATGTATGTGTTTATGTGAGTTATTTCCCCTTTAAATGCCAAGAATGGGAATGGATGGGTCAAATATTAGGTAGAATTTAAATTTTGATAGATGCAGTTAAACAATTTGCAAAACAGCATATATCAACAGTGTCAACAATGGATTAGAATGCCATCTACCCATTTGCTAACACTGATTGCTAATGAAATTCTGTATTGTAAATATAATGGGCCTAATGTGTTATCTTGTGGTTCCTTTCTTTTGTATAAAGAAAAATAGGTTATTGTTCTGCTTTCCAAGTATATCAATAGAGAATATGAAATTGGTTTTGAGTCTATAAACTAAGTACCTTGTAATGTCTTTTACTCTGTACTTTATAGTTTTGTTGAGAGGAATAATAATGACAATATAATGTAATGTAATAACAATTAGTTATAAATGTTATGTAATGTAATATATATAATGTAATATATATAATTGTTATGTCATGTAATATATGTGTTATATAATGTAATATATATAATGCAATGACAATTAGTTATAATAATAATGTTATAACAATAAGTTATAGTTTTGCACACATATTAATATTACAGTTTTCAAGCTCTTCAATTCATTGTATGATTTACATTCTCATGGTGACTATGTCTAGTTAGGGCAGTGATTATTACTATAGTTTTATAGAAATGAAGAGAAGCTGTAACTTAGAAATTAAATGACTTCACCAAGGTCACACAAAATCAAATATGATAATGTGTAAAAATGATTTTTAAATTGTAAAGATGTGGTACAACTCAAGAAATGGGAATGTGAAGATGAGAAGCCATTTGCCTCATTGATTAAAGGTAAATTCATGTCCCTCCGTTGAAAAGCTGAGCTCTACTAACAAATTAAAACTGAAATGTTTGGGAAAGCTTTCCCCCTGCATTTTAGAGACTACTCTGAGACAGGTACACATTGGAACACAGCTGCCACCTCCTGTCTAGCAAAATCTTTGGTGGAATTTGGTCTTTGCAAGAGCTGGGTATGAATTTTTCATAGACTGCTGGAAGGGACTGGAGGTAAGACTTCTTCAAACAGTCCTGGCAGCGTCAGTGTATATAAAGCACTGAAAAATGAAGGATTCACATGGGAGTGAGCAGGGGAACACACAGTTTATATTCAGCAAGGACAGTATTCCATTACGGATTGTTTTTCCTCTGAGGTGAACAATTAATTTTCACTCTAGGAGGTAGATGGTGCATCTGAACCTGAAGTTTAAAATCACATGAAAGTTCATACACACGATAACCATGCATAATGCACACACACGTCACAAAGACACACACACATATGTAAATGCACACACTAGTGTATTCTCCTGCAATGGAGACAGAAACACAGGTGGGGAAAGTCTGTATATATCCACGTTGACTGGCTTATATATTATACAGACTTGTACTGACACCTCACTAAAGCACTTACACAAATGCATGCAGTCATACCCACCACGTACATGCATTCACACACAAAACAATGTCAGTGGATGCATAGAGTGCACACATGCTTACACGCTCATGTAGAGTATTTATGCACAGAAAGAAATACAAGTGTGCTTGTTTCAAGATTTACAGAGGTTTTGAGGTCAGTATTATCCTGCCACCAAATCCCAGCACAGATCTACAACACAACATCAACAACCACACAAATACAGACTGATACTCCTAAAGAACATACATAAGGCGAACATTTTCTTTTACCAAATCAAATCCAGCAATAACTCATACGGGTAACATATCTTGAAAAAGTTGGGTTTATCCTAGAGATTTACCGATATACTTCAATTCCAATCCATTGAAGGATTGAGTAGAACAAAAGACTGATCCTCTCCCTAATAAAAGAGACCTGTCCTGCCTCCTGGCATTTGAACTGGGTCATCAGCTCTTCCTGTTCCTACAGCAGCCTGCCTGCCTTTGACCTTGAACGGGGACATTGGCTCTGCAAGTTTTGGTCTGTGTGACAACCAACATAATTGTCTGACAACATCCTTATAATACTAAGTGAATATTTTACATTGCAACATTTAAGTCTTTTAATTGTTTTTATTCAGCTATAATTGACATTTAACATTGGATTAGTTTTAGGTGCACAACTTAGTGACTTGATTTATGTATATATTGTGAAATGATCACCACAATAAGTTTAGTTAACATCCATCACCACGTACAGTTAAAAATTTTATTCTTGTGAGGAGAACATGTAAGATTTAGTCTCTTAACAGCTTTCAATTACACAATATAATATTGTTAACTATAGTCTTCATGCTGTACATTATTATATCCTCAGGATTTATTTATACTCAAACTGGAAGTTTGTACCTTTTGACCAATTAATTATATATTTTTAAATTATTTCCTTACTGTGTTTTAAAATTTCTCTAGACCTTAGAATTTACACTGTAATTTATCATCTACTTCAGTTTTATACTGATTTAGTTCCAGTAAAACATACAAATAGCATTTCTAAATATCGCCGTTCCCTTCTTGCCAAATTGAAAGTATTATTTTCAAAATACTGTATCTACCTATTGCAATGCCCAAAATACATAGTTATAATTACTGCTTTACATGATCTTATGTATTTCAAAGTAGCGACGATAAAGAGAACAACTGCTGACTACTGTCTACTGAAAGTCACAGGCCCCCAAATTAGCATCAGTATAGTTTGTAGCACACATCCTAGAGCTGGACCAAATGTATTTCCATTCCTGAGCTGCCACTTCCTAACTTCTGATATTGAGTGAATTACTAAACCTTCTTGTCCCCAAATTCTTCATCGATATATTGGAAATAATCATAGTACTTACATCACAGGGTAGCTGTGAGGATTAAATGATTTAATATGTGTAAAATGCTTAGAAAAATAATTGGCATTAATCACTTTCAATGCTAGTATTATTATTTCACACAAAACTGAAAATATTTCTTTCTCATTTTCTTCAGTTAATGAATATTAACGGCATCTCTATACCACCCTTAATCGTCATCCACATTTACACACCTAAAGAACACATTTGATTTCCGAAATGTGTCTTCTGAACATAACACCTTCAATTAAAGGAAGTACATAATTCAATCTTCTTAGTTTCTGTAGCTCATATTGGTGGGGATTTGGAGATTTCCATAGCATCTTTACTTCTTACATTTTTTCCTGTTTTTAAAGGAAACATTATTAACATCATATTAAATTTAATGCAAATTCATTATAGAAGAGATGGAATGAATATAAATTAAAAAATATAATTTTCACAAACATTTTGTTTCTTTCAGGATTAAAGCTTTATACTGAGTATGGGAAATGCTTTAGACATATCAAAGAAAATTACTTTCTTCAAAATTTATATTTAAAATGTTTCAATTAAAAAGGAACATCATCTGAACTTTATAAAAAATATAGTTTTTTGTGGTCTGTTAAATTTAAGGAATCACCTTAATGTAAAGCTGCTGCTATCTTTCCTCTACTTCCAAAGTGGCTTTTTTTTCCTATTTCTGCAGTATTACCTCTAAAATTTCCATCAGTCTGGAGAGTCTTATAACTCATCTTAATATACTTTAATGACTATGTACTTTGTAGCAAATTAAAGCTGATTAAATGAGAATTTTAGGGTAAAAATAATAATTCTGGTTAACATTAGTACATCTTATTTTTACATATCCTTAAATCTCATTTTAAAAGCTTCATATTTTAGTTCCTTGTATCTCATTTGAATGTGGAACTGTGCACATTAAAAATAGAAGGATCGTATCAGAAACCAGGGATTCGTTACGGATTGCAAATGTAGTAGGGAATTTAGGGGGCACAGGTATTTTGGGCATTTATTGCTCATGATTGGACTGCATCAGTGACTCACTGAAGTGCAGTAAAATAACGCTGGAGTGTACTGGACTCTACTTAAATGTTCCTATTAGAGACAGGATAAAATATACAATAATTTTCTTTTGCTTTATTTCTGAGAAATTCTGTACGAGTGAGATGTCATTCTCTAATATTTATACTATACATCTTGGTTTGTTAAGTAATAAAATGTCACTGTTTTTACTAATGCTGATTAATGGTTAGAAACAAATTAGAATCCACTACAAAATGTCTAATTTATTTATTGAAGGTACTCAAAATACAATAATATTGTACTACTTTATCCTAGTCTTATTTTTACTGATTGGTAAATAGAAACAGGACTTTAATGATGAAAGCACTGAACAGCATATGTTTTTGAATTTCCAGGTCCCTTGTTCATTTTTCAGATGTATTTTTCAAAACAATTTTGAAAAATAAATTTCTGAATGCAAAATTAATACAGATTATTGTTAAAGAATTGTAAAAAGAGAAAATATGATAAATAAAATGAAAATTACCCTATTGCAACTAGAATATAAGAGAGATGGATTCTCATTATTGATTTATTTTTAATTTATTTTACGTGTATTAATGTCTTTATTATTTCTAAGTTTTATTTGGTAAGTTACTTATTATCTTTTTATTTTCTTTATTTCACTTGTTGGATTTTTCTTATTAGTTTTTGGTGTACAAAACAACATAATGATTAGACATTTTACACCCCTCACAAAGTGATAACCCCTCCTCAAGTTTATTACCCCTCTGACATCGTGCATAGCTATTACAATAACATTGACTATATTTCCCATGCTGCACTTTATATCCCATGAAATATATATATATATATATATATATATATATATATATATATATATACATATATATATATACATATGTATATATGTATATGAAATATATATATATACAGATGTATATATATATGTATATATATTTCATTAAAATTGACATTCAGCATCATTTTATATTAGTTTCAGATGTACAGCGCAGTGGTTAGGCGTTTGATCTATGCAGTGATCCCCCTCTAAGTCCAATACCCCTCTGACATGCTACATAATCTTTACCACATTATTGACTGTGTTCTGCACACTGTATTTCACATCCCTGTGACTGTTTTGTGACTACTGATTTGCACTTTCTAATCCCTTCACCTTGTCCCCATCCCCCAACCATCCTCCCATCCAGCGACTATCAGTTTGTTCTCTGTATCTATGAGTCTATTTCTGTTTTGTTTGTTCATTTATTCTGTTTTTTAGATTCCACATATAAGTGAGATCATATGGTATTTGTCTTTTTCAGTCTGACTTATTTCATTTAGCATAATATCCTCTAGGTCCATCCATGTTGTTGCAAATGGTAAGATTCCATTCTTTTTTGTGGCAGAGGAATCCCCCATTGCATAAATGTACCACAATTTCTTTTTCCAATCATCTGTTGATGGGCATTTCAATTATTTCCATGTCTTGGCTATTACTAATAGTGGTGCAGTAAACATAGGGGTGCATATATTTTTTCAAATTAGTGTTTTGGATTTCTTTGGATGAATACCCAGGAGTGGAATTGCTGGGTCATAATATCTTGTTTGTTTTCTATTGGGATATTTTTTATTTCCTTATTTTATAAACTTGGTTGCGTGAGTATTGATGGATACAATGCAGATATTATTTTAATGTGTTGTTATCACATAATTGATGTTGTGATGTTGCATTTTACAGTGATAAGTATAACTCCATGAATCAAATGATTGTATCGTGAAATGGAACAGATAGGTGGTCATTCTGTTCTGAAATTTCTTACAGCAGATTGTTGTAAGATTCCTGGTGCCATCTCCTAAATGAAAAGACAATTTCTATTACTTGGCCTCTTAATCAAAATTTCTTACTTTAGATATGTGCTTAAAATAAACAGATTGTAATCATCATTTCTTTGTGACTGTCAATTATGGTCTATATAAATAAAGAACGAGGAGGAGGAAGAGGAGAAAGAGGAGGAGGCGGGGGAGAGGGAGGAGAAGGAGGAGCAGGAGGAGGAGAAAGAAATGGGTCTTGTTGCTTTATCCTACTTGCCAAAGGAAGGTGAAGGGCGTTCCACTTCCTTGTTTGGGAATATCTTAGTATGTATTCAGCTTGTGTTTCCTTGTTGTCATGGAGTCATTGCCAGGAACCCTTGATTCAAGAGTTGGACACATTGCTGGGATGAACAATGATTATAAATGTTAAATGTTACCCAGATTGTATCTCAGTCTGGCAATCATGAAGGTAAATCAAATAGTCCGAGGTATCATGATGTAGAAGAAAAACAGCTCTAAGAAGCTGGGAATCAATCCTTGGGTTTTAGTATGGATTTGACATTGCTGGACATAAGGGCTCCTCTTAATGAAAGTCAAAGAAAACAAATAGGAAATCCCTTAGGCAAAAAATGGAAGGGATCATTGGCTCCCCTATAAGACATTCAAAGTCTAGTTTATTTTTAGAGTCAAGCAAAATGTAAATGTAAAGCATTGCGTACTTTGCTTATGATAAATTCTCAGTATCAGATACAGAGTGATGACATTTCAACATCTGTGAATAAAGATGATTAATATTTGCTTCTCTGACCCTCTGGGGGTTTTCTTGTTTTGTTTTTACACGACTGAAAAACAAAATAACTGCAAAATTGTAAATAATATGGATCTTAGGGAATTATTACAAAAGGACAAAATAATAAAATGTGGGGGTAAGTTTATTACAAGAGAATAATAATAAAGTCACTAAAAAGTATTTCTCAAAATACGTGACAAGGGTATGAAACTGAAAAGGTACATAGAAGAAATTAATTGATCACTATTCTCCATCTCGACTTGGAAAGCCCATTTGAAATATTCTGTTCCTCACATTAACAAAAAGTGTATCCAAAAACTTAAGACAAATGTTTCATTCTTCCTAAGGAATAAATTTTCTTGTTATTTTAGGCCACTTCCTCCTATGAACAATATTCAGTCCACATCCAGAAAACTCAGGATTCTATTTGTATAAGCTTTATACATTCAGCTCTCATTTTCTCTAAGCTTAAAATGAATGCTATTATCAGACCAATTAAAAGGATAAAGTTCACCAGTGTATAAATTAGAGCAGCCAGACTTAATTCTTCCTTCAAGATCTTAACAAAGTTCCAGTTTAATAGGCAGACTCCAAGAACAGATTATAATTAAAATACCTGTTTTTCCTGGACAGAAACTGGTTTGTTTGTTCCCCTCTCAAATGCATGTTTAAATACTTTGATATTTTAAAAGCATTATGGTAGGATAATATCTATCTAAAGGACACTGAAACTGAAGTGGCATGAGGATGGGGAATTTCACTGCCTACTTTCAGGAAAAGTTAAACTCTCCTTTATCTAGACTCTTATGACAATCTATAGAACACTTCTCAAATCCTCTTATTGAATTGTAACTATTAGTTTTTAAGCTACAGGAAGCCTGCACTTTTGAATTTTTAAACTTTGAGGTTAAATTTTATTACAAAATTCTTTAACCTTTAATTTTTTTTTAATTTAAATTATTTTCATTAAGTTCTTAGAATTTCTAATGCTTCATTTTTGTACAACCCACTTTATCTCTTGGATTTTTCCCATGACTCAAAGTTACCATTAATTAGTATCCAACATCCTGAGCTACCTCACAGATTCTTTGCTTATAAGGGGATTTATTAATAAAGTCCTTAGGGAAATTAAAGTTTTAATTTTGATAAATTCCAATTAATCTATTTTTGTTGTTGTCACTTGTGTTTTTGGTGCCATATATAAGAAACCTTTGCTTTTCTCAATGTCATGAAGATTTATGACTGCATTTTCCTTGAAGAATTCTAGTTTTAGCTCTGATAATGAGGCATTTGATCAATTTTGAGTTAAATTCTGTACATGGTGTGAGGTAGGCAATCAAACTTTATTCCACTGCATGTAGATACTGAATTGTCATGACACAATTATTTAAAATGGCTATTTTTCCCAGTAAAATTTTCTTGGCACCCTGTTGAAATCAATTGTCCACAGATATGTGGGTTTATTTCTGTACTATCAATTCTATCCACTGATTTGTTTTGCTATTATTAAGTCATCACCTCACTGTCTTCATTACTGTACAATTTTAGCAAGTTTGGAATGGGGAAATACGAGTTCTCCAACTCGGTTCTCTTTAAATAATAACTTATATAATATTGTTTTATACAACTTTTTTAAATTAAAAGAAAAAAAGAAATACGGATTTTGATTGCCATTGCTAATTACACAATTAACTTTACCAATGTCTTTTTTTTTCTTCCCACGTGAATTTGAATTAGTTTGGGGGTCACATGTTTTCTGCCTAAAGATGTCCTTTCGTATTCATTTTAAAGTTGGTTTTCTAGCAATGAATTATCTCAATTTTCATTTATCAAGTAATGTTTTTATTTTGTCTTTTTTATTAATTGACAGTATTTTTTGTTGTTTTGTTTGTTTTCCATTCCACATTATGGCTGTCATCCCACGGCTTTCTGGCCTGCATTTTTTTTTCATGAGAAGCCAGCTCTTAATCTTGTCTTCTTAGACATGACAATTTATTGATCTCTTCTTTCATGGTTTCATGTATGTCTTTGGCTTTTAGCGTTTTTACATGATGTATTTGCATATGGATCTCTTTGTGTTTATCCCATTTCACATATGTTGGGTTTGCTAGATATACAAATTAATGTTTGTTGTTGTTTTTTTTTTTTTTAAATCAAGTTTAGTAAATATACAGCCATAATTTATTTGAATTTTTCTCTGCTCTTTTCTTTCTCTCCTCTTATTCTGGTACTACCATCATGATTATATTGGTGATGTTAATGGTTTCCATCTTTCTCTGATGATTTGTTCATTTTTCTTCATTCTGTTTTTGAATTGTATAATCTCTTTCAATCTACTGGCAAGTTCACTGATTCTAGTTCATTCTGCTGTTGAGCTCCTCTAGTGAATTATCACTTCAGTTATGTTTTAAAACTCCAACATTTTTATCTTGTTCTTGTTTAAAATAATTTCTGTCTCTTTATTGATATTCTCTATTTGGATTGACATTGACATCAAACTTCCTTTACTTTCATAAGTATAGTTTCCTTTAGTTGCTAAACAGATTCATAATGGTTGCTTTGGAATCTTTGTTACATGTGACATCTGGGGTCGGTCACAGGCACTTTGGATTGCCTATTTTTTCCCCCTGTATATAGGTTCACACTTCTCTGTTTCTTTTTACGTCTGTGCAATTTGTTGAAACTGGTTATTAAAAATAATGTCTGGATACTGTTTCCCTCTACCATCCAGGACTTGTTGTTCGCTTGCTTATTTCTTTAGTACCTTGGTTGTATTGCTTTAGTAAAGTCTATTTCTCCTGTAGTGTGAAACCTATGGGAACACTACTCAGCAGGCATAGCCTCGGTTGCAAGCTTTGTCATCCAGAGCATTCTCTGACTCTGTTTTTTCTGCTTTTTATGTTAAGCTCAGAGCTGGGATGAAGGGAAGGATTTGAATAGACCCAGGTGAAACACCATAGACTCCTACTGTTTTTATCCAATGTTCATTCGTTTACCTTGTATAAATGTGTCTGAATTTGTCAGATATCTGTGCAGATTTTTCAGTATTCTAAATATACTATTCAGTTTAGAATTTTGGTTGTTTCAAATAGTTTTGTGCAGTGTTAGACTGTTGGGGAAATTGCTGAACTTTTTACTATACCATTCCGGAAACTTCACCTCCAAAGACAGTTTTATAGACTACATTCTCTAATCATAATCCAGTATGCAGTCCTTTGTGTCTTGTTTCCTTTGTTCAACATAACATTGAAAAAATTTATTTGCATTTTTAATATATAATTAGTTTTTTTCGATATATGATTGATGAAAAATTTTGCATAAACAATTTTAATATTGTTTTTGGATAGGTACTACATGTATCATGTAAAATATACGTACATTTTGGAGTCACCATGCTTAGAACAGCAGTTACTCTTAGTAAATTATGGATAAAATTTATTGTTTTCCCTTCATTGGTAGCCTTTTATTTTAAAAACAATATGATGCAAATAGGCAAAGTGTTAATAGTTGTCAACATTTGGTGTCCGTGCATAGTATTTGTTTTGTTAGTTTTTGTTTTTACCAGACTGCATGTTTAAATATTTTATAATAATGATATAACTAAAATAACCACAGATAAAATATTTAAAATACAAATAGCATATTTGTTACTGAAAGATACAAACACTTCACTTCCCCAAAATGTAAAATCACAAGCTGGTCAACTACATATCCTTCCAAAAACTCAAAAGATTTTAGCTTAAGTTTCAGTGCTTATAATTTCCCATACAAGGAGCGAGTGTATGCTCACGCACACACACACACACACACACACACACACACACACACACACACTCATTCATTCCTTTACAAACCTGGTCAAATCATTGATAACTCTTTTCTTACAGTTCAATGAGGCAGCTAGACATTTCTGAAACATAAAACAGGAATTTGTCTGACATTTCACAATAAAGAACAAAAGTAACAACTTCATAGGATAGAAAAAATGGATTTTATTTATCGAATCTCTAGGAGATTTATCACAAAATGATTTTCTTGTAAAAAAGAAGAGAATAGTAGCTCTTTTGGGGTTTCACATATATATTAGTTGAATAAAAACCATAAAAATCACTTTTTTGGAGATTTAAGTCAAGTAAGATTTATAAATCTTTTTTTCTCAACTTTCATTATTTTTTTCCTAAGCTCCAATATTGTTTGAACTTCTAGGAACCAACATTCTAATCACCCCACTCTAGTTAGGTAAGAATAGCCATAAGCTAGGTTGTCTTTCAGGATACTTTCTCATAGTAGGGGAAAGGGAATGAATTCTAAGGTGAAGATAAAACCATATGAAGCTAGACCACATAGGAGAAAATAAACCAAATGTGATATAGATCTATGGGGCTAGAACAGAGTAAAAAATGTAGGTTAGAGGTCTTAAATTCAGCCAGGCTCAGTATACAAACATGCAGTATAATCCTCATTCCACTCAGCTTTGTGGTTTATGCTTACTTTTCGTCTCCTCTAGGAAATCTTCCCTCCCACTTACTAGACCAGATTAATTGATACTTCATTATGCTAGCTTCTTGTATATGTTCTATCTTAGTATTAGTATAGTGTATATTTATTGTATGTTTATTGTCCATCTTTTTATTTAAAATATTTTCTCTGTGAGGTAGGTACTATGCGTCTTCAGAATATAGATCAGGGTTTGCTACTTGTAGAACATTTATTAATGCAATGTAGTCAACAAATATTTACTGAACACCTACTATGTGTTAATCACTCTCCTAGGCTCTGTGTAAACAGTTCCAGGTCTATATTTGAGAAACCTGGCAGCTTCCCTTATCATTCCTGAGAGACCTGAGTCACCTAAAACATGATTATATGGAGAGAGAGAGAGAAAGAGAGAGAGAGAGAGAGAGAGAGAGAGAGAGCGAGCGCTCTAGCCACTCGGAGACCCCTTAGCCATTTTAGCCATCCTCACTGAGCTGCCAACCAAGGGCATAGAAAATATTTAAAATACTTAAACTCCAGTCACATGTACCCTTGTGCTGATTTTTTACACAGCAAGGGATCAGAAACACAAACTCAAAGTAGGTAAAAATTAATTCTGCTGGAAGGAATGGCTATAGAGGAAGGAAGATAGGATTATGACAAACGGAGAAGATAAAATCAACAGTGTGGTGATTAAAATGGTGGAAAGGTGGGAAATTCTGTTACTGATTTCGCATGATTTAATGAATAAAAATTTCACCGGCTGAGATATAAAAAATAATTTTTTGTTTAAAAGTAGATAGTCACTAAAGATATGCTTTTTAAACAGCTTTATTGAGATAAAATTCATGTAAGAGAAAATGTAAATTGTATAATTAATTTTTATGTATGTTTACAGTGTGCAACCATCACATAATCTAAGTTTAAAACATTTTCATCTTCCCAAGTAGAAAGGCTGTACCATTTGCAGTCACTTCCCAATCACACACCTCAAACCTTATGCAACCGATAGTCAACTTTCTCTAGATATTTGATTCTGAACATTTCACATCAATGAAAACATATATGTTCTTCTGTGAGCTGTTTCTTTCACATAGTCTGTTTTCAAATCTTACCCATGTTGCAGCATGTGTCACTATTTCATTAATTTTCATTGCCAAATAATAGTCTGCTGTTTTATTATGCAAGGTCTGACAGTTAGGTTCCTGAAGTTGTTGCAACAATGTTGCTAACCTTTTTTGATATTGGAAGGATTATTCATTATGGATTTTTACCAACTGGACAAACAGTTAACCGAGTTTACTATTTGGAAGTGCTGAAAAGGCTGCATGAAAAAGTTAGACGACCTGAACTTTTTGCCAACAATTCATGGCTGTTGCATCACAACAATGCACCAGCTCACATGGCAGTATCTGTGAGGGAGTTGTTAGCCAATAAACAAACAAATGTATTAGAACACCCTCCTACTCACCTGATCTGGCCCCCAATGCTTCTTTCTTTACCTGAAGATAAAGGAAATATTGAAAGGCAGACATTTTGATGACATTCAGGATATCAAGGGTAATACGATGACAGCTCTCATGGCCATTCCAGTAAAAGAGTTCCAAAATTGCTTTGAAGGGTGGACTAGGTGTTGGCATTGGTGCATAGCTTCCCAAGGGGAGTACTTTGAAGGTGACTGTAGTGATATTCAGCAATGAGGTATGTAGCACTTTTTATAGGATGAGTTTGCTAACTTAATTGTCAGACCTCATACTGTTAGGTTGGTGCAAATGTACCTGTGGTTTAAAAGGTTAAAAATTGCAAAAACTGCAATTACTTTTACATCTACCTAATACATTTTATTTATTCATTTGCCAGTTGATTCCATTTGTTTTGGCTATATGCTGCTAGGAACATTTATGTACAAGTCTGTGTGTACCTATGTTTCTCTAGGGCTTATACTTAGGAATGAAATTGCTGGGTCATATGGTAACAAGGTATAATCTTTTGAGAAACCAGTGCACTGTTCTATCTTGCAACCAAAAATATATGAGGGTCCCAATTTTTTTCCCATTATCAAAAAATTTATTATTCTCTACCTATTTGATCATAGCCATGCTAGTGGTGTGAAATGTGTTTTTGTTTGCATCACCTTAGTATATTCTCATGTTGATCATCTTTTTATGTGTCTATTTGCCATTGGTCTATACTCTTTAGAAAGATATCTATTTAATCCGTTTTCCCATTTCTTAAGTGAGCTGTTTGTCTTCTTGTTAATGTGTATGCACATACACACTTCCATGGAAAAATCCAGCATAATTTTGAATAAAAAATAAATTGAATATTAATGTTTTATTCTGTGGTTAAAATTATTTTACTTTGGCTGAACTTAATGCCGTTATGTATAAAAATGCTTTTTCTGTTGTTTAAGATACAGAATGAAATTTTACTGTTATCACCATTTAATTAGAATATCTGAATGGAATAACATCTACCAATTGTAAAATTACGATAAACAGATACAAAGAAAGCCCATAAATCTTTCCATTTACATGCTGGGTATGTAGAATTTTGCTTCAAGTACTTGAGGTAAATAATGTATACAAAAGAAATACTGTATTTTGTCGTGTATAATGCACTCCCATGTATAATGTGCAACCACTTTTTTGGCCCAAACTTTCAGGGAAAAAATATTTCATTTTTTCAAATTCAAACTTTTGTTTGTTTACATTTAGGTACTTATTTTTTGTATTGTAAGGGAATTTTAGCATTTATTCTTTAACATATTATGGTGCAACACATTTTATGTAACAAATAATTTAAAAACACAAGAACATTACAGAATTGTACACCTGAAATCTATGTAACTTTACTAACAGTTGTCACCCCAATAAACTTAAAAACAACAAAAGAAAATAAAATAAACACAAGAACAGATACAAGGTACAAAACATTTTATGTATCAGTAACAAATTTATGGTATTTATGCATCATACTGTAGAAGGTCAAGAACTCTTAGTCGTTGCAAGTTCATCATAAGTTCAACAAAACCCATTATCGTATTCCAGGGTATTTATTTTGCATACGGATATTGTTTTTGATTTCTAGAGTTACACTTTTAACTTACAAGCATAAATCAAAGAATTCAAAACATGTATATAGATACGAAATTAGTACTATCCATGTATAATACGCATTCTTATTTTTCCCCTCACAAATTTGGGCAAAAAAAGTGTGCGTTGTTCACAGCAAAATACGGTAAAACAGACAACAATATCACATTTTCCATGGCAAATTTATATCATTATGTATGCTATGTTGTAATGAAGATCTTCAAAGTAATTATAACGTTGGCATTTTAATTATAATTAAGAACTTGAAAACACGTTCTGTAAACTTTCTACTCAAAGGAAATACACATCTCAATCAAGGCATAGTGTACTCGACAAATACATGACAGGTGCTCATAGTGAGAAGTGATTGACTAATGTGATAAATAGGTATGATGTATATTCAACATAAACTAGTGTTCTGGATCACCAATAGTATCGAATGCCATGACCATGAATAATAAAATGGCATCTCTTCCAAGCAAGATTAAATGTGTTAGTGTTACTGCCTGGATTGTTAACTACCTAAAAGTTACACATGGCTCATGTGGATTGAATGTTTTTTTATACCAGATTTTCTCACAGAAATAATATCAGGTCAGTACTATTTTTAGTACAGATTAAAAAAGTATACACAAACATGAAGTTAAGTTTGTTCCACATGCTGGTACTAACTATTAGAGACAATTCAAATGCAGGAGTAAAGTTTCCCCAGCTTCATCAGTTTAGCTTCCCCAGTTTATCACTGCATTTTGTTACACCCCACATTTCTCATAGAATCAGGTTAGAGTTGTCTGTTAATGTCTTTCTCTGTCTTGCTCTGACCATCGTCTGGATGGAAACTTTGTACGTGCTTTTAAGAATGATTGGAAACGTTGACCTTGTTTCTTGTTACCTTCAGTGGTATATTTTTGTGTTCTAGGTTTTTTGTTTTCCTGACCCATTTTGGTACACCAGATGCTTTTGCAAATGTTGAATGGAGGTGCTCAAAGATTAGGGTGAATTTGAAAAAGCAACATGGATGATAGAAAATGAACACAGCTCAAGATGCTTTCAAGGAGCTCACATCCAAGTGTAGAAACACACACACACACACACACACACACACACACAGTCCATACATATAGTTAAGTGGAATAATAGAATTCCAAATCGTGTCCTGTAGAAACTCAGAAAATTAAGTATTATTTAGATAATGTTATATGATGGAAATAAAAACTTCATGGAGGAGGCATTAATGAACTTGACCTAGAGAAGCATTCTCAGTAGGGCCTGTTTGTATGGATTGCCAGTATGTAGCCAATGTTGAGAAATACGGCTCTGAAGAGACAGTAGAATATTGTAGGTAGAATTGAGGGGAAAAGACATCTATAAAACTACAGCAACTTTGAAATTTATAAACTGAAAAGTGCTATTATTTATCAACTACCTGCAATATGTCATAAATAGCCATAAAAACATAAATACTAGACAGTATTAACCAAGCTGAAATACACAAAACGGTAAAATTCCATGTGTAGACTTCTAAGATATGCATTGCATGTCTCTTGGATGTCTGGATCCCTGACCTATGCTATTAGGAGAGACGGCCTTTTTGATTAAATGAAAGCCCAGATCAGTGGGCTGTGCGTATGTCAGTTGGAATAAATCAAAATCAGACAGATTAATCAAACACTGAGTTTTAGAATGAGCGTTGAGGGTTAAATGTTAGACCAGTGTTTTTAAAATTCTAGGTATATGAGACTGCTGATTGCTTGTTAAAATGTTTTCTTTGGAAGTAGACCCTTAATAATAATGCCAGAGTTGAAACATTACCCAGAGTTAATAGTTTTTTCATAGATTCAAAGGCTAAATAGCCTTAAAAAGTAGGACTTTTAGAGCAGTAGGTGATAGAGCTTTGTCAGACAAGAGAAACTCTTCAGCATCTCTAAAATCTTAACAGGTAGGCAGTAACCTACCAGGGCGTATGTGTGAGACGGACATTGGGAGTAGCCCCAATTGTTATAATAACATTATTTCCACCCACCCACCCTCATCCTTAGAGCAGAGTTCTATTTAGTCAAATATATCCGAAAACTGCTTTTTCAAGTAGTAGGTGAGTCCGTGTTCAGTGCAGACAAAATATTCCATAAAACTTATACCGACAGGCCTATGGGCAAAGTAAATACGCTTATTAGAGCTGGGACCAGCACTGGCGCTATTGGTCTTGTGACAACTCACCGCTCAGTCCTCTGAAGTCTGCTGTGCAGCTCTACTGGTCTGACAGCCTTGATGAGAGAATAGCAGGGGCACTATGCGTTTGCTAGAGACAGGGTTATTTCCCCAGACTGTGGGGATTATCTGATGGGCATCCCCCACCCCCGGCATTATAGATGCTCTAAAAATAAAATAGTAAAAATGAAAAATTCCAACTTTTATATATGATTTTATATTAATCTTTCTATGTTTAAAGGTTATAGAGTTTGTGATCTCTCTCTCACACACACACACACACGCCATGAGGTCAGGAAGTGGGCCATATCGTTCTGGCTTGGGGTTTTCTACCCGTGGCTAAATCAGATACCTTTTCTAGTCCAGTTTCCAAATTTGTAAAATGAATTGGTAAACCTCTATGTCCCTTCTAATCCTACCCTGCTAAGGGGTTTTAAATTTTCTATAATTCATCCTACAAGTAATTTATTTCTACTTTTCAGTTATTTTTTGTGTGTGTGTGTCATCACTTCAAGTCTTTATTCTTTAAATATGTATTGAGATTCAATTTTGCCCATGAAGAATTAATGGTTCCTGGAATTTCCTTTTTACCATAAAAAAAGTAGAAACTGGTAAAGTGTATGAGACAAGTTTTCAGCATTTGGTAACAGGCAGGTTAAGACTGTGATCTAAGAGCGAAGAATCATGAATAATGTGAGTCCTATGGTTACATCAATGAGCTACCTGGAGAAAAATCTCCAGACCACAGGTGGTGAAATAAACAGAGAGGAGTAAACTAAACCGAGACTGATTGTCTGGATAATTGAGGGGCGGGGGGGCATATAAGAGTCTGGGAAGGATAAAGTGGCTAAAATATGTGGAATAGAACACTGAAAATGATGGGGAGAAAGAGAAACTATGAACAACTGCAATGTTGTCACCTTGATTCTTCCAGTTCACAAATGTGAAAAGAAACTACCCAAAGTTAGAAAATGAACCACTACAAAAAAATAGGCAAAAAGAAAAAAAGAAAAATTCCCAGAGCTTAAACAGGTCTGTGGATACTTTTTCAAGGGTAGAAACCAGTTGTTACCTGCTAGGTGGAAAGTTCTTGAAATGCTTGGGGTAGTGGGTAGGCTCCTCCGAATGAGAGACTGCCTGCCTCAGTAGGGTTAGAGTAACAGGAAAGGGCCAGCTCACAGGAATCCAAAGGAGCCATACGTGCATCAGAACTAAAGCTGAATCAATTTTTCAAAATCACAAAACCTCACAATCATCAACACACACTATACAATATTTGGCCTTCAATAAAAAATTACCAGATACGCAAATAAGTAGTGAACTATGACCCATAATCAGAACACAAGAAAGGAAGAGAGTCACTGAAATAACAGAGACATTGGAACTAGCAGATAAGAACTTTAAAATGGACATTATGAAGATAATTCACATGTTTCACGTAAAGGAAAAGTAGAACACAATGAGAAAAGAAAATAAGAAAATAGAAAACAAAAACCTCAGCTGTAATTTGAGTGTCATAAACATAGAAGTGAAATTTTCAAGTCAGGTCTTGATGAAGTGACTTAGAGTATTTTTTAAAAATAAAGAAAAATAAAGAAACTATATCTCTACCGAACTCTGAGCACTGCAGGTTGCCCAGACCAGTGACTGGATGGAAGGAACCTAAGGAGATTTGTACGCTGTACAAAGAGGTGCCATCCCACCAGCTCGGAATAGAAAGATTTTCAAGAAGGAATTAGTCTTCAGTATGAATGCTGCTGGGAGCTTCTCATGAGGACAGAGAAGTGATCGTTAGATTTGGCATTAGTCGTCTCAACAAGTGACATTTCAGTGAAATCATGAAATAGAAGCCCAATTGCAGGGTGTTGGAAAGGACAATATCGCTAAAGAGCACCCCCCCCCGTAAGAAATGGAAAAATATGTGATTCAGGAAAAAACAACAACGTTGTTTTCCTCTCTCATATGGGAGCAATATCTGTGGGGTTTGGCCACAGATTTCCCTTCGCTCACAGCCCCTCACTTTTGTGGGTGCAAATTACATCCCGACCGGTCAGCCACTGACCTGCTTCAGCACAGAGGAGCCTGTCCCCACAGGACTATGTATACAGAAGGCGCTACGGCCCTCCCCGGTCTAGCTGATGGTCTTCAGGAGACATTGTCAGCTGTCTGTTGGGGAACCTATGTCCTGTACAAGGACATCGGTGCACAAGAGGGACCTTAACAAGTATTAAATGCCACTGCCACTTTAGTGAAAGCTTTCCGTGTAGTGTGCAGCCAGCCTGTCCCTGGACTTCGGACATGTTTTTCAGGTTGTAAGAACATAAAGCAGAGATAAGTTTGAGTTCTTCCTTCACTTCAGTTCCATAGAGAGCCCATTGTGTTAGGTAAGCTCATTGGAACCAAAACAAATTTCCAAAATGAAAATATTGAGTTCTCAATTCTATACCCTGTCCACGTTAAACACCGTATATATACATATATAAATACCACAAAGTTTCTAAATTTGACCACTGCTCCAACATGCACTAGCCAACATCACATTGCCACGACAATCCCCAATACTCCTGTGTCTTTCCATCTTAGTTTCTTCTTCTTACTGGTCCTCAGGCCACCTTTCACTCGCTCCTGGCAATCACTTTTATGTGATGCACGCGTTCCCCAGCCATTTTCTCCTCGATATTTCCAGCCATTCCAGCTCCCATCCCTGTTCCGTGAGCAGCACTGACAGCTTCCATGTTCTATGCCCGACCCTGTTGGAAGGAAGCAGGGGGAGGGCTTGTGGGACACACTGTCTACAGATCTCCTAACTGCCATCCAGCTGTAGATCCTAGAACAGGATAGTTACATGCCAGGTGGTGTGCACGTTTCTACGTACATGACCTCATTTAATCCTCACAGAACTCAGGAAAAAGGCAACATTTTCATTTCCAGGTACGAGAACTGACTCAACTGTTTTATGCAATGAGACCCAAGTTAACAAGCTAGTAGTATTTACGGGGAAACACAGTAGGTGTCAGACAAGAATTCAAGTTCATATTTGTCTGACTACATACCCTGTTTACTTCGCACTATTGCAACTGCTTTCCAGAACTCTGCTACCAGAATATTATTCTCTTCAATTGTTTTTTGCGCCTGTCTGGGCTTCGGTATTTGCTGTTGTTTCTTCCACTGCCACACATCCACTAAGTCTCAGTTCCGGCAAATCTCTCCGACACCCCGAGGCCATATCTCATAAATGTTCCCAGGACACCTTGTCTTCCTGTGATTGAGATGTACTGTATTGTAATTTGTCTGTGCTTTCCACGCAGTGTATGCTTATGGATGAATGGATGAATATCTGTATCTTTAAACATCTCAGAATGGATTGTGCATATCACTTTGGGGGCCTCTGCACATCTGGGAAAGGCATTCCGTGCTAAGGAGTCCCAAGAGAGCATTTTTCTCTAACCCTGAACCAGGGATAGCAGGGGCCTCTGACCTGGGGTTATTTTTACACCCTGCCTGTCATACAGGAGTGGGTTCTTCTCCCAGTGTTTCCACCTGCAGCCCCTCCTCTGTGAGTTGCCATTTCTGCCTGTTTGGTCCCATCCCTACCTCTCCACTAGCAATTGAGAAATCTTCCCGTCTGTTAAAATGAGTACTGTCAATTTTCTCAGAGCTCATTTGCTCCTTTTCTCAAGACTTCTGTGCCCTTATTAACGATTCTTTTCCTTTGGTGCTTGAAGTTCCCTGGCTCCTTAATATCTGCCACTTTCCCCTTAAAAAAAAAAATCCAATCCTGTCACTGGCACTAAGAACAGCTCTTCTGTTACCTTTTTCCTCACGCCCTGAAACCAAGTGCCTCTCCTAACAGTCTATAATTGATTTCAGTCCACTTCTGGCTTTGGTGTGGCCGGCCTTTCCCCACTAGGAGATAGCTGTCTTGAAGTTGGTAGCCAGTCATCTGCCTCCATCAATTACCCCGACTCAGTGCAATAGGCACTTTGTAGTTAAAGAAGTTAACATTCTGAGCCCCTCTAGCCTTGCTTTTGCCAAGTCTCTCACTGTTTGTTGAACTCAAGTAGCATCAGGGTCAACTATTGCCCACAGAGTTCAGGAGTTAAGATTTGGAATTCAGACTTTTATAAACATTGAGTCCTACACTGTGGCCTCTGCCATGTCTCTGGCGACCATGGTTTCTGTTGGCATCTTATACACGTTTCTGTTTTCAAAGCATCACATCATAGATAGTTGGTGTATATTCAACTGAGACACTAGGGCATTTGTGGGTTTTTTTCTAGATTTAGAAACCTGGTCTACCTCTTTTAAATATCTCAACGGCCCCATAACATCCAACATTTAACAATTGTGACCTTTCCCATACCCTTAAGGTGTAGTCCTGCAAGCCTTTTATTGATACCATCTTATCCTGACTTTGGAATTAAGGCAGTTTCGTGGATTCAATAATAAATAGTATTGGTTGTGGGAATAGGGTGCATATGAACAGAAAAGGGGAAGAACATGTATTGTCAGATGGGCTACATTCTCTGCTATGCTGTACGGAAGTCATGTGAGTACCTAGACTAGGCTAAGTAAGCACCTCCATGATAAAGCATGCTGCCTGAGCAGATAAACTACCACAGGTGTGCAGATGCAGTGCATTCGGAGAGACAGAGGTAAGCAATAGGGCTTGGAGTGAACAGCCTCAGGAGATGATATCTGCATATATCAAGTTTGGGAGATATTAGGTTGGTGCAAAATAATTGTGGTTTAAATATTAAAAATAAACGCAAAAAATGCAATTACTTTTGCACCAACCTCATGGTTTCCTACAGGCAGAAAATAGACTATTTGAAAGAAAACATATAAGCTGTACAGCTGAGTTGGTCTATTTGCTACAAAGATTCATTAGGGACGTGATTGATGCCTGTGATTGGTGATATAAGAGTATGAGTTTATGAAATGTTAAAAATAGAACTGCTTACTTGAATTGCCTCCGTAACCTTCTGTGGATCTTTCTAAATTCCCAGAGAATAAGTTCTGCCGTGGAGGAAGGGAGGGCTTCAGGTTTATTTCTGATTTCTCTTTATCACTGTGGCTTTCAGGCCCCATGCATGTGAGAGATTCCGAATTCTTTACATCTCTCCTGAGATGACCAGGTCAGTATCTGTAACAACCTGTTTGATGTAAAGACACATCTTGACATGAAGGAGAAGCCCAACATTTCCCTTTCTCCTGCATGAGATGGACCCAAGAAGAGATTTCTAAATAAAACACAGTTGAACCATTTTTATTTTTTTTTTATAACTTTTGGCTTTGGTGTGAGAATTATAAATGAGCCTTGTACAGGGGCAAACCTACTTCTTTTGAACTTGGCATCTTGTTCTTCCTCTAACCACAAGAGAAGTCAGAAGCAGAGGATGGGTGAGTTCAGGACACGTCAGCCTAGAAACGTCAGATCCAGAAGAAAAGACCAGTTTCTCATTGCTCACCAACGTGTTGCTCTTCCTTAATGTATTCCTCCAGTTATCTTTGTTGAGAGACAAAGAGATACTGTGGTAGGTGACTTCTTAAGGACTTAGTCTTCTGGCCAGTTCTTTTTACATTAAGGACAAAACCAAACTACTTGTCTCCACTTTAATCCCCAAACACCAAAAGCTCAGCTTGAACTATATGAACAATACTCCCTCCGAAACAGGAAGCTTATTACTCCTTCTATAATCCAATCACATTGACTGGTCCTGGCCACCCATCCAATCGCTCAAGCAGAACTTGGGAACTCTCCAAAATGTCTTTCTCCCACCTCACCCAGCAAGATATTTAATCCTTTTATTCTCATTGCCGTCATCATTTCTAACCTCAATTATAGCAGTGGCCTCTTAATTGAGCCTTTAACGTCAGCCTTACCAGCTTTGAATGAATGCTCATTCAAAAATGTATATCTAATCTTGCAACCTTTATGCTTAAATATTACGATTGAGCCCCAGATGTTCTTTAAAAAGTGCAAACTAGCTTAACCCTGAAGGCTCTTCCTGAACTACGTTTTGCCTGAAAATCATCCTTTGCATATTTCTGTTCTGCACAATATCCTTTCAAATGGACCTTCCTATGATTTTATCCGCTAGATATCTTTCAGGTTCATTCACTTTTCTCTCCATTCACTCCCACTATCTCAGTTTTTTCCTTCTATTTTTCCTTCTCCTAGCTTCTAGAGTTTTCCCTTCTGGTTTGTTGTTTCCACTGCAAACAGAGATCCGTTTAAAACAGAACTATAGAAATATTAACTCTTGGCTCATATTCTGCTAAAACTCCCCATTGCCCTAAGGATAAGGGGAATATTTTTAAATCAAATTTATTGGGGTGACATTGGTTAATAAAATTATATAGGTTTAAAGTATACAATTCTATAATACATTACCTATACATTGTATATTCACCAACCAAAGTCAAATCTCCTTCAGTCTCTATATATCGACCCCTTTTACCCTCATCTACCACCTTCCTCCCCCCTTACCCTCTGGCAACCACTAAACTGTTGTCTGTGTCTATGAGTTTTTGTTTGTTTGTTTGTCTTGTTCCTTTGTTGCTTTCAGTTTCATATCCCACATATGAACGAAGTCATCTTCTCAATTTTTTCTGTGTGACTTATTTCACCTAGCTTGATAATCTTAAGATCTATCCATGTTCTTGCAAATCAAAATTCTGTTTTTACATTAGCATGTCTGATGTTCACTTAGCCTCACACATACTCCTCTGACACAGTAGTGAACAGTAGTCTATCATTTCTGGCAAGGTCTCCTTCATGAATGCCGAGGAGATTCCCCATCTCTCAGAACCACGTGATTAAGGTCTTCCAGTGTAATCCATCATCCCCACATTGGCGACAAATATAGCTGCAACATAAATATTAATAAAAAGGATCAGAGACATTCCTTTTATCCCCATTCCCTATAATGTCATTACATTGGTTATGAAACTAATTTCTGGCCTTCCTTTTGCCCAGTGCTGCAATTTCAGGACAAATACTTTGATTTTCAACTTTTCAGTGGGTGATCATTTTCAGAGAAGAACTATCTTTAAAATTTATTTTAGAATTTATTGTTTTATTTTTTAAAATTAAAATGTATTGGGGTATTAATTGTCAACAAAATTGCATAGGTTTCCAGTGTACAATTCTGTAATACATCATCTATGTATTGCATTATGTGTTCACCATCCAGAGTCAGTTCTCCTTCCATCACCATATATTTGACCCCCTTCATCTTCTTCTACCATCCCTCCTTCCCCCTTCCCTTCTGGTAACCACATAGGAGTATTGTTTTCTGTTTCTGTGAGTTTTTGTTTCTTTATTTGTTTGTCTTGTTCCTTTGTTGCTTTCAGTTTTATATCCCACATATGAGTGAAGTTCTCGACTTTTCCTGTCTGACTTATGAAATATTTTAGAATTTATTAAAAACAAATGTAACAAGAAAAACTTGTTTATACTGCACTTCCATTTTACTTTAAGTAGTGTTTGGCTTTTATTGAGGTGTTAGGAATATTTTGGCTATGAATTCACCAAACTCTCAAGACTATTTTTTCTCAGGTTCAGTTATCTTCAGAAGGCTGTGAAAAATACTTACTGTGCGAACTGACAAAAAGGGTGAAACGTCTTACAAATAAAATCACACCACTATATATTTTGTATTGTTAAACAGAAATAAAAAGACATCATTATTGTTTTTAAAAAAGAAAGTATCGGGAGTAAATCAATGTTCACTGGCAGGCCTATCCCCGAATGAAGAGAGGTGGCATGTGTGATACAGTGAGTTTTGTTCCATAATTTTCACTCTGCACCTCTCCGTCCACCATCTCCCACTGGTTCTGGCACACACTTTCCCATGATGCTTGGAGGCAGAGGTGCAGGTTGGAAAAGATGTAGCTCCTCCTTCTCTGAACTTCTTTCTGACTCCAGCTTGGAGAAAAAAAAACACACCTTTTTCTTTTTTTTAATTAAACTTTATTGGGGTGACAGTAAAGTTACATAGATTTCAGGTGTACAATTCTGTATTACATCAGCTATAAATCACATTGTGTGTTCACCACCCAGAGTCAGTTCTCTTTCCATCACCATATATTTGAAAAAACACCTTTTTCATAGCACAGGTTAGTTAAACTATCATGATCCCAAAGAATTTCCTACAAATACTTAATATACAGACAGCTATTTGGTCTCATGTTGCCTTTACAAATAAGAGATAACACAAGTTTGCTTATTTTCAATAACTATTATTGAAAGAAAGCAAATATAATTGTCTTGATTTGGTCAGCTAGAGCTGACTGTAAGATAGTTATAGTTTGTAGAGTTTCTAAACTGTATTTAACCAAGCATAAGAAAACAGGAAGTGTCAGGATTATCATAGCCCTCAACTTCTTAAAATTAACTTGTCTTCATAGAAAATAAATAGCCTCCCCCCTACACACACACACACACACACACACACACACACACACACACACTTTTTTTTTCCTGTAACAATTTTGGGAGTGATGTAATATTCTTCAAAGATTTGGAACCTGGTTCAATCTTTTCTTCCTATACTTTTTCTTGTGATAATATTGGGTAACTATAATATTCACATGAATGTGGGTCAGTTATCCACTATTGTGTAACAAATTATTCCAAAAGGCAGTGGCCTAAAATAACAGTAAACATATATTATCACTCATTCTCTCTGTGGGTCAGGAATTAGGGAATGACTTGGCTGGGTGATTTTGGCTCAGGGTCTCCCACGACATTCAGTCAGATGTCAGTTAGGGTTGTAGTCATCTGAAGGCTTGACTGGCGCTGGAGGTTCCACTTCCAAAGTGACGCTCTCAAACGGTCGGCAAGTTGTTGCCTAATGTCTGCACGGCCTGTCAGTTTCTCAGCATGTAGACTTCTCTAGAGAGTGGCTTGATTATCTTCATGGCAAGGGGGAAGCTTTCCAACATGAACCATCGAAGAGAGAGAAAGATGTAAATGTAGCAGTACCTCAGCAGTTACATGTCATTATTTTCTTGTTATTTAGTTGGTCACACAGGCCAGGCATGATTCAGTATAGGAGGGAATTATACAAAGCTGTAAAAACCAGAAATCAAGATGGGATGCATCTTGCTTGCTACCACAAATGACTCTTCCAAATTTCTGGCCATTTTCAGTGGACTCCCCCCTCACTTCATCTTATCCACCCACCCTTACAATCACACTCTAAAAAACTCAAGAGAACCCCAACAGTAAAATCACTTATTCATTCAAACATGTCTAACACAACCATCTCTCCTTGAGTTTTACTTGATCAGTTAATCATATTAAGAATGCTATTTCATCAATTGCCAGTCCTACCTGCTTTCAATTCCTCTTCTTATTCAACGTAAATCTTAGGGTCTGTCATTTCAATACAACTCTTGAACATAGTTTAGTATTGCTGGCGTCCATGTCTTACATCAATTGATAATAATACCTGTTTTCCTCACACTTCCAACTGAACTCCTTACAGTGCTGCAAAGCTCTGTAGGGCAGGTAGATATCAATGTTAGTTAATGACTGCCAACCCTAAGCAGGATCTCAAATCCCCCTGGAAACTATACTACATTACTCAGTTCATCTCCTGCGTGAAACATCTTCTCTCTTCACAATCTGACCAGCTCATCTTTTCTTTCACTATCATTTGATAGTATCTCCTTCTTAACTAAGGACATATGACCTATCAGATGAGAAATCCCTTAACTTCCACTCACCAAACACACAAACCAAGCTGCATGATACTCACCCTCTCCTTCTTGTGTCTTGTTGCCATAGATCAGTAACTCTCAACTTTAGAAAGCATCACAATCACCTGGGTGGATTATAAAATTACTGATTGCTAGTGCTCACCCCCAGGGTGTCTAACTCTGAAACATTTCCAAGTGACAAGGATGTTGTTATACAAACCACACTTTGAGAACTGCTGTGATAGAGAGCATACTCCTCAATGTCTGAAATTCAAATTCCTCCACCGGTGCCCTGGGCTCCACCCTTTTCCTATTATTAGTATTACCAAAATATTCATCAGATAGTCTCATTCTTTCCAACCCCATATGTGTGTGTGTGTGTGTGTGTGTGTGTGTGTGTGTGTGTGTCTGTGTACATACACACTAAATACCAGGGGTGCTAAAAAAATGTATACAAGTAGACACTTTGGTCAACGTTGCTCAAGCAGTAGTTCGCTGTCATCAGAAGTGTCTGGACACTGATGGTAACCACTTTGAGCAGCTCTCGTAATTGCAGAAGTCAAACGTGACTTGTGTTCATCTTTTGTTGTTGGTATATATTGAGCATTATAATTTTAATACAGTGTTCCTTTGTTAAAATGTGTATACATTATTTTGGCTCTCTCTCTCTCTCTCTCTCTCTATATATATATATATGTTATATATATAACATATATATATATTTATATTTACATATATTTAGTATACTAAATTTGTGTAAATATAAATATATTTATGTGTAAATATATATATACATATATATGTGTATATATATGTGTGTGTATATATATATATATATATATATATATATATATATATATAGTTTGAAACAAACTTTTATATGAATCAATACCCTTCATAATTCTTCTTTTCCGAGTAAAATTTTTTAAAGTTTTCATACTTAATGTCCACAGTTATTCATTTATGACACTCTTACCTCTCATCTCATTCCAAGAGGGTTATTTCCTCAGTCCTCCCAACTGAAACACATCTTGGTTAATTCATCAAATACCTCCAGTTTGGTAAATCCAAAGAACATTGTTTACTTTTCTCATGTTGCTTTTTATGTTTATTCTTCCTTGAAACATACTTGGTTTCTGTCGCACTGTGCAGTCCTGGTTTAACCCATGTGAACACATCGTTGGTTTAGCCACCCCTCTTGGTGTTTCCTTTGTGACTATCTTTACAGGTTTCTTCAATATTTAGCTATTAGATTTTAGAGCACTTACAATTTCCCACAATTTTCCCTTCAACTCTTCTTCTCTATGATCTCTTTCCAGACAATTTCATGCTTTTTCAAGGTTTTAATTACCACCTCGATGCTGATCACTGTTAGATATACCCACCTGAGCTCTGATTTTTTATTTCTTATATTTTCCTGAAAAATATCTTTTTAATGGTTACCTTTTCTCAAAGTATCACCTTAAAAAAATATGACCAGGTTTTGGACAATTATTTTATTTCTGATTTTTAAGGCTGTAGAAAATATACATTTGAGCATGTAATCTATACTTATATTTTATTTTTCCTTAGGATAAAATCCTGTAAGTGGATTGATGAGTCAAAGTTTATGTACATTGTTAAGTCTAACTTAACAGTTGTTGGCTAACTAAAATTTTATTTCTGTATTGTGAGATTTAATAAAAACCCTTAATCTCATAATTCAGATTATATCATTCTTGAACATTGGGTAGTCCAGTACATTCCTGTTAATGAGCAAACCCTATTGTTCATCACTTTTAATTTTTTAATATTTATTTTTAAACACCTTCATTGTTTTAGAACAGTTTTAGATTTATAGAATTATCAAGAAGATAGTACAGATTTCTCATATATTCTCTTTCCCCTATTATTAACTTCTTACATTTGTATGGTAATCTGTCATATTTAATGAGCCAGTATTGATTTATCCTTATTATTATTAACTAAACTTCATATTTTAATCAAATGGCTTTAGATTCTACCTAAGTCCCTTGATTGTTCCATGATCCCATCTAGGAAACCACATTATATTTAGTAGTGCTGTATCTTTGGGCTTTTCTTCATTATTACCATTTCTCAGGCCTTTTGTTCTGTTTTTTTTGTTGTTGTTTTTTATTGGGGAATATTGTGGAACAGTGTGTTTCTCCAGGGCCCATCAGCTCCAAGTCGTTGTCCTTCAGTCTAGTTGTGGAGGGCGCAGCTCAGCTCCAAGTCCAGTCGCTGTTTTCAATCTTTAGTTGCAGGCGGCGCAGCCCACCATCCCATGTGGGAATTGAACTGGCAACCTTGTTGTTGAGAACTCACGCTCTACCAGCTGAGCCATCAGGCCAACCCTCTGGAAGCTCAGCAGCAGGTCGTTTTCTTCAATATAGTTGTGGAGGGCGCAGCTCACTGGCCCATGTGGGAATCTAACTGGCAACCCTGTTGTTTAGAGCTCGTGCTCTAACCAACTGAGCCATCTGGCCACCCCCTGTTTTGTTTTAATTCCAAAACATATTTATTTTTGAGAGATGAGAATGTTATCAAGTTACGTTTTATTTTTAAAATATATTTTTAATCTCTACATTTAAAACATAACTTGTATAATATGAGATGAATATTATTAGACTAAAAAGACAGAGTTCTATATTTGCAACAAAGATTAGGAAAAACTAAATCTGGATTTTCTAATAATTTGCAATCTTGATCAAGTCACTAAATATCTGTGAATTTCAGATTCTTCATGTAAAAAAGGAGAAGACTAGATCACTAGGGTAAGCAATTTGTAAGATGTCATCTAGGTCTACAATTCTGAAAACTATTATAATTAAGAAAAGCATCTATGTTTACACCCAATTGAATGGAACATTTTCTTCTTCACTTCAGTAGAAATTGGAAAGAGAAACATCAACTCTCACTAAAGCAGACAAGGTGTGATCCCTTAGCTTGAGCGTTTTGAAAACATACCAAATAATTACACAAATTTTTCCTGTGCTCATATTGGTGTTTTTTTTTTTAATTTTCTCAGCTTTCTAAGGTGTACAATGTGCTTATATCATAGATGTATAATTTAATCTAAAATGTTGAATTCACAATGCAGAGACTTCTGTTGTTTTTGATAACTCGGAAAATGCCGAAGAGTATTGGTCAAAGATTTTGTAAAATGTCCCTCAGTTGAGATTTGTCTGACGTTTTCTTTATGATTATACTGAAGCACTGTGTTTTGGGGAGGGTGACCACTCCCTGTTTGGGGAGAGGTCAAGTGTGATTCTTGTCACTTCATATCCTAAAAGGTCCATAAGGATCCATATGATTTCTCATTGCTGCGTTAACCTTTAGCGTCATCCTTGAGGAGGTGCCTGTCAGGTCTTTCAACTGTAAAGCTACTTTACATAGTGCACTGTCTGCAGAAACGTCACCCCACACAGGCGACACTTAAATAGTGGGGACTGCAGCCCACCTCCTTGGGGCAGAGTACCTATACAAATTATTTGGGATTCTTCTACATAGGAATTTTTTCTATTCTCCCCCACTTATTTATTCAATCATTTGTTTATCTCTGTCTGGACTCATGGGCATTTATTTTATTCTTTGGTTTATACCATTTATAGCATTTGAAATTTTATAATAATTTTAATGAGTAACCCTGCAGTGAATCTGTACATGAAATCTTGATTATTTTCTTACTGATTAACAAAAGATTTTTGGGTCTAGAGGTAACAAAAATTTTTAAGGCTTTTGATACATTTTGCCATATTGCCTGTCATAAATGTTATTCAAATGTTCATTTTTACATTCAAAATATTGCCTCCCAATGATTCATAAAGGACAAAGAAGTACTTTTTCATTATTGATCCCCAATAGACGTATCTCAGAACTTTTCACATTTTATAGACACTGCTTATTATTATAATTACTCTCTCATTTAATGCACTGTACCTTTTGACTCCATCATCAGTAAGACCTCTATCTATCTGAACTATTTTAGGAATGGTATTTAAACCTCATCATTTGGAAATATGCTTGATATAAATAATGCCCTCTGGGTTGAATTTATCCCTTGCTCTACTTATTTCTTTTTCTGCTAAAGATGTGTGAGTTGAACAGAGAGAGTGATGGGCAGTTTTAGCAATTTTATACCTCTGCCCTTGTCAATGAAAGCGCTGGTTGCATTGCATCTAATTGTCACAACAATATTCTATGAATGAATGTAATTGTTCCTATTTTGCAGGTAAGGAAACAAGTTCCAAAAGTTGGGTGGCCCAAGACTACATATTTAGCTCAGTATTAATATTAGTGTTGTATTAATGCTTTATGCCAAATATGTTCTTTTTCTCCACAACCGTGTAGAGTGTTAGGCTCATTTTACAGACATCAAAACAGGAATTTAAAAATGTTGAAAAACTTGCCTGAGGTAAGCAAAGTGAAAAAGTAGTAAGCTGCTTTTCCAGTTTGTGCCATTTGTCTTCACATCATGCTACTTCACGTGGTACAGATAATAGTCACAGATAAAAGTGGATTTGCACATATAATTTTTGACTTTTATACTTGACTGCTCCATTGTGCCATCCTATTTTGGAGCAAAAGGGATAGCAGGAAGCAGACAACAGTATCATAAAATAATAGCGAGTAAAACGGAGTTTTATATAAAAATACATCTTATATTCTATGTCAGGATGTCACTAACTTTAATTGTAAATAGTTTCCTTGTTCTTAACCATATTAAACATGGGATTTAAGTCACACCACGAATGCAAGTTTACAGGTGCTGGTCTAGACCTCCTTATTCTATAATGTTTCCTTTCCCATTGCCCAGTCTCATGCCAAATGTTTAGTAAGGTCTCTGGTTTTGTCACATATTGGTTTATTAGACTTGCTAGAGGAGAGGATTTTCTTTTTAAAGAAAAAGTGTATAGTTTCAGTCAGACATGTTTTAAGTCATAGTTTAACTCTTATTTTCCATGTGCATGGGTTAGAATATTCAACTTCACTGAGCCTTAGTTTTTCTATTAGATGTCATGGAGTTAAGTTGGCAGAGTAAATCTATCATTACTCTATTCAATATAATTAAAACACATCCAAACAAACATACAAAACCAATAAATAGAATATATTTTTTAAAAATGTCCTAAATCCATACCACAAATTATGAGTGACATCTGCAAATTTCTCTAATGATTTCCTCTACATGAGGAAGCTTGCTGAGAAAGAACAAACATTTCTCAGACCTCCCAGAGAATACGGATGTTAATAGAAGTAAGTCTCACCATCAGTAAACATTGATTCAGTAATCATCTGATTTGAGCAAGGATGTCCAAGACTCGACAAAACATGCAAAAAGAGCACAATATGCCTAAAACAATCCAGTCACACAGATAGGAGAGCTGTGATTGAAACAATGGCACCCACATTTTCCAAGACCTCCCCCTGGCTGCTTGAGGCTGCTATAATTGAATGGGATAGTGCACTGGTAAAATAAAGTCAGGAAAAGACAACTGCTCTTTGTATGTGAGGGTTTAAATTACATTGAGGAAGCAATATTTCCATTGACTCTCACTTTTCATCAAGCTGCTTCCGTTAACTTTGAATCCAGAATTTCTGGTCAGCCGATCCTTATTAATAATAAATTTACACTGGTCCAAATGTGCATTCCTCCCTCCCTCATCAAATACCCTTAGAATCCATTTGGATACATATTCCTCAGGTTTCTACATGTGTGAGTCGGTAAAATTTTACAATATTTTTATATGGATGATAACTCTTCTCAGACTGCATTTATGCTCCTTGCGATCTGCTGGGATTTTAGTCTAACATGGTTTTTGAAGCAACGGGGGTTATGGAGTTGGGTCCTAGCAGATTCAACTTGCCTGTGCAAAACAATTGCCCCTGGCAAGGTTATTACTAGGATCTTAGTCGAGGGAAAGCAAATCTACTTTTGTGTGTGTGTGTGTGTGTGTGTGTGTGTGTGTGTGTGTTTTACTTTTTTTGGTTTTGTTTTTGTTGTTGTTTGCCCTCCCTGGAATTTGGGAATTCACATTCCCAATATCAATTTTTATAATTCCGTGTATTCCCAATCATAATGTGAGAGACTTGGGGACTTTATGAATTCCATTTACTTTATAATTCAGCCACATAAGACTTTGGATTTTGTTTCTTGAAATATTTGTCCTATAGCAATATAGCAGTAGAGTTGTCATAGAAAGTTTGTTTTCTATCCATGCCGAGAGCCTAAATTATAAGTCCCAAGGTTGTCACTTTTGTCCTCCAAGATCTTCACATTCAGAAGCAGCTTGTCCACCCCAAAAAACATGCATATTTTATTTCTACTGTAATTTTCTATTGCCAAAGCTACATGGTATCACCAAATTTCACATTTCATAGGCATTCCACTCCACGAAACTTAAAGTAATACATTAAGAACTATTTACTGATATGATTTCTGAGTGGAAGGCTGATAAATGGTAATTTAACTTTTATCACATCATATCATAGGGGGAAATAATCCTTTCCCTTACAACAAAATTTTCAAATACTTACAAAGCATGAATTTAAAACCATGTCTAAATAGCTGGAATAATCATAGAGCTGCCCCCCATCCCAACCTCACCCCACCCCAATAAATGGAATCTACATTTCATAACAAGTAAGTGGTATTACTTATTTGTAGGACTCCATGCTTATTTTCTGTGCCATCACACTGGAAAAAATATTCTGTGTGAGGGAAGGGACTGTTTTACTAGTTAGAAAAAAAAATGTTTGTGGAATGAATGGAGAACTGTATATTATTTAACATAATAAAGCCATATTTCTGATATTTCTAAACCATTTCCTTGACATTGGGCAAATTGTTTCATTTCCCTAGATTGGACCCCTTTTTTGTGACATGGCAATTTTAATACTGAAACTTAAGAGACATAACTGATAAGGAAGTGCTGTGTGAACACAAGGAAATACATCTTTTGTTCCTCGCATCTTCACTTATAATTGGTTTCTTGAGCCTAAGCCCTGAGGCCTTAAGCTGGCTTCTTGAGTCATATAATCATTCCAGTCTTTTCCAATTTTCTACTGATCCAGTTCTGTACCTACATTTGTTTGTGGCCTGAAATTTCTATACTGCCATCTGCTCTACTTTGACCTCTTTAAAAGTTTCCGGCATGTGTAACTCAGCAGCCCAGAGAACCATGGACACACCTGTCTATATTTTGCACTTATTAACTATTAGCAAGACCTACTTTAATATGATATAAATAGATGGATAGATAATAGATAAATAGATAGATAGAGATACATATCCTGTTATACTTTAACTAACTAACGATATATATATATATATATATATATATATATATATATATATATTCTCATAAGATTATATACATACCTATTTATATAGATACATAATATAATAAATATATAATATAATCTTATGAGACTAGGTTTCTGTGTGTATATGATTAAATGTTTAGTAAGTAGAAAAATAGAAGAGCTGGAATTTAAACTCCTACAGTCAGTTTTCTGTCTATTTTCTTAACCACCACGATACTGTTCTTATACTAAACTTGATTTTCCACATTTTGTATCATTTGTTTTTGTACATGGGCTGCTTCTTTTCATCTACTCTTATTTTTGGTTTCCAAATGTTTTATTCCCCGACTCTGACCTTGAATTTCCCTAAAATGTTGTTTTCGTAATTTCTCATCTGTTCCACAAATTTAAATCACAGCTAAGAGGCGTATTTTTCTGTGAGCTGTAATTCCATACCACCTTTTGTCCTTGCTGGTCAGACATCATTTTTAGGTCATTATTAGAATTATCCCAAGAGGATCTTTGATTTTCTCCGACCTGGTCTCATGCCCTCACTCTGTGACATACTCAGCTATTAAAATATCTCTAATAGCCTACTTTTCTCAGTAATTGGTTTCAAGCAGTCAGACTCCCGCTAAACCTGATTCATAATTTATTTAACCAGATGACACTTATTACTTCCCAATGAGAAAATAATCGCCGATCTCAGAAGAACCTCACCATGTAGAAAAGCTATACAGAGTGCCAAACTGTGATCACAAGATTGTTGGATGATTACAGAAGTAGATCAAGAAAAATCAAATAGATGAGATTAATGGCTAATGACAGGCCATTACAATTATCTGATGCATAATCATTCAAGTCTACAGTTCAGACTGACTATAGTAGAAACCAAATACTGTGAGAGCTTTTCTTCAAAACAGTGCTGGATGCCCAACACTAATGTTTTCTCTACCTCATTTTATGCTCACTACTGAAAGATGCTCTTTATGTAGATACAGTATGTGTTTAGCTTTCTTAAAACTCATTAAGATATCTATTATCTATCTATCTATCTATATATGTATATATATGTATATCTAGATATCTAGATATATATCCATATATATAAGTGTGTATATGTATGTGTTAAAATAACAATTTTAATAGTTTTTTCCTTTCTTAAAATATATACACTTTTTTTGGAGAATATATATATATATATTTTCCCCAAAAATAAGACCTGACTGGAAAATAAGCCATGGCATGATTTTTCAGGATGCTCTTAATATAAAATAAGTCCTAATGCATCTTTTGGAGCAAAAATTAATACAAGACCCAGCCTTGTTTTGGGGGATATATGGTATATATATGTGTTTCCCCAAAAATAAGACTTAGCCAGACAATCAGGTCTAATGCATCTTTTGGAGCAAAAATTAATATAAGACCCAGTCAAATATATTATATTATATTATATTATATTATATTATATTATATTATATTCCCAGTCTTATATTATAGTAAAATAAGACAGGGTCTTATATTAATTTTTTCTCCAAAGGACGCATTAGAGCTGATTGGCTAGGTCTTATTTTCAGGGAAACATGATATATATATATATATATATATATATCCAAAAAAAGTGTGTATATTTTAAGAAAGGAAAAAAACTATGAAAACTGTTGTACTCAATATGTACTGGTAACAAAAGATGAATACAAGAAACGTTTGACTTCTGCAATTATAAGAGGTGCTGAAAGTAATTACCATCAGCGTAGTTTTAATACAGTTTTTTCCTTTCTTAAAATGCGTATACAATTTTTGGTACCCTCTGCATATACAATATATGCTTTAATTTTTTCTTTGTGATTGAGCTTATATTTCCCTTTAACTCTTCGAGAGAGCTCCATGGTGTCATTCACTGTGTGGATGAGCTCCGTCAGCACACTGACCCAGAATTCTGAGTGTTAATTAGTGAGGCTGATCGGAATCTGAATCCACTTTTCCATGGAAATGTAAAAATAAGTATTGGATTTGGTCAGAGTCCCTTTGACCATGTCAACACTCAGAAAGTCCACAGTGTCATCTCACCTGGCAGCCGAGTGTAGGGCAGCTGTACCTCAAGATGCATTTCAACACAAAATCTTCGCAGCTTTGTTTCTTCTTGGGTAAGGAGATATGGCTTTCTAGTCCTAATTTTGTCCTCAATTTGCTGAAATCCTTTCAGCTCATCACAATTATTTCTACAGCTGAGTTTCTCCACAGGGAAATGGAAGATTCAACTAAATACTAACTAAATTTATTCTCAGACTGGCTTATATAATTCAACCTGGTATCCTGGAGATTCCTTCAGGGCATCACATTCAATGGACAATTTAATAATAATTAAAATGGTAACCAATAATGGGTCTGTTATCCAGACAGGGTAAGTGTAGAATCTCCATTAAATAGATAAGAAAATTGATGCTAAGGTTTAAGTGATTTTCCATTGATGGCGTTGTTTGAAGAAGGGCTGCCAGAAGACAAATTGTGTGACACTAAGTCCCTTGTTCTTACCATTCATTATATTCTTACCGGTTTCTCCTTCTGACTATCAAATGGAATACTTTGCACACATAGATAGGTGACTGCCTCTCCTTGCTCAAATTAATCAGGTATTTAACGTTGGCAATTCCTTTTAAAAGAGAACATAATATGAATGTTCCAAAACCAAAACCAAAACACATACACACACACACACAAAAAAAAAAAAAAAAAAAAAGAAAGAAAAGAAAAGAAAGGAGAAGGAGAAGGAGGAAGAAGGAAGAAGGAACAAGGAAGAAGGAAGAAGGAAGAAGGAAGAAAAGAAGAAGAAGAAGAAGAAGAAGAAGAAGAAGAAGAAGAAGAAGAAGAAGAAGAAGAAGAAGAAGAAGAAAAAGAAAAGAAGGAAGGAAGGAAGGAAGGAAGGAAGACAGAAAGACCTAAATAAAATATCTTTGGGTGGCTGGGTGGTTCAGATGTATGGAGAACTGTGCTCCTAACATCAAGGTCACAGGTTCGATTCCCCCATGGGCCAGTGAGCTGCGCCCTCTACAGCTAAGATTGTGAACAATGGCTGGACCTGGAGCTGGTCTGCTCTGTCGGCTACTGTGTGCTGCTGGTGGCCTCGGACCACTGCCTCAGCCAGGTGGAGCGCGAGGCTCATAATACGGACATGGGCCAGGCAGCTGTGGCCTACACACCTAGACTGAGAACAAACTTGAATTGGAGTTGGGTGTGGGAGGGGGAGGGGAAAATCTTTAACATCTCCCGCAAAAGTTTTAGAGAATATATATTTCTGCTGCGAAGAAATTCAGTGCACTCCAGATTAAGTCAATTCTTAGAAAAAGGTGTTGTCCATCACAAGGTGGGAGCAATCACACATTACCAGTGAGAAGAGTGTCAGATGGCAAATCTACAGGGGGTGCCAACAAAAGTATACAAGTGGACACTTTGGTCAACGTTGCTCAAGCAGTAGTTCGCCATAATCAGAAGTGTCTGGATGCTGATGGTAACCACTTTGAGCACCTCTTGTCATTGCAGAAGTCAAACGTGACTTGTATTCATCTTTTGTTATCAACATATACTGAGTATTACAATTTTAATACAATTTTCCTTTCTTAAAATGTGTATACATTTTTGACACCCTCTGTATTTGATTGTCTTAAGGGTATCCAATCAAATAATCCATACAAACATAGGAAAAGCATAATTTAATTTTTTATGTTAAATAATTCAATTAATTTGGATGTTCAGAACTTAAAAGATAATGAAAAATACATATTCCAGGTCTTCTGAAAAATCTTATTTTATGTTTGAATATTAACATTTGAAAAAAGTAGTCAGAGTAAGTCGGATGCTGATTAAAGTAAATTATTTTCTATTGAAATATTATCCCCAAAAGCTTATAATTGTGTTTTACAGAAAATAAATAAGGTCATATTTTGTATTTCCCACTGCAAACTGTTTGTCTGTGAACAAGCACATTTTTGAAAAAAAAATTGATGTGCTAACACTATATAAAATTTATGGAAGTTTTAAATATGCTTTGTACACGTACTAATATGTGGTCTTCAGAGCAAATGCACTAGGTAGGTAAGGAAACTGAGATATCCTCCTTATACACAAAAGGAAGTTTTCTGTGACATTCTTTACTCTGACTTTGCACTTAGCCGTAGACATTCTTAGCTCTCTGGTTGACCCACTCAATTCACTTAATTCCTAATTATAATTTCAGGTCCAAATTACATATAGTCCTTTGTCAGGCTTTCTTTGGATTTCCCAGAAAATTTATTACATCTGTAATTATCATCCATTATCATTTTATGCAAATTCAATGTATTATTAATATATCGCACTGCAATTATTGTATTAATTTTTAATATTTACTGATACTTCTCTTTCTACAGAAATTAATCAAGCTAGCTGATGCAAATACATTGAATATACAAATTTGGAACATTTAAAAACTGAAGTGGCAAATAAAAATGAAAGGGGGAGTGATGGAAAAGACGCCATGAAAATTCCCAAAATACTTGCTATAATATACTTGCTGAAATTAGGTCATAAATTATGCAAGAAGTCAATAAGAAGAAATGTTAAAACAAAGAGTCAATTAAATAACTCACTATCAGAAATAAAAAGTACCCAGGAAAAACAAAAAGATTATTTGTTATAAATTAAAATCAAAATTTCTCCCAGATCTCTGGCAGCTGTTTTTGGTTCTGTTTGTGTCTCTCGTCCCAGACTAGACTGTGAGTTCCTTGAGGGTTGGGGTGAGTTATATTCACCTGTCAGAGGGAGAGATTAGCATCATTAATATCAGTGCAGCTGAGATAGTAAGACCCTATAAAAAGTTCACAGCAAAATTTTAGCAAGACTGATGATCTCTTCAGGTTCTCCCTCTGCTTCTTTAGTCCTAAATTCTCTTATTCTAAATGACTCTTCCTGGAGTTTCAGAATTCCTTTACAGGAATTTTTCCTCTTTGCTTAGTTCCATAAGTTTGACATTTTGACTGGTCTGTCTACTGGGCTTCAGATCTGGTTTCCCGCTTAGACAACACTTGGACTTGAACCAACTCCTGCTTATCCGGAGCAGGGCTAAATCATAACAAATGACTTAAGAGTTGTGTATCACAAATTAGCATATTCCCCAGCAACCAGACAGATGCCTGCCATACTAGTAGGTATATAACAAAGTGTGTTGGTCACTGGCTGTTAAAGAATTAAATGATTGACCTAAGGAAACACCTATCAAATGCAAATAAGACATCATTGAAGAATTTGAAATGGTAGATCATTATTTTCATGATCTACAGCTCTCTATGAGGTCATATGGTCATATTTCATTTTTTCTTCCTTAATATATCTATTGATATCTTTTGTACAGTTTTCTTTTTTAATATGCTGCCCATTTCTTAATGAACTTTAGGAGTTCCTTACATATTCTTTTAGTAGGTATGTTCAATCGCGCATCTTTTATTTGTCAATGGCTTGTCTTCTTTTAGTGTATGTTTGTCTTTCTTTGATAAATCCGTTTTCCATGTGAATGAAGCCAATTGTATCAATCCTCCCTGTATAGCTAGTACTTTTGTATCCTGCTGAATAAAGAATTCCCTATTCTGAGAATTGTGGTTCTGGAACTTTAATGTGCTTCTGAATCACCTGGATGGAGTTCTTGTTAAAATGAAGACCGCTGGACCCCACCCCCAGAGTTTCTGATTCACTAAGTTTGAGAAGGGGAAGAATTTGCATTTCTAACAAGGTCCAAGGTGATGCTGTGGCTTCTGACCCAGGTATTACACTGTGAGAAACACACACTTGGATCATAAGGATAGCCTTACATGCTTTGTATTGAACATTTAAAAATTTAGCTCTTCAAATTTAGACTGTTAACCAATTGGGTGAAATACACGTGTATTTTTTTCCTATATGTATGAGTATACCAATCCGTTTACTAATTGATTCTGTAAAGCTTCCTTGTCTTTTACTGTAATAATTTTTTTAAAAAAGTATTCACTGTAGAGTTTGATCATACCTCGTACAAAGCCTTAGGTAAGTGAGCAAGGCAAATATCTTCAATACTGTATTTTGAGGGGGATTAATGGCAATGTGTCCTTTTTCTTTAAAACTTAAGTTTATTGGGGTGACAATTGTTCATAAAATTACATAGATTTCAGGTGTACAATTCTGTATTACATCATCTATAAATCCCATTGTGTTTTCACCACCCAGAGTCAGTTTTCTTTCCATCACCATATATTTGATCCCCTTTACCCTCATCTACCACCCCTCTCCCCTCTTACCCTCTGGTAACCACTAAACTGTTGTCTGTGTCTATGAATTTTTGTTTCTTCATTTGTTTGTCTTGTTCTTTTGTTTTCAGTTTTATATCTCACATATCAGTGAAATCATATGATTCTTGACTTTTTCTGTCTTACTTTGCTTAGCATAATAATCTTCAAGATCCATCCATGTTGTCACAAATGGCACTATTTCATCTTTTCTTATGGCAGAATAGTATCCAATTGTGTGTGTGTATATATATATATATATATATATATATATATATATATATCACATATTCTTTATCCAATCATCTGTGGAAGGACGTTTTGGTTGTTTCCATGTCTTGGCCACTGTAAATAAAGCTACAGTGAACATTGGAGCGCATATTTCTTTACGGATAAATGTTTTCAGATTTTTGGGGTAGATACCCAGGAAAGGGATTCCTGGGACATATGGTAATTCTATTCTTAATTTTTTGAGGAACCTCCACACTGCCTTCCATAGTGGCTGCACCATTTTGCATTCCCACCAACAGTGTATGAGGGTTCCTTTTTCTCCACAGCCTCTCCAACACTTGTTACTATTTGTCTTGTTGATGATAGCCATTCTAACTGGGGTGAGGTGATATCTCATTGTGGTTTTTATTTGCATTTCTCTGATGATTAGCGATGTTGAGCATTTTTTCATGTGTCTATTGGCTATCTGTATGTCTTATTGGCTCAAATACCAACAAAATGAATGGACAGGTTCTCTGCCCATTTTTAATTGGATTTTTTGTTGTTGTTGTTGAGTTGTATGAGTTCCTTATGTATTTTGGATATTAGCCTCTTATCAGAGGCATTATTTGTAAAAATCTTCTCCCATTTGTTTGCTTGCCTCTTTATTTTGTTGATGGTTTTGTTTGCTGTGCATAGGCTTTTTAGTTTGATATAGTCCTATGCAATGTGTCTTTTACTGTGATAATTTTTTTTAAAAACATTCACTGTGGAGTTTGATCATACCTTGTACATAGCCTTAGATAAGTGAGCAAGGTAAATATCACCAGAAATAAGATATTTTGACATTATGTATTTGCTTATATGACACACTGAGAAAGACACAACACTTTTTTGGCATTTGAGCCAAAAATGGATGAATCCAATCTAATTATGAGAAACATCAACAACTCTAAATTGTGGGATAGTCTTTAAAGATGACTGACATTCTTGAAAAATAACAAGGTCATGAAAAACAAGGAATAACTGAACTACTCCCATAGATTAGAAGACAATAAGGAGGCATAGCAAATAGGGGTCACAAAATTATATCAATGGAAAAACTAGCAAAATCTGAGTAAAATTTGTAGTTTGGTAATTAGTATTTTACCAATATTAATGTCTTCGTTTTGAGAAGTACACCATGGTTATGCAAGATATTAACATTACAGAAAGACAAATGAAGATTATATAGAAATTATGTATTATTTTATAGCTTTTCAATAAGTTTAACATTGTTTAAAAATGGAAAATTTAACATAATAGCTTTTTACCCTGGGGTTTTTGGTGAGGAAGAATTTTGGTTACCAGTATGATTTCTTTTTAAAAAATGTCTGCTTTTGTTAACATGATTTTCTTTTAAGGAAATTTTAATCTTACAGTAGAGTTACAAGAATAGTACAAAGAACCCCCACATATCCTTTTTCCACATTCACCACCTATTAATCTGTCACATTCATATTTTAGTTCTATCTCTCAGTAATAAATGTGATTATTTTTTCTTCTTATGGTTATCGTTTTCTTATGCAGAGCTCTCAAATCTGCCACTACATTTATTGAGTTACGCAGTTGGGCTTCTTTATAATTCCCCTCCATCATTATGGAATTATGGAATTAACTTTATCATGTACACTTACATCTCCTTTGCCAGAACTCGGTCTCATGGCCACATTTCTCTGCAAGAGAGGCTGTAAAATGTGGTTTTCACCTTGAGTGGTAAAGTGCCAGCTAAACTTGTGATTGTGGAAGGAGAAAACAGACGTATGACAGATAAATGGCCCTCTCTCCCATACAGGTCTACTGTGGTTAAGAAGGCTTTTACTCTCTTTCATACATTTGTGTTTTTCGTATCTCCCTACTTCCTGCCTCCATGTTTATCTCCCCTATAGTATTTCTAGTGTCCCTACTTCACATTTAGTCCCCCAATGCAGAAATAAGTCATGTAAAATGTTATTTCAGTACTCCTGCCTTTCAACTAATTTGAGACTTTCACAGATCTAATCAGCAAAGCAAAGGGAAGTTTAATTCTATTTCTGGGTCAGTATGTGACATTTAAAGTGGTTATCATATTAGAAATACAAAATACTGGGAGAGCTAATAACTTAACTGTCCTTTGTGCTGGAGCCAGCTACCTAAAATAAGTAAAAATTTAACCTAACCATGTCTCCATCTTCTGATATCTATGACTAAGCAATATAATGTTCTCTTTTTGTTTTGTTTTTTAAATATCATCAGCTAAATATGTCATTAGATAAATACTAATTCATATATCAGGTATGCATTAAAATATTTTCTGCAGTAGAAGTATTATTCTGAATTTCTGGTCATGTTATTAAGTAATAAACTTAATTTTTGTGTCCTGATATCTTTTTAGCCATTAGCTTCAACTTAGCTTGTTTCTGTAAATATTCTCATTGTTTCCAGGTCTAGAATTCCAATATGAAATTTGTCAATTTGCTGAAAAAAATGTTTTTGTTTCAAAAAATGTCATGATTCTAAACTGTAATCTTAAAAAGTTCAATTAATTATTAAAATATTTAATTGTACTCCTTTAATAAGCCAGTCTTTCCCATGTATTCAAGAGTGTGTATTGTTCAACAATGGTGCCAAGACAATTTACAAGAGAAATAATAGTTTTTTTAACAAATTATCCTGAGATAACCGAATGTCCACCTGCAAAAGAATAAAATTGAAGCACCTTCAGAATTGCATTACGCACAAAGGACTATTCAAAATAAGTGAAGCAATTGAGTATATTAGAGTTTGGATGAAACAAGGAACCATCCCATAAGGACCTTAATTTTAGAGTCAGTAGACTTAAGTTCAGCTGATGAGCTTTCGTTAGTGGATTCTTGAAAAATTGTCAATATGTTGCCTTAATTTGGTCTCTTTTCTGTAAAAGCAATCGTTAAACATAAATTACCTCTAATGTTCTAGTTTTGTGTTGGTGAAAGTAGAGTCTTCAGATATGTTGAAGAAAATTGAAGTTTGTGTGCACTTAAGTATGAATGTTTACTTCTCCATCACTGAAGATACAGTATTGGTGTCTTGAAAAGATATAACACTCCCCCAGGATGAGGACTACACAGAACACCTACCTGGTGGGACTGCATCTCTCTTTAATGCAATTTGATGTCATGGGATGCAATTTAGCAAACGTTGGTGGGATACATCCATTTCCTCTGTACTAGTTTAGGAGGATAACACAACGCAGCCCTAAGGGATCTCACATTATATTTTTAAATAGGGCCACATACAAATAACTGGCAGTGCAAATTAATAAATTCAAGCTAGAGGTATACCCTTGATGCTGGGCATAAAGAGGAGGAAGTGGTGCACTATATCTGGAGAGATTAGAGATGATTTCCCAGAATGGTCCATTCATGAGCTAGTGTGTGAAAGGTAAATGGGAGTTTTTTTTTCAGATAGAAGCTGAAGAAGGTGGGGAATGCAGGATATTCTAGTCAAAGAGGTATAGGTATCAATGTCCAAAGTCATGTATGGTCATGGAATACTGAGGGAATACAGAATCATTAGATCCATATGACATTGTTTATATAAAGTTGTTTGTGAGTGTTGATTTTATTTTGTTCTGCCACCCTCTAACCCTCTACTAACACACACACATCACCACGACCATCCTGGTACCAGAGATGGGAGTCTGACAGGGATGGATAGGGAAGCAGGAAATTTGTGCCCTTGTCTTCTTTTTCATTATATCCAACAAATAAGTCTATTATCTTCCCAAACACCTGGTAAGTCAATGAGTGTTCTAGTATCAAGCGCTCAATTCAGTAGAAATATATGGTTAATTTTCAGAAGGATTTTGGTAATTCCCTCCAGTTCTAAATGATCAAACCTAATGAGAAAGGCTATTCACAATAATGATAATAATATTAAAAACAACAATAATATAAGTTACATTTATATAGCTCTCATTGTATGCCAAGCTTTAAGTCCATTTATATCTATTTATTTATTTACATTTCACACAAGTCTGAACAAGCCAGCTACCTGTGCTCTTCACATTTCTGAATGGGAAGAGACTGGAACATTTAGATAATGGATGCAAAGTTGCACATCCGAACCACAGCAGAGCCAAGTTTTCCAGCCCACACACCCCGTCTCACTCTAGAGCCTGACCTTTCACCCCTCATGCTACACCATTCCAGGAAGTCAGAGTGTGGAGGGATTGGCCAGGATATAAAGCTGATGCCCACATAGGAGTCACATCCTTTAGAAACTTTATATGCCATGCCAGGCCTCTTCTCATTCAGGGAGAACCCCTGAAGGGTTTATGAAGGGTGATTTCATGATAAATTCTGCATGTGTAGGAATCACAGTGCTAGGGACTAACCACGGGATATTGTGACATGAAATGTTACACTTCATTATATTTTATTTTTAATTTTCGAACAAAAACAAAACAGAAAAAAACAAACCAAAAAATGAGAAACAGTGATTCTGACTGAAATGTGGAGAGTGGACAGAAACAGGGAGAAGCCTAGATGCAGGGTTGTACCCACAGCTCAGACAAGAAATCGATGGAGAAAGATTTCATTGTCAAGTGAGAAAGGGCTTTGGGAGTATAAATGACAAGAATACGTCAGGAAATGGTGTCAAATTGAAAGGCTGCATAATGGTTAAATAATTTCCTGAAGGTCACGCAGTGGTGTGCTGGTAAGCCAGTTCTCTCCGAAGGCGAAGCGGGTAAACCATGATTTGTAGTCTGTTGATTTCTGTCACATAAATACACCCATCATGGTTAATTTCAAGGTATTAGCCTGATATAACTGAATGTGGAGTTAGGAAGAGATGCACATAATGTGTTCTCAGGAGTGAGCTGGTGGCGTTGAGTGCCATCTGGACGCGAGCCCGCTCCAGTGACGGTCCTCGTAGCAGGTGCCATGAGTCGTCTTATGGACCAGCTCAAGTTCTCATCTGTCTAAACTTCAACCTACTCATTTACAAACTAGGGCTAATACCTTTAGAGAGTTGTTTTGAAAATTAAATTATAAAGCAGCAATAACATGGTCCAGTACTTGGCACAGTGAGCCCTCAGTGAAAAACAATTAACATTATTATTGTTACTATTCTAAAAGCAGGGGAGGATCAAGACCCTACAAGAAATACTTCTGGTACCTCCTAAGGTAGTGGACCCAGGTGACTGAGACTGGAGTCTGGAGTTCATGTGTTTGGATCTGAATCCTGGCTACGTTACTTGCTAGTTTTTTGACTGTGGGCTGTTTACTAACCTCTCTCTGCTTCAAATCCGTCATCTATAGAACGGAGTTAATAACAGTGCCCAGTGCATCAAGACGCTGAGGGTGCAACAAGTTAAGGTATAGGATGCACATCGATGGTGCCTGGTACAGAGTTAGGACTTCATGGCTGTTTATGATGTGCATTTTTATTTGACTCAGTAACAAACATTGATTCTCAATATAATCTTTCTAAGACAGGGCTTCAATTTCTAACTCACCAAAGGTAATTAAAAACATAACTACTGCTTTCCTGGGTGAAGAATTGAGCTGACGAAAGAAACATGATGAAGACAGAAAAACAAATTCACATTTTTTAACAGAATGTAAAAATGGAAGTTTGGAAAAGAGAGCAAATATAATAGAGGTGAAACTTCTTTATAAGAAGTGATTCCATGACTCTTGAACCTCAGAGACACATTTAGGACATAACAAGAATCAGAGGGTGGAGAAGAGTATTTGAAATCCAGCAAACATGTCTGGGAAGGAGGCTGTAGCCAGACTGTGCACCTCTTCTCCTGCCCAAAAGGGTGGGGTGGGTGCTGGCTTGGCTGCATAATTTTGGGGGCTCAGTATAGAATTAAAATGGAGGGATCTTTTTCAGAATGCAAGAGAAGCGTTTTTCCCCTTCTTCAGCCTCCTTCTGAAAACATTTGTCCGTAAAAATGTATGTGCTCCTATGTTCATTGCAGCTTTATTTATGGTGGCCAAGACATGGCAACAATCAGAAAGATTTTAATTTGCCATATGATGTTGCACCCCGTTGAATAGGGGATATCACTGTTTGAGCGCAGGTGACCACCGAGGGCCCTGACCCCAGCCTGTGACGCTGCACCTGGGGTGCTCGTGCTTCACCCTGACCCCCCCACACACACCCCAGCGCCCATGCTAGGGCCCATGTGGGGGTCAGAGAACCCATGCTAAGGAGACAGGGACACGAGGAGATATGGGGCCTTACTGGAATGCAGGCTTCAAACTCTTAAGTTTATTGTCCGTTGTCCTATCAGACTTCAATTACAAAACACAAAGTCAAAGGCAAAATTAGCAAGCATTTCAAGATGGTGGCCACAGGGCATTGAACCCTGTGTGTAAAGCTTCCTCTGAGCACGGTTCCCTGTGCTATTGCACTGTCCCCGCCCCTAAGTTCATGAAGCCCACCCAGGGAGGTGTGTGTAGAAGCAGGTCAATCTTCTTCATGTAGAGCTGTGTGTGTGTGTGTGTGTGTGTGTGCTTGTATGTGTGTGTGTGTGTGTGTGTGTGTGTGTGTGTGTTTTAACTCCTTCATATCAAGTTTTATGAGGAGGCTTTCTTAGGCAAACTCAGAATTTAAGCATGTCCCCTACCTTTGGGACAAACAGAACTAGCACTGATCCATGACGGAGAATTGGAAAGCACTGATCCATGACGCCCTAGGGAGTAGGAGAGGGTGCTGCACTGAAATGGGCCAGAGCAAAAGATGTGCACACATGTCTCATGCACTGCCAGCAGACCACACGGAAGGAAACACGGATGCAGCATCATCACGTCTCTGAAAGGCAGATCAGAGAGGAGTCAGCTTCTGCATTCAGAAGCTGCAGGAAACGCCCTAGGGTTCAAAAGTAGATTCAAGCAGAATTCTGCAATATTGATAAGTGGGAACCTCAGGAGAAATGTTCTGGGGATGGACATTTCAAAATTACATAAAAGCAGCTGCAGAAGAAAGAGTCAGCTTCCACCACTTGCCAGCAGCAGCAAGACCAAACCAGCTCATGCTGATAGCCTATGGTGTGTGTTAAAATATATACTCAGGTGTCAGATTTCCTGGGATCAAATCCTCTTGTGGACACTCTTCAGAAAGCAAAACAAAACAAAACAAACAAACAAACAAACAAACAAACAAAAAGAACTGTGTGACTTGTGCAAACTATATAATCTGTAATCTTTTGTGCCTCAGTTTCCCCTTTTATAAAATGGGTATAATGAAAGGTCCAGTGACTAGAACACGCTAAACAGTGAGTAATAGTATCACAGTATTAATTCAAGTAATACCTTTTCTAACCTCAAACTCGTACCTATGCTAATTGTGAAAGCTTTTATAGCATTCTTATTAGGAATTACCTCTTGGCATTATTATAAAGACACTAGGTCAATTAAGAAATTTAATTTACCCATAAATTCTTCTCTTGCCCTTTTTCTATAACCAGAGGATAATAATCCCAGTGTGGGTGTTTAAGTCAGGTTAAGCGAATTATAATTTGTATACCAGAAAATTCACTCTTTTTAGGTACATCTGTTCAGAGGCTTCCTGTTCCCAGTTCCAACATATGTGGGGCTTCCCACAGAACACCTAGCAACTCTCTGACACCAAGAGGGTGGCCAAGAATTCACCTGGATTCTGACACCATTTACTGGAGATAGGATCAGATTCCACAGGTTAAGGTTTAAGAGTTCAGTCCTACAAGACTGACTCTCCCAAACACACACTTTAGATGCCAATCTTGAGCCTAGGTTGTTACCTGTGCTTCTAAGCTACCAGCTATAAATTACAGATTTCCACAACCCCCTACTTGGATTTCAGCTGCCAGTCACAAATCCAGGTTGTGTGTATACCTCCGATGGATTGGCTATGAGTCAGAGGTTCCCAGGACCCCCTCCATGGGTTCGATTAACTTGCTAAAGCAGCTCACAGAACTCAGATATTCACGTTATTCACTCGATTACCAGTTAATTGTGAAAGGATATAACTCAGGATCAGCCAGATGGAAAAGATGCAGGAAGAAATATGGGAAGAGGCATGGAATTTCCATGCTCTGAGCATACCATCCCCCCCAATTTCCATGTTTGCCAACCTGAAAACTCCCCATACCCTGTCCTTTGGGGTTTTAATGAAGGCTTCAGCTGGGAATTGATTTAACTTCCAACCCCTTTCGCTGCTAGAAGGTCAGGGAGTGGGGCTGAAAGTTGACTCAATTGGTAACCAATACCCATCCTTAGGGGACCCCATTCTTAGTTACTGCATTAACATAACAAAAGGCACCTTACCACTCTCAACACTTTGGAAATTCCAAGGGTTTTAGGAGCTCTGTGCTAGAAACAGGAAGGAAGACCAAATATATGTGTATCTTATTATAAATCACAGTATCACACACATCTATGAATTTTGTCTAATGTATGCAGTTACACTACCGAAATTAGGTAAAAACATTGTCATCACCTTGAAGACTCCTGCCCGCTCCTTTGGGGTGATGCCAAAGGCTGAATGCAGTGAGTGCTGGCATCCACCGCTGGTCTGACCTCTGTCCCTCTGGTTTCAGCGTTTTCAGAAAGTTTTATAAATGAATCCCAGTAAGTAAGCTTTGTGTCTGGCTATTTTCACTTCATGCAATGCTGTTTTGGTCGTGTTATTCCATCTGTGTATCAGTGCTCTGTTCGTTAATGTTACTGAGCATTGTCCCTTAGACAGATGCACTCTGACTTGGTTTTGTGACAATGTGACCACAGGACACCCTATCATCTAATGCAGTGGAGAAAATGCATGGCCTCCATTCCATCCACATTTCTATTCAGCGACAGAGTAAGATGATCCCTACTGAAGAGAGTGGGACCAAAAACAAGACACTGGTTTTGTTATATTCTGAGTGGTGTGTTCATCCTAATGTTTACATAGCATGGTTTTATATTCTATGGCCTCACATTGTTTCGCGAACTGTCTCATGGCAGTTATAAACTGTGCAGGGAAAGGTAGAGATGAACACATTCTGGAAATAAGTGAAATCACCTATTTTTCAAAAAAGTTAGGATGCAAATACGTAGTACATTCATACTTGAATACATAGGAAACTTTTAAATTCTGAAAGAATCTTTGGCAGGAATTTACAAAATATCAAGATTGGTCCATTTCATACTCTCCTCCTCACTGCCTATTTCATTATTGATTCTGACAATGAGGAGTTAATTTAAAAGCTAATACACATTTTTTTAAAATCAAAGTTTATTGGGTGACAATTGTTAGTAACGTTACATAGGTTTCAGGCGTACAATTCTATAGTACATCATCTATATATCACATTGTGTGTTCACCAGCCAGAGTCTGTTCTCCTTCCATCACCATATATTTGATCCCTTTTATCAAAAATAAATAAATAAATAACAAATAAAAAAGAAAGCTAATATAAACAGACAAGTAATCAGTGTTTACCATCTTGTGACCTGGACCTTTATCTTGGTATCATGTAACATGTGAAACACTTCAGCTTGAGGTGGGAGTTTGTATACTTCTAACTTGTCCTCACATACAGCAGCCATTATTCCTTGATGGAGTCAACTTTTATTCCTAAGACAATTTCAAATCCTCTTGAAATTGTTATCGCTGGTCTGTGCTCTGTAACAATTGTTCATGCTTTTACTTTTATTAGTTTACTCCAACTCACTACTCCCTTTCAATATTTCTAGAGCCTATAAAATATACAAGTGGAAGGGAATTTTTTTTTTTTTTATTAAACCCACTATGTGTGAATCCCTTTGCTACTGTTCTGGGATAAATCATAAAATATAAGCAATGTGCATGTGCTCTGTGGAATTTATACTGTCCTGACTGTATTAGTTTATCTTTCACCAGGGTTGTGCATATTTGAAACTAAAAATGAAATAAAAGGGATGTACCGTCGGCAAGGTTCCTAATTTTCCTTCTTCATAAGAGCCATTAGAAAAAATTTAATTATGTGGCAAATTGGCTGGTTTATTCTCCCATCCCAAACACTCCCAGAGACTGAAGTCCCTTGTTGTCCAAGTTTGATTCTTCAGCCTTTCAGGTTTGTCACGTTAGAAGTTTCCTAAACTGGAGATGTGTGAAATAATGCATTTTGCTTTCAATAAAATCATTTATTATTTAACATGCCAGGTAAGATTTAGCGATAATTTCACCCAGAGTGACAGCCCAAGAGAGTTAAAGAGAGAAAAAAAGTTACATTCTGTTTTGTGTCTTGGAAGAAGGCTTTCACCCAGCTGAGTACTGAAGTCTGGTCTGTGGGGGACAAACAGCCTGACCCAGGAGTCTGTGTCCCTGACCGTACGGGTTTGGGGACCATCTGTAACTAGTAGAACAGAGTTGGACATCTGTATAGTACATTGAATGATCCTTCTCCTGTGTAATTTATAGGGCACAGTTGAGGCTTACATTGTTTAAAGTATGATAACTATTTGAAATAAAAAGTCTGTAAGAAAATGTGAATATCGTTGAGGGAAATGCTATCATGATTCCTTTACTTCCTTTATATTGCATTTAAACAAAGACCATAAATACATGGTTCCTGTTCAGGCTGATTTTTTTTTTTTTTTTTTTTTTAACATTGTCCAGAAGTGACTACAGTGGGAACTGATGCTTCCACTGGAGAACGGGTCATGTTCTGCACTGATAGCTTCATGTCTTCGTACAAGTTTCTTCACCTCTGGTAAAGCAAGGGGTTGCATTATACTTTCTCCCAATCTCTCATCTCTGTTCAAGGGTCATATCCACGAACAGTTTTGACTCATATCCATGAACACCACCACCATCCCTGCACATCGGTTGGTATTCAGCAGTGGAAAGTCTTAGCAATAACCTCCTGGACTAAATTTCATGGGGGGGGAATCATGGAACATTAGAGCAGGAACTAATATGTGTATCGGTAGTGCTCTGACTGGTGCTTTACTCTGGTTCCCTTATTCATCCTACAAGTCAGAGGCAGGTGTTATTGTCTCAATATAAAGAGGATAAAACTGAGACTCAAGTTGTTGGAGAATCTTGTTCACGGTCACAAAGTAAAGGGAGTGGTGGAGTCTGGATTAAAATATAGGTCTCTGCTTCACAAGTCGGCATCTTTCCCTTCTGTCGTGTTCCTCCAACTGCTCCTTTGTTTACCTGGATTGTAGATTCCCATTCTTTTGGGAATGTATCCATTTTTCTACTTGGACACTGCATAGAAACACTGTTTCCAGTTATCCTAACATTCCTGCAAGACAGATATTATTCTCCAGTTGTGATATGAAGGAACCTAACTGTTCGGTGCACAATCCTACTAAGACTGGCTTGTCTTATAAGATGTATTTGCACATAATCAAAAGCCATCTCATAGAGTAAGGCCATGCAAAGAGTCATTCTATTAATCAGATCCACCAGATTAAGGAAATCAACTCAAATCGCATGAAAGATAAGTGGTGAGTGGCAATTCTGATTCATCAGACTTGAAAGCCGTGTTTATCTGCCAGGCCAAGCCGCTGGCCCCACAGCGTGCTGGTCTGCACTTTGGCCAATTATCCAGCATCCACCTCAAGCCTCCTGGGCAAACTGCCTGAATGGTGCTGAGGAAACTCTCCTCTGGGGTTAGATGACCTGGTTCCACACTGGTTCCCTAGCTTTACTATCTGGACAATAGGAGCGCCTGTCACATAGGATTTCTAGGGGGATTAAATGAGTTAAATACATGTAAATCTTTACAACATGGCCTGACATATATTAAGCATCCTATAAATTATCATTGTTGTTATTTCCAGTATTATTATTATTATTATTATTTGCAGAATCAGTAGCAGTGGTAATTGTATATATGCATTTGGAGATAGCTTCCCCCCCACCGGAATTCTATTTCTATTTACTAAATAAGACCTGTAATTGTTATTTTCTAACATTTTTAGAGTTTGTTCTTTTTACAATTTTATGCATTTCAAAGTGGATCATGTCTCTCATTTCAACAGTTACCATCACTGATACCATTAAATATTAAATTTATTTTGCAAACAACCATGTGCCTTTGTACAATATTCTTAATCATAAAACATTCATTTTGTCAAAAATAGCATTAAGTATTAATATCTTCAGTAGTCAATATTTAATATATGCACATACTACCGAAAGATGCAATTGTTTTCATAAAATATTTACCACACTTTTCATCTTTTCTATGTGAAGAACCTTGCAAACCTGGACATTGGACTTGTCATCTGTTTCTAGAAGGCCGTGTAGACATAACAGTATCTATGAGTATTAAGTCACAAACATTCTGCATACTTTTTATTCAACTTTTAAAAATTCAGCTCTATTAAATATCACTGTTAATTACCTGATCCTCTGTATTCCTGTAGTTTGTTGTGCTTGTAATGATTTTAGCACCGTTGTGATAGGTGGTGCTGTATCATGTCAATTCTAAAATGAAATTTACTTATTATTTTTACATTTTAACATCTTTGCACTTGAGGTATGTTTTTTAATCAATGCCATAGTTGCTGTCAATTAGACATCAGCTATGATGGAGGTGTCATGGCCTGTACATGGACAAACATCAAAAGAAGCAACATCAGAATTTAAAAGAAACTTCCAGGAACAAAATGTGGAAATGTTTTTAACCCCTAGCATCAAATTGATTGTAAAGAGGCGATGAAGGAGGTGATAAATCAAAAGTTTTGGGAACATTCAAAACACGGGAGGAAACATTTGCAAATCTGGCTGAATGACTTTTAGTTTTTTTATGAATTATTTTAAGAAGTTCAGCAAAACCAATCGATACTTTTGCTGAGCACAGAAGATGACATTGATTGGGTAAACATAGGATTGACAACTCTGAGTTGAAAAGGACTCAAATGAATCAGACTTCAAATGTGAAGAAATTTAAAGGGTAATTGAACAAATTTAGTTTTGAATAAGTCTTAAAAAAAAAACTCAACAAGGATACAGTAAGAATCCTGTAAAAAAAATGCAGTATGTCAGAGTTGCATTGGCAGTATTTTACGTTTCTTAGTAGCACATAACACAATGGCGAATGTTCTGATCAATAATGTCTTAGCATCGGAGATAACGTCTTCAAATACCTGCTTCTCCATGAAGGTGAGCTCCTCTAGGTCAAACTTTGTGTGCTACTCATCCTTGAATTCTCCTTGCCACGTACAACATTTGGCACAGGGAAAAAGGTATTAAATAAATATATGAATAAGTCAATGAAAGATTTATTTTTGTGTGTATAGCCTGTCTCCCTCAACTGAAGTATGGGCTCCTTGATTCATTCTTTGATTTATGCATCGATAACTTATTGGGTTCCATTGTGTCGGGCATTAAAAATGTAGCGGGGAAAAAAACAACATACATTCTCTGTCCTTGAAAAGCTCATGGCTGGATGAATAAATAGTCACATATACAGAAAGATACACAAACCTGTACTGGATGCTATAATAGAAGTGTGTTTGAGATTCAGTGAAAGCATGCAAATAATGAAACAAATTCAACCTGGTATGTTCGTGAACATTTCCTAAGATAAGAGGAAGTTAAGTTGAGACTTGAATGAGGAGAAGGAATTTCCAAGATGAATTTTCTAGGCACATGGAGCAACATCCACAAAGCACAGGAAGCAGAGAACTAACTGCCAAGAGTCCAGTGTGATAAAGAACCAAGTACACTTTCACAGGAAATTTGATGGTGCGTATACCTGGAGAAAAATCAGCCGCTAGGTTTGAGGAGACTATTGTGCCATGATAAATCTGAGAATTTTGCAGTTCATTAAAGTATTCCACAGATGATGTAAAGTGAACCCTTGCACAAAGTTGACTCCCTGTCAATCATGGAAAGATGCTATGGGTTAAGGCATGGTATGAATGGCCAGTGAAGTGAAAGTTGCTACACACACATTCTCTGGAAGGCTGACAGAGAGATGAGAAGGCTGGGAGAAAAAAACCTACTGAGTATATATGTATAACAATAGACAATGACACACTGTACATTTCCCCAGAGACCATTCCAATTTATTTGTTTACCCATTTGTTACTTTCAGTAATTTAATATCATTGCTTACCTCCAAGATACGGGAGTTTGACCCTGGAGAGAGCCGGTAATTTATGTTTAAATTCGAATAGAAGATTAAGAAAAGGCGTTAGTGATGTTGACATTTGCATGCTGACGAATGTGTCAGTAAATGGAGGAGAGGTTCATTCCCAGAGTATGGCCCTTGAACGTGACATATAGACAGTGCTGGAAAGAATCCGCACAGCAGGGCCCAGGAGTCAGGCAATCAAGTTAGGTTAGTCAGATCCCAGCAGAAGTCAAAGATCTTTCCACATCCATTTTTAACTCATTTTCTCTACGTTATTTGTTATTCCCCTGGTCTTCAGGATAGAGTCTTGTATTTCTATGTTGACTCCCCACCAGAAAACAAGCCCTCTGAACCATGCCCTAATTGAAATCATCTTGGTGTCATCCACACAGACAGTGTTAGAATTAAAACTCTTGAAATTATTTGGGTTGGTTACACTCTCTTTTTAGTTTTGCCATTTTAAATTCCCTAACTATAAAAACCCAGATGTGATACAAGATTATTATGTGTGGAGTGTTCATTTTACTGTGCCCTTATTCTAAAGAATTTTTTTTTAGTAACTTCAGAATCAGTATGTCACAATTTAAGTATAATTTAACGCTTATGTCAGGATTTTAGTGGCTTTTAATGTGTCACACACATTTTTAGTGCTTTTTATATTTTCTTATGTGCCAGGTAGAGGGTGCTTGCTGATCAGTAATCTTTTGTTGTTGTTGTCGTCACATAGGGAGTCTCTGTCTCCCAATTTCTGCAGCATCTAGGTATTTTTCTGCAGCCGACATAATACAGGTATACACAGCTTCCAGGCTTGGCCCATAAATAACTCCCTTCTGCATTTTGACGCAGATGAGCCGCGTGACATTAGAAGCCAGGCACCCACACTGCTCAGATATCACACTGGACTGTTACATGAGTCAGAGTCAAACATATTACGCACGTACTTTAAACCACCCAGAGGATGGCTTGGTTTGTGAGAATAGCAAACATCCCCCTACCCCGCAGGAGATCCTGGCTGGAATTAAAAAAGCCAAGGAGACCCCGAAGAATAGTAACTACACTTGGTAAACAAGGGAGAAGTCAGGAGCTTAAATTGTAGTTCCAGAGCAGAGGCAAGTCTGAAGCTGGTGTCTTGCTGTGTTGAGAGTTGTGTAGGATTCAGAGGACACATGGTCCCAAGGCTTCTAGAAAGGAATTGTTCCTTTATGTGGGTTGCTGATGCATAGTTCAGGGACAGAAATGTAGAACAAAATGCAGTTACGGAAAAAGAAAAAAAAAAAAAAGGAAGAATTCCAGCTTGAGCCCAGGGAAGAAGGGTTGTTTAAACATAACTCAGAGAATCAAGTTCCATCTTACCTGGCTGGACCTTCCTTCCATGGCATCCAGTTCCATGAGGAAAAACCTGAAATTCAGATGGAGTCCTGCTTAGGCCACGTTTGGCTGGAGTGAAGGATTGAGAGGTCAGCATAGTACAGGTGGGGGCTGGGCTGTTAGCTTCATGCACACTGGCCTTTGGAAGGTGGCAGGGGACCATTTCCAGGCCTCACCCTTGACACCCTGACCACTGAGTTCTCACTGGGCCACAAACTGGGAAGAGCAGAGCCCAATGGTGTTGGTCTTTAGACCCCTCAGGTGGGCAAGCCAAGACTGACATTGTTCAAACACACAGGTGGAATTTTATCCATCACAGCGTGAAATATGCACAACTCGACATTAGTGGACTTTATATTATTTGTGAGATACTGTTAGGTCAGTGCTACTAAGATTAGTTTGTATTTTCAGATGTATGTGAAAATAATCAAAACCCATCTCATATGGTAAGGCCATACAGAGTCATTCTATTAATCAAAGATTACAAGATAATTATTTTTATAACATTGGCAATAATTAGAGCAACTAGAGAAAAACAGGTGATAAAGTGAAAAGCAGAGCCAAATTAAAGGTTTAGAAATGCAATCTTAGGAATGTTACATGATACTGAGACAAAATAGACCAGAAATAAGGCGAGTCTCCTATTTGTTAGACATGAGGAGGTTAACATAAATAGTCATTGTAGGTAAGTCTGAAGCTAAGTATCCTCATGTGATGGGGAAGGAAATAGAGGAAATCCCTTCTGAGTATTTATGTTTTCTCGTTAGCATTACTGAACTGAGTACTGTAGCATAATATATGCATTCCTGAATCAAAAACAGGGCTTATGGGAAAATATAAAATTTTGGACAAACCTTTCAAAACCAGTACATCTTTATTGAAAAATACAGTGTGATATAAATACATTATCAATGCTAGCACAGTAAAAAAAAAAAAAAAAAAAAAAAAAAAGTGTAATTTTTACAAAATGAAATTAAATAAAATCTAGAAAACATATTTAAACTTAACATCAAGACAGAGGGTAGTGCTCTTGATGTGGGAGTGTGCAAACAAGTTTGAAGCCGCTGAATTATAGAGACAGGACAAAATGCGCAGAGATTCAGGGGAATCGTGTGAGAAGCACTTGTAAGACAGAACGGGACATGTTTAACCTGTGCCAGGACTCAAAAGAAAAAAAGAAAAAAGCCTGAGGTGAATAAACATCCTGTACACTAATTCATTTCTCTGTGGTTTGTGTTCAGCTGTCTCGGTGTACTTTGCATTTAGCTGCTATAACTTGGATGGCATAAAACTGTTAATGTAATGGGAAAAATTGTGAATAAATCAACTTGACTTCTATATTACAGTAGCATCAGACCTCTGTATACTCATTGGCTATGAGTCAGTGTGCATTACAGCAATATGCATTGGGGCAGACAGACTTTACACTCATTAACAAATGCTTTCCTATGGCAAGCATCCAATTTTTCACATTTTTAGATAGTAGCTCACGTACACGCATACATACACATACGGATGATAATTTTCACATATGTTAATATGTGGAAATCTACTACAACATACAACCGGATGTGAAAGTAATCTAGGCTTATGGAATAGCAAATGCAATCCCATGAGACCTGAAAACCCAGGCATAGTTGCCTACTGCAATTATGAACTATAGTCAGGGATGTAGCAGGAAGTGAAATGGAAAGAATGAAGTCCAGATGAAGTTGACAGAGGTGGCTTCTAGGAAGAAAACTTTGGGAAATTTCTGCAAAATGCAGTAATGTGATTGTCGCAGAGATTTAGGAAGCGAACTTTGGTGGCAGAGTAGAGAACAGAACGGTTAGGAGACTAACACCATTGTTGGGAGATGAAGTTATGAGTGTGAACCAGATGGTCTCAATGGAGATCAAAACTTAGTAACAGAAGAGATGTTATTGAAACTAAAAATTACAATTTAGGGCGTAGTCCTTTGGGGTTTCCTGATCTGTTCATGATGACATGAAAAGTCTGTGTTTCAAGCAGAAGGCTGACTGGAGAAAG